>NC_136471.1:42136748-44615900 GCF_902686455.1 Sciurus vulgaris | reverse complement strand
GTGGAGATTCCTCAGACAGCTTGGAATGGAACCACCATTTGACCCAGCTATCCCACTGCTCAGCCTATACCCAAAGGACTTAAAATCAGCATACTTCAGAGATAGAACCACATCAATGTTCATAGCTGCTCAATTCACATAGCCAGATTGTAGAACCAACCTAGATGTCCTTCAACTGATGAATGGATAAAGAAACTGTGGCATATGTACACAATGGAATATTACTCCACCATAAAGAATGATAAAATTATGGCATTTGCAGGCAAATGGATGAAATTGGAGAATATCATGCTAAGTGAGATAAGCCAATCTCAAAAAACCAAAGGGCGAATGATCTCGCTGATAAGCGGATGATGACACATAATGGAGGGTGGGAGGGGTTAGTGTTAGGGTTAGGGTTAGGGTTAGGGTTAGGGACGGGGGCAAGAATGGAAGAAGGAAGGACTATATAGAGGGAAAAGAGGGGTGCGAGGGTTCGGGGAAGGGAAAAAATAACAGAATGAATCAAACAACATTACCGTATGTAAATTTATGATTACACAAATGGTACACCTTTACTCCATGTACAAAGAGAGAAACAACATGTATCCCATTTGTTTACAATAAAAAAAAAGAAAAATCTATTAAATAAGAACCAGTCAGAAAGATGAGACCCAGGGTAATGTCTTGGTAAGGAAGTTTCCAAAGGCAAAAATCTTAACAAATGTTGAAGGAAGACTGAGATGAAATCACAGGCATTCGCAGTAGGTATGGAGGTTCAAAGACCACAGATCTTCCTACTCAATGATGCCAAAAATGGGAACTGGTAAAAGACAGGCCAAAGGTATTTAGGGAGGAGAAATAAATGTGGGAATTTGAAGGTCTGGGTAAAAATTTAAAACATCTCATATTATACTTGAGAGTGGAACGTTAATAACTAAGAAAAAAAAAAAAGGTTTGCTAAGAAGATCCAGCAGAAGTTGAGGAGCAAGCAGTTCTAGGATGTTCAGTGCTCAGGTTACCTGATATTCATTCTCCATGTAAAACAGTTTATTAGAACATAACCTCTTAGCTAAACCAACTCCTACATTTTGCAATTAAACAGGAAGAAAATTTTAAAAAAAAATCTGTATCTAGATTCATGATTTTGCACTTGGGTGTTCCATTCTAGCCCCATTTGCTGAAAGACTACCTTATCCCCACTAAATTGCCTTTGTCCCTTTGTAAAAAATAAGTTCACTTTATTTGTGTGAATCTATTTCTCAGCTGTTTTCTGTTATTTGATCTATTTCTCTATTTTTTCAACAATATCACACTTTTATAGATTTATAGTTAAGACTGGAAGTCAAGTAGTGTCAGTCCTCTAACTTTGTTGCTTCTCAATATTGTGTTGACTATTGGGTGAATGTCAGTTTATCCACATGATTATTTGCTAAAGTTTTGCTTAGGGTGCAGTATATCATTCATCTCAAATATGATAATTTTCATTAGAACTCTAGACTTTTGGTCTTTTAAAAATTATCTTTCATTTCACTCTCTAATTTTGAATATATGGAATATAGTAACAAAAAATCTTATGTTGCTTCTGAGTCAGTTTTGATAGATGGATCACTCTCATTATATATTGTTTTCCCACTTCATTGGGAAGTGTTTTCCCACTTCATTGCCTGTCAATCATTAACTAGATTTATATTTCAGTTGTGACTTCTCCTTTGTTAGGCATTGAATATTTTTGTATTTACATACATATTCTTGAATTTGTTCTGAGATATATTTAAGTTTCTTGGAAATAGTTTTACATGGGTGTTACTTTTGTAATTTTGTCAGACAGGTTTTGAGTCATAGTTTATCCAGGGTTAATTATTCCTTTGTAATGAAACAAGATTTTCCTGTGTATTCAACCGAATAGCAAGTGAATTTTGAGTTTTCCAGTCTGCCTGACAGGAACAGACAATATTCCCTTTCCTATGTGATTACCTGGCAGTGTTCTCTAATAATTTCAATTTTTTCTTTTTTATTCATAAGCCATGGGTAGTTCCTTATGTGCATACACTGATTAATATTCTTAATACTCAGTGGGACTCTTTACAGACATAGGGAGTTCTCTCTGTGAATATTATTCTTCTTTTGTTTTCTGTCCTATAATCTCTAGCTGTGTTGGTTTCCTCAGATGATTACATCTTTCCTACTCAGAGTCTCAGTTTCCTCTCCCAGGAAATTCTTTATAGCCACTAAATTGGGACAACAAGGACTGACCTTGTTGGTTTCTAACTTCTCCTTTATCACTGTCCTGTGTTACTCTATGTGCAGTGTGTTGAAGACCAAACATGGTTTCATATTTTTTTCTGATTGCTTTTGTTGTTATACAGGAAGGTGTTAGAGACAGAGTTATAGACCATTCCAAATATCTTCACATTCCAATGCCCAAAATCTGTGAATTTATCTTCTTATATTGCAAAAGGATATTTGTAGTTGTGATAAATTTAAGGATCTTGAATGGGGAGATTGTCCTATAATATCAGCGTTGGCCCAATGTAATTATAAGGGTCCTTGTAAGAAAGAAAGCAAAGTGAAAATAGAAGAGAATAATTTGAAGATGCTACCCTCGTGGATTTGAAGATAGAGAAAGGAACTATGAATCAAAAAGTAAGGAAACATGGAAATGCATGTTTCCCTAGTCTCTAGAAAAACACAGTCCTGCTAAAACCTTGTTTTGTTTTTTTCCTCCAGTGAAACCTATTTCAGAATTTTGACCTCCAGAACTGTAAGATGATTAATGTGTGTTGTTTAAAGCCATAAAATCTGTGGCATTTTTTTACAACAAATAGAACACTAATAGAGAGGGTAAATTTTGTCCTTTTTCTTCTACCACAGGTGGAAACAGAAGACAATAACATTTATTCTACACATTATTTCTCAGGCGAAAAAAAAAAAAAAAACAGGAGGTAATGATGCCCAACTCATTAAATGAGTCTAGCATTAAACTGAAATCAAAAAAGAAAAATAATCACATGAAATGAAAACTACAGCCCAATATGCCTGATTAATTTAAAAATATTTTAGCAAGTCAAACTAGCAGTGTAACTGTGATCAAGTGGAATTCATCCCTGGGATTCGTGGTTGATTTGCTTCTCTTCCTCCAGATTCATATGTCCCTGGAGCATTGCCTATGAGCACAGCCTAACAGTGAATCAGGTGACAAAGCAGAAACAGGGTTAGCAGACACTCAGTCTCTGTGTCACAGAACATATTCAGGAATGTGAAACTGAGAGACTAAGATATACCTTGTTTATTTTTTTATTGTAAAAAAAAGATAGACCTTATTTACTAACTGCTTACTAAAATATTTTTCCTACAGAGAATCAGTAAGTACAGTCATATGCCACATAATGACACTATACAATAAACCACATATACAACAGCAGGCCTGTGAGATTATAATGGAGCTGAAAATTCCTATCACCTAGTCACAGCCATAGTAACATCATAAAACAACATATTACTTATGTGTTTGTGGTGATACTGATGAAAACATACCTACTGCACTTCAGTTGTATTAAAGTATAGCATATACAATTATGTATACTGCACAAAACCTGATAATTACTGTTACTAGTTTATGTATTCACTATAATATAATTTTATTCACTTGAGTGTACTCCTATTAATTGAAAAAATAGTGTTAAACAGTATGTCATGTTATAGTGGCACGGCCTCATTCATCTCATGTCTGTCTCCTCTGTTGATTACTGTATTTTATCTTGTGGTTGATTTAATCTCCTGCTGTTCATCATGACTCAAGGAACAATTGGCTATACAATATGTATATGTGTACACAGACATATATACACATACATATACATATATACACAGTGCGATATATGCAGACCATGTTTATCTACATATACATACCACATAGCCTAAATGTATAATAGGTTCCACTATCTATATCTGTATATGTACACTCTATGATGTTCACACAGTGACAAAAATCAACTAATGATGCACTTCCCAGAACATGTCTCTACTGTTAGGAGATACATGACTGTACTTTAAATAATTTGCCTTCCTTTTGAAACCTAATTAGCGAATAGGAAAAATGTCATATCAACAAAAATCAAAACCAAAATTCAATTACTGAGAACAGAGACTTTATTAAGGATCTTGTACTTTATGCCTGAAGTAATGGGAAGCCATTTATAGATTTTTATTAGTGATACAATAAGTAAAAATATTTTCCTTTAGAGCAGCAATTTCTAAAGTGCTGAATGCATAGGAGTCATGTAAATGATCCACAAGTGACCAGAAAAAAAGCATTAGTACTTCTATAGTATATTTATTATACCTCACATTTCAATTGTTTCAAAAAATTTATGTATATATGCATATACATATATATTATTTGTTGATTTTAGATAAACATGACAGTAGGGTGGAACAACAGAATGAATGGGACATAACTTTACTATACTCATATATGAATACGTGACCAGTGTAACTTCAAATCATGTTCAAACACAAAAATGGCATCAAAATCATAATGGGCTGTAATTCATTTGTTTCAAAATTTGAATACTCATACCTTCCCCAGATTTCCTTACTATATGTAGATGTATTATAAATGAAGATACATATTTTAGAGGTACTACAAAATGGTTCTTAGAGAGGTGTGCATGGATAAAAAGGTTTGTGAACTTGCTTTACAAAATCACACTATGGGTGTCATCTGAGGACACAGAAACAAGGAAGCAGACAGACTAAGTGGTGACTCAGCCACTTCAATCTCCTCTCAGTAGTGGCTGTCAGCCTCCCCTCCATAAGAGGTATAATCATCCCCTCTATTTGCAAAATATAGTCAATGATTCCCTTAACCCTCATATACATACACATTTCAGGCAAGGTAGAGATCCTAAAGATCTTATTTTAGTACAAGTATCTTGTACTTGCTGCCTGTAAATATCCAAGTTAAATGTTTCTTCTCCCAGGGTAAGATGGCATAGTCCAGTTGTCATAGAAACCAGAAGTACATCATGTTATTATGGATGATGCCCGTTTTCTATGACAACCAGATAGTGCAAATTCATTCTCAGAGGACAAATTTTAACCTCTACTTCAGAAACTTGAATTTCCACCCCCAATTCAATAAATAAATGAATATATATTACAGGAAGTACCAGACACACATGAAGAGAAATGCATTATAAAGAAAGCCTTCCTATCTTCCTATACAATGGTTTAAGGAATCACTTTAGATAGACACGTTGGCAATTTAGACTTTCTTGTCAGACACTCATCTGTGTTCCATTCCTAGCTCAGCATAATTGTATGACACTTCCATACCATCCACTGGGTCTGAAAGAGATCTCAGAGATCACTGAATCCTAACTGCACTCTTACTTCCACATGACACATGAAGACACCAAATCCCACAGAGAGGGGAAAATGGAGACATATCTGAAACAGTGCCATATACTTTAAGTAAGTGCCTTAGGTGTGAATCACATTGCAGAGTAGTTAAAACTTCTCTCCCTGCATCCAGAATCTCCACCCACAAACTCACAGAGACAAAAGTCACTTAGAACTTCAGTCATCAGAAGCTGGCTTTCAGATGTTCATATTAGACATGCTTTTGCTGAAGAACTCTGCCTCTGTAGTATAGGTAATCTATCTCATCCACCATAGAAAACAGATTTTCACATAAGTCATAAGATAAGGTTCAGAGTTAGAGTTTGAAACCAGGATCCTGTCATTCAAAAACGTCTGTATTGATAAAGAAGTGTTTACATGACATTTTGTTATTGTAAATTATGTCACAACAAAAAGCCAAAGTCAAAGTAAACAAAAAGGATCTGAATAACAAAAACAAACAATTGTCTATTCAGAGATCAAAAATAAACAATTGTCTATTCAGAGATTAAATAATATATATATACACATTTACAATGAGGCATATTTAAATGTACTGACAGAAAAATAATAAAAATAAATTTATGAGCTAATAAGTAAAAAAATTACATCATGCACTATAAAACATGCATATTAAAAAGATTATATATATTTCTTCTTAAGAAAACATTACAGGTAGATGAGAAAAGAACTTAAAGATATACAATAACCTGCTGAAATAATTGCATATGGAGATGGGAAAGTAGCATTATGGGAGATTTGGTGAAGTAAAGTTCTAGAATTCCTTTAACTTTTAAATATTTTACCAGGATAAATAATTGATATCTTAAATATTGCAACTAAATATTACTTATATTACTTTTGAAATAGTATACAAAGACAGGAAATGATATATTTGGCATATGCGAAACAATCACCAAACAAGTGTAGCAATTTTAGCAATAAAATAAAATTCAAGGAAAATATCTTTATGGAATCTTAATAGATTATTTCATAATAATGCTATAGTGCTGGGTATGGTGGCACACACCTGTAATTCCAGGACCTCGAGAGGCTGAGGCAGGAGGATCACGTGTTCAAAGCCAGCCTCAGCAACTTAGTGAGGCACTAAGCAACTCAGTGAGACCCTGTCTCTAAATAAAACACAAAATAGGGCTGGAGATGTGGCTCAGTGGTTGAGTACTGAAACCAGAATTGGGGACAGGCAGTTAGTGTAGAAATAGGGAATCGGGTCAGATCGAGGAAATGGAGGCCATAAAACCATCTGCCTCTGGAAGTTGGAGACTGCTGTGGGAGAATGGAATGTCAAGGACCTGCAGAGCCCATTGATAACCAAATTTACCTGCGCTTGTCAGAGACTGCAGGCAGGAAAATGCTGATTAATGCCCCCTGGGCCCTTACCTGCCTGAATCACTTTGGCCCTCCCCCTGCCCCATCCGCTTTTCACTTTTTCACATCTCACCTGCAAAACCAGGCCTAATCCCGTAGGCAGGAAGGAAAGAGATAGGGGGAGAGAATGGGAGAATAAAACCGATAAAAAGGACAGGATTTGCTCATCCCACGGATTCCGCCTTTGGGTCCCCTTCTTCCACCCGGGAGAAGTCTGCTTTTACTTTTCTTTAATAAAGCTGCATTTTCCACTCTACATTTGCCTCGGTGTGCTTCTCCGGCGTTATACTTCAACACCTGAGGAAGCAGGACTCCTCACCGGTAAAGAGCGGTATCAGTACCCCTGAGTTCAATCCCTGGTACCCCCCCCAAAAGTTTTAAAACTAAAATAATGCTACAGTAATCAAGATAAGTGGTTAGGGAGACAGTGAATAAAAAGGAAAACATACAGGAAGACATAAATTTCCAACACCTCTAGTAAACTTCCAGTCTCCTCACAACCATTAGTGTCAGAGTTAATCAGGGAGCCAGCTGGAAAAGCAAAGGTATAGAAACAATAACAAAATGAAGAGACTAGAATATTGAAGCTACAAGAAAATACTTTCTTAAATAATACAGTCCCCTTTCTACCTGCTAAAATATCACATGAAAGCACCCCATATACACATTTTAACAAACTTTTGAACTCTCATATAACTATAAAATACAGTTATTACTTTTCCCTAACAAGAAAACTCTCTTTTATACAAAACTTCTCACCCTCTCCCCCAACAGAGACATAGAAAGTACCAACAGTAACCTCATCTAACTGTGGGTGTCAGTCATCATTTACTTATAAACACTTCTCAAATTCATTCACTGTTTGAGCTGAATATTACATATATTAAGGGCTTATTACAAATTTAATCACAAATAATATATAAAGTAACAATAGGAAGTAGAAGAGATAGAAGAAAGTACTTAACCTACATTGTCCTATCATCCCTGATGTGAAATACATACAAAAACTTAAATATGGTATGTAATATACACTAGAATTATATAACAATTATAAAATTTTAATAAGAATATTATAATTATATAATATTAATATAATAATATATAAACTCTAGATTATGATTTCTGACCTATTTTAATGAACCCATGTCAATTTTATTAATATTTGCAGAATTGAAAACTTGGTACCTAATGCACATGTAAAAAATACATGGAAAGCAAAACAGAAAAATATATTGCTACTAACTTCCTTATTTCTTTAATTATCCACAAGGTCATAGTTAATATTTATATAACTTAATATTCATATATTTATAAATCCCTTATTTTACACACCATTCTCTCTTTCCTTTGCCTTCCCACAAGACTTCATCTCATCAAGGTTCTTCACCCAGGGTTTAACCCATTGATTCCTGAAGGATCAGAATCCTCAGTAAACTTGTGTTTATTTTTGTTAAACTAGCTTTGTATTAATATTTACTCCTAGACATATAATTACTAAAAATTATCCCAGAGAATCCTGTGGCTTATATAAATAGTGCTTCATGCTTCCACTGTGAAACTACAATTTCTCCTTGGTAAACAATATCAGTAACACCCACGAGTGCCCTCATTATTTTCCTCTGATTCAGCGGCACAAATAACCTGCTATAGCCAGGGGGGCCAGAATCTACTTCAATATAATTAATATCAATATAAAACAATATTTTTAAAAGAGAGACAGTAAGACATGACTGCAATTCAAAAGAAAAGAAATGTGAAATTGAAAACAATGGATTGAGCATTGAGAGAATATTATTGCAAACTTATAATTTTATACATAGTGAACATAATCTTCAAAACTTAAGGCAGATTTCTACTTCTACTTGTATACATTTGTCCTTTTAGTCAAAAAAATTCATAAAACTATACAAATATATGAGAGACATTTAGAGAACACTATATACAATATAGCATATGCACCATATATAACAAATTATTAATTCATATTCCTTTCAATTATACATGGATAGGTTACAAAATAAATCATATGCTCAACCATAAATAACAGAATGAATCAAACAACATTACCCTATGTAAATTTATGATTACACAAATGGTATGCCTTTAGTCCATGTACAAACAGAGAAACAACATGTATCCCATTTTGTCGCTGGCTCTTTGCGGTACCAAATCCGCAGATATTTGTCACCGCCTGCAGCAACAATTTGCACAGGTCTTATGGGTGGTGGACTGGAAACTGAGCTACTTCTATCTCTGTGCTGCTTCCTTCCTTGCTTGTTTATAGAGGATAGAGAAAATGAGGCTTACTTGCTTTGAGAGGAGAGAGAAAGAGAGGCTTTGCATAAGAGAGAGAGAGACTTTGCTTAAGAGAGAGAGAGAGAGAGACTACACTTTCAGAGATATCTATATCTTCTTAGTTCTGCTGCTTCTTAAAGGTGCGTCCTGCATCCTGTGAACTAAGGGTGCATCTATCTGAGGTGTTTCTTAGGGATGCATCCCGCCTACTGCGATCTGTGATCTGCAACCTAAAGATGTGTTCTCAGTTCCCCACTCTGTGATCTGCCTTCTGCTGCTGTCCCTACTCGCTGCTTCTATCTGCTTGCCGCTTCTTCTTCCTTTCTGCTAATGGCTTCTCTGCTTCTTTCTGCTAGCTGCTGCTCTTCCTCTTGCGCTCTCCTACGGCCCGCTTATATCACCTCCAGGAGGCGGACAGCAGGGCCACGCCTCTTATGCAAAGATTAAGCAAGATGCTAGATGTCCGAGCAGGCACGGTTAGGAGTGCTGGAGAACACGTGTGCATGCATTGTGTGCGTGGACGATAAATCACCTGAGTGTGCTTATGTCAACTAACCTGGCTGCCGATGTAATCAGGCACCGTTCTGGCACCGTCTGCATGGCACAGCCCCCAACACCATTTGTTTACAATAAAAAAAAACATATCAATTTCAATCTATTTTTAATACCACAGAGTTAACTCTCTGAACACAATGAAGTTAAACTAGAAATCAAATACAAGAAGCAGTCTGGAAAATAGACTGGCAATATAACTGTGATCAAGTGGAATTAATCCCTCAAATGTGTAGTCGATTTCCTTCCCTTCCTCCAGATTCATATGTCCCTGAGGCACTCTCTATAAGCATAGCCTAACAGTGAGTCCGGTGACAAAGCAGAAACAGGGTTAGCAGACACCAAGTCTCAATGTCACAGAGCATGTTCAGGAACGTGAAATTGAGAGATTAAGATATATCTTATTTACTAACTGCTTACTAAAATATTTTTCCTACAAAGAGTCAATAAGTACAGCCATGTGCTACCTAATGACACCTCACAATAGACCACATATACAACATTGGTCCTATAAGAATGTGTGTTTGATTTGTTTATCTTCCTCCAAATACATACGGAGGAAGAAATAAATATATGAAAGAAATAAATACCCCAATTGGTCAAAGTGAACCACCAAGGTTATTTTAAAAAGGACTCAAACTAGAATGAAATTAAAAACACAGCATGAAAGCTGGTGCCCTGGTATGTACCTGCAGTTCCAACCACTTGGGAGGCTGAGGTAGGAAGATCACTTTAGTCCAAGTGTTTGAGACCAGACTGGACAACATATGTTGTAAAACAGAGTTGAAAAGTAAAACACAGCATGTAAAAATATGTGGAATGCAGCTTTACGAAAATTTATAGCCTCAAATAACTGTGTTACAAAAACAAAAAGATTGATCCTCGGGTGCCGAGCGCGAACTTGTGAAGATGAACCCTTTAACTAAAGTGAAGCTGATCAATGAGCTGAACGAGCGAGAGGTCCAGCTTGGGGTGGCGGATAACGTGTCCTGGCACTCCGAGTACAAAGACAGCGCCTGGATCTTTCTAGGAGGGCTTCCTTATGAACTAACTGAAGGGGATATCATCTGTGTGTTCTCACAATATGGGGAGATTGTTTACATTAATCTTGTGCGAGACAAGAAGACTGGGAAATCCAAAGCGTTCTGTTTCCTCTGCTATGAAGACCAGAGGAGCACAGTTCTGGCTGTTGACAATTTTAATGGGATCAAGATAAAAGGAAGAACTATTCGTGTGGATCATGTGTCTAACTATCGGGCTCCTAAGGACTCAGAAGAAGCAGATGATGTGACCAAAGAAATCCAGGAGAAGGGCTGTGGTGCTGACACCCCCTCATTGAGTTCATCTGAGAGTTCTGAAGATGACAAACCTACAAAAAGGCACAAAAAAGAGAAAAAGGAAAAAAAGAAAAGAAAGACAAAGAGAAGACTGACAGGGAGGTAAAGGCAAAGCAGCCATCCTCTTCATCTCTCAAAAGCAAGACAATAAAAGAAAAGGATGACCCTGTCCCTAAGAAGCAGAACAGTAAGAACTCAGAGAAGGTTCAGAAGTCTGAATCCAGAGAGGGACAGAAGCACTACCCACGTTCCCCTGATGTCAGGACTTCCTGCCATGGTAGAGGAGAGGGTCCAGAGAGGGAGCTCAAGAAGGAGAAACTCAAGCATGAGCACAAGCCTTCAAGCAGGAAGGAGGCAAGAGAAGACAAGAATAGGGATAGGGATAGAGGGCGAAGCTCAGACACACATTCTAGCCGGCGCAGTGGGCATTCTGAAAGGTGGAGTCACCGAAGTAGAAGTAGGAGCCATGTGTATCCTGAAAGGTGGAGTCACCAAAGTAGAAGTAGGAGCCAAGATAAATCCCATAGACCCAAAAAGGTCCAACGCTCCCAGGAGCGGGAGACTTCCGATCCCAGTGATCACAGGTGGCATTGAGCCTGTTCCAGCTGCCTGGCTAATTTGAAAATGAACTGTTTTTTAAAAATGTAATCAAATTCAGTTGTGCTGTTAATATTTCCATATATAAAATCTTTGTGACTGAATTCTTTTAATCCCTTGCATAGTAGATTTGTTGAGAAGATTGTAATTTCAACAGCCAGATATCTTGAATTTTTTGGTGCAGTCCATTGTCCCTGGGAATATACTTGGTACTTAATCAGAGTATGTGTTCTAAATTTTGTTCATAAATATGGTCCTTGAACCCATAGACCAATTTGAGGTGAAATTGCCAGAAAGGGAAAATACCAGATAATTCTTTTCTTCATGCCCCTTTGTCTAATCCAATGAACTTCTATTCTTCTCCCCTTCCCCCATTGTGGATTAGCATCCACATATCAGAGAGAACATTTAGCCTTTTGTTTTTTTGGGGACTGTCTTATTTCACTTAGTATACTCTCCATTTCTATCCAATTACTGGCAAATGCCACAAAGGCATACTTTTTTATGACTGAGTAATACTCCACCATGTACATATACCAATTTCTTTTCTATTCATCTGTTGAAAGGCACCTAGGTCGGCTCCACAATCTAGCTATTGTGAATTGAGCTGCTATAAACATTGATGTGGCTGTGTCACTGTAGTATACTGGGGCCCCTTCATTCATGTCACTGTAGTATGCTGATTTTAAGTTCTTTGGGTATAAACTGAGGAGTGGGATAACTGGTCATATGGTGGTTCCATTCTAAGTTTTCTAAGGAATCTCCATACTGCTTTCCAGAGTGGCTGTACCAATTTGCAACCCCACCAGCAATATATGAGTTTGTCTTTTTCCCTGTGTCCTTGCCAACATTTATTGTTACTTGTATGTGCCATTCTGAATGGAGTGAGATGGAATCTCATTGTAGTTTTAATTTGCATTTCTCTAATTGCTAGAGATGTTGAACATTTTTTCATAGGAAACAATCAAGAATGTGCAGAGAGAGCCTACAGAATGGGAGAAAATCTTTGCTACCTGCACCTAAAATGGAGCATTAATCTCCAGAATATACAAAGAACTCAAAAAACTTAACACCAAAAAACAAGTAACCCAATCAATAAATTGGCAAAGGAACTGAACAGGCACTTCACAGAAGAAGAAATACAAATGGTCAAAATTGAATTTCTGACCCTGCAAAAGGGAGGACTGGAGCCTTAATATGTACTCGGATTACCCAGTTTGTGAGTTTAGGTCCTTGATTATATGTGCAGGAGACTTTGGTGGGGCTGAAATTCCCATAAAGAAGAATGGAGAGGGAGCTACAGGAGTCTGGAAAAACTGTCAGACTATGATGTTAGGTCTGATGTCTGAAGAAGAGAGTGGAAGATGGGTGTTTAGGAAAAGTCTTGTACTGCAGGTATCAGAAAGTTCCAGCAAGACCAATGGTGAGTTGTTGAGCCGAAGTCACCTTTCAGAAAAGTCCTACGGGATCAGACCTGATAAATACTAGCCCTTGCTGTTTGCCTCTGTCTCAAAAAAAAAAAAAAAAAAAAAAAGATTTAAATCAAGAACATAAATTCCCACCATAAGGACATATAAACCTGGAGAAAACATAAGCACAAAGCAATAAATAATAATGACAGTAATATAGAAGATAATCCACATAGGAAATTAACAAAGACAAAATTAATAAACTATCCATAAAATTGATGGACCCCATGCCAAAATAATCAATATAAAAGAAAAACACAAACAAGCAATATCAGGAATAAAAGAGGAACTATCCTTACAGATTATGTAGACATTAAAAAATAATGAAGGAATATGAAAATCATGCCATCAAATTTTTAAATAAATGAAATTGACAAATTTATTGAAAAGGACAACCTAATACTGCAACAAGAAGAAACAAAGATTTGAAGAGCTTGATATCTATGAGAGGATGGAGGAAGTATCAGACTCAATGGTCTTAATATAAATTCTGTCAAACATTGAGGAAGAAATAAATGAAACTCATGCTAAAAATTCTGAAAATAGGGGAGGAAAATATGCTTTCAAATATAATAAATATAATTTTAAAGCCAGAATAACATTTCTGATATTAACAATGATCAGGACATCACAAGTAAAGAAATACACAGTCACATACCTTTCATATTTAAACCTGAATATATAAGAATCTTCACTGTGATATTTGCAAATCCACAAAGTTACATAAATAATTATGCATTACAATGAAGTGAGATTCATCTCAGGAATGAAAGGTTCTTTCAACATTCAAAAGTCAATAATTTAAATCACTATATTTTAGGTTAAAGATATATATATATATATATATGATAATTTCAATAGAGAAGAATAGTTTGAGAAAATTGAACAGTAGGTTGATGATTTTTAAAAGACCTACCCAGTTATGTATAGACGTAAACTAACTTAAACTGATAGCATTGATAAATATACTATAGCTAACATCATATTTGATGTTGAAAATAGTAAATGTTTTATCACAAGATTGAAATCAATGGAAGGTGCTCAATTTAATCACTTCTATAAAACAGTATAGTAGAAATTCTATTATATTAATGCAAGAAAGAGTAATTCAAGGTGTAACAATAATAAAGGAAGACATTAATGTGTCATGATTTGCATATTTATTTATATAGAAAATTTTAACATACAAAAGAAGTAGTAGATTACTAAATAAAATTATCAAAGAAGTAGGATACAAGGTTAGTATAAAAATTGTATTATTTATTTATGTATTTCTATTTGTGATACTGGGGATTAAACCAAGGGACACTCTTGTTATTTTATATTTGAGACAGAATCTCACAAAATTTCCCAGGCTGGTTTTGAACTTGCAGTCCTCCTGCGTTAGCCTCCTGAGTCTCTGGGAGTACAGGTGTGCATCATCATGCCCAGCTCTTGTTTTTTAATTTATTTAATATTTTATTCATTCTTTTTAAATATAGGTGAGAGTAGAGTATATTTTAACATATCAGACATACATGGAGTATAATTTGTTCTAATTAGGATCCCATTCTTGTGGTTGTACATGATGTGGAGTTAAACTGGTTGTGTATTCATATGCAAGTATAGGAAAGTTAAGTCCAATTCATTCTACTGTTTTTCCTATCCCTATACTCCCTCCCTTCCCTTCATCCCCATTTGTCTAATCCAGTGAACTTCTATTCTATCCCTCCCAACCTCCCTTGTTGCGGAACAGACTTCCTCAATAAGATTCCTAAAGTGCAAGTAGTAAAATCAAGGATCAACAAATGGGATGGCATCAACCTAAAAAGTTTATTCACAGCAGAGGAATCAATCGAGAACATAAACAGACAGCAAATATATATATATATATATATATATATATATATATATATATATATATATCAAGAACGTGAAGAGAGAGCCTACAGAATAGGAGAAAATCTTTGCTACCTGCATGTCAGATAGAGCATTAATCTCCAGGATATATAAAGAACTCAAAAAACTTAACACCAAAAAAACCAAACAACCCAATCAGTAAATGGGCTAAGGGACTGAACAGACACTTCACAGAAAAAGAAATATAATCAATCAACAAATATATGAAAAATGTTCAACATCACTAGCAATTAGAGAAATGCAAAATAAAACTACACTGAGATTCCATCTCACTCCAGTCAGAATGGCGTTTATCAAGAATACAAGTAACACTAAATGTTGGTGAGGATTTTAGAGAAAAGGTTCACTTATACATTGCTGGTGCGACTGCAAATTGGAGGAACCACTATGGAAAGCAGTATGGAAATTCCTCAGAAAACTTGGAATGGAACCACTATTTGACCTAGTTATCCCACTCCTTGGTTTATACCCAAAGGACTTAAAATCAGCATACTACAGTGACACAGCCACATCAATGTTTATAGAAGCTCAATTCACAATAGCTAAACTATGGAACCAACCTAGGTGCCCTTTGACAGATGAATGGATTAAGAAAATGTAGTATATATACACAATGGAATATTACTCAGTCTTAATGAAAAATGAAATTATGGCATGGATGGAATTGGAGCCTATTATGCTAAGAGAAATAAGCCAGTCCCCAAAAATCCAAGGGCTGAATGTTCTCTCTGATATGTGGATGTTAATCTTATTAATTTTTAATAGTAGCACCAAATAATTAGAAAAATAAATTTATGTAACACCACACTGTGTGTTAGGGGCAGTTATGGTTCATCGTTAGCTCCCAGAAAACGCTCCGCAGACACAGGTCTCACACAAGAAACTTTTATTTTATGCAGACGATTCACGTCAGCTCGGGGGAAAGGGAAGAAAGAAAGAGAAAACATGGCACAAGTTTTCTCTCAGAAATTGGAATTTCACGGGCTGAGAGGAACCAATCCTGGAGGAGAATTCTTACAGACTGAATGACATATTAGAACATAACGTGGGAGGCAGGAAGATTACGGCAGCGTAAGCCGGAAATTCCTGAAATGTGAGAGGCGGGAAGAACACAGATTGACAGGTGGTGGGGGAAGCCAGATTCCTTACACTATGGGAAGCCACTCATGACTTGTTTGAGAACCAAGGGTAGCTGGGCCATTAACCAGGAAAATCTGGTCTTAGAACTCTCGGTTATTAATAACTGATTGAGACTGCTTGAGTCAAGTGGCTATCCTGTATTATTTCACTGCTGAAGCTCAAATACAAGCATTGGATGTGGGAGTGACCCACTAGAGCCAAATGGTTTGCTTACCTCCATCCCCCATCCTGCTTAGGAATTTAAGATATAAACAATTTAAATTTTTATGTGATTTAAGCATAAGGCAAGCCTGCTTCAATGGATAAGCCAGGTTTGAATTCCAAATTTTTGTCCTAATAATTGTTAGATTCATCCTTAGCACCATTCGTAGAAAGCAAAAAATCCTTTAAAAAGCATAATTAGAACATATTTTATTAACTTTAGAATTTTTTTGTTTAACTTTGGCTAAAGACAGTCTATTTGAGAGAATGAGAGAAAGTGAATGGAGTCTTATGATGAAGCCTGTTGGCAAAACTGAATTGCAGCTTCCTAGTAGAGAGCCACTATGGCATTGTGGTTAGCATGCATGTCCTGGATTTGGAAGGTTGCTGGTTCAATATCAGCCTGTAGAGATTTTTTTTTTTTCCGGTGAGTTGTTAATCAGGGAAATAGAAGATTGCAACTAAGATTTTAATTTTCCTTTCTCCTAGTACTGTAGAATTAAGAAGAATTAGCTTTCAAACACAGTGGAGCAGGGGGGAGGGGCTAGAAAGGAGCCTGCAAAAACCACGTGGGTCCACCATTCTTTAAAACTCAGCAGCAATCTCCACAGCTTGCGCCATTGATAAGTCCAATTGGTGCATTGTTTTTCCCTCTCATCTTGGTGGCCTGGCCATGAGGGGCTCTGCCTGGGCAGGAACTTGGAGCAGGCAACATTCCATGAGCTTTCCTGGCAGCTATGACTGCTGCCTCCCATCCACCCTGCACAGCGTTAGAAACCATGCTGCTTTTGCAGTGTGGGGAGCTGTGGCAGGAGCACACATATTTAAATTATGAAACTTGCCAATTAATTTCCCTTTTTCTAGATTAGAGATTTTCCCCAAATTTCTGATTATGATCTTTTCTCTCAGAATTTTAAATTCCTGCATCTATGTCAGTTAAGTTAGGCTTTACCTTCAGGTTAGGTTGCACAGCCAATGTCTGCAGGGCTCCTAACAAAGGAACTGAGGAATGCAAGCAGACTTGCCAATCGTCTGGATGATTTAAAGCTACCAAGTCTGTTACCACTTTTAAGAATTGTAGAAGTTGTGTTCTCTTTACTTTATTTCCACTTTGACCGCAATATCAAGTACAGCTGGGTAGATTTCTCTATTAGAGTTAAAATTCTCTATGTTTAAGGTCATACTATAGACAGAGTCGCCGCTCCCCCCCCCCCAATAAGATATGTACTCGAGTGTTTTCTGGGTCCACAAAAAGAGACCAAGCACCACCGGAGATTTTTCTTCAAATGCCCCACGTTGGATGCGCTAGTTCTCCCTGCATGTCCTACATGGGTGAGAGAAAGGGTTCCTGTAGG
The DNA here is from genome assembly GCF_902686455.1 of Sciurus vulgaris. NCBI lineage: Eukaryota > Metazoa > Chordata > Mammalia > Rodentia > Sciuridae > Sciurus > Sciurus vulgaris. Next base: position 44,598,281 of record NC_136471.1, on the reverse strand, counting down.
AGGGGTGGGCTGGCTGTGAAATAAAAGCTATAAAATTTATTACTCAGCAATAACAAGGAGACAACAGAATTATCTTAAGAGCAGGGTCATGACCAATTGAACTATCCAGAGGGTCTGGCTCTTAACAAAGGAAGGAGCCCAGGCATGCTTTATTTATATCAGTACAGATCAAAAGGAACTGGTAGAAGCTTCTTCCTCGAAAAACGGGATGTGTGGGTTGAGGTAAGCAAGCCATTTTTCTCTAGCGGGTCACTCCCATATCCAATGCTTGTATTTGAACTTCAGGGGTGAACTAATGCAGGATAGCCACTTGACTCGGGCAGTCTCAATCAGTTATTAAAAACTGAGAGTTCCAAAGACCAGATTTTCCCGATTAAAGACCAAGCCATGCTTCCTGCACCACAGAAAATAGAATCAAAAGCATATAATGCTTAGAAATAAATTTGGAGAAAGATGGCTAAGACTTCTACAATGAAAACTACAGAACATTGCTGAAAGAAATTTTTAAAGATCTAAATAAATGGATATGATAGTCCATATTCATGAATTGGAAAACTCAATATTCTTTTTTTTTTTTCCTTTTGGTGCTGGGTATTGAACCCAGTGCCTCGTGCATGCAAGATAAGCAGTCTACCAACTGAGCTATATCCCCAGCCCCAGAAAACTTAATATTCATAAGATGTCAGTTCTTTCCAAAATTTTCTATAGATTCAATACAATCTCAGTTGAAATCACAGAAATTTTTTTTGTAGAAGTTGAAAAGCTGATTCTAAAATATATGTGTGAATGCAAACCATAAATAATAAAAACAATAACAAAGTTGAAGGATGTACCCATCCTCATATTGTAAATCTCACCATAAAGGTGCAGTAATCCATATAGGACTGTGTTGGCCTAAAGAAAGATGCAGGTTAAAAAAATGCAGAAAACAGAGTCCAAAAACTGATCCACATATGTATGGTGAATTGATTTAAGGAAAGAGTTAACATTTCATCAAATTGTGGCAGTAAAACTAGATATCCATATATAAAGGGAATGACAAATTATGGGTCATATTCTTCATAAAAATTAATTGGAAATTAATTACAGACCTAAATGTCAAAGGTAATGTGTCTGGAAAATAACATAGGATACAAATCTTTATAAACCTGGGTGAGATAAAGATCTCAGAATAATGACACAAAATCACCATTAATAGAAGATTGAAAACTTGGACATCACTCAAATTAAAATTTTCTTCCATTGAACAAATGTTATTAAAAATAAAAGGAAATGCCAGTTAAAAGGGAGAAACATTCACAATGAATTCATCTGATAACTGACTATACTCCAGAATATATAAAGAGCCCTTTCAACTCAAATAAAGAAGAAAACAACCTAATTTAAAAATGGACAGAAGACTGAACAGAAAACTCACAATGGAAGTTATATAAATGGCCCATAAATATATGAAAGTCTGTTTAACAGTCATCAGAATAATATATATGTAAAAACTACAAAGAGACTATCACCCAAATATGATAATTTAAAAAAAAAATTTTAAACTGATAATACTAAATTCTGTAAATTAGAATATATTTTGAACTGAATGATAAATTACAATATATAAATGCTTGTTGAATGCAACTAAAGTGTGCACAGAAGTAAATTCATAGTTTAGAACACATATTTCGGAATTAATATTTTAAGCTTCCATTTCGAGAAATTACAAAATAAAGAGCAAAAATTAAAACCATACAAAGGACAGATACCAGGGAAATAGAATGCAATAATTAAAATAGAGCAAGTCAAAAAAGCCAACAATTTGTTCTTTGAATATCACAACAGAGCCTGTGATCGTTGAATTATAATAGAATATTATGGACAACTTCACATAATAAATTAAATACATATATTTCTTGGAAACATGAATTACAAAATTAACCACAGAAACCTAAATAACCTGAATAATATTATATTTTCTAAACAAGTTGATTCTACAATTTAAATCTTTCCCTCAGACCTGATGGCATCTCTGGTGTATTCTGCCAAACATTTGCTAAGGATAAAGTATGGATCTCAAACTGACAATAAAAATAAGATAACAATTGAGACTGAACCTTGAAGGCAAATTTTTACAGAGCTATAACAAGAAAATCCAGTTACGTAGGAATGTTCTTCATGAAAATAATTATGCAAATATGACAGTATGAAGTGTTAAATAAAATATGTAAAATTATAGTCATTTCACTCATCATCAAAGAAAAAAAATATAATAGAATTCACAAACTAGCACAGGTTACACAATGGGCAAGTAGAGGAGAGCATATCAGAACCCAGTTCTCTCTGCCTCCACATCAGATGAATGTGCTCACTTCACTGTTCATCACCCCCTCCAGGATTTGTAATTATTATTTTTTAAATAAAACCTAGAACCTAGTCTTGGTAAGATTATGTATTGTTTTTTTAAAAATTAAATGACTTTCTGTGTAATTTTAGAATGGCATGAAATCACAAGAAATAATACAAGCGAGATCTCTTTTATACTTTATCTTGTTGATGTTTGTTCATGGACATGAAAGAAGACATCTATGTCAACTCCAAGTTTTGACCATTATAAAAAAGAAAGCTGACCTCAATGTTTATATCAGGACAATTCATTATAGATAAATTATGGAATCAACCCAGATACCTATTAATAGATGAATGGATTAAGAAATTGTGGGATATATATTCAATGTGGTTCTACTCATCCATAAAAAGAATGAAGATACCACCATATTTTCTGGTAAATGGATGAAACTGAAGAACATTATGCTGAGTGAAATAAGCCAAACTCAAACTGAAAGGTTGAATGTTTTCTCTCATATGTACAAGCTAGAGTAAAATAAAGGAAATGGGGAGGGAAGGATAAGATAATATAAAGATAAAGGGAAAATCATAAATGTAGAGGAAGGAGATCTAGAAGCAGAGTGGAGGGTTGGGTAAGGGGAGGCAATGTAGAATGAATTCTTAAAAAATGCTATGTGCAAATATAGATAAAAGACAGGGAATTTCACCTTCATGCATAGGTAGAAAGAACCAATCAGTAGAATATAAAACTCGGCAGAGGAAGGAGAATGGGAGAGAGGAGGGAGTTTGAAAGGAATAAAGGAGAGGGAAAGGGGGGATCATGAACTGAAATCAAATTCCTTGCATGTATAAGTTTGTTGGGATGAACCCAATTACTATGTGTAACCTTAAAGCTCTAATATTTTTTTAAAAATGCTGCTGTAAATATTCATTTAAGGTGTGTGCGTGTGTGTGTATGTGTGTGTGTGTGTGTGTGTATGTGTGTGTGTGAATGTTTTTTTCATAACTCTGGGATAAATGCCCAGAAATGAAATTGCTGGATCATATGATAGTTGCATGTTTAGTTTAATCTTTTTTTGTATGTTCAGGTTTTTTAAATGCTAATTATAATTTCACTTAATACCTTAAGAGGTCTTATAAAGTAATAGTAAATAGATCATATTATAAACATGAGTGAATGATCTGAACACAAAGTTCACAACAATGTAAATAAATACAAGAATGTCTTAAACAAATATGGGGGAAAGATGTAAACTTGTGAAAGCTTTGTTAATCTTTCTTGCAATCATATATATGCAAATTAAAGTCAGTGTGGTATAATAGTTTACCTATCAGGTCAGAGATCAGCACAAAGAAATTTCTCTATTTGTTTAAATTTATTTGCTGCTGGAGATGTAAAATAGTTTATCCACTGTGAAAAGCAATTTGGCAGTTTCTTACAAAATTAAACATGCTCATTATTCAGCACCAAAACCACCAGCATCAATGCAGCAGGTTGAAAAAATGACAGAGCTTCAAAGATTTGTAGGACAATAATTATAAATGTATGCTGGTGCTCTTCTCCTCACATTCATGCTTTCTCTCTCCTACTCACTTTCTTTCTCTCTCCTCCACGCTTTTCACATTCTCTCTTGTGTGCTCTCTCTTTTCCTCTCATTTTCTCTCTTACCCTGCAGGTAGACACTCTGTTTGCTTAATAAACCCTCTTATGTGATTTCCTGTGTCCGGAGTGGTTTCTGGGTTCTTACATTAGTGCTGTGACTCGGATGGGCTCTTCCACTGTCTCTTAAGCAAGTGGAACCCCATCTGACACCCCTGTGCTCCCCGGACACGGCCTCACCTTCCATTCGCCCAGACACTCCACTCTGCTCTGGACTTCAGATTGGTGAGTTCTCTAGGGCCCTCAAGGCAGCTGAGGGGTGGGGGTACCCTCAGGCATGACTTTTATAGTTAAAGCTGGCCCCCTTAGTTGGTCTTATGTGCCGGGTGGGTTCCTGATTTTATGGTGGAGATTCTGTCTCAGGGTTGAGGCACCTCTTCATGCTCATACTAGTTCTCGAAAACCCTGACGTCAGGTCCTCAACCCTCTTGGCTTTTGCCTGGCCCACATTGATGCTTGGTGATGACACCATCATTGTGCTGCCTTCTCATCTCCAGCCTACTAATCTGTGGCCTCAGGATGCTGGGGCACAGAGTCAACTTTATCAGTCTCTACCATGGGATCTGGGTCCTTCATTCTGGCAGATTCCCCCCTGGGATGTCTATTAGACAACTTTAGAACCCTTCGCCTGACCCCTGGCTTAACCATCAAAACTTAATGATATTTGACCACAGTACCCTTTAGATAGTTAATCAAAAATGGCCACATAATGGTGCACATCTTCTGTGAGCGAGCAGGCAGATGGAAAGGGATTCCTTATCTTCAAGTCTCTTCTTTCTTACGCTTCTTTGCTCTTCCTGCAAACTTGAATGCCTCCTTCTTCTCCCCCTCTTAATCCCTCCTCCGTCTCTGACTTCAGCTCAGCTAACAAACCACCCTGAGACCAGTCTGCTGTGACAGAGGCTCCTCTGGTCCCTGCTTCTCCATCTCCTTTACTCTGTTCTGTTTCTGCTTCCATTCCCCTGCCCAGCCCACCTAGTCCTCCTGCCACGATGTCCTGCATACATATTCTAGTCCCCACTATGGAGGTGGCTGGTGTGGAGGGAGTAACCAACCCAACAGTCAGTGGCATGTCCCAGTAAGGAGTATGATATAGCAGCCCCATTCCCCACAATTTGTGGGAGATAATGCCCTAGGCATCAAGTATCTACTAGAACCTGATAGCTCCTTTCAGATCTCAGTCAAGGCCTACATTGAAATGTAAATGGAGGAAGCCAGAAGGTGCAGTGGGAGACCAGTCGCAAACCCAAGAAAAAAAATGTGTCCATTTTAAATTTCTCCTGGGCTACAACACAGAACACTTTATCCCTCCCTTTTACCTCTTCTCTCTGCCATTCTCCTTATCACTCTCTCATGCTATAATTAATGGCCATTATCATTTTTCTTCTAGGACTCTTGTTTTTCTTAAATGCTATATTTTTGAGCTCACAATTTTGATCCTACATATCTAGGTTAATGATTTTTTGATCAGTTCTTTTTATCCAACTCTAGAGTTATTTTTGAACATCTGTTATATTGCAATGGAGATAAACATTACAAGGCCTTTGCTTTTGTGTTAAATATAAGCACACATAAAATTAAAATTTAAAAATAAAATGGATCCAAATACTTTTAATTTATGTGATTTAAAAAGGTTCAATTTAAATTGGGTAAATGAATAGAAGTGAAATGTCTTTAAAACTAACTCATAAGTCTCTAGGTGGTCAAACTCATAAAATGTTGATGTTTATGAAATGTCTAACATCAATTTTTTCTAGGACTTTTCTTCAACAGGAAAGAGATGGCAAATGCTGTTTAGTACACTTGTCTGATATCTTGGTTTTTTTTACAATTAGATGAGTGAATTAGAGTTGACATGTATGGGATTACTCAAATGTGTTTGTTAGAGACATCTGATTAATTTACAAAGTTAAAATGGTAATTATTAAATAACATCAAGTACTCTCAACTCCTTAAATTCCATGGAGTAACATACTTAAACATTATTGGTGTTTTCATAGGTTGGTATTCTTTGCATATTAAATATGTTCATATTTTCCCGGTAGACAAGCCTTTAAAGCAGAAAATTTATCAAGCTGCTATTCTCCAAATTACTATAAGACCTGTCACCAATAGGATATATGTAAAATTTGTCACTTTTTACACTGAGATAAAAAAATTAAATGTTAATGTATTTCTAAAAGTTAGTGAGAGCCTGATTTGTTTAAAGGTTAATATCATGAAACATGAAACCATTTTGCCACTTTGCCACACAAAAGGAAAGTTAGATAAGGCTCTGCCTCACCCTGCTGCATGTTAGAATGGCTCCAAAGTAAGCCAGTAACTCATTTAAGGTTGTGTTCAAAAGTTTGGTTGTGTTCAAAAGTTTGATGTTTGTTGTAAAGATTACTGTGATCTCAAACAGGGGATGTAAAGAATAACTCAGCCAAAATTCAAGATAGCTACTGCATAAACTGAATGTTTTACTGTTGGTGATTCCATTTTGTATTTTCCTTGTTCCGGAAGCTACAGAAGAGAGATTCTTAGAGAAATGTGCCTGATAACTATCAAGAGAAACTGCCAGAGTCAGAAGTTTTTAGTCAGTTTAAGGCCTACAGACACAGGTAGGCTTAATTTATGTTTGCTAGTAACAGAAATATAGAGATCTCTACTAAATGTTGTGTTTACATTCCTGATAACCTGGACAATGTTAAAGTTCCCAAATAAAGGCCTTGTCTTCTCCAGCCTTTGTTAGGCCTTGTCATGGGAACAACTTCTCAGTTCTTCCATCCCATGGTGAGGGATTATTGACCTCTGTCATCTTCATGATATTCATTGGTATGTTCCAGATTCTGCAACATTTATCTTGTACTAATCTCATTTCAGTACTCATGTCTTTTTGTTCTTCTCTCATAGAAGCACCCATCCCCAGATGCCTTTACAACCTGCTCTTCCCCATCCAGACTTCTACCATGGAACCCTCGATTGACCCGATTTCTAAAAAGGGAACTCCAAAACTGCTTCCCCCACGCTGCCTGCTTCCAGTTTGAAGAAGCCAGAGCAGTCATTGTCCCCCTTTCCCTATGGCACTAAGGAGTTCCTAAAACTAGAATTGGGGACAGGCAGTTAGTGTAGAAATACGGGATCAGTCAAATCGAGGAAATGAAGTCCATGAAAGCCATCTGTCTCTGGAAGTCTGGAAGTTGGAGACTGCTCCTGGGAGAATGGACTTTTTATAGCTCACCTGCAAAACCAGGCCTAGTCATGTAGGCAGGAAGGAGAGATAAGGGAGGAAAGAATTGGAGAACAAAAGATCTTATAAAAACAGAAATGGAGGAATATAATATAATATAAAGCTGTTCCCCCACCCTTTACGCTGCAGTCATTTCCCTGCCTCCCAACTTCTTGTCAGTCTGTGAACATCCTAGCTAGCTATTGGTTCCTCATCAGTCAGCTTGCAAATATCCTTCTCCATTATTGGTCCCATTAGCCCATGGAATTTGACTGCTTAAGGATAGCCCCCCCCACCATTTTCTCTCTCTCTTCTCTTCACATTCATGTTTTCTCTCTCCTACTCACTTTCTTTCTCTCTCCTCCTTGCTTTTCACACTCTCTCTTGTGCATGCACTTTCTCTCTTTTCCTCTCATTTTCTCTCTTTCCCTGCAGGGAGACACTCTGTTTGCTTAATAAACCCTCTTATGTGCAAAAAATTGTATGCTGGTAAGAACACAGTTTATCAATACAGATTTACTTAATTTTAAAGAGGGAGAGGGTATAAATGTATAGAAGTAGAGTTTTGTATTCTACTGCAGGTTATTTGGTATTGATTGAAAATAGGTAACTATAGGTTTAAGAAATCAAATGCAATCTCCACAGTAACTACAAAGAGAACAACTAAAAATTACACAGAAATAGAAATGAGAAGGGTATAAAAATTCTGTACTACAAAAAAATTAAATCCACCAACAAAAGCAATGATAAAGTAATTGAGGAACAAATGAGATATGATATGTTAAGTACTAATAATTCATTTATTGTCAAAAAAATCAGTTTAAAGTCAAACAGATTAAACCCTCTGGATTCCCAGATGGATTTTTAAAACATAATTCAACTGTATTCAGTCTAGAAGAGATACACTTAAGATTGAAATACAGACACAGGATTAATAAAGATACTCTGTGCAAGTAGTAACCAAAAGAGATCTAGGTAGCCATACTGATATTAGACAAAAAGTACTTTTAAAATGATAAAAGGGCAATGAAAGATATTGACTGTTCATTAAACTATCAATCATTCAGAATTCAGAGAAATGATTGGGTTGTAAGAGTCTTAACCAAAGTAGTGATTTAATCCCCTGATATAGATTAATTGAAGTGGTAGGGTGTGACTGGAAAAGGCGGGAATTGGAGCATGGCTTTGGGGTATATATTTTGTATCTGGCAAGTGGAGTCTCTCTCTTCTTCCTGATCACCATGATGTGAGCTGCTTCCCTTCACCACACTCTCCAGCCATGATGCTCAGGCTCACCTCCAGCCTGGGGGAATGGAGCCATCCTTCTATGGACTAAGACCTCTGAAAAACATGAACCTTCACATGAACCTTTCCTATTCTACAGTTGTTCTGGTCAGATCTTTAGTCGCAGAAGTGAAATAGCTGACTAAAACAAAATACCTACATAAAAATAACATTCCAAAATACATGAAGCAAAAATTGGCAGGATTGAAGAGATAAATTGACAGTTCTACAATAACACTTGTAGACTTCAATATTCCAATTTTAATAATGCAAAGAACAACTAGATGGGAGATTAATAGGTCTTGAACTATACAATAAACCAATTAGATCTATAGACACATACAGAACACCCCACTCAATGACAACAGCAAAATACACTTTATTCTCAGTGGACATGGAACATTGTACAAAATTAACTATATATTAGGTCTCAAACAATTCCCAATATAGTTTAAATATTTGAAATCATAGTATCTTCTTGACTACAAGGAAAAGAACCTATAAATCAATAGAAGGAAAACAAAAATGCTGAACTATATGAAAATTTACGAATATACTCAAGTAAACAATTGTTCAAAGAAGAAAGCACAATTTGCATTCAGAGAATTTTGAGGTGAATACAAATGTAAATAAACTTACCAAAAGTATGGGATACAGATGCAGCAGTACTCTGTGGAATATTTATACCTATAAATCCTACATTTAAAAATAAGACAAATTGCAAAATCAGTGAAATAACTGTAGGGCTTAAGGTGCTAGAAAAAATAAGGTTAAATCCAAAGGCAGTAGAGAGAAGGAAGTAATAAAGATTAGCACAGAGACAAGTGAAGTAGAAAATAAAAAAACAATAGAATCTTGAAAAACAAAAGTTGGTTCATTGAAAAGTTTGCAGTATTGACAAAACTTTATCTAGAAGGATGAAGAAAAAAAGAGAAGATCCAAGTTGCTAAAGCCAGAAGTGAAATTGGGGACATGTTAGGGTTGATTTGCCCACCCCATCCTGCAAAATAATTCAAATTCTATCTTTTGTGGTGCTAGGGATTAAACTCAGGGCCTCAAATATGTCAGGCAAGTGCTCTACCACTGAGATACACCCACAGCCTCTAAATTAAAGTTTTAAATTCTAAACATAATAATTCTGAATGTGATTGTATTTGGAGACATGGCTTTTAAAGGTGTTATTAGGTTAAATGAGGTTATTAGTCCACCCTGATTCAGCACATCTTGTTTTTTATAAGAAGAGGAGTTTAGGACATGGATGCACATGCACAGAAGAAAGACCATGCAAAGGCAAAGGAAGAAGATGGCCATTCACAAACTGAAGAATGATAATGCAGGGGACCAGAACCCTCTAAGCAACTCTGGCAACACCTTGATCTTGAATTTCTATCCTCTAAAACTATGAGGAAGCAATTTGTTGTTTAAACCATCCAGTCTGCAGTACTTTCATCTGGCAACACTATCAAATGAATACAGTCCATTATTAAAAACATTATAGAAATAAAAATTATTGTAAAATTGTATGAAAACTACAAGTCAACAAATTTTTATAGCTAGAATAAATGGGCACATGCTTAGAAACCCAAAAACTACCAAAGCTGCTTCAAGAAGATATAGAAAATCTGAACATATGTATTAAAACAAAATGTTTTCTTTCATATGCAGAAGTTAGAGCAAAATAATGGAGTTCCCATGAAAACAGAAGGTAGATCAGAGCGTCAGTGAGGAGAGGAAGGGAATAGAGGGGGAGGGAGAAGAGACTGGAAAAGGGAAAAACTGTGGAATGAATTTGACCAAATTATGCTATGTACATATATGAATATACTACAGTGAATTTCACCTTTATATATATCTATGAAGCACCCATTTTAAAAAGCAATAAATAAATAGAATGGAGACCAATAGAGTAGAGAAATGAGAATAGGGGGAGGGAAGAGGGTAGAGAAAGGGGTTATCAGGAACTGAAATGGAATAAATCAAATTCCATGAATGTATGATTATGTCAAAATGAATGTCACTGTTACGTATAACTATAATGTACTAATAACATGACTTAAATTTTAAAAAAATCAGCAAAGAAGAACTCAGGACCAAATGGCTTCACTGGCAAATTCTACTAAATGTTTAATGAAAAATTAATACTGATCCTTCTCAAACACTTCCAAAATATTGAAGGGAAGGGAACACATTCTAACATTCTGAGTCTAGCATAAACCTTATTCCAAAGCTAGCATTTACATTGTGACATACAGGTATAGATTCCAGTCCCTACTTAGGAACACTTGAGAGACTGGAATGCATTTCAAATTTAAACAACCTCAAATTTGTCCCTACTCTGTGGGTTGCACAATTAACCATAAGACTTAAAGGTAGGGAAAATAAGGGACTGTCTCTGTCATTTCTCATACCATTCACTGACTAGAGGGTTCTGATCCCCTGCTTCCATTCCCGAACAAATACAAGCATTCAATTCTAAGATCAGGTCACTTAGTATTTCAGATATCACATCCTGATATACAGTTGGTTCTGTCAGTTCTTTACTCAGTATTTTGACTCCAAGGTAAAAACTACTATAACTCCAGTCAACACAGTTGTTGGACTGATGTTTGTCCTATCATTAGTACTCTAAATTATCCTCAGAGATGTAGCCCTACAGTGTACCCTGATTATTCGCTCACAATGCTAAAACTGCATAAATGAAATATTGAACAAACTGCAACAGAAAACATTAAAATATGCTAATTTCTCATTGGTTCTGGAAAATGTTTCCACGAACTTCATGGCTGAAGCAATAGAAATGTATTCTTTCACAGTTCTACAGAAGTCCAAAATCAAGATGTCATCAGGGCTATATTTTGTATAAATAAATAATCCTTCTTTTTCTTTTCAAGCCTCTGGTGGTTCTAGGTATTACTTGGGCTCTGGTTGCATAACTCCAACATCTGTCTCCATCTTCACTAGATCTTCTATTCTATCCACCTTAAGAACACTTATCTTGGAATTAGGGCATATCCAAGTAATCCAGGATAGTTTTATCTCAAGATCCTTAATTTCATTACATATGCAAAGACCCTATTCCAAACAAGGTAATATTCACAGGATTCATTTGGGCATAGACACATCTTTTGAGGGACCACCATCCAAAACATTAGAGTGCATATAGATATTAACCTAATGAGCAAGTCAAATGAGTACTATGTTGGGAAGCATATTTTCTTATAAAGAAATTCAATATAAAAAATTGAAAATACTCTGATCACAACAGCTCCTAGGTCTGTTATGAGACTGAGTAAGTTTATGCAAGTTGAGTGTCCAAGGACTCTTGGTCACTTTGGAATAATATAAGGAGTGGAAAACTTAATGGGTCTCATAGGGTTATATAAAAGCAAACCAGACATGGAGATACTGCCACAGTTTTTCATGTCAACCAGAATATACAAATTATCCCATGAGGCAGTTAGAAAATAATTCCCCTTCAGTAGGTATCAGAAGAAAATTCTACCCTTTATCCCTTCCAAATATTTAGAAAAATGTATATTGCAATGGTTATAAGAAGGAAATAGTTGCCTAAAAGAGAAATAAAGATTACAGTGCCTTGTATAATAAATGTCATGGGAGATAAGATATGCACATTTTATTGGGAAAATTGAATTCCAGAAGACTTGCTGAACCTATATTCTGCCATTGGATAGTACTGTTTGAAAGTTATGGTAATTTTTTTTTTTTTTTTGCACTGGGTATTGAATGCAGAAGAGCTTTACCCATGAACTCCATCCCCAGCCACTTTTTATTTTATTATTTTGTTTTGAGACAGGGTCTCACTAACTTGTCAAGGCTGACCTCAAACTTGTGGTCCTCCTGTCTTAGCCTCCCCAGTCTCTGGGATTATAGGTGTACAGCACCACACCCATGTGGTTAAAGTAATATTTTTAATTTAATTTTTTTATTTGCTTTTTTTAAAGTTATACATGACAGTGGAATGTATTTTGACATATTGTACATACATGCAGTATAACTTTCATTCTTGTGGTTGTACATGATGTGGAGTTATACTAGTCATGTATTCATATATGAGCATAGGAAAGTTAGGTCCGATTCATTCTACTCTCTATCCTATTCCAATCCCACCTCACTTTCCTTCATTCCCTTTTATCTAATCCAATGAATTTCTATACTTCCCCTCCCTACTCTACCTTGCTATGGGTTAGCATCCACATATCAGAGAGAACATTCAACCTTTGGTGTTTTGGCACTGGCTTATTTCACTTAGCATGATATTCTCCAGTTCCATCCATTTACCTGCAAATGCCATAATTTCAATCATTTTTATGACTGAGCAATATTCCATTGTGTGCACATAACACCTTTTCCCCATCCATTCATCTGTTGAAGGGCATATAGGTTGGCTCCATAGCTTGGCTATTGTGAATTGTAAGGTTTTTTTGATTACAGTGATGAAACAGGTGACTTAAACAGAAATTGGTACCAAGAAGTGGGGTCCTTTCTGTGATTAACATCATTATGTGGTTCAGAAATCTTTGGAGCTGTTTTGTGGTGGGGGAGTTTTGAAAAGTTTACAGAGGCAAGGTGGAAACACTTTAGAATGTTGTAAGCTGAGCTCAATGGGTAATTCTGAGCTTATATCAGAATGCTGATAGGAACGCGGACTGTGCTTATGAAATTTCAGAGGGAATTGAGGACTCTGTTGGGAATTGAAACAGAGTTCACTTGTGTTATAGACTAGCAAAGAAGTTGTCTATATTTTACCCATGTCTTGAGATTTTGTTTGAGGCTGAATATAAAAGTGATGAACTAATAAATCTGGCAGAGAACATTTCAAGGCAGCATGGCATTCAGGCAGTGGCATGGATATTGCTGACAGCTTTTAACCAAATTTGCTGTGATAATGAGGAGCAGAAAAAATTGAAACAACTTGCAGTTTGGCCAGAAAAATGTAAAAAAATTCTGGGGCTAAGGATGTTATGGTTGTTAAAGACATTGCAGTCACTAAAAAGATATTGTCTGTAATTTACATACAGACAGTAGGAGGAATGGTTTCAGGGCATCTCAGGAATTGGCAAGATCACACCCATCTCACACTCAAGGATGTAAAAGTAAAAATTCCATTGAGAAGAGACCTTGGGGTGCCTTGCTTGCACTGGACCTATGAAGTGGTTTCACTGTGCTTAGACCCCCAGGCATTCAGAGGCTACTGCATCCAGGGTTACAGGAACTTTGGCTACTGCTCAAAATGGTGGAGGACCTTGACATCAACCACCTAGTGCTAATTCTGCAGGAATGCAGGATGCTAGAGTTAGGGGATAATGGAGGCTTCCACTGAGATTGCAAAGGAAAGCCTGGGAGATCAGGCAAAGTGCAGCAGGGTTGTAGTCCCTGCAGACAGCCCCTGAGAGGGTGACACATGAAAATTTGATACGGAACCTGAAGCTGCAGTGGAGACCCCCAAGATTAAGAGATGCCAGTACCATGGGATATCTGCCAAGAACCATGCAGATATGAAGCAGAAACCAGCGAAGAGAGAGGCTATGTGAGTTTCAATCAACAAGGCCATAGGGGTGGAGCTACACAAGCCCTTTGGAGAGAAAATTGTGATGTCTTGTGCCCTAGACTCTGGACATGGAGTTACAAGATATGTTTGCCCAGTTCAATTACAGTCTTGCTTTGGGTCCATCCTTCCTTTCATGCCCCTATTTCTTCCTTTTAAAATGGAAATGTTTACTCTGTGCCATTATATATTGGATGTATGTAACTTCATTTTTGCAGGGGCTCACACTGAGAGTTTGCCTTGAGTCTCAGAGTAGACTTTGGACTTGGACTTTTGGGCAAGGCAAAAAATGTTAAGACTATGGAATTCTTGGGAATGGAGTAAACGTAATTTTTTACAACAAGGTACTTATTTTCTAGATGTCAGAGGAAAGAACTTGTGGACAGAGAGAGAAGAAAATCACTAAGTCTGCTTATGGGAATCAGAAACTGCTTCACCAGATAGGTTGTATTTGAACTCAGTTTTCTTTTGTAAGATTTAAAAGATTCAACTCTACAGAGAAGTACTGAGAAAAATAATTTTTAAAACACCCTGAAGCTAACCATACAGTTCTAAAAAGCATTTATTTTCTTTTTCTCATTTTCCCCAAGAAAGAATAAAAATGAAATAAACCATGATAGATATGGAATTAAATTCCTCTTTATTATTCAACTAAGCATTATCATGAATATGATATATTTATTTCCTGTCCATATTTTCATGTTTTCACATCAAATGTGTCCAAGAATTTAGTATTGTTTATGCGGTTTTCTAAGTGATATGATATGTCACGTTTTGTTCTGCAACTTGATTTTTATCAGATAACTTTTAAAATATATTCTCAGGTTTAGACATGCATCTTTAGTTTATTAATTTTGCTTGAACAATATTCCATCCTGTGAATATAATATAAGTTAGTCATTAATTTCCATACTGATGTATATTTTGGAGGTTTGCAGTTCTTCCTTACTACACCATTGCTCTGAACTTCCTGTCATATGTCTCTAAGTACACATGTGCAGGTGTTTATCTAGGGCAGTGGTTCTCAAATTAGCCTGTACATTCAAATACTTGGGAAATTCTTAAAGAACACATATACAACTCCTTCCATGTAAATGAATTAGTTCCTGATAGGCCAAGTTTTCTATAAAGAACAACTAGAAAAGCCAAATATACTGCCAAGATCTAGTGCAGAAGAGGCTTAAAAGATAGCAGCAGTGAAACATCAAAACATGGAGTCAGACTCTTTAGTATAACACCTAGACAGGTGCAATTTACCCTTCTTCATTATGAAAAATAAAGTATGTTTTTATATAATGGAGATAAGCAGAATATTCTTGGTAACCAAGTGATTCCCATGAGTGTCTCTTAGTACTCCTTTACCCAGTTTTGATGGTAAATGAAAAGTGCCATAACCTTAGCCAAAGTTTAACATGGTAGCACTCACTTCAGATTCATCAGGGATGTCACCAGGTCAATGATAGATACCAGTTGAGGGAATCTAGACTGCACAGTGGAGAAGGGAGATAACTGTTAGCAGTTGTGATCCTGAGACCAGTTACAGTAACAGAACCTGTAATTCATTCCACAAATTGAGACCCATCAGAACCCTGCAGGAGTTATTTCCCAGATTTTTATGAAGTAGATTTGTTCAGCAAAAGGGGTGAACGGTGTTGAACATGAAGGTGCTCCAAACGGATTCCTCTTCAACAAAGAATTTATTGTTCCACATGCTAGGAGTTCTGTTAGCACTGTTCAGCTTTTAGCCCCTTCAGTGACAACCTCCACTGCAGAGAGACATCACTCAGATACAGTAACTGATTAAGATGGGTGTATAAAGGCCTAACCATTTTGTACTTACACAGGACAACTATAATTGGCCAATTTTGCTCCAGATTTCCTCATGTAGTCATCCAAGGCTGTTACTGTTTTGGCCTGCATTTCTGCTTGACTTCTACCCCAGCCTAATTATATTTCTTTCCTTTCATTTTTACAGGCATCAGTCCCAAAGTCATTCCCACATAAACATCATGTACAGTAAATTCTGTTTCAGAGTTTGCTTCTTGGAAAACCTAATGTACAAAATTTCCACTACTGCTACCAGTTTATGTATTAGTAGGAGCACAATTAGACTGCTTAGTAAATGGATCTAGCAGTAAATCAGATTCTTAAGGGAATATGTCTTATAGAGGGTTTTACCTTGTTTTTAAATAATCCAGTCCTTTCACCAGCAGTTTCAGCCACTTCCTGATGAAGACAGTGTTTTACACCTGCAATTCCAGTTACTTCTTTGGAAAATTCAGTGAACATGTTACATGCTGCCCTGCTGAATTTCTGCCATGGAGGAGTCTGTGACGCTGAACTCCAAGTACTTCAAGATATGTTCTTGGGTTTGGAAGTAGATCTCAAAGGAAAACATGGCCAAAACTTCCAGAAATGTTCTAGAGGAAAAGATGTTCTGGGCTGGGGTCTCTATAGTGAACCTCTAGTACAGGTTGAATGCAAAACCAGCATTGATGAATGGCATCTTATAGAGAATGGCATTTTATTGAGGCAAATGGCAAATAGTTTTTTTTTTTTTTTTTTTAACTTCAGAGCTGTTAGGTGGTGCACAATGTACTGTGGCATGTAGCCCAAGTACCAAAAGAACCAAAAACAGAAATGGCAATGTTTTGGAAGGAAGGAAATTCTTATGGTTCGGATATGAAGTATCCACCAAAAGGTCCTATGGTAATGCAGCAATGTTCAGAGGTAAAATGATTAGATTATGAGAGCTATAAACTGATCAGTCCATCCCAATTTGAATGGATTAACTGGGTGGTAACTATACGTAGGTGGGGCTGAAAGAAGTTAGGTCACTGGGAGCACACCCTTGGCAATTCTATCTTGTCCTCCCTCCTCCACCCCACCCCCTGCTTTCCATGAAGTAAGCAGCTGTTTTAACCAACTTTTTCACTGCTGCAACTAAAAGACCCAACCAGAACAACTGTAGAGAAGGAAGAGTTTATGTGAGGGCTCATGATTTCATATGTTTTAGTCCATAGAAGGCCGGCTCCATTCGTCGGGGATCAAGGTGAGACAGGACATCATGGTGGAAGAGTGTGGTAGAGGGAAGCAGCTCACATGATGATCAGAAATCAGAGACTCCACTTGCCAGATACAAATACATACTCCAAAGTCACGCCTCCAGTTCCCACATCCACCAGTCACATCCACCACTTCAGTTACCACTCAGCTAATCCCTCTCAGGGGATTAATTCACTGATTGGGTTAAGACTCTCACTGCCCAATCATTTCTTCTCTGAACCTTCTTGCATTGTCTCACATGTGAGCTTTTGGGGGACACCTCACATCCAAACCGTAATAGCCATTTCCTCCACAGCTACCCTTTTGAAATAACGTGCTGCCTCATCTTGAGCCCAAAGTGATGGATTCATCTGACCATGGACTGAACTTCTGAAACCATGAGCCCAAATATATTTTTTCTCCTCTAAGTTGTTATTGTCAGGTATTTTGGTCATGGTGACGAATATCTGACTAACACAGAAATCTATAAGAGATGAGGTGGTAAAATCATTAGGGAAACTTAACTGGGCAAAACACTCTCTTAGTCAGAGACATAAAATGATTACCCACATTGATTACCAAAACAATAGCAAATATTTTATGAAGCACTCACTAGAGGCTGGGCCAGGGCCTCTTTCTCCTGAAAAACTGATGACACATGTAATAGGAGCAGGGCATAGGAGAAGTGACTTGCTGAGGCCACAGAAATAATGCCATGGACTCTCATCTGGATGTGATAGCAACATTATGAAATGTGTGAGTAAATTAAATTTATGAAAATCAATTCACTTTTTATTTGAACCAGATCCCTTAGGTAAACCCAGTGTACTCTCTGGATACATTACTCTTTATAGATTAAAATTTTGGATTGCATTATTCTTTAATTTAGTATTTTAAGATAAAATGTATAAGATATTACATGAGAGAAGGTCTATAATTTGGCTAAATGAAAAGTAGAGAATAATTTTCAAAATATATGTTTAATTGGAATGGAAAGGTAGTAGTTTAAGGAGCCATGATTAGGTTCGTGTGCTGAAATCCTTGCATTTGTGTGATTCATGAAAGCCACAGAAGTATTTCTAAACAAGAAGATGAAAATATAATAGCATTTTAGATCACTCATTGTTATTATCACCTAGTCATTCCTAATATAAAAGTCACCTTAACACCATTATTCTTATATCCATGTGCATCATGTCTAAATTACTAAAAAGGAAGCCAGAAAGATATGAAATAAGATGATATGAGCCTGGAAGAGTATAAGACAATGAAGAAAGGAGTTAGATGTTTGTTCAGATGGAAGAGACCCAAATCAGAACAGGGCCAGGGCTCCTTCCACAGGCCTCCATCCTTTTTCTGGTTTATATAATCTACTCCCATAAACTCAAATACAACCTCACAAAACAATATATCTTTAGTACAGATTGTTCTTATGAATTCCTAGCCATTTATCAGCTTCCTATTGGATACATTCACCAGGATGGTCCACACATGCCTAAGTCTCAACTTAGAAATCTTAAGTTTGCAAAAGTGTACACCTCATCTTCCCACCTTGCTAGCCTGCTCCTTTGTCTTCATTCCACATCTCAGTCTATTGCATTACTGTGTGTGGAGAAACCCATGCCAGAAACCTGAGAGTCATCCTAACAGCATTCTTCATTCTCATTTTCCACTTCTAATGAGTCATGATGCCTTATGAATACTACTTGAACACCTCTCACAACTTACCCTTCTCTTCATCCCAACTTCCACTGCCTTAGTACATGACCAGAACCACTTCATCAGCTCCTAGAAGGTCACAATGCCTCCTCTATCCTCCATCCCAACCTCCCTCCTTTCACCACAATATCCAATCTCCATGTTGGCATCAGAGTCCTCTTTCTATAAAAGGATTCAATAGAAGATCACTTATCACATGACAAC
This sequence comes from Sciurus vulgaris, assembly GCF_902686455.1. Taxonomy (NCBI): domain Eukaryota; kingdom Metazoa; phylum Chordata; class Mammalia; order Rodentia; family Sciuridae; genus Sciurus; species Sciurus vulgaris. The sequence continues at coordinate 44,579,261 of NC_136471.1, read as the reverse complement.
ATTGAAACCTTGACTCCTGTTCCTAGGAACTTGGAGTTTATGGTTATTTTGAACTCTCATTTGATAAAAGAAATGTTCAAAAATCCCAAAGAGAAAAATTACTTTCAGCATATGCCCAAGAAGGCAGAGGTATCTTTCAGAAAGGAACACCTTCCTATCATTATAACACTCCCTGTATTGCAAAACTAGGGCATGCTTAGTTACAACCTAACCTTGATATGAACCCTGAAATGATATGCTCAAAGCTGAAGTACACAACCAAGGCCAATAAGAAAAAAAAAACTGTAAAAATGATAAGATCTGAACTTTGGGTGATTACTTTGGCTGCTAGATTCTTCATCTGAAACAAAAGAATCAAAGGATTGTCAAAGCTGATGGGGTCTAGGTTCATGCAAAGGAAAGTGCCTTTCCAACAGACAGACTGATTTCCATGGACAAAAGTGACAAAAGGCAGCAGGAAAAGACAGTTCTCACCATCAACGCCAAATAGTGCCGGGACTGGCAGCCTTTTGAAGAAAAGATATCCATAAGAAGAAGCTGAGTGAACCTCTATAATGGGTGCTATAGAAATGATTTGTGCATTGGTGAAAGAAATATTGTCAGGCATAGCTTCTAAACCTAGAATTCTGATGCTTCACACACGTATGTCTACTGGGGGGAAACCAGTCTTGTCCTCTGGTCATTCAAATCTCTTGTACCCTCCCATGGACACAAGACACAAAAAGAGGATATGGGTGAAGCTGAGGAAGATGGAATCAAAAATTTGACTACCCATGATTAACTGTGTACTTGTTATGTACAAATAAGCAGTGAAAGTAAAGAATACTAGACTCAGTCAGAAGATGAGAGTTCACCCTTGCCTCTGTCAATATCTAGCTATAATTGTAATAATAGTAACAATGACTTCTGTTATTTGAACATGTGTAGGACATGGCATGAAGCATCTTCATTCTAGACACGGCCAGTTTCAGAACTACATTAAGAACATATGTGTTTAAGTCAACTGGGGGAGGGGATTAAGTAAGGGGAATAGTTTGCACTAAACCTAGATGTAATCTATGGTGGGATTTGGAAGCCAGAACAAATAAGGCAGACTTTATCATCAGCCAATTAGGAGACCAGGGGTTGGGACTAAGCAATGATTAAAGAGAGTGTGATAGTGCTCTACCATTATTTCTTCTCAACCAAATAGACTGAGCTCCAAAAGTGTGGAAATCACCACACTCAGCACTGGGGTTTTACAGGTGAATGCTGAATATCAGTCTTGGACCCAAGAGTTCTTCCTAATTTATATCCACTCCCTTAACTAAATAGAAGAGGGCACATACCACATGGTTTGGGCAGTGGTATGTGTGTCCCATAGAAAGGCAAAGTCAAGTTCAGGTCTCTCAACTCCTGAAAGAATTGAGAAGGGAGAAACTGATAGTTACAAAATAATAGGTAGGAAGTCAACATCTCACTATTAGTAAAGAATAGAATAACTGGTCACAAGATCAACAATGTATTCAGAACATGACCAATAACATAAATGAAATAAAACTAACAGATATATACAGTTATACTCCACTTAACAACAGTAGGGTACACATTCTTTCAAATATACATGGAAATTCTCCAGGATAGGTCATATGTTAGTCCAAAGTATCTCAATAGTTGTGAAAATATTGAAATCACACAAATTGGGGAGTGTTATAATGACAGAAAGGTGTTCTTTTCTGAGAGATGCCTTTGGCCTCAATAGATTGAAGCTTCAAATCCATAACATAAGGAGAATAGATTCATGAGTAAGTGGAAATTAAATAACATACTTGTAAACAACAATATGTCAAAGAAGAATTCATAAGGTAAATTAGAAAATACTTTGAGTTGAATGAAAATGAAAACAAAATATACCAAGTCTTATAGGAGCAGTGAAAGCCATGCTAACAAGGATGTTTACAACTATGAATGTTTTCTCTGATAAGTGCATGACAATATATAACAATGGGGGGTGGTGGGGGGAAGAGAAGAATGAAGGAACTTTGGATGGTGTAGAGGTAAAAGGGGTGGGAAAAACAGTAGAATGAAACAGACAGTATTACCCTATATATATGTATGATTACATGAATGGCGTGAATATATGTTGTGTACAACCATAGAAATGAAAAGTTGTACCCTGTTTGTGTACAATGAATCAAAATGTGTCTGTAAAAATAAAAAATATTTTTAAAAAATAGGAATCAGAAAGTATTCCCTCTAAAAACTGGAACAAGACAGGGCTGCCCTCTTTCACCACTTCTATTCAACATTGTTCTTGAAACTCTAGCCAGAATGGCTGCACCAATTCACAAACCCACCAGCAATGTATGAGTGTACCTTTTTCCGCACATCCTCACCAACACCTTTTGTTGCTTGTATTATTAATTTCTTTGGTCCGTTTAATTGCTCTGGCTAGCAGAAGACATCAGGGAGGAGATAAAAAAATTCTTACAGGTAAACGAGAACAATGATACAACATATCAAAATCTCTGGGACACTATGAAAGCAGTACTAAGAGTAAAATTCATTGCATGGAGTACATTCAATAAAAGAATAAAAAATCAACAAATAAATGACCTAACATTACAGCTCAAAGTCCTAGAAAAAGAAGAGATCAACATCAAAGGTAGTAGAAGACAGGAAATAATTAAAATCAGAGCTGAAATCAATGAAATTGAAACAAAAGAAACAATTCAAAAAATTGACAAAAAGTTGTTTCTTTGAAAAAAATAAACAAACAAAAATTGATGAACCCTTAGCCACACTAATGAAGAGAGGAGAGGAAAAACTCAAATTACTAAAATTTGGAATGAACAAGGAAATATGACAGACACAACTGAAATGCAAAACATAGTAAAAACTATTTTGAAAATCTATACTGAATCACAAGGACATATAGAATTTAAACAGATCAATTTCAAACAAAGAAATAGAAGAAGCCATCAAACGCCTACCAACCAAGAAAACCCGGGGACCAGATGGATTCTCAGCAAAATTCTACAAGATCTTCAAAGAAGAACTAACTCCAATACTTCTCAAAGTATTCCATGAAATAGAAAAGGAGGAAACCCTTCCAAACTCATTCTATGAAACTGGTATCACCCTGATACCAAAACCAGACAAAGATACATCAAGGAAAGAAAACTTCAGACCATATCCCTGATGAACATAGATGCAAAGATTCTTAACAAAATTCTGGCAAATTGCATACAAAAACATATTAAGAAGATAGTGTACCATGATCAAGTGGGGTTCATCCCAGGGATGTAAGGCTGGTTCAACATCTGGAAATTAATAAATATAATTCATCACATCAATAGTCTTAAAGTTAAGAATCATATGATCATTTCAAGACCTGTATAAAAAGCATTTGATGAAATACAGGACCCCTTCATGCTCAAAACACGAGAAAAAATAGGAATAGTAGGAACATAACTCAACATTGTAAAGGCTATTTATGCTAAACCCATGGTCAACAACATTCTAAATGGAGAAAATCTGAAAGCATTCCCTCTAAAAAGTGGAACAAGTCAAGGATGCCCTCTTTCACCACTTCTATTCAACATCATCCTTCAAACTCTAACCAGAGAAATTAGACAGACCAAAGAAATTAAATTGAAATGAGAGGGAGGGGGAGCATGAAAAATGGTGGAATGAGACAGACATCGTTACCCTATGTACATGTATGATTACGTGAATTAAGGTATGAATCTACATCATGTACAACCAGAGAAACAAAATGATGTGCCCCACTTGTGTACAATGAATCAAAGTGCAGTCTGTAAAAAATTAAAAAATAAATAAATAATTAAATAATTAAATTAAATAATTAAATAATTAAATTTTTAAAAACAACTATCAGCAAAAAAAAATTAAGCAAAAATTTTAAAATAGAAAAAAAATGGTAATTGCCCCAAACTATTAACTTAGAATTACCCTTTTAGAAACTAGAAAGGGAAGGGGAGCAAAATGAACCCAAAGCTAACAAAAATAATTAAATAATAAAGATTGGAGTACAGATAGATGAAGTAAGAAATACAAAAGAATGGAGAAACCAATGTTGATTCTTAAAAAAAAAATTCAACAAAATTGATAAAATGTTAGCCAGACTAACTAAGAAAACAAGACATGAAGCAAATGTCTATAACATGAGAGGATATTTGTACCAGGCTTAGAGAAATAAAGGGATTATAAGACAATATTTGAAATTTTAAGTCAACTAATTAATCTAGATGAATGGGGAAAAAAGTCATAGAAACATTCAAACTACCAAAACTGAGTAAAGAAAAACTAGAAAGTGTAAAAGACTTAAAAATTAACAAAATTGCATTGGTAATCACAAAAACCCTAACAAAGAAAAACCCAGGACCAAAGAGTGAATTGTATCAAATATTTATAGGAAAATTAACACCAATCATTTTAAAACCCTTCCAAATACACTGGCAGAATGAACACTTCCCAGTTCATTCTATGAAGAGAGTATTACCACAATAACAAAACTAAACACAGAAATCACAGAACACTAGAGCTGAATATCACTTATGAATATACATACAAAAATCCTGAACAAAATACTAATGAGCCAACACCCACAAGACTAGAAACCATGACCATATTGGATTTATCAATTCCACTGTGGTTCAATATATAAATATCAATGTAATAAGCCATATGAATAAAATGAAGAAGATCAATAACATTGTTATCCATATCAGGGCAGATAAAGCATGTGAAAAAAGTCAATGCTTTTTCATCAAAAACTATTCAGCAAACCAGGAATAGAAGGGAACTTCCTCAACATGATTACGGTAATTTATGAAGAAATCCACAACCAACATCATACTCGATGGAAAACTGAAAGTCCTCTGACTAACATCAGGAACAAGATAGATTCCTATCTCTCACCTGTATAAAAGTGAAGTGAAAATGGATCAACGACCTAAATGTAAGAGCAGAAACTTTGCACACATTTGAAGAAAAAATAAGAGAAACACTTCACAATATAGGTGCAAAGACTTCCTAAATAAAGCCTTTATTTTTCAAGAAATAAGAGAAAGAATCAATAAATGGTATGGCATCAATTTTAAAAATTCTGTGTAGCAAAGGAAATGACAGACTAAAATAACAGTCTAGAGAATGGAAGAAAATCTTTGCCAGGTGCACTTTTGACAAAGGATTAGATATTGAATATATAAAGAACTTAAACTTAAGACCAAAAGAACAAATAACCCTTCCAATAAATGGGCAATTAAACTGAACAAATGCCTCTCAAAAGAAGAAGTACAAATGGCCAACAATTATATGAAAAAAAAATGTTTACATCTGTAGCTATTAGGCAAATGCAAATCAAAACTACACTGAGATTTCATCTCACTCCAGATAGAATAGCATTCATCAAGAGTACAAATAACAATAAATGCTGAGGAATATGCAGGGAAAAAGGAACTCTTTATACACTGTTGATGGGAATGTAAATTAGTATAACCACTACGGAAATAAATATAGAGGTTCCTCAAAATACTAAAAATAGAACCAGTATATAACCTGGCTATATTACTCAAAATAATTGAAGTCAGCATACTTTAGGTCTACATGTATACCTATGTTTATTGCAGCATAATTCACAATAGCATAATTATAGAATCAGCCTAGGTGTCCACCAACAGATGAATGGATAAAGAAAATGTGAGATACACACACATGCAAATGTACACGCACACTGGAGTATGATTTAATCATAAAGAAGAATGAATTCATATCATTTGTAGGAAAATTGATGGAACAGGAGAACATTATGTTAAGTGAAATAAGACAGGCACTGGAAGACATATCAAGTGTTTTCTCTCATGTGGAAACTTAAAAAAAAAAAAAAGGAATAAAAAATATAACCTGAAAGTAGAAGGGGAAGGGGACCAAGGGGAGAAGGGAGACAGGGCATAGCAAGAGAGGGTAGTAAGGATGGTAGATATGATTAAAGAACAACAAATGCATGTATGGCATTGTCACAGTGAATTTCACTGACTTGTACAACTAACATGAGTTAATATTTATAGTATTAATAAATACAATAGTAAAAAGAAGAAAATTTAAAAAGTAAGACTCAGAAAAGTATCATATATTTTTCTCTCATGTGAGAACTAGAGGGAAAAAATGGGTGCCATAAAAGTTGAAAGGAGAATTTTAGGGTAGAAGGAGATCAGGGGCATGAAGAGGGGTAAGATGGGAGAGGTTTTGAGAATTAAATTGATTGAATTATGTTTTTAGGTATGCATGAATATGCCACACTGAAAACCATTATTCTGTATAATTAATATGCACCAATAAAAAAGCTAAAAATGTTTCCCCACTTTGATCATTGCTGTTGAATGCCATACTAAAAGAAAGAAAGGAATTGGAAAGGAAGAAATAAAATTACCTATATTTCCAAATAAAATGAAAAATCCAAAAGAATACACACACATGCACACACAAAGTTGTTAGGGCCAACAAACATATTTCCCAATGTTACATTGTATATAATCAATACACAAAATTCAGAGATGTTTCTATATACTAGCAATGAATAATTGAGGAGGAAATTAAGAAACAAAGTTTACAATAGCATCAAAATGAATAAACTGACCTCTAGTTTATGATCAAGTGTATAAGACAGAAGTTGCCATTCCATCCTAACAAATAAAAAGCAGAACAAGCTGAACAAACAACTATTTATAAATCCATCAGAGAGGTGGGGGTCAGAGGGAAAACCACTGTGCCTAAAGTGAAGAGACCAATGGGAAAATACAGAGACCCACAGCTTGCCGGAGCAGAAACCCATGAGCACAAACCTCCATGGGAGTCAGGGCTAAAGTAGGGAAATATGAACTATAGCTGATGAATTGCTGGGGGCTTATCGTGGACAAGGCTGAGAGCTAAAAACTCCAGGGGAGCTCACATATTGGGGAGGGGACACACATTTGTTAGTTACCTCCAGAATCTCCATCAGATTCTCATGGTGTAGATCAGAGAAAAATCTCCTGGTGTTTCTGAAAAGGAGTAGGGAAATGAACCTTTTGGAATACACAAGAGCATTATGTTCTTCTTAATAAGGTTTGCCCTCAGGAGAAACTATTTAATCAAAGTCTAACCTGGAGGCATTTTATCAGAACCTAATTGATATGGGTAAAGAGAAAGATCTAATTCCTGCTGACCTTAGTCATCCTCATAGTCTAGTGGTATATGTTCACCAAAAGACTGAGCCCTATCCATAGGACTATAGAAAACTTCCTCTTGCCCCAAACCTTAACACCATATTACTAAAAGCCTCTTCACAGCATTTTATTTTATCCTGTACATCATGTCCAGCTATTAAGAAAAAAAGTACCAGACATACTAAAAGGACAGAAATCCCATATAGAGGGGAAGAGAGAGAGAGAGAGAGAGAGAGAGAGAGAGAGAGAGAGAGAGAGAGAGAGAGAGAGAGAGAGAGAGAGAATCATCAGACTGAGATATTCCTGAAATATTGTAGTCATCAGGCTGGGAATTTTTTAAAAAATGATTAAGATGCAAAGGGTTCTAATAGGTAAAGAAAGCATGCACAAACTCATGAGCAATGTAAAAAGAGAGATGGATATTCTAATAAATAATAAGAATGAAATGCTAGAGATTGAAAACACTGTAACAGAAATGAAGAATGCTTTTGACAGGCTTATTGGTAGACTGGATTCTGATGAAGTCACTAAAACAAAAAAAGCAACGAGAAAAAAGGTGAAAAAGAACAAAATATTCAAGAACTGTGGCATAACTACAAAATGGTAACATGCATAATAGGAATTCAAAAGGAAGAAGAGACAGAAAGTAACAGGAAAAATATTAGAAACAGTAATACCTAAGAATTTCTCTAAACTATTGTTAGACACAAATACAACCCTACACCTGGTCATATAATTTTCAAAGAACAGAAAATCAAAGACAAAGGAAAAATCCCAAAAGAAACCAGAGGGAAAAACACCTTAATTAAAAAGGAGCAAAAATAAGAATTACATCCAACTTCTCATGAACCAGGAAGAGAGGGCGCAGAATTTTTCTAGTGTTGAGATTAAAAACTACCAATCTAGAAATATATACCATGCAGTTATTCTTCAATAATGAAGAAGAAATAAAGACTTTGTCAGAAAAACAAAAATTGGGGAAATTTGTTGCCAGTAGGCCTGTCTTGCAAGAATTGTGAAAAGAACTGATTTACAGATAAGGAAAAGTACATAGTTCAGAAACTGAAATCTACAGAAATATAGGAAGAACATTAGAGAAGAAATGAGGTAAAATAAAAACTTGTAATTTTTATTAATCCAACAGATAAAGAGTTTGTTCAAAATTGCAATGGCTTATGCATAAGCATATATATATAAGAAATGTATGACAGCAATTTGTAAGTGAAATTAACGATAGCAATGATACAGAGACAAGAAGGAGGAATCAGAATTATTTTTTGTTATTATATGGCACTCATATTACCTGTGAAATGAGATAGTGTTATTTGAAATTAAACTTAGATTAGTTGCAAATATATATTTCAAACTTTAAGGCAAAAACTAAAACGTTTTAAAAGAAGAATAACTGATATGAAGGACAGAAAAAGAAATCATATAAAATGTTCAATTAGCCAGGCAGAGTGGTGCACACCTGTAATCCCAGCAGCTCAGGAGGTTGAGGTGGAAGGATCACAAGTTCAAAGCCAGCCTCAGCGACTTAATGAGGCCCTAAGTAACATAACAAGTCTCTTTCTCAAAATAAAACAAGCTGGGGATGTTACTCAGTGGTACTGGGTTCAAACCCCAGTACCAAAATAAAAACAAATTATTTAAAACTGCAAAAGGCAGAAAATGAATTGAAGACAAAAATAGGAATAGGAACAAGGGAAACAAATATAAAACAGAAATTTGGTAGACATTAATCCAACATCATCAACATTCACTTTGAACAATGGCAAAAATGTCACAACTAAAAGGATCAAAAGAATGAATCAACAAGACCTAAATATATGTGCTCTACAAGGAATCTACTTTAAACATAAAAAATGCATATAGATTAAACATAAATGGACGAAGAAATAGGTAGCCAAGTGCTGTAGTGCATGCCTATGATCCCAGTCCTATTTTGTATTTTATTTAGAGACAGGGACTCACTGAGTTGCTTAGTGCCTTGCTTTTGCTGAATCTGACTTTGAACTCACGATCCCCCTGCCTCAGTCTTCTGAGCTGCTGGAATTATAGGAGTGCACCACGGTGCCTGGCCTCTCCCTGTATTTTTGACATGGATTAACTTGAGGCTGTCAAGTCATCTGTGAAAATACCACAGCCTTAATTTTTTGCTCTGAGTAATTTTATTAATTGAAAAGTTTTACAGGGTATCACACTGGTGTAATTTTCCCCAGTACGCTTTAATAAGTTGAAATGTTTTAAATGTGTGCTTGTTCTTTAAAATCTCTCTATACCTTACATTTTATAGTTTGGGGTTAAATCCAGTTGGTTTGCCAAATGTACAAGGACTGAAATTCCCATGAATAATTTGTTTACAAACTCATTCTTTCTATGCTCCCCTCTTTCTTGCATTATTTTGCCAATCAAATCCAGCAGCAATAAATAAATCCTACTACCACAACTATTAATGCTACTAACATCCTGTTTTTCAGGCAAATTTCCTAGAATACCACTTCTACTAACATTTTTCCTTTTATCTCTTTGAGTTATAGGTTTCTTAATTTTATGTGCCTAGTCTTCTACAGGTGACAATTTTAACAAATTTTGCTGCTCCAAAAATCTAACCCCAAGCCCACTTCACCAATATGACATTTCAGGTTTTCATTAATATAATACTCCTTTCAGTACCATTTTTTATTAATCAGGATACATTAAGCTAGGTAACAATCCTATAATCTCAGTAACAATACAATAAGAACATGCTACTGACACATATACATTACACTGTGAGTTTGGACAACTCTTACATGTATCTTCTCTCTATAAGGTGATTTAGTAATCAGGCTTCTTCAAACTTTAAGCTCAGGCATCTCAACACAAAGTCTCTTCAGTTGCTACAACTAGGAAAAATAGATGTTAAGAGATTTATACAATAGCACTTAAATGTTTCAACCTGGAAACAAAGCATCACTTTTGTTCACAGATTCTTGGCCAGAACTAGTTAGATGGTCCTCTCTACTTACAGGCTGTATAGAAACTATAGCTTTCCAGTGCCTATAAAATGAAGGAGAACCAGGTATTGCTGAACTGTAGTAATAAAAACCTTACATACCATTGGAAGTAGTGTAGCTTATAGGTAAAGAGTACACCTGGATTCAAAACTCTAAATTTAAGCCCTAGTTCTCTGGCACTTGCTACTTGACAAATGATTTAAACTCTGAGCATGGGATTAAAGTGTAGGCAATAATACCTGCCAAACTGGATAATTATTATTTCATATTATGCTTGTACTTGTACAATGCTTAGCACAGTTCCTGGCACAAAACACATTCGATTAATTATTTTGTGATATATAATACAAAAAGAGATTGTGATCCACTAAGTTGTGATCATGACCAGTAAAACTACTGAGTCTCTGGGACATCATGGCAGCATCACTTGTGAACATATGCATTATGACAGTTCTTGGCCATTTACCAGTCTTTAACAGACTGGGAAAATATTGACACTGTTATAGTCCCCACAATAAATTAGAGTGAAGACCATGATGAAAGAAATGTGTTGACAGGAAGAAAATTACTGTGGCAGGGACTATTTCATTTTTCTAAAATGTTATATATTTTGTGGAACAATGGTCATTTACTATAATTAGTAGATACTGCAAAATTACATGCTGAAATAGAAATTTGAAAAGGAAACACATAGCTAGAGCAAGTAAATGACCCTGAAGAGCCTCTCAAAAGAGCTATTTGTAACATCCTTTTATTTGGTTTCTGGAAATGCTATTACATCTCCTGAGAAGTAATTTTACCCAACCTTTATCGGGCATCAATAAGGACTTTTGAATAAATAAATTTTCATAATTCATATCATTGAAGGATGATTTGGCCCTTTTAAGGAAAGAATCTTTATTGAAAATAGAGATTTTTCTGAGAGAGAACTAATAAGTTAAATATATTTTTATGCTTATGATACTAAATGCTAAGCATTTATGTAACATTATTTTTCTTCTCTTAGGTAACAAGTTTATTACAAATTTAAAACAAATAATAATTACACCATGCATTCTTCAATTTATATATTAATATTAAATAAAAAGATTTTCAAATGTGTATATTTCTTCAATCTGTAATTATGCTTCCAGAATTATAAAATTAATGTGTTCACTCCAAGAAAGGGAATGAAATAGTATAATGATTTTATAAATAATTAAATTTCACATATTCATATGCCATTCCATTTCTTACCTCCAAACTCCAGATAACATACTGCTTAGTACACACTATTCTCACTAATCATTGTGTGTGTGTGTACGCATTTCATGTAACAATATATCACAAATAACCCTTCTCTTTATTAATACAGCTATAACTCATTCTTTCTCTAATAGCTGAAGAAAAGGTCTGTTATGAATACAGCAAAATTTGTTCAAGTTTCTACCCATTGGTGGACATACAATTAGTTTCCAGTATTTTGTCATCATAGACAATGATTCAATAAGCATTCTTATGCTAATACAGCATATTGATAAAAACATTCACCTCTCATTAGTAGAAGGAAAGAAAGAATAAGAGTTACAGTCCTCTTGGTACCAAATCTAAAATGAAAGCCATCTAGAATATTATATACATACGTGTGTGTGTGTGTGTGTGTGTGTGTGTATGTGTATTATATTAACAAAAGTGTTAATAGAGAATATCTTGGAAAGGGATCTAGTTATAGGGTCACAGGGAGGACAATAAAATCTTACTTAATAGATGTATTGTTTGTTTTTCTTAAATATGTACTACCTTTGTAGTCAGAAAAGTAAATAAAATATAATCATTGCAAAACCTATTCCTTCTGCAAATAATTCACAACATAATGATGTAGACAGTATGAGCATGGAAGGATATTAAATATGCAACTGAGTTTCTTAATATTTATAATTTTTATTTACATGTATTGTACATATTATGGGGTTCAGTGTAATTTTTAAATGCATATATTCGATGTAGCATACACTGATCAAATCAAGCCTTGCTTTATCCACCCTCCCTATACCTTCCAAACCTCTAGTAATTACTATGATACATCCAAGTTAACTTTTTTTAACTTTCACATATGAGAGTGAACATATGATATTTTTTTCTGTGTTTGACTTAATTTCTTTTCACATAGTGTACTTCAGTTACATCTATATTTTTTGTCAATAACAAGAAATCTTTGTTCTTCGTGGCTGAATAATCCATTTTGTATATAGACCACATTTTCTTTATGTAATCATCTGTTGATAAGATCCTAGGTTGATTCCATATTTGAGATATTGTGTAGAGTGCCACAATAAACATAGGTGTGCGGGTGTCTCTTTGGTATATTGATTTCATTTCTTTGGGATATGTGTCTAGAAGTGAAATAGCTGGATCTTATTCTAGATCTATTTTTAGAGTTTTTTTTTTTTTTTAGGGAATCTCTATACTGTTTTTCAAAATCGTTGTAACAATTTACATTGCCACCAACCATGTGTGAGAGTTATTTTTCTCCATATCCTCTCCACCATTTAGTTTTTGTTTTTGTTTTTTAATAATAGCCATTCTAATTAAGGTGAGGGGATATATCTTTATAGTTTTAATTTGCATTTTCCTGATGGCTAATGATATTGAGTAATTTTTTCTTTTGTATTTCTTCTTTTGAGAAGTATCTATTCAGATCATTTACATATTTTTAACTGGATTACTTGTTTCTTGTTGCTACATTTTTTCTGTTCCTTATATTTCCTGGATATTAATCCTTTGCCAGATGAATGATTGGCAAATATTTCTTTCATTTCGTAAATTGTATATTCAAACTGTTGGTTCTTTGCTTTGCAGAAGCATTTTAGTTTGATGTAGTTCCACTTGTCTATTTTTGTTTTTGTTTCCTGTGCTTTTGGGGTCATATCCAAAAAAATCATTTCCTATGCAGAGTCTTGAAGTATTTGTTCTGTTTTCTTTCTAGTAGTATATAGTCTCAGGCCTTGTATTTAGGTCTTTGTTCCATTTTGAATTATTACTTCAAGGTGAGAAATAGGTGTCCAGTTCCAACTTTCTGCATGTAGATATCCAGCTTTCCCAGAAACATTTATTGAAAAGGATGTCCCTTATTCAATGTTTGTTTTTTTATGACTTTGTCAATAATAAGTTGGCTATAGAAGCATAGATTTATTTCTGGAATCTCAGTTCATTCTATTTGTCTATAAGCCTGATTTTATACCAGTAACATGTAGTTTGAGTTACTGTGGCTCCTGAAATGTCTTAAGCTCAAGAATCATGATGCCTACAGCTTGGTTCTTTTTGTTCAAGATTCCATTGGCTATTTGATGTCTTTCATGTTTCCATATGAATTTTTTTAAAGTTGATATTAGAGATTGAACCCTGGGGTGCTTAAAACTGAGCCACATCCCTAGTCCGTTTTATAGGTTTTGAGACAGGGTCTTACTGATTTGCTCAGTGCCTCACTAAGTTGCTGAGGGTGTCTTTGAACTCGTAGTTCTCCTGCCTCAGCCTCTCCTGCCATTGGGATTACAGGTGTGCACCATTGCACCAGGCTCCAAATGAATTTTTATGTTGTTTAATGATTTTCAGAGGGGGATCCAAGATGGCGGACTAGAGGTGACTGCATCTCCCGTCACTCCAGAACCCAGGATTCAAGAAGGGGAGGCATTAAGAGACTCAGACTAACATAGAGCCACGGGGTGAGTTTCTCCCACTGGGTGAAGCTCGGCCTGGGCAGCAGGCCCAGAGAAGGGCAGCTTCTCGGAGCAGGGCAGGGCAGCTAGAGTCTTCCCCAAGCAGCCCTGCTTTCTCCGGTGGCAGGTACGATCCACAAGCAGCTTCTTGGAGCAGGCTGCCCAGTGAGAGCTTTTCCACACAGAGCCAACCGAAAGCCCTGAACCCAGCAGTGGGCCCCAGGACGTAGGTGGCTTCTTGGAGCAGGACAGGGCAGCCAGAGACTTCCCCAAGCAGCCCTGCTCTCTCCAGTGGCAGGCTCGATCCACAACCGGCTTCTTGGAGCAGACCACCCAGTGAGAGCTTTTCCACACAGAACCAACACCAAGCCCCGGACCCAGTGGTGGGCCCTGAACTGTAGGCGGCTCCTAGGAACAGGGCAGGGCAGCCAGAGATTTCCCCAAGCAGCCCTGCTTCCTCCGGCGGCAGGCGGGGTCCACGGCCAGTTTCTTGGAGCAGGCCCGCCCAGTGAGAGCTTTTCTGCACAGAGCCAGTGCCAAGACCTGAACCCAGTGGTGGGCCCTGGCCCGCAGGCAGCTTCTGGAACCAAGGCAGGACAGGGAGAGGCTTTCCCCAAGCAGCCTGGCTCCCTCAGGCATGGACAGGCTCTGTCTATAGCGAGCTTCTAGGAGCAGGACCATCCAGTGAGAGGATTTCCACGTAGAACCAGACCCTAGCCCTGGACCCAGTAGCAGGCTAGGGGCAGCTTTCTTCGGAAGCACTACATTATCAAGTTCCCCCAAGACTTCAGGCTACTGAAGGCTGGGAAGTGATATACTGGAAATCTACAGGGACACTATAAGCCAATAGAGGAAATCTGAAATATCTCAGAGTTCCACTGACATCTGACCAATATGAGAAAACAAGGGAAGAAAATATCCCAAACAAACCTAGATACTATATCAATAAATCCCAATGACAGCACAGCAGAAGAAATGTCAGAAAGGGAGTTCAGAATGTACATAAAAAAACAATCAGAGAAGCAAACAAGGAGATGAAAGAGCAAATGCAGGCATTAAATGATTGCACCAATCAACAGTTAAAAGTGCAAATACGGGAAGCAAGAGATCATTTCAATAGAGTTAGAGTTACTGGAAAAAAAAAAACAAACGGAAATCCTTGAAATGAAGGAAACGATAAACCAAGTTAAAAACTCCATAGAAGGCACAACCAATAGGATAGAACACCTGGAAGACAGAACCTCAGACACTGAAGACAAAATATTTAATCTTGAAAACAAAGTTGACCAAACAGAGAAGATGGTAAGAAATCATGAACAGAATCTACAAGAACTATGGGATATCATTGAAAGGCCAAAATTGAGAATTATTGGGATTGAGGAAGGCTTAGAGAAACAAACCAAAGGAATGAACAATTTATTCAATGAAATAATATCAGAAAATTTCCCAAATCTGAAGAATGAAATGGAAAATCAGGTACAAGAGGCTTATAGGACTCCAAATACATAAAATTACAACAGACCCACACCAAGGCACATTATTATGAAAATACCTAACATACAAAATAAAGACAGAATTTTAAAGGCCACGAGAGAAAAGACTCAAATTACATTCAGGGGGAAACAAATACGGATATCAGCAGATTTTTCAAACCAGACCCTAAAAGCTAGAAGGGCCTGGAACAACATTTACCAGGCCCTGAAAGAAAACGGATGCCAACCAAGAATCTTATACCCAGCAAAACTTACTTTCAGATTTGACGACGAAATAAAATCCTTCCATGATAAACAAAAAGTTAAAAGAATTTACAAAAAGAAAGCCGGCATTACAGAACATTCTCAGCAAAATATTCCATGAGGAAGAGATGAAAAACAATGATGCAAATCAGCAATGGGAGGAACTAGCCTAAAGGAATAACCAAATAAAGGAGAAACCAAATCAAGTCAAAAAACAAACATGAGTCAAATGACTGGGAATACAAATCATATCACAATAATAACCCTGAATGTTAATGGCCTGAACTCATCAATCAAAAGACATAGACTGGCAGATTGGATTAAAAAGAAGGATCAAACAATTTGCTGCCTGCAAGAGACTGATCTCATAGAAAGAGATACCCATAGACTAAAGGTGAAAGGATGGGGAAAAACATACCATGCACATGGACTCAGCAAAAAAGCTGGAGTATCCATCCTCATTTCAGATAATGTGGACTTCAAGCCAAAACTTGTCAGAAGGGATAAAGAAGGACATTACATACTGCTTAAGGGAAGCATAAATCAGCAAGATATAACAATCATAAATATCTATGCCCCCAACATTGCCTCATCCATGTACGTCAAACAAATCCTTCTCAATCCAGGAATCAAATAAACCACAACACAATAATACTAGGCAATTTTAACACACCTCTCTTACCACTGGATAGATCTTCCAAACAAAAATTGAATAAAGAAACCATAGATCTCAATATCACGATCAACAATTTAGACTTAATCGATATATAGAGAATATACCATCCAACAAAGAACGAATACACTTCCTTCTCAGCAGCACATGGATCCTTCTCTAAAATAGACCATATTTTATGCCACAAAGATACCGTTAGCTAATACAAGAAGATATACTACCTTGTATTCTATCAGATCATAATTGATTGAAATTAGAAATAAATGACAGAATAAAAAACAGAAACTTCTCCAATACCTGAAGATTAAATAATACGCTATTATATGATGAATGGATAACAGAAGACATCAGGAGGGAAATTAAAAAATTCTTGGAAGTAAACGAGAACAAAGAAACATCATATCAAAATCTCTAGGACACTATGAAAGCAGTACTTAGAGAAAGATTTATTTCATGGGGCACAGTCAACAAAAGAAGTGGTAATCAACAAATAAACGACTTAACACTACAGCTCAAAGCCCTAGAAAAAGAAGAACACACCAACACCAAAAGTAGTAAAAGACAGGAAATAGTTAAAATCAGAGCTGAAATCAACGAAATGGAAACAATAGAAAAAATGAAAAAAATTAACAAAATAAATAGTTGGTTCTTTGAAAAAATAAACAAAACTGATAAACCCTTAGCCACACTAACAAAGAGAAAGAGAGAGAAAAATCAAATTACTAAAATTTGGAATGAACAAGGAAATATCACAACAGATACAAAACATAATTAGAAGCTATTTTGAAAATCTATACTCTAACAAAACAGAAAACCTCGAAGACATCAACAAGTTTCTAGAGACATATGAATTACCTAAACTGAATCAGGAGGACATACACAACTTAAATAAATCAATTTCAAGCAATGAAATAGAAGAGGTCATCAAAAGCCTACCAACAAAGAAAAGTCCCAGACCAGATGGGTTCTTAGGCGAATTCTACAAAAACTTTAAAGAAGAGCTCATTCCAATACTCCTCAAAGTATTCCATGAAATAGAAGAGGAGGGAACCCTCCCAAACTCATTCTATGAAGCCAATATCCCCCTGATACCTAAACCAGACAGAGACACATCGAGGAAAGAAAATTTCAGACCAATATCCTTAATGAACATCAAAGCAAAAATTCTCAAAATAATTTTAGCAAATTGCATCCAAAAATATATTAAAAAGGTAGTGCACCACGATCAAGTGGGTTTTATCCCAGGGATGCAATGTTGGTTCAACATCTGGAAATCAATAAATGTCATTCACCATATCAACAGACTTAAAGTTAAGAATCACATGATTATTTCGATAGATGCAGAAAAAGCATTCAATAAAATACAGCATCCCTTCATGCTCAAAACACTAGAAAAAATAGGGATAGTGGAAACATTCGTTAATATTGTAAAGGCCATCTACACTAAGCCCATGGCCAATATCATTCTAAATGGTGAAAAACTGAAAGCATTCCCCCTAAAAACTGGAATAGGGCAGGGATGTCCTCTTTCACCACTTCTATTCAACATCGTCCTTGAAAGTCTACCCAGAGCAATTAGACAAACCAAAGAAATTAAAGAGATATGAATAGGAAAAGAAGAACTCAAACTATCCCTATTTGTTGATGATATGATTATATACTTAGAGGAACCTGGAAATTCCACCAGAAAACTTTTAGAACTCATAAGTGAATTCAGTAAAGTAGCAGGTTACAAGATCAATGCTCATAAATCTAATGCATTTTTATACATAAGTGATGAATCTTCAGAAAGAGAAATTAGGAAAACTACCCCATTCACAATAGCATCGAAAAAAATAAAATACTTGGGAATCAATCTCACAAAAGAGGTGAAAGACCTCTACAATGAGAACTACAGAACACTAAAGAAAGAAATTAAAGAAAACCTTAGAAGATGGAAAGATCTTCCATGTTCTTGGATAGGCAGAATTAATATTGTCAAAATGGCCATACTGCCAAAAGTGCTATATAGATTCAATGCAATTCCAATTAAAATCCCAATGACATACCTTAAAGAAATAGAGAAAGCAATTATAAAATTCATCTGGAAGAATGAGAAACCCAGAATTGCTAAAGTAATCCTTAGCAGAAAGAGCGAAGCAGGTGGTATCGCAATACCAGATCTTCGACTCTACTACAAAGCAATAGTAACAAAAACGGCATGGTATTGGTACCAAAATAGACAGGTAGATCAATGGTACAGAATAGAGGACATGGACACAAAGCCAAATAAATACAGTTTTCTCATATTAGACAAAGGGGCCAAAAATATGCAACGGAGAAATGATAGCCTCTTGAACAAATGGTGCTTGGAAAACTGGAAATCCATATGCAACAGAATGAAATTAAACCTCTATCTCTCACCCTGCACAAAACTCAACTCACAGTGGCTCAAGGACCTCGGAATCAGACCAGAGACCCTGCATCTTATAGAAGAAAAAGTAGGTCCAAATCTTCAACATGTCAGCTTAGGATCAGACTTCCTTAACAGGACTCCCATAGCACAAGAAATAAAAACAAGAATCAACAACTAGGATAGATTCAAACTAAAAAGCTTTCTCTCAGCAAAGGAAACTATCAGTAATGTGAAGAGAGAGCCTACAGAGTGGGAGAAAATCTTTGCCACTCATACTTCACATAGAGTGCTAATTTCCAGAATATATAAAGAACTCAAAAAACTCTACACCAAGATACAAATAACCCAATCAACAAATGGGCTAAGGAAATGAACAGACACTTCACAGAAGATGTACAAGCAATCAACAGATATATGAAAAAATGTTCAACATCTCTAGTAGTAAGTGAAATGCAAATCAAAACTATCCTGAGATTCCATCTCACCCCAATTAGAATGGCGATTATCAAGAACACAAGCAACAATAGGTGTTGGAGAGGATGTGGGGAAAAAGGTACACTCATACATTGCTGATGGGGCTGCAAATTAGTGCAGCCACTCTGGAAAGCAGTATGGAGATTCCTAGAAATCTTGGAATGGAACCACCATTTGACCCAGCTATCCCACTGCTTGGCCTATACCCAAAGGACTTAAAATCAGCATACTACAGAGATACATCCACATCAACGTTCATAGCTGCTCAATTCACAGTAGCCAGACTGTGGAACCAACCTAGATGTCCTTCAATTGATGAATGTATAAAAAAACTGTGGCATATGTACACAATGGAATATTACTCCACCATAAAGAATGATAAAATTATGGCATTTGCAGGCAAATGGATGAAATTGGAGAATATCATGCTAAGTGAGATAAGCCAATCTCAAAAAACCAAAGGGCGAATGATCTCACTGATAAGCGGATGATGACACATAATGGGGGGTGGGAGGTGTTAGTGTTAGGGTTAGCGTTAGGTTTAAGGTTAGGGTTAAGGAGGGTGGCAAGAGTGGAGGAAGGAAGGACTGTATAGAGGGAAAAGAGGGGTGGGAGGGGTGGGGGGAAGGGAAAAAATAACAGAATGAATCAAACAAGATTATGGTAAATTTATGATTACACAAATGGTATGCCTTTACTCCATGTCCAAACAGAGAAACAACATGTATCCCATTTGTTTACAATAAAAAAAAAATGGAAAAAAATGATTTTCAAATAGTTTACTTAAAATAGTGTGTAAGCTTCCTAGTGTTGTCATAATGAAACAATACATAGTAGGTGGCTTAAAATAAGAGGAATAGGAGGGTGGGAGGGGGGCAAGAATGGAGGAAGGAGGGACTCTATAGAGGGATAAGATGGGTGGGAGGGTGGGGGGAAGAAAAAAATAACAGAATGAATCAAAAACTATTACCCTATGTAAATGTATGATTACAAAAATGGTATGTGTGCCTCTATTCATGTACAAACAGAGAAACAAGATGTATCCCATTTGTTTACAATAAAAATGAATTTAAGAAAAAAAGAGGAATACATTGTTTCAGAGTATGAAACCTGTAAGTCCAAAATCAATACGTTTACGGCCCATGTTCTCTGAAACACTAGGGAGAAAATTCTTCCTTACCTCTTTCTAACTCCAGGGAGTTTCTGGCAATCTTTGGTATTCCTTGGATTTTAATTGAATTACTCCAATCTCTGCCTCAGTCTTTGTGTATGTGTGTGTGTGTTTGTGCACGTGTGTGTGCATGCGTGTGTGTGCGTGCACTTGCACATATGCATGTGTGTGCTGGTGGTAAATTTTTTGTTAATAATAGAAGAAAGTTTGTACAAAACTAAATATTTAGGTATCTTTTTTGACAGGTAATTTGTGTCTTCTGTGTTTTCTTTTTATTAGTACATATTAATTATAGAGAATGGTGAATTTCATTGTGGCATGTTTATATATATATTATATATACATATATTATATATATAATGTAATTTGATAAATTTCCCTCAGTCTTCACATGGCCTTCTCTTCTTCCCTCTGAATCTGTGCCTTCCCATAACATTATACTCTTTCACTTTTTCTTTTCCTCTTCTAATATTGGACTAGAATCCCAATCCAGAGTGATCTTACATTGGCTTGATTACATCTGCAAACTCCTGATTTCCACATAAGATTACATTCATAGGTAACATGGCTCAGGATTTCAACGTAGTTGGGGTGTGGAAGTAGGGTCATATTTCAACCCACAACAAATAGAATAAAAATTTGGAAGTTAGTTGATTTAAACATTAACACCAAAAGGCTCTTGGCAAGCTGACTACTGTGTATTTCCTTCTTTATAAGTTTCAGCATCTTGTTAGGTTTTCCAAATGAATATTTATGAAATCAGAAACAAATTGAAGCTGAAAATGGCCTTTCATATTTTGTTACACACACACACACACACACACACACACACACACACACACGAACTTATCTTTAGGTGAGAATGGAATTCTCCATGGGCCTTCAGAGTAGAATGATGTATGTGTACCTGATGTTAAGAGTTGTCTGGCTGCTTAGAATGTGTTTCTTTTGTCATCTCACTCTTCAGGCCACAGTTTATAATCAGGAAAGGGACCTGAAAATGACATCCCATTTTGTTACACACCACACATTTTCATACATGCAAATATACACACACATCATTGTCTTAAAAATGGAATTTCCCATAGCCAAAGAGTACAATATATATGTATACATATGTGTGTGTATACATATATAGTCTCTCATTTCCTGAGTTCCCTGGATATAATTTCCCATTTCCCTTGTTATCTATCTGTATAGAATATATAGATTATAGATGACTAGCTCTGGTGAGCTACTGGTATTTATCAATACCCTATGCTTTTCTAGGAAGGAGGTGTGGATACAGACAGACCTGGGTTCTGATTTAGGCTTCTACACAGCCCAGCTACGTGACCCAGACCATGTTCCCAGCAGTGCTCAGTTCTTTGCCCTACTGCCAGTATGGTCTTTCTTTTTCTGATTTGTAAATCCAAATAGGTGTAAAAAGAAATCTCAGTTCTACTTGTTTGAATTAACTTGTTTATTGGGTTTTGCTTTGGTTTGGTTTGGGGTTGGTTTTTTTTTGTTTTTGTTTTGTTTTGTTTTGTTTGCTTTTAGTTGGTTGGTCTATCCAACCATTGATCATATTTTTTTTGTAGAAATGTCACTTGTGCTCAAATTTCATTAACCAAAGTTCATTCATGGCAATATGTGAGTCCAAGGAAACTGGGAGGAACAATCTATCATGTACCTAGAGTACAAACCGATTTTATGAGACAAAAAATGTTATTAACTACTACAAATATATTCCCAGAAGTGGAATTGCTTGGCCAAATATAGGAATATTTTACATTTCCAATGTTTAAAAGTGATATAGCAGTCAACTTTCAATACAAATATACAAATTACCTATATCCACACATCCTTTCCAGCTGTGGATGCAATCACATATTTTTTGTAAATTTTTAAACAAAATATAACATACGTAAATAAGGTACACACATCTTAAGTATACAACTTGATAATTTTCTACAAAATGAGCATATCCGTGAAACCAATAACCCAATAAAGATAGAGTACATTGCCTGTACTCCAGAAGCCTCCCTCATGTCACTTGGAGTCATTGGCACCACAACATAAGCCACTATTCTCAATTCTATCACCATAGATTAGTTTTTCCTATTTTTGAACTTCCTATGAATAGAATAATACATTTGTATTTTTTATATCTAATTTCTTTTGCTCAATATTATTTTGTGAAATGTGTCCATGTTGTTTTTAATTGTGGTTCATTTCCATTGCTGCTACAAATTACATTGTATGACTATAACATAATTTATTCACTCTATTGTGGATGGACATTTTCATTACTTAATATTTCTTATTATTACAAATAATGTTAAGATAAACATTCTTATATATTTGTTTTGGTGCACATATATAGGCATTTCTGTTATGCTCATGTGTCTGACTGGAATTACTAGGTAATATGACAAACTAAGATATTCAGAGCATCACATTTCCAAAGTATTTGTACCAATTTACACGCACACAGGTAATGCATTAGAATTTCCATATTTTATGTCTTTGTTTACAGTTTCCTGCTTTTTTTATTTTTAGCATGCCTGCTGAATGTATAACATTATCTGATGGCGATTCTTTTTTATTAAAAATCATAAATTTACATAGGGCAATGTTGTTTGATTCATTCTGTTATTTTTTCCCTTTCCCCCACCCCTCCCACCCCTCTTTTCCCTCTATACAGTCCTTCCTTCCTCCATTCTTACCACCCTCCTTATCCCTAACCCTAAACCTAACCCTAACCCTAACGCTAACCCCTCCTACCCCCCATTATATGTCCTCATCCGCTTATCAGCGAGATCATTCATCCTTTAGTTTTTTGAGATTGGCTTATCTCACTTAGCATGATATTCTCCAATTTCATCCATTTGCCTGCAAATGCCATAATTTTATCATTCTTTATGGCGGAGTAATATTCCATTGTATATATATGCCACAGTTTTTTTATACATTCATCAACTGAAGGACATCTAGGTTGGTTCCATAGTCTGGCTATTGTGAATTGAGCAGCTATGAACGTTGATGTGGATGTATCTCTGTAGTATGCTGATTTTAAGTCCTTTGGGTATAGGCCAAGCAGTGGGATAGCTGGGTCAAATGGTGGTTCCATTCCAAGATTTCTAGGAATCTCCATACTGCTTTCCAGAGTGGCTACACTAATTTGCAGCCCCACCAGCAATGCATGAGTGTGCCTTTTTCCCCACATCCTCTCCAACACTTATTGTTGCTTGTGTTCTTGATAATTTCCATTCTAATTGGGGTGAGATGGAATCTTAGGGTAGTTTTCATTTGCATTTCTCTTATTACTAGAGATGTTGAACATTTATTCATATATCTGTTGATTGCTTGTACATCTTCTTCTGTGAAGTGTCTGTTCATTTCCTTAGCCCATTTGTTGATTGGATTATTTGTATTCTTGGTGTAGAGTTTTTTGAGTTCTTTTTAGATTCTGGAAATTAGTGCTCTATCTGAAGTATGAGTGGCAAAGATATTCTCCCACTCTGTAGGCTCTCTCTTCACATTACTGATAGTTTCCTTTGCTGAGAGAAAGCTTTTTAGTTTGAATCTATCCCAGTTGTTGATTCTTGCTTTTATTTCTTGTGCTATGGGAGTCCTGTTAAGGAAGTCTGATCCTAAGCCAACAAGTTGAAGGTTTGGACCTACTTTTTCTTCTATAAAATGCAGGGTCTCTGGTCTGATTCCGAGGTCCTTGATCCATTTTGAGTTGAGTTTTGTGCAGGGTGAGAGATAGGGGTTTAATTTCATTCTGTTGCATATGGTTTTCCAGTTTTCCCAGCAGCATTTGTTGAAGAGGCTATCTTCTCCATTGCATATCTGATGGCGATTCTAATTTGCAGTTATTTGAAAACCTCAGCCTCCTGAGTCACTGGGATTACAGGCATGTGCCACCACAGCCAAAGTTCCTTTAAAACTTATTGTTGAAATGACCCTTTAATCATTTTTAAATATCTATTTAATATCTCTCAAAATGCTTCTTAAATTCTGATTCATCTGATATTAATATAAATATAGCAGTTTTATTTTCATTTACATTTGCATGGTATATCTTTTTCAATATTTTTACTTTCAAACTTTATATATCTTAATTAAAATGCCTCTTATAAGCAGAACATAGTTGGAATTTGTAATTTATGTTTTTACCCAGTCTGACAGACAATCTTTGTTTTTTCATTGGAATACTTCGTCCTTTCATATGTAATGTGATTGCTTGGAAGTTTGGGTTTAAATCTTCTGTTTTATTGTTTGTTTCTTGTCTACTCTCTCCTATTTATTCTTTTTTCTTCTTTATTGTCTACTTTTGGATGAATCACAGTTTTTTGACATTTGTAATACTCTTGTATTTTATCTGTGATACAATGTATTAATACTTTTTGTCACTCACAATTACATTTCTTCTTGACTTATTAAAATTTATTTAAAGATAGCGCTTTTACCACTAGTAAGACAATGTAAGAACATCAAAACACTTCAAATCCATTTGTACTCTCCCACCTTTTGTGCTGTAATCATATATTGTAATTGCACATATATTTTAAACTCTAGAAGTTACCATCATTGTTGTTTTAAATAATCAATATTGGTATAGACTTATCCATATTAAACCTTTTCAGTGTTCTTCATTTTTTTTTTTTTTTGGCTGAGAATTGAACCCAGGGGTGCTTAACCCAGTCCTTTTAATTTAATTTTGCAGAAGGATCTCACTAAATTATTGATGCTAACCTCAAACTTCTGTTCCTCTTATCTCGGCTTTCCGAGAAGCTGGGATTACAGGCATACATCACCACACCTGGCTCATTCCTTCCTTTTTATTATTTAATTGGAGCATCATAATTATACATAATAGTAGTATTAATTATGTCATATTCATACATACACACAACATAATTTGATCAGTCTCATTCCACTGTACCTTTCCTTTCCATCCTCTCCCTCTCCAGATACACTTGCTGATTTCCATCTATTATTGTTATTTTAATTATGCTTTACAATTACACGCACAAAAAAATACATGAAAGACATGGACATTGCATAAATATCATTCCCTAGTATTTCCCATTGCTTTCAGTCTTCCCACCCTCTCTATCCTCTTTCTCTACTCCACTCGTCTCCTATTTTCATAAAATCACCCCTTTTTATTATTCCTCTTTATGTCTCTTGAGCCTCCACATATGGAGAATAAACATGAAACCCTTGACTTTTTGAGACCTGCTGATTTCACTTAGCATAATATTCTCCAGTTTCTTCATTCCTCTTTGAATTACCTTGCTTTCTTCTGGGATTATTTTCCATTTGCCTGAATAACTTTAATATTTCTGTTGGTACATGTCTGATAAATTCTCTCAATTTTTGTTTATCCTAAAATTTCTTTGATTTGCTTTCATTTAAAAAAAAAAAATCACTAGCTTGACACTTTTTCAGCATTTTGAAAATGCACATACCATTGTCTTCATTCACTGTTTTGGTTGAAAAAATCAGCTGTTCAGCTTATTGTTGCTCCTTTAAAGATGGAGTCTTTATTGCCCAGTGACTCTTAAATTTTTCTCTTTGTTTCTCATACCCTTCATTTTAGTTGGATGTACCTATGTTTGCTTTCGTTTATTGCTGTATTACTTTTATATTGTTCTCATAACAAATTCTTACAAACAGTGTTTTGAAACAACACCAATTCATCGTCTTACAGGTTTGTAGGTCAAAAGTCCAATAAATATCTTACTGGGTTAAAATCAAGTCATCAGCGGAGATGAGTTCCTTTCTGGAGGCTGTAGGGGAAAATGCATTTCCTAGTTCATTTAGGTTGTTGATGGAATTCACTTGTTTTATTTGTAGGACTGAAATTCTGGTTTTCTTGTTGGCAGTAAGCTGAAGACCATTTCCAACTTCCAGGGGTCACCTGCATTTTGTGACTCATTGTTACTTTTATTCATCTTTAAAACCATCAATGGTTGTTCAGGTCCTTATGCCACATTTTTCCCTAACTAATATGGTTACTATCTTCTTCTACACTTAAGGGCTCACTTGAATAATTTGTGATAATATCCTTATCCTACAGTTATCTGATTAACAATTATATCTGCAAATATAATTCCCATGTAACATAACATATTCCATGTAACATAACATATTCACAGGTTCTGAAGATTAGGGTGTAGACATTTATAGCTACATTCATGCTACTTTGGATTTATACGGCCTTTTGAATATGAATCTTGATGTTTCCTAAAGATTTTGGAAATTATTGGCCAGTGTTTCTCTAAATATTGTTTTTTACCCCTGATTGTTCTTTCTTCTCTTCTTCTTGGATTCCAGTGAAATATGTTAGACCTGTTGATCATGTTATCTGGGTTTCTTATTCTCTTTTCTCTATCCTCCAATCTTTTTTTCCTCTGGGATTTAATCTGACCTATTATCCTGTTCATTAATCCTCTCCTCTGCTTTGTCTTTGTTAATTTATCTATTGAATTATTAATTCTACTTATTCTATTATTTATTCTTGAATTTTTATCTGATTCAATTTTATAATTTGCTTCTCTCTGTTAAAATATTTGTCAAACATTTATAGTTATTGTCAACAGTAGAGTTAGTTTGATACTAGCTACTACATTGCACATGAAAGCAAAAACCAAAACATAATTTTCAAGTCACAAATTTTACGTTTTAAAATATGTTTATCTTAGAGGCACCCTCTAGTATTACAGGGAAGAAAATACATGTCTTCTGGACTTAACATGATATTGAGAATTTAGATCTGTCCCATAGTATGAAAAAAAAAAGGGATGAAAGATCTATGAGCAATCCAACCATATTCTAATGTAGCTCAGTATCTTTGAGACAGGTGCCTTTTCTACAGTTCAATTACAAAGACCTTCTCCCTGTACCTCTGGCCTCACTGGGATTCAATTCCTTGGAGATGAGACAAAATGGCTGCCACCCAATAACCCATTATCACCTTCTAAAAACTTTTGGCCTTTTTGCAAGTAATTTTAATTGGCATTTCTTTGACCAATAGAGAATTTAGACACTGTTCATATGTGTATTAGTTATTTAATATATTTGTGTATATCCACAAACTCAGAGAGGCACTAGTTGAACTCATTTAATTCTTATTACATCTCTAAGCTCATATTACATACTACATCTTAAATTATAAAAAATCTTTTTATTATTGATCATTTGCTCTTTGGAAATTCCTATTTAAGCTCTCCAAATAGTGTTAGCTTTCAAGTACACTATTTCCCACACCTTCTAGGTACACTATAATTTAAATCTCATAACAAACTTGTGAAGTAAGTGCTCTACTGCACTGTTAAAAGGAAGATATAGGAGCAGAGATTTTGGGTCACTTAGTTGAGGAAAAACAAATAGTAAGTGGAAGAACAATAATTAATCTAATTAAAAACTAGTTTTCCAGTTCTAGTAGTGAAACTAGGAGAAAACTATGGAAGCACACATTTGTTGTCAACGTCTGTCTTCTGAGATCCAGTGGTACAAGATCCCCAAACAAAAAAAGTGTAAGTTGTAATTTCCCATCATTCTTCAGAGCATAAGATACATTAATAGATGCAGATGGGGTACATTGGGAGATGAAATAATTTCAAGACTCTAAGGTTATGCAAAAAAACTTCCAAAAATACTGTCAGGTAAGTGAAGGAACACACACACATTTTTAAAGCATACGTCAAAAGTTATAAGAATACTGGCACAGACTAATAATATGAATCATTTCTAAGGTGTTCAAGAGATAAAACCATTGGAATTTCTATCTTGAAAAACTTATCTTTTATCAAAATTGGCAAACATTTGAGACCCAGGTTTTCCAAGTACATGAAAGGTCACCAGACATCCAGAGTATAAGCATTTTAATTATTTCAGAGGTGGCCAGATATTTAGAGGCTGCTGTTCAGGCATAGTAACTAACTTTACAAGTGATATAATTAAATCCAACCACACACTAATTTCAAAAATAATATTACCTAAATTTTTAATGTTGTGTTATCAACAAACTTCACCAGTCAACATTACATCTAAGGACTACACAATCCATATATTTTAGGAAATAATTTTTTGGTTAAAGAAGAAAAAGTATAATTACAAGAACGCATTTGTTTGGCAAGACCCCAACTAAAGATCACTGATCATTTATAATTCACAATAATTTTTCAAACTAGTATTTTCTTGGATGCTAGGAAATATATGGTTAAATAAGGCAAAATATTATTTTGCTTTTACATTAAGGAGCCTGGCAAGGGATGGGAATGTAGTTCTGTGGTAAGTAACTTGCCTAGAATGCATGAGGCCCTGGGTTCAGTACCAAACAAAACAAAACAAAAAAAAACTTGAAAATGAATTTCAGGCTCTAACAGTTTCATTGGCAAACAACACCAAATGTTCATAGAAAATGTAATACCAATTCTAAATAGTCTCTTCCAGAAAATAAGAGGAGTGAAATCCTTCTAACTCATTTCATGAAACCACTATTACCCTAATACTAAAACTGGACAAGTTTTATAAAAGAAGAAAACTATGGATCAATAGCTCTCATACATACATACAAAATGTCTCCACAAAATATTAACAAAACATATTAAGCAATGTATAAAAATAATAATACATCATGTCCAAGTGATATTCATTCCAGGTAGTCAAGACTTGTTCAATATTTTAAAAACATTTACTGTTATCCACCATATCAATTAGATAAAGAAGAAAAATCATAGAAACCACATCCATTAATGAAAAAGGTGCATTTTACAACAGCCAACATCCATTCATTATTTTTAAAAAATCACAACAAATTAAGAATAGAAGGAAATGATCACAATTTGATAAAGAATATCTTTAAAAATCCCATAATAACATTATACTTAATGGTGAAAGATTGAATGTTACCTTCCAAAGGCTGAGAATAAGACAATTATATCTACTCTCATTACTGCTATTAAACATTATACTGGAGATCCTAACCATCACAATAAAAAAGAGAAGAAGTGAAAGAAATTAAACTCAGAAAGGCATAAATAAAATTATCCCTATTTGCAGATGGTCTATACTGCATAAAATATTCCAAGGAATCTACCAACAATTTCTAGAACTAACACATGATTTCAGGAAATTTCTAAGATACAATTTCAACATACAAAAATCAATCATTTTTCTACATGTTGGCAATGAGTATACTAACACTGAAATATAAAACATGGAGTCCATTATCGTTCACATATAAGGTGTCCCCCAAAAGCTCATGTGTGAGATAATGCAAGAAGGTTCAGAGAAATTATTAGATTATGAAAGCTACAGCCTAATCAGTGCATTGATACACTGATATGGATTAATTGCATGGTAACTATAGGCAGATAGGGTGTGACAGAGGAAGTAGGTCATTGGGAGTATGACTTGGGGTTTATATTTTGTCCCTAGTGAGTAGTGCTCTCTTCCTGGTGGCCACGTTCTGAGCTGCTTTCCTATGCCACACCTTTCAACCATGATGTTCTGCTTGACCTCATGCCAAGAGCTATGAAATTGGCCAACCCATGAATTGAACCTCTGAAATCATGAGCCAGTATACACTTTTCCTCCTCTAAGTTGTTCTTGCCAGGACTTTTGGTCACTGTGACACAAAGCTGATATAAACAATGCCATTTATAATTGCTCAAAGATTGAAATAGGCATAAACCTAACTTGCACAGGACTTACAAGCTCAAAACTACAAAATACTGATGAAATAAATAAAAAATGATTTAAGTAAATGAAGTTCATACATTAGAAGTTTCACTGTAATAAAAATGTCAATGTCCTCAAATTTATATACAGATTTATAACGATCTATCAAAATCACAGCAAGAGTTTTGTAGATATGGACAAAATGCATCTACAATTTATATATAAATTTATATATAAATCAAAAGGGTTAGAATAAATAAATATAATTGAAAAATCAGGTAAAAAGGGAAATGAGTTTATCTTATGTTAAGACTTAAACAACTCCAGCAATACAGAATGTGTGGTATTGATGAACAGATATACACATAGATCAATGGAACAAAATCGAAAACCTGAAAATATCCTAACACAAGAACTAGGCCCTGATTTTTTACAAAGTTGTAAAAGTAATTCAATGAAGGAAGATTAGTCTTCTACAAATGGTGCTGGAACAATTGGATATCAACAGGCAAGAAAATGATTCATGACCAGGTCTCCTACCTTATACAAAAATTAACTCAAATTGAATTGATCATGGACTTACATTGAAGATTATTTTTTTAAATCAAGGGCTAGGCAAAGAGTTCTCAGACTTGACATTAACAAGAAATAAGAATAAATGTTTTGCTCTGTGAAAGACACTATCAAGAGGATGGAATGACAAGTTACAGGATTTAGGAGAATATATTTTCAAACCAAATATCTGACAAAGGATATTAAAGAAACCAAATAATCCAATTAGAAAATGGTCAAAAATTATGAAGAGAAATTTCACAGAAGGGACTGTATATATGGCAAATGTTTGGTTCCATTTTGTGCTGTTTTAACAGAATACGTGAGACTGAGTGATTTATAAACAACAGAATCTTACTGGTTCATGTTTCTATAGGCTAGGAAGTCCAGTATACGAGGGTAACAGCATCTGGTGAGTGCCTTGGGGCTGTGTCATTCCATGGTGCATTGTGAAATGTCAAGAGTGGAAGTCAGACAGAAGGGGATTCAACTCTCCCTATCTAATTTCCTTAACTTATTCATTATGGCAGAATTCGATGACCAAATCACCTCATGATAGTTCCACCTTTTCACAGTCCCACCCCTTAACACTATTGCATTGGGGATTAAGTTTCTAACACATGCTTTCTGGGAGACACATTCAAACCAGAGCAGCATATAAGCACATGAAAAGATGTAAAGCACCACTAGGCATTAGGGAAATGGAAGTCAAGGCCACAATGAAATATGACTATTTGTAAAAATAGAGTTAAAATAAAAAATAGTGACAATAACAAATATTCATGAGATGGTGGAGAAACCGAGTCACTCACATACTGCAGATGGGAATATAAACTGGTAGAGCCACTTTGGTAAAATTATTTGCCAGTTTTGATCCTTTTTGGGATGTCTGTCTGTTGCTATAGGCAATAGAAATTGTAAACTATATCTCACATCATATGCAGAAATCAGCTCTGGATACATAATTTTATTACAATACATACTGTCAGATAGGAGCAAGAAAATTAAGGAGATATATTTCAAGTCATCTTAGCTGAGAAGTTTCCCTAGTAAGGGGCTCTGAAAAGCTCAGTTTAAAAAGCTGTACTCATAGTAGATCTCTTGCACTGAAGAATGGATGAATATAATTAAAAGAAATCAGAGACATAATTTTTCTCTCCACTAGCCATGTGAAAGGGGAGCAGAAATGTAAGACTCCTGAATATTCTAAAGAGAATTGTCATAAGTTCATGATGTGATGTATATTATGCAGATCAAATAAATATTTATCTATTTATCATTCATTTGCCCTTTCTTTCTTTCTTTCCTCTTTCCTTTTCTTTTCTTGCTGGGGGTTGAACCCAAGGTCTCACACATGCTAGCAAGTTTCCTACCTGAGG
Source organism: Sciurus vulgaris (assembly GCF_902686455.1). Classification (NCBI taxonomy): domain Eukaryota; kingdom Metazoa; phylum Chordata; class Mammalia; order Rodentia; family Sciuridae; genus Sciurus; species Sciurus vulgaris. The sequence continues at coordinate 44,547,298 of NC_136471.1, read as the reverse complement.
TTGTTATGGTTTGAATGTGAGGTGTCCGACAAAAGCTCACATGTAAGACAACGCAAGAAGGTTCAGAGGAGAAATGATTGGGTTATAGCATTAGATAATCAGTGAATTAATTTGTAATGGGATTAACTGAGTGGTAACTGGAGGCAGGTGGGGTGTGGTTGGAGGAAGTGGTTCATTAGAGATGTGGCTATTGAACATATATTTTGTATCTGGAGAGTGGAGTCTCTCTGCTTTCTGATCATCATGTGAGCTGCTTCCCTCTGCCACATTCTTCCACCATGATGTTCAGCCTCACCTTGATATCCAAAGAATGGAGTCTGCTGTCTATGCATTGAGACCTCTGAAACCGTGAGCCTCCAAATAAACTTTTCCTTCTCTACAGTTGTTCTAGTTGGATCCTTTTAGTCAAGCAGAAAAAAAAAAAAAAAAGCTGGCTAAAACAGAGATATATCCCCAGCCCTTTTTGTTATTATTATTATTATTTTTTTTTTATTTTGAGACAATGTCTCATTAAGGTGCTGAGGTTGGTCTCACACTTGTGATCCACCTGCTTCAACCTTCCAAGTAACTGGAATTACAAGTGTGCACCACCATGCCTGGCTTTTGTTTGTTTTTTTAACAAATCTTTGTATATCTATTACTTATCAAGCAACATTCCAGACACTGAAGAGAGCAATGAGAAAAGTATTTGCTCTTATGATGTTTATAGTCTATGGTGGACAGACAATGAATAAATATGCATAGGTGTAATAAAGCAAGTGAAGAAAGTGTAATGGGAATGAAAACAGTTTAGGAAAGAAAGCATTAATAGGAGCAGGGATGTTATTCTATACAGGGAAGTCAAGGTAGGCCTTTCTGATTTTGAGCAAGAAGTTAATGGATATAAAGGAGTAGGCAACGGACATATCGGAGAGAAGTTATCTTATATTAGTAGAAGTGTTTTATCAGTCAGTGTTTGTGGTCTGCTGAGAGACTATATGCCACACATAATTCACAAAAGTAAGCCAGAACTGACACTTGACAAGGAATTGTTCCAAACCTTCCTCCTCTCAGTTATCTAACCTCTTAAGAAATCACTTGACAAGTTACTCTAAAGTACTTATTTCCAAACACAGTTGTTTTGTCTCCATAAAAACATTATCTCTACATACTCAATGTCTGTATTGTATGGAGTCAATTTGCCTGGAAGGAAACTCTGAGATAGAAATTCTTGGGCGAATGTTTCATGGTGGAAGTACTCTCATAAGAAAAACTTAGAAGAAAGTAAATAAACCTGGCTACAACTAAGAAACCAAGTAAATATAAGGTTTCTGCCTAAATCTAAATTCAGCCTTATCCAAAGGGAAGCTCCAATGCATGAATCATCACAGAATTTTCCCACACTGAGGCCCAGGCATTTGTGCCTCTTCCTGGATTGATTGCCTTTTGGCTGTGGGTGGGAGAGCGAGAACAAGATGTAACTTCTGTAGTATTTCCGAGCAAAACCTAGGAAAGGGGATGTGTAGGAGGAATCAAAAGAATCCTCTACCCCTCACAATATTTTCCAGCCACTGACAGTATAGTTTGAGCCTGCAGTTACCCTAAGACATACATATGAGTTGCATAATTGCATAAATCACTTATATTATCAGAATGACCCTTCTTTAAATCAAATATAGCCCACTAACTCCACAGTAGACAGTTTAGGATTTCAGGAAGTTGGGGCATAATGCATATGAATGTATGTAAATCCATTTAATCCATGTATGCTCCACAATTATTTGATTATTATAATCTACATTTATTCTTGTATAATCAACACACATCCTAATTTTCTGGATTTTATTCATAAACCCTGAAACCTAGACATTTTGACACTTTGCTACAATGTTATTCCTCTAATCCCAGTGGCACAGGAGGCTGAAGCAAGAGGATCATGAGCTCAAAGCCAGTCTCAGCAACTTAGTGGGAACCTAAACAATTTTTGCCAACCCAACAAGTCTTTTATACTACACAAAGTTTAAATAGCTTGGCAACACTATTCTTTCAGAAATGTCCAGAAAGAAAAACTATGACATTTTCTGAAAGAGCTCTAGGTGATATTGAAGTCTGACAGTCAATTTTGAATGTTTTTAAAGACTCAAATAGTCTATGACAGGTAACTTTTAAGGGTAAGATCATTTCATCACACATGTATATGCTTGACAATGATTTATTGACTGCTTACCATGCACTAAGTACTATGCACTAAGGATTCTATGATTAAGTAAAACACCACCTTTGAGATCAATTTTGAAGATGCTAAGAAAAGTAACTATTTAGCAATTATATGATACTTAAATATTACCTTTTACCTTGGAGTTAAGTTTCCACCAAACACTATTCAAATTATTTATAAAAATAAATCACAATTTTCTTCACTGAAATTTAACACAGGAGGAATTTTTTTGAACAATGGAGTTAGAACCTCCAAAATTCACTCCTCCATAAAGGCAAAAATAACATTGGCAAAAATTTCAAAATTAACATTTTTCATAACTCTGAAATTATCCAAAGGTTTTTAAAATCCAAGGGTGGGTTCCTAGAGAAAAATGGCTGGATTTCAGTAAGAATGGTTATCTATGTGGTATTGTGGTATTTTAACTCTCCTAAACCTATTCCCCTCTATCTAGGTTTGTAGAAGTCTGAAAACATCCTCACTCACAGTAGTATCTATGCAAACCAGAAGCATGATGCATACAGTGATGCATGACCTTAATTCCAGGCTCTGAAGAAGGTGAAGTAGGAGGATCACAAGTTTGAGGCCAGCCTGGGCAACTTAGGGAGACCCTCTTAAAATAAAAAGGGCTAGGGATGTCATTCTGTGGTAGGGCACCCCTGAGTACAATCCCCAGTACCATGAGAGAAAGAAAGAAGAAATCATTTAAAAGGAAGAAAAAGAAAACCAGAAGCATAGCAGCTACTGGATGGGGCAAAAAGTTCTGTTGCCCCTAAATATCCCACCCCAGAGAATTTTTACTATTTCATTTTTCTGACAGCTTTATTGCAAAGTTCATTCTCAAAGCTTGTCTTTATTTGAACACATATATTATTCTACATGAACACCACTATATCCAGGACATTTGTCAATATCAACCAGCAGAGATTGTTTTATATAGAAACTGCCTATGGCAGTGTTACAGTTTGAGACAAACAAGAGACTGACAAAAAATTAAAAGCATAAAATGATAGAAAATTGCATGTTCTCATCAGATCGGAAAAAAAAAAAAAGATGACCATTTCTATTTGAAATTGTACTGGCAATTAGGCAAGAGTATTTAGGCAAGAAAAATAAAGGCTTCCAGATTTGAAAAACAAATAAAACTCTCTATTCACAGATGACATGATCTCATATATACAAAGTCCTAATCAGTTCACTAAAATCTTATTAGAACTAAAATACAAGTATTGCAAGGTTTTAGGACAAAGTCAATTCAATTTCTATGTATAACATCAATGAACAATGTGAAAATAAAATTATGAAAAATTCTACTTATGATAATGTTAAAAAGAATGATCTACTTAGGTAAATGTTTAACAAAAGAAGTGCAATGTTTGTACATTGAAGATTAAAAAATATTCCTCAATGATATTAAATAAAACCTTAATGAATGAAAAGACATCCCATGATCATTGATCAAAAGACTGAATATTGTTAGGACAGCAACACCCCCAAATTGATCTAAAGAGTCAAACTTCCTGCTTTCATTTTTTTCAGATATTAATAAACTGATCTTAATATTCATATGGAAATGAAAAGGACTTGGAATAGTGAAAACCATCCTGAAAAAAGAGAAGCAAAATACAGGACTAACATTTATCAAGTTCAAAACTTACTACAAAGCTACAACTATCAGGACTGTTGCACTAGAATAAGAATCGATATAAAATCAGTGCAACAGAATCAAGAGGCCAAAAATAAATCCTTAAAATTGTGGTCAATTGATTATCAGCATGAGTGGCAATACAGTTCAGTGGGGGGAAATAAATGTTTTCTACAGATGGTTCCAGGACACCTTCATATCCACAGACCAAACAATTAATTTGGATTTCTACTTCACACTGTCTACAAACATTAACTCAAAATATAACATAGACTTATATGTAAGAGCTAAAACTATAAAATTCTAAGTTTAAAAACATAAGAGTAAATAGTTGTGATGTTGGCTTATACAACAACTTCAGATGTGGCACCAAAAGTGCAAGCAGGAGTAAACAAAGAAATAAACCTTTTATTTTTCCAAGAACAACCTGGATATCCAAGCTGGATAATGAAATATTCAGAAGGGAATTTGAATATATCTGATATAGTCCTGGGAACTTAAAAGAAAATGTGAATGTGTACAGCTGTGTGCCTACCAAGGAAAGACTATAATAAAAGAGGGAGTGGGCAATAACAAGTGTTGTTGGCAAGGATGTGGTAAAACTGGAATTCATACATTGCTGGTGGAAATGTAAAATGGAACAACACTTGGGTAGTTCTTCAAAAAGTTAACCATATTGTTGCCTTATGAGCCAGCAATATCACTCCTAGGTAGCTATATATGAGATTTGAAATCATATATCCCCACAAATTATTTTACATTAATATATCAGTTCTTTTTATTATAGCCCCAAGTGGAAAGAACCTAAATGCCCTTCAGCTGATGAATAGATAAACTTAATGTGGTATATCAATACAATGACATATCATCAGTCAAGGAAAGTAATGAACAACAATGAATGAGTATTGAAATAACTCTGCTAAGTGAAAGAAGTCAGACACAATGAAAATTTCAAGTTACATGAAATATGCAGAGTAAGCAAATCCACAGTGAAAGAAAGTAGATCAGTGGTTGCCTGGGACTGATGCAGGGAATTGGAATTGGGAATGTCTGCTAATGTTTATAGAACTTTTTTTCAGGGTGATAAAATGTTCCAAAATTACATTGTTTTGAAGACTGAATCAATGTAGTAAAAAACAACTGAATCCTGCACTTTAAATGGGCAAATTGTATGCTTTATGAATTATACCTCAACAAAGATATTATTTTAAAAAACTGTCAGAGATTTCTTGAAATAAATAAAATATTGAGAACCAAATTACTGGCCTATTTCTCATTCAGGCAAGACAATGTTCAAATTTCCAAAATGTTATCATATTTTAGCCACATATATTTTTTCAGTGCTGGGGATTTGAACCCAGGGCCTTCTGCTTGCAAGGCAAGCACTCCACCAACTGAGCTATATCCCCAGCCCCTAGCCACATATTTTAACAAATATAAATTATTGAAACAATGTAAATATTGATGCTAGATACATCATGCTATGTTGATAAATGAGGATAATATTGAAAAAGTTAATTTCTAGAATCCCAGAATTTTACTGGCAGTCCTCCTTTCTCTTAAAGGAAAAAGTCAGGAAAAGGAAAGGTCTAATAAGTTGAAATAAGCTAATGGATTATAACACTCGGGTCTCTTACAAACCTGTAATATTGGGGCACAGAAGAAAATCTAACATACTGAGATTTTTATGAAAAACAGAAGTAGGATTTGAATGGGTAAAAAGAGAAGGAAAAGGGAACATCAATAAACCATTTATAGTGCATCTAATATGTGCTCAGTGTAAGCAAAAGACATAGGGGCAAATATGAGCATTTGTTCTGATACACTGAGGGGGAAAAGGAGACTAAAACCACTGAAATGGTGAGTCTGTTTTAAAGATTTCTGTTTATGCTCTTCCCATAAATAAATCAAGCCATATTCCACATCTGAGAGAAATATAACATAGAAACATCCTTGATTCCAATGAAATAGGTGGTATCAAAATCTATACAAATCCATCCTCGTATATAGAGGCAATTTAGTTAATAAAATCATCAAGAGCAACCATAAAAGAGAAAGATGTTGGAAAAGGGCAGCACCGAGCTGGAGGTTGTAGTGCTCTGGTTGCCAGGCAGCCACCTTCAGGCCCTCTCTTGTTACCGTGGTGATGTTTGGAGAGCTTACCTTTGAGATAGCATCTGAACTCTCCACATCCTTTTAGCACCAACTAGTCATGCCACTTTTTACTCCTCCCTCACAACTCCACCTACATTCTCATAACCTCACAAATTTGATGCACCTACAAGTGTACCTCCAATGCCTAAGGCCAAAGAATGATGCTAATTTGCCTATCCTGGGATAGGAATGAAATGATAGTTAACTAATGAGAGAATAGACCAAAATAAGTTCCTTCAAATTAAAAAAAAATTATATATTTGAGAAATAATGCAGGATTTTTCAGACTTAAGGTCTTGAAAAGTCTTTTTAATGTACTTTTTTGTTGTAGATGAACAAAATATCTATATTTTATTTATTTATTCTTTATGTGGTGCTGAGGACTGAATCCAGTGCCTCACACATGATATGTAAGCACTCCACCACTGAGCTAAGCCCCAGCCCATTGAAAAGCCTTTTTATTAAGGCTTGGTAACCAGGAGTCTTGACTTACAGTTCTGATGCTCTGCTGCTTATCACTGTGTGATCTTATTCATGTTAGTCCCCTTTTCTATACCTCAACTTTTTAATTTGTAATTAAAGGAAGTTGAATTTTAATAGTTGCTTTTAAACATTTCTGCCCATAACCTATTGAAAGAAATATATTTGACAGTATACTTGTATACGTGACAACAAATCTGAAACAAAAATTTTATGAAGCAATTCTTACACTTACTATGTGTGATGCACTTTGATATATTCTGTGCTATTCTTTTTCATTTTTAATTGCTGGTTGTGACCCAGTAAATCAATTTCATAATCTCATTAATGCTTCACAATCCACAGTTTGAAGAACACTGAACTAATGGGTATCTAATGGCTTCCTATAGTTCTAGTAGTCTATGATTTTATGTCATTCCTTTATCTTCCTTTTAGAATAATAGCAATAATAGCTAACATTTATTGAATTTTTAGTATGTGCCATTCATTACTTTAAGTACTTTACCTATATGAACTAACTTAACTTTTCAACAAATGTGACTACTTTTATTAGTACAATTTTAAAGATGAGCAAAATCGATGTGGTTCATATCTGCACCAAATTTGGTGTTTTACCAAAATGCATTTTGTGATATATTTAAAGTGTTTTGAATATCTTATTTAGAACATGTCCATTTTATAAAACATAGCCTTGTCTCCTTATAATTTAACCTCTGCAGGGCACTATAACAAAACTTCCAGATGAGGTAGAAAAACTAACCTAAAGGTTACCCATTACTGATTCTAAAAGTCACTTCCCTTACTTGTTCTCTTATTGTGTACTATAACTGATCCTAAAAAGGGTGTGGTAGTACCACATCAGGGAGCATTCATACTCCTATAGGTGTAACAACTGCTCAAATAGCCACCTAAATCCTTAGTGTGGTACACATTATCAGCAGATTGCTAGAACAATACAAAAGACTCCAAATGTGTACCCTTAGTCATGTACACCTTTATTGTGAATTGTAGTGTAAAAACAAACATGGATGCTATTTCTTCCCAATTCCAACTACCAAGCACCACAAAGTTCATCTTTCGTGAATTTGCTGGAAGGACCAGAATATGATGATACAGTATTATTATGCATAAATTTCATTGAGTATATATTTTAATAGATACTAATGAAATAGATTTGAAATATTTCAATTGTGTTTTTAAAGGATAAATAATAGTTGATATTTAGTGACCTCTACAGTAAATCTAATAAAAATCCACAATTTCATTTATTCATTTAACAATTACTGTTGAGTATCTGCTCAAGGCTAAATACTGATTTTGTCACTGGAGATTCAGCAGTGAAAATCATAAAGTGCCCACATTGAGGGAACTTATTTTAAGCTTTATAAATTTAAAGTATTTGTGTATTGCATTTGTGTGTTTATGGGAAGTCACACCTGTATATTTCTTTTGGATGAAAGATAATGATAATTGTGTTCTCCATTCGTTTAAAATAGTCAAATCATAGCAGCAGTGAAAGTACTATAGGAAATAAAAAAGGAACAAATCAGGTTTTGCTTTCAAAAAGCTTCTAATCTAGTTAAACCAACAACACCTAAGCAGGGAAATTTTGTAACCCAGGAGACATTTGGTAATAGCTGGAGATATTCTTGACTGTCACAATGGAATCTGAGGGAGCAGGTAATACAGTCATGTAGCAGGTCACTTCATGAATAATTCTAAACTTCTTATATATAGTGCACACGACAGCCTTGCAACAACAAAATTTCTAGCCAATAGTGTAAAGAGTGTCCTAAGTTAGACAGAATACATATGATGAAAGGGCATTTTTAATGTTTTTATTAGTACAGTATAGTTTTACATATTCCTGTGGTTCATTTTGACATAATCATACATGCATGGAATATAATTTGTTCCACTTCAGTCCCCAGTACTTCCTCTTTCCCTCTCATACTCCCTTCACCATTTCCCTTCCTATACTCTAATGGTCTTCCTTCTATTTATTTATAGATTTTGAAATTGATGCTTTAGAGATACACATAATGGTGAAATTCACTGTGGTATATTCATATATGTACATAGCATAATGATCAACTTCATTCCACAGTTCCTCTTTTCTAGTCCCTCCCTGCTCCCCTTCAACCCCTATCTGTCAATTCACTGATCTCCCTTCTATTTTCATGGGATTCCCAGCACACCCAAACACTTCTTTCCTCATTTTGTTCTAGCTTCTGCATATGAGAGAAAACATTCAACCCTTGACTATCTGATTTTGGCTTATTTCACTTAGTATGATGTTCTTTGTTTCATCCATTTACGAGCAAATGACATAATTTCATTCTTCTTTATGGATGATTAAATCTCCATTGTGTACACGTATGATTTTTTAATTGCAAGTTATTAGATGATAAATGTTAAATGAATGATATATACAAGGAAATACTGAGAAGAGAAAGATCATTCTAGATTTAATTGGTTCAGAGAGGTGCTATGAAGAAAATGGAGCTCAGGTTAAAGTGTAATGTCACTCTTCTGCTCAAAAGGAAAACATTCAGAGTCAGCTACCTATCTGACTTCCTCTACCACTCTGCCTTTCTTCCCTCCTCTACAATCCGCTTGGTTTTGCATTTCCTTGAAAATATCCAACATATTTTCCATTTTTTATGGAATCTACTCTTGCTATTCCCTTTAATTCAAGTGCCAATCCCCACATATCCAAATAGGTCACCCCCTTGCTTTCTGCAGGTCTCTTCTGTTCAACACCTTATTAGAGAGCTTTTCCCTAATGAATCTCTAAAATATTAACTCCTGTCCCTCCACTCTTTTCCCTTTACTATGCTTTTTGTTCTCCATAACCAACTATACATGGCCCAGAACGATATATGTGGAATGAATTAATTAAATATGAAAAACGGCAGAGTTCTTCAGCCCAAGTAGTGAAAAGCTAGACTGTGAAACCCTGACATAGTTATCCCCAGTAGCCAAGAACAGAGCCTGTTTCTTTGTAGAGACTTAATAAACAGTGTATAAAGAATAATAAAATAGCAAAGGGAAATCAATATTAACAATATTAGCTCATAACATCTTTCAAAGTATTCTTAGGACAATTACTACATTGTGTGTAATATTAGCATATCTGGATACATCTAGTAAATATTATATTAATTCTGACTATTCTGATCATATTTTTCACATCAAATGTATTTCTAATATATGCTTTGTACTTATGAAATGCAGTTATTAAAGGTCAGTATCTTAGCTGTATATTAGACTAGGTGTTACATTAAAAATAAGTGCATTTTGAAAGAAAGCACAATCTAAAGGTGACTTTATCAAGTCAATTCTACTATCTTCTGTTTTAATTTACACTTAATCACTAATTCACCCACCCTGCTCTCGAGGAGTTACAACAGACAATTATGCTAATGATAAAAGCAGTAGCAATTAATGTTTATTGAGGACTTTTTCTTTTCTTGTCTTTTGTGTGTGTGCATGTGTGTGCGTTCAAGCGCACTAAAGACTGTCCCGAAGGCTGTCCTAAAGACATACATTATCCGGTTTTGTTCCTACTACAGGAGACCCATGTTAACACATTCATGTATATTAACCAAGGATAAATTACCTTCTGTTGTTGACCAAGTCCCAAACCCCAAAACTCTGAGCTGTGACTACATGCACCCTACTTCCTGACACTTTCTTTTCCCATTGCCACTCGTACTCTCCTTTCGGTGGGAGCCAGGAACTTTCTTCCCCTCCCTCCTGCTAAGCTTTGAGAACCTTGATGACACCGCTTCCACCTCCTACTCTTCTGCCACTCCTCCCCCAGACCACAATCGGGCAGGCACCAGATCCGATGACCTGCTAGGTAACCCGCTGGTGCGACTGCCTAGTAACAGCGCCTCAGAATTAGAAGCAAGTCAAGCGAGGGGGGCGGGGGGACGGGAGAGCTGGTGCGCGCGCAGGCGTAGCGTCTTTGCAGCCTCGCTACGGGGTGGAGACTCGCCAGTTAGCAGGGGCAGAGTAGCGATCGTCGCCAAAGCGCGCGGTTTCTCTTCTCCCAGCTTTGAAACCCGCAAAATAGCTTTTAGGAGTACAGAGAGTTCGAGAATATATAACAATGTCTGGTGAGTCAGGTCAGCCTCAGGCTGGCCCCTCACACGCTGGGCTAGACTGGCCAACCCTTCAGAGAGACAGGGCTGGGGTCCCAGGAGGGGTGATCCGAAGGGCTGGTGCCCAAGGGCCCAGGTCCTGGATCCAAAAGGTTCTTGAGCAAATAACTGGCTCACCTCGTCAGTGGGTCACCCCCTCTGAGGTAGTGCCTGTCACTGTGCTGGCTGTCCAAAGGTACCTGTTAGAGGATGAGCCACGGGACACGGTACCCAAGCCTCCCCTTTACTGCTATGATGTGACGATCTCGGACGGTGTGTACCAGGAGAAGTGCTACTTGGACCCCAGCTTAAACTCTCTTGTATATCAGAATATTCTTAAAGTTGGCATAGAAATGAAAATTTCCAGAGTCTCATGTCTTTACAATGAGAAAAGGTTAGGCCAGGGAATCCTGTGCATAGATAACGTCCACTGTGGGGAGACCCTGGACGCAATTTCTTTAGAAACTCCCTTCAGAAATAGAGCACATGAGGAGAAACCCGAGAGACCCTTAAGGGGCGGGAAGAGTCATTACCTGGCGCTGTGGAATAACGAAGATCCATATGGAGATATCTGGTTAACGGACAAGCAACCTGAGGAATACAATTTTAACAGTAAGTAATCGGAGGGAACGGCAAAGGGTTTTCCCAAAAGTAGTTTTTCGTTTGTTTGTTTGTTTTTCCTCCAGGAGCTTGCGCTAAGGGCAAGGAAATAAGATGCTTTTGTATTGTTGGTTACAAGCGAAGGGTAGAAGCAAACAAGTTTCCTTGAAAGAGTGAGAGACACTCTCTTAATGAAATTTGTGCAGCCCCTCTCTTGGTTTGATTGCAAAGTGGCCATTCAGGAGTGCCTTGACACATCTGAAGTTCAGTCTAGCAAAGATACTGATGTGGAATTCAGTATTCCTCGTGCATTAGTTATATATTTGACTATGGCGAATGACGCTTAGTTGCATGGCATTTCAGACGTGGAAATGGTACGTTGGAGAGTATGTAGATTTGAATTTTGTATAAAAGTTGTAAATACTTGTGTGTTTGTTCGTTTTAACCTTCATTCATAAAGGATGTTCCATGATTCATTCCTTAATGATTTACATTAATCAAAATGCCACTTTTATATCCTTGTAACAGTTATGAAAGTATCACTTTATGAGGGTGTGATTTTGTGGAGAGACTCAGAATTCTCCTTTTCATATTTCTTACTACTTACTACGGACATTACTGACCTAGGAAGTTCAATTTTTCAGTATGAGAAGTGGGAAGTTACCCAGAAAATGCCAGCTTGTCCTCAGTAACTGCTCTAAAACGTTTTTTTCCCTATGAGATGAAATTAAGGGGAATGATAGTACTGTGGGCATGAACACATATGGGACAGGAATAAAATGCAAAAATTGAAATAAAAAGAAAGTACTAGAAGGAGAAATATAATTTTCTACACTTACTGCTTTTCTGTATTTTTTTACATTTTCATCAAAGTGCTAAATCACAGGTCATCTTACTGTGATTTGTAACAGCAACAAATGAGAGCAAAAGGGTAACTAGTCAAAAATATGCAGTTATAGTCATATCCAGTTATAAAGGGAAAAAATGTTGTAGAAATTTGTAGTCAAGGATGATTTAAATAACTAAGTTTTAAAGAATAATTATTTCTGGGGTGAAATAATGAACTGATTTTATCTTAAGCATAGAATAAAGCAGTAGTGCATTACTACTTTAAATGTTGATAATTTTTATTTTTAGAATTGAATATATAAATGAAACATTGGTGTCCTCCAAGAGTTACAAAGGGGCTAATAACTTATATAATGTTTGTTGTTATTATTAAAGTAATATCTATACATTTATCAAAAACATATTTCGTTACAAAATGCAATGTCCTTATTCTTAAAAAAATCCAAACTGTGTATGTAAAATTATGTTGTGCTTAAAGTGTAAGATCCATGTATAGTAAAATGGTAAGATCTAGGAAGTGAATTTATTGTTGTTCTTCGAAAAATCCTTTCAGGTTTCCTATATGTTTGAAATTGTTAATCATAAAATTCTGGAGTGCAATGAAAGACCTCTTTAACCTTCCCCTATCCCTTCAACTTCTCTCTCAAAATTCCAAACTGTTTGCATTTGTGTGTATCTTTGAAAAATAATGAATTATATGTCTTTGCATGACTTGCTATTTCCACTTAAGACATCTTTCATGTATACCTATATATACAATATTCCATATTATGGATATACCCTAATTTCTATAATCATGCCCATGTGAATGGTAATTTGTAACTTTAGGCAGTGTGTAGTCTTTCCATATTACATACAATGTTGAACATCGTTAGGATATATGCATATTGATTTTATTCAAGTATTTCTTTCTATTGAATCGATGAATTCCTAAAAGTGGAATATTAGGCTAAAAAAAATTTGAGTCAATTTAGTGGACATTGATAAATCATCTTCTGAAAATTTTGTACTAATTGTTATTCACTAACATATATGAATGCCCATTTCCCTATGTCTTGCTATTTTAAAATGATATCTTTTGAGTTTTTCTTATTAATTTATAAGATTTCTTTGCTAATGGGCATTAAATTTTTGTCTGCTACATACTCCAAATTATTTTCTCACACTGTCCATTTTTCTCTAATCTTTGTTTATGGTATGTTTTTGTGCCTTTGAAACCTCTTATTAAGGTTAGGGTTTACATGATAAAATGAAGAGTCTTAAAAATACAGTTTGATAATTTTTCTACTAATGCACACACTTGTGTAACCACCTTCCCATCAAAACAGAGAACATTGCAAGCACCCCAAAAGATTCCCTCATACTTCCTACTGGTCGGTACCCTGACTGAAAGATAACTCCCATTGTGACCTCAAAGATAGCTTTTTAAAATGGAGGTTAGATCATGCCAATTGCCTGCTTAAATCTCTGTAATGACCCATTGCATTTACACAGAAATTCAAACTCCCTAGTAGGATTCACAAGGCCCTACAAAGGAGGTTGGCAAATTTTCTATAAAAAGTCAGATGATAAATCTTATCTTTGCAAGACATAGGGTCATTGTCAAAACTATTCAGTTTGCCATTGTATAGTTAAAGCAGGCCTACATAATGTGTAAATGAATGGGTGTGCATTCCAATAGAACTTCATTTACAAAAATAGGCAGCAGCATGATTGGCTATGGACCTGGGTTTGTTGACGCTGCCCTACAGAATCCCTTTACTCACCTCTCTAACCTCATCTCGAACTCCTTCCATTCCCCATTTTATTCTAGCAATACCAACCTTCTTTTATTCCCCAAACCTCCAAACTTTTGCCTGCCTCAGGTACTTTGCACCTGCTTTTTCCCCTTTCTGGAAAGCTTCTTCCCATTCCCAGGTTTCAACTCAAATATATAAAACATACTAGAAAGGGATATCTAAGTAAGTATTCCCTACCCATTTATTTTTATTATAGCACCCGGCAAATGCCTTTCATTGAGTCACAACACTGTGAATTTATTTTCTTTGTTTCCTTTCTCTTCTGAACTGTTTATAAGTTTGTAACTTTTTTCACAATTGTGAGCCATAACCCTTATACCCAGAGCAGTGTTTGGCACACAGTAGGCATTAAGTAAGTGCTTTCCTAATAATGAAATGAATGAAATAATTTACATTGATGGATTTGCTAATGTTGAGTCACTTTCGAATCCCAGCTTGGTCATGGTTATTACTTTTACATCTGTATATTTAAGTGAATTGATTTTGCAGGGGAGGAAGTACTTTTTCAGTCCAATTTTAATATCAGGTTAGTATTAGCCAAGTAGAATGAGTTAGGAAACTTGTCTATTTTTCTGTGCTTACAGACAGACATTATGTTTTCATTGAAGGTTTGATACAGTTCACACCTAAAACTAACTGAACATGGTGTCCTGGGCTGGGATTAGGAGGTAATGAGAATGACTCCATTCTCGTTTCTTGTACAGAAAATGATCAAATCAATAATGCTTCTTTTTTTATTTTGAGACTTAATATTTCACTAGGATTTCTCATTTCACCTAGATCTTAAAGTTGTACATAATAATCTATAATTTTAATCTGTCTTGTATAACTCTTTCATAGTCCTAATGTTGGTGTATTCACCTTTTCTCATGATTTAGTCCTATCAGAGTGTTGTCTTTTGTCATGAATTTTTAAAGACTCTTAGCTTTACTAATAAATCGATAGTGGGGAGATGCTTCCTACTTAGTTTCTACTGTCCTCTTTAATTCGTTCTACATCATTTCTTTATATTTTTATGGTACCCATTTCTTCATTTGAATTCTTCATTAAATTCTTTCTTCCAGAGTTTTTAAAATTTTGAAATTTCTCATGGGTACTGCTTTGCCTGCATTTCCCAGGTTTTTAAGTGTAGAGACTTGTTATTTGCTATTCATATTTTTTTATTTTAACTTGAAGTCCCTCTTAACCTCCAAAAGTTTGGGAAAGGCTTATTTTAGGTATGAAGTTCCTTATTATATCAGATTTTAAATTTTAATTCAAATATTCCATATCCTTATATTTATTTTGTTTGTTCATTTCTATGAGAGGAATATTGTCTTCTCTCCATGGTGATAGTTTGTCCATTTCTTTATATTTCCAAGTGTTTGCTTTGGATGTTGATATAATGTATAAAATTTATAATTGATTAATATCTTATTGGTGGATTTTATCCTTTATCAATACAGAATTAGCCTCTTTGTTCCATTTTGCCTTTCATTCTGTTACTTCTAATACTGATATTCACCATTTCTGCTGTCTTTTGGGGTAGCATTTAGGATAATGGCTCTAAACATGAGTGGGCATGCATATCACCTCAAAAGAATTTTAAAATATATATCGCTGAGCTCCACTACCAGTTTCTGATTCATTAGGTCCTTGGTAGCCCCATGGGAATTTGCATTTATGAGCATCTTCATTACCACAAGTCCCTAGTGAATGATGCTGCTCATGCAGAGACCACACTTTGAGAACCAATGACCTAGGGTATCTTTGTCCATCCCTTTATTTCCACTTAGTCTTAAGTTTGTCTCTTTTATGAGCATATAGCTAAGAGTCTGCTTTTGACCCAAACCAGTTCTTTCCTTTTAAGAAATTAATTTAATTCAATTGAATTTAATATGATTGATGATGTTTGCATCTGTTCTTGATGTTTTCTACTTTATGTTTGCTATAGGTTAGCCTTTTTTTTTAATTTTGCAGGATAATTTTTTTCTTCTAGTATTTTTCATCTAGTGGTGAATACTCAACTATTCAAACTTAGGTGTCTGTGTCAGTCTTCATAATTTATAATATCCCTCTCCTGGACAAGAAAAGAAGTTTAGGACTCTAATTAGTCCTGGCACAATTGTCCCTTAGCATGCTGCTATAGTAGATTAGAAAGTATTTGATTTAAGATTTTTGCCATCATAAATTATTTTGGTTAATTATTCTCTTTTGTACTATTTCTGTTGCAATTTTTCAGCATTATTCTAAGTTTATACATGAATGGCTACAATTAGTATATTTTACTAGGCTCTGAAACAATTTGTGTTTCAGGGAAAGAGCTATTCTTTAAAATGTGTTAGAATTTTCTTGTAAAATCATGCAAACTTGCTGCCATTTTGAGACCACTGTTTGTTACCTGTTTTTTCATTTTCTTCCATGATTGATGACCTATCTGGTTTTCTTCTTTTACAGCAATACAGGTAATTTGTATTTTCCTGGATTACCTATTTCACTGGTATTTACAAATTTATTTATATAGAATCATACATTATACTCTTTTGACAATATTTTCACTGTGTCTGTGGTTCATCACATTCTGAATATTACACCTTGTATTCTTTTTTTTCATGATTGGAATTGCCAGACATTTACCTTTTCATTAATTTTTCCAAATGATTTGATTTATTGGTACTACTATATTCTTTTTGTTTATTGTAATATAGTGTTTTCTAATTCATTGTTTTAAGGTTTTATATTTATTCCTTTCTGCATTCTTTAGATTTATTCTTCTGCAGCAATTCTTAAAGTATCCCTACCATTGTTCTTGATACATTCTCAAGAGATTCTTGAGGTCAAACTATTTTCATAATAATACTAAGGCTTTACTTACCTTTTTCCACTCTCATTCTCTCACACGTGCACAGTGGAATTTTCCAGAGGCTGCCTGACATGTGTTATTGAAGCAGACTGAATGCCAAAGAAGATAAGAGAATCTAGCTGTTTTTTATTAAGTTAGATACTGAAGATGTTTGCAGAAATCTAAAACAGTACCATTCTTCTCACTACACTATTTTTCTTTTGGAAAATATATTCATTTTTTAAATTATAATTATATCTTAGGTCTATTATTATTTTAAGTTGATGACTTTTAAAAGTTCTTAATTTACAACACAATAAATATTGATAGCTATAACCCATATAAACAAAATCTCTTTGAGATATTAAATACTTTGTAAGAATGTAAGGAGGTTCCAAGACCAAAAAGTTTGAGAATCGGTATTCCATTGCTTATTTTCTAACTCACTGTAACCAGTTTATTTTCATTCTTTCTGTTTTGATAATGAACACTCATTTCTGTGAATTTGCAAGGATTCCTCATGCCCTATAAATAGACTGTAGTTCCTTTTTAGATTTGAGAAATATGTATGTTCTGTCAAGTTTGTAAGTTAAAAACCCAGACTTGGAAAACTGTTAACTGAGCAGATGTCTGATCGCAGCTAACTGTCTGGACCTAATTATGGCAGAAACAGGAGCTCTTAGAACTCTGGTTTTTACAAGACCATGTAGTTCTTGAATTTATTTCAGTTGATAAAGAAGTCATATCTGCCTTCATTGATCAAAAGTGTTATGTGTACAATCCAGATCATTCAAAATTGATAAAGAATTTGTCTGACCATGTTAAAAAATAAATCACTTAGCTACATCTGATCGAATAATAAGACCAGTGATTCTGGGCTACTAATGATTTGGGAAAATCTACAGAGAAAATTATACACGGTATCCTGGTAATATTGAAAAGTGTGCTTTTTTTATGACATAGGCATAATTATAGCATACCATTTAAACTCAGTAAAAATAAATTACAAGTATGATTTTTATGCCAAAATGTTGACTAGATAATAAATTATGTGAACAGAGATGGAAAAGGAGGATGCCTTAACAAACTAAAAATATTGAAACTCTTGCAAATTCAAGTTTTAAAAGTTGGGACTGTGGTCTTTCAGAGTAAAATGGAGAAAGCTGCAGATGGAACCCTTCTTAACCCAAGGGAGGATAAATCAAAAGTATGAGTTAATCCTTTAAGTTGATGAATAGCTTTTAAGTAGTTCTTATCCTTAAGCAGGCTTGGAGATTAAAATGTTTCAAATTATATGGCATAAGAAAAGATAATAAGCTCTCTCTGGGATGGGGTAAAAGTAAAGAGGTTACTTTTCAGTAGGTTGGTTAGGGATAACATCACTGGGAAAGTGACCTTTAAGTAAACTTGAAGAGGGAAGGGAAGAAGTCACTTGGATATCTAGGAGGAAGATAGTCCAGATCCAGAGAACAGCAAGTATCAAGACACTGATACACAACCATACCTGACATGTTTGGGGAAGATGAAACCTCTTTATATGAAACTGAGGTGAGAATAATACAGAAATATATTATAAAACAAACCTATATGTTAAGTAAATAAGTACTTCATAGTTAGAAAATAAGAGGTAAGGTTATATCTACATTTTCCAGGAAGTAATCAGAATGTTTGGTAAGGTGGAGGGCAATCTAGATGAAATACTGTTAGTTTATATAGGTATTTACCCACGTTCCAGGCATAATATACTTTTATTAGGAGTGATATATAGTTTATGTAATAGAAGTATATTTAAGTATGTAAACTGGCTTAGTTGGCAAAAAATTGCATTCAGTGTGATCTGCTGCCGTCTTTAATCACTAAAATAGATCTTGAAAGTTGCCTTGACATATGAAGTAGAAATAATTTTTCTGTTTTTTATATTCTAGATATCAAAATAATTTCCCTTTCTCATCTTGAAATGACCTGGGCTAACAGAAGAAATTTTCCTGCCTTGCTTGTGAGGATCTTGCATAAATCAAAACTGCGATACTATGGAAAACCTGATAAAAAAATGATTGAGCCATACCAGGTAGAAGTAATGACAAGATAATATATATTAATGTACATTTATAGATTATAACTCATAGCTGGCTCTATGTAGGATAAAATACTAGTTTAAATAAAATGTGCGTTGTAAAGTATTCTTCTTTGTAATTTACAGTAAGGCAGAAATTCTTGGGGGCTGGGGGTATAGCTTAGTGGTAGAGGATGTGCCTAGCATATGTGGGGCATGAGTTCAATCCCCTGCACCAAAAAAAAAAAAGAAATTCTGTATTGGTGCTCTTTAGGTCCTTGATACAGCTGATCTCCTTCACATCTTTTTCTTTGTCTTTATATTTTTCTTCTCTACTGTGCTTTCCACACCATCATATAAACATACTGTAGTATCCCATTAAAAAAATAAAGGGAAAAAAATCTCACTTGACTTCATGACTCCTCTATTTCCTCTTTCCTCTTCAGCCAAGGTTCTTAAAGTAGTAGTCTACACTGTATGTTCTCCCTTTCTTGACTCCCATTTACTTCTCAACACAATTACATTGGCTTAATCCCAAAAAACTAAAGGTTGAATACTCTCTTTGATATGTGGATGCTAACACACCACAAGGTGAAGGAGGGGAAGAATAGAAGTTCAGTGGATTAAACAAAGGGGAATGAAGGGAAGGGAGGGGAGATAGGAATAGCAAAGACAGTGGAATGAATCAAATATAACTTTCCTATGTTCATATATGAATACACCACAGTAAATCTCCATATCATTTACTTCCACAAACCTGGGATCTTAATTATATGATATACTCCGTGTTTGTATAATATGTCAAAATTGACTCTACTGTCATATGTAACTAAAAAGAACAAATAAAATATAAAGTTACCGAAACTAAAAATGGTAGCTGGGTAATGGCCTTTCCCTGACAGCTCAATGCATGGGTTATGGTTAAAAAATTCTTGGTGCCATACAATTCCAGTTCATAGAAATATTTAAAATTTTTATTTTGTGATTTATGATTTTTAATATATTATTGAATATGTGAATGGATGAGGTGATGTGCTCTGAAGAAGCCAAGGTAATTCTTTGAGTAAAGTAATGCTATGTTTAAATAATAAGAATCTAAACACCCATGTAGTCCCCATTTAGAAAACCATGAGTTGTTGGCAGGTCTGGTGTGTCTCACTGATATCGTGTTACTTCTGTACACAGAGATGGTGAGAGTTCTGTGACTCTTTTGTTACTAATAATTTCACCATGTATTTCTGAAGAGTCATTGTTTTGCTTGATTGTATTTCTTTTGAGTTTTCAGTAACTTATTGTTTTCATTGTTATTCCATTAGGATTATGTTAAATATTTTTGTCTCTTTCATTTTTTTAACCATTTCTTTGCCTCTGTCTGTTGAACATATGCTGCTGTGCTACTGTCTGGAGCTGTATTGTACCCAATTTATTCACTCATTGAACTGCTATTGAACCTGAATTGTTTCAAGTTTGTCTTTTCATGGTGTTGACAGTATCATTTTTATTTGTCTCTAAATATTAATGTTTTATGAATATTTACACATGGTGGGTGAAGTGGGTTGTACATAATGGATGAATTCAAATGTATTCTCAAATGTCAATGAAAAGTAAAAAGAAAACAAAACAGTTACATTGGCTTTTTCTTTAGCTTCTTATTCACTAACAACCTCATAATTATCAAATGTATCTGATACTGATACTTTTGTGTTATCTTGACTTTCTGTGTGAGACAATGCTGATTCAGATCTATTTCATTGATATATGTGTGTTCTATTAGATTTTTTTACTTACTAGTATACTGTAGTTTCTCATGTTAATCAAGAACCATTTTAGGTGTCTTATTAAGCTTTTTTTATAAAAATTGTACCTACTTACTGGAGGAAATTTGGAAAATATAGAAAGTTATATAAAGAGAATGATATTATCCAAGATTCTACCACTTAGGAAAAGCCACTGTTAACTTGGTATGTTTTATTCCCTTTCTTGTATGTATGTAAATTATGCATTTATATATCTGCATATCCAATATACACATATCTATCATATCATGTATATCATACATAGCACATATGTTATATATTACATATGACTGTGTCATATAGCACAAAATGGAAACCATATTGTACATAGAATTCTGTATTAACATTTTCTTATTTTCTCATATCCCCCAAATTCTTTATTCAACATTTTTCAGTCTACAAATTCTATCATGTGATATAATAAAACCTATTCAGTGATTTATTTATTTATTTTTTATTGTAAACAAATGGGGTACAACTTGTTTCTCTGTACATGAAGTAGAGGCATACCATTTGTGTAATCATACATTTACCTAGGGTAATGTGAAAAGAAAACAAAACAGTTACATTGGCTTTTTCTTTAGCTTCTTATTCACTAACAACCTTATCATTATCATTCTGTTCATATCTGTTCTGTTCAGATTCATTCTGTTCAGTGATTTTCTTACAGATTTTTGCTTCCTCATTCTCTAAATACTTTCCTCTTTGGAGTTTCCTTTCCACTTTTTCCATTGTCTGACCTTCTTGTGTCTCCATCATCTAGTCTGTACTTTCCTCTGTAGACTCAGCTCCTCCTGAACTCTCTCCATGCCTTATGCTTAGCCAAACTGCCATACTGAGAATTTCGCAAAGGTAACCAGTTGTTTTCTTCCTTTCATGCCTCTCCATGTTGTTCTTTCTTCTGAATATATTCTACCTCTCAGTTCTCATCCGATTGGCAAAGCCATCTGTAAGATTCAGTTCAATGCTGACCTCTACTTTAAGCCTTTCCCTGCATAACCATATGCATAGTTACTAAGGAAAATCAACTGCATTCTACTATATGGCCTTATATTTGTCTATAAGAACATACATAATTCAGTTGTACATATTTTTAGTAGATTTGCTAAACTAACTCTTGTGTGAGTTCTCTGACATTGGGAGGCATTATAGGATAGTGCTTAAGAATATTTACCCTGTAGTCATATGGAATGATTGAAAGCTTCATCTCTGTTTACCACTCCTTAACTTTATGGCATATCCTCTTTAAGCCTCAGTTTATTCATCTATAAAATGGGGATATTGATTGTACTTTCCTTACAGAGTTGATCTGAGAATTGAATTAGTTAATATAGGTAAAGGACTTACCTATGTTCTATGCACATAAGTAAGTACTATGTCTATTTTAGCCATTATTATTAGGGGTGCTGTCTGATTCACCTCTTCATCCCAGAGTTTAACAATGTCTGGACCACCATAAAAACTCAGTTCATGTTTAATTAATGAAAGGATAGATTACTCAAAATGTATAGTCATCAGTATGAGAAAGAATCTGAGAATATAACATCATCATTTAAGAAGAAATTTGGAGTCTAGGAAGCACCAGTTTATGAGGATGTTCCAGAAGAACCTTGGTGGTGTTTGAATACCTCACTGTCTCAAAAATTCAATTATGTATTCAAGCACCAAACTGAACTGAAATATTTAGGCATGACCACTGATTAATTTCTCAACTTACTTTGAATGAAATATGAATAGATTCAAAAAAAGAAGAAATTAATATTAAAATACTTGAAAGACTTCTTTCTCTATGGGACTAATATATTCATTATATATTAAAATTGAGAAAATTATGCTTTTTACTGCAACAGATTTATCTATTTTAACTACACTGCCTCTTTCTATTTTTATTTTTTGTACATATAAATAGATAGCATGCCTTAATTTTATTTATTTATTTTTATAAAGTGCTGAGGATTGAACCCAGTGCCTCACACATGCTAGGCAAGCACTCTGCCATTGAGCTACAGCCCTAGCCCTACAATGCCTCTTTCTGCTACAATAATTTCTCAAGTATTATATCACAAGTAATTTCCATGTAATTTATAGTGAAGTCTCAGATTCCAGTCTAAGTAAATTAATGAAATCAGGATATTATGTTCACTTAGTTATGTCTTTCCGAAGTTCTATAACATAAATATCAAGGCCCTCCCACAGTTTCAATAACCAAGAATTATATCAAGATCTTCATTTAAAATCTCCAAATTCGACTGGTCTGATTCATTTTGTGTGGTTACTATGTGTAAGGCACTATGTTAAAAATTATGAGAGAACCAAATATAAATAAGATGTAGCCTATGCTTCATAGTTCACAAAGAATGAGTTAATAGCACATCTGTGACTTCCATGCCTCTTATAGCAGTCTCTCCTTTACATTACCATTATTAGCAGAGTTGGCAGCAGAATCATTAAGAAAAAAGAATTAAGAACTAAATGGTTTTTTTCTATAGGTCTAAATTTTCACACATAATATGTATATACATATACATATACATATACATATTTGTGTGCTTTTGCTCTTTTTTTCTAGACCTTCCTGGAAGTTGCTGACAGTTCAGGCACAGTGTCAGTGATTATGTGGAATGCCCTATGTCCTGAGTGGTATAAAAGTTTGCGTGTTGGTTTAGTTCTTCTACTTCAAGATTATTCTGTTAAAAAGAGCTATCCATTCAGAATGCAGCCTCTCCCTGTGGATCCACAGATCAAACTAATTTCTACAATGGGTTAAGTATTCAATGAGTTTGTTTTATTATGGCTGTTTTGTTTATGTAAATTTGCAGAGTATCATATCAGGCAAAGGACCATAAAAACACTGAAGCTGTTGAATCTAACAAATTTTCAAAACCCTCTATTAAATTTAGTTTTTGTTATATAATATTAAGTTAATGACTTGAATATATTTAACAGTTACTACTAGGTGCTATCCTGTGAGAGCTATTGTTATATTTTGGAATTCTTTCAAGTTCAAAGAATAGTATAAAGACCTCTTATATTCCCTACACCCACATTAAGCAATTGTTAACATTTACCTCTGCTTTATCATTCTCTCTTTTTCACATACATATTTCTCTATGAACCATTTAAAAGGAAGTGATAGCTGCCATACATACCTCAGCCTATCAGTAATATTTCAGTGTATATTTCTGAAGAACAAGAACTTTTTATTACATAATCACAATATAGTTACAAAAATCAGAAAATTTTGAATTGATACAGTATTATTATCTAATATTTAGTCAATATTCAAATTATGCCAATTGCAATCTTGAAAGGGCTTTTTCTAACTAGTATTGATATCAAAGCTTTGATTTCTACACATCTTAAATATTTTAGAAGCATTAGAATTAATGTAATTTTTTGTACCAGAGACTGAAGCCAGAGGTGCCTAAAAAATGAGCCACATCCCCAGTTCTTTTTATGTTTTATTTTGAGACAGGGTCTCACTAAGTTGCTAAGGGTCTCATCAAATTGATGACACTGGCCTTGAACTTGCAGTCCTCCTCCCTCAGCCTCCCCAGTCAGTGGGATTATAGGCATGCACCACCACACCCAGCTCAAAACACACATTACTCTGTCTATCAAATTATAAATTATATTACACAACCAGGCATATCCTGGTGACAAAATTCCTTTAGTAAAGACCGAGACATTCTTTGTTAATAACAGAAAGGTAAGTGACTTTTTCAATGATTCATAAAAATCACTGGAATAATGGAAATCAAATCCTCATTCTCATGATATCTAACATATATATTTCTACTAGGTAAACATTTTTCTGGATAAAGAGAATGAATTCAAATCATAGTTTTTTTATGTCTGTGGACAAGTCCTCTAACGTGTCCAGTATTAATAGCTGCTTCTAAACCTTAAATATATGTGAAAAGTAGAGCAATAGACAGCATGTAGTCAATAGAAAAGCAGTCATTAAAAAAATTAACATTGAGACCAAACCAAACACTGGTGCTGCTTTTGTTATATAGAAGTATAGGGGCAGATTTTGATAGTGGAAACCTTTTCTTTAAGATACAAAAAACTATGCTTTCAAATAAGCAATTACAGATATATAAATTACTTTTTAAACAGTAGCCTCCATGAAAGTATATGTTTCTCAACTTTTGTTGCTCTGATCAAAATACTTGATGAGAACAACTTAGAGGAGGCAAAGTTTATTTTGATCTCATGGTTTCAGAAGTATAGTTCCTGGCTGGATGACTCCATTGCTCTGGGCCCAAGGTGAGGTGGAGCAGAGGAAAGCTGTTTGCCTCAGGGAATCCAGGAAGCAGAGTTCAGGGAAGAGGAGGGAGCCACAGAGAAGATAAACCCTTCTAGGCCATGCCTCCAGTGACCTACCTCCTCCAGCCATGTTCCACATGCCTACAAGTAAAACGCAGTTAGTCCACTCACATTACTCCATCAAATATATTAATTCACTGATTGGAATTAATATTAATTAATATTACTAATCTAATCTTAGCTCTGAACATTTCAGCATTAACATATGAGATTGAGGAGCATCTTATATTCAACCATGACAAAGTTTTTTTTTTTTTTTTTTACATTCTTTTTTTTTTATTGTAAACAAATGGGATACATGTTGTTTCTCTGTTTGTACATGGCGTAAAGGCATACCATTTGTGTAATCATAAATTTACATAGAGTAATGTTGTTTGATTCATTCTGTTATTTTTTCCCTTCCCCCCACCCCTCCCACCCCTCTTTACCCTCTATACAGTAGTTCCTTCCTCCATACTTGCCCCCCTCCCTAACCCTAACTCTAACCCTAACACTAACCCTTCCCTCCCCCCCATTATGTGTCATCCTCCACTTATTAGTGATATCATTCGTCCTTTGGCTTTTTGAGATTGGCTTATCTCACTTAGCATGATATTCTCCAATTTCATCCATTTGCCTGCAAATGCTATAATTTTATCATTCTTTATGGCTGAGTAATATTCCATTATATATATATACCACAGTTTCTTTATCCACTCATCAATTGAAGGGCATCTAGGTTGGTTCCACAGTCTGGCTATTGTGAATTGAGCAGCTATGAATATTGCTGTGGCTGTATCTCTGTAGTATGCAGATTTTAAGTCCTTTGGGTATAGGCCAAGGAGTGGGATAGCTGGGTCAAATGGAGGGTCCGTTCCAAGTTTTCTAAGGAATCTCCACACTGCTTTCCAGAGTGGCTGCACTAATTTGCAGCCCCACCAGCAGTGTATGAGTGTACCTTTCTCCCCACATCCTCGCCAACACCTGTTGTTGCTCGTATTCTTGATAATCGCCATTCTAATTGGGGTGAGGTGGAATCTTAGGGTGGTTTTGATTTGCATTTCTCTTATTACTAGAGATGTTGAACATTTTTCCATATGTTTGTTGATTGCTTGTAGATCTTCTTCTGTGAAGTGTCTATTCATTTCCTTAGCCCATTTGTTGACTGGATTATTTGAATTCTTGGAGTACAGTTTTTTGAGTTCTTTATAGATTCTGGAGATTAGTGCTCTATCTGAAGTATGATTGGCAAAGATATTCTCCCACTCTGTAGGCTCTTTCTTCGCATTGCTGATAGTTTCCTTTGCTGAGAGAAAGCTTTTTAGTTTGAATCTATCCCAGTGGTTGATTCTAGCTTTTATTTCTTGTGCTATGGGAGTCCTGTTAAGGAAGTCTGATCCTAGACCAACAAGGTGAAGATTTGGACCTACTTTTTCTTCTATAATCTGCAGGGTCTCTGGTCTGATTCCGAGGTCCTTAATCCATTTTGAGTTTAGTTTCGTGCATGGTGAGAGATATGGGTTTAGTTTCATTCTGTTACATATGGATTTCCAATTCTCCCAGCACCATTTGTTGAAGAGGCTATCTTTTCTCCATTGCATATTTTTGGCCCCATTGTCTAGTATGAGAAAATTGTATTTATTTGGGTTTGTGTCCGTGTCCTCTATTCTGTACCATTGATCTACCTTTCTATTTTGGTACCAATACCATGCCGTTTTTCTTACTATTGCTTTGTAGTAGAGTTGAAGATCTGGTATTGCAATACCCCCTGTTTCACTCTTCCTGCTAAGGATTGCTTTAGCTATTCTGGGTTTCTTATTCTTCCAGATGAATTTCATAATTGCTTGCTCTATTTTTGTAAGGTACGTCATTGGGATTTTAATTGGAATTGCATTGAATTTGTATAGCACTTTAGGTAGTATGGCCATTTTGACAATATTAATTCTTCCTATCCAAGAACATGGAAGATCTTTCCATCTTCTAAGGTGTTCTTTAATTTCTTTCTTTAGTGTTGTATAGTTCTCATTGTAGAGGTCTTTCACCTCTTTTGTGAGATTGATTCCCAAGTATTTTATTTTTTTCGAGGCTATTGTGAATGGGGTAGTTTTCCTAATTTCTCTTTCTGAAGATTCATCACTTATGTATAAAAATGCGTTGGATTTATGGGCATTGATCTCGTAACCTGCTACATTACTGAATTCACTTATGAGTTCTAAGAGTTTTCTGGTGGTATTTCCAGGTTCCTCTAAATATATAATCATGTCATCAGCGAACAGGGATAGTTTGAGTTCTTCTTTTCCAATTCGTATCCCTTTAATGTCTTTGGTTTGTCTAATTGCTCTGGCCAGAGTCTCAAGAACAATGTTGAATAGAAGTGGTGAAAGAGGGCATCCCTGCCTTGTTCCAGTTTTTAGGGGGAATGCTTTCAGTTTTTCACCATTTAGAATGATATTAGCCATGGGCTTAGCATAAATGGCCTTTACAATGTTAAGGAATGTTCCCACTATCCCTATTTTTTCTAGTGTTTTGAGCATGAAGGGGTGCTGTATTTTATCAAATGCTTTTTCTGCATCTATTGAAATAATCATGTGATTCTTGACTTTAAGTCTATTAATATGGTGAATTACGTTTATTGATTTCCTGATGTTGAACCAACCTTGCATCCCTGGAACCATGACAAAGTTTATTTACAATGTGCCTTTTAGTGTTTAAAAGAGTTTTACTGCTTACTAAGAGTAGTGGCAGTCTCTGTTTTCTCCTATACTTTCTTGATAAGTAACAGAATTTTTCCTTCTCTATCAGAGGTCAACAAACTGTTTCAGTAAAGTTTCAGATAACATATTTTAGACATTTCAGGCTATGTGGTCTCCATTGCAGCTATTCAGCTTCACCTTTATAGAATGAAGACAACCATATATTATATGTAAACAAATGAGCATGACTATGTTCTAATAAAACTTTACTTACAAAAATATAGACAGCCACCTGCAATCTGTAGTTTGCCTACCCTACATATATAAATAGATCTGAACTTTGGTTGTACATTTGAATTGCTTGGGGAGCTTTAAAGAACCATTGGAACCCCCCAATTGATATAATCATTCTAAAAAGGAGACCGAGGCATTGATATGTCTTTAAAACTTCTCAGCAGCCAGGCACAGTGGTGTACAGTGGTGCCTGTAATCTCAGGTCCTTGGAAGGCTGAGGCAAGAAGATCACAAGTTCAAGGACAACTTAGCGTGACCCTATCTCAAAATTAAAAATAATAAAAAGGCTGGTGGTGTAGCTCAGTAACAGAGTGCTTGCCTAGCATGCAAGAGGCCCAGGGTTCAATTCCTAATACCACAAAAAATAAATAAATAAAAATATAAATATGAAAACTGAAACCTTCAGCTGATTCTAATAATACATCCAGGGTTGAAAAGTATGAATTTATGATGTTTGAAAATTACCTATCTCAGGGGCTGGGTTTGTGGCTCATTGGTAACATGCCTGTCTTGCACATATGAAGCACTGGGTTTGATCCTTAGCACCACATAGAAATAAATAAAATAAAGGCATTGTGTCTATCTACAACTAAAAAATGAAATTAAAAAAATCTAGTCAGACTATATAATTTTTAAGAAATTATCTATCTCAAACTGATGAATGATCTTATAAATGGAAAAAGGGCAGTTCTATAAACCATACTAGGCACAGGAGATACAAAGATAAGGAATATGCCCTTCTATCCTTAAAAATTAATTTAATTGGGGACAGATATGTACAATAAATAAAGTACAAAGAAACACTAATTACAATGGATAAAGGTGAGACAGATAAGAAGGGAAAAATGAATGGAAACGTAGTCGAAGAAAGAATGGGCAGAAGAGTATAATGGATTGGATAGGAGAAAGTGTAAGCAGGATTCAGGAAAAATACATGATGGTTTAAATGTTATGAACAGTGTAAATGAGAAATAGTATGTAATCAGGTTAGGGGTGGTTAGTAAGGGAATAGGGGACTTAGATACCATCCCTGTCTTCTAGGTTTTTATGTTAGAAAACAAACTATTATGGTAATTTATCTTGGTTTATTTTTAATATTTACATATGTAGCAATAAGAGAAACTGTGATAGAAGTTTTTATTTTTAGTTGTAGATAGTCAAAATGCCTCTATTTTATTTATTTGTTTTTATTTTTATGTGGTACTATGGATCAAACCAAGCACTCCACCACTGAGCCACAACCCCAGCTCCTGATGTAATTGTTTTAAAAGGCAAAATAAATGGAAATATATAAAAATGAAAATCCTATTGCAAAAAAGGTATATTATTTGCTGGTAATATGTGCCATTGTATATTTTTGTTTTATACATTATTCTCTCTGTATTTTATAAAATATTATTCAAATGGCATACCCAGTAATAAATCATTTAAAATCTTGGGATTTTAGACCATATTGAATAATAGATATTGAGATGATAGTATCAAATATTTTTAGTTTGGAGGGAGGTTATTTATTTAATTAGAAATCATAGCAGTTTAGAGCTGTGAGGATACTTGAATGTAATCAAGTAATAATATGACTATAAAAAGCAAACTTTGTAAAATGAAAATAATTTTATAGGTATAAGGTGTTATGGTGTAATACAAACTTTATTTACTTCTGTATGAATAGATTGAATATCATAAAGATAAAGTACAT
Source organism: Sciurus vulgaris (assembly GCF_902686455.1). Taxonomy (NCBI): domain Eukaryota; kingdom Metazoa; phylum Chordata; class Mammalia; order Rodentia; family Sciuridae; genus Sciurus; species Sciurus vulgaris. Next base: position 44,517,759 of record NC_136471.1, on the reverse strand, counting down.
TTTTCTAGTCACATGGCTAGAACTAGAAATCAGGTGTCTTCATCCTTGTTTAATCTTTCTTTGCAATATAGCAAATACTTAGAAAAATTTAACTGAGACAAATAAGAAGTAGAAAACCCAAATGGCTTTATAACTTAAAGGAATTGAAACATATTTAAAATCTTCTCACAAAGAAAATATCAGATATACATCATTTCATGGAGACATTCTACCACACATTGGAGGAATATATCCTTCCAAACAATTCCCGAGAATAAATTAAGTTCATACTCTAACTCATTCTTCAACACTAATGTACCTATAATAATCAAAACTGAACAAGAATAGTGTGAAACAGGAAAATTATAGGCCAGCTTCAGCCATGAACACATATGCAAACACTTTGAATAGAATATTAGTAAACTCAATTAGGTTGTCTGTCTACAAAAAGATCATGCAAAGTGACCAAGTTATATTTTTTCCCAACAGCAATACTATGTTAATTTTACATATGAAAATCTGTGTCACTTACCAAATTAACAGACTGAAGATAATTATCATCCTAATAGATACCCAAAAGGTACTTATTAAAATTTTTAAATCATTCTTCATTTAAAAAAAAATAGAGAAGTGACCATTCTTAACCTGACAAAAGGTATTTATAAAATCAAAACAAAACAGCAAACACAATTTTAATGGGAAAAGTTTGCAAACACTCCTTTATAAAACAAAAAAATAAAAATTGACAGAAAGGATGTAGAGAAAAAGGAATTAATACACTGTTGATGGGAATGTAAATTAGTTCGGCTACTATGGAAAATAGGATGGAGAGTCCTCCTAAAACTAAAAAGTAAACTACCATATTATTCAGCTATATCATTCCTAAGAATATATCTGAAGGAAATGAAGTCAGACCTCAAAAGAGATATATGTTTATTGAGGCACTATTCACAATAGCTAAGATATGGATTCAGCCTAGGTGCTCATCAACAGATGAATGAATTACAAAAAATATGGTATATATACACAATGGAGTATTATTCTACCATTAATAAAAATGGAATCTTGTCATTTTTAGGAAAATGGATAGAACTAGAGGACATCATGTTAAGGGAAATAAACCAGACACAGAAAGTCAAGTATTACATGTTGTGTCTCATAAGTGGAAACTGAAAAATAAGAAGGAGAAGGGGAATGGAAAGAAGAAGAAAAGAGAAAAGAAAAAGAAAAAACAGTTGACCTAATTGTAGACTAGTGATTACTAGGAACTGGGTAGGGGAAGAGGTGAGCGTGGAAAAAGGTTGGATTGTTATGATCAATGCATGCTGTATGCATGTATAGAAATATGAGTGAATCCCCTTCATAGGTAAAATTAATATTTTAATGGATTTTAATGGAGAACATATATACCTCCTTTCAATATTTCTATTTAACCCATTAAGTCCCAAGTTTTCAATTCTGTGAATATTTTAACAAAATTGACATAGGTGCATTAAAATAACTTGGAAATAACAATATAGAGCTCATATATTATTGTATTAATATGCTGTAATATAATGTCATTATCATCATGATATAATTATTACATATGATTATATATCATTCATGTAGTATATATAATTATATATAATATACTATAAGTTTTTATAGGTATTCTACATCTGGAATGATGGGACAAAATTGGTTAATGTTGTACTGACTGTCCTAGCCAGTGTGAGAAGACAAAAATGCATTAAAGATATGAGGATTTTAAAAAATACAAAACACTCATTATTTATAAGTTAAAATATTTCTACACAGAAAATCCATAATAACACAAAGTATTAAAAATAATATATTTTCAAGTTTAGCTATAACATCACTCTACAAGTAAACTGATTTTGTACATTCCAATACTAAGGAGTTGGAAATTATAATTTAAAAATATTATTTATGGTGTCAATAAGGTATCTAAAAATAAATCTAGCAGAAGATACGTAAAACCTCTTTGGAGATGATTATAGCACATTATTGAAAGACATTAAGAAAGCCCTGAATTAATGAAGGAATATCCCATATTCACAAATATGAGATCATCCTCAATCTCATCAATATATAAAGTCCCGCCAAACTGATCTATAGATTTAATGTTATTCCATCAGGGTTTTTTTCTAGAACTGACAAACTAATTCTAAAATTCATGTGGATGCACATAACTGCCAAGAATAGTCAAGACACTTCTGAAGAGAAATAATAGAGGAATAAAGAGAGAGTGAGGACTTGACCTATAAATATCCACAATTACAAAGCCATAGTGTTTATGATAATGTAGTATTGGTGAAAATGTGGACAGATTGACCAATATGTCCCAATATAGAGCCAAGATAAAGCCCTAAACAAAATTTTGATATAGATGTACTATACAGAGCATCAAGGAAAAAGGAACTAATCAGTAAATAGTATTGAGATAACTAATTACATACATGAAAAATGGCATATCCCTTTCCATCCCATTATGGAAATCAATCCAGGTATAGAAAATACTTAAATGTGAAAGGCAAAACTTTTAGAACTTAACAGGAGAATTTATGGAATGTAACCTAGAGTTTGACCTTGGGATGAGAAAGGATTTCTTATATAAGATATAAGAAGTAGTAACCTTAAAAGAATTGTTAATAACCCTAACTGCATTAAAAGTATAATATGCACCCATTAAGACACCATAAAAAGAATTTAAAAATCAAGCCACAACATATATTTGCATGCTCAAAATCAACAGAATTGACATTCAATATATAAACTACAAATACATATGAAAATGATAATCCAACATAAAAAATGACAAAATACATAGCCACTTTGCAAAAGTGGATATATATATATATATATATATATATATATATGAACTATAAGTATATTAAATGTTGTTCAAAACAATTAGTATAAGGAAAGTGCAGACTAGTATCACAACAAATTTTTACATTACTGTATTGACAAAAAGTAAGAAATTTGACTATAAAAAAATTTGGAGAGAATGTGTATCAGTAGGAATTTTTATATATTGGTCCTGTAAGTATGCTCATGACTTAAAATGATTTGGGCTTATCCTGTAGAGTTGATGTTTTCATATAGTACAATTCAGGGTTTCTAATTCTAGGTGTACTAACAGAAAATTTCTTGCCTATGTGCACAGGAAGGTATATATAAAAACATTTATAACAACCTTGTTTGTAATAAGAAAAAAATGGAAATAATCCAGGTAGCCATCAACACAGCAACTACTAGATAAATTGTAGTATTTTATCACACCAGAACATTATTCAGTCATGGATTTTTAAAAATCCCAACTACATATAACTACATATGTAAACTTTAGTAATAAAATGTTGAGTGAAATATAACCCTAGAATACTATGTTCAAAAATAAAACCAAGCAGTATTTTGTTTAGGCAAAAAGTCATAAGAGATAAAACTTTCTAAGTTAAAGAAATAATAAAAAACACAGATAGGGTTGAGCTTTGGTGGGAAGATAAGTGCATGCTATAATAGAGGTGGAAGAAACCATTAATATTGGTCTACATTTTAGTTTAGTTGTCAGATCAAAAGTGTTTAGTCTATGTTTTTGCTGTGTAATTTATACACATGCATATTCTTTAGTGTATATTAAATATTAAAATAATATATTTGTTTTTCAGAGATTTGCCTCAATCTTCGAGATCCTCCAACTAATATAATTATAATTCCAGAAAAGCAGGTGAAACCAGAATGGAGATTGCCAAAATTAAATCACCGATTTATCACAAGGTAAAATAATTAATTATAAAATGTTTTAAATATTAGTTTTCAAATATTAGTTACTAAAAAGTAATACAATATAATTTGCTCAAAATCTATCCATAATTTGATTTAGCAATTATGCAGATATACATTTTCATAGTCATTACTATACAATTTTTTTCACTAGTGAAATATATGATATCTATTTAATAATTTTGATTTTTTTAGATCAGAACTGGATGATATGCCAGAAAATCATATCTGTGATGTTATTGGCATGTTAGCTTTTGTAGGAAGGGTGCAGAGGTCAAAAAAGAAAGGTAAGCTTTAAATTTGAAAATAATAAAAAGTATTTCAGTCTTGTTTTCAAATGTGTATAATCAGCTACCTTTATTTATTTTAATATTCTATTCATATAGAAAACCGTGAAGATTTTTGGTCATATCGCTGGATTCACATTGCTGATGGAACTTCAGAGCAACCATTTATAGTGGAACTGTTTTCTACATCTCAGCCAGAAATCTTTGAAAATATTTACCCAAGTACTCAATTCTTAATATTTTATCTTTTTATTTTGGGAAGTGAGAGATTTGCCTTAAAAATAGTATAATAAGCTGACAAACGGAAATGACATGATATTGAGTTAGCAATCTCAAGCAGTCTGACGGCATGTTTAAATCTTTTCTACATTAATATCATATTTAGTATTATAGATATTAACTACCTGCTGTTTGTCTATTTAGAATTATCTTAGGATTGAAATCACCTTTTCAGAAAAATCAGTGCTCTTATCCATTTTTATTGTTAGAATTTCACACATAAAAAATACAATTCCCTTTGTATCCATTTAGAAATTGACTAAGTAGACCCATTAAAAATTAAAGACTTTACTAATGTGGCATTAATTAGTAATGGATTGCCAGACTATGTAATTAAATAGTGACAATGACAAGTATGATTCCATTTGAGAATTAAATTTATATTAGCTTGGTGGTATTATACCAACTGGTCAGTATTTTGCTTACTTTGATATTGACATTTTCCAAGTATTTTCATTTGGATATAGAGGTATTTTTCCCTAGTTGCATTATTTGAAAATATTTTAGGTGTGCTCTATTATATATTTCATATAACATAGGCTATTCTTTTATATCTATCATTATAAAAAGTACATTTAAGACCTTTCAGCAATTTTAATGAATATTTTCTTATTTGAATTCAGACTATAAAATATTTTAGATATTGTGTACTATTTTGTTATTTTCACTTGCCAACACTGGGAAAGTCTGCAATATTTACTGCTTCTAATTTTTCTTATCCATTAATGAGATAGAAATTGTAGATCACTAGATCACCTACAGACCATATATAGTACTGTTCTACTGTCCTTTTTTCCCTATGCAAAATAGTATTACACATCTCTGCTCCATAAGAATCTATCCTTGGCTTGTGAGATAATTTTTGAAATATATTTGAATAGAATTGAACTTCACTCCAATTTATCAGGGATGAAACAGAAAAAGAGTTTGGCCATATCAAGGGCATTGACTTCCATGGTCAGTGTGCTATGATCTCTCAGGTAACATCTTTGGAGGGCATAAATGATTGGCAGTGATGAACTATGGTGATAATTCCATTACCTCTTTTTAGGTGGGTTTTATAGTCAAGCGCCTCTCTGTTTGTAATCACTTTAAGCAAGTTGCTGAAATGAGTTTTGGGTAAAGCTCACAGAAAAGTTTGTCAAACAAGCATCTTCTATTTTTGTGATAATGGGATATACATCTTTCTAAGAAAGGTATTATAGACCTTGTTGAGATTTATTCTAGTACAACAATCACAATTTATTTTTGTCTTTTAACCAAGAATGAAGGGAAAATATCAATAAATGAATGGTGAGTATTAAGTGTGCTTCAGTTTGTGCAGGGAAGCATGACCAAGGGTCTTCTGGAATAATACCAAAATCCTTTGGTAGAACTACAGTTTTTTGTTTTGTTTCATTGTTAAGGAAAGTAAAGAACTAAGGGGAGCTAATTATGTGTGTTTATTAGGTACTAGATGCTTGAAGCTACAATCTCATTTTTTGTTCCCAGTTACCTTTTAGAGTGTTGCTTTTATAACAGATTTTCAGGTGGGAAACCAAAGATCCAAAGGGATTAAGTTGTTTTCTGGTTGTCAAACCAGTCGAAATCATAAGATTTTTAATGGCAATAAGTTAGAATTAGAGATTTCTTATTTTTTAATTTGAATTTTTTGTGGAAATAACACAAACTGAGATCTGCTCTCCTAGGAGATTTTTAGAGGTCTCATTAATATAGTTATATTAGCATCTTTTGCCATTAATATTCATGTTTCTAGTTTTGAAATAAAGAACAAAATATAAATTATTAGCATTTGAACAGATTTCCTTTATTTTCCTTGTTACAGAATAAAGAACTAATAGAGGAGATATAGCAAATGAATTTGTACTTATGCTATTTAAAAATTTTTATTCTCAAATAAGAACCCACTTTTGTTTAAAAACTCAAATTTACACTTATTTTTTTATATCCTAGATTGTAAAATAATTCTTTTGAATGTGATTAGTTAAAATAAATCATGTTGGATTAATGAAATTTTTAAGTTCTGAAGGCATTGTAATCTCATTCAGGAATTCTTTGTAGCCTATCTTATATTGTAGAAGATGTAAAAAAAAACCGATGATATAAACCCATCATTGAGCCTTGAAGTCTAATTAGGATAAATACATGAGAAATACAAAACACTTGCATAAGCAAATACAAATAATCTATAGCCCTATATGGTAAAAGGAGTTGAAGTAATTGGGGGTTTCGAGTTAGATTGAGTTGTTTAATCAGTGAAAAGCATCGTGGAGAAACTCTTCTCTGTAGGAAATAACTGTTCATACTCAGTTGCTTGCTAATTTGAATGATTCTCTCACTCTTCATCTTTGCAACAAGCAAATGACTTCATTACAGGCCATTACAGGCTGCTCCATGTGTGGTGACAAGATAATCAGCACCAGTATCACCTAGGAGCTTATTAGAAATGCAGAATATCAGGTCCCCTTCTAGAACTATTAAATCTGAATTTGTGTTTAACAGTAGTTCTCTGTGATTCCTATGTTCCTTAAAGTTTGAGAAGCAGTATGTGAGCTCCTCATTTTGGTATATACTCTGAAATGCACAAGTAATTTCATAAATGTTTTCATTTTCTACAGTGACATATTTTGTGTGTACACAGTTGAAAGTTGTCAGAAATGACACTCAAGTACCTAAGCTTCTTTACCTCACTACTACAAATGAGAGTCGAGTGTTTATTACTGGTGAGTAATTTCTTTTTGTATTTTTTATTGCAAATGTAATATACTTTCTTTATAAAAACCCTTTAGCATAGGTTTTTATATTGTAACATTCAACTACAAGTTAACTTCATTTTAGACTCCATTATCACTATAAACATACTTTAACAAAGACTATTTGGCCTATGAGGTATATTGCTTCTAGATTACTTCTGATTGAAGAAGTGATTTTCTGACTCATTCGAAATTTGTGTTTTTGTCCTTTGGTTGACTTTAATTTCTGCTTAATATAGAATGTAGATAATCCCAAAATGCTTCCTCTATTGAAGACTGGTAGGCCCAGTACCACAATGTGAATTCAGTTAACATTATTTTTAAATCATACTCAGTAAAACAAAAATGTATGACAAATTTTGCCTCAAGGTCTCACATTTTATTTATGTAAGAAGAGTTCCAGTATTTGGGTACAAGTAGAATCTCCAAATCTGTGGGATTCAACCAAATGTGAATCAAAACTACTTGAAAAAAATTACATCTGTGCTGAATATGTACAGAGTTTTCCCTTGTTATTAATCCCTAAGCAATATAGTAATTTACATAGCACCTACACTGTATTAATTATTATAAGTAATCTAGCAATGATTTAAAATATATGGAAGGATTGCATGTGTTACATGCAAACACATTTTATACAAAGGACTTCAGAATACACAGATTTGGTTATCTGCAGGAGTCCTAGAACCAATCCCCCACAGATATTGAGGGACAACTGTACATTCTTTTTCTGTATTCCCTTAAAAACAAGTAAGATAAAAGTTTCCAAATGAGAGATTAGTGTGGAATGGAGTATTTACCAGAATTCTACAATGTTGGTAATTTAGGAATATGTTAAAAATTCCAGGAAAGACAAGGTATATCTTAGTCAATACCTTATTTTATAAATACAAACAATATCAGATATAAATATTGTGACTTTTAAGTATGTTTTAAGAACATAAATTTAAATGCTGAACTGTATTTATAGGCAGTTTAGTTTTTAGATGACTCATACATTCAGATTAATAAATGATCTAAAAATCAGCTTTTTTTGGAAGATGTTAACCATTTGATTAGTTAGAAAAATAGTTTATTATTATTTTTCTTTTTTCTGTGTTTTTTAGCCTCTCGTAGACCATTGCAGTTCAGTCCATGTAAACTCTAATGTGTCTGATTTTCTTAGGATTTGTTTACTGTCTTTTGATAACTGTGTGCAACAGAGTGAATAAGTGAACTTAACTTTTTTCTTGGTGATGTGAAACTGTTTTAATATTAAACTTTTATACAGAAAATTTCATATACTTTATTACAGAGACCTTTTTGTTTCTTGTTTTTTATGCTTTACCTTTCTTGCCAGAAGGTCATAGAGGCCAGCCGTATACCTACGATACCAAGGTAAAAAACTTTATTCAGTGGATTAAAACAAAGACGGATTCTGGGGAAATGAAGAATACTGTTATTGGTGGATATTACCCCTATCCACCAGTTCCAGAGACATTTTCCAAGTATAGTAATTCTGTCAAAGGTACTAATGTAATTGCCAGTTTCTTCATGATTTGTTTATATGCTACACATATGGTGTATAGTATTTTAGGTAGTCATCTTTATTCTTTTATAAGAGTGAACCCAAGTGTAGCAATACCCAGTGATAATCATTTGGTCTTAACATAGACCTAAATATACATGTTGTGCTTCCAAAAGACTAATGTTTGGTTTTTGTTAGAGTGGAAGAAAAGAAAAAAATGTAAAATATAACTAACTGGGGATAATATCTTGATTTAATGTCATTGAGATCAGATCTGACTTTGATAAATTTCAACTCCTATGATATTATACAGAAAGACTAAAGATATTTAAAAGAGACGCTGGACAATTTAATATCCAGATACTGACAACCGTATTGTGCTTCCCTTGTGGAATGATATATATTGCGTATAATGTAATCGAGTGCTACTTTTAAATAAAAAATGACACCAGAATAAATGAGATGCTAAATTTGGAGTTGAAGTACTGACGGGAGGCCTAACATTTACATTTTTAGTAGAATTATTATATAATGATTGAAAATTTTAACATAATCTTTTTCATTTTAAAAAGCTATGAGATGATTGTGAACAGTTTGGGGGAAACGAACTTTGCAGAGCTAAACTATTCATATCTAAATATTGGCATCCTCTTGTATGTCATAATGTTAACAATGTGTTGTATGTGATGATAATAATTAAATTGTGTTTTTCAATGCAGCAACTAGACAGCACCTTATACTTTGAAATATGATATATAAATTACATTCAGTATGCAAACTTTGTTACAAATAAATATTTCAGACTAGAAGCCTGTATCACAATTTAACTGAAAAATTCATTTTGCCTATTTTACAAAAATTACATAAGAGGATGACAAATATAAACAGTCTTACATTTAATGTAGCAAGTTTATAATTTTATGTTGTGATTATTTTGAAAATCTAATTCTTATTTTTATCATTTCAGTTCTTTAAAACTTACAATTTCTTTGGAATTACTCTTTTGCAGTTGAGTCGCTTTTGACAGCTATAAGTGAAGTGAGGAAGGAGATTGAAGACTTGCAGTATAGGGAACAAAAGCGAATTGCAATTCAGGGGATAATTACTGTTATAAAGTATATCCCCCATAGCTGTGCAACTGAAAGTGCCTCAGCATCGGAAACACTTCGGGTATGGTGCCAGAGAATTAATAGTACATCTCTGAAAGCACTGTGATCATAATTACAGTTGGTACCTTATACATGATATATTGACTCTTAATGATGTAAACCTAGAAGAGAAATTTTACTTGAGCATTTTATTTGTTTCTTTTTTCTGTCACTTATTTTGTGATAGATGGGGTTAATGGTCACAGCCTCTGACATTTCCCAAGGCTCTCAAAACTTGTTTTTTGCTTTCTGCATAATTTGAATCTATCATGAATGTCTTAAACTTCTATCTGGTATATATGACTAAATTTGTTTTCTTAACTTTCGTTCAGGCCAAAATTACAAGAAGTCCTCCACAGGAAGTTTTAACCTCTGTATCTGACATGATAGTTTTTTCCAGGTTTTATAAGAGATAGCAGTAATTTTGGTAAAATAAATGGTCTAATAAAAGAGGCCAGGTCAGCATTTGTGGGTAAATGGGTGGAGCTGGAGAATATCATGCTAAGTGAAATAAGTCAATTCCAAACAACCAAAGGCAGAATGTTTTCTCTGATAGTGGATGCTGATCCATAATGGGGGGGATGAAGAGACTGTGGATTGTGCAGAGGGGAGTGAGGGGAGGGGAGGGGTGTGGGGATGGGAAGGATGGTGGAGTAAGACGGACATTATTACCCTATATACATGTTTGATTACACTACCGGTGTGACTCTACACCAAGTTCAGCCAGAGGAAAGAGAAGTTGTACTCCATTTGTGTCAATGTGTCTAAATGCATTCTACTGTCATGTGTAACTAATTAGAACAAATTAAAACTTTTTTAAAGAAAATTTTAAAAAAGAGGCCAGTTCTGGATTCTAGGCACAATCAAGACAAGTTAATTTTTCCCATGAGTTTATCTTTTTAAAAAGTATGTCTAGGATTATTACTGTTTATATAGAAATAAGCATTTAGACCAGGCATCATGGTGCACACTTATAATCACAGGGACTTTGGAGGCCAAGACAGGAGGATTGCAAATTTAAGGCCAGCCTCAGCAACTTGGCAAGACCCTAAGCATCTTAGCAAGATCCTGTCTCAAAAACTAAAAGGACTGAGGATGTAGCTCATTGTTAAAGCACCTCTGCATCCAATCCCCGGTACTGAAGAAGAATTAGTCAAAATTTTTCAGATATACTACTTAAGAAAACTTTATCTTCCTCTTTAAAATATTTAATAGCACATAGATTAATCATCTTTATAAAAGCAATATCACGATTATCAAGTTTTTATGAATATCAAATTTTGCCCAACTCTTGAAATTATGAAAAAACAGATAAACTAAAATTAAAGTCTCTTAAGAGAGAAATAATTTTTATTTGAGCATTATAGTTATACATAGTAGTTGGGTTCATTTTGACAAAATCATATACATGCATGGAATTTGATTACTCCATTTAGTTCCTGTTCCCCTGCTTCCCTTCCTTTTCTCCCTCCCCTATTCTCATTGCTCTGCTCTACTGGTCTTAATTTTGCTTATTTATTTATTTATTTACTTATTTTTAATGATTTTTTAATTTGTTTTAATTACTTGCACATGACAGTAGAACGCATTCATACATTTTGATAAACCATACATAAATTAAGTGTAATTTCTCATTTTTCTGATTGTACATATTACAGGACCCCATCATTCATGCAGTCATATATATACATGAGGTGGTAATGTCTGTTTCACTCTACTATTCTTTCACCCCCCAACCCCTTCCACTCCCTTCACTCCTCTCTACCTAATCTAAAGTAACTCTATTCTTCCCTTTATTTTATTCATTTATTTTTATGTGGTCCTGAGAATCAAACCCAGTGCCTCACACATGGTAGGCAAGTGCTCTACCATTGAGCCACAACCCCAGCCCTATTTATTTTTTTTTTTTTGATCGGTGCTTTCTACATATACAAAAGATGGAATTCCCTGTGTGGTATATTTATATATGCACATAGCACGATTGTGTTAAATTCATTCTGCATTTCCTTCCCTTTCCTATCCCTCCACCCTCCCTCTCAATCTTCTTCTTCTACTCCACTGACCTTCCCTATATCTTTATGAAATACCACCCCTCTTTTTTCCCCTTATTTTGCTCTAGCTTCTGCATATGTGAAAAAACATTCAACCCTTGGTTTCCTGAGGCTAGCTAATTTTTCTGAGCATAATATTCTCCATTTCCATCTATTTACTAGCAAATGCCATAATTTCATTCTTTTTTAGGGCTGAGCTAAACTCCTTTGTGTATATATAGCATATTTTCTTAATCCATTCATTTGTAGGCCAGCACCTGGGCTAATTCCATAATTTGGCTATTGTGAATTGGGCATGGTTCACATTGATGTAGCTGTATCACTATTATATGCTGATTTTAGTTCTTTCCAATAAATATCAAGCAGTGAGTTAGCTTGGTGATATGGTGGTTCCATTCCTACTTTTTTAAGGAATCTCCATACTGCTTTCCAGGGTGATTGCACTAATTTGTAATCTCAATAACAATGTACAAGTCTACCTTTTCCCCCACATTCTTTCCAGAATTTATTGTTTATATTCTTGATACTCGCATTCAGACTGAAGCGAGATGAAATCTCAGTGTAGATTTTATTTGCATTTCCTTGATCACTAGAAGTGTTGAACTTATATTTTTCATATATTTGTTAAACTTTTATGTTTTGTTCTTTAGAGAAATATCTGTTTAGTTCTTTTGCCCATTTATTGATTGAATAGTATTCTGGTGTTAAGTTTTTTTCAGTTCTTTATATATTCTGGATATTAATCCCTTGTCAGAGGAGTATCTGGCATAGATTTTCTCCTATTCTGTAGTCTCTATGTCTACATTCTTAATCAATTCCTTTACTGTGCAGAAACATTTCAATCTAATGGCATCCCATTTATTGATTCTTGGTTTTATTTCTTGAGTTTTCAGGGTCTTGTTAAAGAAGACAATGCCTTCACCAATACGATAGTGATTGACCCTGTGTTTTCTTCTAGCAGTTGTAATATTTCTGGGCTAATTCCTAAGTCTTTGATCTACTTTGATTTGACTTTCATGCAGAGTGAGAGGAATGGATCTAATTTCATTCATCTACATGTGGATATACAGTTTTCCTAGCACTTTTTGTTAAAAAGGCTGTCTTTTCTCCAATGTATGTTTTTGGCACCTTTGTCAAGAATCAGATGACTCATCTTGTGCATTTATCTCAGTGTCTTCTTTTCTATTCCAGTGGTCTTCGTGTCTGTTTTGATGTCAATGCCATGCTATTTTTGTTGCTATAGATCTGTAGTATAATTTGAAATCAGGTATTGTGATGCTTCCTCCATCACTCTTTTTGCTCAAGTTTGCTTTGACTATTCTGGGTCTTTTATTCTTCCAAATGAATTTAAGGCCTGTTTTTCCTAGTTCTATAAAGACTAACATTGGCATTTTCATGGAAATTGTATTGAATCTGCATATTGCTTTTGGTAGTATGGTCATTTTGACGATATTAATTCTGCCAACCAAGAGCATGGGAGGTCTTTCTGTCTTCTAAGGTCTTCTTCAGTTTCCTTCTTTAGTGTCCTATAGTTTTCATTGTAGCAGTCCTTCACCTCTTTTGTTAGATTGATTCCCAAGTATTTTATTTTTTGAGGCTATTGTGAATGGGATAGTTTTCCTAATTTCCTTTTCAGCAGATTCATCATTGGAGTATAGAAATGCGATTGATTCATGGTTGTTGATTTTTTATTCTGTTACTTTGCTGAATTAATTTGTCAGTTCTGGAAGTCTTCTGTTGGAGTTTTATGAGTTTGCTAGATATAGGATCAGGTCACCAGCAAACAAAGATAATTTGACTTCTTCTAAAAGATAAATAATTTTTGTGAATTATTTTAAAAATATTTTCTCCAAATTGTTGGTTTTAGAATGCTAACCAACCTTCAACATCTCAAGCAGCTAGAGAAGAAAGTCAAATTCAGGAAAGAGATGGTAAATGGCATCAAGACGACAGGCCTATGAGTTCTCAGTGTTTTCAAAGTACATCTACAAGTTTGAGTCCCAGCAAGAAAAGAAGAATTCTTCAGGGCCCATATGCTAAACCGTAAGTCACTTGCATCAAGTATGTATATGTAAAGCATATGATTTATTGTTTATATCTACCCTGTAATATAAGCAATTGTGATAAAAGACATATTAGTTTACAGGAGCTTCCATAACAAAGTACAACTGAGTGACTTAAGCACAGAAATACATTGTGTCACTGTTCTCGTAGCTAGAACCCAAACAAGTTTGAGACAAATATCTCAGAGTAAAATAAAAAGGCCTTGGAATCTAGCTCAGTGAAAGAGTGCTTGCCTAGCATGTGCAAAGCCCTTTGTTCAGTCCCCAGCACTGCAAAAATTAATTAATTTATGAAATATATATGTGTGTGACTATATATGCATAATAAATAATATATATGCATAATATATGCATAACATCCACATATTATATACATTATATATCACATCATATTACATATATATTATGTGTATATATTATGCTACATATATATAAATTTTATATCTATAAAAATCTAAATCACACATAGTTTAGACTCAGGGTGATTCATATCCTGGGTTGAAATTCTCCATCTGTATACCTGGGAAAATGGACAAGTTATCTGTCCAAAAATACAATGGTAGTACAGGCATAGGATAGACATTCCCATTCTGAAATGAAGAATTTGAAAGGATGAAAGGGATCATGGGTCTCAAGCAACTCCAAAATTTAGCAAAGAAACTTCCATTATATTTTCCAGACTTTAGAATTATCCTCTCTAGCTGGATGCTATGTTCTTCATGCCCACCAAGATAGCCCCACTCCCTCAGCACTGCATGGTGTTCCCATAGTCTGGAATCAAGGTGATGATCTCACACTATGGAATTGAAAAGTTAGCCCTGTTCCCTGGAACCTAGGAGTTAGCCCCACTCTCAGGGTCATTCTTCCCTTTTCTTGGAGAATAACACTTATTTGTAGCTAAGTATCTCTGTTGGCTCATTTCCTGCCTGTAGAATGCCAGAAGCCTGACAGAATTTTTTCATCTCATTTCATCTATGTCCCTTTCAGTCCAGTCTATCAGCCCTTCTGTTTTGATGGTGATTGGATCCATAAGTAACAAGCCTAATTTCTTGAGCAAACGTTTCTCTGTCTATACCAGTAGTGATCTCCTCAGAGCAAGTTTTCTCATTGTTTTCAATATTGATAGTCTGATGATTTTCCATATCTTCATATTCTGGATTCTTTTTTTCTTAGCAATTTCCCCGTCAACTCATCTTTCTCTTCTTATATTTACTATACAGTAAGGAGAAACCAGACTATAACTTCATCACCTTGCTTTAAAATCTCCTTGGCTAAATGTACGGGTTTATCACTTACAAGTTCAGCTTTCCATCTAAACCAAATACAATTTGACTGAGTGAGTCCTTTGCCACCATATATAAGTCTCACCTTTCCAATAACATTCTTCATTTCCCTCTGAAACCTCACCAGAAGCATCTTTTTCATTCATATTTCTAGCTATATTCTGTTCATGATGATATATGTATTGCCTAAGATGACAGTTTTCTCTCTACAGTTCTCTTTTCTTTCTGAGTCCTTGCAATATCCTCCTTGAAAGTTCATGTATCTATGAATGTCTCTTCAAAGTGTTCTAGGCCTTTTCTATATGCCCTTGAAAATCTTTTCAGCTTTCACTAATATCTAATTTAAGGCCATCTTCACACTTTAGGTATTTGTTACAAGAGTAATCACACTTACCAGTACTAAAATATGTATTCATTCACTAGGGTTGCTATAAATAGAATACAATGAATGGGGTGACTTAAATGACATAAATTCAAATCTTACAGTTTTGGAGGCTGAAAGCCACAGGTCAGGATTTCAGTAGTGTTGGTTCCTACTAAGGATTGTGAGAAATAATCTGTTCAGGTGATTTTTTTGGCACTCGTTGGTGGTTTTTTGACTTACAGAAGCATTACCTCAACCTCATCTCTGTCTCCACATGGAATTTTCCTTGTGTGCATGTCTGTATCTAAACTTCTGCTTTTCATAAGGTCATCAGTCATACAGAATTAGGGGTCTACATACTCTAGTATGTTCTGTTAAATCAACTAAATTACATCTGCAGGAAACCTGTATCCAAATAAAATCACATTTGAGATATTAGTGGTTAGGAATTCAACATATGAATTAGGGGAGTGAACACAATTTAACTTAAAGCGGGTGCCCTCCTATTTGGCCATGCTCAGCATGGACTAATGGAAAATGAGTTTAAGCGGGTACTACTTTTAAAAATAAACATGTACATATTATTTGAATTTTATATTAATTTAAAATACTATAGCTTATATTTTTTGCCAATTTTTCAAGCATGGGTCTTACCTATGTAAAGTGCATCTGTTATAAATTGTACATGATCAACACTTTTGGTTTCTTTAAAGTGTCAGGAATACAAAGATATTTGTAAAGCAGACTATAGAACCATTTTAGATTTTAAGATTTTTCAACCTATAGTACTTTATAGGAACTGTGCCAAATTATCAAGTAGCTACCTTGATAAATTCACTTATTACTTCTAAAAGTTTGTAGAATTATTGTGGATTTTCCCTGATTTTTTTTATTTTCATGTAATCAGAAAATAATGGTAGTTTATTTCTTCCTTTCCAACAATTTTGCCTTGTATTCCCTCTTCTTGTGTTACTGTACTGGTTGGGACCTCTAGTATAACAATTAATAGAATTGATCAATAATAAAGAGCATCTTTGTCTTATTTCTGATCTCAGAAAGGAATTTCTCAAGATTTCATCATTTACAAATTGGTTGGAAAAAGTTAACAGATAAATTAAATTCCCTTTCAGTCCTAGTTAGCTAAAATTTTCTCATAAATGTGAGATGAATTTTACCAAATATATATACCAATTCTATTTATCTATTAATTTTTACTTTTTGTTCTTGTCACATAGTTAATTACATTGAATAATTTCTTGAATATTAAGTCATTTACACATTTCTATAATTTTATTTGCTTATTATATATTATTGCCTTTGTTATATATCAGTGGACTTGATTTTGCAATATTTTGGTTAGCATTTTGGTTCCCATGTTCATGAGAAAATTAGTCTGTAATTTTTTACTTCATGATATTTTTGTCAGGACTATAAAACAAATATATGCTGGCCATATTAAAAATAATTAGGAAGTAAATTATTATTTAAATAATAATTAAGAAGTAAATAATTATTTTATTCTCTGGAGGAGAATATGTAAGATTGTTGTTATTTTTTCCTCAAATGTTTGGATGGTCTCTAGTTAAATCATCAGGGTCGGAAGTTTTCACTGGGGAAAGGAATTCAATTTTTCTAATAGATTTTGAAATATTCATATTTTCTCTCTTTGGCAGTTTAGTTTTTCAAAATAACTTAATGTTCACATCTAAATTGTAATATTTGTTGGTATAAAATGTGTTGGTACAAAATTTTTCATATAAGTTCCAGGGTTCCTCTGACCTCCTAAGATTTCATAATGCACTAGGACAACTCACAAAACTCAGGAAATCACTAAACTTAACAATCAACTATTTAGTAATAAGGATTGATCAGGAATAGCCAAATTAAAAAAGACATAGGGCACAGACTGTGAAGGAATGCAGAGCTTCTGTAACCCTTTCTTCATGGAATACAGGCATGTTGTTCTACTGGCACATCAGTGTGTTCACCAACAAGCCTTGCTACCCAGAGTTTTGTTTTGTCTTGTTTGTATTTAATTATGTAAGCATGATCAATTGAGTCACTGACCATGTGAGTGAAGTAAATATCCAATCTACTCTCCCTTCCCTGGAGGTCTGGCTAGCTCTGGGCTCCAATCCACAGATTACTTGTTTGGTCTATCTGGTGACAAGCCCCCATCCTGAAACTATCAAGGGACATACTAGAGTCAACTCATTAGCATTAAAGGTACGCCTATCACTTAGAAATTCTAAACATGTCTGAAACTATGCCAGAAACAAATACAAAATATAACCTTTACTGCACCACAGTTCTTAAGTTCAGCTATTCTGATTTTCAGTTTTAGGAAACCCATTTGCTTCTTTATCTAAATATTTACTGTTGAGATTCTGTATCTGTTTTGTCTCTTTTCTTGTTTTCTTGAATATATTAAACATACCATTTGAAATCATGACCCATTAACTCCACAGTGTGTAGATTACCTATTGGTATCAAAACACTGTGGAACTTATATCCACCAACAACTTAATTCTAATGATAGATAGTCAACTTAAGGGATACTGAATGTTCTCTGTTAGATTTTAAAATATAGTAAAAATCCAATAAAATATAATAAATGTGACATTGAAACTTCTGTTTCATTCTGTTTAATATATTTACTCTATAAACAGAGAAAGTGAATCATACCAAGGTTAAATGAACTCTTAAATATCATTTTCAGCATCTCCTAAGAAAGGCAAAAAACACCATGTGAAAGATTTTTTTTTAAATGATTGTTGCCTGGAAGTCATTAGCTAATTTGAATTAAGGATCACAGGGCTGTGGATGTGGTGCAGTGGTAAAGTGTTTTCTTAGCATGCATGCAGTCCTGGGTTCAATCCCCAACACTGACAAAAAATAAGTATTACAAAATACTGTAGCACTTTTGATCATTATAAATTTTCTAATTTGCTTATATTAGCAACTTAACAAAAAGAATATATATTCTTATCTTTATGGGTAATGTCTTCTGCTTTTTTTTAGGTAGAAGACACTGAAAATATTCCTTCAGTTCATTGTATAGAGCATTTCAATATACAAAGCAAGATCATTACCCCATTTGATATTCAATTTCCTATGAGGGAGAAGCAGGATAATTATCTCAATGGTACAGATTAGGAATTTTAGGATCATAAAGATTTATATATTCCAGTGAGCATCTCTTCAACCACTTCTTTAAAATTCCATATAATATAAATGCAACATTAGAATTTTAAGAATTATTTCTCCATATTTATTTCAGAAGGAATAAAATCATGTTATAGTCACCCTTTTTAAGAAATATATACATTCTGCTTAAGGTTCTCAAAATACATGTAATTTAATAATTTATTTTTAATTATTTAGACTTCTCTTAGGGTTATGTTAGGGTTATGTTTCCTGTTTACTAATTTCTAAAAATATCATGTTTTCATTAGCTGAAAAAATTTAAAGCTACAATTGTAAAATATATTTTTATTTGCCAGATTTTTAAAGTTAAATGATTCTTCCTTCATGAACACTTCTTTTTAATTAATTGATAATTGACTAGCAGAATTAATAATGCTATTAGAGAGAAGTCTACTGATTAAATAAGTTGAGCATTGCAGTGTGGGGTTTTATGATATGACATTTCTGTTCCACTTCATGACCTTATCTTTGGAAATGCAACAACTGAAAAAAATCTCATCACAGCAATATTGCAAAAAAGCTCATAAGATGAAATATTCCTTATAAAGGCATTATTCTCCTTAGCTTCAAAATAAGGTGTTTCCCCTTTCCTTCGGTCATTTCAGTTCCATGAACAGTTATTGAGTAGCTAGCACAGAGAGATAAAAAAACAAAATAAATTCTATGCCTTTGTAGAAAACTTAATCTTAAGGAAGATACAGACATATAAACCAGTAATTTCGATACATAGTAATGCATGCTATGATAGAAGTTTATTCTTTGTGCTGTAACAGCATGTTCAGGAACAGTTACCCATGACTAGTGATCAGAGGAGGCATCTTAAAGGAAATAATGCCTGAGCTAAATATTGAAGGACGAATAGGAGTTAAGCAGATAAAAGGGGCATAGGGGAGCTGAAGAAATAGCTCCTGTTGGAGAGCGTTCGCCTAGCATGTGGAAGGACCGCGGTTCGAATCCCAGGCCTCTCAAATGAGAAGAAAAAAAAAAAAAAAATCCGCACAAGGGGCATAGGATTTTTCCATATGGAAAGAAAAGCACAAAAGTTTGAAGCAACATGGGTCTTAAAAAACACTATGAAACAAAGTGGCAGAAATAGGCAATGTTGTTTTCCAGAATTGTTGAACAAAGCAAACATGAGAATGAAAATATTTTCATCTTTAGTTGATATTTAATGAAGTCAAATGCTTCTTATGTAATACTCCTTAGAAGAAAATTTACTTTTATTACAGTATTTATTGCACATGTTATGTATGGGTATTTTTCATAATTATATCCATATTCACATTTAATGCATTACTTTAAGAAACTTAACCTGCATATTTTATACTTTTATTGAATTGCATCAAATTCTGAGTAGAACCAACTAGGATTTTTGTTCCCATTTGAGTGACTTTTTTAACTATTGTTTATTTTATTTTGATTCTTTGTAGAGTTGCTGTACCTCAGCCAGAATTTTTCTCACAAACAAAAGGAAATAAGCCTGGCATGTCAAGCATCTTTCAACGTATGTTGCTGTTGTTTATTTTTATTATTTATGAAACTTTTATGAAACAATTATGTGCACATTACTATTTGATTTGATTCTGCCTTGTGTCATACTTGCTACTATTAAAATGTAAGTGATTTATATTAGCTTAGATCATTGTCAAAAGTACTGATAAATTTTGTCACCCCAAAGTTAAAGTAATTATAATAGTAGTTACTACAGGGTGGGAAGGAAGAGTGAAGAGAGGATGACTAACAGGTACAGGATTACAGTCGAAATGTGGTAGACATTTTCTCAGAACAAAGGAAAGATAACATGGTGACATCAGTATCAATGTGAGCTGTAATATTGTTGCTACTCTATAGTGTAGAAATAAAATGTCCAACCATGATGTTTATTACCTTATATAAGAAACAAAGAACTAGTATGTAAAAGGAAACTAACAGGACTATATAAGGCTAGGCCTCCCTACACTAAATGCACAACTTTTGCATAAGAACCTGCTGAACCTGTGTTGGCACAGATAAACACTGCTTCTTGCTCAATGCCCTGGTGTCCTGTGTCTCTGTGTAAAAATCTTGCAACAGAATAAGAGGGATAACTTCTAATAATCTATGGTACAGTGAGATAAGTATGGTTGACATTTAATTGTATATTTCAAAATAACTAGTGGAGATTTTTAATGGTCCCAACACAAATGATAAGTGTTTGAGGTGATAGATATGCCAATTACCTTTACCTGATTATTACTTACTTATTAAAATACCACACTGTACCCGATAAATTTGTACAACAATGTATCAATTAAAATTTTAAATATTTTTAAAAAGAAATAGTTAGGCTACCTAAACAGCCACCATGTATTAAAATGGTAAAATATGAAAAAAATACTTAACCTTAAACAAAGGTGCTGTTTGGGAGGGACTCTGTTAACCTCTAGTGAAAAGCAGAAAACACTGATAAACAGAGCTGAAGGTTAGGCTGATACCCTCGGGAAGCAGCACATGTGTGTGTGGTAGAGGAGCAGTCAAAAACTTACAGTCTTACTTGTGACTGTGATCATATTTTAGGTGTGGATTCATGGTCCTATCTGTTGCTGTGAGTTGATCTTGCAAGTAAAATAAATATTAATAAGTCTATATGCATAGTGTGCTATAGCCTAATCTTATAAGTGAGTGACATTCCAAGAAATAGCAACTTTCTGAAAGCAAAAACTTCCTTAAATTGGCAAATTTGACACATGATTATGTGTAGCACCATTGACTTTGCTAGGAAATTAAATGTTACGTTATTTGAATATTGTCTGGCAATGTTGGTTGATGTCTCCAGTATTTGGGCATTTGTTATCAGTTATAGTTCATCAAAAAGCCTAAAAAATATTTTCCTTGTAAACAAAAGAAATCCATTTACATTTAGCAACATGTATCTTATTGTCCATTTGGAGGTGCTCTTGTACACTCTTAAAATATATCCAGTGTCAATACAAAGTGAAAGCAGTTTTTCTACATGTGGAATATTATTTTTCATTTTAAAAGTGACTATTACTGATGTTTTTAGCTAATATTCCTTTTAAAAAGATTTCCTACTATCAAGATATGTATATCAGGTACAAATTATTTGACACATTAAATTGGTCAATAATAGTGGTGTTTAAAAAGTGAAAGTACATATAAATATACTTACCAGTTTGTTTATTTGGTAGTAGTACAGCCCTGCAAATATACTTATTTGAGTTAACCAAAGAATAATTAATTTTGAAGTTTAATTTTTAATTTTTTAGTTGTCAATGGACCTTTATTTTATTTATTTATTTATTTATAATTTATATGTGGTGCTGAGAATCCAACCCAGTGCCTCATACATGCTAGGCAAGAGCTCTACCACTGAACTACATCCCCAGCCTGAAGTTTAATTTTTCATTGAGAGTTAATAAAAATGACTCTTTAAAGTAAGTTTTATTTTCTTTCTTCACTATTGACTGGTGTGAACTTTGAGTTTATTTTATTTTTATTATGTTTTTATTAGTGCATTATAATTGTACCTAGTGGTGGGGTTCATTGCGATATATTCATATATGCACATAATTTGCTCCATTTTCATTTCCCAATGCTTTCTCCCCTCCTCTCTTCCTCTGATCCCCTTCCTCTACTCTGCTGGTCTTTATTTATTTTTTAAATTAGTACATTATAATTACATATGAAAGTGGGATTTACTGTAATATAAAAAATTAAGAATAACACCTAAAGCAAGATGGAGATAAAGTGCTAAAAATCTAGTCCAGAGAGATAATGATCCCTGTATAAGATCTTATTTAAAACAGGTCATCTCTCTGGATTACACATTTTGGCATTTTACCTCCATCCTGCTTTTTGGCATTATTCTTTTTTTTTATTTTCATTTTCTACCAAGACAGAGGCAACACTCTCATTTTACTGTATACTCTCATTAAATTTGAAGACTCAATGAACCTTTCCAAAGTATTTTAATAGTGGTGTTTGTTGGCTGTTACATAATATGAAATTGTGGTATTTTGAACAATTCTGTCCTAAAAAACTTTAGCCTTTCTTTCCTTAAATAATAGCCATCTGTACTAACCTTACCTCTTAAATGTATATGCTTTAGCTGATGACACATTTTTACTTATTTCTTATGTTGTATTCTAGACAGATCAGTCTGTAAATAATGCTGTTCAGTTCAAATATTTCAATGAGCATTTTAGTTGGTTTTATTAAATAAATAACTCATGGAGAAAAAGGCTACTTTTCCCAACTAAGCATAACTTGAGATTTAAAAAGAAAATATTTCTCAGAAAATGGATCTTACCTGGATTCTAAATTCTAAAAATTAAGGAGAAAACCATAATTGATTTTAGTTTCTTTGTTTCTGGATATCCAAGAAATTGACTAAATTCCTGTAATCCAATTTGTCAGCTGATGATCAAATTTCATAAAAACTTTCACATTAACATCTCTTTAAATTATCCCTTCTGTTTTACCTACAGAAAACAATATGGTACTTCACACACATATATAATGGTAGTACCAGCCATTGATTGAATATCCATGTGTCAGACTCTGCTTAGTTTTTTGTATTCGTATTATTTATCTCATAGGCAATGAATATTGAAAATGAATTTCATCTTTTCCCTCCTGTTCCATACTTTTTCTGAAAAAAAATTTTAGCTGTAAGTTTACCATTCATGAGCTAACTGAAATAAAAGGACATAACTGATTAAGTCTTAGGCTAGAGAAAGAAGAAACTTAAAGAATAACCTGTTAAATTGATAATAAAAGAAAGGATTGACTTCTAGTCAATTCTGGCAGATTAAAAAGCCACAAAAGGATCTGATACCTGCCCACCCCTCCAAAAACATGGAAAGTAAAGGGAAAAACATTAAAATACAAATATATAACCAAGTCCAAAATAAGAATGAAAAACATAAAAGCAACACAAATATAATTTAAATATAGTAATGAATAGGAACCAAAACTATAATTGCTCATGAGCATTTCAGAACTAAATAGCAGTCTTAATTTTCATGAGCTAGAGTATCATCAATACATGAAAAGGAGATTCCAGACCACAGTCCTCCTTAATGTGAAGAACCAATATAAAGTTGGTAAGTTATGGAAAGCCAGAGAAATTGTGCTCTCTGTGTATGAAATTATCAAAGAGCTTCCTGTACTACAGGGAAAAATCAACTGTGAGAAATTAGAAACTCAGATCTATACAGCATGAAGGTGTGGTCACAATTCAAATGACTCAAGTGTTGAGGACATTGAGATAAAGAATTATCTCTTGATATCTGGTCCAGAATCAATGAGATCAAGACATTGAGGTACTGACAAAGGTTAAATGTGGAACTTCCTTAAAGACAGTTCTTATAACCTAGGGTGCTTGCAACTTCCATGGAAAGTAACTATACAAAATGAATTTATGGTTAAAAAATTATAAATTTCCCAAGGAAATGCACTACTTTAAAAACATATGATCAGATAAGACACTTGAAAGTATTTATACTCCAGGACAGATATCAAAATTTTCAGATGCTCAAGTTTTATATAAAAAATGTAGTGTTTGCATATAACCTTCACACATCTTCCTATATACTTTAAATCATCTATATATCATTTATGATACCTAATGTGATGTAAATAGTCATTATGCAATATTGTAGAGAGAACAATAACATGTTCAGTAAAGATGCAATGGTTTTTCAGATATTTTCAATTCATAGTTGAATGAATCTACTATTATAGAACTTACAGAGAGAGAGGGCCAACTATATTTCACTTGTGGTTTCCCTGAGGATTGAATTTAACATCCTAAGTTTATAACAATATAGTTTGAATTTATAGCAACTTAATTCCAATAGCATAAGACTGTGCTCCTCCTATACAGCTCTCCCTAACCCCCACAGTTTATGTTGTCATCACAGATTATATTTGTACACATTCTGTACTCTATATTTATAATTATGTTTTATACATGTTTGTTTTCATATAGAAAATAAAAGTATAGTCATAGACTAAAATATGAAAATACAAATTTTATACTTGTACATGTAGTTAGTTACCTTTACCAAATATCTTTATTTCTTCATATAACTAACAGTTATTACCTAGTATCCTTTCATTTCAACCTGAAGCATTTCTTGCAGGTTAAGTGGAGTGGTAACAAACTCCCTCAGCTTATGTTCATCTTCAAACATCTCAATTTCTTCCTCATTTTTGAAAGGAAGTTTTGCTATATATACATAGAATCCTTATTTGACTTTATTTTCAGCACTCTGAATATATCATCCCATTGCCTTTTGACCCTCTAGTAATTGATGAGAAATCTACTGTTAAACACATTGAGACTCTTGTACTTGACAAGTTGCTTCTCTTGCTGTTTCCGTGGTTCTTTCTTTGTCTTTTGACAGTCTGTTTCATTTTACATCTCCTTGAGTTTGTCCAAGGTGGAGTTTTCTGAATATGTTGATTCATATCTCTCATCAAATTTGAGAAGTTTTTGGTCGTTATTTCTTCAAATATTCTTTGTGCCTCTTTCTCCTTCTCCTTCTTTAACTCCTACAGTGTGAATGTCAGGAAGCTTGATGTTGCCCCACCAATCCCTAAGACTCTGTTTACTTTTCTTCATTCTTTTTTCTTTCTTCTCAGATTACATGATTTCATTTGATTTTCAGGTTTTCTGTTTCTTCTTCTTCCTGCTCAAAAATACTATTGAAATCCTCAACTGAATTTTTATTTTTCAGGGTTTTTTTATCTTCAGAATTTTTATTCACTTCCTTTTATACTTTTTTTTTCTTTATTGACAGTCTCATTTGTTCATGCATTTTTTTCTGGTTTATTTTAGATCTATGTCTGTTTTAACTCTTTGAAAATATTTAAAATATTTTTTCAAAGTGTCTTTTAAGTCCAATATCTGGGCTTTTTCAATGACTATTTCTATTTTGTTTTTGTTTTTGTTTTTCCCTTTGCACTGTACTTTACTAATTCTTTGTATTCCTTTCATTTCTCATTGAAAACTGGACTTTGAAATATTATAATGTGATCACTATGGAAGTCAGATTATTCCCTTTCTCAGGATTTGCTCGGGGGTTATTCTTAAAAGTCATAATCATCCCATTGTCTAGTAACTTATCCCAGAGTTTTATAGACTGTTGCTTGTTGTGTATAGCCACTGAAGTCTCTGTTTCTTAGCTTGTTTTCAGCTATTGTTCTGACAGAGAGTTCTTTGAACAACAGAAACTAAAATGCAATACCATCTCTCCCAGTCTTTACAGATCGGCCCTGTGCTTGGGTCCTCCATTAACACTTAGCTAGACTTGCACTGACCTAAGGAGCAGCCTGAATAGATAGCTTAATATCTTAGGTCTTTTCTGAGTATGTACCTTGGACTGGGCCTGTCCTTGGCTTTTTAGATTCCCCAGGATACTTTTGAATGCACCAGTTTCCAACAAAAGTTTCTGTTTGGCTTTTCCTCTATAGTCTTAGGCAGTTGATTTTATGTCTAACCATAATCTTCTGCCCCAGGTGTCTGCAGGTTGTTTGTCCAAGTTACAATGTTTTCAAGCCATCTCCACTGCTTTCTCAGCTGGATCATTCCATGTTAGGTGAAACAGAGACCAGGGTCTTGGGCCAGTACTTCAGGTATACCCCAGGCAGGTTAGAACATGCCTACATAGTAATTTGTGAGTCCCATCAATGAGAATCTGAGCTACCCTCTTCAAGACTGCAGCCATGCCAGGGAAGGGGTGGAGCAAAGGCAAATAAAAATGCCACAATGTCAAGCTCTAGGTTCAATCCCCAGGACCAGGAAAAAATGCCACAAAACTTTCTTACTATTTTTAAATTCCTTTTATCCTGATTTAGTGTTCACTTGGTTGCTCTAAATCTTTGACTGTTTTCCAGATTTCTGACAGTCAGTTCTGACACTTTCTACTTGTTTTTTTAATACTTCTGTTGAGGGTCAGAAGCTTTGAGATACCTACTCTGCCATTTTGCTAGACTCATAAGGTTTTATTGTTTCTTGATAATGTCATCAACTATTGATTATAAATCCTTAGGTCTGTTAATTCATGAGGTATTACAAAATGTTCATACCCTAATTCTATCATTCCTCATTTATTTTTTAGCTGAAAAAGCTCTGTAAGAGGAAACTTTCCTTCTTCTATTATTTGGTTATCTAGCATTTGGTTCCTTTAGTAAAGATGTCTAGGTGCTTGATACTTCACTGTATCAGTTTTCAAAGTAATGAGTTGGATCTATAACATCTTCCAAAGGTGACCAGTTGTCATTGTTGTTTTGTTGTTTTTAATATCATAAACTCATGAATTTAAACATACTCAACATTTTTTTACCTACTTAAATTTCTACCCTTATTGCTGCTTGCATTATCCCATCTTTGGTGAATTAGGAAACCGTTCATTTTTGCTTATGAGTGTTTTTTATATATTTAGATATATTTTATATAATTAAAGAATTTTGTCTTCTATCCTTTTCCCCCACATCCATGGACGACTTTTTAATTCATGGAATCATTGATTTTCCATTGTTTGTTTTTATACTATAAGCAAATATTTCTGTATATCAGACAAAAAGAGAGTCATGCCCCATTTTTCTTAGATTAATGTACTACAACTAACTACCTCTTAAGAACAATATGGCAATACCTAATTTGTTGAAAATATGTGATATATACACTATGCTCCAGGGATTCCCCCTACATTTTGGCCGCAAAGGGAGATCTAAGATGTGTATTAGAACATTTTTATAATAGGGAAAAATAAAGCCAAATGTTAATTAACAGAGGAGGTATACATAAAATATAGCATATTTGTATACTTGAAAATATCTTGAAATTTTGACAAATGAATTAGATCTCTGTGCAGTGGGGATGTAGCTCAGCAGTAGAGCACTTGCCTAGCATGAACAAGGTATTCAGTTCAGTCCCCAGCACTTAAAAAAAAAAGAATAGATCTATATTTGTCAACCTTGTTACCAACATATTTCCAGATATGTTTCATGATAACTTCTATGTCTACAAATTCAAAATTTCTTCATTTTGTGAATATATAGTTAACATGTGTGCATAGTTTGTGCTAGGTATTTTGAAGTCTACAAACTTCAAAATTTTATCCTTTATATCTAGTAACTTATCTAAGTAGATATGATATACATTTGGAAGGTTAACAATTAACAAGAATGGCACATCTAACATCACAAGGCATTAAAGGTTTACAGGTAATCTCTGATTTATATAATTCTTTACAAAGTCTATTATATAATTACCACCAAATATAAACCTTGTCATTGACTATAATACCCGGTGCTTCTTTAGCCTTGTAGATCTTGCCCTTCATGGGGTCAATGGAGGTAAGGGGAATGGGGAAAAAAAAAATAGTTCCTCTTCTTTCCCCATGCTCTGAACATTCCTGCCTGCCATTCTTGTCCTCATAATGAAATGTTCAAAGTAGGTATTGTGAAAAAGAAAATCACCATGCCTGTATGCATACATTTGTACTGCATCCTTCATTACTTAACAAACTAAATATAGTCTTCTATTTAAAATTTTCATTATATCACAAAACTGATCTCACTAGAAATAAGGGTTAAATGAATAACTAAAATAATAGAGTAGTAATTATAATTACAAAATATAAAATATAATTTTGCTACATAAGTAACCTGTATTTTACCTATATAAAAGTAGACTTAAAACATGTTTCATAAGACAATTTTAATAGTGTTTAAGCTAAAAATAAAAGAATTCCAGTTCACAATTTTCTGTCTCATATTTAGAAAAACCTGAGCTGTAAATATATTTTGTCTCTTTTCTACATTCCTTTGAAATGCTGTTATTCACAAGCAGCAATTGTCAATATTTTCTGTATTGGTTTCATACCCATTTGTATAAATTAATTATGAATATATAATTATAAAAATAATAAAACATGAGATTTACAGAAATTTTTCCTATAAGCATTAATATCTTGATTGGCCTCAATATCAACATCCAAATAAAATATAGAAAAATTCTTATTTCTGACAGGATCAATCATGATTTCTTTTTCCAGTAAGGCAAATATAAGTACCTAATTTTTTGAAAACTTCTGTAGCATACAACTTTTTTATAGTAGTGTTGGGGATCAAACCCGTGGTCTTGTCTATGCTAAAAAATTATTCTACTGCTGAACTATATCCCCAGTCCCAGAATATAACTATTTCATGCTATATTTTAGAACAAATTAGTAAGGAATATTCCCTATTGTTTGAGTCATTGCAATAGCTACTTATTGACATTCAACTATGTACTTTTATTGTTTGAATAAGGGAGATTTATTTCTAGAAAATAAAAAAGATGAAACCATTTGCCAATTCTGTTTAGTCCTATTAACTCTGAGTTTTTCTTTTAGATTTAATTTTATTCTTTTCTTTTCCATGTTGTCGTGCTTTCCCTTGTGTTGCCAAGCATTATTATTGGAAGTTAAGTGTGTTCATCAACTGAATTTTGTATTTAAAAAACCTCTTATGTAATATTGCAGTGTTTTAGATTCCTGGTAAGAAATGTGTGTTCAAATTTTTTAATCTTCCCTTATAACTCAATCTAATATTTTACCTTATACTACAATTTTGGTAAGTTTCCATATAGGCTTAAGAAACCAAGCAAGTAGTCTGGGAATATGCAATAAAATCTGAAAAGCAGAAGTGGTATATTAACTGTACTGAAATGTTGCCGTTGAAACCACCTTCTGCCTCAACAGTGTTTCTTAATACTAGGGTAAGAATCAATACCAGGACACAGGCAGCCTGCAAGGAGGCAACAGAGCAAGACTGGTAAATTCTGAAAGGGAGTTGCTGTTGACTTGCCTGAGTAGTACAACTGACAACAAGAGAGCCTTGTTCCATTTCCATTTTTCTGATTTTACCATATGTCTTCAGTTTCCATTGTGTATTATTCAATTAAAATATTGTGTGTACAAATTCCTTATCATCATGTCTGGCACATAATAGGTGCTCAATAATTTTTTGTTGGGCCAGGCACAGTGTCACATGCCTGTAATTCCAGCGACTTGGGAGGCTGAGACAGGAGGATCACTAGTTCAAAGCCAGCTTCGCCAACATAGCAAGGCTCTAAGCAACTCTGGGACCTGAGACACTGTCTCTAGGTAAAATGTAAAAAACGACTAGAGATGTGGTGCAATGGTAAAGCGACCCTGGGTTCAATTCTTGGTACCAAAAATTACTATTATTATTATTATTATTATTATTATTATTATTATTATTTGTTGAATGACTGCCATAATGTGTAAGGGATAAATTATGTTCTGCCTTAGAAACTAAACATTTTAGATAAGTTGTACATAAGAGATAAATTGACTTATTCATTTAGAACAATCAAGAATTGAAGAAGCAGCTAGATGCAATTGTATGTGCCTATAATGCTAGTTACTTGAAAGGCTAAGGCAGGAACATCACAAGTTTGAAGCCAGTCTGGGCCACTTAGAAAAATAATAAAAAAGGACTGGAGATGAAGCTCAGCAATAGAGCACCCTGGGTTCAATCCCCAATATCACAAAAAATAGAAATTTAACAAGTAAGAATTAAGAAGGTCTTTCATCTCAATTCAGTTCCTTCTTTGTTTTCCATATGTTATTTATATCTAAAAGGATTGTCATGTATAATAGATGATTCATTTTAAGAAGAGATGTGTCTAAGGTAAAAACTGTATTTGTTCAGGTTACTTTTACCAGAGATTAACATAATTTTATTTTATTCTCAAATTCCACCAATAATGCCATTCTCATGAATTTGATTTAACTTGAATTTGTCACTGAATATAAAAGGAATATATGTTTATTTAAGAACACTTGGAAAATACAGAAGAAGTATAAAGAAGGTAGTTATAATAGCTGGGTGTGGTGGTACATGACTATTATCCCAGGAGCTCAGTAGGCTGATGCAGGAAGATTGCAAGTTCAAAGCCAGCCACAGCAACTTAGCAAGGCCCTAAGCAACTCAGCAAGACCCTGTCTCTAAATAAAATATAAAAAATGCTGGGAATGTGACTCAATGGTTGAGTGCTCCTGGTTCAACTCCTGGTACCCCCCCCAAAAAAAGATGATTACAAATCTGACAATAGAAAATCTAATATTGCTTTTAATATATTGGATCAAAGTTTAATTTGAAAGTGAATCTGTTCTTTCCTTGCTTTGATAAGAGTTATCATTTAGATATTCATTTTGTATTTTATGTGACTTTGATTTTCAAATTTCTTACCTAGTCCTCATTAATCTATACTTTTTTCATAGTGAATGCCTTGATTTGACTAATTTATAAGTCAGATATGTTTGTCTCATTGTGTCTTTAACAGGTCAAGAAAGTACAAGTGCTAGTATCTTAGGCAAAGCCAGAAAAACCATAAGCGATAGGTGGGAGAGCCAAATGTGGAGAGAGAAAAGTTTTGGCTTAATAGATCACCTACACTACAGCCATGTGTATCCTGAAAGTATTCCACGTAAATTTATTTTAGAACACAGAAAGTTTCTTACTCAGCAGTATAATTCCCAGCCTGCAAAATATATACCGCCAGAAGGAAGGCCCCCCAAACTTGATGACTTTACGAGTGCTCGAAGTCTTGGACATTTTGAAGTAACCATCCTAGGTAAGACACCTGTTATTCTCTTCAATTGTTTTTAACAACATATTTTAAATATTGATATATTTTGCTTTTAAAAATTAAGCCCCCTCCACATATGTATGTGAAAATTAAGCTCATGGGCAGCTTCCATTTAACTAAAAATAAAGGAATGGAGCATGAATTCTGGAATAAATGAAGCTCTAATTTTCGGTTTTTCAACATTGACAAATCCTTGGAAATTATTTGAGAAGAGAAGAATGGAAATTAAAGGAACTTTTCCTCACCCTTGACTACCTGACTACTGTACATCTAAGACTGGTTCTATTATCGCTTAGTCACCACTTTCTTGCCTATATACTGCGCTTCTTTCTCAGTCCATTTGAACCATTGAAAGGTAAAGTATAAGTTAAAGAGAAGTAGTAATAATCAAGGGAAGCCCCTATGAAAACAGGTTGATTTGGCCCATGAAGAAAACAAAATTCTCAAGTAACTCAGGTTGAACTGAAAGAAATTATTGAAAAAAAAAAAAAACTAATGGTCTGATAAGGAGAAATAAGCTGATTTTCCCATTGTGTTCAAAACTAAGAGATACCAATATAAAACTTAAAACAAAGTGAAATTTTTAAACTTAGATTTATTTGTTTGTTTCTAATTAAAGAAAAATAAACCCAAAAATAATTCTAAAATAAAATCTTTGCCAAAATGATTCTCAGAGTCAAGGAAATAATTTTGTGTTTCATAAGATGTTAGCACTAGATCTTTCTGCCTTAAAAGGAAGCAATGAGGAAGAATCATGAGCACGTTGATTTAATGCCTGGAAAAAAATGAAGTTAATGGATTTTTACATCTGTAGTACTGGAATGAACTGCCCTGATTTTTGTCAAGATTATCTTCCCCTTTATTCTCCCCCAACCCCTTCTTCCCTATATCCTCAAACATAAATGTGGATGTGGATGTGGTGAATATATGCATAATCTATGAAAAGGATTAATTTCCACTGACTTGTAGAGATCTAAGATTCAAATATTCTTCACTAAACTACATAACTTGATCTCTTCAGGTAGTTTATCAACCTTAGTTTAATATGTAGGAAGTAAAAACTGTAGCAAGATTCCCCATACATCAAGAAAAGCAACCATGGAAACAGTGAGTTCATCTCAAAACACAGAAATTTAATGTTTTTCTTCCTCTTAACATGGTACTGATCCATTAAGACAGATTGACTAAGATATCTCAACTATCTTATAGCTAATTGTAAACTTTCTGTAGCTTTGGCTGTGAGTCAGCTGGAACCAAATATCAAATATGAAGAAGACAGGTTTGTTCTGCCTGCCAGCTCTAATTCGTGTTAGAAGTATGCTATTTTTATATATATTTTATATCCCTGCCTGTTTCCAAGGATGGTTTGCAGATTTAAAGTGAAAAACAATCCATTTATGAATAAAACAAAACAGAACATTTTAAAGGAAGCAGAAAAAGAAGGTGTTACTAGGTCCTTGCAGATGACTAAATTACTACTATTTGGCAGTAATTTTCCCTGAGCTTTCTGGCAGGAAGGGGAAAAGAGTTTTTTGTTTTGTTTCTGATTACATATTCAGTGTTAAAACTTAAAGAAACTTGGATAATTTCTAGTCTTAATATCTGTGTAGGTAGAAGCCAGATCACTATAAGAATACAGTACTCCTGAGTCTCTAAACATCTTCTGTTGCAGAGAAAACACTCAAATAGATGAATTCTTTTGTTTTTTTTTTTCACACAAAATTCAAGTCTGAACATACTGTATGTAATTGTTGTATAAATAACACAATAACAAGTTGATATCATCAACTGCAGTTTTCTCTTTCAAAAGTGTGGAAATGTCCTTTAGACAGTTTATTCTTGGGTCAAACTTATACACAGTCATTAGGCATATCTTAATAAGGCACTTCAATAATGGTGTTTATTTTCACTTTATTATTACATAATCATACTCTGCTTTCTAATGGCATAATATAAAAAAATATATGCAACTAAGATAAGTGGTACTGGATTCAATGATTCTCATATAACCTTAGTGAGGCAAGTAGATTATCAAACTCATCCATGCTCCTTGGAATTCTGATACATGCTGGAGAAGCAGCTCATTCAGTGTTCTGCTCTTCATGAGGGAGACATTGCCACAGAAAGAAAGCCACTAGCAAGGATGCATCCAATCATCAGGCATGCAGGAGTAGAATAAGGTTGAAAAACCACTACTATCTAACTAGAACTTGAAGTTTAGGCATTCTCTTATACTGGTTAAAATGAGAACTGATTATCAGATGTGAGAGTGATAAATTTGTCATTTAGTTTAGGAAAGTATTTCAAGCATGCACACAGTGAACACGGAAAAGAGAACTAAATCTTTATGAACAGACTGTTCATTTAAAGATAGAATCCTAAAACTAAAAGATGACTTTAAGTATATCCTGTACAAGGAGGCAAATACTTATGTAAAAGACAAAGGGCAAACAGGTTTGAGGCTTTACAGGCCACACAATTTCTGTTGCAGTAACTTAGCTGTGCTGTTTTTGTGTGAAAGCAGCTACAATGATATATAAACGAATGTGTGCATGGCTGTATTTAAATGAAAGTCAATGCATATTGCACTCTGAATTTCATAATTTTGTCCATCACAAAATATTTTTCCTTTGGGGTTTTTTTTAACTGCTAAAAATGTAAAACCCAGGGCTGGGACTGTAGCTCCATGGCAGAGTGCTTGCCTGGCATGTGTGAGGCACTGAGTTCGATTCCTAGCACCACATAAAAAAATAAACAAAATGAAGGCATGCTCTCTACCTACAACTATAATTTTTTTTTATAGTAAAGGCTGAACTTTACTGTGGGAAGCCATCCTTATCTAGCAGAATCAGATGGTTCCCTGTCTAGTTCCCCTAAGAGAAGGGCTCCCCTAACACCACCCTATCCTGTCCATCATAGAAGCTCCTCCTGGTCTTGCCCCCTTTTCCTGTGTGTCTATAAATAAAAGAGAGTTGGGCTACTCTAGGTTGTTAGAGGCCAGAGCTGGTAGGGCCAGACCCACCACACTCCCTCTCATTTAAAAAGAGTATTGGCTCTTGGGTGTTTATTGATTAGATAAGTTTATGGGTAATTGATTGATAAACAGCCAACATCATCCTCCAGCAGTTAACACTTTTCTCATCCACATGGGATGTGGCTGAGACCCCCACACCTTACCTCATGGTGTGTACAAAACTAGCCACAGGCTAGATTTGACCCCCAGGTTCTAATTTGAGCCCTCATTCCAGGGCTCTGTTCTTGGTTAAGATTGTCAACACCAATCTAGACTTGTGAATCTGTATATTCAACATACTCCTAGCACAAAAATTGCCTAATATATATTGATACTATCTCCTATTGGTTTCTTAGCCCTCTGAATTATTTTGCTTATCTATGGAGAACCCAGCAATTTTGATGTGCTTATTCTTGAAATCAGAAATTTTATTTGGATCCCAACCTCAGTCAGTTGCTCTGACTGGTAAAGGGTGAATTGTTATTAAAAACTTAAAAGAACTATTAATCTCCCTACAGTTTTAATGGTTCTCAACAACCAGTTGGATACTTTCTCAATACCACAAACCTATCCCAGAAGTACTGGTTCATGTCTTAAAATCCTCATTTTGCTATCTCACCCTCCTCAAATCAATAGTCATTAATCACTAAAACTTCAGCCCATTGCCTGTCAAATTAAAATTTTAGTGCTTTTACACAGGTACAAAAGTTAACCTCTATTGGTCAGTCTTTTCCAATTTTAGAATCATTTCTCACCACCAGGCATGGTGGCACACCCCTATAATCCCAGTGGCTCAGGAGGCTGAGGCAGAAGGAATGTGAGTTCAAAGACAGCCTTAGCAACTTAGCAAGGCCCTAAGCAATTCAGCAAGACCCTGTCTCTAAATAAAACACAAAATAGGGCTGGGTATGTGGCTCACTGGTCAAGTGCCCCTGAGTTCAATCTTTGGTACCAAATTTTAAAAAAAGAATTATTTCTTACCTTATAGAAGGTAAGAAAAGCTTGTTGGACTTAAAAATGTTAACAGTATAACATTAGCTCTAATAACACCAATTTAGTACCCATGAAATCTTATGAGTCAATCAAAATTTAAGAGTCCTCTCTTCATTGTATTTGGCATAGACAATTAGAAATATAATCCAGGGGTTGGGGATATATCCCAGTGGGTAGCAAGCCAAGGCTTTGGGTTTAATCTCCAGCACAAAAAAGAAAGAAAAGGGAAGGGAAGAAAAGGGGAAAAGGGAGAGAAAGAGGGATAGAGTTAGGGAGGGAGAAAGTGAGGAAGGAAAGAAGGAAGGAATACAAACCAGCCAACCTTCCATAAGTCTCTAAAGGCCATCCATTGTCTTTTGGAAATCATAATATATAAACCCCAGTAATGGAATTAATTGGTGAGGGAATAAAGAGTGAGGGAACCAGTATTACTCGACTAATTGTATAAATAGCCTTTCAACAAAGAAGGCAGTATATACTTCAAAGGTACATACAAATAATTGGTCCTGAACAAAACAGGCTAATACCAAGGAAGGCAGGAATTATGTTGGTCTACTTGGCTACTTTAATAGGAGAAAAAAATCAAGATTAAGTAAAGCCCTATTATTTCAGTGTAACTATAACATATCAAACTTCCTGAATGTCACAATTAGTACTGTTAAACTATTATAATATCATTATATATTGCATAGTATCATTATACATACATAATTATCACACATATAATATTATATCATCATTTAAATTTAAATAGAAGGAAGAAAAAAACATGAACAAATTTGCCCCAAAACTCGTGACAAAAATTTTGGAAAAAAATTATCTAAACCACTCTCATACCTCATAGCCATTGTTACTGAGGTTTGTACAAGATATTCATCTCTTGGCTGTGAGTATATAGGTGAATTTATATTTGAACACTAATTCAAAAATCTCTTAAAGTCTGATGTTGGAAAATTATAGATAAAATATATGAATATACATTTGTTTATTCAAATTAACAAGTATTTATTGAGTGCCTACTATATGCCTAATAC
The DNA here is from genome assembly GCF_902686455.1 of Sciurus vulgaris. Taxonomy (NCBI): domain Eukaryota; kingdom Metazoa; phylum Chordata; class Mammalia; order Rodentia; family Sciuridae; genus Sciurus; species Sciurus vulgaris. The sequence goes on along the minus strand of NC_136471.1, from coordinate 44,481,339 downwards.
TGGTCTTGGTGCTAAAGTTAAATTAGTGAACATAAATGCCCTAAAGGAGCATATTGTAGAATGATATGGTGACAGGTGCTAAAACAAATGGAAGCTGTGGAATGCTGTAGTGGGAAAAGGTTCCATTTGAAGTAGTCAACAAAGGTCCCATGAGAAAGTAGCATTTCACCAGAAACCTGATGGAGGAGAAAGAGCAAGCCATGTAGTTATCTGGGGTAAGAATATCCTAGGCGCAGCACTAGAATTTGTACTTGCAAATCTAGTTTTAATCAAATAACCTTAATTTTACTGATAATGTTAAAACTAAACTCACAGTATTTTATAATTTAGAATGCAGCTCAAAATACATTTACAAGTTGGAGCAGTATGGAGATCCCTCAAAAAACTAGGAATGGAACCACCATTTGACCCAGTTATCCCTACCCAGTTATAGGGTAGTTACACTTCCTATAACACTGAATTGGAGTCCTCAGGAAATTGTCTTAGTTTATGAATACCAAACTTTAGTGACCTGTAAAAAGATTTAAACAACTCTTAATTGGACCTTAAAGTTACAGAATCTATTGTCATTTGCTCATAAATAGCAAAGAACTTGCACTTCTGGGTCAGTTTGGAGCTTAACAAGAAGGACTTTGTTTACCCATCATTGACCCATACCCAGTCCTTGAGAATCACTGTAAGGGATGAACAAGAGAAATATTAAGGACATAGAATTTAGGTGACTAAATATCCAGGAAGGGTCAAAGGGCTAATGGGGTTAATGATAACTCCTGGTTTTCTGGTTTGGAAAAGTGGCTGGGATTCATATTTCAAACCTGTTCTCTTTTTGTTTACACTTGGTCTAGCCAGATTGGTCACCTTACTGTGGTCTATACCTTTGGCTTGTGCTAATTGAGGCCATGCCTGAAATGCCCTCCTCTCTGTTTATTGAAATGCCACTCATCATTTAGTACCCAACTCAAATCCTTGTCTTCCTCCAAGAAGTTTTTGTTTTGTTTCGTTTGTTTTGTTTGTTTTTATTCATCCTAGCAGACATAAAGAGGTGACAGTCAAAGGACAAGGTTTTCTCTGGCTAAGAGCCCTTTTCTACTGAAACCATTTAATAGTTCGTATGTGGACTATGTCTTATGTATTTGAGATCTGATGGGACCCAGTTACCACTATCCCTGGACTTGCTGGAGCCAGATATCCCAATGGAAAAAAGGGAACCAATAGTTCTCTGTTAATTCTTCTACCTGTCATGAATGACCACAGAAGCACTCTCTGTGACTTCATTTATGTGACAAGGCTAACCTCTGGATAATAAAACATTAATTTTCTATCAGTAGAGAAAACATTTTTAATTTTTAGTTCTAGAAGTGGTGACAGGTTGCACTGAAGTGCCTACTTTTTCAACCTACAGCAATTCGGCACATTAAGATCAAACAAGGATGGGAATAGGAAAGACAGTAGAAAGATTTGGACATAGCTTTCTTATGTTCATATATGAATACACCATCAGTAAAAGTCCACATCATGTACAACTACAAGAATGGGATCCTACTTAGAATAAGTTATGCTGCATATATTTATACTATGTCAAAGTGCACTCTACTGTCATGTATATCTAAAAACAACAAAGATCAAACCCAGCAAACTTGGACTTATTAGCACCATAAACTAACCCATCAAACTTTTAATAATGTGTCATTTTCTCCAACAGGTCTGAACCATGAGATCGCAATTGATGTTGCATTCCTACCCATGTATTGTCCAGAAGATGTCCGAACATCTCAAATAGACACACTGTTGACCTGCATGAATTACAGTTGTGTATATCCTCCAGAAGTAACTGTCAGTGACCGATTTCCAGGCCCCAGAGCACTTGCAGGTAAGAAAATCTGGGGGCTGGGGAGATAGCTCAGTCAGTAGAGTGCTTGCCTTGTAAGCACAAGGCCCTGGGTTCGATCCCCAGCACCCAAAAAAAAGAAAATCTGTGTTCCTTTTACTCAGGAAAAACTCAAACAATCCTAACCTTTTCCCTTTGATAGTATTTAATTATGTAAACAACTCTAGCCTTAAATTTTGATGTAGTTTAACTAAAGGTTTATTTGATAAAAGTGACCAAAGACACATAAAATAAGAATGTTTCTTTTAAATAAATTGAGCAGCTTGTTTCTATTCCAGGCAGAAAATTTTTTATAAAACAATTTGAAACGTAATTATTTCATCAGAACTAAATGGCATACATATAGAACTGTGCAGTTCTACTCTTTTTCTTTTTTAATTTTTATTGGTCCTTTTTAGTTATACATAACAGTATAATCCATTCTGATAAAATTATATAAGCATGGATTATATCTTATTCTAATTAGGACCCCATTCATGTGGATGTACTCTCAACTCAGGTGAGGCAATTTGTCTTTTTCCTTTATAATTGCCTGAAGTCACAATGCCTTCCTAGAATAGTATAGTACAATTGTTTTCTCTTATATATATTTAGTTATTCAAGTGCTAAGCAATAAATTCCTTGAGGACCGCTAGGAATATATGTAATCCCAATAGTGAAACTCTTCAACCAACTAATTGTTTAGGCTACTGCACACTATATCAAACTTTATTTCTTTAAACTTATAAAATTTTCCGTCAGATGGTAATTATCCTATTTATTGTCTGTTTTCATTTGCATTTCCAAAGTGTAGTGTGAATTTCTAGCAGTTTTTACTGAGCTTATCAAGATAATACATTTAAAAGAGCATTTAAGAAAGGCTTTATTTTCTTGTGATTTTGTGGTAATTCTTTCTAAGCTGACAAAACTCGAGTGTATGTTGTTTTTGAATGAATCTTTTATGAGCTGTACCCAACAAAGCAACTTTTGACAGTAATGGTTATGCAAACTGAACACAAGTGTCAACTTTCATAAGTGATGAGGTTTTCTATTTTCCTACAGCCCATTTTAGAGATGACATATTAGTTGACTTGTAGTAATACTTATGATATTACAGCTCCTTAGACTCCTTGCAATTCCAGATTTCTTAATTTATACCCTAACATTGTAGTTTAAATATTTGTGCACTAATTTTTTTAAACTTAAACTTTTTTTAGTTGTCAATGGATTTTTTTTTTTTTTTTATATGAGATGCTGATTATCGAACCCAGGGCTTCACACATACCAGGCAAGTGTTCCACAACTGAGCCACAACTCCAGTCCATGTGCTAATTTTTGTTCCATGCAGTATACATTGCAGTCACCTATCTTATGCTCTATGTATATGCTACTGATGATACAGAATATCAGGTCAGAATTCTCAGCTATGTGCTTCTTGTTAGTGACAATTTGAACCAAAATCTGTCTGATTCCAAACTTTTCCTGATTCCTTTCATGATTCTAGACTGAAAGATAAAAATAGAGTGGTGTGATACAGTGGATCATGGTATAACACTGAGTTCATACTTTAAATATTTTTAATAAACTAACATCTTTTTATTACAAAAGCTATACGTTAGTAATTTAAAAAATTGAAACAGATCAGAAAGGTACTGAATAAAAGTAAAAGTTCCCCTCCTTCCCTTCCCATGTTCAGCCCTTCCACCAACCCACTCATCTACTCTCTGGAGATAACTAGAATTTTTTATTCCTTTAAGAAAATAATTTTTTTTAAAAAGAAATTATTTTTCTGTAAAGCAGTATCTATTCCCATTCTCTCTCTCTCTCTCTCTCTCTCTCTCTCTCTCTCTCTCTCTCTCTCTCTCTCTCTCTCCACACAAATAGAATTACATAAAACTGTGGTTCTACAAACATCTTTTTCCTTTTGACAGTTTACCAGTTTACCTTAGACATCTTTAATGTTAGTATATACAGAGAAATCTCATTCTTTTTAATAACTACAAAGTATTTCATTGTGTAGCTATACCAAAATTTACTTCAACAGTTACCAACTAATGGAAAGTTCGATTGTTTCAGTTTTTTTCTTTTTTGCTGTTAGCAAACAATACTTCAATGGGTATCCATATACATTTGTGTGTATCTGTGTTTGTATGTGTGTGTGTGTGTGTATACATAATCTTGATATACTACTATATCTGCACGATTAATTCTTAGAAGTCACTGACTCAAAAGGTGTGTGTACATTTAAAATTTTGGTAGATATTTTCAAATGGTTCTCCATAAGAGAACTAACATTTACTAATTTACACTAGAGTCAAAATAAAGAGTTCCACTTTACTCACACCCTTGTAAAGTCTAGGTATTACTAGTCTTTTTAATCTTTGGCAGACTGCTGATAAATTGTAATGTGTTAGTATTTTGATTAGAATTTCTTCATTATTTCTGGAAAATCTTCATATGTTTTTTAACCACTTAATTTTTATTGCTATGAACTTTCTAGAAATTTGTGCTACTTTCATTTTTTTCTATTTAGCTATAAGAATGTTATTTTTCTTATTAATTTCTATCCTTTCATATTAAAAAATTAAACTTTTTTCATGTGCTTAAAATACTTTTACCTGGTTTGTCATTTATTCAGTAGAAGGTTTTCTTTGGTATTTTTAAGTAATTCTGTTTCTGTGTGCTCAAATATATCATCTTTTATTTTGTGGCTCCTCATTTTCACACTCAGAAAGGCATTGCCCAGCCCAAGACCCTTTTTTAAATTCACTACGCTTTTTCCTAGTACTTTCATAGCTTCATTATTTTCACTTATATATTTTTAATTTCGATTGAATAGACAACACAAAAAATTGTCAATTTAACCATTTTTAAATGTCTATTCAGAAGTATAGCACATGGCAGAAGGGTTTTACACATTCATAAAAGCAGTTTTGTCCTTTAGGTAATCAGGGATTCCCATCCTGTTTTCAGAAACAAGAATACCACACTCTATTACAAGATAGGTTGGACCATGCTGCAGTTAGTTACAAAGCAACTCAAAAGTCTCAGTGACTTAATATAATATTTTTTTCTTGCTTCAGTGTGATGCAGTCAGTCACCAGCTCTCTTCCAAGCACTTATTCACCAGTCCAGCAGGGAAGCATGTATCACACAAGAAATTTTTATTATGTTAACTTCCCTCTTGTTGCTACCCTAGCAGAAACAGATGACTTTTAGAGTTGTCAAGGCAAAGAAAGAGATAAACTCACTTATTCTTTGACCTATGTAAGTGACACATCAGTCCCACTCATTTTCTCATTTTCCAAAACTCAATTACATGATATCAACCTAGTTTCAAGGGAGACCAGGACACTTTGTCTTACCTTGTGACCAAGAATAGCAAACAAAATGAGAATACATAGAGCTTCCTTTGTCTCACTCACCTTATACGTGTCCGATGATACGAAAATGTACAATTCATGTTATATTGACAATTTCAAGTGAAATGTACAGAAGCTCCTTTTATAGGTAAAATCAGTAGTCATTCTTAAAGTTTTCTGTCATATAAATGATATCCTTATTTTGTAATAGTTTTCCTTAAGTAAAAATTATTGCTGCAATTATTTGAGTGTTTTCTGTGTGGTTAGCCACCACTTTAAAGTGCTTCATGTGTATTTAACCCTAAAAACACTGTTCTAAATAAACCAATTGAGACATAGAAAAGTTGTCTTTTGCTTAATGAATTACATAATTGGCAGAGTAGATGGTATGTAAATCATTCTTATAAAAGTCAGTATATGATAGCAATTAGAATTAGTAAGGTTTGGGTTATTGATGTTATAATCAATGCTGAAAGTCTGGAAATCTTTCTTGTCAAAGAAGACTAAAATTATACAGTATTAGCATTTGTTATAATATTAATTGTACTTTATTGAGCTAGTATAATTTTAAATTATTCATCAGATATTTTATCTAACTAAGATGAATTTACTGTGAAGTTATTGAAACCTGAGTATACATAGGTCCCTTCCAAAGCCTGTTTGGTATTCTTGTGTATTTGGGTTTTTTTTTGTTTTTTTGTTTTTTTTTTTTTTTTCATAAAAAGGGTTCCCAAGTAGTACTCCCTTTAGAGGTTGTCAGAGTGCACTAGATTCACTCCCAAATTTTGGTGCAATTTTGTAGAGATATATCTCTAATGTAAAAGGTTAAAAGTTTATACCTTGAAGCTTTATTATCTGAATTATAATCATTTGAGTTTGCTTGTTACTTAACCCCTAAGTGGTTTTGCTTTCTCATATTTAAAATAGTCTGTCATAGCCAGGCATAGTGGTCAAGTACCCCTGAGGTCAATCTTCAGTACCAAAAAATAAATAATTAATTAATTACATTGTCATGTGTAACCACTGAAGTCCATATGATCTATTTGCTTAGTAGTAGTAGACTAATGTTTTGACAGTTTCCTTAAACACCAAAGGCCAATAAAATAAAAAAAGAAAAGAAAAATATATTCTCCTAGTTTTTACAGATTGACCCTGTGCCACAGCACTTCTTCAACACTTAGCCAAGGCTATTTAAAACTCTGCCTTTGCCTTCACTTCCTGATTGCTCAGAGCCTGAAGGTCAGCCAGAGGTAAACGATCAGTCTTCTCAGGCCTTTTCTAAGCATGCATCAAGATCTGGATATGTGTATTGCCTTCTTGATTCCCCAGTGTACAAAGGCTTTTTTTCAAAACCCCTTATCCCATTTATCTCTTTTCTCAACCTCTATCCTGCCCAGAATTTTTGGTCTGTCTATTGCTTCTCCCAACATTATACTATACTCAATTTCACTGTCCAATACTTTTGCTTTATATGCTTTCAATAAAAGCTGCTGTAGGGAAAGCACCACCCCAGCTGAGAGAATGATCTACTTGGGGTGAAATGAAACCAAGTTCTTATATCTGTCTTTTGACAGAACTGTCAGACCAGTCAAAACGCACAACTGCATATTTGAGAATAAGTTCTGTGTTGCTCCCTTTGGTACTAACAACCTCCACTAAGGAGTGTGAGTTGTCATCCTAATGGTCGCCAATTATCTGGAGTATAAAGTGTGATAGGCAGACTATTTAAAACATCACAGCACACTCTTACTATAGTGCAGCACTTTCTTTCTTTGTTAATCATATCCTCTGATGGTCCTAAATTTTTGTCTAGATTCAGAGTTGGGCAGATGTTGATTCTGAGCTTTTTGCCAGCTTATAAGATGCTTAATGGAGAGACAGAGCCCTGGAATTTCCCTATTCTGCTATTTTCAGTGATATCATTCACCTGATCCAATTTTGGTAAAGCTTGAAGTGTATCTAAAGGTGCCCTAGTTGATACAAGCAACTTCAAAGGACATATACTTAAAAGAATCCTCAATTACATACACATACACATATTATGTATATGCATATGCCATTAAAATATATGTTAGATTGTTTTGATTTATGGCTCAAAAATTTGGCAAAAACTTTGATAATTGAATTTCAAAATAGGAAAACTTATCTGTGTAATTCTTTGAAGTGTAATATAAGCTGTTTATTTGGAACCTTATAAATGACCTTGAAAATATGTGCTTTTTTGCTCCACCAAAAAAGAAAGAAAAGAAAATTAAATGACTTTGGAGAGCCATATCTTGAGATTATTGGTAGAAGCTCTTTGATGTGTTCACCTTTATTTGAAAAAATTACTATAACAAAAGTTTCATAAATGCATATGATGAATGGGATGGAAACGGGGGACAGTGTTAATATTGTAAGAAGAAAAATCATCAGGTAATATGATTGTAAATGCAGGTAAATATTTAACTATTTTACAATACTTACCATCTGTTTTTTACTTTTAGGTGATATTATAAAAGCAGCAACTGAACTGGATAGAGTACATATCATTGGTATCTTGGATATCTGTAATTTGGGTAACAACAAAGTGGAAGTCTATTTGCAGAAAATTTATAGTCCGGAGAATACCTCTTAAAATTGCCAAATGAAATTATTACAGGTTATAAAGAAGACACTGCTTTAAAGATATTCTATTATTTTGTTGATATTTTTAGCAACTGTTTTCGGCAAGAATATTACTTGAGCTCTGAAGTTAAGTGGCTTATGTTTGTCCTGTATTTGGAGCTAATGCACTAATACTAGAATCATTATTGAAAAAAGTCATCAGAACCATCCTTGCATATCAAAAAATTACCTTACTTCTATATGACTATTATCTTTACTTGTCATAATTTATGTTCAGTGTTAAATTTGTGAAGTGTACTTTTATTCTAAAGTTTCACCATAAGGCATCCAGACTTACAAGAATAACTTTTCCTGGAGATTGAGCATCCTTCCAGTTTTGTTCACATGTAATGGCAGATTTTGAATTGCCAATTTGAAGATTAAATTCTCATTTTCTTAAAGTGGTCAACCTGCATTTCTCACAACCAAAGTACTTTCAGTCATTTCCAAAAGCACACATGGATTGTTACAGTCCTGTTGCCCCCATTCTTAAAGTTTGGTCAGCTGTAAAATGAATGCACCAAATTAAATTGTCTTCAAGTTTTTCCATACTATATTGTGATTTTTATATGCTTTGGTTTTCTAACTATTTTGGCCAGTGTATGATGTTAAATCCAGAGGCTGCAGTATGTCTATATTCTTGCTGTATTCATTTTTGTAGTTTCAGATATGTAATGTGAGTTCAGATAGTGAAATTTCATTTGATATTAGCATCTTAAGTGCTCATATTAAAAGTAGAAAACAAGTGCAGGCCATATAGCTCATCTCATAGAGTGCTTGCCTTGCATGCTCGAGGCCTGGGTTCGAGTCCCCAGCACTGTGGGATTGTGGAAATAACCGAAAGTAGAAAACAGTAACTAAGGAACTGATTTTGTTCTAGTTGTCTATTATACTTCAGGTTAAATGTAAATGGCCACTCCACATTTGCAATTCCCTGTGGTTGACATCTATATGGTTTGTTAGATGAGCTACAACATCCATCAAATGAGACTAAAGATTATTCTATTTCAAAATGAATTCAAATGTAGTTAAGCTATTAACTTGTAGGATTTTTTTGTAGCCCTATAGTTGTGACTTCATATGCTATACATTTTAAATTGTTGGGCAGCCTAAGAACTTAAAGATATACTGCAGTTTGTTTATAAATGTGTTCACTCTTTTATTCTTTATAACTGTGTTTAAATGTTAAGTAAAATAGTGAATCCTTCTTGTGTTACAATTTTGAGTGTATTATTAAAGAAACTAAAATGCAATGAGTTTTTTGTCTCTTGTTTCATTTTTAATGTGTTTGGTGTGTTTTCTTCTTATTTGGGGGGCTATGTAAGTACTTGCTAAATGAACCAAGATGATTTTTCCATATGGGTTGTTTATTAAATGGAATCTAGGTTTTTGATTTAAGCTATAATAACTTTTAAAAGGCAATTCCACTTTAGTGCTACATAAATGTGAGAGAGGGGGAAAAACTTAAATAGCTATTGACTGAAAACCACAGGCAAAGATTTCAAAACTATGCATGGGTATAGTTTTGGTTTTTATATTGATTGGGAAATAAAATCTATTTTAAATTTTGAGGAGATTCAAATACAACTTCACCTGAAATTTTAGTTTATGTTCTAGCAATGTTTCTGTTCAAATTTGGAGTTAAAGATCTCCATCCCTATAACTGGTTGTTTCAAAATTGAAGTACTACTATAGTAGGTTCCTAGAAAAATAGCATATTATATTACAATCAGGAAAAATTATCTTCAAGTGATAATGTGTTATTAATTACAAATCAGCACAAATATACTGCTTTAATTCCATCTTCACATTAACAAATCAATTAGTAAATTATGAAACCCTACATAAGCTACCAGAGGACCACAGTAGCCTGCCAAAGTTTCTAATTTGGGGTGGTGGATAAGATATACATACATGTGTGTGTAAAAACATACAGATTTAAAGCCAGCCATGGCTCTGTCCCTAAATCCCTGTAGGATCTTAAGAAAAGACATTTAAATTGCTTGGCCTCAGTTTACTTATTTAATTTGCAAATAGTCCTGTCCTGTTCTATGATTCTTTTGGTCTATTATTGTAATTATGAGAGAGCTGAAAATGTCTTTGAATTATTTTCATGAAAACAAATTTTCTATTAAGAACCTTTTAAAGTTATTTTAAAATTTCACTGCAACCAAAAACAAACATTGAGGGCTAGGGTTGTGGCTCAGTGGTAGAGCACTTGCCTCACATGCTTCAGGCACTGGGTTCAATCCTCAGCAAAACATAAATAAATAAAATGAAGTTATTGTGTTCACCTACAACTAAAAAAAATTTAAAACAACCATTAAATTGTTTAATCCCAGTTTTTTTACTGCTAGTGTTTCTTCTAATTTAATGTGTTATTTTATATATCTGTGTGTGTATATATATGTTTTTAAAACAAATCTGAAATATATCAGCTTTTAAAGTGATATGCATATTTTCAGTGAAAATTCAAACATTGTTTTTGAAAGAATTTATCTCTGGTGTAATTCGAAGGTTACTGTTTTAGACTTTTGTTACCTTCAGTTCTAGAAGTTGCCTCTAATGAATTGTTAATATCTATATTGTAGATGGAGATAAGGTCTATACTCTGGAGTCTTTTTTCTTTAAAATATAAGTTGAGCACAAAATGAAATGTTTAAATAATAATAAAATATCAGTATTTTAGGTCATTGTGAGATAAACTCAACCCTGAAACTCAAAAGAATGAGCTGAGATTTTGAACATTTTTTATGTATTTGTTGACCATTTGTATTTCTTCTTTTGAGAAATGTCTCTTAAGTTTTTTTGCCCATTTATTGATTGCTTTATTTTTTGTGATAAGTTTTAAAGTTCTTTGTGTATTCTGCATGTTAATGCTCTATTTAAAACTACATTAAAATTTCATCTCCAGTCAGAATGGCAATTTTCAAGAATACAGATAACAATAAATGTTGGTGAGGATGTGGGAGAACAAGTACATTCATATGTCGTTGGAACTGCAAATTAGTGTAACCACTGTATAAAGCAGTATATTCCTAAAAAAAAAAAAAAAGCATTAAATCACTGTGTGTCCCAGCTATCCCACACCTCAATATATCCAAAAGATTTATAATCAGCATACTACAATGATGCAGCCACATCAATGTTTATGACAGTACAGTTTACAACAGCCAAGCTATGGAGCCAACCCAGGTGCCCTTCAACAGGTGACTGTATAAAGAAAATGTGAGCCAGGTGTGGTGGCACATGCCTGTAATCCCAACGGCTCAGGAGATTGAGGCAGGAGGATCACAAGTTCAAGGCCAGTCTCAGAAACTAGTGAGACCCTAAGCAACTGTGCAAGACCCTGTCTCGAAACTTTAAAAACATAAAGGACTGAGGATGGGTTCAATCCCCAGTGAGAAAAAATAAGAAAAAAAGAAAAGATGGCATACACACACACACACACACACACACAATGAATTATTACTCAGCCATGAAGAAGAATGACATTATGGCATTTTCCAGTAATGGAACTCGAGTCTGTCACATTAAATAAAATAAGCTAGTCCCAAAATGTCGAAAGTTGAATATTTTCTGTTATGCAGAAACTAATCGAAAATAAGTGGGGATGTGAAAAATAGATCAGTGGAGTATACAAAGGAGACTGAAGAGGAAGGAGGAGGTATGGGAGAAGGAAAGGACGTTGGAATGAATCTGACCTAAGTTTTCTATGTATTTCATACATATGTGAATATACCAAAGTGAAGGTCACCATCATATATATCCAACAGACTAATTTAAAAATATATATCAGTAAATAGCAGAAAGATAAGTAAATTAGAGGGAAAGAAACAAGGAGAGGGAAGAGGGAAGGGAAAGGGAAAGTCCTGGAAACTGAATTGGAATGAATTATATTCCATGCTTTATAATCTTGTTAAAATTAATTCTTATGTATAACTAAAAAAGAACCAATGAAAAATAAGCTAAATTATGGTACCACATATCCAAATATGTGAATGTCCATTCTGCCAAGCAGTAGGTTAGCACAAAGAGCACAACACAGTACAGGGAAAGACAAACACGGTCCTTAGTCTCATGGAACTTTCCGTGTTATGAAGGAGAAAGACATTTAAATAGTTACACAAATAAATAAATGTCACAAAGTAAGTTACATGGTTTATATTAGAGTTTGTTAACACAGGGGAAGGATACTAGGATAGTTTATCCTGACCAAGTGAGGTCCAAAGGACTTATAGCAGAAGGAATTGAATAAGGAATGATAAGACTGGAATGCAGAAAGTAGCCAACAAGATGACACAAGGACCCTTGCAGGCTATGCAGAACCTCATAAACCATGGTAGGAACTTTATTTTTTATCTTTAAAGCACGGGGGGCCACGGAATAATTTGGGGCCAGTATAGGTCCTGATTCCATTCATGATTTAGCTTAGTCATTCTGTTTGGAAGGAGAGTGGGTTATAAGGATGTTAGCAGAGACCACTATTTGTGCCCTAATGCCTATTCTCCTCTATAGTAGCAGATCTCCCAGATTTTTTTTTTAAACTGGGCAGGTGGCTACCTAGAATAAAGCATACTTCACCCTGCTTCATTTGTAACTATGCTCTGATCAATGGGAGTAAGCATATGTGATGTATATAATTTCTGAATCATTCCCTCAATGATTAGGAAGGAATGTTCTCTTCCCTCTTTTCCCCTTTTCTGCTAGGTAGAATGTGCACAAATTAGACAACTTGGATCATGCAGAGAAGGGCAAAATCCTAGGACTAGCAGACCCACCAACTAGCAGAAGTCTAGGTCTGTATCATTGTAGAACTGCCATACCAGCTTTGCACTCCTTAACTTATTTGGGCTGTTACATGATAAAAAATAATCTCTGTGTTTTTTAATACAACGAAGTCAGACTTGTAGCCTACTAACACAGGAGACAAAAACAAAAACAAATCATATATGAGACAAATAAGATTGAAAGAGTTAGATACATTCATATAAATTTTGAAGATAATATTAAAATACAGAATTCACTGTTCAGTTAAAATGCGGATTTTAAAGGTAATGAGTTACTTTATTGAAGTACTGAATATTAAGTGCAAGTAATCAAAAAATCTAGTAATATTAAATGTTTTAAACAGTACAATGTAGCCATGGTTCTCAAATTTGGTTATATATTGGAATCACATGGAAAGTTCTGCAAATTACTCTGCCTTCTATTTCCTTATTTCAGTCTAGCTTCCACATGAAAGAAAACATTTGACCCTTGACTTTCTGAGTCTAGCTTATTTTGTTTAACATTATTTTCTTCAGCTTCATATATTTACCAGCAAATGCCATAATTTCATTTTTCTTTAGGGCTGAGTAAAATGAATGTCAGAATTAACACCACTACTATGTAAAACTATAATGCACTAATAAAAACATTGTTAAAAACTAAAAACTGCTATGTCCAAGACTCACCCTGAGTCTTTGAATCGGGTGTGACCTGAGCACTGGAATAATTAAAATATCCTCAGATGGTTTTAATGTGCAGACAAGGTTGATGACTATTGGTATATAGTACTGTTCCAAGCATCTGTTTCTTTTATTAGAACTCAAGCTTCACATGACTCTTTGAAGTTTCCTCCTGTTTAGGTACTATAAATTTCATGTACTCTTTCAATGCAGCTTTGTCATGAATTGGGATGATGGGAAAGAATAATTAGAAATTGATCATTTCTAAACATTTAATTTTCATAGAGTTCTAGCATGTGAGTTCTGGAAAATAATTTGTATATGAACCCTAGCCCAATCTCTTATATTGTTCAAATGAAGAAAAAATCCCAGAAAGGTTTTTATTTTCATATAGATATGACAATACTTGTCATAGAGTTGTCACTTGTGGAAACTTCTGGTTTGCAAGATACTTCATAAATATTCAGAGTGCTATCTAAAGTACAAATAAACATCAAACATTTATAGGCTAGAAGTTAAATCACACTTAATTCGCAATAAAATGACAGCAACTCATCTGTCAAAACCAGAACTATTTCTAGTATTGTGACCATTACACAATTTAAATGAACTAAAGTTCTTTTTTCTTTTTTATTTCTTCTAATTAGTTATATATGATAGTAGAATGTATTTTGACATATTATACATATGTCAAGTAAAACTTCTCATTATTCTGATTATACATGATGCAGAATTACATTGGTTGTGTAATCAATCACAAATGCACATAGGATGGTAATGTCCCATTCATTCTACTATCTTTCCTATTCCCATTCCCCCTCCCTTTACCTTCACTGCCTTTGTGTAATCCAAAGTACTTCTATTCTTCCCTAATACCCTACTTGTTGTGAATGAGCATCCACATATCAGAGAAAACATTAAACCTTTGATTTTTGGGGACTGACTTATTTCACTTAGCATGATATTCTCCAGTTCCATCCATTTACCTGCAAATGTCATAATTTCATTCTTCTTTATAGCTGAGTAATACTCTGTTGTGTATATATACGACATTTTCTTTATTCGTTCATCTGTTGGAAGGTTCCATAGTTTAGCTATTGTGAATTGAGCTGCTGTAAATACTGATGTGACTGAATCACTGTAGTATAATGATTTTAAATCCTTTGAGTATAAACCAAGAAGTGGAATAACTGGGTCAAATTGTGGTTCCTTCCAAGTTTTCAGAGGAATCTCCATACTACTTTCCATAGTGGTTCCACTAATTTGCAGTCCCACCAGCAACATATGAGTGTACCTTTTTCTCCACATCCTAATGAATATTTAATGTTGCTTTATTCTTGATAATTGCCATTCTGATTGGAGTGAGATGAAATCTCAGTGTAGTTTTAATTTGCATTTCTCTAACTGATAGAGAGTTTGAACATTTTTTCATATCTTTGTTGACTGTGTTTCTTCTTCGGTGAAGTGCCCGTTCAGTTCCTTAGTTCATTTATTGATTGGGTTATCTGGGGTTTATTTCTCACTACGATTCTTCTTATTTTATTTTTTCCACAGCTTTATTGAGGTAAAATTGAAGTACAATAAAATGCACATAGTTGAAGTATGCAATTTGATCAGTTTTGACATGTATGTAACCAATACAATCAATACAAAAAGCATTTCCATGATTTTTTGAAATTTGAAATCATGCAGCCTGTGTTTCCTGCATGATTTATTACATTAGAAATGAATCACCTTAAGATATATAGAACCCCACCTCCACATGTCAACTATTTCAAAATTGAATGGCACACTTATAAACACCTCACAGGTCAAGGAAGAAAGTAAATAAAAAGTGCTTTGAACTAAGTGATAATAAAAGCTTAAAATATCAAGATCTCTAGGATGAAACAGTACTCAGATGAACATTTATAACTTAAAGTACTTGTATCAGAAGGAAGCTAGAATAACAAATTATTTTCAAATTATGCATTAGGAGGGAAAATATAAGAGTAGGAGCAGGAATATATGAAATAGAGAAGAAATAATACAGCTGAAATTTGATAAAAAAGAAACATCTGATCAAGAAAAAAGCAAGAACACAAAAATTAATATCAATGTAAAGGGAGCTATCAAAATAACTCTCCAGATGCTAAAAATATATAAAGGCAATATTACAATTGTATGCCAACATATGTGATAGCTTACATAACATGGTCTATGTTAGAGAAGGATTTGTGTGCTGCTGAGAAGAAAGTGTATTCATTGATAGATGAAATATTCTACATATGTCTGTTAAGTCTAAATTGTCAATTATATTTTTTACTTCTACAGCTTCTTTATTTAGTTTTTGTTTGGAGGATCTATCCAGTGGTAAGAGAGTCATGTTAAAGTTTCCCAGTATTATTAGTGTGGTCTATTTGATTATTGAAATTGAGAAGGGTTCATCTGATATATGGAGATGCCCCATTGATTGGGGCATAAATATTTATGATTGTTATGTCTCGACATACAATTCCCCTATAAGCAGTATGAAATGACCTTCTTTGTCCCTTCTGACTTACTTTGACTTGAAGTTCACTTTATCTGATATGAGGATAAAAAACCCTTCATTATTACACAGTCCATGTGAGTGATACATTTTTCCCATCCATCACCTTCAGTCAGGTGAGTCTCTTGGTGACAGCATTTTGTTGGGTCTTGTTTTGTAATCCGATCTGCCAGTCTTTTTCTTTTGATTGATTAGTTTAGGCCACTAATATTCAAGGTTACTATTGGGATATGATTTGTATTCCTGGTCATTTTGGTTTATTTTTAATTTTTAATTTGACTTAGTTTTTCCTTTGATTGACTACTCCTTTAGTGTAGTTCCTCCCTTTCCTGGTTTTCACTTTGTTTTTCATTTCATCTTCATGGAATAGTTTGTTGAGAATGTTCTGTAGTGCAGGGTTTCTAGTCACAAATTCTTTTAACTGTTGTTTATTATGGAAAGTTTTTATTCCATCTTCAATTCTGAAGCTTAATTTTGCTGGATATAAGATTTTTCATTGGCATCCATTTTCTTTCAGAGCTTGGTATATGTTATTCTAGGACCTCCTAGCTTTGAGGGTATGGGTTGAGAAATCAGCTGTGATCCGAATTGGTTTTCTCCATATGTAATCTGATAGTTTTTCCTTGAGGCTTTTCAAGTTCCATCCTTATTCAGTACACTAGGCATTTTCATTGTAATGTGCATTGGTGTGGGTCTGTTGTAATTTTGTACATTTGGGGTCCTGTAAGCCTCTTGTATTTGATTATCCATTTCATTCTTTAAGGTTGGGAAATTTTCTGATATTATTTCATTGAAAAGATAGCGCATTCCTTTGGTTTGTATCTCTGTGCCTTCTTCTATCGTGATAAATCTTAAATTTGGTCTTTTTATGTTATCCCATAGTTCGTGGAAGTTCTGTTCAGAGATGCATCTCTCCCAGTCATTCCTGCAAGCTATCAGATTACAGGGGGAGGGGGAGATCCAGATGGGTTTCCATGACCAGTTGTCCCCTATGTAAATCTCTGTCCATGTTTGAATTTCTCCTGGTCACTTAAGCACACTCTATGTCATGCAGTGTGTGCTTATTGGGTCTGTATTTCAGGCCAAACTCACGTTTGCCAGGAATGGTCCCCTTCAGCTGCCAGTCCCTGTGCAGTGACTGCAAAATGTTTCCTTCTTTGTCCTCCATATGCTACCTAGAGAGATGGCATCTTCTTTCCCCATGCACAGATATTACACAGGGCACCTTTCAGGTTTGCCAGGTAATGTCCTCTCAAAACTGCGGGTTCTTTTAATTCCCTTATCCCTCCACTATGCTCATGGAGGAACCACTCTCACTGTTACTTCTGGCCTGGCCTCAGCAGAGGCTGTGCCACTGGGAATTTCCTCCTTATTTTATAATATCCATCCTCCCGAGTCCCTGATCTGCTTTGAATGTTCAGCTTTAAAATCCAATAAAGTCTTACGGTTGTTTTTAATTCACCCACCTTGCTGAGAACCTGCTTGTCTGCTTTCTTGGTTTCACTCCAAGGAGCAACCAGGAAAGTGACCTGATGTATTCCACCATCTTGAAAAACTCCTGGGTTGTTTTTTGTTTGTTTGTTTGTTTAGTGCTAAGTTTTTTGAGTTCTTTATATATCCTAGAGATTAATGCTCTATCTGAGGTGCAGGTGGCAAAGATTTTTCTCCCATTTCATAGGTTCCCTCTTCGTGTTCTTTGTTTCCTTTGCTGTGAAGAAGATTTTTAGTTTGATTCCATCCCATTTATTGATTCTTTTTTAATTTTTTAATATAATGTTTTTAATTGTACTTGGACACAATACCTTTATTTTATTTTTATATAGTGCTGAGGATCAAACTCAGGGTCTCATGTGTGCTAGGTAGGCATTCTACCACTGAGTCACAACCCAGCTCCCCATTTATTGATTCTTGATTTTACTTACAACACTTTAGGACTCTAGTTAAGGAAGTAAGTTCCTAAGCTGACATGATACAGATTTGGACCTATATTTTCTTCTATTAGGTGCAGGTTCTCTGTTCTAATGTCTAAGTCCTTGATCGACTTTGATTTGAGTTTTATGCACAGTGAGAGATCTAAAGTTCTTGAACTGGACAGTACATAGGAATTACCTGGAGTTCTTTTTTTTTTTTTTTTTTTTTTTTTGGCGGTGTTGGGGATTGAACCCAGGGCCTTGTGCTTGCGAGGCAGGCACTCTACCTACTGAGCTATATCCCCAGCCCTGGAGATCTTATTTTAAATGAGAGTTTCAAGATTTTCCTTAGATTCTGATTCATGGTGATGGAGAATGGTACCCAGGAACCTTCATTTTAATAAACCTCCAAGGGATTATAATGTAGGTGCCTCACAGACAAAACTTTAAAAATATTGAATAAGCACTTAGACAACTCACCCTCTAGAAAACTACTTTGAAGTTAAAAGAGTTAATTTTACTTAATTGCAGATATTTAAAAGCAATTTAAAAGTATCTTTGGATATAATAACTCTTTCTAAAACTCATAAAAGGAAAACATAACACATGTACAAGTTATACAATGCTGGCTACCATATGAAATCATGTGCTTCAACCTCCAGGATAATTTAACCTAAAAGTTCAGTGAAGTTCTCTTTAACACTCCAGCACTGCCACAAAGTGTTATGGGAAAGTTTTCATTTTTAAGGCACATAATGATGCAACATTTATCAAGATATAATGTGAAGATCTGAAACTAGTATTTTAAGATTATTTAACAAAACCTAGCTTTTATTGTATTTAGCTAACTTCTCATTGATCTGTTTTTAAACTATTTCATAAGTAGTTTTCCCTTTAGGAACAATGTAACAAATGGTAGAAATGATTATATCAAACTTCTGGGACTTCACTAATTACTTGCATGCTGAATTCTGGTATTGAATTTATCACAAATGACTGCCCATCAGCAATCAACAAGCTAATGTTTTGACAATAATATTTTCAAAACAATATTTGTTTTCAGCCTGATTTTCTTTAACACGTCAAAGTGATAATGCTGCTTGCAAGATGATAAACTATTTGTGTTTATTCTGAAACAGACCATAAGCTAATACACAAAGCCTTTACGCTTTTCAGTTTAATTACATAAATTATTAAATAATTACTATGTGTAAGATGCTACTAATACTGGCTACTGTGTAGAGATACACAGATGAATCATTGGCAGCTATGATATGATAGAAAAGTTAATATTTTTATTATTCACCTGTTGGAATTTATTCAGCAGGTTCTACTGCTGATTCCCATAACTCCTCCCCTCTGCTGGGTGGTATTGATTGTCAATTCCTACCTGCAGGGTCTACTAATAATGTAAATATCTAACATGCCTATGAACAGACAAGAGGGAAGAAGTAAATTAATTAATCATCTCCATCAACAGTATCTCTTATTTTCCTCTTTTCTGTTGTCCTATCCCCTTGATTCTGGTAGTCTTCTGATTCCTGACTATTTGCCTTGGACTTTGAACTATCACTGTCTGCCTTCCTTTTGACCCAGTGGCTTTCTGCTTCTCTGAAAGCCTCATTCTTGTTTGTCTAGATTGCTCTTGACCCAATGAGACTCCTGTTATCTCTGTTTGTCTTCTTGTTTTTTCATCTATTCCTTCAGCAGCCCTTAGCACATGTTGCAATCTCTCCATCCCAGAAAAATTGCCCAGACTAGATGACCCTCTAGCAATGTAAGTCCAACTGCTGCTAGGATCCAGCATACTCTTGATTTAACATAGAGCTTAAAAAACATAAAGCAGTTTTTAAAAGCTGTCTATATGCTTGGAGGAATGAAAATTACAGACTCTAAATGTTAAAGATGAAACCTTGAACAGCCTTTTTAGAGTATAAAATGTGGGGGAGGAAATTAACGAAATGCAGCAGCTCATAGTATCAATCAACAAATATTTGAGTGCCTACCATGGGCAACACACTGTGTGTGAAAGGATCTCTAGCCATTGAATTACTTTTAGTTTCTAACAAATAAACAATGTAGCAAAGGATATTCCTTGGGGAGCCTGCTAAGAAAAAATTCACAAAGAAATCAGAGGATAAAAAAAGTAGTAAAATTCTTTCTACAAAGCCAGGACAATTAAAATTACAGATCTTAACTTACTCCTAGCTGAACTGGTTGATAACATATTTCAGCAGGGCTTGGAAAACCAGTTCAGTGTTGTAGATATTCTGAGAGGTGACTTTCAGCTTTGTCACGTGTGATTCCCAAGAGTCCAGTTCCTCATTCCAATCCACTCCGTGTTTATGAAAGTGCATTAGCTGGAACAGTAAGAAGAAAAAAAAATTCACCGCAGGAAGTCATCCAATCCTGATAAGTTGACATGTAGAATAAAGTTGATGGTGTTATTTATTTCTAAGGTAGTCAGGATAAGGGTTATGTGCATGTGTACAGTTGGAGGAGGGACAGGCAAAGGTGAATGTAGATAACTAAAGTGAAAAAAGAGCTGATGTATTCAGAGCTTATGTTGCTAGAGGCGAGATCAGTTACCTGCCTGCAACTGAAATTTCAAACTTCTGTTTAGAAGGGAAATGAGTGGACAATGGTGACTGATAGTTGGAAATATCAGCAGACATCTTAAGTTTTATGCTCAAATGAATGAGCAATGAACCAGGACAATAAGCCCAGTTTTTCCTGGCTGCTTGTAATTTTTACCTTTTTACTTAAAAATACAGCAACTTTTTCAATGAATGCCTATGTAACTGTGACTTATTATAATGAAACCAGCAACTACACTGCAACAGAGACATGTGAATGTGGTGTTTATGGATTGGCCTCACCAGTGGCTAATGCTATGGGGGTTGTGGGCATCCCCAAGAACAATAACTACCAAGCTTGTGACTTCAACACTGAATTTACTAATACTAAGAAGCCCTGGATCGCACTGATAGAAAGAGGAAATTGTACATTTTCAGAAAAAATTCAAACAGCGGGTAGAAGAAATGCTGATGCTGTTGTGATTTACAACGCTCCAGAGACCGGCAACCAGACAATACAGATGGCAAATTTTGGTAAGTAAGAATAGATTCCCCAAAACAGTTAACGTCTTTGTATATCTTATAGTGGTATTTCCATCTACAATTACTCTAGGACCTGGCAATGAAGTTATAAAATACTCTTATTTTAAATTTATACTTACATGGACAAAACTTGGAATTATTATTCAGTATTTGTAATTAATTTGTCCCAAGGACAATAGCAATCCATGAAGTGGTTCCTGTTTACTTTCAGTTTTTTTTTAGTTCTATGAATTTTTTCACCACGCATTTTATAATTGCTTTTTAACAAGTCCTATATTTACCTCTAAACATTGAAATATAATATTTTAATTATTATCTGTGCTTTTTAGTTTGATTCATTTTCTCCTCCAAAAAAGATTGTATATATTCAAGTATATTAAACTGCAAAACTGATTATTATGATTAAAGAATAGCATACTGCAAAAGTGCAAAATGTTACAGAAATGAGAATTAGATTATACTGTAGGCATACAAGACTAAAATATCTGTGGGATTAATATATACAAAACTACTCAGCAAGAAATGTTATCCATTTAAAAAGGTATGGCAGAAATAGGTTAACATAGTAATTCACATCAAAAATAAAGATTTGCCTTAGAGATGTTTACTGATAACTTCTTTAGTAAACAGGACAATCTAATTTATTAACTTTATAAAGGAATTTACTTCTGAAAATTACTATTTTTATTCTATTTTATTTTGTAAAAAAAATCATTTTCTAGGTAAATGGTTTTTTAAACCAATGAAGTAAACTCCTACCCCAAGTTTTCTACAATGTGGTTGGGCATGTGTGTCTTTTACTCCAGATTTAGCACAAGGGACTAAAGGGGAATAATTTTGAACAAGACAAGAGCTGACAGTTAATGAACACAATGTTTTGATAATGGGTGTCATCACCATCAAATGTGACCTGCAAGAAAGTTAATGCAAATTAAACACATTTCAGAAATGCAAAAAGGAAAATATCAAATTTGTGTTAACAGGAGAAGAGTACTTGGAATATTACAAGTTGTATACATATAAGATGACACTTTAGTACTAATGTTTGAAAAACAAGCTGCTGGTTTCTCTGAGTATTTAAAAGCCAGGTATGGTCTTTCAGTAGTACAAGCTTATTGTAAAAACCAAAACTCTACTTGCTACCTTTTGTAACACATTCTGGATTTTTCCAGAGCTCAAGTATTCACATTTTTTTATTTTCAAGCCAAAAACTTTTCATAAGCTTTCCCTGAATGTTCCTGTTTTCACAAGTGACTTTTATATCTGTAGAAATAAGCAATGCAAATTTCTGATGGCAAATGGAAATTAAAACTGTCTTAAGGAAACTACTCCCATCCTAGGCAGAGATACTAAGTGCTCTAGGTTTCTTTTTGAATACACAATCATATTCTACATAGTTGCTCTTCTGCTCTTTTTAAACTATAAACATTATCAAACTAATTAGTAGTCCTCTTTTCAAAACATGACTTGCAACCTGCAGGCAGGGTCAACATCTAATGGGATGCAGGTATTCCACTGATGAATTTTAAATATTTACAAAAGATCCCTCACAGTAAATCTCTCCAAAAAGTATGTGAACCATCATTTGAATATATACCCCTGACCATAGTCTTAAAAAGAAGATAGTTAGACTTATCATTCAATATATACCTTCAATATAATCAAAGACAGGTGAACAAAACATATTTTTAAAACTACACCATTACCCCTGTATTAAAATAAGCCCAATAGGCTGGGCATGGTGGCACATGCCTATAATCCTAGTGACTGGGGAGGCTGAGGCAGGAGGATCTCGAGTTCAAAGCCAGCCTCATCAACTTAGCAAGGCCCTAAGCAGCTAAGTGAGACCCTGTCTCTAAGTAAAAAATAAAAAGGACTGGAGACGTTGCTCAGTGATTAAGCACCCCTGGATTCAATCCCAATTACCAAATTAAATAAATAAATAAATAATCACATTGAGCCAGGAAGGGTGCCACATGTTCAGAATCCAATCACTCAGGAGACTGAGACAGGAGGATCATGAGTTTGAGGCCAGTGGGATCAACCGGGTGAAATGCCAGGCTAAAATTACAATAAACACATTGAAAAATGTAGCATAATTATGGAGGGGAGAGAGAGATGGAGAAATGATAATCAATGGGTACTAAATTAAAGTTATATCAGAGTAAGAAATTCTGGTATGCTATTACCCAGTGGGGTGACTAGAGATAACAATAAGCCACTGTATATATTTCAAAAGAGAATAAAGGGAAGGGATAGGGGATGGGAATAGGAATGAATCTGACTCAGCTTCCCTATATACATATACAGCAATTCATAACATCCTCATGTACACCCACAAGACTGGGGCCTTAATTAGAATATGATACAGTCTATATTTATGTAAATATATCAAAATAGGTTCTACTGTCATATATAACTAAAAAGAAAAATGTTTTTTAAATTTACAAAAGGAATTTTTGAATGTTTTCACCTAAACAAATTATAAATATTTGAGATAGGTATATTTTCCCTGATTTGAACTTTGCAATGTATACAATACCCAAACATCACTTTGGTATCCCATTAATGTGTATAATGTTTACATTTTTATGTATCAGTTAAAATTCAATTTAAATTAAAGAAGGAAAAGAAAGCACAATGATAATGACTATAATAGTTAACATTTATTGGATTTATTATAGATCAGGAACCATTTTAAGGCCTCTATTTTATTTAATGAATATTGTTCTTTACATTGAATGATCTCAACTCCAAAGAATTAAAATCGTAACTTTAGAGTTTTGCAGTTATTCGTACTCTCGACTAGTGAATCATTGGATTTCTTTCTTGCCAGCGATTTCCTTTATATAGAAACTGTTTTCTGTAATGCAAATGACAAATATAATTAAGTAAGTGTGGAGATGAAAATTATATGATCAGCCTATAGTTCATGAAAGACTGAATCAGTAGTTTATAACACAAGCCAAAATTGTGTTTGTGGTTGCTGTCTTTTCATCAGTGTTTTGTTTTATTGACACAGAGAATGGGGACAACAACACATTCTCCTACAAAAGTTCATAGCTTCACCTTATATCATCTCATCTTTTATCACTCCTGAAGACACATTTTCAGAAAGCCACAGTGGACTCCCCTCAGTCACATGCACCCTTTCACTTTTCCCTGGCTTCCCCTGTGTCTTCAGGCCTTCCATCCCATTTTCCTCTGGTAGGCCTTACTAGCCCTTTCACAGTTTTGTGTGTCTTTACTTCTCACTGATTTCAATGTCCTCAAACCAAAGACCACTAACAATAAATATGTGGTTGGAAAAGGTAGATTTATTACTTGCTGCACCAAAGGGACAATGCCACCCCTGGGAAACCACCAAGCATTCAGTAAGATTGAGTTTGCTTTAGGTAATTTGGGGGAGGGTTTAAAGAAACACGTTCTTGATCAACCATCCTACTTTGCTTGAGATTAAGGGGTTTTCCAGGACTTGGGACTTTCATTTCTAAATGCAGAAGTTCCTGTATAAACTGGCTTTGTTCTGGTTTGGGATGCTGTCAGGAGATAGGGGCAATTACATGATTGCTTCTAAATAATTTGTTATATATGGTGAAGAGTAGCCTATGGCTAGAGCTATAATCAGTAAAGAGGCAGTAGTCACTTGTATTTGCCAGGATAGGGGAATATTTGCTCATTTTTGTGGCTTAGACACTATTCGTATTTTGTCTGTGTTCAAAAATGATTACAGAGTGTCTTGTTTCTGTCTTGATCCATCATGGTCATAGAATGACCTTCACTATTGCTGATATTCTGTGAGGTGGTTTATGTTCAACAAGTAAATACCAAGGTCCAACTGATAGTGCCAGACCAGGTCCTGGATATAAGAGCCTACTTGTTTCCTTCTCAGTGACAATCCACTTTGCCCTCTCCCTTACTGATATGAAAATAGTTTCTCCACATATGCCTTAGTGCATTTCTTTGCTTCCCCTTCCCCTCTAGGTTGCTTCTAAAGGCCCCAATAAGCCTAAAGGATGCTCCTGCATATCCTTTTTCTCATGGTTTCATAGTGTACATACTGAAAGTCCTTCATCCTGTACCCAGTCTATTTATAGCCTTTTCAATAGCAGTTATTATTTTTCTGAAAGTGATAGCTTCAGTGTGAAGAGACCTGCCTTGAAGAAGAATGGTGTATAGTCTAATACTTGGAGGTAAACTTTCAATGTTTCCCAATCTGCTATGTGTTTTGATTTAGCATTTTGGGGGGGGGGGGTACCAGGGTTTGAACTCAGGGACACTCAACCACTGAGCCACATCCCCAGCCCGATTTTATATTTTATTTAGAGACAGGGTCTCACTGAGCTGCTTAGTGCCTTGCTTTTGCTGAGGCTGGCTTAGAACTCATGATCCTCCTGCCTCAGGCTCCCAAAGCCACTGGGATTACAGGCATGCACCACCTCACCCAGGTTGATTTGGCATTTTGATGGGGTTGGAAATAAAATTATATGCTTCACATGCCTTTAAGTAACAACTTCATTTTGTTCATTTAAACAATTATTTTTAATTGAAATTGTTATTGACTATTATGAATATTTTTATTTTTAATATTTCATGTTTTTATTAGTTTTACATATTACTGGGATTCATTTTGACATAATTATACAAGCATAGAATATAATTTGCTCCACTTCAGTCCCCCGTACTTCCTCTTTCCCTCCCCTCCTCCCTCCCCCTGTTTCCCTTCCTCTGCTTTACTGGTCTTCCTTATATTTATTATAGTACTTTTAATTAATGATTTTGGAATATATAATGGTGAAATTCACTGTGGTATATTCATATATGTACACAGGATAGTTTGGTCAGTTTCATTCCACTGTTCCTCCCTTTTCCCATCTTTCCTCCTTCACCCTCAATCCCCTTCTTCTACTCCACTGATCTCTGTTCTATTTTCATGGGATTCCCTGCCCACTTTTTGTTCTCATTACTTTCCAAATGCTGTAGAGAATGTGATCAAATTCTATCCCAGATGTGCAAGAAAAGTCAGGAATCCTGAGCTATCCAAGCAGAAAATTCAGAACATTTAAGTACTTTCTTGCTGAGCAGACAGTTTTTGAAAGTTAAATATGCTATTTATAGGTAAAATGCCTTATGAAATGCTTATATTTGAATGTAGTTTATGTCAGCAAAGTCAATAACTTGGGAAGGATAGAATAGTTTATATTTTCAATCTTTTTGACTGTGATGAGGCTTGCAGTATTTCAAAATCCACACCACTCACCAATTCCAGAGCAACTGAATGCATGGAAAGGAAGAGTTTAATCACAGTGGCAAACTCACATGCTTTATAAAAATGTTTTCCTAGAATTGAAAGAGGAAGTACAGGGATCCTATATAAATGAAGTAAAAGGATAATAAAAACACTCCAATAAGACTTGGACTCAGATATATGCATAAAGAACTTAATTCAAGAAGACCAATCAGTTCCACTTCAAACAAACCTCAAATTTGTCTAGTTCAGTGCACTAAAACCTTCTGTTCTCTTAGGCTTCTACAATTGCTTTCTAACTGATATCCCTTCACATCTTGTCCTCTTCCAAGCCCAATGGCCACACTGCAGCCAAAGTGACAGAAAAGATAAATCTGGCACTGTTTAAAATCCTTCTGTGGCTTCCCACAAAACTCAGAGTAATTTCAAATGTCTTTTCACGAGTTTACCCATCTCTGAATCACCTGACTCCTTCTGACCACTGGGATCTGACGTCCTCATACTGTCCCCTTCACCACTCTTGCAGCCTGAGCTACACTGTCTTCCTTGCAGTCCCTCAATCCCATGAAATCCTTCCCTGCCCTACAGCCTGGAAGTAATCCACGATACTGTCCTCATCTTCACTCCCACATCTCAATAAACATAAAGTCCTGTTGATTCCCTCTCCAAGCATTTCTTAAGTCCATCTTCTTTTTCTACCCCTGCTGCTTCCGTTCAAGCCCGGGTCATCCTCCTCTCTCACCCGGACCACTCCACAGCCTCCCAAATGCACTCCCTGCTACCCTCACCCTTCTACAGAGTCTGTCTTCCATAGAGATCTAGACAGATGCTGTGAAAAATGTAATTCAGTCCCAATTAGAGCAAAATCCAGGCTTAGTGCCCAGGCCTACAGGGCACTATATGATAAGACCTTTCTCTCCACATTCACTCTGTTCCTTTTCTTTGGTACTGGGAGTTGAACCCAGGGGCACTTTAGCACAAAGTTACATCCCCAGTCCTTTTGTTACAATTTTTTTTTGAGACAGGGTCTTGCTAAGTTTCTGAGGCTGGTCTGGAACGTGTGATCTGCCTTGCCTCAGTCTCCAAAGTCACTGGAATTATAGGAATGTGCTCCTACAACCAGTTTTTTTTTTTCTGTTGCTTAATCAAGAGAAATATGTGAAAGTTTGCACTCTGTTCCCACTATTTGAGTTATTTCTCCTTCTTTTTTTCATACAATGCTGCCTTCAAAATGTCTGCTACCACTAGTCTAGTTCAGGTTACTTTATCTCTCACATTGACTATGGCAGATAGCCTCCAAACTGGACTCCCTGCTTCTATACTTGCTACCCTATGCATCACAACAATATGTTCTCTGCACCACGGCCAGAGTGATCTTCAAAAACTATGAGTTAACCACATCACTTACCTTCTCAAAGCCCCCCTGTGACTTTCTATGATTCTTTCAATAAAATCTAGATATTAGCATACCTCAAAGGACTTGCTGGACTTACCTCTGTCTACCTCTCCACCCTAGCCATCCACTCTCCCTGACCCTCACACAATCCTTCTCTCACTCTGTCCTTCAAATGATTTCTCCAACACATGAAGATTTTTCTGCATGAGACCTGTTTTGCTTGTTTTTCTCCTTATCACTACCATTACTGTAAATTTCAGTTTAAGTGATGTCTCTTTTTCTAAGAGGTCTCCCTCAGCCATACCCACATTATTTTCCATAAAAACCTTCTACCTGGGCTGGGGGTGTAGCTCAGTGGTAGAGAGCTTGCTTAGCATACTGGTAGGCCCTGGGTCAATCCCCAGTACAACCACCAAAAACAAACAACAACAAAAAACAAAGAAACAAAAAAAAACCCTACTGCTTATTCTTTTTTAAAATTGATTCTTTTTAGTTATACATTACATTAGGGTTCACTTTTACATAATTATACAATGGAATATAATTTGCTCCAATTCAGTCCCCAGTATTTCCCCTTTCCTTCCCCTCCTCCCTCCCCCTATGACCCTCCCTCTATTCTAGTGATCTTTCTGCTGTTTCCTTATATCTTTTAATAAGTGCCTTGTGGATATAAATAAAGATGAGATTCACTGTGGTGTGCTAATTTCTATTTGAATCTCTTATAAAGTGTAATTAGTTTTTTGTTTGCTTATTATCTGTCACTCCCACTACATTGTAAGTTCCAGGAGAATAGAGACGATGTCAGTCATACTTGCCACTGTTTCATTGTACAGAGCATACTACATGGTCTTCTCTAGTTGTTCAATAAAAAAAGTTTAAGAAACTGGAAATCAGTTCCCTTTTATATATGAAAAGATGGACAAGTTAAAATTGATTATGTGAATTCATCAAACTATTGCATTTTGAAATTGTTTTTTCCTTTTAGTGGTACAATCAATAATGAATACCTTCTCCTGGTAAAAATTACTAAAGATCCAATAAAAGTCCTCACTTGACTACCAGTCCTAATCCTAGTTCCCTTTCAAGAGATAATTATTGTTTTTCACTTAGTATTGTAACCTTTCAGACTTTTTCTAGTAATTTTCACATACATACCTATAGAAAACAATTATTTTGTGTTTTATTTTAACATTAACGAAGTTATTCTATGTCTTGCTTTAGCCACTCAGTATAAGAATTGGAGTTTTTTAATATCAGTAAATTCATATTACAATCTAATTCATTCTTAACTATCGCATGTACATCCTTGAGTTGTTCCTGGATACATTAAGAAGTGCTAGCATTAGATATGTTGTTTCATAGAACTTTCAGTGAGATATTATTTATCAAGTTTCAGAACTTCAGTGAGACTTTCAATTCTTGCTATTCTTCTCAGGGAAACAATATGAATATATGCATATATACATATATATGTACATGTGCTGATAGATATGGATATTAAATATATTCACCATTGTGGAATATGACCCAAAGGGGAAATCCAATCATTAACTGTCAGCCTGGGGGACAAATAAAATTGTATATAGAAACAATAGATAAAAAGGATAGTTTATTTTTCTTGTTTTTCAAATATCATTTTATTGCAGTTCCATAAAAAGGAACTAAAAAAATGTATTGCTTTTCATATCAACCCAAATTGAGTGTCAAGTTGTAAGACAAACAAAATTTAAAAGCATCTTGACAATTAGAAAAATTGTTTATTAAAAACAAGATTGAGTACCTTAACAGATAATGAAGAGTAATAAATATCATGACAAATGTAAAATAGAAAAACATGGCCAAGAAAACCCACAAGTTTACAAGCAAATTATTTGACAATCACATTATACCCACAAGTTAAATAAACCAGAACAGTCATTTTAAAAAGCTGATGTGACCAGGGAATGTACTAGCAAGTTCCTAACATGTTAGGTATAACAAATAACTATACTTGGAATTCATGAATCTTTGTAAACATCATAAGCCTTTGTATAACCTTGCTTAAAATAACGAAAGTTTAGTACCCTTCTCGTACTTTCACACAAGTGCCCAAGTGCTCCCTATTTTGCCTGGGTACAGGCACATAGAAACATAAATGCATAAAAATGTATGTATTTATCAAAAAATAAAGATAGAGACTTCTGAACACTGATGTCCAGAAAAAAACAAAATGAGTAAACTGAATCTGAGTCCTTTAAAGTACATTTTATCTTCCTTTATTCCATTTTAAAATCAACAAATCAAGAAATATTTTGAAAGAGCCCAACCATGTGCTTTTTGTTCATCAATATATTCTTTTCTTAACTCTTGATCTCTTTGTCCTATTTTTGGTTGGTTGGTTTGTTTAGTATGGGGGATTGAAGGCAGAGATGCTTAACCACTGAGCCACATCCCCAGTCCTTTTTATTTTCGAGTTTGAGAAAGGATCTTGCTAAATTGCTTAGGGCCTCGCTAAATTGCTGAGGCTGGCTTTGAATTTATAATCCTCCTGCCTCAACCTCCCAAGCCTCTGAGATTACAGGAGTGTGCCACTGGGTCCAGTTTTCCCAAACTTTTATTGTTTCTTTTGTTATATTGTGATTTGCTGCTAGAACATTGATTTCTCCAAGAATTACTGATAATTAATAGGAAAGAATATGTGCATGTGTGTGTGTGTGTGTGTGTGTGTGTGTAAATACACACAGAACAAAGCCTGAACAAGATTGTACAAAGTATAGGCTAGTTGCTCTTAAGTACTCTATCCCTCTCTTTTCAGTAATTGTTGGTTCATAAGTGCCCATACCCCAGCTACCTCTCTTTCATCCTTCAACTTTACCTACTCTGGGCAGCAAGGACTTTGTGTACATAAATTATATCCATTTTCATCTAAACTTGCAAGTCCTATCCCCTAACTCCTTAAGCTATACAGGTGCTATTTTGATAAAGCAGCCCAGATAGAGGTGGGTATTTTAATTGTAGCACCTGGAAAGGCTATGCCTTAAGGGAAGAAAAAAATTTTTAAACTGGTGTAATATCAGGAGCTTTGATAGACTGTGGAAGAGTGTATTTGGGGTAATGGTATTTCATATCATTCCTCATTGTACCATATAAGCAACAACCTAGTCTACCTATGCTCAGGACCTGGTTTGAGCACAAAAATGTTTAACAACAAAGTAATATTAATAATAACTTTTTAGATTTTTATATGTATACCATAGTTTATCAAAATGTTTAATAATATATATTCTCAACATGACCTATCTAATGACATCACTATACAATGATAGTGACACAATGTGGTCAAATAAACTAGTCTCTAGCAATAATCAATACAATGACATCTTGGTAAAAAAAACAAATTATAGGGAAATGGAAAAACTCCCTTTAAAATCACTTGCTTCCCATTTAGAATTTTTTTAAAAATTTTACTTGTAGATGGACACAATAACTTTATTTATTTATCTTTATGTGGTGCCAGGATTTCACATGTGCTAGGCAAGTGCTCTACCACTGAGCCACAATCCCAGCCCTTCATTTATATTTTAAATGACTATCTCTCAATATCATTACTCATAATAATTGGAGTTCTTAATTTCTTTCATTATCACGCCAGTGAAAATCTGTTTTACCTTCCCCCTGGTGAAGGTAATTGTTAATATCGAGTACTATGTTAGCTCTAGGCCAAACTTTCTTGGAAATGTAACAATCTCAACAACTCCACAAAATACACAGTATTAATATCTCCATTTTATATATAAGGAAACTGAAGTACAGAGAGGTTAGTTAAATTCCTCATGGTTATAGAGCTAATAAATTTCAAAGCTAAGGCTTGAAAACTGGTACCCTGACTCCAGAGTCTATGCTTCTAATCAGTACACAATACTACCTCTCTAGTAAGCATGTACTGTGCAAGGCACTGTAAAAAAATGATACAAAAATATCATCTTTGCTCTCAAGTAGGAAAATGTAGTAGGGAAGGCTGATATTTACACAACTACTAGAAGGCAGAATTTGAAAAGATCTATAATAGAAGTGTTAAGATTTAGGGAACCAAAGAGATTAAGAAATTGGGAGGTCAGAGTGTTGGAAGGGTTGTGTCCACATGGATATAAATTATACATCATAGTAGTGAAGTCAAAGATCAGTTCTGGTGATATGAAAGTCAAAGAATTATAGGATATGGAATTAGAAAGTAGAATACTTCTGTTAAAATTTCACAGGATGAGGGCAGGGGTTGTAGCTCAGTGGTAGATCACTTGCCTAGCATGGACAAGGCACTGGGTTTGATTCTCAACACCACATAAAAATAAATAAATAAAATAAAGATATTGCATTCATTTACAACTTAAAACATTAAAACAAAAAAAAATTCAGAGGTTGAGCAAATCAGGATAATGTCCAGGTTATAGCCACAGCAGTGGGGTGACTCAAATAGAATGGAGGCAAAAATCCCTGAAGTTGAATCACACTGAGGCTAGAATGTTGGAGGATGGAAGAACTTGAGGTGGGAGAATGGTACGTTGGTCTATGATTGAACAGGGAGGAAAGCAATAAAGGGTAGTAAAACCAAATGCCAATGCTCCAAGAAGCAGCGGTTTCATTTGTAAGCATGCAGTAGAATCACAGAACAAAGTAATAAGCAGTGTGGAAAGGGGAGCACTTCAGAGCATTAAGCCAATTAGCCTCCATTTGAGGCAGTAACCAAGGATGAAATGAACGGGAGACCAGTGAGCATCAGGATAAAGATTTCTAATGAAATTCTGGAATTAAGCTGTCTCAGGCAAGTACAGGACTTGGCTTGTCAGTGTAAAAGCCAGGCAGTGTGTATAAAACATAAGAGAATTATTCTCAAAAGAGCAGGCACTTTGGAAGGAGCTGAGAAGGGCAGAACTGAACAGGTTAGAGATGAAAATATAAAAGAATTTAAATCACAAGGGGTTTTCCTAGAGCTGTGATCATAGATCACAGGGATGAAGGAGAAGCATGTTAATGCGGGAAGGAGCGAGGGTTCAATGGAGGGTAGAATGTGCCGAATGATCTGAATGAAACTAACCTGCCCCAAGGTTCCAAATGGAACTACTTTAAAACCTTGATCTAGGTACAAGTCAGGCCTTGACTGGAGTGCTACCTGGGCATGTGGAGGATGTTTGTAAAAATAGGAAATGATTATAAAGAATGAGCACATGACAAAATTATTTCAGGTCATTTTAATAAATCTAAATATTCTGGGAAATTATAGTGTTTGTTATGACTAATGGTAATTACCTATCTCTGCAATGAGGAGATTTGAATTTTAGTAAAACCTGGTAGAAACTTAGTCAAGACTGCAGGTTATCAAAATTGCGATCATTAAATGCCTGGATACTCTGCATACCAGAATTGAATTAAATCCAATCTACATTTACTTGTGTATATTTTTAACTTTTAAATGGAAATGTAGATTGAGTTCTTTTCCTCAAAGCAGTCTATTCAGCAGAGGAAAGGGAGTGTAGAATCAGTCAACTAGAATGTTTAAAATTATTTTAACTCTAAAAATGTTAGCATGGACTAAATAACTATTTTTCAGAAATAAATTTTCAACTGATTTTTAGCCTCATACTGGATGCAGCCAGTATCTAAATGTTCACTAACTTGTGTAGAGCAACATTAGTTGCAGGTGCAGGCCATGGTGGTTAATTCTAAGAAATTCAGTACCATTTCAACCATTCAGGCAGGCAAATGTTCTTAGTAATTAGTCCTCAAAAAAACCCAGGATATATAAAAAGGTCATATTTACCAAAAACCCTTGTAAGAACTTTTTGGAATTGAATTCAGGTGGAGAGAGGTTAAAGGAAGATGCAAGGTTGGGCCATTTCACAAAGAACACATTTTTCTAACCTGAAAGCTGCAATCCATTGTCTCCAGAAGGGCAATTTAAAGAAGGTCTAAGGAGGAATCCTAAGGCTCTAACCTGATGCATATTACCACAGATACGTATCCCACGTGGGAGGCTAAGAGGTAAAGACAAACCCTAGAGGGTTAGGCCCTGGGGTGCCCTTCATTCTTGTTTACCTATCCATAGACAGGACCAAGGGTGGTTAGGAGGAATTCTCTTAGGGAGAGCAAGTTCTGGCTGACAATTGAGTTTTCTAACATAGGACTAGAAGACAAAACTGTATCTTTTTAAATCCAAAAAGCAAAGGTTGAGTGATTCATCAAACACTGTTCTTCCAAGTTATGCATCTCGTAGTTCTATCTCTGAGACCACAAGCATGCATCATGCTTCTACCAGAAGCAGAGGAATGTAGTGGTGACTCAGTTTTGTAGCTGTGTGGTCTGGACAAGTTACTTAACCCCTCTGAATTTCAGTCTTCTCATCTCAGGCATACTGGTGTAAGGCCCTGGTTTTGATCCCCAGCAGTGAAAAAAAGAGGGGAAAAAGTGCTTCACACAGTCTATTCAATAGTAGAAACTAAAAATATGGCAGCAGTAAGATGATGCTGATGAAGTAATATGCCTTCTTAAATTATTCTTCCTCTTTTCTTCCCTTTCTCCTTTAAAATCTTGGGCAAAGTTTAATATCCTACGAGAAGTCTTTTTGACTAACAATTTATCTTGCTCTCTCTTGTATTTGGCACCTATTCAACACTTGTATACATAGTTTAGGTCATGTTAATTTGTTTTTCTGCCTATTTTTACATATTTTCAGTTATTCACATAGCACTCCTGGATTACTACTTGTCATAGACTAATAGGATCATAAAATCCTGTGGGTTTTAAAAGCTATGGGGTCTTTTAGTCCCTGTTTAAAAGGCACATGGAGGAA
Source organism: Sciurus vulgaris (assembly GCF_902686455.1). NCBI lineage: Eukaryota > Metazoa > Chordata > Mammalia > Rodentia > Sciuridae > Sciurus > Sciurus vulgaris. Next base: position 44,446,988 of record NC_136471.1, on the reverse strand, counting down.
AGATACCTTCCTAACTATAACAATTGATACCATATCAGGGATTAACTCACTGATAGCTATTTGCGTTTAAAAACAGATTGGTTAAACAAACACATGGAAAAATGTTCAACATCTCTAGTAATAAGAGAAATGCAAATCAAAACTACCCTAAGATTCCATCTCACCCCAATTAGAATGGCGATTATCAAGAATACAAGCAACAATAGGTGTTGGCGAGGATGTGGGGAGAAAGGTACACTCATACATTGCTGGTGGGGCTGAAAATTAGTGCAGCCACTCTGGAAAGCAGTGTGGAGATTCCTTAGAAAACTTGGAATGGACCCACCTTTTGACCCAGCTATCCCACTCCTAGGCCTATACCCAAAGGACTTAAAATCAGCATACTACAGAGATACAGCCACATCAATGTTCATAGCTGCTCAATTCACAATAGCCAGATTGTGGAACCAACCTAGATGCCCCTCAACTGATGAGTGGATAAAGAAACTGTGGCATATATATATATATATATATATATATATATATATATATATATACACACACACACACAATGGAATATTACTCAGGTATAAAGAATGATAAAATTATGGCATTGCAGGCAAATGGATGAAATTGGAGAATACCATGCTAAGTGAGATAAGCCAATCTCAAAATACCAAAGGACGAATGATCTCGCTGATAAGTGGATGATGACACACAATGGGGGGGTGGAAGGGGTTAGTGTTAGGGTTAGAGTTAGGGTTAGGGAGGGGGGCAAGAATGGAGGAAGGAAGGACTGTATAGAGGGAAAAGAGGGGTGGGAGGGGTGGGAGGAAGGGAAAAAATAACAGAATGAATCAAACAACATTACCCTATGTAAATTTACGATTACACAAATGGTATGCCTTGACTCCGTGTACAAATAGAGAAACAACATGTATCCCATTTGTTTACAATAAAAATAAATAAATAAATAAAAACAGATTGGTTAAGTGACCCAGAAACAGTATTACACTGCTCGAGATGCAGAGACCTTGTTTCAGTTATCTCAGTATATCTAGCTCTGAGTGCAGTGACTGACTCAGAGTTGGCCCTCATTGATGAATAAATAAATGAGACTTTGAAAATGAATGAATGAGGGGCTGGGGGTGTAGCTCAGTGACAGCTTGAGCACTTGCCTAGCATGTGTGACGCCCTGGGTTCGATTACCAGTACTAGCCAAACAAACAAACAAAACAAAACAAGAATGAATGGGGGAGGCAATAGGGGGAGTGTCTTCTCACCCCACCTCTACCTACCTCACAATTCTATGTGTAGACATTAGAGTGCTGTAACACCTGAAAGTGTGAGGGTTCCTCAATTTAATGATGCTTTCCTGGCTATTAACAGTGTTCTTTTTATCTCTATCTCCTCTCTCTACAGTTACTTGGTGTCTCATCTTTAGCTGGCAGTTGGGGACATGACTTCTTTGTTAGGCTGTTTCTATATAAAGCTCTGGCAATAGGAACTGCCTAGATTACCACCAGTGATTCACACAGCTATGTAGAATGCTTGCACCCACACAGGGTCATGGAATGAAGGAACCAGATTGCAGCTCCGATCTTGTTTCAATGCATGATATTGTAGAGTTAATGTTAGCCTTCCACTTATCTATATAAGCTATTGTTGATGCAGTGATCTGTATCATACATGAATTTGGGTAGCATATTAAAAACCTCATTAGTTCTCATCAGTGTTTAAGTTAAAAATGGGAAGTTAGCACTTAAAGGACAGAGGAGATGATTAAGTACCTTCAGAGACAGAGACTTCTTCAAAGCAGTATATAGAAGTAACTGTTTCCTGCCAGCAATCTTTGCTTATTCATTAAAGCAGATTCAGCAGTGCTCCTCTTTGGCACAGTTTTAATAGAAACTCATTTGTGTCATTGTATTACTTGAAAATAACAATACTCCATTTTGTATTTTGTTGAAAATCTAAGGGGAAGGCCTATTCAACTGCAGACTTCTGGATTATGGTGGATTTTTAAATATGTATATATACATATATGTGTGTGTGTGTGTGTGTGTGTGTGTGTGTGTGTGTGTGTGTGTGTATACATACAGAGAGAGAGAGACAGACAATTTTCAGATATATACAGTAAGGTAACCAAAGCCACTGAAATATAGAAATCTGCTTCAAAGAACAATGTTAATTATTTGAATTTGATTGTCCAATTGCAATTATGCAAATGAGTACATCCTAAAGCACTAGAAAATTTTGTTTTCTTGTACACAGTAACTGTTCCTAGTGAAGCACTTATATACAATATAAAATTCCTTTCATCATGAAATAAATCCTAGCCTTTCTCCAAAATAATGAAATATTACTATATTCTGTAGTTCTAATTATAGAACTTGCCAACTTCAAGCAACTCTGACTTAGTAAAAATTTTACTCTATTTTAAAACAATTTCATAGTGAAAGTAGAGTTCTATTTTTTATTTGCTATGCTTGGAAAACGGAAATAATTAAATCTGAAAGAATATCCCCATTTCTCACTTGTAGAAATTACTCAAATTATTGAATATCCTACAAATGCTTCTCTGAGTAGATATCCACAGCCCATTAATATTTATTCTGTGAAGTGTAAAATTTTTGTAGAGTGGTAAATGTTGATAAAACTTGTCTCTGTCAAGCAGTGATACTTTATAAATCTGCTACTTTAAGCTTCCACTTAACTGTGCCCTTTACCTATAATTACATTTTGAAAACATGATGGTGATATTTTGTTTTGCTTTACATTCATTTGGGACATTTTCTGCTATAACATATTATGAGAATATTTCTATTTCCTTATAGTAAGATCTTGGAGATAATGTAGTTTTTGTTTTGTTTTGCTTTGTTTTGTTTTAAGAAAGGTGTTTCTTTTTTATATGCATATGTTTTTACTGGTCATTGGATCTTTTATTTATTTACATATGGAGCTGAGTATCAAACCTAGGGCCTCACACATGCCAGGCAAATGCTCTACCAATGTAGTTTTTAAAAAGTCTTCTAAGATCACATATACTGTTAGTCACCTTTCCATTGCTATAACAAATATCTGAGAAAATAACTTATAAAGAGAAAAGGTTTATTTTGGCTCATGGTTTCAGAGGTTTCAGCCTATGATCACATTGCTTTTGTGGCCGGGCAGCACATCATGGCGTCAAGCACATAGTAGATCAAAGTTGGTCACCTCACAGCCTGAATGCAAAAGAGAGGAATAGGAATAGACTAGGATCCCACAATTCCCTTTGAGGGTAGTCCCCTAATAACCAAAGACCTCCCATTAGGTCCTGCTCTTAAAGTTTCCACTACTGCCCAAGAGCATCCTGGAGACCAAGGCTCTTACACACAGGCCTTTGGGGACTCTTAAGATCCAAACCATAACGTACCTTATTTTTACCTTAGAGAAAGGAAATATTACTCAGAGTAGAAGGTAATTCGAGCCTTTTTGCCTACTGCCAAATAAAATGACAAAGAAAAATCCTGCTGTCCTAAAATTACTTTCAGATAAATTTAATTACCACAGAAGTTGTATTCTGATTTCAAGAAGCTAAACAGTAAAATACCATGTTCTACTGAAATATAAAAAATAATCCCAATTCCTTTAATATGGTTATTTTCCATGTTCCTGAGTCAGTTTTATCCAAATCTTTGACGTGCACTAACATTCATATCCAAAGGAAAGCGGCAATGATTAATATACAACAAAAGGCAAATTTCTAGTGTTCTAAATGCATTTGCATCTGCTATTATTTATTGTTAAAATGGCATAAGCATTTGAGAATGATGATTTTGGAAATGAAGAGACCTATGATTTAATTGAGGGAATTGACTTAAATAAGTCCAAAAAAATTTTCAATTTGATAAAATTAAAACCCTTTTCACTCTCAGGGGTATTAAAAGCTAATCTGGGTGCCTTTGGGAGAAATTCATAAGAAAATAGCCAACTATATTTTGGCCAATATAATTTTTTGAGTCACTTGGCACTGAGGAGCATAGTAGCAGTAGTCTCTCCAGGTTCAGTCTCATTTCATGAATTGCTTCTTCTGAAGCATTAAGCAGGAATATGTGGTCAACTCATATGTGGCTGGTGTGAAAATTTCTACAACTAAACTACATAAAATCCCATTTTAATGTGAAAGAAGTTGTAGGGGACTGGGGATATAGCTCACCTGGCAGAATGCTTGCCTTGCAAGCATAAGGCCCTGGGTTCAAATCCCCAGCACAACAACAACAAAAAGAAGTTGTAGGAAAGACACTTGTTGGATATTTGCTTCTTTATCATACAGGATGTTGAAAAATATTTAGATCCATGACAAAGATGTGAATAAGGTTTGCTAAAACAAAAACAAAAACAAAAACAAACCACTGATTCTAATTCCTTGTTTTCCTCCATAAGCAAACCCCCACTTAATTAAGAGTAAATATGTCTTAGATACCGACCCCCAAAAGGGACCAGCATGGGAATAGAAAGACATCTTTGCAACCCCTGCAAAAATCTTGAATTAACATCCACTCCTTCACCCTCTTGTGGATTGCAGAATTCTTTAATTGGTTTACATATGTATGGAGAGTTTACTTGACAATAAGATCATCTTGTTTCATAAAACACAGGGAAATTCCTAAATGTATAACAAAGTTTTCATTGATTTCAGCCTAGATGGTATTTTAAATCTTCCTTCTGAAACCAGCTAAGTAAACCAGACTTAAACGTGCCAGGAGGATTTGTTAATTCATTTTTTAGTTTATCCATCATATATCATAGTTAAACTGGAATTTCTTTCTCAACCCATGTACAGCGGAATGACACAGCATTTTTTTTTGTCGTTCCAATCTTATTAATGAAAGGCCCAGCAGAGGGCATGTTGAGCATTTTTATAGCTAATGCAAATACCAAACATCGAAGCTTGTCTCAAGCATATTTAAATGTTAACTTGTCAGATTGGCATCTGAAGTGAAATATCCAATGTCTTCTGACACCATATGGCAAATCTTTTGATTTAGAGAACACCAAGACATTTAGCCAAGGTCAGCCAAAAAGATTTGAATAAAACAAAAATCAATCTAATTGATTATTTTAAAGCCAGAAATCTTGATGCAAATAATTTCCCAGAATAAGTAAGAGCAGTGAGTACATAGACTCTCTTTTGAAGTTACATACTTATAGGAGTAAAGCAATATACAGAATATAAATATGCTAATTTATGCCATTATTTTAGCTATCTGAGTGTGGCTGGTCTGGTGGCAGTATTTAAATCTTAGGCTAGCCTTGTGTGGTGGCACTCACCTATAATCCCAGCGACTTGGGAGACTGAGGCATGAGGATCACAAAGTTCAAGGCCAGTCTCAGGAATTTAGTGATACCCTTTTTCAAAATAAAAATTAAAAAGGATATTGGTCAAATTATATTATTATATTGGGTACACATACAAATATGTAACAATGAATCCCATGATTATGTATGACTTTAATGCACCAATAAAATATGGAAAATAAAAATTTTAACAAGTACTGAGTATGTAGCTCAATGGTAAAGTGCCTCTGAGTTCAATCCCCAGTACAAAAAAAAAAATCTTAGGCTAACTTACATCACTCAGCATACTTTAGAGTCACCTTATGGGTCTGAAGGGAATATGGGCCTGCATAGAATCTAAGATGAAAATGTGCTGAAAAATGCATTTCAAAGCCAACTCCAAATGTCTTTTTGATTATCTGCTTTTTGTATTATGTATATCACTGTTTCCCATCTCCTGGTATCTATAATTGAGATCTGAGTCAAATTCCTTTTTAAGGGATAAATAAACAGTGAGTCAGAAAACTACACCTTGTTTTAGGTAGCAAATAAAATTCAATTCGAAAAAGAAAAACATTGATTTCAAAACAGAAGGAAAAAGCCAAGAAGTGAAAGGTATTATTTATGGTTTAAGACTATGATCCTCTAAGACAGAGATCATCAGAGCTTAGGTGACTACCATTTTAAGCATGAATGCCTTCCATTCTTAAACATTTGACAAACTACAGTGAACCAGAAACTGCAGTGAACCAGAAAGCTACTTATTACAAAACTTAAGTTCCCTTACATTTTCTCCACCTTTTTTCTGTCCTAAAATCTTATTCGAATTGGCTATTTATTTTTCCATTGCAGCATTTAAAATCTTGCTCTTCTCCTTCCATCTTAATTGCCCTTTGCCACCATTAATGTCATACATGCTTACATGTGCTAAAATAAATAAAATATGCCAGTTTAAAAAAACAACTGGATGCTCTATTTTAAATCAGTTGTTTAGGTGTTGTTTAGATAAGTCTGAATCTTAACTATCTCCCCGTTTCTATTAAGCATCTAGGTTCTCTAAAACTATGCACTTGAAATCATTCTTCCTATTTGAAAGTACCAGCCCTGTACTCTTCTGTCATTCTGTATTGAAAGTATAAAAACTTGGGATCTGTAGCCTCCCTCAAAGAAGATTCAAGTTAGTCCCTTGGTTAAACTCAATGCAAAATAAGACATTTATGTATAAAAAATACATACAGTCATCTGAAGGGGGGGTTCTTAGGTGTCCTCGGGAATGTGTAGATGGGCCATTTACAGTCTTGGTGCAATTAAATTATTATTGAAATTATAAGTACATAAAGTTGATTTTTAAAATTAAAAAATCTTATCCTAAATGTTTTAGAACAAATTTTTAGAACATTTTGTGATGGTAAAATATTTTATCTCTGTGGCTAATATGTCCTGTGGCTATTGCATGCTTGAAATGTGACTAATGTGGCTAATGCGACTGAAGAACTGAATTTTTAATTGTATTTAATTTAAATCACCAAATGCAGCCACTGACTACCATAATGAACACTGGAGCAGTAGATGAATGTTAACATGGGACCTTTTCATAGCTTCATGAGGCCATAGAAGAACTCCTCCTTGAAATTGTGCATGAAATTGTGTGTTTATTTATTCGTTACATAGGTTTCATCAAATTTTCACGTGTAATCTGAACTCAGAAAATTGAAAAACCACTAGAGAAGCATAAGTGGTTGCCCATTTGGGCTCTCTGTTTCCTTACAACAAAGTTAAAACTAGAACAGTGAATTTTATTGTTTGGTCTTTTTATGTCATTGACATCTAAATTCCCAATTTAAGATAATAAAAATAATTCCCTAAAGGAAAATTCAAATAATATAGTATACATTTTGCAACTAATGTGTTTTCCTCTTTCTGTAAGCTTTTATTTTGAAAAAACTGTTGATTCACATGTAGTTACAATAAATAGATCCTGTATACTCTTTACCCAATTTCCCCCAATGCTATCACCTTGCATAAATATAGTACAATATCATAACCAGGAAATAAACATTCATACAATCAACCCACCTTACTTGGATGTCACTAGTTTTACGTGCACTCATGTTCTATGAAATTTTTATCATATGTGTACTTTCATTGACCACCACCATAGTCCAGATGCAGAATGATTCCATTGGGGCAGAGTTTCCTTTTGTTGAGTATTTATAGCCACATTATCCACTCCACGACCACTTCTTTTTTTGTTGTTGTTGTTCTTGAACCTTTATTTCATTCATTTATTTATATGTAGTGCTGAGAATTGAACCCAGTGCCTCACACATGTGAGCAAACACTACACTGAGCCACATTCTCAGCCCCACAACCACTTCTTTTTTTTTGTATTTATATTCTTTTTTAATTTTAATTTATTTTAATCGTAAACAAATGGGATACATGTTGTTTCTGTTTGTACATGGACTAACAGCATACCATTTGCGTAATAATACATTTACCTAGGGTAATGATGTTTGATTCATTCTGTTATTTTTTCCTTCCCCCCCACCTCTCCCACCCCTCTTTTCCCTCTATACAGTCGCTCCTTCCTCCATTCTTGCCCCCCTCCCATCCCCATTATGTGTCATCATCCGCTTATCAGCGAGATCATTCATCCTTTGGTTTTTTGAGATTGGCTTATCTCACCTAGCATGATATTCTCCAATTTCATCCATTTGCCTGCAAATGCCATAATTTTATTATTCTTTATAGCTGAGTAATACTCCATTGTATATATATGCACAGTTTCTTTATCCATTCATCAATTGAAGGACATCTAGGTTGGTTCCACAGTCTGGCTATTGTGAATTGAGCAGCTATGAACATTAATGTGGCTGTATCTCTGTAGTATGCTGATTTTAAGTTCTTTGGGTATAGGCCTAGGAGTGGGATAGCTGGGTCAAATGGTGGGTCCATTCCAAGTTTTCTAAGGAATCTCCACACTGCTTACCAGAGTGGCTGCACTAATTTGCAACCCCACCAGCAATGTGTGAGTGTACCTTTCTCCCCACATCCTCTCCAACACCTATTGTTGCTTGTGTTCTTGATAATCGCCATTCTAATTTTGGTGAGATGAAATCTTAGTTTAGTTTTGATTTGCATTTCTCTTATTACTAAAGATGGTGAACATTTTTTTTCATATGTTTGTTGATTGCTTGTAGATCTTCTTCTGTGAAGCATCTGTTCATTTCCTTAACCCATTTGTTGATTGGATTATTTGTATTCTTCGTGTAGAGTTTTTTGAGTTCTTTATATATTCTGGAAACTAGTGCTCTATCTGAAGTATGAGTGGCAAAGATATTCTCCCACTCTGTAGGCTCTCTCGTCTCATTGCTGATAGTTTCCTTTGCTGAGAGAAAGCTATTTAGTTTGAATCTGTCCCAGTTATTGATTCTTGCTTTTATTTCTTGTGCTATGGGAGTCATGTTAAGGAAGTCTGATCCTAAGCCAACATGTTGAAGGTTTGGACCTACTTTTTCTTCTATAAGATGCAGGGTCTCTGGTCTGATTTCAAGGTCCTTGATCCATTGTGAGTTGAGTTTTGTGCAGGTTGAGAGATAGGGGTTTATTTTCATTCTGTTGCATATGTATTTCCAGTTTTCCCAGCACCATTTGTAAAAGAGGCAATCTTTTCTCCATTGCATATTTTTGGCACCTTTGTCTAGTATGAGAAAGTTTTATTTATTTGGGTTTGTGTCCGTGTCCTCTATTCTGTACCACTGATCTTCCTGTCTATTTTGGTGCCAATACCATGCTGTTTTTGTTACTATTGCTTTGTAGTATAGTTGAAGTTCTGGTATTGAGATACCCCCTGTTTCATTCTTCCTGCTAAGGATTGCTTTAGCTATTCTGGGTTTCTTATTCTTCCAGATGAATTTCATGATTGCTTGCTCTATTTCTGTGAGGTACGTCATTGGGATTTTAATTGGAATTGCATTGAGTCTGTATAGCACTTTTGGTAGTATGGCCATTTTGAAAATATTAATTCTGCCTATCTAAGAACATGGGAAATCTTTCCATCTTCCAAGGTCTTCCTCAATTTCTTTCTTCAATGTTTTGTAGTTTTCATTGTAGAGATCTTTTACCTCTTTTGTTAGATTGATTCCCATGTATATTTTTTTTTTAGGCTATTGTAAATGGAGTTGTTTCCCTCATTTCCCTTTCAGCTGTTTCATCGCTTGCGTACAAAAATGCTGTAGATTTATTCGTGTTGATTTTATAGCCTGCTATTTTGCTGAATTCACTGATGAGGTCTAGAAGTTTGGTGGAGGAGTTTTTTGGATCCTCTAAATATAGAATCATGTCATCAGCAAATAGTGACAGCTTAAGTTCCTCTTTTCCTATTCATATCCCTTTAATTTCTTTAGTCTGCCTAATTGCTCTGGCACAACCACTTCTTAACTCTGAGAAATCACTAATCTGTTCTCCATTAATATAATTTTGTCATTTCAAAATGTTACATACATGGAATTATAGTATATGACCTTTCGGGATTGGTTTACAGTCTATGATTCTCTGGAGTTTCATACAGATTGTTTCATATACTAGTAGTTCTTCTCTTTTTATTAATTAATGGTAGTCTATGGCACAGATGTATGACCATTTGTTTTATCATCACTCATTAAAGGGCATTTGAGTTGGTTCCAGTTTTTGGTGATTATGAATAAATCAGCTATGAAAATTTGTAAAGTTTTTTCTTTTTGCAAATGTCATTTTTCATTGATTTGAGATAAAGGTCCATGACTAAAATTCCTGAGTTGCATGTTAGTCTCATGTTTAGTTCTATAAGAAACTCCAGGTTGTTTTCCAAATTGGATGTGCCATTTTACATTCCAAAAAAAAATGTATGTATGATTTAGTTTTTGCAATCCTCACCATTATTTTGTTACCACTTTTTTCTTGTTCTGGCTAATTTTAACCATTGTGGTAGCTATGCAGTGGTATCACATTGTGGGTTTAATTTGCATTTCTCAAATGGCTAATGATTTCCCATCTATATATAATCTTTAATGAAATGTCTATTCATATCATATAATCTGAAAAAAAAATCCAAAAAAGGAATGGGTTCTTTTACATAGGAATTTGAGTAATATCACAGGGTAATTTTTTTTTCAAAAGAAAGGAATGTTGTTCAACTGGGATTTTTACAAGTGGCCATCTGCTAAGACAGATATTCTAACATTAACTCTTGCCCCAGTGAAGACATTTCACAGAGAACTAAGAAAATAGGATCCAGGAAAAATACTTGGCTTACTTGACTGCAGCGATAATTGAAAGAATACAAATGAATGGAGAAAAAAAGAAAGCCCTTGGCAGGTATTACATTGAATCATTTCATGAATGCACTTTCTAGCAAGTACCTGTAGTGCAGATAGTTTATGTCCAGTACTATTTAGGATATAGTTAGATGTAGTTTGTTGCCTTGTTTTAAGAGACACAGTTATATGCTCACTTGGATAGAGAGCAGGCTACTTCACCTCAGACAGGGCAGTTGAATAACCTGCAGGCAAAACTGTTACTCTCCTCAAAAAAGAGTTCAAATAAAAACTTTCAAAGGCTTTCTACTGCCTAATGGATCAAGACCAACTCCTAAATATATAATTGAAGGCAACAAATCCCAAACTTACTTTTCCTCTCTAATCTCCTCCTCCTCTTGTGCTCTAGCCAAAGTGAAATACTGACTCTGAGCTTTTGTTCCTGCTGTATTCTTTACAAAAACACCTTCCCTTACCTTGTGTGCCTATCAAAACCCCACCTATCCCTTAAGGCCCTGCTCATATGTTACTTTCTCCATGAAACATCCCTTAATTCCTTGAGTCAGAGGCAAACATTCCTGCCTCTATACTCACATAGGACTATGTACCCCCTCACAGCACTTATCTCTCTGACTACTCTTTTGTTTAAATGCCATGCCAACGCAATAACATGAACTAATCTCAAATGCATTTTGCTAAGTAAAGAAGTCAGACACAAAAGGCTACATACTGAATGATTCCATTTATATGAACTTCTGGAAAAAGGCAAAACCATAGGGAAAGAAAACAGATGAATGGTTGCCAGGATTTAGGATGGGAGAGGGGGCTGAATAATAAAGGCATGGCATGAGTGAGTTTGGGGGTGATAAAATCATTGTATATATTGATTGTGGTGGTGGTTATGAAATTGCCTATGTTCATCATATGTATAGAACTGTTACACTAAATATGGTGAATTTTACATTATGTAAATTATATGTTAACAAAACCAGTGGAAAAAACTTCATAGCAGTTAGGCAGCAAACTAGACAGCCTGCCCTTGAGTTGTTGACATCCACTAATTTGCCCTTTAAATATATTTTCATGTGCTAGGGTAAGTCCTGGATACAAGCAAGTATATGACTCAGTGGTAGAATCTGCCTAGGATGCAAGAAGCCATCAAGAAGATATGGGCTCAATCCCTCATGCTGCAAAAGAAAAAGAAAATAATACACAGTACAGATGTAAAAGAGGCAGTGGTCAAATCAACCTAGCAAACTAGGGCCCAGATTGAGGATCTAGAATTCCATGTTAAGATATTTATATTTTATTTAATATTTTATGAGAAATTACTATATAATCATAGTTTTATTTTGTAGTCACAGCTAGGTTTTAGAAGTTATAATCCAGCTGTAATATAAAGAATGATTTGGAATGGAGGAGAGACTAAAGACAAGGAAATCAATTACAAGGCTATTGAAAAAATCTACAAAAGTTCTCCAATAGTATGACAATTGACATTAGACTATGCTTTCAAAGAAAGCTGATATTGTTGATAATCTAGATGCATGTAGTCTGAAACAAAGCAAAGGCCCACAAAATATTTTCAATACAACTTTACCCCTGTAAAGTAAGATATGTAATGCGGGACCTTGTTACATTAATCTTTTTATCTTCCCCAGTAAGTATAATGGAACTTTGTAGACAGTAGAAACTCTACAAATGTTTATTATTCTAATGAAAAATTAGAGAATGGGTGAAATTTCTTTTAGATCACTGAAACTCCAGAATCAAAAATTATAATTCCTGTATGACCAAAGATGATTACTATATATAATTTTGTGTTTCAGACAGCCCAGAGTTTCAAGGTCAGTAAAAAAAATAATATTTCTAAATTTGTAAACTTACTGCAGTGATAAGTGGGATAAGTTTTGCACACTTTTTCCCAGCAATATTTTTTTAATTGAAAGTCTGCTTGTTTTTCACTTGTTCCATTGATAACACAATTTGCAGTGAGTGACAAGGTAAAGATTCTGTTGCAAAGAAAACTGGAGAATAGCAAGCAGTTTAATTCCACTCTCAGGTGTACTACTGTGGAGCAATTGACAGTTGCCTCATTCTTGGAACTTGAAAACCTTTGCCTAAAATACCAAATGTGGGGCATGTTGAAAGCACTGATATAAGTTAGCCTGCTTCCTACAGTGTGTGTGCTGAAAAGTTTCATTCTATCCTGAATCTCACCAAATAGAAGTCCTGCTCACCAGCAGTGTGGTGCCCTAAACCCTGTGTAGAGCTCAAACATGGGCTGTCGTCTGGTCTCCAAATACTTCAGCCATCACCTAAGAAAAACTAACATGTTTAATGAACTGGTGGAATCATTGAAGGTAAACTTGAATGAGACTCTTCTTCAAACAAGCAAGTGCTTTGAGTTTTCAATTTCTGGTCTCTCTTTTTTTTCCACCTAAAGCAAACATTGCTGAACCACTTCACTGCCTTTGGTAAAAGGTTTTCCGCGGCTCTAGAGTTGACAACACACAGAATATTAAGCAGTCACTGATTTCCGTGTTTGAATTAGTTTGCTATAAAGAATATAAAATATTATGCACTATCTGCACCTAAAGTTATGGAGACATCTTCAAAAAAATGTACCTACCCCTCTGCTAATCGGAAGATTATCAGAAATGGGAGAAGTGATTTCATGGATGCCACAGTGTGCTGTGGCTCAGTATATCTGGGTATATTTTCCTTTTGATATTCCTGTCAGTATTTTTCCCATTAAAGTTCCTATACTTTATAGCACATAATTTGTGGTGAAATAAAAACTAACATTACAACCATAAAATACCCTTTGTTGAAGGCCTGCTTATCCTTTGCCTGTTTCTTGCTACCAACATAAACTTAATGTTTATTTAATTCTGTGGTGACCAAACTTAATTACCGTGTGGATCATGAATGGTAAGCTAGCCAATTTCAGTTGTTTCAACTTTGTGCTGGCACTTGGTCACTTATTGCCAGATACTTGTTTACTCCAAGTTATTGATCAATTTTGAGCCCTGGGCAGCTGCAGCTAATCCTAATGCATATAGTTGGCAGCTGTGAATTTGTGACTTTGCACCTTGGAATACAAAGGCTGTCTTTGCCCATACTCATGCAGACTTTAGCTTCTAAAGGACAAATCTTAGCCTTAATAGGTGATTGTGATTATGCACTACTATGAAAGAATAGTTTCTCTTTTTATTTTTGAAGTTTTTATTTCTCCCCAAATTGGATATCTATATAAAGTTCAATATTATTTTTAATTGAAAAATAATAATTATATAGATGTATGGAGTACAATATGATGTTTCAATACCTGCTTATATTGTGGAATGATCAAATTGGGTGGGTTAACATAAACATCACTTTGAATATTTATCATTTCTTTGTGGTAAGAATATTTAAAATCCATTATTTTACCCATTTTTAAATATATAGTATGTTGTTATTAAAAATAGTCACCATGCTGTGTGATTGGTCACCAGAAACTATTCTTCCTAACTGAAACTTTGTACCCTTTGACAATCTCTCTTCCCCCATCCATACTGTCCCCATCCCAGCCTCTGAAAATCACCATTCTCCTTTCTATTTCTATGAGTTTGACTTTTTATATTCCAAATATTCATGGATCATGTGATATTTGTCTCTCTATGCTTAGCTTATTTCATGTATCATAATGTTCTCTTGACTCATCTGTGTTGCAAAAAATGACAGCATTTTTGGCTTTTTATTGAAGAAAGTTTTTTTTTTTTTTTTTTTTTTTGGGTACTGGAGACTGAACATATGGGTGCTTAACTACTGAGCACAACCCCAGACCTTTTTTTAAGACAGGGTCTCTCTGAGTTTCTTGAGGCCTCACTAAGCTGCTGAGGCTGGCTTTAAGCTTGTTATCCTCCTGCCTCAGTTCCTTGAGCCACTGGGATTACAAGCATGCACCACCATGCCCAGTTGAATTTTGGCTTCTTAAAGACTGACTTATATTTCGTTGTATATATGTACTACATTTTCTTGACCCGAGCATACATTAATGAGCACTTCAGTTGTTTTCATGTTTTGGTTATTGTGAGTAGTACTGCAATGAACAGCCATCTTTTCAACATTCTGATTTCATGTTCTTGGAGTGCATGTCCAATGAGGGGATTGCTGGATCATACAGTAGTTCTGTTTTTAGTGGTTTGACAATCTCCCACTCTGTTTTCTATAATGGCTGTGTTAATTTACATTCCCATAAACAGTGTAGAAGGGTTCCCTTTTCGCTACATCTTTGTAAATTTACCTGTTTTCTTTTTGAAAATGGCCGATCTAACAGGTGTGAAGTGATAACTCATTGTGGTTTTGATTTGCATTTCTCTGATGATTAGCGGTTTTGAACATTTTTCATTTATTTCTTGGCCATTTGTCTATCTTTTGAGGAATGGCTATTCAGGTCCTTTGTGCATTTTAATGGGGTTGTTTTCTTGATGTTTGAATTTCGTGCATATTTTGGATATTAGCCCTTTATATGAGGTACAATTTGCAAATATTTTCTTCCACGCTGTGGGTTATCTCTCCACTCCATTGTTTCCTTTGCTGTGAATAAGCTGTTCAACTTTATGCAATCCCAATTGCCTATTTTTGCTTTCATTGTCTGTGCTTTTAGAGTTCTATGCAAGAACATTTTCCCATGTTAATGTCATGAAACTTTTTCACTATGTTTTCTTCTAGAAGTTTTACAGATTCAGCTCTTACATTGAAGTCTGTAATCCATTTTGAGTTGCTTCTTTAATAAGGGGTGAGATACAGATTCATTTTAATTCTAATGCACGTGGATGTCCATTTTTACCAGCATCATTTTTTTAAAAAGTCATCGTTTCCCCATTGTGCATTCTTGGCACCTTTTTCAAAAAAAATGGTCATAGTTTCATAGGTTGATTTCTGGACTCAATCTTATTCCTTGATCACTGTATGTTTTAATGCCAGCATCATGTTATTTTAATTATAATAGCTTTGTAATATACTTTAAAATCCATTACTGTGATACCTTCAGCTTTGCTCATTATTTTTCTTTCAAAATTGCTTTGCCACTGGCTGCGGTTGAGGCTCAGTGGAAGAGCACTGGCTTAGCATGTGTGAGGCACTGGATTCCATCCTCAGCACCACATAAAAATGAATTTAGATAAAGGTATAAAAATGTTGTATCTGTTTAAAATTTTTTGCTTTGCCAATTTGGGGTCCTTTGTAGTTCCATACAAATTTCAGGATTTTTTCCTCTTTCATTGAAAAATGACATTAGAAATTTTAAGAGGGGTTGCATTGAATCTGTAGATCACTTAGGGTATTATGACGCATTTTTAACAATATTCTTCCTATTCAGGAACACAGAAGAATTTTCCATTCTATTTGTATTGTCTTCGATTTGTTTCATTAAAATGTTGTAGCTTTCAGTGTAGGACTAGTTCACCTCCTTGGCTAAATTTACTCCTATTTAATTTACTTTTTTTGATGTTATTTTAAGTATGATTTTCTTAATTTCTTTTTAGATAGTATTTTATTAGTGTGTAGATATACTACTGCTATTGTAAGATGATTTTGTGTCATACAGCCCTACTGAATTCATTCATCCATTCTAAAAGTTTTTTTCCTGGAGATTTTAGGGTTTTCTATGTATGAGATCATGTTGTCAGAAAACTTGTTGTTTTGTCATGTTCACAACTTCTCTGCCTATTCATATGCCTTTTATTTTTTTCTTACATAATTGCTCTGACTAGAACTTCTAGTACTGTCACACATAAGTGGTTATAGTGGATATCTTTTTGTCTTGTTCCAGATCTCAGAAGAATAGCTTTCAACTTTTCACCACTGATTATGAAGTTAGCTGAGGGCTCATCATGTGTGACCTTTATTTTATTGAGGAACATTCCTTCTAGGTAATTTGAACATTGATGTAGTACTGGGAATTGAATTCAGGGCCTCACACATGCTAAACGAGGGCTCTCCCACTGAATTACATCCCAGTCCTTTACCTAATTTGTTGAGGGTTTTTATCATGAAAGGATATTGAATTTTGTCAAATGCTTTTTCTGCATCTATTGAGACAACTATAATTTTTTCTTTCATTCTGTTAATGTGGTATATTACACTTATTGATAAGTGTATGTCGAACCATTCTTGCATCCCAGGGATAAATCACACTTGATCATTGGGAATAAAGGGATGTTTATGTTTTGTTTTGTTTTGTTTTGTTTTCTTGAAGTATTGACAACTGAACACAGAGCCTTATACATGTTAGGAAAGAGCTCTAACATTGAGTTGTACCCCCAGCCCTCTTATTTATTCTCAAATTGTTTTCAGAAGCCCCAATCTTACTAGGAATTAACAAACGAGGTTACTATTGGAAAATAATCACATTCGGTTTATAGACTAAAAGTATTTATTGCCTATATGCATTTTTAAGAGCTTAACTCCTCTGTAATTTACTTAACTAATCCTATCTATGCCTGCCAAGTCTATTCCCTTCAAAGGTTCTTCTGTCATTTGTCCTATTCAGTAGCAAGGTCACAGATATTTAAATAAACAGTCATGTGCTATATAAGTTTTGGTCAATAATGGATCACTTTTATGATGAACTTTCCATAAGAATATACTAGAGCTACAAAATTCCTATCATTTAGTGAATGCATAGCTAAAAAAGAGGTGAATTAAAAAGAAACTGAAGAAGAAAAAAAACCCACCAATGAAAGGGTTGGCAGATACCTTTGCAGGCCTCAAAAGGTTCCTCTTAGAGTTTTGAGGGCTGAGGTTGTAGCTCAGGTAGTGTCGCCTGGCACAAGTGAGGCACTGGGCTTGATTCTCAGCATCACATATAAATAAATAATTAAAACAAAGTATTGTGTCCATCTACGACTAAAAATATTTTTAAAAAGGAGTTTTGAAGCAAGGACCCCAACACTGAACAGTTCTCATCAAAAGGGAAGAATGTTCATGCTGCATTATTTGTTTACAAGCAAATCTAGGATGAAACAACTAAGAAAACAAACCAAGCAAACCACCATAGGTATATTTCACAAAGAGTGACATCTCTTCAAGAAAAGTCTGAGTTCCTTCAGGAGGAATTCCAGAAGGAATTCAAGAAGAATTCCAGAAGAACCCAGTGTTATCATAAGAGTTCACAGCTATATACATGTTTTTGTCCCTTAAGACTTTCTAGTAGGACAAGATGTAGAGGTAGAAGACGGAGATACTGGTGATCCTAACCCTATGTAGGCCTAGATTAAAGCATGTATGTCTCATTTTTTTGAGAAAAAAGGTTAAAAACTTTAAAAAAAGCTTAAAAATAGAAATCAAACTTATAGAAAAGTTATAAAGAAAGAATATTTTGTAGAGCTATTCAATGTGCTTGTATTTTAAGCTGTTATTATAAAAAGTCTAAAAAATTAATTTTCAAAAATTAAATTAATTTTTAAAAATTAAGGTTTATAAGAAAAATGGTACCATAAGTCAAAGTTAATTTATAATTGAAGAAAATATTTTTATAAACTCAGTGTACCAGTGTTTATGAAGTCTACAGTAATTTGTAGACCTTCATATTCACTTACCAGCCCCCACTGACTCATCCAGAATAACTTCTAGTCTTGCATGCTCCATGGTGAGTTTTTCATACAGATGTGCCATTTTTATCTTTTATAATTTATTTTTACTCTACCTTTTTTATGTTTAGATAGGGTTAGATACACAAGTGTTTATCATTTGTTTATGATTTTCTATAGTATTCACTACAGTTTGTAGTGAATTCAGTACAAGTTTGTACTCTAGTTTTAACAGTCCATACCATATAGCCCAGGTGTGGAGAAGTCTTATACAATCTGAGTTTGTGTAAGTACACTCTGTGATGACCACACGATGATAAAATCACCTAACGATGAGTTTCTCAGAATAGATCACTATAGTCAAGCAAAATATGATTGTACTACCTGATTTCTTAGGCTTTAATCTAATGGAATATTAATGGGTATTTATTCAATTTTTCATTATTAGTGTTACTATTTTGTAGCTGAGAAAGAGGAAATGGATATTTATTTGATATCCCATAATCAACAACGAAGTTAAAAATAAAAAGTGACTGGAGTGAGTTTTTGTGGAACTAGTCCACAGAGTAGTTTATTGAAATCTGATGAATGGGCCAGAAATAAACCTCAAATATGTGATCATTTCCGTAGGGCACAATCCATCAAAATAATTTATTCTCCCATTTGGGAGGGGCAGTACTGGGGATTGAACTCAGGGGCACTCAACCACTGAGTCACATCTCCAGTCCTATTTTGTATTTTATTTAGAGACAGGGCCTCCCTGAGTTGCTTAGGGCCTCACTGTTGCTGAGGCTGGCTTTGAACTTGTGATCCTCCTTCCTTAGCCTCCTGAGCCACTGGGATTACCAGTGTGCCACTGTGCCTGGCTTCTCCCATTTTTTCCCTGGTAATTGTCTTTCTTTTGATAACATATTTCTAAATCCTCTAGTGGTCACAGATTTAATTTTTTGTAATCTTCATTTTACTGGAAACCTGAAAAGGAAAAATAGGAGACTGCATGGGACCAGAAGAATTTCCCAAGAAGGTTGGCCTGATACCACAGTGGACAGGAAAGACCACATATCTCCATAGTTACTTTCAGCACCTCTTCTGACCAGCTTTCCTCAGAGGACACCCCTGTCCCCATGTCTTGATCCCTTTCTCACTACTAATCCCTCTTCTACAATTAGTGATCCTCTTAGTCACTTCCCTAAATTCAACATAACTAATCTGATTGTCTAGTGACAATCAAGTAGACACAATATGGCTGAAGTTTCCTCCAATATCATCCACCAAAACATCCTTTCTGTGCCGGTTTTCATCGGTGGGTGCAAAATACCCTTTCTGCACGTGTGTTCAGGCATTCCTCTCCATATATTCATGTGAGTGAGCATGTACACATAAATATATAGACATTTTTAATAATTACGAACACTCAACTACATGCACTCCTGTAATTTTTATTATGTAGGATTTCTGGGGCTAATAAGCAGGACATCAGGATACTCTGGTCAAATGGTATGCTAAATGTGCTACTGGATGCATTCATTCTTTCCATATTGTTATGATATAATCTACATGTATGTGGAGAGGTAGTACAGTGGAATGATAATGCATGTAATTGGGAGTCATAAATACCCCATATGAATTCCAACTGCCACTTACAAGTTGTGTAACTGTTAGCAAGATAATTCACCTTTCTGCACTTCAATTTCCTCATCTGAAAAATGGGAACTATAATAGCATATTATCTGCTGTGAGAACCAAAAGATTAAATTAATTCTTTTTAAATGTTTGAAACATTGTAGGTTTTCAAAAAAAAACAAGAATTTTCCTACTTTTTTATTTATTTATTTTTTATTGTAAACAAATGGGATACATGTTGTTTCTCTGTTTGTACATGGAGTAAAGGCATACCATTTGTGTAATCATAAATTTACATACCATAATCTTGTTTGATTCATTCTGTTATTTTTTTCCTTATCCCCAATCCCTCCCTCCCCTCTTTTCCCTCTATACACTCCTTCCTTCCTCCATTCTTGTCACCCTCCTTAACCCTAACCCTAAAGCTAACCCTAACCCTAACGCTAATCCCTCCCACCCCCCATTATATGTCATCATCTGCTTATCAGCGAGATCATTCGTCCTTTGGTTTTGTGAGATTGGCTTATCTCACTTAGCATGATATTCTCCAATTTCATCCATTTGCCTGCAAATGCCATAATTTTATCATTCTTCATGGCGGAGTAATATTCCATTGTATATATATGCCACAGTTTCTTTATCCATTCATCAATTGAAGGACATCTAGGTTGGTTCCACAATCTGGCTATGGTGAATTGAGCAGCAATGATCATTCATGTGGATGTATCTCTGTAGTATGCTGATTTTAAGTCCTTTGGGTATAGGCCAAGCAGTGGGATAGCTGGGTCAAATGGTGGTCCATTCCAAGCTTTCTGAGGAATCTCCATACCGCTTTCCAGAGTGGCTGCACTAATTTGCAGCCCCACCAGCAATATATGACTGTACCTTTTTCCCCACATCCTCTCCAACACCTATTGTTGCTGTGTTCTTGATAATTGCCATTCTGATTGGGGTGAGATGGAATCTTAGGGTAGTTTTGATTTGCATTTCTCTTATTACTAGAGATGTTGAACATTTTTCCATATGTTCGTTGATTGCTTGTACATTTTCTTCTGTGAAGTGTCTGTTCATTTCCTTAGCCCATTTGTTGATTGAATTATTTGTATTCTTTGTGCAGAGTTTTTTGAGTTCTTTATATATTCTGGAAATTAGCACTCTAGCTGAAGTATGAGTGGCAAAGATATTCTCCCACTCTGTAGGCTCTCTCTTCACATTACTGATAGTTTCCTTTGCTGAGAGAAAGCTTTTTAGTTTGAATCCATCCCAGTTGTTGATTCTTGCTTTTATTACTTGTGCCATGGGAGTCCTGTTAAGGAAGTCTGATCCTAAGCCAACAAGTTGAAGGTTTGGACCTACTTTTTCTTCTGTAAGATGCAGGGTCTGTGGTCTGATTCCGAGGTCCTTGATCCATTTTGAGTTGAGTTTCGTGGAGGGTGAGAGGTAGGGGTTTAATTTCATTCTGTTGCATGTGGTTTTCCAGTTTTCCCAGCACCATTTGTGGAAGAGGCTACCTTTTCTCTATTGTATGTTTTTGGCCCCTTTGTCTAGTGTGAGAAAATTGTATTTATTTGGGTTTGTATCCACGTCCTCTATTCTGTACCATTGATCTGTCTATTTTGGTACCAATACCATGCCGTTTTTGTAACTATTGCTTTGTAGTAGAGTTGAAGATCTGGTATTGCAATACCCCCTGCTTCGCTCTTTCTACTGAGGATTGCTTTATCTGTTCTGGGTTTCTTCTTCTTCCAGATGAATCTCATAATTGCTTGCTCTATTTCTGTAAGGTACATCATTGAGATTTTAATTGGAATTGCATTGAATCTGTATAGCACTTTAGGCAGTATGGCCATTTTGACAATATTAATTCTGCCTATCCAAGAACATGGGAGATCTTTCCATCTTCTAAGGTGTTCTTTAATTTCTTCCTTTAGTGTTCTGTAGTTCTCATTGTAGAGGTCTTTCACCTCTTTTGTGAGAATGATTTCCAAGTATTTTATTTTTTTTGATGCTATTGTGAATGGGGTAGTTTACCTAACATCTCTTTCTGAAGATTCATCACTTATGTATAAAAATGCATAAGATTTATGAGAATTGATCTTGTAACCTGCTACTTTACTGAATTCACCTATGAGTTCTAAGAGTTTTCTGGTGGAATTTCCAGGTTCCTCTAAATATATAATCATGTCATCAGTGAACAGGGATAGTTTGAGTTCCTCTTTTTCAATTCGTATCCCTTTAATCTCTTTGGTTTGTCTAATTGCTCTGGCCAGAGTCTCAAGAACGATGTTGAATAGAAGTGGTGAAAGAGGGCATCCCTGCCTTGTTCCAGTTTTTAGGGGGAATGCTTTCAGTTTTTCACCATTTAGAATGATATTAGCAATGGGCTTAGCATAGATGGCCTTTACAATGTTAAGGAATGTTCCCACTACCCCAATTTTTTCTAGAGTTTTGAGCAAGAAGGGGTGCTGTATTTTATCAAATGCTTTTTCTCCATCTATTGAAATAATCATGTGATTCTTAACTTTAAGTCTGTTGATATGGTGAATGACATTTATTGATTTCCAGATGTTGAACCAAATTTGCATCCCTGGGATAAAACCCACTTGATCGTGGTGCACTACCTTTTTAATATATTTTTGGATGCGATTTGCTAAAATTTTGTTGAGAATTTTTGCATCAATGTTCACTAAGGATATTGGTCTGAAATTTTCTTTCCTTGATGAGTCTCTGTCTGGTTTAGGTATCAGTGTGATATTGGCTTCATAGAATGAGTTTGGGAGGGTTCCCTCCTCTTCTATTTTATGGAATACTTTGAGAAGTATTGGAATGAGCTCTTCTTTAAAGGTTTTGTAGAACTTGGCTGAGAACCCATCTGGTCCCGGACTTTACTTTGTTGGTAGGCTTTTGATGACCTCTTCTATTTCATTGCTTAAAATTGATTTATTTAAGTTGTGTATGTCCTCCTCGTTCAGTTTAGGTAATTCATATGTCTCTAGAAACTTGTTGATGTCTTCGAGGCTTTCTGTTTTGTTGGAATATAGATTTTCAAAATAGCTTCTAATTATGTTTTGTATTTCACTCATGTCTGTTGTGATATTTCCTTGTTCATTACGAATTTTGGTGATTTGGGTTTTCTCTCGTCTTCTCTTTGTTAGAGTGGCTAAGGGTTTATCAATTTTGTTTATTTTATCAAAGAACCAACTATTTATTTTGTTAATTTTTCTGATTGTTTCTTTTGTTTCAATTTCATTGATTTTGGCTCTGATTTTAACTATTTCCTGTCTTCTACTACTTTTGGTGTTGGTCTGCTCTTCTTTTTCTAGGGCTTTGAGCTGTAGTGGTAAGTCGTTTATTTGTTGATTTGTACTTCTTTTGTTGAATGCGCCCCATGAAATAAATCTTCCTCTAAGTACTGCTTTCATAGTGTCCCAGAGATTTTGATATGATGTGTCTTTGTTCTCATTTACTTCTAAGAATTTTTTAATTTCCCTCCTGATGTCTTCTGTTATCCATTCATCATATAATTGTGTATTATTTAATGTCCAGGTATTTGAGAAGTTTCTGTTTTTTATTCTGTCATTTATTTCTAATTTCAATCCATTATGATCTGATAGAATACAAGGTAGTATCTCTATCTTCTTGTATTTGCTAACAGCAGCTTTGTGGCATAAAATATGGTCTATTTTAGAGAAGGATCCATGTGCTGCTGAGAAGAAAGTGTATTCGTTCTTTGTTGGATGGTATATTCTATATAGGTCCGTTAAGTCTAAATTGTTGATTGTGTTATTGAGATCTATGGTTATTATTCAATTTTTGTTTGGAAGACCTATCCAGTGGTGAGAGAGGTGTGTTAAAATCGCCTAGTATTAGGTGTTGGCGAGGATGTGGGGAGAAAGGTACACTCATACATTGCTGGTGGGGCTGCAAATTAGTGCAGCCACTCTGGAAAGCAGTGTGGAGATTCCTTAGAAAACTTGGAATGGACCCTCCATTTGACCCAGCTATCCCACTCCTTGGCCTATACCCAAAGGACTTAAAATCTGCATACTACAGAGATACAGCCACATCAATGTTCATAGCTGCTCAATTCACAATAGCCAGACTGTGGAACCAACCTAGATGCCCTTCAATTGATGAGTGGATAAAGAAACTATGGTATATATATACAATGGAATATTACTCAGCCATAAAGAATGATAAAATTATGGCATTTGCAGGCAAATGGATGAAATTGGAGAATATCATGCTAAGTGAGATAAGCCAATCTCAAAAAGCGAAAGGACGAATGATATCACTAATAAGTGGAGGATGACACATAATGGGGGGGAGGGAAGGGTTAGTGTTAGGGTTAGAGTTAGGGTTAGGGAGGGGGGCAAGTATGGAGGAAGGAACTACTGTATAGAGGGTAAAGAGGGGTGGGAGGGGTGGGGGGAAGGGAAAAAATAACAGAATGAATCAAACAACATTACTCTATGTAAATTTATGATTGCACAAATGGTATGCCTTTACGCCATGTACAAACAGAGAAACAACATGTATCCCATTTGTTTACAATAAAAAGAAAAAGAAAAAGAAAAAAAAATCGCCTAGTATTATTGTGTTGTGGTCTATTTGATTTCTGGAATTGAGAAGGATTTGTTTGGCGTACATGCATGAGCCAATATTCAGGGCATAGATATTTGATTGTTATGTCTTGCTGATTTATGCTTCCCTTAAGCAGTATGTAATGTCCTTCTTTATCCCTTCTGACTAGTTTTGGCTTGAAGTCCACATTATCTGAATGAGCATGGATACTCCAGCTTTTTGGCTGTGTTCATGTGCATGGTATGTTTTTTCCCATCCTTTCACCTTTAGTCTATGGGTATCTCTTTCTATGAGATGAGTCTCTTGCAGGCAGCAAATTGTTGGATTTTTCTTTTTAATCCATTCTGCCAGTCTATGTCTTTTGATTGATGAGTTCAGGCCATTAACATTCAGGGTTATTATTGTGATATGATTTGTATTCCCAGTCATTTGACTCATTTTTGTTTTTTGACATGATTTGGTTTCTCCTTTATTTGGTTATTCCTTTAGGCTAGTTCCTCCTGTTTCTGATTTGCATCATTGTTTTTCATCTCTTCCTCATGGGATATTTTGCCGAAAATGTTCTGCAATGCTGGCTTTCTTTTTGTAAATTTCTTTAGCTTTTGTTTATCATGGAAGGATCTTATTTCATCATCAAATCTGAAAGTAAGTTTTGCTGGGTATAAGATTCTTGGTTGGCATCTGTTTTCTTTCAGGGCTTGGTAAATGTTGTTCCAGGCCCTTCTAGCTTTTAGGGTCTGGATTGAAAAATCTGCTGATATTCTTATTGGTTTCCCCCTGAATGTAATTTGATTCTTTTCTCTCGTGGCCTTTAAAATCCTGTCTTTATTTTGTATGTTAGTTATTTTCCTAATAATGTGCCTTGGTGTGGGTCTGTTGTAATTTTCTATATTTGGAGTCCTATAAGCCTCTTTACTTGGTTTTCCATTTCATTCTTCAGATTTGGGAAATTTTCTGATATTATTTCATTGAATAGATTGTTCATTCCTTTGGTTTGTTTCTCTAAGTCTTCCTCAATCCCAATAATTCTTAAATTTGGCCTTTTCATGATTTCCCATAATTCTTGTAGATTCTGTTCATGATTTCTTACCATCTTCTCTGTTTGGTCAACTTTTGTTTCAAGATTAAATATTTTGTCCTCAATGTCTGAGATTCTGTTTTCCAGGTGTTCTATCCTATTGATTATGCTTTCTATGGAATTCTTAATTTCGTTTATTGTTTCCTTCATTTCAAGGATTTCTGTTTGTTTTTTTCAGTATCTCTAACTCTTTATTGAAATGATCTCTTGCTTCCTGTATTTGCTCTTTTAACTGTTGATTGGTGCAATCATTTAATGCCTCCATTTGCTCTTTCATCCCCTCCTTCAATGCCTGCATTTGCTCTTTCATCTCCTCGTTTGCTTCCCTGATTGTTTTAATTATGTACATTCTGAACTCCCTTTCTGACATTTCTTCTGTTGTGCTGTCATTGGGTTTTATTCATATAGTATCTAGGTTTGTTTGGGACATTTTCTTCCCTTGTTTTCTCATATTGGTCAGCTATCTGTGGGACTCTGAGATATTGCAGATTTCCTCTATTGGCTTATAGTGTCCCTGTAGATTTCCAGTGTATCACCTCCCAGCCTTCAGTAGCCTGAAGTCTTGGAGAAACTTGATAATGCAGTGCTTCCGAATAAAGCTGCCCCTAGCCCGCTACTGGTTTCAGGGCTTGGAGCTGGCTCTGTGCGGAAAGGCTCTCACTGGGCAGCCTGCTTCGAGAAGCTGACTGTGGAAGCAGCCCACCGCCGAGGGAGCAGGGCTGCCTGGGGAAGACTCTAGCTGCCCTGCCCTGCTCCAAGAAGCTGCCCCTGTCCATGCCTGCCACCCGGGCCGAGCTTCACCCGGTAGGGGAGACTCACCCCATGGCTCTATGGTAGTCCGAGTCTCTCAATGCCTCTCCTTCTTGTATTCTGGGTTCTGGAGTGACGGGAGATGCAGTCACCCTCTAGTCCACCATCTTGGATCCTCCTTTCCTACCTTTTTTTATGAAGGCAGTGTTATATGGGGCAGAAAGTGATATAATAGGAAGAATGTAGTTTTGCACTCATATATGGGGTCAAATTACAATTCTGTCATTTGGTTATCATCAGTGACCTCATCAACTTAGTTGACCTGAGTCTGAGTTCCTTCTGTAAGATGTAGCATGTAATACTTACAGGTATAAAGGGCTTGGCCATAGTAGGCTTTCAATTGTAGCTATTAATGATGGATATAAATAGACTGTTCTTAGTTTCAGATTTAGCATACCTACTCTCTGCAATTCCTGTCTGAAATTCTGTTTTCCCCCGCTTTGGGTACATGAAGTCTCTGTTTTTTAAAAAGAAATATCCCCCGTTTCTAATCCCTGTATAGCAATGTGAGCTGATTGATGTTTATCTGCATTTACAAGTGATATCATATCATTTGGAAATATGCTGCAGCATCACATTTTGGTGTTTTATTTTGTTTTGTTCGGCTGCTCCCTCTCTCTACACCCCTACCATTTTCTTCTTCCTA
This sequence comes from Sciurus vulgaris, assembly GCF_902686455.1. Lineage (NCBI taxonomy): Eukaryota > Metazoa > Chordata > Mammalia > Rodentia > Sciuridae > Sciurus > Sciurus vulgaris. The sequence continues at coordinate 44,420,072 of NC_136471.1, read as the reverse complement.
CTCACAGCAGCTGCCTAGAGTAGAGATTTGTTGCCATCCCTTCTTGATATATCCTGTACACCTATGTTGTTAAGCTGTGTAGCCATAGCATCACTGAGATGCCAGGGCACTAGTTGTCCCAGACTGTGCTTTGTCATTTATTTAATGGTAAGAAGCCAAAGGTGATGTCTCATTTTTTTGCAGACATATTAAAGGCTGAACACTATCGACCATCTCTTTGCCTCTGCAGAAACTCAGTATGATGGGAAACTTAATCTGCCACAGTGGTGCCCTGCTGTTGCTCCTGCAGGATGCTGCTCTGTTTATCAGTTCATCGTTAGACAGTGCACTGCTCAGGGCAGCTTTCATACTGGTATTGCTGATACGAATATTTGGCAGGGTTAGCCTTTGTGGTAGGATTTGAGGATTTTAAAAATGCTCCTGGCCCAAATATATCTCCCTCAATGGTCACAGTGCCTGAAATGCACACAAGAAACACTTCACTTGAACGTTCTTTCTTTGATATAAAGCAATGTTAAATTGTGAATGCTAGTCTCCAGAGAGAAGACATTGAGTCATTATCAGTGATTAACAGTCAGAACTACATTGGAATTCTTAGGCAGGTTGCTGATTCTCTTTGAGCCTGTTTTCTGTTCTGCAAAAACATAGAGTTAATAATAGATGGCTGTGAGGAATAAATGAAATAAGGATGTAAAGCACATAGTAAATGCTCAATGAACAACAGCTGGTATTAACCTTATGGAGAGTAGTACCCTGAGGATATATATTTAGAACTAGTACATTTGGTTTGTCAAGAACCAGGTGAGGTCTGGTACAGGAGCACTGCTCAGAGAAAAGGCCTTGGTAGACTGAGGGTACAGTCAGAGTAGCATGAAAACTCTGAGTGTCTGGAGTTAGAAGGGAGCGAGAGGAAGAGAATGGACTTAAACAAGGTCAAACTATATATACAAGAACACTCTGACAAGAAAAGTGTAGTCCTACTCAGTGTGATGCTTTGTGAGGTGGAGAGCCCTTCCACTGGAAGTGTACAAGCCGAGGCTGGGTACTGACAACCTGTCAGGAATACTCTAGTCTACTCCAGGAATTCTGCAATTTATATGTACATAAAAGTCACCTGGGGATCTTGTAAAATGCAGATTCTGATTCAGTTGGACTGGGTTGGGACCTGTGATTCTGCATTTCTAACCAGTTCCCTGATGATGAACATTGATATTCCTGGTCAATAACCTCACGCTTAGTAGCAAGGCTACTCTTGTAGTTCGAAAACAACTCAGTGACTCAGAAGGATATGGTGGGGAAAGCCAGTGAATTACGCAGAGTGGAAAGACTTTGATGCAATCATGATCTACAATCTGGTCCTCAGCTTTGAAATTTGATTGGTAGCATAACCAGAGTCTGGGCTCCTGGGAACTGACTCACACTTAACCAAATTCACAAGAGACCAATATATGAGCCAGAATGCCAATTGATTAATTTATAATGAGAAGTATAACTTCCAAATGAACCAGATACTAGTGTTCGCTGATCAGTGCATTATCTCCCAGTAGGCATATTTACATGAGCTGCTAAATGATAATAAGAAGGTTGCCTGGTGAAGATGCACTCAAGAGAAAGGGGAGTTCACAGGACGTTTTAATGGTTCACATCATCAAACTAAGATAGTCTGATATCCCATTCCACAATTGGGCTAGACCTCCAGAATAGATCTGGGGATGTTAGCTTCTCCATCACTCTCTTTGTCACCAGTCTGGCTCTTGTATAATCAGAATCATCTATGTATACCTGGATCTGATCATATCATTCATTTGCTCTGGTGGCTTCAATATAAATTTATTTCAAACTCATTATTAAAAAATTGTAAAATATACTGAAAAGTTGAAAACTAATACAATGGTCATCCATATATTCACCATCAAGATCCAACAATAGTTAAATTTTGCCATATTTGCTTTATGTATGTGTGTGTACATGTGACTCAACAGTCTTTAATAGTTTCTAAACTCTTCATGTTCTTGTCCAACCTTCTTGACTGGCTTGACTTTTCTTGGCTCCCCTTTGGCAATTTACATCCCAGTCATAACTCACCACTGAATATTAGTTCCCTGAATGTCATCTGGCATTCTCATATGATTGCTTATGCCTGAATATCTTTACCTTCTTTGTTTTGATAACCCTTATTATTTCTAAAGATTCAGTCACAACTATGTTGCCATAATATCCTATGCTTTTCTCAATCATAACATTTATTACTCTGTACTGTTATTGTCCCCTTACCTCTGTCTCTCTAAACTGTGAACTCATTGAGAGCAGAAACTGGTTCCTTTGTTTCCCTGCCTCAACAGTGCCTTGCACTTAGTAGGAATTCAGTAATCAGACTATCCAACTGCCTACAACACAGTTTTTACCCAGATACATCATAAGCATCTCAAGATCAACATGCCTAAAGTGAACTCATCTCTCCTCCTACCCATTGTATACTTTTAACCACCCCAAATGCCTTGATTAAATGTCATCTAGTGTTCAGAGCTAAAAACCTCAGAGTGCTCTATAAATCTTCCATCTCTTTCTTCCCTCAAACCAAATCCTGTTGACTTTATCTCCAATATACCACTTCTCTTCATCTCTATTACCTATTTAGTCCAGGCCACCTTCATCTCCCACCTGGAGCACTGCCAACAATCTTCTATCTGGATTTCCTTCTGCTACTATTTTCCCCCTGATCTATTATCCATGGTAAAACCATAGTGATTTCTAAATTTCAGATCTGATATGACTCCCTGCATATATACATATATACGTACATACATATGTATATACTGATATTACTCCCTACATATACATATATATGTACATATATATATATATATTATCCTCATATGTGTGTGTGTGTGTGTATGTGTATCCTGATTATATTATATTTTGATTCAGGATAAAGTCCAAACTTCTAGCTTTACCCAAAGGACTTTCCAAAACTGACCTTATGACTTCTCCAACTTTCTCTCTTACCACCCTTCCTCTTGTACTCCAGGTTCCAACCATTTTGCAATCACAAGGCCTGTTGTAATTGTACTTTCCCAACATTTTCTGTTTCATGTCTCAGTGCCTTTCCTTGCATTGTTCTCTGCCTAGAAAGAGTAATCCTTGCAGCACAAATGTAACCTCCTCTGGAATGTTTCTCTTATTTCTCAGTCTGAGTTGAGTGACTCTTCTCTATTTTCCACTACTGCCCTGTGCATACATTTATCATAGTGCTTACATTATATGCATAAAGTTATCATTTTATTTGTCTTTTTCATCAAAACTAATCTATGAACTTTTGAGAGCAAATAAGTGGAAGTTTTGTTTGATTTTGAATCGCAATGTTTAGCTCATAAGATATAACAGATACAGATATGCAATACATATTTGTTTAAAAGAAATGAATGGATGGACATTGCTCCAAATTTCATTTTTATAGATTACTTTATAAAATACTTCCTTTCTTTTGAATACATTGCTTCTACAAATTACAATGTAGTTGATTATCATTCAGGTAATATTGCTTGATTTAATTTTTGGCGTTTTTCATCAACAAATTCACACAATTTCTGGAATAGTATCATTTCCTAGAGATAGTTTATTCTGCTCATTTCTTTTCTTCTAGTTAATTTTAATCTCAGATATTAATATCATCAATATTTAGGTGTACTGTTCTATTGACTCCATACCTACCATTCCTTGACCTCTAAAGTCCCTTTCAATAGCCAGGGTTCATGTTTCACAAAAATGCCCATTTATTTATATTCTAGTTACTGTTTAGTGTATGGTGTTGCTTTTCTTCTAGGTTTCTCTCAAGTCATAAGAATGTCAAGTGCAGAATTGTCTCATGCTTAACCTTGGGGAATAATATTAATCAAGTAGAGGGTGGGTCAGGGATTGATGGAAGTGATTCACTGGAAATTTAACAAATGTTGGGGTAGGTAAAGAAGATTACATTTCCTTAAACTGAAAAAGTGGCTAAAACCAAACATTCTAAACATCATTTTCTCTGATTATTGCCTCAAAGTAACGATTTTATTTTAAAACTATTGTGTCCCTAAACCTGTTTGATACTAACATAGCATTTTACACTGTGCTTAGTACTGTTCTAAATGCTTTACATGTATGAATTCAATTATTTGAACCACTGTATAAAGTAGGTCCTTATTATTATTCCCATTTTACAGCTGATGAGAAAATTGAGGCACAAAGAACCAAGTTTCCCAAAGTCAAAAGTTATTCATAGTGGCCAGACACAAGATGTATTAATTCTGCTTCAGTGCATATTTATTGAGTGCCTAGTAAATGTAATAATTGACACAGTAAACAGACATTGCACACTTAAGGATAAATCATAATGCAATAATGACATGGGTGAATTGCGTAGGTAGGTCAGGCTCCTTTCTGAGAGTGGGAAAAGGAGAAAAGATGATGTTTGTTAAGGTCATGAATGGTATAGGGATAATGGTTGGGGTAAACTTAATTTGTGGATGTGGCAGAAAAAAAGGCTTGGTTTTGAGGTATGTGAAAACAGTAATTCTTTTGCGAGGACCAAGATTACTTTTAGATGCAGTATATTTAGTGTGGGGTAAGGATAGGAAGGAAATACACACGTATGACGCCTGTTAGGAGAAGGATAGGAGAAAGGTGCCATTGGAGGCCAGTAAAATTGGGTAACGAAGTGCCTTTTTCTGCCCTTACCCTAGGGAATCAGCAAACACTGTCCCCCCAGCACCACCTACCTACCCAAATTCTCTTGAATACAACTCAGACCCTTGGAATCTGCCTCTTTTGAGTAGTATGCTCATATTCTGGATCCATAATCCCAAAATGCCCTTTAGCAAATGTTTGGAGGGAAAGAGGTATTACTGCAGTTTAAAACTCACTGGAATCCTACCAGAAAGATTGTATGTTTGCAGATTCTGTAGTTCCTCTTCTGTGCATTTTTCATAAAACGACGCGACACACCTGGCCACACAAGCTCAGAGCCCACTGTAATACCTTCCCATCCTGTTACCCTTTTAAGAGGCGGATCCCGCAGTGTCCTTTCCTCCCTCCCAGCCACCTCTACCCCCAGTCGGCTGGGCGGAGCTTCATGCTAAAGCCCCAGAGCCCGACGCGGCCGCGGCAGTAGCGAAGAGGACTGGAGCTTCCAGGAGCTGCGTCTGCTGCAACCTCTTTGCTGACGCTACGTGCCTCTGGGCTCCGACCTCGCTCGTGGTGCGCCAGTCCCACTTCGCCCGTCCCCCACCTGGCTAGTACCTGGCCAAGGCCGGGGTCCTGCCAAGCGCCCGGAGGGCGCGTGCCAGGGGCCCTAGGGAACCGTGGAGCTCGCGCGCGCCATGGGGCCGCCACCCGGGGCCGGGGTCTCCTGCCGTGGTGGCTGCGGCTCTTCGCGATTGCTGGCTTGGTGCTTCCTACTGGCTCTGAGTCCGCATGCCCCAGGCTCCCGGGGGGCCGAAGCTGTGTGGACCGCGTACCTCAACGTGTCCTGGCGGGTTCCGCACACCGGAGTGAACCGCACAGTGTGGGAGCTGAGCGAGGAGGGCGTGTACGGCCAGGACTCGCCGCTGGAGCCTGTGGCTGGGGTCCTGGTACCTCCCGACGGGCCCGGGGCGCTCAACGCCTGTAACCCGCACACGAATTTCACAGTGCCCACGGTTTGGGGAAGCACCGTGCAAGTCTCTTGGTTGGCCCTCATCCAACGTGGCGGGGGCTGCACCTTCGCAGACAAGATCCATCTGGCTTATGAAAGAGGGGCGTCTGGAGCCGTCATCTTTAACTTCCCGGGGACCCGCAATGAGGTCATCCCCATGTCTCACCCGGGTGAGTGCAGCTACTAAATTGCACCCCTTCAAACCTTTGCCATGGCCAGTTTCTCCTATTTTCCTCAGTGCCCTCCTTTCCCTATCTCCTTGCTCCAAAGGAAAATGAGTGTCCCCTTTGCCCCCTCTGAGTGGGGCAGGGTCCTCCCCGAGATTCACCAGGCGTGGGGGTTGGGCGGAAAAAAAATCCTTCAGAATTTGCCTCTCAGGTGGAAAATGAGGTGCGGAGGCAGGCGAATTGAGGACTGTTTGCTCTCTTTGCATTGCCCTTTTGCTGGTGTTTCACACCGGTGCCTTGCCTTGGATTAAGTGACCGTGGGCATTGGCTTTTAAACTGCTGTGGAGAAGATCATCTGGAAATCCCTTTCTCACTCTTTGCTGTACAACAGATTTCCTCACCTCTTCCTATTTTTCTCTCCATGTTTTCTAGGTATCAGGTACAAGATTGTGTTATTGTGCCCTGTTAACCCCATTGCAATTTTGGTAGAAACTTTGCTTAGCTCTTGGATTCCCTGTCCGGTGGTCTTAGATCCCAAAGAGATTGTTGGTATCATTGTTTTTGTTTGTCTTTGAAAAATCTGATGTCGATTATTGCGTTCCAAAACAGGTGATTAAGGTTACTGAGAAAGAGGTTTGTTATGCATGAGGATAGCAAAGGCCTAGACTTTGTAAAGTAGTCCAGGTAGTTCATAAATTTGTGGAGCTGGTGTGGGTTACTGATTTTCCCCTTTAGTTATCCTTCCAGAAACTTCCCTATTTGTGATTAGGTACTCACAAATATGCTATATGTATATAATGATCCTAGGCCCCGAAGGACAAATAAAAAAAATATTGGGAGAGAAAAAGGAGGAGACATGCAACAGCAGTATATGGTGGTGTTTAAAAGCTGGGCCTCAGGTCAGACCTTGATTCAAATTTCTGCTCATTGCTTACTAGTCCTCTGACCTTGGGTAACTTATTAGAAGTCTTTTGAATCTGGATGCACTCATCATTCAGACAGGAATGATTAATAAGGAGAAGTTCATCTACAGGTTTGCCTTGAGAATAAAATGTAATAAAACTTGAGTCTAGAAGAGTATAACAGATTATTCATTCTCAGTAAAGGTTAGCTGATATGGATTAGCCTTCTAGGAGTCACTGAAGAGATGAATCTGCTTACTTAACAACTAGAGGTTTCGTGTTTTTCTAAAAACAGTATGACGGGATTTGCCTGGAGAGCACTTATTGAGTGGTATAATGGAAAGAACATTGAACTAGAGCTCAGAAGATTGAGTTCTTTTAGCTCTCTCAGCTTCATGACCTTGCACAAGTTACTTACATGTCAGATGGTAATATAGGGGTGTGTAACCAGTTTGGCAGAGTGTGCAGAGATAAAAGTGAACTAAATGAACTCTAAGATCCCTTCCAGCTCTAAAAAGCTGTGATTCTAAGATTTAGTATGTTGATTATAGGAACAAACTATGTCTTTGGTTGATAATCCATCAATTAGGATGAAATTACTTTTTAAAGTCTAGTAAAAATGAATAAGGCTTAGTAAATTTTAAACTCTTTACATTTTAGTTGGCAGTATAAAACACAAGGGTTTGACTTTGTCTCCTCCAAATGAGATTCATTTGCATGAATGATTTGTAATTGAAGTGTATTCTTTTATTAGAGTTCCTACTTAGAACCTTTTCATTTTACTTCTGTTAAGGACATTTATCTGATAGTTTCAGGAGGCAATAACTTTACCTTTGCTGAGCTCCTACTATGTGCTAGACATTCTGTATATATTTTACATTTTATTGAAAGGCAGTATGGTGTAGTAGGAAAAGCATAGGCACTGTAGTCAAAATTGGAAATTAAATTCTGGATTTATCACACAATAACTTTGTGTCCTTGGCTGGATCGTTTAACTTTACTAAGTCTCAGTTTCCCATCTGTGCGATGGAGATAATATTTATGTTCCTGTGCTTACTAAAGATAATATATGTAAACCACCTAGCAGATAATAAATGGTCAATAGATGTTTATTGTTATATAGGCTAATGCTGACAGGCAAAAATTTAATGCAGAAATATTATTCAATTGATTTGAAGATATGAATGCACTGGAAACCTAATTATGGCTATTGTATTTCAGGATATCATATAGGAATAAAGCCCTAAATACTGATCACTTAACTATTCACAAAGGTATTTTGATACTTTAAAAACTTATTATTATCCAAGATGATGGTGATAGCAAATATTGCCATTAAGCTAACTAGCCAAAAACCTGGAAAATTACATGGGGTATAGAATCACGTTTCTCCCTTGAACTCCTGGAGAAACTACTTTTCAACATGGGGGGAAAATCACGTTGTATATTTATTTGCAAAGTGCTATATTGTTTACTTACTCCTGAGAGTAAGCCTAGGGCTTCCTTTTAATGTCTGGTTGAAAATAATTTATCTTGGATTGTAGTGGCAGAGAGGTAGGACTGAGGTTTAAGTGTTAACTCATTATATATTCTCGTGAATTATACAGGGGTCACCAAATGTGGAGAAGCCATTGCTCTCTTCTTTGTTTATAAAATCTCTCTTTACCCACTCTCACAGGGGCCAGCGCTTGAATTGTTTGTCCTTTGTTCCAGTTTGTGCTGAGTGTCCACACTCTCACTTATCACAATCCTGTGATCATGAAGATACATTTGTTTCAAGTAATAGAACTAACTAACTGGTTTAGAACAGTTGCTTTGATTTTTTTGTTTAGCAGAGAGAAACTCCACTGTGTAATATCAATCAATTTGGAAAGCAAGGCTATTTTTATATATACCAAAATTTCACAAAAGGTAGTTGTAACCTAGCATCAACCCATGCAATTAATTTCTGTGTTTCATTTTGATTGCAATGTATTCAGCAACTCCTGCTTCTCACAGATAATTACAAATGATAGATATTCGTTAACAGTGTCTTGGAATCTCTGGATATGTATTTTTTGAATCAAATGGATCTAGAAACCTGGAAGGAAATTTTGGTTTCAAAGTTTAATTATTCTTCAAAGTTCTTAAGTATGAAAATTAGATAAAAAGCAGCCAAAACTTGGAGTAAGCACTAAAGCCATCTAAAATGTAGATTGTCATGATCAGACACATTAAGCATGCTCTTGTTGCGCAACTACTGTTCTTACTCTAAGCAGATGGGCCTGAGCCTTGCCTGCTGTCTAATTGAGCACAGCCTCGGGGTTGAAGTGGTGTGTGTACTTGCTTGTACAATTTTCCTTGAGTCAACATGTGCAGGCATGAATTTATTGAAAGACCCATGCAAGATACAGCCTTCCTAATCCATGACACATTTACAAGAATTTGAAATATATGCAAAGGGGTAGCAGGAGAAGTATTTCTGAGGTCTGTGAAAAAAACAAAGTGAATGAACAAATAGTGTAAGTTAATGATTTGGTGGTCTCCAATGAGATACAGTTTGACATATAAAACAGTTACTTATGTACATTGTTGAAAGCAGAGCAGATTAGTTAAGGGGGTGGGCTAATATATAAAATAAGCATGTAGTATTTTTAAACTCTTAGGCCAATGATTTTACTTCTTGGTTTTCTGCTATTTAAGATGGGCACAATAATAAATTTGCCTCATAAGGTTGCTAGGATTAAATGAGATAATGCAGAAAAGTGTGAAGTGCAGTGTATGGCATATAGGAAGCTAATATTTTAATAAAAGTGAAAATAGTTAAAAGTATTGCAGAAAATGAAAATCGAATCCTACATCAGGAGAATATAATTTGAAAACGAATAGACTAGAGTAATTTAAAGTCCACATTACCCAAAGTCATAACTTGGACCCTTTAAAAACAGGTTGAGTAGATGGAATTTTTACAAGGAAAAGATTTTTACAAGGTTTGCCATTCTTTTCTTACATAACTGCTTTTCCTTAAGTGACCAATCTTCTTTCCATTCACAAAGGACTTTGCAACAGTATTTGACACTTCTTTATCACTACCTGAGTCTCTTCTCAACTCTTAGCTTTAATTCTACTAGACGTTGAATTTGAACAGAACCTTTTTTACTATAGTAAGAGGTTCACAAGAGGATCAAAAGAGCTTGGGTGGTGATGATTCACTCATGTAAATTAACATTCACAAATCCATTTCCAGATGCATCCTTCTTGGTATCTCTGCAGTACTGTATTTAACATTATTGGTCACTCCTTTGAAACTCTCCCAAGCAGTTTCTTGCTTCTATGGCCTCTCTTTTGTTTCATTTCTGGTATTTCATTAAACCATTCATATAACACTTTTCCCTTACATTCCATGCCACTACCACTCTCCCCCTTAAAAAACAGCTATCACATCCAGTTGATTCTATCACTCGAAATATTCTCACATCTGTCCCCTTTTACCTTGCAACTATTATCACCCTGCTTTCAGTTCCTGTGTCTTCTCATGAGGGAAAAATTGTTAGATTCTCAATTGGTCTCCTTGCTCCAGTCATTTTCTCCCTGTATACAGTTCTTCCTCCAAGTTTAGACTATATTTCTAAGCATATCACCCATGACTCTTAATAATCTGATCACAAATTGCTCTCTAAGCTTTATGTCCCTCTTCTCTCATGTTGATCCCTAAATATTATTATTCCTTTGCTTGTACTTCTATATTGCCTATACATCCCCTTCTTTCAGTTGTACTCTTCAAAAATTCACCCATTTTTTGACAAAACAAATCTTCCTACAATCTACAATCCTTTCTTTTTTTCATTTAAAAATTTTAGATGTATTTTATTTTAATTGACACATAACAATACACACATTTATAGGGTACAGTATGTGGTGTTTCTATACAATTCTTTTTTTTCCCTCTTCCCAGTACAACTCACACCCAAAACAAAATGGTCTTTTTGATCATGATGGCACTTCATCTCTTAGAGTACTTTATGCATTTACTGGTAGTTATTTGTTTACATATTTAACTTTCATACTGAACGTAATCATTTTAATGTTTGGTTAATCTTCAGAATCCCCATAAGGATCTTTGGATGTTTTCTAGAAATGCTTGTTGAATTGCCTTAAACACCCAAGAACTCTAATGCCAGATGATCATAAGATTCAGTAGAAAAGTATCTAAGGAAATTGATTGGAATTCAAACCGCTGACTATTTACCAGGGGTCTACTGAGTACAATGTATTGTGCTTCCTTCTTGAGTAATACAGAATAATTAAGGTAAAGTACCTGCCCTGTTTAGGAATGTAGAATCTAGGAGGAGGAGGAGGAGGAAGAACAACATACAATAAAAGTGTACAAATATTTCAAGATCTTGGGCTTCCTAATTTCTGTGGTGACCACCATTGTTTTAGTCAGCTTTTTAATTGCCAGGACCAAAAGACCTGACAAGAACAATTAGAGGAGGAAAAATTTATTTGGGGATTCATGGTTTCAGAGGTCTCAGTCCATGATAACCAGCTTCATTCCTTGGGACCTGAGGTGAGACAGAACATTATGGCAGAAACTGTGTGGTAGAGGGAAGCAGCTCATTTGATGATCAAGAAGCAGAGAGAGACTCCACATACCAGATATAAAATATATACCTCAAAGTCATGCCCTCAATGCCCACATCCTCCAGCCACACCCTACCTGCCTTCAGTTACCACTAAATTAATCCCTGTCAGAGGAATAATTCTTTGATTAGAATAAGACTCCCATAACCCAATCATTTCCCCTCTAAACCTCCTTGCATCGTCCCACACGTGAGCTTTCAGGGGATACCTCACATCCAAACCACGACAACCACCATGTGCCAGTTTTATGGATATTTAATAGCAAAATGACCTAGATAACAAGAAAATAGTGACAAATATGTTTTTAGAGCTTTAAATTGAATTCTCCCTGTGTTTTTTGATGTTTCTAAAATTATTTACACCAGCCTTCGATTGTCTCCAATTAGTATACTCCCATTGAACATGTTAGTGAGCATTGAATTTCATAACATAAATGAGAACACCCTCTTTTTTATTTAAAAAAGGGAAATGTAGCTTGATTACCAGATTGTTGTCTCAGTATATAAAGAACTTTTCCCCCCTTCAGTCTCTGGAACATGTGTGTTATCCCATACAGAATGCTACATTTAATGTCTGTTTCCAGTCAAATGGAAGAAAGAGAAGGGAGTACCAAGGACATTTTCTCAGTTATCTTCTGATTATAAAATTGTTTATATTTTCTGTAGAGAACTTGGAAAATATAAAAAAGTATAAATAAAAGTTACCCCTAATTCTACAATACAGATAAATATTATTAATATTCCTTAACATTTTTCCATGCATAGCCCTAGCTTTGTAGTTTACTTTTATCATGATGGTTGATTTTTTTATAAGTATTAATGTAGTATTAAGAAAATACAGAAACATTAAAAGACCCACAAATCTGTAGCTATAGCCATTTTTTTAGCATTTTAGTGTGTTTTGTTGTCATCTTATTTTTCTGTGTGTGTATATAATTTAAAGAGCTGAATATATTCTATCTACTGCACCCCATTATCACACCCAGTGCTTTTGATTGTAAGCCTTCCTTGTGTGATTAAAAATAGAAAAATGTTTCTCATGGCCATTGACTGGGGGTTGGGGACTGAACCTCTCTTGCATTAGCTAGCAAAAAGGAAATGCAACAATTTGATGGGAAGTAGTATGGATTGGGTCATATAAAACAAAAATTTGCTCCACAGAAGTTTACATTAAAATACACTTACTATTTTTTATCCCTCCCCTTATTTTGGATTAACTTCTATATATCAGAGAAAACATTTGACCTTTGTATGTCCACGAGACACTAGTTAAAAAATTATAAATAGAAGAGATATCAGCAGAGTAGAGAGAAGGGAAAAGGGGTGGGAGGAGAAGAGGGGAAGGGGAAATACTGGGGACTGAATTACAACAAATTATATTCCCAGCTTTTATAATTTTGTCAAAATGAATCCTAATGTTGTGTATAACTAAAAAGAACCAGTAAAAAGAAAAAAATACATATACTTACTAGTCATAAATGTGGGCTGGTCTAATCCCATATGCATTGCCTTTGTGGCACTGGTCTTTTGAAAGATTTGATTACCAATTGTGCTTCTTTTCTCTTCTCTCACAATATTCCCATAAGTGATATCTTTTTCAGAACTGAGGATTGCCACCAGTTTCCCTGTTGCTTAAGTAGCACCTCACTGACTGAAGTAGCTTTTTAAAAAGTCATTATGGTCACTGAACTATAAACTATTTTTGGGTTTTTCCCCAAAGTTTATTTGTCAGGGTATTACACATTTTTTGAGAATGAATAATTTCTACATATGTAAATTTTTTGAAGTACTACATGTAGCAAAATAGTACATAAATCAATAGTTTAGAGCTCAGTGGATTTCACAAAGTGAAAACACCTGAATAACAAGCACCCAGCTCAAGAAACAGAAAGTACCAACCCCAGAAGATAACCTTGCACCCCAATGTGAAGAATTTTTGATGTAGCACAATTACCAACTTTGTCTCCTGAGGGAATGACCTCTTGTAGCATTGTGATAGAAGCCCATTTGCCCACAGAAACAGTGTCCTTCACTGCACTGGGGCTATGTTACAATGGTGATCCACAGCTGCATGCTGTAGGGAATTGGTATCAAGCACAGAGCATGTGCATTTTTTTGACGCAGTTACTAAGCCAGTTCAGAATTGCCACACATGGCTGTACAACACCCACCTTGGAGCTCTATGGGCAAAGCAGTACACAAGGGCTCTTTGTTATTATTCCATTTCCTGTTCTTTTCTTTTCTAGCAGTGTGTTTGCCCTTTATGCATCACGGTATATAGCTAGTGCTTGAACTTGCCAATAGGCTTACTACAGTATTGATTTCTTACAAAAATGTTTGGTGATTCATGCTGAACCGTGGGAAACAAAACTTGATGGAGGTTATTAGGTTCAGAATCTGGTTGTGGATTACTTGGTTTTAACACTTGAATGATCAAGTTAGGTACAAATCTGTGAGTTTGAGTTAACTATATTCGTTTTGACCTTTTTTGAAGAATTACAGTACTAGAATTGACTTGTTGGTGTGTTTTTGATTCTCTCTAGACATTAATTTACCATTCCAGACAAAATATTGACATGACTTGGTTAAATGTTGCCTGCAACTAATAATGTCTTAGTTTTTTTGAAAAAAGAAAATACACCATAATGCTAACATTGTTGGCAAAATTATGGATGATGATTTTTCTCTTCAGTATTTTTCTGGATTTCCTAGAATGTTTTATAGTTATGATCAGAAAATTCAGTTATTTTAAAAAAAACTCAAATACTCAAATAGTGTTGATAAAACATGAAGAAAGTGTTAATAATGTGACTATAGCAACAACAAGAACAAAGTGTATCTGCTAATAGAAATGATTTACAGACTACTATGAAAATTTAAGAATTGCTTTGACTTTTTGAAATATCTAGCCCATATAATTGTTAGTGTGATCCTTTCTTGTTAACACTTCTTAGATTCTTCATATGTAAACTGGGCCTTGAACATTGAAGAACTTTAAGGACTGATTCTTCACATTTTAATGTGGAACTTTTCTATTTACCCATTGCATCACTATTTGTATTTTTCTTTTTATCCTTCCTTCACACACATAGAAATATACCTTACCTTTCTTGGTATTTTTGTTTCTTTCCCAGAAGAAGCCTACTTAACCTCACTAGCACCCTTCAATATCCGTTCTATTTCATACTTTTCAGATTAATCCTAAATCTAATAGTTTATTATAAAGAATTTAATGTGTTGGTGATTTTTACTCATGAGACACTGAACTTTCCTGGCACTAGTAGCTTTGTCATTCTAGAAAACAAAAGGAAATTTTACTAGAATAAGGGCACCAGGAAGAATCATGGTGTTTTTATTTTATACTTTATTAATGATATATTGAACATATAAGCTCATTAAAATTGAATTGATTATTAATTTCCCTTGAAATTAGTATGAAACTCCACCAGTTGATGGTTCACATAAGAAACTATCATATTCAAGGGTTGTTTTGGTACCGCTTCTTTTCCTCTTAAGATGCACTTTGTGTCCTCCTTTTCCCCCTTACTCTGCCTTTCACTACTTGGTAAATTCTGCCTTATGTACTTTTACATGCATTCATGTATACACACAAACATACTTTCTCTCTCTGTCTCTGTTTGTCTCTCTCTGTGTGCTTGTTTGTCTTTTTCTCTTTGCCAGAGCCCCTTCTTCATCAAAAATATTGTGCTCCCTTCACTGTGATTCCACTTCTTTTTTTGATGGTGAGGGATACTGGTGATTGGGTCTCTACCACTGAACTACATCCCCAGCCCTTTTTTATCTTTTATTTTAAGACAGGGCTAGCTAAGTTGCTGAGGCTGGCCTTGAAATTGTGATCCTCCTGCCTCAGCCTTCCCAAGTCTCTGAGATTATAGGCATGCACCACTATACCCTGCTGATTCCACTTCTTTTGAAGTGAAATTAAACAGTATGACAAACCATTGCCCTCAGTATCAATGACTAAATATATCTCTAACTCCCATAATCTCAAAAACCTCCGAGAATCAACCATGTAATCCTCCCCATTAAATATGCATTTTCTTATGTTCCAGTATTCAAGATAAATATTAAGAGTCTTTGTTTGTTTTGGATTATAATATTGTTTTTTGAAATGTTTTATTACAAATTTGGGTTAAATAATAATTTCTATTTGCTTTGCAATTTTAGTCCTCAAAGTATTTTCATATTCAATAATGTGTGGGCTGTTTGGAAACCCAAACACTGTTTAGCAACTTTACTATGGCAAAGTGAGTTTTCTCTAGTTCCAAACTACTAGCTTACAAATAAATCCTTAAAACACGACCCATTGGTATTTCTGTTGTGGTTATTGTTCATTATGATAGCCCTGGTAAGTATAGTTCATTATATTCTTTCCGGCTACACTGGTGCAGTGTTATTCAGTCACTTTGTCATGTTGAGCAATTTCCTACCTAACGTTTTCCATGTGTTTCAACTTAAGGACTCTGCATTTTGTTTTCCTAATCAGTGATGATTTCAGAAGATATTATTTATTTTAATAACATTTATAATGTTCTTAAAAGTTTTACAAATATATCTTAAAAGTTTTACAAATATTTGATTTGTGGTTGGTTAGCCATCAGTAAATTTTTAAGTACATCTTTTCTCATTTTAGCAGATTTTAGCAGCCACTTGACTGAAGGCTAGAAAGTATCTGTGTATGAGGTTTTTATTCATAGAACCATGAGCAATCTATATTTAATCCTGTTGTAAAGAAGTTTTCATAAGGGTGTTTAAGTCAAATTCTTGTTTACCACCACCACCATTTCATTTTGACAAGAGGACAAGATATGTAAGAGAGATGGAAAGTGACCAATGTTAAATCACCCTTGCCCCAACCCCCAAATTCCTCCTTTTATGCTGTTCCTCTCTAACTGTGCCTTTTGGTTGAAGTGGCAAACAAGACAAGGGAATTGACTTAACTTGAGTAATATGATTAAAGGCCAACAAATTATCATTTGAAGTTAAAGAAAGCTACACAATTGCTCTATTTTTATTTCCATCTATTTTACCAAAGGTGGATGTGTTCCATTTGCAAATGGGAGATGTCATAGTACAATGGGAGAATGAGTGTCCTTGAATCACACTGCTTAACTTGAATTCTAGCACTGCCAATTAAATACGTGATTTGGTCAGGTTGGTAACTGTACCTCATTTGTCTGGTTCATAAAAAGTAGAATAATAATACCTACTTTCCATGATGTTAGCAATAAAACATTTGGCCTTTACTGAGCAATGAGTGAATGTTAGTTCTCTTGAACTCTTTGCTTCTAATTTTTTTTTTTTTTTGGTGCTGGGAATTGAACCCAGGGCCTTGTGCATGCAAGGCAAGCACTTTACCAACTAAGTTATATCCCCAGCCCAGCCTCAATTTTTTTTACTACTAAACATAATAATTCCCCTTTGGTTATTATAGCTATTCAGTACCACACTTTGAAATATGTAACTGTTTATATGCAGAAGCAGAAAACAACTGTGACATCCATATTGCTATTTTTTTTGGAAGTTCCTGAGAAATGTGGATATAAATCACATAATCAAGAAATGGAAAGAACTATCTTATCTTTCTTCTCTCCTGTGTATTTTCATTTTAAGCAATGGCAAAATCTTAAAATTAAGATTTTATACTCCAACAATGGAAATGGCAAATGACAGTGGCCCTTTTGCTAGCATGGTGGTAGAGAAGGAACATAGGACTCAGATGAATTTTAATATGAATATGTAATAGCTTTGTGACCCTTGCCAAATTAATCTCTTTAAAACTCAAGTCTCTTCCCATGTAGAATGGAGAATGATAATTGCAACTACTTTACAGGATTATGATGAGCGCTAAATTAGATAATATAGGGAAAGCACTTAGTACATATCCTGGTACATAGATGTTTTAGTCAGTTTTTCATCACTGTGACCAAAAGAACTAAGAAGAACAACTTACAGGAAGAAAAGCTTATTTTGACTCAATGTTTCAGAGGTTTGGTCCTTAGACAGCCAACTCCATAGGTCTGGTCCAAAGAAGAGGCCA
Source organism: Sciurus vulgaris (assembly GCF_902686455.1). Taxonomy (NCBI): domain Eukaryota; kingdom Metazoa; phylum Chordata; class Mammalia; order Rodentia; family Sciuridae; genus Sciurus; species Sciurus vulgaris. The sequence goes on along the minus strand of NC_136471.1, from coordinate 44,402,646 downwards.
AAAATCATGGCAGCAGTGTGTGACAGAGGGAAACAACTCAGGATATGGCAACAAGAAGCAGAACTCACTCACCAGGGACAAAATATAAACCCCAAAGTCATACCCCCAGTTACCTACCTCCTCCAGCCACACCCTACCTACCTACACTTACTACCCAGTCAGTCCAATCAAGTGGATTAATCCATCAGTTAGGTTGAAGCTCTCATAATTTGATCATTTCACCTCAGAACATTCTTGAATGTTTTCATATATGAACTTTTGGGGGACACCACATATTCATACCATAACAATAGAGAATAGCTTACTTTCCTCCTACCCTCATCTATAGTTCAGTCTTGGCAATGTATATCATTGTAGTAATTCTCAGAGCCTCTAAAAAGCTAAAGAAAAAATAAATTTAAAAAATTCAAATAAAGAGGGCTGGGAATATAGCTCAGTAGGTAGAGTGCTCTGGGTTCAATCCCCAGCACTGCAAAAAAAAAAAAAAAAAAAAAAAAAAGCTAAAGAAACCAGGTGTAACTTTGTTTAATGCTTTATTTCTGAATTTATTTATTTGTAGAACCACTTTTATATTTAAATACTTAGCATTTGAAATGTAATTTAGGAAGTAGTGATACCATTCACTTGACAATTTCTTCCTTCTCTAACATATTTTATTTTTGGTTTCATTTTGTTTTATATTTAGGCTGACCCTATATTTTAATAGCATCAAAAATTTGTCAGTGTCAGGAAGTGACTAAACCAATAGAGTTGCCTCATTTATGATAAGAACACAATGTTTTCAACTGTGATAGCAAACATTTAGTTATATTTCTTTGTACCTTTTATATCAGGTTAATAAAACTTCAAAGCATAGATCTACAATCAAGGTTTATTCTCTTTATTGACTTTCAGAGACAATTTAATGTAAAAAAATAAAAATACAAGTGAGATAAGTTTGTGTTTGCTTTTATTATTAAGTGTGTGGGCTAGAGTGCAGAAACTAACTTTTGTGATATTTCATAGAGAAAGAAATGTAGTATACTCAGGTAGTAGAATATTATTTTTTCCCCAAAACTAGAAATTGAACCCAGGGGCCCTCTACTATGGAGCTACATCCCAGCCCTTTTTATTTGTTTTTGTTTTCTTATTTTAAGATAGAGTCTCCCAAAATTGCCCAGGCTGGCCTAGAACTTGCGATCCTCCTGCCTCAATCTCCAAAGTTTCTGGGATTATAGCTGTGTGTCACCACACCTGGCAATAGTAACTTTTATTTTTATTTTTTTTGGAACTTGTATGATACCAAAAGTTGTGAAGAGAGGCACACCAAATTTTCATTTGCTCTATGGATACCTAATGTAATACTAACTAATTGGACTACTATAACTCTTGTACCTGTGGGCCAGGACAAGATGAAGACCTTATCTCTCAACAGAATATTCTTCCTAACTTTAATGGTAAATGAAATTTCCAATCTAATCACCTTTTACAAATTATTTCTGAATAGGATGCATGTAAAAAGAGATTCCAAAATGAACAAAAGTTTCAAATCCCATTTATGACTAAAATCCTGTGCTAGATATTCTTAGGAGGAGAGGACTGAGCAAATAGATAAAGAAAACTAGTAGACTCCTTTCCTTCCAAAGAGCTCACATTTTCAATCTCTATTGTATTTTTGATAATGATATTTTCGTGTGTGTTATGGTTTGGATCTTAAATGTCCCCCAAAGGCCATCACTAAAGGCTTAGTCACCATCCTGTGTCACTATTCAGAGATAAGACCAAATAAAAGGAAGTGAGGTCACTTGGGACATGCCCTTGAAGGGATTTTGAGACCTCAGCCCCTTCCTGTCTCTTTCTGCTGCATGGCCAACACAAGGTGAGAAGCCTCCTCCACCATGCACTCCCTGTTGTGAAGTTCTACCTTGCCACAGGCCTCAAACAATGGGACCAAACAGTCATGGACTGAACCCTCTGGAATCATAAGCCAAGATAAATCATTCCTCCTTTTGTTTATCACAGGTGTTTTGTCACAGTGACACAAAGCAGACTAACACAGTCTGGCACTCAAGTAGCAATCAAGTAGGGTTTTCAGATCTACACAAAAATGGCACTGTACAGAGTTGGACAACATTTCAGGTACAGAGTGCATGTATCTTCTATGCATTCTTGTGCTAGTTCTACCTGGGCTAAAAGGTTGAGAGTAAAGGAGCAAATGGTGGAGGCCATGTCCCAGTTTCATTATAAGTCTAGACTATGACCTAATTCTGTGCATATATGTTTTTCCCTGGATACAACAACAATTTATTCAGTGTAATTCTCTTTTCCAAGGCTTTGTAATATAGGAAAACAGAACTGATGAATACAAGACAAAAAGATCACCAAATTCCAAATGTTCATTTATGTTTTCTTTCCCTGAAATTCATGTCTTCTGTTTATCTTTTTTTTACTGTCCAACGAATAATATCTTTCTAATTATTTAGCCTGTTGTACTTATCTTGTTAGTAGTTGCTTCACCTTGCACCATCAGATATTCTTATCAGATTCTGAACAGCTCTGGATATTGCAAAATTTATTATCCAAAGTATTGAATACATTAATGATGTAGAGTTTACTATCATTCCTCCAGAAAACATTTACAAGGAGCAACAGAAAATTATTGATTTAGTTTCTAGGACCTCTATCACCAAAAAACAAAACGACAATAGAAAACTAGCATAAGAAGGATGTGGTCACATGACTGTAGTCCCCCTTCTCAGGGAGGTAAAGCAGGAGGATCACAAGTTCTAGGTCAGCCTCAGCAACTTAGTGAGACCCCCATCTCAAAAACTAAAATGTGCTGGAGATGTAGCTCAGTGGTAGAGTATCCCTGGGTTCATTTTTCAGTACCACTAAAAGAAAAGAAAGATAGAAAATGTTTGCAAAAAATTTGTGATATATTCACAGAATATCCTATTATTAATGAGATATACCTTCTATAACTTTCTGCAATGGAGTATTTTATTGCTTTCTTTTTTACAGTATCTACACAATTTAAAGTTTTATAGAGATGCAACTTGTCCCAACTGCTTCAAGACTTCTTATTTATGCCCTTTGAACATTTTCCTAAGTGCCAAAATGCCAAAATCATCAGTCTCCTAGTGAACCAGAATGACTGTTCTGATTTGAACTTAGGGCTAAAACAGCATATGTCCTAGTACCTGAACATAAATCTGAAACTGAGGTGTATGGTCATTTCAACAGAGTCAGCACTGTGACAGTAAGCGTCACACTAAACACAAGATCTAAAGAGCAGGATGAGTATATAACTTCTTATCTTTACATATTGTATATCCTTGCTGTAGTCAGACATATCCTGTTTAGATATGCCATCCTCGTATGTAGGGAGGAGGTGCACCTTGGACTCTGTCCACCACAATTATCTTTAAAGTATAAATTTGTTTTCATTTTGAATTAATTCAAATTATACTAAATATAGCATACTATAGGTTCCTCCCCCATCTTTGAAGAATATATTCTTTTTTTGGGGGGGCGGGTGCTGGGGATTGAACCCATGGCCTTGTGCTTATAAGGCAAGCACTCTACTGACTGAGCTATCTCCCCAGCCCATGAAGAATATATTCTAAGATGTTCCATTTATGCTTTAAACCTCAGATAGTATTAAACCCTATTTATAGTCTGTTTTCCTATATAAACATGCCCATGATAAAATTTAATTTATGAATTAGACACAGTAAGAGATTAATAACAATAACTAATAATAAGAGAAAAATTGTAACATTATAATAAAAGTTATTTAAAATGTATCATTTATTTCTAGTGTTTTCCCTGTAATATTTGAATGGAAGTTAGCTGAAAATGCAGAAAGGGAAACCATGGGTAAGATGGAACTACTGTACTTAAAATTACATTCATCAAACATTTATTTGACAAATATTTATATATATTCCATTCCAATTACTCTGTTAGATGTTGTGGATACAGTTATGAAAGACATAGTTCTTAACCTGAAGAAGTTCATGGTTTAGTGAAGGACAAATAAACCAGATAACTACATGGGAAGCCTGTGTTGAACAGTATAAAAGTGGGACATCTAAACCAGATGGGTCAGGCTCTTATAAAAGGACGTTGAATTTTATTCTGTAGGTGATGTGGAACTTCTAAAGAGTCTTTAGCAAAAGAATAATAAGAATATTTTCCCCTTTTGGAAAAATTTCTATGATGGCCATGAAGAAAATGAAATAAAGGGCTAAGACTGGTAGCTTAGAGCACATTAGAAGGTCATTAATGGAGAATTAGGTGAGATATATTAATGACAATAGAAATTATTAGAACAGGAAAAGAAAAAGACTATTATATGATTAACTTTCAAACATAAATGTGGCTAATTTTCAAACCTCTTACTTGAAAGTTCATTACATATTAATGAAAACAAAATAATTCTATTGTCAGAGTCATTGGTCTGGACAAAGTAACTGGACAACCATCTTGAAATTCTCTGACTGTAAAATCACACTATGATTAAACTTCAATATTTCTCAAAGTATGGTCCACAGACCACATGCAGCAAAATAACCCACAGAACTTATTAAACCCATAGATTTTCATGCCCCACTCCAGACATACTGAGACAGGGAATGGGTCCCAGGGAGCTCAATATTTTAACAAGCTTTTCAGGAAATTCTCATTCAAATTAAAGTTTGAGGATCATTAATTCTAGCCCAGAAGTTCTTAAAATGTGATCTAAGAACTTCTGGTCTCTCAGATTCTCTCAAAGGTCCATGATGTTAAAACTACTTTCATAATAACATTTAGTCATTATTTACCTTATTCACTATTTAGTCATTATTTACCTTATTCACTATGTTGATATTTACACAGATGAAGTAAAGCAATGGTGACTAAAACTGCTGGTATCTTAAAAACAATTAAGATGGGGCACCAAACAGTATTAATTGTCGTCTCTATCCCCAGGCACTATAGGAAAAAGAAAATGCCAGTTTCACATAGGAATGTCCTTGATGAATCAGTAAGAATACTTAATTTTATTAAATCTCTACCCTGCACAACTTATATATATGTACATTTCTGTGTGATGAAATGGAAAGTAGGCCTAATACACTTTCATAGCACACCAAAATATATTTCTCTGAAGGAAAAGCAATTGTGTGACACAGTTGTCAGCTGAACTAGCTGCTTTCTTCAAACAACTCCTTTTAACTTGAAGACCTACTGACAAACAACAGCAATTCAGACTTAAGTATTTGGAAGATCTTTTGTAAAAATGAAAAATGAGCCTGTCATTTCAAGAAAAACAACTGACAGTGTTTGTTGGCCATGATATCAGTTTTCAAACAAAAATTAGAATTTTGTAAAACTTTTTACCCATCATGTGAGCTTGATAACTTCCCAATACTTAGACTTTTCTAATGAGATCAATGGTGATATTAATATATCACCAATATATTTTTTGATATCATATAATCTGGAAATGAGTCACCACTTGGAAGATCTACATTACTCAGTGAACCAATATTTTCCAAATGACCAAGGCATGGTATTACAAAACTATGAATGAATAAAAGATCCATTCAGCCTGCAAGGTAAACTAATAGGTTTTCAGTTAACTAAGTAGAAAAAGTTCATTGATATGGCTTCAAATTCTACCTTGCACCTAATGTTTAAGAAACTGCCACATATTGGGTTTTAGTGTAGTATGAAAGAAGAATATTTATGCTACTAAAAATTGTTTTAAAACACCACTCAATTTTCCAATTGCATTGTATATGTGAGTAAAAATTTACTTTATATGCCTCAAACAAAATAGAATAACACAGTTGGATTAAAGCAAAAGCAGATATGAAGATCTAGACTTGTTTACCTGTCTTCTTGCCCAGCCAGGGAGAGTGGTGCATGTCTGTAATCCCAGCAGCTTGGGAGGATGAGGCAGGAGGATTACAAGTTCAAAGTCAGCCTCAGTAATTTAGCAAGCAACTTGTTAGGCAAGGCAACTTTAGTGAGACCCTGTCTCAAAATAAAAAAAAAATAAATAAAGTTATCCAAATGACAATACTACTCTTCTTTATTGTACTTTTTGGCAAATATAGTGATTTTTAATAAAATTATGTTAATCATATTGCTGTATGTCTATGATTATTTAAATGAATGAATTATTTTTAAAATTACATAGTGTTAAATTCTAATCTGGTATCAATAGAAATAATCTACATAAGCAGTCATTGAGGCCTTCAATAACTTTAAAGAGCCTAATGTGTTCCTGAGACCAGAAAATTGGAGAATTGCTGATCTAGCTCTTGGGTTCCTAATGATAGACTAAAACATAACCACTAGTGGATGTCAGAATAGTTCAGGCAACAAGCACTAGGTGTTTTTAATAAAAATTCTAAGAATTGCTTACCTGTAAGTATGACATATCATGCACAAGTTATTCACTTGTAACTTTTTGAACACTGTTACATATATTTCCTTATGTTTCCTGAAGACTCCATTTACCAAAGATATTTTTTGTATACTATTATCAAGTCTGTGATTCAATCCGTGATGAAGTATTGCCTTCAAAACTAGGCAGGGCACAGTAGTGCACACCTTAATCCCAGAGACTGGGAGGCTGAGGCGGGAAGATTGCAAGTTTGAAGCCAGCCTCGGCAATTTATCAAAACCCTTTCTCAAAATATAAATAAATAAACAAATAAATAAATGAAAAGGGCTGGGGATATAGCTCAATGGTAGTGTGTCCTGGGTTCAATCCTCAGTACCAGGAGTGAGGGGGCCTACAACAGAAGTATTTGTTAGTGCAAGGCAGAAATGCAATTTACTATACATGATTATATGCCTGTGTTTTTTTTAATTGGCTTATAAAATGATAATGGTAAAATGTGATTTTGGTCATCATCTCTGCCATTACCCTTCCCCCCAAAATATGATCTGCAGTAACACAGAAGGTTAAGAACCATTGTTTTAAAAAACAGCTTACCAATACTATGTCTATTCTAAAACAGATGAGGTTTTAAGAAAAGGCTAGTTAGAAGCATGTTGACATCTTCAAGGGGCATACAGTACTGATTTGGTTTTGTTCCTAGTGAGCCACAGACCTATGTTTCCAGATATTTTAAGAAATCATTTTTATATTTGCTTCCTTAATGATGTGCCTATTGTTTTTAATCAAGGGAACTTCTATGAAGTAGTAAGTGTAAGAAACTTAAATTTGGTTCATCTTGACTGAGAATAATCAAAAGGAAACAAAAATGCCACAAAACAGGACCTTCAAGAAAGAATGACTAGTTTGGCTTAAATGTTTACATAATTTGTTGTCGGTTTTATAAAAACATCGCTAAAGATTCTTGGTATTCTGAGCTTTGGTATCCCTCTTTGAAATAGTTGGCCTTTCCCAGTCTTCCAAAGAATTTGGACTGTAGAGGGAAAAATAGCTTTTAAAGGCTACAGTAGACAAATGAATATTCAGAAGTCCACTTGAATTGGTTCCAGTTTTTCTAATGGAGGAAACATTTGTTATGTTGAAACTCTTCACACTTAGATCTTGTTCATTCTAGATATCAGTGAATTCCAAAGTGTTGACTCCATGTGCTATCAGAATGTCTGGGCAGTACTGAATATGAACTTAGTTTTAGAATAAGTACTTTGGCCTTCAGTTGTCCTTATTACTTGTAGTCACTCATTGTGAACACTTCCTCTTTAGTAATATTAAAAGTAGAATATTGGTTGAAAGAGATACTAGCACAGCTTTCCTCATGTCTTTCTGTTTTGTGTTTGAATGTCAAGGGAAATATGTAAGTATGCTATCACTATGCTTAGAATATTTCATATCTTGTAAAGTTTGTTTCACATTTTGACATGTTAATATTAAATATAAGGGAGAAAGACTCAGAGGCACAGAACGTACTGCATGATTTGTACTTAATAAATATTTGCTCAATGAATTTGAGCTTACAGATAACTAAGATTAGATCAAAACTATAATATCATTAACTTTTTAGAAGAAATGAAAGGGGCCATCACCAGCATGATCTTAGATTAAAATTCTATATTGCCCCCCAAAATCTTAGGATAGTTCCTTTTATTAATATTTTAATTGAATGATATTTAGTAATAGAAACAAGTGTTGCTACAGCCTATTTCATTAACTTTGATCCCAAGGTAGGTACATACCAAAACTTTTTTTCATTGTTGAACATTTGAAATTGGAGTTTATATTTCTTCTGCTGCTTATTTGCTATTTCTTTCTAATGTGTCCTTCTAAAATACTTTAGATAGCAGTGTGAACATGTGATAAAACTTGAACCACCTCTTGTTATTGTTAATGACTTTGAATTAGGAAGCTTAAGTTCTGTATAGAATTGGAATCTGTAACACTGCATACAAATGTAATCTCAAGATAAATGTCATTTAAGTCATACTGGACCCTCAAATTTTTATTTAAACAATTAGAATCCAGATTAGTTGTTCTTCAACATTAAATTTTCAAATACAAAATGGTATACACTAGAATTATAAAAATAACATTTTTTTTGCTGTTCAACCCTGAAAATATATTTATCAGATATAACACATTAACACTAATAAATAAGTTCTTGGCTTATTTCTACAAATCAGAAAGGCATTTAACTAATAATTTTTATAGTGTGTATCTTCATGAATTTGCCAAACAGTACAGGAATTAAAAAGGTGTAAGTGGTCTCACAATCACCTTTGAAACAAAGTGTGTATTTAGAGAGGTGAAATCCTGAAATGAGAGCTGTTGCATGATCAGTGTTTAGACCATTAGTGGTTTATTGTCCAATTAATGATCAGTTTCCTTCATCATACATTGTCAACAAATTTAAGATTTTTTTCTTTTCTTTGAGATGGCTGCTATGTTTTATTTAGAAAACTAGGATAAAATTAATAGTTGATTTGAATATTCCATAAAGATAGAAGAAATGTAGTCATGTTCTTTTGTCAGATGTGATTTCAGAACCTTAGAAACCTAGCATAACACTATATCCTTCAGGCAGAAACTTCAGCCAAATCTTCTGATTCCCAGTTCAGTGTTATTTTTGCTACAAATTGCTGCTTCCCTTTCCAGATTTTTAAAAAGGTTTTCTTCATGCATTATAGTCATACATAATATTGGGGTTCATTTTGACATATTCATGCATGCTTGGAATATAATTTGCTCCACTTCAGTCTCCAGTACTTCCTTGTTCCCCCGACCCCATTCACCTTCCTGTATTCTACTGATCTTCTTTCTATTTTTTTTAACTTTTATACATACTTTAGTTGTTGATGAACTTTTATTTATTTTTTATATGTGGTGCTGAGAATTGAACCCAGTGCCTCACATATACTAGGCAAGTGTTCTACCACCGAGACATAACCCCAGCCCCATGTTTTCTATTTAATTTTTTTTTTTTTTCAGTACTGGGGATCAAACTCAGGGCCTTGTGCTTGCAAGACAAGCACTCTCCCAGCTGAGCTATCTCCCCAGCCCTTCTATTTAATTTTTTAATTGATGCTTTATAGATGTACACAATGGTGGAATTTCTATATACACATAGCACAATTTGTTCAGTTTCATTCCACTGTTTACTTCCCTTTACCCATCCCTCCTTTCGTCCCCTCAATCCCCTTCCTCTACTCCACTGACCTCCCTTCTACTTCCATGGGATCCCTTCCCCTTTTCTCCTTATTTTGCTCAAGCTTCCACATATGAGAGAAAATATTTGACCTGTGAATTCCTAAGCGTGACTTATTTCACTTAGTATGATGTTCTCCAGTTCCATCCATTTTCCAACAAATGCCATAATTTCATTCTTTATGACTGAGTAAAACTCCATTGTGTATATACACCACATTTTCTTTATCCATTCATCTATTAATGGGCACCTGGTTTTAAGTTGAGTAATATCAGAACAATTGTAAAGTAATGCATTATTTTACAATTGGACATTGGAGGAAGATAAATTTAGTTTTTATAAGGAAAGATATTCTACTAACCTAGTGCCAGTTTGGGATGTGATCTGGAAATTATTTTTTCTACTGCTAGCCATAATAGTTATGTAAAATTCATTTCACTGGCTAAAATCATATTCTTCCTAATGGTGATTGACTAATCTATACAATATATTTGCAAGTACCTAGAGGGCAGGGACTTTTATTCCTTTTTGTAGCACCACAACCTAGCAGAGTGCCTAGCATGTATGTACATACTCAAAAAATATTTAATTTGATTGAGTGTGTAGTGTCTGCCTGTAATCCCAGTGACTTGGGAGGCTGAGGCAGGAGGACTGCAAGTTTAAGACCAACCTCAGCAATTTAGTGAGACCTTAAGGACTTAGTGAGACCTTGTCTCAAAATTAAAACAAAACAAAACATGGCTGGGATGTGGCTCAGTGGTTAATTGAGTACCAGAAAAAAACTTAATGGAAGAGGTTAGGGGTATTGTCTATCTTCAGCAATAATTTTATGAACTGTGATAAGACTGTTTGCATTTAATATGTGACTCTACAGTAAAAGAATAAACAGATAAGCAAAATTCTTCAACATAAATGACATAGATTTAATGATATTTGTTATCTGTTAATTGGATATCTGTTTATCTGTTAAACCTTCTTGAGGGTTTAAACTCCTGTCTTCAAAGAGGATCAATTTTCATGAGCGCTGAAGACTTAATTTGATCTTTTTTCTAGGAAGGGACTATCGGTACCTTCATCTTAAAAATAGAAAAAGATTATATTTTTGAAAAAATGACATTCTTTACATTTTCCAAATTTTGTTTAAAATGAAAAAAATAATCTTCTAGATTGTCTATGCATGTTTTAAATATTCCCCTCATTTTATTTTTTCCTTATAATAAATGGCTAATTTTCTGTACAGAATGTTTTCTAATCCTTTTCAAAATCACTCACAGGACTGTGGTACATCTCAGTGGTAGAGTGCTTGCCTAGCATACATGAGGCTGTGGTTCCATTTCCAGTACCATGAAAAACAAATCACTCCCAAAGTCATTAATTTTAATTCAAACCATTTGAAATAATCAGCTGAAATAACAGTCCATTTCCAAAATTTTGAGGACATAGAAAAACTTAATAACAAACCTCAGCAAGGCCTTCTTTAGCAGCAGAAACATAGAACTGTCAGGAAAAGTTTTTTTTTTCCCCTGTACTACCAAAAATAAACCTGCTCTTTGTAGTTTTAGGGTACCTATCTTATTTTGTGATTTTGATTTTCAATAGTGTAGCAATAGAAAAGCAAACTTAACTTCAAATTGTACATAGACTGGCTTTTAAAATAGTTATGAATAAGTACAAAGAATAAGCAACATAAATTTGTTTTAAGGTAAATTTTGAATTGTGTACTACTTATACATTAAGTGTTGATTCTGTAATGTCCAATGGTAAGCTGGAGTCAGCTTGCCATCAGTTGTTCCATTTCTTCCCAAATCCACATGTATGTGGCCACGGTGGGGGTATTTACACCATAGATTTTGGTACACACTACAAATCAGGGCTTCCTGTAACCCTGAAAGCTAATTGTTAAACTTTTACCACTATAACTCTGTATGTACCTAATTGATTTTCATTTTTAAAATAAAATAATAATTTTAGGTTTCATTGAAACTACAGAACAAATATAGAATAGTGGTGAAAAGCAGAAACACTAAAGCCAACCTGTCTTGGGTTCAAATACCACTCCTGCATTGACTAGCTTGTATTATCCTACACAATCTAGCCAATATCATCTTTAATGGGAACAATAGCAATGTCTACCTTGTAAGGTTGATGTGATGATTAAATATGTTAAAGACCTAGTTTATAGATAAATCTTATCTGACAACCTCAATTCTGCAGAACATAGCCAGGATTCAGGAAGCAAACAAAAATGTCTGAGCAACCAATATAAATGCCAGAGGGTACTTGCATTTGAAGTTTGCCCAAGCTCTTTCTGATTCTGGTTTACTTACTCTTTCTGTAGAACCAAGCTTGATTGTCTTTTCTGAGTCAACAGATTAGAAGCCTAAGATTAAAGAGGAGTGCTGCTGCTAGAAGCAACAAGTTGAGTGAGAATGTTCCTCCCTCAAGAAACATTGATGAATGTGAGAATCAAGAATAACTGAGACTAGATGATCTCCAAGGTCCATTCTTGCTCCAAAAATGTACTTATTGGGTAAAAAATCATAATAGGTTAAGGACAAATAATACTACATTAAATAATGGCTCACAGAGATGACCCAGTGTCAATAATAAATCAGAATAAGTATATCCTAGTTAAGAAAATAGGGCAATATCAGATTACTTTTTAAGATGTCTGTTCAAAATTGTTCATTACAGAGTGCCATGGAATAAAAATCTAATCTATTACAAATGAACATGAAACATTTCTGAGTACGGTAGATGTAGTAAATAGATTAATTTATATATCTATATACTTCACAGCAGTCCATTGGAGCAAGTATTCTATATTAGATGGACACAGTGGCACATACTGTAATCCCAGTGGCTTGGGAGGCTGAGACAGGAGGATTGCAGGTTTGAGGTCAGCCTCAGCAATTTTGTATTATCATCATCAACTTAGCAACTTAGCAAGATTCTGTCTCAAAATAAAATAAATAAATAAATAAAAAGACTGGGACTGTAGATAAATAAATAAAAAGACTGGGACTGTAGCTTAGTAGTAAAGTACCCTTGGGTTCACTCCCCAGTACAAAAAATTTACACATTAAAAATGTAATGGATAACATTTCCACCATTATGTACAACTTTAATATACCATTAAAAACATGAAAAAAAATAAATGATGTGTCCTTATGAAGTTGTGCTACATAAGCGCTTATACCAGTGTTTCTCTGCTTTCCTGCATCTGGGCAACATAACAGTGATCATCAGTTTTAAAAAGTAGCCTTCACAATCATTAAAACTGTCACAGAATATATTATAAAGTTACATTGCTTATTTTCTCTTGAAATATATTTTAAGCATTTTTATCAAAATGGTAACATCTTAATACAAAAAACTTTTTGTATTTGTAAGACTTAGCTTAAAAAACATTCAAATTGAAATGAAAGAATTAAGGTCATTGGCAATTAAGTCTATTAGGAATATTATGAGTTTTGTAAAAGAAAAACACTTTTAGATACTTAGTATATGTCTCTTCTGCAGAAATTAAATGCTGCTTAGAGATTCTCTTTAAATATTTTTAATTCCTGTACTCAATTTTTGTTTCTGTTAATCTGTGGAATGTTCTATAGAAAGTTGGTTGTACTTTTGAGCTATGTAAATATATTTACATAGCTCAAAAGTATATGTGACCACATTAAAAATAGTATCTTTCTTAGTAAAAATTTGATTGCCTACAAGATAGTTAAAATTAAGTATGTGTGTAAAGGTATTTGTTACCTGTAAACTTTATTTATGTGGAACATCTAATTTCCTGACAATACAGGGAAGGCATTCCCATAGTTAATTAAGAGATTCTTGCCAGTCGTGATGCTGTACACCTATAATCCCAGCCACTTGGGATGCTGAGACAGGAGGATTGTGTGTTCAAAGCCAACCTCAGCAAAAGCAAGGCACTAAGCAACTCAGTGAGACCCTGTCTCTAAATAAAATACAAAATAGGGCTGGGGGTGTGGCTCAGTGGTCGAGTGCCCCTGACTTCAAGCTCCGGTACCAAAAAAAAAAAAAAATTTCTCTGTCCTAAAATGTTCTTAATTTAGAAAGGGAGTAAGGCATACAAATTGAGATGCAAAGCAAAATAAGTACTAGATAGGTATTAAAACCAAGTGATGACTGGGTTCGATGGAATACTCCTGTAATCCCAATGGCTTGGGAGACTGACGCAGGAGGATGGCAAGTTCAAAGCCAGCCTCAGCAACTTAGCAAGGGCCTAAGCAACTCAGTGAGACCCTGTCTCTAAATAAAATACAAAAATGGGCTGCAGATGTTGCTCAGTGGGTAAGCACCCTGAGTTCAATCCCTGGTACCTAAAACAAAAGTAACAAATGATGAGAACAACAAGGAACACTTACTTTCTCACTCAGAATTTGGGAAGACTATTTAGGGGCAACATTTAAGCTGGGACTTGAGTAATACATAGACAAGCAGAAAAGGAGAGAGTGTCAGAACAGTCATAGGGCATTTTAGGCTGAGGGAGCAGAAAAAACAAAGAGAGTTATGAAAATTGAATGACAATAGACAATCCCATGTGACTGGATCTGAATTTTCATGAGGTGGAATGTAGTGAGGATATATCAAACTGGAAGTCAGTTGAGATCACATATGCTTTACATGCTAGACCCAGGATTCAGACTTTAATGAATAATAAAAAATCACTAAACACTTCTGGGCAGGAAGGAAAGAGATATGATCCAAACTAGTGATGGCAAAAATGGTAAAAGGAAGGTAAACTCTGATAAAATTTTAAGAACAGGGGCATACTGATTATAGCACACCCAGTTAGGAGGTTACTGAAATAGTTTTAGGCAAGGAAATTATGAAGACCTACACGAAGGCAGCAGAAATGGAAAGAACGATCCTATCATGGGAGACAAAAAGGAAGTAAGTAGGATGTACAGGACTGACTAGGTAAGCAGTAAACATTCAAACATGATTCTGTGGTTTAAACCAGGTGACCAGAAGGGTTGTGATGCCATTAGTTGTGACTGGGAACACTGGAGGAGGAGCCATTTTAGATGACTGCAAGGGTGTAGGGAAGATGAGGTATATCCTAATGCTTAGAAGCAAGTCTTTTATATGATTAGAAAATTAGTTCAGTAGATTTTTTATTGTTGGATTATATATAGCCTGTATGAATATGGATTATGAGAACTGAAGCACAGCATTGTTCCTAATATGTAGACAATGTACATTTCTTGAGTATCTTTGTTTTTAATCTCCATCTGACCACAATAGACAGTATGTTCCTGAGCATCCACCCCTGCCACCCACCTCATATCTTCTAAAAGAATAAAAACTTATTTCTGTTAGTCAAAAAAGCTTACTTGAAGGCCCAATCAGTGATTTGAAAGGAAATCTTTAAAATAATATATTCCAAATCTTATGCTTAGATTTATTTATGCTTTCCAAGATTATGCAGGTTACAATATCAGAAATAAATGCTAGGTTATATAAATAATTGAAACATTATAACCAGTCATTTTCTTGAGACATGGCTTACAGAGAAAAGATAAATGATGTCTGCATTTTTAGAATCCTAGTTAGAAATTTAAAGTCCACAAATAAATGATAAAAAGAGCCACTTACTTGAAAAACTACCAATTCTCCACAGGGTTTGTACTCTCTCTTTTTTTATTTTTTGTACTTGTAGGTGGACATCATACCTTTATTTTATGTGTTTATTTTTATGTGGTGCTAAGGATCAAACCCAGTTCCTCACACATGCTAGGCAAGCACTCTACCACTGAGCTACAGCCCCAGCCCCTGGGATTGTACTATTAATTTATTATTGAATGTGTGAATATTACTATAGTGTTGTAATTACATGTTTAAATTCTTGTGTAAAGGTCCTTTTAGATTCTTGTTTTTGTGTGGTTGTTTATTCCAGATTGGAGTTTGATTATTAACCTCAAATAGTGCCCTAAGCTAATATCGTGGGAGGTTTCACTGGTCTGTAAAACCCTAACATTCAAAGAACTCTTCTTTTGCTTAAGATTATTGACCCAAGGTCATATAAACTAGAAGGAATATAAATCTTGATAAGCATTGGAATAGCTGAACATTCTGACATTCTTGGAATATAGAAAAAAATGATTGTCTTTTTTCCCAAAAAAACATATATATTTGGGTCTAGAAAAAGGGATTATTACAGAAAGTATGCCTTTAGTAATAAACAATCTAATTTCAGACATTCTTAATTAGCACTGAATATAAACATTTCCATCAGTTCTATGTGTAATCTTCATTGCTAACCAGATCATGTCAATGTAAAACCTTAGACTACTTTGGACAAATTTTATATTGCTGTTGAGGTTATAGACAAATGGCACATTGTGGACATGACTAGGTCATACATTTGGGTTTATATATATTATTTTTCTCGGATTACTGTCCTGACATGTAAATCCATATACATGTTAGTAATGAATACTTATGATAATCTGTCACCCTGCAAGTAGAGAGATGTGTAGCTGAATATTTTTATATTTCCTAAATCTCAGATTCTCTGGGACACAGGTCCTATTATCTAGCAGCTAGTGGTCTATTTGTCGTTAAACAAATCTTCATATAAAATGTAAATTGGGCCCCAAAGACGATACTCTTGAACTGTGGGTAATTAATCTGAGGAGAGGGGAAGTATCTTGTATATAATAGCTTCCTTACTAAACTGTCTGTATGTTAGAATCAGTAACCAAGCTTCATGAATATTTTATATTCCCCCACAACTTGTATGTAGATAGTAGTTGCTCAGTGAATGTTAATTGAATGAATGAGTGACCTTCTTTTGTCTCACTGTGTCTCATTTTTAATCATTTTAGCAGTTGGATTTTTGTCTTAAGAGTGTCAAACTAAAACTGAATTCCTTTTCTTTTACAGGTGCAGGAGACATTGTTGCAATCATGATTGGCAATCTGAAAGGAACAAAAATTCTACAATCTATTCAAAGAGGCATACAAGTAACAATGGTCATTGAAGTAGGAAAAAAACATGGCCCTTGGGTGAATCACTATTCAATTTTCTTTGTTTCCGTGTCCTTTTTTATCATTACGGCAGCAACCGTGGGCTATTTTATCTTTTATTCTGCTCGAAGATTACGGAATGCAAGAGCTCAAAGCAGGAAGCAGGTTTGTAATGCTCCTGTCTTCCCATTTAAAATATTTTTATGTTTTAATTACAGTTTCAGTGTCATGCATTTTCATATATTTCCCTTGGTAGACAAAGATCTATGCATATGTTTTATGAAATCTAGTAGTCTTTAAAATTATGTCAACCTCCATCTTCTCAAATCTTTTATTTTTGTAATTTGTCAAGGAACTTAATCCTGCCTGATTAAGTCTTTAACACCTCATTAGGGAGCACAGCCAGAATTTAATTATAAATGGGTGTAAGTACATAGATTCTTTTAAATAAACATTTTTAAAAATTATAACAGCTTTTCATATTCAGTAAAGAAAATGTAGACCTTAGAAGGGAAAAGGGAAAAATCCTTCACAAAACCCAACATAACAAAATATCTGTAATCTCTGCCCAAAGCAAACATTTTTATTTTACATGTATATGTCTTTGCATATGAGATTGGGGCTGAAGAAATAGATTAGGCAGACTTTCATGAGAAGGAAGATTTAAAGATCTAATTGTGCATGTTATAGTGCCAGGCTCCAGACTATCACATATTTATAATATCTACCATATTATAACACTGATACATAAAAGTACAAAACATAGAAACAATAGAGCAAAAATACCAAAGTATTATTGAACAGGGAAGTGCCCATGATTCTGTGGCATTGATCCTGGCACCTATAAACTTTTTGTTATCCCTCTGATAGCCTCACTTCTGTCCTTATTCATACAGCCTTATTCAGATGTATGTGTGGCCACTCCCACGCATAACTCTTCAGTTCCCTTGGCTGTTCTCTTTGTCTTCTCTTTGGTCTTTGTGGGATATTGGTTCCAGGACCTCCAGATGGATACCAAAATTTGCACATGGGCAATCCCTTATATAAAATGGTGTAGTATTTGTAGAGAACCTGCATATATCCTCCCATATACTTTAAATCATCTCTAAATTACTTATGATACCTAATACAATGTAAGTGCTGTGTAAATAGTTGTTATATTTTATAAAAATAATGGCAAGAAAACAACTGTACAGGATCAGTAGAGGCATAATTTTTTATTCTGATGATTTTCAATCCAAACCTGGTTGAATTCAAGCATGAAGAACTCCTGGTTATAGAGAGCTCTTTGTACTTGCCAAAAAAATCCAATCCTGGTTAAATCCTACTTGCCACCTACTCTGTCTGCACCTTGTATACCTAAAGTAGCAGAAAACATTTACAGCTACACTGACTGATCTGTCTTTAAATTTATTACCCTTAATACTGCCCATTAATCATATTGTATTTTTCTTAGCCATTTATTCTACTTTCCTAGGTGAGTAATCCTACCTTTTCCTTTCTCCTTAAGCATCCAACAGCTCCTCCAACTTTATTCTCACTATTCCACTGATAAAAATTGAAGCAATCAAAAAAGTACTTCTAGGCTGGGGTTGTAGCTCAGTGGTAGAGCACTTTCCCTAGCATGTATGAGGTACTGGGTTCAATCCTCAGCAACATATAAAAATAAAAAAAATTAAATAAAGGTATTGTGTCCATCTACAACTAAAAATATTCTTTTATAAAGTACTTCCAAGCCTGTCATGGTGGTGTAGGCCTATGATCTCAGTGGGTTAGGAGGCTGAGGCAGGAGGATTGCAAGTTCAAAGCCAGCCTCAGCAAAAGGTGCTAAGCAACTGAGTGAGAATCTCTCTCTAAATAAAATACAAATTGGGGCTGGGGACGTATCATGGTCAAATGCCCCTGAGATCAATCCCTGGTATCCCCTACCCCACCTAAAAAAAAGTACTTCCACATCTATCCATCTAAGTGCATTTAAGTCTTTGTCCTATTGCTTTGCTCTGTCTTCTGTTACTGTGGATGAACTGTTCCCTTGAAAAGGTCAGCTTTTCCCTCATGTACAGGATCCTTTTTGTCTTTTGTATACTAAAGAACATTACTGCAGCAATTGTCCTCTCTCACTCTCCTACCACTAACAATGTTTCCTCTAGATTTTTCCCATCAACACAGAAACATACTATTATGCTCCCATTTTCAAAAGAATTTTTTCTTGATCCAAGAACAGAAATCTTGCATTATTTTTTTCCCTCCTTTTTCCTCACTTCCCACATAATCTCCATTGGTTCCACCTCCATTATATACTGGATATATAATTGGATTCTGGAATCCAATTATGCCTTACACCTCCATTGCTTGTGTTCTAGTCCATACCATCATCATTACTTACTCCTCTTCCCTTCAGGTATTCTCAACACAATGGCAGAATGGTATGCTACTCCCCCAGAATGTTTTGTTTGATGGGCTTTCAGATGTTCTTCCAGTAGATGCAACAGAATACATTTTTATATGTACTGAGAAATTCCTCCAAAGGCAATGAATTTCTGGCCATCTTAAGCACTCTTTCTGAAAAGCAAAGAGCAACCAAGTATATTTGGGGGTGGGAGGATCAATGAGGATTTCTATATAGCAAGAATGTCAATTGAGTTTAAGAAGAAATGAGAAAATGAAATTTAATTTTAAAAACTTCATAAAGATAGATATTATGTATGGTAAAAAGTGATGAATATCTCAGTGTTTAAAGTCATTTGACTTCTGTCCTTTTCAGAGAAGTCACTTATCATTTTGGTGGCAGGTTCAGCCTGTTACTAGCTATGGTCAAAAGGATGTTTCAAATTCCTTTGCTAGGCCACTTAATAGCTTCACATTGTGTTAATATTTCACATTTGTACATTATGCTTTTTTATCTCTGAGGTGGGAAAGAAACTGCTATCATGTATGACTAACTATTCAAAGGTTATAGTAGCAATGACGAGAGTGTTCGGTTTGTGTATGTTCACTGTAGGGTATGTGTTTTGGTATTTAATTGCTATTATAAATACATTGACTCAGTCAGCAAGTAATAAGCAGTTTATAAAATATCTTTGGTGTTGCACAAGCTTCATTGAACACGTAGCCCTGATCTCATCTTTCATTTAAGAAATTTTTATAGTTTGTAATATATTTATGAAAAATTAACCTCTGTAGGCTTGGTTTAGAATAGCAATGAAACTTCTAATCTATTATAGAAGCTTTTGAAAGGGCATATTTTACAACTTAATGGACTATATCAGTTTATCATTCCTGGACAAAATGGTTAAATATGTGGCTGATAATCCTTTTACTTATAAATATTTGAGAGTCCTATAATATTGTTTATATATTTAATTTTAATGACCTCTGATTTATTTTTAAAAGGTAGAACTTGATACATATGATGGTTATAACTATCACTAAACATTTAACTCCATTATCTACATTTACTGGTAGAAGTGGTGATGGAGTGAGTTATGAAAACTTGCATTAGAATATTAGGGAAAATAATGTATTCAGGAACCTCTTTCTTCTGAATATTATGATATATGGTATACAATTTCAAGCAAACTGATAACTATATAGCCATAAGTTTTGTTGACTGAGAGCTTAAATGAGCCCCCAGATGTAATGACTTGACATGTCATAGAAAATGAGTAAGAACACAAATCATCCCTGTTTTGGGGGATGGGAAACTTTTAAATAGGACAAGAAGTATCAGTGAGTTATGAATGAAAATAACATATTAGACTTTACACATTCAGTTTTTGTCCCCACTGGGAACAGTCCTAACCAGAGACAAGGAAAATTCTTAGAAACCTATGTCATACTCAAACTAAACTACATGTGGGATTGACCACTATAACACTTGAATCTAGCATAGGGTTCCCAGCATTTGGGGACTGTAGTACATGTATCCTAACTGTATTCAAGCAGTTGATACTCAATAGACATTCATCTATTATATTAAACATTATCCAAAAGAGGGTTCTAGGTAAAATAGGGTCTGACATTTACTTTAAATGAAGAGTGACTTTAATAGGAGAAAGATTGCTATAATCCCAGCAATTTGAGAGACCGAGGCAGGAGAATTGCAAGTTTGAGGCCCAGGGATATAGTTCAGTGGTATAGTACTCCTGGGTTCAATCATCAGTAATACAAATGCATGCGTGCGTGCATTCACGAACACAAGGGGGGAGAGAGAGAGAGAGAGAGAGAGAGAGAGAGAGAAGAAAATTTAGTAATTAAGATAGAGAGATTAGAAGGAATCATCTTCCAAAAGTAGGGAAAAGAATGGGGAAGAATAAAGTATTGATAAAAATGGTCACACAGACCCAACACATAATGGTAGAGAATGCTAGGATTCAACACTGAGAAAGAGCATATATTCTAACAGAATAGAATCTATTAATCATTTTAGTTAAAATGAAGGCCCAAGTAGCCCTAGGGTAATAGCTTTCAAGTTTTAGGTGTGGAAACTCAGAAAGAGAGTCTTAAAGACACATACAAATTCTCAAATTTACAGAAATTTCCATGGGGAAGGGGATTGTAATTTATATTACTGATCACTGACCCCTCTCAACTGAAGGATGGACCAAAATAAGACTAGCTGCTGGGTATAGAACTAATACTGAATGATACCTATGTAATCCCACGGGAGATAGATGATCTTGCTGTACAACAGTTACTAGAAACCTAAAACTAAATAATAATATGAATTGAGAAAAATGATTGACCTTGTCCCCAGCTAACATGGAACTTAGAAATGACAGAATCATTGCCACTAGAAACAACACTTGTCCATATTAATATTTGGTAAATGGACAAAGGCCAATGCTTTTAGGAAGGTTTAATAAACACTTGTCTGATACTTCCTGATTTATTTTGTAACTAAATAAAACTGTATCATAACCATGCTGTGATATGGTATAATACTGGTATTGCTAGTAAGATTCAACTCCCTTATATAAATCAATCATATGGTAATCAGATGGGTTAATTAATTGAACTAAAAGCTCCTCAGGAAGTTATACCAATGGCGAGTGAATAGCCTAAGGAAGAATTAAAATGATGTAGTTTCTTACATTATTAAATAGCTTTGCACAAGTTTATCACAAATTTTAAGTGGCCATAGATCATGGGAGTAAATAGATAATTAAATTGGTACAATATAAAGATATTTGTGATGGTCTTGTAGACTGGAGAAATTGTTCCTTTGGGACCCGTTTCTACCCCTTGATTGCTTCGGCAAGTATTAGGTTTAAATAATGTTGTTCAATCTATATACATATGTGTATATATTATACAAATACTACACTATATATATATATAAATACTATAGTGTACTAATAGAAGTATGGCATGTATATATAAATAGTATATATATCAGCATTATTTATATGTAATGTATTTATAATTATGTATAATGTATGTATGGATACTACAGCACATATAAATAGTAACTATAGTAACTAAGTGCTATATAAAATACAGTATTTATATATAAATACTATATTGACACTGCACTGACTGCTTTGTTGTAAAAAGACTTTGAAGGGAAAAAGGCTAGATTTCGAAAAAAGAGATAACAGAGCAGAACTAGTTGCCTACTCCCTGCATGTCCCCAAGGTAGCCCTGATTGGATCTTAGTCACCATGGGAATGTAGACCTCAAAGTGTTCTCTATGATAGTGATTGATGATAATGTTACATACACCTGAGGCAATGGACCATGTTGTACCAGTTTGTCAAGTTTGCTTTGTACAAGTTAGTATTGATGCTATGCACATTTCAGTGTTGGGGCTCTGAGTTTCAGGTAACATGGCTGGTTGCTAATAAGATACTCGTAGAGACCAGCCCTCAAATCTGAGTCTCTCATCTTCTTCTTCTTCTTTTTTTTTTTTTTTTTTTTTTGTGGTGCTGGGGATCGAACCCAGGGCCTTGTGCTTACAAGGCAAGCACTCTACCGACTGAGCTATCTCCCCAGCCCTGAGTCTCTTATCCTGAAATACTCATATTGTTTTTGGGGGCCACTCATGTCCATGTAGTTTGATGTAAGAGAATAACACTACTACTCTGATTCTAGATAAGTATGGGCTAGGATACATTAATATCTTGAAAATTGTCCTTGAACTTAAAGCATTATTAAAAATGATCTGAAATATTTCCAATTTCATTTACTTTTATCTATTCCACTAGTGCATGAAATTAACTGGGAAATTTATCAGGTATCTGCACACTGTACTCTTATCAACATATACAAATTTGTGATTGGTGTGTTTGCATATATGTCTTTTCCTGCCTAAATTTGAGCATTTTTCAGGGCCTTTTACAAAACCATGGGAATTGTGGCTCTTACATGGAACAGGTTAAACACTTGTCTAAGGGAGATCTAGTTTTACAATCTTTTTTCTCACTTTCTCATCAATCAAAAGGAAACTAATAATGGGTTCCACTTTTTATAGATTTACTTATTTAATTCTTCATTTATATCACTAATTCTTTTTTGAAACTTTTTTCCCACTAAGTTACTGTGTTAGTCAGCTTTCTATCACTGTGAGAAAATACCTGAGATAAATATCTTAAAAGAGGAGAGGTCAATTTTGGCCCATGGTTTCAGAAGTTTCAGTGCATGGTCCCTTGGCCCCTGTCACTTTGGGACCTGTAGCAAAGCAGAACATCATGGCATGGAACACATGGTAGAACAAAGCTGTTCACCTCATGGCAACCAGGAAGCCAAGAAAAAGAGGAAGGGGCTGAGATCCCCTTGTCTTTTTCAAGGGAACACCCTCAATGATCCAACTTCCTTCACTAGACTTCACCTCCTAAAGAGTCTACCTGAGGTGCCATAAGCTGGCAACCAAGCCTTTACCCTATGAGCCTTTGGGGGACATTTAAAATTCAAACCTTAAGAGCTACCCAGGTTGGTCTTAAAGTTCTGGGGTCAAGTGACCCTACTGCCTCAGCCTCCAGAAGGCTGGGTCTACAGGCTCACACCACCATGCCTGGCTTCTATCGCTAATTTTTACCCCCTGCAGCTTTATTGCAGTATAATTAACAAATACAAAATTATATCTATTCAAGATATAATTTATATATATGATATACATTATGCATAGTAAAATCATTACCATAGTAAATTAACACATTCATCACCACACAGTTATACATAATTACCAGTGTGTATGTTTGTGTGTGTGTCTGTGTGTTGTGAGGACACTAAAGATCTATTCTTGGCAAATTTCAGGTGAACCAGCTGTACATCAGATCCTCAGAACTTAATTGTCTTCATAAAAATGTTGAATTCATAGGAGCAGAATGGTAATTGTCAGAGGCTGAGGGTGGGGAAAAAGGAATTGCCAGGGGCTAGGATTGGTTAAAGTGTACCAGCTTGCAATTAAATTGCTAATTCTAAAGGTGTTCATTGTCTCTCTTTATAAAAAGACTATAATTTGAGATATAACCTATCTACTGAGTCAAATTCTCCCTTTCTCCTCAGTTTTTCCTCACAGTGCATTCTTTACACGGCTTATGGTACTCATCTTTATGGGAATGGTCTACACTCCTATTTATCCCTCTCTGAGGTTCCACAGATTTGTGGGAAGCCGTTTTATGGCATGTACCTCCTCTTACCTGTATGAATACTTTTATTCAAGTATTATGCATAGGTTTTCTTGAACAGAACAGAATTCTTTAATTTCTCATACACCTAAACTATCACATAGCTCAGACCTCAATTTCATTCACAATAATATAATCTGAGTAAGTCAGGTGCAGTATTGCACACTGTAATCTCAGTGACTCCCAAAGCTGAAGCAGTAGGATCAAGTTCAAGGGCAACCTCAGCAAGTGAGTGAGGCCCTAAGCAACTTAGAGAGACCCTGGCTCAAAATAAAAAATAAAAAGGATTGGAGATGTAGGTCAGTGGTAGAGCACCCCTGGGTTCCATCTCCAGTGCCTTAGGGGGAAAAAAGAGAACGTATCTGAGGAAAAGAATCTTCTTACTATAATTCTTAATTTTAAATATTTTGCTTTACAAACTCTAAGCCAAATTTGTGAAAATTTTTATTTTTAAAATGAGATGATTTAAGTGCAGGAAAACCTAGTTTGCTTGTATCTACCCTCTTTTCTTGCTTTTGCATACCCTGCCTCTATAAAATAATTAGGTTTGCCTGCATAACTAATGTTATTCATGAGAATTTCAATTAAGCTGAAAGCTAAATGCCCTGTGACCAAAATTCAGGCTGACAAATCACCAGACTGAAGCATATATTTTACCTAATTGGATATAAATACATAAATGAACTAAGTAGAATACCTTTGCATTTGCTGTAATTTTAAAATTGAACATTGTAATAAAGAATAAGAATTGGTCTGATTTTTCATTTTCAGCCCCACAAAGTTTCCACTTGGAAGCAAAAGCAAAACAAAATGAAAACAACAACTATACACACACACACACACACACACACACACACACAATGACTAGAGCCATCAAAGTTTTTGATTAGTCAGAATAGTGACATTAAGCCCTGTTAGGAAAATTGGCCAAAATCAGCTTAGTTTTCAATTTGACTGCCAAATCTTCTGACACCAGGTATTTCTTAAGATTGAGAAGTAGGAGAGAGACTGTTGGTATAATATACTTATTTTAAAAATTTTCAGAAATTATAATGAGTAGCCAATTTAGAAAGAATTTTAAGATTGGGTAATAGCTAACTTTGAGGGATTTTTCCTCCTTATTTCTCTCATTTATCTTCTCAAGGAATGTGAAGCCTTTTAAAAAGGCTTCTTTGCTATTGCACAATGGAAGCAGTGTACTATAGTGGAGAGATCATGGGTTTTAAAGCCAGATAGAACCTGTGCTTGAATTGAATCACAGCTCTGCAACTAACCAGCTGCCTGGACTTTAGTCAAGCTTCCTAAGCTTACTTTTCTTGCCTATAAAATTTGAATATTAAAATACCTATTTCACAAGATTGTTAATGATTACACACAATGACACATGTAAAAATCATGGGGTTGAAACTGACACATGGTTGGGGCCCAATAAATTTCCTTTAAACCTTTCTTTCCCCAAATTTAGTGGATGTGAGGCTTTTAATAAGCAAAATTGGTCAGAGATGGTGCCTTCCTGTAATCCCAGTGACTTAGGAGACTGAGACAGGAGGAACACAAGTTTGAGGCCAACCTCAGCAATTTAGCAAGACCCTGTCACAAAATAAAAGGCCTGGGGATAGAACAGTGGTGGAGTGCCCCTGGGTTCAACCCCAGTACCAGAAAAAGAAAAGCAAATAAGTAAAATGGAGAGGAGTCTTGTTTGAACAAAAAGAAAGGAAAAACAAGAAAACCCTGAAAATCTCTCTATATTTTCTAAATTTAGAAAATATTATTTGAGCAACTATTCTCCACTATGGGAATTGTTTTAAAATACCAAGACCCAGTCCTCTAGCTATTCACAATCTAGGAGGAGAGAAAAGCAAATGAAGTTACAGAACATAAGAGGTGGAAACCATGGGTACTGAAACGCATAGGGTGGAAGGGAATTCTGATATGATGGCAAAACATTGGAAAAGTCTCTAATTTGTGTAATAATGTAGAAAGTTGTGAATTTTAAGGAATAAAGTAAATTACCATTTGCATTTTTGCTAAATATTCTCTTTAAATGTGGAGATATATTTGGGCATTCAAATGTTAACTTAAATGATATTGTCCAGAAAATATATCATATTTAGTAAACTACTTGGTCCTAATGTTGCTCTCATATTTCATTGTTTTCGAAGGAGGATTATATCTTGGAACTCTTACTATCAGTGTGACAGTGAAATATTTTGAGTGCCAATGGCAATTTTATGAGCAGCCTTCATTCAAGCTCAAAAAATACAATTTTTAAATTTCATCAAAATCACTTGTGTCACATCCATATTTAAAGGAAATGACATTTCTTTATACAAAGTCAGCAGAAGCTATTGAAAATATCCAAATTTCCTCTTTTTACAAATGGTTTCATTAGAGCATTATAGTTGTATATAATAATGGGGTTCATTTAACATATGCACAAATGTATAGAACATAATTTGCTCCATTTCAATTGCCAGTACTTCCTCATACCCTCCCTTCTTTCTTTTCCCGTTTTCCTTCCTCTACTCTACTGGTCTTCCTTCTATTTATTTATTGTTTTTTTTTTTAATTGGTATATTATTGTTATACATAAAAGTGGAATTCATTGTGATATAGTCATACATGCACATAGCATAAAGAACTAAAATCAACATATAACAGTTATACATGCATACCAATATTTATAGCAGCACAATTAACAGTACACAAGTTGTGGAACCAGCCTAGATGCCCATCAATAGATGATTGGAGAATGAAAATGTGACATATATACACAATGTAATTTTACTCAGCCATAAAAAAGAATGAAAGTATGTCATTTGCTGGTAAATGGATGGAACTAGAGAACATACTAAGTGAAAAAAGCCAGACTCAGAAAATCAAGGGTCAAATGTTTTCTCTCATACATGGAATTATAAGGAATTATAAATAAAGGGAATCTCATGAAAATGAAAGGGAGAACAGTGGAGTAGAAGAAGAGGATCAAGGGGGAGGTAAGAAGGAGGGAAAAGGGAGGAAATGCAGAAATAAATTGACCAAATTATGCTGTGTGCATGAAGGAATATACCACAATGAATTCCTGTTAAAGTTTTATTTAAAGGACACTTCATTAAACATTGTTTTGTGCTATACTGCAAAATCTCTAGAGATTGTTTATATTCAAATCTCTTGTTTAATATCTTCTGGCATCTTGGATTTTGCCCTATATGTTTTTGGTATTCTTTCTGCCTCCAGTACCACCTTTTTTTAAGCACTCGTCTAATTTAAGTTTTACTGTTCTTCTGGGAGTAGACTCAGACATTACATATGGTATGCCTTCCATCCTGCACCTCAAATTAATTTGCATTACAATCTTAGGTATAATTAAATAAGTTATATATTTGACATTTGATCCTAATAAATTGATAAGTATTAGCAGTGGAGGCTCAGGCATTTATATTTTGTTGAACTGAATATTTTGGATTGAGAAATCAGACTGTATAGACTTAATCAAGTGAATACCCTGGAGAGGTATCACTTCATTACAAGATGGTTCCCCAAGTGGGTTACAGAACTTGATGCTTAAGCCTAAATTTGAAGTGCTTTAAAGACAAAGTCCAAAATGGTTATCAGAGACATATTATCATATACACTACTGCCTACACACACACACACATCCATCTTCTCTTGGTGGCTCTATTTTTTTCCTCATTTGCATTTTTTCCTTCAGTGTCTAAGTAACTCATGATATATGTGAAAAGGAAGTAGTGAACTTTGGCCATCTAGGACAGGCCAGGACTGGTTGTTCACTGAAAGGATTGTCACAGTTTGACAGACCATAGAATCAAGAAACTGGAAAAACATCAAAAGATAGCTGAATTGTGGATAGTTACATTATAATGGCCTCTTAGAATATAAAGATCAGAGTTCTAGTACCAGTTCTATCATTTAGAGACTGCATGCCCTTTTTAATTATTAGTTTTTTTCTTTTTTTATTGGTGCATAATAAGTGTACAGAATGGTGGATTTTATTGTGGCATATTCGTACGAACAGAAAAACAATTTGAGCTGGGTATGGTGTGAGATACCTGTAATCCCAGCAATTTGGGAGGCTGAGGGAGGGAATTGCAAGATTGAAGCTAGCCTCTGCATCTTAGTAAAGCCCTAAGCAATTTAGCAAGACCCTGTCTCAAAACAAAAAATAAAGCCATGTGCACTGGTGCATGCTTGTAATCCCAACGGCTTGGGAGGCTGAGGCAAGAGGATCACGAGTTCAAAGACAGCCTCAGCAATTTAGGGAGGCTCTAAGCAATTTAGCAAGACCCTGTCTGTATACAAAATATAGAAAAAGGGCTGGGGATGTGGCTCAGTGGTTAAGTGCCCCTGGGTTCAATCCCTGATACTGAAAAAAATAAAATAAAAAGGACCAGGGATATAGTTCATGCTAAAGTGCCATGGGGTTCAATCCCTAATAGGAAAACAACAACATAATTTGGTCAGTTTCACTCCCTCCCTCCCTCTGAACCTCTTCCTCTATCCTATGGTCTTCCTTTTAATTTCATGGAGTTTCTTTTTGTTGCTGTTGGTGCTTTTTTTGTGTGTGTGGGGGGGGGTTACTGGGGATTCCCGGGATTGAGCACTGGGTCACTCAACCCCTGAGCCATATCCCCAGCCCTATTTCGTATTTTATTTAGAGAGAGAGTCTCACTGAGTTGCTTAGTGCCTCACTTTTGCTGAGGCTGGCTTTGAACTCACAATCCTCCTTCCTCAGCCTCCTGAGCCACTGGGATTACAGATGTGCATCACCACGCCAGCCTGTTGTTGATTTTTTGTTCTGCTTATACATATGAGAGAAAAGATATGATACTTTTCTGAGTCTAACTAATTTTGCTCAATATTATGGTCTTCAATTCCATCCATTTTCCTCTAAATGTCATAATTTCATTCTTCTTTATGGCTGAATAAAGTTCCATTACATATCTATCTATGTCTGTCTCACATTTTCTTTATTCATTCATCTATTGATGGACAGCTTAGCTGATTCAATAATTTGGTTATTGTGAACTGTGCTGCAATAAACACAGGTATGCATGTATCTCTAAAGTATGCTGACAATTCTTTTAGATAAATACCAAAGAGTGTTATAGCTGTATCATATGGTAGATCTAGTTTTAGCTTTTAGAGAAACCTCCACACCAATTTTCATAGTGGTTGTACTGATTTACTTTCCCACCAACAGTATGAAAGGGTTCCTTTTTTCCTGCATCCTCACCAGCATGTGTTTTTATTTGTATTCTTGATTACTGCCATTCTAACGGGAATGAGATGAAATCTCAGTGTAGTTTTTATTTGCATTCTGCTAATTGCTAAGACTGTTGAACATTTTTTCATATAATTGTCAGCTACTTGTATTTTCCCTTTTGAGAACTATCTGTTCAGTTCATTTTCCCATTTATTGATTGTGTTACTTGCTTTTATAATTCTGAGCTCTTTGATTTCTTTATACATTCCAGTTTTTAATCCTTTGTTGGAAGAGTAGCTGCCAACAATTTTTCTCTCTACTGTCTGAATTGGAGCATTTCTGTAATCCCTGTGGCTCAGAGGCTAAGGCAGGAGGTTAGCAAGTTCAAGACCAACCTCAGCAACTTAGTTGAGACCCTTGGCAACTTAGATCCTGTCTCAAAACAAAAAATAGAAAGGATTGGGAATATAACTCAATGTGAAAGTAACCCCAGGTTCATTCCCCAGTACAAAAAAAAAAAAAAGATTTTTCTCCCATTCCATCTGTTGTCTCCTCACTGCTAATTGTTTACTTTGCTGTGCAGAAGCTATTTAATTTGATAACATCCCATTATCCCATTTGTTGATTCTCTTATCAGGTGAGCTATAGGAATTTTATTGAAGAAGTGTTTAACTGTACCTATGTGTTGAAGTATTTCCTCTATTTTTCTAAGAGTTGCAAAGTTTTGGGTTTTGTACTTAGATCTTTGATCCATTTTGAGTTGACTTTTATATGGAATGAGAAATAGAGATCGGTTTGCTTCTTCTACATGTGGATATCCAGTTTTCCCAGCACCATTATTTAAAGAGGCTGTCTTTTCTCCACTGTATTTTTGGCAACTTTGTCAACAATCAGATCATTATAGCCGTGGGGATTTGTTTCTGTGTCTTCTGTTCTGTTCCATTGGACTATTTGTCTAGTTTTTTGCTATTATATTGCTTTTTTTTGTTACTGTAATTTAAAATCAGATACTGTGATGTCTTAAGCATTGCTCTTTTAGCTCAGCATTGTTTTGGCTATTCTTGGTATTTTGTTCTTCCATATGAATCTAAATTTTTTTTTCCATTTCTATGTACAATACTATCAGTATTTTGATGGGCATTACATTGACTCTGTAGAATGCTTTTGATAATATGGCAATTTTAACAATATTAATTCTGTGTATCCAAGAGCATGGGAGGTATTTCCATCTTCTAGTGTCTTCTACAATTTCTTTCTTCAAAGTTGTGTAATTGTCATTATAGAGGTCTTTTACCCATTGGTTAACTTCCAAGTATTTCATTTTTTGAGATTTTTAAGAATGGGATAGTTTTCCTGATTTGTTTCTCAGCAGATTCATTATTGAAGTGTGGGAAATTATTGATTTTTGTATGTTTATCTTGTATCTTACTACTTTGCTGAATTTGTTTATCAGCTCTAGAAGTCTTCTGGTGGAGTTTTGGGGTATTTTAGATAGAGGATCATGTAATCAGCAAACAAAGAAAATTTGACTTGTTTTTCTGTTTGTATCCCTTTACTTTCCTTCTCTTGCCTGATTGCTCTGGCTAGTTTCAAGAAATATATTGAATAGGAGTGGTGAGTGGACATTCTTTCCTTGATCCTGCTTTTGGAAGATATGCTTTTGAGTTTCCACATTCAGTATGGTGTTGGTTTGGGGTTTGTCATATAAGGAATTTATGATGTTGAGATAAGTTCCTTCTATCCCTATTTTCTTCAGGGTGTTTATCATTAAGAGGTGTTGAATTTTGTTGAGAGCCTTTTCTACATCTGTTGAGATAGTCATATGATTTTTGTCCTAGGTTCTATTTATGTAGTATATTACATTTATTGATTTGTGTATTTTGGACCATCCTTACTTGATCACTACATGACCTTTTGGACAAGTTATTTTACTTTTCCAAGCCTCTAGTTGCTTGTGTGTGTGTGTGTGTGTGTGTGAGCGCACGCACACTTGTGTGCCAAGGATCGAACCCAGGGGTGCTTAACTACTGAGCCACATCCTCAACCCTTTTTATTTGAAACAGTGTCTCACTAAGTTGCTTAGGGCCTCACTAAGTTGCTGAGGCTGACTTTGAACTTGTGATCCTCCTGCCTCAGCCTCCTGAGCCACTGGGATTACAGGTGTGCACCACCACACCTGGCCTAGTTGTTCATCTTTAGATGAGAATCTTACCTCCTTCAGGGAATTGCCATGAGGAATAAATGAAGTAATGGATATAAGAATGATTTCCAAATAATTTATCAACTCTATAAATACAAGGAAATAGTAGTAGTAGCTTCCTACTCCAAGCCACAGGTGGGTTCTTTATGTAACTCTTGGCTTCAGTAGAGCTGACAATAACCAACTCTGATATTTTAATCAAGGCACTCTTCCTCTTTGGGCTTCAATTTTCTTACCTGTCACATTAGATATTGGCCAGGTGATCTAAAGATCCTAAGTGTCCTCCATTCACCATTTCTCTATTATTTATTTACAATGCAAGTAACAAAAATAGAAAGGAAAATACTTGTGCCAAAAAAGGGCCATCATAGACAGCCCATTTAAACTCACAATGAAGTCCCAAAATGGGAGTGAAAGGGCTTTCATTAGCACCTCTTTCCTACTTAGAACTTAGGCCTTCCTATTAATTGTTTCTATCAAGCTCTATTTGCTGCTCAGGTAACAATTTGAGAGGTTTCTACTGTTCCTGTGACAGCAAAAAAAATAGTTTGGCTAGTAATTTCCTTAGCTTTAAGCCAACTGCCTTTCAAAAAATGATATATATTATATAGGAGACAGGTTTGGGCATTAAGGAGATTCCTTACGTACTTGGACTATGGATTATATCCTTCCAAAGTATGTTTGCTATGACTACATATAGACATATTACAAGTACCCATTAATGCTTACTTATGAATAGTAGCTTATATTTTCATTTAATAAACATTTGATTGAACATTTGCTATATGTTAGGCATTTAATTAGACACTTGCCTTATCTCTAATTTTCATGAAACCTAGATGTCAGCTGGGACCTTGGTAGGGAGGAGGATTTATACAGGGGGATGAAGAAGCAGCTTATATTCTTACAGTGACCTCTGATTCTGAGAACTTACTTTTTGCTAAATTTCTGGTAAGTTTGTTCTTTTTACAGTTCAAAATAGGAAGATTGCTTATCATCTTGCCATTCTGAACATACAATCTTTATATTCTACACAGCATCCACCCAGATGTGAAGTCTAACCTCTAGTTCAGTTTACACTTCAGGCATTCTTGTATGTAGTAGATTTAACAAAAGGAAAGGAAGGATTTCTTTGCAACAGTACACCAAATTCAAACTAATTATCTCATTTTACCTGGGATTTTTTTTTCATTTGGCCAGTTTACCCCACATAGGACAGTCTCTCAGTGACTCTTTTTTCTTCATAATCTTTTCCTCAACTTTTAGATTCCTCCCACACCCCAAATTCACTTCTGATTCAATTATATATAAGGTTTTAGTCTGAGTTCTCTAATTGAGCCTTGGACTTGACTTTGAATTTCCAAACTCTTCTAGATTTGTGCCCAGTGAAACAAAGGTGGCTATTCTCAGAATGCATCCTCCTTACTAGGCAATAGTGGTCATAAACAGCATTTTTTTCCTTATACTGAATATTTTCAAAATTGGTATTATCCTCATTTTATACAATAGTAAATAAGCTCAAACTATTATGTGAACCTATCTAGAATTACTTATTTAGTAAGTGACAAAATCAGATTTTTAATCAAGGTCGATTTGAATCCAAATCTTATGCAATTCCCACCAAGTATGTCACATTTAAAAAAAGGATTTGGAAATAAATGCTGGACGGGATGTGGAGAAAAAAGAACAGTTTACACTATTGGTGGGATTGTAAATTAGTACAGCTATTATGGAAATCAGTATGGAGATTCCTCAAAAGACTAGGCATGGAACCACCATATGACCCAGGTATAACACTTCTTGGTATTTGTCCTAAAGAATTAAAGTCATCATACTACAGTGACACATGTGTAACCATGTTTATAGGAGCACAATTCCCAATAGAAAAACTGTAGAACCAGCTGAGGTGTCCATCAGTGGATGAATGGAGAGACAAAATGTGGTATATATACACAGTGGAGTTCAGCGTGGCAGTGCACACCTGTAATCCCAGTGACTCAGGAGGCTAAGGCAGGAGGATCGCAAGTTCAAAGCCATCCTCCGCAACCTAGGCCCTAAGCAACTTACTGAGACCCTGTCTCAAAAAATAAAAAGGGCTAGGGATGTGATTCAGTGGTAAAGCACCCCTGGGTTAAATCCCAGTACTAAAACAAACAAAACACCCCCATGGAGTTTGATTCAGCCATGAAGAAAAATGAAATTGTATCATTTGCAGGAAAATGGATGGAAATTGAGAACATTATGTTAAGCAAAATAAACCAAACTCAGAAGGTCAATGGTTGTATATTTTCTTTCCTATGTGGAAACTACAGAGGAAAAAGGAAAAGAAAGCAGGGGCAGGAATCTCATAAAAAAAAAGGGAGATCATTAGAGGAAAGGGAACAGGGGTAGGAGGTGGGGAGGGAAAGGAGAAATACTAGGGAATGATATTGGCCAAATCATATTGTTATAGTGTGTACAAATATGTTAAAATGAATCCCACTAGAACATAAAATGTACCAATAAAAATGTGGGAATAAAGAAAGGGAATCACTTGAGGAGCAGAACCTTGACCTAACACCTGAGAAGGACCTTTGGGATTTAGATGAGCATGGTGTCTCTGCACCAGCTGTCCTTGATCCACAGTCGTTGTGTGCATGTACGAATATGTAACAACAAATCCCACCATTATGTACAACTATAATGTACCAATAAAAATGTGGAAAAACAAAATTGGAAAAGATTTACTTTAAGGTCCTCTGAGCTTTAAAATAGGAAAAATTGTTTGAAAATGTATAGCATCTGAATCCATTTGGAATAGGGACTTTACCATTACCATCCCAAAGACACTGTTTAATAAAATAGGAAAACATAATAAGTAATATAGTTTCAATAATTTGAAAAATCCTGCTTGATATCAGATAAATGAGGCATTTGTTATGGTTTATTAAATTTTATCTTTTAAAATTAATTTGTACATTGACTTTTACCTGATAAATATTCATACACTCTACCTTTTTATACTATACACATTTAAATATATTTTTTCTAATACCTGATATTTTTTATTACAGAGACAGTTAAAGGCAGATGCTAAAAAAGCTATTGGAAGGCTTCAACTACGCACACTGAAACAAGGAGACAAGGTGCACTTATTACTTTAAAATGCTGTTTGTTTTAAAGCAATGCTATCAATCCATTGTTCAAACTAAATGTTCTTCCAATACACTTTTCATTGCCATTTATAAACCTTATTGGCTTTTAAAAAACTTATTTGATGCTAAATAATGTCCACCAAAGATATCTAAGTCTTAATCCCTGGAACCTGTGAATGTTACCTTATATGGCAGAAAGGACTTTGCAGATATGATTAACTTAAGGAAATTAAGACAGGGAGATTATTTTAGATTATCTGGATGTGTCCTAAATATTATCACAGTGTCCTTATAAGATAGAGGAAGAGAGAAATTTGACTATAGCACAGTAGAAGATGTGACTGGAAGCAAGACACTGGAGAGATGCAAGAAAGAGGCCATAAGCCAAGGAATTCAGGCAGCCTTGAGAAGCTGGAAAAGGTAAGGAATTTTCCTCTGAAGCCTCCAGAAAGAACATAGTACTGCCAACACCTTGATTTTAGACTTCTGCCATTGGGAACAGTAAGAGAAGTTATAGTAATTTGCTATGGCAACAACAGGAAACTAATAAAAGGATTTGGTGCAACTTTGCTTGAACATCTCTTTTCAGATTTAGGACACTTGAAAACAACCCTTGATGGGTAAAATATGTGGCATAAGAATATCTGTAGAATTTATCAAAATTAAAACATATAATTTACAATAACATCAAACATTAAATACTTAGATATCAATCTTCAAAATATGTACAAGTAGAATACACTAAAAACTGCAAAGCACTAATGAAAAAAAGAAATCAAAGAAAATCTAAAGAAATGGAGAGATATATTATGCTCATTGGTTAGAAATCTCACTTTTACTGAGGTGTAGTTCTGCCCAAACTGATTCAATGCAGCTTCAATAAATGCCTTATTGGGATTACCCCAGTGGCCCCAGAGGCTAGGCAGAAGGATCATGAGTTCAAAGCCAGCCTCAGCAAAAGTGAGGCACTAAACAACTCAGTGAGACCCTGACTCTAAATAAGATACAAAATAGGACTGAGGATGTGGCTCAGTGGTCAAGTGCCCCTGAGTTCAATCCCTAGTACAAAAAAAAAAAAAAAAGGCTTAGTGGAATCTTTTGTAAAAATTAGGAGACTGATTTTAACTTTACATGGAATATTCAAAGAATTAGAATAAATTAAACAATTTTGATAAATAAGAACAACCTTGGATGAGTAACACTACCTGATTTGCAAAATTATTTCAAAGTTACATCAGTAAAGATAGTATGGTATTGGGGGAATGATGGATACCTAAATTAATGGACCAGCAAAGAGTCCAGAAATAGACCAACACATATTTGGTCAACTTACTTTCAATAAACATACAAAGGCAATTCAACGAAAAAGAATAGCCTTATGCAACAATTGGATATCCATAAGAAAACAAAATGAATCTCAATCCATTCTTCATATGTAAAAATGAACTAAAATGAATTATAGAGTAAATATAAAACCTAGAACTATGGAATTTTTAGAAGAAAACTTTAGAGAAAAATGTTTTCGTGGTGTGGGTTGCAAAAATATCTCTTAGATATGACATCAAAAACAAATCCATAAAAGAAAAAAGATGAAGAAGTTTGACTTTATCAAAATAAATAATGTCCACTCTTTCTAAAAGGGACTTAAATAAAGAAAATACAAGGTACAAACTGGAAGAAAATATTTGCAAATCACATATTTCTCAAAGGATTGTATCCAGAAAATATATAGAATTCTCAAGAAAGTAAAACAGCCCCCCAAAAAATAGGCAAGCAGAACAGACACATCACCAAAGAAAATATAGGGATGGCAAGCACATAAAAAGATGTTCAATGTGATTGCTCATTAGGGAACTGCAAGTTTAAAAGTACAATGAGATACTACTACACATTCATTAGAATTGTTAAAATTAATACAACTGGAAATGCCAAAAGATGACCAACATTTGGAGCAACTGGAATTTTCACTCATTTACTGGTGAGAATACAAAATGGCATAGCCACTTTGAAAAACAGTTTGGCAATTCTTTCGATATTAAAAATATACTTACCAACAGGGCATGGTGACGCACACCCGTAATCTCAGCGACTTGGGAGGTTAAGGCAGGAGGATCATGAGTTCAAATCCAGCCTCAGCAATTTAGTGAGGCCCTAAGCAGCTTGGTAAGACTCTGTCTCTAAATAAAATCTTTAAAAAGGGGCTAAGGTTATGACTCAGTGGTTAAGCACCCCTGGGTTAATCCCCAGTACCAAAATATATATTTTTTTTCTGAAAAGGAGAAGATAAACCCCTATATTCACATAAACTCCTGTAAACAATTGTTCATAATAGCCTTATTTGTAATTGCCAAAAACTAAAAAGAACCTGAATGTCCTTCAAATGGTAAATGGATAAACTGTGACCCATCCATATCATGGAATATCATTTTGCAATAAAAAGTATATAGGAACCCTACTGATATATACAGCTACATACATGGATGAATCTCAGAAATATTATGTTAAGTGAAAGCAACAAGACTCAAAGACTAGATTAGTATGTGATTCCATTCATATGACATTCTGGAAAAGCCAAAACTGTAGGAACTAAAAACATATCAGTGGTTGCCAGGAACTAGAAGTCAGAGAAAGGATTAATTACTAAGAGGTATGGAGGAATTTGTTAGAGTAATGGCACTATTCTTATCTTGATTGTGGTGGGGACTAAGTGACTGTGCATGTTTGTCAAAACTTGAAGAACTATATACTAAAAGAGTGCATGTGAATTATTATACCTTAATTTTTAAAAATGGGAATACATAGCTATAGAACTTATACAAATGATGTTTTATGAAGTCTAAAATCAGGAAAAATAGTTTAAATCAGTGAATATGATCTTATTTGTTGTGTTCCCCTTTTTTGTTGACTTTATCCCTTTACCTTTTTAAGCCCAAATAAATTTAAATCATCTGTGGAAACTTTACATAGTCACTTAGTGATATGAAGCTTCTACTTCTATAGGAAGTTATGCTAGTTAAATATAT
Organism: Sciurus vulgaris; assembly: GCF_902686455.1. Lineage (NCBI taxonomy): Eukaryota > Metazoa > Chordata > Mammalia > Rodentia > Sciuridae > Sciurus > Sciurus vulgaris. The sequence goes on along the minus strand of NC_136471.1, from coordinate 44,364,810 downwards.
ATATACACAGTCCAATCTTGCTCCAAAGTTTGACTCACTTTTTTCTTATCTATCAGAGTAACAGTAACTATTTGTTCATAGGAAATTGGTCCTGATGGAGATAGTTGTGCTGTGTGTATTGAATTATATAAACCAAATGATTTGGTGCGCATCTTGACCTGCAAGTAAGTTTGACTTTCTTTTATAATATCAATAAAAACTGCTGACTCAAAAAAATGGTTGTGATAGGGGTAAATTATTTTGAATGTTTCCAAACTGATGCGGAGAAAGTGTTGTATGTAGAGGAATCCTTTTTATTAAAAACACTGTAATCACACCTACCCAGGAGGCTGAGGTGGAAAGAATATAAGTTTGAGGCCCATTGGGCAATTTAGCAAGACCCTGACTCAAAATAAAAAAAATAAAACAGGGCTGGGGATATAGCTCAGTTGGTAGAGTGCTTACCTTGCATGCACAAGGCCCTGGGTTCAATCCCCAGCACCACACACACACACACACAAAAAAAAGAAAAAATAAATAAATAAATAAATAAATAAATAAAACAAAGGGATAAGGATGCAACTCAGTGGTAGAGCAATCCTGGGTTCAGTCCCCAGTACCACAAAAAATAACACTGAAATTGGTATAAGTGTAATTGTATAGTTTCCACAATCCAATATGATTTATTCTAAATAAATATTATACAAAACTGAGAATTAGTCAGCAGAACACACACACACACACACACACACACACACACAAAGGCAATACTGAATTATTTGGTTTTAAATGCATTCTAATAATCCCATTGAGAAAATAAAATAAATTCATAAGCACCTATTTGGAAGTCTTCACTCAAAGTTTTTGCTTGTTTTTTTAATTATCTTTTCCTGAAGATTGTACTTAATACTCTTATCACTCTTTTTTTTAGCTATTAAATAGAATGTTCTTGGAACGTATCACATTGGTTAAAACATCAGTACCATGTTGTACTCAGTAGTATATTGTACTGTGTTGTCAAGAATGACTATACCATTTTACAATGAAGGAATATACAATTTCAATTGTGTAACATTTGAAATATGGAACAGTCAACTCAGGTAGCATATTAGCCATTTTCAAGTAATCAGTACAGAAAATAGTTTGTTTGAAGCTAAAGCAAAATGGCTTTACATTTAAAAGTACTATATTATGAAATTTCAAAATTTTATTTCTGTGGCTTGTTCTTTGTATTAACAGTGCATTTTTTAAAAGAAATAAAGCATCCATTCAAAGACTAAGTTGTGGTGTCACCTGCTAATAAATGTTAGGCAAAATGTTGTTGCTATATTATAATTAATAAATTATGCATTTCTCCTTCATTAGCCATATTTTCCATAAGACATGTGTTGATCCATGGCTGTTAGAACACAGGACTTGCCCCATGTGCAAATGTGACATTCTCAAAGCTTTGGGAATTGAGGTAAACATTACTCTTTACTATCTATATTAACAAGTATGTTATTTATGTGTGTGAACATTCAGGAAAATAGCAATCTTATTTTTTAGACATATAGTTTACACCTAATACTAGACATATTTATATCATGGAGACAGTGAGGTTGCATCTTTGACCACCTCCATTTTCCTTCTTCCTCCCTGTTTGCAAATGGACTTATTATTTGATCAGAATTTGAAGTGATGACCATATAAACTAACAACTTGGTATCACCCTTTCTGTTTCCAATATATTATTGCATAGTAACCAAACTTGTTCAATGAACATGTGTAATTTGAAAAAAAAACTTGCAATAGATATTAAATTATACTTTCATATTTGATAAGTGAAAAATCTTGTTTTTAAGGTAAAATAAAAGTCAAGCTCCATAAAATCTTCATAACTTGTGGAGATACATGGATGACAGCAATTCTCATTTCCACTAGGGGACAGCATGATACATATATAGATATAGATACATAGATATTTTTTGAGTGCCTGTCTTGTATCAGGCATTATGTTAAAAGGTGATGGGATCATCCAAATGAACATCGGATGTGCAGCCCATTCGTGGACCCAATTGCTACTGTAACTTCTCTGACTGGGGCCACCAAGAGTGGGTTTTTTTGTGATTATTGTTTTTGTCAGCTTTTTTTGCTGCTGTGATTAAAAGGACCCATCCAGCACAACTGTGGAGGAGGAAAAATTTATTTGAGTGCTCATGGTTTCAGAGGTCTCAATCCATAGACAACTGGCTTTATTCCTTAGATTTCCAGGTGAGGCAGAACAACATGGTGAAAGAATGTGGTACAGGGAAACAGCTCACATGATGATCAGGAAGGAGAGAGAGGGAGGGAGGGAGAGTGAGTGAGAGAGAGAGAGAGAAAGAGAGAGAGAGAGATCTCCACCTGCCAGATACAAATATAAACACCAAAGCCATGCCCCCAATGCCCCATCTCTTTCAGCCACACTCCACCTGCCTTCAATTACCACTCAATTAATCCCATCAGGGATTATTTACCCTCTCACATTAATAACCCTCTCACATTGTCTCATATGTGAGCTTTTGGGGGACTCCTCACATCCAAACCACAAAATTATGAAAAGGGATTATAGGTTTAAAAGGTTACGAAACATTGTTCTAATGAGTCACTTATGAAGAAATTTTGTAATGATATATGAAGAAAAGCATGTACTCTGATAATCTTTTAACTTGTTCCAATACTTTCCGAAGGTGGATGTTGAAGATGGATCAGTGTCTTTACAAGTTCCTGTATCCAATGACGCATCCAATAGTGCCTCTCCCCATGAAGAGGATAATCGTAGTGAGACTGCCTCATCTGGATATGCTTCGGTACAGGGAACAGATGAACCACCCCTGGAGGAACATGTGCAGTCAGCAAGTAAGCACCATACTGCAGGGCAACAAGTGACTCATGGATAATCCACTTTGTATCATATGTTCATCTGAGTGCTTCTATGTTTTAACATTTGTTTCATTCAACAAATTTCAGGTTTTTCTTCCTAAAATGGTGCAAGGAAGGATGCACTCCTGTCTTAATGTATATACAAATTCAAAAGCACCTGAAATGGATGAAATGCATCAGGAATGAGTATTATTTACAAAAGAAAGATTTATTGGAAGCTTCCCTGTGACCCATTTAAATATGTACTTATTAACTACTTACTGAGGCTAAGGAGAAACTAAATTTTAGAAGCCATTGTCTTCTGGGCATGGTGACACATGCCTGTAATCCCAACAACTTGGGAGACTGAGGCAGGAGGATCACAAGTTCAAGGCCAGCCTCAGCAACTTAGTAAGACCCTAAGCAGCTTAATGAGACCCTGTCTCTAAGTTAAAAAATAAAATTAAAAGGGCCGGGGATGTGGCTCAGTAGTTAAGGATCTGGGGGTTCAATCCCAGATACCAAAAGTAAAAATAGAAGCCATTGCTTATTATAGATAAATCAGAAAGTATGATGAAGGAATTCTGAAATGATAAAATGGAACTTGATTTACCAAAGCTCTTTTTATACCCAACTTTTCAGAAATCCACCCTTTGTAGATAGGAAACTATGTTTAAGGATGGTATGTGCTGCCACCTGTTGACTGTGTACTGTGAAATGAATAAACTTAGAAACTAAATTTAATTATTTTCAGAATTCATGCGAATTGGTATTGTTACTTAGCAGTTTTTTATGCCAATGGAGAAAGCTTAGAGAATTTTGTTACTTTTTTCCCTATAAAGAAAAAAACACCTATAAAAACCATTTTCCATTTGTTTAAACTCAGGCTTTTTCATGTTTTCTGTTGGTTTGAAAGTTTTTCCACATTTCTTATTTTGAGATAATCTAATTTTAGCATAAATGTAGAAAAAATTAGTTGTCAAGATGGCTTTTGAAATTTTCAGCTTCCTCTGACACAAACCCTCGGCCTCCGTAGGCTTATCAGTGCCATACATATCATTTCTGAAGAAGTCATGAGGAAAACTGCCATGCAAAAGCAAAGCTTATATTTCTTGTAATCTAATCTTTAGACATTTCTTTGAGTGGAAGTCATAAGAGTCTTAATAATCTATAGATTATTCTACCTATAATTGAGAATTATAGTCTATTAGTCCAGATGATCTTGTGTTCCTGTAATTGTGTGGTAATAGAATTCAGTGAAGATAAAAGAGTAAACAGAATAATTTCACCTATACTGAGGTTCAAAAAAAAATTCCAACCCCCATTTTTGTGTTCTGTTCTTGTGAGTCAGGGGTGGGAGATGGGTTAAGCAAAACAGATTTTGCAGAGAATTTCAAAAGCAAATGAAATAATGATCCATGTTCCTCCTGTATTCTTTTCCTGGATGAATAATGGTAACAACCATGCAGGTGCCCCAAACAAGAAATTGAAGATACCCTAGATTCTTTCTGCTCTCCCTTCCTATTGATTCAATATCCTTTTTCTCCATTCTCTTCCTGAAATTCCAACCTTAATTCCACAGAGTTTGAACCACTATCTTTGCCCATCCCTAGTACTCCTCTCCCAATAAATAAGGGAAACCCAGTGTGACTTCTGTTCCCCTTAAGGCATGCCCCTCTTTGAGAATCCTCTTTGGATTTGTATGCAAGGCCCTACTGTTTTCATAGAAGTTCTGTCATTTTATTTATTGCACAGAATTTTATTACAAATTTTTAAAGTTTCTTTGGGTAGGCAAAGTGTCTTATATTCTCCATTGTCTGTTCAGCACCTTAGCACAGCCTGCTGAAATAGTAAACACACAGATTTTTGTTGAATAAATGACCACTTTAAACAGATTCAATTATGTCTACAGTTACACATTACTAGGTTGGGGATTTTGCCATTGATTCTTGTGATAGTTGATTTGTAAAACTTAGTAAGTACATTCATTCCTATCTGTGTATCACATCATTGGGCTAAGTTCTATTAAAATAATGAAGTAAGGAGGAGCCAGGCATGGTGGTATACACCTGTAATCCCAGCATTTTGGGAGGCGAGGCTGTGGCAGAAGGATCTCAATTTCCAGGCCAGCCTCAGCAACTTAGTACCTCTGTGTTTAATCCCCTTTTCCAAACAAACAAATGAAGTAATGATCTTAAAATTTAAGTACTCATCAAGTCACCTGGAGGGCTCGTTAAAAAAGAGATCCCATTACCAGAATTTCTGACTCAGTGGGCCTGGGGTGAGACTTGAGAGTGCATTTCTAATGTTTCCAGATGATACTGATATTGCTGGTCCAGGGATCACACTTTGGGAATTATGGAATAAGGTCCCTAGTTTTCAACCTTGGCTACACAGAGGAATCACTTGGAGATTTTAAACATTATTAGTTCCTAGGCTCTATACCTCAGAGAAGTTAAATCAGAATCTATAAGGGATGGAACCCAAGCACAAGTGTGTTTTTGTTGTTTGTTTTTGTTTTCATTTGGTACCAGGGATTGAGATCAGGGGCACTCAACCACTAAGCCACATCCCCAGCCCTATTTTATATTTAATTTAGAGACAATGTCTCACTGAATTGCTTAGTGCCTTGCTTTTGCTGAGGCTGGCTTTGAACTCATGATCCTCCTGCCTTAGCCTCTCAAGCCCCTGGGATTACAGGCATGTGCACTGCACTGGGCTTATTTCTTTTTTATTTTAATTTTGAAATAATTTTAGATTGAGAGAAAGAAAAAGGTTTCAAACATCATATGAAGAACACCCATATGCCCAGTTTCTCCAAATAATAACATCTTATAAAAGTATATACTATTATCTAATCCACAAAAATAAAGGATGAAATGTTAACTAAACTGCAGACCTTACTTACTCAAATTTCACCAGTTGACCCATAAATGACCTTTTTCTGTCCCAAGATCCCATATTGCATTTAATTGTCCTATCTCCTTAATCTCCAGTCTGTGATGGTTCTTTGTTTTTGTCTTTGATGACATTGACACTTTCAGACTACCTATCAGTTTTTTTTGCAGAATGTCCATCAATTTAGGCTTGTCTGCTATTTCCTGATGATTAAATTCATTGTCCATTTCTGGCAAGAACATCAGAGAATTGATGTTGTTCCCTTCTCAATGACCCATATTATAAAGCACATGGTATTTTTGTCTTATTACTAATGATTTTAACTTTGCTTAAGGGTGGTGTCTGCCAAATTTCTCCCTTTAATGTTACTATTTTTCCCTTTGTAATTATTTAATATCTTATGGAGACACACCTGGAAACTGTGCAAATATCCTCTTTCTCATGATTCCTTTACCTACTAATTTTAGCAATCATTGATCCTTCTTGCTTGCAATAATTATTACTGAAGTGTTTGTCAAGTACTGATTTTCTATTTTCATCATCACTCTAGATTTATTAATTAGCCTTCTAATTAAGTAGAGTTACTCTTTTTCTATTTATTTATTCAACCATCTATTTATGCTACTGTCATATAGGAAATTTTTTCATTCTATATTATTCTCATGATTTGTCTATTGTCCATATCATCCTAGATTTGGTCCTTGGGAACTTGTTTAAGTTAGGTTCATTGTCCTTTCTTTTTTAGTTATTTTATTTTGGCATTGGGTATTGAACCCAGGGGGTCTTACTTTACCATTGAGTTACACCCCCAGTTCTGTTTATTTTTTATTTTGAGACAGGGTCTTACTAAGTTGCTGAGAGCCCTACTAAGTTGTGAAGGCTCGCCCCAAACTTGTCATCATCCTGCCTTAGCCTCTCAAGTTGGAATTACAGGCATGCCCCACTGTCCCTAGCTTCGTTGATCTTTGAACTTCCTTACTGTTTGCTATTTCTGAATGTTCTAGATCTGGGATGGGCACATTTTTTCTGTAAAGGGCTAGATAGTAAATATTTTAGGCTTTGAAGGCCATAAATCTCTGTTGCATATACTTCTTTGTGTGTATTTTTGGGAAAGGTATTGGATGGTCTTGAAATCTTTTTTAAAAGTCATTCTTAGCTGTGTTTTTGGCTTTGTGGGCTATAGTTTTCTGATCCATAGACTAGAATCTTAGTTATTCTCATGCACTGTCTGTCCCAGCCCTAGAATTGGCCATTTCTTCAGGGAGCCTTTTATTGGAGACCAATATTACAAAGACAAGTTCTGGGCATTAAGCATGCTTATTGCTACTAGGGTGTTATTTTTATTGGCCCTTGAACAAGGCTAAGAAATACATGTATTTACTCACACAAATACACACACACAAATCTATCTATGTATCTATCTATCATCTGTCTAAGAAACAATGAGCTCATGCTGATACATCTGATTCCATTCTAACACTTCAGGGTTCATGTAACCTGACCATTTCTTTATTTGTAACAACTTTCTCTGACAGTTAAAGACAGCCTTTCCTAATTCAAAATGTATTTACTTATTTGTTCAATTCTAGAATACAAATAAAATAGTTTCGGCATTGCTAATCTACACCCTTCTGTAAAACAACTCACTGACTTGTATATAGTACTTTTCGTTTTTAGCCTAATAGGAAGAAGTCAAAGTACCCTTTACCAAAGTAGTTAGGTATAGTTATTTTCTTTCCCACCCACTTTAGATGGTTTTATATTTCATTTGTAATACAATTAGGTCCATTTGTTACTTTTTATATTCCATTGTTGGCAGCCCCCAATTTACTGGTTGATTTAAAAATTTATATTACTTCACGTATATAAAGACATATTGGTGGCAGGGGGTATAGTTCAGAGGTAGATATCTTGCTTAATGTGTGTGAGGCCATGGAATTGATTTACACTACCACCACCAAAAAAAAGATTTGATATTTTTTTTTGTAGTTTTAGATGGACAGAAGACCTTTATTTTATTTATTTTTATGTGGTGCTGAGGATCAAACCCAGTGACTTACTCATGCTAGGCAAGTACTATGCTACTGAGCTACAGCATCAGCCCTTGATAATTTTTAATATTACTTAGTTGATAGAAATATGCAATCAGGTTTAAGAACTGTTGTATTTAGTGTAGTAAAGAAATAAAAGATGTTACTTTTGCTCTTAAAGAGGCTATAATCTAGATAGAAGTTAAGCACACATACATGAATCAAAAAAAGTAATTATAGATCGATATAATAATGCTATACTTGCTTTATGTAAAACATAGCATTGATCAATAATGTTAAAGGGACAGAGAGTGAATGTAATAACCAGAGTACAATGGAATTAAATAAGAAAGTCTTCTTGCAAAAGAATGTTGAATTTTGTCTTAAGAGATGGATGAAGTTGTCCTAAAATTATCATTTCTTTTTAAAGATGAAAATCTACAGCTTGTAAACCATGAAGCCAGTTCTGTGGCAGTGGATGTAGTTCCTCATGTTGACAACCCAACCTTTGAAGAAGATGAAACTCCTGATCAAGAGACTGCTGTGCGAGAAATTAAATCATAAAATCTGTGTAAATAGAAACCTGAATCTTTAGTAATAACAGGACTGCCAAACAGGACCTAGTTTACTATTAATGAACTGGATAATCCTAATAAAATAAGAATGATACTGAAAGTGCTGAGATGACTAATATTATACTATAGTTAAATGGCTTAAAATATTTAACCTGTTAACTTTTTTCCACAAACTCATTATAATGTTTTTCATAGGCAAGTTTCCTCTCAATAGTGATAGCAACATTTTTAAACATTCAAACCTGTCTTCAAGTAGTCATGTTTTTCATTTATAACAATTTTCTTATAAAAATATATTGCTTTTAAAATGTGGAGTAGCTGTAATCACCTTATTTTATGATAGCATCTTAATTAAAAATAATACTACTTTAGCTTGGGCTATATGTGTCAGGGTTTTTCCTCCAGGTGCTTATATTGATCTGGAATTGTAATGTAAAAAGCAATGCAAATTTAGGCTAGTACTTCATGAAATGTCTGTTTAAACTCATTAAGTTGATAGAGCAAAATTAAAGCAAAATATTCATTTTAACTTTTTCTTCTTTTTAAAATTAAGCTAATTGTACTTCATGAGTGTATCAAGCATAGTTTATCAGAGAATATGGATTGAATTGATTGATTGGTATATTGTGACACCAGTTGACCCAAGATTATAGACAAAAGGTTTCTTACAAAACTATTGCATAACTATTTCTCAAACTTATGGCATTTTCAAAAGAACAGTATATAAACCACCATATTATTTGAAAATGGTAATGACAGAGTAAGTCACACAAATATTGGTAATTGACTTTTGTGCATAAATTAGACTACAGAAAATGTTCTGTAAAATTAATCTATAGAAAATGTTTTCCAAACAATATTGACTTTGACAATTGAGTTTACATTTGGCCTAAATGGGCTAAAATTACATTAAACAAAAATTCTGTCCATATAGCTATAATTTTTGTGAATGCATTTTCTTGGTGTTTGAAAAAGAATTGATGGGGGGGGACTTCCAGGTGCCTTAATATAAAGTTTGAAGCTTCATCCACCAAAGTTAAATAGAGCTATTTAAAAATGCACTTTATTTGTATTCTGCGTGGCTTATCTTTTTAGTTTTGTTTCCAGTGCAAATTCAGCATAATTTAGACAAAAATAGAACAGACATGTATTTTTGTTTGCAGAATGTAGAATGAAAACATTGCATTCTTGTACACTGATTTGAAATGCTGTAAATATGTCCCAATTTGTATTGATTCTCTTTAAATATAAAATGTAAATAAAATATTCCAATAAAAGTTTGTGTCTGGCATTTAATTAGCTATCATATGCTAACTTTTCATATATAATATGCCTGGGTTTGAGAGGAAAGAAATAGTTGGATGTAAATGACCTAAAACTAAAACTTTAGTATGATGTATATTTATGTATTTTATAACATAGAAAGGAAGTGCTGTAATTATAATATCACTGAACTAACAATAAATTTTTAGATGTTAGCAAAGTAAATAATGAAGTTGACCATAATATGATGTTGAAAAAAAGACCTTGATACCAGTCCAAATTTATATTACCCATGACAAGGATCTTTTAGTACCTTAAAATTTTCCTGCAACCTTTTCTTTGGCAGTATGATTGTTAGGATGTTGTTAATGAGTTAAGTGTATCTCTTTTGTCAAACACGGGAAGAATACATAAGTGCTTGGAATACCTCAGAACCATGATTTCAAACCAGATGTACACATGTCTTATGTGACAATATGCCAGAGAGGCATGTGAATGCCTATATGCTTAGAGTTCATTTTATTTCAAGCTTCATGAGGGTTCTTTTGGGCATTTTTGCCCTTGTTGAAATTTTAACAACTGTATTGACACGTAATCTACATAACAATTTACTCATTATAAATGTGTATATGGATGGTGTTTAGCAAATGTATAGAGTTGCACGACTCTTATCACAATCCGATTTTTGAAGATTCCATTTTTCCAAGTTCCAAAGTGCCCATTTGCAGTCAATGGCTGCTTCCCTATTCAGTCCCACATAATCATCAATTCTGTGATTGGTGAGCAACTTCTGTCTCAATACATTTGCCTATTCTGTATATTTCATATAAATAGAATCATACAGTATGTGGTCTTTTGTGACTGTTTTCCCCTCAGCATAATGGTTCCTTCATATTGTAGCATATATCAATAATGTTTCTTTTCATTGCTGAATAATATTCCATTACATGCATGTTTGGTTATTCATTCATTAGTTAATGAACCCTCAGGTTATTCCAACTTTCTGATCATTATATATAATGCTGGTATACACATCCACATACAACTTTTTGTGGGCATATGAATTTTGGAATCTCTTGGTTATATAGCATGTAGAAGAAATCCATGCCACCTGGGAATTTTCTTTCTACCTCTCTTTTACCATTTGATATTCTTTAGCTTGATCATCAGATTTTTTATTATATACTCTCACATAATACTCCAAGTATTAGCTGATTCTTTTAACAGCAGCAGTAGATAATATTTTTCTGTATAGGGAGTTGCCAGCTTAAGAAAGATTTTTTTTTAAATTTTATCTTTTTAAATATACATGACAATAGAGTGCATTTTGACATACTATGCATAAATGGAGTACAACTTAGTCTATTTAGGATCCAATTCTTGTGGTTGTACATGATGTGGAAAAAAAGAAAGATGGGTTTTTTGATTAGTTGTATGCTTAATGGATCTCATATTTGTTATCTTAAAAACATACATGGTTTTCCAGGTCATACAGTAAAAGTATATTCACAGAGAAAATTGGAATACTAGGAGCATTCCTTCTTCCCCCTACATCTACCTTTTGTTCATTTATGAAATATTTTAAAGACCTTAAAGGCTCTAATACAGCTTAAAAGATATAAATTGTTTTGATTTTTTCACCCCACCCATTGCTTCTATTTGGAGTAATTTAAAATATTTTAAGTACATTAAACAATATAAAATTTTTTGTGGTACTAGGGATTAAACCCAGGATCTCTCACATTCTAGGCAAAGCACTCTACCACTAAGTTATATCTCCAGCCCTTTTATTTTTTAATTTTTGTTTTGATATGGTCTCACTAAGCTGTCCAGGCTGGTCCCAAACTTGAGATCCTCCTGCTTCAACCCCCGAAATAGCTGGTATTACAGGTATGCACTGCATGCCCAGCTAAAATTTATATTAACACTCAGCATGAGAGAAAAAAGTTCATTATTATTGTGGGCACTTTGACCTCCAGAGGTATTCATTAGCCCCTAACATCAGATCAACTTGGTTGAAAGGTTGAGAAACACCCACTAGTTCTTAACTTTTTTTTCTGTGTAAACCAATCTCATGAATGTGAGACACTCATAGGCCCACCTAGATTTTGAAAGCTAGAGAATAGTATAGATAAATAGGTTTTGGTATGGATGGTTAGTGGCAATTTCTCTTTCTAGCTGTTTCTAACTGATATCCCAGGTTACAACCACTGCCCTGGAAAACCTTCATGAACATGTTGTGATACAGTCTTTTTAAAAAAGCAATTCAGTCATCTAAAATTTCTTAACAGAACTTATTTTTAAGATGCCTATGTGGGTCTTATTGGAAACATGATTACCCCCAATTTGTCATAGCTTCATTTTCAAATATCTAATTTGCTTTAATTCAGTGCAACTAAAATTTAGCATGCCTACAAAATACGTAGGGATCTTATTAAAATGTACATTTTGATTCAGCAGGTCTTGTACAGAGTCTGCAATTTTGGATTTATTACAAGCTAGTTGATGATCAGATGTTGTTGCTCTAGGATCCATACTTTCAGTTAGTGAAGATTTAAATGGCTATTCACTCACTAGCAGTACTCAAGCACTGAAGCTTACTGCTCCTAAACCTGCTGCAGACTGTAAAAAAGCATAAACAAACTAGAGAACTTCATTTCAAATAAGAAGCCAGTAAACCACTGAATGACAGACTCAGCCTAATATTGGTTTGGAATTGCTATTTGGGGTTTTCTTTTACCTTTCCTCATAGGTGTTTGAGCTGGATGCAGTGGCACATGCCTGTCATCCCAGAAGTTTGGGAAGCTGAGGGAGGAGGATGGCAAATTCAAAGCCAGCCTCAGCAACTTAAGGAGGCCCTAAGCAACAGAGCAAGATCCTGTCTCAAAATAAAAAACTTTAAAAAAGGACTAAGGATGTAGCTCAGTGGTTAAGCGCCCCTGGTTCAATCCTGGATACCAAAAAAAAAAAGTTGGAAATCATAACCTAGAGCTTATATATTATTATACTGATTAATATTAACATAATTATATATTAATAATTATTATATTGTTATATGATTATTTTGTAATTATATATTTAAATTTTTGTATATGTTTCACATCTGAGACAATGAAACAAAATTGGCTTGGAAAGTAACTTCTCTGATTCTTCATCTGTAAACATGAAAAAGTGTACAAAAGGTTATTAATGAAAAAATAAATATGATATATATTCAGTACCAGTATAATACCACCAATAATATTCAAAGATGTTTGCAATCCCAGTCATTCTTCCTAACAATTACATTAATGTGCACAATTTAGTAATATACTGATATTCTATTTTTTAAATGCTTTCAGAAAAATATTTTTATTTACAAAGGCATAAAATAATCTGGCTAAAGCTTTACATAAAAAGTAAGTTAATTTGAAAAATGTGCTTGCATGGTGAATGAGATGTTTATTTACTAAAGCAGGAGCTCTCTAAATGCTGTGCTCTGAACTGAAAGTGGGCCTGATCCCAAAACACAGAGCATGTGGGTAGATCTGGATGGAGTTGCAGAGTAAAGAGGTAAAAGACCATTCAGTTCTGGACAGCCGTTGCCACACTTTAACTTTTAAGGATATTAGAAAAGAATGTGGTTTGTTGAGGAAGGAAATTAAAAAGGGAAGGAAAAGTAAAAAGGAAGGAAGAACCTTCTCATCTCTACATTTGCTGCATTTGCTAATTTTTCACCAGGAACATGAGAATGATACCACCATTTACCGGTGACGAGTTCTGCTTCCTCAGGTGTTGAAGCTCAACATCAGAGAAGCTTGCCAAAGCAAGTGTATTAAGCAGGTTTTATTTAAAGGTAATAATACAGACTTCTCCTGAGAGAAGCCATGGCTAATGTTCTAAAGTCCCAAGAAGTGAGCACACCCTACATCTTTTATAGGTTAAGGTCTCTTTTGTTCTCCAGTTCTCTCCCCCCTTATCTCTCCTTCCTGCCTACATGACTAGGCCCCCGTCAGATGGGCAGGGGGTGGGCCAAAGTGATTCAGGCAGGTAAGGGCCCAGAGGGCATTAATTAGCAGCTCCCTGCCTGTAGTCCCTAACGGAGGTCAGGTAAATTTGGTCATCAATGGGCTCCAGAGATCCTTGACATTCCATTCTCCCAGGAGCAGTATCCAACTTCTAGAGGCAGATGGCTCTCATGGTCTCCATTTCCTCGATTTGACCCAATCCCCTATTTCTACACTAATTACCTGTCCCCAATTCTGGCTTCAAGAAGAAATGATTTTCCTCAGTAACATCCTAACTGGAATGACTTCTCCCAAAGATACTTTGCAATCTGGACTGTGAGAAGACTGCCTCGTCCCAAACTCTCCAAAGAGCTGCCTTTGGGACTATTAGAAGAGAATCCCAGATTGCACTTTCTCTCACCAGCAAGAAGAGTTACTGCTTGTAGCACACCCCCACATCTAAGCCAGAGATGCTCCTTCGGGGCAGAGTTCCTGGGCTCCAGGACTTGGCATCTCTGTGTGCCGCACCCCATAGTTTTCAATGCCATATGGCCTTGAGGCTTCATTCTCAAAACACCTTGCCAAGAACCCTTGTTTGCACTTTGTCTCCCAACTCCTTCCTTCCTGTAAACTTGATTCCCCTTTTAGTGCACTCTTTAACTCTGGGGAACTAAGTTATCATAATAAAAACAGCCCTCACAAATTCCTCACAGCTATGTCATGCAAATTGCTGGTTTCATTCACCTTAGGGTTGAAGCAGTTGTGTATTATTGCCAAGATGCAAAGAGATGAAGGCTGGCCTGAAAGTTTTCTTTTTCCTTACAAGAGTTTAAGAAAGAAAACAAAATGAAACAAGAAACCGCTTCATAAATTGCTTGGATCCTGAAAAGGACTTTCTGTGACTTATTACAGTCCAATAAACAGGGGCGGCAGTGAGGGAAGGGAGAGATGCGTGGCGTGAAGAAAATGTGTGGCTTTTGGAGATTTTATATTCTCTTGATATGAGCAGATAGAGCTTGAGCTAGGCAAAATCTTGAACTTCGATGAGGAATCGTATCACTGTGTGACCTTGGATAAGTCACCTCACTCCTTAGTGCTTTCATTTATTAATGTGGACAGTGGTGAAGATGAGATCGCCTGACATCATGAGATCGCCTAAGTACAAAGTACCTAGTAGTGGGCACTAATGAACTGTTAGTTGCTACTGCTGCTTCCCAGAATGGGCCGTTACTCCAAAATTTCGAAAAGTTTGTTTTGTACAGATTAAAGCCCTCGCTGTGAAAGGATGAGGAGCACAACTTCTTAATATCGAAGGTTCACTGATTCAAAGCAAACGCTTTAAACTTTACACAGGCAAAACACACTTAACTAGTGGCGGGACCCGCTTTGAAAGCATCCCCCACCCAGTTCTCACCCCCACTGCATTGTGGGAAATGTAGTCCCGTGCTGAGGTAGCGTGAATACAGACAAGGGGCAGGAAACTACAACTCCCAAGAGGCGAAGAAGCGGGACTATTTCCCAGTCGGGCGGTAGCGCTGTGGGAGGGAATTGGCAATCTCGCTGCCTACGTGGGAGAGAAGGGAGGGTTGGGGGAAGTGTGGAAAACCTGAACCTGAGTCGCTGCCGCCTGAGGAAGATTTGGTGGGAGGAGAAGTAAAGGGGGAAAAACGGGTTGGGGGTGAGGTGAAGAGGGCAAATAGGTCGCTGCTCCCGGGCGCCATAAAGTTCTTCGCGATGTGGCTAAAGCCTGAGGAAGTGCTCCTGAAAAATGCGCTGAAGCTGTGGCTGATGGAAAGGTCCAACGACTACTTCGTGCTGCAACGGCGTCGAGGCTACGGGGAGGAAGGCGGAGGGGGTCTCACAGGTAAGCTGTGGTTGGCCCCATCTGCCTCAGGGCTCTCTTCGCTTTTAGTTAAAAGGTGGTAAGGAAAACAGTTACTCGTCGCTTTCCAGACGCCCGATCCTAAACCTGGGCGGAGGAACTGGGTTTCATCTGCCCCCGCCACCGCCGCCACCTTTTCACCACCACCACCGAGCACTGGATGAGCAGTTGCTTTTTGGGTGGGACGGGGAAGGGGGAAAGGTTTTCTCCATCGGCAAAGAGAGGATCAGGCACCTGCCCTGTCGCTTCCTATGGGGGAGGGGGCTGAAGGCTAGTGTTTAAGCTAGAACAGTCACATCCAACGTGGTATTAGGGGCCAGTTCGCAGTTGTGGACTTCACTTTTCCCCAAAAATGTATACCGGTAATCACCTTCTGGGGAGTTTAAGTGTGTGGGAGAGGGATGGGATGGAGGCGCGGGAATGGCGAGGAGAAAGAGGCGCCCCAATCGCATCCTGAGAGCTAGGCTTCAAATCTGAGATGGAGTTGGAGAGGTGGGTGTGGAAGAGGTCGAGGCATCTGGCTCAGAATTGCTAACCTCTCCCAATTTAGCATCTTTTACTTCGTCTTCAAGTTTTTGATCCTCGGGACTTCCTCCCAGACTGTTACAACGTCGCAGTACATTCCTCTTGAGTGTTTGAAGCTGGCCCTTCTTTCAAAGCCATGATTCTAAACCAAACCCATTAAACAAACGGAAATTCAACTCTTCCTGCTTAACCCACCCTGCCCTGCCCTCAATTCTTAGATTTAAAAATTATGAACTGCTCCTTGCTCAAGTATCTAAAGTCTCCAGAGAATGTTATTTTGACGTCACTAGTCTTGGGCAGGGGCATTCAAAGTTTTGGACGTTGGGGAGATGAGGACTCTTTCATGACAATTTCTGGTTGGTGTTGTCACCTTGCAGTTGGTGGTCTTGGCTTAATTTAGGCAGCGTGATGTACAGGAAAGAGGGGCAAATCCGAAAACCTGCATTTTAGTCCCATCCTCCTCTCTGATTTGTTGGATGATATTTGTCAAATTCTTTCATTTACTTAGCCTCAAACGACCAGTATGTACTACATGAATGTCCAGATACAAAGACTGTTGATTATTTTCCCTACCTTTAAAGTGCTCATCATCTGGATAATGGGAGAGGATGAAATAGGAGAGGAGGAAGACCAGGCAAATTTAATTAGAAAATTGACTGAAAGATTGAATGGAGATTCATGGAGGAGGTGACACTGATTTTCTTCTGCTAAACAGTGCCTACCTCAGTTGAGAGGATAAAATGAATGATAATAGGTACCAAATCACTGTATGGTGTTAAAATGGTGATCAATGTGAGCTGTTATTTCCCATTTTTTTAATGCCACCTCCAAAGTGGAGAGAATGCTGAGGTTCTACAGGATGTATATACATATGTACATATGTATATATATATATATATATATATATATATATATATATATATCCTGCAAGTCCTATTTATCTTATCCAGCTTCTAAAAAAGCTCTTTTGAAAATATAGCAACAAAAATTGCCACTATAAGGGCTAGGGATATAGTTCAGTTGGTAGAGTGCTTGCCTTGCAAGCACAAGGCCCTGGGTTCAATCCCCAGCACCACAAAAAAAATTGCCACTATAAATGACATTTTGTCATTTTCTGATCTTTAGAAATTACAGGTGTTATTTTGCAGAAGAGTTGACATTTAAAAGATGCAGATATTTTCTAGATTAAAATTTGAGAATAAGTGTTCAATTTGAAAACCAATTAGTCATGTAAATTATCCATTTGAGTCCATTCGTAATAGGTCAGGATATATTTAAAATAGATCTTATATCTCTGTGTGAACAGCCTCAGAAGTAGTTGTCTACTATATTTTTAAAATATATTTTTAGTTGTAGATGGAAACAGTACCTTTATTTATTTTTATGTGGTGCTGAGGATTGAACCCAGTGCCTCACAGGTGCTAGGCAAGTGCTCTACCACAGAGCCACAACCACAGCCCCATCTACTATATTTTGATTCCCCATAATTTTACTTGACCAGAATTTTTAATGGTCTGCCTACATGTACCAAAGATGTGTATTTCACTTCATATAACTGTGTTCCTGAAAAATAATAGGCAAATTGAATGCTGGAGAATCAAGTCACAATAATACAGTATTAGATGGTACTTTTCTTGTTAAGTTTCCATTATACAATTAGTACTTACTTTTCTGTGTTTGAGTTTTCATTTGACACATCTTCTTAAAGTATGGACTATCCCACCTACCCCTTTAGCCATTCCCTTCTCTCTAGTATAAGAGGAAATTTGAAGAAATAAACCAAGATTTCTATCACATGGTGCATGTGACTAGTGATAAACCCATTCACTTGGTGGTCAGTTTGTATCTCTGCATGGTAAAGGATACCTGAATTACCACATGGCAGCTACCATTATAAGACCATGTAAATTAAACAAAATGGATCAGAAAGGAGCAAAGAGCTATTTCCAAATTTGGTCCTTTTTGGACTGAGCAAAAGAATATGCTTATTTTCATGACTGCTCAAGTATAGTATTCTTTCTTACTTAAAATTGCAAAGCCAAGAGCCTTAGTGTACTTTACTATAAGTTCATACTTGAATTAGCCTCTCACAAGTTTGTGTGCCAGCATAAGCTTGCATTTGGCCATGTTGTTTGCTAAAACCTTGTGTTATGTGCTGTCCCTTTGTAAAGTTAGTTTATACATTTTGTTTAATGAACAAAAGATAATGACCATCTAGAAATGTTAATGATTGTATTTTAAGATTTCATTCCTTTGCCATATGGTAATTGGCAATTGCCACCTGTCATATAATGACTTTAGGTAATGGACTTAGTGAAGTTAGTTGACTCAGTTTTTTCCCCTGATAATTTAGTAGGGGCAACAGAGAACCCTAAGATGGATATAGCAGACTAGTTTAGAAGTTAGAATTTTGAGGTCCCTTTTCTAGATTTTTAAACATTTCTAGTGGGTATCTGATAGATTACTGATCATTTGCCTGACTTTATCTTACTTAATTGTCCTGGCTAACTGAACAATGGAATTTTTGTGGAAATATTTGTTATATATAAGGTTGTTTTGCATATAAAGTGGTTTTCCTTAATTTACAGAAGTAAATTGCCCTTTTTGTAGTTACCTTACCGTTATTCCTTTCTTCTCCTGGTTCATGAGGGTAATGACTTTTCTATGGCACCTTAATTTAGCACCTGCTTTTGTATAATTAAAATAACGTATGCATCTTTTTATTAAGCACAAAGCAACAATTTACTCCTCTTGGCAGATGAACCATTACGTGGACTACATTTTATTAAGTACTCTAGTATATGGGACTTAATGAGTATCTGCTAGTCAGGAAGTCTTAACTTGGGTAAAACTACCCAAGTTGAGAGGCTTTTACTCTTGAAGTTGTCAATATCTGTATAGTGTATGCAGGTTCTTGAATGTTGGATCGATACACTCAGTAAGCCTTGTTTTGTGATATAGAACAAAACTACAAAATAAAACTTATTAAAATGGAATTTTAAGATATTGTTTCCTTATCTACTCTTTCATCTTGGTACCATACTTTGAAATTAAATCATCTGTAGAAACTAGAACATGATGACATTTGAAATAAGCTTTCCGTTTTAAGATATTTAGACTTCACAAATCACTGCATAAATGATTTGTTGTAAACATATATATGTACATAGGAAACGATAAGAAACCTTTAAAAAATATCTTACTGATCATCCCTTGAAAATACAAAGCTTTCTTTCCCCTTTTTCCCACCTCCAACTGGAGTCCAGCTCTGAAAATGTTTGCATTAAGTATGTATTAGCAAAATATCCCTGTATTCTATGTTCACAAAGGAACCTCTTATAAAATATGTTGCCCAAATGGTGGGCATGACATTTTATATTAGGTAAGGAAAGATCTACCCCTCAACACACACACACACATACACACATAAACACACACAGAGAAAATTCACAATTATCATTTTGACTTATTTCAAAGAAAATCCCATAGGACAACCTCTAGGGAAGGCACTGTACTGATTATGCATGTACATATAGATTTTACCATTAAGATAATGTACAAGAGTTAGAGTAATCAAGACAGCATTTCCTTTTGATCAAATTGTTCAAAACCTAGAAGTTCTCAAAAAGTACTTCTAAAAATATAAGCATTACTTGTCTAGCTGAATGGTATTGAAGAATATATATAACTTTGGTTACTCTAGTAGTATCTTTCAGAACAGTACTTGAGGAAGAAATACCTGTTCAAGTGATGAAAGCCTTATATTACGTGTGGACAGTTGTGGAAGAACTATGGTTATAAAGTAAGCTGAAAATAAGAATAAAAGGCATTGTGTTTGCCACATTACTATAAGCTATCACAGATTTTATATTGCCTTTATCTTAGAAAGTCTGCTTAATTTTCTGCTTTTTGCCACTGCTATATAAGTAAAAGAGGTAATATATTCATTTAACAGTTACTTACTACGTGCCTTCTAAAAGCCAAGAGCTGTTGTAGGTGCTGGAGATAAAGCAATGAAGAAAACAAAATCACTACTCTAATTGGTGTTTCATTCTTGTTGAGGCTGGCAAAAAAACAACTATTGTGTTTGCATGTGATATGACTGGTGGTGTTAAGCAAAATGAAGAATAAACTAAGGTATACTGATAGAGCTGGGATGGAGTTGGTATTTTGTATAAATTGATCTGGAAAGATTTCCTAAGGTAACCTATGAGCAGATACCAGAGGAACTGTAGCATATGAACCAAACACACATTTGGGAATAGAGTAAATACAGGTAATTCTAGGAACTTTGCTGTAAAGGGATGCAGAGAGTTGTAGCTGGCCATTGTTCTGTGCATGAGTAGAACAGAAATAGTTTCTATCATTGCAGAGTTTATAATCTGATAGGACAGACAGTTGATAAACAAGTAAACAAATATATTATTACTTGGGTAGACAGTAAAAGCATCATCCTGTGGGTTGTTTTCTTTTGGGAGGGATTATAAATCTCCATGAATAAGGAGGTGTTAGAAACCTCCAAAGCAGTTTCCCAAAGCCAACTCAAGTATAATGTATACTAAGGTCCTGTTGAAAGATACAAAAATTTCCTGAATCTGTGATTAATAACAATAAAGTGGGCCTGGGTATTTAACTCAGTGGTAGAGTACTTGCCTAGCTTGTGGGAGGCCCTGGGTTCAATCTCCAGCACTGAAAAAAAAAAAAAGGTGTACAGGTGGCAGAATTCCAGCGTGACATCTGTGGAGCCTCTTGCCAAAAACTAGTTTGGATTGTTTTTTTGTTTTTTTGTTTTAAATTAAATCATCCATCTATGAGTACTAACAATATCTTGGAGGTGATTTGTTAGGGAGAATGGGGGAGGACATTCTAAGTGGGAGGAATAACATGATAGTACAAAAGCAAAAGATAACAGTTGTTTGGTGCACAGCAAATATTCCAGATTGGTTTATTTGAAGTTGAAAATACAAACTCAAGATATAATGCACAGCAACTAGGAAAGGGTTGTTGAAGAGGCACATCCATATCTATACCACAGAAAAACCTGAGATAGAGATTTAAAGGGACCTAAAATATAAGCCTTTGTTGTTTTTTGTCTTCTCTGCTCTTTCAACCCTAGTCTACATTGTTGTTTTTTCTTCCTTACTCTACACACGTGAGGTAAGCTAACTCTGAGCTAAATGCCACACCCCATAATCATTTTTTCTGGTTTTTATTATTATCTTAATTGTCCTCTTATTTTAAACTAATCAAAATAATAGCCTTAGTTCTTCTAAATCATGTTGTAAAGTAGTACACTATATATGGGTTTATTCATTTGCGGCCATACTTTTTGCTTTGCACTTAGAAATTCAGGTGTTGTGTTTTCTTTAATTTTCTGAGGGTTGCTCTTTTTGTACATTGGTGCATAAGTCTTGAAGTGTAAGGAGTTGCTATAAGTAAAGATAGTAACAATTCTCCCATTTTCCAACGTTTTAAAAACGTAGCTAGTATTGATTGGCCATTCATTTCTTCTTTTTTTTTTTTCTACAAGACATTATATTTTTCAGTTTTCTTCAGTGGCTTCCTAGGAACTAAAGGTCACCAGTTGCTTCCCTAAAAATATTCTAAATCCTTTAATGAACAAATACTTCAGTTAAGGAAGTGTATGTGTATGTATGTACACGTACTCCAGTTTTCAAGTACATGCCTTTAAAAGAATGCCAGGAAAGGAAAACAGGATGAAAAAAAAGAATTATTTTTTTAACTATTTTCCAAAGCTCTTAATATAAAGTTGGCAACTTCCAAAATGTCAGCTGTGGCTATTGGATTATTTTAAAATAAGCATTTACAGTCCTGTTTTAAAGACTTAGATCTGGTGTCGAAAGTAATAGAATCAAGGGGCTGGGGTTGTGGCTCAGTGATAGAGCCCTTGCCTAGCACATGTGAGAAACTGGGTTTGATCCTCAGCACCGCATAAAAATAAATAAAAGTATTATAGCAATCTATAACTAAAAATATTTTTACAAAGTAATTGAATCAGGAAAACTCAGCAACCTCTGTTGAGCACACTACTTTCTCTTATTTGATTATATTTTTACTAAGTATATTGTCAGATTACTAATTAGTTTGTTCATTAACATTTAATGAAGTTGAGATTATAAAAAATTCAGAAGGTATACTGGGTTGACTTTGTAAGCATGACAACTTATGACAAGATAAATTTTATCTGCTGTAAGTTGCTAGCATTTATTACTATGGCTAAAATTTGTAATTGAACATTTTACTTAGAATTAAATAAATCTTGTTTGTATTTAGGAAGTTCATTTACATGACTTTTTTGCATCTAGAGCAGTATTGTCTTACACAGTGCCCTCAATCTAGTTTATGAACAGAGCCACTTGTCAAACTAAATTACACTTTAGTTTGTGTACTAAACTAGCAGATCGATAATGAACACAGCATCTTAAAGCTGTGGCTGTTTTTTTTTTTTTCCCTACCTTTGTTTTTGTTTTATTTTTTACTGATTGTTTTCAAGCTGTCATTTTAAAATGGTGCTTGCTTCAACACTAAGCTCTTGGTCCTTCTTGTTCATCATTATCATTGGACTCATGCACAAAAGAAATGTTTACAAATTTGCAAGTTTCACAGAGTCAAAGGGGACAATTAATACCATAGAAGAATATTCTGTCATAGAAGAGTGACACTGGCTGTATGTTAGATTCAGCTGAAGACCTTTTAAACCAAATCAAAGAGTATTTATCGATGAAATGATATGAAGTCTGAGGTTTAATTTAGAGTACTCCAGAAGGGATAAATGAAAGTGTTGATAATTATTAAAGCAAGGTGATAGGTACATGGAAGTTCTACCATGTAATTAAATTTTTATATGTTTGAAATTTTTTTAATATAAATTAAGGAAAAAATAGTATACTTAGGCCCTACCTTATATCAATTAAATCAGACTTTTGTTGCTTAAGTTTTAAAAACTCCTCCAAATGATATAGATTTCAGTTTGATTGAGAATCAGTGTCATGGAAGATAAAAATCAAGATTCAGAAAAAGCTGGACAAATTAGAATGTTCAGCTGAAATTGGCAAGATAAAACTTCAATGGATACATGTAAACTACATTTTAGTTTTTCTTAAAAAGTCATCTGAGTCTGGGGTTGTGGCTTAGTGATAAAGTGCTTGCCTGGCATGTGTGAGGAACTGGGTTCAATTCTTAGTACCAGATATAAATAAATAAAATAAAAAATGACAACTAAAAAATATTTTTAAAAAAGGTCATCTGAACAGGACAGAGAGTACCTAGGTTGGTGCTTATGTTTATGAAAAGGATCAGAGTATCTCTGATCAGAATTTCAGTATGATAATATGAAGCAGTGACCAATAAAGCTAGTATAGTAATCTTACACTGTATTAAAAGAACTGTGGAGACGACAGAATAAAACACCTGTATTTGTTCAGACCTTATCTGATATTCATGTTTGAATGACACATTTTAAAAGAACCTTTGACAAATAAGTATATGAGAATGTGTAAGAAATAATAAGAGACTTGGACAATCTCATAATCAGTAGAACGAGCTAGGTATATTGTACACTAGCAGAAAAGAATAAGTAAGGGAAAATAGGATATCTATATTCATAATATTTGAAGACCCATGATATTCAATAGAGTATGTTTTGTATTATTTTGAGGTTTTAAGGAAAAGGAATTTTATTTATCCTAACAAAGTTTACCTTCCTTTTCCTTTTTATTTATTTTTTGTGAGTAAAAAAAAAAAAAACTTTGTTTTTCTATCTTAAATGTTAAAAAGTACCTATTGTAAAATTTTCCAAAAATATGTATACATATAAAAAAGAAAATATTGATCACTCATAATCTCAATGTCCAAAGACTACCATCTAACCAGGCCTGGCTAACTAATTTGTAAGGCCCACTGCAAAATGAAAGTTAAGATCTCCTTGTTCAAAACTTAAGATTTGGGCTGGGGAGATAGCTCAGCTGGTAGAGCGCTTGCTTCACAAGCACAAGGCCCTGAGTTCGATCCCCAGTACCGCAAAGAAAATAAATAAATAAAACCTAAGATTTTTTTCAGGCGTAGTGGCACACTCCTGTAATCCCAGCTACTTGAGGTCATTGTGGTAAAACTTATCAAAGCCCTGTCTCAAAATAAAATATGCAGGAGATGTAGCTCAGTGGTAAAACTCCCCTTCCCCTTGTGTCCAATTCCCCAGCCCCCCCCCCAACACACAAATTAAGAATTTCCAGACAGTAACAACAAAGCATTAAACCATGTACAGGATCCTTCTGAGCATTGGGCCCTATGCATAGGTCATGAGCCCTAGAAGCTATCATATTTTGATATATAAATCTTTCCATATTTTAGAGGGGACTTTCTAATTAATAGAAATTCCCACCAATATAATAGGCTGCTTTTGGATATGTAAAGTCTGGAGTTATTCAGGGATAAAGCTAGACTTTCCATCAGGGATGCTATAGAGGAAATGAATGTGGTAGATGTTGGATTATGTTACCTGTTGGGATATTTTTCATCTCCAAAGTCTATAGTTCTCTATCCAGCCTAAAAGAATTGGTTGATGAACAATAAACATAGAATCTGTATTTTTATCTTTCTGTGACGTTTCATAAAAAGTATTTCACATCAATTATGGGGGTGACTTTCTTCAAGAAGGTGCTTGTTTTAGTTAGCTTTTGTGTCTCTGACCAAAATACTTGACAAGGACAACTTAAGGGAGGGAAAGTTTATTTGGGGCCTACAGAGGTCTTAGTCCATAGAAAGATGACTCCATTGCTCTGGGCCCAAAATGAGGCAAAGCATCATGGGGGAAGGGTCCAGTGGAGGGAAGCAACTCAGCTTATGGTGGGGTCTGGAAGCAGACAGGGCTGGGTGGAACCGGCCACAGGGAAAATGCATCCTTTCAGTACACACACTTAGTGACACACCTCTAGTGACACACCTCCTCCAGCCATGCCCTGTCTGTAGTTACCATTCAAACTAGGATGGAATGATTAGGTTACAGCTCTCATAATCTAATCATGTTACTTCTGAATATTCCTGTGTTAACACAGGAACTTTTGAAGGACACCTCATATCCCAGCAAATATCCCAGTCATAACAGTGGATGTCACTTGTATGGCAAGCTACTATGTAAAGCTCATAGACCTTTACTAGGATCTAGAACATTGGTTGCTACCTTACTTAGTTATAGTCAAAGACTAATTTAAATTGATATTTTTAAATTTCTTGTTCTGTTATGCACTGGACAGACAATATCTATTCTTTTCCCAATTCAATATAGCTATAGGTTTTCCCAGGTGCGAGCTGATTCATGACCTTGAATATTCAGGCTGTCAGATGATAAAGCTCTCTGTATATGGAAAAGCAACCCAAAGTTTTCTGCTTATCTTCTTGTACTTTTAGAACAACATTGGCACATATTAATTCCTGAATCACTTGCAGACACTTGATGATGATTACAGCTTAATGAGCTGGAAGAGTTCCCTGAGTGACTAGAAATGTATTCTTGTGCTCACTTCCAAATTATTTGTTGCATAGTTTATATTAACTGCCTAAATTCATGCACTTACAAAATCTGAACATTTTCCTTTGTACATAGTATAGGCCCATATAATCTTGTGAATATTTCTGCTGCAAAAATGTCCTTTCTTGTCAGTAATTTTGACTACCTTGTCCCCAGGCTCAAAACGTATCAGAGTACTAATTGTTATATCACTCAGGAATGATTCCATGCCCTCTTCTTTCTTCTATGTCACCTCACACTTCCATACTGCCACTGTTATCTTTCAGCTGAGCCAAACCTTTCTTTACCCCCTTTTTTCTTTCTCCCATTCTTCTAATACTACTTTTTATAGTATGTGTGAATACAGAAATAGGGTTTGAGCTAGTTTTGTTATAAATCTTGAAAAATAAATAAATAATTGGTTTTCCTTGTAAATTTGAAATTTTATTTTTGAAACTTTTTTAGAATTTAAATTATTGGGACTGTGGTTGTAGCTCAGTGGTACTTTCCTACCTTGTGTGAGGATTCGAACCTCAGCACCACATAAAAATAAATAAATAAGATAAAGGTATTGTGTCCATCTACAACTAAAAAAACAAAATAAAAATTCTTGGAAGAAGAAGTTGTCAAATAACAGCTAAAACTGTCCAGTTTTGAATTAATGCTTTAATTTGAAGTTGTGATTCCTTTATATTGACAGTTTTTCTGTTTATGTACACATTTATTGATATGTACTTTGTTCTGTTTTTCAATCTGGATATATTTACCTCTTTTAGTTTTCTTTCATTATCACTCATCTTTTACTTTTTTAAATTTATTTTTATTGTAAACAAATGGAATACATGTTGTTTCAGTTTGTACATGGAGTAACAGCATACCATTTGCGTAATCATACATTTACCTAGGGTAATGATGTTTGATTCATTCTGTTATTTTTTCCTTCCCCCATCCATCCCAACCCCGTTTTCCCACTGTACAGTCCCTCCTTCCTCCATTCTTGCACCCCTCCCAACCCCCATTATGTATCATCATCCGATTATCAGTAAGATCATTCGTCCTTTGGATTTCTGAGATTGGCTTATCTCACTTAGCATGATATTCTCCAATTTCATCCATTTGCCTGCAAATGCCATACTTTTATCATTCTTTATGGCGGAGTAATATTCCATTATATATATATGCCACAGTTTCTTTCTCCATTCATCAATTGAAGGACATCTATGTTGGTTCCACAGTCTGGCTATTGTGAATTGAGCAGCTATGAACATTGATGTGGCTGTATCTCTGTAGTATGCTGATTTTAAGTCCTTTGGGTATAGACCAAGGAGTGGGATAGCTGGGTCAAATGGTGGTTCCATTCCAAGTTTTCTAAGGAATCTCCACACTGCTTTCCAGAGTGGCTGCACTAATTTGCAGCCCCACCAGCAATGTATGAGTGTACCTTTCTCCCCACATCCTCTCCAACACCTATTGTTGCTTGTATTCTTGATAATCACCATTCTAATTGGGGTGAGATGGAATCTTAGGGTAGTTTTGATTTGCATTTCTCTTATTACTAAAGATGGTGAACATTTTTTCATATGTTTGTTGATTGCTTGTAGATCTTCTGTGAAGTGTCTGTTCATATCCTTAGCCCATTTGTTGATTGGGTTATTTGTATTCTTGGTGTAGAGTGTTTTGAGTTCTTTATAGATCCTGGAAATTAGTGCTCTATCTGAAGTAAGAGTGGCAAAGATATTCTCCCACTCTGTAGGCTCTCTCTTCGCATTGCTGATAGTTTCCTTTGCTGAGAGAAAGCTATTTAGTTTGAATCTGTCCCAGTTATTGATTCTTACTTTTATTTCTTGTGCTATGGGAGTCCTGTTAAGGAAGTCTGATCCTTAGCCAACAAGGTGAAGATTTGGACCTACTTTTTCTTCTATAAGATGCAGGGTCTCTGGTCTGATTTCAAGTTCCTTGATCCATTGTGAGTTGATTTTTGTGCAGGGTGAGAGATAGGGGTTTAGTTTCATTGTGGTGCATATAGATTTCCAGTTTTCCCAGCACCATTTGTCCAAGAGGCTATCTTTTCTCCATTGCATATTTTTGGCACCTTTGTCTAGTATGAGAAAATTGTATTTATTTGGGTTTGTGTCCGTGTCCTCTATTCTGTACCATTGATCTACCTGTCTATTTTGGTGCCAATACCATGCAGTTTTTGTTACTATTGCTTTGTAGTAGAGTTGAAGTTCTGGTATTGCAATACCCCCTGTTTCACTCTTCCTGCTAAGGATTGCTTTAGCTATTCTGGGTTTCTTATTCTTCCAGATGAATTTCATAATTGCTTGCTCTATTTCTGTAAGGTCCATCACTGGATTTTAATTGGAATTGCATTGAATCTGTATAGCACTTTTGGTAGTATGGCCATTTTGACAATATTAATTCTGCCTATCCAAGAACATGGGAGATCTTTCCATCTTCTAAGGTCTTCCTCAATTTCTTTCTTCAGTGTTTTGTAATTTTCATTGTAGAGATCTTTTACCTCTTTGGTTAGATCGATGCCCAAGTATTTTATTTTTTTTTTGGAGGCTATTGCAAATGGAGTTGTTTTCCTCATTTCACTTTCAGCTGTTTTGTTGCTTGCATACAAAAATGCTTTAAATTTATGCATATTGATTTTTATATCCTGCTATTTTGCTGAATTCATTGATGAGGTCTAGAAGTTTGCTGGAGGAGTTTTTTGGATCCTCTAAATATAGAATCATGTCATCAGTAAGTAGTGACAGCTTAAGTTCCTCCTTTCCTATTCATATCCCTTTAATTTCTTTAGTCTGCCTAATTGCTCTGGCTAGAGATTCGAGGACAAAGTTGAATATAAGTGGTGAAAGAGGACATCCCTGTCTTTTTCCCATTTTTAAAGGGAATGGTTTCAGTTTTTCTCCATTAAGAATGATGTTGGCCATGTGTTTACCATAAATAGCCTTTACAATGTTCAGGTATGTTCCTACTCTCCCTATTTTTCCTAGTGTTTTGAGCATGAAGGGGTGTTGTATTTTGTCGAACACTTTTTCTTCATCAATTGAAATAACCATATGATTCTTATCCTTAAGTCTATTGACATGATGGATTACGTTTATTGATTTATGGATGTTAAGCCATCCTTGCATTCCAGGGATGAACCCCACTTGATCGCAGTGCACAATTTTCTTAATATGTTTTTGGATACGGTTTGCCAATATTTTGTTAAGGATCTTTGCATCTATATTCATCAAGGATATTGGTCTAAAATGTTCTTTCCTTCATGTGTCTTTGCCTGGTTTGGGTATAAGGGTGATATTAGCTTCATCGAATGAGTTTGGTAGGGTGCCCTCCTTTTCTATTTCCGGGAATACTTTGAGAAGTATTGGAATGAGTTCTTTGAAGGTCTTGTAGAATTCAGCTGAGAATCCGTCTGTTCCTGGGCTTTTCTTGGATGGTAGATTTTTAATGGCTTCTTCTATTTCATTGCTTGATATTGATCTGTTTCAATTGTGTATGTCCTCCTGGTTCAGTTTGGGAGGAGCATATGTCTCTAGAAATTTGTCAGTGTCTTCGGTAGTTTCTATATGTTTGAATACAGATTTTCAAAGTAGTTTCTCATTACATTCTGTATCTCAGTGGTGTCTGTCATGATATTTCCTTTTTCATCATGAATTTTAGTAATTTGAGTTTTCTCTCTCCTTCTCTTTGTTAGTGTGGCTAGGGGGTTTGTCTATTTTGTTTACTTTCTCAAAGAACCAACTTTTTGTTTTGTCAATTTTTTGAATTGTTTCTTTTGTTTCAATTTCGTTGATTTCAGCTCTGATTTTAATTATTTCCTGTCTTCTACTACTTTTGCTGTTATTCTGTTCTTCTTTTTCTAGGGCTTTGAGCTGTAATGTTAGGTCATTTAGATGTTGACTTTTCATTCTTTTCTGGAATGCACTCCATGCAATGAGTTTTCCTCTTAGTACTACTGTCATAGTGTTCCAGAGATTTTGATATGTTGTATCATCATTCTCATTGACCTCTAAGAATTTTTTTATCTCCTTCCTGATGTTTTTTGTTATCCTTGTTTCATTCAATAGCATATTATTTAGTCTCCAGGTGTTGCAGTAATTTCTGTTTTTTTATTTTGTCATTGATTTCTATTCTCAGTCCATTATGATCTGATAGAACACAAGGCAGTATCTCTGTTTTTCTGCATTTCCTAAGGGCTGCTTTGTGGCATAACATATGGTCTGTTTTCAAGAAGGTTCCATGTGCTGCTGAGAAGAAAGTGAATCTGCTCGTTGATGGATGGAATATTCTATATATGTCTATTAATTCTAGGTTATTGATTGTGTTATTGAGTTCTGTGATTTCTTTGCTTGGTTTTTTTGTTTGGAAGTTCTATCTAGTGGTAACAGCGGTGCGTTAAAGTCACCCAGAATTATTGTGTTGTGGTCTATGTGATTCCTGAAATTGAGAAGGATTTGTTTGATGTACAGGGATACACCATTGTTTGGGGCATACATAATTACTATCGTTATGTCTTCCTGATTTATGGTTCCCTTAAGCAGTATGAAATGTCCTTCTTTATCCCTTCTGACTAACTTTGGCTTGAAGTCCACTTTATCTGATATAAGGATGGAAACCCCTGCTTTTTTACTGAGTCCATGTGCATGGTAAGTTTTTTCTCATCCTTTCACCTTTAGTCTGTGGATGTCTTTTTCTATGAGATGAGTCTCTTGCAGGCAGCATATTGTTGGGTCTTTCTTTTTAATCCATTCTGCCAGTCTGTGTCTTTTGATTGATGAGTTTAGGCCATTAAAGTTCAGGGTTATTATTGAGGTATGATTTGTATTCCCAGCCATTTGGCTTATTTTTGGTTTTTAAGTTGGCTTGGTTTCTCCTTTGAGTGGTTTTTCTTCCCATTGCTGACTTCCATTGTTGTTTTTCATTTCCTCCTCATGGAATATTTTGTTGAGAACATTCTGTAGCGCAGGCTTTCTATTTGTAAATTCTTTTAACTTTTGTTTATCATGGAAGGATTTTATTTCGTCTTCAAATCTGAAGGTTAGTTTTGCTGGGTATGGGATTCTTGGTTGGCAACCATGTTCTTTCAGAGCTTGAAATGTTGTTCCATGCCCTTCTAGCTTTTAGACTCTGGGTTGAGAAGTCTGCTGCTATCTGTATTGGTCTCCCCCTACATGTAATCTGATGCTTTTCTCTCGTGGCCTTCAAAATCCTATCTTTATTTTGAATGTTAGGCATTTTCATTATAATATGCCTTGGTGTGGACCTGTTGTGATTTTGTGCATTTGGTGTTCTGTAAACCTCTTGTATTTGATTTTCCATTTCATTCTTCAGGTTTGGGAAATTTTCTGGTATTATTTCATTGAATAGATTGTTCATTCCTTTGGTTTGTATCTCTGTGCCTTCCTCAATCCCAGTAATTCTTAAAGTTGGTCTTTTCATGATGTCCCATAGTTCTTGGAGATTCTGTTCATGATTTCTTACCATCTTCTCTGTTTGGGCAACTTTATTTTCAAGATTCAATATTTTGTCTTCATTGTCTGGGGTTCTGTCTTCCAAGTGGTCTAGTCTGTTGGTGATGCTTTCCATTGAGTTTTTTATTTGGTTTATTGTTTCCTTCATTTCAAGGATTTCCATTTGGTATTTTTTGAGAATCTCTATCTCTTTGTTGAAATGATCTTTTGCTTCCTGCAGGTGCTCTTTCAGCTTATTGGTATTATCATTCATTGCCTGCATTTGCTCTCTTATCTCATCCTTTCTTCACGAATCATCTTAATCATGTATAATCTGAAGTCCTTTTCTGACATTTCTTCTAACATACTGTCATTGGATTCTATTACTATAGAATCTAGATTTGTTTGGATCATTTTCTTCCCTTGTTTTTTCATGTTGTTCATGTATCTTCCCCTCTAGCAGTGCAGATATGGGATATTGCAGATTTCCCCCTATAGGCTTATAGTGGCCCTATAGTTTCCCAAAACCCTTTCTTTAAGGGGAGATCAATATTAGCAGTGCCCAATTCAGGCACTACGCAATCCTAGACCAAATAGCCCCTATGAGGACAATAACAAAATTGTCATAATAAACAGAATGAGTTCAAATATTATCTTCAGTAAAACAAACAGATTTGCAATAAGGTCTGCAGTTTCAAATGGAGGACAAAGAGGATGCAGAGGGATGTAGAATGTGGCTGTTAATTGGATAAGAAAAGAATATACAGAAGTTCTAGATAATAGGGTGAGAGTGTAATCAAAAGAAATTGAATGTTAGCATGCAAAAAATGGAGAAAGAGACTCTGAGGGAACAGGTAAACAAAAGGAAAAGAGCAAGAAAAGTAAAGAAATAAAAACTTAAACTTTTTCAATAAGGAGAAAAAAGAAAATCTACAGTATAACAGTCATATAGTAATGAAACCTTCGAGAGTTCAGTAGCCTGATGCATGAGAGGTACCTGCCAATGAGCTTCAAGCCTCCAGCAGGCATCTCAGGATGGGTTTTGCCCCACCTAAAGATCAGAGCTATGGCTTCCAGGATTATCCAAAATGGCCTCTCTGGCTTCGACATGTGTTGGCAAATGGGGAGCTGCAGCTTGGGGTGTGGCCGTGGTCAGCAGGAGGTCCTGGATGCGGAATGTGGTTTGACAGGCAGGGATCCTGCAGGTCGGGTGTGTTTGGTGTGGTTGTGGGATCCTGGAGGCCGGTTGCAATCAGTTGGTCTGGGGTCCCGGTGATAGGGCGCATTCAGTTGGTCTGGGGGTCCTGGCGGCAGGGAGCAGTCAGTTGATGTGAGGGCCCCAGAGGCAGGGAGTGATCGGTTAGGCTGAGGGATCCTGGAGACAGGGCTCAGTCAGTCCGGCCAGGGGTCCTACGGGGCCTGGTTGTTGTCTCAAAATGGCAGCAGCCACGTGTAATCAAACCTGCAGGTACTGTTAACAGTGAACTTCCAGGTAACAGCAGGCAGCTGGTTCTCCACTGGCGGTTTGCGATCAGTTTGCTGACTGTTGTTGGACAATTGGGAGGTGAGCCTCGTTCGTTGGGTGATGGATAGGTGTAAGGCAGGCGATGGACAGGCGAGAGGCAGGCAAATGGCGGATGATAGGTGCCTGACAGTGAGCAATCCTATCACTCATCTTTCTTTTGAATGTTTTCATTCTCTTGTCTTCACATTGAGAACATGCTCCTTTTCTCCATTTCTTAAATAATTTCAAACTCTGAGGTCATAGGACACTGTCTGTATATGTTTAGTCCCTCTTATTTTTATCCTTGATCAAATCTCCAGTTTCTCACACTCACTGCTTAATCACTGAAAGTGATAGTTTTTCTTTTATCCCCAAATCCTCCAATAATTTTCTCATTATTTATTGAAATATCATTTCCTCTGTTCCACCTCCTCATTCCTATTCTGTCTTCCTCAAATCCTCCTGGTCTATATTATCTGTTTGGGTATTCTGATTTCTGTTTTATAAACAAAATTTTCAGTTCATATTCTAACTTTCTTTTTGCATTGTTGAGGATTCGATCTAGGACCTTCTGTATGCTGGGCCAGGGCTATAGAATTGAACTACATCTATAGCCCATACCCTGACTTTCTATCATATCACATAACTTCTTTCCTCTATAATCTATATGTTGCCATTGCCAGCATTTTCTTTCTTGATACTTTGTGCCCATTCTCAAAACCGTCTGTCAGACTGCTAACTCATAGTATGCTACATTTGTGACCTGTTTCATTTTACCTGATTCTGCACCTACTCTCTTTGCTTTTTTCAGCTGAGCTAAATTTCCCTTTATCTCTTAGTTTACCTTCTAATTCTCCAATTTACTTCCCTCTTTGCTTATAATAATTTCCAACCTCATATCTGCCAACCTACATATATTCTCATTTAAATTCTTAACTCTTTTTAAGTGGGAAAAGAGCCCAAAGCCTGAATTATATTTTTTTTCTCAAAAAATCTGTATGCTAAATTGAAGAGAAGTACCTCATGGAGCAAAACCAAAATCCAACCAATCAAAGCTTCAGAGAAAGAAAGTAGGCTTATATATCACAATCATCCCATTGATAAAGTTAAATGAACAAACTACATCCTTATTGTGCCCAGCATATGTTCAAAAGGATACAGACACAGAGGTGGAAAACTTTGTTATTGTCCCCAGACCTAATAATCTAGATAAGGAGACACAAATATTATACATGAAACACTTAGAAAGTTGTTGTAATAACCACCTAATTACCAAATGCCAGGTTGTATAATGTGGAACTTAAGTGTTATAAGTATTCAGAGAAAAGGGAAAGCATTATTGCTTGGGGTTACCAATGATGATTTCTTGTGGGACGTATGTCTTAAAGAGAACATAGAATTTGGATTAACTGGACTTTTCTAGAAGAATTCTGTTAGTATTACTCAGTAAAAATGTAATTGCATAGCAAACACCCTAAGGGAAAAATTAGCTGTTAGTTTAAGAAAATATCGACTTTTTTCTAGGAAGTAATAGGAAATATAATTAGATAATTAAAGTGGGACTAATTGAGCAAGAGCCTTGAATTCCAAATTGAGGAATTACAAATTGTTAAAAAGAAGATCCCTTCACTAAAGCATTCTTACTAATCAACGTTTCATCTTATTTAATTATTTAAGATTTTCTTAAAAATAATAATACATTTAACTAATATTGAGTGTTTTGCTGTGTGCTAAACATTGTCCTAAGTGCTTTATATGTAATAACTCACTTAATCTTTACAGCAACCCTTTGTGGTAGGTTGTTTTGCCCTCTGTATTTTATAAATGTGGATAAATTCAGATGCTCAAGTGGACACAAGTAAGTGACAGAGGCAGGATTCATATACAGGTAGTCTGTGGTGCTAGATTTTATATTCTTACCTATTATACAAACAACCTTATGGAAGAGGTATATATAAATGTTGCAGATACATTCTGAGATTTGAACAATTGAACCTAACTAACTCTTTAATTGAAAGATATTTTTCTCAAACACTACTTGCATTAGCACATGATAATTTTTCATCCCAAATATATTTTTGTTTTTAAAAAAATTCTCTAAGGGCTCTTTGGGCTAGAAAAATTGAAAAACAAATTCCTTAGTTTTGTCACATGAAGTGGTATTGATTTTATTTATCTCATGCAAAATTCAGTTTCAACAATCTTTCTATTACAACAGGACTTCTGGTTGGGACTCTTGATTCAGTCTTGGATTCTACTGCAAAAGTAGCTCCATTTCGCATCTTACACCAGACACCAGATTCTCAAGTTTACTTGTCAATTGCATGTGGTGAGTATGATTTTTAAAACATGTTACTGAAATTGAATAAGGATATTTAGAAACTGAATGTTCAAATTTATTTATACTCCTCAATTTTTTTGAGATTTAGAAATTAGTTAAATATGCAAACCTACTTTGGAAGAGTATCAAAATCTCTGTTTATTTATAAGGATAACTGAATATTGGGAATTTAAAAATCTAGTGATATTAATCCCCAGAACTGCAAAAAGAAAAAAAAATTCAGCGATATAAGAGACTAGAAGTATCCAGCAGTGCTGATTCTGAGCAGATTTTGGTCAGTGCTACTGCTATATCATTCCTTTTTTCAACTTATTTCTGCTTTACCCAACTGCTGGGAAGATGCAACCTTCCCCATGAACTATTTATTTCATGTATTTTCATTTCTAATATCTCAGATGAGGAAAATGTGAAGTTAGCTGTGGGCCCAAAAGTTAAAGCTTGTCCCATAAAAAAGTGTATTACTGAAAAATTGAACCTTTTTTTTTTATTCATACACCTACTTTCTCACAAAAGACCTCATATCCTCAAAATGTGAATATTCTTTACTGCTACATATTCTTTCATAGTGGGGTAGTTCAGATGTTTCCATGTATATATTGTGGATAGGGAAGTAATTAGGATAATTCTTTTCAATAAACCAAGTCAAAATAAGTTTTTTTAAAAACAAAGACAGTTTATTCTTGTTTTGTGATGCTATTGTAATATTGATCCAAATTAGAATCTCAGATTTCTAGATTTCTGGCCTTTTTATGTTGAAGTACTGTCTTTTTCTTTCTCTCTTCTACCCCTCTTTTCTAAGGTAGATATACTTAAACCAAAAGCATATGAATTTCTAGACATGTCATATGTATGAACATATAACATATAATTAAGTTTTTGTTGCTGATGAATCTTTTCTCCTGGTTCTTTTAAATTGAATGACACTTGAACTAAATGAAGAGAACATTACAAAAATTCTGTAACCTCAACTCTAAATCTGATTGATTGAAATTATTTAGAAGCAAATGTCCTTTCTATTTAAAAAATAAAAGATGATTATATAACATTATCTACCAAATTGAACTGATGCAAAAATATACCTGTGAGTGAGCTTTTATATACATAAAGCACCAAAATAAAGGCTTTAAAATTTTCTCATAGCTCTTATTTCAAAAAGCTATTGTTCTCGGTTTCATTTCAAAAGCTGTTATTCTTGGTATGCTGACTTCAGTAACATGAATAAAATTCTAACTGAATTTTAGAAAATAAACAATTTTGCAGTGTCAGTAACTGTTTTAATATGTCAGTGTCCATTTATCATAAAATTTTCTAGCTGGGTGTGGGGGCACGTCCATAATCCCAGTGATACAGGAGGTTGAGACAGGAGGATCACAAGTTTGAGGCCAGCCTCAGCAACTTAGCGAGGCCCTGTTTCAAAATAAAAAGGGCCAGGGATGTGGTTCAGTGGTAAAGCACCCTGGGTTCAATCCCTGGAACAAAAAATAATATTCTAAAAGGTCAAGATACTTCTTTTGAATGAGATTTGTATAATCCACAATTCTGGGAAGACCTTAATGGTATATTGGGGTAAGAGGGGACTGATTGATATTGCTAAAGCAACCTATAGCTAATATTTAATCTGATTCTCAAAAAGCCACCTAACACTGATTCAGTAAGTAACATGGATTTAACATTGCTTTAGGTTTTCTAACCTCCTTCATGAAATTGCTGTAAGTTTACTAGGTCATTTAACATATGGGGTCGACATATTCAGTTGAACAGAGGTTTCATAAGTTGAGTGGCCACAGACGAAATCTACATTTACATGGCATGCCTAGGATCATTATATGCATGCTATTTTCAGCCATACAGATTGGAGACATAATGCTAGTTGTAGTATTTGAAGATCAAGTATGAAATTAGGTATGTGTATTTTCTGGTATTTTACATGTCTCTCAAGAGATAATGGTTACTCTCTAAGCAATAGGTACTGCTCCACTGTTTTCAGAATTTTATCTTTTTTCATGAGCTATAATTAATTTCTCCCTTTTCAATATATATTTTATTCTATTTGTAATGAGAAATACTGTTCATGCCCACATATAAAGAGGAAATAGAATTACTATAATACCTTTATTCATTTATCACTATCATTTCTGAAAGTGAGAGGGTACTTTGTTTTTAAAGTAAGCTTGTAAATATCAAGAGCCATTTTGTTGTGGTGTTTTCCTTGAGTCATATTCTCTTATGTTATTAATCAGGAGCCAACAGAGAAGAAATAACCAAGCATTGGGATTGGTTGGAACAAAATATCATGAAGACCTTATCTGTGTTTGATTCAAATGAAGATATTACTAATTTTGTACAAGGAAAGATACGAGTAAGTGGTATAGACACATTTTGTAAAAGGAATACTAAAATATTTGACCATCCTTTATGAGGACAGAGGTTATGTGGAAGGTCATTCTTTTACTGGCACTTTTCAGGATTGGTAGAACCATATATATGAATGCCAGAATAATGCTTAGGAAAACTAAAGTTGAGCTGGAGGTGTACCTCAGTGGTAGAGTGCTTGCCAGCCAAGTAAGTATGAGGCCCTGGATTCCATCCCCAACACCACCAGAAAAGAGAGAGAAAATATAAATGAAGCCAATGGTTTGTCTTTAGTGCCCTTGTAAGTATTCTTTGTGATATTTTCATTTCAATCTCTTGAATTTAGAGTTTGAATAAACTCTTTGTTCATTCAAAAGAAAACATGTGTACCTATATTGATGGTAGCTTCTTGTGAGGTATTAGAAAAAAACCTAGTACAAAACTTTAAAAAATTCTGCTTACTTCTGTCCTAAGAGAATATATATATATATACATATAAACATATAACATATGTAGCTACCTGTATAGATATGTACAGTTTCATTCAATCAAACATATAAAGTTTATTTTTGTACACGATGATGGATTTTTAAGAAAATATTTTGTTTCCTCTAGGGATTAATTGCTGAAGAGGGAAAACATTCTTTTGCAAAAGAAGATGATCCTGAGAAATTTCGAGAAGCCCTTTTGAAATTTGAAAAATCTTTTGGTTTACCAGAGCAGGAGAAATTAGTGACCTATTATTCATGCAGTTATTGGAAAGGACGGGTTCCTTGTCAGGGCTGGCTCTATCTTAGTACAAATTTTCTGAGCTTCTATTCTTTTTTGTTGGGATCAGAAAGTAAGTGGTTTCTGTTGCTTATTGTGGTTTTGAATTCATCTGGCTGACCTATTAACTCTGTGGTGGTATTAGGTTGTATAAAAAGTAATGAGATTAACATTAAAGGTTATTAAACTATACATCAAAAAGTTCTCTTCATCTAGAGAGAGAATCTTTATAGGACTGGTTGCTTAACATAGGAATCTTTTAGAAGTATGTATAGAAAGCCTTGTATGTTGTGAGAAGTGAATGAATATTAAATGATGATGCTAATCTGGCATATAACTATTTTTGTTCCCTTGTTATAAACTACCCGATTGCTTCATTTCATCTTTTAAACATACAATATGAATCTAGTAGCCATTATACTTAATGACCCACCCCTCACCTTATAGCCCCAAATAAAGATCAGCATACTGTGTATAGCATATGTACCACTTTTATGTCAGGGGTTATATAAGTAGGTGATTATATAAAGAAACATTGAAATATCAAATCAGAATCATTTTAATTCTTTAAAATTATCTGTTACTAGAATCACCAATTATTGCATATTCATGAAGATGCTTCAAATTTTTAACTAATCTTGAACTCAAATATTTTAACTGTTCATATCATTTTTCAAGTGGTTATTATTTGAAAAGACCTGATTTATGAGCACAAGTCAATATTGAGAATATAATCATGCCTTCTTACAACTCTTATTTGCAGTAAAACTCATTATCTCCTGGGATGCAGTCTCAAAACTTGAAAAGACTTCAAATGTCATACTGACAGAGAGTATTCATGTGTGTTCTCAAGGGGAGAATCACTACTTTTCAATGTTTTTGCACATTAACCAAACATATCTTCTTATGGAACAACTGGCAAACTATGCCATAAAGAGACTTTTTGATAAGGAAACATTTGATAATGACCCAATCCTTGATAATCCTCTACAAATTACCAAAAGGTACTCAAGGCTTAATATTTTCTTCTTAAAATATTGTTTGACTGTAAGAATAATAGCATTGATTAGCATTAAAAGTTGACTATTCTGTTATAGTTTAGATGTGGAGTTGATCGTGGATATGTTTTTGTGTGAGTTTATACATATGCATTTTCACATATTCCATTCTATGAAGTTTAATCCCAATAAATAATATAATTTAGTTTGAAAATTATTTTTTGAAATTTAGAATTTTTCTGGACTGGTTTAGCAATGTAGAAATTTTTGTGTGTATAATTAGTCCAACTCCAAATTTCCCTATGAGGAGTTTAGATAATTTCAGGTCTGAAGTTGGTTGTTAAATTTACTGTTTATTTTTTTTAAATGATTTATTGACAGCATAATATTTTTCATAGTACTGGAATTGAACCCAGGGCATGGTAGACAAGCCTTCTACCACTGAACTACATCCTCAGCCCTTTTTAAAATTCTTCTTTTGAGAGAGGGTCTCACTAACTTGTCTAGCTTGGCCTCTACCCTGCAACCTTCCTGCCTCAGCTTTCCAAGTAGTCAGGAGTGCAGATGTGTGCCACCCCATTCAGCCAGATAGCATGATTTTTTTGAAATAAAGAGGCAAGTTAATGGAGCTAGTGGTACATAGGATTTAGTATAAATATAGAGCAATCCTTAGATAAGTCATACTCTCAGGATCTGTTTCCTCATCTGTCTTTTCTACCTCAGAGGGCACTTATTAGAAATGAGTGAAACATTTTTGAAAGTACTTTATAATATATAAAACTAAATAATAATCATTATTAGTGCCTGGATCAGAAGTATCTAATTTATAGCTGTTTACCACTAGATTCAGTTTGTTGAAACTAGAGCCCTTTCATCCTGCTCAATACTCAAACAGTTGATTGGAAGGTGCTTGCCAAAGGGGTAGGAGGAAAGAGGAGTTTCCAGAAATAGCTAGCGAAACCAGTTTCTGGAAAGGAAGATGAGGGTAATCTGAATGGGAAAGTATAAGAGGAACTTAAGCCAAAGTCATGTGGATAGATCAGAATATCCCTAATCAGGTACAGTTGTTTCTCTTGAATGTTTGTAAACCATTACTGAAGTCCAGATGCATAAGGATTTCTTTGTAAGCCTGCTTGCCTTTCTGGAAATTAGATTAGAGGTGAATTTTTTATACCTCATTGCCAAAATTCGATCTCAGTGTGCATGATTTATAAATAGTACTCTATAGGATTAAGAGTTCTTTTCATGTTATAATTTACTTGGGCATTTGCTTTTGTTGTTTGTTCTTGATTGACTGCTATAAATAATATATTTAGCCATTTTGTTTCCCTTGAAACATCCTATAAAATAATTATTGTTATTCATTA
Source organism: Sciurus vulgaris (assembly GCF_902686455.1). Lineage (NCBI taxonomy): Eukaryota > Metazoa > Chordata > Mammalia > Rodentia > Sciuridae > Sciurus > Sciurus vulgaris. Next base: position 44,324,465 of record NC_136471.1, on the reverse strand, counting down.
CCAGTTTGTATTTAAATGAGATATAGTAAAATCCATTATGTCTGTGTATTTTTATGAACCCATTGAAAATCATATATATCTAAATCTTCTTTTCTAGAAAGTTGAAAAGAACATTAACTGCTAGCTAGAGTCTCCAAATCACTTTTTCTAAAACAAATTGTCTCTACTGACCCTGCTTATTGGTTTTACAAATATGTATTAATTCTATAATTAATTATTTTATTTTTGTGATTCTGGGAATCGAACCCAGGGCCTCACATATACTAGGCAAGACCTCTACCACTGAGCTACATCACCAGTGCCCACTTCTATAATTTTAACAATGCAGAAGCATAATAATACTAGTTTAGCTTAGTGTGTGTCTATCCAGTCCTTAAATGCATGAATTTTTAAAAAAACTTGTAAAAAAACATGAATGGGACTGAACATGACCCACTTTTTCCCTCTTACTATAATATGTCATGGACACATTTCTGTTCATATAAATGGACCACAGTCATTCTTTTAAATAATAGTGAAATAACCCATCCAACTACAATTTAAGTAGGGTGAAAATTAACATAGTCTCTGGTCATGTTTATTAGGGTTATTTTGAAGACATGTTGAAGTGCCACATTCAAATAGTATATATGGAAGGATGAATGTAGTTTTAACTTTGTTGGATTTGAATTAGAACTTTCATAATTTATTTGTTGCCCCAGATGACCTTACTGCTTAGCACAAGTATTTAGTGCCACTAGGAAAATTACACTATTTAAAGCAATTGCTTTTTTATTTACATATTTATGTATTAGTCGACAAGTCATCTCTATTTATTGACTCCTATACCATGTATATTGACTCATATACAGCACTATGCAAACAATGTTTTAGCCTGCCTCTATTTTGGATATTTTAAAACATTCACATTAGTTTTCATTTCAATTAATTTTAGTACTCTCTTATGGACTGTTCTTCCTCTCTAAATTTTTATGCCATAAATTTATTTTCTTTTCTTTGAAATGGGTAACTCTTGATTTTCTGATTACCAAATATGTAAATTATTGTCTGCCGAGAATGCTTTTAGCCAAGTTACATATTATGAATATATAATAATATGATAGTAGTCATCCAGCAAATCACTCCATAATAGTTGAAGACCTGTTTCATCCCTAACTTTTGCACATTTTAATTTACTAATAAAATAATTGTAAAACAAAAAGAGTGAAATGCATTTCTCAGGAACCATTATATATATTTTTTTCATTTCAGAATTCATTGATGAACACAGCATTTAGTATTAATCTGCTTTATTTTATTTTACTTTTGGTAGTGGGGAATGAACCCAGGGGTGCTTTACCACTGAGCTAAATCCCCAGCCCTTTTAAATTCTTCTTTTTTGAGACAGGGTGTCACTAATTTGCTTAGGGTCTTATTACTAAGTTTCTGAGGCTAACCTTGAACTTGTGATTCTCCTGCCTAGGACTCCCAATTTGCTGGGATTATAGGCATGCACTGCTGCACCTGGCTAATTGTTCTGCGTTACAATGTATTTAAGTTAATCAATATAGGCATGTCATACACTTTAGAATCATCATTTGAGCCATACTTCCTCTTGTTTCTTTTTTACAGAGGTTTGGAAAACCGAGCCCACAGTGAGCAATTTAATGCCTTTTTTAGGCTGCCCAAAGAGGAAACTTTGAAAGAAGTACATGAATGTTTGTTATGGGTACCATTTGGCCACTTCAATACTCATGGAAAAATGTGCATCTCAGAAAACTATATCTGCTTTGCTAGCCAGGATGGCAATCTATGTAGTGTAATCATTCCTTTACGAGAGGTAATGGAAATTTGGTTACAGATCCATTTTTAGTTTGTAAAATGTCATGTAATAACATAAATTAATAGAAACTCAATATGCTATAACCTTTTAGTAATTTAAAATAATCATTTTCTATGTTCAGTATTAGTCTTCAGGATAAAAGTACTAGCTTTTGAGATATTCTCAAAGTAAAGCCTGATCGTTCTTACTGAAAGTAAAAATAGAAAAAAAATTTTAAACCACAAAATGGGCTCGATCATTTAGACATTTAAGACATACATATCAAACTTTAGAATGTCACATTTGAAGTACTTGCTCAGAAAGAATAGAGTTGATGGCTTTTGTGTAAGTCAGAAATAAATTTTCAGTGTCAAATACTGAATAATTTTCATTTGTATTGTCAAATTTAAAGGCCTCACGTTATTTGAACCTTTTCCTTAAGAATGAATTAACTTGCACTGAGGTTAGTTATATCATTTGTGTAACTGGTATCCAGTCTCTTTTTTTCTTTCTTTTTTTGTGGTGCCAGTGATTGAATAAAATCTGTTTCTTAGCAGGTTGTATGATGAACTAAAACTTTTAGCCACAAAAGAGTAAGCCAAATGCATTTTACCTGAAGTTGTCAGCGAAAAGGGAGAATGTGAATCACTTATTTGTCTTTTCATCCGCCCCCAGGTCTTAGCAATAGATAAGACAGACGATTCCAGCAAATCTGTCATCATTAGCATCAAAGGAAAAACAGCATTTCGGTTCAGTGAAGTTAAAGACTTTGAGCAACTGGTGGCAAAACTCAGGCTCAAGTGTGGGGCAGCTTCAACTCAGTATATTAGTACAGAGGTAATTATATAGCAATCAAATCATTTTGGAAAGAAAACTGTGTTTAATATGGTCTTTTCTTTCAAAGGGAATTCGTAGTACCTTCGCTATTCTTACCTGTTTGTTTGTTTTTTTCCAAGACTGAATCTAGAGAAATTATATTTTCTAAGTCACATTATAAAACAGAAGTGAGGGTTAAAGACTTTATTCTTGTTAGGAACTCATACTTTTAAAAATATTGGATCTTTCTACTGTATTTGCTGTTTTTCATATAAACATACCTTCTGTGTTCAAATAACTTGGTTTTTAACAACTCAGACTACACTGGAGAATTCAACAAGGCATTGAAAAATGACCTTCCTCTTATTGCTGCAGAAATCTCAATTTTAAACCAGTTTGAATATCTTTTATATTGTAACTAGCAGGTCTGCCTCATTTACATAATCTAGCCCAAAGCAAAATAGTGGCATATCTGTTTACTTGCACACTATTATAACAGGCAAATATTCTTGGCAAAGAGTGTTTAAGAGCCTGATTTTGATGTTTAGTATGTTCATGGAAATGTGGACAGATTGAATTCAGATGAATTTTTTTCAGTGCCCAGAAACTTCATGTTTTAATAATTTGATAAAGCTTAGCAAATGGTAACTATTTATATTTTAATTAAAGATTCAAAGAAAAGATTTAATATTGGCTTTGCCGGTTATATTATTTTATTTGAATTGAAATATAGAGCCTTTACCCACTTCCTGCAGAGTATAAACTGAAAATAATATCCTAATTTAGTTATAATGCAGTATTGATATGACTAACTTTCCCTTTGAAAAGCCACAATGAAAAAGTATAATTAAAAAAATACATATCATCTCAGTTACAGACACAGAATCTTTATGTTCGCTCTCAGGAGTTTTTCTTGCCCCAACTTTCTCTCTTATTCTTTTAGTAGGTAAACAGAATATTTCTTGGTTTTATGTGAAAACAAAAATAAAATCTGATCAGTCTTAGTAGTTTTACTCTCCATGCTCCCACTGCTCAATTTTCTCTTACTTCATTTCAGATACAGTCTTTATGTTAGATTCAATGTTCTGCTTATGTTTTTGTTTCCTTTAATTTATCTGCCTCTCCAAAACCTAGAGAATAGAATTTTTCCCTGAAAAATTTATGTGCCTCTGGTAACTGAGTATGCTCAGTTGTCAAGAAAGGATTTTGTTTCAAAATATATTTTCCATCTTTCCAGATATGTCAGAATTCTAAGGTTTTCTTGTTTCTCTTGCCCATTTTTAGAGATTTTATAATGATATGTACAAAATACCAGTCAGTATACTGGTTTGCTTGGAAAAATATCTTTTAATTGTCATAATGTTCCTTTTTCACTGAAGATTTTGTCATAGTGATGATGAGGAATATTGACCCATTTTAATATTGTCTCTATACATCTAGCTTTATCAATAGTGCATTTTAAATATTAGTGAAGGAAAGCTTTTTAAAATAAGAGCTACTTCTAAATAAAAGAAATTGTAGCTCCAGTATTTTATAGTTACACCCAGTTTACTGAAACCAAAGAATGCATTTATAATTTTAACAAACCTGGTTAAATTTTATAAAAAATTAGACTTAAATCTTAATTTCCAAGAATTTAAATAAACAAATTGAAAGATGAATACAGGAAGGAGGTTAGAAATTTCCTATGAGTACATCAAAGATATGATACAAAGAACAAATGCTCCCAGAAGTAATTGGGATTATGCAAAATAAGCTCAGCTCTGTCCTGATTTTAAATAGGTGTCAATTAAAATGTTCCACAGTTTTATGAGTTATGCTAAGACCTGGATACATAAACAGGTTTCGTAAAATTCTAATCAAATGTTTAAAAAAAATTTTAATCTTTTATTTTTTATGTGTGTGTGGGGTACTGGAGATTGGACCCATGGCTTTCACATGCCAAACAAGCACTTTACCACTGATTACATCCCAAGCCCTTTTTATTTTATTTTGAGACACTGTTTCACTAAGTTGCTTAGAGCCTTGCTACGTTGCTGAGGCTAACTTCAAACTTTTGATCTTCCTGCCTCAACCTTCCAAGTTGCTGGGATTATAGGCGTGTGCTACCACATCCACTTAGTATAGACTTTTCAACAGGCAGTACTGGGACAGTGGATATCCACATACCACAAATTAACTCAAAATGGACCAGATCTACATGGAAGGGCTAAAACCATAAAACTCTTCAAGTAAACATAGAAGTAAATCTTTATGCCCATGCATTTATTTCTTAGATGACACACCACAAGAATATGACAAAAGAAAATGGGTAAATTTGAATATATAAAAAATAAGGACTTTTGTGCAGCAAATGATAGCATCAACAAAAAATGGCAGGTCACAGGATGGAAGAAAGTACTGGAAAATTATATGTCTGATAAAGGACTTCTATCCAGAACATATAAAGATTTCTTACACCTCAATAGTAAAAGGTAAACAACTCAATTTCTAAAAATATGAAAAAGGGATTTGAATAGATATTTGTCCAAAGAAAATAAAGGAATGACCAACAAACACATGAAAAGTTTTTCAGTATCATTAGTCATTAGAGAAATGCAAGACAAAATCATAATGGGGTATCATTTCATACCCATTAGAGTGACTAATTAAAAAGAGATAATAACTGTTGAGGAGGATGTGAAGATATTGAAAACTTCATACATTGTTGGGAATACAAAATGGTACAGCTGCATTAGACTACAGTAAAACAATTCCTCAAAATGTTGAACGTAGACCCAGTACCATATGACCCAGTAATTTTACTCCTAGATATCTATCCAAGAGAACTGCAAATAAATGTTCACCCTAATACTTGCTCATGGATGTTCTTAGCAGGATTATTCACAGTTGCCAAAAAAGTGCAAAAAGCCTCTGTCCATCAAATGATGAATAAATGAGTAAAATATGACATATGGTAGAACATCATTTGACAATAACAAATGAAGTCCCATCTTGGAGAGTGCTTGCCTAGCATGTGGAAGGACCAGGGTTTGAATCCCCAGCACAGCGGGATGGGGAAAAAAAATAACAAATGAAGTACTGATGCATAATATAATATTACTGAATCTTGAAAATGTGCCAAGTTCAAAGAAGAAATGCACGAAGGACAACATATTATATTATTCCATTTATATGAAAAGTCCAGAATGGGTAAATTTATATTAACAGAAAGATTAGTGGTTATCTAAAACCTGGGGAGGTGGGGAAGGTCATGGGGAGTGACTGCAAAGGGGTAGAGGACTTCTTGTTGGGGCTCTGATATCATGCTAAACCTAAGATTGTGATGATGGTTGCACAATCCTGAACATATTAAAACCATTGACTTTATGCTATAAATGCATGAATTTTATTTATGATGTGATCCCTGCTTGTTTATCCAGCCTTACCTCTTCTTACTTCTCTATTTATATCACATCCATTAATCATTCTGAGTTACTTTTAGGTCCCAAAATATTCTGTCATTGTGTGCATACCTATCTTTGTACATACTCTTCCATCTACTTCAATGCTCTTTGTCCCTTATCTACCTAGAAAACACTTGCTTATCCTTAAAGGTCCATATCAAGCATTGTATTCTTCTGACAATATCAACACATCTGTATCTAGAAAAGTTGATTACCTCCTCCTCTGTGATGCCATTGTAATTTGTACATATCTATTATAGCTATTATGACAGTGCATTTTAGTAATTTATTACCTGCCTGTCCTACTAAACTGTTAGCTCTTATACAATGTGTGAAACATAATACTCATTATATATTTGAATGTTAAATTAAGGGTTGTTTTCTATAGATGTGAAATACATTTGATACCTTTAGTTTTTAAAAAATATTATGGCAGTTTACATATCATGTATGTTTTACCTTTTTAAAATCTACAATTGAATGATTTCTAAATTTACCAAGTTTTATAACCATCATAAATCAGTTTTAGAACATTTTATCTCCCTTATAAAGTGCCTCATAAACATTTGTTGTTGGTCCCTGTATCCTCCTCTCTCCTATTTTTGTGTGGATATAACTTTTCAACTCATTTGGTTACATACCTAGGAGTACAATTGCTGGATCATATGGTAAAACTATGTTTAGCTTTTTTAAAAAACTGCCAAATCATCTTCCAAAGCAGTTGTATCATTTTGAATTCCCACCAGAAATGAATAAGAAATCTTGTTTTTCCACATCCTCAAGGGCACTTGAATTGGTGTTTTTTATTGTAGCCGTTTTATTAAGTGTGCAATGTTTTTTACATTTGCACTTATTGATATGTGATGGTGAACATATTTTGTATGATTATTTGTTCTTTATATTTCCTTTGGTTAGGTGTTGTTTAGATCTTTTGTCTACTTTTTATTGGGTTTTTTATTTTTAATATTGTTTTCCTTAGTTCCTTGAATATGTTTATAATAGCTTCTTTATACTCCTTGTTTATGAAATCCAACAATTGGTCACATTGGGGATGTTTTCTGTTGTTTTTTATACTGTTTTTGTCTCGTTATTTCAAAATTAAAAAATTAAGAAAACTCAAAATACACAAATGCATGTTTGTTATAAAAATTTCAAACAGGAATATACAAAACAGAAAAAGCAAATTACTTGTAACTACCTCATGGCCCCAAATCCTTTATAGACATAGCACAGCAAAAAGGCTTAGGAAAAACACACAATTTTCCAGACCTGTTGTTGTAACATAAAATAGTCTTACAGTATGCTATGTGCTGTTAAATATTTTGATCTTCTATTTATCTGTTTTTGGCAGTGGTGCTGTTGTTTTCTCTTCATGTTCTTTTTGTTTTTAAGCCTACCCTCCTGGAATCACCTTCTGAGTTAGTTTAATTTAGTGATCTTTCAATTATGGGTCAGATTTCCTTAAATGCCTTAAGCCTTTATTTACGTCTTCCATCTTTTTCTCCCAAGGAGATCTTTGTGTGAAGGTATAACTCAAACTTCAGACATTTTACAAATCAAACTTAGCTTTCATTTCCTGCTTTCAAAGATGGCCAAAGTTGAGTAACTAGGGTCTTCTCTTAACTAGCTTCTTTCCTTGGATGGCTTACAGCCCTGCATACTTCTAGATCCCTAAGAATTTGTTGAAACAGATTTCTAAGTTCCATGTGGTCATCTGGTTCTCCATGTCTTCCTTTTAAATCTTCAACCACGTGTTTGTTTGCCCTAAGCAGTTATGACGTTATAAGCAGATTGCTGTTGTTTTCTATAATGCCCTGGAAATAGGGCTTTTTTTTTTCTTTTCACTGAGCAGAGCTGTGAATCAAATGATAACTCCTTGGGAGTGGAGATTTTCCAGGGAGCTGCTAGTTTGGTCTAAACATTGACTGTACTATGGGATAGGGATGACATTTTTAATGATGATCCTAAAGTTTCACTGACTGTCATAATGCCAGTTTTCATGTTTGGGATAGAGGGAGGATGGGAATGGCTTCAAGTTAAAACCCCACAGACTGCTGTTCTTACTGAGGTTGTTTAGTTTTCTGTTTTGTTTGTTTTTGTTTGAGATACTGGGGATCAAATCCAGGGTCTTTGCCCGGGGTTGTGGCTCAGTGGTAGAGCACTTGCCTAGAACTTGTGAGACACTGGGATCAATTCAGCACCACATAAAAAATAAATTTTTAAAAATAAAGTCATTCAAAAAAACTGGGGTCTTATATGTTAGGCAAGCACTGTCCCACTGAGCAGTATCCCTAGCCCTCATAGGTTTTCTTGAATAGATACTTTTCAATTCATTCTGTGCCTTTGGTTAATTTCTGGTGTTTGTTTTGTTGTTGTTATTTTTATTTTATTTTTTCAATACTAGGGATAAACCCAAGGACGCTTAATCATTGAGCCATGTCCCCATCCCTTTTTATGTTTTATTTTGAGGCAGAGTCTTGCTAAGTTGCTCAGGGCCTCACTAAGTTACTGAAAATGGCTTTGAACTTGCAATCTTCCTTGCCTCAGCCTCCCATCCCACTGGGATTTAGGCACAAGCTAATTTCTGGTGTTCTGAAATGATTTATTTTGAATGTTTTGTCAGTGTTTTGTTGCTTTTGTTGAATGGGTTCACTGAGGTTCTGAATTTGTTTTTCCTGAAGTCAGTTTCTTGATATCTCTAATTTTGATAGGAAAACAATGTTTCCCTAAGACATTGCCTTAATATTTAATATGTACATAGATTGTGGTTTATAAATGACAGATGAAACTTTAGCAATTCTTTTTCTTTCAGAAACTTTTAAGCATGCATTTGGTACAATTACATTCTTTCTTTTCCAGGGTACTATTGGATCTGACTGTACAGGACCATCAGATAATTTTGAGATGCAATCTTCAACATGTACAAAAGAATGCAGTAAAACTGTGAACACTGAAGCCTTAATGACAGTATTTCACCCTCAAAATTTGGAGACTCTTAATTCTAAAATGGTAGGAAAACAAAATACTTAAATCTGTAGACTGGAATCTTGGAGGAGGTCAGAGAGTACCAGGACTGATAACTCTTCTTTTGATGTTTGGAAAAGTTTACCAGCAAGTACTACTATGTGTCTTGTTTGGTTCCACAACACACAAAGACTATTGTTAAGAATAACAAGGGCTGGAGCTGGAGCTGGAGCTCAGTGGCAGAACGCTTAGCTAGCGTGTGTGAGGTACTGGGTTCCATACTGAGCACCACATAAAAATAAACAAATAAAGTAAAGGCATTCTGTCCACCTACAGCTACAAAAATAAAAAAAAAATAAGAAGGACTTGGGTTGTAGCACAGTGGTAGAGTGCTTGCCTAGCATGTGTGAGGCACTGGGTTCGATCCTCAGCACCACATAAAAAAATAAAAAAATAATAATAAGATATTATGTCCATCTACAACTAAAAATTTAAAAAAAGACGGATAAACCAGGTATGGTGGTGCATACCTGTAATGCCAGCAATTTTGGAGGCTAAGACTGGAGGATGGCAAGTTTGAGGCCAACCTTGGCAGCAGAGCAAGACCCTGTCTAACAATGAAAATTAAAAAGGGCTGGGGACTTAGCTTAGTGGTAAAATACCTCTAGGTTAAATCACCAGTACCAATAACAAAATTAAAATAAAAACCAAATTTTGGATATTGGGATTATTTGCATGTTTCTAATAATCTATGCCGAAATGAAGTTCATTTGAGAATACTGATGGTTCAGAACTTTACCTCCTATGAATGATCCTTTTACCATTTTTATTTGAGTTTAAGAATTATAAAATAGTGAATTAAAGGTGTTTTGCTCACATGGATTTAAATGATTTTTGTGATGACAAGGTTCAATGTTTGAATTCTATGTGAGTACTGATTTTTATTTTGCCAGTTCTCATATCAATACATGTTCTGTTTCATGCTGAAGAGGGTGGGCAAATTATTTTAAAGAAGACTCACTATTTGACTGCTTTGATTTTTCTGATACAGTTGAAAGAAAAGATGAAGGAACAGTCATGGAACATCCTATTTTCAGAATGTGGGCGTGGTGTTAGCATGTTTCGAACCAAAAAGACTCGAGATCTGGTTGTAAGAGGAATTCCAGAGGCCTTAAGAGGAGAACTCTGGATGCTTTTCTCAGGTATTACAGCTATTAACTTTTTTCATATAGCAGACATTAATTATGCCCCCTTTAGGGAGTTATGCCCTAAGCTAAAGAATTATAAACATGGCTACGACAAAGTCTTACTCATCGTGAATTCAGGCTAGTCAAAAAGAGAAAGGTATATAGTTGTGTGTACTTACCTATATATCCACACATCCAGTGCCTGAACAGAATAGTTTATTAGGCAAGATATGTCCTATTGAGGGAAATCTCTATCTCTTGTGTCAAAAGAATATTAAAGGGGAAAATTCTCATAAAAATGTTATTCTCTTAGTTTGACATTTTAGATGCTAGTATAAAGCTTTTTCTTTTTCTTCATTTTCTTTTGTGTGTGTCTGTGTTCAGATGTCACTTAATCATAAAGCTAAATTTCAAGGTAGTGAAATAATTTAAAAATGTAATTCTTCATATATATGGTAATATGTGACTATATGCAAACTACGGCTATATTATATTCCTCTTTTTTGTATGTGAATGCCATCATCTTCACAGGTGCTGTTAATGACATGGCTACTAATCCTGGCTATTATGCTGAAGTGGTTGAACAGTCTTTAGGGACCTGCAATTTGGCTACTGAAGAAATTGAACGGGACTTGCGTCGTTCCCTGCCTGAGCACCCAGCGTTTCAGAGTGACACAGGCATATCTGCTCTGAGGCGGGTACTTACTGCTTATGCATATCGGAATCCCAAAATAGGATACTGCCAGGTATGACTTCACTATGAGCCCAACTGTGTGTATGTTTCAAGGGATGAAATCACATTAAATCCAACTCTACTGATTTGGGAATTTTATGGAGTGAAATTGATAGTAAATATTATTAATACAAGTATGAAAATAGTAGGAATATTTAGAATTGATACTTTATTAATTTATCTTTCTTTTTCATTTAACAAATTTTTTGAGTCCCTGCTCTATAAAAGATGTAGTGCCATGTGTATAAGGCTATTTAAAGATGTATCAGGTAAGGATTTTGCCATTTATATATATATATATAGAGAGAGAGAGAGAGAGAGAGAGAGAGAGATACATATAAAGCATTTTCATTGGGAAACTGAAAAACAAGTGAGATAAACTACTAAATGAATATAAAGTCTTGTCAGGATTTATAGTAAAGAAATTATTTTCATCTAGCAGAATCAGAAAAGGTAACATTTGCAGGTCATGAAAATTGGGTGAATTTTGAACATAAAGAGTTAGAATGAAAGAATATTCTAAGTGAAAGGAACAGTGCAGCCTAACCAGAGGTAAATGGGGAGTGTGTATAGGACAATGTTCTGTTTAGTAAAGTGCAGAGTTAATGAAACAAAGTAGTTGAAGAAAAAAATAAGGTAGATTGAAGTAGGTCAGTCATTTGGAATTTATTTTATAGATAGTAGAGGAGTCATTAGGAAAAAAATCCTTTAGTAGTATTCTGTGTTAATTAGGCTAGACTGTTAACACAAGGATAATAACAAACACAATAGAAGATTATTTCCTAAAGGAATACGTAGAAGAATCTGAGTATTTAGATTAGTAGACAGTTCTCTGTGAGATTATTCAGGGACTTAGGCAATGGGAAGACTCTGTCATCTTCAAAACAAAGATTCCAAGGTACTTGTCATTGCCATTACCACAGACAGAGAGGGCTAGAGAGGATGGAGAAACAATTGTAAGAGATTTGACAGAGTAGTCCTGGAAGGTTCACACACCACTTTACCCACATTTTATTGGAAGATCTTTATCACGTAGTGACATCTCTTTAAAGGAAGTCTGTGAGCCAAGTGTGGTGGCACATGCCTGTAATCCCAGTGACTTGGGGGACTGAGGCAAGAGGAATGCAAGATCAAAGCCAGATGGGCAACATAGTGAGACCATATGTCAAAGTAAAAATTGAAAGCCTGGAGATATAACTCAGTGATGAAGCAACCCTGGATTCAATTCCCAATACTACAAAAAAAATAAATAAATAAAAGTCAAAAGAAGTCTATGACTTGTAGTGTGAGCCAAATAGAAATATGCCCAGCTACTATGAATTATGGGGGATAGGAGGTACTGTGTGCCATACATTCATTTCTAATAGGTTGAGCACCCATAATGATTATATATCAATAACATCTATCCACTGAAACTTGTTAATAGAAATTTGTGTGTGTGTGTTTGTGTGTGGTGCTGGGACTCAAACGCTTGGCCTTGCACATGGTAGGCAAGTGCTGTACCACTGAACTATATGCCCAGCTCTAGATAATTGTTTTGAAAAACAATATAAGTATATGAACTGCCTAAGTGACAAGTACTTTTTAGCATATTGTTACATCTCTGAAAGGTACAAAAGATGCATAATACATCTTTTCTCAAAAAGCTTAAACTCATCAGGTTCAGTGGTGCACACATGTAATCTTAACAGCTGGGGAAGCTGAGGCAGGAGGTCTGCAAGTTCAAAGCCAGCCTCAGCAATTTAGCGAGGCCCTAAACAACTTAGTGAACCTGTCTCTAAATCAAATATTTAAAATATGAGCAGTACCATTCAGGTGAGAACTGAGCCTACCAAAGAGACCAGCTAAGTTCATGTTGGAATCAAGTAGTAAATAAGTTTGTGTGGGACAAAATGGAGAATCTTGCTGGCCGTATAGCTCCTCTCGTGGAGTGCCTGACTCTCATGCTGGAGACCCAGGTTCGAGTCCCCAGCCCTGTGTGATTGTGCAAAATGGAGAATCTTTACAACCTGGGACTAGAGTTTTCAATTTAATATGGTAAACAGGTCATAATTGCTTTTAGTAAAAAAACCATGTAAGCCATACAGACATGTTAATGCCTAACTGGCTTGCATATCTATCTCTATCTCTATTGAGATATACCACGTATCACAAACTTCACCTTTTCATGTTTTATAGTATATTCACAAAGTCATACAACTATCACCAAAAACAGTTTCATACTCCAAAAAGTAACCCTGTATTCATTACTAGTTACTTTCCATTTCTCACTTTCTCCAGTCCTTGGAATCATTAATCTACTTTCAATCTCCATGAATATGCTCATTATTGATGTCTATCTATATGAAATGATAGTATATGTCATCTTTTATATCTGCCTTCTTTCATTTAGCATATAGTTTTCAAGATTTGTTTATGTTGCACCATGTATCACTACTTCATTCCTTGTTATGACGAATAACTATCCATTGTATGGATATACCACATTTTGTATATCTACTGAACAGGTGATGAGCATTGGAGTCATTTCCATATTTTGACTATAAAAAATAGTGTAGTTATTAATATTCATGCAAAAGATTTTTTTAAATTTGGCAATAGACCGTTATTTTATTTATTTATATGTGGTGCTGAGAATTGAACCCAGTACCTCACATGTGCTAGGCAAGCACTCTGTCACTGAGCCATAACCGCAACCCCTCATGTAAAAGTTTTTATGCGGACATTATTTTTTATTCTTTGGGGTGTATTTCTTGAAGTGAAATTGTTAGGTTACATGGTAACAATATGTTTAACTTGTTGGGGCACTGCCAAAATATTTTCCAAAGAGACTTCACAATTTCACATTCCTACCAGGAATGTACAGGGGTTCCAATTTCTCCACATCCTTCACTATACTTATGGTGTCTTTCTTTTGAATGCTGCCATCCATTTGATTTTGAAGTGGTACCTTGGCACACTTGTTAAAAGTCAGTTGACCATGGATGTTTGAACTTTTTGATGGAATCTCGATTCTATTCTGTTTATTTGTATTTCTGTTCTTAAGCCATTATCATACTGACTTGATTACTGTGTCTGTGTAAGTTCTGAAATCAGGAAGTGTGAATCCTTTAATTTTGTTCTTCTATTCCAGGATTATTTTTACTCTCTTAGATTCCTTGTATGTCTATGAATTTTAAAATCTGCTTGATAAATTCTTTCAAGGAAAATAGCCAGATAGCTGTTGCATTAAACCTATAGATCAACTTGGGAAGTATTAGATATTAACAATATTAAGTCTAGAAACACAAGATGTTTTTCCTTTCCATTTATTTAACTTTTTAATTTCTTTACTTCAAGAATATTTGATAGTTTTCAATATGTAAACCTTATAATTCCTTTAATTTTATTTCTTAAATATTTTAATCTTTATGATATTATATTAAATGGAATTATTTTCTTGGTTTCATTTTTGGGTTATTTGTTACCAGTATATAGAAATAAAGTTGAATTTTGTGCATATTGATCTTATATCCTATAACCTTGCTGAGATTATTTATTAGTTGTAGTAGATGTTTATTGGATGCTTTTTTTGTTGTTCTCTTGTTTTTTGTGGATTCTTTAGGAATTTCTATATATAGAATCATGGAATCTGAACAATAGTACTTTAGTTCTTCCATCCCAATCTGAATGCCTTTTTGCTTTGTTCTTGCCTAACTGACTTGGCTAAAACCTTCAATACAATGTAAAATGTATTTTTGTTGTTTTGAGATGGAGTCTCCTTATGTTGCGCAGGCTGGTCTCAAACTCCTGGTCTTAAGGATCCTCCTACCTCAGCATCCCAAGTAGATGGAGCTACAGGTGCATACTCCTACACCTGGATTGATAGAACTGTTAAGAATGTGAATCCCTGGGTTATTATTTATCTTGGAAATAATCTGTCTCTCATCATAAAGTATAATGTTAGCTATGAAGGTTTTATAGATTTTTTTTTGGTACTGTGTCTTGAACCCAGGGGCACTTTGCCACTGAGGTACAATCTAATCCATTTCATTTCTTTTTTCTTTCTAGTTTTGAGAGGGATTCTCACTAAGTTGCTTAGAGCTTCACTCACTACATTGCCCAGGCTGGCCTTGAACTTGCGATCCTCCTGTCTTAGCCTGGAGTCTCTGGGATTATAGGAGTGCACCACCACACCCAGCTGAATTTTTGTAGATTACCAGGTTGAGGAAATTCTTATATCATCCTATTTTGTTAAGTTTTTATCATGAAAGAGTATTTGATTTTGTCAGATGATTTTTTTCCATGCCCATTGAGATAATCATGTGATTTTTCTCTTTTATTAAAATGGCATATTTCATTGATTTATTTTCATATGTTGAACCACTCTTGCAGTCCCAGGATAAATCTCACTTGGTATTGGTGTGTAATCTTTTTGTTTACATGTTATCTGATTTTGTTTCCTAGTATTTTGTTAAGGATTTTTATATTTGTGTTTTACAAAATACATTGATATATAGTTGTGATGTTTTTGTTTAATTTTGGTATCCATACTTCTTAGAATGAATTGGGTAGTGTTTCCCCCCCCTTATTTTTTTGAAGAGTTTATGAAGGACTGGTGTTAATTCTTCTTTAATGTTGAGTAGAATGTGCCAGTAAAGCCATGTGTTTTAAACATTTCTTTCTGGGAAGTGTTTTCATTACAAATTCAATCTCTTTACTTATTATAGGTCTATTCAGATATTTCTTTCTTCTTGAACTGGTCTCAGTAGTTTGCGTTTTTAGAAACTTATCCACTTGATTTTGGTTATCTAATTTGTTAGCATACATGGATCATCATATTCCCTTATTTATATTCCTTTATATTTCTGTATGTTTAATAATAGTATTCTCTGTTTCCTGGTTGTAATCATTTGAGTCCCCCCCTACTTGTTTTTTAATGTTTTTGATTAGGCTACTTAAAGGTATTTCAGTTGTTTTTTCTTTTTAAAAAATCTTTTCAATAAACCAACTTTTAGTTTAATGATTTTTTCTCTATTTTTCTGATGTATATCACTTTTTGCTTACACTTAGCCTCAAGTTTAACCAGAGGTAAGAGCTTAGGCTTTTCTGCTCTTTCCTAAGCTACATATGGCTACAAATATGCATCTGCAGAAAGCCATGCATGTATATGTCTTTCTACTTTCCCACAAATGTGTCAGATTTTCAAAGTCCCCAGATCTTTTTTTAACCCTCTGTTAGTCTATTGTTTGACCCAGCTGCTATCCATTCCCTCAGACACATGTTAATAGCTCTGATGGTTTTCAATAAAAACCCTTGGGGAAAAAACTTTTTGTACTACAGGAGCCCTGTGTCAGGTCAAATAAAGACAGACTTGTAAATGGAGTCTTCCTGGAAACCACCAGATATATTAAATAATGAAAATTCTCAGGAATTGGGGTAGCTCAAATCACACCCTATTTCCGCTTGTGGCAACTGGGTACTGGTTTTCACCTTGATTGCTGGGTGTTGATTTTTTTTGTTGTTGTTTTGGAGTTTTTTGTTTTTTGCAGTGCTGGACCCCAAGCATGTTAGGAAAGCACTCTATCACTGAGCTATACCCGCATCTGTAGGTGTGATTTCTGAAGTCTGTCCTGAAGCTGAGGGGAGGAAGTGAGAATAGAACTGTTGCAGCATCACACTTGCCCACAGAGCCTCCACCAAGTTGAGGTTCAGAAAAGTGGTTGCATGTAGGGCTCTAAAGATTGCCAGTTCTCTGTGATCTTGCAGGAACTATTTCAAGTAGGTCATACAGAATCACAGGCATGAGTTTATTTGGAAAAGTTAGGTAAAAGAGAAGAGCATGCAGTACAGGCTGCTGAATGGACCTTTGCCACAGAGAACAGTGTAGTTTTTAGAGAACCTAGGGTTTTTAAAGGTTTTGAAACCAAATGAATTTGGAAACCCTCCCCCTGTGAAATTGATAAGAAGTAGATATTGACCCCAGGAAGTCTAGTTCCCTTTCGAAGTTGTAAGAAAGACTCCAAGGACTGGAAAAGAGCCCAAACCTGAGAAATCCTTTCTGAGTCCTAGAATCTTAGGTTGGTATAAAGGTCACAAAAGTTTTCCCTGAATGGTCTCAGGTATATTGTTTTTTAAAAGAAAGCATATGAGAGCGGTCAGCAAAGTAGACCCAGTGTGTAGAATTATCCTCCTAATCTAGTGTACCCACCTTTGGTATCTGTTATCTATTAGAATTATTGCCACAGAACTCACTGGTTTTACTGAGATTCAGGCATTTTCTTCAATAGATGTTACCTGTGGGTGTTCTTATTGCCTTTATAGAGGAAAACATTTTCAGAAGTCCTATGGTACCATTTTCACTCTGTTCCCTCCCTTATGACTTCTTGAACAACAAAGTGAAGGAGTAAAATGGCTTGAGATCAAATATTTTCAAGGAATTGACATACTTAATATACAGATCTATTAAAAAGGTATTAAAATATAAAAGTGAGCAATGGACATGAAATGATTAGTCACAGAGGAGAAAATGCATATTGATAATAAACCTGAAAAAGAAAGTTCAGCCTCATAGAAATTGAAATAAGAACAATGAGATGCCATCTACAGTATCAACTTAATAAAGGTAGTTATAATTATTACAATTCTCAATATTGGCAAACATGCAGTGAAATAAACATTCAAACACTGTTTACTAGAAACGTAAATTGGCAGTCTTTCTAGAATGTAATTTGGCAATAATATCAAGTCTTTAATAAATAACACCCTTTGACCAAACAATTTCATTTCTAGGTAACAATCCTGAGAAAATAGGAAAACACTTGAATGAAGACTGATATACAAAGATATCCATTGCAGCATAAGAAACATAGGATTTGTACCATAATAAAGATTAGGATAACTGAGAAGAGATTCCTCTTTGATACGGGAAATAAGATGTTTAGTTTTGGATGTAATGAAGGATGATTGACATCTAAGGGATATTCTTTGGTAGATAGTTGGAAGTAGAAATGAAGTTTATTTTCCCTAATTTTAGTATGTCCTTGAAAATTATGTGGATATTATTTTCAGATTTCTGATAATTTTTATCCATTGAAATTAATCTAAATTTAGTTTTTAAAATATATTTTTATAACTCTTTTATTTATTGTTTTATATGGTGTTGAGGATCAAACCCAGTGCCTCACACATGCTAGGCAAGCACTCTACCACTGAACCATAACCCCAGCCCCTAAATTTTTACTTATTGCATTTTACATCCATGGTATTATGCTTAATATTCCTTGAATGTTAATGTATAAAATAGCTGATTAACAAATTAGCCTACTTTATTTTGTTTTGTTTTGGACTAGCTCAGAGTTCTCATGTTTTCATTATTACTTTCACTTGTTCTCATATCTATTGAATACAACTAAGTTTGAAGAAGAAATGCAATTGTTACTTGAGTAATATTTACTTTTTTGTATTTTTTCTATTAACCTTAGGCAATGAACATTTTAACCTCAGTGTTGCTTCTGTATGCAAAAGAAGAAGAAGCTTTTTGGCTTCTGGTTGCTGTATGTGAACGAATGTTGCCTGATTATTTTAATCGTCGAATCATTGGTAAATACACACAGATACTATCTTAGTTTGTTTTCTCTTGGCATAACCAAATGTCCCAGACTGGGTAATTTATAAGTGATAGAGGTTTATTTAACTCATGGTTCTAGAGGATGGGAATTCCAAGAATATAAATGGCAGCATCAGCTCAACATCTGGTAAGGGCCTTCTTGCTCCATCATAATGTGGTGGAATGCATCACATGGCCAGACAGAGCAAGCACGCCACAGACAACTTGCTTTTATAACAAAGCCACTCCCTTGATAAACTATTAATTTACTAATTCACAAGTGGATTCGTGCATTCATTAGGGCAGAGCCCTCATGAACCAATCACTCACCAAAGATCCCACCTCCATATAGCACTTATATAAGAAGTTCGTGATTAAGTTTTCAACACATTAAATTTGAAATAAATTTAGTTGTAGATGTACACAATACCTTTATTTTGTTTGTTCATTTTTATGTGGTGCTGAGGATCAAACCTAGTCCCTCACATGTGCTAGGCAAGCACTCTACCATGGAACTACAATCCCAGCCTAAACACATTAAATTTGGGGAAACTATTCAATCCATAAAAGACACATATTTCTTTTCTGATCACTCTCAGTGTCTCTTACCTATTCAATTGCCAATGAAATAAAAGAATTGATTAACTATATTGCAAAATATACAAAATGCAAGCAATGTCAAAATGTCACATTCACTGACATGCTGAAGAGAAGAACTGTTTTGTCTAGTTGGGAGCTCTGGTGGCACAATCAGTTACTGTGTGGTATTTATACATAATCTATAATTGGAAAGATTGTATCTACTCTGTTTTTTAATAAAATGAATACTTGAAACTTATAATCGCTATACTGATAAAATAATGATATTCTGAAATATCCAGAGATGCTGAGGATTTTTAATAGTTTCTTGATGGGAGGGGAATTTTTATCAGCTTAAAATTGCCATATTTATATTAATTATTTAGTCATTTACAAGGTTTGAATGAAAGATCAAGATCTTGCTTTGATAACTGTATAATATTTTCTTAAAACATCAGGTATTTATAGATATCCCCTATCTTAAAACTTTTGGTATTATAGCTAGGTCACTGATTGTATTGCCTTTGTTAGAGTTATTTGTTTATTTATCTTGTGTTCTACTAGTTATTAAACTCCTTAAAGTTGAGGCCATTTTGTTACTTGTAATACCTAGTACAGGTCTATGCTATAATAAGGACTCAAATAACTCCTTAAATGAATTCAGATTGCATTTCTCAAGTGCTTTTTGATGCACGGCTCTCTACTAGAAGATGCAGAAATATATTAAATACAGAAAAAGCACCAAAAGAGTTCATAATTTAAGGAAGAGACGACATATATCAGCAAGCTAATAGAAGTGGGGAGGTATCAGAAACAAATCCTTTTGAAGATGCTCAATTTTAAACTTAATTTGAATTCTCCAGGTGCCTTGGTGGATCAGGCAGTCTTTGAAGAACTTATCAGGGATCACCTTCCTCAACTCACAGAACACATGACTGATATGACATTCTTTTCCTCAGTTTCGCTCTCATGGTTCCTCACACTTTTTATTAGTGTGCTGCCTATTGAAAGTGCAGTGAATGTGGTGGACTGTTTCTTCTATGATGGAATAAAGGCCATTTTACAATTGGGTTTGGCAATACTTGACTATAATTTAGACAAGCTGCTGGCATGTAAAGATGATGCTGAAGCTGTGACGGCTTTAAACAGGTAATATAGAAACTATAACATTTAAATCTGAAGGGAATCTAAGAGACTGCGTTTTTCAATCCCCTTAATTCACCAGTGAAGAAACTGAGCTTTAGAAACTTAAAACAGTTTCACCAAAGTCACAGAGCTTGTTGAATGAAAAAAGCCAGGCGAAAAGTCTAGTCCATTGTCTTCCAATAGAATGTAACAAAAGAAAATCACTTGGGAATGAAATGAACCATTAGGTTGTTTACACTAATATTGTTGATTCAGTGTGCTAGGACTTTCATAGTCTCAGTTTGAGCTAAAAAGTGTTTCTATGTAAAACTAATTTGACTGGGAAAGGGCTGGTTGATAATGCTAAATATCCAGTGGAGGAAATTATCCTGGTTTCTGTGTGGTTTCCATCAGGTAGATTGAACTTTATTTTCCTGGTGGCTTTTGTTTGGATGTTATTTTGTATTGGAGGGGGTGTGTGTGTGTGTGTGTGTGTGTGTGTGTGTGTGTGTTTTATGTGTGTACACATTTGTATACATTAAATTAATATTTGAATCAGCAACTATTGTAATGCTTCATCAAATACCATTCTATAAAGAATAATATATAAATGCCTCTTGCCTTCAGAACTCTGTGATAAGGCCTCAATATACCTTTTGCTTACTACCTCTTACACGTCTTTACATACCATTTCCATTCCTGCTGGACCGTGTAGTATTTGCTGAGTATACACTGAGCCTGTTTGCTTCCTTCATGTTCTCTTCCACAACTCAAAATGATATTGTCTCTATCCTATTTTCCCACCCATGTCTTCCTATTTCCCAATCATTTTCAAATTCTACCTCTTCAGAAGCTGCCTATTGTATTCTTGTTTGAAATTATCCTCTGACTGACTAGGGAAATATTAGTTGTAATTTTCTCAGCTTTAATTATTTTAGTTCCACTAACTCTTATATTACTATCACTTTTGAATAGGTTCTTTGACAATGTCACTAATAAGGATAGCCCTTTGCCTTCAAGTGTTCAGCAGGGTTCAAATGTGAGTGATGAAAAAAGCAGTCATATTAGAGTGGATATTACAGATTTGATAAGAGAGTCCAATGAGGTAAGTTTTTATATCATGAATATGATTCCATAGAATATCTTAAATGATACCGTAGTTATCTCTGTAGTGGTATATTAAGAATAAAATATGCAAGTAAATGCAAGTAAAGATACAATTTAAAAACTTGTTTCACTTTTGGATTCTGTGAACTGGTCCTAGGTTGCATGACCTCTTCTTTCTCAATGTGCTTTTCATTAAATGAAACTCAATTCATTTGCTTTTACAAATGGTGACCACTTTTAAATATGTATCACTGTAAAAAAATGTGAAAATTATTCTGTCTTAGAGACTAAGAATTTTACCAATGTTCTTAAACTTAATCTAGACACAGAGTAGATGGGATTCTCTCCAGTGAGTATATATAAAACTGAAATGTGGGAGGTGAAAATTTGCAAAATCACTGAACAAATCAGGAAAATAGTTAGGAAAAGAACCAAGGCCTCTGAGAATTGAGTCTGATTAAAAATTAATTATAAGATGAAAAGTGGACATTTATTATGAATGAATATACACTGAAATCATTTCTTGCAGAAATATGGTAGTATTCGCTATGAAGATATACATAGCATGCGCTGTCGCAATAGGTTATATGTGATTCAGACCCTTGAGGAAACAACAAAGCAGAATGTGGTGAGTATCTAACCATTGTTAGGAAAACCAGTTAGAGTAACTTTTTCCTCCAACATCCTCTAAATGTTATAATTGCATACAAACTAAACAAAAAGACAAACTTTTGAGCTAGATTCTTGCCAAGATTTAGCTTACTGAAAAAAATATAAGAAAAAATAATTTATTTTCTCATGTCTCAATTATGTTGCTTTCTCCAACACATTTAAGCATAAAATACTTGTGTTGTGCTGCATCAGGAACAACAGCTGATCTGTATAATAGTCAGTTGTCTAATATTATTTTCCTTGAATACCTAAGGTAAATTGAGTAGGATACAAAACATTTTTAAGTATTCACCTTTTTAATATTTAGATGACTCTGTAAGCTGTTAATACTGGTTTCCACACGTCCAGTGAGATGAAGAGATTACTTCAGAAAGGGGAGAATTACATTTTGCTGTTTATATTCTGTACTATTTGATACTTTATCGTGTGTGTTTTGTACACTTACTTGGTTAAGACCAAGTCCTCAGAGGAGCAAGTCTAGGAAGATTAACAATCCTGAAAGTTTCAGATTTAGATTTCAGTTAAATAAATCAGTGATGTTACTCTAACATAGTTAGCAGAGTCCCCTTATTTCTGTTACATATTTTCTAAAATTTACTAAAATTATAATGTTTATTGTAAATAATTCAAACATTACAAAAATGTAAAGAGTAAAAATTCCCACCCCAGGAATAACCATCTTAAAATGCCTCACTATATATCCTTCTAGATCTTTTTTTCTATATATGTGGACATCTAAATGTGTATGTTGGTGGGAAGGGGACGTATGACTTTTTAATTTTGTTTCTTGTTTGTTTTGTTTTATTTTGTTTTATTTGGTACTGGAGATTGAACACAGGGGCGCTTTACCACTGAACTACACCCACAGCCCTTCTTGGTTTTTTTTTTTTTTTTTTTTTTTTTTTTGAGACAGGGTCTAAGTTTCTTAGGGCCCTGCTAAGTTGCTGAGACTAGTCTTGAATTTGCAATACTCTTGTCTGAGCCTCCCAAGCTGCTGGGATTATAGGCATGTGCCACCATGCCCAACTGTGTATAGTTTTTTTAAATGAGATCATACTGCTTTGTCGTATAGCTTTTTTCATTCAAAAATATATCATGGGCTGGGCAGGGTAGTGCATGTCTGTAATCCCAGTGACTCAGGAGGTTGAGGCAAAAAGATAGCAAGTTCAAGGCCAGCCTCAAAAATTTTATTTAGGCTTTAAGCAACTTAGAAAGACCCTGTCTGAAAATAGGGCTGGAGATGTGGCTTAGTGGTTAAACACCCTGGGTTCAATCCCCATTACCCTCCCCAAAATACATGTGTGTGTGTGTAGTCATTACATTTAAGTATATAAAGATCTTACATTTTACTCTCTTCTTAATATACCAAATAATATACCATAGTGTATGTATATATATATATATATATATATATATATATGCCTTAACTTATGTAACTGTTCACTGTCAGTGTGCATTTAATGTCTCAATTTTTTTATTTGCTCTTACAGATAATATATTACATAATCATTTGTGTGTGCGTGTGTGTGTGTGTGTGTGCTTGCACGCGCATGCGTGCACCTTTTTTCTTTATAAGAGAATTTCTGTAATATAGATTCCTGGAAGTGGAAGCTGGGTAAAAGGGTACCACAATCTAAAATTTGATAGGTCTTGCCAAATTATCTGCCAAAAGATTGACACCAAATTCAAATCCCACCAGTAGAATATAAGAACACATCTTCTACACACTAACACCTAAGATCTTTAGTACATGCCAATTAGATAGATAAAAAAATCAAATGTTACTTTAATTTTCATTTTGCCAATTACATGTTTCTTAGCCTTCTTCATTCCTTAATTGACCGTTCATAGCCTTTGTCCATTTTCCTGTGAGATTATTTATCTTTTTCTTACTGATTTGTAAGAGGTTTTGAATATTACTGGTGTTCTTTGTCAGTTATATTTAGGGCCTAATTTCGCACTCCCAGTCTTGTTGGTTTGTTTTCATTTTCTTTATGGTGTCTTTCAGAGTATATATGTTACAATTTTTTATGCAGTCAAGTCCTTCCCTTTTTTCTTACATAGTACTTGGGTTTCATGTCAAACTTAGTAAGACTTTCCCTATTTAAAATTATTATACAAATTATAAAAAAATGGCTGATATTGCTGGTATTGCTTTTTTAATATTTAGATCTTTAATATACCTAGAGTATATTTTTGTGTTTATAGTATGAGATAGGGCTCTAATATTATTCTTTCAACTGAAGTCACCCATTGTCTTATAACCACTTATTAAATAGTCCATTTTTACTGTACTCTACTTTTCCATAGTCTAAATGCTTATTTACATATAAGGACACATTTCTGGACTTTTTATTGTTGTTGTTACTGGAGCGGTACCAGTATTTTAACTATTGTGGCCTATGTTCACTCTGAAATCTAGATAAACTTTTAAAATTCCTTTTTAATGTTCATCTTAATTATCTGTCTTTTAAAATGCCCTTTAATAAGCACATATGGTCTTCATTATGTAGGTATTATACATTTATTTTTAGATTTATTATACTCCTATGTATTTTATGGTTTTATCATTAAAAGGATTGAGTTATTTTTCCATTACATTTTTCTTCTATTCACTTATTTTTTTAATTAAAAGAAAATTTTAGTTGTCAATGACTTTTTATTTATTTATTTATATGCCATGCTGAGAATCAAACCCAGTGCCTCACACATGCTAGGCAAGTCCACTACCGCTGAGTAATGTCCACAGCCCCTTCCATTATATTTTCTAATTATGTATTTCTGGATATGTAACAGCTATCGATTTGGACATGTTGCTTTTCTGAGTGGTCAAGTTACTGATTCATTAATTATAATAGTTTTCATTTGGCTTTCTCAAATTTTCTGAATAGCCAAGCATATTATTTCCAGTGTTAGATTTTGACATTTTCTTATATACCTCTTTTCTTTGTTGTGTTTTATTGCATGCAGTAGGCTCTTCAGTGATGTATTGAATAATAGCTATAGAAGTAGTTTTCCTTTTCTTATTCCTGAATTTAATAGGAATGTCTTCAATATTTTATCACTGTTGACTTCAAAAAGATGACCTTTATCAAATTAAGGAAGTTTTATTCACTTTCTAGGTTAACAGGTTTGTTACTTTTTTAAAAATTAAGATCAAAGTATTAACTTTGATCAAATGTTTTTCTTTTTTCATATCTTGACATTAGTTTTTTTTAAATTTATTAATGTAGTAAATTTTATTAAAAAATTCTTGGTCAATGTTAGACTGCCATTGCATTCTTGAAATGAATGCTCTTTGGTCATAATATATTATTTTTGAATATTTTGTTTGCCAAGTAATTTACCTAGATTCTTTGCATATGTGTTAAAGAGACATTGGTTTAAACTTTTCTTTTTGTATGTGTGCTAACTTTAGTTTTCATATTAGTTGCGCTTGCATCATAGAATGAATTTTGTAATAAGATCATATTTTCCTATGCTCTGAAATATTTTAGATCACATAGGGATTATCCTGTATCTGAATGTTTGAGAAAACAAGCCTATAAAACCATCTGAGGTGGATGTCACTTTGTTGCCTGAGGTGGGGGGGTGGAAGTTAAGGGGGTTGAGGTTTAGTGCTCCTCCGGACCAGCAGTTGCAGCCACTACAGTTGCTTTGCCCGGTAGCCTTTAGCCTAGAAGTTGCACTGATAGCAACCATGAGCTGTGATGTGTATGTGGGAGATGAAATTGGAGCCCTTGTTTTTGACATTGGATCCTATACTGTGAAAGCTGATTATGCTAATGAGGAGTGCCTCAAGATGAATTTCCCCACAGTTATTGGTTTGGTGGTAGAAAGAGATGATGGAAGCACATTGATGGAAGTAGATGGTGATAAAGGCAAACAAGGTGGTCCCACCTACTACATAGATACAAATGCCCTGCATGTTCCAAGAAAAAATACGGAGGCCATTTCACCACTAAAAAATGGGATGGTCAAAGACTGGGATAGTTTCCAGGCTATTTTGGATCATACCTATAAAATGCATCCCAGATCAGAAGCCAGCCTGCATCCTGTTCTTATGTCAGAATCACCATGGAATATTAGAGCAAAGAGAGAGAAACTGACAGTAATGTTGAACATTACAACATCCCTGCATTCTTTTTTTGCAAAACTTGCAGTTTGACAGCATTTGCTAATGGTCATTATGCTGGTCTGATTTTGGACAGTGGAGCCACTCATCCCACTGCAGTTCCAGTCCATGATGGCTATATGCTTCAGCAAGGCATTGTGAAATACCCTCTTGCTGGAGATTTTATTACTGTGCAATACAGAGAACTCTTCTAAGAAACGAACATAGAATTGATTCTTCCACATCTGATAGCATCAAAAGAAGCTGTCCGTGAAGGATCTCCAGCAAACTGGAAAAGAAGAGAAATTGCCACAGGTTACAAGGTCTTGGCATGATTACATGTGTAACTGTGTTATCCAGGATTTTCAAGTGTAAGTACTTCAAGTGCCAGATTCAACTCGAGATGAACAAGTAGATGCACAGATGCCCACTGTTCATTATGAATTCCCCAATGGCTACAACTGTGATTTTGGTGCAGAAGGACTGAAAATTCCTGAAGGTTTATTTGACCCCTCCAATCTAAAGGGGCTCTCAGGAAATACAACGTTAGGAGTCAGTCATGTTGTTACTACAAGTGTTAGAATGTTTGATATTGATATCAGACCAGGTCTCAATGGCAGTGTGATAGTGGCAAGAGGAAACACATTAATACAGAGTTGATGTTTCATCAAATGGGGGTCATGCTGAAGGTGAGGACGACCATGTCATCCAAAGAACACAGACATCAAAGACCAGGCTCAGAAGGCACAGAAGTGATTTTACTTTTGTTCATACAAGACATACATAGGCACATTATCCAATCAGGTTAAGACACATTTTAAAGCATGTAGAATCAACCTATCAGTGAGCTATAGGTCTTACTAATAAAAACAAACCAAGCACCCCTAAGTGACTCTGTCCAGCAACAAGTCTGATACAGAGGACTGGGGGGGAGGGCAAGGCTCCAGCATACAGTATGAGACGATGCAGTACCAGCAAACTCACATCATAGCTTGCCATGATGACTGTTGAGTGAGGCTTTCCCTCAGCTCATAGCTCAGCCTCAGTAACTGCAAAGGCAGGCCTACAGTCCATTTTGAGTCTTTACCACTTTCTCAGTTTCCCCATCCAGACTGTTGGATTTATTTAAATCATTGTATCAGCAACTGCTGTCAAATAAGCTTGAGGAATGTTCCCTACACAGAGTTTTACTGATAGGTTGAATAGAGGACTTTCTCAGAAAACTTCCCCAAGTATGTGGTTGAAATTGATTGCAAATAGCACAACAGTCAAATGGAGGTTTGGTTCATGGATTGGTGGCTCCATTTTAGCTTCTTTGGGCACCTTTCAGCAGATGTTGATTTCCAAACAAGAATATGAAGAAGGAGGGAAGCAATGTGTAGAAAGGAAATGTCCTTGAAAACGAATTTCCAAAGCTCTCACCGTCCTGTGTCACCTGACATTTCATAGCTTATTATACTCAGGAAAGAATTACCATCTTTTGTAGAATGTGTAGACATTTTTGCATATTTCAATTTCCACTTAGATTTTTTAAAGCTTCAACTAGCTCTATAAATTAAAATGAGTTTGTGCTTTCCTTGAAAAGTACTTTTTCTTATTACAGGCATTTTATAATTTTGTACAAATGTCTATTGTCTCTAAATATTTTGCTTTCAGAGCTGGGGAGATAGCTCAGTTGGTAGAGTGCCTGCCTTGCAAGCCCAAGACCCTGGGTTCAATCCCCAGCACTGCAAAAAAAAAAAATTGCTTTCAGTAAAATGCTTTCCAACACTGTTTAGTATATTAATTACCAGTGGATGGTAGTATTGCTTTTTATTGACTAGTAAAAGTTACTGCCTATGCTTCTTATCTCAGGCTTGTACATTTAAATAAAAATCACTAGCCCTTCCAGAAATTAAAAAAAAGCATCTGAGGGAGGGATAATATCTAGAATATATAAACAACTCAGAAAACCCATAAACAACACGTTAAATAAATGGACAAATGAACTTAATGGATGCTTCTCAAAAGAAATAGAAACGGCCAACAATTATATGAAAAAAAGTTCAATATCTTTATCCCTCATGGTCAAACTACACTGAGATTTCATTTTACTCCAGTTAGAATGGTAATCATCAAGAATACAAATAACAATAAATGCTGGTGAGGATGCAGGGTTTTGTAAAGGAACTCTTACACACTGTTGGTGGGAATGTAAATTAGTATAGCCCCTACGGAAATTAGTATGTAGGTTCCTCAAAAAATCAGGAATAGAACCACCATATGATCTAGCTGTATCATTCGTCGGTATTTATACAAGAGAATTAAAATTAGTGTACTATAGAGATACATGCACACCCATGTTTATAGCAACACAATTCGCAATAGCCAAGTTATGGAACCAACCTAAGTATCCATCAACAAATGAATGGATAAAGGAAATGTGGTATACATACACAAATGAGTTTTACCCAGCCATAAAGAAGGAAGTTATGTCATTTGCAGGTAAATGGATGGAACTGGAGAACATCATGCTAAGCAAAATAAGCCAGACTCAGAAGGTCATTTTTCTCTCATATGTGGAAGGTAGAGAGAAAAAGGGAATCTCATGAAAACAGATGAAACAAAATGTTGAAACAAATTTAAAAATTTTTGCATCTGAATCTGCTGCCTTTGGGTGTGAGGCACCCAAATCTTTGATTACCTTTTCAGTTTTATCTGTTTGTATTTTCTTGCACCTCTAAGTTATTTTGATCATTTATAATTTCCTAGGGAATTTCTATTTTGTCTGAATTTTTAAATGTATTGGTGTAAAGCTTATGGAATTTATTCAGCAGATATTTACAGCTACCTTCTATGTACTGGGTACTCTTAATGACCTCCATTTCCATGCTTGATTATATCCTTTTCTTCTCATTGATGTTTGTGATTTCTTTTTCATACTTTCCAGAGATTAAGTTCTATTATATTAATTAAAGCTTTTACTTTTCCCTTGCTTTTACATTACTTAAATACTATAATATTTGTACCATTAGTGCTTATTATTTATGGAGCAGAACAAAATTATTTATTTTCTAAGCTTATTATTTCTTGGATTATACTTTTTGGCATAGTAGGGAATGCACATCTCCTGATGCCTTTGAAGTGTTAAATGACAGTCTTGCTTGATGATTTGAAATATTGCTTATATAAAAAGGAAGGAGTATATGGAATGAGACTTACAATACTGTTGCTTGTATTTATAGATATTAAGGGGCTATCCTTTGGCAGCAATTTCTGGGTATAAAGAGATAACTATCAAAATAGTAGTATCAGAGTAGAATTGAAGTGTAGTGTATGTACTATTCTTTTAAAAGGGTTAAATAAGTGCATTTACATTTATTTCTCTAGAAAAGGAAAAGAGACTTTTAAGTGGATTCAGAGAATTTCTTTTTTTTTTTTTTTTTGCGGTACCGGGGATTGAACCCAGGGCCTTGTGCTTGCACCAACTGAGCTATATCCCCAGCCCTTCAAAGAGAATTTCTATACTGAAGTGTTAAATTCTAAATTCTAAAATGCTTTTAATCTTTTTTACAGTTGCGTGTTGTATCACAAGAAGTAAAATTGAAACTTCATGAATTGGATGAACTTTATGTCATCTTTAAGGTACTGTGCTTTTTCATTAAGTGAAAAATAGTGCCCTTTTAGCAGAATTTTATCAGAACTACTCAAATATTTCTATCTTTTTAAGCAAACATCTTTAAAAGAAAAAAATCTGCAATAAATTTTTTTATTTGTTTTTAATAGAAGGAGCTGTTTTTATCTTGTTACTGGTGTTTGAGTTGTCCAGGATTGAAGCACCATGACCCCAGCCTGTCATATTTGGAACAGTATCAGATTGACTGCCAGCAGTTCAGAGTGTTGTACCACTTGTTGAGTCCCTGGGCTCATTCTGCAAATAGAGATTCACTAGCTTTGTGGACGTTCCGATTGTTGGATGAAAACTCTGATTGCCTTATAAACTTCAAAGAATTCTCCTCTGTAATTGGTAGGTTGATGTCCAATAACTTTGTAAAGCACAAAGTAAATGCACCCAAAAATATTTAATAATGCCTACATGACAGTTTAGTTATATTATATAACCCCAAGTTACATTACCTCCAGCTTTAGTAAATACTGGGCCATTTTTTGAGTTTGTTAAGAAATCTAAGTGTATTGATCTCATTTTGCCCCAGCCATCTCAGAAAGGAAACTGTTAGATGTGGGTATTTTAATGTTTAAGATGAAGGAAGAGAATGTCCCAGTTTTCCCACACTCAAGTGCATAGATGCTACAGAATCACTTTCCGCTTCGGTAAAAATTCAACCACATAGTCTAGAAAAGTGAGAAATACCCAACATATATGTCATATTTATAGATAGTTAATATATTGTTCCTGTAAATAGTGTCTCTTCGCTTTTCCGGACTCCCCAGCAATGCTTTCTTATCACAAAATACCCGTTGAAGAACAGTTCTTTCCTCAAATGCGGCATAAGGACTTTTTCAAAAGAAAAAAAAATAAGGAAATCTTAGGTTGAGGAAAAGGAGATAGTCAGTAGAGGATTTTATTCCCCTGCTAGAGTATTTTGCTTATACACTTGAAGGACAAGATCTGGCTGACTGAGTGGTTGTTTAATTCTTAATTGAAATAACAGAAGGTTTTTGAATCCTAATTCCTGGATAGTGTCTGTCTTAATCTGTTTTGCTGTAATTGATTGAACATTCTTTGTGATTATTTCCAATTGGATTTTTTTTTAAACAGACATAATGTACAATGGAAGTTTTACTGAGAAGCTTAAACTACTTTTTAAGCTGCATATTCCTCCAGGTAAGAATTTCATAGTCTTTAACAATATACGGCAGGAGTTTGTGTCATTTTTAATAGCATAACTACATATATCATTCCATTTTACAAATAACATAATTTTGAGTATGATACAGGGTCATTATTTCATTGTAGCTCTTGAGTCTCATTACCAACTACTTCTGCTAATGTAGGTAGATATAGAAAAATCTCTAGAAGAGATTGTGTGTCTCCTGTGTCCAGAAGTTTCCTTTCTATTAATATTCAATCAGTTTAATGATAGTTTATGTACAGGAATTACGTATCATTTAAATATTGGTATAATGTTGAATTTTTGTTGTCATTAGAATAGAGATTTGCTTTAAACAAACTGACAAACTTGTATAATACTACAAATTATTAAGATCAATTAGATAAGGCAGCAGGGATATTAAATATTTGGAAAAGGAAGTAAAATAGTAGCCACCGTTTATCAAACACTTGCTCTGTCAGGACATTAACTTTGCATGCATTTGTTTGCTTAAACCTCACAATATCCCTAAAAAGTGATATTATTCTTCCAATTTTCATCATAAGGAAACCAAGGGTGGAGATGTTTAGATTACTTGCTAAGGCTCGCATACCTGATTCAGAGTGAGGTCTGTCTGACTCCAAAGTTCAGGAGTTTTTTCCTACCATAGTTCCTCAAAGTTCTTGCACAAGTTCAGTTTATGTAAGTTTTTCCCACTGACCTCAAGAAGCTACCTTTCCCAGATATCCCTACTTTGACAAAACATTCTTAGACTTTAAACTGAAGGTAAATTGCAAAAAGTAATTTAGCAAAACAAAAGAGCACCTCATAATTTGTCTAAAGCCATACCTGGGATAGCTTTAAAAGTTTTTTCAGATGAGTCATGAAAAATTATTTACTAGTGCAACAAACTAAAAGCCATCTTTAACTCTTCACATGCTCAAATCACAAACACAGTATTAAAGACAAGATACAAACCACCTAGTAATTTGATTATAAAAGGAGTTGACATTGTCAAGTTATGTTTCAATTGGAATGTTTAATATTACCATCAAATATTCCACTAGTAGAAGGATCAAAATAGGAAAAATACTATGTACCTGTTGAAGCACAGGTTGGAAGTAAAGCAGAACACTCAACTTTATGTTTTCCTTATCACTGAGGAAATTTTTAACAGCTAAGGTCACATATTCAGAGATTTCTAAATTCTAGATTTTCTTGTTTTAACTTGTAATGACTCACATAAAACTATTAAAAAGGAAGGGGGAGAACTAGTAGAACTCAAAATGGTCAATACTTCTCATTATTTGCTATACAACAGAGCAGAATCATTTCCACATTTCTTTATTCACATTTTTCTTATACAACCTATTGTTTAACTTCCTGTTCCCAAATCTACCTGACCATTATGACCTCATCTCTGTCCTTTATTGTTAGTAAATGTGATTTCGGTTATATATTTTCAGCATATACTGAAGTGAAATCTAAGGACTCTTCAAAAGGTGATGAACTTTCCATGGAAGAATTACTTTATTTCAGTCAGCTTCATGGTAAATATTCTTTTAAAAATTTAGCTATTTACTAAGCATAATCTATAAATATTTGACTTACTAACCAAACTGCCCTTAAAGGCTTTGACATATGAAATTTCTTGTTCTTGGAGAATTGAGATGTTTTTTGTTTCTAATTATGTTAAAGAAATTTCCAGGCTGTATCAGACCATTTTTATGCCTTGTATAGTACAATCAAAATAATAGAATTGTTGATGATTAAAGTTTATAGCCATTATTCAAACAGTGGATACTTATTATAAAATGTCAGTGAAGGTATAGGATACAGGAATAAATTTATGTCCTAGATATAATTTGGAAGTGATGGGAACCTATTTGTCCTTGTTTCATTTTCTTAAGTATCAGTGTCTTACAGAGGGATGAATTCCAATTAATGTATATTTGTGCTTACTATATGTTGAAGTGTTTGGACATTAAAGAGACCTTACAGATCATCTAATCAAGTTCCTTCATTTTATATATTTTATAGCCCAGGGAGAAGTGACTTGTGCAAAACTTTATAATGAGTTATTGCCACACTCAGTACCTATAGATCATTCTTCTGACTTAGAGTTTGTGTGTGTTTTTGAATTTTTCTGATAATAAAAGTAATACAATCTAATTAGAAAAAAGTAGAAAATATGACCCAGAAATACTCAGTATTTGATATACTCCCTTCTAGGCCTTTTTTTTAATATGTAAATTTCTCTAGGGATCTTTTTCCTATGAAAGTTCTTGAATATTTTGTCTCCTAGTGACAGGAAGTCAGGCCAGCTAAAATTGACTTCCCGTATCAAAGAAAATAACATGTGTTTGTAAGTCTTTGTATGAAATACTATTTTACTTGTAAAAGATATTTGTTAAATATTTTACAATATGCATTTGTCCTCTTTTCCTTTAGTGTCCAAGCCTACAAATGAGAAGGAAGCAGAATCAGGAAAAGATAGCCCTGAAAAAGGTACTATGATCTAAGAATATTATTTTGTTTGCTAAATTATTGCTTTTGTAAATAGTAATAACTACAAAGAGGAGAGTGGATTTCTTTTGAGGGAAATAGATTTGTCCTGATAACTTTTTCAGTTCCTTTGCATTAGTTTAGCAATTTATTATTTTTTAAGTCTCAGAAGTTATAGGAAACAGTAAATGATCCATAATCATTTATTTTGATTACTTTAGAAATATTTATTCTTAATTATAAAAGTAAAAGATAATCCTACTCTTGAAAGCAGTATGGAGATTCCTCAGAAAACTTGGAATGAGGTGAGGTCAAAGGTAAATTCAGATCATTTCCTGATTTAAGAAAGGTGGAATTTTATATTAGTGAAATGTCTTTTAATAATAATTTTTAAGATCTGGAAGTTTTAGAGACCTGTGCATTATGATATGATTTTACTCCCCTCATTCAGGCAAAGGAAAAATTGATATTCAAGCATACCTAAGTCAGTGGCAAGATGAGCTTCTTAAAAAAGAAGAAAACATTAAGGATTTACCAAGAATGAATCAGGTATAGTATTTTTAAGAGAAAAGTCTTAGTTCTTACTCTTTTGTATGAATATGAGTGTAACCAACACTAAACTAGCTAATATGCTATTACAAAATAGTTACATAATCTGTGTATATATCATCTCTGTAAGTTGCAGGTAAGCAAGGAAGAGGAGAACATTTTCAATGATTTTTTTTCTTTAAGAACTCACAACCTGGAGTGATGGCACATGTCTGTAATCCCAGCAGCTCAGGAGGCTGAGGCAGGAGGATCACAAGTTCAAAGCCAGCCTCAGTGTGGCTCTAAGCAACTTAGCAAGACCCTGTCTCAAGATAAAATGTTAAAGAAGGCCTGGGAATGTGGCTGAGTGGTTAAATATACCCAGTTTTAATCCCTGGTACAAAAAAAGAAACTTAACAATTTTTTACTTTAATGAACTTACATGTTTCCGATAGGGCCTCTGCTGTGATAACATTTGTACCTACAGAAAAAATATGTAATGTATTTCCAGCTTTATTGGAAATGTTTATTATCTAGTAAACATAATTTTTAATACCTACTATATACCAAGCCCATTGCTAGTTACTGGGAATAAGAAATTACTAAAATAAGTCATATCTTGGTTTCTAATGTTCTTGTATTTGAACATTCCCTAGGCATTACTAATTATTCCTTTTGACACAATTTTAAATTCATCTCTTTCTTATACACTGTCTAGTCAGAATTTTCTTATATTTTTAAAATTAAAATCTAGTTGATACAGATATTGAAAATCCCCAGAACTTTACCAAAAGGAGAACTGTCAATAACAGTGTTTCTCTGTAGACTACATAATTTGACCATTGAATGAGTACTTTTTAAAATGAGTCAGTATGAGATACTTATTCTAAAATTATTATAAATGAAGAATAATGTAGACTAATTAACACAAGCATTTGTTACAATATATTTTTATGGAGTTCAACCTGTGTATTTGCTTTTTGTTTACAGATGAACTTTTCTGGTTAGATGATTGACTTATAGGACTCCTGTGTGGAATCACTTTTAAATTGATTAATGTTTTCTAGGATTGTCTATAGATGTTCTAGGGGCAAGTATCAGACCAACTGGTTTCTCTCCACTTTGGCCCTATCTCAGCCTTTAAAGAGAAGTATATCAAAATACATAGAGCCACGAGATAGTCTCCAAAAGTCATTTTTCCCTAAATTGAAGTTATTTTAGCTGAACTGCCCACTCTTGCCCTTTGAGGAGATCAAATGGAACTTGTTCTTAATTCTTTTGTTAAGATTGGTTAACAAAAAATTAATGATTTACACGTAGGGAAAGATGGGACTTTGCCTAATTCAAAGTACTTCCTAACAAAGTAATACTGGTAGACAAACTGTCTAGGTCTAGATATAATGTACTGCTATTAGACAGTAAGCAAGAGGGCTTAAATGAAATTCTTTTTTGGTTCATACTCAGCTTTCTAGAGCCAGGATTTATTTTGGGATTAATCGTCAGTTCTAAAGTGAAGGATGTATGCTACAAATTCTATATAGGTGATTAGCAAATGATTATTTTTGACACAATTTTAAATTCATCTAAGTTCGCTTTATATTTGCTAAACCATAACATTAAAATGTTATATTTTTAACTTGTGTCTTCTAGTCACAATTTATTCAATTTTCAAAGACCCTCTATAATTTATTTCATGAAGACCCTGAAGAAGAGTTATTATATCAGGCCATTGCTGTTGTAACCAGTCTTTTGCTCAGGATGGAGGAAGTTGGAAGGAAGCTACATAGCCCTACATCATCAGCCAAAGGATTCTCTGGTACAGTCTATGCTTCTGGAGGACCCACTAAGGGAGAAACAGAGAGCCACGTGGAGAAAGAGCCTTCCTCTCTTAGGGAGGAACCTCAGTGGTCATTTGCATTTGAACAGATTCTTGCATCTCTGTTGAATGAACCAGCCTTGGTGAGGTTTTTTGAGAAACCCATAGATTTCAGAGCCAAACTAGAAAATGCAAAAATCTCTCAGTTAAGGTCTAGAACCAAAATGTAAGTTTTCAACAGTAATTGTCTGTCATAGTCAAGTTTACTGAGATTCCTGTAGCTGTAGCCCTAAGCTCAATTCCTGGGAGTAGAGATCTGGGATTTATTCTTGTTACAGATGTGCTTGACAACAAAAAAAGAGAAAGAAAGATACTCAGAAGCACAATGACATATTCCTTTGTGATCTCAAATTTTTTATATTCTGAATTATTCTTTTTATATTTCAAAAGATATGCAGTATAACCACCAGAGGGCACCATAACATGTTTAGTAGAAATTACTAGCTTGTACTGCTTTTTACATGTGATTAACTGATGATTTTTAAAAGGTGGTATTATGTTTGTTGGTGATTCTGAGATATCATTTTCATAAACCCTATTTTCCAAATTGCCTCAGTACCATTGGAATGCTTTAGAAAACTGGGCTTTTAGATTTATAACCTGAATTATCTAGGAGAATACCATTTTGGGGCCCTCATTTTCTAGCTATCTAACTGATATATTATTAATTTGTTAAAGTTGATTTTATTCAGTCATTCAAATCAAAATTTGTTAGTAACTTCTGCATTCTCTGTGCCTGGTGGCAGGGGTTCAGAAGCTGCTGACTTACACTGCTAACTCTGTTACTGATAAAAACACTTTCAAGAACTCTAAACTGTGAGCTGATATATATAAAGAAAAAAGTGGATTTGGATTTGAGCTGGATAAAGCCAGCCTTTACAAAAGGGTTAAGAAACAGGTCTCTCATTAACCAGAAAAATTACTAGAAATTCTTCAAAACACTGCTGTTTGTGGCATTTGTCTCTGAGTAGTTTGTGATTATTTAGTTCTAGTTTTAGATTTCGGATTTTCAACAGTCATGTTTTAATTTATGTTAGATAGTAAAAAATAGTTACACTAAAACTGAACTGTTATATTAATCTGGCAAGCATGTTAGTATACTTAACATGTAATGCTTGCCAGAATAATGTGTAGAATTACCAGTGTCTAGCTAAAAGATTTTGACTATCTAATTTAAATGTGTAATTTCTATATACTTTATGCTGCTTAAATTTTAGTCACTACATGACAGTCCATTTAGAGACATAGTGGACTTTGTTAGCACTTTAAAAAACAAGCAAACCACACTTGTCCATTCTTCTGTCCTGTTTATGGCAAGAGCAATTTATTCATCAGTTGGTTTAGAAAATGGGGGAGAAATCATCTATTGGAGCTTCTTTCTTTGGTTTTAAACCCTTTGACTTTTCTAGATGTGAAACAATAAAAGGGCTGACCTCTGTAAGAATGCCCCAAGAAGTCTCCCTTCTTAGAAGGAATTGGTATACTCAGTCTTTGGCAAGAGTCCAATGTGAACAAAACCTAACAAAGAGGAGTTTGTCACCATAGAATATTTTATCTTCAAAGAAGTTAAAGAATTTTCAGGTTGAGCCTTCGAAATGCATAAATTAGTTTTGCCCAGAAACTTACTAATAGTGTTTTTTATTACTGATTTGATCACCTTGTTTTTCAAGGAAATTACCAGTTAAAGAGATATTTGCCTTTACTCAGAAATTATTTGAAATATGTCCAAATTTTAAAGCTTAGTAGTTTATATGAAAACTCACACATCTATTATGCAATGATAATTTATACTACAATAGCTCTAGAAAGTCTATGCTTATATACAAAGAAAATATTATACACATTTTGTTGACTATTTTGTCAGTTATATTTACTAAAAGTACTTTCTTAAGAGCATATGTTATTAATATTTGATATTATTTTAAATTCAGAATATGAAGATTACTGAGTATTGTATTTTAGCCTAGATTAATCAAAATGAATATTTAAAGAGATTTTTAAGTTGAAGAAAGTATAAATGCAAGTTAAAAACATATTTTCTGAGTATGTAGGAGAAACAAGCTAAACACATAGTTTTATAGCTGCTGCCTTGTTAAGAAAATGGGTTGTTCTTAATATAAAAAATCTTATGTAGCGTGTCAAACTGAACCAGTGCATTATATCTTTTACATTAAATGTGATAAGGTGGCTTTACTTGTCTTTATAAAAATAAATATTATAAATCTATTATATTAAACATGAAAATGGTTTACTTTTAAAGATTAATATTGTTTACTATGATGTGTTTTTATTTACATTTAATTCAAATATCACTTGAGGACTTCTCTTTTGTATCTATTATAGTCAGTCTCAAGAACAGAATTCACTCTTAGTCTAAGCAAGAAAAGATTTGTTACTAGGTATTAAATGACTTAAATAATTATCCCAAGTACTAATTTGAGCTTACAGGAACAAGTTTCAAAGCCACATCACTACCATGCCACAGGGGAGTTGCTAACTCTACTGTTAGGAAACTACTACCTCGTAGTGCCAGAATGAAAAGCCACCAATCACTACTGTTGCTATTTCCAATACCATGCTCCTCCTGCTGTGATTTACACCAGTGAAATAGATGCCTCGTACTCTGCCTCTCAGCATGCACAAGCTGGTGATTGTATTGCAATAGGGCAGCCAAACATCATCACCAAAAGAGATGGCTGAAGCATAGTCCCCACCTCACTTCTGCCACTCAAGTCTCACATGTATGCATCTGATTGGCCTGTAATAAGCCCACAATCAGCCAGGCATGGTGGTACATGCCTGTAATCCCTGCAGTTTGGGAGGCTGAGGCAAGAGGATCGTGAGTTCAAAGCCAGCCTCGGCAAAGGTGAGGTGCTAAGCAACTCAGTGAGACTCTGTCTCTAAGTAAAATACAAAATAGGACTAAGGAAGTGATTCAGTGGTTGAGTGCTCCTGAGTTTAATCCCCAGTACCTCCCCCCAATAGAAGAGTCTTATATAATGTAACAATCACAGTGGTAAGACACCATCCTCTTGCCCTGTTCCATTGATTAAAAATAAATTACAGAGGGGTGGGGGGAAGGGAAAAAATAACAGAATGAATCAAACAACATTACTCTATGTAAATTTATGATTACACAAATGGTATGCCTTGACTCCATGTACAGAGAAACAACATGTATCCCATTTGTTTACAATATAAATAAATTAATTAATTAATTAATTAATTAATTAATTAATTGCAGGTCCTGCCCTCACTCAGAGGGAAAGGATTACAGAAAAGCATGAACATTAGAAGGTAGAGATCATGGGAGGAGTGGTCCATAGAGTCTTATCAACCGCCAGCACCAGTCTAAGTCATTATCTGTTATTCATCTTTTTGACCCTATAATACACGTTTTTCATGCCTCTTATTTGGTTGTTTTGTTTTGTTTGAGGCAGGGTTTCACTAACTTGCCCAGGCTGGCTCCTGTCTTAGTATCCTAAGTAGCTAGAATCATAGGCATAGACAACCACACCCCATTTTTTCCAGACTTCTAAATAATAGCTAATAACAACATCAGCTTATGCCTATCATAACATAGATCTCCCTCCTGCAAACAAAAGTACACTAATCTGTCCTAAGGAAAGGTCCAAGTTTCTATCAGTTACTTGAATCTATCCACAACTGGTTTTCCTAATTTAGTCTCAGACCCATCTTGATATCCTATAATGTGTGGACTAAATTACAAAGTTAATTATCACCAACTCACCTTATATAAAATAGTAGAGGAAAAGCAGGTAAGTAAATTGATTATTATAAATAAATATGTGCTTCAAAGGGACAGGGAGTAATGATGTCTCCTCCAGTTCTCATTTTGGCAGCTGGCCATGAATCTCTCAGTGTGGCTTTTTCTCTAATCATATCATAACTTTTTGGTGTCCATTTCTATGAATTTTAATATGGGTATAACCATCACAGCAATTAAAATACAGAATAGTTCCATTATCCTGAAAAACTCCCTCATGCCATCCTATTACATACTCTCTTCCCACCCCTAATTAACCACTGATTAGTTCTTTGTCTATCTTATGAAAGATCAGATGTTTGCTTTCCCAACACCCTGATCCTTGCAACCATGTGACCAAGAAATGATCAGTCATATGTTTCTACCTGGAATTTCTCAATCTGTATCAAGCAGAGGAACAATAGAAAATATAATACATTCCGGTGACTGTGGTGGCATTTGCACATCAGCATTCTAGTTCTGGAGTAGGAGTTTGAACACCAAGACTTTATCCCCTCTCCCCTTTTTAGGAGGAGTATCTGAGTAGTTCAGTAAGTGATAAGAGTCAGTGAAGTCTTTGCTTTCATAAGGTGGAATCTGTTTCTTTGGCTTGAAGTAGAGTGATACATGTGACACTGTACTCTGTAGCACCAGATCCCTCAAGGCAAGGCAATTTTTTCCAGTAGATACATTTCTAGGCATATAATCACCAGAAAAAAGTGCGTATTAACCTTTAGATCATATTATGCTTCAGTTTTCATTTCTGTTCCCAGAACTACATCTTCCCCCCATCGCATCAAGCAATAGATTTTCTAGCTCTTAATTCTATTTGTCTTCTTTGCAAATAATGATTTTTCTTTATGACTTCTTTTAAAATCTTGATCTTTCAGTTGTTCTGCAATTTCTTATGCATTGTCCAGCTTTTTAAAAATCTCATTTGGGATTAAAGATTACAGTTGATAATTGATTCTCATTCTCCAAGAACTGTCCATTTTATGCACAGTCTAAATAGGCAAGTTACATTGAGGATGTGGTACAAATCACCCCAACCTCCCATATACACATGTATTCTTTGGACTTGGTTTGCACACTCCTTTTTGTTTTGTTTTGTTTTGCTTTGTTTTGGTATGACCTATATCCCCAACCATTTTTGTTTTTATTCTGAGACAGGGTCTCACTGATTTGCTGAGGACCTCACTAAGTTGCTGAGACTGGTCTCAAACTTCCTATACTCTTGCCTCAGTCTCTGATTTCAACAGAAATATAATATTGGCAGATCCAGTGAATTCTACCTGCCCCTTCCTATCATAAATAGCCCTTACTGTACTGATCAGAAAGAAAATATGGTTGATCTGTCGGTTACTGATTGTGACTATTGTATGCATCCATGAACTAAGAAATGGCCATATAATGTATTTGCAGATCCACTGGACCTGCTGACATGGGTTCAAGATAAAACTCTCTTGACTGCATAAGCTTTGACTCTGATCAGTGGATGACCATTGTGTTCTAATTCCACCACCACCCCCTCCCATTGATAACTATGAATTCAGTGTCCAATAATCTCTGAAAATCTGAGTATATTCATTTTCCCAGAGTATATCCATATTCATCACTCTATACCACAGACCTTTCCAGCTAGAAAGACAAAGCTAGAAGAAAAATATACAATGTATGCTCAGGACATTGCAGTGTTCTTCCTCAAGAGCATCTGACTTCCCTTTGAGAGCCTCTGGCTGCATGAACTGACTTAGATCAGGGCTACAATGAGTCGTCATCCTCAGAACCCAAATTAGGTCTATTCACCAGATGTAGAAATATTTTGGCTGTAAAATTTGAGTAGGGGTTAGCATGCTGCTCATTTATGTTGCTCTAATAAGAAAAATTAGCCACTACTAAATTTTTCTGTAGGTCAAAACATTCAGATTACTTCTCTTGCCATGTTCACTCAATCTCTGATGATTATGTGCTGTCCCTTGGTTTCTGCTCTTCTGTGTTCTCATTCTCAATGAAATTAGTAAATTTCTGTAAAAGGCAACATAACCTACAGAAGACAGGCACTGTAGTGTTTCAAGGATATACAATCTCCTCTCACGAATACAGATTTTAATTCCTTGGGGAAGAGCATCCTCTGGGATCTATAGGTGGACATGTAAGTGCACCCTGATATTCCTATCTCCTTAAGTCTTTAGAGTACTTCCTGTATATAATACCAAGGAATAAGTTGGCATATAAACAATATGGGCCAATCTTGAGACTTGGCTTCAGTAAACCAATTAGCACAGAGAACCACTTTCAATTAGGTGAGCTAATTTAATCCAGAATATCTAGTAATATATATTACTATATATTACTGAATATATTAGGCTTAATATATTCAGCCTAATCTAAAATTATATGTCTTTTTTCATGGTATAACATCCTCAATACATTCTCACACACATTCTTCAGACTCCTGCAATTTTAAATTATTAAAATTATTAAAATCTTGGAATTCTTATCTCCTTCCAGTTCAGATATACATACACATACACGTATATATATATATATACACACGTGTGTGTGTGTGATATATATATATATATATACACGTGTGTGTGTGTGTGTGTATCTCCATCTATCCATGCTTGGGGGCCTACTTCGATCTAAATCTAGTTGTGTGTCTGGGAGCAGTGAGAGGTGGTAGGGGTGATACATGAAGAGAGTTGACATTCCCCTGAAAATAAATTCAGCTGTTCAAGCAAGCTTCATCAAACAGGCTGCTTATGCTGACAAGGAAGCTCATTATTGAAGTACTTAGAGTCACCTGAGTCCTCCCAAATGATTCCATTACTATTCTTGGGATCTCACACTATACCAATAAACATACTCACTTTACAAAAGTGACCCAGTGGGGCTGCGAGTTCAATGTATATTGTAATTTAATCATGCATTGGATCAGACTCTAATTTTCAGCTGTGTCAACAAGAAATAAGAATAGCTGGACAGAGGCTCTTTCCACGGGGCAATCCAAGATGGTGGACTAGAGGGTGACTGCTTCTCCTGTCACTGCAGAACCCAGGATTCAAGAAGGGGAGGCATTGAGAGACTTGGACTAAAACAGAGCCACAGGGTG
Organism: Sciurus vulgaris; assembly: GCF_902686455.1. Classification (NCBI taxonomy): domain Eukaryota; kingdom Metazoa; phylum Chordata; class Mammalia; order Rodentia; family Sciuridae; genus Sciurus; species Sciurus vulgaris. The sequence goes on along the minus strand of NC_136471.1, from coordinate 44,281,732 downwards.
AGTCTCCCCCACCGGGTGAAGCTCGGCCTGGGCGGCAGGCCCAGATAGGGGCAGCTTTTCAGAGCAAGGCAGGGCAGCTAGAGTCTTCCCCAGGTAGCCCTGCCCCCTCCGGTGGCGGGCTCCTTCCACACAGCCAGCTTCTCGGAGCAGGCCCCCCCAGTGAGAACCTTTCTACACAGAACCAGCTCCAAGTCCTGGAGCCAGCAGCGAGCGCCAGCCTGCAGGCAGCTTCAGGGACCAGGACAGGGCAGCCAGGGACTTCCCCAAGCAGCCCTGCTCCCTCTGGCGGCAGGCTCCTTCCAAGGCCAGCTTCTCGGAGCAAGCTGCCCAGTGAGAGCCTTTCTACACAGAGCCAGCCACAAGCCCCGGACCCAGCGGTGGGCCCCAGGCCACAAGCGGCTTCTGGGACCAGGGCAGGGCAGCAAGAGACTTCCCCAAGCAGCCCTGCTATCTCCAGCAGCAGGCGGGGTCCACAGCCAGGTCCTTGGAGCAGGTCCACCCAGTGAGAGCTTTCCCGCACAGAGCCAACCCCAAGCCCTGAACCCAGAGGCGGGCCCCGGCCTGCAGGCAGCTTCTGGGACGAAGGCAGGGGAGGAAGAGGCTTTCCCTGAGCAGCCTGGCTCCCTCAGGTGGGGGCAGGCTCTATCTATAGCCACCTTATAGGAGCAAGACCACCCAGTGAGAGGATTTCCATGCAGAACCAGCCCCCAGCCCTGGACACAGTAGCAGGCTAGGGGCAGCTTTCTTCAGAAGCACTGCATTATCAAGTTACTCCAAGACTTCAGGCTACTGAAGGCTGGGAGGTGATACACTGGAAATCGACAGGGACACTATAAGCCAATAGAGGAAATCTGCAATATCACAGAGTCCCACTGACATCTGACCAATATGAGAAAACAAGGGAAGAAAATGTCCCAAACAAACCTAGACACTATATCAATAAAACCCAATGACAGCACAGCAGAAGAAATGTCAGAAAGGGAGTTCAGAATGTACATAAATAAAACAATCAGGGAAGGAAACGAGGAGATGAAAGAGCAAATGCAGGCATTGAAGGAAGAGATGAAAGAGCAAATGCAGGCATTAAATGATTGCACCAATCAACAGTTAAAAGAGCAAATATGGGAAGCAAGAGATCATTCCAATAAAGAGTTAGAGATACTGAAAAAAACAAATCCTTGAAATGAAGGAAACAATAAACCAAGTTAAAAACTCCATAGAAAGCATAACCAATAGGAAAGAACACCTGGAAGACAGAACCTCAGACATTGAAGACAAAATATTTAATCTTGAAACCAAAGTTGACCAAATAGAAGATGGTAAGAAATCATGAACAGAATCTACAAGAATTATGGGATATCATGAAAAGGCCAAATTTAAGAATTATTGGGACTGAGGAAGACTTAGAGAAACAAACCAAAGGAATGAACAATCTATTCAATGAAATAATATCAGAAAATTTCCCAAATCTGAAGAATGAAATGGAAAACCAAGTACAAGAAGCTTATAGGACTCCAAATATACAAAATTACAACAGACCCATACCAAGGCACATTAGTATGAAAATACTGAACATACAAAATAAAGACAGAATTTTAAAGGTCGCGAGAGAAAAGAATCAAATTACATTCAGGGGGAAACCAATAAGAAGATCAGCAGATTTTTCAGTCCAGACCCTAAAAGCTAGAAGGGCCTGGAACAACATTTACCAAGCCCTGAAAAAAATGGATGCCAACCAAGAATCTTATACCCAGCAAAACTTACTTTCAGATTTGACGATGAAATAAGATCCTTCCATGATAAACAAAAGCCAAAGGAATTTACAAAAAGAAAGTCGGCATTACAGAACATTCTCAGCAAAATATTCCATGAGGAAGAGATGAAAAACAACGATGCAAATCAGCAACGGGAGGAACTAGCCTAAAGGAATAGCCAAATAAAGGAGAAACCAAATCATGTCAAAAAACAAAAATGAGTCAAATGACTGGGAATACAAATCATATCACAATAATAACCCTGAATGTTAATGGCCTGAACTCATCAATCAAAAGACATAGACTGGCAGATTGGATTAAAAAGAAAAATTCAATAATATGCTGCCTGCAAGAGACTCATCTCATAGAAAGAGATACCCATAGACTAAAGGTGAAAGGATGGGAAAAAACATACCATGCACACGGACACAGCAAAAAAGCTGGAGTATCCAACCTCGTTTCAGATAATGTGGACTTCAAGCCAAAACTAGTCAGAAGGGATAAAGAAGGACATTACATACTGCTTAAGGGAAGCATAAATCAGCAAGACATAACAATCATAAATATCTATGCCCCCAACATTGGCTCATCCATGTACATCAAACAAATCCTTCTCAATTCCAGAAATCAAATAGACCACAACGCAATAATACTAGGCGATTTTAACACACCTCTCTCACCTCTGCATAGATCCTCCAAACAAAAATTGAATAAAGAAAACATAGATCTCAACACAATCAATAATTTAGACTTAACAGACATATATAGAATATATCATCCATCAAAGAATGAATACACTTTCTTCTCAGCATCACATGGATCCTTCTCTAAAATAGACCATATTTTTTGCCACAAAGCTACTGTTAGCAAATACAAGAAGATAGAGATACTACCTTGTATTCTATCAGATCATAACGGATTGAAATTAGAAACAAATGACAGAATAAAAAACAGAAGCTTCTCCAATACCTGGAGATTGAATAATATGCTATTATATGATGAATGGATAGCAGAAGACATCAGGAGGGAAATAAAAAAATTCTTAGAAGTAAACGAGAACAAAGACACATCATATCAAAATCTCTGGGACACTATGAAAGCAGTACTTAGAGGAAGATTTATTTCATGGGGCGCATTCAACAAAAGAAGTAGAAATCAACAAATAAACGACTTAACACTACAGCTCAAAGCCCTAGATAAAGAAGAGCAGACCAACACCAAAAGTAGTAGAAGACAGGAAATAGTTAAAATGAGAGCCGAAATCAACGAAATTGAAACAAACAATCAGAAAAATTAACAAAATAAATAGTTGGTTCTTTGAAAAAATAAATAAAATTGATAAACCCTTAGCCACACTAACAAAGAGCAAGAGGGAGAAAACTCAAATTACTAAAATTCAGAATGAACAAGGAAATATCACAACAGATACGAGTGAAATACAAAACATAATAAGCTATTTTGAAAATCTATATTCCAACAAATCAGAAAACCTCGAAGACATCAACAAGTTTCTAGACACATATGAATTACCTAAACTGAACCAGGAGGACATACACAACTTAAGTAAATCAATTTTAAGCAATGAAATAGAAGAGGTCATCAAAAGCCTACCAACAAAGAAAAGTCCGTGACCAGATGGGTTCTCAGCCGAGTTCTACAAAACCTTTAAAGAAGAGCTCATTCCAATACTCCTCACAGTATTCCATGAAATAGAAGAGGAGGGAACCCTCCCAAACTCATTGTATGAAGCCAATATTACCCCAATACCTAAACCAGACAGAGACACATCGAGGAAAGAAAATTTCAGACCAATATCCTTAATGAACATTGATGCAAAAAATCTCAACAAAATTTTATCAAATCGCATCCAAAAATATATTAAAAGGTAGTGCACCACGATCAAGTGGGTTTTATCCCAGGGATGCAAGGTTGGTTCAACATCTGGAAATCAATAAATGTCATTCACCATATCAACAGACTTAAAGTTAAGAATCACATGATTATTTCAATAGATGCAGAAAAAGCATTCGATAAAATACAGCATCCATTCATGCTCAAAACACTAGAAAAAATTGGGGTAGTGGGAACATTCCTTAACATTGTAAAGGCCATCTATGCTAAGCCCATGGCCAATATCATTTTAAATGGTGAAAAACTGAAAGCATTCCCCCTAAAAACTGGAACAAGGCAGGATGCCCTCTTTCACCACTTCTATTCAACATTGTCCTTGAAACTCTAGCCAGAGCAATTAGAAAAACCAAAGAAATTAAAGGGATACAATTGGAAAAGAAGAACTCAAACTATCCCTGTTTGCTAATGACATGATTATATATTTAGAAGAACCTGGAAATTCCACCAGAAAACTTTTAGAACTCATAAGTGAATTCAGTAAAGTAGCAGATTACAAGATCAATGCTCATAAATCCAGTGCATTTTTATACATAAGTGATCAATCTTCAGAAAGAGAAGTTAGGAAAACTACCCCATTCACAATAGCCTTGAAAAAAATACAACACTTGGGAATCAATCTCACAAAAGAGGTGAAAGACCTCTACAATGAGAACTACAGAACACTAAAGAAAGAAATTAAAGAAAACCTTAGAAGATGGAAAGATCTCCCATGTTCTTGGATAGGCAGAATTAATATTGTCAAAATGGCCATACTACCTAAAGTGCTATACAGATTCAATGCAATTCCAATTAAAATCCCAATGATGTACCTTACAGAAATAGAGCAATCAATTATGAAATTCATGTGGAAGAATAAGAAACCCAGAATAGCTAAAGCAATCCTCAGTAGAAAGTGTGAAGCAGGGGTATCGCAATACCAGCTCTTCAACTATACTACAAAGCAATAGTAACAAAAACGGCATGGTATTGGCACCAAAACAGACAGGTAGATCAATGGTACAGAATAGAGGACATGGACACAAACCCAAATAAATACAATTTTCTAATACTAGACAAAGGTGCCAAAAATATGCAATGGAGAAAAGATAGCCTCTTCAACAAATGGTGCTGGGAAAACTGGAAAACCATATGCATCAGAATGAAATTAAACCCCTATCTCTCACCCTGCACACAAATCAACTCAAAATGGATCAAGGACCTTGGAATCAGACCAGAGACCCTGCATCTTATAGAAGAAAAAGTAGGTCCAAATCTTCAACTTGTTGGCTTAGGATCAGACTTCCTTAACAGGACTCCCATAGCACAAGAAATAAAAGCAAGAATCAACAACTGGGATAGATTCAAACTAAAAGCTTTCTCTCAGCAAAGGAAACTATCAGTAATGTGAAGAGAGAGCCTACAGAGTGGGAGAATATCTTTGCCACTCATACTTCAGCTAGAGCACTAATTTCCAGAATCTATAAAGAACTCAAAAAACTCTACACCAAGAATACAAATAATGCAATCAACACATGGGCTAGGATATGAACAGACACTTCACAGAAGAAGATGTACAAGCAATCAAGAGATATATGAAAAAATGTTCAACATCTCTAGTAATAAGAGAAATGCAAATCAAAACTACCCTAATATTCCATCTCACTCCAATTAGAATGGTGATTATCAAGAACACAAGCAACAATAGGTGTTGGCGAGGATGTGGGGAAAAAGGTACACTCATACATTGCTGGTGGGGCTGCAAATTAGTGCAGCCACTCTGGAAAGCAGTGTGGAGATTCCTTAGAAAACTTGGAATGGAACCACCATTTGACCCAGCTATCCCACTCCTTGGCCTATACCCAAAGGACTTAAAATCAGCATACTACAGAGATACAGCCACATCAATGTTCATAGCTGCTCAATTCACAATAGCCAGATTGTGGAACCACCCTAGCTAGATGCCCTTCAATTGATGAATCGATAAAGAAACTGTGGCATATATATATAATGGAATATTACTCCACCATAAAGAATGATAAAATTATGGCTTTTTCAGGCAAATGGATGAAATTGGAGAATATCTTGCTAAGTGAGATAAACCAATCTCAAAAAACCAAAGGACGAATGATCTTGCTGATAAGCAGATGAGGACATATAATGGGGGGTGGGAGGGGTTAGCATTACGGTTAGGGTTAGGTTTAGGGTTAGGGTTAAGGAGGGTGGCAAGAATGGAGGAAGGAAGAACTGTATAGAGGGAAAAGAGCGGTTGGAGGGGTGGGGGGAAGGGAAGAAATAACAGAATGAATCAAACAACATTACTCTATGTAAATTTATGATTACACAAATGGTATGCCTTTACGCCATGTACAAACAGAGAAACAACATGTATCCCATTTGTTTACAATAAAAAGAAAAAAAGAATAGCTGGACAAAATACCTATAGTCCCAAATATTTGGGAGGCTGTGGCATGACAATCATTTGAGCCTGGCAATTTGGGGCCAGCCTGGGCAACATAGTGAGTCCCTTTCCCCTAAGAGGAAGAAACACAAAGAATAGAAACTTAGTACTCTTTCTTCAGCTGGTAATTTAAATCCTGATATTGTCTTTTTCTTTAAACTACAGGGCTTACTTAGGAGTTAGTCCACTTCACTGTTCTTGGGGTCCATCATTAATGTCAAAATAAATCTATAGTAGAAGCTACTTGGTTCATGCCTTCAGTAGACACTTCATTATAAATGTGCATTGGTGATAATTTGATGGGTTTACCAATGTGTGCCATGGATTGCCATCATCTCATCCAATACTAACAGAATTATCACTGCTCTCCAACTCAGCCAGGTTATCTAGTCAATCACATTATCCCATTTTCTTGGAATTCTATTCCCTGCAGTTGCTCTTGGTACAACATGCTTTATGGTTAGGCTTTACCCTCAGAGAACAGAAGCTACTCTAGCTAGTTTAAGGAGGGAGCAATTTACTGTAGTATATTCAGTGGTTTACAGAATCACCTAGGAGAGTTGAAGAAATAGGTGTCAAAATGAACCTTCAAGAATGACTTACAAGGAGCTGGGGGTGTAGCTCAGTGGTAGAGTGCTTGCCTAGCACGTGTGAGGCTCTGGTTTTGATCTTTAGCACCACATAAAAATAAAGAAATAAAACAAAGGTATTGTGTCCATCTACAACTAAAAAATTTTTTTCAAAAGAAAGACTTACAAAACTAGTTTCTCCAAAGGAGCTGTCTTTTCACACAATCAGGAAATTTCTGGATCCAGACCATGTTACTATTGTCAAAATCACAAAGTCATTACTACTGTTGCCAGCTCCAGAATCATGCCACATATTGTATATTACCTATACCAGCAAAATGGGTGATGCTTGCCTTACCTCTTGATTCCATATAGTTAAAAACTGGACCCAGGAATCTCTTCTAAATCTTCTGGAGAATAATCAATCAGCTTAAGCACTGTATTTGTAGGCATATGCAGCAAAAGTGAAGCAAAAGCCATATTTTATCTTCCAAATCTCATGCAAGTATATCTGATTGGCTTGATCTAAATCATAAGGAGTTTGAGAAATTGTGTGTGTGTGTGTGTGTGTGTGTGTGTGTGTGTGTGTGTATGCATTTTCACAGTGCGGAGTGGTACTAGGGTGAGTGTGGCATGGAGTTGAAAACCAAGCCCCAATATTCATCCTTCAGTGAAGACTTAGTATATTTGCCTTTAGCCTCAATTCCAGGATCACAGGAAACTCAGAGTTCTTTCTGTGGTTCTTACCCTGTTTTCTTGTGTTTCTCTGAATCTTTCTCTGCTTCTAAAGGCTTCATGAGACCTCTAATAAGAACATGTTCAAAAACACCACCTCACTATCTTCCAAAATAAAGTACACTGAGCATATGATGATTTGTGTATTTACTCTCAAGATTTGTGAGGTTGTAGAAGAGGAAGATCACATCAAGGAGCACACAGACTAAGGAAAATTGCCATCTCATTGGTCCCCAGCCTTCTTCCTCTCTGTCTTGAAGCTGATTCCCTCAAGTTCTTGTTCTTCCCAAAGTCCACACTCTCCATATATGACTCTCCCTGCCATATGAATCCCTTTAAGAAACAGTACACTTCACTCTAGGTAACTTCTATTGTGTGGAGCCCACTAGCCCTATTTACTTTTTCCCATGGTCCCCTGAAATTCCAATGAACAAAGACTTTTTTTTTCATTCTTCTATATGCATTTCAAATTTTGTCTGTAATTAATTTACATTGTTAATGATATTTTATGAAAAGTAGCTTATTTTCTCCTGTTTTCAAAAGGAGTGAAAAAAAGAGAGAAGGAGGGACTAATCTATATAGGACATAAGAAATACCTTGTTCCTCCTCACCTCAGGGAATTGGCTTTTTCATGTCCTGTTATTTTTGGAACCTAGTAGAGTTACTACTACCTATTCCCTAGTTACTGATTAATGCTATGCTAAGCATAACACTCTAACTACTGACACTTGTTCATTTTCTTGCTTACCACTCCTGGAGGAATGTCCTCACTTAATTACAATTAAAAATTGAAGTTAGCTATGAATCTTTTCTTCCTATTTAGAAATTCTCAGAGGCCCAAGGTAATTGTCCCTCTTAAGCCAAGACCTGAATGAACACATTGAAAGTGATTAAAATCTAAATACTGGCTTGGTCTAATCACTGATTTGTAAAGAAGCAAAGAAAAATGCAGCCAGACTAAAAGTGGCATCCAGAAATTTTCTTTTCCTTCTCCCTCAATCTTCTCCATACTTTCACATCCCTTTAACAATTTTCAATAGAATCTAGCATGATGGTCCATGCCTGTAATACCAGTGACTCTGGAGTCTGAGGTAGGAGGATCGCATATTTGAGGCTAGCCTCAGCAACTTAACCAGATCCTGTCTCAAAAAAAATTAAAACAGGGCTGGAGGGATGTAGCTGTGGATAGAACATGTACTACTGTGGATAGAACCTAAGGGCACTCTATCTGAAAACAATCAATAGAAAACTTTTAAAATGTAATTTTATATTTAATTGACAATATTTTTATGCATTTTGGGAATACAAAGCGATCTTTTCATATGCATACATTGGAGAATGATTAAATTGTGATAATAGGTATAGATCCCCTTAAGTACTTATTTTTGTGACGAGAACATTTAAATGTACTCTTCTAGCAATTTTCAAACATATTATACGTTATTATCACTTATGGCCATCATGCTGCTCAATAGATCATTAAAACACTCTTCCTCTAACTGAGACCTTTTATTCTTTGACTCACATCTCCTTTTTCCTCATTTTCACTCCACCCCTTAGCCCCTGGTAACCCATGCACTCCTCCTGTGACCTTCCTGTTCTATAACCTAACAAATCCTGAAGAAAAATAATAAAATGTTCTACTCTCCACTTGTTTTTTGAGTGATTTTTTAGATTCTACATATAAATGAGATCATGCAGTATTTGTCTCTCTGTGCCTGTCTTATTTTGCTTAGTGTAATGTCCTCTACATTCATCCATGATGTCCTAAATGATAGAATTTCCTTCTTTTTAAAAGGCTGAGTAGCATCCCATTGTGTATATAAACCACATTTTCATTATCCATTCATCCACTGATGGACACTTACATTGCTTACATGTCTTGGCTGTGGAATAATGTGTGCAGCATTGAAAATAGGAGTACACATGTGTCTTTGACATTTGATTCCTTTGTGTATATACCCAGTCATGGGGTTGCTGGATCACATGGCAGTTATAGTTTTGTCCATACTCTTTTCCATAATGGTTATGCTAATTTTACATTCGCAACAATGCTGTATAAGGGTTCCCTTTTCTTCATCTTCACAGTAATACTTGTTATTTTCAGTCTTTATGATCACAGCCATTCTAACAGGTGTGAAGTGATAATCTCATTGTGGTTTAAATTTGCATTTCCCTGATGTTTAATGAGGTTGAACATGTTTTGATGTTCTTATTAGTTGTTATGTGATGAGTTGTACCCCCTCAAATTCATACATTGAAGTTTGAACACACAGCCCTTCAGTTATTTGGACATGGAAACTTTAAAAGGGTGATTAATTTTAAAATAACATCATTAAGTTGGAGTTTTAATCTGATATGATGTCCTTACATGAAGAGAAAGATACCAGAGGTATATGTGCAGAGGGACCACCCTATGGAGAGGTGATGAGAAGGAAGCCATCTCCAAGCCAAGGAGAAAAGCCTCAGAATGACACCAACAATATGGACACCTTGATCTTGGCCTTCAAGCCTCCAGAACCGTGAGAAAATGTCTATTTGTGGCAACTCTAGCAATTGAATACAAATGATGATGTTGAACATCTTTTCATGTGGATATTTGCCATCTATATACCCTCTTGAGTGAAATGTCTTTTTCTGTCTTTTGCCCATTTTCTAATTGAATTGAATGTCTGTTTAACTGTTGAATTTTGCCGCTAAAATCTAGATATATGTCCTTAGCTCTGTGATTTGCAAATATTTTTCTCAGTCTTTAGCTTGTCTTTTTATCTAATCCACAATATCTTTCACAGAGTAAAAGCTTTGAATTTTGATGCCATCCAGTTTATCAGTTTGTTTATAGTGTTATGATTTTGGAGTCATCTTAGAACACTTTGCCAAGTTGCAGATTCCAAAGATTTTCTGATATCTGAAAATTTCCTGAAAGTTTTATAATTTTCTGAAAGTTTTATAATTTTACACTTACCTATGATTGATTTTGAGTTAGGTTTTTTGCTCTCATTCTTCTTTTAATGTTAGATTTTTAACATTTTTCTTCTATTTAACTTTTTCGTAATTCATAGGCCAGGGGTATAGCTCAGTGGTAAAACGTTTGTCTAGCACACAGAAGACACTGGATTGAATCCCCACTGCTGCCCCCAAAATTCCAGAGATAAAATTGTATGTATTTATTATGTAAGCTGAATGTTTTGAGGTGTGTATGCATTGTGGAATGAATAAATCTTGCCAGTTAACATATGCATTAGCTCACATAGTGTTTTTGTGATGAGAACACTTAACATCCACTTCCTTAACAGTTTTAAAGAATACAATGTATTATTAACTATTGACACCATGTTGTACAATAGATCTCTCAAAATTATTCCTACTATTTAACTGAAATTTTGTGTCCATTGACCAACATTCCCCTATCTATCCCCAACCATCCAAACATCCCAGCCTCTGGTAACCACTACTCTACTTCTATGAGGTTAAATTTACTAAAAATATCAGTATGTTGAAGAGACATCTGCATTCCCATGTTCATTGTAGCATTATTCACAACAGCTTAGAAATGGAATCAACTTAAGTGTCCATCAGTAGATGTGTAGATAAAGAAAATGTGGTAAATATACACAATGAAATGCTATTAAGTCTTTCAAAATGAAATTTTGTCATTTGTTACACATAGATATTACTAGAAATCATTATGTTATAGAAAGAAGCCAGGCACAGAGAGTCAGATACTGCATGATGTCATGTTGAGTTAATCTTTATATGGTATGAGTTTTAATTCAAGGATTATTTTTTTGCCTATTCCTGTCCATAATTTTTTGAAAAGTCAGTCTTTTATTTGTAGAGTTACTATTGTACTTTTGACAAAAATCAATTTAATGTTTGCATGGTGTATTAGCCTTCATTTTTACTTTTTATTTTTGGTACTGGAGATTGAATCCAGGGGCACTTTACCAATGGGCTACATCTCCAGCACTTTTCATTGTTTTTGAAACAGGGTCTTGCTGAATTGCCCAGGTTGGCCTTGAACTTGTGATCCTCCTGCCTCAGCCTCCACTGGGATAATAATCATGTGCCACTGCACCAGGCTAGCCTTCATTATTTTTAAAATATATTTTAGTTGTAGATGGACATACCTTTATTTTGGTTATTTAATTGTATGTGGTGCTAGGGATTAAACTCAGTGCCTCACATGTGCTAGGCAAGTGCTCCATCACTGAGCCACAATCCCAGGCCTAGCTTTCCTTTTTTTTTTTTTTTTTTTTTTTTTTGTGGTGCTGGGGATTGAACCCAGGGCCTTGTGCTTGCAAGGCAGGCACTCTACCAACTGAGCTATCTCCCCAGCCCGGCATAGCTTTCATTTTTTTAAAGATTTTTTCTAGATATCAAGTTCTAGATTTTTATTTGTTGTTTTTGGTATTTTGTTTTATTTTCCCCCAGCACTTTGACTTCTACAGGTTCTATTAAACTAAGTTTTATTGTTGCTCTTTTGAGGTTAAAATGTCAATTTTCATTTGCCTTAACCCTTAACTTAAAAGTCTAAAAACAAGCTGGGCATGGTAACACATGCTACATGGGAGGTTGAGACAGGAGGATCACAAAGTTATGTCCAGCCTCAGCAAGCTAGCAAGACCCAGTCTCATAATAAAAAATAAACAGGGGTAGTGTTTTAGTCTGCTTTTTTGCTGCTGTGACCAAAAGACCTGACAAGAACAACTTTAGAGGAGGAAAAGTTTATTCATTGCTCACAATATCAGAGGTTTCAGTCCATAGATAGCCGGTTCCATTGCTCTGAGTCCTAATAAAGCAGTTCAGGACATGACCACCAGGAAGCGGAGGGAGCTCCATTCAACAAAGTCAAAATATATACCCCAATTTCTCCCTTGTGGAATGGAAGTGTTTACTCTGTGCCTTTATATATTGGATGTATGTAACTTACTTTTGATTATTACAGGAGCTCATGCTGTGAGTTTGCCTTAAGTCTCAGAAGAGACTTTGGATTTGGACTTTGGGGCAATGCTAAAACTGTTGACTATGGGGACACTTGGAAATTGACTAAATATATTTTGCATTGTGTGATAGGCATGAGTTTTGGGGGGCCAGGGCTAGAATGTTATGGTTTAGATATGAGGTATCCCCCAAAAGCTCATGTGTGAGACGATACAAGAAAGTTTAGAGGTGAAATGATTGGGTTATAAGAGTCTTAACCTAATCAGTGCATTTAATCCGTTGATAGGAATTAACTGGTTAACTGCAGGCAGATAGAGTATGTCTGGAGGAGGTGGATCCCCAGAAGCATGCCTTTGGGGTATATATTTTGTCCTTGTTCAATAGAGCTCTTTCTGCTTCCTGGTACCATGTCCTCAGACCCTTTCCTCCTCCCCACCCTTCTGCTATGATATTCTGCCTAATCTCAGGTCCAGAACAATGAAGTCCACTATCTATGGACTGAGACCTCTGATACTGTGAGCGCCAAATAAACTTTTCCTCCTCTAAAATGGTTCTTGTCGGGTCTTTTGGTCGCAGTGATGAAAAAACACTGAAACAGAAGGGGATGTAGCTCAGTGGTAGAGTGTCTCTGGGTTCAATCTGCAGTACTGGGAAAAAAATTAAAACTTAAAGTCTAACCAGGCATGGTGGCACATACCTGTAATCCCAGTGTCTCAGGGGGCTGAGGCAGGAGGATTACAAGTTCAAAGCCCGCCTCAGCAACTTAGCAAAACCCTGTCTCTAAATAAGGTATATAAAATGGCTGGGGATGTGACTCAGTGATTAACCACCCCTGGGTTCAATCTCCAGTCCAAAAAAAAAAGGTCTAAAAATAGCATAAGCTCTTTAAGAAACTTTTGTGGAAAAAAGAAAATAATGTGAAATCACATCTAATGCCAACAACTCAACATAACCACAGATTTGCCTTGTACATACAATTTTATGTACATTTTTAAGATGGCTAATTCTTTAGTCTTCTGCCTATTTTTCTCTTTTTAATACTACTCTCTCTGGTTTCAGTTCTAGTATTTCCAAATGCATGCAAGTTTTTCAAATTCACAGAAATGAATGTAAGTAAGCATTGTGAACATCTATTTTTATGATTCTTACCTTCAATTCAGATAAGAAGAGCAACATTATCCTTTTTGCTAACTCCTCATGGACTCATAAATGGTTTTGTGTGTGTGTGTGTGTGTGTGTGTGTATTTATATATATATATATATATATATATATATATATATATGGGGGAAGGGTACACAAAAACATATACATTACATAAAAACTGTATCTTTGCTGTTCACTTTCTTGATATTTAAAAGAAATTTCTATCATTGATCATTTTATTCATATTCCCATGACTGCCTTCGTTTTACTTATTTTTTAGTAAACATTTTGTCAGTTGGATTTCTCCTACCATTTTTAGTGTGATTTTCGTGCCAGTGCTAATTCTCTTATGGATTATTTGTACATTTTCCTACCATTTTACATTTGAGCATTTCCCAGTACCTTTTTGGAATTTAAATAGTATGAATTCTTAATGTGGCTTCTAGAAAAACTCTATTTTCCTAACATGCTGAACACTTTTGGAGTAACATAGTATGTTCATTTTAATCAAATGCTCAGGCAGTATAGCTTTGAGGAAATACCATAAACTGTAGAGTTTGTAAGCCATTGCCCATGGTAACTACTAAATGTCACCACTCCTGGCATTCAAGCAATGATACTGCTACCATATTCGCAGTTTCACATGCAGAGCCTCCTGGACAGTTTACCCAAGGTGATTAGAAAATAGGGTATCCAGGAGAAACTGAAATATTTCCGCTACCTCTAGGAGTGAAGCCATGAGCTTTAACTTCTCTGGCAATTTACCAGAATGACTTTTATGTCAGATCTCCAAGGATTACTTCCAGATATTTCATAGACTCGAGTCTGCATTTTTTTTTTCTTATAGGGGATTAAACCCTGGGGCATTTACCACTAAGAAACACCGAAGCCCTTTTTATTCTTTATTTTCAGTCTCTCTGAAGCTGGCCTCAAACTTGAAATCCTCCTGCTTCAGCCTCCTGAGTTTCTGGGATTACAGGCATGTGCCACCACACCCAGCATGTCTGTATTTTGAAAGGCAGTATATTATGCTGAAGTTCCTTTCATCGTCCTTATTAAAATACAATTTAATGTAACTGTTTACAATTTTCAGAGTGGTTTCATTGTGTAAGTGGCAACACAAACCTCATTCCCAACAAACTTATGAGGTTGGTAGGTTAAAGATTATCCCCATTTTAGAGAAGAGGATACTTAATCACTTATATAAGATATTCCAGATAGTAAGTAACAACTTGAAGAAGTTCCGAAGTCTTGTGTCCTGATACCCTGACCTCTTTCCTTCCCACTACATAGTCCTCATCTCAGAAAATATTAAATATCCATTAGTGAAATCTGCAAAGTTTACAAAGAATAACTTTATTTTAAGCCTTTCTTACATATGGAAATTGTCAACAGTTTTCCAGGAATGTTTTGGTAATTAAGCAGGTTTCCATGGTTATGTTTGAGCTGGGGGGATTTTCACTGTCAGCCCAAAGCAAAGACTCTAATCCCAGCCTAATAATTTCACAACATGGGTGTGTAAATGAAAGTGCTACACACAACTGGAAGTGCGGTCTATCCGTTGAATTTGATAATAAGTCAAGTACAGGAAGGCAAATACCACACGTTCTCACTTAACTGTGGAAGCTAAAAAGTTGATCTCATAGACATATTGAATGGAATTTTAGTTCCTAGAGGCTGATGAGGGTGTGTGGGGTGAGGGGAATGGAGAGGGAATGATTAAGGGGCAAGGGAGTGCAGCTGGATAGGAGGAATAATTTCTAACATTCTATAGCGCAGTAGGGTAACTGTAGTTGACAACAATTAATTGGTTATTTCAAAATAGCAATTAGGATTTTGAATGTTTCCAACACAAAGATAAATGTCTGAGGCTACACAAATGCCAATTATCCTGATCTGATCATTACACATTGTATACATGTATTGCAATATCACACTGTACCCCATACCTGTATAATGACTATGTGTTAATTTTTAAAATATATTGCTTTTTTAAAGTTTGAATTTAAATTGAATGTAGTCCCCAGGTCCTCAGAAGTCAATGGAAGATGAGGACATTGAGCATGTGCCTCCTTTCTGTGCCATAGTGTAGACAGGCTGGGACAAAACTCTGAATCTGGGCAAATCTTCCCAGATCTAGTGGGTTCAAGATGGAACTTTCATACCTGAGGCATACCACTCACCCTCCTCCCCTAGGTGTCCCACCAAAGAATCTGTATGCCAAAGGAACAATAGGAGAACAGTAAGCAAAATATTTATTTATAAAGGTTGATTTGAGAATTCAGTATAGATCTGATAACCTTTTCCCTTCTTTTTCTTTCTGTTAGTGAGTTCTCTAGTTTTAAAAATGGGATTGGAAAATGCAGTCAGAGTACTACCCCCCTCTGAATCTGAGAAACTAAAGATTTCAGAATAAATTTGGCCCGACCTAATCCAGCAGCAAGTCACAGCAAGTCATCTGTGACTGTAGAGTCACAGACGTATGTCATTTTTCACTGTGATGATCCTGCATACTGAGGACACGTGGCTCAAAGATCTCAGTCAGATTAGTAACTCCCATGTAGAAATATTGAAGAAAGGGGCATATTAACTGTTTGGAAGAGTGAAGAGTATTAACTTTCTGCAAGGGACCAAGGTAGAAGCACACAGATAGGGTTAACAATGTTCTGCTCCCCTAATATTAGAAAGGGCCTACACTTCTGTTCCATGTATACTTGTTGGGGAGGGGTTGATTTCAATGCTGGCTTCCACTCCTGGGTTGCTATGGTGATGATGGAGCAAAGAACAAGTGACAGCAGAAAGAGAAATTCTGTGCTACCCAGAGACCCAATACTCCAGGAGGAATAACAAGATTCCCCTTTTGAGCAGAGTCAAGCTTGCCAGTGCTTCAGTGTCACCTAGGGTATAGGTAGGGGGTCTTTGGACTCAATGATTTTTTATCTCTGAAGTGTTTGTGTTGTTGCCAGTGTGTTAGGATGATAGCAGACAGTCCTTGGTACTGGCAGTCAAGCCTGCATTCTCTGCCCCCAGAGTTATGTCAAGTGACACTTAGAGCTTTGAGTTATTATCATACTGCTTCCCTCACTGCCTGCAAACAGCTGCTACCATTAGGATCCATGCTGATGGCACACATCAACGCTCCCCCATCTTTGTACTGACTAGAGACAGGGTTGCCCTTCAGAGACCCTGACAGTTATGTCCAACATGAAATGGGTGGCTAAATCAAGCTGGCTGTGAGGGCAGTTAATTTCTCAGCAGTACACACAGCTTGGTTGAAGAGATAATGTTCACTTCTTCCCAAACCTGTCATCTAATCTTTGGTAGTATTCTTGGCATGTTTTGGGGATGTGGCTATTTTGGATCACCAGTCTTAGCAACATGCTGCCACTTCTTTTAAGAAACATAGTTTGATAATGTACTGGAGATACAACCTTGGCCTCAGTAGAAGCAGGAAATGGGTTGTCATGTCAGAGTGTGGTGACATGACCTTCAAGAATATGTCACATTCTGGGTTACAGATGCTTCTCATTTAGCCAGAACATGGGACTTTCAGTGATTGCACAGGCTGGTAGAAAGCACTGGATTCAACATCAAGATTCTGGGCTCCGATTCAGGAAGCTGAGGCAGGAGGATTGCAAGTTGCAGGTCATCCTGGGCAGTTCATTGAGAGCCTTCTCAAAATAAAAGATGAAAAGAATTGGGGGTATATCTCAGAGTTAAAGCAACCCTGGGTTTAATCCCCAGTACAAAAAAAAAAAATCTGGGTTCTCGTCTTGACTCCTGCACTGACTTGCTGTGAAACCTTGAGGAAATCACTTTTCTTCTCATCATATTCAATTTCCTCACTAAGTATTAAGAAAATTGTGGCTGAATACAGTGGCTCATGCTTGTAATCCCAGCAAGTCAGGAGGCTGAGACAGGAGGATTGCAAATCCAAGGCCCAAAGCAATTTAGCTAGGACCTAAGCAACTTAGCGAGACCCTGTCTCCAAAAAAATAAGGCTGGAGATGTGGGTCAGTAGTTAAGCACTCCTGGGTTAAATTCCTATACAAAAAAATTCATGGCTCATTAATGAGAACATGGATGTAAAGTTGCTGTAAAATGTAGAAAGAGCCCAACACCTGTGTAAAGCAAGTGTATTAATATTCACCGGGTATTGAAGACAAAGAGGTGCAGTCTAAGATTTTTGAAAGTACATATAAAGAAAAGCAAATATCTTGGGGAGATCCAAGATGGTGGTCTAGAGGGAGGCTGCGTTCCTTGTCACTCCGCATCACCAGATTCAAGCAGAGGATATCTGTTTCTCGGTGAGGCAGTTTTTGCTGCTTATCGATCCCCTGCTCTTTACCCCATTTGTCTGCTGAGATCACCTGCAATCTGCCAGCTTATCGATGCCTTTTTTGAGAGCAGATTGCTCACTGTCAGGCATCTATCATCCGCCATTTGCCTGCCTCTTGCCTGTCCATCGCCTGCCTTATCCCTATCCATCACCCAACGCTCGAGGTTCACCTCCCGATCATCCAACAACTGCCAGCAGACTGACTGCAGACCGCCAGTAGAGAATCAGCTGCCTGCTGCTGCCTGGAAGTTCACTGTTACAGTACTTACAGGTTTGATTACACGTGGCTGCCGCCATTTTAAGACAACAGCCAGGCCCCGTAGGACCCCTGGCCAGACTGACTGAGCCCCATCTCCAGGATCCCTCAGCCCGACTGATCACTCCCTGCCTCTGGGGCCCTCACATCAACTGACTGCTCCCTGCCGCCAGGACCCCCAGACCAACTGACTGTGCCCTATCACCGGGAACCCAGACCGACTAATTGCACGTGGCCTCCAGGATCCCACAACCACACCAAACACACCCGACTTCCAGGACCACTGCAGGACCAACTGCATCCTGTTTCCAGGACCTCCAGCTGACCACGTCCACCCTTGAGCTGCAGCTACCCATTTGCCAACATTTTTGGAAGCCAGAGCAGCCATCTTGGATAATCCTGGAAGCCGTAGCTTCGATCTTCGGGTGGGGCAAATCCCATCCTGAGACGCCTGCTGGAGGCTTGAAGCCCATTGTCAGGTACCTCTCATGCATCAGGCTACTGAACACTGGGAGGTTTCATTAGTATATAACTGTTATACAGTAGATTTTCTTTTTTCTCCTTTTTAAAAAAATATTTAAGTTTTTATTTCTTTACTTTTCTTGCTTTCTTTTCCTTCTGTTTACCTGTTCCCTCAGAGTCGCTTTCTCCCTTATTTACATGCTAACATCCGATTTCTTTTGAGTACACTCTCACACTTTCTATTTTCTAGAACTTCTTATATTCCTTTATTATCCCATTAACAGCCATATTCTTCATCCCTCTGCATCCTCTTTGTCCTCCATTAGAAACAGCAGACATTATTGTAAACCTGTTTGTTTTACCGAAGATAACATTTGAACACATTTTGTTTATTATGACAATTTTGTTATTGTCCCCATAGAGGCTATTTGGTCTAGGATTGCATAGTGTCTGATTTGGGCACCGCTAATATTGATCTCCCCTTAAAGAAAGGGTTTTGGAAACCTATAGGGCCACTATTAGCCTATAGGGGGAAATCTGCAATACCCCAGTTCTGCACTGCTAGAGGGGAAGATACATGAACAACATGAAAAAACAAGGGAAGAAAATGATCCAAACAAATCTAGATTCTATAGTAATAGAATCCAATGACAGTATGTTAGAAAAAATGTCAGAAAAGGACTTCAGATTATACATGATTAAGATGATTCGCAAAGCAAAGGATGAGATAAGAGAGCAAATGCAGGCAATGAATGATAATACCAATAAGCTGAAAGAGCACCTGCAGGAAGCAAAAGATCATTTCAACAAAGAGATACAGATTCTCAAAAAAAAACCAAATGGAAATCCTTGAAATGAAGGAGACAATAAACCAAATAAAAAACTCAATGGAAAGCATCACCAACAGACTAGACCACGTGGAAGACAGAACCTCAGACAATGAAGACAAAATATTTAATCTTGAAAATAAAGTCGCCCAAATAGAGAAGATGGTAAGAAATCATGAACAGAATCTCCAAGAACTATGGGACATCATGAAAAGACCAAATTTAAGAATTATTGGGATTGAGGAAGGCACAGAGATACAAACCAAAGGCATGAACAACCTATTCAATGAAATAATATCAGAAAATTTCCCAAGCCTGAAGAATGAAATGGAAAATCAAATGCAAGAGGCTTACAGAACACCAAATGCACAGAATCACAACAGATCAACACCAAGGCACATTATAATGAAAATGCCTAACATTCAAAATAAAGATAGGATTTTGAAGGCCACGAGAGAAAAGCATCAGATTACATATAGGGGGAGACCAATATGGATAGCAGCCGACTTCTCAACCCAGACTCTAAAAGCTAGAAGGGCCTGGACCAACATCTTTCAAGCTCTGAAAGAACATGGTTGCCAACCAAGAATCCTATACCCAGCAAAACTAACCTTCAGATTTGAAGACGAAATAAAATCCTTCCATGATAAACAAAAGTTAAAAGAATTTACAAATAGAAAGCCTGCGCTACAGAATGTTCTCAACAAAATATTCCATGAGGAGGAAATGAAAAACAACAATGTAGGTCAGCAAAGGGAGGAACTACCTTAGAGAAAAACCACTCAAAGGAGAAACCATGCTAACTTAAAAACCAAAAATAAGCCAAATGGCTGGGAATACAAATCATTTCTCAATAATAACCCTGAACGTTAATGGCCTAAACTCCTCAATCAAAAGACATAGACTGGCAGAATGGATTAAAAAGAAAGACCCAACAATATGCTGCCTGCAAGAGACTCATCTCATAGAAAAAGACATCCACAGACTAAAGGTGAAAGGATGGGAAAAAACCTACCATGCACATGGACTCAGTAAAAAAGCAAGGGTTTCCATCCTTATATCAGATAAAGTGGACTTCAAGCCAAAGTTAGTCAGAAGGGATAAAGAAGGACATTTCATACTGCTTAAGGGAACCATAAATCAGGAAGACATAACGATAATAAATATTTATGCCCCAAACAGTGGTGCATCCCTGTACATCAAACAAATCCTTCTCAATTTCAAGAATCACATAGACCACAACACAATAATTCTGGGGGACTTTAATGCACTGCTGTCACCACTAGATAGATCTTCCAAACAAAATCCAACCAAAGAAACCATAGAACTCAATAACACAATCAGTAACCTAGACTTAATAGACATATATAGAATATTCCATCCATCGATGAGTGGATACACTTTCTTCTCAGCAGCACATGGAACCTTCTTGAAAATAGACCATACGTTATGCCACAAAGCAGCCCTTAGGAAATGCAAAAAAATAGAGATACTGCCTTGTGTTCTATCAGATCATAATGGACTGAGAGTAGAAATCAATGACAAAGTAAAAAAAGGAAATTACTCCAACACTTGGAGACTAAATAATATGCTATTGAATGAAATATGGATAACAAAAAACATCAGGAAGGAGATTAAAAAATTCTTAGAGGTCAATGAGAATGATGATACAACATATCAAAATCTCTGGGACACTATGAAAGTGGTACTAAGAGGAAAACTCATTGAATGGAGCGCATTCCAGAAAAGAATGAAAAGTCAACATCTAAATGACCTAACATTACAGCTCAAAGCCCTAGAAAAAGAAGAACAGAATAACAGCAAAAGTAGTAGAAGACAGGAAATAATTAAAATCAGAGCAGAAATCAATGAAATTGAAAGAAAAGAAACTATTCAAAAAATTGACATAACAAAAGTTGGTTCTTTGAGAAAGTAAACAAAATGCATAAACCCTTAGCCACACTAACAAGGAGAAGGAGAGAGAAGACTCAAATTACTAAAATACATGATGCAAAAGGAAATATCACGACAGACACCACTGAGATACAGAACATAATGAGAAGCTACTTTGAAAATCTGTATTCCAACAAAATAGAATGTACAAAGACATTGACAAATTTCTAGAGACATATGCTCCTCCCAAACTGAACCAGGAGGACATACACGATTGAAACAGATCAATATCAAGCAATGAAATAGAAGAAGCCATTAAAAATCTACCATCCAAGAAAAGCCCAGGACCAGACGGATTCTCAGCCGAGTTCTTCAAGACCTTCAAAGAAGAACTCATTCCAGTACTTCTCAAAGTATTCCAGGAAATAGAAAAGGAGGGTACCCTACCGAACTCATTCTATGAAGCTAATATCACCCTCATACCCAAACCAGGAAAAGACACATGAAGGAAAGAACATTTTAGACCAATATCCTTGATGAATATAGATGCAAAGATCCTTAACAAAATATTGGCAAACCGTATCCAAAAACATATTAAGAAAATTGTGCACCACAATCAAGTGGGGTTCATTCCTGGAATGCAAGGATGGTTCAACATTCGTAAATCAATAAACGTAATCCATCATATCAATAGACTTAAGGATAAGAATCACATGGTTATTTCAATTGACGCAGAAAAAGCATTTGACAATATACAACACCCCTTCATGCTGAAAACACTAGAAAAAATAGAGATAGTAGGAACATACCTGAACATTATAAAGCTATTTATGCTAAGCCCATGGCCAACATCATTCTTAATGGAGAAAAACTGAAACCATTCCCTTTAAAAACGGGAACAAGACAGGGATGTCCTCTTTCACCACTTCTATTCAACATTGTTCTCAAAACTCTAGCCAGAGCAATTAGGCAGACTAAAGAAATTAAAGGGATACGAATAGGAAAAGAGGAACTTAAGCTGTCACTATTTGAGGATGACATGATTCTATATTTAGAGGATCCAAAAACCTCCTCCAGAAAACTTCTAGACCTCATCAATGACTTCAGCAAAATAGCAGACTATAAAATCAACACGCATAAATCTACAGCACTTTTATACGCGAGTGATGAAACAGCTGAAAGGGAAATGAGGAAAACAACTCCATTTGCAATAGCCTCAAAAAAAAAAAATACTTGGGTATCAATCTAACCAAAGAGGTAAAAGGTCTCTACAATGAAAACTACAAAACACTGAAGAAAGAAATTAAGGAAGATTTAAGAAGATGGAAAGATCTCCCATGTTCTTGGATAGGCAGAATTAATATTGTCAAAATGGCCATACTACCAAAAGTGCTATACAGATTCAATGCAATTCCAATTAAAATCCCAATGACGTACCTCACAGAAATAGAGCAAGCAATCATGAACTTCATCTGGAAGAATAAGAAACCCAGAATAGCTAAAGCAATCCTTAGCAGGAAGAATGAAACAGGGGGTATCGCAATACCAGAACTTCAACTCTACTACAAAGCAATAGTAACAAAAACAGCATGGTATTGGCACCAAAATAGACAGGTAGATCAATGGTACAGAATAGAGGACATGGACACAAACCCAAATAAATACAATTTTCTCATACTAGACAAAGGTGCCAAAAATATGCAATGGAGAAAAGATAGCCTCTTCAACAAATGGTGCTGGGAAAACTGGAAATCCATATGCAACAGAATGAAACTAAACCCCTATCTCTCACCCTGCACAAAACTCAACTCACAATGGATCAAGGACCTTGAAATCAGACCAGAGACCCTGCATCTTATAGAAGAAAAAGTAGGTCCACATCTTCACCTTGTTGGCTTAGGATCAGACTTCCTTAAGAGGACTCCCATAGCACAAGAAATAAAAGCAAGAATCAACAACTGGGATAGATTCAAACTAAATAGCTTTCTCTCAGCAAAGGAAACTATCAGTAATGTGAAGAGAGAGCCTACAGAGTGGGAGAATATCTTTGCCACTCATACTTCAGATAGAGCACTAATTTCCAGAATCTATAAAGAACTCAAAAAACTCTACTCCAAGAGTACAAATAATCCAATCAACAAATGGGCTAAGGAAATGAACAGACACTTCACAGAAGAAGATGTACAAGCAATCAACAGATATATGAAAAAATGTTCAACATCTTTAGTAATAAGAGAAATGCAAATCAAAACTACACTAAGATTCCATCTCACCCCAATTAGAATGGCGATTATCAAGAACACAAGCAACAACAGGTGTTGGCGAGGATGTGGGAAAAGAGGTACACTCATACATTGCTGGTGGGACTGCAAATTAGTGCAGCCACTCTGGAAAGCAGTGTGGAGATTCCTTAGAAAACTTGGAATGGACCTACCATTTGACCCAGCTATCCCACTCTTCGGCCTATACCCAAAGGACTTAAAATCAGCATACTACAGAGATACAGCTACATCAATGTTCATAGCTGCTCAATTCACCATAGCCAGACTATGGAACCAACCTAGATGCCCTTCAATTGATGAATGGATAAAGAAACTGTGGTATATATATACAATGGAATATTACTCAGCTATAAAGAATAATAAAATTATGGCATTTGTAGGCAAATGGATGAAATTGGAGAATATCATGTTAAGTGAGATAAGCCAATCTCAAAAATCCAAAAGAGGAATGAACTCACTGATAAGCAGATGATGACACTTAATGGGGGTGGGAGGGGGATAAGAATGGAGGAATGAGGGACTGTTTAGAGGGAAAAGAGAGGTGGGAGGGGTGGGGGGAAGGAAAAAAATAACGGAATGAATCAAACATCATTACTCTATGTAAATATATGAATATGAAAATGGTATGCTGTTACTCCATGTACAAACTGAAACAACATGTATCCCATTTGTTTACAATAAAAATAAATTAAAAAAAAAGAAAAGCAAATATCTTAACCCCTTGTCTGACCCACAAGTCTTAAGAATGAGTGTTGGCATTGCCTTCCCTGGGGTGGGACAGTGGGTTTGGGGTTCACTAGAAATTGAGTTGCACTTCTGAGACCCTGATGGTTTTGCAGAACATGAGATGAGTGGCTAAATCAAAATCACCTAATAGAGCTAAATGGTGAGGGCAAGGAGAGTCAAAGATGTGACTACTAATATGATAGCATGTGTAAAAACCAGAACAATCTGTGCCTATATTTATATATGCAAATATGTATATAATGTGTGTATGTGTGCATATATAATGTTTGCCATATATATAATACATATATATATATCTTACATTCATAATGTGTAATCTGCTAAGCCTTTTACACGTATTATCTAACTTCTTACAATTTCCCCAGTTGAACTGGTATTATTATCATTCATAAGGCTAGGAGTCTAATGTCCTCATGATCACTTAGATATAAAGAAGTAAAAACAGTATTTTAACCCATATTTAGTTTGATTCCAGAGCCTTTCTCCATAACCACCAAGCGCTAAAAATTGTAGGTGGTAGAATCCTCTGGGTAATGGGCCTCCTGCTCCAGTGCGTAGTGCTGTAAGTTGACATCTTGGCCACTAGGGGACGCAGCCTCTCCAGTTGTTAATATACACCAGTTCAGTTGCTAGGAACGTGGAGCTAGTCGTTCTCTCCTCCAAGTGGAAGACTTCTGGAAGAACCCAGATCCTGATTCCAGCTGATTTCCGGGCACTCACTCAACCTCATAATTTACATTTGGCCTCAGACCTCAGGTGTCAGCCATGGTGGGTATAGAAGTACCTTTGACATTTTACACACTTCTATTTCCTGTAGGCCATAGGAAGCCTGGGACAGCTGCTAGCCTTCTGGGCTCTCAGGGCTTGCCTGGGGAATGAGGAGAAGAGGAAGAGGAAACTAGTAGTTAAAAGCCAGGACTTTGTAGTTACACTGTCCCAGATCTGCCCAGGCTGTTCCACTGTGTAACTACTGACAAGTGTAACTCTCTGGGTCCCAGTTTCCTGTCTATAAGCATAAGGATAATCTTACCCACCTGCTGGGATTTGGTGAGGCTCATTTTGGATGAAATGTGTTGGGTGTTGAGCACAATGTCTGGCACACCACAGGAGAGCTCAGCCATTGGTTGTTCCTCCCTCTAGGCCTGGGCTTTTCAACCAGAATGAAACATGGGCAGCCAAGGCCCATTCCACTCTGAGGCAGAATAGCAGTGAGGGGCAGGAACAGAATTCCCTTATCAGCCCCTTGCCTCTGGTATCCCCATGCTCAAAACCCGGGTTCCATGAGAGCCTGCCACTGCCTAGCAGGAGGCCGCCAACATCCCTCCCTCAGTGACATCTTTCAATGGCCTTCAGCTTTTCCTGGCCCTTGGCCCAGAGTTCTTCACATCCTCTGACTCACTTCCCTCCAGGCAGAACTGAAACCTTTTTTTCTTTGCCCTCCCACGGATTTAATCCTTCACCTAGCCCTATTGATTCCATCTCCTGAAGCTCAGGCTCTAGAGTCAGAGGAATGTAAATCCTCCTTCTGCATCATCAGTGTGCTTATGGGCAAGTGCTGCCATCTCTCACATTTTGGTTCAATCATTAACTGTGTGAACTTGAGCAGATTTCCTAACCTCTTTGAACCTGAATTTCCTCATCTGTTAAATCAGGACAATAATAGTACTTACTTTTTAGGGTTGTTGTAGGGTAATAGATGTCACGAATCTGGCACAGATTACCAACTGTGTGATTTGGGGCAATTCTTTCTTAAAAAGCACTCTAAGTCTCAGTTTCCCTAACTTTACCTATCCATCAGGGTTATTGTATTAAAGGAATTAATACTTGTGAAGTTCCCAGCCATACTCCCTAGTAAGAGTTCAAGAATAATCAGCCATTCTCTTATCCTCCTGATCACCCTGTTGCCTGTTTTCTGAACACGAAAGCCCCTCTTCCACCTGAGTGAATGTTACTTCCTTCTACTCACCCACCCCAATTCTGCCTTTGTGGCTAGCTAGTGGACAGTTTGCCTGCTTTCCTCCCTAGTCCCCTGTTGTAAAATAGTGGCCTTCATTCTTTTGACCTGTCAGGGGCCTGGTGTTGGTTACCATGTTTTGATTTACTTCCAGCTGGTAAGCCACATACAAGCCACAACCCCCTGCAACCTCCATGCAAACCACAAACCCAGGAGAAAAAAAAAGACAAAAATGATCATTCATAAATGGGGGTTAATGGTTATGCCTATCACCAGATTGTTGTGATTATAGTACCATATAAGATAAAGAGTGTACCATGTGTAGTAAGTGCCTGGCAGAGTGAGTGCTATAACTACCCTTCCTGAGCATTTATTTACTCTTTGCTTAAGTTTTTTGTTGACATGTGTGTGTTGCAGTTCTTGGGATTGAACCCAGGGTCTCATGCGTGCCAGGCAAGAGCTCCACCACTGAGCTCTACTCCTATCCTTCTTTGCTGGATTTTTTTGTACCTGGGTTTGTACCTTTGCGTGGAGGCTTCTACAAACCATGCCAACTAAGGGTAAAACAAAAACACAGTAACCAACACCAGGCTTCTAACAGGTCAAAACAGTCAACTCGAGCCACATGACAACCTGTTTGGGAGAAGGATTGGCCACCATTTTACAACATAGGACTGGCAAGGAAAGGAACTAACATATCTACCCTCTAGCTAACCCACAGGTACAGTTGTGGGGAGGGGGTGAGAAGTGGGGTTGGTAACAGAAGTAGGAGTAGGGGGCATTCTGTGTGCAGAGGCAAATAGGCAACTATTTTAATGAACTCTTGAGGGGTGGGGTGGCAGTACATATAATAGAGAACTACAGAGATTGTAGTGAGAGCATTAAGAGCAGAAAGCTGAACTTAACACTGGGGGTGTAGGCTAATGAACAGAATCAGCATGTGAGATATATGGAATTTGAAACCAGGTATGTCTGCTTCCAAAGTTCATGCTCTTAATCACTACAGTATTAATGCTAGGCATATAGTAGGTGCTTAATAAATGAAGAGGATACTCTTCTTGGAAAGTTTTCTCCCTCCATGTGTACCCATGTCCATCCTTCAAGATCCGGCTCAAATGCAACCTCCCTTTCAACAGATATGCTCTCTCTCTGTTGCTATGTGTTTGGGGAAAGGAGACAATCAGTGGTGGGGTGGAGAGGTATTGGATGGGGTGGGACAGGTGAGCGGATTTGGAGGAAGGACCCTGGGTTTTGCACAAGGTTTTTTTCCTTACGTTTGTGCATAGGAGTTGAAGTTGCTGCGAGGACTGGATACACCCATAACAAAGTAACTCACACTGGTCTCCAACTAGTCAGAACGGTGAGTTCCAATCACTTAGCAACCAAGTAGAGGGGAGGAGGATTGGAAGCCATTTCAGGACATGGGACTGGAAGGAAAGTGAGACAAAATGTCTACTCAGTAAACAACAGCACGTGTGCAGTAAGCGGGAGGTGTGGGGGGGTGAGAAGAGCTCACTGTGAGTCAAGAATTACTGTTCCAAGGGGTTTAGGGTCTTTAAACCCCTGGGGATTTAGGGATTTGTAATTCTATGCTATATAATACTTTAAAACCAAGGATATTGGGATTCCAAGGATTTTAAATCCCTATAACCTATGGTATAAGGACTCCAGCAATTTTTGAGCTGTGAAAGGCTAGGAGCTTAGAACCCAAAACAAGGACTTTAAATGGAACACTAGGTCATGTTAAAATACTAATTAATCCCCCTTCAGCTTCAAATCATTCTTGATTTTAACCCTTGGGATAGTGGTTTCCAGATTGTCTTCCCCACAATCTGGGGATTCCTAATAGTGCTCCACAAAACAGGGTGGAGATTCCAGTGAATCTGGAGGCTAAGGCAGGAGGATGGCAAGTTCAAGGTCAGCCTCAGGAATTTCTCTCAGCAACTTAGCAAGACCCTATCTTAAAATTAAAAAATAAAAAAAGATTAAAAGGACTGGAAATGCAGCTCAGTAGTAAAGTATCTATCTCTGGGTTCTATCCCCAGTACTACAAAAATAAATAAATAAATGGGAGTAGAGAGAGTTAGTTTATAGGAGAGAGGAGGACACTAGGGGAGGGATTCTTGCTTCACAAGGGCAGCCCCATTTTTATCTGACTTATATATTGGGCTTCTGCACTTGATTCAAAACACAATTCCAAAGAAGAGTTTTCCTGCTAAAGCATCAAAAATAAGTTTTAAAATCTCTGTCCTAGAACAGGATTCCAAAACCTATAGGCTGCCATTGGAATGTCAAGAGTGATCCAGGAAACAGTACTTGACCTCTGTCATTTAACTTCTTTTTTCTTTGTTTTTAATGGAGATGAACTCTGCAAAGATGCTTTGACTGGTTAAATAATCAAATACCTGGGAGCTCAGGTAGAGATGCCTGACATATCAGTCCTTAATCAAATAAATCAGTCATTAGTTGACTCAAGCCTAGAAGCTCATTTCTTTTCTAAAGTCAATAATAGTAGCTACCACAACTATTATCACTGTGACTAGTATCACCTACTGAGTTGTTTTAGGGCACAGGCTAAATACTTTTTACATATCTCATTGAATCCTCACAACAACTCTGAGAAGTAGTATCATTATTATCTTCATTATTTGGATGAGGAGATGGGCTCAGAGTGGATAAGTAACTTGCCCCAAGGTCATACAACAAGCACATGGTAGTTTCCATTTTACTTAAAAGCAGAAACAAGAATGGAATAAAAGGATTAAAGTGGTCAAAGATCAACTACCTAGCAGCTTTAATTAAAGAACAAGGTTAAATTTTGACCAATAGATGGCACCAGTGTGTGAGTTTGTTGGGCTCCCTCTAGGCTCTATGTGAATTTGGGAAGTCCCAACTATGGCTCAGAACTGAAGCTATTTATTTCAATTTGAAAGGAGGGAAAGAAAAATAGCTATTGTTCTGCCCCTCAATATGATGTCACCCTGTCCTCTTTGTAGCTAAGCAAAGATACAGGGAAGAAGGCAAGTAAGGGGATGTTGGTTCTACCAAGAACTACTTTGAGAAGACTTGAGAATTTTGACCCTCAACATTTCACAAGCAACTCCTTGGTGCCTGTCAGTGTGCTGTGCTGTGCTATGAAGTCATATGAGGATATCAAACCCTGCTACATCTCACACAAGAAAGGAGACAGATGCCATTAGGAGAGGCACTGAATGGGAGGGGGGTGCCCAGCCTGCTTCAAGTGGCTACTCACAGGAGTGGTGTGTGGGCTAGTCCTATAGGAGAAACGGGAGTCTACAAGGTATTCGAGAGTGGAAAGGCATTGCAATCAGAAGTTTAAAGCCACAGAAGTGTTAGAAATTCTGCCACTTTCAAGGACAGTGTAAGTTGCAAGTGTTGAGGGATGAATCTAAAGAGACAGGCAGAAATCTGGGCTTGGGATATAGTTCTGTGTTAGAGCATTTGCCTAGCACATGGGAGGCCCTAAGTTCTATCCCCAGTACTGCAAAAAAAGTAAATAAATGAGAGAGGCAAAACCCAGATAATTAAAACCTTAGAATATCACATTAAGGACTTGATTTGGGAATATATAGTACTGTATGCGTGTATACACATGTATTTTTCTGGGTAGGGAAGCCAGAGATTTTCAAGGGTTTCTGTGACCAAAAACAAACAAAAAATCCAAACCGAACAGACAAACCATAAGCCCAGCTGTTGCTGAAGCAAAGACATGATCTGGTCTGATTCAATGGCAAATTCAGAAAACAAAATTGCAAAGGACATGCTGGAGGCAACAAAATTAGCTGAAGAGTAATTTGGGCAGGGTCAACAAGAAGGCCTGAACTGTGGTGGACACAAAGGGAACGAAGGACAGAAAATTGACAGGATAGGACAGGCACGGTGGTACGCCTGCAATCCCAGCAGTTTGGGAGGCTGAGGCAGAAGAATTACAAGTTCAAAGCCAGTCTCGGCAACTTAGGGAGTCCCTAAGCAGCTTAGTAAAACCCTGTCTCTAAAGAAAATAGAAAAGGGCCTGGGGATGTGGTTCAGTGGTTAAGCACCCCTGGGTTCAATCCCCAGTACCAAAAAAAAAAAAAAAAAATTGACAGGACTTAGTTGTCCCCCAAATATCCCTCCTCACACATACACAGCCATTTTCAACACTCCCACCTTCCCCTCAAGCCCCATCCCCTACTCCCAACTTTCAAGCTACCCTTTGAGGGCTGTATTGTTCCCTTTCTTAACTGTCCTAGAAGGTTAATCAAACCTGATTTCACAAGATGAGAAGCCTTGGCCCCATGCTGGGTCCCCAGTCCTACATCTCAATGGAGAAAAATCTGTCAACTGACCTCAGGTAGAGCAATGAATTGGCCTTGAGCTGGTCTCTGACCCTCCACTCATGGCTTCACAACATGGGCAGAGTTCAGTTAAGAAATCAGCACAGTTCCAAGAAAAAGGCAAACATCATCTAGTTTATTTTTCTCCTGATTCATCTCATGCCAACACTCAGATCTCAATGGAGAACAATCAAAATGGGGGAAAGAATTCCCCCGAGCAAGCTGATTCTCTAGTTGTCCCTTTTTTTTCCTACAACTCTTCAAAAAGGTACCCCAAATTTGCTTGGATGTGGTGTTGGTGTCCCTGGAGGTAAAGTCAGAAGTCAGGCTTCCCATGGGGGTCTGGACTTATGTGGCCACCTAGGAAGGCTCGGTTGTCAAAGGGCCCTGAGAAGTGGCTGTTCCCCTCTACAAGGGCATGCCCTTCCCCACTGTGCTTCCTGGGGACTTCAGAAACAGATCTTCCTTCCCCTAGAGCTCCTAGGAATCCTGTCAGCAGCCCAGACAATGAGATGCCAGGGGCCTGGGCTCACCAGCTAGTAAGCCAGGCTGAGCTGGGCAGCTTGAGGACCCAGTTTTTAGTCCAGAAAGCTGTACCTACAGATTCTGGACTAATTGAAGCCCTTGGAAACTTGCCAATCAGTGACTTTCAGTTTGGACAGGTCAGAGGTGGGGAGGGGGATGAGCTGTCGCCCTGTGTGGCACAGAGCCCACTCTGACACACCCTTCCGGCCCCTTTTTATTAGCCTCCTCTTTCTCCACTTCATTCTCCTCCTCCTCCTTCTCCTCCTCCTCTTCCTCTTCCTCCTCCTCCTCTTCACTGTTAGAGTCCTCATACAGGTTGATGGTGGCCTGGACAGGGAAGTTCTGCAATAAAATCTCACCAGCACTGTACAGGTAGTCAAAGGAGCGGGATTTGGGCCAGAAAAGCCTGTAGACAGAGAAGAAAGATGGCCTCAAATGTAGACATTTGTGCATGCAGAGGCACCAGTAGGGCCAAGAAGGAAGCCACCCCCTAAACCCCTTCTCTTAACTGCAGTAATGGGGTGAGAGGGAAAAGTTGAAAGAGAACTTTGTAATAGAACTTTGTGAACTGTTACAAAATGGCCCTGGCAAGAAGGTCACCTCTGGTGGACCTCCAGCCGTGGGAGGACCTAGCACCACATCTATTCAGTTCTAGCCGTCACCTTACTCCCCATCCCAGGGGACTTCTAGCCAAGAATTTTCCATCCCTGTGCTTTCCATCTTTTTTACTATGGATTCCTTCAGTGATGTGTGCAGAGAGTCTCATCCTTAGGGAACAGTGACAATGCTCCTGGAAGAGCAACCTTGGCCTGGCCTTAGTTTCCTTGCCTGTGAAACAGTGATCATAGCAATGCCTCCTTCCTCCTGCCTCACAGGACTGTTGTGAGGATTTAGACAGCTAATGTATCTATATCAAGTTCTGAGCTTGGTGCCAGAAGCTTACCTGACAGGGTGATGGAATTCAGAATCAGCCTTGGCGGCCTCAGCGGCTGTTACCCCACCAGCAGCCTGTCCAAAGCAAAAGCTAGCATGTGGCTCAAAGTGCATGGACAGATAACTGCCTCTTCCATATCAGAGGTCAGAAACCTGCAGGCAGGACGATCTGGAAGAGATCTTAGATGTCTCCAGGGTCTACTTCCCCAACCCCCTTCCCTACAACAAGCGGGTCTGTCTTAGTTCTGGTTGAAAAACAAGTGGACAGAGTCCTGGGGTTTTTGCTTTCCCATCCCTGTTCCAACAGCTGTTTGGAGGCTGTCCAGGGGACAGAGTTCTACTGGAGCAGCAAAGAATCAGGGAGGTGGGGTGGGAGAATACTAGGGCATGGTGCCAGGAGACTAGGATTTGGGCACCAGCTCTGCCGCACACTGACTGTGGGGCCTTCCCAAACACTTTCCCCACTCTGAGTCTCAGTCTCTTCTTTTTATTCCGTTGGTCATAGAAATCTTGGGCCTGTCTTCTTCCCAGAGCTACTGTGGGATTCAAATTTTAGCAAAGCCATAAGGATGTGCTCTCAGATCTGCAGCATTGGACTGAGGTCAGGGGCTCTCTGGGAAGGGGTCTGTCCAGTGTGAATGTGTGTGGCTGCATGTGCCTATAAAGATATGTCACAAGGACACAAACTCACCCAATCCACCAGCTTACTCACCTGCCTTGGGGGGTCATTTGTGGAGGATAACCAGGGCCTCCAAAGACAAGCTCCCCTAGGAGAAAAGAGAGATGAATTGGTGGAGGAAGAGACTGAAACATGGAGTCCCTGAGATAACAAAAGATGCCCTCAAAAAGCTTGGTTCATGCATCATCTGCTCTAAGATGCCTTTCCTAAGTGCTCATGAGTCAGGGCACATAGATGCCCCTCCTCTCTGCTTCAACAATGTTAGCATTGCTCTTATCCCATTGCTTTGTGATTGTGTGTTTGAGTTTCTTAGGCTCAAAGATATGTTTGGTCACATCTAAATCCTCAACACCTAGCACAATGCCTGGGACATAGTAGGTACTTCAGTAAATGTTGAATGTGAAATGTTTGGAGGAACAAATGAGGGTTGGGAGGAAACTATTTTGCCTCCTATCTCCTGCTCCAAGAAGTAGAGCTCAGAACCCTACCATCTTCTTTGGCTGGGGGAAGGGGCCAGAAATATTCCTAGGCTGACTGTTTCCCCACTGGACTTACAGAGATAGGAAAATAGCAGATGAGAGTCATATGGTATGTTCAGGGAAAACACAATTGCCCCCGTCAAAGGCTTCTTGAGACATTGGCTCTATCTCCACGTCCCCCAGTCACAGTCTAGGCATGTTGAGCCCAGAGCCACGCAGTGCACTCCACACCTGGCCCACAAAGACCTGCCTGTTTGACCTTCAGCTTTGGCAATGCCCACTGTCCCCCAGTCCCCCAATGCACTCCTGCCACCTGGAGGGATTAATGAAGTGAAAAGCCAAATGAAATATTCCAGGCCAGAGATGTGAAGAGGGGTTGTGAGGCCATTGCCTCTCCTCTTTACAGAGCAGAGGGACCTTCAGTAGCTTGTTTCTCCCTCTCCTAGAAATCCCCTAAGCCTGAGTTCAGGTTGCCAAATGCCAAGCTCCACTTACCTTCCACTCCCAGGTACTTCTTGTCCAGAAGACAGAAGGGGTGATGGGTGTAATAGGCCAGGGAGTGCCTGGGGGA
The DNA here is from genome assembly GCF_902686455.1 of Sciurus vulgaris. NCBI lineage: Eukaryota > Metazoa > Chordata > Mammalia > Rodentia > Sciuridae > Sciurus > Sciurus vulgaris. The sequence goes on along the minus strand of NC_136471.1, from coordinate 44,247,954 downwards.
CTCGTGCTAGGGCCAGGGCCAGTGCTGGGACAGGCACCTCAGCAGCAGAAGCAGCAGGGTCCATCCTTAGGACACCAAGGTCAGCCAGGCTGTTGGCTCTCCTACTTCTCAGAACTTTCTGCACACTATTGGTCTTTCCCTAGAGACCCTTTTATAAGCCCTGCCTAGACTCATAAATTATTCAGGGAGTGTAGGGGTGGGGGTACATTTTGAAGGGGATGAATATTTAGGGAAGGGGCTCAGGGAAGGGGAGCTGGGTTCCTGGGTGTGAAATCTCTCCCAGTTGAATAAACAAGGTGTCAGTGGGGGTTGAGAGGTTTGCTTTAGTTCCAAGTCAGAAAGGAAAACCCAGAAGGGACAAATTGCACACCATTTGTGTGAATTCCCCAGGCAGAAGCAAGGCCTAAGCAGGGAAGGAGGAGAGCTCATTAGCACCCGAAACTACAGAGAGCTGTTGGGGACAGAGAGTTGGATAGGCGGGCCTTTTTAGCAAAGCTGGTTCCCAGTACAAATAGCTGACCCCTCTAAGGAAAGGGAGGGACTCACCTGCTATTTCAGCTTAAACCCCAAATAGACTTGCCAGATCAACCTGATATAGAATGACTGCCATTAAGCCTATCACCTGGGTTAGGAAAAAAAAGGGGGGATTCTGGGTGAAACAGACCCAGTTGCCAATCTTCTTTTAACACCCTCCCACCCCCTTGCTGCTCAGTTCATTTGCAAAAGTGCCTGAGTCCCCTCTCTCCAGCCTTAGAAGTAAATGGTCCAGTGAAGGACAGCAGGCAGGAGTTTCTGGGGCCTCTGGGGCAGATTCCAAATCTGAAAGCAGAGCACAGCTTTCCATTCAGGAGCCAAGGGCTGGGGTGAGGCAGAGTTCTGCCCAGTGCTAAGCTGTCAAAGGACCAGCCCAGGCCTCGGTTCTCTCACGTGTGAGATGAGGCTGCCAGCCCAGTGGTCCCCAAGGTCTCTGCCAACCTGAACACTATGTGATGCAGCTGGGTAATGGGTACTGTCCTCAGGCAAGCCCAGAGGCTTGACCATAGTCCTTGGCCTTAGCCAGCCTTCTGGGCCTTGGCCAGAAAGCTTCCAGTTACAACAACTGGCAAGCACCTTACTCTTTAGCGGTCTTGAAAATATTCCTAGTGACTTCAGTGTCCAGCACCAGCACAGATTTAGCTTCTTGGATATTCATCACAGCCTGGTTTGTAATCATCAAGAATTAGAAACTATCTCAGTGTCTAATAATAGGAAACCAGTTCTATTAATTCAGGTAAATCTTTGCAACCAAATACTAGGCAGGTACTCATGGTTGTGTTCCAGGAAGTATAATTATCAACATTGAAAATGGAAAAACTCAGATGTAAAATCATGTAACTAATTGATTTGAGAGCTCCTCTTTTCTGAATTCACCTACCCCTTACCCCATCCCACTTCAAATTCCAGCCCCACTGTGTTCTGCGTAGCAAGGAAAAATTGAAAACAACCCAAATGTCTTGCCTGACAAAGCAAGTTAAATCAATTATTGAAGTTAAAGAATTTCATATTAAAATTAGCCTAGTAGAAGAATGAGGGAAAAGTTAATACTTTCAAGAGTGAAAAACATAATCTTCTAAAATATTATTTAGAGAAGGATCCCATTTTGGTTGGAAAACAGTGTAGAATGCAGAGGAAAAAGGACTGGTTAGAAGAAAGAATGCTACAGTTTTTGGTTCTGAGAGGAAGAGTATGGTAGGTTTTTACTTCCTCTTTTATGCATTTCTGGATTTTCAAAAAAGATACACAACCAAACTGCTATTAAAAGTAAAGACAGGCGGGCATGGTAGCACACACCTATAATCCCAGCAGCTCAGAAGGCCTGGACAGGGGGATCACGAGTTCACAGCCAGCCTCAGCAATTTAGTGAGGCCCTAAGCAACTTAGGGAGAACCTGTCTCTAAATAAAACAGTAATAGGAGCTGGGGATGTGTGGCTCAGTGGTTGAGTACTCCTGGGTTCAATCCCCAGTACCAAAAAACAAGTAAAGACAAAAAGTAATTAAAAGAAACGAAGAAAAAAATGCTTATCTGTGGCAGAAACAATATTCTTGGAGGAAATGACAGCCATTTTCAAATATCCAAATGAGATTACATTTGTTCTGTGTGAATTAAAAGGGCAGGGCTGTGACCCAAGGGTAGAAGCTACAGGGAGACACATTTCAGCTCAATCAAAGGGAAACTTTCTAACAGTTCAGTCACTATAACCCAAAGTCCTGGAACTGTACCACACCACAACCATTTTATTCTCTGAGATGAAATGAGTGCACTGTCTAGGATTTGGGGGGAGCTCTCTGTTCCTGAAAGTGTATGCTAGACCCTGGATCCTGAAGAGGGGAATCCTGGAGGGGAAGGAAGGGCTGCTGGGGAATCCAAGCTTCTATCAATCTCTGAGAATTCTGGCTGAATTAACCTCCAGGAGACAGAAATTTGCTTGTACTGCATCATTGGCTAAAATGAGGAGTGAGGCCCAGAGAAGTGAAGCTGAAGAGACTGGGCCCAGAGGAGATAGCATGTGAAGGAGAAAGAAGCTCAAGAAATATCATCACACCCTGGAATTTTTTTGACCTCTAGATGGCCTCTGACAATAGGCAGGAGGGAAACACAGACATTTCTTCTTAGCCCTGGAATACTGCTCTACTAGACTTAGTTGTGCAATGCATGCCACCTTCCACCTTGAACTTGTGTTCATTCAGCCACTCCTTTCATTTCCCTGAGCAATAGGTCTCAGGGTTCCCCTTACACCTTACTCCCAGCATGCTCTCCCAGAGCCCAGGGATTTCAGTCCTGTTTTCATGGCTCTTTGTCCTCCCTACAGAACTGCTGTGTCTCGCTGCCTCCTAGGAACTGCTGTAGTCTCATTCAGGTGTGGGACATGAAGCCACTGACCCCTCTTGTTGGCTTCCCCTCAGCCTGTAGGATTAAAGGTCTGTTGCTGGGCGAAAATGGGAGCCAGGTCATTCTCTTTCACATTTAGCATAGAACAAAATTAAGGTGGTCAGCAGCAAGAACCGTCTAGATCAACTAAAATGGAGAACTTTCTATCAGGGCAATTAAGATCTTGGTTCTTGTTTTTCTGTAAGAGTCTTACAGTTCTTCCCGGCTTTGTCAGGCCTTCCTGAGAGGACTGGGTACCTCCTCTGGGCCACTTTGCTGGATATTGCTTAGCAAGGGGATGGACCAGAAAGAGGAAGGGACTGTGGACCCTGCCTCAAGGTGTTCACAGCCTAGAGAGGTAGACAAACCCTGCTTGGGGAAGACAGACTCAGCCAACCTAAGCATGACCAATATCTCTCGACCAATCCTCAAGCATGTTCCCTTGTCAACTCCCCTGCTCCACCCTCCACGTTTCCCTGGGCCACATTCCAAACTTTCTTCAGTTCCCTACCATGTTATTACCCCACCCCTCTCCCTGCTAGGAACAACTTCTGCTCATACTTCCCTGAGAAAACAGAGGCCTTCAAGCATGAACTACCTCAGTGCCCTGCCCCCCAACCTCCAATTGGCCTGCCTCTCCTACTTCCTTCTCCTCCAGCCCTCTCTTCTTAGGGAACAAGATGCCCCTTTCGTTAAAGGCTAATCCCTTCACCAGGGACTTGTCCTTATCCACCCTCCTCCTCTGGGCCCTTCCTCAGACATTATGCTCCTTCTCTTCAGGAAAGTTCAGCAGCCCCATACCACCACTTTCTCTTCTGAGTTTAAAATACCTGCCTCTCTTCCCTCCAAAATCAAGCACTGGCCCCTCCTCACATGTATTCTCTTGCTTCCCTAAATTGCTTTCTTTCTCAAACTTTTTCTCTCTTTCTCTTCCTCCCCCTCTTTCCTGCACCCTCAAGTTTGTTTAAAATAGTCTCTACACTCTAGACTTAAACTTTCTCCAGCTTCCCATTCACACCTCAACCAACTGCAGTTTGGCCCCAGTCCCATCATCCCAGGAAAAGGGCACTGCCAAAGGTCACCAATAACCTCCTAATTGCCAAATCCAACGACCTCTTTGAACTCTGGATGGCAAAAGGCACTGTTGGTTGAACACTCATTTCTGAAACTCTCCTTCCTCTTTTGACCTCTATGGTCATGCTCTGCTTGTTTTCCTCCTATCTCTGGAATCCTTGAACTAATATTCTTTCATTCCTCATTCATATTCTCTCTTTCTCCATCTCTCTCTCTCTCTCTCTCTTCCTCTCTCTCTCTCTCTCTCTCTCTCTCTCTCTCTCTTCCTCTCTTTCTCTCTCTCTCTCTCTCTTTCTCTATCTCTCTCTTCTCTGCCCCCTCTCCTTCCTTCCCCTGCTTTTGGTACTGGAGATTGAACCTTACAGTCTCTTTTGTTGACCTCTCTCCCTCTGCCCATTTCTCAAATCAGTGGTTCTCAATTCCTGTTTCCAGGTCAGGTTGAAACAGTGACACTTTCAATGGGTCATAGTGAAATGAGAAAAGCTTGCCTAAGAGAATTTTTCAACAATCTAAATCTATTCAATTATAAACAAGTGTCCTTCATTCTGAGATTATTCCCTTCTTATCTCTCTCTCTCTCTCTCTCTCTCTCTCTCTCTCTCTCTCTCTCTCTCTCTCTCTCTCTCTCTCGGTTTTGGTACTAGGGGTTGAACCCAGGAGTGTTCTATCACTGAGCTATATTCCTAACTGCCCACCTTTTTGGTACAAAGATTGAACCAAGGGGCACCTAACTACTGAGCCACATTCCCCAGCCATTTTTAGATTTTATTTAGAGACCGGGTCTTGATAGGCTGCTTAGGACCTTGCTAAGTTACTGAGGCTGACTGAACTTTTGATCCTCCTACCTCAGCCTCCTACCTTAACCTCCCTAGTTGCTGGGATTACAGGTATGCATCACTATACCTAGCTTCCCTTCCAATTTTTGTTGATAGAAATTTATCTTTCTTTTTAAAAATTATGATGATAGTGAATATTAATTTATTTCTTTAATGTTCCCACTTGGGAAAATGTTAGTTTCTCTGAGAGTCTTACAAATATTTATTGAATGAATGAAAGAATGAGAGTTATATTTCCAGCCTGAAATTTTCCTCATAGGTATCTCAAATTCATTCCAAAGATGAACAATTTTCCTCCAACAAACCTCCTCTGTACCTACCTCAGTAAGCAACATGATATTGACCCAGTCACTTGAGCTAAAAAACCTCAGTTTGTGAGTCCCATTGATTTTATTCTTCAGTGTTCCTCATGTTTGTCTTCTCCATGCCCCCCACTCTCCCAGTTGTTTCCTTAATGATGACTTCCTCTATTGTCTCTCACCTAGATGCCCCAAATAGCTTCCTGATTCCCCCTGACTTAACCTTGCCTATGTATCCTCACTGGTGCCCCTGCAATCTTTATAAAACATGACTAAACATGCTCTTCCTCTGCTTAAAATCATCCACTGAGGTGGGCAAGGTGGTACGTACCTATAATCCCAGATTTGGTAGGCTGAGGCAGGAGGATCTCAAGTTGAAGGCCAGCCTCAGCAACTTAGCAAGACCCTGTCTCAAAATAAAAAATGAAAAGGGCCAGGGATGTGGCTCAGTGGTAGAGTGCCCCTGGGTTCAATTCCTATTGCCCCCCCCCCAAAAAAAAACCACAATCCAGTAATTCGCAATTGCCTATAAGAATAATCCAAACTCCTCTCTGTGGCGGCCCTCCACCAGTCGAGCCCATCCTGTCTCTCCAGGCTTCTGCTTCCCTGGCCCTTCACATACTGTTCACTGCAGCCTCCCATTGACTCTATCTCCATTTTATAAACAGGCCATTCATCAGTAATCTTTTCAGGGTTTAAGACCTCGGAACATCTTAATACCACCCTGAATAGAGTTTGTCACAGAGGAGGGGAGACTCAGGGTCATTCTTCTGGCACTGTTTCACAAACTGTGTCACAACCAATGCAGGACTTGAAACCAATCTAGTGGTTAAAACCAGAATTTAACAAAATGAATAGAAAATATAAGAGTGAATCACATGTGGTAAGGGTATATATTATTCCGTGAAACTTATGTTTCACTCATATGAATATATATATATATATATATATATATATATCTTTAGATATGCAAATACACTGGATCTTACCGTAAAATATATTTCTTAACTCTGGGTCATAGTCAAAAAATTGACAGCACTAAAGGGATTCATGCAAATGTTATTCTGTGATTCATTAGTTGGTGGGGTTCATGCAATAGTCCTTCACTTCCACAAAGGTCCTGGTCTCCCTGGGGAATATAACAAACTTCTGGAGAATGGATGATGCCGGGAAGACTTCATGGATGAGGGAGAGATTGAGCTAAGCCAGGTTAAAGAAGGGGAAATGTAATCTTGGCAGGGAGATCTGGCACAGAAGCAGATAGTAAGAGTAGAGAACATTTGTTAAACATTTATGTGCAGGCATTGTTCTCAGCACTTTGCATGGGTTAATTTTAGCCTCACAAACAACCTTATGACAAAGATACTACTAAAAGATTTATTCTATAGATTAGAATAAGGAACTTGCCCAAGGTCACAGAGTTAAAGTGACAAAGCCGGGATTTGAGTTCAGGTAGTGTCCGTGCTCTTAACCACTGCACCACACTGCTGTCACTGGGCATTATTAAGGAGAATGGACTACCCAGGGAACAGGGAGAACCTGGGCCTGCAGACGCTGGTGAAGGAGGATCTCCAAGGCTGGGCTGAAAGTGCCAGCAACAGGCTCTTTTCTCCCTTCAGGAATGATCTTCCTCTTTCCCTCCAACCTCTGCCTCTTGAGCCAGAGGGCCCTGGGTTGGTGGCAGAAGGCCTAAACACCCAATGCGGGTGCCAAGTGAAGACAAGGCATGAGGCAGCAGCTGCTCAGAGTGAGAAGGAAGGGAGAAAGTCCTCTCTTCCAAGCCGAAAATAGCAAATGGTGCCTGGGGCCTCTGTCCTCAAGTCCAAATGTCCCAAATGTGCCAAGTCTTGAAACCAGCCTCTCGGGTTCCTGGGATAGGGAGTCTCCTCTGGAGAACAGTTTGTTGCTAGCTCAGCTCTCCTGCACCCTCTGCCTCTTGTCCCGCCATTTGAGCCAGGCCTGGGCCATGTGGTGTGGCTCTCTTGGCAGAGTCTCTCGCACTCCCCATTTGCTCCTCATTTGGAGTGCAGAGGCTTAGGAAAACAAAACTCCCAGGATGGAGGAGGGAGGGAAGGAGGGTGCTCAGAAAGGTCACTCCCAACTCAGCTCCTTCCCTCCGCCATTAAGGCAGTCCAGATCTAGCACCAGCCTCTGCAGCCCCTCTTCTCTGAGACTGCCTCCTTTCCCAGTCTCACCTTGGGCTTTGGGAAGATAGAGAGAGGCTCACTTCTCAATAGTGTGGTCTTTTGTCTTTAGTCTTGGTGATCCTGGCTAAATAAGCAAAAGATAACCAGCAGCAGCTACTTTCCCAAGAGGTAGATCCTGACAAACTAACAATAATGACAACAGTAACATTAAAATAGCTAACAGTTATTGGTGCTTACTATGTGCCAGGCACTGTGTTGAGCACTTTATGGTTTTATTTGATTTAGTCCTTACAAAAATCTTATGAGGTATAATTTCTTCCACTTAAAGGTGAGCAGAAAAGTGAGGTATAAAGAGATTAAGTGACTTAGGAAGGACCAAATTGGTATAAAGTGGCATGGCCTACCTCAGGCCCTTATCATCTACTGCCTATGTTTCTGCAGTAGACTTTAAAGTGGAAAATCCTGGACTCTAGACTGGGGTATGTGGAATAATAATGATCTTTACCTAAGAGGGATGCAGTGAAGCTTGGAATGAAATTGTGTATAGATTTTGATTAAAGTCTGATATATATTTAGCACTTAGTATATATTGGCTTTTATCATTATTATAACTATCCCCATCCAACTGTTGAGTATATTGTGTTATTCAGGGCATAGGCTTTGGAAGCAGGCCTAGGTTGGAATCCCTTCTTGGTAGTCTACCATCTAGGTGACCTTGGGTAAATGAATCCAGGTCTCAAATATCTTGAAAGGCTGGGGTAAAGATGAAATGAAACATTGAGGGTAAATTGGTATTAGTCATTTCTGTCACCTACACTAACAGGTGTTTTTTTTTTTTTTAATTTAGTTGTAGATGGACACAATACCTTTATTTTATTTATTTTTGTTTGGTGCTGAGGATGGAACCCAGTGTCTCACACGTGCTAGGCAAGCACTCTACCACTGAGCCACAGCCCCAACCTCCTAACTGGTTTTTTCTGCATATTGGACCAGATTTGGCTTCCTAAACAATCTGCTCAATCTCCACCATGACTGACAGGAATACATCAGGCATTCACATATTTTCCTTATATTTTCAGCCTCATCTCCAACTCCACCCAGTTCTCCTGTTACTTCCAGCAGGCTTGTTAGTTCAGTGTGCCTGTATGTGAATACCTTCATCCCCCTGCTCAGATTGCCTTCTCTCTCTCTCCAATAACATGAATTCTACCCATCCTTTCATGTCCTCTTTGAACCCAAACTATTTTCAGGGGGCCTCTAAACTGTGCTAGCATTTGCCTCCAACAGTATGTCTCTCATCTGAGCTCCTCTTCAATGAAGGGATGCTAGACTTTCTTCCAGTTACCTTTTCAGAGGTCAAATAAGCCTCTCATTGAGGTGATCCAGGAAGAGGCTGTGTGTGGCTTTGTCATGTCTCCTTCCTCCCATTAGCACCTGGCACAGGACTGGGTACACAGCAGGTGTTCATTTCATGTGAATGGAATGGTGTTTGATAATTTGACATAGGGCACTAGGTAGAAGACAAACAAATTTAGTCTAGCAGGGTGTGGGTCTCCAGTGTAGAGGGACAAACAGGCATGACAGGTACCGGGGCCAGGAGGTGATTGTTGATATTTTTGGACTTCTAAGGCAAAACATCCTCCAAGATCTCAGGATGAGGGCAGTTTCAGAGGGTAGCTCAGTGACAAGGCGGATCAGGAGCCAGAAGGGGCACAGCAAAGATCCTTAAGGGAAGGATCCTACACATTCTCTCCTTTTCTTCATTCCCAGCTGCCTCCACTACAGACAGGACTTATCTAAGAATGATTAAAATTTCATCTCCAGCTGGGTACGGTGGCACATGCCTGTAGGTCCATCAGCTTGGGAGGCTGAGGTAGGAGGACTGCAAGTTCAAAGTTAGCCTCAGCAACTTAGCAAGGCACTAAGAAATGTAATGAGATCATGTCTTAAAATTAAATACAAAACTGGCTTGGGATATGGCTCAGTGGTTGAGTGCTCCTGGGTTCAGTCCCTGGTAAATAAATAAATAAATAAATAAATAAGTAAAACTAACTCCACCCTCTTCAAGTCTCTTTCCACCCCTTCCAGCCTTGATGTAGGATAGCATCCTTAAAAGTGTGGCACAGAGAATTCAGAGGGCCCAACGATTCTGTTTATTTTCATAATACTTTTTTTCAAAAACCTTATCTGCCACAGTGAGCTTAATTACCTTTTGATAAGAGTAGAAATGATATTAATGAACATGATTTTTAAATATTGTATAATCAGGAAATGAGTCAATAATCGGAAGATCTGCATAACTGGATATTTTCCAGATGACTAATTCATGATGTTTCAAAATCATTCATGGATAATGGATCTATTCAAAGTGCAAGATAAACCGATGGATTTTAATATAACAGAGTACAAAAGGTTCATTGATATGGTGTACTTTCAACATTGCAAATAAATATTAAGAAACTACCACTTGTGGAGTTTAGGTGTAGTTATCAAGAAGAATCACACAATTTATTAGTCTTCTATTGCTGCCATAATAAATTACCACAAACTTAACAACTTAATCCAATACTCACTATCTCACAGTTCTGTAGGTCAGAAGTCCAGATGGGTTCACCTGTGTTCTTTGTGTAGGGTCCCACAAGGATGAAGTAAAGCTGTCAGCTGGACTGGGCTCTTATCTGGAGGCTCTAAGGAAAGACCCCTTTCCAAGCCTCCTCAGGTTATTAGCAGAATCTAGTTCCTTCTGGGTGTGGGTCTGAGGTCCCCATTTCCTTTCTTCCTCTCTGCTCCTAGGGACTGTCCATATTCCTTCTCACATGGCATCCTCCACTTTCAAACCATCAGTAGCGTATCAATATTTCTCTCATCTGTTCTTACTTCCTTTTATGCCACTAGATATCCTTCTTTTGAAGGGCTGGTGTGATTGGATTAGGCCCACTTGGATAATTTCTCTTCTAAATAACATAAGCATATCTCATTATAAACACGCGTTCTCAAAGGCGGGATTTATATACAAGTGAGACTCACTTGGGGGTCGATCTTAGATTTCTGCCCACAAAGGCTATTAAATGCCCCCTTTCTCCAACTATCTTTGTGAGACTGCAGTTTCTTTATATACTTCAAAAAAACCATATAGCAACAGCTTGCATGCAAAAGTTGATATGAGAATCCAGTTGCCTTTTTTTCAACCAGATTTTAAAGAGATTTTTTAAAACGTAGCAATGCTACTTTTCTCATCATTTTTTTTGTTTTGGAAAATATAGACTTTTTATAAATACATATTATTTATTTTATCAAGTAATGGATTTAGAATTTTGATTTTAAATTAATAAGTTATTAGTTTTAAATGCATTTATTTTAATTTCTAGTATGTTAAGTATGATATATGCCATACAAATGAAATCCCTTTGGAGTTATCAATAATTTTTAACTAATGTCCTCAATTTTTTATCTTTTTAAATTTATACGTTTTTATATTTGTGTGACAAAATGTGGAAGGGTGGAAGATGGGGCTGTGGCTCAGTGGTAGAGCACTTGCCTAGCATGTGTGGGGCACTGTGTTCCAACCTCAGTGCCACATAAAAATAAATAAATTAAATAAAGGTAAACAAAAACATAAGAGGTTGTCTCTCCCTCTGAGATAGCCTGCATTATATAAAACAAAAAAAAGTGGAGGGGTGCATGAAGTTTACTTTTTTGGTGTGCAGCTCTATGAATTTGGACAAATGCATAATTATTGACCAATGCTAAAAATAACTATTATGGGCAACCCCTTCTCCCACCCCAGCCCCAGGCAGCCACTAATCTAGTCTCCATCCCTTCAGTTTTGTCATTTTGACAATGTCATATAAACACAATCATACTACAAGCAGCCTTTAAAATTTGGCTTCTTTTGGCTTCTTTCACCCAGCATAATATATTCATTTCACCCATATAGTTGTGAATATGGATAGTACTTTCCTTTCTATTGCCAAACAGTATTCCACTGTACAGATAGATGTAGCATAGCTTGTTTACCTATATAGGAGCTGAAAAGTTATTTGGGTCATTTCCTAATTTTTTTTCCCTTTTTTGGTACTAGGGATTGAACTCAGAGGCACTTTACCACTGATCTACATCCCCAGACATTTTTATTTTTAATTTTGAGACAGGGTCTCACTTAGTTGCCCAGGCTGGCCTTGTACTTGCTATTTCAGCCTCCCGAGTTGCAGGGATACAGGCATTTGTCATGATATCTGACCATTTCCTAAATGATTTTTTTTAGTACCAGGAATTGAACTCAGGTGCACTTAACCACTGAGCCACATCCCCAGCCCCTTTATATTTTATTTAGAGACAGTGTCTTGCTGAGTTGCTTAGGCCCTTTTGCTAAGTTGCTGAGGCTGGCTTTGAACTTGTGATCCTCCTGCTCAGCCTCTCGAGCCACTGGAATTACAGGTGTGCACTACTGCACCTGGCCTAAATGATTTTTAAGATTGCACAGTGGTCCTGAGATGGAAAATTTTGAGACCCATTGATAGAATGTTTTCCTCCCCAAATTTCCCCCTTTGGAATTTCATGGGCAGGTGCAATTTCAAAATTTTAGAAATGAGGGGGAATTGACAAGTGGTTGTCAAAATTTTGTTTTTCTAGTTAGTGGCATTATAAAATACTACTACTAAATACTTATTATGCTCAAAAAATACTTTAAAAATGCCAATTATTCAAAGAATAAACATGGAACTGTAAATAGTCCTTTAAATTGAATAAGCTTTATATGAATAAAATCTTTCTGCATTGGCCTTAGTTTTCACCTATTGGTGATTCCTTCACTGCCCTCCTCTTTACTTTTTTTGTACTATTTAACCCAGGGGGCTTTTTTAACCACTGAGCTACATCCCCAGCCTTTTTAAATATTTTATTTAGAGACAGGGTCTCACTGAGTTGCTGAAGGCCTTGCTAAGTTACCGAGTCTGGTTTTGAACTGGTGATCTTCCTGCCTCAGCCTCCTGAATCGCTGGGACTATAGTAGGCGTGCATCACCGCACCCATCTCTTCTATGGTTCTTAAAGGTCTGTGCATCAGTGCTTGGGAACCACTTTCTCCTTTCCTCTCCTCCTAGACCTTTGTATCCATTTCTTCTGAATCTGTCCTCACAGTCTTCATCGTCAAGGTTCTTCTCTGACCTCCTCTCCCAGAACTCCTCTTCTTCACTACCATTCCCCTTACAGAACTGTTTTGACTCTCCCTTCTCTTCTCCCAGGGTCTTCCCTTATCTCGCTGGTCTGCTATTTCTCTTCACATCACACACTCTCCTCAGTCCAATTCCATCAATCCTCTGGTGCACCTGCCATATGCTAATCACTGTAGTTGACTAGAACAGAGTGATGGAAATAACAAATGAAAATCAAGCCCTCCAGGCATTTACAGTTCAGTGGGGGAGAAGAAACATCAACTTCAACTCAGGGGAATTGGCGAGGGGGGCATAAAAAAGATAACAAGGTGTTTGGGGGATCACAGAGGAGAGATATCCAATTAAGGTTTATCAGGATCAAGGAAGCAATACCTAAGCTGAGACCTGAGCGATAAGCAGGTTTCTAGCAGAAGTTGGGGCCATGGTCCAGAACAAGTTCAAGGCAAAATGAATTGGACACGTAAAGGCCCAAGGGCGAAGGGATGTGTGAAAGGTTTAAGAAACAGAAAGGAAGCCAGTGATGAGTGTGGATGAGGAGGAGAGTAGCACAAAATCAGTTTGGAGAGCTAGATGGGGGTCAGGACATGCACAGCTACTGTGTGGATAATGGACTGTAGAAACCAAGAAGAAATGCAAGCAGAGAAATCAGAAGTCTTTTGCAGTGTCTGATTAAGAGATGGTGGTAATGGAGGTAGAAGCTGAAACCAGTGAAGTGATGAGAAATCTTTATTTGGGAGGTAGCATGGGAAGGACTTATAGGTCAGGTAAGGAGGGATGTGGAGGGTCAGAGGATGAGGAAAGGGTGGAATTAATATTTCTGGTTCATACATTTGGCTTTCTGAAATAGAGAAAACTGAAGGAGAGTTGGTTTGGGTTCAAAGTGGAGATCATGGATACAATTTTGGACATGTTGCATTTGAGATGCCTCTGAGCTATGTAAATGGAGATGTCAGTACATAGAGTTCTGAAGCTCAGAGAGGTCTGGGCTGAAAATGACATCTTGAAAATAACCAGATTATACATAGTAATTGAAACCATGTTGCATAGAGGTGAGGGAGTCAAGGACTGGAAAGTTGCCATTGGTTTGGTGATATGGGGTCACTAGTGACTGTGATGAGAACTTCTTAAAATAAAAAAAAAGTGTAGCTGTAGATGAACAGAATGCCTTCATTTTATTTGTTTATTTTTATGTGGTGCTAAGAACTGAACCCAGTGCCTCACATGTGCAAAGCAAGTGCTCTAACACTGAGCTACAGCACCAAGCCCTGGTCATAATGACTTTTTCATTTTATAGAATGGTCAGGCCAAAATCTCTTTCTGCCCTAGACCCTAACCCCTTCTTCCAGAGTCCTCTCATCTCTACTCCTTTTTCCTTTGAATTGTTCTTACTTCTTCATCTAGACTCTTTTCATAGCACCATTTTATCTCTCTCTTCAAAACCCTGCTTCAAATTTTAAAATACCACCTGTGACGAATACTATTGTTTAAATTAGTTTTTTATTTAGCTTTTAAATTTTTACAGACTGCATTTTGATTCATTTTACACAAATGGGGTACATCATTTCATTTCTATGGTTGTACACAATATCTAGGCTATAAGAAATTGGGACTATATTATGCATTTTGAAGTTCAAAGTAAAGATTAATTATGAATATTAATTTTAATTCATTCTAATTTTAATTTGCTTTTTCATTAGTAAACTCAATGATGGTAAAAAAGACCTTGCTTCATACAGACACCTTAGATTTTCCTCTTCAGAGAACTCTCTTCTGCTCTTCTCCCTAACCTATTGCTTTCCAGATGCTTATTTTCCTCCCTTTGTTCTCTCACTACTCACTTCTCTTTTTAACCGGATACCACTTTTCTCAGACTGCTATTCTTTCCCCTCTTCTTTCAGATCCCTCTCCATCCTCCACCTTTCTACCCTCAATCTCAGCAGGGGGTCTTAGTAGAATGATTACCCAAGCTCAACACTAAGGACTCATATACTTTGGCATGAGTCCACCAGGATCTGACAGTGCCGACCTGTATGAAAGAGTGTTAGAACCTAGTCCTTGAGTGCTTGCCAATATGATAACCACATCCTGCCAGCACTGTGCCCTCATCCGCCCTGGCACCTGCCCCTAATATTCTGCATTTTCCTATCCTCAATTTCATAGAATCACTGCGGCCTGATAAGCAGTCACTCATTTACAAATTCTAATATATTGCAATTAACCAGTAATTTCTACTTGTGAAAATATTTTCAGATTCATTATCCCAAACCTCAGGAAGTTCCTGGATAAAAACTGGATAAAGAAGATGGAAAGACTTGCCTAAGGTCACAGAGCTGGTTAGAGGATTAGCCTGGTATTCCTCCAGCCCCTTCAGCCTTGCTTGTTTTCATGCCCAGACACTCCCTGGGCCTAAGTTCAGTCCTGGCTGCCCTGTAGGCTGTCCCAGCGTGCCAAGGGGGGAACATGTCAGAGAGACCCCTGCTCTGGAGCACTGCCAGGGAATCAGTGTCCTATTCATACCTGCAAGAGAGGGATGGGCCACTTTAGGAAGGAGAATGATTTCTGATTTGCTTCACTGAATTCACCCTAGGCAACAAATCTGTTTGTTTTAATATTACTTGAGGAAGGGAAATCCAGCATAATGATTTCGTCAAACTCCAGAGTTGGCCAGGTTTAGTGCTCAGGTCTGCCTCTGTTCTGCACTACCTCAGTGAGACAATGTGTTTGTGAAAACCCTCCACACAGCACCTGGCACCACAAAGTGTTCAATGACTAGCCTTATGATCTTTACATGGGGTCCTGTGGAAAGACTCATTGTGGTTCAGTGGAAAGTTGACTGACTTACACTTCTAGATTCTAGGTCTAACTATTAACGCTCAACTTGAGATGTTGGCTAATTTATTCTTTTATCTGCTTGAGCTTAAGTTTTCTCACCTGAGAATAGTAAAAATTGTCTAACTTTTGTAATATGTTTTACTAACCTTTAAAGCATGCATACTCTTAGACCTAACAATTTTGGCCTAGGAATCTGTCAGATGCAACGTTTTAATAGTGAAAAAAAAAATGGAAATAACAAAGATGTCTGTGAATGGTTAAAGAAATCATGTTTTATATGACAGAATGTAATGAAGCCATAAAAGAATGATGTAGCTCTGGTTTTTATTGGCATGGGAACAGGTTCATGATACAAGTTTTAGAAATTATAGAAGTTTACAGAATTATAGTTACAGCATGACAAAATTTTGTAAAAAACATTTCTATTAGTATTTTATACAGTACATCAAACTGTTAGCAATGATGATCTCTGGCTCATGGCATAATGAGGGCTATATTCCTTCCTTAACTTCTGAAATATTTTCAATACCATCTTGTAATTTCCTAGTCAGAAAAAAACAGGAAATTTTTTTTTTCCACTTGGAGAGGAAATCCAATTGCTGCACTATGCAGAACTTTTGAAAAGCTTAAATGGCATATTGTATGGAACTGATATGTGTGGTAAAAAAGGGTAAACCTGCCATTATGATAGCCATCTCAGTCCTCAGGCCCACCTCGTAGGGCCTGCTCTTTGAACATGCAGACTAAATCTACAGCACATGTTTTACCTTGAGCCTTGGGGTCAACCTTAGGGGTGGAGTAGAGCTGAGGGCTTGCTGAAGAACTAAAATAGGTAGAAGAATCCATGGAGCTATAGGCAGTGCAGGGCTGCAATGCAGGGCTGCTTGGGCACTAGCTCACCAGGGCTGTGTTTATGAGGCTTACTTCCTGCTGGGCCTCAGGGCCGCTAGCCAGAGACACCTAATGGGCAACAGAGCCCCCTTTTCTCCCTCCAAAGCTGGAATGTTCTAAATTCCTCCTTGGGCCAAACCCCCCTCCCCACAAGGTTTCTTTTGGGCTCACAGAGGTCACCACACAAAGGCCCAGCTGGAGTTTTTGACAGGAAAAACACAAAACCCACCAAACTGTTTTTTTTTTTTTTAAGTACCTCAATCCTTCCCAGCCTCCAGGGGTTTAATTCTCATCTGTAATAAGGCTCAGATTTGCAGATGGATTTTGCAAAGCTGTGGTTAACAATTAGAAATCCTTTATCACCTCAGCCTGTGGCCCCTTGGACCTTGTTCCCCTTTCTCAGGACCCCTTCCTTCCTCTCCTGGGGCATTTCCTCCTCTGTGGCTCTGCAAAAGAACTACTCTGTAAGTATCTCAATCCTGATTTAGTTGCTACCTTTGATGTTCACATATGTGCGTGCTTTTCCTTCCTGATTGTTGTCAGTTTAGCCATAGCAAAGTCAGGCTGGGCTACCTTGGCTTTCTGAGTGAAGATTATGGGAGGGAACATTCCTATGGCACATGGGTTGGTGGTATTTGGGACTTCAAAAATGTCACAAAGGTTCCAGTCTTTGAAGGTACAGAACCAGAAGAAGCGCTCTTTAAATCAGATCATTTCTAACTGGAGCTTTGGGGATAAAAGGAGCAGGGTAAATCTGGGAGGAGAAGAGCTTCCATTTACCCCTCTGCCTATTTGTGGGGAGCTGCGGAGGACGACTGGAATCTTTGGAGTCCCTGCAGCATAAAGGTTCAGGGAGGCAGCAGAAGGTAGATTCCTGAGGGAAGTCATAAAGCCTTCTTGTCAAGTCCTTAAATAACTCTCCTACTGGTCTGCAAGTCTATCATTAGAAATTCCTTATTTGAACTGAAGCATTATTCTCTTCAAGTATCCTCCATGAAAGTGAAGTTGGAGCCAAAACATTCACAGCACTTCTAGTTGGGGGATTTTAGGTAATTTTTGTTTTTTAAATTCTGCCTTTCTGTGTTTTCCAGCATGCTTTACTTCAATAATCAGGACAAAGCTAAACTTCTTTTTGAAACAATTAGAAAATTTCTCATTCTATTTGTAGTTCCCTGAGCTGTCATCAATCAAATGATACAGAAGGAAAGGTTAACTGATCCAAGGACAAACTTTCCAGAAAGTATGGCCTCAAGGAATGGCTTTAACACCTGCTAGAGCCGTTGGAAGCTAGGAGTGAGGTGCAGAGGAGGGTGCAAGTGTCTCCAGTTCCTCTGAGGGGCTGTATAATTAATGGATAGAAAAGTGGGACTGACTGACTCATGAGAGTTATGGTAACTTCTATCAGCTACAGAAGGCCTCTTCAGATCATTTCTTAGCCTGAGAACCCCAATTGCTCTGTCACACTCCTTAAAAGGAGGAGTGCTGTGCACCAGATGCTTGGAGCAAAAGATGGGAAAATATCAGGGCAAGCGCCCAGGTGAGAAAGGGTTAAGTCAGAAGCTGCTGTCAGTCTTGACCCTCCTAATCCTCTCCTGCAGTTCCAATCCCTCCCCTAAGGAAGATTAGGTAAGATCCTAAGTGAAACTTTCTTATACAGCCCTTGGGCCATGGAGTATTTTGGCCTCCTGCCCAGAAGACAAATTCTGCTGGCAGGGCCTAGAATCCTCTGTACCTCCAGAGTAGATGGTGCTCAGCTTCTAGGAGGATCGCTCAAAAGGAGGTATTTTTAAAGCTACTTGCTTCTAACGGCAGCTCTTCAGTCTTTTGTATTTGTTAAAATGACTTCCTATCCTCATTACTTTTTTTGGTACTCAAAATCTTAGAGATGAGAAAATATGGCCTAGAGAAGTTAGGGAGCTTCCTGGACAGGTTTCAGGCAGAATTGACACAAAAAACTAGATCTTTTGACATTCGGGCCAGGACCCTTTATCTAAATCCTGTCTGCAATCACTTCCTACTGCTCATGAAACAAATAAAAACAGAATGCAGCTTGGATCACCACCCAAACATTTGTAATTTTGTCTACCTTGTCTTCCTGACCCTGACTGAAAAGTGAATTCGATGTGGCCACTGTGCAATAAGCTCTAATGACTTGTTCTTCCTCTTGCCCAGCTATGCCAAATGGACTCTTTGGAAATTCTAAGGCTCAGTGATGGCATTTTCTTGACTCTGCCCCCCAATACTTTCTTACTTACTTTGATTGAGTCATCTGGCTCTGATGAAAGTTTCTCCTCATGGGAAATATTGTTGATTTCCATGGGAAAACCAAGCATGGCTCTTTTGCTACCATCTCAGGAAGGCTGAAGCAAAAGCTGCTTCTCTGGGAGGCAGAAGGTCTTCCAGAAAAGCATCCAGGTTGTTCACTAACTTTGAAAGCACAGATGTTGATAGAAAGAACAAGGGAAAAGCATTTAACCCATCCTGGGTGGAAAGAGGAGGAAGACCCAGGTATACTTTCAAAGAGAGGATGTGTCCTGGAGTTTGACTAGCAATGAACCAAACAAATAGTGGAAGGTAGAACAGCAGGCTTAAGGTCTTGGAGACAAAAAATAAAGGTAAATTTAGAGAAATACAAGTGTTCAAACATGGTTGGATTGTGTGTGGTGTGTGTGTATGTGTGTGCGTGTGCGTGCGTGTGCACGAGTATGTGTGTAGAAGCATAAAATGTGATATTGAAGGTTAATGGTGAGAGATGAGGCTGGGAAGAAAAGCAGGGGTCAGATAATGAAGGGGTTTTCTGATTTCCTGTGATAAGGAGACTGAACTTCATCCTGAAAAGAATTAAAGGCTCTTGGATATTTTTTAAACTTGGTAAAGGGTGAGGTGACAGTCCTTATTTGATTTCCACTTTAGAAAGATCTTTGACTACTGGTTGAAGAATTGATTGCAGGGGCAGGTGAGTAGTGGAATTAGACCAATTTGAGGAACCTGTGTGATTTTCGAATGGACAAAAGATGATGATTGCAAGGTCTGAACTAAGGTTTGGGTAGTGGAGATGGAAAGAAGCGGATGGATTCATGATTTATTTTGAAAGTAGGTCTGATAGGACTTCATAATGATTATATATCAAGGAAAGGTGAAGAAACAAGGGTGACTGGCTCGGGTTATTCCAGGGCTGATGATTCCATTGAGATAGGAACTGAGATTGGAAATATTCTATGAGGAATGGTTTGAGGGTGTGGAGAGAAAAGGGCAAATAATTTCAGATTTGCAAAAGTTGAGTCTGATGTGCTCTTAACACATTCAGGTGGGGCCATCCCAAATGTTGTTGACTACACAAACATTGAATTCAAGAGAGAAATCTAAAGCTGGGGTTGTAGCTCAGTGGTAGAGCGCTTGCCTAGCATGTGTGAAGCACAGGGTTCAGTCCTCAGCACCACATAAAATTAATTAATTAATTAATTAATTAAATAAAAGTATTATGTCCATCTACAACCAAAAAAAAAAAAAAAGAAATAGTGTATCCATAGAAACTACAACAGAGAGAGAGAGAGAGAGAGAGAGAGAGAGAGAGAGAGAGAGAGAGAGCGCTCCATGGTGTTATGGTTTAGTAGTCATTGGCACAGAGAGAATGAATGAGATCACCCATGGAGAATGTGAAGAATAAACAGACTATAGGAAATCTGGGGGAATAGCTAGATTCAAATAGTGGGCAAAGGAAGCGAATTTTTCTGTGGTACTTGGGATTGAATCCAGGTCCCAACACATGCCGGTCAAATGCTCTACCACTGAGTACATCCCCAGCCACAAAGAAGAACTTATGAAGAAGACCTAGGAGAATCTTTGTTCTTCTCCTTCTCCTTCTCCATGCAGAGATCAAACTCAGGGGTGCTTTACCACAGAGCTATATCCCCAGCTTTTAAAATCTTTTTTTTGTTTCAAGACAAAATTGCCCAGGTTGGCCTTGAACTTGGGATACTCCTGTTTCAGCCTCTTCAGTAGCTGGGATATATGCATTTATGACCATGCCTGACTAAAAGAATCATTTTGAGAGGTGGGTAGAGCTGGGAATGGTGCCATAGAAAACAAGGGAGAAGGAATTTTATGAAGGAGAGGGACAAGGTGAGATGAGAAACAGGACCATTGGATGTTGGAACAAGAAAGTAATTGTTAATCTTGGTGAGAACATAGTCAGTGGATGGTTAATGGCAAAAATCAGACTGCAGATGACTGAGAAGTGACTGGGAGGGTGAAGAAGTAGGGACATCAGTATTAAATGGCTTGTTTAGGGATCTGGACTGCAAAGAGAATGATCATGATAAAAAATTATAGGTGCATGGGGAGAAGGCAGGGTAGGGAGCTTAACAAAGAGTGGTGAATATTTGAAGTAGTAACCAGGGAGAATTAAGATTGCCAAGCAGCACTGAAGACCTCACTGTGATGCACGTCATTACCAGGATAGGTGCAACTTCATGCAAGTTAACAATAACCATGCCAGAGGGCGGGGGACATAGTTCAGTGGTAGAGCACTGACTGGCAAGTCTGAGGTCCTGGGTTCAATCCCCAGTACATAAAACAAACAAACCAACAAACCACTAATGTCTTCAAGAAAATAAGTGCCAGGAAAGAAATTGCTCAGTGGTACAACTTGTGACAAAGTTCATCAAATAATTGGCTCCTGCTCTGTAATGCAATCAACATTGGCAACATCATAACTGACACTGATGAATTGTATTGACTATCAACCATGTGCCCAATGCTGCACAGGCACAACAGAAGTCTTTTCATCCTCAAATTGTTTATAATTTAAGTGAAAAGACAAGATATTCAACAAATGAATATGCACACATGCATATGCACATAGGTGTATGTATGTATGTGTATATGTATGTGTGTGTGAAACTTTTGTCCCTGTTTCCCCATCTCCCCCTCCTGTATTTACTCCTTTCTTCCTCTGATAGTCTTCATCTCAATCTTCTTTCCCAAGACTGGGGAGGACTTTGGTTACCATTATACTGAAATGTCATTGATTCATTTTGAAAATCTGTTTTATAGTCATATGGACCTCCTCAAACCTCTTTACCACTCTTTTTTGGAGGGATACTGGAGATTAAACTCAGGGGCACTGAACCACTGAGCCACATTCCCAGCCCTATTTTGTATTTTATTTAGAGACAGGGTCTCACTGAGTTGCTTAGGGCCTCACTTTTCCTTACTTTTGCTGAGGCTGACATTGAACCTGCAATCCTCCTATCTTAGCCTCCCAAGCTGCTGGGATTACAGGCATGCTCCACCACACCTGGCTTCTTTACCACTCCTATTCATTCATTAAGATGACATTTTTGGGCCTGGAGTTGTGGCTCAGTGGTAGAGTGCTTCCCTAGCATGTATGAGGCACTGGATTCAATTCTCAGCGCCGCATGTAACTAACTAAATAGAAGTCTATTGACTTCTATTAAATTAAAACAAATTTTAAAAGGAAGATATTTTTGAACATCTGCTCTAAATCAAGCACTGTGTAAGACATATGAGATAGAAATATATAAGATACAGTCCCTTCTCTCGAGTTGCTTGCAGACTAAAGAGAATAAGAGTTTAAATAGGAAATTGCAACACAGTATGAAGAGTACTATCCTTACCTCAGTTTCCTCAGTAGGTATTATTAGTACCTACCACAAAAAGGTTGTGATGATTAAATAAACTAACACATATAAAATGTTTATTAATCATCACATAAGAAACACTACAGTATTATTATTGTTGTTATGATGATGATGATGATAATTGAAGTAAAGAAATACAAGATAATATAAGAATATAGAGGAGGGGCACTTGACCCAGGCTAGAATAAGATACTTCCGAGCTGATTCCTAAAGGACGAGAAAGTACTAAACAGAAGAATGAAAATGCAGGACATTCCACATATAATAGCCTGTACTAAGATTTTTTTTAAGTTAAAGATCATTTGACATGTTTAAGGAGCTGAGAATAATTTAGTTTAGCAAAAGCATAGAGAGTATGTGGAGGGGAATGGCAAGAGGTGAAGTTTGGGAGGTCATGGAGTCCAAATGACTTTGGACTTCATCTTTTAACCAGTGGGGAGTCATTGGAATGTCTTATTTAGAGTGGTGACTGGATCATATTAATGTGTTGAAATATCACCTTGGCAAAAATGTGGGGAATGAATTGGAGGAGGCAAGATTGTAAGAAAGACCAGTTAGGAAGCTGTTGCTTCCAGATGGGATAGAATGATGAAATCCTGTACTAGGAAGTAGCAGTGAAAATGAAAATAAAGGTGGGGAGAGAGTCATGGATTTGAGGGATATTCAAGAGAGAGAACTGATGGGTCATAGTAACCATTAGATGCATAGGATAAGAAGAAGAAAGCTATCAAGGATCACCCCTAGGATTTTGTTCTGTGTAAGGAGATGGACAGAGGTATTGGTCAGTGACCACAGGGAATCCAGAGAAAAACTGTTTGAAGAAGCATGCAACAGGGGAGATAATGTGTTCTGTTTTGGACATGCCAAATTTGAGGTACCTATGAGATTCCCATATGGAAATTTTGAATAGAGGATTCCTCTGCCAGTTTTGAAGGTCAAGAGGGTCTGTATTGGAAATTCAGATTTTGGAGTTCCAGTGGATAGGTAATAGATTGTCATAGGGGTAGGTGCATTTGGACTTCTCAGAAATACACTTAAAAAAAGGGTAGGGAAAGAAAATTTGAAGGATAAAATGGAATAACCAGATTGCAGTGGGTTGGAAAATTACTGGGCTGAAGGGTCTTGTAGAGAATGGAGAGAAGAATATACCCTTCATCCTTAGTATCCTGAACCTTGCAAAATCCTGTGCAGCTCTGAGATCCCAAAGGATTTCTTCAGATGCCTACCTCTTATAAAGTCCTCTATTTTAATGCAGCTTCCCTTTCCTCTATCCTACAGCCCCTAACAGATAGTTTAGGGAACCTCAGGGATCCACCTAGGATCTGGAGTTCTCCCACATCATCTAACAGGCTGATGAGGGGGGCATCTATAAGGAGAACAGACAGGATATATCTGGTGTGTTATACATGCAGGGGCTTAAGGCTAACCTCGCAGAGAGGAATTTGGGCAAAGCTGGAGAGACATGAACTCTCAGATTGTAGCAGAAAGCTTTGTTGCCTGCCCCCAATCTTCCCTGGAGTAGATTTTTGTTGTGGGCAGGATGATCGAGGATACTACTCTCTAAGTCCTTGAAGATTCAAGCAACCTCTAATAAGCTGGAGTCCAAGGCTACATCCTAGGACCTCTTCCTCCTGATCCAGTCCCCTGGAATTTGGCCTCAGTCTGCAATTGTGAGGCCCTTTGGCACTGTTGCTTGGCAATGCATTAAACAGCAGTCCATGGAGACTAGTGGTGGAGTTAACGCAACCACCACAACCGCCACAGCCATCACTACCTTCTCGGAAACTGCCACCTGTCTGGCCCCTGCCTTTGTCCAACTGCCAACCTAAGGCATGTGCCTACGCAGGAGGTGATGACATTTTGGCTCCAGTTTCAAAGTTTTTTTTTTTCCTTTCTCATGTGTTATTTCTAAAGATAACAAAGGTCAAAAGGCATCCAGCATTTTCTGGTTTCTCATAAGCTTCTGGTCAATATTTAATCTGGTTTATGGATTTTTTTTTTTAGGTTTTCTAGATGCCTTCTTGAGCCTGCTCGTGGCCACCCACAGACACTTGTAAGGAGGAGAGAAGTCAGCCTGACAGAGATACCTTGAAATGAGGGATTAGAGGCCAGGATTCAAGGATCGAGTTCTGCAGCCAGAAGACAAGGGAATAGGCCCTGAAGACATTTCTGCTGAGAGGTCTGCCATGGCCTCTCTTAGCGTCCAACTTGTGGGCTACATCCTAGGCCTTCTGGGGCTGCTGGGCACATTGATTGCCATGTTACTTCCTAGCTGGCGAACGAGTTCTTACGTTGGTGCCAGCATTGTGACAGCAGTCGGCTTCTCCAAGGGTCTCTGGATGGAGTGTGCCACACACAGCACAGGCATCACCCAGTGTGATATCTACAGCACTCTTCTAGGCCTGCCTGCTGACATCCAGGCTGCCCAGGCCATGATGGTGACATCCAGTGCAATCTCTTCACTGGCATGCATTATCTCTGTGGTGGGCATGAGATGCACGGTCTTCTGCCAGGAATCCCGAGCCAAAGACAGAGTGGCAGTAGTGGGCGGAGTCTTCTTCATCCTTGGAGGCCTCCTGGGCTTCATCCCTGTTGCCTGGAATCTTCATGGGATCCTGCGAGACTTCTACTCACCACTGGTGCCTGACAGCATGAAATTTGAGATTGGAGAGGCTCTTTACTTGGGCATTATTTCCTCCCTGTTCTCCCTGATAGCTGGAATCATCCTCTGCTTTTCCTGCTCATCCCAGGGAAATAATGCCAATTACTATGATGGCTACCAGGCCCAGCCTCTTGCCACAAGGAGCTCTCCAAGGCCTAATCAACCACCCAAAGCCAAAAGTGAGTTCAACTCCTACAGCCTGACAGGGTATGTGTGAAGAACCTGGGGCTAGGGGGTGGCTGGGTCTGTGAAAACCAGTGGTCAGTGCCCCCAGGGTCATGGGAGAGGGACGTTGCCACTGGATCATGTCAGAAGGTGCTGCTGAGGATAGACTGACTTTGGCCATTGGATGGAGCAAAAGGCAGAGATGGGAGCTGGTATGCCAGCATGCAGGTTGAATTGTCAAGTATACTCGCCAAGCCAGCCTATATCCCTGACCATTCCCCTGATCCCAAGTCCTCAACCTCAACCTCCAAACCCCTCCCCTTACCTTTGACCAGGCCCCAGAGGCTCCTTCCTACATTTTGGTTTATGTGGGAATGCATCCCAAAACCCACTAATCACATCCCACTGACTGATCCTCTCTGTGATCAAAGACCTCCCTCTGGCTGTCTTTTAGCTCATTGCTGGGGGATACAGGGAAGAAGGAATGGCGGCTTATATGGGTATAGCTTTAACCTCCTTCTCAAACCTCCCTCCAAAGATACTGATTGGTCAGTAATGGGCCCTGGAGCCTCCAACCCACTCTTATGACTCCAGAGTGTCCAGACTAGTATGTGCATGAACTGAAAGAAGGCCATCTTACGGTGTCCAGGGTACAGAAAGCAACTGGGTGCAGGATGGGAGGAAAGGAAAGCAGCCTGGGACCAAAAATGACCAGAACCATTTTCCCAGGGCATTTCCAAGAATTTCCTCACACTTGTGGGTTAAGGATGAAGCCCGTAGCTAGAGGAAACTACCATGAAAAAAGATATGGTGGAAAGCTCAAGGCAGCAGCAGACTCTGACTCCACTGAGGAACTGCTTCAGAAGCTGCAGTTACAACTTTCACCAAAGATTCTGCCTCCCTCTGGGGCACCTGACCTGGCCTCCTGTCTAAACCACAAGGCTAAGGGCCATAGACAATGGTTTCCTTAGGAACAATAAACCAGTTTTTCAAGAACTGGCCCTCAGCCGGGAGATGACAACAGGGAAGCTGTGGGAGACTGAGCAAGATACTACTTCTTGACCCTGGTATCTGAGAAATTGGTTGGACATGTGTGGTAGCTCCACTGGGTATTTCTACTGTGCCAAAGAGAGACATCCTCCCAGAATGTCTTCAGACCAAATGGACAATCATCCCAAAGGGTTGAGACGAGCCCCCTGCATGGGGTCTGCCCACAGAGCACTATAGAGCCTCTGAAAGAACACAGCACCAGGTGGGCCCCTTGTCACCCTTCATATTCTCCTCACCATCCATCAGAAGATGTTCCTGAAGGCACCCAAGGGCTGCAGTGTGGAACATACATGCCCACGGTGTTGTGCTCATGATCTGAATGAGAACTGAGCTACTGCCTGGGATTGCAGTTGAGGCACAAATGTAGAAAATGGTTCCCAGGCAGAGAGTTCCACATCCAAGGTCTGAGAATGCTCCATTTCTCCAGGAGTTGGAGTTGGCAGGGGGTCATAAATTAGAGACATTTTTCCTCACCAGCTTGCTATGACCACCTTTGGAAGAAATCCAGTATACCTGCCCAAATCTCAATGCCAGCAAAAGGAGCCCATTCATGGTCTTTAACATACTTTCATGTTCCCACCTTCTTACTATGTTCAAGTTGTTCACCGACCTGGAAGCCCTCTTCCGATAGCCAAGTCCTCCTCATGCTTGGAGAACTTGCTCAGCACCACCTATTTCATTGAGCCTTCTCTGACCACTCCATCCCTCTCTTACCCCTCCTTCTTTCAACCCCCAATGTATAAATTGCTTCTTGATGCTTATCATTCACAATTTCTGGTTGATAGTTTCGTGTGTGTGTGTGTGTGTGTGTGTGTGTGTGTGTGTGATCTCAAAAGCACATTGTAAGCACTTGGAAGGCAGGAGTTATATCTTAGAACTCTTCGTATACTCCAGACTATCTGTAATAGTGCTGGGCACACAATAGGTGATCAATAAACACTGTTTGATTGAGTAACTGTTTTATTGATTAAAAGGGATCCAGACCGGGTACATGTGACTAAAAGGATTTGGGGTAAGGGGTGGAGAGGGTGGAAGCTGGCCTTTCTCTCTGAGGTTGGATAGAAAATTCCATATTTTTACTGGAAATAATTAAAAAACATAGCAATGCCCCTCACCAAGGATACTAATAATTTTGATCAGAACTGCTACCTTTTTGGAACAGTTATTTCATTTAAGTTATTTACTAAATGGTATGTGCTTATTCCTTTCATTCTCTTAACCACCCATTATGAGTAAGATGAAATAGATCTCACAATCTCCATTTTGCAGATGAGAAATATAAGGTTCACACAGAATAAAAATTTTCCCAGGCACAGCTGGTGTTAGTGCCCCAGTCTCCTGATTCCCAAAATAAGATGCTGCTGATCCAATAGTATTCAGAGTCAATAGAAAGAGTCCAACAAATGTCTCCAAGGAGCCTGAAGAAAATAAATTAAAGATAGCAAGGTAACAGTGAAGGTGTCAATGTTCTCTTAGTCTCCCATGAGAGAGATTTGGGAAAGCAGGAATTCATCAGGTATGGAACTTCCCCCTCCTGCCATGCTGGCCAGTTGGACAGGCTGGGCTCAACTAGCTGTCCCAACAAGGGAATGCTAGGTTGACGTTTCAATAAGACAAAACATCTCGATTCCGATTCCCCTAAATGTGGGAAGTATGGGAATCTGGAAGGCCAATCACTCAGCCTCTTTGGGAATTAGCCAAGCCTAATTCATAAGGGTCTTGCTAACTAGGACAACACTGATAATAATGGGGCCCTATGAGAATTAGCTTAACTAGACCCCGAAGCGTGGAGGCCTCAGCTCATAGGAGTCTGTTATGACACTACCCTTGCACTTCTTGGGTGGGCCTTCTTTTTGTTGCAGAGGCTAAAACCATAACATTCAAGCCTATTTAAAGGGAATGGCAGCAGGTGGGAACCAGGGGAGAGGGCAGGATCTTTGGAGAAAAGTTTAGGGAGTCATATCTCTGGTCTGGCACCAGGAATCCAAAGTACATGACTGGGGTTCACAAGAGGGTGAAAGAAGGGGTTGCCTTGTTGACTCTGCTGAGCTGTGTGGGCATCAGTCTGTCATGGGCTCTAATGACCCTCCACTGTCAACCAAAGCTCTTTCAGAGTTACCGATTTTACTGCAATCTCCAAATACCTCAGTGAAGCAGACCTCTCACAGGGGACAAACTGGAGGACCTGAGAGGTGAATAAAATCCCTCAAACTACAGAATGTCAGATTCTGGACATAAGCTTGGAAACTCCTCCTGTGGCAATGGGGGTCTGAGATTCAAATCTCAGAAGGTGTTTGAGGGTCTTTTGCTCTTCAAATTCTTTCAGATTCCCTGTACCTATGAGGGAAACAGGACGCAGAGCTTCCTTTTGTCTTAGTGTGGGGTTGGACCTGGGGGTTCCTCTGACCTTTCTTAATCTGAGAAATTTCAATAGCAGGAAATAGTAGTTCATCGTCAACTAGAAAACCCTGACAGGGCAGACCTGACAGAACCACTGATCCTTTTGTCTGGTTAAATAAGAAAAGCCTAAACAGTTTCCTAGAAATCTTTCTAAGTCTGGGTCCAAGTTGAACAGCTTTCAGCTCACACCATTGCCTTCCATCATAAAGTAATTTAGATAAATCATAGACCTAGGGGATAGTGAAGGTCATTGTGTTTATTCCCCCACCTCATGGCTCCGACCCTTGCCCAAGGAGAGATGTTTCTGCCTTCCATTCCTCTGATAATAGTGTGACTCATGTTTTCTCTCCCTTGGGGCCCTAGTTACCCACTGCTACATGATCATTAATGGAGTTGGGGAGACTGAAACTAGCTTCCTCCTGGAAAGGCAAGCTCCAACTTTCTGAGAGACCTTTGGCCAGCCAAATAGCCACTCAGTCAGCCCTTCAGCCAGCCAGTCAGCCAGCCTGCATGAATTGAATTATTCCTTTGTGTTAGGCAATGCGCTAAGGGGCTGTGAAGGTGAGGAGGGAAAACAACATAAATTCTGCCTTGTGTGCATGTACAAATATATAACAATGAATCTCACCATTATGTATAATTATAGTGAACCGATACATAATATGGGATAAAAACGTCTGCCTTAGAGGATTTGACAGCTGATCTAGGGAAGAAAAGTCATGCACATCTGACTAGTAAAAGGCAGAATGTAACATACCACTGTGATTTTTGTCATTGGTTTGTATGTGTGTATGTGTGTGTGTGTATTTTGTGGTGTTGGAGATTGAACCCAGGGCCTTGAGCATGCTATGCAAGTGCTCTACCACCGAGCTATATCGCCAGGCCTACAAGGTTGGATACAGATACTCTTATGAGAGTTAGGAACAAAGTGACTCAAAATAGAGGTGTCAGGGGCTGAGAAAAATATTTATGTAAGTTTCCTTAAATTCCAATCTATATGAAATGAGTGCCTGGCATTACTTGAGCTTTGGGGGAAGGGATGATTGGAAGAAACTGCTTCCTGCAGCTGAAGAACTATGGGAAATTGACAAATGGGGTGAATAGGAGTGCTAAGGAGCTAACAGGGATATGCCACACAACTAAGCTGTTAATTGCCTTTCTGGAGTCACAGGACCCCTAAAGAATTTTAAGAAAGGGAGTGACTCTAAGGCTCATCTTCACCTTCCTTATCTCCTTTCTTTGGGCAGTTCTGTGAAAATTGGTGGGGCAGCAGAAGCAGTGCCCAACCAAGTAGCCTGGGGCCTTTTGGCTCTGGACCTTCTCTGGGAGAAGGAGGAGAGGAGAGTAGAGGCCCAGTGCTTAAGGTAGGGTAATGTGACCTAACAGGGTCAACTGCTCCTTCCCACTCAGCCCTGGGCCTATGCACAGGGGATTCTTTCATGCCTGTAGCTGCCCACTCCAGGACAGAGAGGCCCCAGGCCGGGAAGTACATGTGCTCTTCCTCAGCTGGCTGAAGCCTGGCCTTCGCCCAGCCTGGTTTCCCTGCCTAAGCGGTTCCTTGCTTTGATGAGACATTCTGTTATCTCAACAGCAAAAGGAACCATAAACAGGAAGTTCAGTAGTTATCATTCTCTTCTGCTCTAAGTTGTAGCTTACTGTATGCTATGATGTGATCAGTGATAAAAGATTAACAAGCTGTTATCAGGTACAGTAATATAGAGACTGTAATCTGACCACCCACCTCTTACCCATAACCAACCACTTTCCTGGGAATTGTACTTAGGAATTCCTAGCTAACTCTCGCCTATGATTCCCTGCTGTAGACTTCATTGCTCAGAAGACAAGCAACAGTGTCTTAGGGCTTGACAAAACAGGAGGCCACCATTCATCAGGTCCCTTTTAGGAGTGAATTGCTGATTTCTTGTCATTCCTGAAGTCTTATTCCTCCAGAAAGGCACCCACTTCACAAGTCACCTCCTAGGAGGACTTTGAAGAATTTTCTGTTGGCAAACATGCATGACTGTGTGGAGATAACATTGAGAACACTCACATGCTTTTAAAACGATAGTAAGGAGTATGATGTGATGCGAAATTAGATGCCAAATGAGTACTGATAGTATGGCAGGCAATCCAGTATTTGAGTGGTAGCTCCTGTTGTCCAACAGCACTTTCAGAGTTTTTTTCCAGACTTGACAAAGTTTGTGGGGGTCGTTTAGGAGAAAGGTCAGTCACACCAAAAGTACAAAGAGAAGACGCTCATTGTAGCTTCCTCTAAGACTATTGATTTCTGGAATTACCCAGTGGGATGCAAGAGAATGGGTCGGCATGCCCCACATGGGATGATCCTGTGAAGACTTCCTTGGTTTAAAAGCACTCACTGCCTCAAATTAAAGCTCAAGTATATTTTCTAGGAAGAGAAAAGCATTCAGCCACATACCTGAATTTGTACTAGTTTATCATTTTAACCCTAAAAGGAATCAGAAGAGATGAGTTTAGTGAGTTTAAAAACTAGAACAATTCAGAGACAATAGACACTGAAATCTGGGGAACCAGGGGAACTTTCTAAGTTGCATATGCATCCTTCAACTGAATAATTCAACAGTTTCAAAGATGAGGAAGTAGAAATCAAGAAAAAAAGGCAGACAGGATGAGAAAGATGGTGACATCCTCCTGTTTGCAATTCCAGAGGCATATCGTGGTTAATTTTACTCCTCTGTGTGTAATAATAAACCAATATGTTCTCAAGTGTCACTTTCTCACTCCCCAAGAGACTTGCCCAACTCAGCACTGTCTGGGGAGGGGGGTTCAAAGGAGCCAGTGAGAAAACCCATGGGCAGAGGCCAACAAGTCCAAGACCTCCTGGAGTGTAAGAATAGGATCTTGATGACTGTTTTGATATCAGGAATGCTGCCAAGCAACGGTGCAGAGTGAAAACCCAGTCAAGAGGAAATGAATTTCCATGTTGTTTGGAGGGATATTCGTTACATAAGTGAACAATTTCCTGATCATGAGGGCAGTTAAACATTGTGTGGGATTGTGGAACACTCTTCCTTGGAAATTCCTGTTAGTGTGGGCTGGCTTTAGCATTTTCCTATCAAAAAAAATGAGACTCATTTTATATAGTGTAATTGGCAAAGAGCTTGGACTCTGGAACTAGACAAACCTAGATTTTATACTTCTCTACACTTCAGTTTCCTCATCTGTAAAATGGGGATAATACCTGCCTCTTGGTATGATAAAGGCATAGAGTAAGTTCTAACACATGGTTAACTGTTATAATCTAAGCATACCTGGGATCTAAAGGGGAGTGCCAGTCATACCAAAATGTGTTTATCTTGGATGTGGGGGCAGATGGTAAAGTGTATTTTCTACTATGGTTTTGAATCTACATTTAGTAAGTAAAGTCTTTCCCAGGTCAAAATGTCTCAAGATTCTTCTTCAAAGTCTAAATACCCTAGAGTCCTTGGATGGGCTTCTACTGTTAAGATTCTATTAACAGAAGCCAGGGGAAAAGCAGACTTGAGAAGGTGGAGAGAAAACAGACCATGATGGCTCTTTTACCTTTATCAAGATCTGTAAGAATCTGGGCTAGAACAGAATCATGATTCACCATATCCCAGAGCTAGAGAAAACTTTATTCCAAGGGAATTGCAGAGTGGGGTTAATTTTCTAAACTTAAGGACAACTGGGGTGATTTCAACAGTCACTTTCTTAATTGTTAGCTTCCCAAACCTCGCTAGGCAGATTCAGCATAGCCTAACTCTTGCCAGTATTGCCAAGTCCTTGGTTCATTCTGTTCCTTATCCTCCAAATTGGGTAATTCATTCTTTGTCAAATACTTGTGGGTGTTCTTGTATCTTGTGACCGTTTATACTTTTCCCAGTAACCGGTAAACTCTCTACCTTTCCAATTCTTCTGGGTTTCCAGGGAGACCAGACCTTTGGAGAACACGTTACTCAGTTCCTGCCTAAATTTACCTTGTCTGCCCCTGAGAACACAATGGGCAGCTGTATGGCAAGTGTTTGGCATATAGAAAGTATCCAAAATATTTTTCCTGTTTTATCTAAAAGTAGTTTGGGCATTTCTGGTGGTTCACATAAAAACTTTGGGTTTACGGATGGAGCCAAGCAACAAATTTCATCTGCAGATTTTATTTTCCATTAAAAAATGGGGCTGGGGTCAGGCACAGTGGTGCATGCCTGTAATCCCAGTGACTCAGGAGGCCAATGCAGGAGGATTGCATGTTAGAAGCCAGTCTCAGCAACTGAGTGAGGCCCTGAGTAACTTGGGGAGACCCTTTCTCAAAATAAAAAATAAAAGGTGCTGGGGATATAGCTCAGTGGCAGTGCACACTTGGGTTTAATCAACAGTGCCAAAAAGAAAAACCAAAAAAGCGGGGGGGGCCTGGGGGCAGTACCACATGTATTTAGGATGTATAAGGTCTGTTCAATCTCCAGCACCAAAATAAGAAAATGAATGCTATTTATGTCTTATTAATGACTAAAGTTTTCATATGCCCAAGACTATCTCAGTTCTTTTTTTGATTACTGTAAAGCATGTGCTCTTACTTTGGTTCAAATGTATAGTTTCCAAATATTCTGTCAGCCTACTATAAATCATGAGTTAGGGCTGTCCTCGTCATGAGGCATAAATCGTTTTTTGAGGCAATCACACTTGGCTTAGCCTGAGCTCACACCCAGCATTCCTGAGCAGACCTCTATGCTTAACTCCTAATGTAGCATTACTGAAAGTGCTTTTAATTCACAATATGGAATTCTGAAAGATGTTCTATCTTGTGATTGTCCTTGGGACTAAGAACCTGCCAATTATGCCCCTATCTCTAAATTTTCAGCCCAGATAATTTATAATTACTAACAGGCAGCAAATCCTCCTGCCTCCTTGTGCCACAAAGTCTCTGGTCTAGGCACCTTTCATCCAACAAATAAATACTGACCTCCTAATGTGTCCTTGGAACTTGTTTCCTTGAGACTTGTTCTGCCTGATCTTTGCTTATGTATACCTCTTCTTTCTTCACTTGAAATAAACTAAGACAATTCTTGAAAAAATTGAAGCCTCAGATTTTTTTTTATTTTGGTTCTTCCTCTCAAATCTCGTCTCTATAGCTTTCTCCAGGGTTTATTCTATAGTCCTTAGCATTTAAAATGGCACAATAACGAATGCCTTTCATATAATATTCAGAAAATTTGTGCTAAAGAACACCCATATTCCTTTCCTCCTTTGGCAGCCTTTCTAATCATTCACATCATAGATAGCTAAAGAGAAACAGTAGGCCACTCACTCCGATCACTGCTCCCCCAATAACCTGTCTAAGTCTTTCAGTTTACTGCCCAGGATTGTTATCTACTTCACTCATGCTGTATTTATCCAACCTTGTCTATAAATGGGGCACTGTTTACATCCCTGGGGGATAGGGAGATCTGAAAAAAACACAGTTCCAATCAAAAACTCATTTGTTAGCAATCGTTTATTGATTACTATATCCTAGGTACTATGATAAGAAGTAGGATACAGTGGTTGACAAAAACAGGCAAAACCCTTCCCATCATGCAACTTATCATTAAAGGAGTCATATGGGGATCATGTGTGTTGTGTTCACCACTGCATATCTTGCAGCACACAGTAAGTACCCAATAAATACTTGTTGGATGGAAGTATGTGACTGAATATGCAATTATAAATTGTGAGCAATGATATGAGTTGGGAAAAAACCAGGAAACATTTAGAGAAAATAGGAAGGCCTGTCTGAGGAAGTGACATACCAAGACCTAAAGGATGAGGAATAGCTAGCCCTGCCAAGAATGGAGATACAAGTATTCCAGAAGGAGCAGTAGGGGTAAGTATGTCTCAGGAGAGGGAACAGTATGGGTACAAGCCCTGAGATACATAAGAGCTTAACATGCTTTAGTGGGAAGACCACAGTGAGCCAGGGTAAAAGTGGTGCGGGATAAAAGGGTTCTCAAGACAAATAAAAGAAGCATGGTAGTCTTATAGGATGTTGCAAGGGGTGTGGATTTTATTCTAAGTGCAATGAGAAGTTATTTAATGGCTTTAAATAGGGGAGTCACAAGATTTAATTTGCATTTCTTAAAATCACATTTCTAATGAAAATACAATTGTGGGAAGAAAAATGGACATAACAACTCCTATTAGACTTGTTACAATCCATGGGAGATGGACTAAGGTAGCTATGATAAAATGAAGAGTCAAGATATACTTTGGAACAGAAATGACAGACTTGTTGACAGACTGGATGTAGGGGATGAGAGAAGAGGAAAACTAAGGGTGACTTCCAGCTTTCTAGTTTAAGCAACTGGGTGGGAGGAGTTGCCATTTTCTAAGACAAGGAAAATTGAGGGGGAAGGAAAAGTCCTGGGGTCTGTCACTGTTCATTTTTGACATGTTTTATTTGAAATGTCTGTGAGATATGTACGTATAAATGTCAAATAAGTGGTTGAATATTTGAATCTGAAGCTATCTAATATGGAAGACTAGACAAAGAAGTTTGTGGTAAGAGCCTAATAAATGATATAAAACTTAAATATTCAAAGGGAAATGTCATGGCTAACTTGGTTAATCAAAGCAATTTGTAGAAAAGAAGTTGGCATTTGAGAGCCAAAATAAAGATGATTAGGAAGAACACTCTAGGTAAGGGGAATGGAACAGCAAAGGTAGCGAAGGAGAAATCGTAAGGCATGTTCAGAAACTGAAAAAGAGTTCAGTTTGGATGGAATATAGCTTGTGTTTGGAATGTTGGAAAGTAAGTAAGAGTGGTTGAAGCCAGGTCACAAATGGTTTTGAGCACCATGCTAAGGAATTGGTATTGCGTTCAGTTGGCAACTGTCAGCACTAGCAAATCTTTGAACAAAGGCAAGGCATGATAAAACTGTTCAAAGCCATTTAGTGATATTGAATAGGGTTGACTGAGTGAGAATATGGGGCAAGGTAGGCCAGTTAAGAATCTATTTCAATGGCAAATGTGAGAGATATTTGAAAGGAAGATTATGATCATGTTAACCTAACCTTTTCAATGTCTTGCTTCTACACTAGATCATGGACTCTAGTAAGGTTGTAAGACACGTCCCAATTTCTCCACAGTGGTATTTAACACTAAAGGGACCTCATGCTGGTATGGTTTCATAATAAACAGGTAACACTTCATATTGTTCAAGGGAACCGACTCACACAGATAACTGTTGCCAGGAAAAAACATTGTGGGGTCGAGACCATGGGCTGTCAGGGAATGGGCCAGGGAGTCGATTGACAGCAAGTACTAGTAAAGATGAGTTGAATTTTTCCATCTTTTTCCTTTTAAAGCCCAATGCCTGTCTTCCTTCCTACTTTGCCCCTCACTTGTCCTACAAACATCCATAAAGGCAGAGCCTTCAATACTCTGAACTTTTCCTTCTACCAGATTCCCATTCATATTATTAATATTTGTACTAAGTCTTATGTTCTCCCAGCCCCCAAATAATAAACATATATCACTGAGAAAATGGTTGAATATGCTCCCTATCCCTCAGTAATATTTATACTTAGATAAAATGAGGCCTTGACTATCATGATCCAAATATCCAACATGAAAATTAATCATGTGGCAAGCTGAGGTGAGGTAAGGTGGTATGGTCGTGGGCAAGGATATCTTTAAGTACTCATTCTAATGGTGAAGTCTGGCTCTGGCCTTCTTTCCCATGTGGTCTCACTGGGCTATCTACGATGGGCTTCCTTTCAAAGGAAGTAAAATAAGTTTGTAAAAGTCTTCTGAAGTACCCCTGCAGAAGAAAAACAGAATGAGTAGCCAATGTACTTTCTCTAGCTAATCCTTTTACCACTGCTTGAGCCTACCTTGCTTTTACTATTTCTACACTTCCTATATTTTCACTGTTCATAATATTTTTTTGATGCTGGGGATCAAACCCAGGGCCTCATGCATGCTAGGCAAGCATTCTACCACTGAGTCACATTCCAACTCCTTGATGTTTTTATGTGTTCTTTGTTACTGTCCTTTGAGGAGCACCTGGAACTCTTTGGAGAGTATGCACCATATAAATGTAATACAGCAATGAATTAACAAAACATTTCATTTTACATGCATATAAGCTTTACTCTTTTTGATACTGAGGTCTACCCCTCACACTGGGGTGAAGGGTACGTAGGTATATTCTGAGAGACATCAGACAGATCTCCCTACTGTAAAATAATTCCCCCAATACCGGAAATTCCACAATTTGGTGATATGTATTTAAAATTGTTGAGCTTTGAAGATTCTTTTGTTTTTAAAGAATTCGTAATTAAAAAGCAAATAAGATGGATAAGCAGGTAGGTAGATGGGTCATGATTTAATCTTGGTTCCCTTTACATTAACCCACCACTCCTACCTAAAACATTTTTCCCATTCTGGATTTTGTGTGTCTTTGTTCATGCTGTTCTTTCAGAGGTAATGTTAAATTTAACCTAAGTAATAAATGGAATATTACATATATTCACAGTCTCTCATTTGATACCCAAATCCAAGCCTAATTGTTCCTTTAAAAAATAATTCATTTTTTTCAAATGTAAGAATAACAAGTTTATTATAGAAAATTTGAAAAAGGCAGGAAGATAGGAAGAAGAAAAAAATATCAACCACAATCCTACCACCTAAGGACAACAGGCATTAACAGTATGGCTGTGCTCATTCTTTAAACCTTAGTTTAGGTTCCATTTCTGGAGTGAGGCCTTCCTTGAGTTCCCTTCCCCTATTTCTATGTCATGTTTGTACCACTCACATGTACATACCATATAATTCAGTGTATAGTTAGGTAACTTGGTGTCTTGTGTTTCCAACTAGATTGTTAGAACCTTGGTAGGCTGAAACCATGAATACTTCAAAATTTATCAAGAAACACCAGGTATATTGGACCTAGTATTTGCTGACTAAGTTAACCAAAATGAATATGAACCATTTCAGAAAGGATATAAAATAGGCCAAGTACCTAGGTCATGAAAATTACAGCTTTCTGGTCACCTAGCTTGGTGACTCTTGTTTTTCTTTTCCTGGACTCTTGAAAGTCTATTTAACTGGTTTCTCTGTCTACACCATAACTGAATAAGCAGTAGAATGATTAAGATCCAGGATTTACTCAAAGATTTTCTACATAAGGCATAAAGGTGACAGAGAGAGGGAGAAAGAAGTTTTTGTGTGTGTTGGGAGGAAGAGAAAAGAGAAGAGAAGGGAGGGCAAGAGAAAAATAGAGAAGTATAGAAAAGAGTATATATAGAACACAGTCTGAAAAAAGAAGAATATATATATATGTGTGTATATATATATATATATATATATATATATATATATATATATATATATATATATGGTCTGGTGCTCAATCCAGTATGTGATTTGCCTCCAGCACTGTGTACAGGATCCCATCCACTTGTTCTGAGTCATACCCGATCTCACGAAGCTCCAAGTGAGGGAGGACAGAAGTAAGAAGATAGCTGACGTGGATACGCAGTCGCGTAAGCTTTGCCAAAGCCCTGTATGACAGAGTGAGGGGGCAGGAGAAGAGATGACATGAAGTCATTAGCCAACATAATAAAATGAAGTCCCTTCAAAATGGGCCTACATTTCTCAACAATTGTTTCCATTAGCTAAAAGAAAGAAGAAAGCACAATGCCACCAAGCACAGGGAAATTAGAGCTGAGGCTTTCTAAGATGTAATTATCCAGTCGTTGGTGGCCTATGAATTAAGGCTTCCTCCCTCATCTATGACCATTAACTGGGGTCCTAAGGGATATTTCCCATTAGCACTCACAAGCTGATAACTAAACCCTAGTAATTAACCTTTCTAGGTCATCTCCCTCTGGGGTCCGGTAGGAGACCTGAGCCTTCCGTAGCACTTCCAGGTGTGTTTCTGTCTCCTTCAGTTTCTCTTGTAATTCTTGCTTTTCCTCTTTGGTTCTTTCTAGCTCAGCTTTCAGAATCTGGAATTCAGCTTGGCGATAACCCATGTGTTTCTTGCTCCAGTATAACCCTTCTGTCTCCTGCGTACTATAGGTCACCAATTCATGTTGAACTTTCTTGAATTCAGAATGCCAGTGATTCCTCTCCTGTTCCAGCTCCTCCACCTGAAGTCCAAGAAACAGAAATTCAATGAACCCACATACTACTGAAAGCTTAAGAGAGTGCACAGAATTGTTCTTACTATATTTACCCTGTGATTCCATTATACATATTCCTCTTTCCTGTAATTATAGAAATTTCTTTTCAACCCTAAAATATAGGTGGGAAGCCCATATGGCTCACTCAATCTGAAACATACCACAGAATGGTACATTGACATATTTTGTTTACAGGCCTCAGAACATGAAACCATCAGAGCACCAACACCCCATACCCTTGGTTACAAAGAGCTCTAATTCCTAGTGGTAAGATGTTGTCCAAACCTTTTGCTGGAACAAATTTCTTTCAGCCAAAACACGTTCCAATTTTTCTGTGGTTCTTTTCAATTCTTCCAGTTCTCTCTGGTTCTTCATCTTTGGTGTATTACGACCTCCATTCTCCTCATAGCCTCTTCCTTTCTCCCCAATGGCTGCTGCAGGTGTTGCAGCAGAGGCCACAGAAGAATAAGGCACTGGGTTCCAGGATTCAACAGTTTTTCTTCTCTCAGCAAGCTCCTCTCTGTTAAAAGGGATTAGCTGAATGGGGGCTCCCGAATCTCTAACACCTTTTGCAACACCAACAACAGCTACGAAAGGTCCCTTGTTCACTTCTTCTTTGTTTATGCTTGTGCTACCTCTATTGGATTCTCCTCTATTGGATTCTTCTGCTACCAGTCTTGGCATCTGATCTTCTAAATCTTCAGGAAGCAGGGACCCTTGGCGTTGGTCTTGGGCCCCTGGATAAAGAACAGACACTTCCCTATTCTGTCCTGTATTCTTGCTTGCTTCTGGGTATTCTGGGAAAAGGCATGGTGGTGTACTTCTCTCAGAACTTGATTTATCATGACTGTTCTCCCCTTCTGGGTAGGCAAGAGCTGCCTCTACCTTCCTAAAAGAGCCAGGCATGGAATAATCTAGAGGAGATGTCGTCATCTCATTCTGGAGCCTTCTTCGTTTCTCCACAGGTTCCTCACCTAGAATCCATTTGTATTTACTGTAAGAAGAGGAAATTAAATTATAAGTGGTCATAACACATGTTAAGTATGTTCTTATGCTATGGAGCACTCCTCAAATTTCCCACATTAAAACTGCCTTTAGATGTCACTAACAGATTCTTTCATAAGAGAAACATATCACTAAACTATGGTTAAATCATTAAACTATGGCTTAGCAGTTATATTCCCTTTTTCTTTATGAAGTTACTCAGCCTCATGTATGTCATTAGAGTAACCAAAAAAATATAGCATAGTAACTTTACCTCCAAGCCTCAATCCCTTCATTCATGCAATCGGCTGAGTTAGTAACTTTTTAAAAGTATTTTTGAATTGTCAATAGACCTTTATTTTATTTGTTTATTTTTATGTGATGCTGAGGATCAAACCCAGTGCCTCACACATACTAGGCAAGTGCTCTACCTCTGAGCTGCAACCCCAGTCCCAGAAACTGTTATTTTTTTTTCTCAAGTCTCCACATCTTTATTTTTTCCTAACTGTTTTTATAATAGCGAACACTTGGGGCTTGAGTAAGCGGAGCCAGCCCTGCCCTAGGTGCTTTCACATTAGCCTGACTTCATCTTTGTAACAACCCAGCAAAGTAGGCACTATCATTATGTCCTTGCTGCAGATGGAGGCACAGAGGTGTTGAGTAACCTGCACAAGTCACACAGCTGGGATTCAAAGTCAGGACTCAGGTCCCAAGTACAAACTCCTCTCGTGGGCTGCCTTCAGGTGGGCTCCATCCTAACCGCCAAGTCATGCCCATCCCGCAGCACAAGCGTGTGATTTATTCAGCCGTTACCCAATGGCTAGAGCCCTGACAACTTTTTTTTTTAATTTATTTTTATTGTAAACAAATGGGATACATGTTGTTTCTGTTTGTACATGGAGTAACAGTATACCATTTGCATATTCATACATTTACATAGAGTAATGATGTTTGATTCATTCTGTTATTTTTTTCCTTTCCCCCACCCTTCCCACCTCTCTTTTCCCTCTATACAGTCCCTCCTTCCTCCATTCTTGCCCCCCTCCCACCCCCCATTACGTGTCATCATCTGCTTATCAGTGAGATTGTTCATCTTTTGGATTTTTGAGATTGGCTTATCTCACTTAACATATTCTCCAATTTCATCCATTTGCCTGCAAATGCCATAATTTTATTATTCTTTATAGCTGAGTAATATTCCATTGTATATATATATACCACAGTTTCTTTATCCATTCATCAATTGAAGGACATCTAGGTTGGTTCCATAGTCTGGCTATAGTGAATTGAGCAGCTATGAACATTGATGTGGCTGTATCTCTGTAGTATGCTGATTTTAAGTCCTTTGGGTATAGGCCGAGGAGTGGGATAGCTGGGTCAAATGGTAGGTCCATTCCAAGTTTTCTAAGGAATCTCCACACTGCTTTCCAGATTGGCTACACTAATTTGCAGTCCCACCAGCAATGTACGAGTGCACCTTTTTCCCCTCATCCTCTCCAACACCTATTGTTGCTTGTATTCTTGATAATCGCCATTCTAATTGGGGTGAGATGGAATCTTAGTGTAGTTTTGATTTGCATTTCTCTTATTACTAAAGATGGTGAACATTTTTTCATATGTTTCCAGAAACTGGTTTTAAGGGAGAGGTGAAATTGAAAGGTTTAAAAGGTGAGCATCTGGACAAAACAGGATTAGGCTGTGCTTGATAAAAATTCTAAAAATTAATTTGAAACTAACCTGACTGAGAAGTTTCCTAAATGCAAGTACAGGAAGACAAACAAAAATATACACACAAAATCCCCTAACAGAGGAACAGAATAAAAAGGTCATAAAAATCTACTTGTGTATGCAGAGAATAAAACAAGCTTGTTAATTTTGAAGTGCCACAAAACCTTCCATTATCAAAGAATTATGCACATTTTTATATTGCAACAGAACACCATAAAATTGTTTTGCTAGCCAACTGGATTGTGGCTATTGCCCATTATTCACTTGTAAAAGTTAATTAAAACACAAGGCACTAGTCAGAAACAAAGAAAGTGAATTATCCAATTCTAGTCATTTCCCCATTGTGACAAAAACCTCTTCTTGGTCAGGCACAAACAGGCACTCCCTCAGTTTTTCAGAGAAGTCCAGGATGATAGCCTCAAATTACCTTTCATTTTTGGCTGCTGCTATAAGCACTAACAGTTGAAGCAAAACAATTGACACCAGAGAAATCCATAGGCATCTTTATATCATGCAGCAGGATGGGAACCCCATTGTTGTCCTTATAATTACCTTCTCTCCAGTAACCAAAAAAATCAAAGTAAAAATCAACTTTCAAACTTCCTATGAGAAAGAATCAGGCATATTATTAGGCACATCATAGTACCTCAAGGTTGCCCACATATCTGCAATTTATGAGAACATCTGTAAGACATCCTAAACCTTAGCTTCTTATAATGCCCTGTATGTTCTTCAGAAATAAAAACTGGCCTGCCATCTCAATAGAACTGGTGTTGGCCTTAAAGGAAGAGCAAAAGGATTTAGGGGCATCCATATCTAAATATGCATCCATATTTAAATATATATAAGTGGCACCAGAGATGGTCCATTTAGCTCTAGTACTGAGGAAGACAGCAAAACGTTGGCAGGAATGAAGGAAATGCATACATAACAGTAGATAGCATTTTAACTAAGTTTTATGAAAGGCAATAAAAGTCATATTATTTGCCTTATCTTTATTTTTCCACCTTTAAGTGTTCCGTCCTTAACTATCATTTCTTCTGACCCTAAATTCCTTCTTCTTAGTAACCCCATGCAACCTCTGGGCAAAACTTCCCTATTCTCTCAAGTCCTGAGATCTATTGTATTTCCAAAAGCCTATCAACATGGTTCCCCTGGATGCCCCACAGGTATCTTAGTATATATAAAATTGACTTTTCATGTTTACCTTCAAACCTGCTCCTTCTCCTGTTTCCTACTTGTGTTACCACCACCAGACCGTAATTATTATAGAATTTTACAGTGATTTATACACTATCAAGCTCTCACTACCTCTCCTGGACTATTGGAATGGCTTCCTCTGGTCTCTGGTTTCCTCTTCTTTTACTTCCAGATCACCAACTGCCATGTTAATCTTGCTGAAGCATTGCTCTCATTATGTTACTCGTCTATTTAAAACCTTTATTTGTGGCTTTCCACAACACAAATGCTCAAATGTCTTAGCTTGGCATTCATGCCTCTGTCACAAATCATAGGAAACATTATTGAGCACTTACTTTATGCCAGACAGTGTGATAACTATTCAACATGTATAGTTTTATCTAATTCTCCCAATAACCTTGAGGTAAGTGGTACCACTATCTGAATGTTTTTTAAGCAGATGCATAGGAAAAGGTTAAATAACTTTCTGAAGTTACCTAGTAAGTAGCAGAGCTGGAACATAATTTGGTCTAACTTCATCTCCTATTACCCACTTCACAAACACCAGCCAAACTGAAAGTCCATGATTTCTTTTTTTAAACATATATTTTTAGTTGTTGTTGGATCTTTATTTTTTATTTATTTCTATGTGGTGCTGAGAATCAAACCCAGTGCCCCACACATGCTAGGCAAGCGCTCTACCACTGAGCCACAACTCCAGCCCCCATGATTTCTTATGTTGCTTCTTTTGATAAGAATGCCCTTGTCCTTCCTAATACTACATATTTAAAAGCAACTCAAATGCTACCTCTGACTTCCTAAAAAACTTTTTAGCACTCTCTTATAATATGTATTGATCACTGTACAATGTGTATGTATGCATCCTAGATAACCTTTCAAGAATAAAAGCAAAACATCCTTGACATAAGAGAAATTAATGAACAGTGCTAGACACAGATAAGGGAAAAAACCCTTTCATGTAAGTGGCCATCAAGAAAGAACTGTTATAAAAATGTAAGAAAAATAATTGGATTTTTACTTATTGCTTCTATACTTCTCTGGAAAGTCTGGCTCTTCCTCTAAGAACTAATTCTCATTCCAGACTTACTCATTTAGTAAAGATTAATTATGGGTTTTATGTCCTAGGAATTCTTCTCCAACTATGTGGTTTCTTCTCATTTTATTTCTTATTTTTGTCATAGTTCACCAAGGTCAATTTATATATACATTTTGATTTATTTACTCTTTTAAGTATTTTACATTTTCTGACAAAAATAAACATATATTATGTTTCAGCTCTTTAAAATGCTTTCTGAGAGGTTTCTATATTGGACCACTATCAGTTTAGTATTTCCTAACCAAGACAGAGATGCTAAATTCAAATGATGATATTTTATTTTTTTATTCCACATTTCCTACTATGCTTAAGGCACAATGTAGTCAAAAATAAGGACCAAAACGTGGCTCCTTTATAGTGCATATGCACTCCTCATACTCACGATGAAACATTTTAACATTTTTATCAAAATATAAAGGCCATAAATCCAACCATTTAAAGTGTACAATTCAATGGTTTTAGTATATTAGAGTTGTATAAACCATCACACAATCTAAGTTTAGAAAATTTATATCATACCAAGAGAAACCTCTTACGCATTAGCAGTCACTTTCCACACTTCCACCTACTTCTTGGCAATCTAATTTATGTCTCTATATATCTGGAATAGGCAAACCTATTCTAGGCACTTCATATAAATAATTATTTTGAGATTGGGTATTACTATATTGCCCAGGCTGGCCTTGAAATCGTGGGCTCAACTGATTCTACTATATCAACCTCCTGAGTAGTTGGGACTACAGATATGCATTGCCATGCCCAGCTTTTTGTGGTCTTTGGTTCACTTTTATTTTCTTTTAGTTTTTTTTTTTAACAATGCTGGGGTTCAAACCTAGGGCCTTGCCCATGTTAGGCAAGCACTCTCACTTAGCTACATCCCTAGCCTCTTTTATAGTTTTTGCATTTGTCTTCTTCCACTTAGTGATTTCAAGGTTCACACATGTTGCAGCAAGTATCCATATTTAATCGCTGCTATGTTGTGGGTAACATTTGAGTGGGTCTCCTAAAGGTTCATTTGCTGAAATTTAATCTCCATTGTGAGATATTAAGAGGGTGAAAACACAATTCAGCTATGGTGTTTAGAGGTAGAGTTTTGGGGAACTGATTAGGATTAGACAAGATAATTAGGGCCAAGCCCCCAGGATTAAATATAAGTGGCTATAAAAGAGAGAGAGATCAGAGGATACAGATATAGACAGACCTGGGCACTCACTGTCTCTTGTCATGTGAGGGCCTACACCACCTCAGGACACTGTCAGCAAGATGGCCTTTACTAGACCTGGTGTCA
Source organism: Sciurus vulgaris (assembly GCF_902686455.1). NCBI lineage: Eukaryota > Metazoa > Chordata > Mammalia > Rodentia > Sciuridae > Sciurus > Sciurus vulgaris. The sequence goes on along the minus strand of NC_136471.1, from coordinate 44,203,400 downwards.
TGCTGTTTGAACTTATAGCCTCCAGAACTGAGTTAAGTAAACCTATTTTCTTTATAAAGTTCCCAGCCCCAGGTATTTCATTATGATAACAAAAAACTGACTACTATAATACCATTTATGGCTGAGTGATATTCTATTGTTTGGATATTAATCTATTCATCAGTTGATAGATATTTAGGTGGTTTCTTTTTTTTTTTTTTTTTGGTACTGAAGACTGAACCCAGGGGTGTTTTTACCAGTGAGCTACATCCCCAGTTCTTTTTATTGATATGGTAGCAACTATGTCTGCTATTTAGCTTTTTGTTTTCTATGTGTCATGACTTCTTTGTTTTTTGACCCTCCTTTATTGGTCCGCTTTTACAGTTTGTGGATGTTTTCCAGTATCACATTTACAAATCTAACAATAGTATATTATTATTATTTTAGACAGTGTTGTATTTTTTGGAGAAAACCCAAAGAAGAAAGCAGAGCAAGTACATATTTATAGATTTTGTTGTATTAGCCTTCTTTTTTTAGGTTCTAGGGATTGAACCCAGGAATTTTCTACCACTGAGCTATATCCCCCACCATTTCAGTTTCATTTCATTTTTATTTTGAGACATGGTTTTACTAAGTTGCTGAGGCTGGGCTTGAACTTACAATTCTCCTGCCTCAGTTTCCCATGTTGCTCAAATTACAGGCATGTGCCACCACACCTGGAGGTACCATTTTTTTGTTCTCTTGATTTTTGACTGTGGATCTGAATCAATATCTGATATTATTCTTATTCTAGTATACCTTTGTTCCCATCCAACTCCTTCATATAGTTATTGTCAAATATATCTGTATATATTATAAGCCCAATGATAAAATGATACATCAAATTATATTAAAATATGTATTGTTTTATGTAGTTATTCTTTAAACTGGTTAAGAATAGAAAGAGGAAGAAATATACCATTATAATTTCCTTTATAATTAGTTACATAGTTACCTTTACCAGTATTCTTTGCTTTTTCATATGAATTCAGATTACAGTCTGGCATCACTGTGCTTTCACTTTGGAGAACTTCCTTTAGTATTTCTTATAAGAAAAGTCTTCTAGCAACAAATTCCTTTCAGTTTTTGTTTACCTGGGAATACAGTTAATTCATCTTCATTTCCTAATGCAAATTCTACTGGAATAAAAATTCTTGGTCGACAGTCTTTTTTTTTTAAGTACTTGAATACACCATCTTTCTTAGTCTGTTTTTTGTTGTTGTTATAACAGAATACCTGATATTGGATAACTTATAAAGGGAAGGTTTGTTTTTGTTCACAGTTCTGGAAGTTACCAAGCGGTAGCCACAACTGGCTTGCCTCTGGTGAGGATCTCATGGCAGAAAGTGGAAGAACAAGCAGGCAAGGGCAAAGAGATTACATGGGTGAGAGAGAAAGCAAGAAAAAGTTGAGGAAACTGAACTTTTATAACTATCCTCTTTGAAAGCAACTAAACCATTCTCCAAAAGAATGATATTAATCCCTTCATGAGTGCACTGCCTCCATGACCTCAACCATCTCTTAAAGGCTCCCAAACTCTCAAAACTGTTACAGTGGCAATTAAATACCAACATGAGTTTAGACTGAAATGAACCATATCCAAACTATAGCAGCAACTCATGGCTTTCTCTCTATTGCTTCTGATGAGAAGTCAGCTCTTATTGAGGTTCTCTTGTATACGATGAATCAGTTCATCTTTCTACTTAAGAGATTTTGTTTCTGCCTTGGACTTTCAGTATTTTCACTACGATGTGTCTACCTGTTAATCTCTTTGCATTTATCCTAATTCAAATTCATTGACCTTATATGTGTAGATTAATGCTATTCATAAAATTTGGGGAGTTTTCAGTTACTTTTGGAGTATTCTCCTATCTCTTTCCTTCTCTCTTCTCTTTGTACTGTTATGTACCTTTGATGCACATTTTTGTGAGGCTCTCTTCATTTTTTCCCTCTGTGTTCTTTAGGTTGCATAGTTTATATAATTGATCTCTTTAAATGTACTGATTCTGTCTTCTTCCTACTCTAATGTACTTTGGAGAATTCTTCATTTCAGTTACTGTACTTTCCATGTCCAGAATTTCTATTTGGTTCTTTAAAAATAATTTCTGTCCCTTTACTGATATTACATATTTGATGAGACACTGCCATTATACCTTAATTTTTTGGACATAGTCTCCCTTAGTTCTTTGAAGGTATTTTTAATGGCTGCTTTGAAGTGTTTGTCTGCTAAATTCAACACCCGAGTCTCTCTCTTTCTCTCTCTCTTTTTTTTTTTTTTTTTTTTTTTTTTTTTTTTTTTTTTTTTTGCGGTGCTGGGGATTGAACCCAGGGCCTTGTGCTTACGAGGCAAGCACGCTACCAACTAAGCTATATCCCCAGCCCACCATCTGAGTCTCTTCAAGAGCAGTTTTTATTGCCTGCTTTTATTCCTATGTTCAGGTCACATTTTCCTGTTTCTTCGCATGTTTCATAAATTTTGTTGATAACTGGATATTTTAGATAATATGTCACAGCAACTGTGGACTGTGATTCCCCCCTCCCACAGGGATTGCCATTGTTGCTGTTTGCTTGGTTTTTAATTGGGTGCCTTGGTAGAACTGACTCCAAGAATTCTATTTTCCCTTCAGTGTAAAACCTCTGATATCATTGCTCATATGCTTTTCTTGATTTTATTCTTTTACCTGGAAACTTAGGGTTCATTCCTGGTTCTGCAGAGGCCACTTGTTGATCAAATGCTGTACTTTTGTCCCCTTAGCCTATTAGGTTTTTACCCTTTGCTATTGAATATGTGTGTGGCCTGGAAGCTGCTATCAAAGTTCAATGAGTTTATGTTTCTGCACCACATTCACTCAGATACTAGTTGTTTAGATTTCCCTTGTTCAATCACTCCTGAGAGAATATAGCCTTGAGCATATATATTCTTTCAGATTACCAGGGATGTGTGTGATTTTATTTTATTTAAAAGAATTTTTTTAGATGTCAATAGATCTTTACTTTATTCATTTATTTTATATGTGGTGCTGAGAATTGAACCCAGTGCCTCACACATGCTAGGCAAGCACTCTACCACTGAGTCACAACCCCAGCCCTGTGATTTTATTTTTAAGCGTGGCTTCCTAGAAGTTGCCTCTGGGTCAGAGTATTATTTTAATCATTGGTTGGTCCCAGGTAGTACTTAAGCCCCTATGCCAGTGAGGTTGTTTGATCTGTACACAGCTTGGGGACTGGTTTCATGTCTACCTTATGTCCTGTTCTGATTGCTATCTTAGTGGGTGCCAACTTGTGCTTATGCACAGCCTTCCTGACATACAGGTTTTGACTATGATACCAGGAGACCTCTTCTTGACTATCTTTCCCTGATTCTCTATTACCAAACTTCTGATTATTTGACCACATTTTGGTTTCAATTTGTATCATGGACTTATGAGTGCCCTCTTAATTGTTCTGAACCATGTTTTTTTTTTAAGTTTTTGACAATGCCCTTAAGCACTGTCATAAAATCACACAGCCAATTTCTTCAGGTAGAGTTGTGGAGTTCATCCTGAAGGCCTGCCTCTCTCTAAGCAGAACCCCTGCAACCCTATGTAAGAGCTGGAGGCAGGCAGTGGCTTTTCAAGAGTGAAATTCCTTCTTTATGAAAGGGGGTGGGATGATTTTTTGCTAACTCTTAACAGTATAAACCTCTGATCAATGAGAAAGCTGGTGCTTGAGCAGTAGGGGCCTAATATTGTCATCCTGTTGTTCTTGTGTGACTGTCTCCACCCTACAAGTGGAGGCTGAGTGAGGAAAGTGAAAACTGAGTGGGAAAAGAAAGGCTAGTCCTTCTGAGATTTTATAATACAGAACTGAGGAAGATGAAAAAAGTGAGAGGCCTGCCCCTCCTAGTTTAAACCATAGCTTTAGACAAGGAGCTAAGGGAAGAAGAAGTTCCTATCTTTTATATCACACCCACCTGGATTAAAGCTCCCTTAAGTAGTTTCCATAAAGCTGGGCTTGAAGGGGTTGGGGATGGGAGCAGGTCGTGGTTCAAATGCCATTGACTCTTGCTGTTATTCCTGAGATTTAGTAGATTTTCTTGAATTAATATTTCTCTATCTGCTATATACAGGAACTCTGAATTTTTGGAATAATTTTTACAAGTTAAAAGACTCTTTGTTGGTAAAAGAATCCATTGTGCTCCCCACTTCTCCATTCTAGAAGTTGTTCTCTCGGATTATATTTTATATGGCCTTTGAATCTTATTTATTTGGAAAATTGTTTTTACCCCTTGCTATTTTTTCAAATATTTTTTTATAAACATATTAGGATGCCTTTCCTCCTCTCTCTCTCTCCACCATTAATTGCAGTGTAATTGAGATACTTTTTGGTTTTCCTTTAAAAGAACTAAATTTTGGTTATCCTTTAAAAACATGAACTAAACTAGCTTTTGAAATAATTTACCCAAAATGACTACATAAGTTACAGCCATTAATTCTTGTCTTTGTAAGTAAACATAAGGACTAAAACTATTTTAGACGTTAGTTTGTACCACTTATAAGGAAACTAGCGTGTATGAGGAATATTTACACATAAAACTTACTACTGTAAGCTCCTTCATCTTGGATCCCATTATTATCATAGAACAATTCCTTTCATACAGATAGCACTCAACTATATGTAGAAAGAATGATAGGAAGGAGTTACTTCCTTTAACAGAAATAAACTGTCATCCCCTAAAAGGTTATGCTGGCTTGCATACTAGCTGAACCTATTCCTTATTGCAGATCCTCTCCTCCTCTTAGATATGAGGCTCATAAAGTTATTTCCAATTACACCTCTAGAGACCCTACTATCCTATCGCATTACAACTTCTTAAAGTTCTTATGGACAGGCTTTATTTTATCTAGAGTTAGTAAACTGAACTACATGACTCAAGGACTCATCAGTTTTAGGTTTTGATAACAAAGGTGACCTTTATAACTCTTGATTAAACCTATTCTTCCCTAAACACTGTTATATCAGAAAACCTGTATATTTTATTAAACTTGTGAGAGCTTCATTTTACCCCTAAAATGGCAGACTCTCCCTAAAGTTTTTGGGACAGGGCCTCTCTATGTTGTTGCGGCACCTGAAATTCCTGGTTCAAACAATCCTCCTGCCTCAATCTACTGAGCAGCTGGGACTACTGGAGCATGCCTTTGTGCCTGGCTCTCCGGTCAGTTTGAATCCCCCTAACATGTAGCTTGAAATAACATAATTATCATTAACTAACCTTACGTAACACATATAATATTAGCAAAATCAGGCTCATATATCTTTTCCTTACAGCCTAAATATATATATATATATATATACACACACACACATGTGTATATATATATAGATAGATATAGATATATAATTCTATAAAAACTCATACAAAAATTCTAATAAAAACTGATTAAGTATGCCACCCAATGGATGTACTATAGTACTGCACTCATAAAATACATAATATAATACACAACTTTGCATTTGTAATCTCTTGAAGTTACAAAAACTGCTATAGAGTTATAAAAGAAATACTGGGGGAAAAAAAAGGAAAAGTGGCCATAGTAGGGAAAGGATTCAAAAGCAATGATATGGGTATCTCCATAAGACCAAGGTGGGGAGGTGAAAATGTGCTTCAAAAACACATAGTAGGGGCTGGGGTTGTGGCTCAGTGGTAGAGTGCTTGCCTAACATGTAAGAGGCACTGGGTTCAATTCTCAATACCACATAAAAAATAAATAAATAAAATAAGCCCAGCATTTGAAAAAAACACATAGTACTTACTGCACAGTCCTCCAAACTTACAATGAGAGTTGAAAAGTATAGATGGGAATAGGGCAGAGTTATATTCTGAAACTAAAGCTGGACTGTATTCTTTACCTCCTTGCTACAAAATTCAATCTTAGAAATTGCTCCTTGAGTATCACACAGATTTAGCCATGACTTATTGTGTACCTACTATATTCCAAGGCACTGTTCAGATGTTTTCGTACAGATTCTCATCTAAATCTTTTAAGTTGCATTATTATCACTGTTTTTATTATTTTTTGTTTGTTTTTGTGGTTTGGTATCAAATCCACAGCCTTGAACATGTTAGGCTAGTGCTCTACCACAGAGCTACACCCATAGCCCAGGTGTTTAAATATTTTAAAATATTGATGTCCATAAATTACTCCAAATAAAGTACAGACTCAACAGATGAAAAAAAGGTGTTTCATTAGCTCTGCTCTTAAGAGTTTATTTTCTTTAGAGACTGTTTGCCCATGTTCAGGGGGTCTTGACTTTCCTCCATTATCTACAGGGTTTAATTTGGAAGAATCACTGAATAGGGGACTTGCACATTTGTACACTTGTACATATTTTTAACTAGATGAGAGGCTGAAAAGACCTACCCAAAAGCAATGGATAGGGAAAGACTCAGTGACACTGGGGGTAAAAAAAGAATCACAAAACAGAATTCATTTTACTCTAGGATATAATCTATTGTCTGAATCCAATATGTTAAGAAGATACCAAAACTGAAAAGGATCGATGAGAATTTCACATCCATTATATAAAAGTCATGTTACTGATGACTACAGAAGATTCTACCATCGGAGAGCAACTTAGTGCCTGCCCTATGACTTGGCTCTACCAGAGTGAGAAGCACAGTAGAGAGGAGAAAGCAAGGAATCATAATTAGGAGTACTGAGTTCATTGTTGCAGCAATATAGGGGCATTCATATCCTTTAGCACTTTAAATATTCCTAATATTTAAGAAAATGAATAGTTATGCTCATTCCCATTATAAGGACTGATAAAATAACACTAATGATGTGCTTGAAGATGAACAAGTAAGGCCCAAACTTGACTTTTTACTAATTCAGTCCCAAAGGACTTTAGTATCCAAACACTTATGGAAAGGAACAATGTTTAACTACATAACATTATCTTATTTTTATATATAGCACTTAATGATTTTGAAAAAGTTGTTATGCCCATATTTCATCTGCATGATTCCCAATATAATATGAACACATAATATATAAAAGCATCAGGAAGTTATCACCTTGAAAATATGTAGACTTGATATGTCAGTTGTAAGGTGGAAAAATTGGGGGTATATAAACCATACATTTCTATCAACCCCAAATTGTATTTCTTCTTGTTAATTTTATACAAGGCTTTAGTAAAAATATAGACACAATAAGACACACCAACTTACTTTATAGAAAAATAGACCCTGAGGATTACTATTGACAATACAGTATATATTTTAGTCACCTGGAAAACTGAAAAACACTGGAATCCAGAGGTTTAAGTTGAAGAGAAGGTGATCTGCTTTCTTCTCCAACAGATGGAAGGAGGGTAGGGCTATCAATTCTCTCATATCCAATTGTCTTGTCATTCAGTCCAACAATATCTTGAACAGAAGGAATCTTTGGTGGATTACTGAATGCCTAGCAAAGAAAGAAATGATTCATAAAAATCCCAAATTAAAACCAAACACTAAAGGATGAGTCAATCCTTCTGATGCTAGGAAAGAACGCTTGGCTAAATAAAAAGAAACTGTTTCCTACACAAAACAAACAGCGCGCAGAAATGTACACTAGAACAATGAACCCAGGCACATTCAGTTATTAACCTTATCAACTACATACCAACAGACCTCCCCCAACTCACTTATTGGCTCCTAGAATTATCCTACTCATGAGATAAACCAAGGCCCCCAATCACTGTCTATTTCTATCTTGTGACCCAGTTGAAGGCTGGGTTTTCATTCTTCTGATATCTGTGATGAGAGCAGGAGTGGAGGGAAAAAGCATTGCAGCAAGTGTCTGTGCTGGTTTGGGAGAAATGCATGCAGGAGATAACATATATTCACAGTGCACACACACAGAGACATGCATTTGGGATCTTGTGGGAGAGCCAGCTTATGAAGATAGTATGAATGATTAAGGTAAAGGAATATAAAGGGGAGGTAAACTGAATGAGGACAGAGCAGTCCTAGGAAATCTCCTGATCTTTATATCAGACTATTAAAGTCAAGACATTAGGATATAAAACCTGATTACTCATATGCCTGGGTTTTGGAAGGATATCAGAAGAATTCATATTAAATTGTCTCTATCCTCACCAGTCTGACCTACCCTGATTGAGTGGGTGAAAGGTGAATCTAACATGCGACTAGCAGGTCTCTCTGGGAAACAGGGTCAAGAGGGAAATCATGCAGAATGGCAAGGTTGGGTGGGGAAGATATATGGGTGCTATGGTGGCTGTCAGGAGAGGAGTGTCCCTGAAAGGACGGCCAACCTTATTGCACCCTTCAGCGTCCGGAGCTGGGCAACCATGTCCGAGAGACAGTGCTCCTGAAAATTCAAAACAGCAGAGTCTTTATAAAGCCAGCCAGCCTGAAAGCAGGGATCAGGGAGAGGCACAAAGAACCACCCTTTCTTCCCAAGAGGAAGGAGGAAGGAATCATCCCTGAATCCTGGAAGAAAGGAGACAGGAAAACCAGACACTCAACAGGAGCAGCCTGTAGGAAGATGGGACACAACCCTGAATATTCTGTGATGCCAAAACAGTATTGTCCAAAATTAGTACTGAATCCAAATCTGGAAAATAAATGATTTGACTCTTCTATTTTAGGTGGTCTGAGCATCAGTTACAGCAGATCAACACAAACCCAAAGATCCAATAAAAAGAAAAGACCACAAGAAGAAATGGTTATTTCTATGTAGATTTCAATATTTCTGCTTTCTTCAACCTATATCTTCTGTTGGGGAAAATTGTGTGTGAGAAAAGGAAGGGAGTGGACTATCTCTCACCTGGAGGTTCTCATTTTCCATAGGTATCTTCTTCTTCTCAACAGATTGATCTCTAGAAAATAAAAGTGCTATTTAGTTCTCTCATGAAATGCCTCGATTGGAAGTGGGTTACCCATTACAGATTTAGGTTATAATGTTCATTTCAAGTTAGAAATAGTGTGATCCTCATTGAGTAACTAAGGGTCCCTTCATGAACTATACTACTGAAGGAAGTTTTCAAATGCTATCCCTCTCAGAGAAAGAGAGAGAGAGAGAGAAAGAGAGAGAGAGAGAGAAAGTGCAGGGGGGAGGGAGGGAGAGAGAGAGAGGGAGACTCTAAAGATAATCACAGTTGAGACATTCAGGAGATGGTAAGAAGGATAAAGAATTGGCAAAACAGAGAGCTAAGGAGGAAAACCTTAAGAACACCAAAAATTATTTTCTTCTCAAAAATCTGTCTTAATACAAAGGGGTCAGGCACTTCTACTCTAGGATATAGAACATTGCCTCATGCATACTCAACTGTTTCTTAGTTTTGCTCAAATATAAGTCTTCATCAATGAGTTCTTGTTCCTCTGGAACAGAGCATCTCCTGCAGAACAGAGAATAAATCATCTTTTGGAAGCAAATGTGTTCTTCACTTTTACCATTTACTTTCCTTACCACTATGACTGGGCAGTTTAACAATCCTCTAATATTACAGACTTCAGTACACTCACAGTACAAAATCTTGCTATATGTAAAACATGAGGAAGAAAATTTTATGAGTAAAAACTGAAAGAGTACTGAAAATTTATTTAATGGTCAAAAACAATCTTAAAAACAAATAAAACAGTCATTAGAAACTATGGTATATCCATTTTATAAGGGAGTAAAACAGCCTGGAAGCCTGTTTCCTAGACTAAGTGTAAACAGACAAAAATAAAGTATTAAAAATGAAGCGTCTAAGAACTCAGTCCCAAATTCTAATCACATGATCTCATTTATTCTCCATGAAAAGATACTTAGGCACATCTGGAAACTATTAGATTTCATTTGCTTAATTTTCTCCATTTTAGACATTTTCCCCTAAAAAGCAGACTCTGTTGAAGAATATTTTTTTCTATTAGCATTTATCCTGAAAAAAAAAAACAGTCTTAAGAAAGTCACAATGGATTGAAGCAAAATGACTTATTATGGGTATATGTAATTACTGAGTCAAATAAAAAGTTGTTAAAGTTAATACACATGGATATATGCCAGGCAATATTTACAGGTTGAATGCTGAAAGCAACACATGGTACATCAGGAAGACAAACTTTTAAACAAATAGCACTGAATGTACAATAGGTACTGTTTACATTGATTCTCAATAGGAAACATATAAAAATCAATTCAACCTGGAATATAAAGACCTTGTTCATCAAGAATTTAAAATCTCTCTGGAAGAGCAAAAGCATATACATATAAAAAAATCCCCCAATACAGAACAGTATGTGAACAAATATCAAGAATCAAAATGTGCAGAAAGTTAGAGTAAAATAACTGTAAACTGTTGTCAATGGGAAAAGTGCCCCATAAGATATGGATACAATTTGGATAGGCAGATGGAGCAGAAGGTCACTGCAAGATAAAGAAATATGATCATGGAGGGAAAAGTAAGCATGGCACATGCAGAGAATAGTAAAGTCATGTATCTGGCCAAAGTACAGGGTTTGTGTTAACATGTAGTAAAAAATAAGACTGGGTAGATAAGGTGGGGCTACTCAGCATAGGGGTTTGAATGCCAGGCTGAAGAGTGTAGATTTGAGATGAGGTTATTTAGAATCTAAAGGCAAATCAGGAGTTGTCTCAGGTACAATACTGAGTCCTTGGAACCTTACCTGTATTTTGGATGGGAATTATAGTAACAAAACCATCTTGCAGGTAATGTAGATGGATCCACCTTGCCAGGAAGTTTCCTCCATTTAAGACATTCATCACACTGTACCCATGTCTGGTCAGGAATCTTCCTGAATGAGGGAAAATAGAAGTGTGACTGTGTATATCCTAGCACAACTAAGAAGTGAAAATATCTAATTTTATATATGAATTATGTTAGCAATGTTATACTTTAAATGTCTGAAATGTGTTTATTCTGAATTTCATAGATAACACTAACATTATTTATGGAGGTCAATAATATTTATCCTGGGAAATTTTATTCTAAGCTAATAACAGGATAATTTTAACTCTAAAATCTATTAACTTGGAAAAGGCATTATGTGTATGTGTATGTGTGTATGTGTGTGTGTGTGTGTGTTGTGCATGATTGTGTCTGTGTTACATTATCACCAAGAAATAAAACCCATAGAATCATTTTATCTACTTCTCTCCAACTACATAACAGATTTAAAATATAATTATGGGAGTCACTGAAGCATTATCATCAAAACATCTTGCTCATTTCCCTGCAGATACTCCCCATCCCTTATTTGTTCTTTTCAAAAAACCCTTTGTTTATAATGCTTCAATCCAATTTTTCTTAGGTTGATATTCCCAAAGTTATTCTTTAAAAGTACTGTGAATTTTGTTTAAATTTCCTGACTAGAAATGGTGGCTTCAGACCAACAACTGAGTTAAATTAAGATAAAGTCTTTCAGAGTTCAACTCTTAAATACACACCCATTCCCATCCACCACTAGTATAACCCAGTCACCAATACCACAAAAGACAATTTGTTTCCTTGTGAAAAGAGGTGGCCCATATACGATAGTAGTAGTCAGCACCTAGGGTGTAAAGAGTGGATTCGAGCTAAAAGAGGGAAGGCTAGAGAAAAGACAGAAAGAGGGGAGAGGGGCACCTTGGGCCAATTTAACCACTAGGGTGAATTTTGTGTATGTCATATTTACACTGCTTTTATACTAAATATTTTATTAGAGTGGTGTGCTTCTTTTATATAAAAATCACTCATAATTCTACCATTCAAATACAATGTTAAAACTCTGTTTTAACACAGCTTGTACACATTTTTGAACCTAGAGCTTCCTGTCTCCTAGCTGCAGGATGCTCCAGATTTGTAACCTTTAAGTTCTAAGCTCAGGCCTGACCTCTGGTGTCTATATTTTTCTACACAGCCACTGATTCATTTAAAGCCAGACCTAATGTTTCAGCAGCAGTGGTTGAGGTGAGGGAGGAAAGAAAAGGTCATATTAGCCTATACACACATGTACAGAATAGTTTGTTGTAGAAAAATGACAAAATGATTGTTTCGGGCACACTCAGAGGCTGTAACTCTCTGTTTTGGGTTATATGCAGACCATGGTGGATCCTTCCATCCAGGCAGGTAGGAGAGGCTTTTAGTTCATGCTCACATTAAACAGGAAGTTGAGGAAGCTATAGTATATTCCCTCACTGTATCCCTCCAGAAGAGAGTAGTGGTGGGCTTTAGAGGTCTAATTGCCTATATTTGAATCTTGGCTCAAACACTTTCTACTTGCCTAACCCTTGGACAAGCTACTTAGGCTTTCAGTGTACCAGTCTCTACATCTATAAATAATAATGTCTGTCTATATCAGAGTTGCAATGACAAAATTACTACATGTAAAAAATTTAGAAATGCTGGGAACAGTGACACACACCTATAATTCCAGCAATTTGGGAGGTTGAGAGAGGAAGATCATAAGTTTGAGGCCAGTGTTAACAACTTAGAGAGACCCTGTCACAAAATAAAAAATAAAAAGTGCTGGAGGTGTAGCTCAGTGGTAGATTGCCCCTGAGTTCAATAGCCAGGTTAAAGGAAAAAGAAATTAGGGGCTGGGGTTGTGGCTCAGTGGTAGAGCACTTGCCCAGCATATATGAAGTACGAGGTTCAATTCTCAGCACTACATAAAAATAAATAAATAAAATAAAGGTATTGTGTCCATCTACAATTAAAATATATTAAAAAAAGAAATTAGAACAAGAGGCTTATATGTACTCAATAAATAATTACCATTATTACAATTCTGCCTTTAGCACATACACGCTCTAGCAGTATATGAATTATCTGTGTTTCACTGCATTAATTATTGCTAACTTAAAAGGAAAAAAGGCATCTCATCTTAATTTGCATTTCTTTGAAAAAATATATGATGGACATGAACTGCTATCTTTAGAATAGGTAGAAACATATAGCCATAGTTTGGTTTGAAACATAGTTTTATAACATACACTTGTGTGGTAGATTCCATTTTAAAAAAAGGTAACTCTCTTTAAATGAACTTTTAACATGTTAATCTTTGTCTTAATGGTGGTATAACTGTGTTATTACACAGTCTATCCTCTAAATTAGGCTCCTTTCCTGACTTCCAGAGACATTTCATCCTCTTCTGTATATAATTCTCTGTCTTAGATCCAATGAAGTCTCTCTTTTCTCTAATATTCTGGGTTTCTATTTCTACTCTGAAATACTAGTTCAGTGTCAATAATATTTACTAGGAATAAAGAGAAAGGGAAGTATGCTAAGATGAATGAATACTTACTCTATGCCAGGTACTGTGCTAAAAACATTATACCACTTAATTCAATATATTCAGAGAAATGAAATAACCACTGCCAAGCCCACCCAACTATTAAGAAGCAAATCCAGACCTTTAGCCCAAAGATGTCTAATTAAATGGCCATCGTTTTCCAGTATATTATACTGCCTCTACTAAACCCACAAAACTAAAATCTTGACATATTTATTATCTAAACCACATAAGTGTTAAACCAGATTGAAGAAGTTTAAAAAATGATACAATTAGTAACTGTGTTTTCTCAATTTGTGAATTAAATTCCTGATGCGAAAAACATTTTACTCTCATTCCTTCCATTTGATCTATGAACATTACCCATAACGCTTCCCATATTCTTTATTTTATTACTCATGTTACTGGCCTGGCTGTAGTTGAGGTCTCAAAATTCTCTTGAGATATCTTTTCCTTCCAATAAGCATTGAGCTTTTGGGCAAGGGCATTTATTGTCAACCTGAAAGAAAATATAAGTATGTAAAGGTTTAGCACTTGTTGAACAATTCATAATGACTAATTATGGCAAATAGTCACTTTGGTTGAAAATGTAAAATAGACACAAGACCTAAAAAGTAACATTCTACAAAATTTTCAGAGTTTATAGAATTATGGAGAGGGCAAGATGACCTTGGAGACTTGATGACAGAGGACCAAATTGCAAAGCTAGGACAGAGCCCAATACTGGTAATTTGATAGGAAGTTATTTAATTGTCAGATGGTGACGGGTAATTGAGAATTAAGTTGAAAGTCAGAGGATTAAACACTATACCCTATGTATTATGAATTAATCAAATGTTAACTTTAATGTCTATATAGTTCCTCTGCATCAAAACGTTGATCATATCATTATAGCCCTAATAGATAAAAAGCCCCTTCAACATTCTACTATATAGCTGGTATTGCAGGGTGTATCTGAGTTCTGGTTTGTGCTCTTTCTTCTTATATCTCTTTTCCCATGTAAACAGCAGATTTAGAGTCATCAAAAATGTGATTTTTAAAATTCAGAACCTACATTCTACTTGTAAAAACTTGTAACTTCCTAGTTAATAACTCCTACTTAGTTCTACAGCCCAACATGACAACTTAATACAGACCTATATACACCCAGAACACTACAAATTTAGAAATTTTTAAAATATATGGGCCCAGGCTGGGGTTGCACCTCAGTGGTCACCTGCCTAGCACATGTGGACAATGCGTTTGGTCCTCAGCACCACATAAAAATAAAAAAATAAAATAAAGGTATTTTGTGCATCTACAACTAAAAATGTATTTTTAAAAAATGTTTGGGCCCTGTGAATCACCCCTCAAGGTTTCTGTAGACTTTTTCTCTTCTTAAGAAAAAAATCTTCCTTACCTCCAACTACTCTACTATTAAATTAGATTCTCACTATAGAGAAGAATAAAATAATCACAAGCCCCCCTATAACTTATTCCCTTCTAACCTACCACTGTTCCTATCTTTATATTTATATCTTTCCCTCAACACAGACATAGAACTATGCATTGTGTCCTCTTAATAATCTACTAAAATCTACTTTTAAAAGAAGTACATCAGCCAGGTATGGTGATGTGTGCCTATAATCCCAATGACTTGGGAGGCCGAGGCAGAAGGATCACAAATTCGAGGCTTGACTGGGAAACTTAGTGAGACCCTGTCTTAATATAAAAAATATAAAGGGCTGGGAATGAAGCTCAGTGGTAGGGTGCTCCTGAAAAGAAGTATACCAGATGGGCTTCTGGGAAAATGGAAGAGTAGGATGCATGGAATCTGTCTCACCTAGACAAAAACTGCATTAGCAGAATTTGTCTGATGTAAGTATTTTGGAACTCAGGAATCTGTTGAAGGCTTGTAACCTCCAGAGGAAGGCTTGGATGATAAATTGTAGCTAATTTTGGTTAATTTTATTTCTTTTATTTATTTTTTAGTTGTAGATAAACACAATACCTTTATTTTATTTTATGTGGTACTGAGAATCGAACCCAGTGCCACACATGTGGCTAGGCGAGTGCTCTATCACCGAGCCACAACCCCAACCCAGTTAATTTTATTTCTTAGGATAGTAGCAGCTATACATCCCCTACCCCCAGTTCCTTGGTTGGCAATCCTATAAGTACTCCAAGAGCAATTTGTAGAACCCAGCATAGGCAAAAAGGATGATGTCCTCCAAATATTGGGGATCTCTACTTCCATCCCTGATAGCTCTTTCTTAACACAGTACAGACAAAAACAGGTGGCCATTTCTGTTGTACCTTCCATTAGTATGAGCCTTTCCTCTAGCTAAAGAAGGGACTCAAAGGTCTGGCACTGTTTTCTTCCCTTCGTTTTTCTCTGTTTCTGTTTTGGGAGCCAGACATTAAAAACTAGATATTCAAAAGCAATCACATATATGAGGGAAATAAGAAAGTTGCTGTGAATGCCCCAGGAAAAGATACAGGGTTAGATAAGAAGCAAGAAGACCTTACATTTATACTTCAGGCTGATCCTTAGCAGAGAGACAACATATTACAATAAAAATCCAACAACAAAAAGTGCATCCAATTCTGGGAAAGGGGAGAATCTGATTTCCAGAGTTACCAGATAATTAGATTCAAATGTCCAGTTTTCAATAACAACAACAAAAACAAAAATCACAAGGCATACAAAAAATAGGAAAGTATGACCCATTCAAAGGAAAAAGAAAACCAACAGAAACCATCCATAAAAAAAGATATGATGATGAATTTACCAAAGACTTTAAAACAACTCTCTTAAAGATGTCCAAAGAACCAAGTGAAGATGAGAAGAAATTCATGAACAAAATGGAAATTGCAATAAAGAGACAGAAAACCTAAAAGAAAAGTCTGACACTCAAAAGTACAGAAATTGAAATCAATAATTTACTAGAGAGATTCAAAGGCAGATCTGAGCAGACAGAACAAGAAATTACTAAGCCTGAAGATTGGAAGGAATAAAAAGGTAAGAAAAGTGAACACAGCTTAAGGGACATGTGGAACACCATTTGTAGTTTAATATACACCTTATGAAGTTCAAGAAGAAGAGAGAAAGGGATGGAGAACTTCTGAAGAAATAATGACTGAAACCAAATTTAATGAAAGACATGACTATAAACATCTAAGAAACTCAACAAACTCAAAGTAGAATGAACTTGGAAAGGCTCACACTAAGGCACAATTATAATCAAGCCATTGAAAGACAAAAACAAAGAGAATCTTGAAAGCAGCAAGAGAGTAGTAACTTGTCATATTCAAAGGATACTTGGAAATTGTAACTCTATATTTTGTTTTCTACATGATTTAAAAGAATACATTTGTAAGAAAAATTGAGTCTAAACACAAGTACTATTGTAACTCTGGTTTATAAGCCCACATTTTGTAATTAAATTGCATTATGTAATTTAAGAAACTAATGCATTAAATCTATTTGCTTATGATTTTGGACACACAATGAACAAAGATGTAATTTAGTGAGATCAATAACTGAAAGGGGTAGTAACAGAGCTATTAAAGGAGCAGAACTTTTGTATGTAATTGAAGTTAAACTGGTATAAATTCAAATTAGTGTCAAAGCTTACGGATGTTAAATGTAACCCCCATGATAACCACAAAGTAAACAGTTATGGAGCATACAGAAAACTATCAGCTAAACAAAAAAGAAGACAGTAATAGAGAAAACGAGGGACAAAAGCATATAAAACATATAGAAAATAAATAGCAAAATAAAAGAAGTAAGACTCTTCTTACCAGTGATTACTTAAAAGTAAATAGATTAAATTCAGATTCATAAAGATATGATAGAAAAAAATAATATAGCAGATTTTAGCACCTAGAAATGGGGTAATACTGTAACAAATACCTAAAAATGTGGGAGTAGTTTTGGAATTGAAAATTGGCAGAAGCTAGAGAATTTTGAGCAGCATGACAGAAAAAGTCAAATTTCCTTGAACAGACTGTTAATAGAAATATAGATTTTAAACACATCACTGGTGAGGGCTCTGAGGAAGTGGAGAAGCATGGTAGAAAAAACATAAAGTACCTTAGGGAATACTTAAATCATTTTAAACAGACTGTTAGTAGACATGTGGATGTTAAAGGTATTGCTAAAGAATGCTCAGAAAGAATGAGGAACGTGTTACTGGAAAACTTGAGAGTGATGCTTGTTACATAATGGTAGAAAACTTAGCTGAACTGTGACCTCTAGTTATGTGGAAAGCACAACTTGTAAATGATGGAATTGGACATTTAGCTGAGATGAGATCTCCATGAAAAGTGCTAAAGTAGAGCCTGTGTCCTCTGGCTGCTCATGTAAAATGCAAGGGCAAAGAGAAAAATTGAGGGAATAACTGTTAAGTAAAAAGGAACCATAATTTCATGATTTGAAAAATTCTCAGTCTATCCAAATTGCAGAAGACATTGAAATTTAGAGATTCCCCATCAGAAAAGTGTGCTCTAGAGGAAAAAAAAACACTCTGAAGTTATGGTTGGATAACCTTTCAGTAATATTGCAATAAGATCAAAAGGTCACAGTCTTCAGTCACACAAAAGGCTCTCTAAAATGATTAGGCACATGACTCAGTTCTCCCTAGCAATCTCAGTTGAATCCAAGAAAAGAAAGAGGATTATCTAGGAAAGACCTGTCAAGAGCCTCTTATTGAATAGAGTGACTATCCATGACATTCATGGGAGATTCACAAGGTTCTTGAGAATGTCACAAGCACAAAAATTTCTAGCTTGGACTTGAAAGGGATAGAGAAAGTAGAAAATGATAGAAGCCTGTTGTACCTTCAAACTTCAAACTGCTACAATCAGGAAACTAGCTGATGAAACTACTCAGCTGCAAACACATGCCACCCCTCATGAATAAGGAAAGATGATTTTGAGGGTGGAACCATAAATCCGGAGACCAAAAACTCAAGACTAGAGCGCAGAGTTGCAAGTCCTAGAAAATCATTCCCAGTCTTCTAAATTTAGTAAAATTTGTTTAGCTGGATTTCTGATATTACCTGGTATTTGTGATTCATATTTTTCCTTTCCATTTTCTCTCCCACTTGGCCCAGATTATTTAAAAACTGGTGTCCCATGCCTGTCCCCCTATTGTATTTTAGGTGTAAAATGCAAGGGAAGAGAAAGGTAGGGAAGGGGAAGGGAGGGGAGGGGAGGGGAAGGGGAAGGGAAGAAAAGAGGAGAGGAGAGATGAGAAGAAAGGAAGAAGGGAGGAAGGGAGGAAGACATGCACTGATGGAGAGGAATTTTGCCCCAAGATGCATCACACTCAGAGTTATCATATATATGTGATTTAAACAATGAGATCTGAGACTCTTGAGCTGATTTTCTTTCTTTCTTTCTTTCTTTCTTTCTTTTTTTTGGGGGGGTATTGGTACTTGAACTCAGGGGTGCTTAACAACTGAGTCACATCCCAGCCCTTTCTATTTTTTATTTTGAGACAGGGTCTCACTAAGTTGTTTGGTCCTTGCAAAGTTGTTGAGGCTGGCTTTGAACATGTGATCCTCCTGCCTCATCCTTCTAAGCTTCTGGGATTACAGGATATTTAACTCAGATTTTACTTTTGGAAATTCCAGGATGGAGTTATAGCACGAGTGAAATGTGTTGGGATGAAGACATTTTGCATGTGAGAAATAACTGACCCTTAGGAGAACAGGGGACAGACTGTTGTAAATAAAATAAAGGTTCTCCAATGATGCCTCTGTCCTAATCCTTGAAATCTATGAACACCTTAGGTTACAGAGCAAGGGGCAAATTAAGATCGCAGATGTAATTAAGGTCACTCATCAACTGACCTTAAGACAGGATTATATCTTTAAAAAATCAAAGAATGAGGTGGAAGAGTCAGAATTAGAGAAGCATATGGAATGACAGAAACAAGGTCACTGAAATGATGCAATGTGAGGAGGATTCAACCCATCATTGCTGACTCTGAAGTTGGAGGAAGAAGGCCTTAGGCCAAGAAATGCTGGCAGCTTCTAGATGTTGGAAAAGGCAAGGAAATGGATTAGCCCTTAGAGCCTCAAGAAAGGAATGCAGCCTGCCAACTCCTTTGATTTTAATCTAATGAGATCTTGGTCAAATTTCTAACCTATAGAATTCTAAGATATTTAAATTCGTATTATTTTAAGTCACTAAGTTTCTGATAGTTTATTACAACAATAAAAGATACTTTCCATTGTTTATAGACAGAAGTCAAGTACTGCTATTTCCCTTAAAATTTAAAATATTTCATGGCTCCTCTATGAGTTAATTACGTGTAATTTGGTACATAGTTCAGGAATGGTGGTTCTAGTAAAGGTGTCAAGCAAACTGCAGCCCAGGAGGCAAACCCCACCCATTGCCTGTTTTTGTGCACAAAATTGTATCAAACTCAGCCATGCTTGCTTCTTTGCTTACTGTCTATATATGATTTCATAGTATAGTAAAATTAAGTAGTTGTAAAAGAAGACAATATAGCCCAGAAAGCACAAAATAATTACTTTCTGGACCGTCTAAGAACATGTTTGCAAATCCCTGTGTAGGATTTGACTCTATTCTATCCATCTAACTTGATTTCCCTTCATCACACTTAATCCTCATATCCCTACTACCTACAGTTACCATTCTTTGTTCCTGTCAATACCTTAGCTCATAATACAATTTGTCTTGGAATTTTATTCCTTTCCCTCCCCAAATTTTGTATCCTTTAAGGCACACCTTAAGTCATACTCTTTTTTTTTTTTTTTTTTTTTTTTTTGCGGTGCTGGTTAAGTCATACTCTTTACCTAAAACTTTCCCTATTTATTCTATCAGGTATTTTTCCTATACTATACCACCTAGGTTTTGATTAATCAAATAGTCATTTTATTGCTGTCAAATTTATTTCATATATGTGACAATCTATTATTACAAATAGATTGTAAGGTTCTTAAAGAAAGCAACTATGTCTTGAATTTCTCTGGAAAATTCCACAAAGCCTACCCTCTCTGTTACATACCAGTAGAGTGCTCAGTGCATTAATTGCATTTCTCAAGGTAAAGTTAACTCTAGAAATGTTTTAAGTTTGATCCCTGATAGTTGTAGCTGAAATATGATATCCACAACTGTTAAGTGATATTACAGATGGTTTATTTGTAGACATTCCAGCAGTACGATTGCTGGTATCTCTTTTATCATTTATAGTTTTGATATCCCTTATATTCATAGGACAAGTTTGTGCTAGCATACAACCTTCTTTAATCACTTACTCAAATTCCTGTATTTTTACCTAAATACCTTTTCATTTTAAACAAAATAAATTGTGCAAAAGGGAAACAGGGCTGGGGATAACTCAGTGACTCTAGAGTGAATGCTCAGCCCTGTGCAATACCATGGGTTCAACTCCCAGACTCAAAAAGGGTGGGGGCTATAATGCCACAATTCGACAAAATTATGAAAATTTACTATCCTCAAAAGCCTGTATGAGAATAGTGTACTAGTTCCCTGTTTTTAATATCCTATATGTTTAATAAAATTAATCTATTCTTTATAGAATATATCTATTTGGATATTCTTGCAATCACCTCAAACTCATCATACCAAAACTAGACACCAAAAATGAAGGGTCTAACCAGAGAAACAAGTTATACCCAATTTGTTTACAATGAATCAAAATAAATAAATTATAAAAAAAACCTGTAATCCCAGTGGCTTGGGAGGTTGAGGGAGGAGAATCAAGAGTTCAAAGCCAGCCTCACAAAAGCGAGGCCCTAAGCAACTCAGTGAGACACGCTCTCTTAAATAAAACACAAAATAGGGCTGGGGATGTGGCTCAGTGTAGAGTACTTGCCTAGCACGTGTGAGGCACTGGGTTTGATCCTCAGCACCACATGTAAAATAACTAAATAAAATAAAGGTCCATCTACAACTAAATAATATTTAAAAAAAATAGGGCTGGGGATGTGGTTCAGTGGTCATGCGCCCCCGAGTTCAATCCCAAGTACTTCCTTCCAAGTAGAAAAAAAACAGAAAAAATGAAGGGTCTAATGCATCCAAAATTTAAAATGTAGGTTTTGGCAGGAAGGTGACAAAGATGACATAGAAAAGTATTAAGTAATTTTTAATATGTAACATTTGCATTTCATATATTTTAATTATTTAGATAATCATTGGAAGTCCACTACTCCTTTGGCCCAAGAGAACCAGAATGACTTGGCTCTAAGATTTCTGTTAAACCAACACCATTTCTAGATTTTCACTCTTAAGAGTCAAGTGCTGGTCAAAGAACTCCATTATGGGTCAGACTCATATTTAAATGACCAATTTATTTTGACTGAGGGAACAAAGTTGTCATAATCACTGAGTAGCCTGAGTGACCCAAACCCAACTATGCTGAAATTAACTTGGGATTGCCATTCAAACAGCTGTCTCTTTGTGAAACACTAAACCTGAAGTTCTTATGGTTCTGGGTAAATTGAGGTACAATATTTAATTATCTTTAATGCTTTTGTGCACAAAAAAAAGAAATATGGAGAATTATTTTTCTGTCACTCTAAGAAAAATTGCTACAAGAACTTTAGGAGAAATGATACCAAATGTTGTCCTGTCTTGTCTTTCTTCATACTTTCAGAACACTCCTTGCCTTTCTGTGCCCTTACATATACTTCCCTCTGCTTAAAATGTCTATCTATTATCTACCTAGAAAACTTCAACTTTTCCTTCCAGTTTAAGTTAAAATACAATCTGCTTTATAAAGCCTTCCTTGATTCCTTTAGGCATATTTAAAAGTTCTTCCCATTTTTTGTATATTTCCCCATTAAAACAATTATTTTGTATATATGTAAGTTTCTTATTTGCATATATCTTATCACAATTGTTCATAGGCATCAAGGACTCTAAGTTTTCATTCTTATGTCCCTTGTACATGACACATAGAAGTCATCTCATACTTGATGGAAGAAGAAATAGAAGACTTCTCTCTTAAAAATTAAAAACTTCTCATCTGGTTTTACCAACTTTCTTCATCTCCTAAAAGTGTACCTACTACTTCAGCCTCAGTGTCAAGTTCCTTTCTGCTTCTTACATATTTGACTTTCCTAGTAAATCTAGATGCTTCCATGAAATCACGTCTTTCTTGACATTCAACATTTTCTTCTAAGACTATTCACTGGCTTCAAGAAAATATTTTGGAACAAACTTTGAATTCCAGCCCCCTCAAAGTACTCAACAACTTCATATGCACTCATATTTTCAAACTAAGATCAATAACAAGGCTTTTCATTTCACAGAAATATTTTACCAAATAACACCTATGTTTTAAAAATATTTTAAATGTTAAGAATATCTCACCTGAACTCCATACACCAAGTATATCAGCAGGCTTTGTTTTAAAGTAAAATCATTTTATCTTTAACCATAGAAAACAGATTTGAAATCAATGTAAGTTAACTCATCTGGCTGGTTTTTATAGACTGCAGAGAATAGAATTGTATCTGAACAAATTATCAGAAGCACCTCTGGTTGGGGATGACTCACCTGTACTCCTTGGTGTACTCAAAGTCTTGTTTGTTATAGGCAGGTTTTAGGAAATTGCACTCAATGACTCCAATTACTCCTACGCCTTCTCCATGAGTTGGCTTAAAAGATATTAATTTCAACACTTATGTTACTGTTAACTGCCTGAGGCATTTCATATTGATTACATAATGTTCATGGGCAAGGGAAGACCATTAACATGTAGAGAAACACTTAGAATATACTTTGATACACTGCAAGTATATTGGAACATTGCAATATATATGGAACTGAAAACTGACAAATTCTAGAACAGAGATTTTCAATGATTCATAGATTCCTAGGATTCTTCATAGAATAATTACTATGTCTACTTCATTTCAAAACCTCCACTTTTATCAGTTTCATATTCCAAGATTGCCATAATATTTAATTTGAATAAAAAAGTACACTGCTAAAAAAGTAAGATTATATACTTACTACTCTTTGAGGGACCTAAAAGGCAACTTCATCACCATCCCCAAATTTTAGGGATGTTATGTGATAATTACACCCTATATATTAAAATATGTATTTTCTGTACCAAATAACTACCAAAGAAAGTCAGACTGGCAGTGTTTATTAATTATAAGTTGATATAAAATGTTTTATGATTTTAAAAATTTCTTTGTTATTTTTAGTGGAAGGAACTAAGTCAAAGTATAATTAGACTGGCATATAAACATGAATTGTCAAAAAGTGATATAATAAAAACAAATACAATAGGCTGAAAATGAGCTATCCTGGGCCCTATATAACTGTGTACTGCATAATATAAAGCAGTCTATCATTCATTGTGCTTTAACAATCTAATTTGTAAATTAGGAAATGAAGGGGATACTCATGGGAATTACTACTTTAAATTATCCTTAAAACATATGGCGACCTTTATATATTTTGGTTTATAAAATATTTTCACAAAATATATTCCATTTAAATCTCTCAAACCTATAAGCTGTAAGTTAAGCACAGAAGGCAAGATTATTATTGTCCTTTCCATTTTACAGGTAGGAAAATTGAGACTCAGAGAAATTATAAGGACATAGCTTACAAATATAAAATCTAGGACCCAAATCTTGATTTTTAAACACCAAATTCTATGCACCTTTCATTATGCCTTATAGTATTCCTAAGATACCAGAAAGAGCTACTTTACACACGAATAAGCTGATACACTTAGTGAAGTTGCTGATGTTCTAATTCTACCTCTTATTAACAACTACCTGGAAAATATATTCATTAAAGATCCTGGGATAACATCTGAAAAGAATGAGAAGTAGCAAGAGTTTTTCAACATAAGAATGCTCACTGATAACACAGAATTCCAGTATGGGAATAGAATCATTGATCAATCTATGCCCTTTACAAATTTTAAATTATCTCCCTACTCTTTAGTTTTCTATGCCAAAGAAACATTAACCACTCACCTTTACCTGGCCTCCTGCCTTCTCAAAGAACTTTATGAGCCGGTTGTTATGATACATCATTACTCCAAACTGGTTAGCTTTCTGGCAAGAGAATCCAAAAGTGATTCTCACCTGCTTATTCTGAGAAAATGATTAAGGATACAAACACCAGGGGCTTTAGCAAACAAAATTTTGCATCATATTAGAGATTACACCATTGGATGTAAACTGATACCTTTCTAGAGGGCACTCAAACATCTGTAGCAATAATTTAAGAGTATTTTTAATCTCTGACCAAGGAATTCTTTCTTAGGAGTTTATGCAACAGAAATAGTTAAGGAAGCCCACAAAGGTTGATAAGTTAGAGATTTTTTTCAATTAGTCACATTAGAAAAACAGATAATTTAAATATTCAAAAATAAAGTAATAGTAGATAAACATGGTCTATTATGCAGCTCTTAAAACTGTGTCCTTGAATAATATTTTTGGAATATTAGGAAATACTCAGAATAATATCAAGCATTGTTATATAATGCATATATGTATAATAGTGATAGGTGATATTATAATACATTATATAAAATGTATAATACAATATACAAAATATAATATGTATACATGCATAGAAAAGACTAAGAAAAATACCAAAATTCCATCAGTGATTAAACAATTCAAAAGTAATAAAAAAATTCTTGAAACAACATGTATCCCATTTGTTTACAATAAAAAAAAATAGAAAAAAAAATAAATAAATAAAAAAAAATTCTTAACCCTTTCTAGTTGCTCAATTTGCTGCTAGGTTTCACAGGTTCGGATAAGAGTTGTAAATGGTACAATACAAATCCATTCAATTATAGACAATATTGGTAAGTCCTGTTAAACATATAAAATACAATGGAAGCAAAAGCAATAAGAACAAAATCACTTTGAAAGGTAAAAGACAATGAATAGTCCCGTAGTAATATTTCACAGGAAGAGGTTAGCAAGTTTGGATAAATCAAGTTAGGAGAATTATTATATGTAAAACATAAGTAACAATGAATTTTTAACAAATTCTCCTTGATTTGAAAACGAAGTTAAGCTAATAGCAGTGGTATATGCCTGTAGTCACAACTACTGTGGAGACTGAGTGGGGAAGACTGAGGCTAACCTCAATAACTTAGCAAGACTCTGTCTCAAAATAAAAAATAAAAAGTATTGGTGTAGCTTAGTAATAAAGCACTTCTGGGTTCAATCCCCAGGACCACAAAATAAATACATACATACATATATACATACATACATTCATACATAAAATAAAATAAATAAAAGTAAGTCGAATGTAAGAGAATAGGACATAGGGGAGATAGAGAAACTGATATTTTCATTAAAACAAATATTGAGAATTCTTCAGATTCAAATGGATTGAATGAAAATTTATTTTGTTATTTTTTAAAGTGATCTCTCTTGCCCCCTCTAAATGACAAACTACATACATCAAAACCATATAAAATGTCATTGTCAGGTATGATACAAACACAATACAAGTGGATACTCAACAGTAATATTTAGCTCAGAACACAATTTTCTGAGCTCAAACGGAACCTCGAGTGAGACCTAATTACAACGCAAAAATGAAACAAGATAAAACTTCCCCAAACAAACCAAAAACCCCACAGTATAAAACGAACACATTAAAGATTGTCAAATATTTTATTTCTGCTGTATACTTCTTAAAATGTTTTATTAGTGTATTCTGATTATACATAATAGTGGGGCTCATTATGCCATATTTTGTACATGTATACAATACACTTTGAATGATCTCCTTCCTCAGTACCTTCTTTTCCCTCCTTTCCTGCCTTCCTCTGATATGCTGACCTGCTTGCTCTACTTTACTGATCTCTTTTATTATTATTATTTTAATTAGTGCATTATAATTACATATGTAATGGGATTCACTGTGCAGTATATTGGTACATGGACATAGCATGATTTAGTAGATTTTGCTCCCCAGTATTTCCCTATGCCCTCCCTCCCACTTAATCCCCTTCCTCTACTCTGTTGAATATTTTAAAAATTCTAAACTATGGAATGGGGTTACACTGTGGTAGAAGGCTCCCCAAATTAGTATAACAAAAAAACACAGAAAAGAAGCCTTTGAAAACTGAGGAGGAAACTAAATAAATCAGCATTAATGATCCTGTTCCTTAGTAACCTTGGGGAAATTCTATTAGCAGTTTCATTTTACTGATGCCTGTAGTGGATCCATTAAACCCAAATTCTAATATGAGAAGGTATTATAGTTTAATGGGAAGGGAGGGTGAGAAGAGTTTAGGTACATATAAAATGCATGTATAGAAGTTGGCCTGATTACAGAAACCCATGAAAGAAAAGTACCTGCAGACAAAATGTGGTATATTCTAGTAGAGTAATTGGAAAGCAATTCTTTATACTGGCTCTGTTAAACCTATAGCACTAAACCTAAGATACTCATTCACATAAGATGCAATTATAACTAATATGCTCAGAGTTCTGGCTTTGTTCAGTTTCTTTAGGGCTTTAAAAAAAGTTTCCTAGTGGAGAAGGTATGTGTTCCCAAAAAGGAGAAAAATCAATGAACTTATGAATAAAAACTACATGACCTTTTATAAAAAGGAAAACAATTTCTAATTTTCGGTCATTGAAGAAAGACAGAGAAAGATGATGTCTTTGATGAAGCAAATATGGACCAAGAGTTATGCTAGGTTACTAGAATATAAATTAAAAGATCAATTTTCATAGTGCTTATGAGTTCTCAGTCTTTCAAAGACTTTTCTTTCTTTGCTAAAAAAGCCATCAATGAAGACTGACCTCATTTCCATAGTTTAAGATTGTTCTCTAGAATCTAAAATCTAATCCAATGGGGTATAGAAGTGAAAATGAGTAACTACTTCTCTGTTAAAAGCTGAGTATCTTAAAATAGACAAGTATTTCTTATAAAAAAATTCAGAATCTACTGAACTAGAATCTCTAAAATCTCAAGATATTTATTTAAGAGTTTCCCTATGATTTCTGATAAAACTGGTGCATAGTCTGACATTTAAGAAATACTTCCTTAGAGTACAGTGTAACAGGATTTGTGATATATGACACAATTTTGATCTGTGAAAGTCAAGTTTTTGTCTTTCTGTGATAGTCTAGAAATTTAATCCCAAAATGCAGAAGTTAACTACATATAGCTGAAAGGATACTGTGAAAGTAGGTTTATATATATCATATCCTACATTGGCCAGACTTTTGGCAATCATCTGGGTGGTCACCTTCTTTTGACGTAGAAAAATTTTCATCCGTGGCTTCATATATAGAATACTACAATATGCCTATGGAACAGTAAAGGTAAAGTTATTATGCAACACTGACAATTCTACTGACATCCCCATTAAACACTGCTTGCCAAGTGAGTTTATTCTTGGCAAAGATCTTCCTTACTTTCTATACCTTGTATTATGTCAACCACCACACTAAAATGCTGCTATTTTAGCTAAATTTTTTCAGTGGAGGTGGTGAAAAGAATACTAGTACAAAAAAGGTTGTCATTTTTGTATAAGTAAACTTTGGTCTTTTTCTACAATATTTTCATTTTCTAGGAAATCTTACCTCTTACTGTTGAAGAAAACCATTCTTACTCACCCGTAAAGAATACTCTGTTTCTGGCAGCTCAGAACCACTAATCTCTTTTTCTTCTGCATCAAAGTCTGATACCAGGATATCATATTGATCTGTGTCAAAGTCCAACTCAGACTTTCCATCTTTGTTTCTGGGTAAAAGAGACAAGTACCAATCTAACAAAAACTGGCTCCAAAGGATAAAATTGCACTAGGAACCCAAGAGAAAAGAAACAATATGAACAATACTCAGATACCTGGTTCTTTCCCTGACCACTGGTGCAAAGGCACTACAAACTAATTTGAAATCACACAATATTTAAGGGTTTTTGTAGTCTAAAGAAATCTGTTTCACACTGGTGGTGACAAGTTCAGAAGGAAAGGAAAGGAATGTCAAATATCTGTGATATGATAAATCAAATGGGTATCAGCTATCCTCAAAGCAGAATCCTAAAATAGATCCCACCTTTCTGGGTGTTGCTGGATAAGTCATGAAATACCACTTTATCCAACTGAAAGAATAGATGAATCAAAATCTATTTCTAATAACTTCTGCAATCATATAAGCATTAATGACATAGCAAGATTTCCCCCAGATCCAATTCTATTTCTTAAAAGAACAAGATTATTATAGAAAAAACATATAATTGCTAGTTCTCTAGAATATTATTTATGGAATTATCACTTAAATATAATAATACTGATACTCTTTTCATAAGGACCTTTCTTATCCCCATGTTTTTGGGTTACTTAGTTTTGTTCCATTCCAAGACCCTGGGTTACATCATTAACCACTGCCAGGGAAAAAAGTTAAGAACCATTTTGTCCCCAGAAAAAAAACTGAAAACAAATGATGGCCTATATGAAAAATGAATATATCAGAATGATCATTCCCAAAATTTGTTCTGTGGAACAACCATCCCTGGAGATATTATTAAATAAGAATTAATAAATAAAAGTAAAATTGAGAAACAATTCTTAGCCTTCAGATTCAAATCAAGCTCTAGTGATACTTGCTTCATACTTCAGGCTCTACAAGCTCAGAGCTACTGTATTGAAAATTTAGCCCTATTCTCAGAGCTGAATCAGGGCCACTGTGGCATGCTACCTTTAAAAAGCTCATGCCACTGTAATAGTATAATTCTGAATTTTCCAGGATAATCTTGATTATCCTATTATCACTATTCTACCCAACTCTAGCAAATATACTCTGAGAATTCCCTGTCCTCTCTGCCTCTATCCTCCCTATCCAAGGAAGAGGTTTGGAGAAACATTTTAAAAAACCAAGCAACATATTATATTGCTCTCTCAAATATTTTCTTTTCTGTTCTTTTTTCCATTTTTTTTGTACCAGGGATTGAACCCAGGGGCATTCAACCACTGAGCCACATCCCCAGCGATTTTTATGTTTTATTTTGAGACAGGGTCTTGCTAAGTTGCTGAGGTGGACTTTTAACTTGTTTATGTAATGATATACATATTACACATATATACACATACACACACACATATATGTATATACATACACACACACATATATATATATAAATATATAACTTTATCTAATTTGCTTCTCTAGAAAGACTTATTAAAATGTGCTTCATCATACTACCTTTGCTCATCAGAATGTGCCATCTTTGAGATACTATACCTGCGGATGTTCCAAATAAGAACACGAGTGCCTTTTTTGCCTGGGATGGCATCAAACTGGGACAGCAGGTCATTTTCACTGTTGAAAATTGAATAGTTCAAGATAGCTTCCAGGCTGGGCAAGGAATCCTCAGTAATAATCATTTTTTGTAAAACCAAATATAGTCAAAGAAAAACTAATACCTTAAGAATATGCTATCAAGAAGGAAGAGCACCTTTAAGGTTGCATGTTTAGACAAAAAATAAAGACATAAATCATGGGCATTACTGCTACAGAAGGAAGGAAAGAGGAAAGGTTGTAGAAATAAACATCAAAATCGATTTCATCTATAGGATACAGCTTCAAAGATGCAGTGTAAACAAAGACAGTACTATATTTATGAAGATGATCAAAGGCTACATTTTTAAACTATTTGGAAGCAGTAAGTTCAAATCTTACTGTTCTATTGCTCCCATCAAGACAACCTGGTATCTATCAGAAATAATAGCTTGTCCAAGTTTTGGGAAATGTTATCAGATAATCAGGAAAGCAGTATGTTTCCAAGAAACACAAATATAGCTAGTCTTACAGGACAAAAAAAGCCCTGGGAACTATACCATGGGGTGGTAGGTGGGAAAGGATATTCTATACAAATCAAACTGAACAATATAAAAATTTCAATATAGCAAAAATATCTCTAAGCATCTGCTAATGGTTCATTCATTTTAAAAATGTTTAATAGAAATGTCAGTATATTTAAGACATTTCAATACTTTAAAAATATGAATACTTTTTGGAAATATGAAATATCAAAAATAGATGAATTTGACCTGAAGAAAAAAGTTCCTGTTAAAATAGATTGAACTAACATTTAACCAACATTCTCCATTTCCAGAAAGGATATTGTTTTGCTGGCTGAATGGAACAATTGGTACAATAACCGCCTGGGCCTGGACACATTCCAGATAGGTCTGTGATAGGAGTCCAACAGTAAGAGTACCCCCATTCTTGGTGAAGACAAGAGCATCCTTTCCTAGCCGCATGGAGCCTGACTTGAAACCATTACCAAAGACCCCGATGGGACACTGGCTCTTCTTTATTACTTTATCTGTAAAGCCGAAACTGTAATTACACAAGAAAAAAATAAATCAGAAAAAATGAAATCATAAAGGTAAAAAGCATCCTGATTAGGCAAGAGGCAGAATGTCTGACTGACACAAGAATAACATATGTAAAAAGTCCCTCCTTTCAGTATTTCCAGGCAAAGCTATTAAGTTAAAAATATAGGACATTACTATGGTGTGATGGCACTGATATTTTTGTGTGATGGTGTGTACTTAAATAGTACTACTGTGTAAGAGTTGCACTTTGTAAATGCAAAGAAGGCCCCTTTTCACTGGCTGACAGTGAGATATGGAGAAGGCCGTGCACCGCTGCCTTTCTTTATCTAGAAGAAACAGCCCTAATTGCTAGAAGTTAGGGTAATGTGCAAAAGGTAGTTGCCTAAAAACGGTAACAAAAAGTCCCAAGTAGAGGCACTGATCAAAGGTACTAGACTAGGCATCTCCTAATGTTATATCACCCTCTAGAAATCTGAAAGTCAGAGATTAAATATCTAGACAATTTCAACTCTCCACCCAAAGAATGACCCTTCCAATTCTTACCCTCTGCTCCATCTGCTTGGACAGTCCACTGGAATATGACCAAGAGATAAAAATAGGTAGTTCTGCTTCTGAATATCTGTAAACAGCTGCAGTATAAAGTCTGTCTTGTTCTATTAAGGGCCTCTTTTACTTAGTCACCTCAGCAAACTCTGTAGTCTTTTATGATCAGCTTGATCTGGGAACCAAAACCTTTCCCTTCCTTGTATTCTCTAATTGAGATATAAACCAAAATGATATGAATTCTAGAAAATGATGACCATCTTCTTATCTTCCTTCACTACAAATAAAACTAATTTTAAGGATTGTATCTCTCCAGATTGACTAATTTTACAGTGTTCTACACTAGCATTCATTCAACACATATTAATGGAGCAGCTACCATGTGCTGTGTGCATTGTGCTAAGCACTGGAGACACAGTTGTTAATAAAAGAGATATGATTCATGCTCTTCATAGCTTGTAGTCTAAGGAAGGATTCCATATATTACAGTTGCTCATTAGCAACTAAACAGTTATGTTTTATTCCTTTAAGAATGGAGGGCTGAGGTGCCTATTTTCCATTTTCTGAAGGTTGTGGTTTTGTGTTTATTCCCCAAGAAAGAGAACTACATTTCAATTTTCTATTTCAAAATGTTATGCTAAAGTACCATATGTCCTTTTAGAATAGACACTTTTTAAAGCCTGTGAATTCGACGAATAAATCTAGTGACATAGAAATGCAATTTCCAGGGAACTAGTCCTTTGAAAAACAAAAAGAAAGCACTAAATTAGTGCTGTCTGTGGGCCTTAGTATTCCAGGAAATAGATATATAAGTTGGTAAAATTCAGACATTCTTATTCCCTTATGGAAATATTAGTTAGGAAAGATGGGGTCATTATAAGGATTGAATTATATACTGTATGCACAATAGATTAATTATAAAGTAGTACTCAAACTTCAATTTTTTAAAATTTTAAGCCAACTCTAGAAGTCATTCTGAGAATTATGTGCTATTGTGTACCCCTACTTCAGGTCTAATGTCACATCTAAAGCTCAGACTCTTCATAAATTAAAATCTTATTTATCATGAATTTTTATTGTTATTTGGATTTAAAATTACTTTAATATAACAAAGTTTAAATTAGGTGGCCAAAGAAAGGGATAAAAATAGGGAGATTATATTACTATATTAATTTCCTAGTATCTTCTGCCAGTTGCAACCTCTTTTTCCCTTTGTAGGTAAAAATCCTCATGTTACTTATTTTGGGGAGGCCAGATGATTATATAAGCTTGAGAAGATAAATAGTATGGCAGGGCTAGAACCAGAATGGAAAAGAATAAAGTGAGAAGAGAGGAGCTGGAAGCTCTAGATTTTATTTGTGCTGTTGT
The DNA here is from genome assembly GCF_902686455.1 of Sciurus vulgaris. Taxonomy (NCBI): domain Eukaryota; kingdom Metazoa; phylum Chordata; class Mammalia; order Rodentia; family Sciuridae; genus Sciurus; species Sciurus vulgaris. Next base: position 44,170,866 of record NC_136471.1, on the reverse strand, counting down.
TATGCTTCACTTAACTCCTGCCATGTGCTATTTATTATTCCACCTAACTTTCCACGTTAGGTATTCTATTTAACTGCAAATTTGCAAAATGAATGCCTGATACTAATCAAATACTAACTGATATAAAAGTCCTCACCATACATAATGATAATATTGTAGAAGTAAATTTTATATAGTTTGGTATAGCTCAATAATTTTCTACAGTTATCTTGGCCTAGGCAGGTGGGTTCTCTTCACTAAGTCAGTCCTGTTCTACCCTCTCATGTAAAAGACAATCCTGTTTACACACCAAAGGGGCTTGGATACCAGTTTGTTGAATGAAATTCAAGAATACAGCACCTTCCTCTTGAATACCTTAAAATGTTGAAAATCTAGACTCTAGAGAGAGAAATTTAAATTAGGAATGCTGAACACCAAAACAAGCCTTAACAAATTCCATGGACATACAATGGCAGGTACTATTGTTTTCTAGATATGCTGGTGATATAATATATAATATAAATGATGAAAGGATGAATCTTTAAGGAATTTAATGATAGTCTTTTCCTTTTTAATTTTATATTCATATTGATTATGTGTTTATGGAAGAAATCACTGCTGCAGTTACCCACCTATTTTATCTGCCTGAAAATAGGAATAGTTAGCATAAAGAACTGGAAAATATGAACAGGATGACCAATATTATAAGTTAATCTGTAGGTTTAATAATTTTTCAAAATTACTTTTCATTATTTTTTCCAATACAAAAATTACCTATAAAGTTCTATTTAAAAAGAAATTGTGGCAAGTGGAGTCCTTGATTATAATTTAGGATAAAACTAAAAATAATCTCTTTTAAATAAATGATATCTTCTGGCTGATTCAAGTTTGTTTTAAGACACAACAGCAAAATCCAGTACACATACTACATTGAGAATTCATTAAAATAGTTCTCTAAAATTAATTTTTAAATAGGTGGAACAATTGCCAGGGCAAACTATTGGGACGTATATTTGGCATGACAGGGAAAATGTTATGGCTAAAAAAGTGTCTGCCTACTTTGGTCCCCGGGAAGGGAACAAAAATTTTTGAATGAATGATACTGATCCTTCATATTTCACTTCAAATGTAATTTCTTCAGGGTTCCCTTTTTTGATTACCTAGGCTAGATTAGATCCCTCTGCTATATAATCTCAAAGAAATTATACTCTTCTTTCATATAACTTATAACTGGTAGAACATCCTATTTAGTCAAAAGTTGACTAATGGTCACTTTCTCACTAAATTGTCAATGCTTTGAGAGCAAGGATCATATCTGTCTAGTTCATCACTTTATTTCTAATATCCTGTGCACAGGTACTCAGTAAGAATTTGTTGAATGAATAAAAGAATGAATCTGGAGCAAAAATTGCAACGATTATTCTGAAATAACCCTCTTCTTTCCTCCTACCTTATAACTATACCAACTTTCACATGTAGTTCCATAGACAAATGGAAGGTGGTCTACTGGGCCTACTGTTTGACACCCATGTCTCTTGCATAAAGTGGGGTAGGAAGGAGTAATTAAGAAGATAAGAGGGCTGGGGCTATAGGTCAATGGCAGAGCACTTGCCTAGCACATGTGAGTCACTGGGTTCAATCCTTAGCATCACATAAAAGTAAAACAAATAAAACAAAGGCATTCTTTCCATCTAAAACTACAAAAAAAATTTAAGAAGATAAGTGATTTTAGGGGGAAAACTAATATTTACAGAATTGAATATATATTTTGGTTTCATCCTATCTAAAATTAAGTTTAGGAGATCAAACTGGTGGTATAAATTAAAGGATAGAGCCAACTCTCTATTTCACCAATATACTGGTCATATTTTTGTCTCATGTCTAGAGGATTTCCTCAAATATTCTTCTGTGTAGGAGGGTCTGATACACAAGGTATATAGACTACTGCATAGTAAATTATAACCCTGTATTTACTTTGACTAAACTTCACTTCTGTTTATTTAATGAATAAAAGGGATTTCCCTACCAACAAGGTTATTGATTTAGAATATGTTCAAAGACAACTGAAACCAAATGAACTTGTTTTCATTTTTAGGGTTCTGAGCCCTTTCCCTCTTCCTCAGCACCCCTCCATTGTTACTCATGCTTCACACACTCTAGTTCAGGAAGAAACATGGGAGAATAATCTTGTTCACTAAGAGAGAAGAGAGAAGTTGAGGAAACACTCATCTTGAACTAAGTGATGTGTGAAGATAATGAAGAACATTTTCTTAACCACCAACCTTTTAATGTAATTAATTAAACTGAGAGTTGCAACAGAAATTCATCACCAATTTTAATATTTAAAAAAGAGAATTTTTTAACTTTGCAAATCTAATGCAAAATCTCCAAAGATTATATGTGTGGTTTTCTTCTATTTATTTTAATGTGCTGGATTATGTCCAGACACCTTCATGGTTTTAATCCACAAATCATTCCAACTCTAATATTTCTGATTTAAAAGTCAGTTTAGGTTAATTAGGAATTGGAGAAGGTCTCAGATCAGGGAAAGCCTCCAGGTCCTCATACTTGCTGTTGTCTTTGCTTGAACTTGCTATTCCCTGTTTTCTGTACCTTTTCACCTAGTTAAATTCTACTCACCCTTAGATCTTGGCTTAAATATGATTTCATCTAACCTCTGGGATCAGACTGGGTTATGCTGTTGACTCAGTCCAGGAATCCTATGTTTTCCTATCATGGTGCTTATTGCATTTTCTTGTGATTATTTACTTAACTGAGTTGCCAGCTAGACTGTATGCTCTGTGAGGGCAGGAATAGTATCTATTTCATAACCAGTGCCCTGGCACTAACAGATGCTTCATAAATATTTGTTGAATGAATGAAGCAAAAGTAAAATAATAAAGAAAATTATAAAACCTTAAATAGAGTTCATGAACTCAAGAGGAGAATGAAAACATTTTTACCTGAGCATTCGGTGGAGTTTATGAGGTGTCATCCCACATCCATCATCAGTAAAGGTCAAACAAGATTTATTCTTGACCTCCTCAACATCTATAAAGACCGTCCTGGCGGATACATCTGGATCTACAGCATTATCTGCAAAAGGTAGAAATCTGTGATCTTAGATCCCCTTTTCCAGTGTTCTATCACAATTTCTAGTTTAGTGTATCCAATGTATGGAAAATTGTCCTATAGTACCCTCATGTGGATGTACCAGAAGGTAAACAGGAGATATTTATGTAGTATGCCTACTGTGGTACAGAGAAAAACACATATGATGCCAGACAGATATGATGCCAGACAGAGTTATAAAGCTGATTTCTAGCTTTTTTTTTTTTTTTTTTTTTTTTTTTTTGTACTGGAGACTTAACCTAGGGGTACTTAACCACTCAGTCACATCCCCAGCCATTCTTTATTTTTTTTATTTTGAGACAGAGTCTTGCTAAACTGCTAAGGCCAGTCTTGAAATTCTACTACTTCTGCATCAGTCTCCTGAGTTTCTAGGATTATAGGCATGTATCACTATGCCCAGCTGATTTCTAGATTTCATAGTATTGATCCATAATCTGCCTTTCTCCCTTTAAATTTCAGGATCTAAAGGAAAATTAACTACTCCAATTTACACAGAATTTTGTTCTGATTTTGCCATATTATTTCCTGTCTTTTAGCTATTTTACTGCTTATGAACACATTCAGTAAAGGCTGTCTACAGAGAAAAGTTGAACCAATAATTTGGTTATACTAAATACATATCACACATATTAGTTTACATGTGATAATTTTATTTCCTACTTTTTAAAATATCATCTCCTGTGTTAATGAACATAAATATTATCACCATCCCTGTTTATAGTGCAAGGGCCACTAAAAGAATTACAGGTTAAAATCAAAATAATTAATTGCCTGCCTTTATCCCAGTGATGGTAGTAAGCATGCTCAGAGAGAAAAACAATTTGGCTGCCTTTTTCTGTAACTAGGTGAGGCTGTCTATCCCCTAATGAAAGAGAGAGTGCTGAATTAAAGTGGAAAAACAACATAGAAAGTTCCCTGATTTGTCCTGAGTTACATCTTCACAATGAGTTAATTATTTAAGGCTCCAAAGACATCAAATTTAGCCATATTCTAAAATATGCACCATGTCCCAACTCCAGTGGGTGCTATTGTCAAGTTGCCACATCTTTTTGTCACAGGTATCAGTTTTTACTATTGTCACTCACTGACATAAATGGCTCAAATTTTAGTTAGGGCTCACTGACTTCAGTGAAAGGACAGTCTGTAAAATATGTTGGATAGTGCTATCATTTAGATACAGTTTGTTCCCCAAAAGTTCATGCACTGGAAGTGTGGTCCCCATTGTGGTAGTGTTGAAGTGGTGGAACCTTTTAGAGATGGGGCCTAGTGCAAGGTAATTAGGTCTTTGGGGATGCTACCCTTGGAAAGGATTAATGCTGTCAGGTCTGACAGGACTGAATTCGTTCCCACTAGTGCAAGTTGTTATAAAATGAGGTCACTCCAAAGGCCTGGACTCTTCTGCGCATGGCTGGTTCCCTTTTGGCTTCCCAACCATGTTGTGAGGCAGCCTGCAGACCCTTGCCAGGATGCCAGCACATGCCATTTGAACATTTTAGCCACTGGAATCATGAATCAAATAAATATCTTTACTGATAAACACACAGCCTTGAGTATTTTGTGCTAGCAACATGAAATGGACTAATACAGATAAAGTCCTTAATCATTCCTATCTCTACTAGTTCCTTTTTTTTTTTTTGGTACTGGGGATTGAACTCAGGGACACTAGACCACAGAGCCACACACCCAGTCCTTTATTTTGTATTTATTCAGAGATAGGGTTTCACTGAGTTTCTTATCACCTCGCTTTTGCTGAGTCTGGCTTTGAATTAGTGATCCTCCTGCCTCAACCTCAAACCACTGGGATTACAGTCATGCACCACCACACCCAGCTTCTACTAGCTCTTCTTTAAGCAAAAGACCTTCCATTCAAACCACTTTCTTTGCCCTGTCATCCTATATTGCTTTATTGGTAATACATGGATGGACTCAAGAGTCAGGTGGGGTCTTGGTTGTATACTTGCCCATTATCACTGATAAATCACATCATTTCTCCACTGGGAGAATCTCTTATAATCAAGAAAAGTATTACACGAATACCAAATACTCATTTTTACTATATAATTGAAAGTATCAGTTATAACCACTTTGATTATCGAATGGGCACCAAATAAAACAAGACATAGACTAATTTCAAAGACTATAATAGTATTTCCAGAGTCACTGATAAAATTTTCACTAACTGAAAAAATCTGAACGGCAGTAAGTTATTACCAATAACCCCAAAAGGTGGTTAAGGGATGTGATATATCAATTTTTAAAGGCCAGGTAGCGCCTAAGTTCCATATAATGTGGCTGACATCAAGCAAGAGCTACAAGTTGGCATGCAATGGCATCTTTCTCAGAAATACTGTTCTTTACTTTGTAAGAGGCAGCAGATTTTTTTTCTTTTAATGATAGAAGGATTCCGCATTGCACAGCGGCATAGCTGCCTACATTCTTTAAAGAAGTTTTACTTGGCATGTGGGCTCTTGTCAGTTATTCCTGCTGATAGATAGCCAAAGCCACTGAGACTGATACCTTGTCAACCAAGTGGACATTTACACATGGAAAACTCTGGACATTGAGAAATTATTTTCTAACACTTTATGAACATTTACAATTCAAACATATAGCACATTGATTCAATTACACATTTATACAACAATGCATTGAATAAAATAGGGCCTCAAACAAGATCACTTTTCCTTTTTTTCTCTCTACTGTAAATTTTTTTTTCCTGTACTGCTGGTTGAACCCAAGGGCACTTTACCACTGACTTAGATCCCCAGTCCTTTTTATTTATTTCTTTAGGGGGGGTACCAGGGGTTGAACTCAGGGACATTCAACCACTGAGCCACATCCACAGCCCTATTTTGTATTTTATTTAGAGAGAGAATCTCACTGAGTTGCTTAGGGCCTTGCTTTTGCTGAGGCTGGCTTTGAACTCTCAATCCTCCTGTCTCAGCCTCCAGAGCCACTGGAATTACAGGTGTGTGTCATCACATCCAGTATTTTATTTTTTTATTTTGAAACAGGGTCTCACTAAGTTCCTGAGGTTGGCTTTGAACTTGCCATCCTCCTGCCTCAGCCTCCCAAGTTGCTGGGATTACAAGCATGCAGTACTATGCCTGGATCTCTACTCTAAGTTTTGTCCAAATTTTACCAGGTGTTTTTCCATAAGAATATACCAAAGAATTTTAACATAGGCACTTCAAGGGGTACACGGTAGCTGCCAAGTACAGTTAGACATTTTATCTCCTTGGCTGGAAGCTTATGGAGTACAGGGGGGAGGGGGCACATGAGAGGCCAGGGTCAGTTGGAGCAACAAGGAAAGTGAGATTGATGGGTGGCCACATGGAAGCACAATTTTGCACTTACTTTCCATTTTATGTGGCCTTTTGCTTGGGCTCAACAGATGAAATTATAAAAATATCAAGGTCAGCTTCAACAGATGAACTTATAATAATAAGGCACCAAACTAGCAACTGGTTTCAATTCTATTTCTTGCTGCTTTACAATCTAAAAATTGTCCAACATATGCTATCAGATTCCAGGAGATCTATCTTTTCCCATAGCCCATCCTATATAGCCTATGAACAGGTAGGACGAGAGAACCCTTACTCCTCTTTCCTCACCTACCACTTAGGTGAGAACTGCACTATCAGATCCTGGAGTGTCCTTATCCCATATCCTGGCTGCACAATCCTATTTGCTTCCAGATCCCAGGGAGTCTCACCTGGCATGTGTTATCCCTTATAGGGAAAATTCTGACATTCCCCCCTCACCCACCACTTTGACAAGAGCATGAGAATCCTGAGGAATATATCTTACACCCTAATCTGGTCCACTGAATCTCTTATCTTCTAAAAGGCATTGCAACTGAAGCCTCATACCTCACCAGAACCTGGAAGGCAATGAAAAACTTTTCAATGACAGTCCCCCAGGAGAGAGAAGATGGTGGGTAGGAGGTAGCTTTAAGGTAGCACTTCGCATGCCTACTACCCTTTCCTGGTCAGACACATGATTACATGCAAGGTCACCCAGGCCAGGTTGCTGCTCTATGGACATCCTGCAAGTAGGTAAAATGTTCTTGCCTGAAAGTAACATCATTGATCTCTGTTACAAGTCTATTCTTTATCACACACACACACACACACACACACACAGGAAAGGAGGGAAGGAGGGAGGGGAGAGAGAGAAAGAAAAAGAGAGAAGGGATATCAGCATTTAAATGAACACAAATTTAAAATTCAAAAGTTATTTTTTGGGTTGGGGCTGTAGCTCATGTCATGCAGTGGTGGAACACTTGCCTAGCATGCTCAACACCCTTTGTTCAACTCCTAGCATGGCAAAACCAAAAATCATTTTAAAAACCCCTCCCTCTTCCTGCTCAACACAGCCCTGGATTCTCTTACATTTTGTTTTTCTATTCCCATTGTCCTTCTTTTAGTTTGAATTTTGTTTCCTCCCATCTGAATTATTGCAACAGCTTCATAACTAGTCCTTCAACCACATCTCTCTTTTTTAATTCATCTTACATGCTGCTGCAACATTAACTTTCTCGAAGCACAACTCTGATCATGACATTATCCTGGTCAGAAAACTTCAGACTAATAGGTCAAATACCAGAACCTCCAGGTTGCATCCTGGTCCCAGTTCATATTTCTATTCTCCTTTGCTAGTTGGTAGTTGGAGTAAAAAGACCAATGTCTGAGTACTGGATTTGGCACTGACTAGACATGTAACCTTTAAAAAGTAAATTAATTTTCTTAACATCTGTTTCCTCATCTGCAGGATGAAAAAATTAATACTGCTTACCTCAAAGGGTGATGTTAAGAAGATATTTGTGAAAGTTCTTTGTAAACACTCTATGGACCTACATTTTTACTATCTGTGAACTCCATGCTCTAATTAAATTCAACAACTCAATATTCTTCAAGCTTTTGTTCATCCAGTTGTTTCTTTTGCCTGGAATGCCCTTCACACTACCATGCCCATATGTCCCAATCCTTCAAATCTCAGCTCAAATGTCACCACCTCCACAAAGCCTTTCCTAACTCTCCTCTTCCCAATAAGCTGGAAGTCATTCTCCTTCCTCTGAACTCCCACAGCACTTGTGCATATCTTTGCTGATATATCATTTTCTATTCTGCTGTTATACAAAGCATAAGCCTGCAGTGCATTTCTTATCTTCCCTATCTCAAGGGTGAATCTGTATTCATTTTTGTACCTACACAGTGGTCTTGTACATAATGAATGCTCAATATTTACTGAATGTATGATTCACTAGCAAATTAATGCATAAGCAGAATAAATTATTGAAGGAAAACCTAAAATGAAAACTTCAAATAACCCATTAATACTTTCATCTCCTTTTTCTCTGTTTTTAAAAATATTTGTTATTTGTTTTAAAATATGTTTTTGCATATATGGATGCATGCATGTATGTGTGTATAATATACCTACATATTCACACTCATGTTGGACATCTTAGGCCAGGCCGAGGTTCTTTAGGTTAATGCTTAAGATAGTAATTCAAAACTAAAAATTGAAAACTAAAAAAGCATTGAAAATGCATTGTCACCTTTAAAGTATAGTACACACAGTACAACACAGGTACAGCAGGGTGAAACTGGGAAAGAACAAGATATTTCTTCCATTTCTCCCATCTCCCACTATGTTGTTAATTTTCCCTTTTTCGTTTTGTTTTGGTAAGTTATACGTGCATAGATCTTATTCCATGCTGCCACTTTTCCCTCTGAATCTTCTAATTAAGTCATAAATATATACATATATGTACTGTAAGTATATATATTATAAAATCAATCATGAAAATTCTCCATCATCTTCCAAATAACTCTCCTGACACTTCTGCTGTTTACCAACTTTTAGACCAAGACATCTCTCACGGTATGGCCACAGTGATGGCTTAAATGAGCACCAATTCTCATTCACAGAACTTTGAAATCATGCTCGATTTTGTCCTGTGTTACCTAGCCCCATAAATCTCTCAACCTTCTTTCAATTTTTGAAGCATGTATAATGTGCTCTGTATGCTGTTGCATTTTATGCAGGACTGCTTTTCTTTGCCTTCCACACGGTATTTAGCACACTACTGCAAAAGCTGATGTACTTGGCTTCAAAGGATCAACTGAAAACGCTTTAAAAGCAAACACCGGTAGAGCGAGAGGTTAAGTCCTCAATATTCATTCCAGCGGAGCGAGGGCGCTCTTGGACCACGGACCCAGCCCTCTTGCAGCCTCAGGGAGCCAAATGCACTCGTGTCATCTCTAAAAGATGTCCCATCATTCCTAGACTTTCTAAGCACAAAAGTTAAAAGAATTCTGTTTTCCAGACCTTTCCTAACGACCCTACCAAGTCCTCTACCAGGCCCTTTTGCTAGCTTGGCGTCCTCAGTGGGTTGCCAGGCGCTGTGGAGCCCAGCTGCCTCCTGGCCCGATGTTTTTATGTATCTCCTTTTGATTTTTAACTAAGCTATCCTAAAGTGCCTGGAACATCACGAACCAGAGAGAAAAACCGCACGTGAGTCCTGATTCTTTGGATACACCTCATTTCCTCTTTTATTCACGCAACCTCGTCCCTGGCGAGGGAGCGTCCTCCTCCTCCGCCAGCGGAGCTGGGGCTGTCCTGAGGCCCCCACCCCAGTCCAGGCCCACCCCGCGCAGCTCCGCGCATTCCTCTCGCGTCCGCAGCACCACGCTGGCACCACTGCCTCGGGCGATCGCGGCCAGGCCCGCCCTCGCCACTCACCTAGCAGCTCCGCGATGGCACTGAAGGGTCGCGTGTGGCTGCTGGAGTTGCTCTGTAGGTAGCGGGGGCTCATCTGGGGGCGAGAGAAGGTCCCGTCCCGCGTGAGGCCTCGGCCCGCCGGGCCCTCCCCGCGCGCCCCCCTCAGCCCTGGGGCCCGCGCGCGCGTCCGCCCCCTCGGGCCCCTGACCTACCGTGCTCAGGCGGATCCCGAAGGCCTGCGGGCCACTGCTCGGCCGGGCCAGCCCGCCAACTGGCGCGCCAGGGCCCGCGGGGGCCCCTCGGTACAAGAGCATTTTTTTGGCCGCCACGATACTCGTTTGCTGCCGCCGGACTCCTCGCCCGGCCGTCCCGGACTAGCCCTCACTCACTCCCACTTGCAGCTGGCGGCGGCCGTCCGGGACTGGCCCTCCTTCACTCCCAACTCGCAGCTGGCGGAGGCGGGGCGCACTCCAGCCACCTGTCCCCAGCGGGAGGGGTGAGGCCGGCTGAGCCGAGCCACGGCCCCGCCCTGTCAGCACCTCTCCCGATCCACCGACTGCCAGAGCTGCCTCAGGGCCGTACAGAAATATGGCGACCTCCTGACAGCCGCTCCTTGATCCCCGCCCCTAATTAATTCTTGGCGTTTGCCATAGGCCAGGCTGCCGAGCGGGAAAGCGCGAGGTGGAGGGGGGCGGGGGGACGGCGCGAAAGGAGGGGCGGGAATGAGGCGAGAGGAGGGAGAGCGTGCTCGGGATTTCTGGAAAGGAGTCCCTCTAAGGCTGCATGACTAACGGGCAGGATAAGACAAGTTTTTCAAGTTCTAAAGAGTACAGTTTTGCTATCTGGGAAGATAGGAGGCTTGAGTGAAGGAAACGCATTTGGAGTAGCTACTTCAAATGCCTCTGGAAATGCCCAGAACTTTCTAGAATGTGATTGGCATACTGTCTAGAAAGACTTGTAAGCCTGTAGGGGAGGCTGTTTATGAAAGGAGAAATTGGATTGACTTAAATATATTCCTGCCAAACAGTGGATTGCTTAAGTTATGCAGTATCCGTGAAATAAAATGGTAGGCAGTACTTAAAGGCCATGTTTGTAGATTAATCTTTATTTTATTGGCATTTATAATTCTGTGTATTTATGGGACACATTTTGGCGTTTGAATACATGTGCACATTGTATATTGATCAAGTGAGGGTAGTTAGCATATCCATCACCTCATGTATTTATCTTTTGTTTGACATGAAAACGTTCAAAACCCTCTCTTCCAGCTATTTTGAAATGTACAGGACCATGCGGTGGTGCAAATGAACATCTTTATATTTAAATTTGTATACATCGATCACCTTCTCCTGACCCTTGGCTTTCCAAAACCCTCTTGAGCCTCTAGTAACCATTATTCTACTCTATCAGATAACTGTTTAGACTCCAAATATGAGTGGAATCCTGTGGTGTTTGTTTTTCCATATGTCTTATTTCACTCAACACAATGTCCTTCAGTTTCATCCATATCATGTCTCAAATGACGGAATTTTTGTTACTTTTTTGTGATTGAATGGTATTCCCACTCTTATCCCACTCATCCACTGTTGGGTATTTAAGTTGATTCCAAGTCTAGTCTATTGTGACTTGTGCTTCGATAAACACGTCATACTGATTTCATTTCCTTTGGATATATATCCCCTACTAGTATTACTGGATCATATGATAGTTCTATTTTTAACTTTTTTGGGAACCTCCCTACTGTTTTCCATAATGGCTGTACTAATTTACATCCCCGCCAACACCGTGTAAGAGGTTTATTTCCTCCACATCCATACCACTACTTGTTTTCTTTGTCTTTTTTATAGTCATCTTTCTAATAGGAGTGAGGGAATATTTCATTGTGGTTTTGTTTTTCATTCCCTTGATGATGATTTTGAGCATTTTTCATATACCTCTTGGACTTTTGTATGTCTAAGATCTTTTGCCCATTTTAATTAGGTTATTTTATGTATTAATTTTTTTGCTGTTGCAGCGTCTCATGTATTTTGAATATTGTTTCTAGGTGAATATTTATTGATGTAAAATAAATGAATGAGGGAATTAAGAAAACAAGAGGTTGCAACACATATTTTAACATGCCAAGCATGGTGACACTCATCCATAATCCCAGTAACTCAGGAGGCTGAGGTATGAAGATGGCAAGTTCAAAGCCAGCCTCAGCAACTTGGTGAGGCCCTGAACTACTTAGCAAGACCCTGTCTCAAAATAAAAAATAAAGGGTTTGGGAATGCCGCTCATTGGTTATGTGCTCCTAGATTCAATCCCTGGTACCAAAACAAAAGAAAACAAACGACATGCTGTATTTGATATATTTTTATTGGAAGACCAAATAAATGTATGCATATGTTATGATATGTTTCCGGAATGTCCCCCAAAAGCTCACATGTTCAAGGCTTGGTCTGCAGTGCAGCAATATCCAGATGTAGGACTTTGGGGAAGTGATTGGATTATGAGGGCTCTGGTCTAATCAGTGGCTTGATAGCTGAATGGACTATTGAAGATGGTGGAAACGGTAGGCAAGGTGGGGCATGGTTGGAGGAAGTTGGCCACTGGGGATGTGCCCTTCGGGAATATATGTTGTCCTTGGCCACTTCCTCCCTCTCCACCCCCCCACCATAGTCTGCTTCCTGGCTGCCATAAGCTGAGATGCTTTTCTCTGCCACACCATTCCATCTTGATGTTCTGCCTCACTCAGGCCCAAAGGAATGGAGCCAGCCAACCATGTACCTCTAAAACTGTGAGCCAAAATAAATCTTTCTCCTTCCAAGTTGTTTGTGCTAGATGGTCCCAGCACTTGATGGTCTCTGTATTTTGGTCACAGTGATGAAAACCTAACACAGTATGTGTGTGTATCTATGTATACATACACACATGCGTATATATATACACACATACAAATATATGTGTACATACACAGTCATCCCTCAGTATTCATGGGGGATTGGTTTTAGGACCCCTGAATATATCAAATTCTGTGGATGCTTAATTCCATAAAATGTTGAAGTATTTGCATATAACCTACCCACATCTTTCCATATATTTAAATTGTTTCTACATTACTTATAATACCTAATAAATGTAAATGGTGTATAAATCATTGCTATATTGTTTAGGGAATAATGACAAGAAGCCTGTACATGTTTAGTACAGACAGTTTTTTTTTGAATACTTTCAATATGCAGTTGATTGAACATGTGGATGCAGAACCCACAGATACAGAAAGCCAACTGGATACACACACACACACAATGAAAAGCATTTAATATAAATCATGTTGATATCTCACTCTAGAATTATGCATTTCCCCTTTTTATCTGTATTTAAAAAAATTTGTACTATAAGCATACTCTGATTATGCATGCATTTTGTAAAAATATAGTATTCCATGGTATGGCTGGACCATAAATTTATTTGGCCATCATCTATAATAATTTAGGTTGTCTTCAAGTATTTTTCTTTTGACAGTTTAAAAAGTGCTGCCTCAGACACTCTCCTGTACAGGTCACTAATTTCTGGTACTATTATTTCTTCAAAATAAACTCCAAAAAGTGACATTGGTGCTTCTAAAACATGCATGTGGTTTAATCTTTATAAATACTGTAAGGGGGAGGCAATTGCCCTCCCAGCAACAGCCAGCTGTTTGGCTATGTTCAAGGCACTAAATGGTCCCAATCTTTTAACTTTTTGTAAGTCTTTTTGATAGAAAATTATATCTTATTGTTTTAATTTACATTTCCCTGACTAACAGTGAGGCTGAATGTCTTTTCAAATGTTTTTTTGCATCTCTTCTATAAATGCCTGTTTGTATCTTTTGAGCACCACTTTCCTGTTATGGGATCCTATGCATTTTTTTTATATTGGGTATTGAACCAGAGGCACTTTGCCACTGATCTGCATAGCATGTCCTTTTTATTTTTATTTTAAGTCAAGTTCTTACTAAGCTGCTTTGGGCCTCAACTTAGTTGCGGAGGCTGGCCTTGAACTGCAATCCTCCTGTCTCAGTCTCCTGAGTCAGTGGGAATACATATACACCACCGTGCCTGGCTGCATTTACCTTTTTAAAATAATCTTTAATTTTAAAAAATATACAAAAGTACATGGAACCACATAATGAGTCTCTATATACTTATTGCTCTGATGCAGAAATTATCAAGACTGCCATGCTTGCTGCAATGTTTGGAACATTTGTGTTCCTTCAAAATTCATATGTTGGAAATCCTAACCCCAATGTGATTGTATTAGCAGGTGGAACCTTTGAGAGGTAATTAGATCATAAGGGGGTCTAATGAATGAGACTAGTGCCTTTATAAATAGAACCACGGAGAGCTCTCTCTTACTCTTTGCTCCACATGAAGACACAAAGAGAGGTCTTCAGTCTACACCTTATCAGAACCCAGCCATGTTAGCACTGTGATCTCTGACTTCTTGATTCCAGAACTGTGAGAAATAAATTTCTATTTTCTAGAAGCCACATAGTCTATGGTACTCTGTTATAGCAGCCTGAAATAAAGACACCTGCTTTATATATTCATTTTTTTCATTTCTGGAAGCATTATATGGTAAATCTCAAGCAGCATGCCATTTTACCCTATGTATGTTCATGTCTGTCCTATAAAAACCAGATATTTTCTGACAAATGTAACTATCACTCCACTTTCACACCAAACAAAATTTATGATAATTTTTGGTATCCTCTAATATCTAGCCCATTTTCTGATTTCCCCAATTGTCTCCAAAAATGTCCTGTACTTAGCTTGCTTAAATCCAGATTCAAAGAAGATGCACACATTGCACTTGGTTATGTAACTTAAATCTATTTTAATCTAAAACAGTCCCCCCTTTTCTTGTCATTGAGTTTTTGCAGAAACCACATCAGTTGTACTGATAAATGCCCTACTTCTCATTTTTTCTTTTTGCTTATTTATGTTGTCACTTAAGTTACCCGTCTGGTTAGAGGAGTAAGTGTAATTTAACCATAAATTATAAATTGGCTCTAAAGGTCTAAATAGATTCCAGCACAATGACTTTTTAAGCAGCAATGCTCATAGATGGTGTTGTACATTTCCTATTGCAAAACATCAGGAGGTGCATACTATACAATACTTAGAGATGTGCAGGTTCATTTAATGGGCAGATGGGCACAACCTGAAGTTTCCACTATAAATTTCCACATAACCTTTTACCTTATGATTCCATCTATTAATACTCATTGTTTGAGAAAACTGCATTAGTCTCACAAAATTGATAATCTAATCTCATAATTTCTTCTAATTTATTATCTGGATTCTCTGTATAGAATCTACACCCATCCACCATCACTATTTAGTATCTCTGCAATACAATTAAAATAGGAAGGAGGGGTAAATGCTTAACTCTCCTTTTTGTGGTGCTGGGAAATGGATCTTAGGGCCTCATATTTGCTAGGTAAGCATTCTACAACTGCTCTGCACCTCCAGCTCAACTCTACTCAGGGGACCTCTATCACTGAACGACATCCTCAACCCATTTAAAAGTTTTATTTTGAGACAGAGTCCAACTATGTTGTTGAGGCTAGCCTTGAACTTGCGATTCTTCTCTGTCAGCCTCCCACGTTGCTGGAATTACAGGCACTCAGCTAACTATTTTTAATTGACAATGTTTAGAGTAAATAGTTGGTATGTGTGATAGATATTGTTGTTGGCCCTCTCCCATTTAAATAAAGGACTTGCTGGCTTAGCTCCTCCAAAACCTGCCAACAAGCTACCTTCAACTGTTAGTTCCTTCAGGTGACTCTCTGTCTCACTCAAGTTTGTAAATTTTTCTGCAGTAGCCTACCAGTGACTGACCAAAGCAAGAATATAAATGCCAGATCATCTCAGTTCAACTTAGGACAACTGCATACCCCTCTGTGAGGTTGGTGGAGACTGTTGGGTCTATATTGCAGCTCAGCTTTCCCCTGTGACCATACCTACTTCTTTCCATAGCTATTACTCCCATGACCATTTCCTTTTTTTTGTGGTGCTGGAGATTGAACCCAGGGCCTCGTGCTTGCAAGGCAAGTGCTCTACCAACTGAGCTATCTCCCCAACCCCGACCATTTCTTGATAAGTATCCTGCACACTATGTCTTGAAGTTTGCCTCCTGGGAAACTCAAACCAAGCCACATGAAATTAGTAGTGACTCAAGAAAGCTGGCATGAAGATGATTATTTGGAAGCTAGATCACTCACTGTCCAATTAACAGGAACACATCACAGAATGGTAGGTGGAGCATACATAGCCCCTGCCCTGAGATGTCAGTTCTTTTATTGTTAAGACTTTTACCAGGTGGTAAATTGGAATTGTATACTAGAATAAGGGAATATATTGTCTGGTATGATGTATCAAGTGTTAGAAATATGGAGGAAGTAATAGATATAAGATCCATGAGATGTAGTAGTTTAAAAAAGGTCAATCTCCCAATGAAAAAAAGTGGGAAAAAACCTCCCAGTGAAGACAGGTTTGCTATGTGAAAAACTAGATGCTGCTTGGGAAAGAATAGGACCTTATCATGTTGTTTGGAAGTATCTAAATTGATGCCACCAAAAATCTTTGAATCCTCAGATGTCTCTGAGCCTGTAGAACTGACTGAACTTCCTGATTGCTAGTCTCCTGACCCACCCCATTGTTAGAGAAACACAAAGCGTCTCCCTCAAAATAGCATATGTTCTCCTCTCCCCTCCTGGCACTAGGCCTGTAACAAGAGCTAAGGTGCACCATGGACATGATAGGCCTGAAAAGGGAGGAGAGTGATTATTCTCCAAGCAACTAAAAAATGTAACCATAAAGGATTGATAGAAGCTCGAAGGGTTCACATGGAATTGGATTCTGAGTGTGCTTCATTAAGGGAGCTAGACTATAAGATTGGATATGGAGAGTGTATCAATGTGGGAGTATTCTCCTGGAATATACAATACCCTGACAAGGCCCACAGGAGGTGGTGTGAACTCACTACTAGATAGCTCCTATAAGTATTGAAAAAGTGATGTTCCATGCTAAGTGAGGTTGAAAGGACAACATTGCTGTAGAAATAGTGGAATAAGGGATGGAAAGATTCAAAAATGTGCATACTGGAGTGGATATATCAAACAAGCCTGGAAAACTCAGAGAGGTTCACAAAGATATACCATTTACCAAAGTCATGAAGAACATGGTGATGAGAGGGCACAAGCACTATTAAAAACTTCAGTGGTGGCTTTCTTCCGTGGCTTAGGCATGATGGTGGGAGACACACTTACAAACTACGTTCACCATAGCAGTGGGGTTTGGAGAGCTCTACAATGATAGAGACATCATGGCTGAGTTAAAGTCAGGTAGGTTTAATTATCATAATGAGTGGCAAGATTGAAAGAGCAGCCAGAGAGTCTTTGAAAGCACTTGTGGAAATAGCAAATAGAACATGGCTTCCCTAGGGAAAAACTATATAGGCAGAGATGATAAATGTCTATTCTGGAGATATTTTAACCAGAACCCTATGCCTAGATGGAATATTCAGTCTTCCTTGCAGGGTGACCCACTGCTATTTCTTTCTCCCTGAGCACAGAGTAGTATTTTGAAAGCCTTGTTTGGCTCTTGATCTTGAGACTCAAAACTTGGGAACTTTAAAAAAAGGATCATTTACTACCTTCTTCTAAGATGTACTTGTGTGGTCCATCTGTCTTGCTTGCTGCTGGGCATTGTGAATGCCACACTAAATATCAGCCTGTTTACTACTTGTGGGATTTGATGTTTAAACAAAAGCTTGGTGCTTTTCCAAGCATTTAGTTTTCTGATTGGCAGCTGGGGTCAGAGGCCCCCCTCATCCCCTTTCTAGCTCCCCACAACACAGGCAATCCTGAGCAGCCGAGGGAGATATTGAAAATCCAGAGCTTGGCCTCCTCTATCCTTACTGCCAACTGGGCAGCAATAAACAAAAGCAGCAAATGAATCCAAACAAATCGCATCACTGTGGCTCCACAGGGCTGCAAGAAGGCCATAACATGTGTTTTCACATTCTTCACCACCAAGCAGGGCTCCTGCAATGGCTGGCATGTTTGCGAAGGAGGATTCTAGTGAACAGATCCTGTCAGTTGGTGCAGCATGGGTGCCAGTTATGGAACCTTGGTTTTTGCTGCAAAATGAGGAGTATTTCAGTAGGGTGTGGTGAAACATCAGAGACATCTTACTAGCCTCTGTCTTGGAGCAGAGCTTTAGGCCTCAAGGCTAGTCTTGGTCCAGAGTCTTATGTGTGAAACTCTGAGGTGTTTACATTATATTTTTTATTTAGAGATGTCCCTTCTGGTCCATGCTGTTTCCTGCCCTGGAGAAGCCAGAGAGGCACTTGGCATTTCCTCCTGGTCAGTTGACCTGTAATAGAGATATCTAATTGTTTGCCACAAGTATGAAACCATTAATATGCCAGGAACCCAGGGTATGTCTCTCTCCCTCCCTCTCTCTCTCTCTCTCTCTGTGTGTGTGTGTGTGTCTTTCTCCTAGCATGTTCTGACCCATTCTCTAAGGTCACATGTCTCTAGTTTCTGGATGGATATGATGAACCCTAAAGGTATCAGGGCAGGAGGCCAGCCGGGAATGTTAGAAAGTTTGAGAGTCAGAGGGCACAGGCTCCTTTCCAAACTCCTTTACTGAATTGGCCTATAAACTTGGGGCAGTGTTATAGGCCATGTCCCCAGAAAAGCAGACTGAGCCAGAGCTTTGTGGGCAGATGGATTTGGGAACATTCTCAGGATCAACACCCGCAGTGGTGTGACAAAGTAAGACAGGGCATAGGAAGAAGTGGAACTTTGATGCAGCCACAGGTAAGACCTCAGTTGATCCCCTGGAAGCTCAGAGAGGTTCTGGATTTCAGCAAAGTGCCAGATATTTATGCTTTTGCATGGAGCAGTCATGGGACACAGACCACTACCTGGAAAGTGTGTAAGGCCTTAGGCATGGTCACTGTCTTCAGGCAAGGCCGTTCCTGGAGAGGGACTTCACTGTACACTGTTAGCCACCAGCATGCCCTACAGCTGGGGAAATGAGAGCTTTGGTATTAAAGAGGAGTGGCAGGATCCAGTGGCACCCTACAATATCCAATTCAGTAAGTTACTTCCCCTCTCTGAGTGTCTGTTTTCTCACCTATAAGTTGAATGACTAGGATGAGTTCTAGGGCCCTTCAGACCTCAGGGCAGTCCACCAGCTTTCCCCTCTGCTATCACTACCCTTCCTCTTAAGCTACACTGGATTTAACATCCCAGCCCCTCCTGTTTGCACTGACTGCATTGAGTGTGGCACAGCACACATTCCGTAGGTAACTTTCAAAACCCTTTACAATCTACCATCAACCTATCCTCCTTCTTCATTATGTACTCTCTGTGTTGAATTTTGTTTCTATCATTTTCCTGAAAACACTCTTCTCTTTCCTCTACTCTTTCAATAAGAATGCACCTTTTATGCATTTCTGAGCAAGGTGTAGCAGAATCCAGGTGCAACTCTCATAAGCTGGGTGACATTAGGCAGGTCACTTAAGCTCTCTGAGGTTGTTTCTTTTTCTGCAAAAAATCAGTTATTGATGCTTTCTTTGTTTGTTGTGAGAAGCAAATGAGATAACAGGTAAAGTGTCTGGTGCAAAGCTTAATAAACCTTAGTAAATGTTAGTTCTCCTCTCCCTTTGTGAAAATAACTGAACCTAAACAATATCATCCAATGATTAGTTTCGGAAATATTTTAGAATGAATAAATGCTGTATATAATGTGGTAATTTTGTTGCTAGTCTTTAAGAAAAATCAAGTCACTTAGGAGTTTGTCTAGTGCCAAATAAATTCCCAGTGTATGTTCAAGCTGTTCCCTGGTCTGCTCTTTCTCCAGCCAAGACCCTTCTGCCTCAGTCATGAGAACACAGAAGACTTTTTATTCCCTTTGGCAAGAAGCATCAGTCAGCATCACCTGGAGCTTCTTTGGAAATGCGCATTCTCAGCTACAGCAATCCAGGCCTCTGACCAGAAAATCCTGAGTGGGGCCTGTGGAATGTGTGTTAATGCAGGGAATTCTGAACTGCCACTGCTCTAGGGCTCAGAACTCATCTTGGACCACCTGCTCCAGGGTTTACTGCTGCCTCAGTTTCCTCCACTATCCTCTCCTCAGTCAAGAAGAGGAAGGCATGACAGTAGGAGTTAGACAACTCCTGAGGAAATTGAGCTTTGACCAGGAGGCCTGGATGTAACCTGTGCTCTTCTGGTGATTGTAGGAGGCCCAGAGGCAGTTTATTGAGCTCTGCCCACTGCTTGCCTCACAGAACTAAAACCTCTTCAGATCACCTGGTACAGACCCTACTTGTAGCACATGTCCTCCCAGGACCAGAGACCCATAACCTTCAAGCCTACTCAGCACAGCCCCTAAAGCTGTGGTTCTTGAATTGTGGTCCCCAGACCAACAGCACCAGCACCACCTGGGAACATGTTAGAAACAAATTCTCAGACCCCACCCCAAGACTTACTACAGGGGATTTTGATACAGGTTCAAGTTTGGGAAATGTCACTGGCTTTATTGTGCAAACTAGATTAGCAATATAAGGTGAACATCATTTGCTTTTTCATCGATGATGTTCTCTGGCTACTTCCTCCTTACTGCACAGAAGATAAAAAGGATGACAAAACATTGATGGAGATGATATCTAAAGCCATGTTTCCTAACTAGAAGGAACTCTTTTTTCACTTTCCTTTCCATTTATCTGTCCTAACTGGTGATTTTGAATGGGGCCAGTTAACTTGATTGCACTTAATACTTACTTTCCTTAGTAGGTTTTTGCTACTGGTAAAAGCTTTGGCACCAAAACAGAACATTTGGGATATAATGTAAATAAGCAATTTGAACAGATTTAATCCAGTTTCATTACAGCCACTGGCATGGTGTGTTTTACAGCTGATTTTAGTTGCAGTTGTGAAGACTCAGGGAAGGCAAACAGATCCAGAAAATAAAGAGAAAATAAGGTGCAGAGTGAGGGAGATATACTCCCCAACTGGCAGATCAATTAGAGATCTAAATAGAATTAGGGAACTTAATTATCCAGGCTGTTTTATAGCAAGGGGAGCAGGGGACTGCCTCACTTGGGCATGATTAAGATATGGATCCTTCCCTGGGGAAGTGGGGGCTGGAGCGCAGCAGGGCTGACTGAGAGCCTGGGAAGGAAACACCAAGGATTCAAGGGAGGTCTGTGGAAGAAGCTCAGTAGAGCATATCAGGGCCTGGGTGGGGGCTCAGTCTAAAGGCTGGGGGTGTGAACTGATAAAGAACTTTCCTTCCCAGCTTGAGTGATGGCTATGTGGGAGGTGCATAAATGCCTGCCCCCCAAAAAAGAGACACAAAAGGCTTGTGGTGGGGAATTCTGCACTCACATGCACCTGCCTGTCAGAGACAGAAGACAGGAACAAAGTATTAAATGAGCCTCCTCTGCCTCCCTCCCAGTGCACCCAAACCCCAAACAGGCCTGGGAGGGGATCCTTTCCTTCGCCCAGTTGACAGGAAACTATAGCAGGGCCAGGTTGAGCATCAGGGGCTCCACACCATTTCCTGCCAGCTCAGTGCCAAACACAAGGCCATCTCCTGCCTGGGTTGTGTTCATTTTTAAATGAACTTTTCTCTGTCTTCCTAGGGTCTTCTTGGGGTCCTAGCGAACCTGTCCCAAGACTTGGGCCTTGGCTTAACCCAGAGTAGGTGTTCTCAGTGGTTTCTGTTTTTCTATCCTGACATTTGAGCAGACTGCCCTCCAGGTTCCCACAGGACAAGGATCTCAGAGCATCTTGGGAGAAGGAAAGGGAATCTCTAGCTACTTGAGAAACATAGGAATGAGTACCTATGGTGAGGAGGTGTGTTCCAGGCCAGTAAGGAGTGTGCCGTTAGCACACCAAAAGTTGATCTCCCTAGGTGTCTTTCCACTTAGTGCCAACTGGCCATAAGTACCAGACTTCAGCGGTGAAATATTCCCTGGGTATTTGGTGGTCAGAGGGAAGAAAGCACTAGTCTAACCTCTGCATAAAGGACAAGATGAGTAACTTGTTGGCTCACACAGGTGGGGCTTTCAATGTGCTTTTGTATGTTTGTGGAAGAGTGCTTAAATGGTATGATACATGGGCTGTATGTATTTGCCAAAAGTCATCTAATGGTATGATTAAGATTTCATTGTATGAAAATTTTACCTAAAATAAATTGTAGACAAACACTGATCCCTAAAGATATGCATGCTACAGTGTTTTAAGGGAAGTGTCCCGATATCTGTAACTTACTTTAAAATACATACAAAAGCTAGATGGGTTCATGGATGGATAGAAGAATGGATAAATATGTGATAAAGAAAATATAATAAAATGTAAATATTAGAATCTATTTGGTGTCTATATGGCTGTTTGTGGTATGATATTTTCAACTTTTGGTTCAGTCTGAAAATTTTCCATAATGAAATATTTGGAAAATTAATATTGTATTTGGCAGGGAGATGTGGAAATTGGTGGCATTCTTAAATATCTAAATATGTGAGAGGTGTTAGAACTTGTCATATCTATGTTTGATGGACAAATCTAAGGGGAAAATTTTTGGAAAATGATAGAACACTGTAAACTCTAGAAAGTGGTATTCTCATTTCTACCACTGTTACATGTAATATATTTGCTAGAGCAGATTAACACAGCCAGATATGTATGCTCTGCAGCTATTAACTCAGTGAATGTGGTCTTTTCCATACTATTCAGAAAAGAGGATCAGAAAAAATTGAAACTACACTGACATTTCATCTCACTTCAGTTGGAATGGCAATTACCAAGAATATAAGTAACAATAAATGTTAGCGAAGATGTGGGGAAAAAGGTACACTCATATATTACTGGTGGGACTGCAGATTGATGCAACCACTTTGGAAAGCAATATGGAAATTCTTTAGAAAACTTGGAACAAAACTACCATTTGTCTCAGTTATCTCATTCCTCCTCATATACCCAAAGGACTTAAAATCAACATACTATAGTGACATGGACACACCAATATTTATAGCAGCTCAATTCATAATAGCTAAGCTATGGAACCAACCTAAATGACCTTCAACAGATGAATGGATAAAGAAAATGTGGTACGTATACACAGTGGAATATTATTTAGCCAATAAGAAGAATGAAAGTATGGCATTTGCTGGTAAATGGATGGAGCTGGAAACTATCATACTAAGTGAAATAAGCCAGTCCCTAAAAACCAAAGGCTGAATGTTCTCTCTAGTATAAAGATGCTGACTCACAATAGGCAGGGGAGAGGAGAGAGGAGGTAAGGTTTACCAGATTGGGCAGGGAGAGTGGGGGGGATGGGAGAGGGGGATGGAAATGGGAAAAATAAAATGAATCAGACATAACTTTCCTATGTTCATATATGAACACAAGACTAGTGTAATCCCACGTCATTTACAACTACAAAAATGGGAAGCTATACTCCATGTAGGTATGATATGTCAAAATATATTCTACTGTCATGTATAACTGAAAAGAATAAAAAAACTTCAAAAAAGAAAAAATCAGATTCATATAGGACAGACAAAAATATATATTTGTGGAATTTTTTAATTTATTAATGATATTTTGCAGCTCTGGGAATCAAAAGCAGGGATTTGTGTGTTCTACACAATTATTTTACCACTAAATTACACCCTAGCCCAAGAATATACATTTGTAACTTTGCTCAATGTCTATGATAACTCTCTTGCCTTCTGCCGTACTGAAGAGTCTATAATCTGAAGAGATCTTGATATCCCAAAGAACATCAAACTGATCCTCTTTATCAAAGAAATCATGCTTTTTGAACCAGATATACATAAAATATTCTGCACATTGATGCCTTTGCCAATACACAACCATACACAACATAGGAGATAAACCCTAAGAAAATTAAGGAAACTAGAACACAAACATTTTTTAAGGTGCCCATTGGTTAGAAACAGACCAAGTAATGGCCATCCCAGGTAAAAGACAAAATTATTGCACCTCACACTTCTCACCACAAAGACGGAAATTGCGACATCTTGTAGACCTTTTCAGATTATTGTGGCAGTACATTCCTCATTGGAAATACTGTCCTGATCTATGTACTAGAAGATGAACACTACTGAAAGCTATGATGGGATTCAAAGCAGAAAGCATTATATATACAGCATGTCTATAATACCATGTCCTGCTGTTTGGGACCACATGACCAGCAGACTCTATGGTATTAAAGATAGTATTGGGAATAGATGCTATATGGAGTTTATAGCAAACACCATAAAATAACCCAAATGCAGACCCTTGAGGTTTTGGCATAAGAACATGCTATCTCCAGAGGAGAAGTATATATCTTTGAAAAACAACTTGTGATATGTTTTGGGTCCTCATATATATGAAACAAGATGATGATGAGAGACTAAGCAAGCTTGTGACTGTCACTCTTATCATGAGCTGGGCTCTCTCAGACTCATCAAATTGTAAGCTCAGATCAGCTTGCAATAAACTATCATCAGTGATAAATCCAGCATAAGCAAGACCAAAGAACACAAGTTATGAGCAGGTGGCCTAGAACTCCATGTCATCCACCATTATTTCACCAACATTTCTTACTAAGTTTACACTTATGGTGTATATCCTTTAGGACTCACTGACAAAGGAATAGGAAGCCTGACCTTGGTTCATGGATGCATTGCCATAGTGTGCAGGTATAAGCTGACAATGAACAACAGCCTCACTACTCATGACGGTCTTGAAAGACAGTGATGAGGGATAACTCTGAAGGACCATTCCTGCTGAAAATATCTTTGGGCCTGCATCACAGATTGACTTTTTCCTTTATTCAGTTCTGTTTCTTTCTTCTCTCTCCTATAGGTGTTGATCCAAAGATTACTTTTTAATTAACATCCTGGTTACCAATGCTGTTTTAGTGCTTCCTACTGTTATAGTACCCATTATTCTTCTCTCAATTTTTAATATCTTTCTACATTAGGAATATTTGTTACAGATATATTCTCCTAGTCTGTCTTTTAACTTTGTTTATAGTATCTTTTACAAAGCAAATCATTTGTTTTCTATAGTAGAAAATTTTCATTTTTCTGTGTATCTACTAAAAGATAATGACTTTTATATTTTAGGCATTAACTTGAAAGGAAACATGACATATTATTAAGAAGTAAAAGCAAGCTATATAGAGCAACACTTATCCAACTCTTCTGATTATAGGACTCACGTAACTTCTTTGAAAACTCAGATTCAAAAAGTCCATGATGGCCTAGCTGAAACTACCATCCTGGGAGATATGATATGCGTTTTTGGAGTCTTTGATGAAATCCAGCATCATACCAGTAGGGAGCAATATGAACCAAACATTGACCAGTATAACATGTTAGTAGATTAGCAAACAGCCCAAGAGTGCGCTGGACTAGTGGTTTCCAGTGGAGTGTTCCACAGTCTAAGAGGATATGATGACTTGAATATCTTAAGTTCTGTTGAAAACTATGATCCCCCTATAGGCCACCAAACTAACATTAGGACGATGACTACCAAGTGTTCTGGTACTGAAGTACCCTACTGAATGAATGTATTTATGTGGTGGGGGGATTTAATGATATAGTCCACCTTTCATCTTTTGAAGCATACAACATTTACACTGATTTCAGGACAAGTTCACTAGTATGATCATTTCATGATGCTATTTCATGATGTACTATGCCATAGAACATCAGGGGAAACACTATGCAATCACAGGACATGATGGAAATCCCTGCTGGGTATCATTATATGCAATGACCCTACATCAACAGCTGGGAAATTTTGATACCCATGGGAACCCAGCACCTTGATGTTGGCGTGTGTTTTCCAAAAGAAGTGACCATTGTCAGATTGGCATCCACAGCTAGTGACTAGTCCAAGAGAAAGAATGTGGGAGAATCAAGGATCCTTTCCAGAATGTCTGTTTCTCATTGTGTGTGCAGGTTGATAACAAGCACCAGTGCAGTGGGGGGGAAAGGCTTATGATGCAGCCCAGGAATCTGTATTTTAACAGACACTCAAGGTAATGCTATGAGCAGATAATGTTGGGCATAAAATATTACTCTAAGACAGGCATGGTGACACATACCTGTAATCCAGCCACTTGGGAGGCTGAAGCAGACAGATCACAAGTTCAAGGCCAATTTTGCCAACCTAGGGAGACCCTGTCTCCAATAAATAAAAATAAAAAAGCGCTGGGAATGTAACTTACTGGTAGAACAACCGAGGTTCAATCCCAGGTAGCATAAAATAAAATAAAATAAAACAACTCCATTTTGTAAAGAAAATAATGTGAAGAGGAACTCTCTATGGGTTGTGTGTGTGTGCTTGTACATACTGTATGATCATCTACAAGATAACATTGGTTCCTCCAAAACAATTAAACCAGAAGAAAAGGGACTATGTCTTTATCTGCATACTTTTGTTGTCATTAAATAGGGCATGAATTACTTAGGACATTTCAAATAAGCTTTTTTCTTTACAAGAATAAGATAAAGAGTAAAAAGTCATTCAGGAAAACTATCTTAATTCTTGGCTAAGTCTTCCTTGTTTGTTCCGCCAGCATCAGGCATTTCCCTTATACTAAGGCAGCTAAACCTGACCACTGGTGGATGAGGTTCATACCTATGGGACCATGAAATAGTTAACAGAGTTTCTATGTTGTTAAAATTTTGGTTCACACCAAAAATAGTTTATACAGGTTGTGTAACAGCTGCTGCTGAAATTATGTCTAATGGAAGGTTTTGATTCACACCAAAAACACTTACATGTGTTTTGAGTGGCTAAAACTTCTGGTTTCCTAGGAACTAAC
This sequence comes from Sciurus vulgaris, assembly GCF_902686455.1. NCBI lineage: Eukaryota > Metazoa > Chordata > Mammalia > Rodentia > Sciuridae > Sciurus > Sciurus vulgaris. The sequence goes on along the minus strand of NC_136471.1, from coordinate 44,144,134 downwards.
TACACAAGTCTCCCCTGGGGACTCTGAAATCATCTTTCTTACTTTTGCCTGGTTCACTGCCTTGGAAACATTCAAAACAGATTGCTGATCTGGTTGTAGGCACTGGGATTATGAGAATTGCTTGTCCCTTTTATTTAGAAAAAATGTTTTTCTGATTATACAAGTAATTACATGCTCACTGTACAAAATTTGAAAAAGACAGAAAAGTATAAAAAGAAACAGAAGAAGAATCATTTGTAATGCTGCCACTTAGAATCAACTCCTGTTGACATTTTGTCATATTACCTTCTGATGTGCTTTCCACGCCCTTCCTACATAGTTGGATATGTAATTTTATATATTGCTTTTACTTGCAATGTGATAAAATAAATACCAATAAATCATATGTTTTCTTAACATTTCAGTTTATTTAGACGAACTCAAATTTACTTTACTATCCCCCTTTTATTTACCTTTGTTTCTTTGTAAAAGTAATATTGAAGCTTATATCCTTGGAAGTAAAAACATCTGTATTTGAAACCCTCATCCATTTCTAATGCCCGGGATGGTATTTCTGTACTCTTTTTGTCTTGTAATCATAGTGAATTTTAGAGTATCGTTTTAAACCACCAACTAAGAGGCAGCTTTCCTGAAAATACAGGACAAGGAAGAAAATGAAATTATAGTTCCAATGACAGAAAGGACAAACGGGTTATCCTAAAACCCAGATATACAGAACAGTATATCCTAAAACCCAGAACTTCCAAAACAGTAACAACGATATCTTTATATTTGGCCAAAACCCTCATGTGTCTATTTCTGCATTGTGCATTGTTCTTATATGAAGTGTTCAATCAAAAAACTTTCCATCTTATTTGTCTTGGCAAAACTCTTTTAAAAGAAGGGCCAAAGACACCTTGTTCAGCTGAGCTATGTGCTGCTAGATGAGCTAATACCATAAGAGAGATTTCACTTAAACTACAGTAGGGTTATTTTTTTAAATTATTCTGGCTATTTAATTACGATTAGAGACTCCTGAGGTTTGGAAGGACATACACTTTATTATTCTACTTTTATGCTCCTTCACATCAGTCTCAAAACATAAGATTGCTGTTGCTTTAAAATGCTCCAGAAAAAAAGGGTGACAAAAGAATAGATGAAACAAATTAGTAAAATGTTGATAAATGTTAAAACTAGGTGTTAGATGTAGACTATAGTATTCTTTCTACTCTTGGTATGTTTGAAATTTTCAATAATAAGAAGAGAGAGCTAAAATTTAGAAGTAAGAAACTAAACAAAACATAAGATTCTCATAGAAAAGATAACATTTAATCTTGTTTTAGGCTAGAATTTTCTCACCCATAACTCATTTTCTAAAATAGCTATGGAACTACATAAACAATTTAACGGAACACACTCAATTATGTGGTTTCTTGCCTATAATAATTTGACTATCTGTGACAAACAGAAATCCTATTTGCTTCTAAATAATTGATGAAGTCATACTGCATTGGCTTAGAAACTGTATTTTAGCCAGGTGCAATGGTGTACGCCTGTAATCCCAGCAGCCTGGGAGACTGTGACAGGCGGATCACAAGTTCAAAGCCAGCCACAGCAATTTAGGGAGACCCTCAGCAACTTAGCGAGACCCTCTCTCAAAATAAAAAAAAATTAAAAGGAGCTGCGATGTAGCTCAGTGGTAAAGTACTCCTGGGTTAAATCCCCAGTATGAAAGAAAGAGAAAGAAAGAAACTATTTCAACTAATGACTACTGTCTTTCACACCTGGCAGAAGAAAAAGGTAGGTGAATGTGATTGACATTACAGTTTTTCAGAGGTCAACCAGCCTCACTACCATCTATTGAACATGAAAAGGCAGCTATTCCAGTAGCCTGGTGTGCATTTGCTACTGGCTTTCTCGGCAGAACCAGTTAGTCTACCCAGTTCTTCCAAGTCTCTGTCCTGGCATCTGACATGTGATATTATGCTGTCACTCTCTATTGCTCTTTCTTCCCCCTTGAAGTCAAGGCTGTGTCTTACTCAGTTTTTGTTTTTATGGTATCTGATAGAGTCTTTTGAAAGTTGTAGGGAACATAAATGTGTGATAAATGGATAAATAAATATCCACATTCAAAGAAATAAATATCTATTCATTATGTCTAAAAAACATCAGACCCACAGACAGACTTACTCCCATGAGTGTATATATGGATGGTTAAGATCTGCCTTATATTTTTAGTTGTCAGAGCATAAAGAAAGTTTCTTAACCTACCCAAGTTTCAGATGCAAAATGGAAATGACAACTCCAAATTTTACTAATCCCACAGGGTTATTGTGAGACTCAAAATCAACTTGAAGTAGTGCATATGAAAGTATTTTGTTAACCGAAAGGAGGGAAGGCCACCTGTGGTGTGTTAAGAGAGGCAGCATACCATGGTGTTTATGGCCCTTTTCATTGTGTTTTGTAAGAATAAAACAAGGTGATATATGTAAAATACTTGGCAAGTTAACTGGGACAAAGTAAACTTTCCATAAATGGTAGCAGGCCTGATTATTGTTTTTGCTTGTAAAAGGGTTCAATATGATAGAACTATATGGGAGCTGACATCATGGACAAGATGCCCTTTTTTAAAATTTATTTTTATTTTTACAGACTGCATTTTGATTATTGTACACAAAAGGGGTTCAACTTTTCATTTTTATGCTTGTACATGATGTAGATTCATTCCATTTGTGTAATCATACATGTACATAGGGTAATGATGTCTGTCTCACTCCACCATATTTCCTTTCCCTGCCCTATCCTCTCCTCTCATTTCCCTCTACACAATTCAAAGTTCCTCCATTCTTCCCTTATGTCCCCCACCCCACCTCCCCTTATGTATCAGCATCCACTTATCAGAGAAAACATTTGGCCTTTGTTTTTTTGGGATTGGCTTATTTCACTTAGCATGATATTATCTGACTCCATCCATTTACCTGCAAATGCCATAATTTTATTATTCTTTATGGCTGAGTAATATTCCATTGTGTATATATACCACAGTTTCTTTATCCATTCATCAGCTGAAGGGCATCTAGGTTGGTTCCACAATCTAGCTATTGTGAATTGAGCAGCTATGAACATTGATGTGGCTGCATCACTGTAGAGAGCAGATTTTAAGTCCTTTGGGTATAGGCTGAGGAGTGGGATAACTGGGTCAAATGGTGGTTCCATTCCAAGTTTTCTAAGGAATTTCCACACTGCTTTCCAGAGTGGCTGCACTAATTTGCAGACCCACCAGCAATGTATGAGTGCACCTTTTCCCCACATCCTTGCCAACACCTATTTTTGCTTGTATTCTTGGTAATCACAATTCTAATTGGGATGAGATGGAACCTTAGGGTAGTTTTGATTTGCATTTCTCTTATTACTAGAGATGTTGAAGATTTTTTCATATATCTGTTGATTGCTTGTAGATCTTTTGTGAAGTCTCTGCTCATTTCCTTAGCCCATATTTTGATTGGGTTATTTGTATTCTTGGTGTAAAGTTTTTTGAGTTCTTTATAGATTCTGGAGATAGTGCTCTATCTGAAGTATGTGTGGCAAAGATTTTCTCCCACTCTGTAGGCTCTGTCTTCACATTGCTGATAGTATCCTTTGCTGAGAAAAAGCTTTTTAGTTTGAATCTATTCCAACTATTGATTCCTGTTTTTATTTCGTGTACTTTGGGGGTCATGTTAAGGAAGTCTGGTCCTAAGCTGACATGATGAGGATTTGGACCTACTTTTTCTTCTGTAAAGTGCAGAGTCCCTGGTCTGATTTCAAGGTCCTTGATCCATTTCGAGTTCAGTTTTGTGCAGGGTGAGAGATAGGGGTTTAGTTTCATTCTGTTGCATATGGATTTCCAGTTTTCCCAGCACCATTTGTTGAAGAGGCTATCTTTTCTCCATTGTAAGTTTTTAGCACCTTTGTCTAGTTTGAGAAAACTGTATTTATGTGGGTTTGTGTCTGTGTCCTCTATTCTGTACCATTGATCTACCTGTCTATTTTGGTGCCAATACCATGCCATTTTTGTTACTATTGCTTTGTAGTATAGCTTAAGTTCTAGTATTGCAATACCCCCTGCTTCACTCTTCCTGCTAAGGATTGCTTTAGTTATTCTGGGTCTCTTATTCTTCAAAATGAATTTCATGATTGCTTTCTCTGTTTCTATGAGGTACATAATTGTGATTTTAATTGGAATTGCATTGAATTTGTATAGTGCTTTTGGTAGTATGGCCATTTTGACAATATTAATTTTGCCTATCCAAGATTTCTAAGGAATTTCCACACTAGTTTCCAGAGTGGCTGCACTAATTTGCAGACCCACCAGCAATGTATGTGTGTACCTTTTTCCCCACATCCTCGCCAACACCTATTGTTGCTTGTATTCTTGGTAATCACAATTATAATTGGGATGAGATGGAACCTTAGGGTATTTATGTAGGTTTGTGTCTGTGGTATTTATGTGGGTTATGTGTTCTAGAAGTTTTCTGGTGGAATTTTTTGTTTCCTCTAAATATATAATCATGTCTTCAGCAAATAGGGGTAGTTTGAGTTCTTCTCTTCCAATTCGTATCCCTTTAATTTCTTTGGTCTGTCTGATTGCTCTGGCTAAAGTTTCAAGAACGATGCTGAATAGATGCTGAATAGAAGTGATGAAAGAGGGCATCCTGCCTTTTTCCAGTTTTTACGGGGAATGCTTTCAGATTTTTCTCAATTTAGAATGATATATTGGCTGTGGGCTTAGCATAGATAGCCTTTAAAATGTTGAGGAATGTTCCCACTACCCCAATTTTCTCTAGTGTTTTGAGCATGAGGGATGCTGTATTTTATCAAATGCTTTTTCTGCATCTATTGAAATAATCATGTGATTCTTGACTTTAAGTCTATTGATATGGTGAATTACATTTATTGATTTCCAGATGTTGAACCAACCTTGCATCCCTGGGATAAAACCCACTTGATCATCGTGCACTATCTTTTAAATATGTTTTTGTATGCAATTAGCTAAAATTTTGTTGAGAATTTTTGCATCAATGTTCATTAAGAATATTGGTCTGAAATTTTCTTTCCTCGATGTGTCTCTGTCTGTTTTAGGTATCAGGGTGATATTGGCTTCATAGAATGAGTTTGGGAGGGTTCCCTCCTCTTTTATTTCATGGAGTACTTTGAGGAATATTGGAATGAGCTCTTCTTTGAAGGTTTTGTAGAACTCGGCTGAGAACCTATGTCGTCCCGGACTTTTCTTTGTTGGTAGGCTTTTGATGACCTCTTCTATTTCATTGTTTGAAATTGATCTATTTAAATTGTGTATGTCCTCCTGATTCAGTTTGGGTGGATCATATGTCTCTAGAAACCTGTTGATGTCTTTGAGATTTTCTATTTTGTTGGAGTATAGATTTTCAAAATAGCTTCTAATTATGTTTTGTATTTCAGTAGTGTCTGTCATGATATTTTCTTTTTCATCTCAAATTTTAGTAATTTGAGTTTTCTCTCTCCTCTTTGTTAGTGTGGATAAGGGTTTATCAATTTTATTTTTTCAAAGAACCAACTTTTTATTTCGTCATTTTTTTTATTGTTTCTTTTGTTTCAATTTCATTGATTTCAGCTCTGATTTTAACTATTTCCTGTCTTGTACTACTTTCGGTGTTGATCTGTTCTTCTTTTTCTAAGGCCGTGAGCTGTACTGTTAGGTTGTTTATTTGTTGACTTTTTCTTCTTTTATTGAATGTGCTCCATGCAATAAATTTTCCTCTTAGTACTGTTTCATATTGTCCCAGAGAATTTGATATGTTGAATCTTTGTTCTCGTTTACCTCTAAGAATTTTTTTTATTTCCCCCCTGATGTCTTCTGTTATCCATGCATCACTCAATAGTGTATCATTTAATTTCCAGGTGTTGGGGTAGTTTCTGTTTTTTTTTTTTTTTTTATTTTGTCATTTATTTCTAATTTAATTCCATTATGGCCTGATAGAATACAAGGTAGTATCTCTATCTTTTTGTATTTGCTAAGAGTAGCTTTGTGGCATAACACATGGTCTATTTTAGAGAAGGATCCACGTGCTACTGAGAAAAAAGTGTATTTGCTCATTGATGGATGGAATATTCTATATATGTCTGTTAAGTCTAAATTATCATTTGTGTTTTTGAGATCCATGGTTTCTTTGTTCAAGTTTTGTTTGGAAGGTCTGTCCAGTGGTGAGAGAGGTGTGTTAAAGTCAACTAGTAATATTGTGTTGTGGTCTATTCGGCTCCTGGAATTGAGAAGGATTTGTTTGATGTACATGGATGAGCCACTGTTTGAGGCATAAATATTTATGATTTCTATGTCTTCCTGATTTATGCTTCCCTTAAGCAGTATGTAATGTCTTTCTTTATCCCTTCTCACTAATTTTGGCTTGAAGTCTGCTTTATCTGATATGAGGATGGATACCCCTGCTTTTTTACTGAGTTCATGTGCATGATATATGTTTTCCCATCCTTTCACCTTTAGTCTGTGGACTTATTTTTCTATGAGATGAGTCTGTTGAAGGCAGAATATTGTTGGGTCTTTCTTTTTAATCCAATCTACCAATCTATGTCTTTTGATTGATGAGTTCAGGCCATTAATATTCAGGGTTATTACTGAGATATGATTTGTATTCCCAGTCATCTTGGCTTATTTTTGGTTTTTAACTTGACTTGGTTTCTCCTTTATTTGAGTATTCCTTTAGGCTAGTTCCTCCCTTTGCTGACTTACATTGTGGTTTTTCATTTCTTCCTCATGGAATATTTTGCTGAGAATGTTCTATAGTGCCAACTTTCTATTTGTAAATTCTTTTATCTTTTGTTTATCATGGAAGGATTTTATTTCACCATCAAATCTGAAAATAAGTTTTGCCTCGTATAAGATTCTTGGTTGGCCTCTATTTTCTTTCAGAGTTTGAAAAATATTGTTTCAGGCCCTTCTAGCTTTTAGGGCCTGGGTTGAAAAATCTGCTGATATCCGTATTGGTTTCCTCCTGAATGTAATTTGACTTTTTTCTCTTGCAGCTTTTAAAATTCTATCTTTATTTTATATGTTAAGTATTTTCATTATAATGTGACTTGGTGTGGGTCTGTTGTAATTTTGTACATTTGGTGTCCTGTAAGCCTCTTGTATTTGATTTTCTATTTAATTCTTCAGATTTGGGAAAATTTCTGATATTATTTCATTGAATAGATTGTTCATTCCTATGATTTGTTTCTCTGTGCTTTCCTCAATCCCAATAATTCTTAAATTTGGCCTTTTCATGATATCCCATAATTATTGGAGGTTCCATTCATGTTCTTACCATCTTCTCTGCTAGGTCAACTTTGTTTTCAAGATTAAATATTTTGTCTTCAATGTCTCAGGTTCTGTCTTCCAGGTGTTCTATCCTATTGGTTATGTTTTCTATGGAGTTTTAATTTGGTTTATTGTTTCCTTCATTTCAAGAATTTCTGTTTTTTTTTTTCAGAATCTCTGTCTCTTTATTGAAATGATCCTTCCTGCATTTGTTCTTTTTAACTGCTGATTGCTGCAATCATTCAATGCCTGCATTTGCTCTTTCATCTCATCGTTTGCTTCTCTGATCATTTTAATTGTGTACATTCTGAACTCCCTTTCAGACATATCTTCTGCCATGCTATCATTGGATTTTATTGATGTAGCATCTAGGTTTGTTTGGGACACTTTCTTCCCTTGTTTTCTCATATTGTTTATGTATCTTCCCCTCTAGGAGTGCAAATCTCAGGTATTGCAGTTTCCCCCCAATAGACTTATAGTGTCCCTGTGGGTTTCTGATACCTCACCTTGAAGTGAGAGATCAATATTAGCAGCACGCCATACAAACAATATGCATCCTTATCTCAAATAGTCCCTTTTTAAGATATTAACCATATTGTCTTAATAAACACAGATTATGAGTTCAATTATTATCTACAGCTTAATCAATAGGTTTCTGCAATAAGGACCACAATTTCTAAAGGTGAACAAAGAGGATGGAGAGGGGTGTAGGATATAATGTTAATGAGATAAGAAGTGTATCTATAGAGGTACTATGTCATAGGAGTAGTGAAAGTGGAATTTAAAGAAATTGTTTGTTAGCATGTGAAAAGGGAAAAAGAGTCTCCAAGGAGACAGATAGATAAGAGGAAAATAGAAAGGATGAGAAAAATATTAATAAAAGAAAAGTAGGAACAATAGTAGATATAATAGGAATAATTGTAATATTACTACTAATAAAAAATCTACAATAAAACTATACAGTACTGTTCAAACCTTCTAGTCTTCAATAGCCTGATGTCTTGGAGGAATTTGATAATGCAGTGACCCAAAAAGGATGCTGCCCCTTTAGGAATGGTAGCCTCCAGGTGGGATATAATCCCTGCTAGTGGGCAGAGGTGCCTCTGCGTGTTGACAGATGGTCAACTGCAGCATGGACACTAGAGTGTGCACTGGGCCAGGCTGGTCTGAGCCTCGGACTCTATGCCTGCCTCTCCAGAGCAGAAGTCTTGCCCAGCGGCACTAGGCTGGGCCTGAGTCTCTGTATTATTATTATTATTATTATTATTATTATTATTATTATTAACACATATTAATTATACAAATTAATGAGTCTCACTGTGTCATTTCCACACATGCATTTGTCAAGCTTTGATCATGTCCCCATTCCCTGACTCTTTTTTGAAACCCAAATAGTCCCTCTTCTACTTTTAGATCACCTTTGATATTGCTTGTTTGTTAGTTTCGACATGTGAGAGAGAATGGTAATATTTATCTTTCGTGTCTGGCTTATTTCTCTTAACATAATATCCTATATTTCTATCCCTTTTCCTGCAAATCACAGGATTTAATTCTTTTTTATGGCTGAATAACACTCCATTATATGTGTGCATGCATGTGTGTGTGCATGTGTGTGTGTGTGTGTGTATTTGTATAATATACACGGGTATGCATGTTATCACTTTTGTATGCTGACTTCATTTCGTTTGGAAATGTACCTGCAATTGGTATACCTGAATTTATGGTGGTTCTATTTTCTTTTCTTTTTCTTTTTCTTTTTCTTTTATGGAAGTTCCATACTGTTTTGCATAGTGGATGTACTAATATACATTGCCATCAACAGTATATAAGATTTCCTTTTCTCCAGAACTTCACCAGTAATTGTTTGTTTTATAATAACCATTCTAACTGGGGTGAAATGGACTCTCAATGAAGTTTTTACTTGCCTGATGGCTAAAGTATTGAACTTTTTCTTATATATTTATTGGCCATTTGTATTTCCTCCTTTTTGAGGATGTATGCAGATCATTTGCCCATTTATTAATTGGATCATTTGTGTTTTTTTGTTAAGTTTTTTGATTTTTTAATATATTTTGGCTATTAATCTTCTGTCAGATGAACAGCTGGCAAAGATTTCTCCCATTCTCTAGGCTGTCTCTTCAGTCTGTTGATTATTTTCTTTGCTGTGCAGAAGCTTTTCAATTTAATGTAATATTGTTTGTCAATTCTTGCTTAGGTTTCCTTGCTTTTGTTTCCAATAGAAGTCCTACCCAGGAAATCACTGTCCAAGCCAATATCCTGAAGTGTTCCACCTATGTTTTCTATTAATAATTCAATGATTCATGTCTTTGATCCATCAAGGTGTTGGATCCATTTGGAGATGATTTTGTAAAGGGTGAGAGATAGAGGTCTAGTTTCATTCTTCTACATGTGAATATCCAGTTTTCCTAGCACCATTTGTTGAAAGGGTTGTTCTTTCTCCAATGTGTTTTTGGCATCTTCATTAAGAATAAATTGGCTGAAGATGTGTGGATTTATTTCTGGGTCTTCGAAATAAATGGGTCTTTTTTTATGCCATTACAATTCTGATTTTCTTACAATGGCTCTGTAGTATGTCTTGAAATCAGGTATTAGGAAGCTTCCAGCATTGTTCTTTTTGCTCAGGATTGCTTTGGTTATTTAGGGTTCTTTGGGGTTCCATGTGAATTTTACAATTTTTTTCTAGTTCAGTGAAGAATGTCATTGACATTTTGTGGGGGACTGAATCGACTCTTCAGATTGCTTTAGATACTAAGGCCATTTTAACAGTATTAATTCTCCTAAACTATTAACATGAGTATTCTTTCCACTTTCTTTTTTTTTTCCCCCCACCCCTCCCACCCCTCTTTACCCTCTATACAGTAGTTCCTTCCTCCATACTTGCCCCCCTCCCTAACCCTAACTCTAACCCTAACACTAACCCTTCCCTCCCCCCATTATGTGTCATCCTCCACTTATTAGCGATATCATTCGTCCTTTGGTTTTTTTGAGATTGGCTAATCTCACTTAGCATGATATTCTCCAATTTCATCCATTTGCCTGCAAATGCCATAATTTTATCATTCTTTATGGCTGAGTAATATTCCATTGTATATATATACCACAGTTTCTTTATCCATTCATCAATTGAAGGGCATCTAGGTTGGTTCCACAGTCTGGCTATTGTGAATTGAGCAGCTATGAACATTGATGTGGCTGTATCTCTGTAGTATGCTGATTTTAAGTCCTTTGGGTATAGGCCAAGGAGTGGGATAGCTGGGTCAAATGGAGGGTCCATTCCGAGTTTTCTAAGGAATCTCCACACTGCTTTCCAGAGTGGCTGCACTAATTTGCAACCCCACCAGCAACGTATGAGTGTACCTTTCTCCCCACATCCTCGCCAACACCTGTTGTTGCTCGTATTCTTGATAATCGCCATTCTAATTGGGGTGAGATGGAATCTTAGGGTGGTTTTGATTTGCATTTCTCTTATTACTAGAGATGTTGAACATTTTTCCATATGTTTGTTGATTGCTTGTAGATCTTCTTCTGTGAAGTGTCTATTCATTTCCTTAGCCCATTTGTCGACTGGATTATTTGAATTCTTGGAGTAGAGTTTTTTGAGTTCTTTATAGATTCTGGAGATTAGTGCTCTATCTGAAGTATGATTGGCAAAGATATTCTCCCACTCTGTAGGCTCTTTCTTCACATTGCTGATAGTTTCCTTTGCTGAGAGAAAGCTTTTTAGTTTGAATCTATCCCAGTGGTTGATTCTAGCTTTTATTTCTTGTGCTATGGGAGTCCTGTTAAGGAAGTCTGATCCTAAGCCAACAAGGTGAAGATGTGGACCTACTTTTTCTTCTATAAGATGCAGGGTCTCTGGTCTGATTCCGAGGTCCTTAATCCATTTTGAATTTAGTTTCGTGCATGGTGAGAGATATGGGTTTAGTTTTATTCTGTTGCATATGGATTTCCAATTCTCCCAGCACCATTTGTTGAAGAGGCTATCTTTTCTCCATTGCATATTTTTGGCACCTTTGTCTAGTATGAGAAAATTGTATTTATTTGGGTTTGTGTCCATGTCCTCTATTCTGTACCATTGATCTACCTGTCTATTTTGGTACCAATACCATGCCGTTTTTGTTACTATTGCTTTGTAGTAGAGTTGAAGATCTGGTATTGCAATACCCCCTGTTTCACTCTTCCTGCTAAGGATTGCTTTAGCTATTCTGGGTTTCTTATTCTTCCAGATGAATTTCATAATTGCTTGCTCTATTTCTGTAAGGTACGTCATTGGGATTTTAATTGGAATTGCATTGAATTTGTATAGCACTTTAGGTAGTATGGCCATTTTGACAATATTAATTCTTCCTATCCAAGAACATGGAAGATCTTTCCATCTTCTAAGGTGTTCTTTAATTTCTTTCTTTAGTGTTGTATAGTTCTCATTGTAGAGGTCTTTCACCTCTTTTGTGAGATTGATTCCCAAGTATTTTATTTTTTTCGAGGCTATTGTGAATGGGGTAGTTTTCCTAATTTCTCTTCCTGAAGATTCATCACTTATGTATAAACATGCGTTGGATTTATGGGCATTGATCTTGTAACCTGCTACTTTACTGAATTCACTTATGAGTTCTAAGAGTTTTCTGGTGGAATTTCCAGGTTCCTCTAAATATATAATCATGTCATCAGCGAACAGGGATAGTTTGAGTTCTTCTTTTCCAATTCGTATCCCTTTAATTTCTTTGGTTTGTCTAATTGCTCTGGCCAGAGTCTCAAGAACGATGTTGAATAGAAGTGGTGAAAGAGGGCATCCCTGCCTTGTTCCAGTTTTTAGGGGGAATGCTTTCAGTTTTTCACCATTTAGAATGATATTAGCCATGGGCTTAGCATAAATGGCCTTTACAATATTAAGGAATGTTCCCACTATCCCTATTTTTCTAGTGTTTTGAGCATGAAGGGGTGCTGTATTTTATCAAATGCTTTTTCTGCATCTATTGAAATAATCATGTGATTCTTGACTTTAAGTCTATTAATATGGTGAATTACGTTTATTGATTTCCTGATGTTGAACCAACCTTGCATACCTGGGATGAAGCCCACTTGATCATGGTGCACTATCTTTTTAATATGTTTTTGTATGCGATTTGCTAAAATTTTGTTGAGAATTTTTGCGTCGATGTTCATTAAGGATATTGGTCTGAAATTTTCTTTCTTTGATGAGTCTCTGTCTGGTTTAGGTATCAGTGTGATATTGGCTTCATAGAATGAGTTTGGGAGGGTTCCCTCCTCTTCTATTTTATGGAATACTTTGAGAAGTATTGGAATGAGCTCTTCTTTAAAGGTTTTGTAGAACTCGGCTGAGAACCCATCTGGTCCCGGACTTTTCTTTGTTGGTAGGCTTTTGATGACTTCTTCTATTTCAGTACTTGAAATTGGTCTATTTAAATTGTTTATGTCCTCCTCGTTCAGTTTAGGCAATTCATATGTCTCTAGAAACCTGTTGATGTCTTCGAAATTTTCTATTTTGTTGGAGTATAGATTTTCAAAATAGCTTCTAATTATGTTTTGTATTTCAATCCTGTCTGTTGTGATATTTCCTTGTTCATTCCGAATTTTAGTGATTTGGGCTTTCTCTCGTCTTCTCTTTGTTAGTGTGGCTAAAGGTTTATCAATTTTGTTTATTTTTTCGAAGAACCAACTATTTATTTTGTCAATTTTTTGAATTGTTTCTTTTGTTTCAATTTCATTGATTTCAGCTCTGAGTTTAACTATTTCCTGTCTTCTACTACTTTTGGTGCTGTTCTGTTCTTCTTTTTCTAGGGCTTTGAGCTGTAGTGTTAGGTCGTTTATTTGTTGCGTTTTACTTCTTTTATTAAATGCGCTCCATGAAATAAATTTCCCTCTAAGTACTGCTTTCATAGTGTCCCAGAGATTTTGATATGATGTTTCTTTGTTCTCATTTACCTCTAAGAATTTTTTAATTTCCTTCCTAATATCTTCTGTTATCCATTCATCATATGATAGCATATTGTTTAATCTCCAGATGTTGGAATAGTTTCTGTGTTTTACTCTTTCATTTATTTCTAACTTCAATCCATTATGATCTGATAGAATACATGGTAGTGTCTCTATCTTCTTGTATTTGCTAACATTAGCTTTGTGGCATAATATATGGTCTATTTTAGAGAAGGATCCATGTGCTGCTGAGAAGAAAGTGTATTCGCTCTTGGTTGGATGGTATATTCTATAAATGTCCGTTAAGTCTAAATTATTGATTGTGTTATTGAGATCTATGGTTTCTTTGTTCAATTTTTGTCTGGAAGATCTGTCCAGTGGTGAGAGAGGCATGTTAAAATCACCTAGTATTATTGTGTTATGGTCTATTTGGTTTCTGAAATTGAGAAGGATTTGTTTGACATACATGGATGAGCCACTGTTTGGGGCATAGATGTTTATGATTGTTATATCTTGCTGATTTATGCTTCCCTTAAGCAGTATGAAATGACCTTCTTTATCCCTTCTGACTAACTTTGGCTTGAAGTCCACATTATCGGAAATGAGGATGGATACTCCAGCTTTTTTGCTGAGTCCATGTGCATGATATGTTTTTCCCCATCCTTTCACCTTTCGTCTATGGGTATCTTTTTCTATGAGGTGAGTCTCTTGCAGGCAACATATTGTTGGATCTTTCTTTTTAATCCAATCTGCCAGTCTATGTCTTTTGATTGATGAATTCAGGCCATTAACATTCAGGGTTATTATAGAGATATGATTTGGATTCCCGGTCATTTGGTTCATTTTTAAAATTTTATTTATTTATTTGTTTGACACAACTTGTTTCCTCCTTTATTTGACAATTCCTTTAGGATAATTCCTCCCTTTGCTGATTTGCTTCTTTGTTTTTCATCTCTTCCTCATGGAATATTTTGCTGAGAATGTTCTGTAATGCTGGCTTTCTTTTTGTAAATTCTTTTAGCTTTTGTTTATCATGGAAGGATTTTATTTCATCGTCAAATTTAAAGGTAAGTTTTGCTGGGTATAAGATTCTTGGTTGGCATCCATTTTCTTTCAGGGCTTGAAAAATGTTGTTCCAGGCCCTTCTAGCTTTTAGGGTCTGGATTGAAAAGTCTGCTGATATCCGTATTGGTTTCCTCCTGAATGTAATTTGGTTCTTTTCTCTCACAGCCTTTAAAATTCTGTCTTTATTTTGTATGTTAGGTATTTTCATTATAATGTGCCTTGGTGTGGGTCTGTTGTAATTTTGTGTATTTGGAGTCCTATAAGCCTCTTGAACTTGATTTTCCATTTCATTCTTCAGATTTGGGAAATTTTCTGATATTATTTCATTGAATAAATTGTTCATTCCTTTGGCTTGTTTCTCTAGGCCTTCCTCAATCCCAATAATTCTTAAATTTGGCCTTTTCATGATATCCCATAGTTCTTGTAGATTCTGTTCATGATTTCTTACCATCTTCTCTGTTTGTTCAACTTTGTTTTCAAGGTTAAATATTTTGTCTTCAATGTCTGAGGTTCTGTCTTCCAGGTGTTCTATCCTATTGGATATGCTTTCTATGGAGTTCTTAATTTGGTTTATTGTTTCCTTCATGTCAAGGATTTCTGTTTGGTTTTTTTTCAATATCTCTAACTCTTTATTGAAATGATCTTTTGCTTCCTGTATTTGGTCTTTTAACTGTCGATTGGTGCGATCATTCAATGCTTGCATTTGCTCTTTCATCTCATCGTTTGCTTCTCTGATCATTTTAATTATGTACATTCTGAACTCCTTTTCTGTCATTTCTTCTGCCACGCAGTCATTGGGTTTTATTGATGTAACATCTAGATTTGTTTGCAGCATTTTCTTTCCTTGTTTTCTCATATTGTTCAGGTATCAGTGGACCGCTGAGATATTGCAGATTTCCTCTATTGACTTACAATGTCCCTGAAGATTTCTATATATATCCCCCCTTAGCCTTCAGTAGGCTGAAGTCTTGGAGGAAGTTGATAATGCGGTGCTCCACAAGGAAGCTGCCTCTCTAGGAGTGGTGGCCTTCAGGTGGGGTATAATCCCTGCTAGTGGGCAGAGGTGCCTCCACTTGTTGACCAATGGTCATCCAAAGGGGACCTAGGCTGCGGGCTGAGGCAAGGCCTGTTTGGGCCTGAGTCTCTAGTTTTACCGTCCTTGTGGGGAAACCTCACCCGGCAGGGAAGACTCACCCGGTGGGGAGGTCTCGCTGGTCAGTACCCTCCTAGAGGTTCCCCTCAATTTACAGCTACCGCCTGGGCTGGGCTACCTTCCTCTGCAAAGTTCCCAGGGGCCCGGCCCTACCTCCTGGGCCTGGGAGCCTCACCCTTCGCAGATGAATCTCCTTAGGCTGCCCTTCCTCAGAGAATCTGCCCGCAGGCCTGGAACCTTCGCTCCGCCCTAAGCCTGTCTCTGTGCGGCTCTTCCCCCCAGAAGCCTCCTAGATCCTGGGACCCTGCTCTGCACCTAATCGCCTGGCTATGCGGCCCCTCCTCTTCTTTCCACTTTCTAGTGTCTTCTTCTATTTCTTTCTTTAGCATTTAGTAATCTTCATTGAAGAGGTCATTCTAATACTCAGTTAGGTTTATTCCTAGATGTTTATTTATTTTTATGCCTACTGTGGATGGGACAGATTTCCTGAATTCTTCCTCAGTGAGTTTTATAGAAAATCTCTACTAATTTTTGTATGTTGATTTTTTTTTATTGTAAACAAATGGGATACATGTTGCCTCTCTGTTTGTACATGGCGCAAAGGCATACCATTTGTGTAATCATAAATCCACATACAGTAATGTTGTCTATTTCACCAAAAATTTTTATCAGTTGTAAAAGTTTTTGGTGGCTTCTTTAGAGTCTTAAGAATTTTCTGTGTATAGAATCATATCATCTGCAAACAAGGATAAGTCGAATTCCTCCTTTCCTATTTGTATGCCTTTTATTTCTTCTGTGTGTCTGATTGATCTAGCTAGAATTTCCAGTACTATATTGAATATGAATGATCCTGATCTTAGAGGAAATGTTTTCTGTTTCTCCCCATTCAGTAGGATGTTGGCAATGGTTTGTCACATGTAGCCTTTGTTATGCTGGGATATGATCATTCTGTATATAATTTATTCAGGGATTTTATCATGAATGCATATTGAATTTTGTCAAAGGATTTTCAGCATTTATTGGGATGATCATGTGATTTTATCCGTAAATCTACTTATGTGCTGTATTGTTTATTGATTTATACGTGATAAACATCCTTGCATCCCTGGAATGAAACCAACTTGATCATAGTGTATGAGCTCTTTAATGTGATGCTGAATTTGGGTTTCAAATATTTTGTTGAGGATATTTGCATCTATGTTCATTAGGGATATTTTTCTGTAGTTTTCTTTTTTGTTGTGTCTTTCTCAGGTTTTGGTTGTGGGGTAAAACTAGCTTTATAGAATGAGTTCATAAGGCTTCCCTTTCCATTTTATGGAATTGTGTGAGGAGCATTGGTATTTATTCTTCTTTGAAAGTCTGGTAAATTTAACAATGAATCTATCCAGCACTGAAATTTTCTTTGTTGGGAGACTTTTAATTGCTGCTTCAATCTCACTACTTGTTATTGTTCTGTTTATGTTTCTTTTTATGTCCCTCTTTGTTCAAATTTTGTAGGCTATAGGTTTTCATATATTTGTGCATTTCTGCTAAACCTTCCAATATATTGGCATAGTTTTTCAAGATATCCCCTAATGATCCTTTGAATTTCAGTGGTATCTGTGCTCTTCATTTATTTCTAAGTTTAGTTATTTGAATCTTCTTTTTCTTTCTTTTGGTTAGTTTAGCTAAAGGTTCATTAATTTTGTTTATATTTTCGAAGAGCTGACTTAGTTTCCATGATCCTTGCATTATTCTTTTAGGCTTTATTTCACTTACTTCTGTTCTAATCTTTATTATTTCTTTCTTTTTAATTGATTTTGGGTTTGGTTTGTTTTCTACATTCTTAAGGTACATCATTAGGTAATTTATTTGAGATTTCTCTATTTTTATGAAGGTTCTCATTGCTATAAATTTTCCTTTTAGTACTGCTTTTTCTGTAGCCCACATGTTTTGGTATGCTATGTTTCCATTTTCTTTTGACTGAAGGAATTTTTAAAATTTCCCCTATGATTTATTCAACAACCCACTGGTCATTCAATAATGTATTGTTCAACCTTCATGTGTTTGTAAAATTTCTGCAGTTTCTCTTGTTGATTTCTAGTTTCATTCCATTGTGATCAGATAAAATGCAAGGAATTATTTCAATTTTTTGAATTTGTTAAGACTTGCTTTGTAGCCTAATATAATGTCTATTTTGGACAAAGTTCCACGAGCTGATGAAGAGAATGTGTATTCTGTAGCTGTTGGATGGAATATTCTGGAGACGTCTGTTAAATAAATTTGCTCAATATTTTTTTTTTTTTTGTGGTACTGGGGATTGAACCCAGGGCTTTGTGCTTGACAGGCAAGCATTCTACCAACTGAGCTTATATCCCCAGCCTATGATCAATTTTACAATTTAACTGCTCTTTCTTTGTTGATTTTTTTGGGTAGCTGCATGATCTATCTATGGGTGAGAGTGGGGTACTGAAGTCATCTACTATTATTTTACTGAGGCTTATCTCACCCTTTTCAGGTAGTATTTGTTTATGAAATTGAGTGCTCTGACATTTGATGCATATATTCTCATAAGTGTTTTTACTTCTTGAGGTTGTTTCCTTGATTAACATATAGTGATCTTCTTTGTCTCTTCTAATTGATTTTGTCTTCAAGTCTAGTTTGTTGGATATAAATAGTCACTCCTGCTATGATTATTCACATCCCATCTCACTGGAATATCTTTTCCCATCATTTCACTTTTAGTCTGTATGTGTCTTTGCAGGTAAGATGAACTTCTTGTATGCAGCATAAGTTTGGGTACTGTTTTTGAATCCATTGAGCCAGTCTGTGTCTTTTAATAGCGAATTAAGATGATTTACACTCATAATTATTTTTGAAAGCTATTCCTGTTCCTGTCATTTTATTAATTTTCTTCTTGTTTTGAATATTCTATATTCATTTCTTTCCTCTCTTATTAATCATAGAAATTTCATGGTTTATCATATTAATAATGTTTGGTTATTTCCTATTTTTCCTTTTGCATGTCTACTCTTCTAGTGATATTTATTCTTTCAGATGCTCTCATGATAGAGTTTGACTTTCTTGCTCTTATGGATATAAAAATCCTGTGTCTCTTGGGTGCTGGGGATAGAACCCAGGGCCTTGTGCACATGAGGCAAGCACTCTACCAACTGAGCTATATCCCCAGTCCCTTAAGTGTCTTTTGTAATTCCAGTATAGTGGCTATTAATTCCCTTAGTTTATGCTTATCTTGGAAGACTTTTATTTCTCTTTTGATGTTGAAGGGTAATCTTGCTGGGTATGTAATCTTTGTTGGCAATTATTTTCTTTCAGAACTTGAAATACATTATTCCATGCCCTCTTGGACTTTAGAATTTCTGCTGTTATTTTTATGGATTTGTATTTTTATGTGATTTGGCACTTCTCTCTTGCAGTTTTTCACATTTTTTCTTTATTCTGTATTTTTGGCAATTTAACTATAATATGTTGTGGAGCAATTCTCTTCTGACTGTACCTATTTGGTTTTCTAAAGGTTTCCTATACCTGGATATTCATATCTTTCCCAAGATTTGGGAAGTTTTATATATTAATATTTCACTGAATGTTTTCCATGCCCTCTAGATTTTCTCCCTCCAGTATACTAATTATTCAGATGTTTGCTATTTTAATGGTGTCCCAGAGATTTTGTATGTTCTTTTCATTCCTTCTTATTTTTTTACTGTATTACTTTCTGAGTATAGTATTTTGACAGAGTCATCTTCAAGATCTGAAATGCTTTCTTCTACTTGATCTAGTGTATTGATGAGGTATTCAACTGAGTTTTTTAATAATCTGATTTACTTAGCTTTTCAATTCCAAGATTTCTGTTTGGTTCTTTTTCAAAATATCTACCTCTTTATTAAATTGCTCATTCATATTCTGCATTGTCTTCCTTAACTCATTTAATGTTTTATTTGTATTCAGTGGGATTTCTAAAAATCATTGTTTTGAATTTTTTGTCCAGCATTTCATCAAATCAAATAAAAAAACAAAAGCATTTCATCAAATGCTGGACAAAAAATTCAAAAGAATGATGAAATCTTTGGGATCCATTGCTATGGGGTTACAAACTTTGGGAGGTAATATATTACCTTGTTTTTTCATATTTCTTGTGTTTTTATGTTGAGGTTTGTGCCTTTGTTGGGATGGATAATTCTTCTACTTTTATGTGGTGGCTCTCATGGTATGCAGATTTCTTCTGCCAATATGATTTGGAATATTGGTTTGGAGTGCAATATTGAGTTCATTTCCAACTGGACTCTGTAATGTATGTTGTGTGTAACTTCTTTGATTATAACTCAATGATTTGTACAAACAGCATACCATACTGGGGTTGGAGAGACCCATTGTCTCTGCAAGATTTGTAAGAGTGGGAATATTCTGGTACTTCAGGTAGATGTGGTGTAGGCAGAAAAATATGTGGGATGATCCCTTTTTGGTTATTCCTATTGTGGGAGTGGTAACCCTGATCAGGAGTTGGAGATTTCCACAAGTATGGTCAATAGTGGCTCTATTACTTCAAAGTCATTCTGATACTGGTTGTTCCAGTCATGTTGAAGGGTCTGAAGCTCTTGCCCTTATTGGAGACTCGTGCATATCTAGCTCTTTCACAGGGAGGGGCAGGGTATGGATTTACAGCTCCTCTGCTGTGGTACTCAACTTCAGACTTAGCAACCCTATGTGATCTGACCTGGTGTGGCTGGGATCGATGTAGAGGGCCTACATAGATGTGATATCAACAACCATTGGGCTTTTCCTCTCTGCTGCAATTGTGGAGGTATCTGCCCAGAAGGTAGACCTCAACCTTCCCCAATATGTGCCACCTAGGGATAGGCTGGGAGCTGGGAAATTATGTCCCCCATTTTCTTTAAGAAGAAATACCTACCCAGGTTCAAGTGGGTCTGGGTTATGGGTGGAACTGGGTTTAATTCCTTCCAGTTTAGCTGGGAGTGAAGTTGGCCTGTGCTCCATCTCTAGTACCTGGGGGGCGGGGGCAGAGATAAAGAGAGAGAGAAAATTATAAAAATATAAAGAATAAAAATAGATAAATACAAAGATAAAAAGAGAATAATAGTAAAAGGAGATAAAATGAGAAAGAAGGAAAATGAGAAAAATCAAATAAAAATAAAAGTAAGAAAAATAATATATATTTTTTAAAATAGAGAAAAACCAAACAAACAAAAATGAATAAAATATTCCTTCTAGCTGAGATGCTTGGAAAACTTCTCTCTGGGACTTCTAAGGTTGGAATCTACCAAGTATTGGGGGAAGAGGTAGTGGATTGTGACTGCAGCTTGTTGTAATTCCTCTTGGCTCTCACCAAACGAGTTGGGGCAGTATGCAGGCTACACATCATGTTTCTTGCCCAACAGGTTAAGGTGGAATGTTGACAGCACCAGGGGTATATTCTCTCTGGAGGTTTTTAATGTATGCAACCCCCGGGCATGGCAAATGTCATAGCCACAGTGAACCCTTCTTCCCAACTGCTTTGGCCAAACATGTACGGGTGGGTGCTGGTGTTCATTCATTCCAGAGGATTTTAGTCTGTACACTCAGGGGTGTGGCAAATGTTAAAACTGTAGTGGATCCCCAGAATGCTTCTGAGGTGGAAAGTCTAACTGAACCATTGAATTCTATGCCAGAAGAGGGGACAAAGGAACTAAACAATCAACTAGCCTCAATCCCAGCATCTTCAGACCTGGCCCTGGTGAAACCACATATGATTCATGATGCTCCATGTCACAGAGTGAAGGATCACTGATCCACTGTGTCCTCTTCTCCCTTTCCCATTGCAGCCCATGCTCTCAGCAGCATAAATCTCTCAGTACTTTTCTAAGCCATGATTGTGTCATGTGGACACTGCCTGTCTAGTTAATGGAGTGGGGTCATCCATGGGAACATGAGATGCCATGTTTTCTGACCATCCCTCCCACTCAGCTTAGTCTCAGACAACAGGGCTCATCTCAAGATGGCTCCTGGCTGTAGTACTCAGAGTTTGCTGAGAGATATAGTGAATTTCTACTCCAAAGCTAACTTGTTGTATGGAGTTCAGGCCACCTATTTATTTAAGCTGTTTGTCCTCAAGGTGCAGCCTTCTGTGCCATGCTGTGACACTTTCTCTTTCACCTTTACTGTCCCCTGGAAGGGACAGTCCCTTTTCTTTGACCAGGTGCCAGGGGCTATGTGACTGGTTGTTCTCCTTTTCCTGCTTCATTATTCTCCCTAGTCTTCTTCTTCTCTTTTTTTTTTTTTTTTTTTTTTTTGGTGCTGGGACTTGAACCCAAGGCCTTGTGCTTGTGAGGCAAGCACTCTACCAACTGAGCTATATCCCCAGCCCATCTCCCTAGTCTTTGAAATTCACCAAGCATCATTTTCCAATGTTCACCTGTAGGCTCTCACCTCCACAATCAGTTATACTCCGTTTGCTTTGTTTCCATCTTGTGGAGGAGTAAACTGGTGATGGCTCACAATTTATATCTCTATTCCACCATCTGAAACATCACAGAAATCATTTTATTCAACTCCTCAGCAACGTTTATCTCATAGTTGATCAATCCTTTCTCCTTAAAACATGTATCCACTTAGCTTCCAGGCCCCAGTACTCCTATGGTTTTCTTCTACCCTCCTGGGAGACACCCTCTCAGTCTCCTTCACTGGTTCCTTCATCTCTGCCATATAACCTTACCCAAAACAAAATTGCCGATGTTTTTCATCTTCATATTTGGGACTAGCACATGGAGATATAGCCAAATCCAGCTCTAACAGACACAACTGGGCTCTTGGTCCAAAGGTTTACAATCTATTTATGATTTTTTTTTTTTTTACGAAGACAATGATAGCAATCTTTCCCATCCTGCAGGCCTATTTTCACTGCACCTTTTCTGTTACTCTCATCAAGTGCAAGGATCTGTTTTCCTTGTCTTTGAATCTGGACTGTCTTTGAGATGGCTTTGACAAATAGAATCAACAGAAGTAATGTATAATTTCTGACACTCAGCCTGAGAGGCCTCAATAGCTTCTATTTTTGCCCTTTGGGGACTATTCCTGCTGGAAAGAAGCTACATGGGCTTGGGGCAAGAAAGATATATCACTCAAATACCAGAAGCAAAGCCAGAAGCAGACATGTTTGAATTCTCCACTCCCAGTTGAGCTGCTCCAGATAATACCATGCGAAGCAGAGATACCCTCCTAAACCCTGCCTGAATTTCTGATCTGCAATATGGTGAGGAAACAAATGGTTATTTTTGTCAGTATATTGTGGGGATATTTGTTATGCAGCAATTGATAAGTGAAACAAAAGTGTAAAGAATCCATATTCATTTAATGTTATTCCCATTTTACAGACAAGGGAAACCAAGACTTAGGTTAATTAATTTGTGGTTAAGTCACATAGATGGGAAGATTTAGAAGAGAGAATTATACTCAACTTTCAATTTCCAGATATCCCCACTTTTAACCACCAAGCACATTATCTATCATACATTAAGAAGTGGCTAATCCTGGTCCTCCAGTTGTTAAGACTGTGCTATAGTAAATAGTGGGTCAGAACGAAAGAAATGAAGGTGTCCTAGCAACCTCACTTTCCATTCCGTTGTTCGCACATCTCAATCCATCATCCCAGGAGCCAAACAGAAAATTCTCCCTTGTACCTTCTGAATATGTTATGATTTGAATGTGAGGTGCCCCCCAAAAGCTCATGTGTGAGACAATGCAAGAAAGTTGAGGAGAAATGATTGGGTTATGAGACATCTAACCCAATCAGCGAATTAATTCCCTGATGGGATTAATTGAGTAGTAACTGAAGGGGGGTAGGGTGTGGCTGGAGAAGGTAGGTCATTGTGGGTGTGCCTTTGGGGCATGTATTTTGTATCTGGTGAGCTGAGTCTCACTCTCTGCTTCCTGATCAAAATGTGAGT
The DNA here is from genome assembly GCF_902686455.1 of Sciurus vulgaris. Lineage (NCBI taxonomy): Eukaryota > Metazoa > Chordata > Mammalia > Rodentia > Sciuridae > Sciurus > Sciurus vulgaris. Next base: position 44,120,715 of record NC_136471.1, on the reverse strand, counting down.
TGCTTTTTTCCACCACGCTCTTCCGCTGTGATGTTCTACCTCATCTTGAGCCCCGAGAAATGGAGCCAGCCTCTTCTATAGATTGAGACCTCTGAAACCATGGGCCCCTGAATAAACTTTTCCTCACCCAAAATTGTTCTTGTCAGGTATTTTAGTCACAGTAGTGAAAAAGCTGACTAAAACAGAAAGTGGGGTCATAGCTGTGACTAACATGACCACCTGGTTCAGAATCTTTTGGAGCTCTTTGAAATGGGTGGGAGGAATTTTGAAATGCTTAGAAGTGCAAGCTGGAAATGATTTTGATTTTTGTAAGTGGAGCTTAAGGACTGAGTCTGGTTGGGAGATCAGAAGATGAGAATGTCAATAGAACTATAGACAGTAAAGACAGGGCTCTAGAGGGTTCAGAGAAGGAGGACTCCATTAGAATTTGGAGTAGAGGCCATTCATGTAATGTTCTGACTGAGAAGTTGTCTGTATTTTGAGGGTGTCAGGAGATTTTCTGTGAGGCTGATTTTATTTATTTATTTTCAAGAGGATTTTTTATTTGTTCTTTTTAGACATACATGACAGTAAAGTGTATTTTGACATATTGTACATATGTGGAGTATACCTTATTCTAACTAGGATCCCATTCTTATGGTTATACCTGATGTGGAGTTTCACTGTGTATTCATATATGAACATAGGAAAGTTATGCCCAATTCATTCTATTGTCTCTTGTATTCCAATCCCCCTCACTTCCCTTCATTCCCCTTTGTCTAATCCTATGAACTTGTATTCTTCCCTACCCCACTTATTGTGTGTTAGCATCTGTCTATCAGAGAGAGCTTTCAATCTTTGTTTTTTGGGGGGATTGGCTTATTTCACTTAGCATAATAGTCTCCATTTCCATCCATTTATCAGCAAATGCCGTAATTTCATTCTTCTTTAAGACTGAGTAATATTCCATTGTGTATATATACCACATTTTCTTTATCCATTCATCTGTTGAAGGGCACTTGGGTTAGTTCCATAGCTTAGCTATTATGAATTGAGCTACTGTAAACATTGATGTAGCTGGGTCACTGTAGCATGCTGATTTTAAGTCCTTTGAGTATAGGCCAAGGAGTGGGATAGCTGGGTCAAATGGTGGTTCCATTTCAAGTTTACTAAGGAATCTCCAACTGCTTTCCAGAGTGGTTGCACCAATTTGCAGTCCCACCAGCAATGTATGAGTGTACTTTTCCCCCACATCCTCACCAACACCTATTGTTACTTGTATTCTTGATAATTGCCATTCTGACTGGAGTGAGATGGGGTCTCAGTGTAGTTTTAGTTTGCATTTCTCTAATTGCTAGAGATGTTGAACATATTCTCCATATATTTTCAGCATTTATATTTCTTCTTCTGTGAAGTGCCTGATCAGTTCTTTTGCCAATTTGTTGATTGTGTTATTTGGATTTGTTGTTAAGTTTTTTGAGTTCTTTGAATATCCTGGAGATTAAAGCTCTATCTGAGGTGCAGGTGGCAAAGATTTTCTCCCACTCTGTAGGCTCTCTTTTCACATTGTTGATAATTTTCTTTGCTGAGAAAAAGCTTTTTAGTTTGATACCATCCCATTTTTTGATTCTTGATTTCAGTTTTTGTGCTTTAGGAGTCTTGTTGAGGAAGTTGGTTCCTAAGCTGAAATGATGGAGAGTTGGGCCTCCATTTTCATCTAGTAGCCACAGGATCTCTGGTCTAACACCTAGGTCCTTGATTCATGTGAGACTGATTTTAAAAGTGATTAACTTCTTAATCTGGAAAACTAAATTTCTAGACAACATAGCATTCAGGAAGTGGCATGGATATTTCCGGCATCTTTTAGCCAAATTTATTGTGATAACCAGGAGCAGAAAGCAGAGCAGAAAGATTTGAAAAACTTGGACTTGAAAGGTGGGAGTAATACTGGGGCTAAGAAAGTTGCAGTGGTTAGAGAAATTACTGCCAGTAAAGAAATGCTGAAGACTTTGCTCAGAGACAACAAGAAAAATGGCTTGAGGGCATCTCAGGAGTTGACAAGATTATATCCATCTCAGACTCAGGGAAATAAAAGTAAAAATTCTCTTGAAGAGAGAACAGTGGGCACCCTTCTTGTACAAAGGGGCCTAGGAATTATTTTCAACATGCTCAGCTACCCAGGCAGTCAGAGGCTGCTGCAGCCAGAGTCCCTGGAAACTTGGCTACTACTGCTCAAGATGGTAGCAGATCTTGGCGTCAAGGACGTGGTGCTGGTTCTGCAGGAATGCAGGATGCTGGCATTAGTGGGTCATGGAGGCTTCACCAAGATTTCAAAGGAAGTTCTGGAAGGCTGGGCAAAGTGCAGCAGGGTTGGAGTCCTTGCAGGCAACTCCTGAGAGGGTGATGCACGGAGATGTGAGGACGAAGTCAAAGCTGCAGTGGAGACTCCCAAGATTTAGAAATGCCAGTACTGTGAATCATCTGATGAAGGCTGCAGGACTGGAGCTGGGACAAGCCAACAGAAAGGCCACTTGGGCTGCATCCAACAAGGTCAACATATTCATATTAGCAATGTATTATAACTGTCAAACACTAGACACAGATTGTCCATTAAATATCTATCAAAATTCTTTGGAGAGAACATCACCATGCCATGTGTCCCAGATGCCAGACTGGAGCTATAGGACTTGTTTGCACAGCTGGATTTTGGTCTTGTTTTGGTCTCATCTCTTCTTTCTATGGCCCTATTTTTGTGATTGAAGATGTTTACTCTGTACCTTTATATATTGGATACTTGTAAATCACTTTTGATTTTTACATAAACTCATGATGTGAGCTTTCCCTGAGTTTCAGAGAAGACTTTGGACTTGAACTTTTGGACAATCTTGGAACTGTTGAGACCATGAGGACACTTGGAAATGAACTAAATGTATTTCACACCATGAGATGTTCATGAGTTTTGGGGGACCAGAGGCAGAATGCTATGGTTTGGAAATGAGGCATCCCCTAAAATCTTATGTGTGAGACAATGCAAGAAGGTTTAGAGGAAAAATGATTGGGTTATGAGAGTATTAACAAAATCAGTGAATTAATTCCCCTGATAGGATTAACTGTGTGGCAACTGAAGGTGGGCAGGGTGTAATTGGAGCAGGTGGGTACCTGGGGGCAAGCCTTTGGGATACATATTTTGTATCTGGTGAGTGGAGTCTCTCTCTCTGCTTTCTGATCATGTGAGCTGCTTCTCTCCATCACACTCTTCTGCCAGGATGTTCTATCTCACCTTGAGTCCTGAGGAATGGAGTCAGCTATCTATGGACTGAGACCTTTGAAACTGTGAGCCCTCAAATAAACTTTCCTCCTCTACAATTGTTCTGGTCAATTATTTTAGTCACAGCAGTGAAAAAGTTGACTAGAATAGAATACAAAACTTATAGTTATATCTGCTCCCAGAAAACTGTTGACCTACCATCTCAAATTAGTAAGAAAAATTCAAGTGCTTATATACACTAGAAGAGATGTACAAGAATATTCATGGTAGCACTGTTTTATAACTGTCAAACACTAGACACAGATTGTCCATTAAATATCCATCAAATGAATGTCCATAAATGGACAGATGGTGTACTACACAGCAATACTTCTTCTTCTTCTTCTTCTTTTTTTTTTTTTTTTTTTTTGGTAACAGGGATTGAACCCAGAGGCACTTAGCCACTGAGCCACATCCCTAGCCCTTTTATAAATTTTATTTAGAGACAGGGTCTTGCAGAGTTCCTTAGGACCTCACTAAATTGCTGAGGCTGACTTTGGTGAACTTGCAATCCTCCTGCCTCAGCCTCCTGAGCCACCGGGACTATAGGCATGCATCATTGCACCTGGCATACTGCACAGCAATACAAATGAACCAACTACATGCAACTGTCCACAAGAATGTGAATAAATCTCTCAACAAACATAGAGTGAAAGAAGATAGTCACAATATAAAACATACGGACCATTACAGGTGTATGAAGTTCAACTATCTATAAGACCTAACTTTGTTTTCTAGGGATGCTTATATGGAAGATAAGCCTATATAAAGAAATATAAATAATTGATAATCATAATAGTCAGGAGAGGGGTTACCTGGAGTAATGAATGTCATCAGTAGAGCAGAAGAATGGGTGGGTGTGGATTATTATGTTGCTTTATTGCTCGTCTTAGGTGGTCATTAAATAGATTAGTTTTATAAATGTTCTTTTAACTTGTTAAGATTTAGATATAAGGTGTCCCCCAAAGTCTCTGTGTTAATGCAGGATTGTGAGATCTCTAATCTAATCAATCTATCCTCATTTGAATGGGCTAACTGGGTGGTAACTGTAGGCAGGTGTGGTGTGGCTGGAGCAGGTGGATCACTAGGGGTGTGCCCTTTGCAGCCCCTTGCCCTTTCTCTCTTGCTCTCCACTTCCTGGCTGACATGAAGTCAGCAGCTTTCCTTCACCTCACCCTTCGGCCATGATGTTCTGCCTTACCTTGGCCCAGAGTGATGGAGTTGGACCACCGAGATAAACTAAATCTCTGAAACTGTGAACTCAAAATAAAATTTTCCTCCTCTAGATTGTTCTTGTCAGGTATTTTGGTCACAGCAATGAAAAGCTGACTACTAACACACTGATAGTTGTCTTTTGAGTGTTTCTGTTTTCTTAATGAACTGGAAAGCAGTCACCAGCTGGGACTGAAGATTAGCGACAAGGTAACAAAGCTTTGATGAGAAAGAAGATGGTATGAAAGAAATAAAGAAACTTGATCATGAATCAATTTGAGAAAAATAGTATTATTTTTCTTACATTTTAAGAAAGCATTTCAATTTTTTCTGATTTATTGTGATTTTTCTTTCATGTATAACATTTTATTAAGTTTAATATTCTATGCTAGATGCAGATTTCCCTAGCACTTAAATGTTAATGCTATTTAATGTAAAAGAATGGATTTTAAAATTATAGTTGTCTTATTAAACATATAATTAAGATACTAGTCATAATTATAATGTATTATTTATTATTTTATCTGGAGCTTTAGAAAAACTTATATAGTTCGTATTTAGATGAAAATATGTAGAGTCCATACAGGGATTATCCTTTTTTTCAACTTTTTATACCAGGCATTTTTAATGTTAAATACTAAATTTCTTAGTTGTTTATGGGCATTAATTACATCCCTATTTCATTCCAAGTCCTAAAAAATCATTTTTGAATTATTGTAATATCGCAGTGTCAATATTTTGAAACAATAACATTGACATTATAACACAAATATTAATATATAAAAGTATTAGAGTACAATTGCAATCTTCATCTTAACTTAGATTTACATGGTAAAAATTCATAGGTCTATACAATTCAACAATATTGCCTACTTCTTATATGAGTTAATTTACAAAAACAATTATTTCAATTATAACGTATTTTACTTGTAAACCAATGTTTATAATTACATAGTTTCAAATACCAACCTACATAATGTAAATTTAAAGCTTATATACAGGCAGGTATAGCAAATTTGAACAATTACCATGACCCTCAGCTCAGCTTGTGCCGTTTGCCATACCAGTTGTGGACTTGCTGCTGAGTTGTAAACTGAGTGGTGATCTCAGTGGGAATGGCAGAGTAAGAACTTTTGGAAAAATTTTTTTTCCATAAAAGCAATGAGAACATTATCAAAAACGGCCAAAATAAACATTTTTCAAACTCTAGAAAGTAACCAAAGGTTAGTAATAATCCAGGGAGCATTTATTTGCAAAAAAGGTTTAATTCCATTAAGAATAGTGAGCTTTGTAACGTTTTCACTTGCTTCATTCCCATTTCCCTCTCCTCAGAACCTTGGTAAACTAATAACTCACAGTCTTCATATCTAAGTGAGATTCAAAAATTTAAAAAGAAAGCTGGAGAAAGAGATGCTATTTCTCCATTTCGCTTTGAAAATGTTAACATATGTCTTAGGACATAAACAGCCATTCACATGTGTGGAGCAGGGTATATGTCCAGGAAAGATCTGAGAGAGCCCTAAGTTCTCACCTCCGGTTGACTCTGTAGCTTTGTATAAATAAAAAGTGAAGCCCAGTACAGAAATGCCAATTGCCTTGCTAAGTGTCAACGGCATGCTCCTACATCCACACAGAGCTCTTTAGAAAGGGTTAGGAGAATTATTAGTTCTGAGAATGTAAGAAAACCATTTTCTAACAAGTACCTGGCCACCGAGTTAACTGATCATGTCCTTCAATGGCCACACAAAACAGAGTACAGACATACTGAATTAGGTCAGAGAAGTCACTCAACAAACAAAAGATAGCCAAAACAACAAACCTACGGAGCTTGCCAGATTATATTATTTTCAGAGTTGTTATATTATTTAAAACATTCAGCTTTCAAAAAATTGTGATGCATAAAAATATAATCCAACAAACAGTGACCAATATATAGGGTACTAAGCAGTGAAGAGAAGCTGACCTTGAGGAATCCCAAACCCTGGATTTATTAGACAAAGACTATAAATAAGCCACTGACAAATATTCAAGAAACTTAAGAAAAGTATGTTTAAAGAGCTACAGAGAAGCTGGGTGCAGTGGCACAGGCCTGTAATCCCAATGGCTTGGGAGGCTAAGGCAGGAGGATCGCAAGTTCAAAATCAGCCTCGGAAATTTATCAAGGCCCTAAGCAACTTAGTGGAGACCCTGTTTCTAAATCAAATACAAAATAGGGTCGGGGATTTGGCTTAGTGGTTAAGTGCCCCGGGGTTCAATCCCCACTACTGATAAAAAGAACTAGAGAGAATTATAAGAATGACGTTTCATTGGATAGAGAATGTCAATAAAGAAAGAAATTATAGAAGAACCAAGTAGAAATTTCAGAGTTGAAAATTCTAACTGAAATTTTAGAAATCCATAGAGGAACTTGAAGTTGATTTGAACAAACAGAAGAATTAGTGAACTTGAATATAGATCAATTGTTTATCCTGTATGAGGTAAGGAATAAAAAGAAGAAAAATGAACAGAGCCTCAAGGAAATGTGAGTGTTCATTGAACACATCAATACATGTACAATGCAAGTCCCAAAAGAGGAGAGAAAGAGACAGAAAAACTACATGAAAAATAGTGTCCATAAATTCTAAATGTGATGGAAAACCTTAATCTAGACATCCAAGAAACTCAGCAAACACCAGGTAGGATAAATTTAATGGTATCCACATATCATAACCAACTGTCAAAAGCCAAAGCCAAAAAGAGAATCTTGAAATAGAATAGCAATGCATCACATACAAGAGGGCCTCTGTAGATAAACAGCCAATTTCTCATCAGAAATCAGGCTTCAAGGCAATGCAATGACATGTCAAAACACCAAAAGAAAAAGATTAAAATTAATATTTCTCTACAAGGTACAAAAAGTAATTAATATCATCACAGATTAAGAAAAACAGAAAGAAATTTTCATTAGCAGAGCTTCCCTATAAAAAATGCTAAAGGGAGCCAGGCACAGTGGTGCACACCTGTAATCACAGAGCCTCTGGAGGCTGAGGCAGGAGGATTGCTAGTTCAAAGTCAGCCTCAGCAACTTAGAGAGACCCTGTCTCAAAATAAAAAATAAAAATGGCTGGGGATGTGGCTCAGTAGTTAAGTGCCCCTGGGTTCAACCCATGGTACCAAAAACAAATAAACAAGCAACAACAACAAAAATAACCACCACCACCAACAAAATAAATGCTAAAAGGGAGTCCTTTTGGCTGAAATGAGAAAACACTGAACAGTAACTTGAATCAGCATGAAAAATTTAAAAAGCATTGGCAATGTTAAATACATGAGTAAATATAACATGTATAGAATTATTTTTAACTACCTTTTCCCTTATCTTATTTAAAAGATATCTCCATAAACCATTAAGTATAATCTGTGTTAATGAGAATAAAAAGCATAAAGGTAATCTTTATGACAATAATAGGACAAAGAAGAGGGAGAGACATTGGAGCTTTATCGGAGTAAAGTTTTTAACTACTGAAATTAAATAGGTATTACTCCAAATAAGGTTGTTATAAATTAAGTATGTAATTTAAATTCCCAGGATAAAGGACATTATCAAGAAAGTGAAAAGTCCTCACAGATTAGGAGAATAAATTTGAAAACCATATATCTGATAAAAATCTAGTATTCAGAATAAAAAAAGAACTCTTAAAACTTAAAATAAAAAACTGAATAACCTGATTTAAAAATGAGCAAAAGATTTGAATAAACATTTCTCTAAATAAGATACACAATCAACCAATAAGCACATGAAAAGATGTTCAATTATTCATCCCTAAAGAGTCACTAGGGAAATGGAAATCACAACCACAGTGCGATGCCACTTTACACCCACCAGGATGGCTGTAATGAAAAAGACATATAACAGGTTTTGGTGAGGTTGTGAAGAAAGTGAAACCTTCACAAACTGCTGGTCAGAACATAAACTAATATATCCACTTTGAAAAACAGTTTTTCAATTTCTCACAATATTAAATATAGAGTTGCCATATGACCCAGCAATTTTAATCCTAGGTGTGTACCCAAGAGAAATGAAAATATTTGTCCTCACCAAAACCTGTACATGAGTGTTCATAGCAGATTTTTTACCATAGCCAAAGTAGAAACAACTCAAATGTCTGCCCATTAATTTACAAATGAGCAAAATATGTAATATCCACGTGGTGGAATACTATTTAGCAGTTAAAAGAAATGAAGTACTGATATATGCAAAAAAATGAAGCTGTTCTTCTAAGTTGAAGAAACCAAAGACAAAAAGACATAAAAACCACATATTTTTTATGATGCCACTTACATGAAACATCCAGAATAAGGAAATCTATAAAGATAGAAATTTTGTGGTTGTTTAGAGATAGGGTTTGGGAAGGGGAATGCTGATGGATGCAGGGTTTGTTGTTTGAATAATGAAAATGTTTAAAATTGTGGTAATAGATGTACAGCTCTGTGAATATACTGAAAACACTAAATTGCATGCTTTTGTTAAAAGGACAGATTTTATGCTATGTGAATTATGCCTCAATAAACAACAGAAACAAGTATACAGGCAAAACCCTTAATAAGCACAGATTTTCCTGGAATGTCCTAAGTACAGTCAGGGCCTTAAAGACCATGGCCTTCTAGCAATTGATTCTGCCCTTTGAATACCACTATCACCTCTACCAACCCAGGAATGGGAAGAGATTCTAGCTGAGGACAGGGATGATATCTTTCAAAATGTATTTCTATGTCATTGACTTTTTATTATGAGGGTCAAGTATAGAATTCAGTGAAGGAAAGGCAAAGTAGGACCTGCCATAGAAGTAGAAATCTTAGTTTTCTGTTAAACCTAGAACAGTGGAATCCTTGGGCTTCGTTTCACCAGCCCAGTCATTTGGCAGGTAAAGCATAGTCAGCACCATTTTTCTAGTGAGGCTGAGGCCTAGGAGGCAATGACTTGCCTGAGTTAGCTGTGTGCTGTGGTGTGGAGAGTGACAGGGTTCTGCTGAATCCAGGGTGAGCTAGCATTTAGATTTCAGTTTTTTGCCAAATGCTTGGGGGAAAAATACATGTTTTCAAACTCTTGTTTAAAAATGACTTCTAGGTGAGAAGCTGTGGAAAATAATTGAAAACTTTTAAAGACAGAAAGAAGAAAACATTGCATTCGTTGTGCCAGGAAAGGCATCACAAATTTGGGAGACCTGTGTTACAGCACGACATTAACTCAGGAAAGCCACAGTACTTTTCTGAACCTACTTCCTCATAGATAAAGAAGCAGGCTGAATGGATTAGATCAACTTTTTGCCCCAGAATGCTTCAGAGAACTCTAGGGTATTGTCATGAATTAAAATGTGTCTCCCCGCAACTCATGTTAGAACCCAAACCTGCCATGTGAGTACATTTGGAGATAGGGTCTATAAGGAATTAATAATGGTTAAATGAGGTTATAAGGGTGGGACCTTAATTATACAGAACTAATGTCCTTATAAGAAGTGGAAGGGATGCCAGATCACAACTTCTCTTTTTCTCTCTCCACACATGCATAGAGGAAAGACATTGTGAGCACACCATGAGAAAGCAGCCATCTACAAGCCAGGAATAGAGTCTTCACCAGAAACCAACACTGACAGCACACTGATCTTGGACTTCTAGACTTTGGAACTGTAAGAAATAAACTTATATTGTTTAAACCACCCAACCTATGGTAATTTTTGGTAGCTTTATTAGACTAATAGAAGTACAATGGAAGTACATTCATTCATAGATATTTGACTTAATTTTTCAAAGTTCAAAAGCTCTAATAATAATTATAGGAAAGTTTGTGTTATATGCCAAAAATGTTAGAGACAACTGATGTATTAAATTCTGTTCCCAAATTAGCTAACTTTTGGAAAGATCATTGAATAAAGCCTCCTGTCCTATCAGCTTAAATGAAGAATAAAAGGGTATTTCAGTGTAAACCGTTTTAAATGAGTAACTAAGCGCAGATTCAAGGAGAACATATATAAATTAATCCTGTCTCTCAATAGGAAGAGTGTAAAAGAATCTGTGCACATTTTTTCTTCATATTTTTTATTGTGATAAATTGCATCTAATGAAATTTACCATCTTTACTATTTTAAGTGTACAGCACAGTAGTATTAAACACATTTGTACTGTTATACAACTGTCACCATCATCCATTTCCATTACTCTTTTCATCTTGCAAAACGGGAATTCTATACCCATGAAACAACACTCCCCTCTTCACCTAGCCCCTTCGCATTCATGATTCTGCTTTCTGTCGTTATGATTCTGACTCCAGGTAAGTTATGCAAGTGGAATAATAAAATACTTGTCTTTTTGTCACCTGTTTATTTCACTTAGCATAATGTCCTCCAGGTTTATCCACATTGTCCCATATGGCAGGATTTCCTTATACTATTCTATTGTAAGTATATACCACAGTTTCACTATCTACTCATCCATCAATGAGCATTTATGTTGTTTCCCTATCTTGCCTATTGTGAATAATGCTTCAATAAATACAGAAATTCAGAAAATGCTTTGAAACCTTGACTTCAATTCTTTTGTTTTTGCAGTAGTGGGAATTGAATCCAAGGTGCTCTACCACTGAGCTACATCCCCAGTCCATGTTTTATTTTCAGACAAAGTCCAATTAATTTGCTATCCTACTGCCTCAACCTTGTGAATTGCTAGGATTACAGGCAAGATCCTGAGTTCAACACTTTTGAATATATATCCAGAAGTGGAATGCTGAGACTTATGATGGTTCTATTTTTTTTTTTTTTTTTTTTTTTTTTTTTTGGTACCAGGGATTTAACCCAGGGGCCTTAACCACTGAGCAGCATCCCAGAACTTTTATATTTTAATTAGAGACAGTTTTCACTGAGTTGCTTAGGGTCTCTAGGAGTAGCTGAGGCTGACCTTGAACTTGTGATCCTACTGCCTCAGCCTCCTGCACCGCGGGAATTACAGGCATGCACTACCATACCCGGCACTGACAGCTCTATTTTTACTTTTTTGAGGACCTTTTTTCATAGCAGCTGTAGTATTTTACATTCCTGCCAATATTTACCAGGATTTTTTTTCCACCTTCTCGCCATTGGTTGTTATTTTTGGTCTTTTTAATAATATCATTTTTACCCAGGTGAAGTGATATCTCATGATATCTCATTGTGATATTTCGTTTTGATTTGAATTTCAATGATGATTAGTGATTCTGAGCAATTTTTATATACCTGTTGGCCACTTAGGTATCTTTGTGGAAATGTCTATGCAAGTTTTGTGTCCATATTTTTAATTGCATTACATGTGTTTTTTTAAACTACTGTGTTGTAGAACTTCTTTATATATTTTGGATATTAACCTCTTATCAGATTTATGGTTTGCAAATATTTTCTCCCATTCCATAGATTGCCTTCTTTCTCTTTCTTTTCTTTCTTTTCTCTCTCCCCCCCTGTCTCTCTCTCTCTCTCTCTCTCTCTCTCTCTCTCTCTCTCTCTCTCTCTCTCTCTCTCTCTCTCTCTCTCGTACTAGGTGTGCTTAAAGACTGAGCCACATCCCAGATATTTTTAGTTTTCATTTAGACACAGGGTCTTGCTAAGTTGCTTAGGGCCTCACTAAGTAGCTGTGGCTGGCTTTGAACTTGTGATCTTCCTGCCTCAGTCTCCCAAATTGCTGGGATTATGGGCATGCACCACCACACATGAATTGCCCTTTCATTCTGTTGATTTTTTTTCTTTTGTTTGCAGAAATTTTTAGTGTGATGTAGTCTTACTTGTCTATTTTAGATTTCATTGCTTGTGTTTTGATGCAATATCCAAGAAATCATTGCTTAGACTAATGTCATGAAGATTTCCCCCTATGTTTTCCTGAAAAATGTTGCAGTTTCAGATCTTATGTTTAGATCTATAATACACTGAGGTTGATGTTTGTATGTGGTATAAGTGAAGGGTCTAATTTTCATTCTTCTGCTTGTGGATATCCAGTTTCCCAGGACTATATGTTGAAGTGTACTTTTGGGAGTTTTGTTGAAAATCCCTTGACCATATATGTGGAGGTTTAATTTTGGGCTTTCTATTCTATTCCATTCAAGATAATTGCATTTTTGTTTTGAAGTTATTCTCAGTCTTCCAACACTCAAGGAGGAGAAGATAAGAATGTTCCTTGGGGCTGAGGGTATAGCACATGCCTAGCATGCACAAAGCCCAGGGTTTAATCTCCATTACCACAAAAGAAGGGAAGAATTTTCCTAGTACTAAACTTTAATTCCTTGTAACCCACTTTTAAATCCTTTATTATTCAATTTTTAAAATGCTTATAAAACAATGCTCAAACAGAATATTGTTTATAAATAACAATTGATGTAAATGATTCAAAATACACATAAAAGTGAAAAAGGTATGGACACACATTGAAGATATATATATATATATATATATATATATATATATAGAATCGATTTATGTATGTGTATACATATATATATATATATATATATATATACACACACATAGAATAGATTTATACACAAATTATATAAAGTGACCCAAGTTGGTCTGGCAAACAGTCACAGCAACAGAAAAAATGCACCAAGGATATAATGGTACTGCACAGAGGAAGACACCAAGTCACACAAGGAGCAATGAAAAAATACTCAACCTCACTAGTAATCAGGTAAATGCATATTTAAATGATTGCTCATTTTTCAGCATCTAATTGGAAAAATCAATGACCGATTACATGAAGTGTTGTAACAATGTTAGGAAGTAGGAATTCACATATTACTAGTGGGAGCATAAATTGGTTCAATCACTTTGAGAGCCATTTGGAAACCTGATAAGCACTCTCTAAGACTCACAATTACACTTCAAGGGATAAGCACTCCCTGTGGTTTAGTAGTTACACATGTAGGTGCATGCCCTAGAGAATATAATCTCTAGGATATATAATCTCTGAATAAACTCCTTAAGAATGTCTATTGCAGCACCAACTTTAATAGGAAAAAATGGAGAAAGAATGCAAGTATCCATCAATTAACCACCACCAAGAATCTGTGTAAATAATTTATGGTATATTGAATCATTCTAGAGTAAAAGTGTATGAACTAGATCTAAAAATATCATAATTAATGACTCCCCTAAACACTATATTGAGTGTATAAAACAAATTGAAAAAGGATATGAAAAGTATGATACCATTTAAGAAAATTTAAAAACTCACAAAACAACAGTATATTATTAATGGATATGATCATAGTAAGAGTATAGAACTACATATGGGAAGGATACACACCAACTGCAAGATGATAGCCACCTCTAGGGAAGGTGGAGAGGGAATTGAGTTTTAGTGGTATCTGTAATATTTTGTTGGGAAACAAATGTAAATTATGTTTAGCAAAATATTAATATCTTTAATCTTGGTTAAAGAACAGTATCTGTTTTATTGGACTTTTTGTATAATTTGGATATTTCACAATTAAAATATCCTTTTAAATTTAAAATACTGTATTCTATTTAATAATAAGATTATATTGAGTGAGCAAGGATATATTTCACCTTGCCTCTCTGTTGTACCTTATTTATTCTTCTTTATGTACTAGGATAAATTTCTCCTTCATTCCTGCACTTCAGGGTTCTAGATGTCAGTCAACATATATACATATTTGTCTCACTTTTACCCTATCTACTTCTTTTAGTCAGATTACTGAGGGCTTTATGTACCAATCAATCAATGCCAAATATTTACTGAATTCCTACTGCACAGGAAGAACTCTGCTAGATGATGAGAATGCCACCATAAAGAAACCACAGAGGCTTATAATCTAGTAGGAATTACAAATCATTCACCAGGCAATTATAGCACAGTGTGATCAATATTATGGTAAAGGTGGTATAAGGTGTCCTGGGCATATCCAACAAGGAAAACCTAATCCATATTACAAATGAGAAATTTGAGACTTAAATTAATTAAATTATGCTCAAGGTCACATAGTGGGAAATGTTGGAGGAAGTGATTCTCATGAAGTTTTCTAACTCCAGCTATTCCACACATTTAATGAGCATGCATATTACCCCCTATTCATTAAAGCCTTGCCTATTTAAAAGAAATCTGTTTATAGCCTTAAATTGTTCTCTAAACTTAAACAAGTGTGAATGTGGAGGACTTTTTTAACCCCTGAAATCTGGTAGCCTGAGGGGTTTTTGTTTCATCTCATTATGAGTAAATTCACTTTTCTCTTGTGCACAAAGGATTTCCATACTGAGGGGCCCAGGATTTAACCATACCATAATCTCTGCTTTATATTGCAGAAAACTGTTTCATTCTACAATTATTCTATTAAAGGTATATTGTGACCATGGGAAGTATTATAGGAAATATATTTGGATCTTATTTCTGGGAGCTGACATGGGATTCCTTGGGGGAAGAATAGCGCTTCTATTTTGAGAAAGTGTACTTTCCAACAAAATATGTAATATAAGGAGGCACATGTAGGGCTCCTGATAGAGAAAGGGGACTCCTTCCTGGGCTATCTACTATAGTCAACCTAACCCTATTGATCAACTGGAAGTCCCTGGTCATCACCAAATCACCTCAAGACCTAATGGTCTAGTAGCTTTCACTTCTAATCACCATAATCTAAATATGTTCAGGTGCCAGAAAAGATATACTTATATTACTTGTCTGGTTCCTATCATACCAGTTGGATGGTTTTGGCTATTTTGCAAGGTATTCACCCCGATTTCTCCTTCACTTGCCTTTTTAAAAAATATTTTCTTAGTTGTCAATGGACCTTTATTTAATTTGTTTATTTATATGTGGTGCTGAGAATTGGACCCAGTGCCTCACACATGTCAGGCAAGTGCTCTACCACTGAGCCACAACCCCAACCCTCACTTGCCTTTTTAAAAGCACATGAATAAATAGGATGATTTCATTAATTTTAGCTGTGTTTTTGTTCTGTATGCCATTGATGTCCAAAATTACTGGATTGAGTACCTACAGGGTATATGTTATTGAAATTTGTGCTCGAAATTTTAAAAATATAATAATAGCTTTGTTAAAATACTAAAAAGTTCACCTACTTAAATGTGCTCAAAATTTTATATGGTTAAATATATGTAGTCCAGGCATTGTGGTACCTGACTGTAATCCCAGCAATTTGGGAGGCTGAGGCAGGAGGATCACAAGTTCAAGGTCAGCCTCAGGAAATTACCAAGACTCTGTCTCAAAACAACAAAAAAATAAAGAGCCAATGGGCGTTATAGCTCAGTGGTAGAGTCCCCTGGGTTAAATCCCCAGTAACAAAAATACAAAAACAAAAATAACAACGAGGGACTGGGAATATAGCTCAGTTGGTAGAGTGCTTGCCTTGCATGCATAAGACCCTGGGTTCAAGCCCCAGCACCACAAAAAATATAATAATAACAACGAAAAGGTTTAGTCATGCAGAAATCTACCTCATCTGACGTGGGAACTACTGAGAAGATAACCAAAAGATTGATTCTGTGATAGGTGTTTGTGGCAGGCTGTTGAGAGTAGGTGAGCCATACTGTATTTGTAGCTGTGATTTCAGGTAAAGGGGAGATAAAGTTTGGAGATATCATTTCTGAAACTGTTAATTCAGGCAGGTGGCAATTTAGATTCTGTTTACTGGCTTATATTTGCTATGAGCGCCTTTGGAAAAAGGAAATTGAAGGGTGAAATGGACTCCTTAGGGTATATGACTAGAACTCTCAATACTTGAAATGTGGAGTATGTGGTCTCTTTGATTATGATTTGATTGGAACCTAAAAACCAAGGCTCAAGCAAACTACTTGTGGAAGAAAAGTGGCCAACTTTCAGGATACATGTGGTGTCATGATTCAAGTCCTAATCTTCTGGGGTAAGACCTGAAGTACAGAGCCTAGATATTCTGCTCTTGTGTTCCTTATAACTATTTCAGATTCAAATCTGTTCTTTAATAACAGCATCCACTCATCCACTGTACCTTGGCCTATATCACTTCCTTAGCAGTCTATTACTGATCTGACCCCACCATGCCTTTTTAAAAATTTTGTTCAGTGCTGGGCATTGAACCCAGTTCCTTGCATATGTTAGGCAGGTGCTTTATCACTAAGCTAAATCCTCACCTCATTTTCAATTTTACTTTGAGACAGAGTCTTGTTCAATTGTCCAAGCTGGTTTCAAACTTGCAGTCTTCTTGCCTCAGCCCCTGAGGAACTGGGATTACAGGCATGTGCCACTATGCCTTGCTCCACCATGCCTTTATAAACCTTTGCCTCCACTTGCCTTCTGCTCACAAAACAAAATGACCTTGACATGGGAATTTGCTCTGCTCTGAAGGCCAGCACAGCTGTGTAACACATCTGAAGGGAGTGCAGCCAGATTCCTTCCCAGAGGAATTGTCTTTATTCAGTGCCTGAATTCCAACAAATATTAGCAATTCAGTCTAATGTTCATGATAGGTTGATGGAACTGGTCAGCATAGGGATAGTTTGGGGAAGAGGTTGGGATGTGGACTTTGTATTCCAATCCTGGTCCTTCTTGATCTCTTTTAGACAGGGTTTCAAAGTATAAGAACAATAGTAATACCTATTCATATGTACTCAAAGGCAAAACACATTCCCTAGAGTCTGACATGTAAATAATGCTCAGAGCTGATGGTGTATCACGTATGCTCATGCATAAGTATAGCCACTTAACAAGACTACGTTACAGATCAAAACTGTCAACTTCTTCCTTTCCCTGTCATGTAGAGTACCAAAACTCTACTAGAATTTATTTACTTACATGCACCTAATTATAGGTCATTTTCCATCATTATTGTTTATCAGGGTCTTGTGTTCATGGAATTCAAGATGTTAACTGTCCCTTAGCAAAGTATGAAACAGACTGTCTTTCCCCTCTTCTTGAACACACATGTTCAATGTCTTTGCAATTTCTAAAATTGACATTGAGACTGGTGAAAACAGCCTAAGATGGCAGCAAATCTGTGGCCTAAATCAGCTTTCCTAGGCAAAGGGCACCCTATCTTCTACATTCATGTCTTAGTCACTTTCTCTCACAATGTACCTAACTACAACTTTAAGAGGAATTCTGAAGATCATACCATAAAGCTAAATTTAGTAGGAGCATATAGAAGTTGTGGATCTCCTTAAGCTCTTAAATTGAGATTCAAATAACATAAATTTTGCAATCTTAATGCCTACAGAGTTTCTAATATATTCACAAAGTTGTGTAACCATCACTACTAATTTCAGAACATTTTCATTAATTCAAAGAGAAACCCCTTAGCCATTGGCAGTCACTCCCAATTCCCCCTTCCCTCATCCCTTGGAAACCACTACTCTATTTTCTATCTCTATGAATTTGTCTACACTTGCCATTTTATATAAATGGAATGATATAATAACTAGCTTTTTGTGTTTGCTTCTTTCACATAGTATTTTTTTTTTTTTTTTGGTACCAGGGTTTTAACCCAGGGCCACTTAACCACGGAGCCACATCCCCAGCCCTTTTTATATTTTATTTAGAGACAGGTTCTCACTAAGTTGCTGAGGCTGGCTTTGAACTCATGATCCTCTTGCCTCGGCCTCCTGAGTGGCTGGGATTACAGGCATGCACCATGGCTCCTGGCCTGCATTCCTTTTTATATCTGAATAATATTCCATTGGACAGAGGTACCACTTTTACTTTTCCATTTTTTGGTTGATGAATATTTGGGTTGTGACCACTTTTTAGCCATTATAAATAATGCCACTATTAGCATTCATTTACAAATTTTTGTAAATAAACACAGTTTCTGTTTTCTTGGGTATAAACATAGGAATGGAATTGCTGTGTTATGAAGTAAATATGTTTACATTTAGAGGAATTGCCAAATGCTTTAAGCTGTACTATTTTATATTACTGCCAGGAATGTATGAGGTTCTCAATGTCTCTGCAAACTCACCAACACTTGTTATTTTCTGATTTTTACTTTTTGTTACAGCCATCCTACTAGGTACAAAGTATTATGGCACTGTGGTTTTGATATGCAATTAATGATGATTATTAATATTGGCCATCTTTTCATGAACTTATTAGCTATTTATCTTTTTTAGAGAAATGTCTATTCAAATACTTTGACCATATTTTGATTGGAGTTTATGCCTTTTATTGTTGACTTTTTATTTTTTATTTATTTATTTTTATATATTTGTAATCTGGGAAAGTGTAGTTCTCCCCCATGTTGCCCAGGCTACTGAACATCATCTGTGCTCAAGAAATTCTCCTGCCTTAATCTGCTGGGTAGCTGAGGCTACAAGTGTGTGCCACTGCATTCAACAATATTTGCAATTTTTAATGACTGACATATTTAATTAACTGGATTCTTTTAATTTGCTCAACCATTTTCATATTGTTGGACATGTTTCTTAAGAGGTAGTTATTCAGTGGAGAGAAAGAAAACTTTGAAAGCAGATCTTAGTTTGAAAGCCTAGTTGAACCTCTAGTTAAGTGATCTTGTAAAAGTTATTTAACCTTTATGAAACTACTTCTTTGATGAAAGAAGGTGAATTTTAATAGGGCCTACGCTTTTACCCTGTGTTTAGAGGTGATTTTATAGAAAGTCCTAGCAAACATATATACACTCACTTTTTAAAGTGATTTATATATCCTGGATAATATACCCTTGTCAGATGTATAACTTGTAAATACTTTATCCTATTACATGGAAATTTAACTCTATCCCATGATTTTAATCATCATGGAAGTACATATGAAAACCACCATGCCGCTGGGTGTAGTGGCACACACCTATAATCCTAGTGGCTGGGAAGGCTGAGGCAGGAGGATCTCGAGTTCAAAGCCAGCCTCAGCAACAGTGAGGTGCTAGGCAACTCAGTGACACCCTGTCTCTAAATAAAATTCAAAATAGGACTGGGAATGTGGCTCAGTGGTCAAGTGCTCCTGAGTTCAATTCCTGGTACTCCCTCCCTCCAAAGAAATCCACCATGCCATACTACTTCATACCTAGTAGAAGGGCTGTAACAAAAAAATCAAAATCAGAAAATAACAAGTATTGGTAATTATGTGGAGAAATTGGGAACCTCATACATTCCTAGCAGGGATGTTAAATAGTGCAGGAACTGCTTAAAGCATTTGGCAATTCCTGTAAATTTAAACATAGTTACCTTATGACACAGATATGGTGTCCTTTGCAGGACAAGAGTTTTAAATTTTGATGAACGCTGATTGACCTATTTTTTCTTATGCAATTTTTGCTTTCGGTGCCATATGTAAGAAACCACTGGCTAATCCAAGATCACAAATACTTAACAACAATCCATTGCCTGATACAATATCTTGAAGACTTACAACTCTGTTTTCTTCTAAGGGTTTATGGATTTATCTCTTAGATTTAGTGTTTTCTGCATTTTGGCTTAATTTTATAATCTTGTGAAGTGAGAGTCCAAATTCGTTTTTTGCTTGTATATTTACCCAAGTGTCAATTGTTGAGCAGATTATTCTTTCTTCTATTGAATGACTTTGGGATTATTAGTAAAAACCAATTAAGCATAGATGTGTGGATTATTTTTGAAATCTCAATTCTATCCTATTTGCTTGTGTCTATCCTTATGGCAGTATATCACATTGTTCTGACTACTATAGATTCATAATATATTTTCAAAACTGGGAAATGGGTGTAATTCATCGTTTATGGTTTAGATACGAGGTGTTCCCCCAAAGCTCACGTGAGACAATGCAAGAAAGTTTAGAGGTAAAATGGGAGTCTTAATTTAATCAGCATAGTGCATTAATCCCCTGATAGGGATTAACTGTGTCGGTAGGGTGTGGCTAGAGGTTTTGTTTTTGGTACGCAGAGTCTCTCTGCTTCCTAGTATGATGTTCTGAGCCACTTTCCTCTGCCAAGCCCTTCTACCATGATGTTCTTCATCACCTCTGGCCCAGAGCAACAGAGTTGATAATCTACTAACTGAGATCTCTGAAACTATGAGTGCCAAACAAACATTTCCTATTCTAAAATTATTCTTATTAGGTCTTTTGGTCACAGGCATGCAAAAGCTGACTAAAACACCAGTTTTTGCTTCCTTTTCAATACAATTGGCTACTCATGGTCTTGCATTTAGGATTGGATTTTCCCTTTTCTGAAAAAAAATGCAGGTGGATTATACTCAATGTTATATCCAATTTGGGAAGCATTGCTTTCTTAACAATATTAAGTCTTTTAATCCTTGAACAGAGGATACCTTTCCACTCATTTAGGCCTTCTTTAATATCTTTCAACAGAGTTCTGTACTTTTCAGTGTCTAAGTCTTATAATTTCTTGGTTCAGAATAAGTCTAATACTTTTTAGTTTTTAGGATTTTCTGTATACAAGATCATGATAGATGTACTTAGAGATAGTTGTACTTCTTCTTTTCCAATATAAATGTCTAATCTCTTTTTCTTGTCATTATAATTGTCCTGTCTAGAATTTCCACTACAATATTGAATAGAAGTATTGAGAGCAAACATTTTTTACTTCTTCCTGATCTTAGGAAATAGACTTCAATATTTGGTCATTGAATATGATGCAAGCTACTGGGTTTTCAAAGATGTGTTTCATTAGGTTGAGGAAATTCCCTCTATTCTTAATCTGTTGTGTGTTTTCGTCATAAAAATGTATTGGATTATGTCAAATGCTTCCTCTGTGTCTACTTAGATGATCATGTGGGGTTTTTTGTTCTTATATTAATATGGTATATTATATTGATTGGGATTCATATGTTGAACTAACCTTGCATACCTGGAATAAATCCTGCTTGATTATGGTGTATAATTATTAAGTGTTGGGTTTTTTTGATAGCATATTATTGAATATTTTTGCACCTGTATTCATAAGGGATATTGGTCTGTTGTCTTCCTGTAGTATCATTTTCTGGCTATGGTATTAGGATAATGCTTGCCTCATAGAATATTCTTTCCTCTTCAATTCTTTGGAAGATTTTGTGAAAGATCAGTACAGTTATTTTTCAAAAATTATTTATTTATTTATTTATTTATTTATTTGCAGTGCTGGGGATTGAACCCAGGGCCTTGTGATTTCGAGAAAAGCACTCTACCAACTGAGCTATATCCCCAGCCCAGTACAGTTATTTTTAAAAATTTCGATTCATCAATAAAGTCATGTGGTTGTGTTTCTCAATTTTTCTGTGTCTGAAGATTTGTTATTACTTACTTCAATCTCTTTACTTGTTTCATATCTATTCATATTACCTGTTTCTTCCTGAGTTAATTTTGGTGTTTATGTTTCCAGGAATTTTCCCATTTCATCTAGGTTATCCAGTTTATTATTCTATAAGCTTTCATATTATTATTTTACAATTTTTTTATTTCTGTAAAAGTCATTAATAAAGTCATCTTTTTCATTACAGAAATTAGTAATTTTAGTTTTTTCTCTTTTTTTCTTGGCCAACCTAGAAAAAAATTTTGTTGCTCTTTTCATAAAAGCATTATTAATTTTCTCTTTTTTCCATGGAGTGTTTCTTTATTCCCTTCTCTATTCTTTGTTTTTTTCTTTTACATGCTTAATTTGTGTTCATTTTACTCTTAATTTTGTGATCTTTAAGATGAAAGATAACCCTATCAATTTGAATGTTTTAAATTCAAATGTTATAACATTTCCTCTAAGCACCATTTTTACTACATCCCATAACTTTGGGCATGTTGACAATGGTACCATACCTCTAAAAATATTTCCAATTTTCCTTATGATTTCTTTGCAGATACATTTGTTCTTAGGAGTATGTTGTGTAGTTTCCACATATTTGTGAATTTTCCACATTTTGTTCTGTTACTGAGGTTGTTTGATTCCATTGTGGTAGGAGAACTTACTTTATTTAATTTCAAGACTTTTAAATTTATTTAGGTTTGTTTTATGGTTAAGCATATGGACTATGCTGGAGAATGTGTCACGTGTGCTTGAGAACAATGTGTATTCTGATGTCGTTTCATGAAGTGTTCTATAGATGTTTCTCAGGTCTAGTTGGTTGATGTTTCTCAGGTCTAGTTGGTTGAGTGTCTTATATTTCCTTGTTGATCTTCTGACTAGTCATTCCATCCATTATTGAAAGTATGGTATTGTAGTCTTTAGGTGTTATTGCTAAATTGCTTAATTTGTCCCTTAAATTTTGTCAGTTTTTCCTTCAAGCTTTGTTGGTTTTCATTCTTAGGTGTATATATGTTTATAATTGTTGTGTGTTCTTGAAGTATGAACATTTTTCTCATTATAGACTATCCTTTTGGTTTCTAGTAATAATATTTGTCTTAAAGTATGTATTGTCATAAATTATTATATCCACTTCAGTATTATATAGAATATCTTTTTTTCATATTTTACTTTCAATATTTGTATCTTTGAATATAAAATTAGTATTTTATAATTAGCATATAATTATGTTTTTAAAAATTGTTTTTAATTGTTGATGGACATTTATTTAATTTATTTATTTATATGTGGTGCTCAGGATCGAACCCAGTGCCTCACACATGCTAGGCAAGTACTCTACCAAAACCCCAGCTCTAGATGATGGGTTTTTAAAAAAAATCTGTCCACCCATCTCTAACTTTTAATTATAGAGCTTAAATTCCTTTTCATTTAATGTAACAGATGATTACTTTAACAAGGGACTGATTTATGCCATTTTGCTATTTGTTTCTTATTATGTCTTGTATGTTTTCTGTTCAATTCTTTCTTCATCACATTTTTGCTAAATGTGTATCTTCTAGTGTATTATGTTAATTACCTCATTTTTACTTTTACCATATATACTTTCAGTTAATTTCTTAGTAATTAACCTGTGGATTACAATTAATGCTTTAATTTATAAAAATCTAGTTCACATTAATAACTTATTTTCAAGGCTATAAAAACTTGGATTCTTTATAGTTCTGTTTCTCCTTTTCTGCTATTATTTTATGAGGATTATTATCTTTACAAATTATGAGTTTATTGCCCTAGTTTTATGATTATTACTTTGTGCAATTGTGTTTTAAATTGGATTTTTTTAAGTTTAAAACACAAAATAAATTTTCATTGTGTCTTTTATATTTATAATGCAGTTTGTTTTGCCAGTGAGTTTTTTCACAAAAGTTTATTCTTAAATTTACAACAGACTCCAAGACAACACTTCATTCTAGCTATAGATGGAAAAAGATGGTACAGCTGCGATCCAGATGTTTAAATAGGAATAGAATCAAGGTCACCGTCATCTCAAGCACAAGGAAAAGCTTCCTTTTTTTCAGATTTCTTAATTCCACCTGTGGCCAGGGGGCCTTTCCCCACAGCCTTTGCTTTTAGCTCCTCAAGTTTCTTCTGTTCCTCTGTTTCTGCTTGAAAGCCTCATCTTCCTCATCCATCTCCTTGGTCTGCTTTTTGGGCTGTTTCAGGGTTTTCTTCTTGGAGGTTTCTTCTTTGAGGTCAGATATTTTACCGTTTTTTAAAAATTTTCATATGGATTTTAGTTACTCTCTATTGTCCTTTCATTTCAGTCCAAAGAATTCCTGTTGAAAGACCTGTGATGACTCAACTCTCTTAGTTTCTATTTATCTGGCGATGTCTTTAGTAATAGTTTTGCTGGATATGGAATTCTTGGTTGACATATTTTTCCTTTAGCTCTTTGAATATGTCAGTCTGCTGTCTTTTGGCCTCTGTCGTTTTTGATGAAAAATGAACCATTAATCTCACTGACGAATGTTTGTACATGATGAGTCACTTCTGTCTTGCTAATCTAAAGATTCTTTGCTCTTCACATTTAACAGTTTGATTATAACTTGCTTAGGGGTGTATCTCTGAGTTTATCCTGCTCCTTGGTTTCACTGAGCTTTTTAAGTGAGTTTTTCAGCATATTTGGGAAATTTTCAGCCATTCATTTTTCACATATTTGTCCTTACCTTTTGTCTTTCTACTCTCTTTTTGGGACTTCTGTGCACATTTTGATGTTTTTGATGGTTTCCCACATTTCTCTGAGATTCCATTGATTTTTTAAAAAGTTTTTCTCCTTCTAAATCTTGATAATCTCAATTGATCTATCTTCAAACTTGCCAGGTATTTCTTTTGCATGCTTAAATCTACATTGAGCCCCACAGTGATTTTTCTTTTTGTACCAGGGATTGAACCCAGGGGCACTTAACCACTGAGCCACATCCACAACCCTTTTTTATATTTTATTTAAAGACAAGGTCTTGCTAAGTTGCTGAGGCTGGCTTTGAACTTGCAATCCTCCTGTCTCAGCCTCCCCATAGTGATTGTTCTTTTCAAATCCAGAATTTCTATTTGGTTCCTTTAAATATTTTCTATTTATTGATAATCTTTGGTAAAATACCATTTTCATGCTTTATTTTAGTTCTTTAGACATGGTTTCCACTATCTGAAAATATTTAAAATAAGTTTTTAACATCATTATCTAGTAAGCCCAACATGTGGCCTTCCTCTGGAATAATTTCTATTGATTTTTTCTTCTTGTGCTCTTCATTGTGTATGGGATGTGCTTTCTTATTTTTTGTATGTCTCATATTTTTTGGCAAAAGCTAGACATGATGAATATTGCATTATATCAACTTTGGAAATCTGATATTCCACCCTTCCCTGGATTTGTTGTTGTTCCTTTGCCTAGAGACTTTTCTGAACTCCTTCTGTAGTATCTGTATTCACTCTAATGTGTGACCACTAAATCCTCCAATCCGTTAATTTAGTAGTCAGTTAATGATTGGACAGAGATTTCATTAAATGCTTGCCACCAGAAAATCTTCTAGTATTTGCATAGAAATTCTTCGTATATGCTGTCACTTTGCATAGACTCAAGGTCAACCATAGGTAAGAGCTTAGGACTTTCTCAGGTAGTTCCTGGGCATGGACACAGCCCTGGGCATTGTGTTCATGGTCTTCTAGACTCTAAATTCTATGTTGGAGCCAATTAAAGATCTAATGTAAAACCAACTTCTCAGCATTTCTTCCCAAGATTTTTTTTATTATTCTACTATCTGTTTCAATTATCCATTGCCCCAAGAAGTGGTGACTAAAACATTTGCCTATAAATGTCTGACAAATTCCTCTGAGGGGTTTTAGCACTGGGTTAATTCCAACAGGCAAAATAAAGAAAAGTCTATTTAGTAGGTCTTATAGAGAATCACCAGACAGGTAAAATCAGGACATTTTTTTGTGTATGCAGTCTATTCTGCTTCCTCTTATACCCAGAATATGGGCTGTTATTTTCAAGTCTATACTGATCTCAAAGGTGGAAGATGGGACCAGAATAAATTAAAACACCAGAAAGCCTGCCATTCTTACTCAGATTCACCTGTTTTTCTTGAAAAAGTACTTTTCATATCACTGAAGGTCTTTTATTAGATCCCATATTTCCTAAAAAGTTAATCCTATTGGTTCTTGCAGTTTTTTTAATTGTCAATGTTCCTTTATTTAATTTATTTATTTATATGTGGTGCTAAGAATTAAACCCAGTGCCTCACACATGCCAGGCAGGGGCTCTACCACTGAGCCACAACCATAACCCCTGAGGAAGATTTGATTACTGGACAAGTCAAAGAAATCAAGTTCTTTTGTCTTCAAGATGCAGATGCCCCAGTATCATACCCATATTTACTAGGGGCATGTCATCAAGTTAGATGCATGAAGTCACACAGCAACTCTGTAGAGATGACAAGTTATATATTCTGGACCCACCCACATTACTGTTCATGTTTATTCTGTGCTTAATTCTTACATTTTCTCCATTTTTTCTCTCCCTGGGCTGGTTTGGCATGACTGAACTAGTCTCATTTTCCTAACACACTAACTCTTGTTCATTTTCAAGCCTCTGAGCCTTTCTGTTTGGAATTTTCAAGTCTTGACTTCCCTCCTCCTCATCGAATTAACTTCTCTTCAGCCTAATAATTTTAGCTTAAATATCACTACCTCTGTGAAGCATTTTGTGATCCCAACAGGGTTGGGTCTCTTCTACATGCCCCCATAGCATCCTCAAATATTGTACACAGTGCTCAAGTGGACACCAGGAGTATTTTCACAGTTCCCTTTTCTACTGATACCCTGGGGAGAGCGGTACATTGGTTAGATGTGGCTGGACACTTAAAGACTGTGCTCAAGAAGATGGAACTAGATCGATGTTGCTCTCCATTTACATAGAGCAAGAGAGAGAGAGCAGTCTTGCCAAAAGAGCCCAAGTTTTGACACCAGTTATTATGAACATATACATCAGTTTTCCTGGGAGTTGATGGTAATGCCAGTTTCTCAGTGCCAAAAGGCCTTGGAAGAAGTTGAGGTCAGGTGTAGTCCCTTTCAGCAAGAGGAGAAGAATCCCATATAGCTTTTCTATAGGCAATCCTAAGAAGATTCCTTGTGACATTCTTCTCATCACTATTTTAGTAATTATCATACTGCATTAAAAGTGGGTGCTTACTTTGTATCTCCAAATAATCTGAATGACTTTTGAGTCAGGAATTCTGTTTTATTGACCATTACATCTCTAGTACCTAGCCAGGTTTTAGATACTTCAGTTCCTTTGAATGAATGGCATGCCCTCTGAAATTGTACTTGGAACATGCTGTTTGACTAATTTACTTAGCAGGACCCTCCCATTTGAAGGTATGAATACCATCTGAGCTTTTAAATGACTATCCTGGTAGTTAAAAAACTTCTTTAAGAACTAGATGAGAAAATCTCAAAGCTGGCAGAACTCCTTGGTATTATCAGGGTGGAGACTCACAGTCCCTTGATTCCTTAATTTTCACGCATGACTGTATCCATCATGCTCCACTGGCTTTCATCATGATCACAGAGAAAGGGAAAACCACTTATACTAGAATTCAAAATCATATAAGAAGGCTTACCAATTTTAAGGATAATCTCTGAAGGCATAAAGATAACATAAATCATTGGTTTATGTAATGCAACAAAATCTTCCTGGTGAATAAATTTAATTTTTAAAAAACATTTCTAGTCTTTTTTGGAACAAGCTGCTGTTTTTCTAGATGTTGTTTGATAAATTATAAAGCCATGGCAACAGAGAAACTGTTTATCTTAGTGCAGCTCAGGTTGTGAGTTTTCCCTCCTTCACTACTGTAAAAGCTCCAATCTGTCCTATTTTTCTTTCCTTTTGGGTAGAACAACATATACCTATGCACTCTGCAACTCCCATAGGAATTTCTCCTGATCCTACTATAAACCTAAGACTACACTAAAGTGGTAATAGTCAATTTGAGGGCTAATTTTGATGAAGGAGGGAGCCTAGATCTTCAGTAACACTTGGATTTTAATCAATTTCAGTGAGGAGTAGTATCAAATTACTAAACAGAAAGTAGGTGTGTGAATATTAAGACTCATGTGAAAGAACTATCCCACTTGCAAATTGGCTAGTGAGACTGACCCTACTTCATCTAAATTCAGGGCTTAAGGACAAGATTTGTTTTCTTGTCTTGATAAAAATTCATGAGATATATTTAAAATTATGTTTAGTGTGGAGAAACACTAAGTTAAAATTAACAAAATAAACTTCAGTTGAATTTTTTTAAAAAATGTTGCTCCATGAGCTCAATTTATTTTAATCTTAAAACTCAATTAAATTAGCCTCATTATTTTTATGTCTTTGATGAATCTGTTGTCTTCACATGGAGAGGGTTTGTCTTCACCCTTCACATGGATTCTAAGTTGACTGATTCCTACCATGTGTATTTTAACATGAACCTACCAGAATTGACTTACTTTTCTAAACATTTTATTTGGGAAACATGTTACTCAGTATAACTGTGTGGATGAGATTGAATTACCAAATAGAATATCCTACAATTAAGTGTTTCTAATCAGTTGATAATGATGTGAAGTACTGCTCCCTGGACTGTTTTTTATCAATATCTAAATTTGACATTTACAGACACTATTTCCATCAACGATTTTGATGCTGTGACTTAAATACTTGATAAGAAAAATTTTAGAGGAAAAGTTTATTTGTGGGGGCTCCCATTTTCAGAGATCTCAATCCAAAGACAGTTGGCTTTATTCCTTAGGGCTTGAAGTGAGGCAGAACATCATGGCAGAAGAGCGTGGGCAGAGAGAAGTGGCTCACATGAGGATCAGAAAGCAGAAAGAGCCTACTTTCCAGATACAAATTATAAACCCCAAAGGCATGCCCCCAGGGATCCACTTCCACCAGTCACACCCTACCCACCTTCAGTTAGCAATCAGTTAATCCCATCAGGGGATTAATTCACTGATTTGGTGAAAACTCTCATAACCCAATAACTTCTCCTCTAAATCTTGCATTGTCTTACACATGAGCTTTTGGGGGACACTTCACATGCAAAGTATAATATAAAGCTGCTCCTCTGCCCTTTCCGCTGCAGCCATTTCCCCACCTCCCAACTTCTTGTCAGTCTGTGAACATCCTAGCTAGCTATTGGTTCATCCTCAGCTTGCAAGTATCCTTCTCCGTTATTGGTCCCCTGTTAGCCCACGGAATTCCACTGCTTAAGGATAGCTCCTTGCCATCTTTTTCTCATGCTCTCTCTTCATCTCTCCTCACTTTCATGTTTCTCTCTCTCTCTCCTCCTCTCTTTCGTGCTGTCTCCTCCATTTCTGTCTCTCCTGCACGCGTGCCCCTTCTCTTTTCCTCTCATTTTCTCTCTTACCCTGCAGGGAGACACTCTGTGTGTGCTTAATAAACTCCCTTATGTGAATTCCTGTGTCTGGCATGGTTTTCTGGGTTTTCTGGGTTTTTGCACAAAGCATAACCTACACATTCAGAAAGTATCCAAATATATTTTGGCTAGTACATGAGGGGGTATATGCTTTGCCACATATATGTCCACCTGCCATTGGATTAGAGTTACAGAATGTGGTATGAGATAGTAATCTCTCATCTCAGATATTTGTGGGTTTTTTTTTTTTTTTTTTTTTTTTTTTGGCACCAGGGATTGAACCCAGAGAGAGGGTCTTGTTAAGTTGCTTAGGGCCTCACTTAGTTGCTGAGACTGGCTTTGAACTTGTGATCCTTCTGCTTCAGCCTCCAGAGCCACTGGGATTACAGGTGTGTGCCACCCGCCAGGCTTCACTCTCAGACATATTTAAAGGGAGATAGCCAGTAGTAACTTCAATCAGTTGTACTTGGTCTAGGTCTTTCTGAAGAAAATGCTTTAGGAAGATGTGCATAGTATTTATGAACCATGTGGATTATTCCCTTTCAGCACAAAAACATATCTTACATATATCTCTTTCAAAATAAACCCTGGTTGTATACAGCTGAATTCTGCAGGAAGTCACCACTGATTTCAGTTTTATTATTGTGGAGTGACAGGGAACCATTATTTTTCTTTCCCTTGCTTTACAGAACTTTTTGGAGACTTCCTTCTATAATTTCCTTATTAAAAACTGAATAAGATATCTGGACTAGAAGAGGTAAATGCATTTTTCTTAAGTATGTTTAATGTGGCTCTGTAGGACAACATAGATATGTTTAATGTGGTTCCCCAGGATAACTGTAATATCTCTGGGTTAGTGTGAAGGCAGTTCTAAAAGAAAGCCTATAGCATTGAGTTTCTACATTAAAAAAATAGAAAATATAAAGATATCAAATAAATAATCTAATGTCACACCTCAAAACTCTAGAAAAAAGAAGAAACTAATTCCAAAATCAGCAGAAGATGAAATAATTGCAATCAGAGCCAAAATTAATAAAATTGAGAATAACAAATGTGAATGATCACCTGTAATCCCAGAAGCTTGGGAGGGTGAGGCAGGAGGATTGCAGGTTTGAAGCCAGCCTCTGCAATTTAGCAAGACTATAAGCAACTTAGCGAGACCATGTCTCAAAATAAAAAGGATATGTCAGTGGTTAAGTACCCCTGGGTTCAATCCCTAGTACAAAAACAAAACAAAATAAAACAACTGTGAAGGATAAATGAAACAAAGAAAGAACTGGTTCTTTGAAAAGATAAACAAAATTGATAAACTCTCAATCAAACTAACAAAAGAAAGCGAAAACCCAAACCAAAAATACTAAGAGCTGAAAAAGTGTAAATCACCACATACATTTCTGAAATCCAAAGGATCATTAGAAACTATTTTGAAAATTTACACTGTAATAAAGTAGAAAATCTTAAAGACATTGACAAATTTCTAGATACATATAACCTATCCAAATTGAACTGTGAGAATACAAAAAATTTAAATAGACCAATATCATGTTGAAGCAGCAATTAAAACTTTCTGATGAAGCCCAGGACCAGATGAATTCTCAGCTTGGTTCTAACAGATCTTTAAGGACGAACTAATGCCAGTCCTTCTCAAATTAGTTCATGGAATAGAAAACGAGGAAACAATACCAAATTTATTCTATGACTCTAGTATCACCCAAACCATACAGACACATCAAGGAAATAAAACTTCAGACCAATATCCCTGATGAACATAGACGCAAAAGTCCTTTAAAAATATTGGCAAACCACATTAAAAACACAGTAAGAGCCAGGCACAGTGGCACACACTTGTAATCCCAGCAGCTAAAGAGGCTGAGACAGGAGGATCATGAGTTCAAAGCCAGCCTTAGCAAATTAGCAAGGCCCTAAGCAACTTGGTGAGACCCTGTCTGAAAATAAAAAATAAGTGGGCTGATTTCTTTTACAGAAGATTCATTATTGGAGTATGGGCTGAGTATGTGTCTCAGTGGTTAAGTGCCCCTGGGTTCAATCCTTGGTACCAAAAACAAACACAAAACAACAACAACAACAAAAAAAAAACATCAAGAAGGCTGGGGTTGTGGCTCAGTGTTATAGCACTTAAAAAAAACACACACACATAAAGAAGATAGTGCACTATGATCAAGTGGGTTGCATCCCAGTGATGCAAGGTTGTTTCACCATACACAAATCAATTTATGTTCATTCACCACATAAGTAGAATAAAATACAAGAATCACTTGATTATCACAATAGATACAGAAAAAGCAGTAGACACAGTCCAGAACCCATTCATGTTTAAAATACTAGAGAAACTAGGGATAGAATTTACCTTTACATTGTAAAGGCTATGTACAACAAACACAAGGACAATATCATACCGAATAGAGAAAACCTGAAAATATTTCCTCTAAAATCAAGAACAATATAAGGATGCCCCCCTCACCATTCCTATTCAACATAGTTCTTGAAATTCTAGCCAGAGCAATCAGGCAAGAGGAAGAAAATAAGGAATAAAAATAGAAGAAGTAAAATTTTCTCTGCTGATGACCTGATCCCATATTTAGAAGACCAAAAAATCTCCACCAGAAGACTTCTGGAACTGAAAAACATTTTAGCAAATAGCAAGATACAAGATAAACATATATGACTCAATAGCTTTCCTATACTCCAATAATGAATCTTCTGTAAAAGAAATCAGGAAAATTATCCCAAAATAGATCCAACAGGAGGTGAAAACCTCTACAATGAAAACTGTAGAACATAGAAGAAGGAAATTGAAGATTTTAGAAGACAGAAAGACATTCCAAGTCCTTCAATAGGCAGAATATTATCATAGTGGCCATACTATCAAAAATATTATACAGATTCAATGCAGTACCCATCAAAATACCAAAGACATTCTTCACAGAACTAGAAAAGAACAGTTCTAAAATTAATTTTGAAGAATAAGAAAACAAGAATACCCAAAGTAGTCCTGAACAAGAAGAGCAATGTGCTGGAGGCATCACAATAGCAAGCTTCAAATTATACCATAGAGCTCTAATAACAAAAACAGTATTATATTGGCACCAAAATGGACATACAGACCAATGGCACAGAACAGAAAACACAAAGACAAATCCATGTACTTAGAGTCATCTCATACTTGACAAAGGTGCCAAAAACTTATGTTGGAGGAAAGACAGCCTCTTTAACAAATGGCGTTAGGAAAACTGAATATTCATACGTAGAAAAATGAAGCTAGATCACTATCTCTAACCCTGCACAAATGTCACATCAAAGCAGATCAAACACCTAGGAATTAGAAGAGAAATCTTGCATTTGCTAGAAGAAAACATAAAGTCAACCCTCTAATGTATGGGCACAGGCACTGATTTCCTTAAGACGACTCCTAAAGTATAATAAATAAACCAATAATTATTAAGTGGGATGAAAAAATTGAAAAGCTCATCCACAGCAAAGAAAAAATTAAGAGCATGAAGAGAGAGCCTAAGAATGGTAGAAGACATTTGCCACCTGCTCCTCTGACAGGGGATTGATATCCAGAATATATAAAGAACTCAAAATATTTAACACCAAATCAACAACAGATAACCCAATTAATAAATTGTAAAGGGCTGGGGAGATAGCTCAGTTGGTAGAGTGCTTGCCTTGCAAGCACAAGGCCCTGGGTTCGATCCCCAGCACAGAAAAAAAATAAAATAAATTGCCAAAAGAACTAAACAGACACTTCTCAAAAGAAGAAATACAAATAGCCAATGAATACATGAAAAAATATTCAACATCTTTAGCAATCAGGGAAATGCAAATCAAAACTACACTGAGATTTCATCTCAGCTCAGGCAGAATGACAATTCTCAAAAATACAAATAATAATGCTGGTAAAGATGTGGGGAAAGGGTACACTCATACATTGTTGGTGGGGCTGCAATTTAGTACAACCCCTGTGGGAAGAAGTATGGAGATTACCGAAAAAACTAGAATGGAATCATCATAAGACCCAACTATCCACACCTTGATATATATCTAAAAGATCTAAAGTCACCATACTAGAGGAATACATCCACATCAATGTATATAACAGCACAATTCATGATAGCCAAGTTATGGAACCATTCCAGATGATTGTAAACAGATGAATGGATAAAGAAAATGTGTTATATATATACACAATGGAGTCTTTCTCAGCCACAGAGAATAAAATTACAGCATTTGCTGGTAAATGGATTGAACTGGAGAACATTATGCTATGTGAAATAAATGAGACTCAGGAAGTCAAGAGTTGAATGTTTTCTACCATATGTGGAAGCTAGAACAAAATAAGGGGGGAAAACATAGGGGGAATCCCATGAAAATAGCAGAGAGATTGTAGAGGAAGGCGATTAAGGAGTGGGAAGAAGAATTGGAAAAAGCAGAAATGGTACAATGAAAGTGACTGAGCTATCTATTCTACGTACATAAATGAATATACCACAGTGAATTTCACCTTTATGTATATCCTATGAAACTCTAATTTTAAAAAAACCTATGAATAAATAGAAGGAAGATCAGTAAAGTAGATAAAAGGGAACAGGGGCAGGGAGGAGGGAAGAGAAAAGGGAAGTACTGGGGACTGAATTGGAGCAAATTATATTCCATCATTGTATAACTGTACCAAAATGAACACAGATCATATGCATAAATTAACCAATAAATATTCATTTTTTTGATACTGGGGATTGAACCTAGAAATGCTTAAACACTGAGTCACATTCCCAGTCGTTTTTATTTTTTATTTTGAAATGGTGTCTCACTGAGTTGCTTAGAGCCTTGCTAAGTTGCTGAGGCTGGCTTCAAACTTGCAATCCTCCTGTCTCAGCCTCCCATGTTGCTGGGATTACAGGCATGTGCCATCACACTTGTCCACTAATAAATAAATTCTTAAATATTTTTTTCATCAGTACCTAAGCAAAATGCACAGGAGTCAGGGAGTTTGTGGTTCATGGGTAGGGTTTTCTGTCATCCAAGGTATAGTGGTCTTTAGTCTCTCTAGATAGAGTCCTATTTTTCCTCCACCATCCCCCTGCTTATTTCTATCTAGTTACCTATTCTAACACTCTCAGGGGAAGCCTGTTGGGATTTAGATTTTGCTACATATTGCCTGATCTCCCAGGCCTTCCTTTGAAATTTCAGTGGAAGCCTTCACTACCCCCTAACTCCTGTATCCTGCATTCCTACAGAACTAACACTATGTGGGCAACACCAAGGTCTGCTGCTAGCTGAAGTGTTAGCTAGCCCTCCTTGGACCACAACTGTACCAGCCTCTGTCTTCATGGGTGATGAGGCATAGTGAAACTAATTCTGGGGAAACAACTTCATAGGCACCCCCGTGCAAGTGAGGGTGCCCGCTCTTGAACAAGTTCTCGCACTTATACCTTTGAGCTTGCCATGGTTTCATCTTGATCATTCCTGAGATATCATCAAGGCCTTTTTCCTATTGTCTCAGTGAAAAGTACTCTTTAGTGGAGACAATCTCTTCAGCAACCACACCTTCCTTGTATCCAGTTTTATATGTCCAAAACTGCAAGTTTATCAAATTTTTCCTCCACTGCTTTCTCTTTCAATTCTCATAGAAAATATTGCTGAAACTTTCCAGCTATAACCAGATCATTGCTTGAATGCTGATCTTCCTTGAAATCTTCCCTGCCAGATTAATTAGTTCATTACCTTTAAATTCAGCCTCACACAAAGTCTCAGGACATGGACAAAATGTAGACTAGTTCTTTGCCAAAATACAACATGAATGACTGATATTCCAATTCCCAACAGAGTTCTCATTCCTATCTGAAACCTCATGAGTACAATCTTTATTCTCTCTATTATTCTCCACATTTTGGTCTTCTGAGCTCCTACCAGAATTGCTCATTATGGTCTGCTAACCAGATTCTAAGACTTATCCAGCCTGCATCTCCTACCTTTTCAAAACTTCACCTTCAAACCACTTTCAGAAGTTTCTGAAACACACACTCAGTTATAATCAGAGCAGTGACCCCACTTCTCAGTACCAATTTGTGTTAGTCAGTTTTTCATTTCTATGACCAAAATCACTGACAAGACTGAATTGGAGGAAGACAAATTTATTTTGTGTTCATGGCTTCAAGGTCTAGTCCATGGTTGGGTGATTTCATTGCTCTGGAACTGAGATGAGGCAGAACATCATGGAAGAAGGGAATGTCAGAGGAAAGCTGTTCAGCTCCATGGCAACCAGAAGCAGAGGGGAGGGGGATGAAGCTAAATACATTTTAATTTGCTTATTTATGAAGTGATAGCCAATCCAAAATTCTATATACTCTGATTTCAACTATATGATATTGTGTAAAAGGCAAAACTACAGAGATAGTAAAAAGATTAATGGTCTTCAGAAGAAGGAGACAAGAAGAGACACACACAAAGTCACATACATGTGCAACCCCTATCTCTTGCCATGTGTTGCCCTTCATCACCTCAGGGTTCTGTCAGCAAGAAGGTCAATACCATAGAGCCCTTTGATATTGCACCTCCAGAACTGTGAGTCAAAATAAACCTCTTGATGATTTATAACAGTTTGTTATAAGTTAAATAGACCAATAGGTATTGTGCTATTAGCAACAGAAAACAGACTAATAGAGAATAAGGGAATAGTATAAATAGTTGTATGCCAACAAATTAAATAACTTAGATGAAGATGAATTAATTCCTGGAAATACAGAAACTATTGAAACTTCCTCAAGAGAAAAATAGAAAAATCTTAATAGATCATAATTGGTTAATAGGTCAAAATTAATACTTTTTGAGCTGTGATAAAGAAAAATCCAGGCCCAGATAACTTCACTGGTCAAATCTACTAAACACTTAAATATTAATTTCATTTTTAACAAGCTCTTCCCAAAATAAGACTATTATCTCCAACCCATTTTATGAAGCTTCTATTGCCTTAATATCTAAAGCAAACAAACACATCAAAAGAATAGAGAACTATGGATGAATTATCTTGTGGACATACATGCAAAACTCCTCAACAAAATACTAGCAAACCAAATACAGCAACATATAAAAAAGATTATACACCATGGCCAAGTGGGCGTTATCCCAGAAATTCAAGGTTGGTTTATCATCTGAAAATCAATTATAATACAGCATATTACTAGAATAAAGGTATATATTAATCTTAATATATACAGAGAAAATATTGGAAAAATCACTCTTTCATGATAAAAATACTCAGTGATGGTGGAATAGAAGATCACTTCATCAATCTTATATATGATATTTATGAAAAACCCACAGCTAACATCACGCATTTTGGTGAAAAATTGTAAGCTCTACCCACAGGTCAGGGAAAATTCAGGATGTCTGTTCTTACCATTTCCATTTGACATTGGACTGGATGTTCTAGCCCAGGCAATAAGTCAAGAAAAAGAAATAAATGACATCTAGATTGAAAAGGAAGAAATAAGACTACCTATTTCATATAAAAGGATTGTATCAATAAAAAATTTTATGTAATGAATTTAAAAAGCAATTTTAAGGAAAACAAGTTTTAATAAGGCTGTGGTATATAAGGTTCAGAAGTAAATTGTATTTTTACAAATTAATAAGGCTGTGGTATATAAGGTTTGGAAGTAAATTGTATTTTACATAGTAGCAATTAACAAATAAAAAATGAAAACTTAATATTGTTAAGATAGCAATACTCCCTAAATTGATATATGGAATCAATCCAATTCCTATTAAAATCCCATCTAGTGTTTCACCAAAATTAACAAACTGATTCTAAAATTCATATAGAAATGCAAGGGACCTAGGACAGCATAAATACTCTTGAAAAAGAACAAAGTTTAAGGACTTACACTTCTATAGTAATGAAGACAGTGTGGTACTGGCATAAGAATAGACATACATATTAGTAGAATAGAACGGAGAACCTAGAAATGAATCCCTGTGGATATGGTCAATTGACTTTTGACAAGGAGGCCATGAGAATTCAGTTAAGAAAGAATAGTGACTTTAACAAGTGGTGCTGGGACAATTGAATATTCACATGCAAAAGAAAGATGTTCAGTAATGTAATATTTACAATGTGTGACTGTTTGCTGACCCTCATTCTAGAGTATTGCCTAAAAAGCCTTCCTAAGTAAGATTCATCTTATGCTCTAAGAAATTGTAACTTCAATTCATTATTTACTATTTATTACTAATTACGGTTCCAGTTCTGCAGAGTTAGATGTTAATTACTGAAGATTCAGTTGCAACATCTTTTGTCCATTACAAATGCAAGGTAATAATGTCCAGAGGAAAATACAACCCCAAAGTTTATTGTTTTATTGCTCGTAAGGATACTAACCAGTTTTATGTCTAACTTAGAATTTTATTTCAACAATATAAGTTTGATCTCTAATATTCTCCTGTGAATCCACTTTGTCATCCTCCTGGTTCCCTCAGCATTAATGTGAGCAAGACTTTGATAGCCAACTACTTAAAAAACATTGATTAGATAATACTGGATATGTAGATTAATTGGATCTATCTGGAATATGAATTTATAAACATTCATTCTACAGGTTTGTGACTTTAGGGAATTATTATGTTAACAGGCACCCTTTTCTAATGGACATTGCTGTTTTCTGTACACTCCCTTTCCTCTACTTCATTATCTTACTCTGTAACCTTCCTATAATCTTTCCACAGTCACACTATGTTGCAATAACACCTTAAAACAACCTTGGACCCAGAATTATTCACATCGAGTTGCTTTTAGCTACATTTCAAGCATATTGTGAGTTACTATTGTCAAATTGCCTGGGTTTTCTTTCTTTTCTTTTTTACTTCCTTTGCCATGTGTTTAATGCCAATTGGTTTGTATCATTAATCTTGTACTTAAAATCCTCCTTGGTTGGATTTTTAGCCTCTGTGTGTCCCTGAGCAACACATTCTTTCTGAAAGTTTTTCTTCTTGATCTGTAAGCCTTGTATTATTCCTGAATTTCTTTGATCCTCAAAAACTGCTTTCAGGGCCACCAGCTGGGATTTGGAAGGGCAAGATAGTATGGTATCTTCCCTAGACAACTTCAAAGATGTGACCTCCAAAGGCAAAAAGCCATTTTCAAGCTATAGATATATTTCCTTCAATAATAATGAGGGCATAATACTGTGAAAATATGGCTGGCATAATAGCCATCACCACCAATATGTGATGTGATCCCCCCAGGCAAATCTTGTTCTTGTTCCAGGTACACTGTGAATCCCCAAAAAATCCAAGCCAGGGAAAGAGTTTATATCACTCATCATTTTGAAACTTCATATAGATAGTTATCAAATATATCTACAGTTTCAGTGAAGAATTTTTATTCATTAATAATCTCTCTTCTGCTTCTTCATGGAAACTGTTTCTCAAGATCGCCCCCATTATTCACAGATATCCGACACCTTCATCTTGCCATTCCATGTCACAAAAGAAAGGCTTAGTGGTCAATCAACAAGCAACAATCTATTCTTAAAAGCCATACTTCAAGATAATCTTTCCCTTACTCTACTGTATTTTCAAAATATTTTATCCCATATATCCTGTACATCCTTTTATTGAAATGTTACTGTAGGGATAAGCCTTTTATATACATTATAAATCCACATATGTAGTTCTAGTAGAGATTGCTGAAATGTTTTTCAAAATGGTTGTACCAGTTTACATTTTTACTCAATATATAAGAACTCCTGTTGTTTACAATATTCATTTGTGATGGTCACTCTTTAATTCTGGCAACTGATAACATGGTATGCTTTTTAATGTTAATTGTCTACTTTTATTAAGTGCCTCAAGTCTTTTGCCCATTTTTCTATTTTTTTTTTGTCTTTTTTGTACTGATTTGTAGGAATTCTTTATTTATTTTGGCATACGACTATTTTTAAAATTTTTTATTTGTTCTAATTAGTACATGAAGGTAGTAATTTGTACATGAAGGTAGAATGCATTTATAAATTTTGATAGAGAATACATAAATGGAGTGTAATTTCTCATTTTTCTGATTATACATATTGTAGGATCACATTGGTCATGCAGTCATATATATACATGAGGTAGTAATGTCTGTTTCACTCTACTATCCTTCTTACCCCCATACGCCTTCTCCTCCCTTCACTCCCCTCCATCTAATCTAAGGTAACTCTATTCTTCCCTATTGCCCCCTCTTATTGTGAATTAACATCTGCATATCAGATAAAACATTCAGCCTTTTGGCTTATTTCGCTTGGCGTGATATTCTCTAACTCCATCCATTTACCAGCAAATGCCATAAATTCATTCTTCTTTCTTTATATTACTAGGGTGATATTCCTTTGTGTGTGTGTGTGTGTGTGTGTGTGTATCACATTTTCTTTATCCATTCATCTGCTGAAGGGCACGTAGGTTGGTTCCATATTTTAGCTATTGTGAATTGAGCAGCTATGAACATTGATGTGGCTGTGTCCCTGTAGTATGCTGATTTTAAGTTCTTTGAGTATAAACTGAGGAGTGGGATAACTGGGTCAAATGGGTGGTTCCATTCCAAGTTTTCTGAGGAATCTCCATATTCACCAATTTGCACTCCCACCAGTAATGTATGAGTGTGCCTTTTTCTCCACATTCTCACCAACATTTATTATTGCTTGTGTTCTTGATAATTGCCATCCTGATTGGAGTGAGATGAAATCTTAGGGTAGTTTTGATTTACATTTCTCTAATTGCTAGAGATGTTGAACATTTTTCATATATTTGTTGATCGATTGTATATCTGCTTCTGTGAAGTGTCTACAGTTATCTCATACTAGACAAAGGTACCTCTTCAATAAATGGTGCTAGGAAAAATGGAAAGCCACATGTAACAAAATGAAATTAAACCTTTATCTCTCACTGTGCATGAAACTCAACTCACAGTGGATTAAAGATTTAGTCACTAGAACAGAGACTCTGTGACTTACTAGAAGAAAAAGTAGGCCCAAATCTTTACCACGTGGGCCTAGGATATGACTTCCTTAACAAGACCCCTAAAGCACAAGAAGTTAAATCAAGAATCAATAAATGGGATGGATTCAAACTAAAAAGCTTCTTCTCAGCAAAAGAAACAATCAATAATGTGAAGAGAGAGCCTACAGACTGGGAGAAAATCTTTACCATATGCACCTCAGATAAAGCATTAATCTCTAGGATATATAAAGAACTCAAAAAACTTAACACCAAAAAAAACAAATAACCCAATGAACAAATGATCTAAGGAACTGAGCAGACACCTCACAGAAGATATACAAGCAATCAACAAACATATGAAAAAATGTTCAACATTTCTAGCAATTAGAAAAATGCATATAAGTCTTTTAGCATTATATATTTTGCAAACATTTGCCCTATTCTGTGGCTTGCCTTTTCACTCTATTAATTCTTTTAATGTTTAGAGGTATTTTTTTGCTCCATTTAAGAAATTTTTTTCTATTCCAAGTCATAATCTTCTATTATGTTATTTTCTAGGAGGTGTATTATTTTACCTTTCACATTTTAATCTACTATCAATCTTGAAATGATTTTTGCATAGGTGTGAAGTTGTGGCCAAGTTTCATTTGTTCTTTCATCCTTTCTATTGACCTAGCATAATTAATTTAAAAGGATTCCCTTTCCCACTGTTCTGCAGTGTCCTTTATCATAAATCAAATATTTGCATGGATGTTGACATATTTCTTTTTTCTGTTCTATTGGTCTATTTGTCTATACTTTTGAAAAGACTATACTGTCTTTATTAATGTAGTTGTACAAATGTTGTTTTCTGATAGCTTTATTTGTCCTTTTGTTTTTCTACTTTACGATTGCCTTATCTATTATTGCCTATTTGCATTACTTTCTACATGTTTGAGTCAGCTTATACATTTCAACCAAAAGAAAGAAGAATGTGCTGAGATTTTGATTGGATTCTATTACACCTACAAATTAATTTGAATAGAACTGACATCTTTACAATGTCCAGTCCTTCAATCTATGAATTTAGTAAATTCTCCCATTTGTTTACACTTATTTCATCTTCTCTCTAACATTTTATAGTTTCTTGTGCAGAGGTTTTGTTAAATTACTTAGTAGATACATTATTAATAATGGTATCTTTTAAAGTTTTCATTCAAATTGCTTATTGCTAGTATATTGAAATAAAATTGATTTTTGCATATTGACTTTTTTCTCCAGTGAAATTACCAAACTCACTTATTAATGACAATATTTAACTGTAGGTAAGTTGGTTATTGTACATATATATTCATGCAATCAGTACAATAGTCCCCTCACCTTATGCATGGTTGTTTTGTTTCAAGACTCTCAGTGGATGCCTGAAACTGTGAATAGTAATGAAATTTATATATACAATATATGTCATACATACCTATGATAAAGTTTAATTTATAAATTAGGCATAGTAAGAGATTACCAATAGTAACTACTAATACATGAGAGCAATTTTAATAACACACTATAATAAAATATGTGAATGTGCTCTCTTTCAAAATATCATATTGTACTCCTAGCAAACTCCGCATACAATTTTTTTCCTTTTCTTATTGAGATCTTTTACGTTTTGACTTAAATGAAGCATTTTCAGCTCCTCTTTGGCACATTTGAATTGACAGCTTCATGACTCCTTGTGCTCTGGGGCCACTATTAAGTAAAGTAAGGGATGGCTGAACACAAGCACGGCCATAGTGGGGCAGTTGATCTGATAACTGAGTTGTCTACTAAGTTGCAAATGGATGGGTAGCAAGTACAGAGTGAACACACTGGACGAAAGACTGATTCACATCTCTGGCAGGTTGCAATAGCACAACACGTGATTTCATCATGGTACCCAGAATGGTATACAATTTAAAACTTATAAATTGCTTATTTCCAGAAATTTTCATTTAATATTTTCAGAATGTAGTTGAGTGCAGGTAATTGAAACCATAAAAAGCAGAACCTCAGATAGGGTGTACTACTATATATTTTTCCATGACTATGTGTGTCTATGTATAAGTATATAATAAAAATACTTTCTGGGTAACTGTAACAAAGTGACACCTCACATGTGACTATGAACTAAGCTATCAGCTGTAGTTACTACTAAGTGTTCACTATGTTCTTTATTCCATTTCTGGGTTCCTTTTGTCCACATCTGCCACCTGTCAAGCTACTCAGAAAAGCATCACCACTGACACCACCTATAGGGTCAAATAAGCTGTCTCTGCTTCCCTTGAAAATGCCCAATCACTCAAGTATCTCTTACTGACTCCTATAAAGACGCACAGGAAAGGGCTTCCCTATTCTCTTATACTTTGCTGCCTGGGATCTAAAGCTAAT
This sequence comes from Sciurus vulgaris, assembly GCF_902686455.1. NCBI lineage: Eukaryota > Metazoa > Chordata > Mammalia > Rodentia > Sciuridae > Sciurus > Sciurus vulgaris. Next base: position 44,078,120 of record NC_136471.1, on the reverse strand, counting down.
CTGCTCGTGCTCAGAATTTCAGAGCCTTTCTTAAATGCTCCCTGCAACGTCTGGTTCTCACCCTTCACTAACCACAAGGTGTCACTCAGCCCACAGGGCTGAGGACATATCCGGTATCATTACTTCTGTCCTCTTTATTCATCCCTCATGGTCCCACTATCCAGAATTTAAAAAAATAATTAAAAACCTTCTTATACGTTATGAATGGAAGTAAATGGATAATAATATGAGGATGGTGGAGGTTAGATGAAGAACTCATTATACCAGCTGCAGCCAATATGACAGTTCCCATTTATTTTAGCAATAGTAAAATAATCTATCTTTCTTTAAAGTGTTATGTGTGCATCATGTGGAATTGTAGTCACAAATATGTAGAAACTAGGATTATAAAAGGGGGTTATTTGAAATGTAACTGTAAACAGATTGCAGACACTGGGACTCTTTTAGCATAAGATGAGGCCATTAGGTGGATGCTAATCCAATATGACCGATATCCTTATAAAGAGGAAATTTGCACACAGACAAGGACAGAGGGAAGCCCCTGTGAAGATGCAGGGAGATGACCATCTACAAGCCAAAGAAAGAGGCCTCCAAAAAAACTAGCATTAACCCCACTGACACCTTGATCTCAGATTTCCAACTTCTAGGACTGTGAGAAAATAAATTTTGTATTTAAAAAATTGTTATTTGTTCTAATTAGTTATACATGACAGTAGAATGCATTTATGCATTTTGATAAATCATACATAAATGGAGTATAAGCTCTCATTTTTCTGCTTGTACATGTTGTAGGATCACATTGGTCCTGCAGCCATATATGTACATGAGGTAGTAATGTCTGTTTCACTCTACTATCCTTCATAACCCCATACCCCTTCCCCTCCCTTCACTCCCCTCTTCCTAATCTAAAGCAACTATTTTTACCTCCCACTCCATTGTGAATAAGCATTTACATATCAGAGAAAACATTCAGACTTTGATTTTTTGCGTCTACCTTATTTTGCTTAGCATAATATTCTAAGTCACCCAAGCCATGGTACTTTGTTACAGAAGTCCTAGCAAACTAACACATTGCCCCCTAACGCATAGTAACTGATATATCATTTCATTGTTAGTTTATACAGTTGGCACTTTAAAAGTGGAAATGACTTAGCAAAATCTTCCACAGAATTTGGGGGCCAATTTAAACAAATTTAATTAAAACCCAAACAAAAATGGACAAAAGATCAGGTGGTGGGCTTCTGGCCAGATTTATCCTTCTACTGTAAACAACTACAAAACAGAATAAAAAATACTAAAGAATAGTTTTCAGACATTGAATAATAGGCAACGCAGGATAATTTATCTGTAAGAGAAAGGGGAAAAAAGAGTTGAGCTATAAATTTCATCAGCTTATTGCTTAGTTATATCCCCAAGTTGAAGATACAGAGAATTCAAGGAGACCAAGGTATGTAGAATTTGAATGGTACAGTAACGGAAATGAGAGAACCAAACAGGAGAAGAGGGAGAAAGAGATGGCAGGAGAAAGAGGAAGAAGAGGAGGAGGAAGAGAAAGAGGAGGAGAAAGGTAAAAAAGGGGATATAAATATATATATATATATAGAGAGAGAGAGAGAGAGAGAGAGAGAGAGAGAAGTACGAATAGAGCACCATTTAGCTTTGTAAAACAACTTAAAACAACCTAATATATGTGTAGAGCTCAAGAGAACAAAAAATGGTTGAAGAAACAATAGCAGAAACCATATGATGATTAAATCTATAAATCTACAACTCACAAAAGCTCAATGAATCTCAAGCACATAAAATATGAAGAAAAATATACCAAAGCATATCTTAAACAGCTTAAAAACAGTGATAAATGGAAAGTCTTAAAAGCAGCCAGAAAGCACATTACATGCAGAGAAATATTACTTACAGAAGGAAAAAGATAAGGATGACAGTAGATTTCTCACTGAAAAGAATGCAAGGTAGAGAGAAGTAACATATTTAAGTGTGAACTTATACCTACATAAAAGATCTTTCATTGTGAGGATGAAATAAAAGAATTTACAGACATACCAGTGCTCAAAAATATATAACCAGTCAACCAGTGATTCAACAAATATTAAAGGGAATCTTTCAAATGTGAATGAGATGGCAGAGTAGGAAGCTTCAAATACACAATTCCACAGAAACATTAAAATAATCCACCTCTGGAAAGCTGTCAAATGTTTACACCAACAAAGTGAACGATTTATCAAAATAAGTAACTTTAAAATTTTAATAAAACTTTTTAGTGTTTTTACTTACCCTTGCCCCACCCTCTTCCCATCTCAACAGGCAATGGAAATCTTAAAGACGGAAGTTATGTTCTCAGTGTGAAACCCTGGTCCATAATTCCAGAGGAAGTACAACAAACCTTATTCACAAATTATTGTTATCTGTCTATTCTAAATATTGGGGATTACCTGAGAGACTGATGTGAGGCGCTCATCTTTTTTGCATAAATTGAGACCTGCTGAGGGTGAAAAAATAATGGGCACTGCCTAAAAATATTGTAAATGATCAAAAACCCTGAAGTCACGTAGGGTAAAATATTATGGTTGAGTCATATAATAGACCACCTGAGCTCAGGAACGAGTTTCTTTGGGAATTAGAGTATTCAAAAGCATTCATATACTGTGGAATTTGAAAAACCATGCCCATGCCAAAGACAGAACCATGTCCGGAAATGACCTGACAAGATCCTGTTTTCACCACTGGCAGACCTATAGGCTGAGTACAAGTTGGAAAGGAAGTCTGAGGAAGAATAGTAAATGACCTAGCTAAATGTTCCACAGATGCAATATTTTGCCACACAGAGCAAATTTATTACAACTTGGAAAGGTTTGTTTTTATTTTTAAAGTTCTTGTAATTCAAGGAAATCTCAGTCAAAACACTGATTGAACAAAAGCTAAGCCTTCAACAATCAAAAGCAACAAACCTGAAGGAAATTAAAGATAATCTGATTTCCAGATTATCCACATTATGATATTTGAATGTTGAGTTTCAACAAAAACATTCACAGAGCATGCAAAGAAATAGGAAAGTATGGCCTAGTCAAATGAATAAAAGAAAATAACAGAAACTGTCCCTGAGGAAGCAATGGTAGTGGGCTTTGTATTAGTCCCTTGTGTTGCTTTAACAAAATATCATAGACTGAGAATTTATTAGAAAAATATCAGAAAATTATTTCTCTCAGTTCTATAGTCTGAGATGTCCAAGATAAAGGTACTGGGAAGTTTGGTGTCTGGGAAGGGCCAGGTCTCTGCTTCCAAAATTGTGCCTTGTTGCTCCACCTTTCAAGGGGGAGGATTACTATGTCTTCACGTGGTAGCAGGTCAAAAAGAGTAAGGCACTCTTTGAAATTTAGGTGGAGGAATCCATCCCTCCACAGTTTGTGTACTCTGTGCATGCAGAGTAGGGACCACATGGTGAACAGAAGGTTTACAGCTTGTTCTCTTCATGTGAGGGGACTGAGCCACACCTGAGCCTATTTGATACACAGCTGGGGTGGCCAAAGAGGGCTGAGCTACAATGCTTGGAACAGAGACTTGAGGTGACCCTGGTCAGCAAATGGTGGGACAATAAAAGATATAAATAAATGAAAGACATCTCGTACATGGATTGCAAAATGATGTTGTCAAGGAGACAATACTACCTTTAGTGACGTACAGCTTTAATGGCAGTATATTCAGAAGTGAAAAATAATCCTACATTCATATGGAATTTCAAGGGATGTAAAATAGTCAAAAGAATCTTGGAAAAAGAAAAGCAAAGTCAAGAAGTCTCACACTTTTCAATTAAAAAACCTATCACAAAGGTACAGTAATCCAAACCATGTGGCAGTGGTATAAGGATAGACATACAGACAAATAGAAAACAATTCAGAAATAGAGCCTCACATCTATGGTCAAATGTCTTTTGGCATGATGCCAAGACCATTCAAATGGGAATAGAAGAGTCTTCCCAACAAATGGTTTTGGTAAAGCTGGACCTCCACATGCAAAAGAATGAAGTTGGAGCCTCTCCTTATATCATATATAAAAGTTAACTCAAAATGGATCGAAGACCTAAATTTAAGAGCTAATATCAAGAAACTCTTAGAAGAAACCATAGGGGTAAATGCGCAGGACTTCAAATTTGGCAATAATCCAACAAATCCACTCTTGATATGTATGTTTGTATACTTGCATATATCTGAATAAATGAAGTCCTGCTACATGCTAAAATGAGAATAAAACGTTAAAACATTTTGCTAAGTTAAATAAGTTGGTGTAATTTTTATTTTGTAATTTGATCTTGAGGTCCCTCTCACAAATGGACTATAAACTTTAGCCCTCCGGTGAAAGGGTTCCAGAGATTTGGTCGTGGGTATTTACAACATGCCTTTTTAAAGATATTTCTTTATTCTTGCAGATGGTCTGTTTGACACATGACCTGGTGTCCCTGTCACAGGAAACTTGTTCATACTGGCATATGCCCTTGGAGATCTTGCTTGACCTGTGTCCAGTTAATTCTTGCCAAGATAGTCACTTTCTAGAAAAACCCTGACAGGAAAAGTAGATTGAAGTGTATTGATCAGGTGAGACACAGAGGAGGCAGATCAACAGAACACATGAAATAATAGAAGCAGTTTATTACTTCGATTCCAGAGAGAAGAAGGCAGCATGGTTTGTAGGGCCAATAGAAAGTGGGGGAAGTCTGGGACACACATACTCAACAGTGGAAAACAAGGGAGAGTGAGGGAATTGTGAACCCAAACCTTTATTGGAACTCAGGACATTGCCCAAGCAGGTTTCTCGTGGGGAATTCTAATTGCAGAATTTAGAGCAAGCAGGAATAAGTTTTGAGGAGTGTATTAGTCAGGTTTTCATCACTGTGACCAAAATATCTGACAAGAATAAGTTAGAGGATGAAAGTTTTATTTTGACCTGTGGTTTCAGAGATTTGAATCCATGGTCAGCAGGCTCCATTTCTTTGGGCCTGAAGGGAGGCAGAACATCATGATGGAAGGGTGTGAAGGAGGAGATCTTAACTCATGGAAGCCAATAAACAGAGAAAGAGAGAAAGGGACTGGGGGGAAGATATACTCTTCTAGTGACCTATTCCTCCAAGTAGATTCCACCTTCCAGTAGTTCTTTCAGCATTAATCAAACCATTGAATGGATTATTAATCCACTGATAAGCTCAGAGCTGCTATGATCCAATCATTACCTAAACCTAGACCTTGAGCCACCTCTGAACCTTGTTGTAATTGAGAACTGTGCTTTCAAAATGACAGTATGGGGGATATTCCAGTTCCAGATCATAACAGGGAGCCATGCTGTAACTGAGAGGTTGTAACTGAGGCATATCTGTGCAGGCCATGTGGGGTGTGGAGTCAGTGAGGCTCAAGTAGGTTATATCTAGTTGTATTATAGGGAGGCTGTTGCCTGGAGGTGATTGTATAAGGTAGATATGTGAACTGATGACATTAAAGAACTGGAAGAAGGTAGACAACTGAAATCTATGTTAAGGGTGACTAAACCCTGCTTTTAGTATGGGAAAGTCCAACTTATATTCAAACTGGATGCCAAAGCAACATCAAATTGTAAGAATTCACTACGGTCAGACCTGAAAGGAAAAATATTGTTTGATTTCACTTACATGAAATATCTATGCTAGGCAAAGTTCTGATGGAAAAGGAAAATGTAGAGTTACTGCTTTGTGTGTGTGGTTTCTTTTTGAAATGATGAAAAATGTTGGAAATGGTGGTGATGGTTGTATAACTGCAAATTTAACTAATATCACAGAATTATAAACTGGATGGTTAAAATGACATAAGAATTGAACTTATAAAAAGGAAATACTTTAGGCAAAAGGAATATGATTCAAAATGGAATTCTGAATCTAAACAAAGAAATGAATTATACAAAAATTAATAAGAATTAGGACTGAGAGTTTGGCTCAGTGGTAGGGCACTTGCATAGCATCCATGAGGCCCTATGTTCCATCACCAGAACCAATAAAATAATAATAATCATAATAAAAATACGGTTTTATAACCTTTGTAAAAAGGCCAAATATTAACAAAGGCTAGAAGAAAAGAAATAGAAGTATACTTGTAAACATCAGGTAATACAATATTTGTAGGAAGACACATTGTGTTAAGTTATATACATATACTATAAACCATAAAATGACAATAAAATACTAAGATAAAAAGGTATGACAAACAACACAATAAAATAAATAAATAAAATCACAAAAAAATAATTAATACAAAAGAAGGTAGAAAATAAGAAAAAGACCAAAAAAGCAGGTGGTTCACTTAGAAAACAGAATGAAATGATAGAATTAAACCCAAGCATATCAATGATCATGTTAAATATAAGTGTTTGACATCCTAGTTAAAAGCAGACATTGCCATAATAGACAAAAAGATCCGTCTATAAGCAGTTGTCATAATAGACAAAAAGTAAGACCTGTCTATTAGAAACCACATGAAAACTAAAAAAGTAGGTTAAAATCATGAGAATGGACAAAAGATACTGTGTTTTATTAACAGCAAAAACATTCTCTTTTATTAATAGCCAAAGGAAAACTAGATTAGTTGTATTACTATCATACAAAATAAATTTCAACTCAAACAATACTACCAGGGATAAAGAGGGTTGCTTCATAATAGAAAAGGGGACAACTCATTAAGAGAAAATACAATCCATTGTTTGGTTTATTTACTTAACAATGGAGCTTCAAAATTCATGAAGCAAAAACTGATAGAACTGAAAGGAAAAATGCAGTTTCACAATTGTAGTCATAAATTTAAATGAGGCAATGAGTACAAAAAATCAATAAGGATATAGAAGACTTGAATAAAATTATCAAGTACCTTGACCTAATTGACAATTATAAAATATTGCACCCAAATACAGAAGAATACCCTTTCTTTTCAAGTGCATACAGAATATTAACCAAAATATGAGTCAGAAAATAAGTGTCAATAAACAAAAAATTTAATTTTAAAAAATATACGTTTCATTAGGGTTACAATGTATTGAAAATACAGAGTATGCTTTCTGACTGCAATGAAATTAAAGTAGGAATCAATGAGAGATAATTGAAAATTCTCAACTATTTGAAAATCAAACAAGATACTTCTAAAAATCCTGTATGTCAAAGAAGGTATCAGAAGCGAAATTAGAGAGCATTTTGAACTCAGTGAAAATAAAAAAGACAACATAGTAAGGTGAACGTAAAAGAATGCTAAGAGGAAAGATTATAGCATTATAGGCCTATATTAGAAAACAAGAAAAGTGCCAATAATCTAAACTACCATTCTAAGAAAGTAGAAATAGAAAAAAGAGCAAATTAAATCCTTTATAATTCCAAAATCAGAAATAATAAAGGTGAGGGCAGAAACAACTAAATAGAAAATTAAATTAATTAATTAAATAGAGGCTGATTTTTTAAAAAGATAAAATTTAGAAAACTTCAGTCTCCCAATCAGGAGAAAAGATAGAACACACAAATGATAACTATCAGAAATGAGAGAAGAAACATCACTTACAGAGGGGGCATGACTACAGATTAAAGGGATAATAAAAGAGCCAAGTATGGGGCATGCCCGTAATTCCAATGATTTGGGAGGTTAAGGCAGGAGGACAGGAAATGAAGGCCAGCCTCAGCAAGTTAGTGAGACCTTGCCTCAAAATGAAAAAGAAAAAGGTCCTGTGATGTAGCTCAGTGGTCGAGTGCCCTGAGTTCAATCCACGGTACTGAAAAAATAAAAATAAAGAAAAATCACTCAATTAATTCACTACATTACTCGATAAAAAATAAAACCCTTGTGACTATCTCACTAGATGTAGAAAAAAATTCGACAAAATCCAACATCCATTTTGATAAAATCCTAAACAAATTAGAAATAGAAGGGATCTTAATTTAACACGTGACTAAATCTTCAGGTAATATTTTACTTGTGGGTGAAAGACTGAATGCTTTTCCCCTAAGATCAGGGAAAAGGAAAGGATGTCTACTCTTGTTGCTCTGGAGGTCCTACCCAGTACAATAAGGCAAGCAAAAGAAATAACAAGCACAAAGAATGGAAATGAAAACTTACAACCATTTCTCTTTGCAGATAGCATGATCTAAGTAGGAAATCCCAAGGGATCTACAAAAAATATCCTAGGATAAACAAACAAGTTTAGCAAGCTCCAGTATACAAAGCCAATATTCAAAAATCAAGTTTCTTTCTATGTAATATCAATAAACTATTAGAAATAAAAATAATACATTATTTACAATGAACCAAAAATAAATAAATAATCAGGCATTAATCTAAGTGTGTGTGTGTGTGTATATATATATATATATATATATGATCTATATGCTAAAAACCATAACATTTTCATTAACCCTATACAAAATTTAATCAAAACAAATCATGGATCTCAATGTATGTAAAATATGAAACTGCCAAACTTTAGAAGGAACTCTGGTAGACTTCGTAACATTGGGTTGGACAAAGAATACTTAGACGTGATAGTGAAAGTAAAATCCACAAGAGAAAATATTGATACATTACACTTCTTCAAAATTAAAGACAACCTAAAGAAAAAATACGGACTAGGAGGCCTAGGAGATTTTTGAAAAACATAGACCTGACAGAGGACTTGTATAGAGAACAGAAAAAAAGTTGTCAAAATCCAATAACAAGGTGATCAAGATTAATATCAACATTGGTGAGTCATGGAGATGTCATGATGTGACATGATGGAATGCTACTTGACTTCTGTGGTCTTCTTTTCCCAAATTCCATTCTAATCATGAGAAGAACATCAAAGAAAAAAAAAATATGGGACATTCTACAAAATACCTGACCAGCGTTCCTGAAAACTGCCAGTCATCAAAACAAAGAACATTAATAAATTGTAACAACCAAGAAGAATATAAAGGAGACATGACAACCAAATGTAAAGTGATATCATGGATATGATCCTAGAATAGCAAAAGGACATTAGGTTAAAAACTAAAGAAATCTGAATAAAGTATTAACTTTATGTATCAATATCAGTTCATTAATTGCAGCAAGTGTACCAAATTAATAGAAGATGTTAATAACAGAGAAAACTAGGTGTGGAGTATTGTAAGAGTTCTCTTTATTCTTTCTGAATTTTTCTGTAACTCTAAATATAGTCTAAATTTAAAATCCTTTTAAAATATTAAAAATAAAAATAAGATAAAAACCATGTCAGAAAGAAAACCAACAATACAATTTTATTAATGAACAAAAATCTTGAACACCCACCAAAAAGGATATAATGTATGATTACTAAGTATGTGAAAAGATGCTCAATAATATCAGCAATTAGGAAAATGAAAATCATAATCGTAATGAGAATGAGATACTATTACATCCCTGTTAGCATAGCAAAACACAAAAACAAAACAGGCAAATGAAAAACCCTAATAATATCAAATATTGACAAGGAATCCAAACAGTGGGAATTCATAATTTTTGGCAAAATGGCATAGCTACTTTGGAAAATAGTCTGGCATCTCCTTATAAATGGAAACATACACTTAAAATATGACCCAACAATCTCATTCCTAGATATTTACTCTAGAGAAATTTAAAAATTATGTTTGCTATAAAACTTTTATGTGAATGCTTATAGCACCTCTAGTTAGAATCTGCAAAATCCCCACTGCAACAAAAACCAAAAACTGCAAACACACAGTTCTTTAAGTGACTAAATGCATAAATAAACTTTGAAATTCACAGAACTGAGTACTACTCAGCAATAAAAAAGGACAAAATACTGACACACAAAAATTTGGGATGATTCTCAAAAGGATTATGGTAAATGAAAGAAGTAAGTTTTCACATTTTATGATTCCATTCATATTTCATTTTGGAAAAGAAAAAATTTATTGATTGGAAACAGAACAGTGGTTATGAGTGGGGATGTGGTTTGACTCTGGAAAGAAAAATGGCACAAAATAATTGGAGGGGTGATAGAACTGTTCTGTACCTGATGTGGCAGTGGTTACATGGATCTACATATATGTTATAATGTATAGTAGGTAGACCAGAAAAGTTGATTTAACTGTATGATCCCTTAAAATTAAGATAAAGGAAAATGAAATCAAAACGAACCATAGGATTTATTTTTAAAAGATTACATACTATGTGAGTCCATTCATATCAAATGTAGAAAGGCAAAATTATAGGAAGAAAAATACAGTGTTTGCAAGCATGGTGGGCAGAGGTAGGGGCTTAACAGAAAGAGCAGCATGAAGGATTTTTTGAGTTCCAGCTTCTCTATATCTTGATTGTAGTGGTGGTCACATGAGTCGAACGCATTTATCTAAACTTGTAGAACTGTACACCAAAGGATACAAAGTCAATATGAGATGAGATGGAGAAAAAACATTTGACAAAATTCAACATTCATTTTGATAAAATCCTAAGCATACGATTTTACCATATGTAAAATTCAGAACATGGAAAAATTTACTTTTATGAAATGAAAAAGTAGGTTACTGCTGGGACAAATTATTTGCAATGACTTCCTTGTAGAATATATAAAGAATCCTCACAATATAATAATGGGAAAAACAACTTAATTTAAAAATGGGCATATAATTTGAGCAGATATTTAGCTAAAAATATATTAGTTTTGGAATTAGTGATGGTGGTTATACAATCTTGCAAATATACTAGAAAATCTGAATTTTACACTATAAAGGGGTAAATTTTGAAGCATGCAAATTATATCTTAACAAAGAAAATATACAGATTAGAAAGTAAGCGTAAGAAAAGATGCTCAACATCATTAGTCATTTAAGAAATACAAATTAAAACACAGTGAGTTACCATTGCAAGTCCACTAGGATGGCTAAAATTTGAAGAACTGCAAATACTGTTGGTGAGGATGCACAACAAGTGGATATCTCATACATCCTCGGTAGAATGGTAAAACTACATCAGAAAACTGTTTAGCAGCTTCTTAAAAGGTAAAAATTTTACAGATCAGCAAATTTTGTGGCATCCTTGTAATCCTTTATCCGGTGGCTTTCCTTTTGAGGAATTGCAAGACCACATACCTTCTTTTCCCTTGGAATTGTAATCATTTACACCAGTCCCTATTATCATTTCAGCTGCTCCAGAACACCTCTTCAATGCTCTCAAATGCCAACTCATGAGTTTTCAGATATTTGGTCTTTCTAACTAAAGCTTTGCTTCCGTGGAGAATGTGAATATTTTGGTTTTGTTTCATCCTCCTCCTTCTTTTTCTTACATGTGGTATTTACCACTGTTGCTGCTAAATAGAGTGTCCCAGTTAATAGTTTATATGCTTCTTCCCTTTTACTGGTATAGACCTGTCTGTGAATACTTTTAGTTCTTCATTGCTTATGGTTCACAAGAGGCTAAATTGTTTTCACCACCAAAAGGTGAACAGTCAGATTAAGTTTTCATGTGAAATGACTAAGGTTTGGGTTGTAGAAGTGTTTTCATACCCAAAGAATCTGTGCACATCCAGTAATGTCTGAACATCCCTCACTAGGCAAAGACTCAGTCTTTTAAAAATTCAGAGTCCCATCAGCATAATAACTTTAAGAAATGCTAGTATAGACATATCAGAGAGAATATTCTGCGTTTGGTGTTTCGGGACTGCCTTATTTCACTTAGTATAATTGTTTCCAGTTCCACCCATTTACCAGCAAATTCCACAATTTCATTCTTCTTTATGGTTGAGTAATATTCCCTTGTGTGTGTGTGTGTGTGTGTGTGTGTGTGTGTGTGTGTGTGTGTGTGTGTGTATATATATCCCATTTTCTTTATCCATTCTTCTACTGAAGGACACCTAGTTTAACCCACAACAAGGGAGGGTGGGGAGGGGAAGAATAGAAGTCCATTGCATTAGACAAAGGGGAATGAAAGGAAGCAGGGGAGGGGAATATAAAGGACAATAGAATTAATAGGACATAACATTCCTAGCCTTGTATTTGAATACATGACCAGTGTAACTCCACATCATGTACAACCACAAGAATAGGATCTTAATTAGAATAAGTTACACTCCAAGTTTGTATAATATGCCAAAATACATTCTACTGTCATGTATATCTAAAAAGAACAAATAAAAAAATGCTGGTAAGGTAACATTCTCATGCTCTTCCCTCCTGAATACTTACCAGGCACTATGTATTTTCTGAATGAATGTGTGAATTAATGAAAATATAGCAATCATATATCAAGTGAAAATCAAGTTATAAGATACATTATTCCTTCTCTATAAAATATGTATATTTGACTATGCCTAGATGCATAGAAAATCTTGGAATTGTATAAACAGAAAGTTTGGGATGGAAAATTTTTAATTTACTTTTTAACCTGATTATTTATTGTTTCTTTTCTTTTCCTGATTCATTCCTTCTTTTGTTCTTTCCCCCCACAATGATATTACAATTTTTGAATAAACTCATTTTGGCAAAATTTTTGATTTACAGGAAAGTTTTTTTGAGTACAGGTCAGGTCATTTGTAGAATGTCCCTTAATTTGTGTTTATCAGCTATTGTTACCATGATTAGACTGGAGTTTGAGGGTTGTAGAAAACACCATAGAAATGAAACAATAGCACAAAATGATAAGGGCAGATAATTAAACCTTTACCGTCCTATATTTTGCAATAATTATGAAGTGCAAAATTACAAATTTAAGGTCAACTGAAATAAGGATGCAGTGATAAGTCTTGTTGATAACATGTACTCTCAATATGATGTAAAGAGGACACATTACTTCTACTGTCAAAGTCATGAAACACAAGGGAAAGATGACAGTAGACCTAAGGAGACATGACAACTAAATGAAGTGTACTCACGTCTACATATAACTCCACGTCAATGCCTTGTTATAATTGTAACTTTATTTTTTAAAAATCTTTTGCTTTAGTTGTCAGTGGACACAATACCTTTATGTGTTGCTGAGGTTCGAACCCAGGGCCTCGCCCATGCTAGATGACCACTCTACCACTAAGCCACAACCCCAGCCCCTTTAAAGTGTAACTTTAAAGGACAATCTTTTATCTTTATCCATACATATACCCTTTCTGATGCTCTTCATTCCTTCCTGCAGGTTATGTTCTTAAATATAATATCATTTTCCTTCAGCCTGAAAGAAATAGTATTGTTCTTAGTGCAGTTTTGCTGGTAATGAAATCTTTCAAGTGTTTTTCCCCAAAGGATTCTGGGACCCACAGGCCCAATTACAATAATGCCTCTAATAATGCACACCCACAATTTCTGATTTTTTTCTACCAAAGAGTTTCCAGCAAAAAAGAAGTGTTAAAATCCCCAGCCTCTACATAACTAACTGTAGAATTTGCAGAGTTTCTTCTTTCTGGATTTAAAATAGTTCAGCCATGAAAGAGTCGTTCCCATGGACAACAGCAGTACCTGTTTAAAAAGGTCTCCAAATTAAGAATAGGAGGGAATTTTCTTACTCTGATAACATTAAAAAACTATAATGAACATTATACTTAATGGTAAAATGTTGAAAGTTGTCCCTCTGGTATTGGGATTGAGATGAGGATGGCCACTCTCAACAATTTTATTCAGTACTGAATAGGAGTAGTACAACAAAACAATAAATAAAAGGTATAGGAATATAAAAGAAGAAATAATTCACCATTATTCACAGATAATTTCCTTATTATAGACATACAAACCGAACAAATAAGGCACCTGAAATTTATAAAAATTCTACTCTCTATAGTTATATGAAGTCAACATTATTAGTTTGCATATGTGATTGAGAAAATGAAATATGTTATCTTTCTGTTCTTGACTTATTCCCTTCCCATAATGCCCTCTAGTTCTAACCATGTTGCTGCAAATAACAGGATTTTGTCCTTTTTTATGGATGACTAATATTCCACTCTCTATATATGTGACATTTTCTTTATCCATTCATCAGTTGATATACGTCTTAGTTGACTCCATATTTTGGCTATCATGTACTAGTAGTGCTGCAATGAATGCCTGAACTCCATTCCACCTCTCATCTTAAATTTTCAATATCCCATTTTACATCTTTCTACATTGCCTCTCAACACATAAATGTAGCTATGATTGTTTAAAGGGTTTTTTTTAGTCTTCATACTAAAGACATGAAATGTTTATGCACCATACTGACAAAATTAGAGCATTATGATTTCGTGTGTGTATTTCCCCCTACCAGTGAGTTTTATAATTTCCTGTTTTCTTCTTACTAACACCTCTTTCTTTCAATTAGAAAAATTCTCTTTAGAATTTCTTGCAGGACAGGTCTGGTGGACACATCCAGTCACCTTTTGTTTACAAATGTGTCTCCTTTATTTCTAAAGGATAGCTTTTTATGTTCAGAACTCATGGTTGGAATTCTTTTTCAGTATTTTGAAAATCTCACTGATTTGAGAATCTTTCTCTTCCTCTTTCCCCTGTGAGAGCTTGATTGTAAGATGTCTTGGAATAGAGATAAATGTAACTGATGGCCTTTGACTTTCCTATACCTGGATATTTGTATCCTTCTCCAGGTTTGGGAAATTTTCTGTTATTATTTCTTTGAATAAGCTTTCTATTCCTTGGACATTTTCAAGTCCTTCTTGAACCCCAATATCCAAATATTTGCTCTTTAAATGCTATTGTGGAATTCCCATAAAACCATTCCTTTTCATTCTCTTTTCTCCTCCAACTGTTTTTGTCTCTCCTTTTTTGTATTAATAAGTAGTCTGTCTTTGAGCTCACTAATTCTCTCTTCTGGTTGATTAATTCCACCACTGATGCCTGCTATTGTGTGTTTAATTTTACTTAGTCTATTTTTCAGCCTAAAGATTACTATATAATTCTTTTAATTGCTTCAATCTCTCTATTATGTTTCTCTGTTAGGGGCTGGGGTTGTGGTTCAGTGGTAAAGCCCTTGCCTGGCATGTGTGAGGCCCTGTGTTCGATCTTCAGCACCACATATAAATAAAATAAATAAAAAATAAAGGTACATTGACAACTAAAAAATTTTTTAAAAAGTTTCTCTGTTATTGAATCATTTCTGTGTGTTCTGTTGAAGCTAATCAACTTACCTTAAAATAGCTGTTTTCAACTTACTACCAAGAATTTCTCCATACTGCTTACTATTGGTCAGTTTCTAGTATCTTGTTTTTATTATTAGGAAATCATGGGTCCCTGAAACTTCTTTTTTTAAAAAAATACACATATATTTTTAGTGTAGGTGAACCCATACCTTTATTTTATTTTTGTGTGGTGCTGAGGATTGAACCCAAGTCCTCACCTGTGCTAAGTGAGTGATCTAACACTGAGATATAACCCCAGCCCCTCTCTGAAACTTCTTGATATTTCTTGTTGTGTAACATCATCTGGACATTGAAGGATTAGGTGTTTATTCCAGTCTTCAAAATCTGGCTTGCTTTCTGGCTGTCTTTCCAGAAATTCAAGCGGTCTGCTTATTTTCTCTGTGTCTGTAATCACTTCCACTATATTAGCACTAGATGTCACACAAACTCCAGGTCTGCCTCAAGTCCACTGTTGGTGTGTTATTTCTTTCAGCACTAGAGGGCGATGGAAAACCAGGTTTGTTTCCAATCTGCAGTTGTTAATCAGCATTAATTTGTTGGAGCACCTAAAAAGGGTGTTTCCTCAAAAGCCTCTCCTGGGAACTGGGGTAGGCTCAAACACCTTGTCCACAGTAATTGGTTGTGGTCAGGAATTGTGGAATTCCCCCTGGCTTTGGGCACAATTACTGTGGAGAGACTAGTTCTGGTGTTCTGTCTCAACTGTGACCATGAACACCACAGCACTGTGTCAAATTGAGTCCACAGTCTACTGATACTAGCTGTAGACAAAGTAGGACCAAAGTCCAAACTATTATGGGTTGCTAACTGCTGAGGTAGACTCATGGCCCAACACCACTATAGTCACAGGTGATGCTGGTCAGAAGTCTAATAGACTGAGGCCACATGTCCCCACTTGACCCTGGCTATTCCAGACATTTCATCCATGGGCACTGGCCTGGGATGAGGCCATCAAGATCTTACCAGTATTAGGTTCCATCAGCCCAGCAGTAAGTTCCAAGATGAAGTCCTGGGTTTACTACCCTGTCCTTGCCCCAGTGAATGGGGTCTTGCTCCACACTTTGCTGCCCAAGTTTGGGGTAATGTTGGTAAAGGCAGTCCTTTGGCCACCAAGGCCAATGTTAAACTGGGTAGTTCCTGAGTCTCACAGCTGCAAGTACCTGCAGTCTCAAGGGTGTACCCACAGTTGGCAGTGATAGAGGCCAAAACACATGGCTGAACCACCAGTGTGCAGGTCTAGAACTCCATGTGTAAGCAGTGGCCTGAGAATTGCTATGCTGCCTAAGGTTGGAGAAAGGGTTTTGGTGACAATCCCTTGGCCACCAAGTATGGTACTAAGCTGCACTTGTCTCACAGAAACAAGGGCCTTCAGTCTGGGGGATGTGTACCTCAGGCCTACTCTAAATGTGGCAATGATGCAGGTCAAAACTGCAGTCTGTCTCACCCATATACATGTCTCTGCCCCATACTGGGGCAGGTCTAGATGCTCCATCTGTGAGCTCTGGCCTGAATGTAGGGACCTTAGTTTTCTCTCTGGTGCTGGATCTCAATACAGTCAGCCTGGCACTGAACTCCAAGGCAAAGTCTCGTTAGCATTTGTGCACTGCTCCCTAGTAGGTGAAGTTTTGCTCTCTTCTCTGCTGCCCAAGGTTGGGGCAAGGGTGGTAGAGGTAGTCACTTGGCTGCATAGCTAACAGATCCAGTAGCTGAGTCTGTGACCTGGGGTAGAGATCACGGGCTTTGCCTGGTACTGGGTTTCAAGTCTAAGCCTGGGCTTATTCCTTCTCTCTCCCCCAAATAAGAGATACCTTGTCTATGCCGCTAAGAGTTGAAAAGGGCAACTCCTTCCTGTCTTTTTGGATGTATTTTCTTCTTATTATACCCAAATCGGGCACTATGTTCTTCCTCAACTCTTGCAAAAGGTAGTCTGGTATGTGAATACCTGTTCAACTTGGTGTTCCTGTGGAAGGATTATCACTGGAAATCCTATTCAATTACAATCTTGTTCTGCCTCCCTGGAGAATGCAATTCTGTCAACTTTTGCTTCATCTATTTTGGAGCTTGGTTGTTAGATGCATACATACTTCTTGATGGATTATTTCATCAATGTATAATGTCACTGTATCTTGTAACAATTTTTGTTATATATTTTTTCAGCTTTATTGAGGTATGGTACTAAGTTGACAATTAAAATTGTATATATTTAGGATGTAATTTGATGGTTTTATGTACAAATGTAAACATTGAAATGTTCACCACAAACAAACTTAATAATGACCCATAGTGCAGAAGTAGTGATGCAACAGAGGCACCAGGGCATAAAACAGAAGGAAAATTAACTCTGGTACTATGTGACAATGCTGCAGGGCATACAGGGAAAAACAGGACACACAGGATTTGAAACGATTCAGTTTCACACATTCACCAGGGGTCTTGGAATGTATCCTTAGCCATTAAGTGGTGAGTAATGTAGTAAAACATTTATATATTTATTAGCTCCTTTTGATAACTGGTAGATTTCAGTATTTCTTTTGATTTTTTTTAAATGGTGGAATTTTGTATGCATGTGTACACAGATGTTTCTGCATGATTTCTGTTCACCTGTGGGCAGAAAAAAAAAAGGAATAGTAGCAAAGTGGCTTTACCTTTTCAACAATAATTAAAGACCTCAGAATAGGTAGATTAGTTAATGGAAAGGACTGTTTCTCCAAACTTTTTTTCCTCCATTATAAATACATTTATTTAAAAATTTACATACAGCAACTCATTCTTTTGGCATACAATTCTGAATTTTGACAAATGCACACACTCAACTACAATCAAGATACAGGAAATCTCCATTATTGTTACCATTTTGTAGTTAAGGAGTACTATATCTTTGTCCCCTGATATCCACTGATATTTTTCCTCTATCCCTATTTATTTTGCTTTTCCGGAAAATGTACAAATGAAATCAAACAGTAGTAGCCTTTTGAGTTTGGATTATTCTACTTAGCAAAATGCATTGAAGATTCATCCAAGTTGTTGCATGTATGATTCACTGTTTTTATTGCTGCGTAGAATTTGTCTGGATATATTAGTTTCTGTATTGATGCACCAGTTGAAATATATCCTCCATATTTATTTTCCTCCACTGTTAATAGGCTGTGGTCTAGTAACAAGCAGAGGTGAGATTTTCCACCCAACAGGAAGCAGATCCTTTCAGAAAGTTCAGCTGAGAAGTAAGTTCCTGGGTTACATGTGCAAGAGGCTATACCAGGATAACTTATTACCTATCACTTAAATTATATTTAAAATTGGAGAGTTAATTCTAAGTGAACAGTCTATCAGAGGAATAGAAGTTTGTCCTGAGTAAAGTCAGATGATATCTTCATAATGGGTCTGACAAATATGCTGGAAGCCAAGTAATTGCAAGAGTATTTAATTTTTTTAATTTAAAAATACTGAAAGAAGTAAAAACAGTCCAAATCACATCATTTCAAAAATTTTACAAACTGAAACCTATTTTCACTATCCAATTTTATCTCCCAAAGGTTTCAATTTGGTATATGTATTTCCCAGCCTTTTCCTAAATTAATTTTGAAATATCTATATATACATATACCATATATATAAACACTTTAGCTTAAAATTGTATTAACACTATGCATATTTCTGCATCTAACTTTTTAACAAAAAAAAATCTTGGATATGAGCACAGGTCAGAATATATTCATAGATATAGTCCAATATCTAAGTGGCTGCATAGTATTACATTAAGTGTATGTGCCATGTTATTTACACATTTTTCTACTGATGGATATTTGGGTGATATCCAACTTCCTATTTTTGTGACTACTGTATTGAGATATAGTTCACATATAACTAACCCACTTAAAGTATATAGGTCATAGTTTTCAGTATAATTCATAATGTTGTGCTATAATCAACACAATTTTGGAACATTTTAATCAACCTCTAAAGAAACCTCATATACTTGAGCTTTAATCCCTAGCCATTTCCATTTCTTCCCTCCCACCTCAACTCAAAAACACCACTAATCCTCTGTCACTATATATTTGCCAATTCTGGACACTTCATATAAATGGAATCATATATAAGTCATTTGTGACTGGTTTCCTTTACTGAACACATTCTCAGGGGTCCCGCATGTGTCAGAAGTGTTCCCTGCTCTTCTACTGTTTGGATGAATATACTGAGGAAATTGTATTAATTCTTCTTTAAAGTTTTGGCAGTATTCATCTAAAAAGCAATTTGAATCTGAGCTTTTCATTGTGGATATTTTTTTTCCTTACTCATTTAACCTATTTGTTATTAGGGCAGTTCAGATTTTCCTTTTTGAGTTGGTTTTGGTAATTTGTGGTTTTCTATATATTTGTCCATTTCATCTAGGTTAACTTATTGACATGTATTTGTTCACAGAATTCCTTCATAATCCTATTTTATTTCTACAAAGTCAGTAGTAATATTTTCTCTTTCAGTTTTGATTCTAGTAATTTGATTCTCCTTTATTTCCTGATACATGTAGTGAAAGTTTTGCCAGTTTTGATCTTTTTTAACTGAATTAACTTTTGGTTTGTTTCATTGATTTTTCTGTACTGTTTTCTGTCATCAATGTGGTTTACTCTTCATCTATTTTTTTGTATTTCCACCTTCTGTTTGTTCTAGATTTAGTTTGCTCTTCTTTTCCTGGGGTCTTAAGGTATAAAGAAAGGTTTTTTATGTGATTTTTTTTTCTCTTTAACTAGGTCTATACCTATGTATTTCTCTCTAAGCATTGCTTAAGCTGTATCCCATAAGTTTTGGAATGTTGTCTTCATTTCCATTCATCGTAAAGGATTTTCTAATTTCCCTTGTGATTTTTTTCTTTTAACTATTGGTTATTAAAGTGTGCCTAATTTCCACATCATTATAACTTGCACAGTTCTCTGTACTGGTTTCTGACTCTGTTCCACCTGGTCAGAGAACATACTTCACAAGATTTCAGTCCACTTGTATTTATTAAGACTTGTTTTTTGGTTTATAATCTATCCTAAAATGATTCATATGAATCTGAGAAGACCATGTATTGTGATGCTGTTGTAGAATGTAGAATATTCTATAGATGTCCTTTAGATCTATTTGGCTTATCATGTGGTTCAAGTCTCCTACTTCCTTGATGATCATCTATCAAGTTCTTCTAATTGAAAATGGGGGTATTAAATATTCCAACTTTTTTGTAGACATCTATTTCTCCCATTTATCTCGGTTTTTGTTTCATGTATTTTTGGGATCTGTTCTTAGGTACAATATAACTGTTACATCTTCCTGAAGGAGTGAAACTTTCATCATTATTAAATATAACTCTACCTCTAGTTATATTTTTTGTTTTAAAGTCCATTTTGCTGAATATTTGTATAGCCACTGCACTTTCTTATGGTTGCTGTTTGCATGATTATTTTCCAATATTTTTATTTCTAAAATTTTCTCCTTCATTTTTGATTCTAGTAATTTAAGTCCTTTATTTCCTGATAAATCTAGCATAAGTTTTGTCAATTTTCTTGATCTTATTAAACTAACTTTTGGTTTGGTTCCATTGATATTTCTCCACTGTTTTCTTCTTTGACCTATTGGTCATTTAAAAGCATGACTAATTTCCACATATTTGTGAGCTGCACAGTTTTCTGTACAAATTCTTAGTGTCTCTGATAAACAACAAAGTGTTGAATTTGCTTTTTTCCCCTAGTGCGACAATCTTCACTTCTTGTTTAGACTGTTTAAACCATTCACATTTAATGCTACTATTGGTATGGGTGGACTTATGAAAGCCACTTTACTGTTTGTTTTCTATCTGTTTCAACTTTTGTTTGTTTCTCCTTTCCTCTTTTTGCGTTTTATATTATTTTCTAATATGACATTTAAATTTAATATTTCATTTTTTTAAAAGCTATTTCCTCAGTGGTTGTTCCAGGGCTTACCATACACACTTTAACTAAACCAGATTGACTAAAGATATACATTAAGTTAATGTCAGTGATATATAGAAATATTATTCCTATATAAACCCATTTCTCTCCCCCAGTTTTTGTGGTATGATAGTCCTATGTATTATTTTCACATTATAAACCCCATAATACATTATAATCATTACTTAACATAATTCTATGTCTTTTAACAAGTTGACAGAAGAAAAGCAAGTCTATTTACAGCTTTTTTACACTACCCTTCTTTTTCTCCTTGTTTTTTAATTTGTTCCTGTGGATTTGAGCTACCATCGGAAGTCTTTTCTTTAATAAAACACAGCATTATTTCCATCTGCCTTGTTTGTTCTGTTATTGGAAAACATATTATATGTTTTATGCTAAAAACAAAACAATGCAACTATACACATGCTGCTTTATACCACTATTTTTAAATTAATAAAGGAAAAATAGATTTAGATTGCCTTTTATAATTACGTATTTACCTTTGTTGATGATCTTTTAATTTGTTTGCATATTCAAATAAAGTCTGAGTACACTTGCTTTCAGCCTGAAGAACTTCCTTTAATATTTTCTATGAGGTTTGCTTGTAACAAATTCTCTGGTTTCTGTTACAAGTGCATATTTTATTTCACCTTCATTTTTAAAAAATAGTTTTGTTGTATACAGGATTCTGGTCAAAAATTATTTCCTTTGAGTACTTTGAATATGTTATCTGATTGCCACCAGCAATGTTTCTGTTGAGAAGTCAGTTGTTAATCTTACTGGGGTTCCCTGATAAGTGATAGTTCATTTTCTTTGTGCTACTCTCAAGATTTTCTGTCTCTGGATTTCAGTATTTTCATTAGGATGTATATGTAGTTTTGTTTTGTTTATCCTACTTGGGGTTTTCTGAGGCTCTGCAATGTGTAAATTAATGTTTCTCAACAAATTTGAAGCACTTACAGTCATTATTTCTTGGAGTGTTTTTCTCCTCCTTTCATTCTCTTTTCTTCTGGCACTCCCATTACTTGTATGTTGGAGTGCTTATGGTGTCTCACAAGGCCTATACTCTCTTCAATTTTATCCATTCTGTTTTATTTCTGTTCTTCACCTTAGATAGAAATATCTCACTTAATCCCCACAACCCAAATGAGGTAAGAAGCATTATTATCCTCACTTTATAGATGAGAATACTGAGGCTCATAAAGTGACTTGTCAAGTACAAGTGTGGCTGTGAGGTTCACGGGTTTGATCCCCAAGTTAGTACTACTTCCTCAATGCCGTATTGTCTTTCTATTATTCAGCAACAATAAACAAACAACTAGGGGATTTGAGACAGATTACTTCTCCTCCAGAGAACTCTCTATTTCCATATCCCTTTAGAATTCTTTGCTAGTATATTCCTGTTCTAAAATGCATAAACCTTGTATTTAACGTGTACTAGAAACTTAATATTTATTGTGGTGAAGTCAAAAATTGCTTAATTGTATCTAGCTTAAATGCCCATGAAAACACCAATATTTTGGTTTAAAAAGATTTCATTAGAAAAAATATATAGCTTTTGGAAGACTCTGATAACTTAGTGAGGAAGAATTCATTAAGCATGTTGACTGTATTATGACTGTATTATGTTGTATGTATTATGAAACTACCTACTTTTACTGCTGACAATTCTGACACAACAGTGTTTGTTGATCTGAGGCCTGGGGGGCCTGTTCTATTATTTACTAGGTGGATAAAATTAGGGAAAAGTAGACGCTAGTAAATAAATATTTCAATGTTTAATCAGGTTTAAAGTTTTGTATAAAGGAGGCAGTCCTGGAAAGAATGTTATCTCTAGGGGTAAATATTAAAAACATCAGAAATTGATAGAGATTTTATAAAATCCTCAGGAAAAATTCTATGAAATTTATCATAAAAATAATACTCTTTGTATATTACTCTTAATACTCAGGATATTTTCTGTCCTAGAGAGTCTCTGATTTAAAAAAATGTTTTCTACTAATGCTCTCTGAAAAGTGAAAGGCATTGTCCTAATTACTGTTTTCTTCTCTCAGTTAATTTATATTCTTCAACTCCAAACAAATTTCTATGTATATGCAAATCTATAATCCAAGATTCTAATGCAAGAAAGATTATCCAGGACCCACTATATATATATTTTCCCTAGCTACCACTGATTTCTGTACTACTAGGTGTAGTACATGATATGGGAGAAGTAGCCTGGAGATCTGACTGTTGTTTTTTATTCTTTCCAAACTCTATCACCAATATTTTCCCATGCAGTTTATATCCATTTACTAGTTGCAATGCTTGATGTGCTATCTCCTCATCTAAAAGAAAAAGAAAAAAAATCAACTTACACAGAGCTTAATAATTCAATTTTATTCCAAGTCTAGTTTAGATTGTTTTGCTTTAGTGTTAAACTGTAGGCTATAAGGTCATATCATTTGATTTTATCAACTTTACACAAACCTCAAATTTGTATAACTCGGCAAGACTAAGTTAATGTCTAACAATAATGACAATAAAACTCAAATAGGATTTTTTTTCAAATAGATGTTTGATGGTGTATTCTGAATCAAAAACACAGGTAAAGAAATATGAATACAGGCAGTATGCTAAAGTAGTACAAGCTATACCTAATTACACATAAGCCTTTATCTTTGATACAGATTATAGGTATTATGAAAACCAAAACTTTTGTTTGTTTCTCCTTTCCTCCTTTTGCCTTTTATATTATTTCTAATATGACATTTAAATTTAATATTTCATTTTTTTAAAAGCTATTTCCTCAGTGGTTGTTCCAGGGCTTACCATACACACCTTAAGTAAACTGGATTGACTAAAGATATACACTAAGTTAATGTCAGTGATATATAGAAATATTATTCCTATATAAACCCATTTCTCTCCCCCAGTTTTTTCTACATTTTTCTTTCAGTTGAGTCAGTGGTTATGGGAATACTTGGATAAATAAGTTTAAGATTTGTAAGCATATAGAAGCTTCAGGTATGAGAATATGTAGTGTACAGTACACATATTCAATTTATGGGTCTTGGGGCTTGGATGTAATAAATAAGAAAGTTATGGATTATGGCCAGGAGTTGTGGAACCATATGTAGACAATGCTATTAGAATGAACCACATTTTGTCTCAGATATATGAACTACAAATTTTCAAATGTGTAGTGTATCTGCTGCTCTGATTAGTAAAACAGTCGTGCATTAAAAGTACTTAGTTCGTAAGCACTTTTATTACATATTTCTTAATTAGTGGATCATATAATGTGAAATTTTTTTTTTCAATTTAAAAGGGGTTCTCACACTTGAAAAGACTGATAAACACTGGTACAGAAGATCTATAAACTTTCAATGAGATACGAAAGACGGCATGGGATTGTGTGAAAAGCTGGGAATGGTGAAACATGTTTATAATCCCAGCAACTTGGGAAGCTGCAGTGGGAGAACTGCAGGTTCAAAGCTAGCCTCAGTAATGTAGTGAAACCTTGTCTCAAAATTAAAAAAAAAAAGGGCTGGGGATGTAGCTCAGTGATAAAGTGCCCCAGTACCAAAAACAAAACAAAACAAAACAAAAAACTGTATGAAAAAAAATGGAGAGGAGCTGGCAGTACTCATGCGTAAGGTTACTTGCTTATAAAAAGGATAGAAGACTATTTATAAATGATGACAGTCCAGTCACAATGAAAGGTACACATTCTACTTAGCACTCCCCCAAAAGACATATTGACTTTTATCATAGAAATCAAAATTGCTGTATTATTCTGGCACCTGGATTAGAACACTGAAACTATGTATTAACATGCAAGTGATATTTAGAAGAATGCATCATCCTTCACTAATTATGAATTAGTATATTATTTTGTAGTCACTTAGTCCTAAAGGAATGGGACATAAGGCAAGTACATGTGTTCTGATCAGAATATCAATATATTACTTAATGAATAATTTTAACTTGGACTAGAAATATCATTGTCAGAAAAAGGAAAATAAATTTTGGTAGGGTAAGAAGAAAATACTAATACTGGGAAAATTGAAGACACAGATATGGTGGTTATACACTGCCAAAAGAGGAGAGGAAGAACAGAAAGGGGGATAGAGGAGCACTAAAAAGATATTTTTCTTACTTCTCATGTGCTGCTGATAAATCACAGAGCTATATCCAAAGAAATAAAAGTACTATATCTCAAGAGGTTATAGTCTCTAGGGAACTGATACTACAACAGTAAGTATGGAGATGAAGTTACTTACTGGGAAATGTGATGAAAGCCTGTCCCCTCATTCGTCCAGTCATCATTTGGAATTGAATTGGAGGTCCCTTTTTCTCTTGGAACCGAGCGAATAATGACACAAGATCTCTTTCAGTCACCCGAGGGCTAAGATTCTTCAGGTATAACACCTAATGTAAATTGAGGATCAACAGAAATATCACATGAGGTAGGTAAGGCAACACTTTCATTATGGTTAGAAATGTTTTCATATAAAATTTATGGATTGAACACATTCATCTAATTTTATTCTCTGCACAAAACTTTCTAAAACTATAGGAACTTTAAAAAAGCAAACACAAACCAAGAAGGTAAGGAGAATAAGGAAAGAAGGCAATGATAACAGTATTCTGGAAACTGGAAAATAACTGGATGTATAGGAAACAACTCAGCACACTCCATAAATCTTCATATTAAACCAGCAGTGGGGGATAAGCCAAGAATCCACATCTCTACTTAAGAATCCTCAAACAGTTCAGAAATTGACAGTTTCAGCTATCTCTGAAAATGGATATGAAGAGATGGGGTTAAAATAAAGTTGGTACACTGAAACCTATTTAAAAACTAATTTGATCTTTAAATACTTCCTTTACAATATGCTACTGGGTAATGGCAATTTGCTGATCCTGGTAGAATACCGTAGGTTCATTGTTGGAATATGAATAATGCCATAACATAACTGAGGATATGAATATTGTTTCTGAAAGCAAGGAGACTAAGAGAAAGAATACATACTTAATGCAGGTCCTCCCTGGTCTTTTCCCGCCATTTGGCTCCTAGAATGCTTGAAGTACCCTCACAAGAAAAATTTGGTTAGAGAAATGCAAATCAAAACTACCCTGAGAGTCTATCTCACTCAAATCACAATGAGAATTATCAAGAGTACAAGTAACAATAAAATGTTGATGAGGATGTGGGGAAAAAGGGAAATTTATGCATTGCTGGTGGGACTACAAATTGGTACAGCCACTCTGGAAAGCTCACTGGGAATGGAACCACCATTTGATCCAGTTGTCTCACTCTTTGGCATATACCCAAAGGACTTAAAATCAGCACACTACAGTTACTCAGATTCAGTGTTTTTAGCAGCTCAATTCACATTAGTTAAACTACAGAACCAACCTTGATGCCCTTCAACAGATGAATGAATAAAGAAAATGTGGTACATATACACAAAAGAATTTTACTCAGCCATAAAGAAGAATGACTTTATGCATTTGACAGTAAATGGGTGGATCTGGAGACTATCATGCTAAGTGAAATAAGCCAATCCCAAAAAACAAAGGCCAAATGTTCTCTCTGATATGTGGATGCTAACACACAACAAGGGGGTAGGGGAAGAACAGATGTTCAGTGGATCAAACAAGGGAATGAAGGGAAGGGAGGGGTGATAGGAATAGGAAAGACAATGGAATGAATCTGACATAACTTTCCTATGTACATATATTAATACACCATAGTTAATCTCCACATCATGTACATCTACAAGACTGGGATCCTATTTAGAATAAGATATACTCCATGTCTGTATAAACATGTCAAAATTGGGCCTACTGTCAAATATTAGTAAAAAGAACAAATTAAAGAAAAAAGAAAGCGTTTGGAACAGACTCCTCTGGGGAACTGATAAACTCCAAGAGGAAAGATGTAAAAATACTGACTTGGGATGGAAAATTTCTCTAACAAATGACACAGCCAGACCATTGTTTTTCTCAGGCTAGGGACCAAACTCAGGACCTGGCAAATGCTATCCAAACACTCTACAACTGAGCTATGTCCCCAGTCTCTCAACTAGAATACCTTAAAATGAAATTCAAAGTTTATATGGGCCATTCACGTTCTTGGATCTCCCAAACAGCTTTTTAGTCCTTATTCATAGATATAAGCATGGATTATCAGGCATCTGAGGGAAAACTTCTAATGTGAAAGACAGAGAACAGAACAAAAAGAAAAGGAAAGAAAGAAAATGGGGAAAATCAGACACCACAGAGGGAGAAAAATATTTCAAAAAATTGTAACTAATACCCTCAGAGAAATAATACAAAATATTCTATCAATTAGAAATGGGATACTATTTTAAAAATCTAAGAGAAGAAAAGAGCTATTTTATGTGATTGAATTTAAGCTGCTAAAACAGGCTATTATGTCTATAATAAACACAGAAGAAAATGAGAAAGGAATCAAATCATGTCACTACGAAACCAAAGCATAGGCTGGGGCTGGGGCTCAGTAGTACAGCACTTGCCTCCCATGTGTGAGGCACTGGGTTCGATCCTCAGCAGCACATAAAAATAAATAAAGATATTTAAAAAAACAACAAAGCAAAATAAGCTAAGCAAAAATGAACCCCAAAGAGGGAGAGCTAAGGGAAAAGAGAAATAAAAGAGCTACAAAACACAAATAAAACAATTAACAATTGGCTACAGCAAGCTTTTCCCTATCAATAATTAAGTATAAATGGATTAAAGCTACCAAAAGACAGAGTGGCCAAATGGGTAAAATAAGCACAATCCAACTTTATGCTAGCTAAGACACTCATTTAGATAAAAGGACACACATCGGCTCAAAATGAAAAGATGTAAACAAAATTTCTATGCAATAGTGAGAGTAGTGGTAGACATATTTATATGACAAAACAGACTTTAAGTCAAAAACCATCACTCAAACAAAGAAGGACATCATTTAATGGATAAAGGGTCAATTCAACAAGAAGATATAAAAATGACAAATATAAATATGTGTGTATGGATGTATATACACCCCAAATCAGAGCACCTAAATAAATGAAACAGTGACTGTAATAGGGGGAAATATAATCAGCATCACAATAACAGTAGGAGATTTCAATATCCCACTTTCAATAATGGGACAGAATACCTAGATATAAGATCAATAAAGAGAACTGAGGGCTGGGGTATAGATCAATGGTGGAATGGTTGCCTAGATTCACGAGGATATTAGGTTCCATCCCTAGCACCAGAAACACATATAAAAACTAATAAAGAAACAGAGGACTTGAACAACAATTAAGGTCAAATGGTTCTAACATGTATGTACAGAATATTCCACACACTCCCAATAGAATATACATTCTTCTTAAGTGCATAAGAAATACTTACCAGGACAGGTCACATGTAATATCACAGAACAAGTCTTAACAAATTTCAAAAGTCTGAAATAAAACTAAGTATCTTTTTGGATTGCAATGGAATGCAACTATAAATCAATAGCAGAGGAAAACTGGAAAATTACAAATATGTAGAAATTAAATATACATGTTCTTAATGATCATTGGGTCAAACAAGAAGTCAAGAGATATTAGGACATATTTTGAGATAAAGTGAAAGTACAATATATCAAAACTTACAGGATGCAGTAAAAGCAGTGCCAAGCTGGAATTTTATAATGATACATATCTAAATTAAAGAAAGATCTCAAATAAACAACCTAATTCTACACCTCAAGGAAGTAGAAAAGGAAGA
This sequence comes from Sciurus vulgaris, assembly GCF_902686455.1. NCBI lineage: Eukaryota > Metazoa > Chordata > Mammalia > Rodentia > Sciuridae > Sciurus > Sciurus vulgaris. The sequence continues at coordinate 44,049,276 of NC_136471.1, read as the reverse complement.
AATGACCAAGACTAAACAAAGCAGAAGAAGAGAGATAATAAAGTTTAAAGTGGAAGTGAATGAAATAGAGAACTGAAAAAACATCAATAAGCTAAAACTTGTTTTGAACTGACAACATTGGCAATCATTTAGCAGACTAAGAAAAAATTCAATTCACAATAGCCTCGAAAAAAATAAAATACTTGGGAATCAATCTCACAAAAGAGGTGAAAGACCTCTACAATGAGAACTATACAACACTAAAGAAAGAAATTAAAGAAAACCTTAGAAGATGGAAAGATCTCCCATGTTCTTGGATAGGAAGAATTAATATTGTCAAAATGGGCATACTACCTAAAGTGCTATACAGATTCAATGCAATTCCAATTAAAATCCCAATGACGTACCTTACAGAAATAGAGCAAGCAATTATGAAATTCATCTGGAAGAATAAGAAACCCAGAATAGCTAAAGCAATCCTTAGCAGGAAGAGTGAAACAGGGGGTATTGCAATACCAGATCTTCAACTTTATTACAAAGCAATAGTAACAAAAACGGCATGGTATTGGTACCAAAATAGACAGGTAGATCAATGGTACAGAATAGAAGACACGGACACAAACCCAAATAAATACAATTTTCTCATACTAGACAAAGGGGCCAAAAATATGCAATGGAGAAAAGATAGCCTCTTCAACAAATGGTGCTGGGAGAATTGGAAATCCATATGCAACAGAATGAAACTAAACCCATATCTCTCACCATGCACGAAACTAAACTCAAAATGGATTAAGGACCTCGGAATCAGACCAGAGACCCTGCAGATTATAGAAGAAAAAGTAGGTCCAAATCTTCACCTTGTTGGTCTAGGACCAGACTTCCTTAACAGGACTCCCATAGCACAAGAAATAAAAGCTAGAATCAACCACTGGGATAGATTCAAACTAAAAAGCTTTCTCTCAGCAAAGGAAACTATCAGCAATGCGAAGAAAGAGCCTACAGAGTGGGAGAATATCTTTGCCAATCATACTTCAGATAGAGCACTAATCTCCAGAATCTATAAAGAACTCAAAAAACTCTACTCCAAGAATTCAAATAATCCAGTCAACAAATGGGCTAAGGAAATGAATAGACACTTCACAGAAGATCTACAAGCAATCAACAAACATATGGAAAAATGTTCAACATCTCTAGTAATAAGAGAAATGCAAATCAAAACCACCCTAAGATTCCATCTCACCCCAATTAGAATGGCGATTATCAAGAATACGAGCAACAACAGGTGTTGGCGAGGATGTGGGGAGAAAGGTACACTCATACACTGCTGGTGGGGCTGCAAATTAGTGCAGCCACTCTGGAAAGCAGTGTGGAGATTCCTTAGAAAACTTGGAATGGACCCTCCATTTGACCCAGCTATCCCACTCCTTGGCCTATACCCAAAGGACTTCAAATCTGCATACTACAGAGATACAGCCACATCAATGTTCATAGTTGCTCAATTCACAATAGCCAGACTGTGGAACCAACCTAGATGCCCTTCAATTGATGAGTGGATAAAGAAACTGTGGTATATATATACAATGGAATATTACTCAGCCATAAAGAATGATAAAATTATGGCATTTGCAGGCAAATGGATGAAATTGGAGAATATCATGCTAAGTGAGATAAGCCAATCTCAAAAAGCCAAAGGACGAATGATATCGCTAATAAGTGGAGGATGACACATAATGGGGGGGAGGGACGGGTTAGTGTTAGGGTTAGAGTTAGGGTTAGGGAGGGGGGCAAGTATGGAGGAAGGAAGTACTGTATAGAGGGTAAAGAGGGGTGGGAGGGGTGGGGGGAAGGGAAAAAATAACAGAATGAATCAAACAACATTACTCTATGTAAATTTATGATTACACAAATGGTATGCCTTTACGCCATGTACAAACAGAGAAACAACATGTATCCCATTTGTTTACAATAAAAAAAAAGAAAAAATTCAAATAAAAGAAAATAAGAAATGAAAGGGAACACATTACAACTAATATCACAAATTAAAGGGTTTATAAGAAATGACTATGAACAATTACAGAACAACAAACTGGATAACATAGAAGGATAAATTCCAAGAAAAAAAACTACCAAGATTGAATCATAAACAAATTGAAAACTGAACTAGATCAGTAATAAGTTAGATTAGTTCAATAATAAAAAAAATTCCTAACAAAAAAAGCCCAGGCCAGATGGTTTCACTGGTGAGTTTTATCAAATGTTTAAAGAAATAATGTGAATTCTTCCCAAACACTCACAAAAAATTGAAGCGGAGGGAATACTTCTGAACTCACTCTATGAGACCAGAATCACCCTGAAACCCACAGAGAAAACAACAGTGTAAGAAAAGCACAGGTCAATGAACATAGGTGCAAAAATCCTCAAAAAAAAAAAAAAAAACCTACTAAAGTGAATTCAACAGCACATTTAAAATATCATACACCATGACCACATGGGATATATTCATGGGTTGCAAGGATGGTTCAACCTACCAAAGCCCATCAGTGTGATACTGCCCATTAACAAAACAAAAGAGTTTTTAAAAAGTCACATGATTATCTTGAGATGCAGACAAAACATGTCAAAATTCAACAACTGTTTCATGATAAAAACTCTCTAAAAACTAGTAATAGAAGGAAATTATCTCAACAAAATTAAAGCAATTTATGGAAAGCCCATAACAAACACCACATTCAAAAATGAAACACAGAAGATCAAGAACAAGGTAAGGGGCTATGGTTGTGGTTCAGTGGTAGAGCACTTGCCTAGCACATGTAAGGCACTGGGTTTGAACCTCAGCACCACATAAAAATAAATAAATAAAATAAAGGTACTTAAAAAATCACTTGTTAAAAAAAGAACAAGATCAGAATCCCTTATCTTGCTACTTTTATCCAATATAGTACTGGAAGTTTTATCCAGAGTCAATTAATCAATACAAATTAAATAAATGCATCCAAATGAGAAAGAAAGAAAATTGTATCTGTTCACAGATGAACTGATCATACACATAAAAAACACTAGAGACTCAACAAACATTTAGAATAAACAAATTCAGTAAAGTAGGAGGATACAAAGTTAACACAGAAAATCAGTTGTACTTTTTTTTTCTTGTACTTTTTTTTCTTTTTGCAATGTTGGGGATCAAACCCCCGGTTTTTTACATACTAGGTCAGTACTGTATCACTGAGCTAAACCCTCACCCACAGTTGTGTTTCTATATACTAACAATGAACAATACTAAGAAGAAATTAAGAAAACATGTGTAACAGCATCAAAAAAGAATACTGAGGAATTAATTTAACCAAGGAGGTGAAAGACTTATACACTGAAAACAGCAAAATGTTATAGAAATAAAGGAGATACAAATTAAATGGAAAGATGCCCTATGTTCATAGAAACACTATTTTTCAAATAGTCATACTACCAAAGTGATTTGTAGAAATTTCTATCAGAATTTCAATGCCATTTTAAACAGAAACAGAAAAAAAAAATTCCAAAATTCATACAGAGCTACAAATGTTCCCAAAGAGCCTAAATAATCTTGAGAAAAAACATATCTAGAGACCTCACAGTTTCTTAATTCAAGATATATCACAAAGTTACTGTAATCAAAACAGTATGATAATGGCATAAACAGATCTATAGACCGATGGAACAGAATAGAGAACCTAGAAATTTCTGCATCTATAGTAAACTGATCTTCAACAAGTATGCCAAGAACATAAATTGAGGCAAATATAGTTTTTTCAACAAAATGTAAAGAAAACTAGATATTCATATGCAAATTTATAAAATAAGTTCCTTATACCATATAATCAAGTCAAAATGGATTAAATATGTAAATGTAACACCAGAAAATTATAAAATTCCTAGAAAAAAACCCAGAAAGTAAAAACTTCCTAACACTTATCTTAGCAGTGATTTCAATATGATGCAGCAAAAGCAAAAACAGACAAGTAGAACTATATCAAACTAAAACAGTTCTGCAAGGGGCTGGGGTTATGGTTCATTGGTAGAGTGCTTGCCTGGCATGTGTGAGGCACTGGGTTTGATCCTCAGCACCACATATAAATAAATCAAATAAAGTAAAAATAAAGGTCCATCAACAACTAAAAAAAATAAGAAAAAAGTCCTGCAAAGCAAAGGAAACAATAGAGTGAAAAAGCAGTCTATTAGATAGGAAAATATATTTGCTAAACATACAAGGGGTTAAAATCCAATATATATAAGGAACTCCTGCAACTCAATAGCATAAAACAAAATAACACAAATAAATATGGGCAAAATACTTAAAAACATATTCTCTAAAGAAGACATAAAATGACTAATGGATATATGAAAAGATTCTCAATATTATTAATCACCATAGATATGCAAATCAAAACTACAAGGAGGTTATCACCTTACACCTATTGAGATGGTCACTACTTTAAAAAACCTACAGAATAGTAAGTGCTGGGAAGGATATAGAGAAAGTGGAACCCTTGCACACTGTTGAAGGGAATATAAGATAGTGCACCTGCAGTAGAGAACAATATGGAAGTTCCTCTGAAAAACAAAAAATATAACTATCATATAATCCAACAATCCCATTTCTTCTTATTTATGCAAAGGAGTTGAAATCAGGATCTCAAATAGATATACACACTCCCATGTTCACTGCTGCTGTATTCACAATAGCCAAGAGGTGGGTATAATCTCAATGTTCACTGAAAAATGGATAAGGAAAAAGTGGCATATACATACAATGGAGTATTTTTCAGCCTTAAAAATAAGAAAACCCTGTCATATGCTATAACACAAACAAACCTTAAGGATTATATGTTAAGAGAACTAAGCCCCTCACAGATGGAAAAATATTGCCTGATTCTACTTTTATAAAGTACAAAAAGTAGTCAAACTCAGAGTAGAAAACAGAATGGTGGTTGCTAGGAGATAGAAGGGGGAAATGAGGAGTTGAGCACAATGGATATAAAGTTTCATTAATGCAAGATAAAAAAGTTTTCTAGATTTGTTGCATGACATTATGCTTATAATTAACAATACTGTATTAGACACTTAAAATTTGTTAAAAGGGTAGATTCATTGTGTCTTTAAACCCAATAAAAAGAAGATGGAGAAAAAATATTTTATATATTTACCATTAATTATACCCTTTTTTAAGATTAAAGGAATAAGGAAGAATTCAGACAGGAACAGTAAAAGCAAATAGCTAAAAAGGGAAACAACTTACATGATATAACCACTAAAATGTATGAATAAATATATATGAATAAACATATTAAATAATGCTAACAAGCGGAATCTTTATCTGAAATTTTTTGGATTTTTTTGATTTTTATAGACTGCATTTTGATTCATTATAAATAGGATACAACTTTTTGTTTCTATGGTTGTGCATGATATAGATTCATACCATTCCTATAATCATACATATACATAGGGTAGGGTAATGATGTCTGTCTCATTCTACCACCTTTCATATACCCCCATCCCCTCCTCCCTCTCATTTCCCTCTACTTAATCTAAAGTTCCTCCTTCTCTCACTTCCCATCCTCCCTACCCCCATTATGTATTATGATTTACTTATCAGGGAAAACATTTGGCCTTTGGTTTTTTTGGGATTGATTTAATTTCACTTAGCATGGTATTCTCCAACTCCAACTATTTACCTGCAAATGCCATAATATTATTATTCTTTATTGCTGAATAATATTCTGTTGTGTATATATACCAGTTTCTTTATCCATTCATCTGTTTAAGGGCATCTATGTTGGTTCCACAATCTAGCTATTGTGAACTGAGCTGCTATAAACATTGATGTGGCTGCGTCACTGCAGTATGCTAATTTTAAGTCTTCTGGTTATAAACAAGAGTGGGATAACTGGGTCAAAAGGTGGGTCCATTCCAGAGTGGCTGCACCAGTTTGCAACTCCACCAGCAATGTAAAAGTGTACCTATTTCCCCACATCCATGCCAACACCTATTACTGTTTGTTTCTTGATAACAGCCATTCTAATTAAGATGAAATTTTAGAGTAGCTTTAATTTGCATTTCTCTAATTACTAGAGATGTTGAACACTTCCTCATATATTTGTTAATCGCCTGTACATCTTCTGTAAAGTGAACGGCATGTAAATGGCATGGTACTGGCACCAAAATAGGCAGACCAATGGTACTCAATAGAAGACACAGAGACAAACCCACAAAAGTACAGTTACCTCATACTAGACAAAGGAGCCAAAAGCATACAATGGAGAAAAGATAGTCTATTCAACAAATGGTACTGGGAAAACTGGAAATCCATATGCAGGTAAAATGAAATTAAACTTCTATCTCTCACCCTGCACAAAACTCAACTCAAAATGGATCAAGGACTTAGGAATTAGACCAGAGACTCTGCACCAAATAGAAGAAAAAGTAGGCCTGAATCTTCATCATGTTGGCTTAGGACCAGACTTCCTTAACAAGATTCCCAAAGCATAAGAAATCAAAGCAAGAATCAGTAAGTGGGATGGATTAAAACTAAAAAGCTTTTTCTCAGCAAAGGATACAATAAATAATGTGAAAAGAGAACCTACAGAGTGGGAGAAAATCTCTTCCACATGCATTTCAGAGAGAGCACTAATCTTCAAAATTAATAAAGAACTTACAAAAGTTTACATCCAAAATACAAAGAACCCAATAAATAAATGGGTCAAGGAACTGGACATTTTGTCTGAAAAATTTAAATACCTGGATGTTAACATTTAGCATTTATGTTTGTATCTTAAAGGTAAGGCCATAGAATAATTGACTTGTGATTCATTTCAATAATTTCAGGTGAACTTACATATTGGCTTTCAAATACTTATACTTATTTGGCATCACCAAATTAAATAACTACAGAAAGAAGTATGTGAAAACATACTCCAAGTTTCTCTCCCATTAGGAAAGATCCGTACTAAGTATGTTCCCCTTGACATGAAAATTAAAAAAAAAAAAAGGGCTTCTGGTCTATGTAGCTCTGTCAGTTCTTGCTTGGATGCATGCTCCGCACTACAAAATATACATATACACAAATACATACCTATATACATGTGTGCATGTATGTGCATAGCCACAACATGCATACATATTGATATGTGTGTGCATATATTTACATATATATGATATTCCAAAGATACTGCTAGGCTCCAAAACAAGATAAACATACCTGTGAAACAAAAAGAAAATCTCCAAGCAATAATAGAGGATGAAGTTATTCCTGGTATGCCTATACAATGTATTGTTTTGTTTGTTTTGAACTTTAACATACAGTATAAATGACATTATATTGTATGCATTTTCTGCAGCTACCTTTTAAAGAATCCATATAAAAGTCAGTTTTAGAACAGTTCTAGATTAACAGAAAAATTGAAAAGATAATAGAAAGCTCCCATATACCCCACACCCAGTTTCCCCTACTATTAATCTTACATTAGTATGTTACATTTGTTATAATTAACAAACTAGCATTGATACATTATGATTAAAGAAAGTCCATAGTTTATTTGGATTTCCTTCATTTATATGTAAATGTCATTTCCTGTTTCAGGATCTCATATAGTTGATCAAGTCAAATGAATTGATGCTCCTCTTGGCTCTGTCAGTTTTTCAGATTTTTCTTGTGTTATAATGATTTTGATAGTTTGAGGGAGAACTGCTATTTTATAGGATGCCCCACTATAGAATTTTTCTGTTTTTTTTTTTTCATTGTTAGACTAGACTTATGAGTTATTGGGAGGAAGACAACAGAGGAAAAGTACAGTTTTGTTCACCTATCAGGCACACATACTATCAACACTGATATATGATTGTTGATGTCATAAATGTCAAGTGGCTAAGGAAGTGTTTGTCAGATTTATCCATTATAAAATTACATTTTCTGACTTTTTATATTGTATTCTTTGGAAACAAGTTGCTATGAGAAATTAAAAACTAAGTAGTAAGTAGTTATGATACCCCTACTGGAGGTAAAGTATTTGCGTAAATTATTTGAAATTTCTTTTCACAAGAGATTGATCTCATCACCTCCATTTAATTTATTTTCTCAATCACTTATTTTTATCACTTGAACTCATGGATATTTTATACTTTGAATTATTATACAACATTAATTTACTTTGTTGCACAAATAGTTCTAGCTTTGATCATGGGAAGTTCTTTAATAGGCTTCTGCATTCCTTTGATGTACTCCCCAGCAAGGGTTTTATGCTGTTGTTCTTTTTAGTACTTCTTTACTTTCTGACACTACAAGATGCACAAGACTCATCCTGTATACTTCTTGCCCGAGTACTAGGAGCAGCCATCTCTCCAAGGATTCTTGGTTCCTTTTATTAGAGAATGATCTTAAAAGCCAATAGTAATTCTGAGAAAGCTCACTGCTACTGCAGTGTCCTTTCAGTTGGGCTTGCTTGGCCCACAGAGCAAAAATATGTGTTTATATAACTCTCTATATACATATAAATATTTCCGTATATAACTATCAATATCTATATTAAGTTAAATGACAGTTCATATTGATGTCCCAAACAATAAAACCATTACCACATGGATCATTCTAGCATCCTCCCTTCACTTATCTGTAAATTTCAAAGTGAAAAACCTGGCTCCCACCATCTCTCATCCATTTACTTAATTGTTCCACTCAATTATGCATGTAACAGCATCAGCATTGCTAATAAGTGCTCCGACTGGATCTTATTAACTAGGTTACAATGCTTATGTGCAGTTCTGTTTGCCTTCAGGTTTCCAGACTACATTTCCCAAGATACTCAGGTCAGCACCCTTTCCCCCAACCCTTCAATAAGGTTGTTTCACACATATGTAATACAATTAGATTATCTTTTCACAGTCTGCATTTTTCCTGAGATACCTCAAACTCCAAAATAATTTTTAAATACTTGTACACATTAAGAATCACTCTTTATACTCTACAGTTTTAGGAGTTTTGGCAAGTGCATGTTTTGCCTCCACCATAGTGTATCATGCACAATAATTTTACTCCACTAGAAATCCCCCATGCTTCACATACTGCTTCCCCTTTCTCCTTAAACTCTTGGCACTCACTTATCACTTTGGTGCCTCTAGAGTTTTGTACTTTCCAGAATATCATATAATGAAATCATACAATGTATATAGTCTTTCTAAGCTAGTTTCTTTCATTTATTGATATGCATCTAAACTTCTTCTATGTCTACGTGTCTTGACAGTACATTTCTTTTTTAGTGCTGGATTACATTCCACTGTATAGATGTACCATAGGTGACTGTATCCATTCACCTATTGGAGAACATCTGGATTGCTTCTAGTTTTTGGAAATTAAGAATAAAGCTTTTAATAAGCCAGTTTTTGTGTACACATAGGGTTTTATTTTCAAATCTACTGGATAAATACTAGGAGTGCAGGGTAATATGATAAAACAATGATTTGTTTTATAAGAGACTGCCAAATCATCTTTCTAAGACGTTGTACAATTTTACAATCCCACCAGCAATGAACAGGATTTGGTATTGTTAGTTTTAATGTCTATTTTAACCATTATAGTAGGTGTGTAATGATTATCTATTGTTCTTTCGCAATTTCTTGATGACATATTCTGATGAGCTTCTTTTCATGGGCCTATTTGCCATGTATGTATCTTCTTTGATGAGGTGTCTTTATCTTTTGCCCATTTATAAGTTGAGTTGTTCATTTTATTACTGTTGAATTTTAGGATTTTAGTGCATATTTTGGATACAAGTCATTTATTAGACGTGTTTTGCAAATATTTTCATCTAGTCTGTCACATGTCTTGATACTCTTAAGTATCTTTCATGTACAAGTCTATAATTTGAATAAAGTAAATTTACCTATTTTTTCTTACATAAATTGTGTTTTTGGTGTAATACCTTAAAATGCATTTCCAAGCAAAAAGTCACTTAGATTTGCTGCTGTTTACTTCTAGAAGTTTTGTAATATTGTGTTCTACATTTAGGTCTATGGCCCATTTTGAATTAATTTTCATTAAGGTTGAAAGGTTTATGTCTCTTTATTTATTGCACGTGAATATCCAGTTGTTCTGGCACCATTTGTTGAAAAGACTTTCCTTTTTCCATTTAATTATCTTTGACAAAGATCAGTTCACTACCCTTGTGAGGGTTTAATTTTGGGGATCTCTATTCTGCTCCTCTGATTTACAGTAAGTCTTGTAAGTCATTACATAATGTCTATCCTCCAACTTGGTTTTTGTTTTTTTAGCATTGTGTTGGATATTCTTGATCTTTTGTATTGTCATAAAAAAAAATTAGAATCAGTTTGTTAATGTCCACAAAACAGCTTGCCAGGATTTTGATGGAACTGTGTGGAATCTATAGATTAATTTGGAAAAAATGGATATATTAACTATACTAGTCTTTTAATCTGTGAATGTTAAATACCTCTGCATTTACTTTGATCTTTTAAAATTTTTTCAGAGTTTTACACTTTTCTGCATATAAATTCTATATATATTCTGTCAAATTTATACCTAAGTCTTTCATTCTTTTTGGTGCTATTATAAAGTGTTGTTTTTAAATATCAAATTCCAATTATTAATTTCTGTTACATAGGAAAACAATTGACTTTTGTATATAAACCTGCATCTTCCAACCAATATTCACTTACCAGTTTCAAGTTTTTGTCAATTCTTTGATTTTCTACAGATAAGAGATGTTGCCTGTGTGTAAAGTCAGTTTTATTTTTTCCTTTGCCAATCCACACATTTAAAATTTTTTTGTCTTATTTCACTAGCTAGTGTTTCCTATACAATGTCAAAAAGAGGTGGAGAGTGGAAACATTCTTGCCTCCTTCCTGAGAGAAAGGAGAAAACATTAAGTTTCTCATTATTAATGATATTATCTACAAGTATTATAGATATTCTTTATCAACTTGAGGATGTTCTCCTCTACCCTGGTTTGCTGAGTTTTTAATTATAAATGGAGGTTAAGATTTTTAAACACACACATACACAAACACATATATGATACACACATATACATACATACACACATATTGCATTCTTCCTCACTATCCCTTATATTGCTGTTATTCATCTCACTTTATCCATATGCTAAAATCATCCAAAACATTGTTATAATTACTTTGAAAAGTTAATTATGTACTTTTAAAATGAGAAAATAAAAAGATTTTATTTAACTTTCATGTATTCCTTCTCTTATGCTCTTTCTTTATGCAGATATGAGTTATTGATTTGTACCATTTTCCTTCTCTTTGGAGAATATTTTTTGGTGACAAATTCCCTGTTTTTGTCTGAGAAATTCTTTAGTAATTTTCCTTCACTTTTGAAGGTTCATTTTTCTGGATACAGAATTCTAGGTGGGTGAGTATTCCACCCCTCTCAATACTAATATTTCTTGCCTGATGAGAAGTCTTATAAAATTCTAACCTTTGTTCCTATATAGGTAAAAAGTTTATTTTCTCTGGCTCTTTTGAAACTTTCTTTTCTGTCTTTGGTTTTCTGTAGTTTGAACAAGTTATGCTTAGGAGTAGTTTTTGATATTTATCCTGCCTGATGTTTTCTAATTTCCTGGATTTGTGGTTTACTGTCTGCCATTAGTTTCAGAAAATTTTCAGTCATTATGACTCCAAAATTTTCTCTTTATTTTTCTCTTTTTCTCTTGGCATTCCAATGAGGCATATGCTACTCCTTTTGGAATCGTCCCACAGTTCTTACATATTGTGTTCCATTTGTTCTATTCTTTTTTTCCTTTGTAATCCAGCTTGGGCAGTTTCTACTGCCCATGTCTGCAAGCTTACTGTTTCTTTCCTTTCTCATTTTCAACCTACTCATGAGTCTATCAAAGGGCTCTTCATTTTAGTTGCAGTGTTTTATTTCTAGCACCCCCTTTTGATTCTTTGAGTTTCTACCTTTCTACTTCCATTAGTCATCTGCTCTTGCATACTCTCTAGTTTTGCAAATAGATTCCTTACTATACTAATCATAGATATTTTAAATTTTATATCTGCTAATTCAAAAACCTGTGTCAGGGCTGGGATTGTGGCTCGGTGGTAGAACACTCCGCTAGCATATGTGAGGCACTGGGTTCTATCCCCTGAGCAACACATAAAAATAAATAAAGGTATTGTGTCCATCTACAACTTAAAAATATTTTTAAAAAACTTGTGTCGTATCTGAGTTTGGTTTGCATACTTATTTTATCTCCTCAAGTATGTGATATTTCTTTAAGCATGCTTTATAATTTGTGGGGAGAAGGGGGCTGGAAAGCCAGATATGAATTATCAAGTAATAGGAGTTAGTCTATAGGACCACTGGAAGTAAAAGTCATTAAAACATGGGGATCACTTTAGATTTCAATTGCCAGGGATTTATCACTCCCACAATACTCTGTATTCTACCTCCAGTAATTTGTCAGTTATTGCTTATCTGTTCCTATCAGTTTATGGTTCCAGTGTCTTCTATTCCTATAAGCAGATATGGGATGTGATTTCCTATAATTGTCTGTCTCCCTAGATTTCAGAGTCATAGTTTTGCCCTATGACTGATTTTCTGATGAGTCCAGGAGAAGTGATTGATTTTTAGTTCATTAAGCTATTTCTTCTTGCAAGAGTCTAACATTTTTTTGTAAGTTTCCTGTAATTCTATTTTATTAATTCTCTATTGTATAGTATTCATTTTGTGAATATACCCTCTTAATCCATTGTCCAAATGATGAGCATGTATGTTATTTGTAAATGATGCTATAAGTACCCTTGTGAAATCTATTGTTCATGTGCAAGAGTTTTTCTACAATAGATGGCCTAGAAGTATGACTGCTGACTGATAGTGTTGGAGTGTCTTCAATTTTACTAGTTATTGTCATGGTGTTCTTTTGTCATTCTTGTCGTTCTTTTTAGATATATACAACAGTAGAGTGTATTTTGACATATTGTCTTGGTGTTTTTGAAAGGGGGTGTACACATTTATATTCTGTCAATGGTATTTCAGAATTCTTATTCCACATGTTCACCAACATGTGGAATTTTCATGTCTTTAAAGTGTATGCCAATATACTATTAAATGGTATTTATCATTTTTGTATACCTTTGTTTATTTTTATGCAGTGCTGAGGATTGAACCCAGTGCCTCACACATGCTAGACAAGCACTCTACCATAAGCTACAACCACAGCCCATCATTTTATTTTGCATTTTCTTGATTACTAATGAGTCTTCTTAAATTTATTGGCCACTCAATTTTCCCCTCTGTTAATTGCCTGTTTATATATTCTGCCCATTTTTAATAGGCTGTGTGTTTCTCACTGATTTGTAGAGAAGAGTTTCCTTAAAATGACTCAGAAAAAGCACAAAGCAACAGAAAAAAATAACAATAATTAGATAACATTAAAATGAAAGTCAACAAAAGACACCACAAACAATATCAAAAAGGTAAGCTACTTACTGCGAGAAGATATTTACTAAATCAAGTATTTGTGTCTAGAATTTTAAAATAATCCCTATAAATAAATATGGAAAAATGAACAAAGGATGGGCAAAAGAATGGAAAAGCTAACTCAGAGGGTTGATGAAGGTCTAATGTATGAATAAAAGTAAAACTTCACTGGAAATCAGGAACATGCAAATTAAAATAATGAGATATCATTTCAAACCTAGTAGCCTAGCAAAATTAAAAGTCTAATACTATAAAGTCTTTGCAAAGATGTGAAGGGGAATCTCTGAAATCCTGCTTGAAGATATGCATATCCTGTATTATAGTAATTCCACTCCTAGGTAATAATGTAGAACAGTAACTCTTAAAATGTCACTCTCAGACCAGCAGCATCAATATCTCCTGGGAACTTGTTGGAAATATAAATTTTCATGCCAGAGCTATTGAGTCAAAAATTCTGGGGGTGAAGCCAGCAATCTGTGTTTTAGTAAGTCCTTTAGGTGATTCTGATGCACACCAACAACGTGAGAACCACTGCAACTGAGTGACACTTGTGCAACTTTTTTGACTGAGAGCTACAGGAAGAACCTTATTTTACATCATGGCTCACACACATCTCTACCTCTCTCCCTCTTGCTTGCTCTCATTATTTCTCTCTAAGAACACACACACACACAACAAAATAAAAGTTTTAAGAAATTATTCTAACTGCATAGGTCATATTTTGTTTAAGAATCTGTTTAAGAAATTGTTTTAAGAAATTATTCTAATGGCATGGGTCATATTTTGTTATTTTGCATTATATTTTACTTGATTTAAAAAAGAAATTGATCGTAACCTACTAATTTTAATCTAAGTTTGAAAAACACTGTCACTGAGAATCTCTTGCATATGTAAAATGAGAGATGCACAACATTTTTTACAGAACTATCTGTAATAGCAAACTAATCAAATGGACAAATTGTCAGGAAAATGGATAAATGAATTTTAGTATATTTCTACAATGTAATACTAAATCATTCCTCGTATCATTAGAAATAAATTTGAAAAACATTGCACATATTGAGTCAAAAAACAAGATATATAAAGATATATAGTGTATGACTTTGTCTATGTAGTCTTAAAATATATAAAACTATATGTTGTGCATGAATACAGATGTTCTTTGACTTACAATGGGGTTATGTACCAATAAACCCATTGTAAGTTGAAAATATCTTAATTTAAAGATGCATTCAATATACGTAAACTGTGGAACATTATAACTTAGCAAAACAGTTCACTGTAGAGTAATCAGTTGTTTCCCCTTATGATTGCATGGTTGACGGTGCTGCAGCTTGCTGTGACTGCCCAGCATCACAAGAGGGTACTGTACTATATATCAATAGCTTAGGGGAAAAAACAAAACTCAAAATTCAAAGTACAGTTTCTATTGAATGCCCACTGCTTTCACATAGTCTTAATGTCAAAAATCATAAGTTGAGCCATCATAAGTCAGAAACCATCTATATATAGATACATAACAAAGACATAAGAATGTTCACAGGAATGGAAATAGCAAATTCAGGATAGTAATTATCTGGAAAGGTGAATGGGATTGGTAAGGGATACATGGAAGTCTTCAGGTGTATCTATAATGCTTCAGTTTTTTTGATTAACAAAATATGGAAACTATTAAGACTTGATAAATATGGCTGCTAGGTACACAGGTGTTTGCTATATTATTTTATATGACCTTTAATAAATTAAATAAAAATCAAGCTACCCTTGAACAAATAGCAAAAACATTAGGAATTCAAACACTAAAACAAAAGTACTTTAATGTCCCTCATCCACAATGGCTTTAAAAAAAAATCAGGAACAGTCAGAAACTGGCATTATTCTTTTGTTTTATATCTTGAATTAGACACAGTATAGTAATCCTTTAAGGGCTTGTGTTGTCTTATTGGATAACATGGTAATGAGTTTTCCATTTCAGATATTACATATACATACCATGGACATGAAATAATGATTTGATCTGTAAAACAAGGATAATACATAATGTTAATTTGTTGCCAATTTCTCAAAGCTCAGAGGATCTATGTTTTCATTTTGCTTCTTCTCTTAAAGAAACTTAAGTCATTTGTCACATGGAAGTCAGGCAGAGCATTCTGGAAAACTCACATGTTAACCAACAGTTAACTCTACTTACAACCAGGTGGTCAATTATTATTGACTAATTCCAGAAGCATCATGGCTACCAGTTATGGTGGTCCTATGAATAATACTTGATTATTACTAGTCTAGCAAATTAGAGGTTACTTTTCCTTCAATTAAGGGCTTCTAATGGGCAGGACTAGCATGTCATAAAGATTTTGTTAAAATTCTAAGGGTAGTTTAGGACCTAAGAGAAGCGTAAAGAACATCATGGGAAATATGCTACTTATATACTATGCAGAGAATGAATAGTCAAGGTCAAGGATAAACACAATCACTATGCCTATGTCATGATCTTTGATATAATCAAACCTAATTTTAAAATATTATTTTGGAAGAGGTAAATAAAAATGAAAACAACCCATGTTGTTTTTCTTGGTTTGGCCTATACCTTGTTTGGTTCCCCTGGATTATATGAAGAAAACATAGGAATTTCTCGGATCTCTTCCTCTGACAAACGATTTCTCTGGATCTCATCTTCTGGGACAAATTCTATTGGCTGCGTCAGCTTCTTAGGCCCAGTCCAACACTGCTCAGGTGAAAAATCAATAACTTTTGTCACATGGAGACTGGGACCTTTACCCTGTGCTGCCTGTTTTCCCTTGTCCTGGAGTAATGACGGGTTCTCAGCTGTGTCACTATCACCCACTGATGTGGCTGAGACCAGTGAGTGGGAAGCAAAGGGTTCACCTCTCATAAGTTGGAACTCTTCAAGACGTTTTTTCATTATCATCTCTTGGTAAAAACATTCCAGGTTGTTCATGGGATCACCTTTGTTCTTCTTTTGGGGTTCATCTGGATCAAGACAAAGAGATAGGGAAGTTCTACAAAGCCTACCAGCACAATCTTTAACAAACAAAAATTAAAACATGGATCTCCAATACAGAAATTCTGCTGGGAAAGTCTTTACAACCTGTGAGAAATGACAATGGTATATAACTATATCTTATTACAGTGCATCTCAAGCAAGGCCAGAATGATGGCCAGGCAAGTGAGGCACCTAGGACTCTCAGGAACATGCAAGTATATGCACCTCTAACTGATGTTTGAAAAATATAATGAGTATGGCATTATTACACTTAACTAAATTGAAACAATTCCTCATTATCATCAAATACTGAGTTCATATGTAAATTTCCTTGATTATTTCAAAGATTTTTTTTTGTACTTGGTTATTTAATTCAGGATCTAAATCAGTCTTTGGATGTTATAACTCTTAAATCTCTTTCTAAAACAGTGCTCCTTCCTTTCCATCTCTCTAGCTTATTTTCTATTCCTTTCATTAATTTAGTAGAGAAATTCTATTTGTTCTGTGAACAAATGTAAGTTTCCTGATGGTGTTCACTTGTTCCTCAAGTTCCTCTATTTCTGGGCAGTTAAATCTAGAAGTATGCTATGTAATACAGGAGCCACTGGCCACATGCGTCTATTTAAGTTTTTAGTACCAATTCCTCAGTGAAACTGAGCACATTTCAAATGTTCAATAGCTACAGTGTGGCTAGTGTATACTATATTAGACATAATAGACAAAGACCATTTACATAATAAGAGAACATTGCACTGAACAGTGCTGATCTCAATGTTTGATTAGGTTTATGTTCAGTATTCCTTAGGCAAGAATCTCTTACAGATAGATGTGTCCTTTCTATTTCATTACATCATAAGGCACATAATGTTTGGTGGCTCCAATTTTAGTCATGCTGAACTTAATCAGTGGATTTAGATAGTGTTAGTCATATACCTCCATTATGAAGTTCTTACATTCACCTTTTACCTAATGAGTTTTATATCCATTGATGACTACTGCCTAGATCTATTAATTTATTAAGAGTTGCAAAATGGGGCTTTCCTAATTCTATTACTGCTTTTGTGTTTATTATCTGGAATTCTATATTCAACTTATCATCATCAACTATTTGGTTTCCCTAAATATAGTTCATATAGGAAGGATAAATGCTCAATTCTCATTATTTATCAATTATGAAACTATCTTAGAAATGTCTAATAGTTGTCAATGGTTACTTTTAGTATAATTATAAACTTTATTTAAATAGTCACTATTCTTTTTAGTAGTCAAATTATCCTACTTAAGACCAATGGGAGTTCCTGCAAATCAGCTCCTGTATTGCCTCCTGATTTTCTGGCACAGTAAGACAGCCCAAGCTTATCTTGTACATTTCTTAATCCAAACCTGTAATAACTTGACCCCTGGTTCCTTTCAATGAGAAGTGGTATTTAGAAACCAGGGTATGTTGCTACCTGTGTTCATTGCTATTGAGTTGCTGCTTGCAGGTCTATTTAGTGGGCAAAATTAACACATTTTTAAAAGAAAAATAGAACTTGAGTTCATATAAGTAATTCTAATTCAAATTTAAGATTACAAGGACTTTATTTAAACTTTTTGATTTTAGACATGTCTTACATGCTTCAGATATTAGATTTTAACAATATCAAAATTATTTAATGTCTTCCTACAACAATATACTTACAGAATTTTAAAATTTCAAATACAGTACTAATATCACTATCAACAATAAAACTACTGAATACAGTTTCTTTGCAGTTACTTTGCCTTTAGATTAAACCTCTTAGGAATATACAGGTATTAAAGTCATTTGAAGTAATTGTTTTCTCTGTGTGGTTATGCTACAGCCTTATCATTAGGATAATTAGGTTTAAGTTGTTTTTGAATTTTATGAATTTATTCCCCTCCCCACTTTTTGTGTGTGTGGTACTGGGGACTGAACCCAGGGCCTTGCCTTGTGCATGCTAAGCAGGCACTCTACTATGAGTTACATCCCCCTAGCCCTTTGTCCTTTTGTAATTACATTTTTAAAATATGTAAAACATTTACACGGATCAAAAGTGAAAACTGTTATACAGTACCTTCACAGATGTGTCACTTCCATCTCTGTCCCCTTCATCCCATTCCCTTCCTTCCCCATAAATAATATTTCTTATTAAGTTTGGCTTATGGTTCCATTGTTTCTTTTTTAAAAATATAAACAAATAAGCACACACACACAAACATACACACACATAAAATTCATTAGTTATACCCTTCTCCTTCATAAAGGTAACTTATTATAAACACTGTCCTACAACTTTTGTGTTCTTAACAATACACCCTAGAAGTAATTCCATATTAATGCATAGGGCTCTTCTTCCTTCTTGTAGTTGTACAGTATTCCATTGTGTGGATGTACAATAGTTTATTCAACTGTTCCCCTGATATATAATGGCTTTATATCCAGTCTTATGCTGTTATGAATAATGTCCTGAAACAATAGCTTTGTGTATATGGGATTTGGTACTTTTCCAGAATATCTTTGAAATAGATTCTAAGAAGTAAAATTGCCGAAACAAAGGATAAATGTGTATGTAATTTTCCTATATATTATTGGATTTTGCTCTGTAGGAGTTATACTATTCTGTAGTTCCACCAGCAAGGCATAAGAGTATTTATGGAAATATTTCTTATGACACAAAAAGCACTAACAATTAAAGAAAAGATTAATAAATTCAACTGTTAAAATTTAGAAACTTTTGTTCATCAAAAAGATGCCATAAAGAGACAGAAAAGCCAAAGAATTTTAAAAAGTTATTTACTACACAAATAACTAAAAACTTGAATCCAGGTAAATAAAAATGTCCTAAATATCAATAAGGAAAATACAACAACCATTAAGAAAATGAGTGAAAGACTGAAGAGGTATCCCACGAAAGAGG
Source organism: Sciurus vulgaris (assembly GCF_902686455.1). Lineage (NCBI taxonomy): Eukaryota > Metazoa > Chordata > Mammalia > Rodentia > Sciuridae > Sciurus > Sciurus vulgaris. The sequence continues at coordinate 44,029,883 of NC_136471.1, read as the reverse complement.
AAGTATGCATAGTCTGTAAATGTTTGCAAAAGTGCTCAACCATATTATAATTCAGGGAAATGAAAATTTAGAAGGGAATGAGATACATAGGGAAAACTGACATTGGAAAAGAATGCCAATAATACATGTCCGTGAGGTTAGAGAGCAACTGGAATCAAATGAATATACTAATGTATACACTCAAAAATACTTGTTCAATGACCATGAGGTGCCAGGAAATATTTTGGGTTTTGGGATACAGCAATACATAAAGATCCCTGTCACTACTGATCAAGATGGTAGCTGATTAAGATCCTCTGGCAATTTTACCCCACAGATACACCCACCAAGTTGAACAGCTATTCATGCACCAAACTACTAGCACAAGAGATAAGCAACTGGGGTAAGACCATAACAACTGCTTTTAGTATAAAAAATGAAAAGATTAATTGAGGAAGGCAGAAGGGAAGAATAGCTCTGCTACCCCTCTACAAACTCCAAGCTGCCCAGCCTGGAGAGAGGCACCTACAATTTGGGAAAGGGAGAAAGAATTAAGCATAGGACTGAGACTTGAAACCCAATACCACAGGTCCTCCATGGTGAAATCCAGTGCTGAGTAAAACCCATAATCTCTACTGCCAGATTGAGACCTGTGAACATAGCTTCAGGAACTGTGTTAGGCCAGGTGGTAAAGAGACTGCTTCTAGTACCCCTCCTCTAAACTCACTGGCAGAGTAGAGAGCACCTCCCACCCTCTAGGAAGCAGAACATGAAAGTTAGCTCAGGGCTTGTTCCTGAAGCCCAGAGTCAGACACACTGTGGTGAGGTCCAGCACTCAGCAGAAACAGAAGGCCCTGCACACATGTAAGAGACCACAGAACAGAATATCCAGACCAGTTCTGGTACCAGGTGGAAATCTGCCTGCCTGTAGGACAGACCCAAGTTTTGGCCTGTATCAGTTTCAGCCTTGAAGTGAGTGAGCCTAAGGAACAACCATCCTCTTCCCAAGTCTATTCAGACCCCCGTGGAAGTGAAATTCAGATGCAACTCAGCTTAGTACCAGTCTTGGTGGCCAAGGGTATGTCTTCACCACCCATCCCCCAACCTCAGGCAGCACAGCTATCACCAGGCCAATACTCATAGACAGAGCTCTATAACGGCCATAACACCAGGCAAAGACCTGAACTCCCCGTGAGACAGACTTGTGTTTCACACTGCATCAGCAAGACTTATGGCATGGGCCTTGGTGTAACCCGGTTCCATGTGGGTATGAGACTCAGGCACAACCTAGCGTTGCATCAGCTTAGGGCCAATCCCTTGACTACCACAACCCCAACTTTGGGCAGCATAGCCTGGTGCAAGACTTCATTTGCTGGGGTAAGAACTCAGCTTAGAATTTAGTACTGGCCTGGTGAAACCTAACACTGTGCAGCTCTTAATGGGTCCCATCCATAGGCCTACCTCAGGGTGGAATCTTTGACATAGCTCCAGTACCAGGGGAAGACACATGGCTCCTGTCCATTGCAATTATATTCCAGTTAGCACCATCTTTGGCTGGTTGCAGCAGTCGTAGGCCATGAATCTACTTCAGCAACAAGTAACCCACACAAGTGAAGGCCTTGGTCTTAACCCAGTGTTGTGCTGCTGATCTTGGTGGAGTGTGGGCTCAGGGTATGACACAGTTTGGTGGCTTTGGTGGCCCTAAGAGTGACATAAGTGCCCAGGGCAGTTCATTCACAGTGACACTGCCCAGAGCTGGGAAGAATGCTGCAGTGTCTGACCACAGGTCAGTGTGTATGAGGAATCTGGGCCTACAATGGCTCCAGGGAGAAGCTCATGGAGACAGATCATTCTCTGTAGGTATTCTCTTGTTTCTGAACAATACAGCAACAGAGTATTTGGTATACACCTAGGCTTGGATTTTCCTCCAATAGTGAAACAATGACAACACACCAAGAGCAAACTCCTGGCAAATCTGGATCTGGGAGTCATCTAGTGTTGAAGGAGTGGAAGTGACTGTAGGATCAGAGAAAAGAAGCAGCCTACTTAGAATTCCTGGAAAAACAGGAACAAACAAAGGAAAACTGGAATAAAAGCTGACCTTCCAATGCCCAGACATCATTGTACACCAACAAGTACCAAAGGCTCTTAGGAAACCATGACCTCACCTACTACTCAAAACAAGGTACCAGGAACTGATCAGACAGTGTTCAGTATGGGAAACTCTCACATAGAGAACATAAAACAGCTGTTTTAAGGAAACTAAATGAGTTTGTAGAAAACAGAGCATGTTTCAATACTCTAACAGAGAAACTTAATAGAGAGATGAAAGAAATTTAAAAAATCAAAACTGAGTGCCAGGGATGCAGCGCAGTGGTAGAGTGCTTGCTTGGCATTGCATGAAGCCCTGGGTTTGATCACAGCACTGAAAAAAAAAAAAAAACCCAACAGAAATTCTTGGGGTTTTTTTTGGTACTGGAGATTGAACCCAGGAGTGGTTATTCATTAAGCCACATCCCCAGCTCATTTTATATTTTGAGAAATGGTCCTGCTAAGTTGGTTAGAGCCTCACTATTTTGTTGATTCTGACCTCAAACTTGCAATCCTCCTGCCTCAGCCTCCTGAGTCACTGGGATTATCAGTGTGTACCACCATACCCAGAAAACAGAAACTCTTGGGTTGAAAAATATACATAGCAAAATTAAAAATATAATAGAAGGCATCAACAGCAGGGCAGAACAAATAGAAGACAGAATCATTGAGCTTGAAGACTGGTTATTTAAAAATATATAGATGGAAGAGGAAAAAAAAGAGACTGAAGAGGAATGAAGAAAGTTTATGGGAATTTCAGGACAGTATTAAAAGAGCAAATTTTTAGGTTATTTGGGTTCGAAATAAACTGAGAAAGCCAAAGGATAATGCTTACTCAAAGAAATAATAGCAGAAAACTTCCCAAGAGAAGGATACAAACACCCAGGGATGGGAAAGTCAAAGGTCACCAGTCACATTTAACTCCACCAAGTCTACCCAAAGACATCTTAAAATCACACTCTCACAGGTAAAAGATAAAGATTCTCAAGGCTGCAAAAGCAAAGAAATAAATGACAAATAGGGAGGGGTGCCCCAATTCATGTGATAGCAGACTTCTCAGAAGAAAACATATAGGGCAGAAGAGAGTGGTATGAGATTTTCAATGCACTGAAGGAAAAGAACTCAGCCAAGAATACTGTACCCAAGAAAGCTATCCTTTAGAAATGAAGAAGGGTCAAAGGCTTTCCCAGACAAGCAGAAGGTGAGAGAATGTATCTTCATCATGCCTGTTCTATGAGAAATGTTAAAGAATGTTCTTAAAATTGAAAGAAACCAACATTAATGAATAAGGGGGAAATATGGAAAGGCATAAAACTTACTGATAAGAGTAATTATACAAATAAATTCAGAATGTTCTGATTCAGTAAGCATGGGGCATAAACAATTCATATCTTAAGTATGAAGACTGGAAACAATAAGTATATTATTATGTTAAGTGATATAAAATTCAAGATGTGGAGAGGAATGGAAGACAACTGCAGAGTTTTATTATGAGTATATTCTTATATTTTAGTATAAGTAATATTATCTTGTTCTTTTGTTCACTCATCTGTTTCTTCAATTATCCTTATGATCGTATCAAATTGCTATCCTTTCAAAATAGCTTCTTATAATCAAAAGATGTTTCTGTATATGTCATGGTAATCATCGTAAAGCAAAAATCTGTAGCACACAAGCTAAAAGTAATAAGCAAGGAACAAACTACAACAAAGCTAGAAAACAAGTTACAAATGGTTGTAATAAGATCTTATTCAATTATCATGAATGTAAATGGATTAAAAGCTCTAAAAGTCACAGAATGACTGAATGGAATAAAAACAAGATTCAACTATATGCTGCTTATAAGAAATTCATTTCACCTCTAAGGTATATATAGACTGACAGTGAAGGGCTGGAATAAGATATTTCATGCAAATGGATGCAACAATAAGCAGGAATGCCAATACTAATATCAGACAAAATCAACTTTAACTACAATAAGAAGAAACAATGGTCATTACATAATGATAAAGGGTTCAATTCAGCAAGAGGAAATAATTCTAAAAATACATGCATCAAACATCAGAGCACGCATACATATAAAGCAGGTATTAATAGAGTGAAAGGGAGAGATGGACTCCAACATGTTAATCACTGAGGACTTCAACACCCCACTTCCAGTAATGGACAGATCATCCATAATGGGCTCTCTCAGTGGTAGAGAGCTCATCTAGCTTATACAAAGTCCTGCAAAATAAAATAAAAACATTTCTTTAAAAAGAAAGACAATATCAACAAAGAAACAGTTATATTTTACCCTATACCAAATGTACCGGATAGACATCTACAGAGCATTTCTTCCAATGGTTACCTAACTACACATTGTCTCATTAGCACATGGAACATTCAATGACAGATCATATGATAGGCTACAAAACAAGTCTCAAGAAATTTAAAAAATTTAAATCATATTGAGTATCTTTTCTGAGCACAATGCAACAAAGTTAGAAATCAATAAAATGCAGAACTCTGCAAGCTATATAAATTCATAGATATTTAATGACTTACTCTTGAGTAACCAATGGTTCAAAGAAGAAATCAAGAAGGAAATTTAAAAATTACTGAAACAATTGAAAATGGAGATATTACACACCAAACCTATTGGATACAGTAAGAGTAGTACTAAGAGGAAAGTTTATAACATCAATGCCAACATCAATAAAGTAGAAAGATCTCAGATAAAAACCTACCACTGCATCTTGAGGAACTAGGATAACAAGAAGACACTAAAGCTAAAATTAGTAGAAGAAATAACATCGATCACAACAGAAATGAATGGAGACTAAAAAAATGAGATCAACTAAACAAATGATTCTTCCAAAAGATAAAATAAACAATACTTCATCTAGCATACTCAAGAAAAGGAGAGAGAAGACACAAAATCAGAAATGAAAAGGAAAACAACGGACACTTCAAAAACACACATGATTATTAGAGTTCATTATTAACAACTTATGTTAACAAATATGATAATCTAGAAGAAATGACAAATTTATGGAGTAAATCAGCGTGACCCAGATAACAAAACCAGATAAGGACATACCAATGAAGAGACTACAGGCCAATATCCTTGATGAACCCAGATGCAAAAATCCTCAACAAAATACTAGTCAAGAGAATCCAACCACGCATTTAAAAGGTTATTCAACATGATCAAGTGGAATTTATCCCAGAGATGCAAGAATGGTTCAATACATGCAGATCAATAAATTTGACAATCTGTAGCAAAAGAAGGAATGACTAAAAGCCATATAATCATCTCAATAGTTGCAGAAAAAACATTTGGTAAAATTCAGCATTCCTTCATGATAAAAATGCTGAACAAATTAGACATATGAGGATGTTATCTTGACATAATAAAAAGTCTTCAAAGAACTAGAAAAAATGATTCTAAAATTTATATGAAACCATAAAAACCCTTGAATAGCCAAGCCATTTTAAATAAAAATAACAAAGCAGGAGGCATTATGTTACTTGAATTCAAAACATACCACAAAGCTGTAGTAATCAAAACAGCATGGTACTAACATAAATACAGATACATAGATCAATGGAACAGAATAGAGAACCCAGGCCCCAGTCACTAAGCAGCCACCGAGGACTCAGCAGCCTCCCCCTCTAGCCCCCTTGCTTTCCGACACTCTGTTTCCCCCCGCCCGCCTTCTCCCGCAGCCACCTTCCACAGGCCGTTTCCACCAAGGAAAAGGAATCATATTGTATGTCTGCTATCCAGAACCTCCACTCTTTTGACCCCTTTGCTGATGCAAGAAAGGGTGATGACCTGCTTCCTGCTGGCACTGAGGAGTATATCCATTTAAGAATTCAACAGAGAAACAGTAGGAAGACGCTTACCACGGTCCAAGGGATCGCTGATGATTATGATGAAAAGAAACTAGTGAAGGCATTTAAGAAGAAATTTTCCTGCAATGGTACTGTAATTGAGCATCCAGAATATGGAGAAGTAATCCAGCTACAGGGTGACCAGTGAAAGAACATATGCCAGTTCCTGGTAGAGACTGGAACTGGTTAAGGACGATCAGCTGAAGGCTCATGGGTTTTAAGTGCTTGTGGCTCATTGAAGCTTAAGTGAGGATTTCCTTGCAATGAGTAGAATTTCCCTTCTGTCCCTTGTCACAATTTTAAAAACCTCACAGCTTGTATAATGTAACCATTTGGGGTCCGCTTTTAACTTGGACTAGTGTAACTTCTTCATGCAATAAACTGAAAAGAGCCATGCTGTCTAGTCTTGAAGTCCCTCATTTAAAGAGAGGTCAAGCAGTAGGTACCTGGCAGTGTCCACTCTGAAACAAAGCAATAACGTGATGTTTCAGCAAAGCCCAGAGGCCCAAGATCAGATGGCTGTGTCTGACCAGAAGCTTCTCAACTCTCCCTCAGCAGAGGCCCCTATCCTAAGAGTGCCATGACCTGATCAGGAAGATGGGGTAAGGCAGCTGTACCACTAGAGGGAGCCTTTGGTGGTTTTTTTTTTTTTTTTTTTTTTTTTTTTAAGAAAAAGAAAAAAGAGCCCCTGGTGTCTAACCTGACCAGATGGGCAGAACGCAAAGGACACCTTCCTTCCAGTGAGGTGATAATGACATCTGGCTTGCCACCAAGGTCTTTTTGAGTAGACATATTCTAGCTAAGGGGTGTCCAGAACAACAGAACATGAGGCCAGTTTAATATCAGTTAAACTTTTGACAAGGGAACAAATAACAACTGATGTGGATGTTGCATCAGTATTCATAATAGCTAAGAAATGGAAATAGCTAAGAAATGGAAATACCTAAGTGTCCATCAACTGATGAGTGGATAAAGAAATGTGATAAACATATAAAATGGATATTATTCAACCATAAAAAGAGTGAAAGCCTATTGTCTGCAACAACATGGATGGAACTGGAAATCATTATATTGTTGAAATGAGGCACAGAAAGACAAGTACTGCATGATCTCACTCACATGTGGAATATAAAAAAGGTGATTTCCTAAAGTTGAGGGTAGAATAATGATTTCAAGAAGCCAGGGACTGTAGGGGGAGTGACATTGATGAAAAAAGTTTGATCAAAGAGTACTAAGTTACAATTAGGTGCAAGAAGTTCTGGAATAGTATTACACAGTATAGTGACTATTGACAACACTTAAGAACTGTGCATTTCAAATGATAAAAATGTGGAGATAAATATGTTTAATTTGATTTAAATATTATATAATGTATACATGTATTGAACATTATTGCATAATACTCAATTATCAGTTTAAAATAATAAAAATAAAAGCCATAAAGAAAAAAAATCCCTACTTACATAGAGCTAAGTTATGGTTATATTAGAAGATTATAAGTGCTATAAAAAAAAACAGTAGGATAAGAGAGTAAGAGTTATGAAGCATTAGTAATTGTGGTTGCAGTTCTCTTTTTCCTTTTCGTGATACTAAGGATTGAACCCAGAGGCACTCCACCAGTCAGCTATATGCACAACCCTTTTGATTTTTGATTTGGAGACAGTCTTGCTAAGTTGCCCAGGCTGACCTGGAATTTGCAATCCTCATATTTCAGACTCCTGAGTTCCAGGGATTACAGGTGTGCACACCATGACTGGCTTGTGGTTTAATTTTAATATCTGTTTGGACAGGTCTTATTTGAGTCAAGACCTGAACAAAGTGACAGCATCTATACATGATACTGGAGTATGGGCCCAAGGTAGAGTATCCCAAAATATTATAAAAGTCTGAAATCATACAAACTATACTCTGACCATAACATAATTATGTTAAGCTATCCACTATTCTAAGAACTATGAAATACACAAATGTTTACAAACTAACAGCATACTTCTAAACAGTCCATTAGTCAAATATTTTAAAATATTTTAAACTACTAGGTGTGGTGGTGGCTCATGTTTGTAATCCCAGGTAATAAAGAGGCTGAGGCAGGAGGATCACAAGTTGGAGGACACCCTCAGCAACTTAATGAGACCCTGTCTCAAAATGAAAAAGAAAATGGGCTGAGGATGTGGCTCAGTGGTAAAACACACCTGGATTCAATATCTAATACCAAAAATAAATAGAAAAACATAAATTAAAAAAATATTTTGAACTGAAAAAAGTGAAACATATCAAAATTTATGGATGCAGCTAAAAAAAACATGCTCAAAGAGAAATTTATAGTTTCTATACAGTGCCTAAGTCAGGAAAGAAAAATGGTTTCAAATCCATAACCTGAGCATCTCAGCTTTCCTAGAAACAGATCAAACTGAATATAAAGCAAGCAAGCAATAAAAATAAATATTAGGGTATAAATAAATACAGTAGAAAATAGAGAAAAATGAAGGAAATCAAACACTGGTGTTTTGAAAAGTTTAGCCAAATTAAAAATAGAACAACCATGAAAATAAGCAAAAAGACAAAAATGACTAAAATCGATAATTAAAGAGGGCATATCACTACTCACCCTTCAGAAATGTAAAATGGTTATGTAGAAATATTATGAATACCTTTAGGCCAAAAAATTAGAAAACTTATATAAATGGACAAATTCATAGAAAGATATGAATTATCAAAGCAGATTCAGGAAAGAGGACAGCTGAATAAAAATATAACAAGAAAAGAAGTTGAATCAGTAATCAACAAACTAGCCACAAACAAACACCCAGGTCCAGGTGGCTTCACCGGTAAAGTCTATCAAAAATTTGAAGAAATTATACCAATCCTATACAAACGCTTTCAGAAACAGAGGATGAGGGAACACTTTCCAATTCATTCTATTAGTATTACACTGACTCTAAAACTAAACAAATATACTAGAATAAAACTACAGACTAATAGTCTTCATGAACATTGATGTAAAAATACTTAAAATATTACCAAACCTAATCTAACAACATATTAAATGGATTATATACATATAAGTTGGGTTTATACAAGGAATGAAAGATTGGTATAAAATCTAAAAAATCAATTAATATATTAACAGATTAAAACCTTAAATCACATGATCACCATAGTAGGTTAGAAAAAGCCTTAAACAAAACCCCATAGTCATTCATGATAAAATATAATTAACCTTACTTAACTATCTATAGAAGGGAATGACTTCAAAATGCCTGTGGTAGACTGAATAATGGTAACTCATAATGTCCACATCCTTATCCTTGGAATCTTTGAAAATAAAATTTACACAGCAAAAGGGATTCTGTAGGTATTATTAAGGTAAGGCTATTGATTAGGATTCATCCTGGATCAAGCAGATGAGGCGAATATAATGGTGAGACTCCCTATAAGAAGCAATGAGGAAGGTTAGAGATAGGAGATGTGACTATATGTGTAGAGGTTGGAGTAATATGAGAAAGGACCATGAGTCAAGGAATGCCAGTGACTTCTAGAAGGTGGAAAAAGCTCACTTAGAATACGTACAAGGAATGTTGCCCTATCAACATCTTGATATTAGGACTTTTCATCTCTAGAATTATAAGAAATAAGCATTGCTTTAAGCCCTGAAATTTATGGTAATTAGTGATAGCACCCACATGAAAGTAATATGCTGCCAAAAAGCATGTACAAAAAACCTACAGCTAAACTTATACTTCATTGTTAAATGCAGAATGCTTTCCCTCTAAGACTGAGAGTAAGGCAAGGATGTTAGGTTGGACTACTTCTATTTAACATTGTATTAAAGGTTTTGGACAGTACAAGCTGGGGAAAAGGCTTCCAGATTGGAAAGAAAGAAGTAAAGCTTTATTCATAGAAAACAAAATTATCTATGCAACAAGTATAGATATTATCAAGGTAGCCATGATAAGAGCATTACAACTAATAGAAGAGTGTAATCACAGGCTCAAGATCAATACACAAAAACTGTATTTCTATATAATTGCATGCAAAATTAAAATGAAATGAAAGAAGAAAACAATAGTATTCACTAGGGGTTGGGGATATAGCTCAGTTGGTAGAGTGCTTGCCTTGCAAGCATGAGGCCCTGGGTTCAATCCCCAGTACCACCAAAAAAAAAATACTATTCACTAGTCACACTCAAGATGAATACATAAAAACCGACTGTACTTCTGTATAATTGCATGCAAAAATCAGAAAAATTAAATAAGAAAACAATTCTATTCACTAGTGTTAAAATGAATAAAATACTTAGAAATAAGTTTAAGAAAATAAGTATAAGATTGTTAAATTCAAAGCTATAAAACAATGCTGAAATAAATTGTAGAACATGTACATAAAAGAAGAGATATTCCATGTTCATGGATTAGAATAAATTCTCATTAAAAATGACATTTTTCTTCAAGCTGATTTATAGATTCAATTCAATGCCTATTAAAGTCTGGCAGGCTTTTTTGTAAAAAAAAATTATCAAGTTCCATCTAAAATCTGCATGGAAATAGGAAAGATCTGGAATAGAAAAAATGTTTCATTTCATTTCATTTCATTTCATTTCATGGTACTGGGTATTGAAACTAGGAGCACTCTGCCACTGAGCTACATTCCCAGTCCTTTTTATTTTTTATTTTGAGACAGGGTTTCATTAAGTTGTTGGCTTGAACTTGTAGTACTCCTGTCTCAGTCTCCCAAGTCACTGGGATTGTAGGCATGCATCACCATACCCAGCTACAAAAAGCAATTTTTAAAATGAGGAACAAATTTGGAACACTTTCACTACCTTCCAAACTTACTATAAAAGTAAAGGAACTTAAAGAATAAGGATAGGCATGTAGACCAAAGGAATCAAATTGTATGTCTAGGAAAAAACCCTTCCATTTATGGTTGATTTTTTTTACAAACGTGTCAAGCAAATTCAATGGATAAAATAATAGTCTTTATAAGGTATAGTGCTGGGACAATTTGAAATCCATATGCAAAAAATTAAAAAATTAAGCTAATAAAGATGCCATGTTCACATTTTTGAAGATTTGAAGATTTATAGTATAAATATATAAAATCACCATAGTTGATTTAAGGAATCAATAGAATCCCAATCGAAATCATATAAATATATATGTATACATAAAATTTGATAAACTGATTCTAAAATATACATGGAAAGCCAAAGTGTTGAAAGTAGACAAAACACTTTTGAAGAAAAAGGTAAAAGAAATTGTCATTCTACTGTACCAGATATCAAAATATTATATAGCTAGATTGTGTAATATTGATTCTCGAACAGTCCAAAATATCAAAGCAACAAAAGAGAATTCAGAAAAGCACTCATCCATACATGAACACCTGATCTATGAAAGAGGTACAATAATAGTACTGGAACATTTTGATATAAAGTGTTGGGACAGAGAGATTTCTATATGAGAGGAAAAAATAAACTGTACCTCTATTTTATACCATATACATATAAATACAGTTCTGGGTGGATTAAAGACTTAACTGTGAAAGACAAAAAGAAGTTTTAGAATAAATATCTTTCTGCACTTATAGTAGAGAAGGATTTATTAATGAGAGCACAAAAGCAGTATTAAATAAAAAGAAAAAATGGCCAGGCACGGCGGCGCACGCCTGTAATCCTAGTGGCTCGGGAGGCTGAAGCAGGAGGATAATGAGTTCAAAGCCAGTCTCAGCAAAAGTGAGGCACTAAACAACTCAGTGAGACCCTGTCTCTAAATAAAATATAAAATTGGGCTGGGAATGTGGCTCAGTGGTTGAGTGCCCCTGAGTTCAATCCTCAATATTCCACCAACAAAAAAATAATACATTTTTACATACAAATGAAAAACTTTTGTGCATCAAAAGATATCATAAAGACAGTGAAATGATAAGAAACAAAATGAAAATAGATATTTTCAACAAATATAACCAACAAAGAGCAAGTGCTCATAATAATAAAGAACTTGTACAAATTTATAAGAAAATATACCCAAGATTAGAGAAGAAAGCTAGAGACAGACTATTCAGGATATATAACCCTAAAATGTTCCTAGCTTCCTCTTTGCTATACAGTAACACTGAGGTAAGTGGTAACTGCTGAGATCTGCCATATTTTAGGGCTTTTGGGGCTGAGCTATAAATAGTTTTGATACATGCTTAAAGTAATCTGAACCAAGACTACATCTGGACAGGGTACAAACAGATGGAAAGATGTTCTGGCAGTAAATAGGCATTTTCACATTTGCTAAATGGGAAAAATAATTGAATAGCAATTTCACAAAGGAGACTATCCAAATGGTCAATAAATGCATGAAAAGGTGTCCAACATCATTAGTTTTCAAGAAAATGAAATTAAAACCACAATGAAACCAACAATAAAGGCTTGGATTATTAAAAAATATAAATGCCTAAAAATAAAACAAAACACACACAAAACAGGAAAACTGTTCTAAAGCAAACAAAATGCAATGTATGATCCTTCATTGTAACATGGATAAAACTGAGATATCTGATTATAAATCATATTATTAGTTAATTTTAGAATAATAGTGTTACATCTCTTAAGAGTGATCACAATACTGTGATTGTATAAGAGAATGTGATCGTTCTTTGAAAATACTCAATGAAGTATTTAGAAATAATACCTCATAATGGGGGGGAGGGAAGGGTTAGTATTAGGGTTAGAGTTAGGGTTAGGGAGGGGGGCAAGTAAGGAGGAAGGAAGTACTGTATAGAGGGAAAAGAGGGGTGGGAGGGGTGGGGGGAAGGGAAAAAATAACAGAATGAATCAAACAACATTGTTCTATGTAAATTTATGATTACACAAATGGTATGCCTTTACGCCATGTACAAACAGAGAAACAACATGTATCCCATTTGTTTACAATAAAAAAAAATAATACCTAATTTCATCTGACCCTATTTCAAATAGTTTAACAGTAAAAAATTACATATACACATACTCAATGTGGAGGAAGAGAGGCAAAGCATATATAGCAAGATGCCAACAGCTGGCGAACAGAGGTTCTTTTATTTCTCCACATTTTAAACTTTTCAAAATAAAACATTGAGAAAAATAATGCTTTATTAAGGATGAAAAACAGAAGTAACAAACAAATACTAATTAAGGGAACAAATATTAATAAGGTGAATAGATAACACAGTGAAATATAAGCAAATGCTGATCAAACTGGAATCTGAAAATACCCAGTGTGGACAAGGTTATGGGGCAACCTGAACCTTCTTCCTGCATGGTTGGTGGGATTTTAACTTGGAGAAATTCCTTCAGAAATTAATTAATATCTAATGAAGTTGAAGATGTACAAACTTTTTACCCCTCAATTCCACTCCAAGGTATATACCCTGAGAAACTTCTGCACAAGTCATAGGATTCCTGTATAAACACAATCATAGTAACAGGATTGATACTTATAGCATGCCCAAAATGGGAACAACCCAAATGTTCAACTATAAAATAGAAAAATTATACTACATTCATATAAAGGAATACCAAACTTCAATGAAAATGAACTACAGCTACACATAGAAATATGGATGAATCTCACAATTACACAAAGAAGACCCAATAGAATATGAACAGTACAATTCATTGATATAATGCTTGAACACAGGCAAAACTAAACACTGCCTAGTGCTGGATGTATAGGCCATAAAAATATGAAAAAAGTAGGGAAATTATTATCATAAGTCAGGACAGTGGTTATATCTGATGGGAAGAGGGTTATGATATTTTGAGGGGCATATAGGGTCTTTTAGAGTATCAGCAATATTCTATTTCTTGATCTAACTGAACATTTATGTTTTAAGCACACTTTAGTATGATCTCACTCATTTTTTAAAAATAAGGTTCGTAAAAAAGTTAATGAGAGGTGATGAAGTGGCAATAAGTTAGTGTACTGGGATGAATAGTATTCTCCCAAAATTTATGTCTACCCAGATCCTCAAAATTTGATCTAAATTGGAAATGAAGTTTATGAAGATATAATTAATTAAGATAAAAACACAGGCTGGGCATATGGGTGCACGCCCATAATCCCAGTGATTTGGGAGGCTGAGGCAGAAGGTTCACAAGTTTGAGCACAGCCTTGGTAACTTAGGGAGGCCGTAAGCAACTTAGTGAGAGTTTGCTCAAAAGAAAAAATAAAAAGGGTTGGGGATTTAGCTAAGTGGTATAGCATCTCTGGGTTCAATCTCTGTAGTACAAAAAACAAAAAACAAAAACAACAGATAAAGTCACAGGAGATTAGAGTGAGCCCTATGTCCAATGACTGACATTCTTATTAGAAAAATCATGCAAAGACACAGAGACACAGTCACAGAGGGAAAATGGCATGTGTAATGGAAGCAGTGCTCAGAGCCTCCAGAAGTAACTAACCTTGCCAACATCTTAATTTTATACTTCTTGCTTCCATAAGTGTGAAAGTATAAATTTCTGTTTTTTTTATGCCACCCAGTTTGTGGTACTTTGTTATGGCAACCCTGGGAATCTAATACAAAATTTGGTACTGGGAAGTGGAATGCTGCTGCAACAAATACTTTAAAATGTGGAATTGGCTTCAGAATTGAGTACCGGCTAAAGGCTAAAAAAATTCTGAGGTTTGTGAGAGTAAAGGCCCACATTTAAAGGCAATTCCGATAGGGGCCCAGAAGGAAGTGAACAGCACAGGAGAGAAAGCATCTCTCTCTCTCTCTCTCTAATCATTAATGAAATATTGCTAGGAATATGAACATTAAAGGTGTTTCTGGTGAGATCTTAGAAGGAAATGATGACCTGTTATGATACTGGATGAGAGGCAATTTTCATTATACAGTGGCAGAAGCTTACCTGAATTAATTTCTGCTGTTGAGTTAAAAAGACTAACTTATAAATGATAAACTTGGATATTTCACTGAGGATATTTTTAAGGAAAGATACAGGTTGGTTTCTCCTTGATGCTTAAAATAATAAGAGAAAGAGGTAAATTGAAAAAGGAACTGTAAAAGAAAAAGAAACCAGCACTTAATGATCTAAAAAATCCTAAAACTACCCAGACAACATGCTCTGGAAAAGGAACCAAGATTGTGGCTGGACAAACTTTCATGAAGTGATGAGGGATATGGTTTATGGATCCAATCAATCATCTCAGCAGAAGCCAGGAACAGACATAGGTTATACAGGAAGGATCTGTAGAAAACCTTCATGTAATGTTGTAGATTTGTTGACATGCATGAAATTGACAAAGACTTTGATAATTTTAGATAATTTAGTGCCAGTCTGATGTGAAAAAGAGACACAGAACAAAATGAAGGATAACTCCAAATGCAAAGCTATAGATGCAGGGGCTGGAGAGATTGGGGTAGTGGCTACACTAGTGGGCTAAGAGGGCAGGCTCAGAGGATGGAACATTGAGCTTAGAGTATTACACTTGGATCTTGAAAACTAATGGAATTTGCACTGCTGAATTACAAACTTGCTCAACAACCCCTTTGTTCCTTCCTTCTTGCCCTTTCAGAATCGAAATGTCCATCCTATGCTTGTCCCACCATTATACATTAGAAGCAGAAAACTTGATTTTTAGTTTCACTGGTTTCTGGGTAGAAAGAACCATATCCACAGCCTCACCCATACTTTATTTAGGCGATTTAGGTAATCAGGCTTGGGGCTTTTGACTTGATATTTAAATGAGATCTAGCACTTAGACTTGATGCTGGAATGGGTTAAGACTTTTGGAGATGTTGTGATAGGTTGAATACATTTTGCATGTGTCCAGATGGATATGAATTTTTTGAGCACAGATGGCAGATGGGTCTAGGTTGAATAGTATACCTCCAAAATTCATGTCCACCCGGAGCCTTAGACTGTGACTTTATTTGGAAATAGGTTCTTTGCATATGTAGTTAAATTAAGATGAGGTAATACTGGATAAAGGTAGGCTCTAAATTCAATAACTAGTGTCTTTATAAAAGGCCATGTGAAGGCACAGAGGCAGACACACAAGTAGAATGTAATTTGATGACAAAGGCAGAGATTAGAATGATGCATCTACATCTCAAAGACCAAGAATTGCTGGCAAGTACCAAAAGCTAGAAGAGGCAAAGAAGAATACACTCCTAGAACCTGCAGAGAAACCATAGGCCTGTCAACACCTTGATTTCAGACTTCTAGCACCCAGATTTACAGAGAGAATTATTTATTATTATTTTCAGCCACCAGATTTGTGGTAATTACAGCAGCCCTGAGAAACAAATACAGTGATTATACAAAACTCTTCCAAAAATTGTGTAACAGAGGACAAATTATTAAGAATATGAATAAATCCTAAAAACAGTATTTTAAGTATAGCTTCATACAAAGAATACATACTGTATAGTTCCAGTTATAAGAAGTTCTAAAACAGGTAAAAATAAATGTAGTGGAAAAATACCAAAACTGCTTCTAGGAGGGCAGAATAGGAAAACTTTCTGGGGAGATGGAAATATTTCATGTGTTGACAGAAGTTAGGGCACATACATGCAGCAGTATGCTAGAGATGGTCTGATGGCTGTGTGCATCTATTTTCAACTCCATGTTCAATGGATGACACTAACTACCAGCTTGAAATCTACTGTGGCAGGAATATCTACACCAAAGGAAACTGTCAAATAATATATATTAGGGTCTTTTTTTTTTTTTTTTTTTTTGCTGGAGAGCTAGCTGTTAAACATTTATCAACATATCATACACAGATCTATATGCTGATCAAGTCATCAAATGAACACTTAAGATATGTCCATTTAATTGCATGAAAATTTCATAACAAAAGAAAAATACTAATAAATATTTAGCTAACAATATTCATACTGAATTATTTGTGGGTCATAAATTTATATGAACACTTTTTTTGCAATACTGGGGATTGAACACAGGGAAATTCTACCTCTGGGCTATATACCAGGCCTTTTTAAAATTTTTAAAATTTTGAGACAGGGTCTCAAAATTCTCAGTCTTGCCTCCAATTTGCAATCTTCCTAACTCAGCCTCCCAAGTAGCTGGAATTTCAGATGTTTGCCAACATCAGCAAGTTTTAAAAACTGCATTTATGAAGTAAAATTGATTTATAGATAGATAGAGGTACAGATTTGATATGATAGGGAAAATAATATTGATGGTAGAATCTAGATGGTAATATAACGGGCATTAGTGATAAAATTATTTTGACTTTTCTATATGTTTAAAAAATTTTCATTGAAATAAAAAATGAAAATTTTTCCCATTTGGGTATAAAAATATTAATATGTATTTAATTCTCTTTCTTATGACTTGACCTTTTACATTTCTTTTTTTTTGCGGTGCTGGGGATCAAACCCAGGGCCCTGTGCTTATAAGGCAAGCACTTTACCAACTGAGCTATCTCCCCAGCATGCCACATTTCATTTTTAAAACAAACTGCTATTCATTATGTTATATAGTGAGAGGAGAAAATCTACATAGATGGTTTGCTCAAGTACCTAAACAATTGAAGGACATTTTCCATTTTTTATCATGTAAACAGCTTATGGTAGGAGTATGCACTCCACCAGAAATTGGCAAATGATACAATGATCATGTTAAAGTCTTGAAGGGAAAGAAGCAGGGATGACTGAGGTTCCTTGGTGATAAGAGGGATAAGATTCAGCAATAAGGTATAAAAATTAGCTTGAAGCAGCAAGGACTTCCCTAGCTCTGAGTTGAATGGGAAGAAAGGGAGAGATAGGAATGCAGAAGTTATCAGAGAACTGAGCAGGGAGTGGATGAAATTTCTTGCTGCTTTGAAACTGGACAGAATGCTATACTTTAAAAATATTGAAATAGTAGGCTAGGAGAAAGTAATGAAGATCTAAAATAGTATTGATAAGGAATGAAAGAGCTAACAAAGAACTAGGCGATAGCCTGTCAAACAAGATACAGAGATATCAGAGATGAGGAACTTGTAGAGGCACTAAAAACAAAGTTACATGATTTTTCTCTAGTACAGCTCAGAAGGCATGGCGCAACAATAAAGAAGGTAATTAGTTGTACTGATAAAGGGCTGAAGTTTTCCTAGGTGGGTATGATACAGTCAAGGAAGGAGAATGATTCATCGGCAAGAATGTGGTTAAATAATGGATGATGGAGTCTAAAAAAGATGAGAAAGGAAGAGGAAACAAGCTGGGATTGACAGACTGGGAGAAAATAAAAAGGGCCAAGGAACTAGAACTTTTAACAGCATTTAAGAGAGGGTATAATGGGGGTAAGAGAAAGCCAGAAGGATAAGAAAAATAAAGTAATCAGAAAGTATATACTAGAGTTTATTTCAGAAGAAGTATATTTCTAGAGAAATATATCTTGTTTTTCTACTGAGTTGAGGTTAGAAAATGGGACATTATAATTTGAAAAAAAAGTCTGTTTCAAGATATAGTAAAACCACACTTAATAAATCAATAAATCTTTTCAAATCACATATGCAAGTGCTGTGGTCAAAACATAAACTTCTGTATAAGGTCATGGATTTAGGTTTCAGCATGGTCACTTAAAAACTTCTTGAGAAGTCTCCTCCTCTGAAAGTTCAATTTTTTAAATCAGTAAATGGGTATGATACTGCCACTATCTCACGGGCTGTTGTAAAAAACACATTAATTTGGAATAATGCTTAGAAAAAGGACTGGCATAAATTAAAAACAATATTATCTATTAGGACTTCTGTTTCTGGGTATGATGAAATACAAATACTTCACCCTGTCTCTCCCAATGTATACAGTAATAAAACTTGGAGAGAAGGTATGGTATATTTGAAGACTGTGAGAAGTAAAAAGTAGCAGGTAGAAGGAATAAAAGTTCAGAATTTGAAATAAAGAACTCACATCCAGACATGGCATAATCAAATTGCTGAAAATAAAGGGAAAAAAACTCTTATATTTGTGAACTCACAATTCTCCTGCCTCAGTCTCCCAAGTAGCTGGGATTACAGGTGTGTGGCCACCAAGTCCAGCTAACAATTTTATACATACAAATGTGTGTGTCTCTCTTTCTTTCTCTCTCCCTCTCTCTCTCTCTCTCCCCCCTCCCTCCCCCCATATATAGACTCTACACACACACATATATAGATACATACAAAATTTATACATAGAGAGATTAATGTAACTCTAAACCTGTTATATGCAAAAAATTAATTTAAAATTGTTCATAAGTGCTGGGGTTGTAGCTCAGTGGTAGAGTGCTTGCCTAGCATGTGTGAGGCACTGGGTTTGATACTCAGCACCACATAAAAATAGATAGATAAATAAGTAAATAAATAAACAAACAAACAAATAAAATAAAGGTATTGTGTCTATCTACAACTAAAAAAAATTTAAAAAATGGTTCACCGACATAGATGTATGAGCTAAAACTATATCTTTTAGAACACATGAAAAAAAAATCTGTGTATCCCTGGGTTAGAAAGAACCTTCATTACAAAACCAAAAACATAAGCCATAAAAAATTAACAATATAGTCTTCATCAAAATCACAAACTTCAGAGTTTCAAAAGATGCTAGAGTAAGAGAGATAATGTCACTGAAAATAGTGGACAGAGTAGGGACCTATGAAAATTTCCTACAGAAAAGCAATAAAAAAATTGGTAAAAACTGTCAGAACCAACTTTAATAACTGGAAAATAACCAAAGGTTTACAGCAACCCAGGGAGTATTTCTTCATGAAAAATTGCTGAACCTCAGTAACGGTAATGAGTTTTGTAGTGCTTGAACTTGCCCTATTCCCACCTTTTCTCCCAGGTCTGTGGTAACCTTGAAAACCACTGACTTGAAATTAAAGGTTAAAAAAACAAACAAACAAACAAAAAAACCCAGCAGCAGAGCAGCCATTAAGTGAGAAGAATGGAACTGGAGCCCCAATAGAATTGGAGCCCCACACTGGTGCTTTGAAAAACATACTTCCCAGAGAATTGTCATTACTAGACCTTTCCGGTAGTTTCCAGGAAAATCCCACAAGCACAACTCTATTTGACTAGACTCAAGGCTCACCAAGAACTAACAGGTTATTCCCCAGAAACTTTTGTCAAAATGATCAGAGGCAACCCTTGAATTTCACAGGTATCTGAGGTGGTAGAGAACAGATGGGGAAATTACAGGTTAATCAAAAAACTTAGAAGGTAAAATCTCAGGAAAGAGATGTTATAGGGGGCTTGAAAAAGCTCCAATATCCTTCTAGTAATCTAGACAGGCAGGCACATGCCTAGGGTTATCCACATTCCCAGGGCTGTGTGTACTCAGGGAAGACCTAAAAAGGCCCTAAAAGCCCTCTGACTAACCTTGAGGCTCTGTGCAATCAGGAAATGGAAGCTAAAATGGAATCCTAAACTGCATGGCCTAGTGTTGAAGATGTTCTCACCATGCACAAAGAATCCCTCAGAAAAGATTGTAAAAGTACTAATTCTAGACATAATGTCCTAAACATGATGCAAACAATATTCTAAGTTAGAGAACACTGTCTGTGATTCCATTTATATAAAATTACCAAAATAGGCAAATCTATAGGAACAGATAGGAAATCATTGCTACCTGGGCTATACATTAGAAGCAAGGATTGAGAACAATGATTACGATGATGGAAATGTTCTAAAACTAGGTTGTGGTGGTGATGGTTGATGAATTCTGTAAATTTACTAAAAATCACTAAATTTGAAAGAGTTCTATAGGATGTAGTAAATGGTGAATAGTGAAAAAATGGTTCAATTTAATGCTATAAAAAACTTATTACTTTTTGCCCAGGGTCTTATGCATGCCAGGCAAGTACTTTTCCACTGAGCTACATCCCCAGTCCCTCCCCCCTAAAAAAAAAACCAAAAAAACCCTTACTTTTAAAAAATAATAAGAGCTGGGTATGGTGATGCACACCTGTAACACCAATACTAGGGATGCTGAGGTAGGAGGATTTCATGTTTGAGACCAGCCTGGGCAACTTGGTGATACCTTGTCTCAAAATAAAAATAAAATAGAGCTGGAGCTCAGTAGTAGAGTACCCCTGGGTTCAATCCCCACTACAAAAGAAAAAAAGAAAGGAAGAGAAAAGAAAAGAAAGGAAGAGAAAAGGAAAGAAAAGAAAAGAAAGGAAGAGAAAGAAAAAGGGAAAAGTTCACTTTTAAATATAATAATATAGATAGGATACAGAAAGTAATTTTGGAATATTCAACTAAGAATTTCTGAAAATCTGCTTTCCATAAAAGCAAAAAGAACACCGGCAAAATTTGTTAAAATAAATAAAATTTGTGGAAATAAAAACTAAAGGCTTGCAGCAAAACATGGAACAGTTTTGCAAGAAAACTCAGTAAGTGCAGTAGCATTTCAACTTTCTATAATCCCACCTCCCTCTCTCCAGCTTTACAGTAACCTTGACAATCAACAACCTTACAACTACAGTACCTATAAAAATCAGCAGCATAGCTGAAACTGAAGGAGCAAAACATTTCTAAAGCTTCCCAAAACCCCCGTCCTAAGAGAATATTCACTAGTTGACCTGCTTGGTACCTCAATGGAAAGCTATATTATGAGGGCTTGTCTTTGACACTGCTCATATCCCACTCTGTGAGAATAGTCCATCCCTAGGGTATTTGTCAAAATTAACTGGTAGGGACTGTTTAGCATTATAGCTGTTAGAGATGGCAGTTACAGATGAGATTCATAAGAGACTGACAAATAACACTTAAAAGGAAAAACAGGGAATGAGGTTCACAGGGGCTTTGAAAAGTTTAGGCACATTCCTGAGAATCTAGAAGGTAATGGAAAGACTCTAATCACTTCTAGCTGACATTGAGGCCATGTGAAAGCAGAAAATAAAGGATAAGGCAGAGTCATACACTGCCTGCCTGAGCTTTGAAATAGTGCCCCAAAATATACATCAACATAGCCCCTCAACAAAGGCTGTTAGATATTTTCAATAAAGTCATTTAAGGAAAACCTTCCAATCATTAGAGGACTACTACACTAACTGAGCATACACAATAAAGAATATATAGAATTAGTTGAGGAAAGTCATTAAACAAATGGTAACGAAAGTAAACCCAGGGGTGGTAGTTGGTGGTGGACTGAGTGATTTCCAGAGTTATCACATAACATTATTTAAAATATCTAGTTTTCAAAAAAGAATAAGATACTGTAAAGAAAGGGGAAACATGGCCCATATACAGGAAAAAGCAACAGAAACTCCCAAGAAGGCATGTTGAGCTTATTAGACAAAAACTTGAACCATTTATGATATGTTCTTCAAATAAGAAAAATAAAGGAACAATTTATAAAAAAAGAAAAAAAACTAATAGAAAGTTTCAGAATGTCTTACAATAAAAATATACAGAAGGAAATTATAATAAAGAATCTAACAAATACTGGAGATTAAAAGTAAAATAAATGAAAAATTCACCAAGGAGCTCAGCAGAAGATTTGAACTAGAAGAAGAAAGAATCAGTAAACTTGAAGACTGGTCCTCTATCTAATCTGAGGAGATGAACCCAGTCTAGGGAGCAGAAAGTAAAAATAAGGGAACATTAACAGACTCAGAGATTTGTAAGATATCATTATAACTCTGGGATACAAACATAAACATACCAAGATTCTCAGAAGGAGGGAGAAGGAATATTTTAAAAATAAAGGCTGATAATTTACCCAAACTGATGAAAACATTAATTTACACACTGAAGAAGTTCAAAAGGTTCCAAGTAGGATAATCTCAAAAAGATTAGCAAATAACCATATGACCAAATTGTCCAAGGTGAAAGATGAATGAATTTTTAAAACAGTAAGAGACCCATCATGGACATGGAGTAAGAACTGAATAAGATTAAAAGTTCACTTCTCATCAGAAACCATGGAGGTCAGAAGGCAATAAGATAACATATTCAATGAACTGAAAGAAACACTATAAAACAAAAATTTACATCCATCAAAACTATATTCCAAAATTGAAGAAGAAATTAACTGAGAGGATTCATCACTAGAAGACCTGCCCTACAAGAAAAACTAAAAGGAGTCTTTCAGGATGAAATAAATAGCAGCATATAGTAATTCAGATCCACACATAGAAAGAAAGAGCACAAATAAAGTTGACTACAGAGGTAAATATAAAAAGCAGCACAAATGTATTTTTCTTTGGAACCCCTTTTCTTCTCTCTGACATAAAAGATAACTGTATAAAACCACCATAATTACAAAACTGTCATTGGACTTAAAAATCTATAAAGATGTAATTTGTATGACAGTAATAGTGCAAAAGGAGAAGAACAGAGCTATATAAAGTTCTTTAATGTAATCTGAGTTAATTTGGGATTATTACAAACTTCATATTTAAACTAAGATGTTAGTTGTAAGCCCTAGGGCAGAAAGTAAGAGAAATAAAGCACAGTAAAAGAAACAACTAGTTAATTAAAATGGAACATTGGAAAAAAAATCTATGTACATAAAAGAAGGAATAAACAGAAAAATAGAACAAAAGTACAAAACATACAATAGAGAAATAGCAAAGTACCAGATGTAAATCCTCTCTTATTAATAGGCTCCAATTATATTAAAATAAATGAATGCTCCACTTTAAAAGACAGACAATAGAAGAACTGATTAATAAATGAAAACACAATCCAACTATTTGCTATCTATAGCAGACAAATTAGATTAAAAAGCACACACAGGTTGAAAATAAAAGGATAGGAAAAGACATCTCATGCAAACAGAAACCAAAGTAGAACTGGGTTTTACAAATTTGAGTTTTCTTTCTTGTAAACTGATGGGTCTAGCTGACTGTAAATTTTTTTTAAAGAAATTATTTTGAGTTTTATTGATTTTCTTGAGTTTTAAAATCTGCTTCTTTTGTTTTGCTCTAATTTCTGTTATGTCCTTTATTTAGTTTGATGAGTTTAGTTTGCTCTTCTTTCTGTAGTTTATTAAGGTTAAAGTTAATTGAGACCTTTGTTCTTTATATATGTGTACATTTACAGCTATAAATATCTCCCTAACCACTGCTTTAACTGTGTCCCATAAGTTTTTGTATGCTATGTTTATTCATCTCAAAATAATTTCAAATGTCACCTGTGATTTCTTTTTGATCCATCAATTATTCCATAAAGTGCTGTTTAATTTCCATATAGTTATAAATTTCATGTATCAATCCTTCTGTTATTGATTTCTGATTTCATTCCACCATAAATAGAAGTGGAAGAGCAGACATCTTTGTCTCATTTCTACTTTTCAGAGGAGAATTATCTTTCACCTGTAATTATTATATTAAATATTAACACACAAATGTAACCAATTAATTTCTGACAAAAATGCAAAGATAGGTAAATGGAGAAAGGAAACAAATGAACACTGATAGGCAAGTAAGTAAATCTTATAAAAACCTCACATCTTCTAAAATACTAAATCAAAGTGGATTATAGATCTAAATTTAAAATGTACAATTATAACAATGTCAGAGGAAAACAGAAAAAGGTCTTTTCATGAACAGGTATGAGGTAGAGTTCTTAACACACACACACACACACACACACACACACGTATATACACATACACATACAACCCACACATATAGCATGATCCATGAAAGAAACAATAAACTAGATTTTATGAGTTCAAAAAATTTGCATTGAATAGGAAGACTTACCACACTGAAAACTACAAAATGTTCCTAAAAAAAATTAAAGAAGATACAAGTAACAGAAAAACATTCCCTGTTCATCTATTGAAGACTTAATACTGTTAAGATGTTTATACTAACCAAAACTATCTACAGATTCATACCTCCTATAAAAATTTCAATGACCCTTTTTTTTGCAGTAACAGAAAAATCTACCCTAAAGTTCTGATGGAATCTTAAGGGAACCTCAAACAGTCAAAACAATGTTGAAAAATAAAAACAAATTTGGCAGTTACACTCTTCCTGATTTCAAAACTTACTACAAAGTTACAGTAATTAAAACAATGTGGTACTGGCATAACAAAGACATATATTCCAGTGGAATAGAGAAACCAGATATAAACTCTTACCCAAACAATCAAATGATTTTTGTACAGGGTGTCAAGATCATTCAGTGTGGAAAGAATAGTCTTCAAAAAAATGTTACTGTGAAAACAGGATATGAACAAGAAAAAGTGAAGTTGGATCCTTACCTTATATGGAAAAAAAACTTGAAATGAATCAAAGACCTAAGTAAAAGAGCAAAAAGTATGGAAGCTCAGACAGTAACACAGGGGGAAAGTTACATGACATGGCACCTTGGCAACAATTTCTTATATGTGACACCAAAAGCATAGACAACAAAAGAAAAAAAGATGAATTAAACGTCATAAAAATTTAAAACTTTGTACATCAAGGAATACCATGACAGAGTTAAAAAGGCAACCCAAGGAGTAGAAAAAAATATTTGTGAATCATATATCTGATAAGGAATTAATAACCAGAATGTAGCTAGAACTCCTATGAGTCAACAATAAAGAATTCATTTAAAATTAAGCATGAGAAATTGAAAACACATTTATATAAAGAAGATACACAACTGGCCAAAATGTATATGAAGAGTTGCTCAACAGTACTAATCATTAGGAAAATGCAAACCAAAACCACTAAGAGATACCACTTTATTATCCAAAAAAGAAAACAGAAAATAACAAGTCTTACTGATGGTATAGAGAAATGGAAACCCTTGTGCATTGCTGGTAGGAATGTAGAGTCACAATCTCTATGGAAAATGATATGGTGGTTCCTCAAAAAATTAAATGTAGTATTACCATATGATCCAGTAATTAAACTTCTGAGTATATAAAAAAAATATATGAAGTCAGGCATGAAAGTGCATGCCTATAATCCCTGCAAATCGTGAGGCTGAGGCCAGAGGATCCCAAGTTCAGAGTCAGCCTCAACAACTTAGGGAGGCCCTAAACAACTTGGTGAGACCTGGTGTCAAAATAAAAAATTAAAAAATTAAAAAAGAGATATGGATGTGGCTCAGTGATTAAGCACCCCTAGGTATCAAAAAAAAAGAGTAAATACTCAAACATATGTGTATATGCATGTTCATAGAAGCATTATTCACAATAGCTAAAACATGGAAGTAACCTAAGTATCACTTATAAAAGTGGTACATACATACAATGGAATTTTATTCAGCCTTAAAAAGGAAGGAAATTCTGACACATGCTACAACATAAAAAAAAAAAAACCTAGAAGACATTATACTAAGTAAAATAACCAAGTCACAAAAGGACAAATACTGTGTGCTTCTGTGTGAGGTACCGAGATTAGTCAAATTCATAGTGACAGAAAGTAGAATGGTGGCTGTCAGAAACTGTGGATGGGGAAAACAAGGAGGTAGTATTTAATGGGTACAGAGTTCAAAAGTACTGGAGATAAATGGTGGTGATAGTTGCAGAAAAAAGGGAATACATTTAATACCTCATAACTATACACTTAAAAATGGTTAAAATTGTAAACTTTACACGTATATTTTTTCATAGTAAGAACAAAAATTTGCTCTATAAAAGACACTGTTAAGAGAATGAAAAAGCAAGCAACAGACTGGGAGAAAATATTTCTAAATCACATATCCAATAGAGATTGGTTAGAATATATAAAGAACTCTGGAAAGTCACGAGGAAGAAAATAAAAAACCCAATGACAAAATGGCAAAAGATTTAAACAGATACATTAGCAAATGGAATATAAATATGGCAAATAAGCACATGAAAAGATGCTCAACAACATTAGCCTTTAAGAAGATGCAAATTAAAACAACAATGAGGTACCACTTCACACCCCTCAGAACAACTAAAATCAATACTGACAATACCAAGTGCTGACAAAGATGTAGAGCAACTGGAACTCTCATACATTGTTGGTGGGAATGCAAAATGGTATAGCCACTCTAGAGAATGGTTTGGCAATTTCATATAAAGTTAAATATACACTTACCATATGACCCAGTAATCCCACTTCTAGATATTTACCTTAGAGAAATAAAAACTTATGTTCACACAAAAACCTGTACAAGAATGTTCATATCAGTATTATTCATAACCACCATACCTGGAAATAACCCAAATTCACTTCAATGGGTGAATGAACAAACTTTGGAACATTCATACAATGAAATATGATTCCACAAAATGAATGAACCGTTAATACACATGACAACAATAACAACTTGAATGAGTCTCAAAGGTATTATGCTAAGTGAAAGAACCCAGTCTCACAGTTATACATTTCATGAATTCATTTATATGACAGTCTCTAGAAGATACACCTAAAGTGATGGAGAACAGATCAGTGATTGCCAGGGATTATGGGTGGGGATTGGGAGTGACTAGAAAGAGATAGTATGATGTAGTTTTTCATTGTGATGGAGCTGTTCTCTCTCCTGATTGTGGTGGTGGTTACATGAATCTACATGATTTACAATTCACAGAACTATACACAAAAAAAGCCCCATGCAATTTTATTGCAAATTCATTTCAAAAATAAAATATTAAATATTATACTATCATTATCATCATCATCAATATTCATATTTTGCTACTTAATAAAAATATTCAGAATTATTTGTGAAATGGGATCTAAAAATCAGTAAGGTCAATTTATGTATGGTACAATAACTTTAAGTTATAGAGATAAAAACAGCACTAAATGTAAAAGTTTTACAACTTCTACTAATTCTTCTCTTTAATATTTCATATCAGGATAATATGTTCTCTCTGGATCATTTCCTATAAGCATTGTTATATACTGAATATGAAATTAAATAAGTGTTCAACTTAGAAGTCTGGGACCCTAGGTTACATTCCTAAATCTAACACTGTAAGAAAACTCTCGACTTGCCTTTTGTGCCTAATTTTATCTTCCTCTTCATTGAGGTCATGTACTTGTCTGCACTTGTCTTTTTGTGGTATGCTGTGAAGGTTTAAAGCAAGGAGTTTCAAAGATAGAAAACAGAACAGATTCATAAATCCCCCCCAACCCCCACCCAAATACCAGGTACTGCTCTAGGTGATTTACATGTATTACCTTACTTAATCCTAATAATCTTGTAACACAGCTACTATTAATACTCTCACTTTCCTGATGACGAAACTGAAACATATAGAAGTAACTTGCCCAGCATCTCAGAGCTAGTAAGTGGGGGAGCCAGGATTTTCCCAGTTTGCCTCCAGAGCCTGTTTGTAATCAGTATGCCATAATGTCTCTCCACAAAAGGTAACTTCATTTTTCATTCCTTCCTTTACCACTGCTCTGCCATGTCTATGGTCTCTCTAACAAAGTATTCAATCGTTGTAATGAATTTAACATATGAATGAAGCAGAAATGATTCCCAATTCTACATACCTAGTTCTGACCTCGCTCCTGAGTTTCACTGCATTATTTCTATCTCCTTGATATCTGAAAGCGATGGTCCTGCCATTCTCCATTTCAACATGTTTAAATCAAACTCATCATCCTTCCTCAAAATTCCCCCATAAAGGCTTTCTTAATTTTGCCAATTGTTACGTCATACAGCCCTGAAACATCTGGATTATCTTTGACATATTCCTTTCCATTGAGTTTCTTCTTTCATCTTCAGTCAAAAATTTTTATCACTTCTTCCTTTGTAACATGTCTTATATCCAAACCTACCTGTCTTTCCAATTCTACTGTCACCAATCTAGTCAAAATATTCATGTTTAAAAGACTATTATGCCTCCTAACCATTCTCTCTGCTTCTAATACTTCCTTATCTATTCCTAATTACTGGTTACCCCATGAATCATTTTCAAATATGGTTTTTAACATGTTACTCCTGCCTTAAAAAATTCTAACTATATTTAAACTAACTAAAAATGAAATCTACATAGCTCTATACTACTAATCAAATGAAGCCCAAAATTGTTGGTTATATTTCCAACTCTGCCTCTTACAACTCCCCCGGTTAATAGTGCTCACACCAGTTCCAGCAATTCAAATGCCATTCCTTCTCCTTTCTAAACAGGTAGTATTAAAAAAAAATTAAATCTTACCTCCTTTGAAAGGCGTTCTTCATTCACAGCAATAAAACTCTGAATTCCCATAGCACTTAGCAACTGTATCTAGCATTGTTACTAAATGGTATATGTTTGTATTTCCAACCAGACTGTACTTGGCACAAAGTCAAGAATTATTTTTTAAGTTTCTGTGCACCTCCCACAGTGCCTAGCAAAATCAATCCATTAACCTAATTCTTCTGATTAATACACACACACACATATATATATATATGTGTGTGTGTGTGTGGGTTTTATATATATAGTGCTAATTTATATTTCAGCCTAAAGATGCTTTACAATCGAGCCTTGCCTCACTTTTCAGTGCCATCCTTTGTCATTCCCTGCCCTGATTTACCCCTGCCACATTGAATTTTTCTGTTCCCCAGACATACCAGGTCCTTTCACAATCCTGTTCCTATTCATTATCTTGTAATGCCCTTTCCCCTTTACCTGAAAAATACCTGCTGATCCATCAAGACAGTACAAAAGTTAATTTCTGACTCCCGCAACTGGACTTAAGTGCTCTATGTTCTATTCTCCCTCAGCCTTTGATTCAAGTCTCTAAAATAATTTCCATGTTGTCATGCAACTAACTAGACGTATATTTGTCTCTTTCATGGGACTATATATTCAGGGGTAGTAATAGTTTGTCTTTCCCCTACTCCCTTCACTAATTCTTTATATCTAATGCCCTGATATTAAATCTTTCTGTCGGTGAAAGAACATATGAAAGCAGTGAGGTTCACATACCTTGGTAATAAAGAGCTTTAAGAAAGGAGTGACGATCAGCTCCCTGAAATAAAGACTTTTCTATTTCCATTTCTCGCCGGGTCAGTTGTTTGCTCTTTGAAAATCTTTGTGGCAGGCAAAGAATACGCTGACGTTCAGAGATCCTTTCTTCAATATCTTGAAGACGGTTCTGTATTGCTTCAGGAGTTGCCCTCAGCCTTGTCCTCTGAAACCAGGGAAATGAAATGGCATATATCATAGAGAACATATCCTGGAAGTGATGATCTCTTGCTTCAAGTAAGAAAAAGATGATCAGGACACAGAAATTTAAAGTGTTTATTTAAAGTGTTAGCTAAGAAGTTAAAAAACAAATAGGTTTTCTTTTACCAATGTCCTTATGCTTAAAACCAAAGAAGATTCAGACTCAAAGCTCAGTTTTGTGGAACTAAAAATGCAAGACTTCCTAATGCCAAAGTGAACAGATCCTGCTCTTTATTCTCCTAAAAAACAATGCCCCACTCACCTTTTCACCTGAAACATGGCTCTTCCAGATTAATATTTCTGTTTCATTAAGTCCTAGTTCCCTGAGAGAGGCAGTTTCCTGGTCCTTTTCATGCAGTGTCTGGAACTGGGACAAAGTCATAGTCCCAGCTGCTTCCTTTCCAAAGGGCTTATACATAGTACCAGGGGCAAAGCTCTCTTTCTTAGAGACACATCTGCAAAACAAGCAAGAAGGGAGTAAGAACACCTTGAGGCTACCACAATTCACAGGAATTGTGCCATTATAAGAAGCACAATAAAAGTCATTGGCAATTTCTGTCTCACATTCTGTTACTAGCTGAAGCACCACTGCAACAAAATGGAACTCCATCAACAGTCTCTTCATCCAGAACTAATAAATGAGTAAATCAATGAACATTTACTGAGTCCTACTGTGCAGCAGATGTATGCTGTGTACTGAGTATTTAATAGCAAAAAAGATAAAAAAAATCGTTCCTGTTTTTATGAAAGAATAGTGGTAGCAAGGCAAATAAACAGGCAATGACAATATCAAGTTACAAGTACTGTGGTGGAAGAAATACAGCATGCTATAGAAAGGCATAGGAAAGGTACTGTCTCAGACTTGGTGGATATGAAAGTTTCCTACAGGAAGAAAAACAGAAAGTGGGTGAGAGAAAGTAGAGTGTTCCCTCCAGACTTTAAGAGGGGTCTATCACTTTGAGTGAGGGTCTTTGATACTCTACATATTTGTAAAATCAATACTTACTCTTCAATGGAGACAGAAGTATCAAGTTGATGTTGAAGGAGACTTTTCAGCTGCCTCTCCCCTTCTGTTTCCAGCTCCTCCAGGACATGCTCATCACTCTTCACACAGCTGTTTACCCTGGAGGAGACATACAAATACACACAGAAAGTAAAAGAGATAGGGAATCTGAAAATCTATTTCCTATCTATATTACTTATCGTTAGTGACCCCATTTGTTCAGACACTTCTTTAGTCATCTATTCTACTTCATCATTCATTCCACACACATTTACTAAATACCGACTCACACAGAAGGCACTGTGCCAGGTACTGATGTAAGTCAAAGATTGATAACAGTATCTAGCATCAAGAAGCTTATTATCTATTTAGAGAAAAGAAATATGTTAATGTTGTGTGCATATGCCTGAGGGAATAAAAAATATGAATTAATGATATAGGGCAGCATATGCCAAATTAAGAGTTGATAGACGAAAATTTAGTTGAGAGCTAGGGTGGTAAGTGAAGACTTCAGAAAGATATTCTTAAAGTGGCATTTAGAACATTGGGTGTGATAAAATGGAAAACAAGTGTGAAAAGACAGAAATACATACTAGAGATAAAAGGAATTTCAATTTAAATTCATAATGTGAATGGCCTTACATATACCAGCTAAAGGGCCTGGACATCAATGTGTAGGTATTAGAAAGTAATTTATCAGGCAATTAGGTAACATGGTGCAAGCAATGGTTTAGCAAGGAGAATGTGGTTGTAATATGCCATATGGATTAATAGGGAAGAAACCTAAAGAACTAGTTAATGATTGAAGTATGAGGTGATGAAATTCCAAACCAAAGTGGTAATAGTAGAAGTGAAAAAAAAGGTTAGATGAGAGAGGCCTTTTGAAGTGGGGAAGGGTAAGGATGTCAAAGATACTCCCCAAATTTCAAACCATGTAACTAGAATGATGGCTCAGACTTGGTGGGATATGAAAGCTAGTGAAGAAAAGAAGGTCCAAATGGAGTCAATGGTTTGGGGAAATAAGTATTATTATAGTCATGTTGAATCAACTACCTATTACAATTCAAACACTACTCTGAAGATGCTGTCTGCGGTAATAGCATAAGTGATTGGCTAAAAGAAAAGTTTTATAGAAGAGATTCTGAGGTTGAACATGGAAATCTGGAGTCACCTGTGTGGAAAAGATCTAGAGCTATGAGACAAGATGTCTAAAGGAGAAAGTATAGAAAGATATATGAAGAGGATTGTATTTTATAGCCTAGGCATCACTATGTAGAAATTTAGGTAATGACTATCATGAGCTAACCAACCTTAAATATGTGAAAACTCTTATTAGAATGTAAAAAAATAATAGGACCATTTACAATGCAACAATTGATTATAAAAAAATGAACACAAAAAGTGAGTTAACTCCATGAGGAAAATAATTTTTAAATTTTAAGTGCCTTCCTTATAGAACCACCCATTCCTAGTAGAGATATAATAAGATCTAGAGAAAAACCACTGTAAATATAAGAAAATTCCCTTGCTCCAGAAAGACTTGGCCCTATTTTGGAAAATTCTAAAATATCTTTAGATCCAAGGTTTTTAAAAATCCTTTATCACAATTTTTATTGATTATTTAGAATTCCCAAAGTTTTTGCTAAGTTTAAAGGTTATTTTTTCAAATGAATAAATCATAGCTAAATACACTAGCACTCATGACTCTCAAAAAGAAATGTTGAGTTCAAATAAGTCACAGAAAAATTCATACAGTATGTATAAATTTTGAATGGAGAACTTTGTATGAATGTGAAAATGGATAAAACTAGGTAAATTGTTCAGGGATAAATTCATATGTGAAAAATCTTTTTATAAAAACAACAATGTAATAAATTAACATGAAATCCTGGATAGTGGTCACCTCATTGGGGAAAAATAGGGGGAGAAGAAATCAGGAAGGAGACATAGAGACTTCTAAAGTACTAACAATATCCTATTTCTTAAATTGGTATTTGATACAAGACTTTATGGTTATTCTTTAAATAAACACACACACTATTTTACATGTATGAGATGTGTCATTGAAAAATTTAAAAGACAAGGAAAATGAGAAACAGGTTCTTAAAACATGCAAGGAAATTCCAGCTATTTGGGGAGGCTGGGTCAGAAGGATTCCATGTTCCAGTCCAGCCTTGGCAATTTAGCCAGACCATGCCTGGAAATAAAATTAAAAGGTCTGGGGATGTAGCTCAGTGATAGAGTGCTTGTCTAGCATGCACAAAGCCCTGGCTTCACACCCCAGTAACACCACACACACACACACACACACACAAATAAATAAGTAAATATTTAAAAAAATAAAAGGCACTGAGGGTCTGAGGGTGCAGGAGCTCTATTCCAGAGTGCTCACTCTTGCCGAGTTGATATGAAAATAATTTAATAAGGATCCTTTTAAAAGGCTTTGTCCTGTCAAAATTAAGAGGCACAGGCTCTCAACAATGACTACCAGGGTTCATTTACTGAAGAACCAGTAGGGGGAACCGAGAGCAGCAATGCCCTTCTTTTTCTATAATACATAGAGCCCATTTGGGTTTTCTTTTCAAATTTGTAGAAACAAAGTATCAATCTCTTACTGTAACCTTTGAAAACGCTACATGGTTTCGTGGTTCCAGAAAGCAGTTTTCAACACCCAAACAAGGCAAATAAAAGCATCCACCCAGAGCACCCCTCGGAGTGAGGCGGAGGTATGGCCGGCCAGGGAGGAGCCGTCCTTGGGTCTCTCTGGCGAAAGAATATGTCAGCCAGCACTCTTGCCTGGGTGGGTCCGTCTGAAACAGGAAGTATCCACAGCACCCAGCCAGTTCCTGGGGCCTGTGCCGGGAGGGCATTCCTATCAAAACAGCCCTGGTCGCGGCCCTTCCCGAACTTCGCCCTACAGACGCGACCATCCCTTCTCCCCTCCTCCCTTCTCCTTTGTCTTCCCGCTCACACGAAACCGCTTCCCAAAATTGTGACGGAAAGTAACAAACCCATTTTCAAAGTAAAAGATAAAACAAAGCTCCCCTTGCCGTCTGCAACACAGACAAACCCTTACCTCTTCATGTTTCCACAGGACCCTATCACTAACTTCAGCAAATAGGTCAGGGACCTCATGTCCCAGAACTCTGCGCGGCAGACTCGAAGGGGATTGTGGTGGAGCATGGGCCTCTGGGAGTTGTAGTAGCACAAACCCTCATAGAATGGAAAGAGAAAGTAGGTTTCCAGTGACCAGTATATTTTAAGTTAAACACCCCAAATATACATCTCATAAACTCAGGAGTCACCTAGAACTCCTTGACTTGATTCTTCTCTAATTTCCCTCGGATTTGTCCCCCTCGACACTACTACCTTTTTTCCTTTTTTTTTTTTTTGGTACCAGGGCGTGAACTCAGGGATGCTTAACCACTGAGTCACATCCCCAGCCCTTTTTATTTTGTTTTGAGAGAGGGTCTGAGTTGCTTAGGGCCTCACTAAATTGCTCATACTGGCTTTGAATTTGCCATCCTCCTCCCTCAGCCTCTGGAGCCACTGGGATTACAGGTGTACACCACCGCGCCTAGCAACACTGCTTCCCTTTCAAGGTTTTATCTGATCTGTTTCCAGTGAACCCTCTAGTCCATCCTCTGCATTGTAACCATGAAGATGAAGTCTGAAAAAAATGCTTGCACGAATGGTTCTAACAGGTACTTCTGAATTCTCTCAATTTGAAGTCAGAAATCTGTGTGTATTCAGGCCCTTGAATGTCCTTATTGGTAATTACAATGAATTAAGAAAGAGGTATAGTGGTTAAAAGCATGGACTCTTAGTAACCTAAAATGGAAATGCACATCCTTAAGTATGTGAAAAGAAAGATGTTCACTTACAAGTAAGATGGGAATTTCAAAATATACAACCAGTAATCCTCAAAATCCTCAAGGTCATCATCAAAAAAAGGGAGTCTGAGAATCTCACAATCAAGAGAAACCCAGGAAGACAAGATTAAGTAAATGTAATGTGGTGTCCTGGATAGGATCCTGGAACAAAAAGAGAACACTATTGGTAAAAACTAAGTTTATGTGAATAAACTATGCACTTTAGTTAATAACAAGGTTCTTTCATTTGTGACAAATGTACCAATGTTATGTAAGATGTTAACATTAAGGGCAATTGGGTGGAGGTATGGAACACTGTAATATGTGTCTTCTATGTAAATTTAAAACTGTCCTGAAAAGTTTATTTTTTAAAACTAAAAATGACATATTGCATGTAACAGATTGGGAAGGATACAAAACTTTGACAACACATTTGTTGAGACTGATGGGACAAAGACACTCTGAATACATTGCTGGTATGTGTATAAACTGGTAAAACCTCTGAATACTAGTGAAATTCAAATGCACATTCCCTTTATTTTTTAAAGATCTATTTCATGTTTGCACATTTCCTTTAAAGCAGTAATTCAATACTTATGACTAATATCAACACATTATATCTTCAAACATATGCATCATTTTTATTGTGAGTTTACAACAAAATACTGGAAAGATATCCACAAAATGATACATTCATTCAACAACAACAAACTATACAATTAAAGGGAGGCGAGGACCTTAATGAACTATTACTACACAATCTCCAAAATATATCTAGTGCAATACCAAGGTTCAGCATAATATAGTATGCTTTTATTTGTATAAAAACCAAAGAATGTGTTTGCTTGCATATGCACAAAGTATCTCTGGGAGAACACACAGTAGTTGTGAATGCCCACAGGTAGAGGAACTAAATGTCTAAAGAACAAAGGCAGGAAAAAATTCATTGTGTGGATTTTCATGTCCTTTGAATTTTGAACCACATGACTGTATTACCTACTCAATATTTTTCAATTAAAGAGCAGCCTTCTTATTTTACAGAGTCAAAAAAGAAAAAAAATTGTGGATTTGGGGGATTACATTGCCTGGACTTTAATCTTTGCTTTGGTAAGTTGCTAGAGTATGAGAGTTTCATTAAGTTTCTGCAACTGATCTCTGCCAGCTTCCTTATAGGTAAAACAGGGCCAATACCTTGGAAGAACAGGGTGACTGTAAAGCACTACACAAAAGCATGGTTTTAACGTTCTGTCGTGATGGGGTAGTTATTTATGAGTAAATATTCCAAGTTTATCTAGTGGGTCCAGGCTTATTCAAACTTCTTTGTATCGACATGCTCAAGTAAAAAACACCAAAGAGAAGCTACAAAACAAAACAACTCTACCCCCACATTATACTTATATCTGGAGAACTTCCAGCAGACTGAGAGTATGGTGGCTAAGTTATCCAACATCTATCACATGGAAATGACAGCGCTCTTGGAGTACACAGGTGTGCTCCACTTCGTAGCTTAGAGACAGAAGAGGATGAATGTAAGCAGAAACAAAATGTGGGTCACATCAGAGCCTGCATCAGGTAAATCCTGTCAGGTGGTACAGCTGAATTCTGCTGTGCAACCAAACTGTCCAACTGACAAACTTTTTGATAAGGAAATGGGAAAATGCACCAAGGTTGCTTGTGTGTTGTCCCTCTGGGAAGATGACAAAAAGTGGAGCAAACATCACACCACCACTGTATACTTCTAATAAAAAATAGTCTATTGGTACTGAAGTGATACACAATACATTATAAATCCACTAGGTGGGATGAGTGGAGAATGAATGGCTAAAAGACACATTCACAGAACTGTGGAATTGCAACTGGAAAGCAAGGTCATGAGAAATACTCAATGTACCTGTATATAACTGCAGCCAGTCCCAAGTGTAGGTACCAAGGGACATTCAGAAAATTGCACTAGACAGAAAATCAGGCCATTTCTACCTCTCCCAAACTTAACTATGTAATAATACCTATTTAGAGTCTCACAACATCCCTCTCCCCACCTTAAAACGTTATCAGACATAGTATAAAAAGCTTTGGTTATCTCCAGATGTTATATATGGTCAGGGAGCTTACCATGAGGCATTTTCACAAATTCACTCCCAGAACAATTTATGAAAAACGAAAAAATATGCTTCATTTGTCTTTCTGACAATTTAACAAGGTTAGTTTAATTAAGCTCCTCCTTAACATAGACGTATTTTCACAGTTTGTCCTTTTTGGGGGCTTTGTTTCCAGCACACCTCTGATGAACACATTAGGAAGCAATTATAATTAAAAAATATAGGAGAAGATGTTAAAACTAAAAGAATCTACTTATCTAATATTAGGAGCCAACAACTGAGCATGTCTTTCAAATATCCTAAATGAGATAGCATAAATGCTGTTAGAATAAACATAGCACCTTTTTAAAGGACAAAAATGGATGTGTACTGAGAAGTGTCAACATTAAAAATTTCAAAGTTCTTTTTTAGCTAATATCTTAGCTGGTTAACAATGATTAGGAGGGGCTCAAAATCCCTGTGCCTAACAAAAATGTTGCCTTAACATTACTGGCAAAATGAGTTATTTCTGATCTTTTAAATTAATATTTATTCAACATCATGTATTTTAGATATATTAGAACCAGAATCAGAAGGAAGCTTAGAAATGATTTAGTCCACAGCACCAGATTTCAGACAGTACATTGAGATTCCCCAGTAAATCTTAACAGTATTACTGGATTGTTCTGGAAGCCACTTGCCATTCTCCAGCATCTTCCACATAATGAAGAAAAAAAAAAAAAAAAAAAAAAAAAAAAAAAATTAGAACTCCCAGTGAAAACAGTGCAAATAGGTATTTATAGGAAGTGGGCTGGGGTTATGGCTCAGTGGTAGAGTGCTTGGCTAGCATGTGTGAGGCACTGGGTTTGATTCTCAGCACCACATATGAATAAATGAATAAAATAAAGGTCCATCAACAACTAAAATTTTTTTAAAAAGATAGTACAAACAATACTTTAGCTTCCACTTTATTTTACTAAAATTTACAGTAAGTACTCTGCTAGAAGAGAAAAAAACATAAGAGCATTGAGACATTGGAGAATTCAAAACTAGTTTATTTCAAAAAACAGTTGGAATAATTACAATATGAGACAACTCTATTCTTAGTGAAAATATAATGCTCAAGATAAAATTACTTGTCCAGTTAATTGGGTAAAGAGAAGACTAAAACCAGAGTTTTTTTCAAAACACTATCTTCTCTTTACTGAATATAGAACTTATTATATTCTGGTTACTTTATTGAGTCTCCATATCCAATGGAGTAAATATCTGTATATAATATGAACTTGAAAATTAGATATTACTCAAGATTCTACTCAAAAGTTGTATTTACCTATATAAATCATCCACAAGATTAAACAGTCTCTGGATTAATTTTATATTTATAATTTTGAGTGGTAACAAAAATTACCTGGATAAGAAGTAGCTTCTTAGAAAAGTTTGGGTAAGAAAGAGAGGCCATGCAACTTCTAGCATTTAGCATACTAATCACTAATAATTACCATCACTAACATTCACTTCAAAATGTTTTCCTTCCTGTAGTATATACCCCTCAGGATGGTCATGTGCAGGCAGGACAACAGAAATTTAGATTAGTGATTATAGGCAACTGAGCTCCAGTAACTTAAACACTTTAAAGTAGTTAATTTTATTTTTGTGTTATATTTTCATTTTGTAGAACATCATATTTATTTATGACTTAAGTGAAACATAAGATATTAGAATGTTCCAAAGCTAAGGACATGGCATTTTCTTGAAAAGTAAATAAAGAAATATGAAAACTCAACAACTATAAATCATACTAAAACCAAATATAATACCAGGACACGTATACAATAAAAAATAATTAAATTGCCTGAACCTTACCTTACTCTTTTTAAAATAACCAAGTTCAAATATGGGGTATAGTTCAGTGGTATAGCACTTGCCTGGCACCCACACACTACACACACACAGACACACACAAAACATAAAATACCAATTTCACTTTAACTGTTCCTTCCTTTTCTGAATTTTACTTCTTATTATTATTGGTGGTACTGGGGTTTTAATCCAGGGACACTCTACCACTGAGCTATCCTCCCAGGCCTTTTTATTTTTATCTTGAGACATGGTCTTGCTAAGTTGCCCATGCCACTTACGAACCTCTTGTCTCAGCCTCCTGAGTCACTGGGATTATAGGCATAAACCACCATACACCTGGTCCTTCTCTGAATTTCAATAATATACATTCTGTAATTCATACATTCTGTAATTCATAACATACTTCCTTGTATTGTCTATACTCATTTTTACACAGAAACTAATTCTATCTCAAACTAGACAGTAAGTTCTATTAAAGAGAGAGGCTTCACAGTATCTAGCACTTTATGCTGAATCTAACAAGCACACAGTAAAGATTGGTTGGCATGTACTTTTTGGCAGACATCTCTCCATATTTTAGTTGGAAAAGGAAGATGTGTATTAGTGAAAGGATGTGGAATCTAGGAGAACAAGGTATGCATTACACATACCGAATCAATATCTAATAGGTTGCTGCCTGTACTAGGGGAATAAGTTTTATTTAATGCTGAGAAGAAAACTACAGTATAATTCTCAGTATTGTAGTATTTAGATAAAAAAGCACGCACATTTTATTGCAATTGAAGATTAAGTAGTAACTGTAAACACTTCAACATCATCAGAATTTATAGGAAACAAACAATCCAAAATCAGTATGCTAAAGATATGGTCTTTAGTCAAAGGAAATCTTCACATTGCGTTCCTCCTCCTTGCGTTGAAAATCCTCAAAAATCTTTGTTATCTCTTCCACCTTTTTTTGCATCATGCCTATATGGGAGGAAGTCACGCAATCATTAATCCGATCTCAAAATATTACAGAAACATAACACATTTTCCCCTAAACTATGATTTATAAAACTTTACATATCAATTTATAAAGTTTTAGAAAATAAGGAAGAAAAACCACATTCACCTACCTGTTTTAAAACTATTTGAAAATAGTGGATACTTTATCTGCTCTCCCTAGCTTTCAGGCAAATAACAGTCTACTTGACATTTGTGTTTTGTTGTAGTTACTCATTACAGCCTAAAAGTGCAATATGGGGTGGTCATTAAATTGAGGGCATAGATTTTGGTGGGTCTTACCTCCCTATAAGCAAATAAATCTGCTGAGTATATTTACGTTTCTGTTACTCTCTAAGTTCATGTTTCTCAAGTTTGCTTGGGGGCAGCATACCACAGTGCCATTAATTTTACCACACAAGACAGTAATTTTCTGCCAGTAAAAATAAACTGTTGAAATAAGCATAATAATCTGAATTTTTCTACTAACATGTACAAATTAACTTGGTCATTTGTTTTAGTGTTCATTAATGCTTACTAGAGGATAAACAACAACTGGTATCCAAGAAGAAAGAAAAAAATTATAAAATAAAACTTAAACATACATTATTTTTTCTAGTCAACTGGAACAGCCCTAATATATATTCAGTATTTAAAGTGTTATACTTCATCCTATCTTATAAACATTCTGCAAGATGATACTTTAACAACAAGTGATTGAAATAATGGGTCTCTACTAAAAGCCTAGAAAAACTGTACATTGAGGCTGGCAAAATAAATCCCCTCCCCCTTTTTCTGTAATAACTAACTGCATGGTGCATTTTTTTCTCTAAATAACCTTTTTAATGTGATAGAAACACAAATGAGCAGTACGACAAACCACTAACTTGAGACAGAAGTGTCAACATAAGCACATTTTACTAGTTTGCTGATTGATACATATTAAGTGTAAAGGAGTACATTTATAACCATTTTAAAAATCAATAAAATGTCAAGAACCACAAGTCAGTGTTATTAAGAGAACTTCACTGTAAATATTTTGTCATGTCTTCTAATTGAATTCCCAGGACTATTTCTGTATTAACATACTTTTAAATTTTTTAAAGACTTTCATTCTTTAAGTGAAAAAACTGCACTAAGTTATTTACTTCTGAGTTCTGGTCCCATGATAAACATCAGTGATTTTTTTTTGGTAGCATATTAAATTATATATCACATCAGAAGTAAAATGTTAGCAGTAGCCAAAACTTGTGTGTATGGCAGGAGGGAATGTGCCATGTATATTTTGATATTATTTTTAAAAATTATATTGATCAGCTGGGTGCCATGGTGCTCTACTATAATCCCAGTTGCTTGGGAGGCTGAGGCAGGGAGATGGAGAGTTCAAAGCCAGCCTCAGCAAAAGTGAGGCCCTAAGCAATTCAGTGAGACCCTGTCTCTAAATAAAACACAAAACAGGGCTCGGGATGTTGCTCAGTGGTCAAGTGCCCCTGAGTTCAATCCATGGTAACTGCCCCCAAACTTACTGATGAATATGAAAACAATTTCATTCACAATAAATGAGATGTGGTATGTAAATAAAATACAATGCTACACAGAACACAATACAAAGAAATGAATTATTGATATGTGTTACACATAAATAAACCTTGTAAAAACATCCCAAGCATAAGAAGTCAAACATGAAAGTGGTTAATGTTCAAATGATATATTTGTGTGCTTAAAAATATTTTTTAAAAGTGATTTATTCCCCCTAAAAGATACTGGTGAAACTGTTTCAGCCAATCTCATTGTGATTTGGGAATAGATGTTTTCTTCAATTTAGTCCACTTGCAAATATTTTTGGTAACAATTCAAACATTTTTCTAGAAGTTTATAAAAATAGATTCCATCATTAAAACCAAACAGTTTTCTACTATAATTAATACTTTTAAGTTACACACATAAATATTACTATATATCAAAGATTAACTGTCAAAGTAAACACTGTACCCTCATAAATATTGTTATAGTATATCTCCTTCTCTTAGAAAAATAATTGGGGCAGTAGGAGAAAAAAAATGCTCTAACAGAAAAATGGTCAAAAGTTACAAGTAGTCAGCCTATAAGATGATATATAATATGTTTATAAACATCTTTTCAAAAATATTAGTAACCAGAAGGATGCAAATTAAATTAGAGAAATATTCTTTTCACTATAACATTTGGCAAGGAATGATGATGATTCCTGGTGGTGGTGGTGATTATAGAAGTAGCAGTACTGGAAGGAGTGGGTACCCTAATAATGAATTGCTGGTGAAAGTATAAATCAGTACTGCTAACTGGAAAGAAAATATAAATCAAAAGCTTTTAAAGCAGACATTACTCCTGACTCACTGTTTTAACTTCTAAGAATTATATTTATGTCTAGTAATCACTGATGTATCTTAAATTTACCTTCATTTAGGTTTAGTGAAGCACAATTAAAAAAAAGAAAAATTTGGAAACATCAATCAATATTTGGCAATAGGCTATTAATTTAAAAACCACAGCATATCCATGTAATAAAATATTTAGCAGCCATTAAAGTGTAGAATATTTAATAACATTGAAAGATATTCATGAACACATCTCTCCACTTTGTATCTCTTTCTCCATCAAAAGCTGAATATGGTGTACTGTGTATATAGCACAGGACAAATGAATTCAAAGTGTATATTGAACACCAACCTAATGCAAGGCATGGATAAATCCTGAAAACACAGAAATCATAAGGGTATAATCTCTATATAGAAACTCAAATTTCCAGAAAGAGATATATAAATAAATATCTGCAATACTGTATGATAAATGCTGATAATATAGTAAGTTGTACATAGTATGGATACAAAGAAGAGGATAAGCAACTACTAGAATGATGAGTTAAGGAAGAAATAAGTTTTAAACTACATTTAAATACACTGCTAGGCAGATAATGAAGTGGTGGGGTACCCCAGGCAGAAGAAACTGATTATCCAAAAATATAGAAGAGGAAAGATTATTAGGTTTTGGAACAACTATAAATACTTCTCAAAAAGAAATGCTGCAAACAAGAGGTGAGGTTGAAAAAAATGTAGGGGTTAGATTATACAGGGTACTTTGCATATTAAGTAAAGCACCAGAATTTGCATTGGTCAATCAGAAAATGGTGAATTTTAACGAATGGATGATCACTCTGAGAGTAGATTGTGAAAGTGAACTGGAGTGGAGTAAGACTGGGGAAGGAGATCATTAAGGTCTCTAGAGAGTGCACGCATTCACCACTGTTCCATTTCAAAACACCTGTAAAACAGCATTAAAGAATTTAGAAAAATAAAAAGAGGAAAATGATAAAAGCACAAAACCATAAGGACAAAAATAAGAAGAAATGAGATAAAACTTTGATAATTGCAACTGGTTTGTATTAGAGAAACCCTAGAACCCCAGAAAGGATATGGAATTAATTGAACTAAGTAGTTCAAAATGGCATTGAAATTGGAGCTTGCAACAGGATTATGAATGATTAAAAGCAGTCCCTTCCTCTCCTCCACACCCTACTTCTAAATGATTTCCCTACCTAATTTTTGCAGATGATTTTTCTGCAAACAAGCAGAAACAAGTTCCTGCAAGATAAAAATCAATTAAAAATTAAAGATCAATTTTAAAAAATCTTGAATAATAAGATTAGTATATATCCCAGAAAATTTAACAAAATACAGACAAAAACAGGAGAGAAAAGAAATACAGTTTAGTTGAGAGACTCAAACATTAGAGTTAGTATATTTCCAGGAAGAACAAAGATAAGATAGAGAAGGAGATTAACAGAAACCTAATTCAAGAAAAGAGCCACAAACTGAAAAAAAAAAAATAAATGAGTTTCTTTACTCACCAATACCAGGCTCGGTGGATCAGAGATCCATATCAAAGCACACCATCTGATCACCTGAAATTTACATATTCTGAAAAAAATCTCAAAATTGTCCATAGAAAAAAAATAAAACACAAAAATGAAGGGGTCATATGGAGGTTCAGATTCAAAACAGTCCTCAAAGTGTAGATGATAACAGAACTGTATCTTCAAAAGTTCAAGGCAGGAGGAAGGAAGGGTCTCAGAACATGGGGGGGTTAGAGGAAGAGTGTACTTTCCAGCAGTTCCTTAGCACCAAATTTCAAAAGCTGGAAGACTGCTCCTTGATGAGGGAAGTAACTAAGGGAACCCACTGAAATTCAATACTGGAGAATAAAGAAAACCACAGACACAGAACATTGGAAAGTGTGAATATAATATAAGAAAAAAATATATTAGAGATGTGCCAGCTTGGCTGGCATTAATATGGCAGGGAAAGTGGAACACGGGTAGAGAGAGAGGAATTGTAGCAGAACAAGAAGAAAAATGGATTGGGGTAATCTGTGGAATACAGAGGGAGGCTGATCGTAATGAACCCAGAGTCAGTGGGAAAAGATTTTGAGTGAAAAGCAACCAAAATCACTTGGCCCACTGGCAGTAGTTCAGAAGGAAATGGGGTCACCAGTATGAGAACCAATAAAAGTGCTGCACAGCCACAAGCAGAGGCAGGAGACTGGGAACTCATGAAGGAAGCTGCCAGCTGCCCAACTCTTGAGTCTTGGAGTCTTCCTGGACCAGTGTGACTGAAATAGGCACACAAAAAAAATTGTGCCTGGTACATAAAGGCTCCAGATACAGGAGAGGGAGCGCCCTTTGTTGCTGGTGCCCCAGGTGTCCAGCAGAATTTGGCATCTCTCCATCAACAGGGGGCATGGACTAATCTCAAATATCCACTGACAGAGTTCCAAGGGTCACCCAAGACCAAACCCCAGCTACTGGCACTTCTAATTTAGAATTCTGCACTAGGCCCACTATAAGAATATACAATTTGTCAGCATTCACCAGTCTATCCCACCCTATACTGGGAGATGGGAAACAGATCTACAAGCTCCTAGGCACAACAGGTAGCAGTTAGGTAAGGAAAACAAAGATGTTGGACCTAACAACCCCAGCCCTTGACTTGAGGATTACAGAGCCCAAAAATAAATACATCAGAAGGAAATTAAAGGGATATAAATAGGAAAAGAAAAAGTCAAATTCTCACTGTTTGTTGATGACATGATCCTGTATCTAGAAGATCCTAAAAATTCCATCA
The DNA here is from genome assembly GCF_902686455.1 of Sciurus vulgaris. Lineage (NCBI taxonomy): Eukaryota > Metazoa > Chordata > Mammalia > Rodentia > Sciuridae > Sciurus > Sciurus vulgaris. The sequence continues at coordinate 43,984,924 of NC_136471.1, read as the reverse complement.
GAAGATTTCCATAACTGAAAACGAATTCAGCAAAGTAGCAGGATAGAAGATCAACATACAAAAATCAATAGTTTTGCTATACTCCAACAGTGATTCTGCTAAGAAATAAATCAGGAAAACTATCCCATTCACAATAAACTCCAAAAAATGAAATACTTAGGAATTAATCTAAACAAGAAAGTGAAAGAGCTCTACAATGAAAATTATGTATCATGGAAGAAAGAAACTCAAGAAGACCTTGGAAGATGGAAAGACCTCTTATATTCTTGGATAAGTAGAATATTGTCAAAGGTTATACTATCAAAAGCAATATACAGATTCAATGCAATCTCCATCAAAATATCAATAACATTCTTCACAGAACTAGAAAAACACCATCCCTAAATTCATTTGGAAGAATAAGAGACCCATAATATTAAAATCCATCCTGAGCAAGGATGCAGGAGGCATCAATCAAAATACCTCATTTCAAATTATATTATAGAGTTATAGTAAAAAAAACCAGCATGGTTTTGGCATCAAACTAGGCACATAGACCAATGGAATAGAAGACACAGAGAAAAATGCAAATATTTAGTCATCTGATACATGAAAAATATGCCAAAAATACATGTTGGAAAAAAAGATAGCCTTTGTAACAAATGGTGTTTGGAAAACTGGATATTCATATGTACAAAAATAAAAGTAGATCCCTTTTTCTCATCCTGCACAAAAGTCAAATAAAAGTAGATTAAAGACTAAGGAATTAGATCAGAAATTTTCCAACTCTTCAAAGAAAACATAGGGTCAACACACCATCATACTGGTGCAGGCACTGACTTCTTTAGCAAGACCCCTAAAGCTCAAGAAATAAAAGAATCAATAAGTGGAATTACATCAAATTAAAAAGCTTCTACACAGCAATGGGAACAATTAAGAACATTAAGAGATAGTCTACAGAATGGGAGAAGATCTTTGCCAGCTATTCCTCTGACACAGGATTAATATTGAGACTATAAAAAACTCAAAAATTTTAACACCAAAAATACAAAGAACCCAATTAATAAATTAGCAAAGACCTAGGTAGACATTTCTTAAAAGAAGAAACAAATGCCAAACAAATATGTGAATAAATGTGGGACATCTCTAGCAATCAGGGAAATACAAATCAAAACTACACCAATCACTAACTCCCCCCACCCTCCCCCTTATGTGTCATCATCCACTTATCAGCGAGATCATTCGTCCTTTAATTTTTTGAGATTGGCTTATCTCACTTAGCATGATGGTCTCCAATTCCATCCATTTGCCATAATTTTATCGTTCTTTATGGCAGAGTAATATTCCATTGTATAGTTTACAATAAAAAAAAAAAAAAAAAAACTACACCAATCTCTGCCACTCTTTCTTCAGGGTCCCTGTGCTAGAGGTACAGCCGTGCTCCCACTGCCTACATCCCTTGGGCCTTCACTAGCGCCCCCTCCCAGAGCTAGTTCGCACCACGGCAGCCACCCAGACTACTGCCTTCCTCGGTAGCTATGTCCTTCCAGGTCTGTGTTCTCATCCTCCTACTGCAGGATGTTCAGTGGCCTGGGCACTGTGAGTCAGTCAAGCTCCAGTTGGAACTACAATACCACATCCACCTGCACCTACAGCCTGGGCAGGGTGCTGTGCCCCAGCACCAGCTGCAGCCTATATGCCTGCTCCCTGGGCAGTGCATATGTCATGTGCTCCTTGGTCATGCACCTATGGAGTAGCACGCCTGGGGTGTGACTAAAACAGGACTTGGTGGACTTCTCAATAGCCAATGCCATCAATACCAAATTTGAGAAAACCTGCACCAATGAGAAGGTGGAGCTGCAGGAGCTAACTGACCACTGCCAACTCTATTGACAAGGTGTGCTTCCTGGAACAGCAGAACAAGATCCTGCTAGCCAAGCTCAAACAGCTTAAAGGCCAGGGCAAGTTGCATTTTGGGGACCTCTAGGAGGAGGAGAAGGAGATCCAAGAGTTGCACTGGCAGGTGAACCAGCTCACCAATGACAAGGCCCATGTGGGAGTGGAGTGCGACAATCTGACCAAGGACATCATGTGGCTCCCACAGAAATTGCAGAGAGATGCTTTACCGAAAGGAAGCCAAGAGCACCCTGCAATCTTTCAAACAGGATGTTGACAATGCACCTCTAGCATGCCTTGACCTTGAACATAAAGTTGAATCCTGGCAAGAAGAGATTACCTTTTTGAAGAAACTACATGATAAGATACACATTCAGGAACAGCATGTTCAAATTGATGTGGTTGTTTCTAAGCCTGATCTCACAGCTGCCCTGTGTGATGTACGTTAACAGTATGAAAGTGTGACTGTCGAGAAGATTCAGGAGGCAGAAGAAAGGTACAAGTCCAATTTTGCTGATCTCACTGAGGAATAACTAACTCTAAGCCAGGCAAAGCAGGAATCGAATGAGTACTGGAGACAGATCCTGTCTCTCACCTGAGAAGTGGATGTGCTTAAAGGAACTAATGAGTCCCTGGAACACCAGATGTGTGAAATGGAAGAGAACTTTGTTGTGGAAGCTGCTAACTCCAAGACACTATTGGCCATCTGCAGGATGAGATTCAGAACATCAAGGAAGAAATGGCTTGTCATCTTTGTGAATACCAAGACCTGCTCAATGTTAAGATGGCTCTTGACATTGAGATTGCCACCTACAGGAAGCTGCTGGAAGGTAAGAACAGGATTTCTCTGCTCTTCTCAACTTTTCCTCCCTGAACCTGAGGGAAACTAATCTGCCTTCAGTCCCTCTGGTTGACACCCACTCAAAAACAACACTTTTAATTAAGATGGCTGAAACAAGAGATGGACGGGTTATCAACAAAATTTCTCAGCATCATGATGATCTTGAATAAAAACTGAATATACCCAGTGCAGCAGTATATTATCAGCAAGAAAAATAAGAAATTCCTATCTTAAAGAAACAGCTTTCAAGTGCTTTTCTGTAGTTTAGCAGGAGCACAAGATAGATTTGGAATAGGAATAAGCTCTAGTTCTTAACAACCAACACTCCTAAAAGATTTAGGAAAAAAGTTCACGACATAATCTGGTTTACAAAGAAGTCTTATGCTAGACTACTTTTTATAAAGTATTTTTGAATGCCATGAAAACTTTTTTTCCAGCAAAAAAAAAAAAAAAACTTTACTCATACTTCATCTCATACCTGTAAGAATATTAATTGTCAAGAAATCAAATAGTAATGAATATTTGCAAGAATGTGGAGGGCCAGGGACACTCATACATTGTTAGTGGGACAGCAAATTAGTACAACCACTCTGGAAAGCAGTATGGAGATTACTCAAGAAACTAGGAGTGGAACCACCATATGATCCACCTATCCCACTCCTTGGCATTTATCCAAAAGGAGTAAAATCAGCATATTACAGTGATACAGTCATATGAATGTTTATAGCAGCAAAATTCACAATAGCCAAATTGGAACCAGCCCAGATGCCTGTCAAAGGATGAAAAGATAAAAGAAAATATAGTATATATACACAATAGAGTTTTACTCAGCCATAAAGAATAATGAAATTGTGACATTTTCTGGTAAATGAATGGAAATGAAGAATATCACGCTAAGTAAAATAATTCAGACACAGAAAACCAAGGGTTGAATATTTTCTCTCACCTGTTGGAAGATAGAGCTAAAAGGGAAAAAAGAGGAGGGACTGGATAGCACAAAGATAGAGGGAAGATCAGTGGAATACAAGGAGATTAAGAGGAAGAGAAAAGGGATGGGAAAGGGAAGGAAATGCAGAAAACAAAATCATGCTATATGGCAGGAAACTTCAATTTATATGTAAAAAACTCAATAAATAAATAAAGGAACAAACATATGATCAACAGAGTAGAGAAAGGAGACTAGGAAGAGGCAGAAGGGAAGGGGAAGACAAGGGAATAGGAACTAAAATGGAATAAGTCAAATTCCATGCACACATGACTTTCAAAATCAACCCAACTAATATATGTAAGTATAATGTGCTAATAAAAAAAATCTAAAAACAAAAAAGAAAGAAGGAAGGAAGAAGGAAGGTGAGAAGAGGAAGACCAGGAAGAAAAATAACAAAGATGTTAAGTGACTCTATTTAATGTTTTATAGATGTTATTGAATAAAATAAAGTTCAAGGGAAATTATTTCCAGGCTATAATTCAATACCCAAAAGTATCAATTAAGTGTGATGGTAGAATAAATATCTTTTCATACATGAAGGTCTCAAAAAATTTACCTTCCATGCACTTACTATGGATGCTGCTGGAATATGTGGTATATTGGAAACAAGGAAATAAACCAAGCAATGGGAAATAAGAGCCACTAACCTGAAGAGCAAACAAAGTAGAGGGAAAACAATCTATAGGAGGGAGACTCTAGCTGAATAGCAGACCAAAAGAGCCACAATTCCAGATGGTACAATAGAGATTAGAGGAATCTGGGAGAGAGGAATCCAAGATGAAATCGGTAGATTTAAATTAAAAGCAGGGAGTTGGTGAACGAATTATTGATAAATATGCAGAAAACTAAGCAAATGAGAACACAAAATCCAAAGGAAATCAAAAACTTGTAAAATAAAGAAGACATAACATAGTATGCTCCAGGGCCAAGCCATGAATAACATTTATACATTTATACAACTGTAATTCAAATATTATTATCTATGTGAAAGTTGAGATATATACATACTGGGAGGATGAGGGAAATGTGTGTGTGTGTGTGTACACACGTGATTATAAAAACATTAAATCTTCACCTCCCATTTTAAAAGCATAATATGGTAAAACTAAAAAGTAATAGTATATATGATATTTAGAGAAAAATAAAAGTAAATAGTTAAAAACTTCAGGTAAAATACTTTTAAAGTGTTTGTCACTGAGGAATGTGAAATGTAGTGCCTAAAAAGAGCTGGTGTTTTACATAAACCCTATAAAGTTACTTTCAAGATGGCAAATAAAGAAGGCCTAAAAGGGGGATCTGGGAGTGGCAATCTACTGAAAACAAATGATTCAAAAGCTAGTTAAGAAGTATAATCACTCTTACTTACTGAAGAAACATAAATATCCTGCCTAAGATTCCTGACTAAATAGAAGTAATTGTTAGCTGAGGAAAAGTAAAGGAGTTCTATATCTGGGAGGCCCGAGAGATAGTGGAAACATGAAGTTTAGTTTTAGACAAGTTTCACTTAAGGTCCCTTTGGGATATCTATGTGCAGATGTTTGTTAACATTGAACTTTACAATGAATAATACAATAACCATTAGTGAAACTAATGGCTGGAGGTGACAGATGGACTTCAAAAAACTGCGGATTATACAAAAATGCATTAAAATATAAAACGACTAGAAACAAGAAGAGATCTCAAATCAATAATCTAAGGTGCTACCTTAAGAAAAATTAAAAAAATGAAGCAAGCAGGAGGAAGAAAACAGTAAGGATAAGAGCACGTATTGATAAAATTGCAAACAGAAATACCACAAAAAAGCCTGGTGTGGTGGCTCATGCCTGTAATCCCAGAGATGTGGGAGGCTGAGGCAGAAGGACTGCAGGTTGAAGACCAGTCTCAGGAATTTAGTGAGGCCCTAAGCAGCTTAGCTAGATTCTGTCTCAAAATAAAATATAACAAAGGACTGAAATGTGGCCCAGTGGCTAAGTGCCCCTGGGTTCGACCCTCAAAATGAACAATCCAAAAAACTAGCAAACAAAACAAAACAAAACCAAAAAACCCACAGAGAAAAATCAAAATCAATGAAACAAAAGGCTAATTCTTTGAGGAAAAAAAAAACAGTAAAATTAATTAAGCTCTTTTATCTAGGCAGGATAAAAAATAAACATAAATCATCAGTATCAGGAAAGAAACAGGGTACATACCAGTACATATCCTACAGATATTACAAAGATAAAAAGGAAATTCTAGTAGCAATTGTATACTTATAAATTAAACAACTTGGTAAAAATAATCCACCATTTTATGACAATTCAACCAATTAGTAATCTAAATTGTCCTAGAATCATTAAAGAAACTGAATTTGTAGTTTAAAAGCTCCATAAAAAAAGAAATAACCAGGTCCGAAAAAGTTTAAATGGAGAACTCTGCCAAACATTTAAAGAGGAATTAACACCAATTCTTCACAAACCCTTCTAAAAAATAGAGGGCAGTATTACCTTAATAACAAAACCAGGTAAAAACCAGTAGAAGACAAGAAAATCTTAGACCAATAAATGTCAAGAACATTCAAAAAATCTCTTATATAAAAGAGTCGCAAACCAAACCCAACAACGTATAAAAGGAATTATAAACCATGACCAAGTAGAATATATTCCATATATATAAAGCTGACTTAGCATTTGAAACCTATTACTATAAACCACCACAGAAATTAAAGAAGTAAAATCATATGTCAATTAATACAGCAAAAGCATTTGACAAAATATAGTACTTTTTCATAAAAAAAAAAGTTTCAACAAGTTAGGGACAGAGGTGAAGTACCTGATATCGATAAAGATCATCCAGAAAAAAAAAAAAAAAAAAAACAGCTCTTGGGCACAGGGGCACATGCCTGTAATCCCAGCTACTTAGGAGGCTGAGGCAGGAGGAACACGAGTTCAAGATGAGCCTAGGCAACTTAGTGATATTCTGTCTCAAAATTTAAAAAAGGGGTGCTATGCATGCAGCTCAGTGGTAGAGCACTTGCCTAGGATGTGCAAGGCCTTGGGTTCAATCCCCACTACTGTGCACAAGCAAGCACACATAAGTTCACACATGTGGACAGACACACGCACACACACACACACACACACACAAACACAAATCACCTACAGCTAACATCAGTCTTAAGAGAAAGACTTCCCACCTAAGACCAGGAACAAAGCAAGGATGTGTTTTTTTATCTCTCTTATTTGGCAGTTTACTGGAAAAGTTCTAGACAGTGCGAAAAGGCAAGAAAAACAAATAAATGGCAGATGGACTGGAAAGGAAGAAATAGCACAATACCTATGTGTAGACATCATAACTACCTAGCTAGAAAATCCCAAGGAGTTCACAAGGAATTCCTAGAACTAAGAAGTGAATTTAGCAAGTTAAAAGAATATAAGCTCAACACACAAAAATTGTTTTTATATATTAACAGTGAATATGTGAAATGCAATACCACTTATAATTACTATAAAGAAAATGAAGTACAATGGTATAAAGTCTAACAAAACATGTATGTAATATGGGTGATGAAAATTATGAAAGGCTGATGAAAGAAATCAGAGAAGACCTAAATTTCGAGACACACCACGTTCATGGATGAGAAGGCTCACATCATAACAAATATGCTAATTCTCCCCAAAATTGATCTATAGTTAAAATGTAATTCCTATCAATTCCCAGGAAAATTTTGTGGAAAGGCAAAGGAACTAAAATAATTTTAAAAATTTTGACAGAGAACTGAGTTGAAGGAATTTCTCTACCAAAAATTAACCTATTAAGTCCCAAATTTTCAATTCTGCAAACATAATATTCAAAAATTATTTGAAGTTACCATAGTGGTATATTTTTGAGTAATTTTTTGTATAGGTGTTCCATACCTGGGATGATGGGACAAAGTGGGTTAAGGCTTATTATAAATTATACTAATGATGACACTGGTTATGGGAAAGACACATAAATCCATGGAACAGAGACCTCAGAGAAAGACTCCAACAAATATACTGAACTGATTTTGGACAAAGATGCAAAAACAATTCATCTGAGCAAGGATAGCCTTTTCAACATATGGTATTAGAACAACTGAATATCCACAGGGGAGGGAGACCTTAGTCTAAACTTCATATCTTTCATGAAATTAAATAAAAACATTTTCTTAATCCGTTCATCAGTTGAAGGGCACCTAAGTTGGTTCATAGCTTGGCTACTGTGAACTGAACTGCTATAAACATTGATGTGGCTGTGACACTGTAGTATGCTGATTATAATTCCTTTGGGTATATACCAAGGAGTGGGATAACTGGGTCCCACTGATGATTCCAATCTAAGTTTTCTGGGTAATCACCATACTGCTTTCCAGAGTGGTTGTAAGAATTTGCAGTCCCACCAGCAATGTATGAGTGTAGCCTTTCCCCATATCCTCCCCAACATTTACTGTTACTTGTATTCTTGATTGTTGCCATTCTGACTGGAGTGAGATGAAATCTCAGTGTGGTATATATACACAATGGAATATTACTCAGTCATAAAGAAAGATTTTATGACATTTTCCTGTAAATGGAATGATCTGGAGACTATCATGCTAAGTGAAATAAGTCAATCCCAAAAAACCAAAGGTTGAATATTCTCTCTGATATGTGGATGCTAACATAAAACAAGAGGGGAATAGAAGTTCAGTGGATTAAACAAAGGTGAATGAAGGGAAGTGATGGGTGATAAGAATAGGAAAGAGTGAAATGAATCTGACACAACTTTCATATATACAGACATGAATACACCATAATGAATCTTCACATCATGTACAACCACAAGACTGGGATCCTAATTAGAGTAAGATATAGTCCATATTTGTGTAATTAGTTAAAATACACTCTACTGTCATGTATATCTAAAAAGAACAAATAAAATTTAAAAATAAATTTAAAAAAACAGATCACAGTCTTATATGTAAAATGACAAAACTTGTAAAATTAAACATACAAAAATATCTTGGGGATAAAGAAATAGGCAAAAAGTTCTTAGAGCTGACCCCAAAAGCATAATATATAAAAATAAAAACATTGATAAAGTGAATTCCATCAAATTGAAAAACTTTTGTTCTGTGAACTACCATGATCAGAAGATGAATACATAAGCTACAGACTAGGAGAAAGTATTTGCAAATCACCAATCTGACAACAGACTTGCATCCAGAATATGTGAACAAATCTTAAAACTCTTAAAGAAAAAAAAATGATTAAAATGGGCAAAAGACATGAACAAACATTTCCATGAACAGAATATACTGATGGCAAGTAATCACAAGAAACAATTTTAACATCATTAAACATCAAGGAAATGGAAATTAAAACTGCAATGATATCACTACACATCCATTACAGTGTTAAAATAAAAAATGAAAACATCAAATACTTGTAAGGACACAGACAAAATGTATCACTCAAACACTACTGATGGGAATGTAAAATGGTACAGCCACTCTGGAAACAGTGTGATAGTTTCTTATAAAACTAAGTGTGCAGGCTGGGGTTGTGGCTCAGTGGTAGAGTGCTTGCCTAGCAAGTGTGAGGCACTGGGTTCAATTCTCAGCACCACATGCAAGTGTTGTACCATTCGGCCAGACCGCCAGCCCTCAGATAAATCTGGAAATTATGCTAAATGAATAACAAAAGGCCAATCCCCAAAGAATACATGCTGCATGATGCTATTTATAGAATATGTCAAAATGAAATAAAAAATTAGGAGCAGAAAATAGCTTAGTGGTTTCCAGGAGTTAGAAATTTGGTGATAGGGGGATATGATGGGAGGGAAGGAGGTGTGATGATAAAAGGGAATGTGAGGAAACTTGGAGGTATGAAACTGTTCTGTATCTCGACTATGGTGATGGATATAAAAACCTACATGTTATAAAACTATAGAGAATTGAATATATACACAAATGCAAGTAAAACTGGAGAAATAAATGAATGATTGTTAAGTTGTATCAATGTCAAGGTCCTGATTGTGAAATCATACTACAGTTTTGTAAAGGGTTATCAATGAGGAAAACAAGGTAAATAATAAAAGGACTTTTATGGTTTTTCTTAAAATTGCATGTGAATCTACAATTACCTCAATAAAAATTTTAATCCAAAAAATGACCAACACATACATAAATGAAGTTTTGACTTGTTTTAGTCAGCTTTTTGCTGCTGACTAAAAACCTGACAAGAACAATTAGAGGAGGAAAAGTTTATTTTGGGGTTCACAGGTTCAGAGATCTTAGTCCATAGACAGCCAACTTCATTGCTCTGGGTCCGAAAGGTGGCAGAACATCATGGGAGAAGGGCGTGGTGGAGGAAAGTGGCTCAGGACATGGCACCAGGAAAGAGGGAGAAGGGAAGGGAGGAGAGGGAGGAGAGGGAGCGGGGAGAGGGGCTTCTACTCTCAGGAAGAAAAAATATATACTTCGAAGGCATGCCTCAGGTAGGAGGACCCTACACCCTATCTGCCTACAGTTACCACCCAATTAATCCCTATCAGGGAATTAATGCACTGATTAAGTTAAGGTTCTCATAACCCAATCATTTCACCTCTATATCTTCTTGCACTGTCTCACACATCACTTTTGGGGTACACCTCACATCTAAACCAGAACATTTTTTTCTAGAAATTTCAGCTCAATATGCAAGCAATATTACCACAAATTTATATCAGGCAACAGTTCTATCAAAACTGTTTTCTTAACTGCTTGACAGGGTCGGTCATTTCTCAGCTTTTCAATATATGCTTCTTCATTGTTTCTTGCTGTCTACTAAACCAATGACATATTTTAAAGTTTTAGCTACTGTAAAATCAATTTTATGTAGTAGGTTAGGCTACTATTTAAAAACAATCTTGAAAATTTGGAAATTTTATATACTTAAGTCCATTTCTCATTCTGAAAGGGAATGAGGGAGAGAGAGGAGATATGGAGAACATGGGTATGTATAGAGAAAAGAAGGGAAGAAGAACAGTATCTTCCCACTAGTCATAACTACTTTTAAGAAGATACCCAATTTGTTAAAATTAAAGTAACAATAAATGTAATTGAGTTCTTACTGGTAACTAATATCTGCTAGGAGAAAAAGAGTGCTTAGAGAGAAATACAACTCCCATCTTGGTCACAAGAATTCACATCCTGATCTTACAATTGGTACAGTAAGTTGGTGACAAGGCATTCTGCTTGTGTACAGCCCTGTTCTTCACCCAAAATTAATTTAAAAACACATTTGAGGAAGGGATGCCAAAAGAAAGATGGTGAAAGTATCCCAAATTCTTGGAGGCAGGCAGCAGTGGCAGGGTCAAGACAGTACAATAATTACATCCTTATGTGGTCTTTATTCACTCATCCTGTGGCAACATTATTCAAGTCTCACTTTAAATCCTTCCTCTCCCAGGAAACCAACTAAAGATGTTTTCCTTCCTTTACCACATGCCACCGCTTCATTGTGTACCTGTTCAAAGCAGAGGTGCTGTTGATGTTTCTACCTGCTACACTAAGTAGCACAGTTCCTTAAGCGCACAGTAGGTGCTCTGGATTTACAGTCACAACTACTCTGTGGCTTTGACCTGCATCTAAAATAATACCTTCCAATTATAAAGTATTGCAGCTTTATTTCAAAAAGTAGATTCCTCTTTTTTTGACACAATACCTTTATTTTACTTTTTTAAATTTATTCTTATGTTTTGCTGAGGATCAAACCCAGTGCTTCACACGTTAGGCAAGCGCTCTACCACTGAGCCACAACCCCAGCCTGCACTTCAGCTTTCAAAATGCCTACACAGACTACTTCATTTGATTTCCATGATATTCTGGGATAAAGCAGTAATTGAAAATACAAGGTTAAGTAACTCTCCAAAGGCCAAAACTAAGGAGAATTGATATTAGGTCTTATATCTTTAGACTTCCATGTAACAGTGCTTACTCTATTACAGGGCATCTGTTTGTCAGATGCTGTGAAATTTCTGAATAAATACCATACACTGTATGAATTATGTATTTAAATATCTTATTGAACATCATTAATATGTGTAATGAATACATGTTAGGTCAAAATAAAATAAAAGTACTATGTTGAACTAATAATTGCCACCACAGCATAACACTATTTGTTGTTCCTTCAAACACTGAATTTCTCAGAATAACACTAGCATATCTGATTCCATCTGGGGAGGTTTAGTTGGTGACATATCATCAGGTTATTTTATCTTTGAGATGGCCATTCAGTATGGGCCCCAAAACAGCACTGTGTGAGGCTCCGATGTAGTAGTTAGTTAGTTACCAACAGAAAGAATATTGCTTTGCAGAAAAATCTGTCTTTCCTACAAACAATATAAATTCTGCTATTTGGAAGTGATGTAAATTATGTTACATATAATTCATCTGGGGAGGCTCTCCAGCTTGAGGAAATTCACTTGGGCACAAAATGTACATAAGTAGGATTAGTGAGAAATCTAATTTTGCAGATGTATTGAGTGTATTTCAAATCTGGATTTACATATAGAAAAGGAAGTTTGGGAAGTGGAGTTCTGAGAATATTAACCATCACACACTTTCCTAACAGGAACTGAAGACTCACTTAATTCTAATCTTAGTAGCCTAATCTAACCTACAAGAAGTTCTTTAGAATCAAGGGACAGAAGTGTGACAATGACTCTATTTTGTCTGTAAAGGGGAGCACAGATGAGCAAAAGTGCTCATTAAACAATGTTAGAACATAAAATACTTTTCAATTAACTGCAGTGGGAAGAGGCAAGTGTCTCTGTTGAGCTTAAGAGACACTATAAGTGAGCCTCATAACAGAGGTGTCTTTGTGCTGTTGCCACATCTCTGGCAGATCAAGAGCATTCAAATCTCAAGTATCTGAAGTAGAACTATACTCCAGAACAAGAAACGACCTCACCAATCAACTAATGTCACCGAGATTTCCCAAAGAATTTAAGGAAGAGAGGTAAAAGAACCAGTTTTGATTGATGTCTGATCAGTAAATCAGATTCCATTCTAGAAGATGAAAGAGAAAGAAGACACTCCAATTGGAATTCAAAGGCATCTTTTAGCATCTCAACATCTGATGGATTTTCAGATGAGAGAGCTAAAAGTGATTAATAAAATATTTTTAGAACCATTTATTGTCTGGACCGAAGTTTTAAAAAATCTCAAACACTGCTTTGGAAACTGAGTTATGGCTAGGCTTATATCTGTGTGTTCCTAATTGCATCATGACCACTGTCTTTGAAAAAAGTACTGCAGGTAGGGGAAGAGAGGAAGGGAGGGGAGGGAGGGGAGACAGAGAAAAGAAACAAACATCCTGAGCAGCAAGTAGTAATCAGCTTGTCAAGTGGTGTATCAGGACTTCTCTGGAGCCAATTCTTCCCAGAACCAGAATTGAGAATGAACAACCAGACTAGTTTGACCAAGATCACTTCATGTTGCAGACCTCTTATCCCCTGCCCCACTCCTTCCTCCATTCAAACCTAAAGCTCCCACCAGCACCTAGGAAAACAAGGACAAGGTGTTGGACTCCCTTTGCTTTCCCAATATGGCCATGTCTGAAAGTTTCCTTTCCTGCTTTTCACCATGAAAAATAAATCTAATTTTAAAACAATCCCATCAAATAATAAATATAACGTTAGGTAAAAATGAAGCATGATTATGACACACCACTCAGGGCTGGTTATCTAAGGCATTTTATGTAAGTTTGTCACATCATGCACAGTAGATAATTATGAATGATTTAAGTGAAAAAAAATAAGGTCAACAAAGACACCCAGTCTAGAACTAATGGGACTGTATTTTGGAAATATTATAAAATCTCTTATGGCATTTTTAGTTACTCTAAGGAGTAACTCCTTCTTCCTTAAATAGCTATCTATATGTTGTGAGTAGTTATGAAATAATTATGTAGTTCTATTCCACAAGAGACTACAATGATTATGGATGAAATATATTTTAGTCTTGATGCTTTGGGATACTTTGTGAAAGAAGTAAAATGCAATGAAAATATTCACTAAACTTTCAAATAATGACTAGTGTAAGACTTTCTACTGCCTGTTTCTTTTTTGTGTGTTTGATAAATATTAATAAACAGGGTGATGGTTTGTCATATGATGCAACAGAAAATGCCTATTCTTCACTCCACCTCTCCCCTCTGAGAGAAGTAACTCCACATACTAAAAATGAATAACAAATTGGCTCAGATGGATTGCCAACTCTGTCATAAGTGGTCCCAGAAGAGCTGGAGTTGCTGCAGTTTCAGTGACTGCCAACTCAGAAGACAGATGTATGACTGCAGCATTGCCATGAAGAATACCTCGAAATAATGCTGTAAATTTTTACAAAGAAAGGTAAGAGCCAGAACTGGTGTTTGACGATGCCTATTACCAACTCCCAATGACCTATACTCATCATGAGGAAAAGAAGCATAAACACTCTCAAACAATGGATAAGTATCAAATTTGAAAACTGGTCATTACCTGCACATGTTCAGACATTCCTTAATTTAATAATGACTGACTCCTTTCTATCTCAGTCCCATCACTGGGACTGGTTCAATATAGGTAAGAGGAAGAAAGGGGCTTGGTTCTCTATAACTTGCTCACAGATATCTAAATGTTGATTGGACAGTATAATAAGTAACATACTTGAGGTATAATGCCCAATTTCAAAATCACTTTTAATTTTCCTTTTAAATAAAATCAATTAACACGTAGTTTTAGGTTCACTGCAATATTGAGTAGAAGGTATAGAGATTTTCCATATACTCCGGACTGCTGAAATGGTGTGCAGAAATCTCCAGTCACCACCCTCTTCCAGAATCACAAGGGATAGGGAGGGAGGGGGAGAGGAGAAGGGTAGAGAGAAAGAGGGGGGGAGGGGGAGAGGGGAAGAGTGGGGGAGAGAGAGAGACAGAGAGAGAGAGAGACAGAGAGATAGAGAAGAAACATCCTGAGCAGCAAGTGGAACTCAGTCCCTCAAGTGACATATATTTTTTTGCCCTCACAAACACACAACCTCCCCTACTAACAAGATCCTATACCGGGGTGGTACATTTGTTATAAATGATAAGCCTACATTAACAAAGCATTATTACCCAAAGTCCATAGTTTACATGAAAGATCACTTTTGGTGTTGTTTATTCTTTAGACTTTGGCAAATGTATAATGATATGTAGCCATCATTCAATAATGGTACATCCTACAAAATATTTTCAGTGTTCTAAAAATCCTCCATGTTCTGCCTATTCTTCCCCCTTCCCACCAATGATCTTTTTACCATCTCTATAGTTTTGCTTTTTCCAGAATGTCAGAATCATACAGCATATAGCCTTTGGGCATTAGCTTCTTTCACTTAGTAATATACATCAAAATCACTTTTAAAGAGCTGATTCTTTTCAGTTAAATATGTAATTCTATTAGTATATCAGTTGATGTTTTATGATGGAAAAAATTTGTGCCAACATTACAGATATTAAATCATAAAAACATTTCCCAGAAACCTTTTAAAATGAAGATTTGACTTTATATACAAAATTTCTCTTTAGCAAAATATGAGTGTATGTATTGCCAAAATAACACATTCATTAGTTTTTCTATATTATCTCAACGTGAATAAATGGATTTATCTGATCTTAGACCCTTTCAGCAGACATGATCCAATTAACTATTAAAAAACAAAATAAAATAACAAATAAAACCCCTCTTAGTATAATTAAACCCTGTCATGCTCCAATTCTTGATCATGTCATTTCCTGATATGAAAAGGAAAGGCTCATTGGGTGGGAATGGCAAAAAGAAGTGTGCAGTATCAAGAATTACCAGGCTGCCCAGCATGGTGAACACACACTTATAATCCCAGGGACTTAGGAGGCTGAAGCAGGAGGATCACAAGTTCAAAATCAGCTTGAGCCACTTAAGGAGAACCTGTCTCAAAATAAAAAAGGGCTGGGTATGTAGCTTCATGGTAATAATGTCCCTGGGTTCAATCTATAGCAGCACCCCACCAAAAAATTTAAAAAAATAAAAAGAATTATGAGGCCTTTTCCTATTCTTCAGCATGACCTTCCTTGCTTGCTTCAGTTAAGAACCTACACAAAATCTCATTGCCTCTTCAGTTCAAATTAATTTTTAGCAGAAAAGCAATTCCCAGTAATCATTACTCTCTATTGTCTTAGTCTTATTACCTGTTTTGACTGAGAGCTTTACCCAGATACCCAAAACTCATACCCCAAATTATTATCGTACTTTTAAACCTTTGTCCTCTACTGATAGGTGCATGAATAAGATTTCTTTTTTATATCAAGTGATGCCTACCTACATTCGAATTGTTTTAAAATCATATCAGAAGAAATAACACATCTAGTAATAAGAAAATATGGATCCTGTCCCTAGCTCTGCCACTAATTGGCTGTGAAATGTTTTTTTTAAAAAACTATTTATACTTATTTACTTATTTTGCAGAGCTGAGGATCAACCCCAGGGCCTCGTACATACTAGGCAAGCACAATTAAGCTACATCCCCAGCCCTGCTGGGTTTTTTTTTTTTAATAATTGTGTTCTTTTATAACCTTTATTTTACTTATTTTTATGTGGTGCTGAGGATCGAACCCAGTGCCTCACATGTACTAGGCAAGCACCCTACCACTGAGCCACAACCCCAGCCCTAGATGTGTGTTCTGAGTTACAATTTCTTCATTTATATAAAGTAAGTCCCTTGCAATACCAACAACCTTAATTTTATAAAGGAGACACTGGATGAAAGCCTTGAGATTTCATTTATGACAAAGAGGAACCCTGCCAAGAAAAAAATCACTGCAATTTTTCTTTATAATCCAAATTACCTTTTCACATCCCCCTCCACTCTGCCCAAGAATCATTGTTCAATGGAGAAAAGCATGTAACAGGGATATTTTGTATAATCTCATTCCTTAGTGTTTTCCTGTTATTGACATTCTCCCATATCACAGTTGTTTTTACAGCTTATCTAGATGAGTTTTAATGATAGTTTATCTGGAACTATCTTCTCAAGACCTAATTTAATAGCTACCTTTTGAACCCCACGACCTTTCTTTTCTCTCTCCCCCACCTCATGTACATAGTAAATTTTGATAACCAGTAACCAGTTCTGCCACTACCATTCACTGTCTACCTAACACAGGACCAGGTTCAAAGGTGCTTCTTTTAATCCCTACAAAATATCTAAAAGGTAGATATTATCCCTCATTTTAAAAATAAGGGTATAGACTCAGAGACCAAGTAAAAAGTAAGGTGTACAACTATGAAGTGTTAATTCCTTGACTTGAATCCTATATCTGACTCCGAAATTCCTTCTCATCAGATAATTTAAACAAATGAATATTAACACTATTTAACTTCCCTCTGATGATTCTAAACACAGTTTAGGAAGGGATAAGATATTTATTTCTCTAACACAGGAGAGAAGAACATAAAGATGAATAATAATGTAGGTACGTCTGGAAAGGGAAAGAAGCTAAAGAAGTTCATTGCTGCTGACCTCTATTCATGCAGAGAATGAGGAACTCATAATTCTAAGAAAAATTATATTATTTTAAGGCCACATCTTGAAAATAATAACTGATTTCATAACTAGTTCTCATTTACCTCAATTCCTACAGTCTCATCATATTCCATATTTAGGCAAAGTCTTTAAAAAATGGCTTTCCAAAATTTTAATTTTAAATTTGTAGGAAAGTTGAAAGAATAGTCAAAATCACATACTTGAATACCTTTCACCAAGATTAACCAGGTGTTACCATTTTGCCACAAATTACTAAATGTCTTTCTCTTCACAAATGGTTTTGGCTGAACCACTTGGAAGTAAACTACAGACATGAAAATCCTCTAAATAATGTAGCCTGCATTTTTTAAGAAAAATGGTTATTTTCCTACAGAACCATCATACCTAGGAAAATGAGCAGTTCCTTAATATCATTTAATATATATTCCATGTAGGTTAACGTGGTACACTTAATTGTTATGTCTGTTTTCTATCTCTCTCTCTCTCTCTCTCTCTCTCAGTACTTGGGATCAAACCTAGGGCCTTGCATGCATTAGGCAAGTGCTCTACCACTGAGCCATATCTCAAGCCCTATGCCTGATCATCCTAAGATAACCTAAGATCATCCCCTTAAAATTTTTGTTTTGAATTTTTTGTTTCCCATGACTGACATTCTAAAGAGTCCAAGCCAATTATTTTTTCAATGTCTTGCACACAGAATGTCTCATTTTTTCTTGAATTAGATTAATGTAAAACATTTTGGTAAGAATCTTACATATGTGATATTGTGTACTTCTTATCATGTCAAGCCAAGAGGCACATTATGTCAAGTTACCCCACCACTGGTGAAACCAAATTTCATCATTTCACTAAAGTGGTGCATGCCACAAAGCTCTTCTTGTAAAGGCATATATTTTATTTGGAATTATTAAGTAACCAGTAGAGTGATACTTTTGAGACAACATAAATAAGCTGTTCCCCAACAATCTTGAATTCAATAGTTTTAGCATCCACTGATGATGCTTGCCTGAATCAACTGTTATATTTGGGCTGTAAAGTGGTGATTTTTCCTCACTGAATTGTACAACTAAAATGCTGAGTTTTATGGAATATAAATTATGCATCAATAAAACTTTTTTTAATTAACTCAGTAACTTGCAGTCTGTATTTGGTCTACTTCCTGCTCATCTACATTTCTGGCAAGGAATGACTGACAGGTGAAATATTTTATACATGAAGCAGGATATTCAAGATCAAGGTGAACTTAAGAAAAGTGTTCTGCTGATTTTTTTATGGTGGTTTTTGAATTCTATCATTTCTTCTATAATTATTAGTTGGTGTACTTTTGTAAAGACATTCCCTTTTACTTCTCATTACTCTCTCTTTTTCTTGGATTATCATTGTGAACTCATGGATTTTTTTCCTCCTTCAACATATTATAATCTATTACTTTTGTTATTCTTTTTCATGTTCAAAATATACTAATGTGTCAGCAGGAATCCCTTGAAATATAATCTTGTGTCCTGATAAAAGCTCATTAGTCATTTAACCATGTTTGCTTCCTTGAACAAAAAGTACTTTCCTTGCCTGAGACCCAAGATCAGATAGTTAAAAAGACTTGATTCCTTTTTGTGGGAATGGTATTTAGAAACCAAGATCTAGGTACTGGTTATGCTTATTGGTACCGAGGAGCCTTTCATTGCTCCTAGTCCCTGTCTATATAGAGAACGAAGGAATAAAACTATTTGTAACTCAAATTTATAATACAAATATAAAAGGAAAGAAAAATACTAGTATCTCTTTTATATTTCAATGAAAACAGTAATTTTTATTATCAGTAATATACATATACATTTGCTTTATTCTACCATAAAATGTAGCGACTTTGGTATCGTAATTTAAAACTAACAATATTCTATTAAGAAAGAATAAAAAAAGTTCTATTTTGTTTTTGGTATTGTAGATTGAATCCAGTGGCACTCTACCACTGGCCTATAACCCCAGTCCTTTTTCATTTATTATCTTTTTAAATTTTGAGACAGGGCCTTGCTAAGTTGCTTAGGGCTTTGCTTAATTGCTGAAGCTGGCCTTCAACTTGTAATCCTCCTGCCTCAGCTTCCCCAATCACTGGGATTACCAGCATGCACCACTATGCAAGGCTCTATTAAGAAAGTTTAAGATTTCTCTGCAGTTCTTTTCAGATAACATCCTTGTAAGAATGTACTATCAAGAACATTATGTTCATAAGTTATCTGAATTGAGTCATTGTTATAATTATATGCCTCTGTTTGGTCTCAGTATATATTCCATGTTAGTATTTGTCTTTCTTCCAATTAATTTTGGCTTAATTATAATTTTTTAGTATATAAAATATTTACATGATTCCCAAATCAAAAACTGTATAAAAGGTATACTTCAGAGAAGTCCCGAGTCTATCCCCATTCCCTACATCTCATTCCTATCCACCATGTATTTTCATTAATTTCCAGATAATTCTTCAGAACCAATGG
This sequence comes from Sciurus vulgaris, assembly GCF_902686455.1. NCBI lineage: Eukaryota > Metazoa > Chordata > Mammalia > Rodentia > Sciuridae > Sciurus > Sciurus vulgaris. The sequence continues at coordinate 43,965,164 of NC_136471.1, read as the reverse complement.
TAGGCATAAGTTAAGCGATACCCCTAAAACTGAGCTATTATGTAAGTGTGGTCATGGAGCACACAAGATGACTTGTAATACATTATCATAAACAGGGTCTTATATATGAATAAATTCTAACCTGAATTCTGGTTAATCCACTGCAGAGAGTCCAGATGAGCATTCAGAATTTTGCAGATCTGTTGGAGCTAAAAACATACCCAATACTTTTAGATTATGATTATGTTGATATGGTCAACAAAAAAAATAAACTGAAATTAGGAAGTGACTTTTATTTTTTCCAGTAAGACAAGGACTGAGAATAGACTAAATATTAATTAATTTTTGTTTATTTTGCTATTTCATATTTGGAATGTTTATCACCTTTATATATTAGTACAACCTACTTAACTTTTTAACTGTCAAGAATTACATTCCTACAATTCAATAAGAAACTGCCTACTATGGTACAAAAATAAAGAACATTAAGAGACATTTCATAAGAAAAGAAATTCATATAAAAAATTTGAAAAGCAGTATTTATCAATCAAATCAGTATTTTTTAAATGGTAGTACTCAATTGTCAAGTACAGATGGAATATCTGTTATCCAAAATGTTTTAAGAATTGGATTTTTTTTTTAATTTTGAAAGCTCTGCATATTACACAATGTGATATCTTAGAGATGGGATCCAAGTCTAGATTCATTTATGTTTCATATATACCTCATACACATAGCCTGAAGGTAATTTTATGCAACATTTTATTATGCCTGTGTTTTATTTTCTTGTTTGTTTGCACTGCTAGACCTTGAATTGAGGGTGTTATGTATACTAGGCAAGCACTGTACCACTGAGCTACTACATCCCCAGTCCAGCTATATATTTGTTTTGATTGTGACACATCCCATGAGGTCAGGTGTGGAATTTTTCACTTTTAGTGACATATCAGCACTCAAAAGTTTTGGATTTTGAAGCATTTAAGATTTCAAATTTTCACATTAGGAATGCTCAATTTATATGTGAGAAAAATGTGTACATTAATATACTGTCAATGGTAATATAAATTTACTCAACCTTTTAAAATACACATTTCTTTAACATAAATCAAAGTTTAAATAGTCATACCTTTTCAATTGGTATATTGTATCTATTTCCAGGAGTCTATGCAGAAAAAATAATCAAATCTAAATATAAGTGATCAGTACAGGGCTATTTTATATTGACCCAAAATTGGAAAAAAATATCTCTACCAATTAAGAAATGATTTAATATATTATGATAGTCTTCTCTGATGAAAATATCCTAAAACTATTAAAACTTTGGGAAAACACCATGAAACAATAAAGACAGAAAGCAAAAATGTATACAGGTATGTTTCCAGTGTTATTTAAAACAAAAGAAGCATTTTTTACCAGCATAGCAAAATGACTAGGAAGAAATACACTAATATAATAGTAGGTTGCTGGTAATATAGGTGATTTAATTCCCTTCATGTATTTTGTGAGAAAATATACCTGAATAAGATAATAATAGGGATTCACTTAATAAAAATTTTAATTAAACATTAGGTGGTCTCTCCCATCCCTACCCTACTCCCTTCCCTCCAACTCTGTCAAAAGAAAAGGGAAATAAAAACAGGTTAATTCCCTCACTGTGAAAAGGAAAATACAGTTACTAATTTTATACCCTTATATATGGCCCACTATAACAAAGCTTTGTTGATGGATACAATAAATTATTTTCAGTAATATTATTGTTCAGAAAGTGTTTTTTCCTGCTTCCTGTCCAATGCTTTATGAACAGAAAGAAAAAAAGGGATGAGTTGTTGAAGATCTCTTGCTTCTTTTGTCCTGCTATCAAGTAGTAATTACGCTTTAACTCATTCATTGTAAACATCCCAATCACCCCTGCCAGGAAATACAAAAACAAAAAGAATCAAACAATTCACTATCTATTACTAAAATAAAACAAAGCAATACTGGGCTTAGGAGAGAAAAAGGATGAAGATAGGATTACAGTAACCTTTTACTTGCTCTGTTGAGAACACTCCTCTAATATTAATTCAACAGAGGGATTAGACACCAGCTCTGCTTCGTTCATGTCTAAATCTGCATGTATTTATCTATGCATCAAAATTCTATTACAACAAAACAATTTTAAATTTTGGAATCACAATGATGACTAATATATCATTAGAAGAAAAACTACTTGGTTAGCCTTTGATCATTTGTGTGAATATAGGGAGATGGCAGCATGGGTAATCCCCGACTAATTTATATTTGTCTCTGTTCAACTTTAGATTCACCTAGAGTAGAGAATGGCATAATTTTCGTAGCTGGAAGGGACTTAAAGATCATTTATTCTATCCTTGACCTTTTGCAAAAGAAGGGGCCAAGAACCAGAGAGATTACGTGACTTAAAGAAAATTCTAATACTTTCTCAACTATAACATGCTCTTTATAATTAAAAAAGTTAGTAGTATGTATGTGGTAAAGAGTTGTCTGTTTATAATTGGACAAAAAGCTTACTAAAGAATAATCATCACTTGTATATATGTCATTCATTCTCATCTACCCAGACCTTTACCCTACTCCTAGTTATAATTAACTGATAAAAAGTATAATAGGAGCTCCCACAATGTGTGATTCCTCTGACTATTACGGATGTAGGGGTAAAAAAGGACTCCATTTAGCTGCTAAGACAATAGGGAAAGGCAGAGGAAATAAACTAATTAGAATATAGAAAAATAAAAACTAGAATTCTTTCTTAACATCTAATGAATTCACAGCATCTCTATTCTAACTGAAGCCTCAGCTGTATTTCTGCATGATATAATGCATTTATATTATGAGCTAAGTAGTATTTTATGGGGCAGGTAGGAACCTAATAACCACATTTATCAAATTTTCTATGAATAAATATATGTTTTAAGTACCAAGAGTTAACTCCAGATTTTTAAGATATAACCTACTCATAAATTAAGGATTGCCTGAATATGTCTAAGAGACCTAAATATATCTACTCACATTTATATGAGAACATAAATACATATGTAAAAAGAAGAATAAACCAGATGATGAGTAAGTGAACAGAAAAGTATAGGGAAACATATTTAATTATGCAAACAAGGGAGAAAACCCTGAAAATATCAAGAGAAAAGAGTAATTTTTTCAACTTCCTGGGAATAACCACAAAAATTTCAAAATTATTTCTGCTTCTAAATATCTCTAGCCCCACTAACCACACCCAAGTGCTCCATACGTCTAGATGCAGATAAGGAGCACTATTATGAAGGACAGACTGTGACTAACTAAAAAAATCTATAGAATGGTAATTTACTACATCCTGACTGTCTGAATATATAAAGCAAAAAACACACCTGATCAGTAGTGGCAGCAGGACTTCCAAATGTGTTCAGGTGACCAGTAATGTCCGTGAGATCTTGAGACATTTGTTTCAGCTGAGCATCTATAGTTTCTGCTAATTTGTAACTGCAAGGACAGGTAAAATAAATTAACAAGAAATGTTTTCCCTATATCTATTATTATTTACATACGAAGATACTACTGCCAACTGGATTTGCCCCAATTTCCCTACTTTCTCAGAGGGTATCAGTTATGACTAATGGCACATTTTTCATGGATGCAATATTCATCACCATATTGTAATCAGATTTCGAAGGTAAAAGTTTTTATCTGCCTTGCCATTATTTTACTTTCACCTATTTACCATGTTGCTAATACTCTGGTGAGCAAAGAACTCTTTGTTTTTTCTTCCAATACTAGGGTTTTAAGCCAGGGCCTCACACATGCTAGGCAAATGTTGTACCACTGAGCTATATCCCCAGTCTCAGAAGAACTCTTTTTAATGTCGGAACACATATGTAGGACATTTAGATATATAAAAGAAGTTCAAGTTTAGCAATTTTCAAGAAATGCTGAGATGTCTTCAATGGTCATAAATACAAAGATTTCCAAAGTAAAACCTCATATAAATATATTCCACCAGGCTACAAAAGCTATTTTGTGAAATGAGTTTTATAACAATAAAAGACAGATAAATCTAAGTTCATGACAAATTGATTAGTGGCCTACATTTTCAACATATCCACCCAAACTATTTACTACGTACACACACACACACACACACACACACACACACACACACACACTTAACCTTGCCAATAAATGTTTACAAGAATTAAAGTGGCCAGAGAATTTTCAACCTTAATGTCTTTAAAAATTAAAAGACTCAATTAGATTTACTGGTAACCATCTGGCCTTTCTGTGCTAAAGTACTTACAGATTGCCTAAATTGTTGAGGATTATGGTTAAATATTTATCACAATATAAATGTGACTACAAAAGAGCAATTAGGAATTAATGTTACAAATATTTTTTCAAAGTACAGTTAAGATCTTATGAACAAAAATATAACTGTGTCAAAAAAGGTAGAACACATAGAAAACAACAAGGAAAGAAGGAAGGAGGGAAGGAAGGAAGGAAGGAAGGAAAAGAGAATGAGGGAGAGGATTGATCAACAAAGGCTGAAATACAAAAGAAGGAAAAGAATTAGGGACAGTACAAATTAGCTGAACTTACCACATTTAATGTCCCTACAAAAAAAGTTAACTTGAAAGCCTTTTAAAAATGAGTTCATCTGGGTGCAGTAGCATGCACCTATAGTCTGAGTTCCTCAGGAGGCTGAGGCAGGAGGATTGCTTGACCCAGGAGTTTCAAGGTCAGCCTGGGCAACATAGCAAGTCCTCATCTCAAAAAATAAAACAAAAACAACTCAGTCTTAACTCACTAATAAGCCATTGATAAAATGATATCAATTTAGATTATATAGTACATTTATTGAAGGTCTCCTTACACTTCTTAAATTGAACTGATCACCAAATCTCAGTTCCAGAGGGATGAAGTTACTCTGGGAACGCTAGCAATGAACTGACAGAAGGTAAAGACTGAATAGTACAGTAAATATACCTACCCTGAGACATTGATGAAAATCATTCCAATTTTGAAACTCATATAGTTTACTCCCAGATTAATAAATTGCCTTTAAAACATCAAGTAATTTATCACTAAAGCAATTGCATGAACATTAGGTTTAGACAAGTCAATATAATAGGAGACCATAAGTATTCTACAATACTTTGACACCACACAAATAAAATTTTTATTTCTAATTTAAGAACAAACTTGACAAATATAAAAACTTTACAGTGGACATACATAAGCTTGAGATTAATAACAGTGTACAGAATGCTCTAAAACAAAACTGCCAAAACGATTTATTTTCAAATATCCAAAACAAAGCCCACTAAACAAACAACTTGATAAATGTCAACTGTAAGAATTTCTCCGTTTCTACTCTGCCTTCCATGATTTTTGGAATGCTCGTAATAGGTAACTTGTTCCCCATTCCTCAATATTTATTCGGTTACTTACATCCTCTCATACTCCTTATCTTCGTGCTGTAGATAATCAGCCTCACTTTGGTCCTTCACAGTCTTCTCTAAAGGAGTCAAAAGATCTTCTAGTTCTCTCTGTTGTGACAGGATAAAATCTAATTCTTGTTCCAACCTGAATAAAACAAGTCAATAAAAGAGGGAACTTGAACTAACAAAATAAATATCACAAGGTGAAAATATGAAAAATAAAAGATAGTTCTTTGCTCTTCAACCAAAGAAATCGAAGGTTCTACCTTTTCTGATCCAGTTTCACTTTTTCCACTTCTCCATGTAAAATAGAAATCTTTGAAGAGAAATAAGAATAAAATAGCATAAATATTTGAATTTACTCAATAACCTCAGAGCAATATTAATGTTCCCATATACACCTCAAATATGAAATAGTTCCTAATTAAAGGCACTTATTACCTAAGGAAAATATTTTTAAGCCGCTTGCCAACATTGTAACAGAAAATTAACCACAAGACACAAGTCTATTCTCTTGTGTTCGTTTGAAAATACTTGTACGATGCAGGTAGATTAATGAGAATATCTTCTTACCTCCTTACTATTCTCCATCAGTGTGCGGTCCCAAGCATTGACCCGGGTGGCCTGACGAAGAAAGTACTTTTCTTGATCTTCTAGCTCAAGGCTCCACTTGTTTATCAGACCATCCAGCTGACCATATGTCATCACTGGTGTTATTATTGAACTAAATAAATGAAAGAAAGCAGAATGATCACACTTTTAAATGTATGATCTTTTTTTAGTAACAACACAAGAAGTCTAGAGAAGAAGTTAGCATGTGAGGAGTTTCTCATATCTGCTCCCCAACAAAACAACCATAACAGGTAAGGATGATTTAAAAACAACCATTTGAAGGCTCTGGAAATTATCCTAAGGGAATATAGCCAGACGGACGTTTATTAAGAAATATACAAAATCACACAGTAAGAGAAGCGAAAGTCTGTAGCACAATGTGATCTCCCTTCCCTCATTCAGCTCAGCAAGATGGAAGCTCCTTTCTGATGGATGTGTCCAGGGAGATAGGGCTCTCTTTCTCCCTAGCTCTTAGTCAAAGTAACCCATTCCCTATCTTGAGTAGAATTTGTGAAAGAATGGGTATTCCACACCAGGTGGAACCATGATGAAATTCAATTCCCCTGCCAAGTGGTATCAAAAAGACTGATTGTCCAGCTGATCTTTGATCCCCTGATCAGAAATGCCAGGTCACATGCTCTGATTCTTCTGCTGGGGCAGTAACAGCAGGGCTCAGTGGGAAGGTAATTGTCAATTCCCTGTCTGGCCGAAGCAGACAGACCCCAGTTTATCACCAGGGCACTTTTGGTGGGACCCAATGGCAAGATGAATCTAAATCCCCACCCAGCACAAGACTTAATGAGGCAAAGTGAATATGAGTAGTCACCATTAGACTTTACAACTGTCTTTCATATCAGTGGGATGCAGTAGGGAACCTACCCTCTATATCTAACTGGCCTTATTAAGATGGAACAAAGTATGCAACTTGGGGCTAGTTAGGGCTCCACTTTCTACCACCCCTGAGGTCACAAAGCTTAGGGGGAGCTTGACCTCCATACCTGCTGGCAAAACCAAGACTGACAGAGGCAGGGCAAAGCCAGGCTAATCAGCAATCTGTCCCTTCTTCCATAAGCCCTGTATCAGCAGTGCCCACTAGAGAGCCAAATCTCCATGCCAACACAGCATCAATAATGTTGAATGAAGTGGTATGAGGCCGAGTAACTGACATCCTTCTTTTTCCTTCCCCTTATGTCAGTGGGGTGCAACAAGAAGCTGAAATTCTGCTTCCCCCTACCTCAACTAAGTAATATGAATCAGTCTACTTCCCCTTGATCTGTGGGCTCCAGGATCCAGAGTTCACATCCCCACTAAGAGGCAATGAAGTGCTATGATGCAGTGGAACACTTTCATAGAGAATGAGTCTGTGGAGCTAAGGGAGGCACTGAATTTCCACACCAACCATGAGCATTGGGGCAGTGTGAGTCAGTGCTCCATTTCTGCTAGGGTGGTATGGATAAGGTCCAGTGGGAAGCTAAACATAAAAGTACACACAGCCTTTGCACTATATCTCAACAAAGGGACTACCTAATGAAAAAAAAAAAAAAAAAAAAAAAAAACTAGATATAAGCTGGGTGCAATGGTACATGCTTGTGATCCCAGACTTGGGAGGCTGAGGCAAGAGGATTGAAAATTCAAAGTCAGCCTCAGTAACTTAGCAAGGCCCTAAGCAACTTAGTGAGACCCTATCTATCTCAAAATAAACGATAAAAAGTGCTGGAGATGTAGCTCAGTGGTAAAGTACCCCTGGGTTCAATTCCTAGTACCAAAGAATTAAAAAGTAGATATATATAAGACACAAACTCTCATCGTGTAATACACAAAATGTCTAGAACACAATAAAAACTATGTCATATAAATATCCAGGAAATGCACAACGTGAAAGAGAAAAGACAACCCAGATGCCAACATTAAGAAGTACCAAATGTTGCAATTATATGAAAAAACAGTTTAAAGTAACCATAAAAAAGCTTTGAACATGCAATTTCAAATACTCTTGAAACAAAAGAAAAAAATAGGAAAAAAATACAAGTTATGAAAAAAATGGAAAATATACAACTGAAAAATAAAACAAATTTTAGTAAGGGTTTGATATTAGTAGAGTTGACAGAGGATACAATCAGTGAACTTTGAGGATAGGTAAGTAGAATTTATAAAAGAACAAAGAGAACATAGGGAGGAAAAGGTGAAAAAAACATCTCAAGGACCTGGAGGTAATATTCATATATTAAAAGTTGCAGAAAAAGAAGAAGGTAAGAACAGAACTAAAAACATGTTAAGGGGAGAAAATAAAAGGCTGAAAAGTCCCCAAATTGGGCAAAAGATACAAAAGCACAGATTCAACTGAACAAACCCCACATAGAATAACTCAAACAAATCCATACTAAGACACAAAGCAATTACATTTCTGAAAAGTAAAGACAAAGGAAAAATATCTTGAAAGCAACTAGAAAGAAAAGAAAGCATTACTTAGAAAAGAACAATTGGAATTATAGCTGATTCTTGTCTAAGTCCATAGGAGCTAGAAAAATATGTGTTGACAAATAACTTCCATATCTGATGAAAATGTCCTTTGGAAATGAAAAGATAAAGATATTTTCATACAAAGTAAAATTAAAATAATTTTTTACTAATAAACTGATCCTTGAAGATTAGCTAAACTGAAAGGAAATGAAAACAGAAGACTTGGAACATCATATAAAGGAAAGATCATCATCAAAATAGATGAAAAGAACAGTAAATATACTATTCTATCTTACCTGATATTTCATGATTCAAATAAAAATATAAAGCCATGTGATATTATACTCTGTGTACACAGAAGAAATACATGAGACAATTACACATAAAAGGTAAGAAGGGTAAAGGGAACTAAATAGAAGTAAAGTTTCTATACTTCACCCAAAGTGGTAAAATGACAATATGACTAGATTGTTATAAGTTAACCCATGTATACTTTAGTACACAGAAGCATTTAGTAAGAAAATTATATAATGCAGTATATGAAAAAACATTATAAATAGAACAAGGTAGAACCATCACAATATTCAAACAACCCAAAAAGGTTGAGGACTTCTCAAACTTTATTTTCCTGAGTATTTTTTGGTCCTGTTCTCTCCTTCCTCTTTTTCTGGCACTTTTAATGGACAAATATTACCTGTTTTATTATTATCATCCACCAGGTTTAAAAATGAGAATCAAAAGAACAAAATTTAAAAGTAACAAATAAATAAAACATCAGACTTAAACCTCACCTTATTAATGATTACTTTAAATGTCAATGTGCTAAATATACCAATTTAAAGACAGATTGGCAGAGTGGATTTAAAAAAAAAAATCCTAGCTGCAGTGGCACTGCCTGTTATCCCAGTGATTTGGGAGGCTGAGGTAGGAGAATTGCTAGTTCAAGGCCAGCCTCAACAAATTAGTGAGAACCTGTCTCTCAAAATAAAAAATAAAAAAGGGGTGGGGATGTGGTCCAGTGGTAAAGCACACCTGGGATACAACAACAACAAAATCCAACAGTATACTATTCACAAGAAACTCACCTCAAAAATAAGGACAGAAAGGTTGAAAACAGAAGAAAGAGAAAGGATGTAAGATTAATTTTTAAAAAGAAATGAAGAGAAAAACATTGGGATCTAGAGCTAGGAAAAAGTGTTTTCTTATAATTGATACTAAAACCACGTATCTGCCAAAGGACTGGTATCTGGAATATATAACAACTTCTCAAAACTGAACAATAAAACCAAATAACCTAAGTAGAAAACGTACAAAGATATGAATAGATTCGTCACCAAAGAGGACATAGTAATAGAAAAAAGAAATACTTGAAGAGATGATCAACGTCTTTAGTGATCAGGGAAATATTAATTCAAACTACAATAAGCTATCACTTCAGATTTATCAGAAGTGCTAAAATGAAAAATAGTGACACCAAACCAGGACAATCTGTATCACTCATACATTGCTGGTAAACATGTAGAATGGCACAGCCACTCTGGAAAAGAGGTTGGCAGTTAAAAAAACAAAAACAAAACAAAAAAAAAAAAAAACAATTTTCAAACCACTAGGCTTTTATCCCAGAGAGATACGAGGTTCACAAAAAGACCTGAACATGAATGTTCTTACCAGCGATGCTCATAGTAGCCAAAAATACTGAAACGACCTAGATGCCCATCAACAAGTGAATGAATGTTTAAATAATAGTATACCACAATGCCATGGAGTACCACTCAGAAATAAAAAAGAACTACTGATAGATGCACATGAAAACTTGGGGGGGATCTTAAGGATTTATACTGAATGAAAAGAGCCAGTCACCAAGGGTCATATATGTACAATTTCATCTGTGTAACATTGTTAAATATCCTGATTATAGCAATGAAGATCACATTTATTGTTGCCCAGGGTTAGGGAAAGGAGAAGGGTCATGAGTGTGGCTATTAAAGGGTGATAGGAGAAATCTTTGAAGTGAAGGACCCATTTCATATATTGACTGCATCAATATCAATATCCTGGTTGTGACACTTATAGTATTGTAAGATTTTATTGTTGGGGGAAATATAAAAGACATACAGGATATTTTATAAAGTATGTAGGAATACAGGCTCTAGTATTTGACTGTCTGAATTTTAATCCTGGCTCAACTGTTACCTAATACCTGACTAAGCAGATTATAAAATCTCTATGTGCTCCAGTTTTCTCATCTATAAAATGGGAACAAAAAATGGTGTCTATCTCATAGAGTTACTGTGAAGATTAAATCATAAGACATTTTTAAAGCATTGTCATCTTGATAAGCGTAGAGTAACCACACAATAAAAGTAGCTATTATGAGTAATAATAATTGTATTATAATGGTATTCAGAAGGCCCTTGGTTGTTCAACTTCCTAAATTACAGAAATTTTTCTCTAACTGTTCCCTCAACTCAATTATCTAACTTTCCAGTACTATTCTAAGACTATACAAACAAACTATGCCTTGTACATGATAAAATGAAACACAAAGTGAATTGTCAAATAAGTAAGCTTACTTAACAGTTGATGTAAGAGGTACAGAAGAAACACTGACTGGATCAGTGTTATTAATCCCAGGTGATGTCAGTGGTCTTAGATTCAAGTTAAAGCCACTAGTAATTGTGGTAGTAGTATTGGTGGTAACAGTCGTGGTGGTAGTTGTTGAAGTTGTAGCTGGAAAACAAAATATATCATGTTAGTAAGAAATGAGAAACTTGTTTCACTTAAGTCTTGATCATCAAGGTTAAAAATCAGAGAGTCATTTGTTAAGATGTGAATTTGAACTAAAATCTGTAGATTTTAACTCAACTCTATTATAATATGAAGTGATATATGGTGCGCCAGGTATCTGGATTAACCTTCCTGATGAAAACTAAGACTCCTGGATAAATTCATTGAAAAAATAAAACATATCCTAACTATGCCCATAATTATGTTAAAGAAACTGAATAAATCTTCAAAACTCTTCCCATAGAAAAACTGTAGACCTTGATGACCTCCCTTGTAAGATTTACTAAACTTTCAAGGAAAGAATAACAATTTATGCAAAAATCTCTACATTTTTTGCACACTTATATGACTATATCTGTGAATTTACTTCCTAAAAAGGAAATTGCTAGATGAAAGGGTAAGAATGCTCTAAATTTTAATATACCATGTGAAACTTCCCTACCAAATTGAAGGGAAAGTGACTGTTTCTCTACATCATAGGTCAAAGAGGCATACAACTTTGCAAACCTAATAAGGAAAGTCTATCAAAGTGGCACACACTATTCTAAGGGAGCCTGGCCTCCGCCATTCCTGCTGAGGGAACAGGTTCAGACACCCATGCTTTATTCCAGGTGTTTTGTCGTTTGTTCCTGGTTCACAGTTGATTTGGCCAGGGATGGGTATAAACAGTATGGGAAACTGTCTCATATGCTACTACCTTTGGAAGGGTAGCACAAAAAGCTTTCAACAAATAGGGATAAAATGGGTTAGAATCTCATTTTCAGAAATTTATGGGAAAATCTGAATCTAGGTAGAAACATGGAAATACTTTCAGAAACAAGAATCAGAAATTGGAAAATATCTCTATAAATGTAGAACAAATCAAACTGTCAGTAGAGGGAGTTGAAAAGACAGAGAAATAATATGAAATAAAAATAAGGGACTGTGAGTAAATAAAAAAATAGAAATAAGGTAAAACAGAAAGGCAGCAAAATAGGTAATGAAACCAAAGTGAGGTTTAAACAAAGAAAAATTATACAAAGGGAAAATAACAACTATATTTTTACAAGATTTGATTTAGGCAGTCCCTAAAACTGCCTTATGAACAATTCTTGAGTTTCAATTTCCTTGAAGTAACAGTGCCACACCAATGTCTGTACTAGATTTTCATAAAATTCAGTTTCCCTTTTGGCCCAAGGATTCTTACAATTCCCCATTCTCTGTGCTAGCCCTTGTGAGGATAAAATGAGCACTACAGAGGAAGAACATGCCCAATCACAAAATATCTCTGGCATCACTATCATTGAGAACACTTGAAAGATTACATATTGGATCCAGTCAATTGTGATTATTTTCTTCATCTGAGAATAAAAATATCATCTGAAAGGAAATCCTTACCCCCAAAAAGCTGAAAATTAAAGACCCACTTTATCAATTAATCTACTCAAAAATAGTAACAACTACATTCTAGAAAAAAAAGTAAAAGAGTTCTTCAAGTAAAGGAACAGATATTCATCCAAAGAGGATTGTCGAATAATCTGTATTTCCTGAGATGGACAGATACACAAAGATGTTTACTTAAACAGAAAACAGCAAGTTCTTTGGAAATTGTATGGAAAGATCCTGTTTTTGTAAAACAGATAAATTTAATGTATGTTTATACACTTGGAAAAAATGGCTAGAAAGATAAACACCAAACTGTTCTCTCCAGAAGTTATACAAGTATTTATGTTTTTTTAATTAAAAAAAAAAACAAGCATCATCATAGGAAAAGAAACAGCTAGGTAGACAAAACAAAATACCTCCCTCAAAGATGCTGAATGGTATCTTCAGGAAATTAATACCTGTTAGTGTAAACATAAAGGAATCTGAGTCTTATAAAAATGGTACGATTATTTTGACCTTTTTGTACAGTACCTTTTGTTCTTCATCATCATTCATGCTATTATGAAGGAATAAATTAGGTCTGGCATATTAAAATAACAATAATATTTCAATTAATATCAAAAAAAGCAATGGAAAATGGAAAATGGAAAAGAGTGAAGGTTTTATCACAGTCCGATTTTGCAAGTTACAACCCTGTTCTAAAGCATTTAATATAGTCAATCCTACATTATATATGTAGTCAAGGGAAAGCACAATTCGGTAGATTATAAAAATTACTGCAAAACATATTTAGAATTAACATTTAAATAAATTTCATTCTGATAATCTTAAAATCATTATAAAAAATAGTAAAAATATCCTTTAAAAGATCTATTATGCAATTTTCCTATCCTGTGCCTAATTGACAATTTCACTCCATGCTGGGACTGTACATTATCACCTGCTCAAACTCATAGAAAAATGAGGTTGATTTTTTGAAGAAAGCAAGCTTCTCTTAAAACTTGATGATTATACCTGGGACAGAGAGTAATCCCAAAGATCCATGTCTGCAGAAACAGGTCCTTGAAAGCTCATATGAAATGATACCAAGTAAGATGAATATACCGAATAATTGTCAATCAAAGGAAAATCCAATTCAACTTAAAAACTAGAAATAAATCAAAATGACAGGAAATAAGAATAATCTCTCAATCACAACACTGAATGTAAATGGACTAAACTCATCAATCAAAAGACACAGGCTAGCAGATGAATTAAAAAACAAGATACAACAATATGCTGTCTCCATGAGACTCATCTGATAGGCAAAAACATCCACAGACTGAAAGTGAAAGGAAAGGAAAAAACATATCATTTACATGGATCTCGCAAACAAGCAGGGGTTTCTATCCTCATATCAGATAAAATGGACTTCAAAGATAATCAGAATGGACCAAGAAGGTCATTTCATACTGCTTAAGGGAATCATACAACAAGAAATAACAATTGCAAATATTTATGCCCCCAAAATAGAGCACTGACATACATCAAACAAACCCTTCTCAATATCAAGAATCCAACAGACCAAAACATAATAATACTGGATGGCTTTAATATGGCTCTCTCATCACGAGGTAGATCTTCTCAACAAAAATTTAATAAAGAAGCCATAGAACTAAAAAATACAATTAAATAAGGCTACATATGTGTGTTAGGTCTAAATCATTATCCATCAATGGCTGAATAAACTCTCTTCTCAGCAGCACATGGAACATTTTCTAAAACAGAAAATATCTTGGGCCACGAAGAATAACGAATAAAATTAGAAATCAACAATAAGATAAAAAACAGAAACTGCTCTAAGCTGGAGACTAAATAATTCACTATTGAATGATGAATGGATAGGAGAAGAAATAAGGGGTGAAATAAAAGGAAAAAACTTAGAAGTAAATGAGAAGAGAGACACGACATACCAAAATCTCTGGTACACTATGAAGGCAGTTCTAAGAGGAAAGTTCATAGCATTAAGCTCATACATTAAAATAATAGAAAGATACCAAATAAATAATCTAACATACATCTCAAGACCCTAGAAAAAGAAATCAATAGAAAATAGGAAATAATTAAGATCAGATCTGAAATCATTGAAATTGAAATTTAAAAACAATTAAAATATCAATGAAACAAAAGTTGGTTATTTGAATGAATAAGCAAAATTGATAAACACTTAGCCAAGTTAACCAAAAGAAAGAAAAAACTCAAATTATTAAAATTTTTTTGTGATGAAAAAGAAAATATCCCCACAAACACTTTTGAAATAGACAACAATCAGAAATATTATGAAAATTTATACTCCATTAAGACAGAAAATCATCAAGATTTGAAATCTTGTCAAATTCCTACAGATAAATGACATACCCAAATTTAATCAGGAGGATATAGAGAATTTAAACAGACCAATTTCAAGTAAGGAAACTGAAGAAGCCATCAAAAGCCCACCAACAAAAAAAAGCCCTGGACTGCATGGATTCTCAGCGGAGATCTACCAGACTTGTAAGGAAGAACTAATACCAATCCTCATCAAATTATTCCATAGAAAGGAAAAGGGAGGAAATCTTCCAAACATTATCTATGAAGCTAGTATCACCCTGATACCAAAACCAGACAAAGACACATCAAGAAAACTTTAGACCAATATCCCTGATGAACATAGATGCAAAAATTCTTAATAAAATGCTGGAAAATCACATACAAAAACACATTAAAAAGATAGTGCACCATAATCACATGGGTTTCATCCCAGGGATGCAAGGCTGGTTGAACATATGGAAATAAATAAATGTAATTCATCACATAAATAGACTTAAAGAATCATATGATCACCTCAATAGATGCACAAAAAGCATTTAATAAAATACAACATTTATTCATGTTTAAAACACTAGAAAAACTAGGGATAGAAGGAACATATCTCAACATTGTAAAAGCAACACATGACAAAGACCAAGGCCAGTATCATTCTAAAAAACTGAAAGCATTGCCTCTAAAAACAGGAACAAGACAGGGATGACCACTTTCACCATTTCTATTCAACACATCCCTTGAACTACAGCCAGAGCAATTAGGCAAAAAAAGAAATTAAAGGGATATAAATAGGAAAAGAAGAGCTCAAACTATGTTTGCTGAGGACATGATTCTATATTTAGAAGCCCCAAAAAACTCCATCAAAAAAATTCTAGAACTCATAAGTGAATTCAGCAAAGCACCAGGATACAAAATCAACACCCATAAATCTACTCTGTTCCTATACTCCAACAATGAATCAGCTGAAGGAGAAATCAGAAAAACCACCCATTCACAATAGCTTCAAAAAATAAAAAATTTATATATATGGGAATCGATCTAACAAAAGAGGTGAAGGACCTCTAAAATGAAAACTGTACAACACTAAATAAATAAATTGAGGAAAACCTTAAAAGATGGAAAGATCTCTAGTGTTTTTTGACAGGCAGAATTAATATTGGCAAAATGGCCATACTTCCGAAAGTCCTATATAGATTCAATGCAACTCCCATCCAAATTCAATTGATGTTCTTCACAGTTATAAAAAGAGCAGTCATGAAATTCATTTGGCAAAATAAGAGGCACAGAATAGCCAAAACGATCCTTAGTGAGAAAAGCAAAGCAGGAAGAATCACAATACCAGACCTTAAATTATACTAAGAGAACTATAGTCACAAAAATAACAGGGTATCGGCACCAAAACAGGCAAAAAGGCAACTGGAATAGGATAGAAGACATAGAAACAAATCCACATAAATACAGTTATCTCATACTAGACAAAGGCACCAAAAACATACACTAGAGAAAAGACAGCCTCTTCAACAAATGGTGCTGGGAAAACTAGAAATCCATATGTAGTAGAATGAAATTTAACTCCTATCTCTCACCTTGCACAAAACTCAACTCAAAGTACACCAAAGACCTAGAAATTAGACCAGAAACCAGAAATTAGAGAAATGCAAATTAAAACTACACTGAGATTCCATCTCACTCCAGTCAGAATGGCAATTATCAAGAATATAAGCAACAATAAAAATTGGCAAGGATGTGAGGAAAAAGGTACACTCATACATTGCTGGTAGGACTGCAAATTGGTGCAACCACTATGGAAAGCAGTATGGAGCTTCCTCAGAAACCTGGAATGGAAGCACCATTTGACCCAGTTATCCTACTCCTTGATATATACCGAAAGGACTTAAAATCAGCATACTATTGTGATACAGCCACATCAATTTTAGAGTTCAATTCACAATAGCTAAGCTATGGAACCAACCTAGGTGCCCTTCAACAGATGAATGGATAAAGAAAATGCAGTATGTATACACACACACACACACACACACACACACACACACACAATGAAATATTACTCAGGCATAAAGAATATATACAATGGAATATTACTCAGCCATAAAGAAGAATGACTTCATGACATTTGCCAGTAAATGGATGGATCTGGAGTCTATCATGCTAAGTGAAATAAGCCAGTCCCCAAAAGTCAAAGGTTGAATGTTTTCAGTGATATGTGGGAGTTAACCTACAGTAAGTGTGCAGTGGTGGGAAAAACAGAAATTCAGTATAATAGACAAAGGGGAATGAAGGGAAGGGAGGGAGAATAGGAGAAAAGAATGTGGAATGTATCC
The DNA here is from genome assembly GCF_902686455.1 of Sciurus vulgaris. Classification (NCBI taxonomy): domain Eukaryota; kingdom Metazoa; phylum Chordata; class Mammalia; order Rodentia; family Sciuridae; genus Sciurus; species Sciurus vulgaris. The sequence goes on along the minus strand of NC_136471.1, from coordinate 43,947,832 downwards.
AACATAATTTTCCTATGTACATATATGAATACACCACAGTGAATCCCAACACCATGTACATCCATAAGAATGAGGTCGAAATTTATAAGATATATTCCATGCTTGTATAGTCATATCAAAATGGGTTCTATTCTGATGTATAACTATAAAGATCCAATAAAAATTATAATTTTTCAAATGTAAATGTTTTCATCTAAAATAAAATTTCCTTATTATCTATTTTTAAAAAGGCAAGTTCCTCAGGCTGGGGTTGCAGCTCAGTGGTGGAGCACTTGCCTAGCACATGTGAGGCACTAGATTCAATCCTCAGCACCACATAAAAATAAATAAATAAAAATACCGTGTCCATCTACAATTAAAAATATTTTTTTAAAAAAGCAATCTTCTTTTAAAATCTGATGATTATACTTAGACCAGAGTGTAATCCCAAAGACTTGAAAGTCTACAGATAAATGCTGGTTTGTGAGGTGAAGTCTTTGAGAAAGTAAATACACTTGGGGGTAAGGAAATGTAAGTAGAAAGAAACTTGGGGCCCAGGGTGTCAAATTGTGACATACGTGAGGAGAACAGTGTAAGTACATATGGAAGTGTGGAGAGAATTGTGTCAAGAAAATTCTACCTCTTTGTTAGTGGCAAAGGTACCAGTTTGCAGGAAGGAATTTGATACTTAGATACATAAGAGATAGGCTATGACAGTCACCAAGAAGCTTTCCAATTCATACTTTTTTGTCTTTCCATTTCATATTTCAAAAACTTACTCCATGACTGAATCAGTTCTTTTTTTTTTCCCCAGTATTTTGTGATTTTGTGGTGGAGATTATGCATTAAGGTTTTTTTTTTAAACATGGTAACTTGTAAAGTTCTCACAACACATCATTTACAATTCTCAATGGTTGGTCAGCAAGGCTACTACCTGATAGAAACTAAGTAAGTACTGATCCTGTAAAAGAAGACATAAGGAAATGATATACATATCTGTTTAGGAATAATTACTTTAGGCTTAAAAGGAGTTGAGTTTTAGTTTATGCCAGGTTTGAAGAAAGATTCATTTCAGCCCTAAGTAAACTTTGTAAAAATAAACAAGACTTTCCTAAAATGGAATCCAACTTAAAAGTAAGGTTTAAATGACCAGCTTACAATAGCTACAGGCAATGGTTAACCAAGTTTTCTTCCATCTACAACATAACTAGGTCCTTACTGAAAGAAACAAATTTAGGACAGGTTTGGGATCAACTTTAGGAGAAGGTTGACCTTAATGGAGGTCAAAACTTAAATAAATTACATTTAGAGAACAAAAAGTCTCTATTGGTCCAAGAAGTTAAACATTAATAGGAACAAAAAATTTTTAGGTTCAAAAAAAGTCTACCACAATTTGATAACAATTTTGTGTGTGATCATCTCAAAAGAGTATATAATTTTTAATTATTTTTTTCATAGTACTAGGGGTCAAACCCAGGGCCAAACACATGCTGGGCAAGTGCTCTATCACTGAGCTATATTCCCAGACCTAATTATTATTTTTAATTGACACATAATATTTATACATATTTATTGAATATGGCATGATTATTCAATACATGTATTATGTGTAATGTACAAATTAGGGTTTCAATGATATTATTTCTTTGTTCATCAACAGCTAGTCAAACAAGCACTGTACTAATATCAACTATCTCATTCTACACTTTGGCAATCATCAACGTTGAGGTACCATTTGGATATTCTGATAAGATGGTCAAAACACACTTTGACATCTCCAGACATACTATAGAACTAGGATCTACTTACTATATGTATGCACTACATTTCCAGTGAGTGTTCCAACATATCCCAATAATTCTAAAATCTTACTAGAAACAGTAGGAGCTGTTCTAACTGCTCCATGGAATTTTAATCCAAATCCCAAAGTCATACAAGTATTCTAACCAAAGTTTTTGGAGCACCAACTGCAGAGAAAAACATAATATAACAATTGCCCTTTTAATCAAAACAAGGCATTTATACAGAGTCTTTTTCAACTCAAGAGTCCTTTAGAAAATATAGATTAAATTTCAAAAAATCTTGGTCAATCTATTTATATGAAATTCCAGCAAAGACAAATCTATGGAGATAGAAAACAGATTAGCTGTTAACTACAGCTGGGGGATCTTATTGAGATGATGGGAATATTCTAAAACTAGGTATACTGATGGGCACACAATTTTGCAAATTTACTAAAAATCACTGAATTTTATACTTAAAATAAGTTAAATTTAAAATTCGTAAGGTATAAATCATTAAAGGTAATTGAAACATACTATGATCCACATATCTCTTCATTTTTTAGGCAAGGACATCAGAGGTAGGAAGGAGAAAAAGCCAATCAAAAGTCAAAGGCTAAGTCTTTGAAAATGGAATTAATTCAAACCTCAGACAAGATCACATTCATTAAATCATATTCAATAAATCTATTATACTTGAGAAAGATGTTGCTTACATATATCAGAAGGATTCCAGAATCACAGCCAGGTCTCAAAATAGAAGTCTACTTGGTAAAAAAAAAAAAAAAAAAAAAACACTACTCACGTGATAACCAACAATTTAAATGAATGTTTAGCTTTGCCAGCTATAGAAGTGGATGAGGACTGTATGCCACATGACACTCTTAAATGAGTATCAGCATGTCCTGGCAGGTTTAACTCCCAGGAATAGTAACAATCGTGCTATCACAAAGCTTTGGGGAGACCATATTACAGCTGGAATTACAATACAATAAAGTTTAGTGATGGACACCAGGGCATTGTGAAGAAGATACCTCAAAAGTACAGTCAATTTATAGCATTTTAAGAAAAAAGTATCTAAGATGCACACAGAATTCAGTATTTTCAACACTTAGAATTACTCTATTAATGAAAGAAGTACAAAAGAAGGTAGGGTTACAAGATAATTATCATCCCACTTCTCAGCTCACAGCCCTTAGATATTCCTCTTCAGAGGGAGAGGTCATGAGATATCCCACAGTATCAATTAGAACCCCAAAACTACAGCTTGTTCTTTTTGGTGTTCTACTTCTGACAGATACAATATTAAGGACCACAACCTGGACTCTATGGAAGAATAAAACTATAGCAAGGCTCCAAAAATTATTCCTCACTTTATCTTCTTCACCTAGATAATTAGGACTTCGTTCTTTCAGACATACTTGGCAAAACTCCCACTCTTAATAGCTTCAAGAAGTCCTCCAAAACCTCAGTGTTAATGAACCAGACGCTTACATTTACCATTTTAAGATATAATAAACATACTAATTAAAAAAAAAAAAAACTTAAGCTAAAGGCACGACAGGCTCTAAGCAAAGCTACTACTGACTTCAACAACCATAAATGGGTTCAAACATAGTAATTTTTGAGATACAGGAGATTCATAGAGATCCAATGTTTATATTGGCAAATTAAGTGGCCTCACAGGAAATTATAGTATTTTCTTTCAAATAAGTATAACTTACATGAGAGCTCCGAGGCCGCTGTGGATGAAAGAGCATTTGATACTGAGGTAAACAGCATGGTGCTTGAGCAAGCAGTAGTGGTGACAGTAGTAGATGGTAAAGCCAAACCTAAAAATCAAAGTAGCAGGCAGAAAAATGTCACTGAACATATTTCTCAAGCTCAAACACCATTATAACAAGGTTCATTTACATGGAGAAATAAAAACAAAGCAAGGAAAAGCATGTAACCTAAAAACTAATAAATAAAATTTTAAAATAAAAATTTAAAATAGTAAAAACCAGATTTAAAAAAATAGTTCATCAGCACTGCTTAATATAGCCAACCTTCTAACACCTTCAAAACAAAAAACAGATTCTAGGGAATGAGGTTGTGGCTCAGTGGTAGAGTGCTAGCCTAACATGTGTGAGGAACTAGATTTAATCCTCAGCACCACATAAAAAAATAAATAAAATAAAGGTATTGTGTCCATATGCAACTAAAAAGTATTTTTAAAAAACTCAAATTCTACTTTACTGAAAAAGTTGACATAAGAGAGGGATCCACTCCCAGAATTGTAGCAAAAGTCCTGTGGAACTGTTTCCCAGTGAAATATCCTTAACGGGCAAAACCTATTTTTTAATTAGAAACTTCTGGAAATTGTCCTGAGGACAAAGAGCAAGTAGAAAAAAAAAAAAAAACAATTTTCAAGAAGATCTGCTAAAACTCAGTAATCTAACAATGATTCCATGGCATATGAGCCATAATCAAAGCCACTCCTTTCATTACTCCATCCCATTGCTTACCTTGATATAAGTTACACTCCTGGTAGAGTGGCCAAGAATACTGGACTCTCTCTGCCCCAGTTCTCAAGCAGGGGATATAGTATCTCAATGGGAGAGACAAGTAGCTACTACTCTTATCACCTCCAACAAAGAACTGAAGGCATAAAATTCTTGGTAAGTACAGCCAAAAGTTCCAGTGGGGGCAGGGGAGGGGAGGTACTTCCTTTAACCAGCCTCCACTCATAGGGCAGTGGATCTACCCCAGCCACAAAAGGCTTAGATCCATGGGATCACAATCACCCTTCACACCGATTACTTCACCAAAGCTCACTTGTAGGGCTAAGTTGCACATGTGAAGAGGTAAGTAAGAACAGAAGCTATTACCCATGCCTAGTATCCAAAGCCCTGGCTCAAAGATTTTGCCCAGTAGGATAGCTCCTAAGCTATATTCAAAAGAAAGAACTTTGAAAAACAATGTGAAGAACTTTAAACTGATAGTTTCTCTCTTTAAAAAACGCAGAATTGGTGGTAAGCAATTAAGAGACAAGTAGCTTCAACACAGCATGAATTAGCCAGGCACAGTGGTACATGCCAGTAATCCCAGCAGTTTAGGAGGTTGAGGCAAGAGGATCACAAGTTGAAAGCCAGCCTCAGCAACTTATCAAGATCCTGAGCAACTCAGCAAGACCCTGTCTCTATGTAAAATATAAAACCATGCTGGGGATGTGGCTCAGTGGTTAAGCGACCCTGGGTTAAATTCCTGGTACAAAAAAAAAAAAAAAGGCTTAGTTTATCAGTGATAACCAGGGACAAAGGAAGCTTCAAAAGCTCTGGCCTGAGCTCAGAAGAAGTAAGTACTGATAATTGTTTCAACATGGATAACTCTTGGAAATAATATACTAAATGGAAGAAACCAAACACAAAAGATCACATATCACATGATTCTATTTATATGAAACATCCAGAATGGGTGAATCCATAGAAAATTTATTAGTGGTTGTCAGGAGCTGAAGGAGGAAGTAATGGGGAGTGACAGCTAATGGGTACAGGGTTTCTTTTTGGGGTAATGAAAATGTTCTCAAATTACATAGTGGTGATGACTGCACACTCTGTGACTATATTAAAAACCACCGAATTGTACACTTTCAAAGGGTGAATTTTAAGATGTGAATTATACCTCAATTACACTGTTATTAAAAAAACACATTATCTCAAGAGAAGCAGAAAAAGCATTTGACAAAAATCCAACACCCTTTCATAATAAAACCCCCAACAAACTAGGAAGAGAAGGGAACTTCTTCAACATGATAAAAGGCATTAATGAAAACTCCACAGCAGTATCATACTTAATGGTGAGAAAATACTTTCTCCTACTATCATCAGGAACAAAAGAAGGATGTCAGCTTTTACCACTTCAGTTCAATAATACACTGGAAATTCCAGCCAAGACAACTGGGCAAAAAACTAAATAAAAGGAATCCAAATTGAAAAGAAAGAAATAAAATTATATTCATAGATAACGCGATTATGAATATAGAAAATTCCAAGAAATCCAAAGAAAATGTATTAGAAAAATAAATAAGTTCAACAAGGTTAACAATATATAAGATCAGCATATAAAAAATTACACTACTATATTATAGCAATGAATAATACAAAATGAAATTAAGAATATAATTATATTTATGATTATCTAAAAAGAATGTAATACTTTAAGAAAAATTTAACAAAAGAAGTGTAAGACTAATACTGTGTGAACTTGACAAAAAGAACTTTTAAAATGGGATTAAAGTTAAAAATCTTGAGATTGTCTGGGAATATCCAGATGAGAAAAATTTAATGACAAGAAACCTTTCAGGCTGTGGTCAAAGGGAAATGTGACTACAAAAGATGGTCAGACAAAATTGCCCTATGTAAATTTATGATTTTTAATAAAAAAATAAAAAATAAAAAAAAGATGGTCAGAAAGATGAAAAGTTGCTGAGAAAAATAACCAATGAGCACATGAAAATATGCTCAATGTCATTAATCATTAGAGAATTGCAAATCAAAGCCATATTGAGATATTGCTTCATATACATTAGGATGGTTATAGTCAAAGAGATATATATCAACTGTTGATTAGCATGTAGAGAAATTAGAAACCTCATATACTACTCTGGGAATATAAAATGGCATAATTTCCCTGAACAACTGTTGGACATTTCCTCAAAGGATTTCACTTCCATATATACCCAAGAGAAATGAAATATACACCCACATAAAAATGTGTACATAATATTCATAGCAGCACTGTTAATAGACTTAAAAGACAATATAAACAACCCAAATGTCTATTAACTGATGGTGTATGACTACAATATGGTATATCTATATAATGGAATCTTATTTGCCATCTAAAGAAAAAGAAGGGGCTGGGGTTGTAGCTCAGTGGTAGAGCGCTTGCCTAGCACATGTGAAGCACTGGGTTCTAACCTCAGTACCACATAAAAATATGTAAATAAAATAAAGGCATTTTGTCCATCTACTAAAATTACATTTTTTAAAAAAGGAAAAGGCGGCTGGGCTTGGTGGTACACACTTGTAATCCCAGTGACTTGGGGGGCTGAAGCAGGAGGATCACAAGTTCAAAGCAAGGCCCTAAGCAACTTAGCAAGACGCTGTCTCAAAATAAATAAAAAGAGCTGGAAATGTGGCTCAGTAGTTAAGTGCCACTGGCTTAAATCCCACTGGTTAAATCCTCAGTACAAAAAAATGTGGGGAGGAATAAGTACCTATTCGTGCTATAGCATGGATAAGTCTTGAAAATGTAATGCTAAGTAAAAGGAACTAGTCACAAAAGACCAAATAATGTATGATTCCACTTAAATGAAATATCCAGAATTGGGAAATCTACAGAGACAGAAAGCAGAGTAGTGGTTGCCAGGGACTATGAGGAGAGAGAGAGGAATGGGCAGTGACTATTAATGGGTATGGAGTTCCTTTTAAGGATTATGAAAATGTTCTAATATTGACTACAGTGATGGTTGCATAACTTACAATATACTAAAATTTAATGAATTATTTATTTTACATGGGTGAACTCTGAGGAATATGAATTGTACCATACCCAAACTATGATTAAAAAATAATAAACAAGCCAGGAATGGTGGTGCACACTTGTAATTCCAGATACTTGGGAGGCTGAGGCAGGAGGATCGCAAGTTCAAGGCCAACCTGGGCAACTTAACAAAAACGGGACTCAAAACAGAATGAAAAGAGCTGGTGATGCAGCCCAGACGGGATTGAAGCTCTTGGCCTTAATCTCTAGTACCACAAAATAAACAAACAGAAGTGAAGAATAAATTTTCAGAAAACAGATTACCTGCCTCTTGCTTAAAATTTTCAAAAGAAAACTATGAAAGAAGTAGGAGTTGAAAAATTAAGTACATAAAGACATAAATAAGATTAATGAATTACTTAAAATCAAAATCACTATCTTTTCATACTCACTATAGATCACTGTACATGGCACATGGTAGTAAGTGTTCAATAAATGTTTTTGCAGAATTGAATCAACTTTTTCTAGAATCCAACAAGTCATTACTGATATTCTATTTCCCCTCTAAAAGGGAAAAGTACTTAATAAGTAACTGTACTTGCATCCATTATTGCCTGCATCCAAGTACAGAGCAATTCATGGAAACATGTGAGCTAAGACTCTGCTATCCAAAATATCTAGGTCTGCTGGGAGTGATGTGGGTAGGGAGCATATGATGGGAAGCAATTGGGAACTTAACCATGTACCTCCACCCACTTAAAAATGTGCACAATGGAATATCTCTATGTTTCATTTAGGAGAAGTACCACATTACACTTTTAAAGAAATAACCAGTTTTATAAGAAAGACATTTATGTTTACAAGTCATTACCTACTAGTGAGGCTGAATTTTTCTTGTGGGCTTAATTGCAACCTTAATGTCTTCATTTGTAACTACCTATTCATGTCATCCGCCCATTTTCTTATTGGAAAACACTATCTGCTTATTATTGTTTTTAATAAGAGTATCTATCAAGGCTATTTATTTTGTCTGCTGGTGTAAAAATTCCCCTACCGCACTTTGTCTTTGGTCTTTAATTTTAGTTTACTTTATATGTAGCCAAATTTTTCATCACTTTTTCCCTTATGGTCTGTCTTCCTATCATGTTTTTAAAGACTTTACTACTTAAACATATAAAAAGTGTTCCATGTCATTTTAAAGGAATACTGGGAATTGTAAGTACACTGAGAACATTTTCACCTAACAGAAACATTCTGATAAGGACCCTGAAGAAACAGGCAGCCTCACAGGTTCCTAATGGGAGTGTAAATTTGGTACAACTTCTGTGGAAAACAAGTGGTCAAAGTTTTAAAAATTACAAACTTACCTTTCTTTAGAACCGGTGAATACTGCCTCTGGAAATTTATCCATAAAGAATGTACTTTATGTCATAGAACCATACACTTAAAATGATTAAAATGATCGATTTTGCTATGTACATTTTACCACATTAAAAAATTTAGGCTGGGGATATAGCTCAGTTGGTAGAGTGCTTGTCTCGCATGCACAAGGCCCTGGGTTCAATTCCCAGCACCACCAAAAAAAATTATACATGTATATAACGTATTTGTATACTTGAAAACTGACATGTAAAATAACACCCATTACATTACTATTTGTACTAGCAAAAGAGGAAACAACTCAAATGCCCATTACCAAGGAACTGGATATGAAATTATTATTCATCTGGATCACCGAGTGCCATGATACTATAGAAAATACTGAGGAAGCTTTCTATGTAATAAATGATGTGAAAAACTGCAAAACTTTCAAATAAGTGTAAAAAGCTTAAGAAATTAAGGTACATAATATTGTGTAGCATATATAATTTATGTCAAAAAAGGTAGAGGCCTAAGGATACAAATTTTTATTTGCTAACAAATCCATGGAGAAGGCATGAAAGTAAATATACAATTGCAGTTGTTAACTGAATGCAGAAAGAGGACAGGTATAGTACAGTACAGATGGGGGACAGTATATCTATTTATAACATTTATAGCTTTATTTTAGAATTACTTGTCTATGTTATTTCAAAATTGTATACAAATAAATGTTCCTCTCCCTAATCAGAAATATTATTTACACATTTTCACATTCATCTATGTGTTTAAAATATTTATGCTTCAATTTTAACTTTAATTCAAGCAAGATTTTTTTTGATAAATCTTTTAGGTAAATATTCCTCAAAAATCCAGTCAGCCCACTGTTGCAATTCCTTTATTCACAATCCCAGCCTCTCCCTCCATGGATTTCAAATGTCACCTTCATAAACACAGGTTTGTTTCTGTACTTTAAAATATTTCACTGATTTTTCTTTTTATCCCTGTTCCATACAGAGTTTCAATTATTGTAGCCCCAGAATTCATTTATTTTTATATTACATAACATTTTAAATCTACAGGCACAGAATAAATTCATACATTTTCATATATTTTCCTAAAGGACTCAATCATTACTTTCCTAAAAAACAAGAGATGACTAGTCTCATGCATTTATTTCCCCATTTGAACTTTAAAATCTTGTCAAATCCTTCTTTCCTTTTATTCCCCCCAAAGATTCCCATTATGGTTTTACAAGAATTGCATTAAATGTACAGATTAAATTGGGGATAAAGGATATTTTTATATTACTGGGTCTGTATTCAGTAGGTCTCATCATTATTCACATCTTCTTTTATATTCCTTAGTAAAATTTTGTGGTAGTCTTCATTTAAGTCATGCATATTTTTAGAAGTTTATTCCTAGGCATTTCATACTCTTGGCTGAAATTGTTAATGGGACTTCTCTCCATTATATTTCCCAACTACTATTGCTTAAACATAGAGAAGCAATTGATTTTTGTATTATTTATTTTGTATCTGGCTGTATTACGGAAACCTTCACTATCTGTAATTAAATTTGTACTTGATTTATGCCCATATTTTAAATGTTGATCATTTGTCTCAGATACTGGCAGAATTTCAAGGCCTAACCTTAAATCACATATCCAGGAGTAACTAAGGAAGTGAATACCACTTAATATGATTTGCTCTTAAGTTGAATGAGTCTTACTCTAAAATAGAAAAGGATTTAAAATATGAAATCCTATTTTCCTCATTATAGGACTAGACTAGGGTTTCTCAATATGGCACTACTGATGTTTTGGGCCAGATAATTCTTTGCTGCAGAGGACTATCATGTACATTGTAGGATATCCAGCAGTATATCTCAGCTATTCACCAAATACATGTCAGTAACACCTCCTCAGTCTTGATGACAAAAAATGTCTCCCGACATGTCCAAATACTGCTGGGGAGAAAGAATGGGGGACACAAAATTGTCTCTAGTAGAGAACTACTCATCTAGAGGAAAAGTTTGATATCATGATTTCCTCTATTTAGTGCTATAAGGACAACAAAACCAGTCTCAATTCTGTTTAATAAAAGTATAAAAAAACTATCATAATAAATTGTTAAACATAAAAAAGAGTCAAGATTTTTCTTAACAGAATGGGAGAAGGTGGCCTTACCCTAAAATTTGGGTAGGACATGCTACAATAATGAAAATAGTGATACTAGAACAATAAAAGACAGATACATGGAACAAAATAGCTAGTCCAGAAGCAGAGTCAAGTATATACAATAATTTGGTGTATCAGGAACAGAGTCATCAATAGGGACAGGGTGTTGATTTAAGAAAATACAATAGTTCAGTTCACTAATAATTCAGCAAAAATAAGACTCTTAAAAATATCCATCATAAAAAAGAATTTAGAATATTGAGGTGGAAAGGCCCACGTAAATAAGTCCAGGGAATGAGGCCCACATGAATAAAAGATTTGGCAATATAAAAATTAAAATCTTAACTCCATTTCCATGCAGATGTGGGAGATGTACCTTTCTCCCTTCCTCTTGCTAGATACGACTAAACCCCTTAACGTTATATACACAACAAATATAATAAGACCCTGAAAAGTGGAAAAGAGAAGGGAACTGAGTAGGGATTTCAATACCAAAGAAACAATCAGAGTTCTTTAGGTTTCCTTTTTGCATCATATTTCCCAGGCTTGGAGTTAAGCAGATTGGCAACCTAGAAATGCCAATGAGTACAGACCCAAACTGGCTCCAACAAAATCTTGTTCTCTCTAGACAAAGAACAAGGAAAGGCAGAGCCTAACAAGACAACAAACATTTAGGTAGGAACCCACTCTACTCCAAACACCAGTCCAGCACCCACCTATATAGTCAACCAGCAAGAGGGGAAGCCCAGACTTTTACCCTTCAGAGGGTAAAATAAGGCATCTCAATAGCCCAGTCAGGGTGGGATCAAAGAAGGCCAAGTAGAGAAACAGGTTTTTTGTTTTTGTTTTTTTTTTTTTTTTCATTTCCTCCTGCAGTTAATAAACCTAGTCCTTATATTGTTAGGAGAAACTACATTGGGGGCAGGAATCTCCACCATGCCTAGCAGTATTTAGAAGACTGTCCCCTCAGGTGCCCACCATGCCCAAGAAGGAAAAATGAAGTTCTACTTCCACCTTGCAGGAACAAGGCAGCAAGCAACCTTCTCCTACCACAGCAATGTCAAATAAATTCCGCTAAAGATTATCAGACCCAGACTTTCAGAACATAATATGAATATGTCCAGTTTTTAATCAAAAATCACCCATCCTGCCAGGCATGGTTGTGCTTGCCTGTAATCCCAATGGCTCAGGAAGCTGAGGCAGGAGGATCACAGGTTCAAAGCCAGCCTTAGCAAAAGCAACCTGCTAAGCAACTCAATGAAACCCTGTCTCTAAATAAAATACAAAATATAGGGCTCGGGACATGGCTCAGTAGTTGAGTGCCCCCGGGTTCAACTCCCAGTAACCAAAAACATAAACAAAAACAAAACAACTTCAGCAAAATAAAGAAAAACATGCCCCCCTGCAACAAAGAAATAGAAAATATTAAGAGGATGAAAGGAAGATAATTAGAACTGAAAATTATAACTGAAATACAAAGTCAGTAGAAGGACTGAGCAGCAGAAAAAAGGGTGCAGAGACAAGAATCAGGGAACTAGATAATAAAATAACAGAAATTATCCAATTTGAACAACAGAGAAAAACGGACTGAAAAAATAAACAAAGTAGAAGTTCCTATGGGACTATGACAAAAGGTATAACAAGATCTAGAAGGAAAGGCTTAAAATATACTTGAAAGAAATAATAATGGAAAACTTATTAGACAAGAAACTTAAACCAATATATTCAAGAAGCAGAGCAAGTCCAAAAAGTAAAAACCCAGTAAATCAACACAAAGACACATAACAATCAAACTTCTGAAAACTAAGTATAAATAAAAACTTTTGAAAGCAGTAAGAAAAAAATAACATCTAAACTATTGGGGGAAAATTGTTTGAATGAAAGAAACTATGGAAACAAGGAAGGAGTCCAATGCTTTTCAAGTACTAAAATAACTGTCAACCTATAATAATGAAAATATTCTCCAGGAATAAAGGAGAAATTAAAGTATTGAAAAGATGAAGGAAACTCAGAGAATTTGTTACCAGCAAGCCGCCCTACAAAGAATGTCTAAAGAAAGTTATGTAAACAGAAAGAAAATCAATACAGAATCTTGGAAACTCAGGAAGGAAAAAACAACAAAATAAAGAACAAAAATAGGGGTGAATATAATTGGATTTCTTTTCTTGTCTTGATTTCTTTTTATTGCTGCATACTATTCCATAGTGTGAATGTACTGCAGTTTGCTTAAATTAAACATGTGCCCTTTACCTTAGTCCATTTTGTGCTGCCATAACAGAATATCTGGGACTGGGTAATTTGGGGTTTTATTTTTGGCAGTAGTGAGCATGAAACCCAGGGTCTTATGCATGCTATGCAAGTCCTCTACCACTCACCTATACCTTCAATCCTTTATTTTTAATTTTTTTAATAAGTTGCCCAGACTGGCCTCAAATTTGCAATCCTCTTGCCCTAGCCTCCCAAGTAGCTGGGATTATAGGTGAGTACTACTGCACCTGGCCCAGACTAGGTAATTTATAATGAATTCATTTCCTATAGTTCTGGAGACTGGGAAGACATACATCTGACCAGGGCCTTCGGGCTGTATCATTCCATGGCAAAAGGTATCATGTAGGTAGGGAGGGAGAGAGAGGGGGAGAGAGAGGGGAAAAGAGAGAGGGAGAAAGAGGGAGAGAGAGAGAGAGAGAGGGAGGGAGAGGGAGGGGGAGAGGGAAAGAAAGAGAGAAAGAAAGAGAGACGGGGGAGAAAGAGGGAGGGAGGGAGGGAGAGAGGGAGAGGGGAGAGAGAGAGGGAAAGAGAAAGAAAGAGAGAGGGGGGGGGGGGGGAGGAAATTTATGCTTTCTATTGAGAAGTAAGCCACTCTCTATCTTCTCAAAGCCCAAGGTGAGACTGGGAAAGGAGGCAGTCTCAGAGAAGAGGGGCTGCAGAGGCTGGTGCTAGATCTGGACTGCCTTAATGGCGGAGGGAAGGAGCTGAATTGGGAGTGACCTTTCTGAGCACCCTCCTTCCCCCCTCCTCCATCCTGGGAGTTTTGTTTTCCTAAGCCTCTGCACTCCAAATGAGGAGCAAATGGGGAGTGCGAGAGACTCTGCCAAGAGAGCCACACCACATGGCCCAGGCCTGACTCAAATGGCGGGACAAGAGGCAGAGGGTGCAGGAGAGCTGAGCTAGCAACAATCTGTTCTCCAGAGACTCCCTATCCCAGGAACCCGAGAGGCTGGTTTCAAATTGGTAAAATGACACCAATAGACCATGGTAAATTATGTATATATAATACCTAACACAACCACTCAAAAAGTCTCAAAAGTACTACAAATTAATCAAAATGGAATTTAAAAAAATGTTCAAGTAACCAGGAAAAGGAAAATATAGAAATTAGAAATGAAAAATAGCAAAAGAAATTTTAAAAACGGCAGACTTCAGCCCTAAAATAGCAATAATTATAATATATGTAATTGGCCTATATATACCAATTAAAAGACAGATTAGCAGAGGGGATTTAAAAACATTACTCAAATATATGTTGTCTACATGAAACTCATTCTAAAAATAAAATGGCAGACTGGGAATAGAAAGATGAAAAAGTACATACCATGCAACATTAATCAAAAGACAGTAAAAAAAAAGGTACATTATTATCAGATAAAATAAACTTCAGAGCAAAGAAAATTACCATAGACAGAGTGAGATTGTACATAATGATAAAAGAGCCAATTCTCTAAGAAGTCTTAGCAATCATGTTTATTCACCAAACAGCAGAACTTCAAAATATGTGAAACAAAAAGTGATAAAAATGAAAGGGGTCCTAAATTCACTTTTACACAGACACTTCAACACCTCTGTTACCAACTAGTAAGAAAAAAGAGTGAGGACACAGAAGAACTGAAAAATATCATTAACTGATAAAGAAAATGATGAAAATGTGGTATATATTATATATTATAAAATAATATAGAATATTATTTTTTCGGTCATAAAGAAAAATGAAATCATGTCATTTTCGGGAAAATGGATAGAACTGGAGACCACCATGCTAAGTGAAATGAGTCAAACTCAGAAGGTCAAGGGTCATGTTTTCCCTCATATGCGGAAGCTACAGAAGAAAAAGGAAAAGAAAGGTGGATGAAGACCTCCTAAAGATCAAAGGGAGATTGATAGAGGAGAGGGACCATGTGGTAGGAGGCAAAGGAAGAAGGGGGGAAGTACTGGGAACTGATATGGACCAAATTATATTGTTGTATTGTGTGCATGTATATATAACAACAAATCTCATCATTGTGTACAACTGTAATGCATCGATAAAAAATGTGGACAAAACAAAAACACCATTAAGTGTCAGGATCTAATTGACATTTATAAAACACTTTACCCAACAAATACAAATACACATTCTCTTCAAGTGTTCATGAAACAAATGTCAAGAGAGATCATATCTGGGGCCATAAAACAAATCTCAATAAATTTAAATGAATTAAGATGATCTAGGTTGTTTTCTCCAAATACAACTACATTAAACTACAAATCAATAACAAAAGGGTGACAGAAAGATATCTGAACATTTGGAAACCAAATACACTTCTAAATAACTGATAGGTCAAAGTGGAAGACTCAAAGGAAATTAAAAATACACTGAACTGAATGAAAATTAAAATACTTTATATCAAAATTTGTGGGACTCAAAGCAATGCTGATGGTGAATTATGGTATAAATGTAGATATTAGAAAAGTCTAATGAATAATATAACTTCCCAAATCAAGAATCTATAAAAGGAATAGCAAAAATAAGGCTCAAGGCAGTGGAAGAAAGAAAATAAAGAGTAGAAATCAAGGAAATTAAAAACAAAAATAGGAAAAAATTAGTGATTTTTAGAGTTGATTCTTTAAAAGATCAATAAATTTAAAATTAGAAAAAAATCCTACTTGAATAGCACTTCTGCCTTTTATACGATCACATTATCCACTGACATTACCCAACTCTCTAAGTAAAAAGGATCCATAAAATACAGTATTATTTCAGATACTTTTTTCTTACTGAAAAAAAGACATGAATGGACAACATATACAGATGAGAAATTAGCACTGGAAAAGATGTTCACCATCATTAGCCATCAGGGAAATTGCAAACTAAAATCACAATATGGTATCATTATCTACAGGAGGCTAAAGTTAAAAAATAGTGATAACATCAAATGATAGCTAGGATGCAGAGAAACTGGAGCATATATACATTGCTGGTGGATATGTAAAATAGCCTCGCCAATCTTGGAAACAATTTTGCAGTTGCTTATAAAACTGAATATTCAACTAACACATGACCCAGCAATTGAACTTCTGTGCATTCATCTCAGAAAAATGAAAACTTACATTCACCAAAATATGAAAAGCAGAAGACAGAAACAAAACCCCCAAAACCTGAACACAAATACTCACAGCAGCTTTATTTGTAATAGTCAAAAAGTAGAAACAATAGAAATATTCATCCATGGGTGCAATAGTTTGAATGTGTGCCCTAAATTTCAAGTGTTATTGAACCTTAAAGATGTAATTATGTCATAAAGGTGCTGTCCTCATGAATTTATTAGCATCATGTTTGTGGGAGTGGGTTCATTATGAAAGGATGAATTTGCTCCCCTTCTCTCTCTCTCTCTCTACACACACACACACACACACACACACACACACACACACACGATACCTTCTGCCATGGAATGATACAGTGTGAAGGCCCTGGTCAGATGCATGCCTTCCCAGTCTCCAGAACTATAGGAAATGAATTCATTATAAATTACATAGTCTGGGCCAGGTGCAGTAGCACCCACCTATAATCCCAGCTACTTGGGAGGTTGGGGAAGGAGGATTGCAAATTTGAGGCCAGTCTGGGCAACTTAGAATAAACATGTCTGAAAATCTTTAAAAGAATAAAAAGAAAAAGAATTGAGGGTGTAGCTCAGTAGTAGAGCACTTGCATCACATGCATAAGGTCCTGGATACGATCCCAAGTACTGCAAACAAGACAAAACAAAACAAAAGAAAAACTACCCAGTCCCAGATATTCTGTTATGACAGCATAAAATGAACTAAGGCAATGGACAAATAGTTAAGCAAACTGCAGTACATTCATATGATGGCACAGTATGCAGCAATAAAAAGAAACAGAATTGATATACACAATAATCTGGGGAGTCTCCATAAAATTACACTGATTGAAAATGATCATTCCCAAAAGATTATATACTATATGGTTCATGTACATAACTTTGTGTGTGTGTGTGTGTGTGTGTGTGTGTGTGTGTGTGTGTGTGTGTTGCCAGGGATAAAAATATATGACACTTTTCAAATGACAATTATAGTAATGGAGAACAAATTAATGGTTGTCAGTTTAAAAAGTGGGTGAGACAGGAGAAAAGTGGATACTGCTATAAAAGTCAAAATGAAGGAGGGATCCTTATAATGACAGAGATATTCTATATCTTGACTATCAATATTAATATCCTGGTGGTGACATTGTACTACAGTTATGCAAAATATTACCAGTGGGATAACAGTGTAAAAGGTATGTTGGATCTCTCTGTATTATTCCTTACAACTGTAAGAGCATCTACAATTATGTCAAAGTACATACTTCATTTAAAAAGTTATAATATTTTAGACACTAATAAAACTCTAAAAAAATAATGCTTATACAAATATCAAAGGGTTAAGGCACTTCAATTACATATCAATGAAGAAAAGATAAGCATCATATTAGAAAATTGAGCAAAGGACATACAAAGGGAATTTCTCTCTCTCACACACACAATATGATTAATCAATAAAAAAATTGAATTCTGCCTTACTATTACTAATCAAAAAAATTAAATGGACATGATGAGCTGGGCAAGGTGGCACTCGCCTGTAGTCCCAGAGACTTGAGAGGCTAAGGCAGGAGAATCACAAGTTCGAGGCCATTCTAAATACTTAGTGAGACTCTTGTCTCAAAATAAAAAATAAAAAGGGCTAGGGACATAGCTCAGTGGCAGGATACACCTGGATTCAATCCCTAGTACCAAAACAGAAAAAAAAAAAAAAAGATTATGAAAGTGCTGTTTTCACCGTTAAACCACCTAAACTTCAAGAACTCACACAAAAAAGGATAATATCCAATATATGCCTGCTGTGGGGAAATGTTCAAAGCATTTTACCTATATTAACTTAAGCACTGAGAAGTTAAATAATTTGCTAATATACATAGAAGTAGTAAATGGCAAAGCCAAGACTCAAATATTTGTTTCGCAGTTGTTTTGTAATTACAGATATGCATTATTTATAACATCAAAAATTAACTTGTGCACAATTAAAATGATAACCCCTTAGGGTAGAGACTGAATATTTTAGCATCATAATTTCAATGCTCTACTCCTGTCCTATATTCTACAATGTCATACCAATCAATCAAATTGGCATTATAAGTACTATTAAAATTATACATAAGTTACTTATGTATTGTCCATAATTTTTAAAGTATTTTTCCTTTTCAGTTATTCTCAAAAGTTCTGAAATCATGACTATGAATACCTAATTAAATAAAATATATATAAGGTAATTCAGTTTAATTCCAACATTCTAAAATATCTGAGGTATCTAAAACAAAACCATGTGTGGTTTATATATCAGAACTGTTTATTAACTGTAGTTTGGCTTAGCAAGATACTATCTTTCCATTAACATTCAGTATAGTTTAAGTATATTTTACTGAATCCTAATTACTTAGAAACTGGCAACCTATATATAGTATATAAGATGGTGCTATCAGCAAAATATTTTATCAATAATATATACTCCCCAACAATGACTTCTTATTGCATTATTATCATATTCTCTAAAACTTGATACTGGAGATATTATTCTTTCCTCTTCTATTGTACTTCATGAAAAATTTCATTTCAGAAGTATTATCTTTCAAAAGGAAAAAAACCCAACAGATTGTAAATAAGAAATACTTGTTAAAGAACAGCATTAAACAGTTGAACAGAACATTTCTGCATAACTCTCTTACAATATGTCAATTGATTCTTACTAAATGTCAATTGATCTAGGGTGCTGGTTCTCAGAAGGCCTAACTTTTTCAAAATAAAAAAACACCACTTGGTTCTAAATCTAAAACTACAAAACATAATTAGTAGTTTGTATTCAGCTTGTACCACAGTCATCAAAAATAACAATAATCTCCAAGAGAAGTAACTATGTTTGGATTTCTATCAAATAATCTTGAGATCAATCTTGCATACTATTCTTCATTAGAGAGCAAAGTTCAAACCTTACACAAGAATTGTCTGCCAAGGTTGAAAGGAACAATTGGTTGTTCAACTACAGAACTGGATAGCAGGAATAATGGGTAATCCTGAAAATTATATTGGTTGAACTGTATTCCCCATGGAGATAACATTGAAACTGGTGATCCCAGTCTGAGGTGCGCTTCCACCAATAAATGAGTAGCCATGGGGGTTTCAAAGCCAAAAGCAAAAGACATAGATGGGGTTGCTGTCACTTGATGTGATAAACTGTTGTTGGTTACGGCATAGTAGAAAGAGTATTTGTACCAAAAGCCCTTGCAAACATTTAAGATTGTATAGAAACAGCGTTGTTCAAGTTTAATTTTGGTGCATTTATTCTAAATAGAGAAAGGGGAAAAACTCAACATAATAGTTATTTTGACACATGAAGTAGCAGCTAAATAACACAGTTCCTATCAAATTAAGTTTTAAAGATGAGCAGTTTACAAGATTTTATTTTATTGGTTATTTCATCTCAATATATAAATAAAAATAATCAGACATTAAAATAGAATACATTTATAGAGCTCCTGATTTGCTTATCCATAGATAAAGGTCACCCAACTTGATCCAGTTTAAAGGGGAAAAAAGTTTTAAAATATTTTAATGGCACCAGGGCAGTGCGGCACACCTGTAATCTCAGCGGCTCAGGAGGCATGGGCAGGAGGATAGCAAGTTCAAAACCAGTCTCAGTAACTTAGCGAGACCCTCTCAAAATAAAAAAAAACACAAAAATAAAAAAATGAGAGAACACTCTTCTAAGGAATTAGAGATAATCGAGCAATCTGAATGGCACATTAAAATGTTTAATATGTTCAAAGGACTCAAGATAAAAACAGCATCCATAAAACAAATAGGCGAATGTGAAAAAGAGTCAAGGAGAATCCAAGAAATGGGTATTAGTATTACAAATAAAAAGGCTCAGCACATTTGTAATCCCAGGAACTCGAGACTGAGGCAGGAGAATCACAAGTTCAAGGCCAGCCTTGGCAACTTAATCAGACCCTAAGCAACTTAGTAAGACCTTATCTCAAAAAATAAGAAGGCTAGGGGTTGGGGAGATAGCTCAGTTGGTAGAGGGCTTGCCTTGCAAGCGCAAGGCCCTGGTTTCTGATCCCCAGCACCGAGAAAAAAAAAAAAAGGCCTGGGAATGTAACTCAGGAGTACAGCACCCCTGAGGTCAATCCCCAGTATTGGGGGGAAAAACAGAAAGAAAAAGGCTGAAGAGATAGACTTAAATAATAGGCTATCCACAATTGAAAAGATAAAAAATCAGAGTAATGAGAAACAGAAGATACTGCCAGACCACAGTACAGATAAAAGTAAGAGAAAGAAAGAAAAAAAGAAAGAAAGGGGGGTGGGGGAGGGATGGTCCAATATATAAAAAGAAGGAACACAGAAGGAAAAATGGAATGGCAGAGACAATATTCAAAGGGTTAATAAGTGAGTTTGCTGGAACTGACAAAAATGACTTCTCAGATCAAAAAGGTCACCAAGTGCAAGCAAGCAACCCTTCACCATTACCATACAAGTGCACATAACCCCTTACATACAATATATTAAAATACTGGAGTATTAAGGGTAGAGAAAAAATATCTGAAAGTTACCAGAGAGAAAAAAAATTACCTAATAAACAGTAACAGCCAGACTGACAGCAGCTTCTTCATTATCCACAATAAATCTTAGAAAACAATAGAAAAAATACCTTAAAATGCTGTGGGAAAATCATTGTGAATTTATAATCCTATCCCAGTCAAGATTAATGGAATAGGATGTGCCCAAAATTAGTTTTTACACAATGGCTATGAAAGGTAATTTAAAGTAATCAGTTTCAAAAATATTTCAACAAAGCTGATTCTTATTATTTTGTGTACCAGTAAGAAACAAAGGGAAAAAAATACCAACCTGTCATAATTCCTTATCACTTAATTTTTTATGCTTTTCAAAAGAGGTTTTTTTTCATTGTCAGCATAGATTTTAATCAAACATGCTACATTTTAAAAAAACATAAGCCAAGTATCTTGGTTATCTCTAGACTTCACATTCCTAATCCATCTTTCAAATCCAATTTCTTGGATGTCTTCTATGTCACCAAGAACACGGTTGAAGCAGCTTTTCTTTAAAAAAAATGAAAGTCATTTTTGCTATACTCTTCACTGATTTTGCAAATGTATAGGTTAGCCTCTTTTGCTTTCCCATTTCATCATATTGATAACTAAATCTAATTTACCATCTCCTCCATTCTCTCCCCACAATTACTGGCTTCTTGGAGTTAAAGGTGATTCCCCATTGTCGCAGGGAATTTCCACCCCAGCTGTTCATCACACACGTTTTGATTGCAGACATTTACATATCACTTGTGCATGCAAGAAACAACCATCATGTCATAGCTGCCACCTGGTCAAAAAACACTATCAACCAGTAGACTCATTTCCATCTCACTGATGTTAAAATATGAAAGTTATGTATACCAATTAAAATTAATGAGATATAGTAATTTGAATAGTATTAATATCATGGGTGTAAGGAAAAACCTTTCCAAGAATAACTCTAAAGGACAATACTAAATGTATCAGTGGCAACATACCTATTTCTAAGTCATACACATATCTTAAAGTTTTTAAAATATGAGCTCCAAATGACAATTTCAAATGTAGTAACTCAGTCCTGGAAGGCACAAACAGGGAAGTGTTCTGAACAGAAAAAAAGCACTTGTATTTAATTTTGTATTCCCAAATGTACCACTCTCTTGGGGTTGCACGTTATGTTTTTATAAATTATAATATTAATATTATATGTCTCATAACATATTATATCTTATATAGCCTGTTTATTATACAATTATATAATATTATAAATACTGATAGAAAAACTCACTGTTGTCAAACATGGTGTTGATGCCATAATAGAAATTGACACACACTTTCAGATTTAGTTAGTGTCATCAATGTTATTTATATTGATAGTCATCAAAAGATGGAATCTTTTCCTGTGTACAACAGACTTTGTATACTTTTCAAAATAATTTAAGAATTTTTCTTTAATTTTTGACTTAAAATTTTGTGTCATGAAGCTCTCCCAAAAGTTATTAGGGGATTAAAAATGGACATTCATAACTAAAAAATTGAAATTAAAGATTCTCTTCTTTCATCTCATTTAAATTTTAAATCTTTCACATCCTTGTTTATTTTTTAAATCTATTTTGCTTAACCAGTTTCTGACAAAGGAGTTTTGAAAAGCCTCACATTGTTATTATGAATGATCAATTTCTAATTATAATTCTATAGCTTTTGCTTTATATATTTCAAGGCTATGTTGTTGGGGGCATATTTTGAAGTTCATGGTTGATAGTCTCTTGGTAGATTTTCTTCCTTTCATCAAAATAAAGTGCCTATTTATTACTAAATTTCCTTGAAAAATATTAGGCTGACATTGATGTTGTCTTACCATTTTTATTTTGGTTGGCATTTGCCTAGTGTATCCTCTTCTAACCCCTCATTGTCAACTTTTCTGTGTCATTTTAAGTGTGGTTTTTGTATATAGCGTACAGAGCTGAAATTATTCAAATTCAATATGACAAGTCTCTTAGAGAGTGAGTTTAACTTATTTGGTTTTATTGTGAGTAATATAATAGGGCTTTTTTCTTCCATCTTTGTGTTTTGTATTTGCCATACTCTATGCATCTTTTATCTTTTTTGCATATCTGGATTGATGGAATTTTCTTTATTCCCTTTATTTTCATCAGGTTTAGAAGTTACATATTCTAATTATATTAATTTGTGTGAGTTCTCTTGAATTCTTTTGGCTTACAGGCCTAAATTCATGTTCTTCTAACAAAGCCTGAAGTCAATTATTATTCTCTATGTTTTTCAACAAACAGAATTTTAGTTCACTTTGGCATTCCTATGCATATCACTATCTTACTTAAAAATTAGAAAACAGGTCTATACTCAGAATCTGTGGCTATCAGGAGGAATAGCTGCCTTTGACTTGTTGAGTTCCTCTAGTCAACCTCTATCCTTCTACTTATCCAAACAACCCTAACTATAGAAGCTTAAAATTAATAAGACTATAGCTTTGCATGCTAAGCCTACTATACAGTTCTTTCTAGGGTGCCTCAATGCACACACACATGCTGAAAGAAAAAAATACTAGACGGCAAATGGCTTCTGCAGAAAACCCACTGAGGTCAGATAAATCATCAGAGTTCACTGGAAGGGTTATTGGAAATGGGCAGATGGCCCCTGCCTGCCAGGCCAATCTAAATGGGGTTTACTGAATTAACTAAATGACTGGAGAGATAGAAAACAATTAAATGAGCACTGATGTCTACCAGACTATTCTAGTCTTAAATACAAAGGTGCCTCAGTTTCCTCAATTCCAAAATTCTGGCAGTCTCAGTGAGTGAGCAAAGAAAATACTAAAATAAATAAATACATAAGTAAATACTCAAAAATAAGATCAATAAGGGCTCTTCACATATATTACCTTAAAAAATTAATTTAAGTGTTATGTGAAAGCTTTCTAAATATAATGCTGAGGTTATCCTCACTGTCCATGAAGAATCAGCCAATCAAAGTTAATTATGGAGCACTCTCAGCTGGCCCAGAGAGTAAACATAAATTGGATTTCAAATTACAGTTCCAAAAAATGTACTACGCACCTATCTCATTTACTAGCATGCAAACTGCCTGCATTTTGGACTATCTACTGTATTTTATTGATTGGGAAGAGAGTTCTGGGTAGTAAGAAATTGTGATCTAGGATCAATAAATGATGGTTGATCATTTCACGACATCACTTTACCACTCAAGTTCTTGTAACAAAGAGGAAAAGATAAAGGGAACCACTTAACGAATCTACAATTCTTTATCTTTAATGATCTAACAACAAATAAAAAAGGAATTTGATCTCTATAGCTGAGGTCACGGAGGCTGAGACATAAAGTAACTTTCTTTTTTTTTTTTTTAAAGTAACTTTCCTAAGTCAAGTAACTAACAAGTGAAGGAACTGAACATGATGATTTTATTAGTTTTATTTTACTATTAGCTTAAACAACACATCGTTAGGGAAATAAGGAAGGAAGGAAGGAAGGAAGGAAGGAAGGAGAGAGAGAGAGAAAGAGGAAATCAAGCCTGGGAACCTATTACAAACCATTTCAGCATAATGTATAGAGACTTCCATCTCACAAAGCAGAAATGATTTTTTTGTGAGTATTCATACTACTATTTCCTTACAATTCTTTGATAAATGACTATAAAGAGGTAACTAGCATAGAAGCTCAATCAAACAATTTAAAATCTGTTCCTACCTTCTTGGAAGCAAACAGACTATTCTTCCTTAGAGGCAACATTTTCCCTATAACTGCTTAGTTACTTGACAACCATCAAATTTCATGAATGCCTTCCACCTTCTCAAGAACATCATGACTAAGAGATCTGGTCCAAAAATTCATATAATGTGATTAGTCATTTTATAAAACCATTAATATAAAGTCATCTCTGACAATACGTATGATTTTTAACATAATATCAATGAGAGGCTGAGAAGCAAAAGTACAAATTCACGGAAGAAATCCCCTTTTTCCACCAAGATATAAGTCTCCCCAAAAAGTACTGAAGAAGAAAGTAGAAAAATCTAAGCCTCAAAACACGCTATGGACTTTGTCACTAATAATTATGGATGCTAATTCTGGAAGTAAAAACTGAGTTACTAATGTCTTATTCTAAATGAGTCCCCAGAGAAAAATGCCTAGGGAGAGATGAAATGTGCACAGGGACTTTGAAGGAAACAGGAAAGTAATCAAACTTATAATGGCCATCATTTTATTTGACGCCAAAACAAAACACAGGGTTTCTGAAAATCATGTACTGATTTTGAGTTCATATTAAACATCTAATATGATATAATAACAGTATAACTTACTCATCATCTTTCACACTGTCCTTTTTTCATCTTCATACTATTACTTTTCAAAGCCATAAGGTTAGAATCTAATTTTAAGATCTAAGAAAAGCTTTTTCTTAAATATCAAAATGAAATTTAACGCCCAAATATTAGAAGTGTGGAACTGGGGCTGTAACTCTGTGATAGAGTACATGCCTGGTACTACAAAAATAAAAGCACAATATTGCAGAAGACTGTAAATTGCTATGAAATAGTTTTCATTTACAGTAAATGATGTTAGTAGTTACAAAATTGGAAAAGAAAAGACGAAGGGTGGGATGAAAGTAGAAAACTGCAGAATAACTCAAAAGAGTCAATCTTAAAAGAGCTGAACTCAAAGAGGGTGAGCATGAAGGGCAGAACTCAGTGGGACACCTATGTGAAAAGGGGGTAGAGGGGCCCAAGAGAGGGCAAAATATAGGGGAAGGAAGAAAAGAAGTAAGCACTGGTTGGGAAAAGGGAAGAGAGTAAAACACCTGAGAGATGGCATTCAAGTGCAAAAGATAACTTTAAAAGTGTACCCATGGGCCTGGGTAGATAGGTCAGTTGGTAGAGTGCTTGCCTTGCAAGCACAAGGCCCTGGGTTTGATCCCCAGCACCAAAAAAAAAAAAAAAAAAAAAAAAAAAAAAAAAAAAAGTGTACCCATATGTAGAAGAATGTACCCAAAAGTTTGGAGGAGTTGAGCAAAACAAATCCCCCCAAAAAACAAACAAATGAGAAAAACTGAAAAAGTTTGAAGCATGGTATTCATAAAAACCTTTCAAAAGAGAGGGGGGGAGAAAGGGAGGTGAAATTATAGACTGAAATCAAATTATGCTGTGTATGTATGAGTACATCACAACGAACCCCACTTTTATATATGTATAATGCAGCAATTTTAAAAATATAAATGGAAGGAAGACAAGAAAAGCAGAGGAAAGGGAGGAGGGGAAGTTCTGGAGATTGAAATGGAGCAAATTATGTTATGTGTATATATGAATATGTCACAATGAATCTCATTATGTATAATTATACTGTACTAACAAAAATTAATAAAATAGTCAAATTACTAAAATATAAACCTTTTACATGAATGGAAGTGAACAAAGTTTTCATTTAAGGATCTCAAAAACTATAACTTCTATGGAAAAATATTTAATATAATTTAAAACTTTTTAAAAATAAATCTTCACTTTGTTCATGGCCTCACTACCCAAGAAATGACCATCAAGAATATGCTTTTGGAAACTAAACATGATTCTTATTTGCATTTTTAAATTTTTTATTGTGATAAAATACATATAACATAAAATTTACCATTTTAACAATTAAGTGTAAAGTCAGTGGCATTAAGTACATTCACTGTTTCTACTATCTATTTAAAAAATCTTTTTCATCATTCTGAACAGAAACTCTGTACCCCTTGGACACTAGCTTTTCTCATTCTCCCTTCTAACAGTCCCTGGTAACCCCTCTACTTTCTTTTCCCTATTTTACATACTTCATATAAGTGGAATCACATAATATTTGTATGATTTATGTGGAAAACTATATACCTAAAACAGCCTAAAACGCCAACAACAGTAAGGGAATGGAAATTTACAAAAACTCAAAAAACACAAAACTAATAACTCAATAAATGGGTAGAAGATCTAAAGAGACATTTTGCAAGAGGAAATACAAATGGACAACAACTATATGAAAAATGTTCAACATCCTTAGCAATCAGAGACATGCAAATATAAACTACACTGAGATTTCATCCCACCTTCTCACTCTAGTCAGAATGGCAATCATCAAGAGCACAAATAACAATAATCACTGGCAAGGATGGGGGGATAATTGTACATGTATACATTGTTGGTGGGACTACAAATTAGTACAACGACTTTGGAAAGGAATAGGGCAGTTCCTCAAAAGACGAGGAAGAGAACCACTATATGAACCAGTTATCCCACTTCTTGGTATTTATCCAAAAGAACTGAAATCAGCATACTATGGTGACACATGCATAGCAATATCTACGTAGCAGCACAATCCACAATAGCCAAGTTATGGAACCAACCTGGGTGCCCACCAATAGATAAATATATAAAGAAATGTATGTGTGTATGTGCATACATATATATGTATATATATATGATGTATATTATATGATGCATATCATATACACACACACAGTTTTACTCAGTCATAAAGAAGAATAAAAGAAGAAAATCATAACATTTGCTGGTAAATGAATGGAACTAGAGAACATCATGCTAAATAAAATAAAGCAGACTCAAAGTCGAGGTTCAAATGTTTTCTCTCATATGCAGAAGCTAAAGAGGAAAAAAAGGAATAAAAAAGGGGATCTCACAAAAATAGAAGAAGGATCAGTAGAGGAGAAGCATGGGGATCTAGAGGGAAGGAAGAGGGGAAGGAAAGGGGAAAAACGAGGAGTGAAGTTGACCAAATTGTACTAGGTATGTGTATGAATATACTACAGTGCATTCCATGTATACAACTACGATGCATCAATTAAAAATAAATACATAAACAGAAGACCAGTGAGTAGAGGAAGGGGATCAGTGAAGGGAAAAGGGAAGAGAAGGGGGTAGTACTGGGGAATGAAGTGGAGAAAACTACATTAAATGCATTTTGAATATGTGGAAATGAACCCCACTGTTAGGTATATCTATAATGCACTAAAATAAATTTTAAAAATAGTATAGTCATATAATAGAATACTATATAGCAATAAAAATAACTACCTGTATTTAAATATCAAAAACAATATTGACCATAAAAGTTGCCGAAGAGTAAATACAGTATGCCATGTATGTAAATGTTGGAGACACAAAAATATTACAAATCATTTATGGGCCCATCTTAGTGCACTTATAAACATATATTGGAAAATATATACTAAATACATAAAAGCAATGGGAAGGAATGTATGCAATACATACTGCAATGGGAAGGAAATGAGACTGGAAAGTGATATAAAAAATTTGCTATAATGTTTTAGTTCTGAAAATAAACAACTGCAGGAATAACTCACTGGTAGAATCCATGCTTAGTATGTGTGAAGCCCTGGGTTCAATCTCCAGTATCTTAAAAAAAAAAAAAAATATATATATATATATATATATCTCAACATCTAAGAAAAATATAGCAAATTTTTAATAGCTGTTAAATCTTTGGTGGGTACCAGAATGAAGATGTTTCAATGGTATCTGTGTTTTTTTCTTTGAAATATTTCATAATTTTAAAAAGAGGGACTATTAGCCCAGCACAATGGTACACGTCTATTATCCCCCAGTGATTAGGAGGGCTAAGGTAGGAGGAGTCCAAGTTCAAGGCCAATCTCAGCAACTTACTGAGGCCTTAAGCAATTTACTGAGACCCTTGTCTCAAAATAAAAAATAAAAAGACCTGGGGATATAGCTCAGTGGCAAAGTGTCTCTGGGTTCAATTCCTACTACCAAAAACAAAAACAAAAAAGGGACTACTTAATGTTTTTAAGTGACAGAAAGTAAGGCAATATGTGTGCTCTGAAAAGGGAGATGTGCTAATATAGAACAATTATAACTTTTATTCTTGTAAATTTAATTGGCTGCTCTATAAAGTATTTTGCATTAAAAATTAATACACATTAATATAATCTTTGGAAAAGATATTCAGAAAGAAATCTAATCAGTGTGAGTGTTAATATGGCACTTGCATCTGCCTGAACCTGCTATAATTCATGCTTTTTTAAAAAGTATATCATGTTGAAAATGTCTATACTTATTAGTTTAAAAAATACATTCAACTTAACTCACATGTATAAAGAACACCACAGTTGGTCACTGTTGCTCTGGCATACAGAAACTGGAAGGCCAAATCCAAACATTTAAGTGGGGCAAAAACTCTCAGTCCAGTTCCAGATCCCTGGCCTTCCTATTAGGCGTCCTCTTAAGTCCAGTGAATGGAAGACAAAAGTTATATAAAGGATTTTAAGTAACTAAGACTTTGCAGTGAAGTGCAATGGCACTGGGCATATTTTGTTAAATCCACCCTTCAGTATTTCGTGTTTTCTGATGCTATTGCAAATGGTATTTAAATTGACAAACAAAAATTATATGTATCTACTATAAAGAAGACTTTGCAGTATTATTTTTATAACATGAAATAAATGGAAATAAGTCTTCTGTTGCTGGCTTAGTTAGGCTAAGTAAATTATAACCAACTCACTCTAAAATATTAGGGTAATATTAATTATGCAAATTATAAAGACTATCAAACAGAAAAAAAAATCCGGAACAGTATTAAAAGAGCAGCAACAAAAATACTATATAAACAAGGAGCACGATTATGTAAAAAGATATTGTTATATATGGATAAAACAGGGAGGGGGACAGAACCAGCTATATTATGATAGTAGAGAAATGGGTGAAAAATTTTTATCCTTAATTTCTTTCAATGCTGGCTTAATAAATCACGTCACCAGTGTTTTAAAAGAGTTACTCTACATATTACAAAAGGATTATCTAAACTATATCCCTTTTTTCATAGTTATAAACAGAAATTTTTAGTTATTTTTTCTTATCTTTTCAATATTTAAAGTTCATTACATTAAAAACAAACTAGCAGTGAAATTTAGTTACCTCTGCTCTGGATTGGAAAAATCAGAGTTTTCCCCACTTAATTTCTGCCTCTAGATCTGATCTATCAAGGTAGAACAAATCAAGAACATTAGACTTAAATCAAGTTAGTTCTATTCTCTGAAATGCACTCATCAACAGTGTGACCTAAGGCTTGACACTAAACATCTCTAAATCTTGTGTGACTCAATCTCTAAGTTTCTGTAAGGATATTCTCCACAGAAGCCAAGTGCTTGAAGATTAATCTCAGATCTGGACACATCCCTACCTCCCTACTTCCTCTATCCTGGGGGAAAAAGTGTTTAGAGTTTTGACTTCACTTTGCCAGAGGGGGGCCAAACCCTTGAAGAGAAGATACTCCTAAAGATAAATAACTTTGCTACCCAAGAAGAAAACTAATATTTATGAAACACGTGTGCATCTGACACTGTACCAAGCACTTCTTTCTTATATATGATATAATTATCACACACTTTCATGGGTCCCACAGCAGACCCACAGAAACAGTTTCTGGAGTGAGCTGGGGCAATCTGTGTTTTCCATAAATTCCCAAAGTGCATACAAAAGTTCAAAAACCAAACATCTAACGTCAATATTTTTCAAACTGTGAATGATAATTCATTAACATATAATGGAATGAGTCAGAGTACACTGCATGTACTAAGTACCGTTTTTGCAGTCGTCGGTTATATATATGTGTGTCCTGGAGCCACAATATAAAATTTATTTCTCACTGTGAATCATGGCGAAAAGGTCTATGAAACACTGGCTGAGCACTTTAGACTTTAGAATAATGCATAATGAAGCAGAATAAAAACAACAAAGCAAGAAAAGAGGATAACAAAACACACAACTTAAGCTCCGTAAGTTTCTAGTGAATTAACAAAACGCAAGACACAAACTGTGATCACCCGCAGTAATAAGGGGAATTATGATACAGGTAAACTGGTCAAATGTCAATAACTTTACTGTAGTGAATAAAATATTCTAACCCCATTTTTTGTTTGCTCACCATAGACAACAATAAACAGAATGGAAAAATTACTCAAATTTCACCATCACTTCTGCCAGATGGGGTGGAAGTTAAGAAAAGCATGAGAAGGGAAACAGTTCAGTGCATTGTAATCAAATTCCAATCCAAAATTCAACAGTTATCAAAAGCAAGTATTCATGAAAACCATCCTGTCTGACCTTGTTTGCAACATTCAAACAATGTATTTGGAGCCCAATTGTTAACCACAGCCAGACAGTTCAGGAAACTCCAAACAAGTATCGCGCCATCTCTCCCTCTCCTTTGTTTAAAATCAAACCGCACAATGCATGGGAAACTAGGGATATAACTACCCCTAAATGAAGATACCCAAATTCCCAAGTAGTGGCAAGCGGGAGGCCAGTCAGCATTTCTCCGCTCCAAGGCGGGAAAAGCAGGGCAGCCCATCTGGCGATTTTCTCAGGATCTGAAGCCACGCGCAGCTATAACCCATGCCCCACAGGTGCCTCACCACAACCAAGCCAGTGCTCCCTTGGGACGTGAGGCCAGGACGGCTTGCCCAAGCACAGAAAAAGCACCTCACTTTACACACCGGCGCGCGCTGAGCGGCGACAGAAGCACTACACGTGCCTCTGTCACGGGGGGAAGGGGCGTGGGGAGCGAATTGAAGAGCCAAAACAAATCCTTCTCAACTCCTGGCCCACAGACCCTACCCTTCCACCCTCGCCGCTGGAGACGCGCGTCCTAGAAAAAGTCCTCAGATCTGAAGTTCACAGCGCCAGAAAGCTTAATGGTGAGCGAAGCCTACCAACGACCGGTACAAACGAAAATCCTGCAAACTTACCTTAGTAGCAGTCGCTGCTTTCTGTCCCGTCCGCAAAGTAAACGGGCTGGCCTCCGAGGCTGTGGAGCCACCAAAGAGGCGGACCCGGACCGATGCGAGCCGGAAACAAGTCGCTCACTAACTGGAGAGACGCGAACCGCGACTGAGGCTTAACTGGGGTCGACCTACTTAACTATAAAGGGCGGCCATTGACTCGACCT
Organism: Sciurus vulgaris; assembly: GCF_902686455.1. NCBI lineage: Eukaryota > Metazoa > Chordata > Mammalia > Rodentia > Sciuridae > Sciurus > Sciurus vulgaris. The sequence continues at coordinate 43,916,107 of NC_136471.1, read as the reverse complement.
AGACGCACTCGGATTGGTTGATTCTGGTATTGTTTTAAAAGAGACTCTTCTGTGATTGGCCAGGAAGGTCAAGCGGGAACCCGGAGGTGGTGGTGCGCGGGGTGGGGGGCGGGGGATAGGGTAATCAAGTTGTTACCCAGGCAACTGAAAGACGCAGAGCTCTCCGCTATTTTCGGAGCCTAGCCAGCGACCAGAAAACTGACCAAGGTGAGGAAACCCAAACCTCAGGAGGGGCAAAAATAGGGTCCTCAGATGCCGTGACTATCAGAGACACCTGGGGAGAACTGTAGATACTTAAGACTAAGAAATACTCAAAAAAAAAAAAAAAAAAAAAAAAAAAACCTCAAGTTGCTCAAAGTAGAGGCGAACCGTTCTCTAAATCCCTCAGTCCTAGACACTAAAAGCAGAGCGCTGCTTAAACAAAACTAAGTCTCTCAGAACGTGAGAGATGGGGAAGTAGAATACAAGGGATGGGTGCTGATCAACTATCAGAAAGCCAAAACAAACATCTGAAGACTTCCCAATTGGCAGCCTCAGCTTTCACACACTTAGCTGTTCTCCCTTCCCATCAAATTGACTAATTGGAGGATGTAAATCGTGTTTCCTCAGGTAGATCCCAGTGCTCCAAGTTGGAGCAGCTGCAGTCTTGGTTGGGATAGATGGGGGCAGGGGGCGTGAATAACACTGTTCAGACGGAAAAACGTGAACCTTGCCACTTGCTGCGTGAACAATGACCTGTGTGCGAGAATTTTGATGCTGTGGCCTCAGAGTTCCAACCGAACTTGATCAAATTCACTAAGGAGAGGGGAGCAGTCAGATCCGCACTTAGTGAGACGGAGTGTGGTGTGCGAAAACTACCCTGCTACTCGCCAAGGGCTGATTACAGGGAGTAAGTATTCTCTGTCGTTTGACTATCCCTTTCAAAAAAAGGGGGGGGGGGGGAGATTGGATTAAAAAATAAATAAATCTGGGTCAGAGAAGGGAAACGAGTTCGGCCAGGAGAGAGGGGGATTGTTTCTTCTAAGAGCCTGCTGTTCTGATAGTGGTTCAAAACACAAACAATAGAAAAAGTAGCCAGGACTGTTGACATAGAGGAAAATTTCAAAGCTCTCAAAAGAAAATTTGTCATCTTAATCCCTGTTTAGATATAAATGGAGCCAGGTACATGGCGCACGCCTGTAATCCCAGCGGCTTGGGAGACTGAGGCAGGAAGATGGTGAGTTCAAAGCCAGCCTCAGCAATTTAGGGAGGCCCTAAGCAAGACCTTGTCTCTAAATAAAATATTTAAAAGGATTGGGGTTGTGGCTCCGGTTAAGTGCCCCTGGATTCAATTCCCACCCCCACCCCCCAAAAAAAGATATAAGTGGAATATGAGACTTCATAGAAACACGGAGAGAAATTAATGCCAAATGTATTGTCCGAAATGTACTATGCAGCTTTCAGTAAATCAGAAGGAATTCCATTGAAACCAAGGATTTTCATCTCCACATAAAAACACACTTTTAACCCGGGCATGGTGGCCTGCGACTGTAATCCCAGTGGCTCGGGAGACTGAGGCAGGAGGATCTCGAGTTGAAAGGTAGCCTCAGCAATTTTAAAAAGGCCCTAAGCAATTTAGCTAGACCCCATCTAAATAAAACATAAAAAGGACTGAGAATGTGACTCCCTAAGTGCCTCTGGGGGTTCAATCCTAAAAACCAAAAAAACCTCACATGTGTAGTAGCACTCAATAGGCTGAGTTGGGAAGGATTGTTCAACTAATTATGTTCCTGCGTCCTATATATAGGACACCTAAAAATTTAAATTAAAGCCAGGCGTGGTAGCACATGCCTGTAATCCCAGCGACTCCAGAAGCTGAGGCAGAAGGATGGAAAGTTTTAGGCCAGCCTCAACAACATAACAAGACCCACCGAAAAATAAAAATTAGAAAGGGCTGGGGTTGGATCACAGTGGCAGACCACTCCTGGGTTCAATCCCTAATACTGCAAAAACAACAACGACCAAAAAAAAAAAAATTTGAATGGTAGAGATTCCTTATGGCTAAAATAAAGAATAGAGAAAATGTTAAATAAAAAGAGGTTAATTTTTTATGTGTATAGAAATTACAGGCTCTTTCAAAAATCAATATTCCATTAAATATACTTCAAATTTGTAACAAAAACTCTGTTAAATTTCTGTGCCTACTTCTGAGTTCGTATATTGTTAGTAGAAAAAGTTAGAAACCCAAAAGGAAACTATTATTGGGTTTTGCAAAGAGAAGACTAAAAATGAATGTTTTTCCAAGTCAAACCCATAGCTTAGTGCATACTAAGCCCTGAATTACAACCCTAGATCTCAAATGAACTATTTTAATTTGAAGGGAATTATTGATGAATATAGTTTTCAAACCATGTGAAAAGAAGAATGAAAGCAGAACTGGGGATTATAGTTTCATGGTAGAGTCCTTGTCTAACAGGTGCCAGATCCTGGGTTTTATCCCCAGCACAACCAAAAAGAAAAAAGCACAATCAAAAACCAAAAAGAAAAGCAATTAGCTAGTAAGCCAGTATGTTATAATATAATTCAGACAGAGGCAGAGATGATGTTTACTTTTGTGTTCCCAAAATAATTTTAATGCAGAAATTACTAAATAAGTCACTATATAAATAAAGTTGCAGAAGAAATGCCCAATTTATTTAGAGAATCAATGGATATTGAATACTTTGAAATCATTCAGTTATAAACAGAATTTTGGGAGGGATTTTTTTTTACCTATTTACTTAAGTAAATTCCAAATGGATGCTGTTTGATGATTTTTATTACCTTGATTTCATTTACCATATATACTTGAATTAATAAAATATCATTTAAAATAATCTACAGTATAGCATTTTAACTAATTTAAACTTTTTTCTAAATAAAGTCAATTAGTCTTTTTTTTTTTTTTTTTTTTTGGTACTAGGGAGTGAACCAGGAGCACTTAAGCACTGAACCACATCCCCAGACCTTTTATTTGATTTAATTTTATCCTATTTTATTTTATTTTGAGACAGGATCTCACTAAGTTGCTCAGAGCCTTGCTAAATTGCTGAGGCTGGCTTTGAACCACAATTCTCCTGCCTCAGCCTCTGGAGTAGCTAGAATTACACGCCCTACATCTTTTTTATTTTTATTTTTTTTCTTTTTTGATACTAGAGATGGAACCCAGGGTCACTCTTTACCACTCAGCTACATCCCCAGTACTTTTGTTTTTTTTTATTTTGAAACAGGGTCTCACTAAATTGCCAAGGCTGGCCTTGAACTTGCAATCTTCCTGCCTCAGTCTCCTGAGTCACTGGAATTATATGTATGTGCCACCAAGTCATCCTTATTGATACTATGGACAAAGGCAAATAAAATAGCATGATTCCCAACTGAAAAACAACTGAACTGACTTGATCCAAAGATTACTGATATGCTTCAATACCATGGGTCTGAAGCCATCCTGATTTAAATTTTTTAGTACTTAACTGACTCCAATGTTCTGTAAATGAGCTAGTTCTGCAGTATCTGCTTTTTAAGCCAGTTGTAGCTAATACCAAAACAGATTCCCCCAACTACTTTTATCTGTGAGGACCCTAAGAGATCAGATTGATGTGGGAAAAACAAAGGCTTTGCCTGGACAATGATTTCTTGGCATTAGCCTAGCAAAATAGAATGAGAGAAACAAAAACACAGGGCCTAAAATTAATTTTTCTTTCTTTCTTTCTTTCTTTCTTTCTTTTTTTCTTTCTTTCTTTCTTTCTTTCTTTCTTTCTTTTCTTTTTTTCTTTCAACTCAGGGGGGTTTCACCACTGAACTACATCACCAGTCCTATTTATTTATTTATTTATTTATCTATTTATTTATTTATTTATGGTGCTGAGAATCAAACCCTAGGCCTCAGGCATGCTAAGCAATTGCTTTAACACTGAGCTATGTCCTATTATTTATTTGTTTTTATTTTGATACTGGGTCTGACTAAAGTTGCTCAGGGTCTCACAAAGTTTGCTGATGCTGACCTAAAATTTATGATCCTGCTGCCTCAACCTCCTGAGTTGCTAGGATTAGAGTCATGCACCACCATGCCCAGCAGAAAATTTATTTTTAAAATAATGAAATCTCAAATATTTAGCACTGTATTTTGGTTTTATTGAAACTATTACTTGATTTTTCCCTAATTTAAATTTTTCTTGGCCTATTTGACAATGCCACAAACACAAGCAGAATCTTTTTTTTTTTTTTAGCTTTAGATGGACACAATACCTTTATTTTATTTTTATGTGGTGCTGAGGATTGAACCCAGGACCTCACATGTGCTAGGCAAGGGCATTACCACTGAGCCACAATCCCAGCCCCAGAATCTTTTTTTTAATCACTACACGATACTACACAAGTAGAAGAATATACTCTGAAGTATAAAGGCAGGAAATCACAGAGTATATTTAATAAGCTGTTCAGTTTTTAACAAAACACAGAACACATGTAAGAGAATAATAGGAGGGAAGGGTAGAATATGAGGCTAGGACTATATCATGAAGGATCATGATTGCCAGACTCAAGGTGAATGTATTTCAGATTTACAAATAATTCATCAAAAGGCATCTTCCCTTGCTTTTTAAAAATATGATCTGTGTGTGCAAAATGAACTTTAATTCAGTAAGTCCCAAGTTTTCAATTCTCAGAACATCAAAAATATTCAAATATTATTTAAAAGTTACATTAAGTGGTATATATGTTGCTCAATTTAAGTTTTTATTGGTGTTCCGCATCTGGGACAATGGGAAAATGGATTAATAAATATGGTTTCTATTAAAGTTTAAAATATAATTTTGTTTTGTTAAAATTCTAAAAAGCTAGTAGAATCTTAATTTTCATTCAATTTAGAATTTTTCCCAAAATCATGTAATTATTTTTCTCTTTTGATATCTTGAACTATTTAATTAGTATTTACAAAATATTTGTGATTCTTTTGTTTCTCAAAATACAACAAACTTTTCAGAATTTATTTTTGTGTGCTTACAGATTATTATTCCATATGATATGGTAAAATTGTTTTTGCAAAAGTGCTAATTTTGTCATTGTATTTCTACTCTAATTTAGCTAGCGTGCTAGTCTGTGTCATTTTATGCCAGCATAATTGAGAAATCTAATTGGAGCACAGTTCCTAATATCCTTAATATATATAAAGTATTACTAAGGATTATTGTGAATGATTTAACACATCCAAACATATACATACTAAGGAGTGGTATCCCTTTCGAAGTAGTCACTTTGGGAGACTAATCTACTTATCCTAATGACATTGTTATTGCTTAAATTACTTTTGAAACTACTCTTTTAGAATTGCCTTGAGGCTTATAGCACATTATTTTGAATATCCTCAGAGAAGCAAATCTTCATATTTTGAAATTAGATGTGATATCTCAATATATGTAGAAATCACTTGGAGACAAATCTGATATGTAATCAAACTGAATGATACCATAATAATACCTATATTCTTGGTGATTTTATATATATATATGTATATATATATATACACACACACACACACACACACCCATACATATATATATGCAATTTAAGAAGAAAAGGAAAATTCCAAAATATTATGAACACTGATAGCATAATTTACATCAATGTATAACCTTCCAAGGTGACTATTTTGAAATATCAAAATCTTATGAATTTAATCAGGCTTCATTCAGTATTCATCAACTGCTGACTGAGTACCAGCTCTAGTTATTGAAAATTTGCAGTCTACGGTTATAGCTTCCCACTGCCCACACTACCCTGTCTCTCACCAAACGAGGACTCAGGGACTCAGATCAGAGTTTCTTCAGAACTAACTCATAGGAATTTGCAATTAATCTGTCTCTCCTAAATCCTACATCTAGTGCTTCCGCTGAAACACAACCTTCCTTCATAACCTCCATTGTGGGCATCAGGTAACACCACAAGCCACTGATTCAGTGTCTGGCTTGTTTTCTCTTTTCCTACAGGAACCTTCATCTAGCTGCCTACTGCCCCACAATTCTCAAGAAGTAGACCCTCAATGTTTCCACCAAGGGGACAGGGTCCTACTTCATGCTAAATACACCTCCTTGTAACCACGACTATTCAACCTTTCTGCCCTAAAGCACTGCTCATGTACAGAAACTCCTGCTGCTGTGTTTCTGCCAAGTAGATAAGACCACATGAGTAGCTATTTGAACTGTTACCTCAGACACTGTAGTTGGGATTTCTGATGACCTTTCTTATGAGTTAGCTTTACTGGTCCCAGTTTATTCTTCTCTTACACGTTAGTCCACCATTGACCTCTCGCAACCTCATGATCAACTATCTGTGGGTATTGTCACTAGGGCCAGAAAATATTTTTTTATGTAGCTTTTCATATTTTAGCAAACTCTTTCACCTATGTTGTATAAGTTGACCATCACAACAATTCTGTAAAGTAAGTAATGCTGGTATAACAAAAAATTTCTGATTTGTTTGTTTTTCAACATCTCATTGTACAAGCCAAAATACTAATTATAACTGATATCTAAATGCAGTTTTCCCTTTCATTGTCAAAGGTAGAGAATGTTTCAATAAACTTTTTGCCTTTAATATTAGGTAAATATTTAATGAACACAATCAACTTAGAATTTTAAAATATAAACAAGAGCCTCTTTGTTTAATTTAATATGTGTCAATTATTCATTACCATAGCAGACTGCCAGACCATACTGTGAGAGAAAATTGTTTTATCACCTTTTATTTCACCTTTTCCAATTTAATGAGTTTTCAATGTAATGAGTTTTATCATCAACTTATTCTACATCATTATTGGAAGTCATATTCATGCCCAGCAAAATTAAACTTTTAAAGAATTAATAATAGCTAACATATGTTGAGTGCTGACTATGTGCCAGGCACAATCCTAGCTCTTTTACATGCATTAAGCTACTTAATCCTTGTAACAACTCTAACAGATAGATACTATTATTATCCCTACTTCACAGATAAAGGAATTTAGGTATAAAGAGCTTAAATAATGTGCTTAAGGTCACAAAACTAAGAAGTCAATGATAAATACAAATCCAGGCAGTGTGACCCCAGGACCTTTGCTCTTAATTATTGTGATATATTGCCTCTATGCTAGAGGAACAGGAAAATTTAATATTTGTATCATCCTCGACATCTCCAATAGGTATTAAGGAAAGTTTTATATTAACAAAAAAAGTCAAAATAAGAATAAAACATAATAATGAAACAGAAGATCTGTCAAACACCATCTACAAGTAGTTGGATTATGACAGGAGACTATACCAGCAAACACTTAAGAATCTCTTTGTATTACAATTCTAGGTACAATGCAAAGATTTAATGGACCATTTTAATGAAAGCATTAAAGAAATGGTTCCTGAGAGTTTATTTTATAAAAGGATGTTTTAAAAAATATCAGCAGAAGTATATAAGGATTCCTATTGTGGTTATGCCCAAATCACTAACAATAGGCCTAATTCTACAGTTTTTATTCAGGTTATTCATTAAAGTCTGACACCTCTGAGGTTTTTAAAGATCCTAAATATCCTACTCTAAAAATATCTGCAGAGATTATTTAAAATGCTAGTTTCAGGATAGTTAGATTTTAAATATTTGTGATTTTATTGTTTATACTTTAATGTATTATTTCTAAAATTTTCCACATCAGAATATATAGTATTGGTGTTACAGTCATAGAAAACAATTATCTCATTGTATGGTAACTTTCACTAAAGTCAATGAAACAGCTCGTTAGAGATGTCAAATGGAAATATAATGCTGGGCATCACCAAGGGTTAATTAAGAATTGAAATAGCCAGTCATGCTGGTGCACACCTATAATCCCAGCCAAGTTGGCTGAGGCAGAAAGATCACAAGTCAGAGGCCAGTCTGTAAGACCCTGTCTCAAAATTTTAAAAAGGGATGACTGGTGGCAAGGTGCAGCTCAGTGATGGAACCTTGCCTAACCTATATAATAAGGCTCTGGGTTCCATTCCCAGCACCACTGGAAAAAAAAAAAAAGGAATTGAAATAAAGCAGATAGGAAGAGGCTTGCCTGAGGCTGAAGTGTGAACTGAGTAAAGGTTGCCTGGACATATCCCTCAAGCAACAACTTTTTTCAGTTCACTAAATGGAAAATATAGCCTAAACAGCACACATGAAACAGCTAAAAAGATAGTCTAAAATATATGTTCCCAAATAATGTTATATAACCTGTAAGAATCTACATTTTTTAACCATCTCCTTGAGTGATTCTTCTTTTTATCTTTTCTTTTTTTAAGTGATTCTGAAGCACACTAAAACCTGAGAACCACTATCAGTAGATGAAGTGCTTGTTAGATTCAATATGAAGTTTTAGTAAAGCAAGCTGAATGCTTGAGTTTACTCACTGCCCCAGGTCTGTGAGTTAGCAAAATACATATATCTCTCTAAAGGAGATTACAAATATTTTCAAATGAGAGAGAGTGGTGTTACCCAGTGAAAGAAGGTAGATATGACAATAAACAAGTCTTCATGTCTTAAATAAAACAGAAAAGTAAAACATTTACTTCTGATTATCTTCTTCCTTAGAATATGGAATCTGAAAATATGGAATCTGAAAATACAGAAACTGAAAATATGGAAACAGAAAATACTGAATCTGAAAATATGGAAATTGAGACTATTTCTTCAATTTCTACTCTACAAGCCCTCTCTAATCTGCTTTATCCTGAAGAAGAGGATGATTTCGACTTTGGACAGGTGGTCATATACTTACAGATGAATTAGTTCTGTTCAGTGAAGTTGTGGAGCTGTATTTGAACAACTTGTTCCCACCTTACTGTGGGAGCAAAGCTGTGTCATCTGATACATTCACAGGAGGATGCAAGGTTGATTATGCATGAGAGTATAACCTCTAGTACATTTCCAGCAAACGTAATTATATTTTTCTAAACCACCTGAACACTGAATAGGAAAACAGTTCTGTAACTATGGTAGCAATAGCCACCTTTGTCATTTATATTTATGGTCAAAGAATGCTTGACAACCATGGCAGAGTAGTAGCTAGACTATTTTTGCCTAGACAATATTTCTATAAAAGAAGTATTTTTCAATTATACATTATTAATTGGACCCTCAAGTACCAGTTCCTTGATTTTTTAAAAAAATGCCTAAATATGAAAATATAACAAAATATTTTGAACCAAATCATAGGACAAACTTGTTCGAGCCTACTAAGATCAGCTTCCTAGTACACACCTGAATAGAACTGTGGAGTCTTAATTAGCTGAATAGCATTTGAGTTCAGAACAGATAACATTATTGAACCTTGCAAGAGCCAGATAGGCTTCACTGGAAACAGAAGGGTTCCCTGAACTGACCTTTGGCAACTTCCAGGTCACTGCCATTATTTACAGAATAACCAAGACACTTTTTAAACCTCTGTCCTCCATTCTGAACTCCTTAAATATCAGTGAACCTTGGCTCTCAGACTGCCTATGATAAGACAAAGTTTAGGGCAGAAATCTCATACTTTAATAGAATATATCAATTTACATAAAACAATTTAATGAGGTTTTTCATTATTGTGATCATAAATAAATCATCTTCCATGAACATGCGTTTAACTACTTACTCCTCCAAAAATTCCTTTTTGCCATTGTGTGGGAAAGTAAGTATATTCTGAACAGGCTATAAATTTAGTGACTCAGACACTGGATTGAGTATTCTCCCTGAAGGAAGAGCTTAGGTGGAACAGGGCAGAATTAAATAAGACATGAAATAGAAATAAATTTTGTAGTACAGGGAAACTGAGTTTTCTTGGAACTAGGAAATTTTAGTAAAGGAAACATCTGAGTAGATCCTAGCAATTAATACCAGTGTAAAACACACACGTGCACACAACTATACAGGAGAAAAAGGAAAAAGGAGCAATTTATCAATGATGTTGGGAAAGCAAATTCATTTTTGCTACCTTGAAATAACAGAATGATAATTTTCTGAAGCTGACATCTTGAGAAAGGTAGGGTTATGCAATATTAAAAAAAGTATATTAAGTATTTGAGAGAGTGATATTGAATATAGTAAAGTGAAACTTATAATTGGAACAGATTCAGAGATAAGGATATACCCTGGTTACAAATCCTTTTCCCTTTGGTGTTTATGTCTAGAGACATTTATTTGCATATTGAGGTGTTTCTAGGAGGAAAGATGTTTATGAGAACAGAGACTATAACATCATTTTACCAAATTGTACAATTTATAAAGGAAAATTACTATAATAGTATATGATTCTGTATATCTGGGTTATAAGCAATTTTGAGATAATTGGTCATTCAGACACTACAGTAAAGATATCATTAGAGGGTATAGAATTAGAGTATCAGAACAGTGGGAGAATAATTAATGTTTCTAATGAACTATTAAATTTTCCAGGAGAGAAACTGCCTTTCATTTTGTAACATGTATTAATCTAGGGAACTGTGGAATGATTACAAGAGTGATGTGTTTTTGAAAATACACTCTCAGAAAACAGCAAGAGAACCATTGCATACACATTGGTTCATTTACCCTATCCCTCTTCTAAATGAATTGTTAAGAGTCAGGGAGATTGGTAAGCGAGTATGTCGTCGTTTTTCAAACTCCTGAGGGGATCTTAAAGCCTGTGGGAAATAAGGTTCACTACTCTTCACAGACATTGTGACAAGGATATTCAAACTCTTATATATTGCAAAGTGGCATGAATTGCAATGATAAATTGCTGAGATAATTGGCTGTGGATTCATGGTAAAGACTCAAAGGATGTCCTTATAGAAAACAATTGCCAGATGGTTTTTAATGCTTTTATTTCCTCATTACATATTTTCAATTGTAATTTTTATTTTTAATCATTTATTTTCATTGTTAATAAATCATGACCCCCCATGTTCTGATATTCTGATCCAATCACTTTCTATGACGAACATACCAATTTTTGTCAGGAATGTTCAAGGTTTTATTTCTACTGATTTTAATTTTCTGTGGAAGGAGGTACTCAACAAAACAAGAGGCCCTCATGTTCCAAGAAATGCTTTACCATTATTGACTATTAGTATTCTGATGATTAATAATTTAATAAAGGTACTACACATTTATATGACCTTAGTGATTAAAAAGAGGAAAAAATTGCCCAGAATACTTACTGTCTTGGGATATTCACATAAAAATGTCAGAGATGCCTTAACTGCAGACATAGCACTTTTGAATCTTCTTTTTGAAAAAGAATACTTACTGTCTCAGATACTGTTGAGATGTTATAGATTAATTTCTGATTTATAACTGTTGGAATAGTTTAGCATAATAAAGACCCAGGTGAGCTTTTCTGTGAGCTTTCAAGGACAGACACATTCCCCTTGTCCAAACAGGACATTATAACTTTTGATCATGTCTAAAATCTTAGGAGATGAGATCAGGGACATGAGAAAAGGAAGCTAGAGATGAGATCAGGGACCTGAGAAAAGGAAGCTAGAGGTGCTAGTTTGTCAGGACCCAAGGAGATAAAAATATCTGACTTCCAGCAAAAGAGTGAATTAGAGCTACAGAATCTTAAGTCAGCAAGAACAATTAACAAGAAGTTGGGACTTTCTTGAAATATTAAAGAATCCCTGAGAAAGGCCAATGATGTGGTTGCCACTATACTGATGGTGTAATACTTCAAAAACTGAAGACTGTTCTTGTTCTGGAGTCAGGGTCAGTCTGCTTGGGGTATACATGCATGGCAAAATGAAAATGTATGAAGAATAATGTGGTTCAGCATGTATTTGACAATATTCATTTGGGGTTGCTGTATAAATCTACCAATTCAGTGTCATGAGGTGGTGGGATGAGGAAATATTTCATTCTCATAGTGGAAAACAGTGAAAGTTGTCAGGGTTTTTGAATGGGTCTTTGGAAGTCTGAATATTTAACCTCTAGTTACTTTTTAGTTTATATTTCTATACAACTTTCCCACATTTCTATCCCCAATCTACCTATGATGATACAGTGCCCCAATCCAAAAGTGTCAACACTTTTCTACTAACACTTGGTTCTAACCTTCATGGAGATGAATGTGGCTCATTCCCCTATCCCCAGGGATGCATGGTTCACTGAACTGGAACCTGGGATTTCGTCTGACCAAAAATCAATTCTGATCCAGAGTCTATTAAACTGAAAGGACTAGGAAAACACATTCAAAATCATACTTGGTATCTGTCTCTCTATTGTACATTGATGATGAGTAATTAAACTGAAAATTTCTATGAGCTTTTCTAGTGGAAATCTTATCAAATTTAAAGTGTTACTAGTCATATAGTTATACCAGTAGTAATTATAGAATGATGGATGTTTTTTCTTCTTCCCCAGCCAAACTGTTCATCTACTATTGGAGCAATGGGTCCCGGGAATATTGGACCACCAAAATCAGAAGAGCTCAGTGGTAAGTTATTATTAAAGCAATAAAGATCAATAGAATCAATATAAATACTTGGTAGCAAAATTATAGGAACAGTAATACCAAAATTAGCACATATGAAGATGAGCTAACCAACAATGTATTGCATAGTTAAGAATTGCTATGAGAGTAAATTTTAAGTGTTCTCACCACAAATAAAAGTATATGAGGTAATGTATATGCCATTTGGTCTGGTTTAACCATTACACAATGTTTACAAGCTTTAAAACATGCTGTACATGACAAGTATATAATTTTTTTGTCAATATAAAAATAAATAATATTAAAAAAAAGAAGTTGGGTGTGGTGGTGCACACCTATAATCCCAGTGGCTCAGGAGGCTGAGGCAGGAGGATCCTAAGTTCAAAGCCTCAACAATTCAGTGAGGCACTAAACAACACAGTGAGACCCTGCCTCTAAATAAAATACAGAAAAAGGACTGGGGATGTGGCTCACTGGTTCAATCCCCAGTACCAAAATTAAAAAGGAAAAAGAAATAATCATGGAAATGATGAATAGCCAGTTACACATAAAGATGCTGTGATGCTGTTTTTACTCTACAGAGGCAGGAAGTAGTTTTCCTAATAATGAAAAATAATTTTCCTTGAATTATCCACATTACTTGACATATTTTCTGACATCTGTCTAAGAAAGTTGTATGTGATTAGATAATTGTTTTAATGTTTATGGTCTCAAGATGCTTCTAGCCTTCTATATTCTGGCAATTTCACAAAATCGATTAATTAATTCAATAACTATGTATTGAGAGCCTGTTATATACTTGGCAGTATGATAATCTTTGAAACTATATTCAAGATCAAAATGATCCCTGCTCTCTTTGAGCTAATAGGCTTTTGGAGAAGACAATAAAACAAGTATCCACACAATTTTATCTTACATTGGATACTTGTGAATTCAAGTTCATGGAATTATTTTAAAAATCACAGGTCCAGGGTTTGGGGATATAGTTCAGTGGCAGAGAACTTGCCTAGCATGTAGAAGTCCTGGGTTCCATCTCTAGTCCTTCCAAAAATAATAACAATCTAGGATAATGACATTTCGTGATGTTTTCCTAGCATTTTGGCGTACGTTTTGACAGAGTTGAGCTTTTCTCAAATCTTTAAAAATACAGGAGACTAATTCTGTTGGTCATGATCACAGTTACCAGAAGATGGGCAAAGAGAAGAAGTGAATTCATTCATTAATCTAGTTAATTGTAAAAGATATTATCTGGAAAATGTTCAAAATAATGGCTAAAATGAGGTCTGAGAATATTTAAAGTTTTTAGTTGTTGTTCAAGAGACTTTTTACCTTAGAGATATTCACTACATGGAATACTAGTTCCAATCCAGATGTACTTCTGTGCTGCCTGTTATTTCTGGTAATGTAAGTCTAATAACTCTGAATTTTGAGGGCGATGAGTCACATGCAAAATGTTACCTATAAATCCGTACTCAAGCTTTAGAAGGCCCATGCTAGATAGAAGCAGATAATTTTAAAAGAATTGGCAGAATTGAAAACCGGACAATCAGGTGCATTTCTGGGAATGCTTGAAAGGACTCAATGTTCTGCACTTAATGCATGTCCCCATTGGATGCCACAATAGAACAAATGAAAGATGTATTTTTGCATGCCTACTGGAGCCTTTCTACTTTTAAATATTTTAAAGATGGCATATGGAAAACCAAAAGTTCTGCATAAAGAACAAGAAGTGACAGATATTTTCTTTAAAGCTCATGTATATGTGATGAAAATACTGGATTAAAAAATTATCTTCATCCAGTGCTTTAAGTTTCCTTAATTGATATTATTTTTTTTTACTTATGTCATGCTTGTACAAAAGGTATTAAAGGGTTTTCATGTAGTAAAAAACAATACTAGGGACATATTTCTATCTAAATCAGATTGATCATATATATTATTTTTATCTTTTGTATATATACATATAAATATTTTACATGTGATCCTGTTTGTTTCTGAAAAAGGTATAGTATTTTTTATATATCTATATATCATATATATGTATATATATGTATATATATATATATATATACAGAGAGAGAGAGAGAGAGAGAGAGAGAGAGGGAGGGGCAGACAGACAGAAACAGAGAGGAACTGGAAAGATATAAAACACCAGAATGCCAACATTAATTATCTCCAGGCAGTTGGGTTATAGATTATCTTATTTTTTTAAATTTTTGCTTATGTATTTTCTATAATTATTATTAATAATTCTACAATGTATTGGTCTATGTTGATAATATTTAAAATCAGTTGTTACTAATTTAACTTGTCTGGACCAAAAGAGCAAGCTAATGATTACAAATAAAGAATGTTTATGTTGGTTATCCCACAAAGAATGTGAAGAACTTGAACCATTTAGAGAAGGAAAATAAGCAAGGACTTCAGCTTTATCTTCCCTTTCTTCACAGTCATCTCTCAAACTGGTGATGAAAATAGTGAGGACATCTGGAATCCAGAAGAAGTTCCCGAAGGAGCAGAGCATGATGACATGTGGGATGTTCGAGAAATCCCAGAGTAAGTCAAATGAAACCAGGAATGTGGTTAGGGTTTAAGTTAGATGTGTCACCTGATATCATTCTATTTTTTTAATTATTATTTTTATTTTTACAGACTGCATTTTGATTCATTGTACACAAATGGGGTATCTTTTCGTTTCTATGGTTGTGCATGAATCATTCTATTTTTGACAAGATTCATAAAGTAACTTATACCACATAAAAGATAAAACCATAGGGACACACAGAAGGCATGTATAATTGATCATTTTTCCCCTTCTAAGGCAAAAACAATAATGAAACATAATACCTTCCTTTCAGTTTTATCTAGCAAAAAATGAAAAATTGTCATTTTCATTATAAATTTATATTTAATGTCAGTTTGTTGTCTAGTGTAGAACTAACAGTAGGAGAAAATCACCCCATTAAATTGCAACTATTCATACAAACTCAATTATAATACTATGTTTATGTGTCAAAGACCTGCTTTTAATTACTCAGTGCTTTATAATTTCAGCAAAAGGCCATGTATTCCCTTCAATTATCAATTATTACCCAGACTTACTTACTAGATATTTAAGGATTATGCTTTTATTCGGTGTATTTTGCAAACAAGACTCAAATTTGTAACCTTTTCAATACCATCAAACTCTAGATATAAAATTTAGAATCATTATCAGGAAAAAAAACCTTTCAGATTTTTTAAAACCCTCATACTTTTTAAGGAATATAAAATACGTTTACATACATTAATGAAGATAATTTTTAAATAGAGTTAGCATTAAATATGTTTTAAATTAAAACTTTGAGTATGTAGATGAACTGAAAAACAAAGCCAATATTTATAAAATTATAATGTACTTTATTAGTTCTTAAAGAATTTTATGGCAAGTGATCTGTCAACTTTTCTAATTGTGACTACAAAACTAACTGTCCAATTCATTTTAAAAAATACCCATGCTTCTGTCCTCTGTATCAGTTTTGAAAATAGAAGCAGTGGGAGAGTGGGGATAATTAATGAAAAAGAAGTATCCAGCTTTCAAGTAAACTATGCCAGAAAATATAAACCTTGTAAAAATTCAAAGGAGATAGGTTATACAGGTGGAGAAGAAGCAGTGAGTTTGGTTGGATATGTAGACATGAAGGTAAACCCATATAGTAAACTGTTGGAAAATTGTATCTGTTGTTAAGGAAAAGAGCAGGAACTTGAGGGCAAATCCATCTGGGAGTTATGAGCTTATGGAATGATCCTTTCTGTTTTGTTTGAACCTGGCTTAACACTTGTAAATACTTGGTAGACATTGTAGCCTATTAAGAGAGAAGTACCCTATATCAAACAGCTACATATTTCTAGTCTTGTTCAACCCCCTCCCGCAAAATCCCTTTTCTATTCTTGGGCATTCCTATTTGCAAATGGTCAGAAGTTCATTCTAGTCCTTTAGTCTTCCAGCTCGGGGATTTACTATTTCTTCATTAGGGTATAATTAAACATAGAAAACAAATTTTAGGGTGGGAGGTATTGCTAAGTGATAGAGTACTTGCCTAGTATGCATGAGGTCCTGAGTTCAATCATCAGCACTAAATTTAAGAGGAAGGAAGAGCCCAAATTTAAGAGGAAGGAAAGATTTGTGAATTGCCTTTGTGGGGTAAAATAACAGGAAAATCTTTAATTGAACTAAGAATCTGTAGGATCAGTTTCTATATGCCATAGTGTAGCTGTGCTGACTGTAATACCATTGTGAACTATGGAAATAGAAAAGACCATAAAAGTCATTTAGTTCTCACCCACCCTTTCCATGAATCATACAAGTATATATGCCAAGACTCTGTGAGTTTGTAACTTGACTAAGGTCACACAGAGGCAGTATTCAACCTGGATTTTCTAACTCTACTCTGTGGTTTAAAATGAGCAGAGGAGGGTTTCTATCTATCCATCAAACCCTGGGTTATAAGAATGGACTTTTTTATCTTCTACTTTAATCTTATGAGAGTATTATTAGAAATTCCCTTGATCCATTTTATCCATATAGTTCTAAAAGAGTTAAGCTTTATTTTAGAAAATACATATGTACAAAATAATAATCTTGCTTTTCAGAGTCTGGCATTTTTTACTGTTTCTAGACTTTTGTTCCTTTTTGTTCTACTACATGTCTGAAAAAAGCAAGCATTTTATTTAGTCCTTTTAGTTTTTGTAATAGCTTATCCTCATATGATTCTAGTTTTCTTCTCTGTGACAGGAAATTGCTCTTTCATTTGAGTCCCTATCATAATTGACTTTTTTTTCAGGTATGAGATCATATTCAAACAGCAGGTGGGAACTGAGGATATATATCTAGGATTGACAAGAAAGGATTCTTCAACTGCATGTTGTCAGGAGCTAGTGGTAAGACTCTCCTCCCTTTTCTCATTGTCTATATGACCATTACCACTGAATCAACTGACTGCTATATACATAACATTGTAGGCAAGGATGTAAACTCTGCATAGTCATTGCTATGTTTCAGGCACTAAGGGACTGATGGGGTACACAGTTTAAAATTGGTAACATTTACAAAATCGTTGAAGTTTACACATGTTGGACAAAATTTACAAATATAATAAAACCATATGACACAATACATGATTACTACAGGTAGTCCTACTAAAACCATCCAATCTGATTGTACTGAATATTCTTTCCTCTCACTACTGTCACATACATGTTGTCTGATTGGTTATTACCTTTGGATGCTGACAGGCAATCGGAATGAAATATTACCTTCCCCAAATTGGTTTATCTCTGAATATCTGATTTAAACTACTAAGAAGATATCTAGAATGTTACTTCACTCCCTTATCTGAATGACACTACAGCATGTTGGGGAGGCTCTAAGTTGCTGTTTCTGTAAAATATCCTTAATGATAACCAGTGAAATCAATAATACCATTGTACTTCTGCTTATTTGATCCTCCTAATGATCTTATTGAAAAGTCTGGGCCTAATCTATAGTGTGAGACTTGTTTTGGCAACAAACAAGTGATTATGCTGTTAAAAGTTATTTTTGAGGTGGGGTTTATGCTTCTATCTTTGTCCCTACTCTCTTAGAATACATTATAGAATACTGAGGTGCCCATAGGAGATGCTTAATATTTTTTTTCCTTAAGCAAATGATAAATGGAATTTGAATCTCTCTTTGGCATGAACTTCAAGTTTTCTCTTATTAGCAAAATCTAAGATATTCAATTGAATCAAGTAAAATAATGGGAATAGTGACTTTTAAGTACCTCAGGAGATTTTTCAAACTCTAATGAGTTAAGGTTTCAAGTGATCTTGAAATAATTAGTTCCCATGGTTTTACCAGTAATATTCAAATTTCCTCTCTCATAA
Source organism: Sciurus vulgaris (assembly GCF_902686455.1). NCBI lineage: Eukaryota > Metazoa > Chordata > Mammalia > Rodentia > Sciuridae > Sciurus > Sciurus vulgaris. The sequence goes on along the minus strand of NC_136471.1, from coordinate 43,897,743 downwards.
ATTACTGTAAAATTATGTTTTCAATGTCTAGTGTTGGGATTGCTCTAAGCTCTGGAGAAATTCTAGACCCTAAATAAATAAAACTGTTGTGAGCCTTTCCATTTCTCTCATGCAAATTGTTACTACTAGTTTTAATAATAAAAGTATCTTGAACAATGAATCTTAGAAACTAAATCATACCTCATAATAGGAAATGCAGTGTATCTAAAACTCAATAAGTATATATAGAAGACTCGATCCTTCCCTCTAATTAATTTATAATTGATTGAAGAGACAAAGCTAACATAAATGAGCTAATTTTATTATAAACAAACTCATTGAAAGGCAATTGTAAGTGTATTAGGAGTTCAGAGAGTTTGGATAAGGCTTGGACATCACTCACTGAAGCCAGCAGGAAATAAAACATTTATCAGTGCTACAGCACTTTACCACTTATTTTTCATTCTTTTCCTCTTGCTTTCCTTTCTCTTATTTCTTCATTTATTCAACTTTTTTGTGTTGCTTGGGACCAAACCCAAGACCTTGTACATGCTAGACAAGTGCTTTATATGCCCATTTATTCAATTTTTAAATACTTAGTGAATGCTACTACATACCATACACTGTCCTAATTACCGAGATGCAAAGATAATTAAGAAATGGCCAATTTTCCTCCAGGAATTTACAGTAAAGGAGATAGACCCCTAATAAATTATTGCAGTTCAGTTTGGTAAGTGCATATGTAGAGGCATATATAGGTACACTGTGATATAAAACATAAAGGGATCAATTAATTCCATTTGGTTTCCAAGAGAGTTCTAAGCAGAGGAGGTAAGAGCATGTAAAAAGGTATCTAGGCATGAAATAGCATGGTATATTTGAGTAAGTAATGAATACAAAAAGAATCAGGAATAACTGTGGGTAATGGCATCCTGGTAAACTGTCTCTCAAAAAAGATTTTAAAACCCTGATTTGGGTTGGGGGTATGTAGGTCAGAGGTAGAGTACTTCCTTGCATGTTCAAGACCTTGGGTTTGATCATCAGCACTGAAAAAAATAAATAAAACCTGATTTGTAGTTGGAATTTTATCCTGTAGGCTTATTGATGGTGATATTTACCATCATTGCTTAACCCTATTAGTAAGACTTAAAGAAACTGTTGACCTCATCTCAAGTATTTATTGCTCAAATTTATATACTTATTAACTTATAGTGTTTCCTTGAATTTAAGACATCGTCAAATTATAAATGTGCCATTTATTCTTAATTTTTGTACTGGGGATTTAACTCAGGGATGTTTTACCTCTGAGCTACATCCCTAGCCCTTTTTATTTTTTATTTTGAGACAGGGTCTCACTAAGTTGCTTAGTGCCTTGCTAAGTTGCTGAGGCTGGCTTCGAACTTGTGATCCTCCAGCCTTAGCCTCCTGAGCCCCTGGGATTACAGGCATATGCCACTACTTCTGACTAAATGTGGCATTTATTTAATAACAATACTTGAGAAGAAAATAGGTACACTACCACACTAAATGTATGCATTGATTGTGTGATGTATATAAATATCAGAAACATGAAAATGTGGGAAAATTGTACCTTAAATTGGTTAAATAATTTTATTTGGGTCTTGGACGTGGTCTATATGTAACAATACAATCAAAAGACTTTAAGAAGATTACCCTTGCTGAAGCTGAGGAAGGTAATAGGAATACAATCTGTTTAAGTATAAGAAGTGATTTGGGCTTTAGAAATTCACAAGCCACCCTTTCCTTTACCTGCCACAGATTCCAAACAAGAATGCAAATTTTATGAACCTTAAATCAAATGATACTCCTAAACAAAATTTTAGATTAACAATATGTGTGTCTTCAGCAAACTTCTAACCCCAAACCTAAGAAAATCTAATATCTAAATTCTGCCTGTACTCTTGTTATTCTCTGTTGCTTTACTCCTAAGTTTGTAGCTACCAAGTCTCCCTGGCCTTAATCTACATGTAGGTATTTTAGAGCCAGGTTAAATCTGTGGTTTGCATATTTGTTGCTATTGTTGTTTTACCAATATGCCGTTTCTTCAAATAAAATTTTATGAGAAAACCCAACATGTAAAACATGTAAAAGTACCATCACCTTGGGGAAATAAAAGGTACTACACTCATGAGATACATCTTATGAGACTAGCAGGGGCTCCTTGGAACAAAATTAGAAGAATGCTGATTTAGTCTCTCTTCCTTGCATTATAGTTGAGAAACTAATGTCAGGCTTACAAGGTGTCAAATACTCATAATTTAAGGGAAGAATAATAAGAGAGCTAGAGGGCTTCTTCTGTGTACACCTCATGAATAGGAGGCCTTTACCTTTTTTGATTTTATTTTCTTGTCCTTTTCTTCCTTTGTCTGTAGTCTCCATTCTTCCCCACAAGTCTCCCACTGTGAAGGGTTTGATATATATCCTTGACAATATATCTTTGAATACATATGTGTCATTGTTTGCTATAAAATTTTAATTCATACAATACTTATTTAACACTTAGTATGTGATAAATGCTATAGACCAGGTAATGGTCATACAATGTTGAAAAAAAACAGACAAGATTTCCTTCTCTCTAGGAGCTTATTGTCAAGATATTAAGCCACTTATACACAGCAATGCAGTGGTAACTATCAGGTAGACTTGCCAGACTTTTACAGACTGATCTAATAAGTAAACAATAACCCCCAAAGAAAATAGTTCATTACTTACACAGCCTTAGCACAACCAATATAATGTCAGCTCCTTATATGCCTTTGCCTGCAAAAGGACATCAAACCAAATAGCAGGTAACACGAGCAGTGGGAGTCTATGGCTGAAAAGCCAACTCTAGCCTACAATTAGCTATTTTATAGTCTGCATCTATGGCCAAGGGGAGTGAGGTAGGAAGTTATATGCCTTACTGGAACTGGAGAGTAGAATGAGAAACTGTCTCACAGAAGCTTCCTGCAAAATATGGAGCCTCCCACAATGTAGAGGCAGATAAGAAACAGAATAAGGCAGCTCCTCAAAGACTGCCTATCTTCCCATGTTCCGGGAGGATCATAGGATGTTCTGCCAAGAGCTGGGTCACACTGTAGTTGAACTTTGCCTACGTGGTCCATGTGCAGAGTCATTAGAGTATCATAATGGAGCTTTTTCCCTATATTTATATGATATGAATAAACATTTTTGTCCTGGTTGTTTTCACTTAATGTAATAATAATAACAACAACAACAACAATAGCAAACACTTTATATAACATGTATTATGTACCAGGAATTTCTCTAAGAACTTTATACATAGTACCTCACTAATCACCGTGCCAAGATGCTATTATTACCCATATTTTGTAGATGTTAAAGAATTACAATCACATTAAGGTCACACTTGTAGATTTTGATAGACTTGAGCCCAGGTTATTTGAATTCAATGGACAGTTCTGCAAAATTATATGAATGAAAAGAAGCGGGCCTCACAAGCACAAGGCCCTGAGTTCGATCCCCAGTACCACAATAGCAACAGAGGTAGCATTTGACTAGAATATTTGAAGAACAAATAAGAGTTTGTCAGGCAGCAAAGGGTGAAAAGTTCTCCAAATAAATGAACAGCATGAGCAAAGATAATACTATGAAAGTAGATAGTGTGTTTTAAGAACTATTTGTGATATTTTGGAGCCCTAGAATTCACTGGTATTAAGTAATATAGAAGATAAAACAGAATAAGTGACTTAGGGCTAGTTGCGAAAGACTTTGAATGCCATATCATGTGCTGTGGACTGAAATATGTCCCACCAAAATTCATATGCTGAAGATATAAACTCCCAGTAGAATGGAATTTGGAGATAGAGCCTTAGGGAAATAATTAGGATTATATGAGGTCATGAGAGCAGCACCCTCATAATGGGATTAGTAACCTTATAAGAGACAACAGAGAGGTTGCTTATTGTCTTCCCACCTTGTGAGGACACAAGGAATTGGCAGCCATGTATAAGTCAGGTAGAGGACCTTCACTAAACCCAACCATGCTAGCATCCTGATCTCTGATTTCCAGCCTCCAGAACTATAAAATTTCTTCTATTGTTTAAGCTATCCAATGTATGATATTTTGTTAAGGAAGCTCAGGAATAGAAACATCATGTAATTTGGACTTTATTTTCTGCATACTAGTGTTAGTAAATATTTTAAGGTGGGTGAGTGAGCTGTCTGTGGTGGTACATGCCTGTAATCCCAATAACTTGGGAGGCTGTGGTAAGAGGATTGCAAGTTGAAGGCCAACCTCAGCAACTTACTGAGACCCTGTCTCAAAATTTTAACAAAATGGGACTGGGAATGTCACTCAGTGATACACCCCTGGGTTCAATCCCCACTACTGAATTAAAACAATGAAAATTTAAAAATAAAATGGGTGAGTTAAATGACTAGATGCATATTTCAGAACAACTTTAGTGGCAGTATGAACATAGAATTTAGTGGTGATTGCGGTGGGAGATAAATTTGAGTTTGGGTAAATGAGGTAGGCAATTACACTAGTTAAAGTGAAGGAAGTAAGAATAGATTGTGTCTGTGAGGATGGACAGGAAAGAATGTCTTCAGTAAATATTTGAGTGTTAATATTGATAGGACTTTGAAAGTGATTGAATGAGATATGTATAGGAAAAACAAAAGTCAGGTTTCTAATCCAGGTGACTGTGTGAATGATGATGGTTTTAATTTAGATATAGGAATATAACATGGCTATCTATAAATGGTTGACTTAGAGATGTTTTTGTTTCATTTTAATCTTATTTTTTCCATTTTTTACAATTACTATCAATTACTTTCAGAAGGACAGTAAGCAATCAAAGGTTGGTTTTATTTGTGTGTTGTAAGGGTGGGATATGGAATGCAAAAAGGAGACAAAGTTCTAAGAAAGATATTAATTTTGGGTTATAGTAGGTTGAAGTGCCTATGGGAAATTTTGTTGAAAGTATCCAAGAGGCTGTTAGAAATACAAATCTATGTGGAACTCAAGAAGAAGAAAGAGACTGGAGGTGTTGATTTTCAAAGTAGATGGTGTTTGTTTCCTGCAAGTATTAGAATCTACCACCAGAGTGCCTGATTTACATCAGGGTTGGAATGAACTCAATGTGATTTTTAGTAGTGTACGTGTGTGTTTGTGCACACTCATGCACACACATGCATGCACATATGAATGTGTTTGGGGAGGGGTGTTGAGAGGGATACTATGAAACCTAAAGGAATTGGGTTAATTGGGGACACAGTATGGGGCCAGTGAGATAAAACCAACAATCAGAGACAGTTCAAAACAGACATTATAAGTTTTTCCTATAGTTCTACAATTAGGTATTAATTTAATATTAAAAAAAACAAGGGGGATTGGATCAGTGAGGCTGGGATTGTAGCATGGCTTTAGAGGTACAAACAATGACAATGGGAGAAGTAAAACAAATCCATCATAGAAACTAGGTAAGAAAGAGTGGGAACCTGCCTACTCTTGAGGACAGGACTGATTGAGACACTGAACTTTTGGGTGCCAAATAAGGCATATGGAAAAAGGAATAGATACCAAAGATATGTAAGAAAGTAGCCCGGCTTCTCCATAGGAGTGTTTATGGCAAGAAGAGGGATAGGTGCATTGGGGATATAGGTCAGTGGATTCCCATTTTCACTCAGGGGTGTTGAACAACAGACTATCTCTAAAATCCCACACTGAGTGGAACTAGAATTATTGTTATTTTACCAAGTATATTGCCAATAATTCTGTTCAAGGAGAGGGGAAAAGTAGTCTGCAGATAAATTTTTGAACTAGAATGGATGCACAATATTTTTTGCGCTCCTACGTTGAAGGATTTATATCGATAAGAGGACATTCTGATGTGACCTAACAAACAAGCTGTTAAGCCTGGTTTTTTAGTTTTTATCATCACCTCCTCCTTAGGAAATGAGTCTCGTTCCCATCCCTAAATCTCACTGAGAACAAGGTTAGAGTCAGGAATAGGGTAGAAGTCAGGCACCATGTGGCAGAACAACTAGGAATCACATGTTTATCACATGTATTTATCTCAGAAAGAGCTATCATTCATCTTGAGCAAAGTGTCGGCTCATCCTCTAAAAATTCACTTGTTTCTTGAATGGTCTGCTTCTCAAATCCTGATTTCTCTCCTAAGATTAAAATATTCATATTCATTTACTTTTAATGAATGAGTAATTTGGCTGCCTGATAAATAAATGGATTCTCTTTTTCCATTTAAATTTCTAGAGGATAGATACCTGCTTTATTTTGTTTTGTTTTGTTATGCTTCCTGATTATGCTGACCTTGTTTGATTGGCTGTGTATTAGACTGTGTGGCAGGGAAAAGGAAATTTTTGATGTAATATGATACTTTATTATCAGCTCCAGGCAGCAAAAGCTTCAGTTAAATTTCTAATAATTCTCAAACATACATATATTTATATCTAATATCATAGTATTCCTTCACAATGATGGTAGAAGTGGGAGTGAGGAACTAATGTCTCCCTAAAAGTCAATTTAGGCCTGGAAATATAGCTCAGTGGTAGTATACTTGCCTAGCATGCATGAGCTCTGGGTTCAAGAGTTCAATCCCAAGTACCACAAAAATAGAGCTAGTTTAATTATATAGAATTAAGGTATTTCTAATTGTGAAAGTAATATATATATATATATATATATATATATATATTTAAAATGTTAATACCAAAATTAGCAGAGTTGTAAATGAAAGTTGCCTATAACGAAATACAGAGAAATTGAGAAGTAGACTTAAAATTAGGAAGAAATAAGCGTATAGGTTGTCTTATACATATACTTGTTAATAAAAATCAGTAATATTACATTCTTTTTATTGTAAACAAATGGGATACTTCTTGTTTCTCTGTTTGTACATTGAGTAAGTCATACCATTTGTGTAATCATAAATTTACATAGGGTAATGTTGTTTGATTCATTATGTTATTTTTTCCCTTCCCCCCCACTTCTCCCACCCCTCTTTTCCCTCTATACAGTCCTTCCTTCCTCCATTCTTCCCACCCTCCTTAACCCTAACCCAAAACCTAACCTTAACCCTAACGGTAACCCCTCCCACTCCCATTATGTGTCATCATCCACTTATCAGCAAAATCATTCGTCCATTGGTTTTTTGAGATTGGCTTATCTCACTTAGCATGATATTCTCCAATTTCATCCATTTGCCTGCAAATGCCATAACTGTATCAGTCTTTATGGCGGAGTAATATTCCATTATATATATATGCCACAGTTTCTTTATCCATTCATCAACTGAAGGGCATCTAGGTTGGTTCCACAATCTGGCTATTGTGAATTGAGCAGCTATGAACATTGATGTGGCTGTATCTCTGTAGTATGCTGATTTTAAGTCCTTTGGGTATAGGCCAAGGAGTGGGAGAGCTGGGTCAAATGGTGGTTCCATTCCAAGCTTTCTGAGGAATCTCCACACTGCTTTCCAGAGTGGCTGCACTAATTTGCAACCCCACTAGCAATGTATGAGTATATCCTTTTCCCCACATCCTCGCCAACACCTATTGTTGCTTGTGTTCTTGATAATCGCCATTCTAATTGGGGTGAGATGGAATCTTAGGGTAGTTTTGATTTGCATTTCTCTTATTACTAGAGATGTTGAACATTTTTTATATATCTGTTGATTGCTTGTACATCTTCTGTGAAGTGTCTGTTCATTTCCTTAGCCCATTTGTTGATTGGATTATTTGTATTCTTGGTGTAGAGTTTTTTGAGTTCTTTATATAGTCTGCAAATTAGCGCTCTATCTGAAGTATGAGTGGCAAAGATTTTTTCCCACTTTGTAGGCTCTCTCTTCACATTACTGATAGTTTCCTTTGCTGAGAGAAAGCTTTTGAGTTTGAATCTATCCCAGTTGTTGATTCTTGCTTTTATTTCTTATGCTATGGGAGTCCTGTTAAGGAAGTCTGATCCTAAGTTGACATGTTGAAGATTTGGACCTACTTTTTCTTCTATAAGATGCAGGGTCTCTGGTCTGATTCTGAGGTCCTTGATCTATTTTGAGTTAAGTTTTGTGCAGGGTGAGAGATAGGGGTTTAATTTCATTCTGTTGCATATGCATTTCCAGTTTTCCCAGCACCATTTGTTGAAGAGGCTATCTTTTCTCCATTGCATATTTTTGGCCCCTTTGTCTAATGAGAAAATTGTATTGATTTAGGTCTGTGTCTGGGTCCTCTATTCTGTACCATTGATCTACCTGTCTATTTTGGTACCAATACCATGCTGTTTTTGTTACTATTGCTTTGTAGTAGAGTTGAAGATCTGGTATTGCGATCTGTTTCACTCTTCCTGCTAAGGATTGCTTTAGCTATTCTGGGTTTCTTATTCTTCCAGATGAATTTCATAATTGCTTGCTCTATTTCTGTAAGGTACATCATTGGGATTTTAATTGGAATTGCATTGAATCTGTATAGCCCTTTAGGTAGTATGGCCATTTTGACAATATTAATTCTGCCTATCCAGGAACATGGGAGATCTTTCCATCTTCTAAGGTTTTCTTCAATTTCTTTCTTTAGTGTTCTGTAGTTCTCATTGTAGAGGTCTTTCACCTCTTTTGTGAGATTGATTCCCAAGTATTTTATTTTTTTGAGGCTATTGTGAATGCGGTAGTTTTCCTAATTATTCTTTCCAAAGATTCATCACTTATGTATAAAAATGCATTAGATTTATGTGCATTGATCTTATATCCTGCTACTTTACTGAATTCACTTATGAGTTCTAAAAGTTTTCTGGTGGAATTTCCTGGTTCCTCTAAGTATATAATCACATCATCAGCAAATAGTGATACTTTGAGTTCTTCTTTTCCTATTCATATCCCTTTAATTTCTTTGGTGTGTCTAATTGCTCTGGCTAGAGTTTCAAGAACGATGTTGAATAGAAGTGGTGAAAGAGGGCATCTCTTCCTTGTTCCACTTTTTAGGGGGGATGCTTTCAGTTTTTCACAATTTAGAATGATATTGGCCATGGTCTTAGCGTAGATGTCCTTTACAATGTTAAGGAATATTCCCGCTATCCCTATTTTTTCTAGTGTTTTGAGCATGAAGGGATGTTGTATTTTGTCGAGTGCTTTTTCTGCATCTATTGAAATAATCATGTGATTCTTAACTTTAAGTCTGCTGATATGGTGAATGACATTTATTGATTTCTGGATGTTGAACCAACCTTGGATCCCTGGGATAAAACCCACTTGATCGTAGTGCACTACCATTTTAATATATTTTTCTATGTGATTTGCTAAAATTTTGTTGAGAATTTTTGCGTCGATGTTCATTAAGGATATTGGTCTGAAATTTTCTTTCCTCGATGTGTCTCTTTCTAGTTTAGGTATCAGTGTGATATTGGCTTCATAGGATGAGTTTGGGAGGGTTCCCTCCTCTTCTATTTCATGGAATACTTTGAGAAGTATTGGAATGAGCTATTCTTTAAAGTTTTGTAGAACTCGGCTGAGAATACATCTGGTCCTGGACATTTCTTTGTTGGTAGGCTTTTGACGACCTCTTCTATTTCATTGCTTGAAATTGTGTATGTCCTCCTGGTTCAGTTTAGGTAATTTATATGTCTCTAGAAACTTGTTGATGTCTTCGAGGTTTTCTGTTTTATTGAAATATAGATTTTCAAAATAGCTTCTGATTATGTTTTGTATTTCACTCATGTCTGTTGTGATATTTCCTTGTTCATTCCAAATTTTAGTAATTTGAGTTTTCTCTCTCTTTCTCTTCGTTAGTGTGGCTAAGGGTTTATCAATTTTGTTTAATTTTTCCAAAACTCTTTATTTTGTTAATTTTTCTGATTGTTTCTTTTGTTTCAATTTCATTGATTTCGGCTCTGATTTTAACTATTTCCTGTCTTCTACTACTTTTGGTGTTGGTCTGCTCTTCTTTTTCTAGGGCTTTGAGCTGTAGCATTAAGTCGTTTGTTGATTTCTACTTCTTTTGTTGAATGCACCCCATGATATAAATCTTCCTCTAAGTACTGCTTTCATAGTGTCCCAGAGATTTTGATATGATGTGTCTTTGTTCTCGTTTACTTCTAAGAATCTTTTTATTTCCCTCCTGATGTCTTCTGTTATCCATTCATCATATAATAGTGTATTATTTAATCTCCAGGTATTGGAGAAGTTTCTGTTTTTTATTCTGCCATTTATTTCTAATTTCAATCCATTATGATCTGATAAAATACAAGGTAGTATCTCTATCTTCTTGTATTTGCTAACAGTAGCTTTGTGGCATAAAATATGGTCTATTTTAGAGAAGGATTCATGTGCTACTGAGAAGAAAGTGTATTCGTTCTTTGTTGGATGGTATATTCTATATATGTCTGTTAAGTCTAAATTGTTGATTGCGTTATTGAGATCTATGGTTTCTTTATTCAATTTTTGTTTGGAAGATCTATCAAGTGGTGAGAGAGGTGTGTTAAAATCGCCTAGTATTATTGTGTTGTGGTCTATTTGATTTCTGGAATTGAGAAGGATTTGTTTGACGTACATGGATGAGCCAATGTTCAGGGCATAGATATTTATGATTGTTATGTCTTGCTGATTTATGGTTCCCTTAAGCAGTATGTAATGTCCTTCTTTATCCCTTCTGACTAGTTTTGGCTTGAAGTCCACATTATCTGAAATGAGGATGGATACTCCAGCTTTTTTGCTGTGTCCATGTGCATGGAATGTTTTTTCCCATCCTTTCACCTTTAGTCTATGGGTATCTCTTTCTATGAGATGAGTCTCTTGCAGGCACCATATTGTTGGATTTTTCTTTTTAATCCAATCTGCCAGTCTATGTCTTTTGATTGATGAGTTCAGGCCATTAACATTCAGGGTTATTATTGTGATATGATTTGTATTCCCAGTCATTTGACTCATTTTTGTTTTTTGACATGATTTGATTTCTCCTTTATTTGGCTATTCCTTTAGGCTAGTTCCTCCCGTTGCTGATTTGCATCGTTGTTTTTCATCTCTTCCTCATGGAATATTTTGCTGAGAATGTTCTGTAATGCCGACTTTCTTTTTGTAAATTCCTTTAGCTTTTGTTGATCATGGAAGGATCTTATTTCGTCGTCAAATCTGAAAGTAAGTTTCGCTGGGTATAAGATTCTTGGTTGGCATCCATTTTCTTTCAGGGCTTGGTAAATGTTGTTCCAGGCCCTTCTAGCTTTTAGGGTCTGGATTGAAAATCTGCTGATATTTTTATTGGTTTCCCCCTGAATGTAATTTGATTCTTTTCTCTCACGGCCTTTAAAATTCTGTCTTTATTTTGTATGTTAGGTATTTTCATAATAATGTGCCTTGGTGTGGGTCTGTTCTAATTTTGTATATTTGGAGTCCTATAAGCCTCTTGTACTTGATTTTCCATTTCATTCTTCAGATTTGTGAAATTTTCTGATATTATTTCATTGAATAGATTGTTCATTCCTTTGGTTTGTTTCTCTAAGCCTTCCTCAATCCCAATAATTGGAGGAACTTGATAATGCAGTGCTTCCGAAGAAAGCTGCCCTTAGCCCGCTACTGGGTCCAGGTCTGGGGGCTGGTTCTGCGTGGAAATCCTCTCACTGGGCGGTCCTACTTCTAGAAGCTGGCTATAGACAGGGCCTGCCCCCGCCTGAGGGAGCCAGGCTGTTCGGGGAAAGCCTCTCCCTGTCCTGCCTTGGTCCCAGAAGTCACCTGTGGGCCAGGGCCCGCTGCTGGGTTTAGGGCTTGGGGTTGGCTCTGTGCAGAAAAGCTCTTACTGGGTGGGCCTGCTCCAAGAAGCTGGCTGTGGACCCTGTGTGCTGCCGGGGAGCAGGAATGCTTGGGGAAATCTCTGGCTGCCCTGCCCTGGTCCTCGAAGCAGCCTGCAGGTCAGGGCCTGCCGCTGGGTCCGGGGCTTGGGGTTGGCTCTGTGCGGAAAAGCTCTCACTAGGCGGGTCTGCTCCCAGAAGCTGGCTATGGATCGAGCCTGCCGCTGGAGGGAGCAGGGCTGCTTGGGGAAGTCTCTGGCTGCCCTGTCCTGCTCTGAGAAGCTGCCTACGGGCCGGGGCCCACTGCTGGGTTCAGGATTTGGGGTTGGTTCTGTGTGGAAAAGCTCTCACTGTGCAGGCCTCCTCCTAGAAGCTGCTGTGGATGGAACCTGCTGCCGGAGAAAGCAGGGCTGCATGGGGAAGACTCTAGCTGCCCTGCCCTGCTCTGAGAAGCTGCCCCTGTCCGGGCCTGCCGCCCGGGCCGAGCTTCACCTGGTGGGAGAGACTCATCCCGCGGCTCTATATTGGTCCAAGTCTCTCAATGCCTCCCCTTCTTGAATCCTGGGTTCTGGAGTGACGGGAGATGCAGTCACCCTCTAGTCCGCCATCTTGAATCCTCCAGTAATTTTACATTTTGATGATGTCATTTTGAGGGTGTTTCATCAAAATATCTAAAGTACATGGTCCAGAATCATTGATCTGAAATTGGCAGAAACTTTTTAATTCAATGCAAGAGGTTTCATAGACTGACCTTAGAAAATACCAATATTTGATGGATGAACAAAGGAGGATTCATGGGACATAAAAAAGCTAATGTTGTTCAAGTTGAGAGTAGAATGGTGGTTACCAGCATTTGGAGACATTTGAGGTGGGGAAGGAATGAGTGGGTCTAAATTATAGTTAGATAAGAGTGAGAGGTTTTTGTGTGTGATGATACAGTGGGGTGACTATAGTTAACAGTAATGTTCTGTATATCTCAAAAAGCTGGAAGAAATGATTTTGAATTTTTTCACCAAACAGATGAATGTTTGAGGAAATAGATATGTCTAATCTGATTTAAATATTAATCAATATATACATGAATTGAAATATCACATGGTACCCCAATGTTATGTGTAATTTTTATGGGTTTATATATCAGTTTAAAAATAAATTTAAAAGTAAAAAAAGGAAGAGGAACTGAGAAGGATTCTCAGAGGTGGGAAGGAAACCATAATAGTGTCTAGTGCTGCAATAGAAGTAGAACAGGATTGGGATATGGAAGGAACTTCTAGATTTGTCAATTAAGTGTTCAGTGATGGGTGGAAGAGAAGGAACTTCAGTGTCATGGCTAATGGTGGATTGAAAGTTGGGAAATGAAGAGGAAGTGAAGAAGGGAAGGCAGCAAATACAGATTGTCTTTTGAAGAAGTTTACCAGTGTAGGAAAAGAGAAAAGTATTGAGGACGAGGCACAATTTAGGGATTTTTTTAGGATAGGAGTTTTAAGTATGCTTTTCAGTTGATAACAAAGATTCATTCATGTAATATTTATTTAGTTCCTGCTGTACATCACTATAGCTAATGATCAAACAGTAAAAAAAAATTAGTCATGGTATGAGCCCTTAGGGGACTTTTAGAAAAGGGTGAATGCATTTTCAGTTGTCACAATGATTACAGAATATTATTGTCATTTAGTACTCAGGGGCCAGGGATGCTTTAAACCCTGCCACAAAATGGGCAGGCTTGAAAAGTGAAGAATTGTCCTATACAATAACACCAATATTGCTTCTCTCTGATTTAGAAACACTGATTAGAAAAAGAGTATGAGATTGTCCATTCAGCAGGATTCCACCTTGACTATTTCCTCCTTCTTGAAACACAGCTTTCTCTTTAATGATCCTACTCCTGATTTTCTTCCAAAATCACTGGGAAATCCTCCCCTCCTTTGCTCCGAAATCACTGCCTCTTCCTCTTTTGTCTACAGTTTTCTTAAGCTTTGACCTTTGGTGCTTGTGTACTTTCATGCATGCACGTTCTCTCTCTCCTTCTCTCTCCCCCACCCTCTCTGGCAGTGGGCAGTGCTGGGGATGGAACACAGGGCCCTGAACATGGTAGGCGAGCATTCTGCTGCTGAATTATATCCCCAGCCCTGAACTGCATCATTTTTTCTTTATCTGTTCTCTTCCATCTAGTCCCATAGCTTTAAAGAGTTTATCCCTCAAGTGCTCACTTAGCATCTCCCACTTGTTTAATAGGCAATTCAAACTTAACATGCCTGAAACAGAACTCAATTGTTTTCCTCAAACCTCTTTCCCATTTATCATCCTTAAGGCAATAACATTCACCCAGTTGCTCAAGCTAAAAATCAAAATCACCCTTCATTCCTTTTTCCTTAATACCTCATATTCAATACATCAGCAAACCTTACTTGCTCTACATTCAAAATATATTATAAATTCATCTGGTTTTCATTACAACTACAACTGCTTTCATGTTATAAACCACCATCATGTCTCACCTGGGCATGAATCTCAGGAGATGGTTCTCTCTTGACTCATCTCATCTCCCTGCTTTAAGTCTTTTACTGATTCAGCCTTTCCAAAAAGCCTAAGATCATCTTTCTTTTTTAAAAAAATTTATTTGTTCTTTTTAGTTATACATGACAGCAGAATGTATTTTGGCAAATTGTACATACATAGGGTATAACTTATTCTATTTAGGATCCCATTCTTTTGGTTGTACACAATGCATGGTTACCCTGGTCATGATTCAAATACAAAGCTAAGAAAGTTATATCTGGTTAAGTCTACTGTCTTTCCTATGCCCTTCTGCCTCCCTTCCCTTCATTTCCCTTTGTCTTATCCAATGGATTTCTATTATTCCCCTCCCTTGTTTTGGGTTACCACACATCAGAGAGAATATTTGATCCTTGACTTTCTGAGTCTGGTCTATTTCATTTAGCATGATATTCTCCAGTTCCATCCATTTACCAGCAAATTCCATAATTGCATTCTTCCTTATGGATGAGTAATATTCCATTGTGTATATATACCACATTTTCTTTATTCATCCATCTGTCAAAGAGCATCTAGGTTGGTTCTGTACATTGACGTGGCTGTGCCACCATAGTATGCTGTTTTTAAGTCCTTTGGGTATAGATCAAGGAGTGCAATAGTTGGGTCAAATAGTGATTACATTCCAAGTTTTCCAAGGAATCTCCATACTGCTTTCCATAGTGGTTGCACCAATTTGCAGTTCCACCAAAAATGTATGAGAGTACCTTTCTCCCCATATCCTCACCAACATTTATTGTTACTTGTATTCTTCATAATTACCATTCTGACTGGAGTGAGATGGAATTTCAGAGATCGTCTTTCAAAGTAAATCAGTTCATGTTGCTTCTTTGCTCAAAACCCTTAATGGCTTCCTATTGCAATTAGAATAAAATCCAAAGTCCTTATCTTAAGCTATGACATCCTAAATGAGCTCATGTTTACCTACTTTTAATTTCATATGATGTCACATTTTCTTCATTGTTGATTATATTCTACTTACCCTGGCCTTGTTTCTGATCCTTTATTTCCTGATTCCTTGTTGTTCATTCCACCTTGTTTAAGTCAGCTTTTCACTGTTGTGACCAAAGACCTGACAAGAAAATTAGAGGAGGAAATGTTTATTTTGGGGCTCATGTTTTCAAATGTCTTAATCCATGGATGGCTGACTGGGTTGCTCTGGGCCCAAAGTGAAGCAGAACATCATGGCAAAGAATGTGGTAGAGGAAAGCATCTCAAGATATCACATAGGAAGCACAGAGAGCTCTGTTCAAAAAGACAAAATATATATCCCCAAAGGCACATCCCTAGGGACCCACCTTCTCTAGCCATAACCTACCTGCCTGAAGTTACCTTTCAGTTAGTCCCAATTAGGTGATCAATTCACTGTTTGGGGTAAGACAGTCATAACCTACTCATCTCACCTCTAAACCTTGCCTTGTCTTTGTCTTGCACATGAGCTTTTAGGAGACATATATCTAAACCATAACACATCTGGAATGCATGTGTATGTGTATGGTAAAAGAACCTAAAATCTACTCTCTTAGAAAGTTTACAGTATACAGTATAATATTGTTAACTGTAGTACTCATGCTGTTCTTTAGATTTCCAGATTTATTCATCCTGCATAACCAAAACTTTTTACCTCTGACCTGCATCTCCCATTCTCCCACCTCTGATAACTGCCATTATTTCTGTGTATTAGCCCTTTTTTTAAAAAAGAGTCCACATATTAAAGGAATCATCACAGTATTTTTCTTTTTGTATATGACTTTTTCACTTAGCATGATAAAGGACATGAGATTTCTTTAAATGAAAGGGAAGGGACAAGCAGTGTTATAGGGAGGTTGGAGGAATGAAACAGGCAACATCTGAGAAGACTAGGGAAAGCAGTGTCATTAGGGAAGATCCAGATTTCAGCTGAACTAAAACTGTTTAAGAAAATATTCAGGACTGGGGTTGTGGCTCAGTGGTATAAGCACTTGCCTAGCACATGTGAGGCCCTGAGTTCAATCCCTGGCACCACAAAAGAAAAAAAAAGAAAAGAAAAACTTCAAAGAGATAAACAATAAGGGATGATGTACTTCATGTTACAGGGGACCTAATGGAAGAGTTTCAGGGGTTGATGAGGGGTAGAAAATGAGACAAAATAGGAGATATTAAGATCCATATGGTAATTATTAGGTGATATGAAGTGACTTGGAAATCTGAGACTTTCTGTGGTTACTAACAAATAGAAAATAGAAATACATGCATAATGAATTTAGTTCTAATGATCTCAAGGCACATAGTGGTATCGAGATTATGAGTGTTTGAGGTATGGTGAATGCCAGTGGAGGTAAGGAGACCTGTGGATGAAATGTGTTACTACTACTGCTACTAGTGTTAGTAGATAAAAGTCCAGAATGAGCAGGAAGCTTACTTGACTCCTGAAATAAGAGTGGAGTCATGCTTCCAGGATCTATTTTTTTAAAAAGACAGTCATGAGGATATAGTACTGGAATGTTTAAAAATGGTAAGATTATAGAAAATGTATCCATTAATTTAAAAAGAAAATCTAATGGTTTTGTGTCCTAGTTTTAGAGAATACACACTTCGATATTTTTGTTATATGGAGGCAGATATTCATATAACTTCAAGGTAGGGATCTACCACTTTTTGGGGGGTTCTACAGGTTTTTACTGCTCATGATAATTTTTATATTTAGCATGGCTGCACTAAAAAATATTTCATGTGTGTTTCCATAGCTAAATGATGGTAAATTAAATAACTGAAACAATTCAGAATGAAACTACCCAATTATTTTCTGTTAATCTGGACTTTCTAATGTTTAGTTTCAAACGGAAACTCAGGTGGTCTTAACTTCTTTCCTAAGAACCAAATGTTTTGACAGTTATTTATGTATTTCTATCAAACAGAAATATTTTAGAAATATCTATAACCCATATATTAATTTAGGATATCTTCCAAAGTATTAACCCAAAACTTTCTGTATATATTTAAGTTTCACTTTAATTTCAATAAATAGCTTAGACTGGCCAAGTAACATATGAGGTATTTAATTTTTTTTTTCTTCTGGTACTGACAAAATGACAGTTCAAGAGAAAACCTAGAACAAATGAACTCCACAGAATACCTGCTATTTGGACTTCTCATGTCAATTTTCAAACATCTTGTAATAAGATCAAATATACTTATCTGAGGAGCTCAGGAGCCTTTGTTAATCACTTACAGGTTATAGAAAGATAATCTTTCAGGAATCATCTTGTCACATAAATCTCTCATAAGAACAAGAAAAGAAATAAGAGATTTAAAACTCAAAATGATAATCCCACAATAATGACCCCACCAAAGACTGATTTAATGGGCCAGCTCTATTACAAAACATATAGGATAATAAATGAATGCTTATGGAAATATTTTGTGAGCACTTTGACCTACTTCTGCCTCTTTCCAGGAAACCCTTAAAGTGAATTCCTCGAGAGTAAAAATACTGAATAGTTTTTTTCATACTTGCCTGAGAGAAGGTGAAAGTGGAAAGAGAGGATCTCATAAACCTTTAATTAGTGAACACTGTTCCTGTTAATTTTCTCTTACCAGACTAGAAGGCAGATGTTTGGACTAAAGTTATTTATAAACAGTTTCACTCCTGATATTCTTCCCTCTGTACAGTCCCCTTCCATATTGAATAGGGCTGACCTGAATAACCAACAAGATACTACAAAAATGAAAGAGTGTAATTTCTTAGGTTGGATTTTAAAGGGCATTATTACTGCTTTGACCTTTGGATTATTCATTCTGGGGAGAATATAGCTGTTGAGCCATAAGACACTCAAGCAACCCTATGAAGAAATCCATGCAATAAAGAGCTGAACTCTCCTGCCAACAGGCATGTGAATGAGCTGTCTTAGATGCAGATCCTCTGGGCTCAGTGAAACCTTCATATTTCTACAACCCCAGCCAATATATTTACTACAAATTCATGAAAGACCCTAAGCCAGAACCACTAAGCTAAGGCACTCCCAAGTTCCTGATCTACTGAAATTGTGTGAAATGATAACTATTTGTTGTTGTTTTTACCACAAATTTGGGGGTATTTGGTTATACAATAATAGATGAGTAGTAGACAGTAAATAGCTAGTAAGTGACAGAATTCAAACCCAAGTCTGACTGCAAAGGTGGAGCTCCCCAAAAAGTTGAAAGTTTCCCCATGAAAATTTTAGCAGTTTTTTAAATTTACTTATTAAAATATTTCTTTGAAATGAATTTGTTTGAATATTTGTTTGAATATTTCTTTGAAATGAATTTGTTTGATCAATGACATCCTGTATTTACTAGTGTTAGTAGATACAAGTTAGTAAAACAAGTAAGGTTTTGGACACAATCAGACGTCAGTTAATAGTCATGTCTATTTCCCATGAATTCACTGAAAGTATGAATTACAAGGAAATCTGACTTATGTTTCATCAGGGGTTTTTCTGTTAAGATTCCTAATGGAATTAGGAAATAATGTGCACCATTCCACCTAATCTGTTCCTTTTCTTGTTTCTTCTCTGAAACCATTTTAGTATGCAATTTTAATTTCCTTAAGGGAAAATTAGTGAGTTGTTTCTGAATTACTCTTCACTAGAACCACAAAAGACTTTAAGTACCACTTTGAAGTTCTCCCTAAAATCTGTACCTAAATTTCATGTAAATCATAATTCATTTCCTTCCTCAATTGTCATTTCAACCCTGGGGAAATAATATTTTACCTCGAAAGATGTAAACATTTCAGAGTAAAGAAGCAAATATTTGTATCCCTTGATCCAAGTGATATGAGTCAACATGAGATGTTCTTTGACTCTCCAACCTGAATGTAATACAGTAAAAGTGGGACATTTTTGTACAATAGAATAATCATTTACTTTGAGTCAGAGCATGTCTAACTACCTTTTGAGAAATGTTCTGTTTCCTTTACTTAAAGCATTTCCAAATATGAAGTTGTGAATTTTTGAAATATATTAGAAAATAATTATTTGTTTAATAAAAATATTAATGACATGAAATATTTAGATAGTAGCACCTCTAGAGTTCTATATGCAAAGTTTTATTTGAATACAGATTTAATAAGATAGCATAAAACTCACAAGAATATTTTGGTCCATATACATGGTACTACAAAAATGTTGTGCCTACCTTGAGCTTTTTATAAGGAATTCCAATTTGTCCCATTAATTAGTTGATATGTATTTCCCTCATAACTTGCTACTTTCATTCTGGTCATTCTAGCCATGAAATCTCCAAACACTCAAGATTTCATGTCTAGCTTATTTTAGACAAGGCTTCTTGATTTACCTGAAGCTTAGATTGCATTTTTCTTTGTTTCACTGTTACAGAAACCTTATGCCATGTCAGAGAGAAAGAAAAAAATCCATCAAAAAGAGAATGAATGTAAATTAGAGATGAGATTTTGGTAGTAAAATACACAGTGACCATTACTGACATTTAGTACATTCACAATGTTGTTCGACCATTGCCAATATCTAATTCCAGAACATTTTCTTAAACTCAGAAGGAAACCTCACACTCCCCTTTTCTTCATTTTTCCAGTTCCTGGTCCTCCAATCTACTTTTTGTTTCTTTGGGTTTGCCTATTCTGGACATTTCATACAAATAGAATCTTAAAAACATGTCTTTTATGTCTGACTTATTTCATTTAGCATGTTTTTAGGGTTCATCAATATAAGAGAACTTTATTCCTTTTATGACTGAATAATATTCCATTGTTTGGATAGACTACTTTTATTTATCCATTCACTGGTTGATACATATTTGGGTTGTTTCTATCTTTCGCCTATTGCAAATAGTGTTGCTATGAACAAAAACTTTATGTACATGTTTTTGTTTGAGCACTTGTTTGCAATGCTCTCAGGTATATTTAACCAGGAGTGAAATTGCTGGACCTTGTGCTAATTCAGATGAGACATTTGTAAGTGGAATCTAACTAAACCAGAAAGTAGTCCTTTTTGGGAGGTGGAGGCCATACTATTGTTTCTCTTTGTTATGTTAACAACATTTCTGGATTCCTACACCTCCCTAGGAAATTTGGTATGTGAGTTTTTTACCAGGAGACTACAAGATGCATCACTAGCCCACAAATAACATGACATTTTTTTAATACAAATTACCCACTGATATAAAGGTGGTCAAAGGTCCCCAAGAACTCTGGCAGTGCGCTTTAGACAATGAAGGTTACAGGCAAGTAACCTCACTGTTTCTGTATAACTTTGGAGTCAGATAAACCTTAGTCAAATTACAGACAGTTGCCCTTGAGTAACTCACTAAACCTTTCTGTTTCTCCATCTGTAAAATGGAGCTAAGAATCCTTGCTTCTCAAGATTGATATAAGCAGAAGGCATACATGGCATATAGTTGGCACTTAATACATATTAGTTTTCCCTTGTTCATATATAATTACACTTTTCAAATTAAGTGCTCTCTAAGATAACAGTATTTTTCTTCTCATTTTTTCTCAGGTTAAAATTAAACTGCCCAATACAAACCCTTCTGAAATTAAAATTGATATCCAGGAAATGATCATTGATCTTCGGACTCCTAATAAGTGAGTAAAACTTAGAATAATATATTGTAATATTAATGAGTCTTTAGTAGTAAATAATCTTTTAGAGAGTGTACACAGTTATTATGCCTCACCCCCTAAAGTCCTAAGAACAGAGAAATTTCAGTTAATTATTCAGATGCTTGACCTACATAGTATAAATACACATGTTTGGAAATACTTAGATTTTTTTCCACTTTGCATTTATATATTTGGAGGGATTGATACCATGAAAATATAATCCTTAACATTCAGATAGTTTATCTGTCAGAAAAAATAGCTAGAAGTGAAAATCCCTTAAGTTTTAAGTCTTTTTTAAATATTTTTTTTAGTTGTTGATGGACCTTTATTTATATGTGGTGCTGAGACTCAAACCCAGTTCCTCACATATGCTAGGCAAGTGATCTACCACTAAACCACAACCCCAGCCCAAGTTTTAAGTCTTATATATGATTTTTTTTTTTGTATAGTGATGGCATAAGAGAAAGAGTAGCTTTTAACTTTTCTGATGTTGTGGAGCTACAAGCTAAAACTTGATTATGTTCATCTAAAGAAAATCAATAAAAGTCTTGTCATTAGTTACTTAAAAACAAAAATTCTAACAACAAATTTATTACTAGATCCTCAGATTGCTTGAACACATTTTAAAATAATATAGATGAAGAATAATTCTGTTGAATGTTTTCAGGTTGTAGCTCAGTGGTAGAGTACTTGTCCCTAGTGGATGAGGCACTGGGTTTGATTCTCAGGGCCACATAAAAATAACAGTAAAATAAATATATGGTGTCCATCTACAACTAAAAATATAAAAAATGTTTTTATATTGTCAAACATAGTCTTGTTATTACAGGATTGTTATTTATTAGAGATATAAATCATGTTGCCAAAATAATACAAATAGTAAAATTCTGATATAAAGTGTTTTTCATGAAGAATGGATAAATCAGTACTGTCTCAAAACTAACTCTTTAAAAAGGGAATTGATGGAACCTGGTATGTGTTAGATAAAATAGCTAAATTTGTCAGTTTTATTCACTCTTCATCTCGATGTATAAAGTAGTAAGCACACATTGGTTACCTGCAGTAGTCCTTTCTCTGTAATTCATGAACATTTCAGAGTTTGAGGAATAGCCAGTTATTGGCACATTCTCATTCTTCCATTATCAGTACCTATAGTTCTCCTTTGTTGAACTTAGGGATTTAAGAAGATAAAAAGGAGACCTCTCCTATGGAAGACTACTATATTCAAACAATCTAATGTACATACATAGCTTAATCTTGATTGCTATAATAGATGCATTTAACCCAAAATGATCCACAAAAGAATATACAACAAATATTTTCTCATTATTTTACATCATTTCAAAAAAGTATTTCTCACCAAAAAAAGCCTTATGGTATAAAAAATTACATTCACTATTCTTACCATTCACTTCAAGGAGTATTGTATTTTATACACGTTTCCTCTTCCACACAACCTTGCAAGGAAAGTTGGTTAAGTGAACAGTCTTCTGTTATATTTGCACGCTTGTTAAAAGCACACACATATCTACCCACCATGGAGTTAATTTCCGTTTCCCTAGCAGTTCTCACTGTCTCCATCAATCTTTAGGCAGCTGCTCTGGATATGCTGTCATTTCAGATATCTATCAAAACCCACTAAATGAAAGTCTCACACAGAGGTACTTTTCCACACAGAGTGTGGGCTGCTCAGGTCATTTGTATACTGTACTTATATATTAAATTATATAACTGATATACACAAATGATAAATACTGTACATACTGCACTTTAATAATAAATGCTAAGTGCACAGAGGTACAATCTCTTAAGAAAACTTAATTAAGATAGATGGTAGAAAATAGATGTATTTTATCACTTTTCCTAAATATCTGAGCACCTTTACATCTATGCTATTATCCATTTTTTTTTCTTTTTCGTATTGGGGATTGAACCCAGGGGCACTTTATCACTGAGCTACATTCCCAGACCTTTTTGGTTTTTATTTGGAGACAGGGTCTCACCGAGTTGCTTAGGGCCTCACTAAATTGTTGAGGCTGGCTTTGAATTTGTGATCCCTCTGCCTCAGCCTCCCTAGTCACTGGGATTACAAGCATGCACTACCATGTCAGGCTCTTATCCAAATTTTATTATCAGAAATGTGGTTTTTTTAGTGTATTGATATTCATACATACTTTCTTTAGTTTCTAACTTTGACATCCTATAACACTATATGTTTATTTACTCTGAGAAAAATTTTGTTGGGGCTGGGGATGTATCTCAGTGGTAGAGTGCTTGCCTATTATGAGTGAGGCCCTGGGTTTAATCCCTGGTCTTGAAATTCTGGGCTCAAGTGATCTTCCCACCTCCAGTTCCAGAGTAGCTAGGACTACAAGTGCACACGGTACCACACCTGGCTACCAAGAAAGATTTAAGAGAAAACATTCTTCTGTTCATGTATCTATAAGGCAGAACAAGTTAATTTATTTTAACTGAATTGACTAGTGATTTCAGTCAAACAATAGTCAATGACATTGGCATTATCCATAAAGCCAAGATATTTAGCATTATACAACCAAACATAATAGTTTATAGAATTCTTAATTTTTTTTCCAGTTGATCATTTTGGCATGTAGATTTCCCACATGGAATAGATGTAAACGAGAAAATATGGAGGAAATTAGGTAGTTTCCCAGAATCTGCATCCCTCATCTTCACATGAGGTTACATTGTTTTTTTAAAGCGAATTATTAGAATATCCTAAATGAACACTTTGAATGTACATTGTAAAGATGTCTAATCTAATTTTTGGTCAAGTGCTGCTTTAGATTATTCATGCCTTTGCTGTGCCTCTTTAATTTAGATTGAGGATTAACTGATATTCAAAGACACTGATACATAATTTTTTTTCCTAAATGGAATAGCAGAATTGTAGCTCAAGAATATCTGCAATTTCTTTGAAAATAGTATGTCCCCTATAGGAAACCTTAAAAAGGCCACATTTGTTTTTAACCTAGCTATTCAAACCAAATAACTTTGTTGATTACATAAAAATAAAAACTCAGTTGTTCATGAACAGAACAGTATTGTCCTTTATTTAAATGTCTTCCAAGTAACATCAATTTAAACTCTCTAATATAAATCTCAATATGTAAGTCTCTAAAGTTGAGTTTATACTATAGTTTTTTTGTTTTCACTTTCATATATTTTTTGCACTTAGTTTCTAATGCAAATTAAAACTGGATGAGCATTTGATTAGTGCCTAAAGTGTAACAACTTACAAAGCAAACATATTATCAATATAAAGGCATTGGGTTTGGGTTTAAATGTTCATTCATATTTTATACTACCATTGTCTGGTAATTATTCAAAATGTGATTTGTTGCTCACCTGAATATTTGGTTTTCATTCATTTATTTATTAATTCAATCAACATTTATAGTCTGCCAGATACTAGGGGATCACCAGTGTTGTCCTTCAATGAATTGTACATAGTTAAGTATTTGTAGAATTTTCATTTTGTTTATATATAAATCTCTATACAGATATTAGACAGTAAAACAAACTAGATAAAAATACTTCATTTTCCTAAGAGCTTTGACAACTTTCATGATTCTATAGTTCAAAATTTTAGTGTGTGAGGCCATACTACTCAGGACTAGACAGAAATGCAGGGATAGATGGATCATTCCAATGGCCTCTAACTGCCTCTTTGGAATTTATTTCTCTCTGGACAGAGAAGTGCACATTATCATTGGAATTCCTTCTTGAGCTGATTTATAGATATCTTTTAGTGCAATGAAGCTACCATATTAAGCTTTGCCTTCTTTTTAAACTAAATATTTTATCATGTATAGAATATAGGATGAAGCAAATGTAACTCTAGTACAAACTATATTTTAAATAGCTTTAAAGGATGGACTCTAAGTGTTTTGTGCACTTACTGTTTTGAGATGCCAAATATTTCAAGTGACATTAAAATACTTTGCCATTTAATTACTTCAGGTAGAGGGAACTGTACCCCGTCTGAAATGGAACAAGAGTCACACAAGATTTCTCATAGGAATGTATAATAAATACTTTTAATAAGCCCAGTCCCCTGAACTTAGGTCTTTGCAAATGAGGGAAGAAATACTAGTTCTCTATTCAAGTATCCAAGAAGTGCCTCTTTAAAAAATGCCAGAATCCTTTACAGATTTGTGTCTAAAAAATCTTTTCTGTCCACCTTTTGTAGAGACACTCAGGCCTTCTGTACTGAGAATATGAGGTAACAAGTGTTCTAGGCATTTAATTTTCTTCTGATACCAGCATGTGCTGACCCCATGCATAATTCAGATTCATAGCACTAGGACAGAATTATGGATGTCTCATCCCAGCAATGCATCTGAAGCATACAACTATCAGCAGCTGAGCCATAAACCACAAAATAAACCCAGCAATGTATCAGAGGGAATTTTTGTCAATGTGTACCTGAAAGAATCAACAGCAAGCAGAGAAAAGCACTTTCATTGATCTGATATTACAATAACTCGAAGCCTGATTTTCAAAAGCTACACCTGTAGTAGAATCTCAACCTAAAGCTGTGTTAGCAGAAGTGTTATATAACTACTCCAATTTTCAGATTTGTATCAGTCAGACGATTCCATCTCTACATAAATATGACTAGCAACAGATCTGTCCAACAAACTTAAAGTTACATGGTTCTATTTCTATTCTTAAAAACATTGCCTGAGATGATGTTTATACAATGCAACATGAGGTCAGTTTTTTTACAGATAAGGAGTAAAAAATATTTTAAGGCCAAAAATGGTATACTATCTGTGTTACTTGGCATATTTTTGATCCAGTATTTTTGCTGTCTAAATATTGCTGGGGATTTTTTTGGAGTGGGGTTCAAATATTCTGGTGATATATATTGCTTTCTGTTGCCTTATTGAAAGTGATATGTCATTTTTAAGAGGCTAATTCTAGGTTTTTATCTTATTTTATATTTTATTTTTAGGAAGCTGTTGGTGACCCTTCCCCAGCCTGTGGAATGCAGTAGTGCTAAAGCATTCTATATTTTGGAGACTGAGACACTTGAAATCACCATGACTATGCAAAGAGAGTTGGATTTTGTTAATTTCTTCTGAAACTGCATGAATATGAGAAAAGGTGGTAAAATGTCATTGATAAAATTAAAAGACTGAAAATTTTGGTTAACATTTTCCATATTGTCCTATTATTCTGACAATTTTTAAATGGCTGATATATAATCCTAGTGATATTCTGATCATTAACAGTCATTTCTGTTACTCTATGTTAGGAAGTGTTCCCTCATACTAATGAGCTATTCCATTTTTATACTGATTACTGAATAGAATATTTAGAGTCTAACCAATTAGATTACTATTAGATTAGATTACTACATGATCAATTTCAGAACAAATATGATGGCAAAATAGTTGATCCACTTAGTTCAGCAATCTGAAGAACTTAAGCCAATTAATTAGACTACAATATAATTGATTGTATAGAAATTGGCCATTATTATCACCAGAGAAATTCATTTGGTTGCTTTTTCATTGATTTGATCAAATGATTTAGAGTATTCTGTCTAGGCTATCAATATTATTCTGTAATATACAGATAACAGTGATACTGGCCAAATTATATTGTTATATTGTGTGCATGTGCAAATATGTAACAACAAATCCCACCATGATGTGCAACTACAATGCACCAATAAAACTGTGGAAAAAATACAGATAACAAAGTATTATAAATAATTTGAAGCATCATACCAGACACATATTTACTTGAGTAAGTAATACTCTTAAGCATACAGTATTATTTGGATTCCCTAATCATGCTTTCAGTGCTTGAATAGTTAAGTTAAAATATTTCTTGAGGGTACAGCTCAGTGGCAAAGCATGATCTTAGCATATGCTAGGCCCTGGATTCAATCCCTATCACCAAAAAATTAAATACTTTATCTGCAATAATAATTGACAGTCATGCCTTTTGGCATACTATGTTTCTGTTTAGTCAACTGAAATCCTTGACATTTAAAAGGAATATTATTAAAAAATGACACATTTACAGATCCTGTTCTCTCATTTCCTAGCTTTCTTCTTAATTGGACATGCCTATTTTTATGAATTGTGGCAGTCCCCTGTCTTTTTTGTATTATTGCATAAGTTTGTTTCATAATTGTTTATGAATAAATTATATTTTTAAACTGGTATGAGTAGAACTTACACATCATTATAGCACTGTAGAATTAGTTGGGAGTAACTTTTGAAAAGAAATGAACAACTAAAATATGTTTATCAATTCCATGTGAACTATTAAGGGAAGAAATACTAAAAACGATGTTTTCTGGAGTTAATTATGTAAATAACTATCAAACATCTAGTTTGTGACTTGATTAAATAGAAGGATCAGACTGAGATTTTAGAAAAAGTGATTGGATTAAAACTAAACTAAAAGAATTTGTCACTGAAACTACCACCATGACTTGTTTCTGTGGGGGCAAGAGTTGAGGGTGGAAGCTAGTGTTGTGAATGTGAATGTCCATGATGTTATAAAACCAAAATAATGTTAAAAACCCTACTTTGGTTTCCTTAGCATCTTTTTAAAAGGGAGCATTTTAAGAATTTTAGATTATAACCTAAAGTGTATACTCTGGGGCAAGTCTAACCAATATTTTTCTTTTATAGATAGACAGTGGAAAATGTATCTCTTTTTCCTATACAGTGGCCCTAGTTACAAAGACCACTATTACTCAAACCTACTGAACATGTACAAGTTGTCTCTGGAAGATAACATAGAGCATATTCAGGCCAACTTGAATTGGGCTCTTGGTTATGTCATGCTGTATCTATTATTTAATGAAACAGAACTTTAAGAACAATGAAATGTGATTCAGTAATTTATCCCATCTAGAAATCATTCTACTTCACTGTCCTTGGCCTTAGAAGTAAAAACTATAGTAGTTATATTGTTATTTTGTTTTTGAACTAATTCATAGAACTTTTCTCCTTTGAAAAGGAATAGTCCACTAAATCAAATGTAGAAAAGACAGTCAGCATTTTTCAGTGAATCTGAGTCATTACTAGGAGAACTGTGAATTAAAAGCACTGTTGTACATAGCTTACATATGCTTCTCCTTCATGAACTTCCTCGGCTCATTTTTGGGTTCCAGAATCTCCAACAGATGCTATGGGGGTTCATTTATTCATTCACTCACTCATTTATACATTCTTTCAACAAATATCCATGCCACATGCTTGGCAAAGCGATAGGTGCTGTGGCTGTAGGAATGAGCAAACCAGATGTGGTTTCTGCCCTCATGGAGCAGTTTTAGTGAGGAGACAAAAAAATAAATAAACACAAAAACATATATTTCCAAGTTGTTATTACTGTTATGAAGACAAAGAATGGCTATGTGAGAATATCTCCCAAAGAAACCAAACCTAGTCTGAGAAAGGGGAGTAGAAAAAGGCTTCTTTAAGGATTTAACACGTCAACTAATAAGAGAAGAATACCTAGGAATTGGGTAAAGATGGCATTGCAGGAAGGAGAGTAAAAAGGCTTCTATTTGGTACAAAGAGTAGCAAATGGGAAGATATGGTGGAAAGAACATGGAGAACTCTAGGCTAGAGTAGATTGAACCTGGGGGAATGTGAATGGAGGTAAGTAAGGTTGGAAAATTAGGCTGGAGCAGTATCTTATAGATTCTTTTAGGCTAAGGTTAGGAACTGAATTTTATTCTCAGTGCTTAGAGGAAGAGAATATATTAGGAAGCAAGAATGAGAAAAAAGGAGAGCAATTGGATGACTATTGCAATAGCTCAGGCAAGTTATTATTCCATGTGTTCTCCTGAGTAAAATTTATTCCTAATTTTTTCTAGTTAGGAAAAAATTCATGATGATAACACTAAACCCAGAAACCTTAACAATATTAAAAAACTCTAAAATAAAGCAAAACTAGAAAATACCTGTAAGCTAGTGCTATTTCCAGTTTGTTTTTCCCAGTGCATACCATAGGTACTTTTTCTCAAATGGGATGATGTTGCACAAACTGGTTTTATAACCTACTTTTTAAAATTCCCAAGTGCATTCATTGTCAATTATCATTTGTTCCTGAATTCTAATTTTATTGCATTATAGTAAAACAGTGTGGTAAATGATCTACGAGTATTTTAAAAGAATGAACATTCTATAATTGTTAAGTACAGAATTCTGTATATGTCAGTTCAAGTACTTTTTAAATTCTGATGTTCAAATCATCTACATTCTTGTTAATTTTTGGTCTGCTTTTTCAACATGGAGAGGTATATTATAATTTACCACTGATAATAGATATGTCAGTTTCTCCTTGTAATTCTGTGAATTTGGGGGACTGTGTTTTTAGGTAGCGAGATTTAGAATTGCTGTATCTTCCTGGTAGATTATTCCTTCTATTAGTATGTTGTGATTCTTTGTCCCTTATAATAATTGTTATCTTATTACATCACTTTTCATGCTTTCCATGTTTTAGATAACATGAACAGCATGTAGCCAAAATTTGCGATTTTTAATTCAACCAAGATTCTGTGTTTAGAAGCGATTTTTTTCTTACCAGAGATATTCTACCACTGAGCTACACCCCATTGCTCCCTTTATTTTTTATTTTGAGACAGGGCCTCACCAAATAGCTGTGGCTGGCCTGAAACTTGCAATCATCCCACCTCAGCCTCCAGAATAGCTGGGATTACAGGCATGCACCACTATTCCCACAAGATTGTTTTTAAGCTCACAAGTTTTAGTCCAGTTGCACTTACTGTGACTAATGGTGCATTTGGATTAATTTATATTATCATAGGAGTTGTCTTTTCTTGTGCTTTATCTATACTTTTTTCTCCTTTCTTGCATTTTCCCATTAGTCAATTTTCTAAATTATTATTTCCCCTTAACTAAAGTGTTAGAAGCTGTACATTCTGTTGTGTTCCTTTTTTTTAAAAACTTAAATGTCTAAAGTTTGTCAGTAGTTGTACTCTCTCTTAAAATAATATGAGGACTTACTTTTAACCCACCCATACCTCTCCTGCTTTGTTTGTATATCTCCAAATTATTCATCCTCATCATTTTTACAGTCTATACTTGTTTAGATTTATCCACGTTTACTGTTATCTGTTTACCATTCGTTGTTCCACCTTACTGTTTCATTTTTCAGGTATATACTTTAGCATTTTCTTCAGCAAGAATTTGTGAATTCTTGATTCTCTCAGTTCATTTCTGTGTTTTTATTGCCATAACTCTAGAATAATAATTTAGCTGGGTTTAGAAACCTAGGTTAATGGTTATTTTCCCTCAGAATTCTGAAGATGTTATTTACCTATTCTGACCTATATTGTTGCAACTTAAAAGTCTCTCATCTGTTTCATTGTTGTTCCTTTGTAGGTAATCTATTTTTCCTCTCTGGTAATTTTAAAGATTGCTTGCTCTTTTTTTTTTTTGGGGGGGGGGGGTAGGGTTCTGAAAATTGTTTATGATATGTCTTGGCCGAGATTTTTTTTTTTTTGTTTTATTTGTATTTGTGCTTCTTAAGTCTTTTATCAATCCCAGAAAATTCTCAGACATTGTCTCTTGGAAGATTACCTTTCTCTCACTTTCTCTAGTTTTCTTCTGGAACTCCTCTTGATAAAGGTTGAACCTTTCAATCTATACCCCATGAATTTTAGCTTCTTTGTTATAATTTACATCTTTCTTTGCTCTTAATATTGGATAATTTTTCTTAAAATTATTCCTTATTTCAATAATTCTCCGGTTCCTAATCTTGCTGATGATTATGTCCACTGACTCTCATTCACAGTAGATAATGTACTCATATAGTTTTTCTTATGATATCTTCTTTAATGGGGTTTTTAAAAATTATTTGAAAATATCTTGTGGTCTACATTGAGGGAGAATCCCCTCAAAGAAGTTTTGCCATTGCTTCTGCTAAAAGTCTCAGGAAAATAGTTCCCAGCCATGCATGTAGCATAGATTAAAACCTACATGAGTTCCAGGCTTGTGCTTTATTATCAGATGACCTTTATCCTTCCACCTTGAGCTTAGACAGAAACACGTAAGACTCCTTTTCCCTGTTCCAGGATGCAAATTCTTGTTATACCCTAACTTTTACAGAGGATACTGCCCTCCCAGGAACCCAGTTTTATGAAAGGACCCTTGGGCCCAAGACCTCATCTTCTGTCTCTATGGTTTTTGAAAATTGAAACTTCCTTCTTGAGGCAAACACAGTTTCCAATTATAAGATTATCACTGTCGTTTCCATGGGGTTTTTTCCTTATTTCTGGCATCTCCAGGTTTTCCTTTATTTCTTGGGGGCGTGGCTCTGCAATTAAAACACTTTTTGTATATTTTATCTTGCACTTATGGAAGTTTGTATCAAAGGAATTTTCAGCTAATTTAATTTACGATATTGCTGGAAATGGCTGGTCTTCTTAACATATTTCAAATATCTTTGCATATTAGCAAATACTCTTCAGCGTGATTGTGAATTAAATGGAGGTATATGGAGCCAAGTGACTATGCATTGAAACTCTCTGAAATCATTTGCTGAAATATGTTCTTCCTTCTTATATGTTCTTTACCTCTGGTATTTTGTTCCAGCAACATAACTAGCTAAACACACACACACACCCCTTACTGACTCTTAACTCTAATGTCCAATAATCATGGATTGGATATTTCTAATTTTTCTATATGAATACTGTCATGAGCATTATTATACAGTCTCTTCATTTGCATCTTGTATTTTTCCCCTTAGGTTAAAGTCCTAGAGATGAAATACATATGCACATTTTAAAATATTTTGATAAATTCAGCCAAATCATCAATAAGTTTGTACTGATATGCATTCTTTATACCTTAAGAAACTCTGAATATCATAATCCTTTTTCATCATTTCTAATTTAATAAGGAAAAATAACATAACATTATTTTTAGAAATTCTGTTCCTTGACATACTGATGAGGTTGAGCAATTTTTCATATATTTATTGGCCATTTATGATTTGATTTTGAGGATTATTTATTCTTGTCTCTTTCTCATTTTTCTATTAGAATATTTAACATTTTCTTATTGATTTATAAAAGCTTCTTATATATATTAAGAATATTTAAGTAAGCTATTGGTAATATATTTTATAAATATTTCCCCAAGGATGTTCTTTGCCTTTTAATTTTGTTTGTAGATTTTTTTTTGTTTTGTTTTGCAGTGCTGGGGATAGAAACCAGGGGTGGAAACCAGGACCACGTACATGCTAGGCAAGTGATCTACCACTGAGTTGCACCCCAGCACCTTACTATTTTTAATAGGAAGGTTTTTTTTATTTTTATGTTGCATATTCTTAGGTTATTCACATTTTTTATTATTGTAATTTAAAGGTCTTTTCAACTCTATCAATCTGGAATTTATTTTGGGACAATTACTTTTTGGCCTCCTAATTCTAGACTTGAACATTATAAAATATGTTTAAAACATTCACTGTCACACTCTGCATTCTCCCATTTATTTTTACCATGAAATCATCCATAAATTTTGCTGCTAAAACAGCAGTTGATGATTTGTAATATATGATTCGTAATATATTATAAAGCAAGGGAATTTGAGTGCAATGCACTTTTAGTCAACTTCCCTGACAAGATAATTTTTAAATGTTTCTATTTGACTTTAAAATGCATCCCCCCCACATAGATAGGTCTTACACTAAATTTATACCAGTCCAAATTTCGGAAGCCTCATTATGAACATCTAACTTGAGAGATGTTGGAAAGGAAACAACTTTCCTTACCCTGCCAATCTGTTTAAATGTTTTGTTGTTTGTTTCTTACCCCATGCAGGAAAAGACATTTTCACCTTTCAATCTAAGCTGTGTTTTTAATTTATATATACCATGTGAATATTCTTCAATGGATGGATAGTGAGGGTAAAAGCTAATTATTTTTGTTTAGAACCTTTTCTGTGTGGATAACACAGAGTTCATGGAAAAGGAAAGCCAAAGTTAACTTGGAACTATATGCAAATATGAAAAGCCTCCCACCATTGACAAAAGGTCACCCTCCACAAACAAACAAATTACAAAAAACCACCCCCACTCCCACCCCAGGGAGACTGAATTAGAAAGAAGCAGTCAACAGTGCATGCTATGCAATTTTCATTTCCCTTTGCTCTGTCTTGCTTAGATGCTGTTGGCCCCACATAACCTTCTCTGCATCCTCCTTTCTAAATTTCCTTTTCAATGCTTGCTGGACTAGACTTTAAAGGTCAGTTGAGGAGTCTGAATAAAGCCTGTAATTTAGTTAATAGTATTGTATCAATGTTAATTTCTCAGTTTTGACCATTGTACTATGGTTATGCAAGATATTAACATTAGGGTAAGCTGAGTGAAGGGAATATGACATATCTGTATAATTTTTGCCACTTTTTCTGGATCTAAAATTACTTCCAAATAAAAAGTTTATTTTAAAAATCAAGCAGGGAAGAAATGCAGTTACAGGATTTTGATTCTAGCACCACTGTTTTATCTTCCTTTGTAGTTCTGAACTCTGCCATTCTCACCTATTCTCACCTATGGTGTGTTTCCAATTCTGCTGCATATATTGCACCATACGAGGAATCCATTTGTGGATGACAGCTGTTTTTATTTCCCAAATACACCCTGTTCAACATAGAAACATAAATAATGAGCTGAATAACAACTCTGATAAGGTAGATTAATGAACTTCTTTGCTAGACACTATGTGAATTATGTTATCAAAAAAATTTACAATTAGTTGGAAGACATGAGTAGCACCCAGAATACAAAAGAAAACACACAAGACAATATTTAAGTGTTAAAATGTGGAGTAAGAATGACATTAGTAAAAATGGTGGGGTAAGAATGTCTAAAAATCTGTTCTTCCATAAATGCCATGAGAACATCAGCAAAAACTCTAAAAATTTAGTTTCTCAGAACTCTGGAAATTAAAAGTTTGCAACAATTCAGGGAATATTTATTCAAAAGAAATGGCTGAATCTGAGTAAATGTAGCAAGATTTGTGGCATTTTAACTTACCCTCTTGCCACTCTTAAACCAACCTCTGTTCTATAGTAGTTCTGAAAATCAATGGACCACAATCACCGTAAAAACAAGCAACCTAGAAACCACTGGAGGGTACAAAATGTGGTTGGAACTCCTTCAAAGTTCCACACCCAGAGTCACTCTGATTATAATATATATATTACATATTATATATAATATATTATGATTATAATATATGTATATATATATACAGAGAGAGAGAGAGAGAGAGAGAGAGAGAGCACAAGAAAAGACTGTAGGTCAATATCCCTTGCAAACATGCATGCAAAAATCCTCAACAACATGCCAGCAACATGCAAAAAGGAGCATATACCATGACCAATTGGGATTTAACTCAGGAATGGAAGATTGGTTCAATAAATGAGTATCAACTAATGTAATACATTATACTAATAGAATAAAGGGGGGAGTACATGATTATCTCAATAGATACAGAAAAAGCATTTCACAAATGTAAAAACCCTGGTAAAAACACTCAACAAGTTAGTAATAAGGGGATTTCCTCACCCCAATAAAATTCAACTATGAAAAACCCACAGTTAACTTAAGGAACAAGACAAGAATGACCACTCTTATACTTCCATTCAGTATTTGACTAGCAGTTCTAGTTGGGACAATTAGGCAAGAAAAAGAAATAAAAGGCATCCACACTGAAAAGGAAAACCAATTATATTCACAGATGACAAGATCTTATGCATGGAAAAATACAAAGAATCTTTTTTTAAAAATTCATAGCTAATAAACAAGTCTGCAAAGCTGTAGGGAACAAGATCAACATAAAAGTCATTTGTATTTCAAATAGTAAGAATTAGGAACAATACCATGTACAATAACATCAAAAATAATAAAATATTTAGGAATTAAATAACAGCATGACTTGTACATAGAAAACTATAAAACATTATTGAAAGGAATTAAAGAGGACAGATATAAATGAAAAGACATTCCATAGACATGGATTGAGAGACTTAATATTGTTAACATGGTAATACTCTCAATCTTCAGATTCAACACAAGCCCTATCAACATCTCAACTGGCTTTATTGAAGAAATTGGCAAGCAGATTCTACAATTCACATGGAAATAGGAGGAACTCAGAATTGCTCAATCTTGATTAAGAGGAACAAAGTTGAACTCACATCTCAATTTTAAACATACTACAAAGGTACATTTTAAATATGCAGTCCTGGCATAAGAATAATTATATAGACAAATGCAATAGAATTGATATCCTAGAAATGGAACCATACTTTTATGGTCTGTTGATTTTCAGTAAGGATGCCAAACTATTCAATGAGGGAAAGAATAGTCTTTTCAACAAATGGACCTGTTAAAATTGAACACCCACATGCTAATGAATGAAATTAGATCCTGACATCATACCATATATAAAAGTTATTTCAAAGTGGATCAATGTCCTAAATACAAAACTAAAACTAAAATGCTTAGGAGAAAATACAGGTGTAATTTGTAATAATCTTGGATTAGGTAATGATGTGGTGTAAAATGTTATGACCTGTGCTAGGCAACTTTTTCTTAGATATGATACAAAACTTCTGAGCAATCAAAGAAACAAAGATAAATTGGATTTCACGAAAATGAAAAAATATTAGTGCTTCAAAGGATACTATTAAGAAAGGAAAAAGCTAACACAGAGAATGGGAGAA
This sequence comes from Sciurus vulgaris, assembly GCF_902686455.1. Lineage (NCBI taxonomy): Eukaryota > Metazoa > Chordata > Mammalia > Rodentia > Sciuridae > Sciurus > Sciurus vulgaris. The sequence goes on along the minus strand of NC_136471.1, from coordinate 43,862,081 downwards.
AATATTTGTAAATCATACATCTGATAAGGAACATTGAGAATATATAAAGAATTGTGGGGCTGGGGTTGTGGCTCAGTGGTAGAGCGCTTGCCTAGCATGTGTGAGGCACTGAGTTCAGTCCTTAGCACCACAAAAAAATAAATAAAGGCATTGTGCCCATAAAATCTAAGAAAAATATTTTTTTAAAAAAATACAAATAATTGTTACAACTCTTTCTTGGAACTGCAAGGTAATGAGGCTATGAAGGTGGAGCCCTCATGAATGGGATTAGTGTCCTAATAAAAAGTCACTAGACCATATGAGGATACAACAAGAAGTTAGCAATCTGCCACCTAGAAGAGGTCTACAACCTCTTCAGAACACAACCATGCTGGCACCCTGATCTTACTTCCAGCAAGAAATAATTTCTGTTATTTATAAGCCACCTTTGTGGCACTTTGTGAGAGCACCTCAAACAAAGATATGTAATGACTGCTTGTGAGCATAGGGATCATTGTGGGGTGAATAAAAGATTCTATATATAAAAAGTAGTGATGGTTTGTTGTGTAAGATCTAAAATTAAGGTTAAAGATTATGTGCTACTTTGACAACTGAAATGAGAGGCAGGGTGTAGCTCTAATGGCCTATATATAAGCTATCCTCAGTCAAAATTCCTGCTTTTCCCTGAGTAGCAGATTTCAGTTCTCTGCTAGTCTGTGAAATTATTCAAACAAGCCAATTACATCCCCCGTGGGAATCAGGGGGTACTTTCTCAATATTATGAAGCAACCTCCCAGTTTCTCCCCATTTACTCACTCTGTTCCTGAGTACAACTCCTGTGTGGCCCTCTGTGACATGCTATGTACTCCCTTGGGCTTTGAGTATGTGCAATTAATGTAGTGCTCTTAATCTCATATGCCCAGTGTCAGGTATCATGCTTTTCACCATCCCTATAATCCTAGGGTGACACTCTCTCCCTCACTTATGGGTGAAGAGCAAGCAATCAAAACATGGTTACAGATCTTTGTGAATATACTAAAAACCACTGAATTGCACACTCTAAAAGGGCAAATTTTATGGATCGTGAATTACAACTCGATTAAAAATCATTTTGAAAGACTAGATGAAAAACGTGTGTGCTATAGATGATAAATTCTGTAGGTATTCAGAGAAATAAGAGAACGGGGAAGGCTTCTTAAAAATAGGTCTTGATTTAGCTTTAAAGAATGGCTAAGATTTGGGGATTCCAGGTAAGTTGAGGCCCAGAATTAGAAATGAGCATGGCAGATTTGGTTTATGTAAGGAAACTGATCTGAATAATGATTACTTTAGAAATTAACATAGAATAAGATTGGCTAAGTAGGTGAGGGAAAAAAAGTTAAGGACCTTGAAAATCAGCAGAGTTTAATTTTCACTTAGTAAATCCATATTTTTGTCAGAGAATTGACATGATATACAGACTGGAAAGGAAGTATATTAGCTAGTAATTTAAAAACACAGGTTCTAAGCTGGGCACAGTGGCCATGCCTGGGATCCCAGTTACTCAGGAGGCTGCAGCCAGAGGATGGTAAGTTGGAGGCCCACCTGGGCAATTAAGTGAGACCCTGCCTTAAAAGATAAAAAGGACTGGGAATATAGCTCAGTAGTAGAACATCCCTGAATTCATTCCTTAGTACCAGGGAGAGGGGCATATAAGCCCTTCGGCTGGGCATGTAGTTCAATGGTAGAGTGTTTACCTAGCCTGTGTGAGTGCCTGGGTTCAATCTTCAGCACTGGGAGGAAAAAAAAACTCTAGCATAAGACAGGCCTATAACTAAAACATGGCTCAGACTGTTTCCGCCATGACCATTGTACCTTTACTATTTCACAGATTTGAAATTAGTATCTTTCAATCGTGGTAGGGCAGGGCATTATTGTCATTTTCTTTTGAACTGTGCAAGCACTCTCCCACTTCTGTTTGTTCTAAATATTTCTCTTTGTAAGCCTAGAATGATTGAACAACAAGGCTCTGGTAAAGTTCGCTAGCCTGATCCTCAGCTACATTTAAAATCCTTAGGAAATTTGTTTTGAAATAGTTTATCCTGAGCTGAGCTAAAATCTACCTTCCATTACTTTTCTAGTAAATAATGTGAACAAAATGATACATTGCCTCAGAGTACTGAGAAATTAACTTTACGAAGACTTTAGCACTTGTCTTCTTTTAGTGTAAAAGCTAGAGCTAGAAGGATGCCTAGTAATAAACCTTTTCAGAAAGCCTATGTCAACAATTGAATATAAAAGGCTAATAATCACAGTCCTCCATTATCCATGGGGGTTGTTTTCTAAGACCCCCGGTGAGTGCCTGAATCCTCAAATAGTACCAAATCCTACATATACTACATTTCTTCATATTCAGACATAACTATGATAAAATTTTACTTTTTGTTTAAAACAACTTCATTATACATTGTATCAAATCTAATTTAAAAATTAGGCATAGGAAGAGATTAACAATAAGTACTAATAAAATAGAACTGTAACACTAATTATATTAAAAATTCTATAAATGTGATCTTTCTCTTTTTCTCAAAATCATACTATACTGAACTCATCCATCTTCTTGTGATGATTTGAGATGAAGCAATGGCTATGCGTTGAGATGAAGTGAAGTGAATGAAATAGGTATTGTGAAGTAGCATTAGGCTACTTCTAAGGATTACTAAACACAAGCACTATGACACCATGATGGTGCTCTGATAACTGAGATGGCTACTAAGTGACTAATGGGGAGGTAGTGTATACAGAATGGGTACACTGGACAAAGGGATAATTCATGTCCTCAGGTAGGATAGACCAGAATGATGTGAGATTTCATCATGCTACTATGAACAGCTCATGATCTAAAATTTAGGATGGTTTATTTCTGTAATTTTCTGTTAATAGTTTGGACCATTGTTGACTGTGGGTTACTGAAATCACAGCATAACTTGGGGTAAGAGGGGAGTGGCACTGTTTATTACTATAATTATGTGAAATTATAAAATGCATCTTAATTACATTTATATAAATCTGATATCTAAGGCTGTTGCTGCTTTTTCGATGGACTTCTATTTTGTTTTATTTATATGTGGTGCTGAGAATTGAACCCAGTGCCTTACACATGCTAGGCATGCGCTCTACCATTCAGCCACAACCCCAGCCCTGTTGCTGCTTTTTATTCCTCCAGAATTTTCTACTCTTTCCTCTTCTTCCTCTCCCCTTCCTCCTTTTCCTGTCCCTCCCAAATATGACCATGTTAGCATCTTTGTGTTTCAGGAAAATTCTAGCAATAGTCAGCAGGATTAATGGAAGGGTATACATGCTGAGATAATATTACAGGAATCCACAGGTAACATTAAAAGATGCTGTGGATCCTTTATATTCTAGCACACAGATGATAGTTCAAATAGCATAGGTTTTACAAGTTTGGCATAGACAAGTGTTGCATACTTCCCCCTACTGATAGGACCAGAACAAAGATGTATAATTAAACTAAGGGGAAAGACTAGGGATATGAAGGTGTTCTTATTACCTAGACAAGTAACTAACAGCTGACCCCTGTGACCCTAAGAGAGCCAGAATGAGTTGGGAAAAGACCAGAAGAAGTTAGTGTTAAGGAAAACTAAGTGAAGAATATTAGATGTTATACAGAATCTGCAAAATAAAAACAAATGATTATTTGAATTAAGGAAATAGGAAAATGGGAAAATAGGAATTGGGAAAATGTTGGGAGGTAGAAGCCACAAAGAAAGAGGGAGATGAATAACAAGATGGAACTTTGGAGAAATTGGGCAGGAAAGGAAAAGACGAAACAACAGTTTGTGGGAGAAGATGAAGATAGATGTATTGTTTTATTTCTGCTTTCATTTTTGTTTTTGAATTTTAAGAATCTGGATACATGAATAAGATATAGGCCAAGGAAAAGAAGTCAATACTAAGGATTCAAGTAATAGAAGAAATGGGGTCAAGTGAACACAGGTGATGGTATTGAGGATAGACACGTTCCTTACAGTTGAGTGATAGGGATGATGATAATGATATGATGATGGTGGTAATAATACTAAAATTTAATGGAGGCACTATTTTAAGAGTGGTACAGAGATAATTTCATTTAATCCTCACACTGGCCCTTTGGGTATGAGAAAACTGAGATAAAGAGTATTGATAATGTGTTCAATGTCACACAGCTAATAAGCACAAACACAGTGACAGAATCAAGACAGTTTGACCTCAGGCCTCTATTACTAAGAGAAATCCAAATAAGATAAAAAACAGATTTCAGGTTGTGAAATTTGTAAGTACAAAGTGAGATAGGTAGGACTGGGATTGAAAGCTTGAAAAGAATGGAAGAGATTTGGAACAACTACCTGTACTCAATAAGTAAGGATTGAAAAGACTACAATATGGATAAAATAATCAAGTTGGATAGCATAAATAAATAGTGGACCATGACCTTCACTTGTTTGCAACTATCTCTAGTAGTGTTCAAGGGAAAGAGAGAGAATTTAGTTGGTCTAGGGAGATCAAGGGACAAGTGATTCTAAAGTGTTACTAAGTATACTTTTAAAATATTTACTGGAATAATGTCAGTGAAAATTGTAGAGTAAGGAACTTCAAAATTCTACCCCTCCATTAAAACAAAGAAAAACTGACAAAAAAAAAAAAAAAAAACAACCTGTCAGACTCAACTTTTTCAGAACTCTGGAAATTAACCAAAGTCTTACAACAATCTGGGAAGCATATAATCAAAATAGTGGCTGACTCTCATTAAGAACAGTGATATTCGTGGCATTTTAACTTACACATTCCATTTCCCCTTCACTGGCTTGCCAGTGTTCTTCAGAATGACAGCCTATATTCCCAGCACTGAAGAGAGCAGAACAGAACTCATCCCGCCAAAATTGTCATTATTTGATCTTTTCAGAGTCTTCCTGGAAGACTAGCTTGAAAGGCCTGTCTTTATCAGTAGCACAGTCCCAACAGTTCATCCCTGTTGTGTTTTGGATACAAGGTGTCCCCCCTGTCATTTAATTTTGATGAAATAAAAATTTGAATAGATTACTGGGTGGTAACTGTAGGTAGGTGGGGCATGACTAGAGGAAGAAGGTCACTGGGGATGTACCTTTGGGGAGTGTTTTTATTTTGTTCTTGGTTCCTCTCTTACTCTTTCTGATTCCTTGCTGCCATGAATCAAGCTTTCCTTCAATACACCCTTCTGCCATGATGTTATGCTTTACCTCAAGCCCAGAGTGTTGGCATTGGCTGACCATGCACTGAACCTCTAAAACTGTGATACCAAATAAACATTTCCTCCTCCGAGTTGTTCTTGTCAGGTACTTTGATCATAGTGACAAAAAGTTGAGTGACACATCCCCCAAAGAGTATTCTCAATATTCAGAGGCAAGGGTTTTAATGGCATGGATCCCTGGGGTATCTGATAAGGAGTTATATCCAAAATTTATAAGGAACTCATATAACTAAATGCCAAAAGAGCAAATAACCTAATTGAAAAATGGGCAAAGGACCTGAATAGACATTTTCCAAAGAAGACATACAAATGGACAACAAGTATATGGAAATGTGCCCCAAATCACTAATCATCAAGGAAATGCAAACCAAAAATCACAATGAGATACCACCTAATACCTGCTAGGATTTCTATTTTTGAAATGAGAAGCAATACAAAGTATGGACAAGGGTGAGGATAAAAGGGAAACCTCCTACACTATTGGTAGGAATGTAAATTGATATATTCAGTGGTGAATACAGTATGGAGTTTCCTCAAAATATTAAAATAGAAGTACCATACTATCCAGCAATCCTGGTATATATCAAAAGAAATGAAATCAGTATCTAAAAGAAATATCTGTATTCACATGCTTATTTCAGCATTATTCACAATAGCCAAGATATGGAAACAGCCTCAGTGGCCATTGGCAAATTAATTGATAAAGGAAATGTATTATAAGATACATTATGGATATTATTCATCCATAAAATACAAGTCATGCTTATTAAGGCAGAGTAGAATAGTAGTTGCAAGAGTCTGGCAGGGGTAGAGGAACTGGCAAGTATTGGCCAAAAAGTACAAACTTTCAGTATAAGATGAATACATTCTGGAAATTTAAGATTTAATATATGATGGTGCATGTCTACAATCCAAGCAACTCAAGAGGCTGAGTTATGAGAATCACAAGTTCAAGAATAGCCTGAACAAACTTAGTGAGACCCTTTCTCAAAATAAAAAATAAAAAGGTCTGTGGATGTAGCTCAATGATGAGGCATCCCTGGATTTGATCTCCCATACCACAAATTAATTTAAAAAAATTATATATATACATATGTATTATACATACATATATGCTTGTGTGTGTGGGTGTATAATAGTGCTCTGTGTGTTCACACACACATAATAAATGTATAAATGTATATATACCGCATGGTGACCATAGCTGTATACTTATACTCTCTTACTTATTTGAAACTTGCAAAGTTAGTAGATCTTAAGTGTGTTTAACAGATACACACACACACCCATACACGTAAAATGATAATTAAGTGTGGTGATGTATGTATGCTATAATTTGAACTTGGTTTGTCGCCCAATGGTCCATGTGTTAGAAGCTTGTTTCCTGTGTGGCAATGTTGAGAAGTGGTGTGGACCTTTAAGGGGTGGGGCCCACTGGGAGCTCTTTGGGTCATTCAGTGAGCTGGCCTCGGAGGGGATTAATGTAATTCTTGTGAGACCTCTTTGTTAATACTCAAGAGACAGGTTTGCTATGTAAGACAAACCAGGCAGCACCAAACTCTCTCTTCCTGTCTGATGATATTGTCTCTCACTCCTCCATGTGCTCCCATGATGATGCCATCTGCCATTAGGCCCTCACCAGAGACTAAATCTATCCAATCTTGGATTTTCAGTTTTCAAAACTACAAAGCAAATAAACCTCTTTAATTTGTGAAGTTAGCCTGCTTCAGGTATTTCATTGTAGTAACAGAAATGGAATAATACACTGTGTTAATTAATTTGGTTGTGTTAATCATTTCCCAATTTATATATACATCAAATCACAATGTTGTACAAATGGAATATATACAATTTTTGTCAGATGTTATGGAGAGGTTGCAATAAATCACTGAGTCAATCTTGAAGTGGGAGATAGAATTTATTCATCAGCTGGCAGGCAAAGAGGCAAGCTGCAAGTCTACACTCTTTGACCCCTCCAGGGATTAGAACAAGTCTTTTACAGTTCAAAACCACAAGTAAAGCATGTCAGTACATTCATCATAAGTGACCATTGCTATGATGTAAAACCATAAGCAAAAATCATGAGATCTAAAATCATAAGCAGAAGGGGAAATGGGTTAAAACAACCCTAGTTGAGTACAATTTAAAGAATTGCTGCTAACATCTAGACAAACATTCTCTGACATTCTATGCAATTAGGGTACATTGCACAAGTACAGCGTATAAGAATTGCCATTTTGTGTTGCCAAATATGCTATGCTAAGCAACTGTTGGTGGGTACAGAGGTCGGGTTTTCCCATGAGAGAAGCATTTTTTCCATGACATGGAGTCTCAGGGTAAAATTGAGTCTGTTTGGTCATTGCCCATATAGCCTGGTCCATAACACAGTTGTATTTCAATAAAACTGTGGGAAAAAATAAAAACAATAGAGAAAATCAACAAGACCAAAATTTAGTCAACAAGTATAAAAACAAAGAGTCACCCAAATGAATAAAGGAAAAGTAAATATATCTACAGAAGATATGATCTTATATATATAAAACCCTTAAGAATTTTGTAAAAAATTTCCAGAGCTCATAAATAAATTCAGCAAAGTTGCAGGATACAAGATCAGCATATGAAATTTATTTGTATTTTATTCACTTGTAATGAATAATCTGAAAAAGAAACTAAGAAGACAAATAGGGTTGGGTACATAACTTGTGCCTAGCATGCCTGGAGTCCTAGGTTCACTCACCAACACCATGAAAGAAAGAAAGAGGGAGAGGGAGGGGCAAGGAGAGAGGAAGGGAGAGGGAGGAAGTGTGTGTGAGAGAGAGAGAGAGAGAGAGAGAGAGAGAGAGAGTCAGAGAGAGAGAGAGAGAAAGTATACTTAAAATAAAATAAAAAAGAATTAAATATTTAGTAATAAATCTAACCAAGGAAGTGCAAGACTGATATACTGAAATCTAAAACGGCATTGAAATAAATTTTAAATGCCTAAATAAATAAATGGAAAGGCATCCTGTGTTCATGGATTGAGTAACTTGATATTGTTAAGATGGCAATATTATATAAAGCTACCTACAGATTCAATTCCATCCCTATCAAAATGCAATTGCCTTTTTTTGCAGGAAAGAACAAGATGATCTTAAAATTTATATGGAACTGCAAGTGACCCTAAATAACCAAAATTTTGTTGAAAAAGAATAAAGTTGGAAGACTAGGACTTCTCAACTCTGAAACTTACCACAACCTAGAATAATCAATCAGTATTGTACTGGCATAAGAATAGACATAGAGGTCCATGAAATTAGAATTGAAAGTCAGATAATAGTATCAAAATAAAAAGCTTCTTCACAGCAAAGGAAACAATCACGAATGTGAACAAAGAGCCTACAGAATGGGAGAAAATTTTTGCTGCCTGCACCTCAGATAGAGCATTAATCTCCAGGATATATAAAGAACTCAAAAAACTTAACACCAAAAAAACCAAATAACCCAATTGATAAATGGGCAAAGGAACTGAACAGGCACTTTTCAGAAGAAGAAATGTGAATGGTCAGCAAATATATGAAAAAATTTTCAACATCTCTATCAGAGAAATGTAAATGAAAACTACACTGAGATTCCATCTCACTCCAGTCAGAATGGCAATAATCAAAAATGCAAGCAACAATAAATATTAGAGAGGATGTGGGGAAACAAGTACACTCATACATTGCTGGTGGGATTGCAAATTGGTGCAACCACTCTGGAAAGCAATATGGAGAGTCCTCAGAAAACTTGGAATGGAGCCACCATTTGACCCAGCTATCCCATTCCTCGGTTAATACCCAAAGGTCTTAAAATCAGCATACTACAGAGATACAGTCACATCAAAGTTTATGGCAGCTCAATTAACAATAGCTAAGCTATGGAACCAACCTAGGTGCCCTTCAACAGGTGAATGAATAAAGAAAATGTGGTATATATACACAATGGAATATTACTCAGTCATAAGAAGAATGAACTTATAGCATTTGCTGGTAAATGGATGGAACTGAGAGCTATCATGCTTAGCAAAATAAGCCAATCCTAAAAAAACAAAGGCTAAATATTCTCTCTGATATTTGGATGCTAACAAACAATGGTGGGGGGAGAATAGAAGTTCAATTGGTTAGACACAGGGGAATGAAGGGAAGGGAGGGGGAATGGGAATAAGAAACACAGACTGAATTGAGCATAACTTTCCTATATTCATGTATGAATATACAAGTTAACTCCATGTATGTACAATATGTCAAAATACACTTTAATGTCATGTATAACTAAAAAGAATAAATAAATAAATACATGCATCCTTTGGACCAGAAGTGAAAAAAAAGAAAGTCACATGATAACCCATATTTCTAAGGTGAATTGATATTCAAAGAGGTGCCATGATCATGCATTGGAGAAAGAATAGTCTCTTTAATAAATGGTGCTGGGATAATTGAATGTGCACATGCCAAAGAATGAAGTTGGGTTTCTACCTCACACCATGTAAAAATTAGTGAAACAAGGAATAAAGACCTAAATGCAAGAACTAAAATTTTAAGTTTCAAAGAAGTAAACATCTTAGAGATAAAATCTTCATGGCATTGAAGTTTGCAATGGATTATTAGATATGACAAAAACAAAAACAACAAATGAAAAGAGTAAATAAATTAAACTTCAACGAAATTTGAACTTTGGGGCATTAAAGGACACTATGCCAAAAGTAAAAATACAACCCACAGAATGACAGAAAGTATTTGCATACCATATAGTTGATAAAGTTCTAGTCTATAGTTTACGTGAAGAACCTGTACAGCTCAACAAAAAGACAATCCAGTTTTATAATTGGCAAAAGATTTGATTACACATTATACAAAGAATATTTACAAATGTTCAACAAACACATGAAAAGGTACTCAATAGAAAAATGAAAATCAAGCCACAAGATACCATTTAGCATTGATTAAACTGGATTTAATTTAGAAAAGAAAATAACAAGTGTGGAGAAATTGGAAACATTGTACATTGCCAATAGGAATGTAAATGGTGCAATGATTGTGGAAAACATTTTGGACATTCCTTGAAAATTAAATTACCACATGACCCAGCAATTCTACTTCAAGAGAAATAAAAGCATGTGTTCACACAAAATTGTGTATGAATATTGATAGCAGAATTATTCATAAGTGTAAAGAGTGGAAAACACCCAACTGTCCATCAACAGATTAATGGATCCATAAAATAAGGTATATCTGTTTAATGGAATATTATTCAACTATAAAAAGGAATAAAATGTTGATACATTCTACAACATGGATGAACCTTGAAAACACATTCATGTATTTATGATTCTCTGGATGAAATGCCCAGAACAAGCAAATTCATAGACATGGAAAGCAGATTAATATTTGCCATGGGCTGAAGGGAAAGAAGAGTTAGCAATAATGGCTCCATGAGTACAAGGCTTCTTTTTGGTTTTCTGGAATCAGATATTGGTAATGATTGCATGGCATTGTGAATGTACTAAAAGACACTAAATCACATACTTAAAATGGTTACAATGGTCAATTTTATGTAACATGAACTTTGCCTTCATATAAAATGGATGTATGGTAGAAACATAAGATAGACATATAAGTAATTGAGATCTATTATAAATTGAGATAGGATCAAAAGTCTAGTCACAAACCCATATATTGTGTTCAGTTGATTTGCAACAAGGGTGCTAAGACCAATCAATGTAGTAAAATAGTCTTTCCTAAATCGAGGTGTCTGTGACACTGCTCAACATGAGTATCAAAAGTGGGGTGAGGATTGAGACCATTGGTACCAAGGAAATAGAGAATTTCTCAGAGTGGGTCCTTGGATTATTGAATTCAGGATCAATTAAGGACTTAATTAAAATTCCAATTCCTGTTCCCCTTTAAGTGAACCAAACTTTCAGGTATGAGACTCAGGAATGTGTATCTTAGCTAGCTACTCAAGTAATTCTAATACATACTAAAGTCTGAGAACAATTGATATAGAAGTTAATGGCATGGGTTTCAGAGTTTGAAGAACCTGGGTTCAGATTCCAGCTCTGTCTATTTGTAGTTTCACTTTCCTTTTTCAGGTGTCATTGTGAGTACCTAGTCCCTGTATTATACTACCTCATTGTTACTGTCAGAGGCACACGTTGGTTACTTTGCTATTTACAGTAACCACAACCTGAGCCAAGATGTCTTGGTACACAAATCTAAAGTGTTCCTTCTAGCACTATCCCATTTCTCTTATTCCAGCACTTCCAACATTGTCCAGCACCACAGGACTGGTGTCCCATGCTCAATTTCCTTTTAGGGATGGGAGATGTGAAGCCGAGAAAGCTTCATAGAAGGGGCTTTAATATGCCCTTGAAGAACAGGGCAGGTTTTCCACATGCAGAGGTGAGAAACAAAGAAGGAGGCAAGAACATTACTGTAAATTTAAAGAATGCAGTTGCATTGTAGTTTTAATTTGCCACTGGGACAAATCAAGGGGTTAGGCCTGGGTTACCTTCACACTGTTCTAACAGTTTACCTCAAGTTTGTGATTTTATTCATGTTTTGTGCCCAATCACAGGGCTTGGCCTCATTTACTATGCTGTTTGTTGACAGTTTCCTAAGCTTGTACCAACCCTGACTCCAGTATACAAACTCCAAATGCAAATTTGTGTTCCTTCCTGACATTTTCAGCTCAGGTGCCTTTCTCAGTGTTCCTAATACTCCCCTGAACCCCATCACTAATGCCTCTCCTTAACCCCTCATAGTCATAGATGATGTCACATTTACGTGGGGTAGGGAACATGAAATTGAGTTTCACAGAAAAGACTGTGTTTAGACCAAGTTTTGAGTTATATGGCAGGATTTTCCCAGAGATGGGAGGGCAAAGGCCTTTCGAAAAGAAGCAATAGCAAATTCATTTATTAAAAAATATTTATTGAGTCTTCCATCTTCTCCCATCAACCAATAATGCAACACAATTTTTGCAGAACCTGCTAGGTGCTGTGCTAGGTTCCATGATACTCATTCACTCATTCAAATTCCCACTTAGCAAGACTTATACCACTTACCCATTCAAGGACTCTGGAGCTGATGGAAATGTGCTCCAAGGACCAACTGCATGACTCACCTTCCTTATTAAGGAAGTGACTCCTTAGTAAGGAGTGGCTTATTAAGCATGCAAATGAAATATAGCACCTTCTGTATATATCTTTGTGGCTTATAATGCTTCAGGCCCTACATAACTCCCTTCTTCAAAGCTGCCAGGCTTCCCAGGAAACTACCTTCTGGGCATCAGGCTACTCATTCTGTCTCCCAACCCACTGCCACCCTATCTTCCTCTTTCCCATTTGCCATCACACCTTTTTAAAAAAAATGTGGTGAAATATATATGACATTAAAGTGTTCATTTTAAGTGTTTATTTATTTATTTATTTTGTACTGAGGATTGAACCTAGGGGCGCTTAACCACTGAGCTTTTTAATATTTGAGTTACTATGTGCCTTGCTCAGTTGGTGAGACTGTCTTTCAACTCATGATCCTCCTGCCTCAGCCTCCCAAGCCACTGGGATTACAGGTGTGCACCTGCTTAAGTATATAATTCTGAGACATTAATAACATTAATTTTGTTGTACAACTATTACCATGATCTATTTTTTCAGAACTAAAAAATAGACTTTATTTATTGAGGGAAAGAGGATGTAAACAATATAAATATCAAAATCTTTAACTTGTTTTCTCTGCTTGTTGTATGGAAGTTTGACGTTATTTACACATTTTCTAAGGGTGCTAAATTTCTCATGAAATCTTTACCCAAGGGTAAGTTGCAGGGCAGATTCCTTAAGTCACCCTTGGGAGAACTCTTTATCAGGATGGAATTGATCGCTGGATTTTGCCTGCTTCTTTGCCTTCTTCTTCATTTGCACTACAAAATAGTTACTGCATGCAATGATGAGTCCTGCAAATATCGAAAATAAGCTCCGGATACTCAGATACCCATTTTGCCATCTCAGCACTGATCCAGGTCCTTCATTATTTTTTCCACAGAGTGTCTTTTTTTTTTTGGGGGGGGGAACAGGGATTAAACCCAAGGGCACTTAACCACTGAGCCTCATCCCCAGCCCTTTTTATTTTATTTTTGAGACAGAGGCTTGCTAAGTTGCTAAGGCCTTGAAAAGTTGCTAAGGCTGGCTTTGAACTTGTAATCCTCCTGCCTCAATCTCCCAAATCATTGGGATTATAGTAGATTATCCTTTTGAATTTTCAAAATTACATGGAATGCCTTTTCCATGAGTACACTTGGGTAACCACTTTTCTTGGTTAAATAGTTGTGAAATATAAACATCATGGTTTCCATGGTGTTTTTCATTTGAGAACATACATTGGTGAGGTCTGTTGAAATCTTGGCAGGGAGACTTGGGGCAGATGATTGGTTAGTTGGTATTTGGGGCAGCAAGCAGACACGGTGGGCTCTCTCAATCTATTTTTATAGTGGTTTCATCACCCCCAAAACTGGAATCATACAACATTTTTCCTTTTGTGTCTGGGCTATTTCACTCAGCACAATGTACATCTGTATTGTTAAATGTTTTAGTCAGTTTTATCACTGCTATGACCGAATAACCTGACAAGAACAATTTTAGAAAAGGAAAGTTTATTTGTCACTCACAGTTTTGGAGGTCTCAATTCAAGGACAACTAATCCATTTCTCCAGGCTTGACGTGTGGCAGAACATCATGGCAAAACCGTGTGGCAGAGGAAAACTGGTCAGAACATGGCCACCAAGAAGCAGAGAGAGAGAGAGCTCTGCTTACCAAGAACAAAATATAGCCCCCAAAGTCACGCCCTGCAATGACTCACTTCCTCCAGCCACACCCTACCTGCCTAAGGTTGCCATCATGCAGTTCATCCCTATCAGGGGATTAATGTACTGATTAGGTTAAGAATCATATAACCCAATCATTTCACCTCTAATCTTTCTTGCATTGTCTCACCCATGAGCTTTTGGGGACAAACCCAAAACCATAATATTATATGTATATCAGAATTTCTTTCCTTTTATCGCTGAATAATATTCCATTGTTTGTATATGGCATGATTTGTTTATCCATTCATCCACCAGTGGGCATTTGGGTAGTTTCCACCTTTTGCTGTTGTGAATAATGCTGCTATGAACATTTGAATGAGTATCTGTTTGAGTCTCTATTTTCAATTCTTTGGGGCATATACCTAGGAGTCGAATTACTGAGTCATATGATAATTCTATGGTGCACTGTTTGCTGAACTGCCAAAATCTTCCACAATGGTTGCACCATTTTACATTCCTACCAGGAATATATGAGGGTTAGAATTCTTCCATATCTCCACCAACACTTACCACAAACCATAGAAAACACGTATATTGGAAATATACCTTTACTTAGGTAGTTGGCCTGCTTTTCCCTGGCTTATTTGAAACTAAATGTTGTATCCTTAATTGTACACACTTCAACTATGAAATCTAAGGTGAAGAAACTGGAATGGATCTCAAGCCACAGTGACAACTGAGCAGAAAATCTTTGAAAGAATCGGAGATGATTTAGGAAAGAGAGATTGGTGTCCTTTGACACCCTTTCATCGACTGAATTCAAATTTATTCCAGTGACAGCATCTGCAGCCTTGTTAGAAAGGTTAACATTTCATAGATCACTTAACAACTCTGCCCATAGCCATTGAAGTGAAGAGGTCAGCCGACTGAGAAGAAATGACACTATGCCACTCACATTCTGAGTGGTTCCTTTTAGTTGATTATTTGAGAACTTTTTGGGTGATACAATTTGGCCATTCCTCCCTATTTTTAAAGTACTCAAGCAATTTAGGCATTTAAATGTTCTTCCATCTGTAAGAGGTTTAATCACTTAGCCCTGCATTTTCAATCTTCTTGAATCAATTGAAGCCTTACAAAGTGTTCCTTTTAGCTAAGGTTGGAAAGAGAACAGCAGCAGCTGAGCCAACCCTATTATTTGGGATCAGTGCAGAGATCAGAGTTAGTGAAGTATGTTGGGCTGCCACCAAGCCCTTTTTAAAAATCTTTCTCAGTTTTAGATGGACACAATACCTTTATTTATTTGTTTTTATATGGTGCCAAGAATCGAACCCAGTGCCCCATACATACCAGCAAGTGTTCTACCACTAAGCCACAACCCTAGCCACAGCACCAAGCTTTTAGCCCATGGTGCAGTGTCTCCATGTCTGGCCTGGGTTTCACCTACATCAGAAACACCTGGTAATGTTGATTTAAAATAACTCACCCCAGAGATAGGGTGCGTTTTCCCAGGACTGGGGATTCCCTTGGACTTGTACACTCAGTGATAAAACTGGGAAAGCTTTGGAAAAACCAGGATTGGTGGTCACCATATATCAGACCTACCAAATCAGAATTAAGGCTTTAAAAAAAAAAATGCAATTCTTTTTTAAATTTTTAGTTGTAGGTAGACACAATGCTTTTATTTATTTATTTATTTTGTTTGTGGTGCTGAGGTTGGAATCCAGTGCCTCCCACATTCTAGGCAAGTGCTGTAGCAGTGAGCTACAACCCCAGCCCCCAGAACTATGACTTTCCTACACTATTGAAATTTGAGAATTACCACAGTGACCAAAGCACTTCATCTACACTCCCCACTGAGAACCACCACTTCCCAGCCACTGCCAGCCTGCAGCTCACACTGGTTCTGCCTTTTCTAACTGTTACGTTTTCCATCAGTACATATAGGCATCCCTAGTCCTTCATTTGGAGGGCAGCACATTTAAAGTAATGCCCTGAAGATGGCTAAGGAAGTAATCAAATCATCACTGTTGCTCATTTCTGAGGAGGTTGTAGAAGTTCATTCTTTCATTTATTCATTCAGTGGACATTTATTGAGCACTTTGCCATATGCCATAAGTCACTCAGAGCAAAATAATGCCTAAGGTTAAGTATAGGCATATGTCTGGTATCCATATTTCTTTTTTGGGGTACTGGATATTTAACTCAGGGGTGTTGTACCACTTAAGCCACACCCTCAGCACCCCCTTTTAAAATGATTTTTAGATGTAGATGGACACAACACCTTTATTTAATTTATTTATTTGTATGGGGTCCTGAGGATCAAACCCAATGCCTCATATGTACTAGGCAAGTGCTCTACCACTAAGCTAAAATCCCTGACAAGCCCTTTTTTATTTTTATTTTGAGACAAGTTCTTGGTAAGTTGCTGAGGTTGGCCTTGGACATGCAATCATCCTGCCTTAGACTCCTGAATTGCTGTGATTACAGGCATGCGCTACCACACGAAGCTTGTCTGGCATGTTTCCACAAAAAGTTGGAGGAGTGACCATTTTTCAATAGCTATAACTATTTGAGAATATGTATTAATTCAGCAAATGTTTATTTAGGTCATTTTGTGTACTGGCACCGTGCAAGGCACTGGGATAAAACAGTAAGCATCTCAGTCAAGGTTCCTTTTCTTATGGACCTTACATTCCAATGTGATAAGACAAATAAACACATAAACAAATATATAATGACAGATGCCTTGATAAGCCCTTTGAAAAAATAAAAACAGGGAGTTATGTAATTGAAATGGAGGATCCACTTTTAATTAGTCAATAAGTGAATGGCTAAGGAGGTGACATTTGAGTCAAGATCTGAATGATAAAAATCCAGCCAGTTGCAGACCCAGGGTAGAAATGTTCCAGTTTGGGGCATACCTAATACATGAGCTTGAAGGCATGTTTAAGAAATGCATAGAAGATTGGTTTGACAGGAGTGTCTAGAACAATGTTGGAGAGGGAGGCAAAGCACACGTCATGGAGGGCTTGTGGGCCTTGATGGGGAACTTGGCCTGCATTCTTGTTCTGAACATTTATTTGTTCAAGGATGATATTGGAAGTTCTAAAGCAGAGGAGTGAGGTGATCAGATATACATTTTTAAAGATTCCCCCAATACTTTTGGAGAATAGACTGTAATAGTGTGAGTGAGGAAACAAAAAACAACTAGGAGACTACTGCAAGTAGACAATAGGAGAGGTGGTAGATTTGGAGTAAGGTGAAGAGGAACATAGTCAAAGGCAATTCTGTATGTATTATGGAGTTAGGGCCACCAGATTTTGATGATGGTTAGTATGGAGGATGTAAAAGAAAAGTCTTGAGAGTATTCCCCTTTTTCTTGACTTGAGTGAATGGTGAAATTATTTACTAAAACACTGAAGACTAGAGGACAAGGATGTGGAGAAGGGATGGTCAGGTACCAAGAGTTCTATTTTAGATATCTAAAGACTCAGATGTCCAATAAAATTCCAAATGGAGGTGTCCAATATATGTGCATGTCTCAAGTTCTGAGTCACATCAGAGTCGCAGATATTAATTTTGGAGTCAACAGCAAATAGATAGCATTTAAAGCCTTGGAATTGCATGACATTATCTAGAGAGAAAATAGAATGAAAACAAGGAAGAGAAGTTCCTGAAGAGAGCTCTGAAGACTCCAACATTTAGAAGTCAAGCAGAGGACAAGGGTCCAGCAAAAGAGACGAAGGGACCAATAAGGCATAAGAGAAACCAAAAAAAGTGCAGGATCTCTGAAGCCAAGAGGAGGGAAAAACAGGAGAAAAAATACTATTACAAATACTGAGGAAAAAAATACCATTTTACATATAAAGTAACTGAGGCATGGAATTACAAGTAGTTTGCCTGAGATTACATAGCCTGTCATGGAAGAGCAGGGATTTAAACCACAATAATCTATCTTCAGAATCTAACCATGACACCAGTGGTTCTCAAACATTAGTGTTTTTCAGAGTCATCTGTAGAGTTTGCTAACACCCAGAGTTTCTGACTCAAAAGGTCTTGAATTAGGCTCAAGATTTTTTTTTTTGTCTCTAACAGACTTCCAGGTCATGCTGAGGCTGCTAGTTCACTTTGAGAATCACTATCCTACCATTTATTACCTCTCATGGGAAAAGAAAGGTTTGTGATTCTCTTGGCATTCCTTGCTCCATCCACTGGACTCTAAAGGACTCTGCATTAGTTTATTGGGAAAGAATTATTCCACTCACCTATCCAGAATTATCTATTTCTGTCTAGTATAGGATGCATTGGTTGAGCTCTAGAGCCTGAGGGTATGATAGGACTGAAAAGAAAAGGATAAGGGTACCAGCTTTTTGATGTTTATCCCATGTCTATGGTGGCCCACATGGGACATTATTAGACCCATTCCAGGGTGAATAAAGCAAGAAAATTATGCACAGGTATGTTTAATCTATGTTTAAGATTCAAAAAGTGTGGAACTGAACCTTCAAATATATCTGGTCAGTAACCACATTCTGTCCAGACTTCTGTTTTAACTTTTCAAAGGTAGCAAAAGCATGCAAGACATTGGGAAGCAAAAGAGTAAAGAAATGGATCCTGGCTTGGATATACATACAGGCACGTGGATACTAAGGTGGACATGCTGTGAGGTCTAAGGACAGAAAGAACAAGAATAATGGAATAACAATAAGTGAGCAATTACTGTATACTAGGTGCTTGATATGCATTATCTCATTTAATCTCCACAACAGCCTATGAGATAGATATTATTATTATCCTCATTTTATAAATGAGGAAATGGGCTCAGTGGTCTGAGATTACAGCTAATAAGTAAAAAACCCTTGGTTTAAACCTAGGTCTAATTTTACAGCTCTTGCTCCTAATCAGAATACTCCAAAGTGACTAAAAATAAGATTTTCCTAGACTACCTTCCTGTAAATAAGATGCATTAGAGTGACATGGTTTAAGAAAAGCTTGCCCTGGATGACGCTGCCAGATCAGATTCAGACAGACTGGAAGTAAAATGCCCTGGACCAGTGTTGTCATCATTGTTGATTCTATATCAGATTTATAAAAAACAAACAACAATGACAGAAAAAAAAAAACACCATTGTGTCCACCCACAAGAATGAGTTCCTAACTAGAATAAGATATATCCCTTGCTTGTATAATTTTATCAAAATGGATCCTACTGTCATGTATAAGTTAGAAGAACCATAAGAAAAAAAGACAAGAAAGTCCACCAATGGGAAAACTAAAAGTGAAATTAAGTATAAGATGAGAGACATGAGAAGATGAACAAGAAACATGTTGCTTCAAGCACACAACTCACTGTAGTAAATTGGGAGAAAGTGGAAAAATATAGTCACTTCAATGAAGACATTGATGGAGAAAAAGGCCAGTGCTGAAAGATGGGACATCTGGAGGAAGCAAGTGGATTAAATGCCTGTATTAGATTAAGTCTGCTCAATGGAGAACCCTGGAGTCAAGTGGAATCAAGAACATTTTTTTCTTTTCTTTACTTTTTTTCCCATAACTTCTTTTTAGTTGAAATTTTAATTCAGAATTATTGATTTACATATGGTTATAAGAAGTAACAGAAAAAAAAAGAAATAACAGTTATCTCTTATGGTTATAAGAACAACAGAGAGTCAGCCTCAGTAATATGGCAAGGCCTAAGCAACTTAGTGAGACCCTGTCTCAAAATTAAAAATAAAAAGGGTTGGGGATGTGACTCAATGGTAAAGCCATTCAATCCCCAGTACCAAAAAAAAAAAAAAAAAAAAAAAACCAAAAAAAGAGGGGGAAATGACAAGGATCAGTTGTATACCTTTTCTGATTTCACCTATGATAACATCTTGCAAAATGATAGTATGATACCACAACCTGGATATTGACTTTGATATAATTCACTGATCTTAATCAGATTTCCCCCGTTTTACCTGACATCATGGTGTATGTTTATGCGTTACATTCTATGCAAGTCTATCACCTGTGTAGGTTCATGTATTCATTACCACAGCTGAGATATTGAACAGATCAACACTCATGTGGCCTTTTATAGACTAACTCATCTTTCACGTCTCATCATTTCCTGTTCCTGACCCCTGACAACCACTAATCTGTTCTCCATCTCTATAAATTTGTCAACACAAGAATATTATATAAGTGCAAAACCTTTTGTTATCAGCTTTTTTCACTCAGCATAATTTGTCTGGAGATTCATCCAAGTCACTGCATGAATTAATAGTTGTTCCTTCCTATTACTATATAGTATTCCATAGTATGGATGTACCACAGTTTGTTTAACCATTCACCTGTTGATGAATATCTGGGTTTCCAACTTTGGTTTGTCTTGTTCGGGCTACTGTAGTAAAGTGCAATAGATTAGGTGACTGCTATGGTTTGCATATGTGCCAAAAAAGTATGTGCTTGAAGCTAATTCCTCAAGGCAACAATGTTGGGAGGTGGAGCCTAATGAGAGTTTAGGTTTCATGCTCATATATATTAATGCTGATTCTAAAAGGTCTTACAGCTGTGAGTTTGATCTCTGTCTTTCTCATGCTCTCTTGCCCTTCTGCCATGAGATGACACCAAACATGATTCTTCATCGTATATGGGCCCCTTAGTCTTGGGCTTCCCAGACTCTACAACTGTAAGAAATAAATCTGTATTCTTTGGAAATTGTCCAGTGTTAGGTATTCTGTTGCACCTGCCTAAAAGAGGCTAAGACAGGAGGTTGGAAGTCTGAGATCAAGTCTGTTGGCATTGTTGGGCTCTTGTGAGGGCCATCTTCCTGAATGCAGACTGCCTACTTCTTGTATCTTCACATTGGTGGAAAGAGGATAAGAAAGTTCTCTGGTGTCCTATTTATAAGGCATTCATCTCAATTATGAGGACTCTGCACTCATGACCTATTTACCACCCAAAGGTCCCACAACTTCTAAAACTATCACATTGGAGAGTTTCAACTTAGGAATTTGTTGGGAGGGGTTATACAAACATGTGGTCCATGTAACTATTATGATGAAAGCCATTATGAACATTTATGTACAGGTCTCTGCATGAATATAAAATTTCATTTCTCTGGGATAGATGCCAAGGAATGGGGGACATGGCAGTTGCATGGTTTAGATTTAAGAGCGAAACTATCAATTTTCCAGGGTGGCTATCCTTTCATACATACCAACCAGTAATGAATATGTGATCCAGTTTCTCTATATCCTCACCATCATTTAGCAGCATCATTATATTTTGTTAGTCTTTTCGATAGGTATGTAGTGATATTAATTCTTTATTTTGAAAAGAGGTAAACTAGAGAAAGGAAAATGTTTTGAAATTTTGTGGACATAAGAGTTCTTACTGATTCAATTTAAGTTCTATTGAACTGGTTTTGCCTAGAAAACCATTTTGATATTTTGCAATAAAAAAATCTCCATTCATCTGGGAGCCAGTTGCCCTAAAACCACAAAGCAATTACTTATCTTCTCCTATGCCTAAAGAATAAATCGGATTTTCAAGATGGCAGACTAGAGGGTGGCTGCATTTCATGTTGCCCCAGGACTCAGGATTCAAAAGAGGAGATATTGAGAGACTTGTGACCAACTCAAAGCAGCCGGGTGAGTCTCTCCAGTTGGGGAGGCGTCCCGGATGGGGCGATAGTCCCGGAACGCAGGGAACTTTGTGAAGTAGAGCCGCCAGCGAGACACCCCTCCCCCCGCTGGAGCAGTGAACTTGGACAACTTGGAGCATCATAGAGGAGGCCACTCAGCATAGCGCTGGGACTCGGAGCCACCACTGGGGCTCCAGGCAGCGGCCCAGAGGAGGGGCTGCGAGGAGAGCTGTTTGGACTCAGAGTGACCACTCCTGATGCCAGGACCTGCCCTGAGGAGGAGGAGGAGGAGCGCGGCTGCTTGGACTCGGAGTAACTGCACCAGAGCTACAGGCGGTCGCCAGAGGAGGAGCTGCAAGGCGAGCTGTTTGGACTCAGAGCAGCCGCTTCTGAACACCGAGGCCTGCGCGGAGGAGGAAGAGGAGGAGGAGGAGGAGTGCGGCAGGTCACTTGGACTTGGAGCAACTGCACCAGAGCTACAGGTGGTTGCCAAAGGAGGAGCTGCACAGCAAACTGTTTGGACTCACAGAGACCGCTTCTGAACACCAGGGCCTGCCCGGAGGAGGAGGAGGAGGAGGAGGAGGAGCGTGGCCGCTTGGATTCGGAGTGACTATACCAGAGCTACAGGCGGTAACAGAGGAGGAGCTGCGCGGCGAGCTGTTTGCACTCAGAGAGACCACTTCTGAACACCGGGGGGCTGCCTGGAGGAGGAAGAGGAGCGTGGCGGGTCGCTTGGACTCGCAGTGACTGCATTAGAGCTCCAGGTGGCTGCTCAGAGGAGGAGGTGATTGGTGAGTTGTTTGGACTCAAAGCGACCGCTCCAAAACACCGGGGGGGTGCCTGGAGGTGAGTGCGGTGGGTTGCTTGGTCTCCAGTGGCTGCACCAGAGCTCTGGGCAGCTGCTCGCAGGAGGCATGCAGCGGGTTGCTTGGACTTAGAGCGACTCAGCGTGACCGCTCCTGAACACCCGGGGGGCTACCCAGAGGAGGAGGAGGAACGGGGCGGGTCACTTGGACTCGGAGTGACTGCCCAGGGCTACGGGCGTTTGGAGGGAAGAGGAGGCACGCAGTGAGTTGCTTGGACTCCGAGAGACGGCACCGGAACACCGGGCAGCTGTCCGGAGGAAGAGGCGTGTGGCGGGTCGCTGGGACTCAGAGAGATTGTACGGGGCTCCAGGTGGCTGCTCAGAGGAGGGGCCGCATAGCCAGGCGATTAGGTGCACAGCAGGGTCCCAGGACCTAGGCGGCTTCTTGGTGGAAGAGCCGCACAGAGACACGCTTAGGGGCAGAGTGAAGGTTCCAGGACTGCAGGCAGATTCTCTGAGGAGAGGCAGCCTAAGGAGACTCGTCTGCGAAGGGTGAGGCTCCCAGGCCCAGGAGGTAGGTCCGGGCCCCTGGGAACATTGCATCGAAAGGCAGCCCAGCCCAGGCAGTAGTTGTAGATTGAGGGGAACCTCTAGGAGGGGAACTGACCAGCAAGACCTCCCCACCGGGTGAGTCTTCCCTGCTGGGTGAGGTTTTCCCACAAGGACGGTAAAATCAGAGACACAGGCCCAAACAGGCCTTGCCTCAGCCCACAGCCTAGTTCCCCTTTGGATGACCATTGGTCAACAAGTGGAGGCACCTCTGCCCACTAGCATGGAATACACCCCACCTGAAGGCCACCACCTTCCTTGTGGAGAGGCAGCTTCCTTGTGGAGCATGGCACTATCAACTTCCTCCAAGGCTTCAGCCCACTGAAGAAGGGATATACTAGAAATCTTCAGGGACATTATAAGTCAATAGAGGATATGTGCAATATCTCAACGGTCCACTGATACCTGAACAATATGAGAAAACAAGGGAAGAAAATGCCCCAAACAAATCTAGATGTTACATCAATAAAACCTAATGACAGCATGGCAGAAGAAATGACAGAAAAGGAGTTCAGAGTGTGCATAATTAAAATGATCAGGGAAGCAAACGATGAGATGAAAGAGCAATTGAATGATCGCACCAATCGACAGTTAAAAGAGCAAATACAGGAAGCAAAAGATCATTTCAATAAAGAGTTAGAGATATTGAAAAAAAATCAAACAGAAATCCTTAAAATGAAGGAAACAGTAAACCAAATTAAGAACTCCATAGAAAGCATATCCAATAGTATAGAACACCTGGAAGACAGAATCTCAGACATTGAAGACAAAATATTCAACCTTGAAAACAAAGTTGAACAAACAGAGAAGATGGTAAGAAATCATGAACAGAATCTACAAGAACTATGGGATATCATGTAAAGGCCAAATTTAAGAATTATTGGGGTTGAGGAAGGCCTAGAGAAACCCAAAGGAATGAACAATCTATTCAATGAAATAATATCAGAAAATTTCCCAAATCTGAAGAATGAAATGAAAATCAAGTACAAGAGGCTTATAGGACTCCAAATACACAAAATTAGAACAGACCCACACCAAGGCACATTATAATGAAGATACCTAGCATACAAAATAAAGACAGAATTTTAAAGGCTGTGAGAGAAAAGAACCAAATTACATTCAGGGGAAAACCAATACGGATATCAGCAGATTTTTCAATCCAGACGCTAAAAGCTAGAAGGGCCTGGAACAACATTTACCAAGCCCTGAAAGAAAATGGATGCCAACCAAGAATCTTATACCCAGCAAAACTTACCTTCAAATTTGATGATGAAATAAAATCCTTCCATGATAAACAAAAGCTAAAAGAATTTACAAAAAGAAAGCCAGCATTACAGAATATTCTCAGCAAAATATTTCATGAGGAAGAGATGAAAAACAACGATGCAAATCAGCAACGGGAGGAATTATCCTAAAGGAATTGTCAAATAAAGGAGGAACCAAGTCGTGTCAAATAAATAAATAAAATAAAATAAATGAACCAAATGACCAGGAATACAAATCATATCTCTATAATAACCCTGAATGTTAATGGCCTGAATTCATCAATCAAAAGACATAGACTGGCAGATTAGATCAAAAAGAAAGATCCAACAATATGTTGCCTGCAAGAGACTCACCTCATAGGAAAAGATACCCATAGACTAAAGGTGAAAGGATGAGGAAAAACATACCATGCACATGGACTCAGCAAAAAAGCTGGAGTATCCATCCTCATTTCAGATAATGTGGACTTCAAGCCAAAGTTAGTCAGAAGGGATAAAGAAGGACATTTCATACTGCTTAAGGGAAGCATAAATCAGCAAGATATAACAATCATAAACATCTATGCCCCAAACAGTGGCTCATCCATGTATGTCAAACAAATCCTTCTCAATTTCAGAAACCAAATAGACCATAACACAATAATACTAGGTGATTTTAACATGCCTCTCTCATCACTGGACAGGTCTTCCAAACAAAAATTGAACAAAGAAACCATAGATCTCAATAACACAATCAATAATTTAGACTTAACAGACATTTATAGAATATACCATCCAACCAAGAGCGAATACACTTTCTTCTCAAGAGCACATGGATCCTTCTCTAAAATAGACCATATATTATGCCACAAAGCTCATGTTAGCAAATACAAGAAGATAGAGACACTAGCATGTATTCTATCAGATCATAATGGATTGAAGTTAGAAAAAAATGAAAGAGTAAAACACAGAAACTATTCCAACATCTGGAGATTAAACAATATGCCATTATATGATGAATGGATAACAGAAGATATTAGGAAGGAAATTAAAAAATTCTTAGAGGTAAATGAGAACAAAGAAACATCAGATCAAAATCTCTGGGACACTATGAAAGCAGTACTTAGAGGAAAATTTATTTCATGGAGCACATTTAATAAAAGAAGTAAAACTCAACAAATAAACGACCTAACACTAGAGCTCAAAGCCCTAGAAAAAGAAGAATAGACCAGCACCAAAAGTAGTAGAAGACAGGAAATAGTTAAACTCAGAGCTGAAAACAAAATTGAAACAAAAGAAACAATACAAAAAATTGACAAAATAAATAGTTGGTTCTTCAAAAAAATAAACAAAATTGATAAACCTTTAGCCACACTAACAAAGAGAAGACGAGAGAAAACCCAAATCACTAAAATTCGGAATGAACAAGGAAATATCACAACAGACAGGACTGAAATACAAAACATAATTAGAAGCTATTTTGAAAATCTATACTCCCACAAAATAGAAAATTTTGAAGACATCAACAGGTTTCTAGAGACATATGAATTGCCTAAACTGAACGAGGAGGACATACACAATTTAAATAGACCAATTTCAAGTACTGAAATAGAAGAAGTCATCAAAAGCCTACCAACAAAGAAAAGTCTGGGACCAGATGGGTTCTCAGCCGAGTTCTACAAAACCTTTAAAGAAGAGCTCATTCCAATACTTCTCAAAGTATTCCATAAAATAGAAGAGGAGGGAACCCTCCCAAACTCATTCTATGAAGCCAATATCACACTGATACCTAAACCAGACAGAGACACATGGAGGAAAGAAAATTTCAGACCAATATCCTTAATGAACATTGATGCAAAAATTCTCAACAAAATTTTAGCAAATCACATACAAAAACATATTAAAAGGATAGTGTACCATGATCAAGTGGGTTTCATCCCAGGGATGTAAGGTTGGTTCAACATCAGGAAATCAATAAATGTAATTCACCATATCAATAGACTTAAAGTCAAGAATCACATGATTATTTCGATAGATGCAGAAAAAGCATTTGATAAAATACAGCACCCCTTCATGCTCAAAACACTAGAAAAAATAGGGATAGTGGGAACATTCCTTAACGTTGTAAAGGCCATTTATGCTAAGCCCATGGCTAATATCATTCTAAATGGTGAAAAACTGAAAGCATTCTCCCTAAAAACTGGAACCAGGCAGGGATGCCCTCTTTCACCACTTCTATTCAATATCATCCTTGAAACTCTAGCCAGAGCAATTAGACAGACCAAAGAAATTAAAGGGATATGAATAGGAAAAGAAGAACTCAAAGTATCATTATTTGCTGATGATATGATTATATACTTACAGGAACCAGGAAATTCCACCAGAAAACTTCTAGAACTCATAAGTGAATTCAGTACAGTAGCATGATATAAGATCAATGCACATAAATCTAATGCATTTTTATACATAAGTGATGAATCTTTGGAATGAATAATTAGGAAAACTACCCCATTCACAATAGCCTCAAAAAAAATAAAATACTTGGGAATCAATCTCACAAAAGAGGTGAAAGACCTCTACAATGAGAACTACAGCACACTAAAGAAAGAAATTGAAGAAAACCTTAGAAGATGGAAAGATCTCCCATGTTCTTGGATAGGAAGAATTAATATTGTCAAAATGGCCATACTACCTAAAGTGCTATACAGATTCAATGCAATTCCAATTAAAATCCCAATGATGTACCTTACAGAAATAGAGCAAGCAATTATGAAATTCATCTGGAAGAATAAGAAACCCAGAATAGCTAAAGCAATCCTTAGCACGAAGAGTGAAACAGGGGGTATTGCAATACTAATACTACAAAGCATTAGTAACAAAACCAGCATGGTATTGGTACCAAAATAGAAAGGTAGATCAATGGTACAGAATAGAGGACACGGACACAAACCCAAATAAATACAATTTTCTCATACTAGACAAAGGGACCAAAAATATGCAATGGAGAAAAGATAGCCTCTTCAACAAATGGTGCTGGGAAAACTGGAAATCCATATGCAACAGAATGAAACTAAACCCCTACCTCTCACCATGCATGAAACTAAACTCAAAATGGATTAAGGACCTCGGAATCAGACCAGAGACCCTGCATCTTATAGAAGAAAAAGTAGGTCCAGATCTTCAACATGTCGGCTTAGGACCTGACTTCCTCAACAGGACTCCCATAGCACAAGAAATAAAAGCAAGAATCAATAACTGGGATAGATTCAAACTAAAAAGCTTTCTCTCAGCAAAGGAAACTGTCAGCAATGCGAAGGAAGAGCCTACAGATTGGGAGAAAATCTTTGCCAATCATACTTCAGATAGAGCACTTATCTCCAGAATCTATAAAGAACTCAAAAAACTCTACACCAAGAATGCAAATAATCCAATCGACAAATGGGCTAAGGAAATGAATAGACACTTCACAGAAGAAGATCTACAAGCAATCAACAAACATATGGAAAAATGTTCAACATCTCTAGTAATAAGAGAAATGCAAATCAAAACCACCCTAAGATTCCATCTCACCCCAATTAGAATGGCGATTATCAAGAATACAAGCAACAATAGGTGTTGGCGAGGATGTGGGGAAAAAGGTACACTCATACGTTGCTGGTGGGGTTGCAAATTAGTGCAGCCACTCTGGAAAGCAGTGTGGAGATTCCTTAGAAAACTTGAAATGGAACCACCATTTGACCCAGCTCTCCCACTCCTTGGCCTATACCCAAAGGACTTAAAATCAGCATACTACAGAGATACAGCCACATCAATATTCATAGCTGCTCAATTCACAATAGCCAGATTGTGGAACCAACCTAGATGTCCTTCAATTGATGAATGGATAAAGAAACTGTGGTATATATATGTAATGGAATATTACTCAGCCATAAAGAATGATAAAATTATGGCATTTGCAGGCAAATGGATGAAATTGGAGAATATCATGCCAAGTGAGATAAGCCAATCTCAAAAAACCAAAGGACAAATGATATCGCTAATAAGTGGATGATGACACATAATGGGGGGAGGAAGGGGTTAGAGTTAGGGTTAGGGAGGGGGGCAAGAATGGAGGAAGGAAGGACTGTATAGAGGGAAAAGAGGGATGGGAGGGGTGGGGGGAAGGGAAAAATAACAGAATGAATCAAACAACATTGCTCTATGTAAATTTATGATTACACAAATGGTATGCCTTGACTCCATGTACAAACAGAGAAACAACATGTATCCCATTTGTTTACAATAAAAAAAGAATAAATCGGATGCCATCAAACTTAAAACCTTCTGCACAGGAAAAAAAACAGTGCAAAGACAGAACCTACAGAATTGGAGAAAAATCTTTGCCAACTGCTCTTCTAACAAAGGATTAATATCTAGAGTACATAAAGAATAAAAAATAATAGAAAAACTGAATATCAAAAAATAAACCCACAAAAAACCTGTTCAATAAATGGACAAATGACTAAACAGACACTTCTTAAAAGAAGTACAAATGGCCAGTAATTATATGAAAAATGTTCCACATCTCTAGCCATCAGGGAATTGCAAATCAAAACTACACTGAGGTTTCACCTCACTCTAGTTAGAATAGCAGGCATCAAGAATGCAAATAACAATAAATGCTGGTGAGGATGGGAGTAGGGAGGAACTTTTCTTTTTCTTGTTCTTTCTATTTTTTTCTTCTTTTTGGTACTGGGGATTGAACCCAGGGGTGCTTAATCACTGAGCCACATTCCCAGTCCTTTTTATATTTTATTTAGAAACAGGGTCTTGCTGAGTTGCTTAGGCCCTTGCTAAGTTGCTGAGACCGGCTTTGAACTTAAAATCATCCTGCCTCAGTCTCCGGAGCCACTGGGATTACAGGTGTGCACCAATGCGCCTGACAGGGAGGAAATTTTATGTACTGTAGGTAGGAATGTAAATTAATACAGCTATTATGGAAATCAGTATGGAGGTTACTCTAAAGACTAGGAATAAGACCACCATATGATCCAGCTATACCACTCCTCAGTATTTACCCTGTTGCTGCCTGCAGCAACGAGACCACAGGAAAGAATTAGAGGCGGACTTGGAATGAACAACTTCTTTATTTTTCTCCGAGGTGCTAGCTTCTTGGAGGTGCTGCTTTTTTTTTTTTTCCAGTGGTGCTTTGCTTTCAGAGGTGCTTCTTCTCTCAGGGGTGCTTTCTTTCTAGAGGTGCAGCCTATCAGAGGTGCTTCCTTCTCCCAGAGGAAGAGAATGTCTAAGGCAGCCAATCAGCTTAGGATTAAGTAGCATGATAGGAGCACACACCACAGTACCAATTAAGAAAGAATGAGGAACATGTGTTGACCACGAGCGTGGAAGAGACATCAACCAATCAGGCAAAAGGTCATGAGAGATCACTGCCACATTAACACTAATTATGCGCCACTTCTTAGCCCAACGCCAGCCACCATCTTAGAGCTACTGCCTCAAACAGCCGTAAACATATCTCTACATACCCAAAAGAACTGAAGTCAGCATTCTGTAAAGATACAAGCACACCAATGTTCATAGGAGCACACTTCATAATAGCCAAAGTATGGAACCAGCCTAGGTGTTCATACAGATGAATGGAGGACAATATATACACAATGGAATTTTATTCAGCCATAAGGAAGAACAAAATTATGTCCTTTTGAGGAACATGGATAGAACCAGAGAGCATCATATTAAGCAAATTAATCCAGACTCAAAAAGTGAAGGGTCATATGTTTTTTCTTATATGCAGAAGTTAGAGGGGAAAAAGGAAAAACAGGGGGGCAATCTTATGAAAATAGA
This sequence comes from Sciurus vulgaris, assembly GCF_902686455.1. Classification (NCBI taxonomy): domain Eukaryota; kingdom Metazoa; phylum Chordata; class Mammalia; order Rodentia; family Sciuridae; genus Sciurus; species Sciurus vulgaris. The sequence continues at coordinate 43,831,887 of NC_136471.1, read as the reverse complement.
AGGGAGACTAGTAGGATAGTGGAAGGGGATCCGGGGAGAAGGAGGAGAGGAGGATAAGTGTGAATGCAGTTGACCAAAGTATGTTATGTGCATGAACAAATAAGCCACAATGGAACCTACTATTCTGTGTAATTATTATGCACCAAATAAAAATGGGAAAAGATGCTTTAAACAAAGTTTATAATGAAAAAAGCTCATATAAATTAGAGATTCATCTGAGGAAAACAGAAGAGCTAGATAAGAGAAGGGATATAGGGGAAAAAATTCTGGGACAATATTTACAAAAAATAATTTTTATATTTTGTTCTACATTCACCTTTGAAGGGGACAGTAGTTTAATATAAATGCCCAAGGAGAAAGCTGGGTTACAAAGGTAGCAATGATGATAGATTATCATCCTCATCTCCTTTCAACTCTGTGTTCAGTGACCTTACATTGACAATTTAAAATCTGCCATCATGGGAGAATTTATACTACAGAAATTGGCAAACACCATAAATAAGAGAACTTTTAAATCCAGGGAACTTGTTGGTAGACATTTACCAATTCACTGCCATGAATTTCTTTCCAAGGCATGTTCTCTACCATTAAAAAGGAGATGAAGAATTAATTGAACAACTACTGAATATATTAGCTCATATAGTTCTCCTAATTCCCATGGAACTGAAGAGTATCACATTACGCAAAATAATCCAGACTCAGAAAATAATCACATGTTTTCTCTCATATGCACAAACTAGAAAGAAAAAACGAAAATGGGGTCAATGGCATGAAAATAGAAGATAGACTAGTAGGATAGCCAAAGGGGGTCAGGGAGACGGGGGAGAGGAGATAGATATTATTTGTGAGGTAATATTATTCTACCCATATTGTAGTTGAAGAAATTGAGATTTCAGACCTTAAGACCTTATCAATGTTGCATAGCAAGTAAATGGAAGAATGCAAATTCTGTCTTGGGCCTTAAGCTAAATACAGATCTTGTCTCTCTACTACACCATACTAACTTTCTAGAGGAGAGGGGAGGACGCATTTAATGCCAGGGATAAGCAGCAAGGTAGAACTTTAAAAACACATTTCCTTGATTTTGAGTAAAATAAAAAGTTCATTAAAAGAAAAAGGTTCTTAGCTTTTTGTAGCATATTAGCCTATTGAATGTATGTTTATAAGGGCTAGGAATGTAGCTCAGTGAAAGGCCCTGGGTTCAATCCCCAGCACCACCAAAAATGTATGTTTATATTCTTATCTTAATTATATTTATATATGTAGTCCAACTGTAGCAGACATAGTAACTATGGTTGTTTCCCACATATTCTTTCCTACTTTCCTTCTTCGGGTTCCATTGGAGAACATTTCCCCCTCTCTCTGTGATCCTAGTGAAGCTAGAAATCAGCGCTCTGGCTACCTCCAGTCATAAGTGTTGCCAGGACAATTAGAATCCTCTCCAGGAATTTTGTGTTGAAGGTAGAGTAAAAGAGGTTTTTTTTCCCCCTACTTAGCTTGTTTACCTAAGAAACTTTGAGTCTGGGGCTTAAACGCATCACCAGCTGTTTTAGTCAGCTTTTTTCATTGCTGTGACTAAAGGACCCAACCAAAACAATTGTAAAGGAGGAAAGGTTTATTTGAGGGCTCACAGTTTCAGAGGTCTTAGTCAATGAAGGTAAACTCCATTCTTCAGGATTCCAGGTGAGCCTGAACATCATGGCAGAAGAATGTTACAGAGGGAAGAAGCTCACATCATGATCAGAAAGGAGAGAGAGAGACAGAGAGAGAGAGAGAGAGAGACAGAGACAGAGAGACACAGAGAGAGAGAGAGACTCCACTTGCCACATAAAAATGTGTATACCCAAAGCTACACCCCAATTCCCACCTCCTCCAGCTACACCCTACCACTTCAGTTACCACTCAGTTAATAACATTAGGGATTAATTCACTGATTAGTTTAATGCTATAACCCAATCATTTCTTTTCCAAACCTTCTTGCATTGTCTCACACATTAGCTTCTGGGGGACATCTCACATTCAAACCATAACATCAGCGATCTGCCTGCCTCAACACTATTCTTTTTACATAGTGTTTGAGATGGCCTCCTGCAGTCCCATGTATACTTGATAGACTTTCCAGTTTTGTGAGCACATAAAGTACCTCCATCTTTGTGTGTTTCATTAAGTTAGTCTGAGTTGGGTTTACATCAATTGTGTTCAAAGTTCCAATATTCGCAGTGACTACTTCAGTTCAGTAGTTTCTTCTTTCAATGAATTCTTACAACACTTATTATTTATAACAACTCTGTTCAATTGAAAGATAATTTGAGTCACATGTGCATAATTTAAATTTTGGGGATAGCTACATTTAAAGGGGTAAAAGTGAGGTGAGATAAATTGAATGATATATTTTATTTAGCACAATGTTTTCAAATTATCATTTTAACATTAATTAATATAAAATTCTTAAAATTCTACATGCATTTATTTGTCCTAAGTTTGAAATCTGGTGTGTATTTTATATTTACAACACAGTTTAATTCTAATTACACTTCAGATACTGTTAAAGAAATAATATTCATTAACACTCATTAAAGCACAATAAGGAGGACTTTATTCAGGACCATTGCAGTAGGTATAGGCATCCCAATAATGGTATCCGGCAGTGGGAGAGAGATTGAGTTCCGCTCAGAATAAAGCATGAGCAAGTATGAATTTACAGCCAAAGAGCGGGGTCAGGTGAGTGGCTGGAAAATTACCAAGAGGAAACATCAGGGGTAAAGGAGATTCTGACTAAACCAATCTGACAGGATTCTTGCTGAAGAGAGACTAGGGTAATCAAGACATTACCTGAGAGATGGTGGAGGATGAGGAAATTGATCAGATATCAAGGATGAGGGTTCTTTGCTAAAACTGGATTTTATAAGGAAGTGCACAGAGTCTTAGGAGAAGGTTCAGGATCCAAACCAAAGTTTGTCAAGCAGAGAATCTTTGTCGGTATTCAACAGCCATATGTGACTAGTGGCTATAATATTAAACAACACATATTTATACTGTACATATTGGTACAAAAGGATACATCATCAGTGTAACTATTTGAATGTTTCATGTGTTTATGTCTAATTTTCCCACCTAGCAGACAATCTCCTTGAGGACAGAAATCTCACCTTAAAATTCTGTGACCCTCAAATTTCAGCATGATGCTATGCCAGTAGTAAGTAATGCTATGAGTACGTGATTTCAGTTACTGCTTTCAGTGAGCAGAGGATTATAATTCATACCTTAGTAAAGAAATAATCAGAAGAAAAATATTGCAAGTCGACTGGAGATATGTCAGGTATCTGCATTTGACTGTAGCAAATGTTTCTCAGAGAGCAAACAATCACACACTAGGAGATAAGGTCCAAAGTGATAAGAATGCCTTATGATTCTCAAATGAAAAGTGTTAAATTCCAAGTATAAAATGAGTGCAGGCTTAGTATCCTTTATCCAAAATGCATGGGACCACAAGTATTTCAGATTTTGAAGCTTTTCAGATTTTGTAATATTTTCATAGACCTTACAGCATCATATCAGTGCTCAAAAAGTGGATTTCAGAGTATGTCAGTTTTAGATTTTTGGAATAGAGATGCCAAACCTGTGTCCTTTCCCAGTAACATTCCATCATACAGATGATAATAAAGTGAAAGTCGAGTGATTTCTACTGCTTGGCAACATGTAACCAGTAAATAATTAGTATCTGAGCACATAGAAAGACTTTTTTTGCTCTCCTATAGCCACTGCTTTTTATAAAGGCAGGTGGCAATGAGGTTAGAGGGGTGAAAAAAAGATGTGGGAGATACAGGAATCATGTTACAAGCTTTCCCACAATTATACATTTCTCTCCTCACTCCAACACACAAACATGCCAATATAATATCAGTGTCTTGCTAGAATCCATTGGGAGTCTCATGTGTCTAGAAATTTTACTGGACCGCCCCCCGCCAAACCCAAACACCCACTCAGCTTCCAATGGTTCCTCACATCTGATGATCATTCATTCTCTAATTCATTTAGTTTGAATGTATATGACATGCTGGCCACTATAAGGGATTAAAAGACAAAAGACTCAATCTTTTCTCTCATAAGAGTTCAATTTATTGTGACTGTGGGTGTATAGTAGAAAGGCAATTATGGCAGAGAGGATATACATCATAGAAGGAGTATGTTCAGGCTTGGGGATGTTGCTCAGTGTTGGAAGACTTCTCTAGCTTGTGTGAGGTCCTGGGTTCAATGCTTAGCACCAAAAAACTTACAAAGTGCTACATGGTAGTTAAAAGAATGAAATGTATTTAGCCACTCAGGAGGCTCAGGCAGGAGGATAGAAATTTCAAGGTGAAATCCCCAGCAACTTAGCAAGACCTTCTCTCAAAATAAAGAAGAAAAGAAAAAGGCTGGGAATGTCACTCTGTGGTAAAGTGCCCCTGGGCTTAATCCCTAGTACCCACCAAACAAAATATATTCATGGAATCATGGAAAGATCTCCAAGCATATTGTTTAAGGTGCTGGTTCTTGAAGTATGTTACCTGGACCAGCAGTTTCAGCTCACTTGAAAACATTTTGGAACGTCATTTCTTGAGTCCCACCCCAAACCTAGTACATCAGAAAATCTAAAGGTGGAAACAAGAAATTTGTGATTTAATAAGTTCCTCAGCTGTTTCTGATGCACACTAACATTTGAAAACCACTGGTTTAGAAAGGAAAAGAAAAAGAAGTTACATAATGAAATGTGAAGTATGACTATTTTTATTAAAAACATTCCACATTTTGGGTTGGGGCTGTAGCTCAGTGGCAGAGTGCTTGCCTAGCATGTGTGAGGCACTGGGTTAGATCCTTAGCACCACATAAAAATAAAATAAAGGCATTCTGAACATCTACAACTACAACCGTTTTTAAAATCTACGTTTTTAGTACACATGCACACACACTTGCACACACATGTGCTCACACACATGCACAGAGGAAGCCTGGAACAAAATTCACCAAGCTAATAACAGAGGTTACCTCTAGAGAGGGCATAGGATTGCAGGGAAAGCCAGTAGGCAAGTGCTTTCAAAACACAAAGGAGAGAAATTTTAAATCTTCCCAGGTCAGGTAGCCTTTGAACCTGGCTTTGGGGCTGGCCCAAACCTTGTTTTCCATCCATCCCTATAGCTGTCTCATGTTGAGGACGTGACTCAAATAATTTTATTTTGCCCTTCTAGATGAAGGGGAAACTCCAGAGAAGTTACAGTCTAGTTTTTAAACTAGGGTAAACCATTCACCTTCCCTGCAAACCTCAAGACTCAGCAAAAGTACTAAACTGAGATCCTGAGTGGAAGATTGAAGGGACCTGGAAAGAAAAGGTGACTGCCTTTCCAACACAAAGAAATTGCCTTCCACCTCGTGTTTTAACAGTGATGTTGATCTGAGTAGCATATTAGGGTAGATGAAAAGCATGAAGCACAGATCATTATTGATTTGCCTTGAGCCAGGCTCATTCAAATTCAAGATGGAAAAGCCCTAGAGAGCCATCCATGTCCTTGTCTTCCAGCATCCAGTAACAAACCATTTTGGGAAAAAAGCCATGCCCTTTAGAAGGCCAAGCCTGCATCCCATTGACCTACTCTCTTTTGCAGTCTGTTTTGGATCTTTTTTAGCTGATGAGACTGGTGGGAGGTGACAGAGGAAAAATAACAATAGTAAAATTCACCCAGAGTCCCTAGCATGAACATGGCCTTTTCAAATTATAAAGATAAATAACTCTCTAAGCAGCATTCTGGGGGAGTTTGTTTCCAGTAAAGTGAATCTGCAGAGACAAAAAAAAAAAAAATAGTCACATTAACCTCTGACACGACTTTCCAGGCAAAAGCTTTCATAAGTAAGGGCCAATAATATTATGGCAAGATAAAGCCCTGTAGAATGGGCCATATTGTCCAATATGATAAGAAGGGGACAGTAAAGAAACCAACAGGTTGGGGAGGTATCCCTGTCATGAATGATCACTTTCTAACATCCTGATACTGGGAGGATGGCCTGCTGTGTCCCTGAGATTACTGACTTGATAGGCTGTCAAGGAATGAACAGGCAAAGTTTCTGCTTCATTTTGAAAGAAGGGGGATGGAATATCAACACTTACTGTGCCAGGCAATTTGACTTTAAACCCAGGGGCTGTGGGTCTAAAAGACCCTCTGAGGCTTTTCATATAGCAAGAAGTTTCAGTGTATCGGGGGCAGCGGCACGCACCTGTAACCCCAGTGGCTTGGGAGGCTGAGGCAGGAGGATTGCAAGTTCAAAATCAGCTTCAGCAACTTAGCAAGGCCCTAAGCAACTTAGCAAGACCCTTCCTCAAAATAAAATATAAAAAACAGTCTGTATATGTGCCTCAGTGGTTGAATGACCCTGAGTTCAAACCCTGGTACCAAAAAAAAAAAAAAAAAAAAAAGGCGGGGGGAAAGAAAAAGTAGCAATTGGTTAATAGAGAATAGTAGGACCTGGAGATGGAAGGGATTTCAGTGACAAAAAATTTCTTCTGTTTGGGTTAAGATTTTTGCTGGTTTAAGTATTATGTAAAAGGACCATTTCTCACTACTGGAGCATGTCAAAGCTTGTAGCTGATCTCAGATAACTATTATCACTCAAATTATTTGCCTTGACATAGACATTCTGGAATAACTCCACCTGTTTAGGGGAAGAGTGGTTTTTAACATGCTAAATATTCCAAAAATATTTATTGGATGCCTACTATGTGCATGGCACTAATAAATACAGTAATAAATACAATGAAATATATATATGAAAACATACTCTCAGGGAGGTTACAGGACAATTAGGGAGTAGCAGTGGAGGATGAGTCAAGTTGGCATGCATGAGAAGTTAATACTATGATGCTACAAAAACAATTTGTAATTTAATGTCAAATAAGTGATCCAAACAAAAAGGTTGATAATAGAGAAATCCTTCTTGATTGGACAAGTCAGGAAGTTTGAAATAGAAGGTAGGAAATTAAATGGGGTCATAATAATTAAAAATTTTCTCAGGATTTTTCATGTGTACTTGAAAGGTTGTGAAGTTAAGCCATAAATGGTGGCCACTGGTGATCTAAGACAAAATTATAAAGTAAATAGTTGTTTTTCCTGCCTTCTTATCCTACCTCCATCCCTAGGCAGCATGCTAATACTCATCAGGATGTGTAGGAGGTAAGGATTAGCACCCAAGTTGTTGTCCTCTACTTAGTCTAGGTAACCAGTCCTATGTCACATTTTTCTCAAGTTCTACATTCTCCTTAGAAACTGGTTAGAGCTAAGGTGGAATGATCCATAATGACTTGGTATGACCTATAGAGCTAGACTATACTGCTTAAATTTTCAGAACAACCTGGTGAAATATATTGTATTTTCCTACTTATCAGATGATAACTAAGGCTAGAAGGACAAGGTAACCTGCACAAATTAAATAAAGGTGCTGGGACTTTTGTCCAGGGTCTCACATAATAACATTTCAAAGAGTTATCCAAACTGAAAAACTCTATACACTTGAGGATTTATAATACTCTTTCAAAATTAATGATTCAGGAGGTATGAGTGAAAATGTCAGAGTGGGGAACTCCAAAGGCCTATCCATCCACAAAAAACAGTGAATAAGATAAAAACTATTAGAAATGTCTTTACAGAGTACTAGAAACTAATCAAAGGTTTGTAATAGGAACCAGGCCAGAATTTAATCAAGAAAAAGGTGAATGAATCTTGGAAAAAGAGTTTATTGATATTCATACTCACTAACTGACCATTAAGCTAACTTAACTGAGACTTCAGTTGCCATACACAGCAAAGAATATGGACCTCACCAAATCAGTTCAGGAAAGTGACTAAACAAACAAACAAATAAGAACAGCCACAATGAAAAGCACCAGTAAACTAAGAGAATGAAGGACAAGATGATTTCCAGGGTTACCGTTTCATGATATTAAAAATGTTTAGCTTTGAACAAAAATTACAAGGAACACACAGAAATAAGATAGTATGACCCATACACAGGACAAACAGAAATCAGTAGAAACTGTCCCTATGGATGCCCAAACATTGGAGTTACTAAAAATGACTTAAACCAATTGTCTTGAATATGCACGAAGAGAAATGAAACATAAAAGTCTATTAAATTTTAATTCTATATCTGGCAAAACTATCCTTCAAAAATAAAGGACATCTTTGTCAATGATCAGATGATTATATCTATGTAGATTTGTATTTTTGTATTCCATTGGTCTTCATGTCTATTTTGATGTCAATGCCAGGCTGTTTTTGTTACTACAGTTCTGTAGTATAATTTGAGATCAGGTATTGTGATCCTTCCTGCATCACTCTTTTTGCCCACGATTGCATTGGCTATTCTGGGTCTTTTTATTCTTCTATATGAATTTACAACTGTTTTGTCCAGTTCTGTGAATAACGTCACTGGTATCTTGATGGGGATTGCATTCGATCTGTATATTAATTTTGGTGTATGGTCATTTCAACAATATAAATTCTGTATATCCAAGAACATGGAAGGTCTTTCCATCTTCTAAGATCTTCTTCAATTTCTTTCTTCAATTGTCTATAATTATTTTTAATTTTTCTATTTTATTTGTTCTAATTAGTGTGACAATAGAATGCATTTTTACATTTTGATAGATCATACATAAATACAGTGCAAGTTCTCATTTTTCTGATTATACATATTGGATGATCACATTGGTCATGCAGTAATAATTTTAATTGTGGAGGTCCTTAACCTCCTTGGTTAGATTTATTCCAATGGGTTTTTTTTTTTAATTACTGAGAATGGAATTGTTCCTGACTTCTTTCTCAGAAGATTCATTACTGGAGTATTGCAAAGATATTGATTTTTAAATGTTTTTCTTGTATCTTGCTATTTTGTTGAATTTGTTATCAGTTCAACACGTCTTCTGGTGGAGTGGTTTTTTTTGGGGGGGGGGCAGTTTAAGTATAGGATCGTACCATAAACAAACAGTTTGACCTCCTTTCCTATTTGTATCCTTTTAATTTCCTTCTCTTGCCTGATTGCTCTGGCTAGTTTTTCAAGAACTATATTGAATAGGAGTGGTGAGAGTGAACATCCTTGTCTTTTTCCTCAATTTAGAGGAAATGCTTTCAGTTTTTCTCCATTCAGTATGATAATGACTTTGTGTTTGTCATATACAGCCCTTATGATGTTGAGGCAAGTTCCTTCTATTCTTAATTTTTCAGTATTTTTAATATGAATGGGTATGGAATTTTGTCAAAGGCTTTTTCTGCATCTATTGAGATAATGATGTGATATTTGTCATTAATACTATTATGTGACAAATTACAAAAAAAGGAAAAACAGAGGGCCAATCTTATGAAAATAGAAGGAGACTAGTAGGGTAGTGGAAGGAGGTCAGGGAAAGGAAGGAGAGGAGGATAAGGGTGAATGTAATTGACCAAAATATGTTATGTGCATGAACAAATAAGCTGCAATGGAACCTACTACTCTGTGTAATTACAAATTACATTTGTTGATATGTACATCAGTTTGCATCCCTGGGATAAATCCAACTTGATTAGGAGGTACAATATTCTTAGTGTGTTTTTAAATGAGAAGATAGCCTCTTTAACAAATGATACTGGAAAAACTGGATAACTATATGTAGAAAAATTAAACTAGATCCCTGTCTCTTATCCTACACAGAAATCAACTCAAAGTGGTCCAAAGACCTAGGAATTAGACTAGAAACACTGCAATTGATAGAAGAAAATAGGGCTAATACTCTTATGTATTGGTGCAAGCACCAACTTCTTTAATATGACTCCTAAAACTCAAGAAACAAAACCAAGAATCAGTAAGTGGGATGGCATAAAATTAAAAAGTTTCTGCATAGCAAACAGGAATGTAAAGAGATAGCCTATGGAATGGGAGAGAAATCTTTGCCAGTTACTCTTCTGACAGGGAATTAACATCCAGAATATGTATAAAGAACTCAAAACACTTAATACCAAAAAAGCCAAAAAACTCAGTCAATAAATGGGCTAATGAAGTAAACAGACCTTTATCAAAAGAAGTAATACAAATGGCCAACAAGTACATGAAAAAATGATCAATATTCTTATTAATCAGGGAATGCAAATCAAAACTACACTGAGAGTTCATCTTATCCCAGTTAGAATGGCAATCATCAAGAATACATATAATAGGGCTGGGGAGATAGCTCAGTTGGTAAAGTGCTTGCCTTGCAAGCATAAGGCCGAGGGTTCAATTCCCAGCATCACACACACACAAAAAAATACAAATAATAAATGCTGGCAAAGATGTGGGGATATATCCCTGGTGGGACTGCAAATTAGTACAACCACTTTGAAAAGGAGTATAGAAATTTCAAAAGACTAGGAATGGAACCACCATATGACTCAGCTATCCTACTCCTTGGAATTTATGCAAAAGAAGTAAAATCAGCATACTATAGAAATACATTCCTACCAATGTATATATACATATATATTATATATATGTTATATATAATATATATGTATATATAATATATTATGTTATATATATAATATATATGTATATATAATATATATTATATATAATGGAGTTTTATACAGCCATAAAGAAGAATGAAATTATGGAAAATACTGGTAAATGGATGGAACTGGAACATATCATGCTAAATGAAATAAGCAGACTCAGAATGTCAAGGGATGAATGTTTTCTCTCATAGGTGGAAGCTAGAGAGAGAGAAAAATAAAATAAAAAAGGGGAATCTCACAAAAATAGAAGGGAGACCAACAGAGTAGAGGAAGGGGATCAAAAGGGAGGGAAAGGAGGAAGGAAAGAGAAAGTACCAATGAACAAATTCTACCCAATTATGCTATGTCTGCTATGTCCATGTACAAATGTCACAATCAATCCTGCTTTCATATATATGTGTATATATGTATATATGTATATAGATAATGCAATAATTAAAATAATAATAATAATAGAAGGAAAATCAGTAAAGTGGAGCAAGCAGATTAGGAAGAGGGAGGGGGGACAGAAAGGGAAATTAATGAGAAAGGAGATTGAGCAAATTATGTTATGTGCATATATGAATATGGCATAATTTCCAATATTATGTATAATTATAATGCAGAAATTTAAAAAGACAAAAAGATGCTCACAAAAATAAATAAATAAATAAATAAATGGCAAATTAAGATATTCCCAGATAAATAAAATTTTAGGAATATCATCACTAGTAGGCCCATCTTATAAGATGCCTAATGAAGCCTTTTAGTCTGAAAAGGAAGGGCACTAGACAGTAACTAGTATTCCTATGAGGAAAATTTTTAAAGTAGATAAAGTTATTACAGATGTAAATATTATAGTAAGTATTGCCATATTTTGTCAGTAACTGTTATTTTTTACTGTATGATTTTAAAGACAACTACATAAAGCAATAATTATAAATTGATGCTGATGAGCACATGTATAAAGAATTAACTTTTGAGTATAATAATATGGATGGGAAAGGACAAAGATAAACAAATGCAAAGTTTTTAAACTTTTAGAATTAAGCTGGTATTAATTTGGCTACACATAAAAATGTTAATTGTAATCCCCAGGAAAAATTGCTGAAATTACATAGTATAGAAAGTGAAAGTGGAGTCAAGTTAGCAGACCAGAAAATATTTAATGTAAAGAAGGCAATAATGGAGGAATTTAGGAGCCAAGATGATGCAAGATATGTAGAAAAAAATGCTAAAATAGCAGAGGTAAGGAGGTGAGTCCTTCCTTATCAGTAATTATATTATGTATAAATGGATTAAATTCTCCAATTGAAAGGTAGAACTTAATAGTATGACAGAAAATATGATGTAACTATATGCTGTGTACAAGAGATTCACTACAGAACCAAAGGCATAAATAAGATGAAAGCAAAAGAATGAGAAAAGGTATTCCATGGAAACAGTACCAAAAGAGAGTTAGAGTTACAAGACAAAAATTATTGGCAGGCACAAAGAATGAGATAATGATAAAAGTTCAACTTGTCAAGAAAACATGGCAATTATAAACATTCATACACCTAAAAATAGAGCCCAAAATATGTTAAGCAAAAATAATGACAGAATGCAAAAGAAAAATAGATAGTTTAACAATAATGGTTGGCAACTACAATGCCCATTATCAATAATGAATAGAGCAAATAGAAAAAATATAAACAACTAGGTGAGGTAGCACACACCTGTAATCACAGAAACTTGGGAGACTGAGATAGGAGGATCACAAGTTTGAGGCTGGCCTCCGCAACTTAGTGAGGTCATGAGCAACTCAGCAAGACTGTCACAATATAAAAAATAAAAATGACTGGAAGTGTAGTTCAGTGGTAAACCACCTCTGAGTTCAATCCCCAATATATTATATACAAGAATTCAACAGCGTTTTATATGGGATAGACCTAAATGACATGTAGAACTTTCCACACAACAACAGTAGAATAAACACTCTTCCCAAATGCACATGAAACATTCTCCACAACAGATCATATGTTACTCCATATGACACATATTTTTTAATGTATAAGTGTTTAATTCATATAAAGCATGGTTTATATACCAGAATGTAATAAAATTAGGAACCAATAACAGAAGGAAATCTGAAAAATTAACAAAGGTGTGGAAATTAAACAACACATTCAATGAATCAAAGAAGAAATCACAGGGGAATAAGAAAAAGTTTGAAATGAATGAAGATGAAAATACATTTAAAAACTTGGGGGAAATTTATAGCTATAAATGTCTAACAAAAAAGATCTCAAATCAATAAACTAACTTTTCTCTAAAGGAATAAGAAAAAGAAGAGAAAACAACAATAAAAGCAAAAATAAGGAAGGGAAAAATGTGTAGTGAAATACAGAATAGATAGCTGGGTATGGTGGCCCATGCCTGTAATCTCAGTACCTTGGGAGGCTGAGGCAGGAGGATCACAAGATCAAGGTCAGCCTCAACAATTCAGACCCTCAGCAACTTGAGGAGAACCTGTCTCAAAATAAAAATATATTTTTAGTGCTGTGGATGTGGTTCAGTAGTAAAACACCCCTGGGTTAAACCCCCAGCATCACAAAAAGAAAATAAAGAATAGAAAAATTAAATAGAGACTAGAATAACAATTGAGAAAATCAACAAAAACAAAAGGTACAAAATTGAAAAGATCAACAAAATTGGCAAACTCTCAGCTGGTCTGACCAAGGGGGAAGGAGAATTCAAACCAGTGAAATCAAATATGAAAGTGGGGAGCAACTGAACTTACAGATATGAAAAAAAAAACTATAAGAGTAAGCTTAGGGCCAGATAATTTTACTGGTAAATTCAGTAAAATATTTAAAATTAGAATTGAAATTGTTCCTTTTTAAATTTTTCCAAAAAATAGAGAAGGAAGGAATACTTCCTAACTCATTCTATGGTCAGTATTTCTCTGATAACAAAGCCAAAGATATCACAAGAAAACTAAAGACCAGGATTGCTTATGAGAACATTTCCAATAATTAAAAAATGCTAGTAAACCAAATCTAGCAACATATCAAAAGAATTCTACTATATGAGCAAGTGAGTTTTATCTCAAAAATACAAGAGCAGTTCAACATCAAAAAACAAAAACAAAAACAAAACAATATAAATACACCATAGTAAAGAAGTAAGCGCAAAAGCACACTACCATCTCAATAAAGATATACAAGCATTTGACAAATATCATACCCTTTTATAATTTAAAAAGTCTACAAACTAGGAAGAGAAGGGAATTTCCTCAACACGATAAAGGGCATCTATTCAAAATCCAAAGCTCATGTTATTGGCATCAGATCTGCTGCCGCCATTATTCTCCTTCCTCCACACCTCTTTGCAACCCAGATTGTTAGCCCCCGAACTTCCTAGCCAGTCATTGGTCCAGATTGTCAGCCTGCAAACCTCCTCACCAGCCATTGGTCCATTGTTATTAGGCCACGAAATTTGACTACTTAAGAATAGCTCCACCGCCATTCTTTCTATTTCTCTCCCTTGCTCTCGCTCTTGAGTGCACTCTCTCGCTCTTTCACTCTTTCTTTCTCTGTTTTCTCTCCCCTTCTCTCTCTCTCTCTCTCTCCCCTTCTCTCTCTCTCTCTCTCTCTCTCTCCCCTTCTCTCTCTCTCTCTCTCTCTCTCTCTCCCCTTCTCTCTCTCTCTCTCTCTCTCTCTCTCTCTCTCTCTCTCTCTCTCCTCTGTCCGTCTGTTAAATAAAATCTCTAGAAAATCTCTGGAGTGGTTTCTGGGTGCGTTCACATGGGACATCAGCAAAATGGCAAAATAGGAAGTTCCAGCCCTCAACTCCCACAAAAAACATTGATTTAACCATGGTATACACAATATACCTACATGAGAGATCAGAATCTAGTTAGGGAGTTATAGTATCAAAGACAATTATGAAACTATGTACATTCACTCTGAAATGAGTGAGGAGCAATTGTGTCAGTACCTCCCTCAGGACAGAACAACTCAGCACCAAGAGAGATCACCTCAGCCCCAGGAGAGCTCACCTCAGCCCATAACTTCTCCCTCAGGGAAAGATAGAGCAGAGTGGGCATGAATATCCCTGTCTTTCAGGGTGCTACCTGAGGGACCTGTTTCAGTCCTGCCTCATCCAAAGAGCTGAGGGGACTGGCATAGTTTAAATGCCTGGGGCAGCTGAGGACAAAGGAAAGGGAAACATTGCTTATTGCAGCTAGCATTGCTCTGCAAGATTGCAAGAAGGAATACAACTATTGTGATTTTTATTATGATTTATTTTTAACTTGGTCTTAAGATCATCTTTCCAAGATGGCCACTTCTAGGAGAGCCCTGACTAGGAGGAAGTTAGGTTCAAGTATATCAGGTGAGATACAATGAGGAGCAGATGACTAAAATCATACAAAGTGCTTTTTTCTGATGGCAATGGAATGGGAGAAGAAATCACTAAAAGAAGGAAAATTTGAAAAATCACAAACAGGTGATAATTAAACAACACACTCTTAAACAACCAATTGGTCAAAGAAAAAGATTAAAAGAGAAATCAGAAAATATCTTTAGATAAATGAAAATGATAATAAAACTTGCCAAAAATCTATGGGATGCCACATGTATTAGATAGCTTTTCATCAATACAATGAAATACCAGAGGCAGCTAACTTCATAAAGGAAAGAGATACACTTAGCTCATACTTTTGGAGGTTGAAAGTTCAAAAGAGCACAGCTCCAGGTCTGGCAAAAACTGCAAGATGGATGGCAGGAGTTCTTACAGGGGATGGATTAAAGGGTAAGATAAGAAGCAGAGAGAGGGGCCAAACTTATTCCTTATAAAACAACTTTCTCATCAGAACTCAAGGTTCACATGAGAAATACCATAATCCTTTCTGAGGGCAGGGCCCCTAATGGCCAAAACTTCTCTCACTAGGCCCTACTTCTTAAAGGTTCCATGGAACATCCTAAATACTGTGACCCTGGGCACCAAGCCTCCAATCACATGTACTTTTGGGGGACAACTAAACCATATCCCAACCATATCACAGCAGAAGTAGTACCAGGGAAGTTTATAGTAATGAATTCCTACACTTTAAAAAGAAGAATGTTCACAAATAAACAACTTAAACTTACAGCACAAAGAACTAGGAAAATAAGAACAAATTAAACTCAAATGTAGCAGAAGGAGGAAAATAATAAAGATTAGCTCAGAAATAAACAAAATGAAAAGTAGAAAAAAATAACAAATCTAACAGTTGGCTTCTTTAAAGAACTTTTAATAATAACTTTATTTTATTCATTTATTTTTATGGTACTGAGGATCAAATCCAGTGGCTCACACGTGCTAGGCAAGAGCTCTACCACTGAGCTACAAAACCAACCTGAGAGTTGGCTTTTTGAAGAACAGTAAAATTGACAAAACTTTAGCTAGATTAATGAAAAAGAAGACTCAAATAAATAAAACCAGAAATGAAAAAGAAGAGGTTGCAATATTGTGTTGTACACTTAAAATTTTTAAAATGGTAGGTCTCATGTTATATGCTCTTTCCACAAATAAAGGAACATTTAAAGATGGTGAAAGTTTATTATCATGATGGCAATGATGATTTCATGAATGCATGCCTATGTTCAAATTCTTCAAATAGTGTACATTAAATCTGTGTAGGTTTGCAAATCAATTATATTTTACTACTACTGTTCAAAAACACCAAAACTAACATCATACATAATGGTCATCCAAACTAAAAGGGAAGAAATGAACCTGTTTTCTGATTACACGATTTTATAAAGAAAACTCTAAAGGATCCATACACCAAAAACAAAAAATTAGAGCTAATAAATGAATTCACAAAAGTCTCAGAATACAAGATTAACATCCAAAAATAAGTTATATTTTTATATGACAGAAACAAAAATTCCAAAAAGTAAGTTGAGAAAACAATTTCATTTGTAAAAGCATCAAAAAGAATAACAGAAATAAATTCAATCAAGGAGCTGCAAGACTTGTAAAATGAAATCTTCAAATATTTTTGCTATGGTTTGGATATGATTTGCTTGTGTCCCTCAAGGGTTCTGTGCTTGGAGCTTGGTCCCCAATGTAGTATTAAGAGGTGGTAGAATTTTTAAAAGGTAGGGTCTAGTGTCAGGTGATTAGGTCATTGGAGGTGCTATCCTCAGAAAGGAATAATGTAGTTCTCATGAGACTCCAGTTATTTTCTGTAAAAGTGGGTAGTTATAAAAAGAGCAATACTGGCCACTGAATACCTCTGACTTCCTGACTTACCAAGTGATCCCTGCTCCACACCTTCCTATCATTGTGATGCCATTTGCCATGAGGCCCCTGCCAAAGGTTGAACAGATGGAGATACTCAATCTTGGTTATTCACCTTCCAAAACTGTGAACTAAATCAACCATTTTTCTTTATAAGCTACCTAGTCTCAGGTATATTTTAATAGTCACAGAAAACAGACTAAGACAACTGGTAAGATTACAGTACTACCCAAATGAGTTCAATGCAATTGCTGTAAAAATTCCAACTGCCTCTGCATACATGGATAAGCTAATCCTAAAATTCATATTTAATGGCAAGAAACTCTGAATAGCTAAAACAATCTTGAAAACGAGGAGCAAAGCTGGAAGATTTACCCTAACATATTTCAAAACAGTACAAAGCTACTGTAATGAACAGACTATGGTATCCTTATGCACTGGCATAGGATAGCCTTGTAGATCATTGGAATAGAATTGAGAGTCAAGAAATGAACCCTAAACCCATGTATCTCTGGTCAAATGATATACAAGACCCTTTAAGAGGGGAAAAAAAGAGTCCTTTTGACCAATGATTCCAGGACAACTGGATATTCACATGAAAAAGAATGGGGCTAGACCCTTGCCACACTTAATATTTATTAGTTAAAATTCTCCAGGGAAATGGAAACAACAGATGTATAAATGTATATATAGAAAGAGATTTACTACAAGGAGTTGACCCACACAATGATGGAGACAAACAAATCTCAAGATCTATGAGGTGAGTAAGCAATCTGGAGAACAAAGAGAGCTGATTGTGCAGTTCTGAAAGTCTGAGAACCAGGAGACTCATTGGTATAGGTCTGTTCTGAAGACTGACAGTTTTTAGATGCAGGAAGAGCCATTATTTCCATTTGAAATTAAAGGCACGTAAAAACTCATGTCCCAACTCAAAGGGGGTCAGTATTTTTTAATACTATGCAGGACTTAAACTGGGTGAGATTCACTCACATTAGAGAGGGCAACCTGCTTTGCTCAGTCTACTGATCTGAATGTTAGTCTCATCCAAAAACACCCTCATATAAACTCCCAGAACAATGTTTAACCAAATATTTGAGCACCCTGTAGCCCAATCTAGTTGACTCATAAGATTGACTATCATGCTGTATAAAAAGTGAAATTAAAATGAATCACTAAGTAAATGCAAAAGCTAAAACTACACAACTCTTAGAAGAAAACATAAGGGCAAATATTTGTGGCCTTGGATTTGGCAATAGATTCTTTAATATGACACCAAAAGCACAAACAACAAAAGAAAAAGATAGATTAATGGGACTTCATTGAAATTAAAACTTTGGGGGCATCACAGAACATTACTAAGGAATTTAAAAGAAAACTCACAGAGTATAAAAGTATTTGCAAATCATATATCTGCTAAGGGTCTAGTATCTATAATACATAAAAGGACAATTTGAAATATAAAAAAATAAGAAAATGAGCAAAAGATTGGAGTAGACATTGGAAGATATACCAATGACCAACAAGCACATAATGTCATTAGTCATTAGGGAAATGCAGAGCAAAAGTACAATGAGATACCATTTCCTGGATACACCACCTAGGATAGATATAGTTTAACCCATTTTGTCCCTCTGTTCCAGATGTGGAACACCTATTAAAATGTAAATATAGTATATGATGTATAATATAATTATATAATTTATAGTATAATTATATTCTTCTTATATAATTTAATTATATTCTTATAATCTTATATTCTTATATAATTAATAATTATATAAGAATATAATTATATTATAAACATTTTAATATAACATTATTGATTAATATAAATTAATAGAATAATAGATATACATTCTGTGCTATACTTTCAAACCCATTTTAATTCACCTGCATTATTTTGTTGGAATATTCACAGAATTGAAAACTTGGGACTTAAAAGGTTTAAGAAAATGAAATTAAGTGTAAGCAAGGATGTGAAGAAAAATAAACCTTCATACATTGCTGGTGGGTATAGAAAATGGTACATTCACTATAGAAAACAACTGAAGAATTCCTCAAAAAGTTAACCGTATGGTTAACAGATGACTTAGCAATTCCACTCTTAAGTATATATTCCAGAGAAATGAAAACATGTCTGCACAAAATTTGTGCATAACTGCTTACAGAGGCATTACTTTATTATCCCCAAAATGGAAGCAACCCAAACATACATCAGTAAATTGATAGATTTAAAATGTCCATGTAATGGAATATTATTTAGCCACAAAAAGGAATGAAATATTGATATATGCTACAACATTGCTGAACCTCTAAATCATTATAGTAAATGAAAGAAGCTGAATACAAAAAGGTCATATTTCCATTCATATAAAATGTCCAGAAGAGAGGCAAATCCATAGAGAGAGAAAGTAGATTGGAGATTGTCAGGGTTTGGGGGAAAGGGGAAAAGGGAATAACTGCTTAGTTGCGTGGTTTTCTTTTGGAGGTGGTCAAAATATTCTAGAATTATTTCTGGTGGTGGCACAACATTGTGAATATACTTGATGCTACTGAATTGTACACTTTAGTATGAATATAGTGGAGAATTTTATGTAATATGAATTTTACCTCAGTAAAAATGTAAAGATTCAGATAATTATTATAGTCAAGATGGTAGACTTTCTAGGGAAGGATAACTTAACAAGTTATAAAGAGGGTGAATCATGAACCCCAAGGTTTGTCAATAATCCAGGCCAAATCTGGCCAGTGGCCTGTTTTCATAAGGCATATGTGCTAAGAATGGTCTGTATATTTTTTAGGTGGTTATACACAACAGGAACAAATAGGACTATGTGAAAAAGACTTTCTGAGGACAACATGGCCTAAATTATTTACTATCTGACCCTTTACAGAAAGAAAGATTTTTCTCACTTATCTATGATGCTGATGAACAATAAGCCCTTGCTTTTATAGAAAGCATTTAAATTCGTCAGGCATATCCATTTTTCTTTCACATGACTTTTAAAACAACCTTGGGAGGTAGATGAGGTATTATTTCTCTTGATTGGCAAGGGGGGGGGACAGAAGCTTAGAGAGGTTAAGACACTTCTATCCTTGCTCTGTCACTTGGTAGAACTCAGATGATCTGAATGTTAATCCATGTTTTACTCCTGCATCCCACTGCCTCTCTGGACACTTTGGAAGAACACTAAAGGCTCTGTGAAAATGTAATATGATTTCGACTTAACACACCAACTCAAGGTTGAGAAAAGGGCCAAGAGAACCTTGGCTAACTGTCACTGGCATCTCTCTTTCAGCTTTCTACCTTCTCTGGCAATGGTCATATATTTTTTTCTAAATGAAATGCCACCCATATTGAAGGGCTCAGCAACTGTCAGGCCGAAATCTTTCAAGTGCCATAGAGTTGGACAGTTAGCTATATTTCAAGCACATCAGGTCAAACAATATAATAAAAATTGACTTGTTTGTGATATGTCCCTCTGTAGGAGCTGTGACATTCACTCCTTGCCCTAATATTCTGCATCCAACCTGCAGCTTCTGCTGTCTCCCAGATAGCTTATCATCCACTTGCTATTATGTCTTCCCACCAATTTGCCAGGTGTCATATTTCCTAGCCTGAAGGAGCTCTGCAGTATGTGTGTTGCAGGGAGGGGATAGGTTGCAATTGATACAGGCTGTTTCTTAAAAGCCCTTCATTCTGGCCTTCGGTGCATAGAAAAAACCTGGCCAATCAGCAACTTCAAAGATGGGCTCCTCACGTTTAGGCTGTTGTTCTCTCCCTCCACCCTTCATCCCACATGTGCCTGGTTCAGCACAATTCCATGCACTGCTCATACCCAAAGTATAATCTTCTCTGGTCAATTTTGGATGATGGTCTCATAAAGAGGAGAAGGAGCACTGTGTGCACCATTGGTTCAGGTGCTCAAGGGCTATGAAATAAATGGCTTCCCCTACTGGAGTCACTGTGATAGAATTGTGGGGGATTTATAATTATATCCTTCCATACAATTCAGTTAATTAATCAGCCCTTCCCACACACTGCCATTAGGTTCCTCTCACTAGGTAGGCCATTTTATGCACAGCATGTAGCTCCTACATTCAGTTCTCTTCCTGCCCTCTACTTGAGGCTCCTTTTTCACTCAGGGGCCAGCAGAACCACTCCCCATGTGCTCATTTTAAAAATTTCAGGTCTTTCCTTTCTTTAAATCCCGGAGATAGATGCCAGATTGCTGGTTAAGGTCCTTGTGGTTTGAATTGAATCTGCGTGTCCAAACTCCCCTGATTTTTAAGAAGCAACTTTCGTTCTCCCACCTAACATTTCAATTGTAAACATGGCCTGGAAGCTAGCTTAATTTTGTGCACCTGTTAGGGAAAATAATTTAAAGCCATTTCTTCACTTTCACCACTAGAACCTGATTCCCTTGCCTTTTGAACCCTGGATTTGAAGTGTCCTTAGAGGACAAATGATATCAATAGTCCCCTTCTTCTACCCAGGCAGCCTAATGCCTTAAACTGTTTTTTCTTCTTTTACATGCAAAGACCTTGTCTTATCATTATGACTAGTGCTTCTGAAAGCCCATTACCTTAGGTTCCTGATCTCTCTCTGGGCTCAACTTCCATGTTTACAGTTTTGAAGCTATGAGTCCTAGGTTTCCTCCTTCATCCAATGCTCCCTGTGTCTATAGAGGGTTTGGGATTCAAATGGACTCCCTTCCTCTGCCATCTCAAAATTCTCCCTACTTGTCAATGTTGTTAAGTCTGGCTTAGACTCCCACAAAAGACACTTTTCCTGGTTTACTCTAAGCAAAAAGGATAACTCCTGACATAGTGTTCTAGGGGGACTCCATTGTCATATGTTGCCTAAGATTTATTTAAGAGAAATTCCATGCACAGAACTCATGCATAGGTTATGTTATGGTGGAACTGTAATTGCCCATATATGACTACAAATCCTGCACCTGGCAGAGAACTGACAATGAGACCAGGTTGTTATGTGGTTTTACTGCACAGATTTATCAAGAGGGGAAAGTAGAGCTGGGTGAGGTGGCACACACCTGTGATCCCAGCAGCTAGGGAGGCTGAGGCAGGAGGATGGTTAGTGAGGCCCTAAGCAACTTAGTGAGACCCTGTCCCCAAACCAAATATAAAAAGGGCTGGGGATGTGGCTCAGTGGTTATGTGCCTCTGGGTTCAAACCCTGACACCAACAAAACAAAACAAAACAAAACAAAATAAAAACCAGGGGAAAGTAGATGCGCTGTGCAAAACTTTCTGCTTATCCCTTTTCTCTTTCCAAATCCTGATTCTTGGGAAGTTTAGGTGGAGTTTTCAGCACACATTATTGACCACTAGAAGCATGCTGAAAGTTAATTGTACCTTAAATATGAAAACCTATTCTAGGCCATTTGTGGACTACCCCTCTTCCCTCCTCATCTTTTAAGTATCTAGCTGGGATGGGTCCTGCATTCTTTAAAGGTTTCTTTCTAAAGGGGCATGGTTCCCATGACCTGCCCTCTCCATCTGTAAACATTCTGGAGGATGTATTGAAGGTTTTAGTTGGTTTTTTTATTCCCCTATGTATCAGAGTGTCTTTAAATTGAGTCCTGCCAGAGTAGCAGAAATCAGCAATAGTTTTCAGTTTTGTGCTACTGATGGGAATATTGGTTTCTATGTACAATTATCCTGTAAACAGGCTGGTGATCCTTAAAAATGTAAATTAAAACAACATTCTTCTACTGAAAACCCTCCAGTGGCTTCTCATTGTAATTTGAAGAAAACCCAAGCAACTTTCTATGACTTATATACAGCCCTACATGATCTGCCCTCTGCCCACATTTCTGATCTCATCTTGCACTGTGCCCCTTAGCATTCACAAATTCTCCAAACCCAAAGAACTTTGTGCTCTTATAATCATAATATCATTTCTAGGGCTGGGGTTGCGGCTCAGTGGTAGAGTGCTTGCCTAGCATGTGTAGGGTACTGGGTTTGATCCTCAGCACCACATAAGAAAATACAGGTATTTTATCTATCTACAACTAAAAAAATTTTAAACTAATTAAAATTTTTTTTAATTTAAAAACATTTCTACCTCAGGGACTTTGCAACTGCCCTGCACCTGTTCCTTTTGCTTGGTATATTTTTTCACCAGATCCTTGCACATTTGGCTCCTTATATAGATATCAGATCAAATTTCACTCTTTTAAAAAAGGTTTTCTCTGACTACCCAATCTGTTATGGTTTAGATATGAAGTGTCCCCCAAAAGCTCATGTGTGAGAAAATGCAGGAAAGTTTAGAGATGAAAGGGTTTGATTATGAGAGTCTTAAACTAATCAGTGCATTAATCCCCTGATAGGGATTAACTGAATGGTAACTGTAGGCAGGTAGGGTGTGGCTGGAGAAGGTGGGGCCTTGGGGGTTTGTCCCTGAAGAATGGAGCACCATCTCTACTACCTGACCATCTTGTGAGCTGCTTTCCTCTGCCACACTCTTCCACCAGGTTCAGTCTCACCTCAAGCTCCAAGGAATAAAGCCATCTCTCTATGGACTGAGACCTCTAAAACTGTGAGCCCTCAGATAAACATTTTCTCCTCTAAAATTGATCTTGTCAGGTCTTCGGTCACAGCAGCAAAAAGCTGACTAAAACAAAATCCAAAATCTAAACCTTTTGTTTCCAAGTCATTTACTTTTATGTCAACCTGTTTTATTTTCCTCAAAATAGTTACCACAGTATAGGAATTATTTTAATGGTCTCTGTGCTTATTGTCTGTCTCTTTCTGTCTAAAACATAAGCTCCAAGAAAGAAGAAGTCTTATGTGTATTGTGTGCTGCTGTGTCCTGAATCCTGGGTACATAGTAGGTACTCAACAAATATTGAATGAATGGGATGATAGCATATGACATAAGTTCTTAACTCACTGTCAAATTAGCTAAATGACTCATGATGATTTGTTGTCATATAATTTTCAAGACTACAGGTTTCAAAATATAACAGTTCCTGGATGTTTGGCTGTAGGACTTTGGATAATTCATTTATTCAAGTATTTCCCGAGGGTCAGGTGCTATGCTAAGGGTTGGGAATTGGGAATATATATATATATATATATATATATATATATATATATATATATATATATAGTCTCTGCCCTCAAAAATCCATAGTCTACTGGGGAAAATAGATAAATTATTGTAATGCAGCGATAGAAGTTTGAATAAGGTGTTGTGGTAGCACTGAGGGGAAATGAACCATCTCTTTGGCATTGGCTTAGAGATGGAGATGATTTAAGGAAAGAGTCTTAGAGGAAGTGATGTTTGAGTTTGGACTTGAAGAATAAATCAGTTCATTGAGAAATGGGGAAAACAATATGCCCTAGTATTGTAGACTCTGGAAAAGATGGAAAGCATGGGCTATTCTAGGTATGGCCAGCTAAAGGTATGCTGGAACACAAGATAACTGTGGAAGATGAAGCCAGAAAAGAAGCTGTGGAAGATGAAGCTATTGAGTTGAAAGTAGTTTGCATCTCAGCAGCAAAGGAACAGCAATATGATGATCCCTAGAAAATACTTTACTCCCTCCCACAAAATAAAGTTGCCATAGCATTAAACTAGTAATATCCATATGCAAGGGATATGATTAGATATTTATGAAAATTAGCAAAGAAATTGTTTGTAAATATGTGACTGGAAATTTTGAGAACCCCCAAAACTCTACTCAAGGTGATCTAGGACAAATCATAAGGAGCAGAACTGAAATGCAATTGTAATTTTGTAAGTGGAAACCAAATTAATTGTATTATACACTGATTGGAGTGAATAGAAAGTAGTTGGCCAGCACATGCAAAAAAAAAAAAAAAAAAAAATTAAATGAAGTTACCAGCCAAGCTCCATCCAATAGAATGATCTTGGCTAAGTGAACTCAACATTATGAGTTCCTTGGCAAGGCTTGCCCTATAGTTGATGAGAGTGCTTCAAGTTTTCTAAGCTGAGACATTCTTAAGATCAACTAACTTCCCTTGTTCTGATTTTTTGCTCATCAAGCAATCTTTAGATAATTTATTTGGCTCCCCACACAACTTGCCTACAAGGAAAGAATGCACTGATCTGCCTACTCAAGCATTTTGGGCTGCTTAACAATTGCATTTCTCATTGTAAATTAATAAATTGGCATCCTGGCATATACATATATATTTTCAGAGTGCCCATATATATCTGAGGGATAGACAGATATAAATACATAACTCTAATATAAAAACAAAACTCTATATATCAAATAGGCATATGAACCTGCTTAAATTACTTTGTCTTATTGAATTTACTCAGTCCAAAGTCTGTTCTTTAGCCTTGCAGCTCAGAAAGTCAGTTTTGTTACTATACTGAGAGTCCGGCTCTCTTCTGCAAGATCTTCAGGAGTAGCCAACTGACATTCCCCAGGTGACAGGTCTCTGTATTGCTGTGTCCTGAACTCCAAAGTTTACTAAGTGAATAGCATTCATTTTTCTGTGTTTGTTTTCCAATATGCCATCCACTATTGAGGAATTCAATTTGAGAGAAAATAAATATTTCTTTAAAAATGTGTGTGAACAGAAAATATACTTGTTTCCTTTCTCTCCCTCTCCTCTCTCCCTCTCACTGCCCTTTATCCCTCTCTCTTGCTCTCACTCCCCCCAACTCTTTCATTCCCAAAAGCAAACTCTCAGAAAAGGATTTGGACACAGTGGTTTAATTTGGGAGGTGATCTCAGAAAGCACAAGAAGGAAATGGGGAAGATGAGAACTGCTGAAATTATAGGCTTGAGCCACTGCACCTGGCACAGGGTGCATTCTTATATACTATTTTGTTTCTTTATTACATATAGATAGCCAAGCACAGTGGCACATGCCTGTAATCCCAGCAACTTGGGAGGCTGAGGCAGGAAGACTGCAAGTTCAAAGACAGCCTCAGCAACTTAATGAAGCCCTAAGAAACTTAGACACCGTCTCAAAATTAAAAAGAAAAAAAAAGGGCTGGAGATGTAGCTCAGCAGTTAAGTGCCCCTGTGTTAAATCCTCAGTACCAAAAAAATGGGAGGTTAATAATGAGGATGTTAATGAGCAGGTTACCCTGTGGGCAACTGTGATCCCACCCTTTCAAGGACTCTGAGAAACGATAGAACAGTCATAATCCTCCCACTTGAAGATGGAGAGTCATTAGTATTTATCCATGAACTTCCATTTCCCTTTGGTTGAAGGTTAGTTAGCCCAAGTGGTCTTGACTGTCCTTCACTTGCAGGTTACACATGGTTGTAGGAAAGCAAGCTTCCACTGTGCCTGAAAAAGCCCTGAGGCTGAGAAGAAAGATTAGTCACTTGAGATGGGAGATTATGGGGATGCTGGAAACAGCAACAACAGGTGAAAACAGTGGACTAGGACACTATGGGATAGGGCATCTGCAGCATTTGGTACTTTATTGGAGACTAATATGATTGACCTTGAGATTTAATAAACAAATCAGTAAAGGACAAGAATTGCCAAATTGTACACAAGAAATAAAAATGGCCAACAATTATATTTTTAAATACAAGCTTGGCAATAATCAATAAACTATAAAGAAAGTGAGATTACTATCATTTTGTCTATCAAATTAGCAATGGCCCCTTTTTAATTAATAAAAATCCATGTATTGACGGGGGTACACTCTCATTAACTGCAGATGGGATTGTCAATCGGCACAATGGTTCTGAGAAGCAATTTTTCAATATAGCAATCCATAAGTCATGTTTTAAAATGTTCAGTAACATTGAAAATGCTCATGTTATTAAGTTTAAAAAGCATAATACAAGACTATATTCAGCATGATTCCGATTTTTTTCAATTCAGAAATGATATAGATTGTGAGACATTGGTCTATTAATAGCTTTTGGAGAAAGAAACACTACATTTAATATGCCCAAGTTTTATTCTGCAGATGAATATATATATATATATATGTGTGTATATATATATATATATATATATATCTCCATATAATCATATGCCACTTCTTCAATAGCAGCACCAAAAGTGGAGTCTAAGCTTTCTTTAGATTTCAGAGTTGAAAACTCTTCAGAATTACTTTTGGCCATTGGTAGTGATGCAGCATACTGAGGTGACATGTGGCTGCTTTTCATAACCCTGGATTTTGATGATGTAACAAAATCATATTGAAGCATGTAGAAGAATCTCAGGGGATCATCTGTATTTCCCATTTGGTTAAATTTGTGCTTTTGTTGTTTTTCTTGTCTTGTTTATCATTTTGATTATATTAGCCAGAAATCAATCAGTTGCACTTGAAAGTCACCCAGAAGCTTTTGATAGATAGTCAGTGCCCAAGTGATAGCCCCTCACAATATATGAAATGGCCACACCAACCTTTCCTATCTTTGAAATTTTTATGATCTATTCTAGCAGATTTGGCAATTTCTACTGCCTTTAATTGCATTGTCTAGCGTGTGACAGGCAATCTTCTGCAGACAAAATAATTTTTCATTTCAATGATGCATCATAGTATAATTTTTAGAAGACATTTTAAGTAACAATTAGGGAGAAAGTCAAATTTAAGTTAAAAATTTAACTATGAGTGGTCCTACCAATGCAATTGAAGTGACAATCAGATATACAAATATCCTCTCACTATAGCTAAGCCTGCACACACATAAGCAATGACAACAATATCACAATAGATTTTTCTGCCTGATAATTTGCAAGTCACTTTTGACATCCATTATAAGATGCATCCTGATTTCATAAATGAAGAATATTCATGTTAGAATGCAGGAAACTGGTATGAAATAGACACATATGTATATACAAACACACCTACACACACAGAAGACAAAAATAAAATATACCACAAGCATAAAGTCCTTAGCTCTGGGAGTTGAAATTGCAGACTGCCTATAGTTTGGTCTATCTTCAGTTCTTCAATGTCTACAAAAAGGCTATATGACTGTTAAATTGGGAAAATTAATAAAATTTTAAAAGGACTTGGTTCAGTTACCTTTTTTGTTGCTATATCCTAAAGACCTCACAAGAACAAGTTATAGAAAAAAAGTTTAGTTTGGCTCATGGTTTCAGAGGTTCAGTCTATGGTTGACCAACTCCATAGCTCTGGGCCTAAAGTGAGGCAGAATATCATGGTGGAAGGGTATGGCAGAGGAAAGTAGCTCAGGATATGGCGACTTGAAGCAGAGAAAGAGCTCCACTCATCAGGAACAAAATACAAACCCCAAAGTCATTCTCCCAGTGATGAACCTCTTCCAGACACACCCTACCTGCCCAGTTACCACCCATTTAATCCATATCCATGGACTAATTCACTGATTAGGTTACAACACTTGTAATCCAACCATTTTACCCCTGAACATATGAGGTGAACACCTCATATCCAAACCATAATAGGACTGATCTTTGTACTTCAAAGGCTGTTACTCCCCATTGGTTAAAAAGAATTTGTAATAAAAAA
The DNA here is from genome assembly GCF_902686455.1 of Sciurus vulgaris. Classification (NCBI taxonomy): domain Eukaryota; kingdom Metazoa; phylum Chordata; class Mammalia; order Rodentia; family Sciuridae; genus Sciurus; species Sciurus vulgaris. Next base: position 43,803,607 of record NC_136471.1, on the reverse strand, counting down.
CAAGCTTGAATGTGAATCAGCTGGATACTTAGAGGAACACAGTAGCCATGGTATCTTCCAGTCCTATAGAACAAATAACCAAATACTATCAACTCAGAGAATACTTAAAGGAGAAGAAACAAATCAGAAAATCTGAGAGTATGTTTGTCATTACAGTACAGTTTTTGATTTGTCACATAATTTTGACAAGTCACTTATCTCTCATACTTGTTTTCTTGCTTATAAATGGGGAGAATATCTTCTAACCTTCCTTTCTCTGATAATGGCAGGAATGGGGTTACAAACATAAATAAAAACATGGATCATTTACTTCATAATTTTGATTGTGTCCCCATAAACAAAGTAAATATCTTAGGAGGATCTCACCAGAAAGTTTCCTCAGGGTGTGAATGTGTGAATGTGTGCGTGTGTGTGTGTGTGTGTGTGTGTGTGTGTGTGTGTGTGCACGCGCGCATGCGCGCACACACAAGAAGGGAAGGAGATGGTGAGCAGAGAACCACAGGGCTGACAGTCTGTTTTGGAGGCTTGAGGGAAATGTGAGGGCTTGGGTAATTTCTGTCAATGGGCCCAAGCAAATGAATTCTATATTGGTAGCCCTTAGGGACATTATCCAACTGAGAGAACTTAATTTCATTAATTAACATGGCCCAAATCATCCTTTACCTGTTGATGGGGAAAAGGGCTTGGAGAATTTGCTCTATGGTGCACACTCCTGCTAAGTCGTACTCCCAGGCCTGACTTCCAAAGCAGAGGATGACGGGGGACTGGGTTGCCAACAAGGAGCTGTGACTACAAGGAATGGAGTTGCAGTGCAATGTGATCTGATGGGAAGTAGCCATGGAGCCCTCAGGAAATACGTGTTGCAGGATTAATTCACTTAATCTTGCCAACAGCCAGAGGTTGTACACAGTGGGATTTGGAGGGGCCTGGACCACTTGGTTTATGCATAGTACAGTATAAACTCTCAAAAAGTAGTTGCCAAGTTGGGTGTGGTGGTGCATGCCTGTAATCCCAGCAACTTGGGAGGCTGAGACAGGAGGACTGCAAGTTCAAAGCCAGCCTCAGCAACTTAGTGAGGCCCTAAGAAACTTAGCCATAATACCCTGTCTCTAAATAAAATATTTAAAAAAGGACTGGGGATGTGGCACAGGAGTTGTGTCCCTGGGTGATTTAGTCTCCAGTATCAAAAAAAAAAAAAAAAAAAAAAAAAGCAGGTGCTGCTATTATTCTCATCACCATCATCATAAATGCCACCACAGAAAGGGCCTACTAATCAATACCTCTTTCAGGTCTCTGCACTGTCCAGTTTTGGGACCTTAAATCACTTCTTTGTGGTACAGCAGTAAAGATTATTAAGTCATAGATGTTTTCTGAGAGATGAGTTGTCTCAAGCCTTTCTCATCTATCAATAACTTCCCAGTGTGAAGGCACTGGACAGATTGGATGGTGGGGTCCATAGAATATGTGACTTAAGGAAATGAGGTTGCTGGGGTACTGGGCCTCACAAAAATGTCACCTCAAACAAGACGAACCTGTAGTGCAGGTGGCAGGGCAGCCAAGGGGGCTGAACCAAGACTGAAATCCAGGCTGGCTCACTGCCTAGTCCTGGAGGGATCAGGAGCAGGGGAGAGGAAATCAATGTAAGCCAGGAGGAGCCTCATCCCTAAGCCTCAAAGCCAAGAAGACACACCTTGGGTTTTGAGAGGGAGAGATTATCTAGACCGAGAAAGAATGCAGCTTTCCCTTTCCTAAGCTTTCCAGCACTGTGAGAAGAGGCTTACTGAAAAGGGGGAGGGGGATGGAGAGAGAAAGAGAGAGAGAGAGAGTTGGTGGGAAGGGAAGCTTATATTCACTAGCAGCAAGCTGGATGCAGCTTTGGACAAGCCAGCAAGACACAATAATTGATTGCCTTCTTGCTGCAAAATCAAAATGGCTTTTGATGTTCAGCCATTCATTGCCATATCTGGAATAATAACACAATTCATTTTAGCTGCAGCCCTGCAAATGGATGGCTTTAATAATGGCTAATTTGGGATGATGAATGTGCCATTTGGGGGTGACATTAGTGCTGAATAAGGAGAAGGGCGTGCAAGAGACACAGGGAGGAAGGGATGAGCTATACAAGATTAGCCATGTTTGCTAACTTCTATGGCTACCAGCCCTTCCATTTCACTCCACAGTATTGATTTAGCAAGTACCCACTCCCTGCCTCACACTGGGATGAGGTTTGGGGGAGATTCTGAAGATATATATGATTTGAATGATCATATGTCCTGGTTTCCCAGAAACAGTTCTCTGGTTTATGCTGAGACCTGGTGCAATTATTAATAGCATCCCCCTGTTACTCTCAAAAGTGTCTTAGTGTGGATGATAAATTATATTGTCATTTCGTGTGGCTCACTCTCTGCTTTCTATGAACACACAGCTTTTCTTATTCGTGTACATGGAAAAAGTTTAGCATATCGGGAAACAGTATATAACAAGTAGATGAACCAAGTAAGTCCCAAATTTATGCTTGGAAGTTTCAAATCTGATGGCGGATGTAGATTTAAATACATTGAAGAGAATGTTCACATACTTGAGAATGATAAACCCTAATCTCACTTGATCATCACGGCAAACTTAATGCTATCCCCATCTTTTAGATGAGTAACTAGAGGCTCATAGAAGAGAGTTAATTACTCTAGGTCACAGAAATAGTCATGGAGTCAGAATTTCAATGCAGAATTATTTTAATTTATAAAACAACTATATTTTTCCTTCCAAACAGATGCACTAGACATTAGTGTTGAATGGAATGATTAAGGAAGCCCAGAGAGGAAGTGACCTGTCTCTGAGGAATGAATCCACAAGTAAAATTGAATAGGGTAAAAATGAATAAAGTAAAAAATATATATAGTAAAGATGCAAAGTTCACAAGAGACAATAAAGAAATTAAGACAGATAGGGTTAATTTGCAAAGGTGAGTTTTTGCACTAGGTTTGAAATTACTGATGAATATGGATTAACAAATCAAAGAAAGAGCTTTCGCATCCATAGAAATGATAAACCCAAGCCAGGAACACACCTGTAATCACACCTACACACCTGTAATCACACCTACTGGGGAGGCTGAGTCAGGAGGATCACAAGTTCAAGATCAGCCTAGGGAATATAGCAAGATCCTGTCTCAAAAGGGCTGGGTATAGCTGGGGTATAGCTCTGTGGTAGTGCATCCCTGGGTTAAATTTCTAGTAACAGAGTAACACACACACACACACACACACACACACACACACACACACCCCAAAAAAAGGTAAACCCAAATCAAGGTATTACATCCTGGGAATGGAGAAGTGAATGGCAATGGAGTAAACAGGAGATAATAATCATATCTATAAGGTTTCAGTTCTTAAACACAGTGGCAAATAAATGGCTGTTCATTATACTACTTTGTATACTTTTATATTTGAATATTACATGATGAAATACTGTTGAAAAAGAGGATGTTCTTTCCAGATGAGAGAAATGTATTAAGCAGAACACAGAAGCAGGGACAATAAATGTCCTCCTGATTGGAAGATGGGTTCAGAAGACCCCCTCTCAATCCCTTTCCAAATTCCCATGACAGAGGCAATCCCCAGAGGCCAAGAAAGTCACCCTAAGTGCAGGGTTTGGTTTCCTCTGGTCTTTCAATCACTACACAACAAAAGCAATAGCAAATGAATTCATACAAATCCCATCACTGAGGCTCCATGGGATGTAAAACGGCCATACTATGAGGTTACACATTCTTCACCACCAAGCAGGGCTCCTGCAATGGCTGGCACATTTGTGAAGGAAGATCCCAGTAAACAGATTCTGTCAGTTGGTGCAGCATGGGTGTCGGTCATGAAATCCTGGGTTTTGCTACAAAATGAGGAGCAGGAAGTGATTCAGCAGGGTGTAGTGGAGCCACCTAAACAGGCTGTCCTGGGTCAGGGCCTTGAATTTGAAACTATGGGTTGTCTAAATTATCTTTTTTATTTCAAACTGTCTCTTTTCCTGCTACAGGCTGAGTTTCCTGACCCGGAGGAGTCAGAGAGGTGCTAGGCATTTTCTCCTTGTCAGTTAACCTGTAACAGATAGTTCTAATTGTTTTGCTTTTTTTGGCACTGGGGATTAAACCCAGGGGTGCTCAACCACTGAGCCACATCCCCAGCCCTTTATTGTATTTTATTTTGAGACAGGGTCTCCCTAAGTTGCTTAGAGCCTCACTAAGTTGCTGAGGCTGGTTTTGAATTTGTAATCCTCCTGCCTCAGCCTCCCATGCTACTGGGATAACAGGTATGTGCCACTGTACCCAGTGACTCTAATTGTTTGACCACATGCATGTTACCATTAACATGCTGGACACCCAGGTTCATGTGTGTGCCTCTGTGTGTATCTTTCTCCTAGCATGCTCTGACCCATTCTCTAAGGTCACATATCCCTGGTTTCTGGTTGGATATGATGAACCTTCAAGGTATCAGGGTGGGAGGTCAGCTAGGTGTGGTAGAAAGGCTGAGAGTCAGAAGGCACAGGTTCTTGTCCAGATTCCTTCACTGAATTGGCCTGTAACCTTGAGGTTGTGTCACAGGCCATATTACCAGAGAAGTAGACTGATCCAGAGCTTCGTGGACAGAAAGACTGGGTGCACTCTCAGGATCAACACCTGTAGGGGAGTGACAAAGCAGGACTAGGCAGAGGATGAAGTGGAGCTGTGATGCTGCCACAGGAAAGGCCTCAGTCAATCCCATGGAGCTCAGATAGGTCCTGAACTGTAGCAAAGTACCAGACACATGAAGCAGTCATGGGATACAGGCCACAACCCGGGAAGGGTTGTGCAAGGCCTGAGGCATGGTGGCCCTCTTCAGTCAGGACCATTCCTGGGGAGAGACTTCACGTTACTCCATGCAACTGGGAAAAGGAGTGCTTCAGTATTGAAGAGAAGGGACAGGACTGGGTAATGCCCCGACAGCATCCAATTTAGCCATATGGTATAGTCCCCTGCCTCCACACAAGTCCTAGAACCAGAGGCCCCTGAAATTTGAATCTACTTGGCAAACTCCTAATGCTGCTTTGGTTCTCAAAGTGTGGGCCCCATTACTATTTAACTTTAGAAATTAAAATGATTTATAAGGGACACTATAAACATTGTATGTCAATTCATTTTATAACTGACATGAAATGGACAAATTTGTAGAAAGACACAAACTCCTGAAACCAATTCAAGAAGAAAAAGATAATCTAAGTAGACCTATACTAAGTGAGAGATTTAAGAGATTGAATTAAAAATTCAAAACCACCCATGGAGGAAAGCCAACTATGAGGTGATTTCACTGATTAATTATATCCAAAATGTGCATATGAATTAGCACCAATTCTTCAGAAACTCTTCCACATATAGAAGACGATGGATTACCTCCCTTTTCTCTCTCTGAGGCCAGAATCACCATGATATCAAACCCAAAGATACCACATGAAAACTACATACAAGTATCTCCTATGAATGTAGACACGAAAATTCTCAACAAAACATCAAATCCAGCTACATGTAAAAGTAATGTCAGTAATGCAAGTTTGCTTTAACATCTGAAAATCAATTAATATAATAAACCATATCTAAAGATTAAAACACCCAAACTGTAGGACAATCCCAATATACAAAGATGTTTAAAAAATCCAGCTTTTTTATTTTTTATTATTTTTATTTTTTTTTTTATTATTTAAACAAGTGGGATACATGTTGTTTCTCTATTTGTACATGGAGTCAAGGCATACCATTTGTGTAATCATAAATTTACATAGGGTAATGTTGTTTGATCCATTCTGTTAATTTTTTTCCCTTCCCCCACCCCTCCCACCCCTTTTTTCCCTCTATGCAGTCCTTCCTTCCTCCATTCTTGCCACCCTCCTTATCCCTAACCCTAAACCTAACACTAACCCTAACGCTAACCCCTCCTACGCCCCATTATATGTCCTCATCTGCTTAACAGCGAGATCATTTGTCCTTTAGTTTTTTGAGATTGGCTTATCTCACTTAGCATGATATTCTCCAATTTCATCCATTTGCCTGCAAATGCCATAATTTTATCAGTCTTCATGGCTGAGTAATATTCCATTGTATATATATGCCACAGTTTCTTTATCCATTCATCCACTGCAGGGCATCTAGGTTGGTTCCACAATCTGGCTATTGTGAATTGAGCAGCTATGAACATTAATGTGGCTGTAACTCTGTAGTATGCTGATTTTTAGTCCTTTGGGTATAGGCCAAGGAGTGGGATAGCTGGGTCAAATGGTGGTTCCATTCCAAGCTTTCTGAGGAATCTCCATACTGCTTTCCAGAGTGGCTGCACTAATTTGCAACCCCACCAGCAATGTATGAGTGTACCTTTTTCCCCACATCCTCGCCAACACCTGTTGATGCTTGTGTTCTTGATAATCGCCATTCTAATTGGGGTGAGATGAAATCTTAGTGTAGTTTTGATTTGCATTTCTCTTATTACTAGAGATGTTGAAATTTTTTTCATATATCTCTTGATTGCTTGTACATCTTCTTCTGTGAAGTGTCTGTTCATTTCCGTAGCCCATTTGTTGATTGGATTATTTGTATTCTTGGTGTAGAGCTTTTTGAGTTCTTTATAAATTCTGGAAATTAGTGCTCTGTCTGAAGTATGAGTGGCAAAGATATTCTCCCACTCTGTAGGCTCTCTCTTCACATTACTGATAGTTTCCTTTGCTGAGAGAAAGCTTTTTAGTTTGAATCTATCCCAGTTGTTGATTCTTGCTTTTATTTCTTATGCTATGGGAGTCCTGTTAAGGAAGTCTGATCCTAAGCCAACAAGTTGAAGGTTCAGACCTACTTTTTCTTCTATAAGATGCAGGGTCTCTGGTCTGATTCCGAGGTCCTTGATCCATTTTGAGTTGAGATTTGTGCAGGGTGAGAGATAGAGGTTTAATTTCATTCTGTTGCATATGCATTTCCAGTTTTCCCAGCACCATTTGTTGAAGAGGCTATCTTTTCTCCATTGCATATTTTTGGCACCTTTGTCTAGTATGAGAAAATTGTATTTATTTGGGTTTCTGTCCATGTCCTCTAATCTGTACCATTGATCTACCTGTCTATTTTGGGACCAATACCATGCCGTTTTGGTTACTATTGCTTTGCAGTATAGTTGAAGTTCTTGTATTGCAATACCCCCTGCTTTGCTCTTTCATCTGCTTTAGCTATTCTGGGTTTCTTATTCTTCCAGATGAATTTCATAATTGCTTGCTCTATTTCTGTAAGGTACATCATTGGGATTTTAATTGGAATTGCATTGAATCTGTATAGCACTTTAGGTAGTATGGCCATTTTGACAATATTAATTCTTCCTATCCAAGAACATGGGAGATCTTTCCATCTTCTAAGGTTTTCTTTAATTTCTTTCTTTAGTGTTCTGTAGTTCTCTTTGTAGAGGTCTTTCACCTCTTTTATGAGATTGATTCCCAAGTATTTTTTTTTTTGATGCCATTGTGAATGGGGTAGTTTTCCTAATTATTCTTTCTGAAGATTCATCACTTATATATAAAAATGCATTGGATTTATGAGCATTGATCTTGTAACCTGCTACTTTACTGAATTCACTTATGATTTCTAAGAGTTTTCTGGTGGAATTTCCAGGTTTCTCTAAATATATAATCATGTCATCAGCGAACAGGTAGTTTGAGTTCTTCTTTCCCACTTTGCATCCCTTTAATTTCTTTGCTCTGTCTAATTGCTCTGGCTAGAGTCTCAAGAACGATGTTGAATAGAAGTGGTGAAAGAGGGCATCCTGCCTTGTTCCAGTTTTTAGGGGGAAGGCTTTCAATTTTGACAATTTAGAATGATATTGGCCATGGGCTTAGCGTAGATGGCCTTTACAATGTTAAGGAATGTTCCAACTACCCCAATTTTTTCTAGTGTTTTGAGCATGAAGGGGTGCTGTATTTTATCAAATGCTTTTTCTGCATCTATTGAAATAATCATGTGATTCTTAATTTTTAGTCTTTTGATATGGTGAATGACATTTATTGATTTCCTGATGTTGAACCAACCTTGCATCCCTGGGATAAAACCCACTTGATCGTGGTGGACTATCTTTTTAATATATTTTTGTATGTAATTTGCTAAAATTTTGTTGAGAATTTTTGCGTCAATGTTCATTAAGAATATTGGTCTGAAATTTTCTTTCTTCAATGTGTCTCTGGTTTAGGTATCAGGGTGAAATTGGCTTCATAGAATGAGTTTGGGAGGTTTCCCTCCTCTTCTGTTTCATGGAATACTTTGAGGAGTATTGGAATGAGCTCTTCTTTAAAGGTTTTGTAGAATTCGCCTAAGAACCCATCTGGTCTGGGACTTTTCTTTGTTGGTAGGCTTTTGATGACCTCTTCTATTTCGTTGCTTGAAATTGATTTATTTAAGTTGTGTATGTCCTCCTCGTTCAGTTTAGGTAATTCATATGTCACTAGAAACTTGTTGATGTCTTCGAGGTTTTCTGTTTTGTTGGAATATAGATTTTCAAAATAGCTTCTAATTATGTTTTGTATTTCACTCGTGTCTGTTGTGATATTTCCTTGTTCATTCCGAATTTTTGTAATTTGAGTTTTCTTCCTCTTTCTCTTTGTTAGTGTGGCTAAGGGTTTATCAATTTTGTTTATTTTTTCAAAGAACCAAGTATTTATTTTGTTCATTTTTCCGATTGTTTCTTTTGTTTCATTTTCGTTGATTTCGGCTCTGATTTTAACTATTTCCTGTCTTCTACTACTTTTGGTGTTGGTCTGCTCTTCTTTTTCTAAGGCTTTGAGCTATAGTGTTAAGTCGTTTATTTGTTGATTTCTACTTCTTTTGTTGAATGCACCCCATGAAATAAATCTTCCTCTAAGTACTGCTTTCATAGTGTCCCAGAGATTTTGATATGATGTGTCTTTGTTCTCATTTACTTCTAAGAATTTTTTTATTTCCCTCCTGATGTCTTCTGTTATCCATTCATCATATAATAGTGTATTATTTAATCTCCAGGTATTGGAGAAGTTTCTGTTTTTTATTCTGTCATTTTTTTCTAATTTCAGTCCATTATGATCTGATAGAGTACAAGGTAGTATCTCTATCTTCTTGTATTTGCTAACAGTAGCTTTGTGGCATAAAATATGGTCTATTTTAGAGAAGGATTCATGTGCTGCTGAGAAGAAAGTGTATTCGTTCTTTGTTGGATGGTGTATTCTATATAAGTCGGTTAAGTCTAAATTGTTGATTGTGTTATTGAGATCTATGGTTTCTTTATTCAATTTTTGTTTGGAAGATCTATCCAGCAGTGAGAGAGGTGTGTTAAAATCACCTAGTATTATTGTGTTGTGGTCTATTTGATTTCTGGAATTGAGAAGGATTTGTTTGACGTATATGGATGAGCCACTGTTTGGGGCATAGATAATTATGATTGTTATGTCTTGCTGATTTATGCTTCCCTTAAGTAGTATGTAATGTCCTTCTTTATCCCTTCTGTCTAGTTTTGGCTTGAAGTCCACATTATCTGAAATAAGGATGGATACTCCAGCTTTTTTGCTGTGTCCATGTGCATGGAATGTTTTTTCCCATCCTTTCACCTTTAGTCTATGGGTATCTCTATGAGATGAGTCTCTTGCAGGCAGCATATTGTTGGATTTTTCTTTTTAATCCAATCTGCCAGTCTATGTCTTTTGATTGATGAGTTCAGGCCATTAACATTCAGGGTTATTATTGTGATATGATTTTTTCCCAGTCATTTGACTCATTTTTGTTTTTTGACATGATTTGGTTTCTCCTTCTTTGGCTATTCCTTTAAGCTAGTTCCTCCCGTTGCTGATTTGCATCGTTGTTTTTCATCTCTTCCTCATGGAATATTTTGCTGAGAATGTTCTGTAATGCCAGCTTTCTTTTTGTAAATTCCTTTAGCTTTTGTTTATCATGGAAGGATCTTATTTTGTTGTCAATCTGAAAGTAAGTTTTGCTGGGTATAAGATTCTTGGTTGGCATCCATTTTCTTTCAGGGCTTAGTAAATGTTGTTCCAGGCCCTTCTAGCTTTTAGGGTCTGGATTGAAAAATCTGCTGATATTCTTATTGGTTTCCCCCTGAATGTAATTTGATTCTTTTCTCTTGCAGCCTTTAAAATTCTGTCTTTATTTTGTATGTTAGGTATTTTCATAATAATGTGCCTTGGTGTGGGTCTGTTCTAATTTTGTATATTTGGAGTCCTATAAGCCTCTTGTACTTGATTTTCCATTTCATTCTTCAGATTTGTGAAATTTTCTGATATTATTTCATTGAATAGATTGTTCATTCCTTTGGCTTGTTTCTCTAAGCCTTCCTCAATCCCAATAATTCTTAAATTTGGCCTTTTCATGATATCCCATAATTCTTGTAGATTCTGTTCATGATTTCTTACCATCTTCTCTGTTTGTTCAACTTTGTTTTCAAGATTAAATATTTTGTCTTCAATGTCTGAGGTTCTGTCTTCCAGGTGTTCTATCCTATTGGTTATGCTTTCTATGGAGTTTTTAACTTGGTTTATTGTTTCCTTCATTTCAAGGATTTCTGTTTGTTTGTTTTTTTTTCAGTATCTCTAACTCTTTATTGAAATGATCTCTTTCTTCCTGTATTTGCTCTTTTAACTGTTGATTGGTGCAATTATTAAATGCCTGCATTTGCTCTTTCATCTCCTCGTTTGCTTCCCTGATTGTTTTAATTATGTACATTCTGAACTCCCTTTCTGACATTTCTCCTGCTGTGCTGTCATTGGGTTTTATTGATATAGTATCTAGGTTTGTTTGGGATATTTTCTTCCCTTGTTTTCTCATATTGGTCAGATGTCAGTGGGACTCCGTGATAGTGCAGATTTCTTCTATTGGCTTATAGTGTCCCTGTAGTTTTCCAGTGTATCACCTCCCAGCCTTCAGTAGCCTGAAGTCCTGGAGGAACTTGATAATGCAGTGCTTCCGAAGAAAGCTGCCCCTAGCCTGCTACTGGTTACAGGGCTTGGACTTGGCTCTATGTGGAAAGGCTCTCACTGGGGGGCCTGCTCAGAGAAGCTGGCTGTGTGGGAGGAGCCCACTGCCTGAGTGCACACGGCTGCCTGGGGAGGACTCTAGCTGCCCTGCCCTACTCTAATAAGCCTTCCGAATCCGAACCTCCTGCCCGGGCAGCGCTTCACCAGGTGGGGGAGACTCACCCCGTGGCTCTATTTTAGTCCGAGTCTCTCAATGCCTCCCCTTCTTGAATCCTGGGTTCTGGAGTGACTGGAGATGCAGTCACCCTCTAGTCCATCATCTTGGATAGCCCTGTGGAAAAAGCCTGTGGCCGGAGGGGGCAGGGCCGCCTGGAGAGGTCTCTGGCTGCCCTGCCCTGGTCCCAGAGGCTGCTTGTGGGTTGGAGGTCTCCACTGGCTTGGGGACTTGTGGCTGGCTCTGTGTGGAAAGGCTCTCAATGGGCGGTTTGCTCCGAGAAGCTAGCCTAGAAAGGCGCTTCCTGCCGAGGGAGCCAGGCTGCTTTGGAAAGTCCCTGGCTACCCTGTCCTGGTCCTTGAAGCAACCTGCGGGCCAGAGCTCACCACGCTGGCTCAGGGACTTGGAGCTGGTTTTGTGCAGAAAGACTGTCACTGGGGTGCCTGCTCCGAGATGCTAGAGAAGCTGGCCGTGTGGGAGGAGCCCACTGCCTGAGTGCACAGGGCTGCCTGGGGAAGACTCTAGCTGCCCTGCCCTACTTAATAATCCACTGGAATCCAGGCCTGCCACCCGGACCAAGCTTCACTGGGTGGGGGAGACTCACCCCGTGGCTCTATTTTAGTCTGAGTCTCTCAATGCCTCCCCTTCTTGAATCCTGGGTTCTGGAGTGACTGGAGATGCAGTTACCCTCTAGTCTACCATCTTGGATCCAGAGAAAAAGATCCAGCTTTTTAAGATAGAAGGATTCAACAAATTAGGAAAAGAAGGGAACTTTCCCAGCTTGACAAAGAGCATCTAAAGAACACTGACAGATGACATCATACTTAATTGTAAAGACTGATGCTTTCACCCTACGATCAGGAACAAGACAAGGATGTCCACTCTCATCACTCTAACATTGTCCTGGAGGTTCTAACCAGGGCAATTATGCAAGAGAAAGAAATAATAGGTATTCATTTTGGAAAGTAAGACTAAAATCATCTCTATTCAAAGATGGTATGGTCTTATATATAGAAAATATTAAAGCTACACACACCCACACAGAATTAGAGCTAATAAATGAATTCAGCAAAGCCATAGGATACAAGGTGGGTATATAAAAATGAAATGTATTTCTGTACACTTACATGAACAATGAAAATCAAATTAAGAAAATAATTCCATTGATAATAACATAAAAAATAGAAAGCCAGGTGCTGTGGCACATGACTTTATTTTATTTTATTTTTATTTTTAATATACATTTTTTAGTTGTAGATGGACACAATCCCTTATTTTATTTTGATGTCGTGCTGAGGCTCGAACTCAGTGTCTCACACATTTTAGGAAAGCTCTCTACCACTGAGCCACAACTCCAGCCCTGGCACATGCCTTTATAAATACATACATACATAAAAATAGGAATGAATTCAACAAGAAAACTTATTATCTGAATACTGTAAGACATTATTGAAAGATATTAAAGAAGTTCTATACAAGTAGAAAAACATCTCATCTTCATGGAGCAGAAGACTAAAAATGATATACAGATTTAACACAATCCCTCTCAGAATCCCATCTAATTTCTTTGTAGAAATTGGCAAGCTGATTTAAAAATTCCAATGGAGAACTGGGGTATATATCCGTGGTACAGAGATCGCGTAGCATGCATGAGGCATGGGGTTCAATCACCAGTACCACTGAGTAAATAAGTAAAAAAAAAAAAAAAAAAAGAAAATTAGAATGATACATTTCTTGAAAGTTCATAGAAGTTGCCTGTAAAACCATCAAGGCCTGGTGTATTCCTTGTTGGGATAGTGGTGTTGCTCATTGGTAGAGGCCCTGGGTTTGATATCCAGCACCACAAAAATGAAAGAAAGAAAGAAAGGAAGGAAGGAAGGAAGGAAGGAAGGAAGGAAGGAAGGAAGGAAGGAAGGAAGGAAGGAAGGAAGGAAGGAAGGGAAAAAATCATATGGTATTTTCAGGGATCTGGAATAGCTAAAATAATCTTGAAAAAGGCAAAAAAAAGTAAGAGCATTCAGCTTCCTGATTTCACTGTGTGGGCCCCAGACCAACAGCACCAGCATTACCTGGGAAGTTGGTAGAAATGCAAATTCTGTCTCCACCGGCGACCTGCTACAGGTGATGAAACAGGCTCAGGTTTGGGAAATGTCACTGGCTATTTTGTGCAAAATAGGTTAACAATAAAGGATGAATAACATTTTTTTCAGCCTCTGCATTCTCTAGCTGCTTCCTTCTTACTACACAGAAGATATAAAAGAAGACAAAACATATCGATGGAGAGGATATCTAAAGCCATGTTTCCTAACTAGAAGGAACTCCTTTTTTACTTTCCTCTCTATTTATCTGTTCTGATCAGTGATTTCAAATGGGGCCTTGACTGGTCTAACTTGATTTGCACTTAATACTTATTTCCCCAATAGCTTGCTGCTACTGGTAAAAGCTTTGGCACCAAAACAGAACATTTGGGATATAATGTAAATAAGCAATTTGAACAGATTTAATCCAGTTTCATTACAGCCACTGGCATGGTGTGTTTTACAGCTGATTTTAGTTGCAGTTGTGAAGACTCAGGGAAGGCAAACAGATCCAGAAAATAAAGAGAAAATAAGGTGCAGAGTGAGGGAGATATACTCCCCAACTGGCAGATCAATTAGAGATCTAAATAGATCTAGGGAACTAAATTATCCAGGCTGTTTTATAACAAGGGGAGCAGGGGACTGCCTCACTTGGGGAAGAATGCTGTGAAGCCCTCCCTGGGGAAGGAGTGGGGGCTGGGGCACAGCAGGGCTGGTCATGGGCCTGGGAAGGAAATTCAAGGACTCACCAGGGACTTGAGGGAGCCTCTTGGGAGAAGCTTGGTAGAGCTTATCAGGGCCTGGGTGCTGGCTCAGCCTTAAGGGGTGGGGTCATGGACTGATAAAGGACTTCCTTTCCTAGTCAGAGTGATGGCTATATGGGAGGTGCACAAATGCCCGCCTGAAAATAGAGGGACAAAAGGGCGATTCTGGACTCACATGCACCTGCCTGTCAGACAGAAGACGGGAGCAAAGTATTAAATGAGCCTCCTCTGCCTCCCTCTCAGTATGCTCAAACCCCAAACAGGCCTGGGAGGGGATCCTTTCCTTCGCCCAGTTGACAGGAAACTATAGCAGGGCCAGGCTGAGCATCAGGGGCTCCACACCACTTCCTGCCAGCTCAGTGGCAAACACAAGGCCGTCTCCTTTCTGGGTTGTGTTCACTTTTAAATGAACTCTTTCTCTCTCTTCCTAGGGTCTTCTTAGGAGTCCTAGTGAACCTGTCCCAAGACTTGGGCCTTGGCTTAACTCAGAGTAGGTGTTCTCAGTGGTTTCTGTTTTCCCATCCTGACACATTTGAGCAGACTGCCCTCCAGGTTCCCACAGGACAAGGATTTCAGAGCATCTTGGAGGAAGAAAGGAGAATCTCTAGCTGCCTGAGGAACAGGAATGGGTTCCTATGATGAGGAGGTGTGTTTCAGGCCAAGGAGTGTGCTGTTAGCACACCAAAACTGGACTTCCCTAGGAGTCTTTCCACTTAGTGCTGGCTGGCTGTGGGCACCAGGCTTCAGTGGTGAGTCAAGGAGATGTGTTCCCTGGGTATGTGGTGGTCAAAGGGAAGAAGGCACTTGTCTAACCTATGCATGAAGGACCAGATGAGTAGCTTGTTGGCTCACCTAAGTGGGGCTTGGTTTGGGTGCTTGTGTATGTCAAGATTGGGGAATGAGGGATTATTATGGTTTGGATATGAAAAAAGCACATGTGTGAGCAATGCAGGAATGTTCAGAGGTGAAATAATTATATTAAGAGCTGTGACTTAATCAGTGAATTAATCCATTTGATGGATCGATAATTTGAATGGAATAATGGATGGCAACTGCAGGCAGATAAGATGTAACTGGAGGAAGTATGTCCATGGGGGTGTGCTCTTGAAGATTATATTATCCCTGGCTCCTTGCACTCAAGCTCCCTCTATTTCCTGGTTGTCATGAACTGAGCATTTTCTCTTTACCATTCTCTTCCACTGTGATGTTCTGCCTCATCTTGGGCTCACAGCAAAGGAGTCAGATGGTCATGGACTAAACCTTTAAAACCATGGACCAAAATAAGCATTTCCTCCTTTTAGTTGTTCTTGTCATATCTTTTGGTCACTGTGACAAAAAATTGACTAACACAGGGGCATTCCCATGATATTATCTTAAGGTGCTTCAAAATAGTCCAAGCTAAAAAAAGGAAAATTCCAAAATGATAAAATTCCCACTACTGGGGTCTATCCTTTGGATTAAGGCACTTAGAACTTCTTTTACAAGACTATAATGATCATCATTTCTCAAGCTGCCCATTAAGAAATAGTAATTGAGGTTAGTTGATAAGTTCTCCACCCACAATCCCTCCACTCAACATGGAATAGAACCTTAAAAGGAACTCCTTTATGAATTGCAAGTTCAAGGTCAGCCTCAGTAACTTAACAAGACTTTGTCTTGAGATAAAAAATAAAAAGGGCTGGGGATGTACCTTAGTGATAGAGTGCCCCTGGGTTCAATCCCCATGGTCACAAAGCAACAACAACTACAAAAAAAGTCCTCTGTGGACTTTTTCTTGGGGTAAGAGAAAGACCCCAAGTCTTTGGAAAGTGGACTGTGACCTAGAAAAGGTAGATCTGAATGGGGAAGGCAAATCAGAAAGTACTAAGGAATGAATAGAAAGAGTCGGATTCATCAAGGCAAGGGAGAAAACATTAGCAAAGGATCTGGTGCAAAGTCAGTTAAAGATTTGTCTTTATCCATGGTATAATAATTCACACTTGTTTACAGTTTCACTTTCCTTGTTTTCAGTTACCTATAGTCAACTTTGGTTTGAACCTAAATGAAAAATTTTACAATCAACTCATAAGTTGTAAATTGTGTGCCAATCCAAGTAGTGTGATGAAATCTCATACCATTCCGTTGTCTAGCATATCCACACTACCTGCCCATTAGTCACTTAATAGTTCACTTGGTCATCAGATCTACTGTCACGGCTTCCCAGTGCTTGTATATAGGGTTCCGTATTATCCAAAGTTCAGGTGTCTATTGGTGGTCTTGAAATGTATCTCCTCCAGACATGGAGGGGGGATACTGTATAGTAGGAACATGGGCCATATCTCAAAAGGCTTATCTTCTAGTTGGGCTGTTTCACTTAAGGGTTCTCTGACTGGGGGTAACTTAACTTTCTGGGCCTTGGTTTCTTCATCTGCCAGACAAGAATGTTAATCCTATGTAGACTGCATGATGCAGTATGAATGAAAGGCTTATGATTATTTCACAGTCTGCCCAGAGCTATCTCTTACTGAAAGTAAATTTATGAAAATGAGCAGTTCCAGATTATAAAATCAGAGACAAATTTTTTGGTAGGCATGAGCAAATCTATTAGTATTCCTGATCTGAGCTTCTAGCATTCTCCACTTTCCCCCTGAATAACCTTTGCTTTCTCCAGCTCAGTTCCTAGCACTGTTTCCAGGTCCTGGTGGAATTCTGAAATGCTTTCAGTGCAAGGCTCATACTCAATCTGTGTGAACCTAGATGCCCATTCCCATCCCCATCCTTCCTGCCATGGCCGTCTCCTCTTTTTGGCACTTAACATGTGACCAAAATTCTCAGCTAAATTTTTAAAGGTTTCCTGGATAAAAGGGAGGATAACTCCACTGAGTCACTGGATCACACAGCTCCAGAGGGCACTGTTTATATCATAGACCACAGTATGAATTGTGCCCCAGGGACTTACGCAACATAATCACCCTGCTTATAGCATCTAATTTCCTCACACCCCAGTCTGTTCCCTTGTTAACTCCTTAATTTCTACTTCTTCTAGGATGAGCTTTTACATCTTCTCTTCTTTCTGGACGCTTTCCCTGGCCCTGAAGGCTGGCTGAGATGGCCTCCCTCTGCCATAACACTGGTCCCACTGTACTGTCATGGTCTGGCTATCTGTCTTTCTCTACCACTGAACTATATGCTCCTTAAGGACAAGAACCATATGTCATCTCTGTCTCTGTTCCCACCACCTTCCCCTGGCCTGGCCAATAGTAAGTACTAAAGAAACAGTTGTTTAATGAACTAGTGCTCTGGGACGTGGGGGATTGTACAGCTGGAGAACTTGGGGAATGCAACTATGACTTCCCTGCCTCACACCCAAAGGACACTGTGCTTATTTAATTACTTGTGTATGGGGGTTTCAAACAGATGTTATAACAGCTCACTTAGCAAAGGACAGTGATTAGGGTTTTCTTTTATTAACTAAATAGACAGCACCCAAGAGGAATATTAAAAGCCAGATGGCACAACTTTCATCTTGTGTATATCTGGAAGAGAAGCGCAAAGTGCCAGCATTGTCCTATTTAACCTTAAGTCTAGTTTCAAAAGATACACTTACCCAATTCTGGGTCAAGGCAAATGCACGGAATCACACAGAACCTTGTCCACCTACTCTGGGAGCCTAGACCTGCTCATTCCCTAATCATTTCTTTCTATTCCAGGTTGAACAAAGCAAAGGGAAAACAGAACTTGGGGTCTATTATGAACTGAATTGTGTCCCCCTAAAATTCTTATGTCAAAGCCCTAACTAGCCAGTACTTCAGAATGTAACTGCATATGGAGACAGAACCTTCAAAGAGATAGTCAAGTTAAAGTGAAGCCATTAGGGTGAGCTCTAATTCAATCTCACTTGTGGCCCTGAATGACAAGAGAAGTTAGACATACACAAGAGATTCCAAGGGCATGTATGCACAGAGAAGTGACCATGTAAAAAGAGAGCAGGAAGGTGGTCATTTACAAGCCAGGGAGAGAGGTTTCACAGGAGACCAACCTGCCCGCACCTTGATCTTGGACATCTACATTCTGTTGTTTAAACCAGTCAGTCTGTTATATATTGTTTATGACAGTTTTAGCAAATTAAGGCAGGAGCTACTCAGAGGGAAACCATGGGCTTCAATTGGGATGCCTGGGGTAACCTAAAACCCATCCCTGAGCCTTAGTCATCTGGGTCTCTGAGCTGGAGCTTGATCAGAGTTGTACCCCACTCCATCGCCCCAGGACCAATTTCTATTTCTTCATAGTTGAATTCATTTGTAGTTTTCTTTCTTTCATTCACTTACTGCTTCAATACCTCACTTACTCAACAGTTATTGAAGAATTATTAGGAAAAGAGCACCCTACCATCAAGGAACTTAATGTCTCATAAAAGATACGTATCAACCTTACTGAGATTAGAGATGAACTAGATGTGTAGCATCACTTCTAGCTTGAGTGATTGAACTTGTCAGTAAAGGTGTAAAAATATTAGTCTGCAAAAAATAAGAGCCCAGACTTGCAATACAATATGGTATAGCCCTTAAGAGCTTAGATTCTGAAATCAGACTGCTTGGATTTTGCAGTTAAAAGGATAGACTTTGAGATTAAAGTGGGTTCAAATCTGACACTTACTGGCTACATGCCCTTGGCAGAAGGATAAATCTCTCTGTTCTTTAGTTCCATCCATCATCTGTAAAGTGGGGCTAAATAATGATATCTATATTGCATATAGGGTTATATTAGGATTAAGTGACTTAATATATATGAAGCTTGACAAACAGTGCTTAGAACACAGAAATTATCACATAAATTTCACTGTTACAGGTTTTAGAGAGAGAAAACTTGGATTTCAGTCTATCAGTTATTAACTATTTATCCTAGGGCAAATAAGCCCTGCCTCAGCTGACTACTTTCTTACCTGAAAAGTAATGATCAAGTAAGATAATCAGCATTGCTCTGAAATCTTTGGTAGGGGGATATTATTGTTGTTATGGAGTTTGCCATGAAGGATGGTGAAGATCTAACAGGAAATCTATCATTTACTGAGTACTTAAACATGACAGGAGCCAATCTATGCATATATTCTGGGAGAAGAGGAGGTATATAATCTTTCTACTAGCTCACTGACTCCTAGAGAACATATACTTGGTCAATCTGATGCTTCTGTCCAGAACTTTGAATCTTGAGGCATTATCAGAAAGAAAAAGGTGAGTCAGAAACACAGAGATAGTGCAGTGATTAGGTAGCATCAGCAGTGCCATTTTTAAGCTAGACTGACCCTCAGGCACAAGCCAGGTAAAGGATCACCCTGTCCAACCTGACCTGGTCCTTTATCATTTTCTGAATTGGATAGCCCAACTTTCCATTGATTCTATGAACAATTTACTATCCTTAAAATAAATCTCTGCTCTGAACATGACTAAAATTGTTTTTGTTATTTACAGTAAGGAGCACTGAATAATATTTTAATTATTTTTTATTTCTCCAAACACTCTGGCATTGTGCTTATCCCTATTTACTGATGAGGAAAATAAAGCTTAGAGGGGGAACACAACTTGCCCACCATCACACTAACAGTAAATGAGAGGGCCTATATTTGATTCTAAAGATGGTCTTACTAGCACCACTGCAATATGATGGGCAGAAAGACTGGCAATGAATTCCACATAGGACGAATCCCCCCAGTCAGACCCAGAAATAGAAGATCATGCTGTTGATATCCTTGACCAAAATGGGGAAGCCTGGCCTGGGAGTTATTTAGGGCTGACTGGAGGATGGAGAGGCAGTCTATTTAGAAGGAAAGATCTTCTTACTCTTCTACTCATTTTGGCCTTCCTCAAGTCCAGTTCCTACTGTCATAAATTCTAACATCTCATCCTCTCATTTGAAAACCCTTGATTTGTCTTTTCTCTGTTTTGGTTTAAAAGCCAAGGCCCCTAGGATTGGTTGATAGGATTCTGACTTCATTTTTGAAACTGCACCATTAGCCACAGATGTGTGAAGTGATGACTTATTTGAAAAGTGGAATCCCAGCCAGTTGGAGGCAGTCAGTTCTCTGGGCCCCCAAGGCCTGGTTATGGTTATTAACAACTGATGGTTCTACCATCTCCAATTCCAGCATCCCAGCAGGCCCTCATCCTATTACAGTGTGGTGCCTTTTTGCTACAGCTGTCAGCAGTGACCCAGCTGACAGTCCTTTAGGCTGCATTTCCAGCTATCTCCAGGGCTTCCTGTGCCCAGCTCTTGGCACAACTCTGTCAATCTTTATGATTCTAGATGAGGTAAAATTTAGATAACCCAAGAGCCAGCCTTCTGGCTAGTTTCTTTTGGTAAAATTAATTTTGACACAATATGACACCTGTATATTCATATATTTTCTCTCTCTCTCTCTCTCTCTCTCTCTCTCTCTCTATCTATCTTTCCCCTACCATCTCCATCTCTTTTATCTCCTATCCTTCACTCTTCTACTCCTTTGTCTCCTTGGCTGCCCATTCTGTCCATTATGACTTCAGCTTCCTTCTCCATTCCTTCTTTAATGCCTTCAACAAAAACTGACCCCCACTGTGTGCCAGGACCTATGCTAAGTGTTTCAAATATATTGATGAACAAGACATAGGCTTTAAAGAACTCAAATACTTTGGGGGAAGATGTACATTGGTAGAAATAAGACCAGGATATAATGAGAATCCACAGGGTTGCCTTATCAGATTGGAAACAGGAGAGAAGACAGGGAAAGTTCCCTGAAGGAAGTTACACCTAAATAGAATCTCAGTTATCCTGGCAGAGGCTGTATGTAGGAAAGATTGGGAAGAAGGTATTGCAAGCAAGAGGGTCAACATAGAGGTAAAAACCAGCATGTTGTGTGGAAGGAATATGTACGGTGGTGATACTGGGATGTCAAAGGAAAGCCAAGTCATAGCAGAAGATAAGCTGAAGCAAAAGGAAGAGCAGAACATTATATGTTATTTTACGAACTTAGTCTTTGTCAAGTAGGCAATACAGGATTATTAAAAAATCTGAAACAGGAGAAAAAATGGTCATATCATGTATGTTTTTAGGAATATGGATCATTCTATTGGCAGTACAAGGTTACAGAGGAACAAGACCAGAAAAGGGATACCGACTTGGGAGGCTATTTGCTGGTATTCAAGTAAGAAATGCTAATGGCTTAAACTGGGACAGTGGGTATAGAAAGGAGATGACTGAATTAAGAAAAATTAGGAGGTAAATTTTTCAGGGCTCTACGATTGGCTGTATGTTTGATTGGATATAGATGATATGCCTGAAGGAGACATCAACAATGACACTCAGACCTCTAACTTGGGTAGCTATCTATACACATAGTAACAATAATAATGGTAATAAAATATTAATAAGAATAGTGGTGTCATTGGCTATGATAAAGAATTCAGGAGGCAGTGCTAGTTAAGTGGAAAATGGAGAATTCCCTTTTTGGATGTGTTGAGTTTAAGATGCCTATGGAGCATACAATGGGAGATATCTAGCTGGCATTGTGAATAGTTTAAAGCTCTGGGGAGGAATTTTTGCTTCAGATTTAGTGATTTTGATTGAAGATTATACTGGGGCTATCAGTCCCTGCTATGATCTCACCATTTCTAAGGGCACTTGCTGTATCTATTGACTGCTCTCCAAGCAGCCGTGGCTTGTTCTACCCGATCCACCTTTCCTACTTTCCCCACCTACCTTGGTTTTAACCAATGAGACCTAGCAGGTCCCTAACCCAAAGACAGCCAATCACAAAACTGAGTAAAGACTTATGGATTAGATCTGGTGGAAAAGATGAGTTGGGCTAATTAGAATGCCTCTCGGGATTTTTAACTAAGAACTACATTGATATCAGGCCAGTTACCACTAGGCGTCAAAGCTGGAAGATTGTTGAAAATTGGCACATGGTCAGCAGAGAGCATTTGAAGCTGAATAAAAAGGGGATGAAAACCATGGGTAAGCAGAGGTTGTTGGACAGTAGAAAGAGAAGAATGGAGTAGACACCGAATAAAAGGAAAGAAAGTGTTGTAGCCAGCTTTTTTGCTTCTGTGACTAAATGGCCTGAAAAGGACAATTTTAGAGGAGGAAAAGTTTATTTGGGAGCTTGCTGTTTCAGAAGTCTCAGTCCATAGATAGCCAGCTCCATTCCTCGGGGCTTGAGATGATACAGAACATCACTGTGGAAGTGTGTGGCAGAGGGAAGAAGCTCACATGATGATCAGAAAGCAGAGACAGAATCCACTCTCCAGATAAAATTATATACCCCAAAGGCACGACCCCAATGCCCACCTCCTCCAGCACACCCCCCCTGCCTTTAATTAACACTCAATCTCATCAGGGGATTACTTCATTGATTGTGTTAAGACTTACAGCCCAAACATTTCTCTTCTAAACCTTCTTGCATTGTCTCACACGTGAGCTTTTGGGGGACACATCCAAACTATAACAGAAAGTAAGCAGGTGAACCAAGAAAAAGATGGAGGAATTTTCCCATTCTTGAAGTGACTCTACTACCTGCTAGAGCTGCCACTTTGTTCTGTGTAGACTCAAATTGAAGTGCAATCAACTGAGGATAATTTGCGTGAAACTATTTTCTTTTCCAAACAAAAGAGGAGTTACCACCATGAGATCATTTAGGGAGAAACTAGCATAAGATAAAAGCAGTGGGCTAGGGCAACAGTAGGGAATATGAATAGAGAAGGGATAAGTGGAGAAGAGGGGCCCACACACATAGAGAGGGATATGCACAATGGACCACTGAGAGAACAGGGGCCTTGGAAGGCAAGAGATCTTGTTTTTTTGTTGTTGTTGTTTTGTTTTTCTCCTTCAAATAGGGAGTGATCAGAATTGACAAAAACTGCTGAGAGATCTGATAAGGATTGAACAGTGCCTACTGGATTGATAAATGGTAGGTAACTGGTGATTTTAGTGAGAGTATCTAGTAGAGTGGTAGAAGAGGGACAGAAGTCAGACTCCAGTCAGTTGAAAAGTGAACATGAGTGTGACCGGGTGTGGTGGCACACACCTGTAATACTGGCAGTGTGTGAGGCTGAGGCTGGAGGATCATGAGTTCAAAGTCAGACTCAGCAAAAATGAGGCGCTAAGCAACTCAGTGAGACCCTGTCTCTAAATAAAATACAAAATAGGGTGGGGGATGTGGCTTAGTGATGGAGTACCCCTGAGTTCAATCTCTAGTAACCCCCCCAAAATAGAGTGTAGAGGGAGACAATGTAGAAGACTCTTCTGAGGAAATTTGATGAGAAGGAGAGAAAAAAGAAACTGAGAGGGCACCAAGGGCCAAAAGAAATTTTGCTTTATTTTATTGTTTTGATATTTATTTATTTTTAATAAGAGAGGTTTGCATTTCTAGGCTGAGGGGAAGAATACAGCTAAAAGGATAAGAGAAAAAGGGGTCATGGCATCTGAGTAAGCAAGGTCCTGGAGGAAGCAGGGGTGAGAGGGTAGGTCCAAGGCCTAGTTAAAGGTGTTGACCTTAAACAGGAAAAGAGTTCCTTGTACTCTGAAACTGGAGGAAAAGAGAGGAAGGATGGTGTGGATGGACATGATTATAATTGATGGGAGTGAGGAGTCAGAAAGATAACATTCTGTTGGCCTCAATTTTCTCAGTGAAAAAAAAGAGGTGAAGTTTTCTGCCAAGAGTGAGGAAAGCAGGGTCAAGTAAGGGCCTCCAGTGGAGTAGTGAAAAATTGGGGAAAGTGATAAGGGGATTGTGAGAGGAACTGGACCAACAAAAAGTAAGAGGATTGATGAGTGGGGCCCAAGGCCTAGCTAAAGTTGAACAGTGGAAATTTGTAGAGGCCACAGTCTCCAGAGTTGTGGGGTCATCCTCCATCTGTGCTTAGCTGTTCAAATACCTCTGCAGAAGCAGAGAAGGTTGTATTGTACTTTTCCAGTTGGGGTTTGGATAACTGGGTATGGCAGATAGAGTGTCAGCTAAAACAGGGTGAAGCTGAGGGAGGGGTTTAGGTGCTCAACCATGGGGTCCTGCTTGATGGAGAAGGAAGGGGGACCAAGAAGGGACTAACAGGCTAGAAATATGAAAGAATAAAGAGACTGAAGGTCTTTGTTGGATGAAAGAACAAGGGTTAGAGGGCTGGGAGGTATGAAACAGCTCAGCAAGTGCCAGAAACTATTCAGCGTTCTCTTGACTGAATCATGGAACACTAATGGAGACCCAAAGAGTGACATAGGCCTGGAATATAAGCAGAGCTTGGCAGGGGAGGCCTCAGGTGCCACTACTTAAACTTGATGTTGCTCTGGAAGCAAGACAAGCTTACAGAGCAGTAATACAAAGTGGATTAGGGAAAGAAATAGACCTCTGGAACCCTTCTGGGCCTTTACCTGAACACTTGTGTTCTCTTCTGATGATTTTTAAGGTTACTTTCCAATTCTAAAAGTCAGTGATGCAAATCCTCCTCTCCTCCTTATCTGAAATCTCAGTAGCAGGAAAGGTAGATTAATTCTTACCCCAAGAGAAGACATCTGTTTTGCAGAGTTAAGAGAGCCTTGAGTTTGGAGTGTGCAGTCTTGGATTCTAGTCCCAGGTCTACCAGCAACCAGCTGTATACATCTTCTCCCTGGGCTTCTTGCTTATCCTCTGTAATGAGGGGAAAATAGTACCCAACCTGACTATTCGATAAGGTTGTTGTGAGGGTGAAATGAAAGTAGTAGTTATTGATGTGCCCCTCAAAGTTAAAAGAATGTGATGAACAAGAATGGATAGTTATCACTAGGGCCCAGCCAGCTTTGCCTTGTGTCTTTCTTCTACATCTTGTAACAGCAGAGTCTAACTCCTGCTTTCTTCCCTCATTCCCAGTCCCCACATGCTGCAAGCTCCCCAGAGGTCAGGTCTGGTGGGAGCTGAAGGTAGTCTCAGCAGCTGTCTCGGATGATGAGCTGAGAAATCAAAGGCATTCTTTGCCAAGGAAAGGGTTTTCTTTGCTTTTTCCCTCCTCTCCAATAAATCTGTCTGCCTCCGCCGTTCCATGACGAGGCTGATTGGCCTTGCCCTTGGGACGTGCCAGCTCAGCATGGGAGAGGGAGATGCTGAAAGATTTGATGCCTCCCTTTTCAGTACATGTTTAATTCATTGCTGCAAAGACTTGGATAAGTAAAACACTAAGCTCCCTCCGACTGGGCTTCCTGGAGAGAGGGATTCCAACAGCTTTTAAAGGAAATGTCAAACTGTTAAGAGTTCAGGCTTCAAGCAGCTTAATGCTTTATAATGTTTTGGAGTGAATGTCTCATGGATTCTTAATGCCTGGGTTATTTAGAATTGAAAATAACTGATTGGGTAGTCAATCTGATAAACACAAGACAACCACAATCAACTCTGGAGAAAGATGAATACATTTTACTCATAGTTTTCTAGGTCCTTCCACACCAAATCTTTTAGCTAAGTTATTTTTTTTTTTTTTTTTTTTTTTTTATTGTTTTTTTTTTTTTTTTTTTTTTTTTTTTTATTGTAAACAAATGGGATACATGTTGTTTCTCTGTTTGTACATGGCGTAAAGGCATACCATTTGTGTAATCATAAATTTACATAGAGCAATGTTGTTTGATTCATTCTGTTATTTTTTTCCCTTCCCCCCACCCCTCCCACCCCTCTTTACCCTCTATACAGTAGTTCCTTCCTCTATACTTGCCCCCCTCCCTAACCCTAACTCTAACCCTTCCCTCCCCCCCATTATGTGTCAACCTCCACTTATTAGCGATATCATTCGTCCTTTGGCTTTTTGAGATTGGCTTATCTCACTTAGCATGATATTCTCCAATTTCATCCATTTGCCTGCAAATGTCATAATTTTATCATTCTTTATGGCTGAGTAATATTCCATAGTATATATATACCACAGTTTCTTTATCCACTCATCAATTGAAGGGCATCTAGGTTGGTTCCACAGTCTGGCTATTGTGAATTGAGCAGCTATGAACATTGATGTGGCTGTATTTCTGTAGTATGCAGATTTTAAGTCCTTTGGGTATAGGCCAAGGAGTGGGATAGCTGGGTCAAATGGTGGTTCCATTCCAAGTTTTCTAAGGAATCTCCACACTGCTTTCCATAGCGGCTGCACTAATTTGCAGCCCCACCAGCAGTGTATGAGTGTACCTTTCTCCCCACATCCTCGCCAACACCTGTTGTTGCTCGTATTCTTGATAATCGCCATTCTAATTGGGGTGAGATGGAACCTTAGGGTGGTTTTGATTTGCATTTCTCTTATTACTAGAGATGTTGAACATTTTTCCATATGTTTGTTGATTGCTTGTAGATCTTCTTCTGTGAAGTGTCTATTCATTTCCTTAGCCCATTTGTTGACTGGACTGTTTGAATTCTTGGAGTAGAGATTTTTGAGTTCTTTATAGATTCTGGAGATTAGTGCTCTATCTGAAGTATGATTGGCAAAGATATTCTCCCACTCTGTAGGCTCTTTCTTCGCATTGCTGATGGTTTCCTTTGCTGAGAGAAAGCTTTTTAGTTTGAATCTATCCCAGTGGTTGATTCTAGCTTTTATTTCTTGTGCTATGGGAGTCCTGTTAAGGAAGTCTGGTCCTAGACCAACAAGATGAAGATTTGGACCTACTTTTTCTTCTATAATCTGCAGGGTCTCTGGTCTGATTCCGAGGTCCTTAATCCATTTTGAGTTTAGTTTCGTGCATGGTGAGAGATATGGGTTTAGTTTCATTCTGTTGCATATGGATTTCCAATTCTCCCAGCACCATTTGTTGAAGAGGCTATCTTTTCTCCATTGCATATTTTTGGCCCCTTTGTCTAGTATGAGAAAATTGTATTTATTTGGGTTTGTGTCCGTGTCCTCTATTCTGTACCATTGATCTACCTTTCTATTTTGGTACCAATACCATGCCGTTTTTGTTACTATTGCTTTGTAGTAGAGTTGAAGATCTGGTATTGCAATTCCCCCTGTTTCACTCTTCCTGCCAAGGATTGCTTTAGCTATTCTGGGTTTCTTATTCTTCCAGATGAATTTCATAATTGCCTGCTCTATTTCTGTAAGGTACGTCATTGGGATTTTAATTGGAATTGCATTGAATTTGTATAGCACTTTAGGTAGTATGGCCATTTTGACAATATTAATTCTTCCTATCCAAGAACATGGAAGATCTTTCCATCTTCTAAGGTGTTCTTTAATTTCTTTCTTTAGTGTTGTATAGTTCTCATTGTAGAGGTCTTTCACCTCTTTTGTGAGATTGATTCCCAAGTATTTTATTTTTTTCGAGGCTATTGTGAATGGGGTAGTTTTCCTAATTTCTCTTTCTGAAGATTCATCACTTATGTATAAAAATGCGTTGGATTTATGGGCATTGATCTTATAACCTGCTACTTTACTGAAATCACTTATGAGTTCTAAGAGTTTTCTGGTGGAATTTCCAGGTTCCTCTAAATATATAATCATGTCATCAGCGAACAGGGATAGTTTGAGTTCTTCTTTTCCAATTCGTATCCCTTTAATTTCTTTGGTTTGTCTAATTGCTCTGGCCAGAGTCTCAAGAACGATGTTGAATAGAAGTGGTGAAAGAGGGCATCCCTGCCTTGTTCCAGTTTTTAGGGGGAATGCTTTCAGCTTTTCACCATTTAGAATGATATTAGCCATGGGCTTAGCATAAATGGCCTTTACAATATTAAGGAATGTTCCCACTATCCCTATTTGTTCCAGTGTTTTGAGCATGAAGGGGTGCTGAATTTTATCAAATGCTTTTTCTGCGTCTATTGAAATAATCATGTGATTCTTGACTTTAAGTCTATTAATATGGTGAATTACGTTTATTGATTTCCTGATGTTGAACCAACCTTGCATCCCTGGGATGAAACCCACTTGATCATGGTGCACTATCTTTTTAATATGTTTTTGTATGCGATTTGCTAAAATTTTGTTGAGAATTTTTGCGTCGATGTTCATTAAGGATATTGGTCTGAAATTTTCTTTCCTTGATGAGTCTCTGTCTGGTTTAGGTATCAGTGTGATATTGGCTTCATAGAATGAGTTTGGGAGGGTTCCCTCCTCTTCTATTTTATGGAATACTTTGAGAAGTATTGGAATGAGCTCTTCCTTAAAGGTTTTGTAGAACTCGGCTGAGAACCCATCTGGTCCCGGACTTTTCTTTGTTGGTAGGCTTTTGATGACTTCTTCTATTTCAGTACTTGAAATTGGTCTATTTAAATTGTTTATGTCCTCCTCATTCAGTTTAGGCAATTCATATGTCTCTAGAAACCTGTTGATGTCTTCGAAATTTTCTATTTTGTTGGAGTATAGATTTTCAAAATAGCTTCTAATTATGTTTTGTATTTCCATCCTGTCTGTAGTGATATTTCCTTGTTCATTCCGAATTTTAGTGATTTGGGTTTTCTCTCGTCTTCTCTTTGTTAGTGTGGCTAAAGGTTTATCAATTTTGTTTATTTTTTCGAAGAACCAACTATTTATTTTGTCAATTTTTTGTATTGTTTCTTTTGTTTCAATTTCATTGATTTCAGCTCTGAGTTTAACAATTTCCTGTCTTCTACTACTTTTGGTGCTGTTCTGTTCTTCTTTTTCTAAGGCTTTGAGCTGTAGTGTTAGGTTGTTTATTTGTTGAGTTTTACTTCTTTTATTAAATGCGCTCCATGAAATAAATTTCCCTCTAAGTACTGCTTTCATAGTGTCCCAGAGGTTTTGATATGATGTTTCTTTGTTCTCATTTACCTCTAAGAATTTTTTAATTTCCTTCTTAATATCTTCTGTTATCCATTCATCATATAATAGCATATTGTTTAACCTCCAGATGTTGGCATAGTTTCTGTGTTTTACTCTTTCATTTATTTCTAACTTCAATCCATTATGATCTGATAGAATACATGCTAGTCTCTCTATCTTCTTGTATTTGCTAACATTAGCTTTGTGGCATAATATATGGTCTATTTTAGAGAAGGATCCATGTGCTGCTGAGAAGAAAGTGTATTCACTCTTGGTTGGATGGAATATTCTATAAATGTCCGTTAAGTCTAAATTATTGATTGTGTTGTTGAGATCTATGGTTTCTTTGCTCAATTTTTGTCTGGAAGATCTGTCCAGTGGTGAGAGCGGCGTGTTAAAATCACCTAGTATTATTGTGTTGTGGTCTATTTGGTTTCTGAAATTGAGAAGGATTTGTTTGACATACATAGATGAGCCACTGTTTGGGGCATAGATGTTTATGATTGTTATATCTTGCTGATTTATGCTTCCCTTAAGCAGTATGAAATAACCTTCTTTATCCCTTCTGACTAACTTTGGCTTGAAGTCCACATTATCGGAAATGAGGATGGATACTCCAGCTTTTTTGCTGAGTCCATGTGCATGGTATGTTTTTCCCCATCCTTTCACCTTTAATCTATGGGTATCTTTTTCTATGAGGTGAGTCTCTTGCAGGCAACATATTGTTGGATCTTTCTTTTTAATCCAGTCTGCCAGTCTATGTCTTTTGATTGATGAATTCAGGCCATTAACGTTCAGGGTTATTATAGAGAAATGATTTGGTTTCCCGGTCATTTGGTTCATTTTTAAAATTTTGTTTATTTATTTGTTTGACACAACTTGTTTCCTCCTTTATTTGACAATTCCTTTAGGATAATTCCTCCCTTTGCTGATTTGCTTCTTTGTTTTTCATCTCTTCCTCATGGAATATTTTGTTGAGAATGTTCTGTAATGCTGGCTTTCTTTTTGTAAATTCTTTTAGCTTTTGTTTATCATGGAAGGATTTTATTTCATCGTCAAATTTGAAGGTAAGTTTTGCTGGGTATAAGATTCTTGGTTGGCATCCATTTTCTTTCAGGGCTTGAAAAATGTTGTTCCAGGACCTTCTAGCTTTTAGGGTCTGGATTGAAAAATCTGCTGATATGCGTATTGGTTTCCCCCTGAATGTAATTTGGTTCTTTTCTCTCACAGCCTTTAAAATTCTGTCTTTATTTTGTATGTTAGGTATTTTCATTATAATGTGCCTTGGTGTGGGTCTGTTGTAATTTTGTGTATTTGGAGTCCTGTAAGCCTCTTGAACTTGATTTTCCATTTCATTCTTCAGATTTGGGAAATTTTCTGATATTATTTCATTGAATAGGTTGTTCATTCCTTTGGCTTGTTTCTCTAGGCCTTCCTCAATCCCAATAATTCTTAAATTTGGCCTTTTCATGATATCCCATAGTTCTTGTAGATTCTGTTCATGATTTCTTACCATCTTCTCTGTTTGTTCAGCTTTGTTTTCAAGGTTAAATATTTTGTCTTCAATGTCTGAGGTTCTGTCTTCCAGGTGTTCTATCCTATTGGATATGCTTTCTATGGAGTTCTTAATTTGGTTTATTGTTTCCTTCATGTCAAGGATTTCTGTTTGGTTTTTTTTTCAATATCTCTAACTCTTTATTGAAATGATCTTTTGCTTCCTGTATTTGCTCTTTTAACTGTCGATTGGTGCGATCAATCAATGCTTGCATTTGCTCTTTCATCTCATCATTCAATGCTTGCATTTGCTCTTTCATCTCCTCGTTTGCTTCTCTGATCATTTTAATTATGTACATTCTGAACTCCTTTTCTGTCATTTCTTCTGCCATGCTGTCATTGGGTTTTATTGATGTAACATCTAGATTTGTTTGCAGCATTTTCTTTCCTTGTTTTCTCATGTTGTTCAGATATCAGTGGACCGCTGAGATATTGCAGATTTCCTCTGTTGATTTACAATGACCCTGAAGATTTCTATATATATCCCCTCTTAGCCTTCAGTAGGCTGAAGTCTTGGAGGAGGTTGATAATGCGGTGCTCCACAAGGAAGCTGCCTCTCTAGGAGTAGTGGCCTTCAGGTGGGGTATATTCCCTGCTAGTGGGCAGAGGTGCCTCCACTTGTTGACCAATGGTCATCCAAAGGGGACCTAGGCTGTGGGCTGAGGCAAGGCCTGTTTGGGCCTGAGCCTCTGGTTTTACTGTCCTTGTGGGAAACCTCACCCAGCAGGGAAGACTCACCCGGTGGGGAGGTCTCGCTGGTCAGTTTCCTCCTAGAGGTTCCCCTCAATTTACATCTACTGCCTGGGCTGGGCTGCCTTCCTCTGCAAAGTTTCCAGGGGCCCGGCCCTACCTCCTGGGCCTGGGAGCCTCACCCTTCGCAGATGAATCTCCTTAGGCTGCCCCTCCTCAGAGAATTTGCCCATAGGCCTGGAACCTTCGCTCCGCCCTAAGCCTGTCTCTGTGCGGCTCTTCCACCCAGAAGCCTCCTAGATCCTGGGACCCTGTTCTGCACCTAATCACCTGGCTGCGTGGCCCCTCCTCTGAGCAGCCACCTGTGGCCCCGAACAATCGCTCTGAGTCCCAGAGACCCGCCACAGGCCTCTTCCTCCAGACAGCTGCCCAGTATGCCGGTGCGGTCACTAGGAGTCCAAGAAACTCACTTCGTGCCTCCTCCTCCCACCAACCACCCGTAGCCCGGGGCAATCAATCACTCCGAGTCGAAGTGACCCTGCCCGTTCCTCCTCCTTCTCCAGATAACCCCCCGGGTGTTCAGGAGCAGTCCCTCTGAGTGGCTCTGAATCCACGTGACCCGCTGCACGGGTCCTCTGGGCCACCGCCCGGAGCTCTGGTGTGGTCCTTCAAGACCAAGCGTCCCACCACGCTTCTCCTCCAGGCAGCCCCCCTGTGTTCAGGAGCTGTCACTTTAAGACCAAATAACTCACCACTCGCCTTCTCCTCTGAGCAGCCGCCTGGAGCGCTAATGCAGTCACTGTGAGTCCAAAGGACCCGCCGCGCTCCTTCTCCTCCTTCTCCTACTCCTCCGGGCAGGCCCCGGGGTTCAGAAGTGGTCAGGGTCCAAACAGCTCGCCACGCAGCCCCTTCTCTGGCAACCGCCTGTAGTTCCCGTATAGTCGCCCGAATCCAAGCGGCTGCTCCTCTTCCTCCTCGTCCTCAGGGCAGGCCCCGGGGTTCAGAAGCGTTGTTCTGATTCCAAACAGCTCGCCGCGTGGCTTCTCCTCTGGCAACCGCCTGCAGCTCTGGCGCAGTCTCTCTGAATCCAAGTGGCCACGCTCCTCTCCTCCTCCTCAGGGCAGGCCCCGGTGTCCTGAGTCCACACAGTTCTCCCCGCCTCTCCTCCCCCGGGCAGCCGCCGGAGCCCCAGTGGCTGTTCCGAGTCCCAGCGCTGTGCCGAGCGGCCTCCTCTATGGCGCTCCAGCGGGGGGAGGGGCGTCTCGCCGGCAGTTCTACTTCACAAAGTTTCCTGCGTTCCGGGACCCCCGTCCCATCCGGGATGCCCCCCCAGGGGGTGAGAGTCACCCGGCTACTTTGAGTTGGTCCCAAGCGTCTCAATATCTCCTCTCTTGAATCCTGAGTTCTGGAGCAACACGTAATGCAGCCACCCTCTAGGCCGCCATCTTGAAACCCCCTTAGCTAAGTTATTAATCAATCAATATAAATTAGTGAATTAGGCACCAACTATATGTTCAGTTCTGTGCAGTAAACTATGAAAATCATATCAAAACTATATATTTAATATATATGATACATAGAGAGATAGATATAGATGTAGATATCAATATATCATACTATTATGGGTTAAATTGTGTTCCCCACCACAGACTCCAATTTGAACAGCTCAGTATGTAATTTACAGGAACTGTAAAGAGGTAAATTAAAATGCAAGGGGCCCTAATCCAATATGGGTGATGTCCTTATAAGAGATTAGGACACAGAAAAGTCACAAGACACATGCACAGAGACAACCATGTGAAGACACACGGGAAAGGAAATCATCTGCAAGCCAAGGAGAGAAACCAACCTCAAAAGAAACCAACCCTACAAACACCCTGATATTGGACTTGTCACCTCTAGACCTGTCAGAAAATATATCTCCATTGTTAAAGCCACCCAATTTACAGTGTTTCATTGTGGCAGTCCCTACAAACTGATACATAAACTTTTGTGGAACTTGCAGTAAGATGAAGGAAAAAACACAACTGTAACGCTCTACTTAGACTGATAATATCTGGAAGGGCATATAAATAGTTTTTCCCCCAGAAAGTCGCTTATATCACCAATTACAATCAAATGAACTCAAAGGATATTAAAAAGTTCCTTGACTTTCCAAAACTTTAGGTCCTCTACCAGGCCACATGTAGGGCACCTAGAAGGAGTATGGGATTCTTCTCTCCATAGGATATATTTCTCTCCTCTGCTATGTACTCCTGGGTCTTTTGCTTGAGATCCATTAGGTACTATTACTTAAAGCCTTCGGAACCAACCGGAGTGTCAATGAAAATACAGATTCAAGGACCTCACCAGAAACAACAGGTTCAGAAGGGTCTGAGCAGGGCCTAGATATTGGCACTTGGAATTTTCATTATGAGATATGCATACAAAGGAGTATGTATGATACATATATAGAATTTAAAGAATAATGATAAAATGAACACCCATGTACCGATCACTGAGCTTAAGAAATAGAACACTAAATCAAACTACATTGTGATTTCATAACACCCTAGTCATAATGGCAATTAACAAGAATACAAACAATAATAATTGTTAGCAGGATGTGGGAGAAAAGGTACACTGCTGCATTGTTGGTGGGACTCAAATTGGTGCAACAACTCAGGAAAGCAGTACGGAGATTCCTAAAAAAAGAAAAAAAACTAGGAATGGAATCACTATATGATATGATCCAGCTATCCCACCCCTTGGTATATATCCAAAAGTTCTAAAATCAGCATACTATAGAGATTCAGGCACGTCATTGTCTATAGTAGTGCAGTTCACAATAGCCAAGCTATAGAACCAGCCCAGATGCCTATCAGCAGAAGAATGGATAAAGAAAATGTGGTACATATACACAATATAGTTTTAAATGGAGCTATAAAGAATGACATCATGTCATTTGCTGATAAATGTATGAACTGGAGAGCATCATGCTAAGAGAAATAAGTCAGATCCAGAAAGTCAAGGGTCAAATATGTTCTCTCATATGCAGAAACTGAAGAAAATAAGGGGGAAGGTGAGGGAAGGAATCCCATGAAAATAGAAGAGAGATCAGTGGAATAAAAGAAGGGATTTCAGGTAGAGGGAGGAAGAACAGGAAAAGGGAGGAACAGTGGAATAAATCTGACCAAACTTACCTATGTGCATATATGAATATACAACAGTGAATTTCATCTTTACGTATATCCATAGTGCACTAATTTTGAAAAAATACAAATAAATAAAAGAAATACATTATAGTAGAGGAAAGGAACAGGGGAAGGGAGGAAGGAAAAGGGACAGGGTAAGTGCTGGAAACTGAATTGGAGCAAATTGCATTCTGTACTTGTATAATTATGTCAAAATGAACCCCAATATTATGTGTAGCTATAATGCACTAATGAAAATCTTAAAAAGAAATAGAACACTTTTCTGCCTACCCCTCATCGATTCCTCTCTTCTTTATGAAGTGGCAAGCACTCTACTGAATTTTACATCAACCGCTTTTTTGCTTTTCTTTATCATTTGCCCCATTTGATTGTATCTGAACAAAAAATATAACCTGTTTAGCTTGCTCATTTGGGGACTTTATGTAATGGCATCACACTATTTCTATTCTTCAACAACCTTCTTTTTTCATTGGTGCACTAAAATTATACATAATAGTGAGATTCATTATGCCATTTCGTTCATGCACATAACATAATTTGCTCAATCTAGCGACTTTAATTTCATCATTCAATATTGTTTTTGAGATTCATCAATGTTGATGTATTTGGATGTAGTTCACTTATTTTCACTGCTATGCAGTATTTCATTGTATGAATATACCACAATTTATCCATTTTCCTGTTCATGGTCATTTGGGTTGCTTCTAGCTTTTGTTTTGTTTTGTTTTGTCACTATAAATAACACTGCCACAAATATTCTTATGTATGTCTCTTGGCTCATAGAAATCTTCATTTTTATCCCACTCCCTAGATTGAGTCTGATATAAATGGTCCAAGAAGCACTGTCTCTGGTACTTCCCAGTGATACATACATAAACCTCTTTTATAAATATTGATTTCATCTTGAAGCATGACTCCAATGCTTCTTTTTGGAGGGGAAAACCCCTTCTAAATATTTACTTTTACTTACAAAAGGCCTATTCCTGGTAGTAAAGGAGTAAGTTCTGAGTAAAACAGGGGGAGAAAGAGGAGTGAAAAGAAACTTCCATATGTTGTATATACTA
Source organism: Sciurus vulgaris (assembly GCF_902686455.1). Taxonomy (NCBI): domain Eukaryota; kingdom Metazoa; phylum Chordata; class Mammalia; order Rodentia; family Sciuridae; genus Sciurus; species Sciurus vulgaris. The sequence goes on along the minus strand of NC_136471.1, from coordinate 43,768,328 downwards.
CATTAGAGACCATATGTTACAAGTGTTCAACTATGTGGTACAGATGATCAATGTATGTATTCTTATACATGAATTTCAGAAGCAACATATCAATTCTAGTTACATAACAGATGTCAACTTTTTCAACAATTAAAAACTAGTAGCAAGGTGCAGTGGTGCACACCTGTGGTCCCAACTCCTCAGGAGATTGAGGCAAGAGGATTACAAGTTCAAGGCCAGCCTCAGCATCTTAGGGAGACCTTGTATCAGATTTTTTAAAAGGCTGGGTGTGGGAAGGAAGGTAGGGCTTGAGAATATTTAAGTGGTAAGGTGCCCCCTATGTTCAATTCGCAGTACTGGGAAAAAATCAAAGTAGATTGAAAGAAAGGCTTTCTGAACGAAGTGTGGCAGGCACAGAGACTAAACTGATGGGCAACTTGGAAATTGGGACAAGAAATGAAGAAAGTGTTAGTTGATGTCTAGAGTATGCTTAAGAAAGAGAAAGTCAGAGGGACTATAGGACAAATCAGAAATGGGGTGGGAGTGGGTGCCACAAAAGACATGGCAAGTCTGGCTCATTTTTAAGAAAGCACTGAGATCCCAGGGTCTCCTCTCTGGAAACTGAAAAAAAGGGGGGGCACATCATTGGAAGCACAGAATGGAGATCATGAGACTATTAGAATCAGGATCCTTTTTAAAAACAAAAAATAAAGCATGAAAAAGTAGTCATAAGTGAAGGATCCAGGGGAATAGGGCAGCCAGAAATAAGGAGAGAACTAATTTAGCTCCAGAATAGGGTTCCTCACAGGTGTCAGATTTTCCCTGCTCTTCTATATACTAGGGTCTCTGTTACACCTTCTGTCTTCTACATACAACTCTCTACTCTCCATCTCTGTTCTCAGTTGAAAATCCCTCCAACCTCCCACCTCCCTGAGAAAGAGAACTAATTAAATGGGAACTTTCTTACCATCCCACCAAAACATTTACCCATCTAATTCACCTATATCCATACCTTCTATTATGTTGGATAAATTATCTCCTGTTAAAAGTCATTTTTTCCACTTGTTCACTGGATCTCATTTGAATCAGTTAGGATTAGGTTCATCTTAAATCAATGGAAGTTCAAAAAATAATAGTGGCTTAAATAAGAGTGTTCATTTCTCTCACACAGAAAAGATTGGAGGTAGGCACTCTGGGGTTGATATGGTGACCCTGTTTTAGAAAGTCTTCAGAAACCCAAGCTCTACTAAATTCACTACATCCCCTGGGTGTGGCCCAAGGTGTGGTCTTGGGTGTGGTCTTCAACGTTCAAAATGGTTTTCTAGCATTCTGGTCATCACATCTAAATTTCAGGCAACAAGATGGAGGAAGAGACAAAATATGGAAAAAGGGCATGTACCATCTGTCTTTCAAAGGTTACTAAGAGCTGTTGTGTGCCACTTCTGCCTATATCTTATTGACCAGAGATAGTTACAAGGCCAAATCCAGGCACAAGAAAGGCTAGGTAGTATGATCTTTAGTAGTCCATGAGATCAACTAGGAATCAGAAATTGTATTATTGTGGAAGAAGAAGAAACATATATTAGGAGATAGCTAGCAGTCTTTGCCACACCATTACCCTTCTTAAGGACATTTACCCTCTTAACTAAATAATTCTTATCAACATACCAGCTTGATTTAGCATTTGATATCCCCCAAATAAACTCTTTCTTGGTCCTACTATCACTGCTGCCACTTCCCCACATTTCCACATCCATTAACAGCAAATATTCTCCAAAGAATTGTCTACACATGCAATCTGTTTTCTCCTCTCCTATTTTTCTTCACTCGACTCCAGGCTGGCTTCCACAACCATCAATTCACTGACACCTCTCTTGTCAAGATCCCCAGAGACCTCTATGTTGCCAAATCCAATTATCACACTTCTGTCTGGATTTTAATAGCCCTCTCACCAGCATTTGACATAGATGATCATTAAAACTTTTCTTTGAAAATTACTTCTTTAAAACTTTCCTTCTGTCAGTTTTGTTAATATCATATTTTTACCAATGTGGCCACTCTTTCTCAGTATCCTCTATCTGAACTCTAAATATTGGAATTACTCATATTTTCTACTGAGTTTTATTCTCATTCTCACATCACCCCTTAGGTGGTTTCATCTATTCCCATTGGTTTTAAATAGCTTCTTTAGCCAGGCACAGTGGTGTACACCTGTAGTCCCAACTACTCCAGAAACGAAGGCCGGAGGATCACAAATTTGAGGCCAGACTCAGTAACTTAGCAAGTCCTTTTGTTATGGCTTGAATGTGGTATCCCCCAAAAGCTCACATGTGAAACAATGCAAGAAGGTTTGGCGGAGAAATGATTGGGTTATAGCTTTAAACTAATCTGTGAGTATAATCCCTGATGGGATTAACTAAATGGTAACTGGAGGCAGGTGGGGTGTGGCTGCAGGAGGTATTTCATTGAGGGTGTGGCTACGGGGTATATATTTTGTATCTGGAAATTAGAGTCTCTCTCTGCTTTCTGATCACCATGTGAGCTGCTTCCCTCTGCCACTTTCTTCTACCACGATGGTCAGCCTCACCTTGAGCACCAAGGAATAGAGCCTACTATCTATGGATTGAGACTTCTGAAACCGTGAACCCCCAAATAAACTTTTCCTCCTTTAAAATTGTTCTGGTCAGGTCTTTTAGTCACAACAGCAATAAAAGCTGACTAAAACACCCTGTCTGAAAATAAAAAATAAAAAGGACTGGGATGTAGCTCAGTGGTAAGTATCCCTAGGTTCAATCCTCGGCACTGGGGAAAAAAAAAAAAAAAAAACTACCATCTGTATGTTGATGGCTCCCAGTGAAGACCCTCTGAGGACTCTAAAAGTCAGATCCATATGTATACCTGCCTATTTAAAATTGCCACTTGGATATCTATTAGATATATCTAACATAACACATGTAAAACAAAACTCTTGACACTATTCTGCCACCCAATCTGATCCTCTTCCAACTTTCCCATCTTAGAAAATGACATTAGCATATTGAAGAAACCTTAGAGTCATCTTTGATTCCTCTTTTCTCACTTTCCAAATTCAATCCATCAATGAATTTTAACCATTCTACATTTAATATAAATTTCTAATTCACCCATTTCTTTCATACCCACTACTACTACAAGGGTTCTTCGCCTCTTTACCCAGATTATAAAGTAAAATAATCTTTTAAAGTTAGAAATTAGTTGGGTGCAGTGGCATGTATCTGTAATCCCAGCTACTTGGGAGGCTGAGGTTGGAGGATGGTGAGTTGAAGGACAGACTCAGCAACTTAGGAGACCCTGTATCAAAATAAAAGTTTTGAAAGGGCTGGAGTGCCCCTAGGTTCAACTTCCAGTACCACCAAAAAAATCAAATTATTTCACTCTTTTGATTAAAATTCTCTGGTGGTTTCCCATCACACTTTAAATAAAATTCAAACTTCTCACACTACTCTGCAATTCTACATGATCTTTCCCCATAGTCTAAATGACTTGGTTCATTCTCATTTTACTCTTCTTCTGTTAACTTACTATGCTCTACCTATATTGGCCTTCCATATTTGCACTATGTCTCGTGCTCTATCTAACCTCAGAACTCTTATTTGTAGTTTTCTCTGCCTAAAATGATCTTCCACTGGGTTCTTCCTATGTCTGGCTTCTTTTCCCTCTTTCAGTCTTGAATGAAATGTTAAATTCCAATAGAGGTGTTCTCTGACTACCCTGCCTAAGTAGTTTTTTATTGCTTATTGCTATACTATCAGGCTTTTTTCAATGGTATTATCACAGTATATAAGCCTGTGATGTCAGAGACAAGGCCTTTCTTATATGCTGTTATATCTCAGTTCCTGGTAGTATGCCTAAAACTGGGCTCAACAGTTACTCAGTAATTATTCAAATAATGAACCAAAAAGTCAAAATTATTTGAATCATCTCTTAATGACTGAGGTGGGGAGTACTCGGGAAGGAGTGAAATTGGATTGGCCCAGAAAGGCTGCCAGTTCACAGCTAGGACAGACCTGAGGTCTTGAAAGGACAGGTTGAAGAAATGCTGTACATACATACTTAAGCCAAGACACTGAGGAAGAGTGGACCCATTAGATGGCAAAAGGCAGACTTTTTTTAAAGTACAGAACTGAGAGTCAGAGGCAAGATGGAAACACTACTGGAAAAGGAGTGAATGGGCTGAGAGCAAATGAAAAGGGACCTAGAAAACTGTCAGAAACATTGGGAAGAGGGTGACATTCTGTCCAAAGGTAAACAGAAGGACTGACTAAGAGCTGAGAATTCAAGTAATGCTGAAGACCATATCAGCATCCTGCAAGCTTGGGTGATTTTCTCCAGCAGTACTTAGGAACATAAATGGTAGAATATAGGACTGACTTTGTGTGGAGGCTTATAGGCCATGTGTCACATGGTCCAAGAACAAGTATCAAAGAATAAGGGAACTGGAAAAGTAGAATCATATACTCTAAGAATGGAAATTGAAGTTAGGAATTTTGAAGGAAAAGCAGTTCTGGGTGATGATGAGGTCCACAGTATGGTCAAGACAGTGTTTCAAATGGAGCATTGCTGAAGCCATTTTCAGATGAGGAGGTCCAGAAGTCAAGAAGTTGGGGAGGTTGGGCTGTCCACATTAGAACCTCAGGTTAATGATAAGATTTTGGGTAGAGCTGAACACCAGCATCTTCTCTGGATATGAGGTAGTAAACAGAATGCCAATAAATGATAATAGTGAGGAGGCATAAAGGGTAAGTGATGTGAGCATAAAAGGAAGGAGTTATGTGAGAAAATTCTAGTGCTATTTCTTGCTCTCAGGCTATGAGAAAAAGAACAATTCCCACTAAAGAGGGCTCCAGGGAAAATGTTTTAGTTTGGATTTTCCCAAAAGTGGGCTGTGAGTTGGGAGATTCCAGTATAAGTAGTTTGAGAAGTGATTGCAGGTAATACCCATAAAGGAGTCAGAGAGTAAGACAAGGGAGAGAAGAAAGTCAATAAAGGGGTATGTTACAAAGTAAGTTACCACTGTGGTAACTGGAACTTGATCGCACTGGGACACTCTAGGTAATTGTGCAGAACATGCATTTCAGAGTTATCCCACCTGAAAAACAACCTATTCTGGTTATTTGTTGGTTCAGAGCTGCCCTAGGAAATTTGTTAATCTCCTATAACTTCTGGCTTCCTGTGAAGATTCTGGAAGCCAGAGAAAAACCTCCAGGCAAAGAGATGCAAATGCTAGTAGCTGGAAGTCAGACTGGCACAGACAGAAATGATAAGGGCCAAAGGGATACGGGTAGAGAGCACCAACAGTATCTATTCCAGGAAGCAATGTGCAAGGAGGAAGCCAGAATTCAGTCAGGGTAAAGTAGATAAACCATCTGTAAAGAGGTTGAGAGTTAAAGACCTAATTTACTTTAGAATGGGCTTTTAAAAATGCTTTCAGTTGGGTGTGATGGTGCACACCTATACTCCCAGTGGCTCAGGAGGCTGAGGCAGGAGGATCTCGAGTCCAAAGCTAGCCTCAGCAACTTAGCAAGGCCCTAAGCAACTTAATGAAACCCTATCTCAAAATAAAAAATAAAAAGGACTGGGAATGTGGTTCAGTGGTTAAGCACCCCTGGGTTCATCCCTGATACCAATTTAAAAAAAATAAAAGGAACTGGGAATATAACTCACTGGTAGAATATCCCCGAGTTCAATCCCCACCACCACAAATAATAATAATATTAATAATAATAATAGTATTAATTCTTCACTTTAGTATGCAAATTCCTTATTATCTAACAATGCACAAATCATTTTCAAATTTCCTCATTTATCCCAGAAATATACTTCACAGCTGGTTTATCCAAATCAGGATTTAGTTCAAAGTCCTGCCTTCATCTTGTTATGTTCCTTAAATCTCTTTAACTCAAGAACATTGCTTTATATTTTGCATTATTAACTTATTGAATAAATTGGGTCTGTTCTGTTGGACAGTCTAGGCACTTATTTTGTGGTGTTATTTAGTTTGTTATTCAGTCTCCTAAATTTTATGGAAACTGGATGTTAGACCTGAAGGCTTCATACATTCAAGTTAAATAACTTTGGCTAAAATACACCAATGTGGCTTGCATTATATACTGCAGAATATCAAGAGACACATCATAGCTGGTTGTCCCAGTTAATAATAATATGGTTGGCCACTGGATCAGCATGATAACAGCCAGATCCCTCATACAGTTGTCTTCCTCCTGACGTAGTCTGTGTGCTATTAGTTTGGCACCAGAAAAATGCCCATTTCCCCATTTAGTAATCACCTGTTTTAATCTCACTTAATAGTTCTTTGTGAATTGATGAATTAATGTAGACACACACACACACACACACACACACACACACACACACACACATATTTTAACATTGCTGGGGATTAAACCCAGGGTCTCACATATGCTATGCAAGTGCTCTATCATTGAGCTACATTCTTAGCTCCTGAAAAGAACATTTTTTAAAAATTCTATCTAGCCAAAATTTCTCAGGAAAGTAGAAGTGACCCTGTTCAGCCAGGGTAACCTAGTGCAGTATGTAAGAGCATGGACTTTGGTGACAGATTGTCTGAATTTGAATTCTGATCCTGTCTCTTGCTAGCTGTGTTACTGTCACTTCCCCTCTCTCTGTGCTTCCATTCCTTATCCATAAAATGTGGTCGTTCTGAGAATTAAAAGAGGTAATGTTGATAAAGCAATCAGAATAGGGCCTGGTGCATAGTAAGTGCTATGTAAGTGTTAAATAAATAAAGAGTAAAACTACAGCTATTTGATTATACTGAAATATAGTTCCTACTGGAAAGGCAGGATAAATGCTTAATTCTTTCCCTTTAATTACCAATTCTCAAACTAAGGATTTGGTTTAATAGCTGCCACAAGGGGTGACAAATAAGCGGAAAGAACATTAAAGAGCTCAGGGAAAGATTTGGGAGGGAGGGGAGCTGGGAGAAAAGCCCAGAATGAGGACATGTAGAGGAGTATGAGGCTGGGAGGAGGAGAGCCCTGGAAACAGCTTTCCCTGCCTTTTTTCCCTTCATTTTACTGTGCCTCAGTTGAAATCACACGGGACCTGGAAACAAAAGGAAATGGGAAACAGCTCCCATTCAAAGGATAGGTGGCTGGCATTCACACAAATCTGCAAGAGACGTTACTTTCTTTTCATTTGCTGCTATGATACTATTGCATTGTCTTCAATATAAATGGACTGTATGTAATCTAAAATCATAACATAAATTTTCAAATTCACAAAACTTGGAATACAGTAATACAAAAGTTATCCTAGTCCAATTGTCATGATTTGCTAAATGAAATAATGAGCCTACTACATTGAGGGTTCCACTGAAAAATGTTCCTAGGTAGGGCCAGCTTCACAGGCACTGGGCCCTGTGCTGTAGAGACCCCCATGCTCAGAAGGGCTCACTTGGTTTAATGCTCTGCTGTCTCAAAATTCTTAATGATGTTTAAATAATGGCCTACCTCACATTTTAATATGCAGTGGGTCCTGCAAATTATGTAGCCAGTGCCCTTCCTAGGGTCTCTCTGGACCACTACCCCTGAGCCCAAGCTGAGCTACCAGCCTGCTTCCTGCAATGCAACAGGAAGTAGCCCTTTGTATTTCTATGCTCTCATTTTTAACTCTTTCTGGGCTGCTCTTAGCCTTGCTCTTACTGGCAACCTTCTGATTTGGTTGCCTTCATGGCTTGTGACAGTCTCCATCCCCTCCTAAGGTTCCTTTTCTCTTCTGGCCATTGATGAAATGCATTGCTCTGTGGGTGGTGCTCCTCCTGGTCCCCCAAATACACACTTTCACCAACACAGTGAGGATTGTCTGTCTTGTCCTCTTCCCCCTCAGTCTGAGCATTCTCTGTATTGCTTGTTGCTTGTTACTAAAATAAGACACACGGCCAAGAAAAGAAAAGAAACCACCCAGGCTCTGCCAGGCTAGCATTTTATCAATGTGTGGAAGAGCTTAGCTCTGAGGCTCCGGGACAGCCAAATAAAGGTGGGGGCTGGGTTGGGAGAGGAGGGAAGCAAAAGGAGAAAGTTCTGAAAAGGCTAAAATTATCCAGTCTCTATTGCCCAGACCACCCTGGTGCTACCTAAATCTTTCTGACATATGGATGGGAGGCTAATTATTGTTGTTATTATTTGTGATACTGGGGATTGAATTCAGGGGTGCTTTACTACTGAGATACATCCTCAGTACTTTTTTATTCATTTATTTTTATTTTGAGACAGGGCCTCGTTAAGTTGCTGAGTCTGGCTTTGAACCTGTGATCTTCCTGCCTCGGCCTCCTGAATCACTGGGATTACAGGTGTGCACTATTGCACCCATTGAGGGCTAATTCTTAAGTAGCTCCAGGGAAAGCCCTGTCATGGAGTTCTTAGTTATAACAGAGTTACTCTGTCCTTTTACAATTCATTTTCATTACCAAACACTTTTCTACAAAAAAAATCAATATCACTTTTCAGTATACTAAACTGATCTTCATTCTTTCCCCATCTAGTACTCTCTGCCCCATATTTAATATATACTTATTTCTGTTCCAGTTCTGTTATACCTATATACATTAGCATTCTTCCATTTAAATGAGCCTCTGTGTCTAAGATCATGCTTTTTGCCCTTTCTCCTTTGGTTCACTCACTTTCCTTACTTTGAAAAGAATTTATTAGGAATAGATTAATCCCTAATAGTGTCTTTGTTTAAGTAAAGACAGCTGTATGAACTGAGGATGTAGCTCAGTGGTAGAGCACTTGCCAAGCATGCATAAAGCCCTGGATTTCATTCCCAGGACCACAAAAAATAAATAAATAAAAGGAAGAAAGGAAAAGAGAGACACAGTTGTATAATGGTAGGAAAAAGTAGTAGTAGTAGTAATAGTCATGGTAGTGAGGTAAGATAGAATAAAAGAAATAAAAGGTAAGTTAAAAATGAGACAAAAGAAAGGAGAAAAGACTATTACTTTCATCTGAGCCTTGAGCTATAAAGTTCCCCATACCTTCATCCCCCAAGCTAGTTCTCTCTCCCAGGCCTGTCACTCCCAAATTTCTGAGAAATTCACAGATCTTCACTCACAATCTTAAAATTACTAGAAATTTGTCCATTTATGAAAATTGCCCAGTACACTGCTAATTAGCCCCATAATATGTGCATTTTTAGAATAGATTAAGCAAAAGGAGCTATGAAACTTACAGGCAACTCACCCAACATTATCTATTGATCAAATAGTGGAAAAAAATCATCCCAAAGAACCTGAGAATTTCCAGACCACCATAAACCTGTGATCACCAGACTGATGTCATCCCCCATGAACCTTTCCATACCCACCTGTTGGGGTAAACACAAGTCAGTGTCTAAGAAGTTAGATGTTTCTGAAGATAAACTAAAGACTCCCAAGAATGCATTAGAGGGGACAAGGATGAGGGAAACTGTCTACAAAATGGCAGAACACTCTTCCTTGAGTCCTCCAAGTTCTCTCTATGGGATCAGAAAACAATACACTGAGGACATTTGCAGTCCTGGGTTTGAAGAGCACCCCCTCACCAAGTCTCTTGTAAAAGAAGAGCCTGAGAACCCCCAAAGCAACTCTTACTCTCAAGATGGTCTGGATTCTCTCTTGAATGTGTCTCTGCTTTCTAAATAAATCTCTTTTGGCACCCCTAACATTGGTCAAGAACCCCACTCATCCTGAGCTGAGGTCCCCCTTTCTGGGAACTCCTCCTCCTGTAACACTTGTAGTAATATTTAGTGCCTTCTATATGCAAGGCACTCTCCATGCACTGCCTATCTTATGAGAGCCTTATAATTTGGGTTTTCTTGTTCCCATTGTATAGACAAGGAAACTGAGGCCTACAAGTCAAAGAAACTTGTCCAAAGAAGTTACCTTTTAAGTGAGAGAACAGAGATGCTTATGCTTCTGTGTTGACACTAATGCTAGTCACTACAATACCCCAAATATCCTTTCTGTAAAAAAGGGGGTCCCCTGCATTTTTTTCTCCTTTGCAGCCCTGGGGATTGAACCCAAGGGTGCCCTACCACAGAGCTACATCTCCAGTCCTTTTTACAACTCTTTTAATTTGAGGGGGTAGTGGGGTTTGAACACAGGGGTGCTAAACAGTGAGAAACATCCCCTGCCCTTTTTATTTATTTTTATTTTATTTATTTTGAGGAAGTTGCTTAGGGTCTTGCTAAATTGCTGATGCTGACCTCAAGCTTGTCATCCTCCTGCCTCTGACTCCTCAGTTACTGTGATTATAGGCATGCACTACTGCTCCTGGTTATCCCCAGCCCTTTTTAATTTTTGAGACAGGTTCTTGTTAAATTGCCCAGTCTGGCCTGGAACTTGCGACCCACCTGCCTCGACCTCCCCAGTAGCTGGGATTATAGGCATGTACCCTGTACCTGGCTATATTCCTACTCTTGACTGACATTCAGACATCAAGTACTGGGGTGTCCTTCCACTGTAACCTTCCTTTCACTAGCTGCTTGTTATGTAAGATGCTCCACAAGACATCTCTGCTTGGCCCTCGTTCTTATATTCCCCGGAGCCTCTTAAAGATCTATTTAATGTTCTCATCCCCTCATCCATCAATTTCTATTTTATGGGCCTAGCCCTCATTTGATATTTCTTTGTATGTCACTTTCCTGGCCTCCCCTTTTAGGTCCTTGCCCTTTCTTTTCCCCATTACCTCTTCTTTGTCATGCCCTTTTCGTGGGTTACCCTTTCCCAGTACTATATATCCACCTTTCAGTGACATGGACTCCTCCCATTCATTTTTCAGTCTTGGCAGAAGGAATTTGAAAGCTGCCTCCCCCACCCCCACCCACCCAGTTGTCCTCTTCTGGTATCTTACTTTGAAACACAAAAGCATTAAATTGTAAATCAATTCTGCATTGATCAAGGCTGGCTACTGTCCCCACTGCCTGGCTGCTTGTGACCTCTGAATGTTGAAACTATGAGTTTTCTTCTGTGCTCATTCTGTTGTTGCACAAGGCCAAGAAAAGGTCCTCATCAACAAGTCTGCACACCCTGTTGGCAGGAATCAAACAGGAAAGCTGGCAGGCAAAAGTTGCTCAGTTCTACCTTTATTTTCTAATGATAGCTTTAATCTCCAATTTGCTTTTAAAAAAATATTCCCTCCTCCTATTACATCATTTTTTTAAAAATTTCTACACCAGGGATTGAACACAGGTGCATTCTACCATTGAGCTACATCTCCACCCTTTTATTTTAATCTGAGACAGGGTCTCACTAAATTGCCCAGGCTGGCCTTGAACTTGTGATCCTCCTTCTTCAGCCTCTGGAGTAACTGGGATTATAGGCGTGTGCCACTGCCTATTGCATCTTTTTTTTTTAAATGTTTTGTAGTTGATGATGGACAGCATACCTTTATTTACTTATTTATTTTTATGTGGTGCTAAGGATGGAACCCAGTGCCTACCTCTGAGCCACAACCCCAAACCTGCCTATTGCATCTTATTCTCCCAAGTCTAGTCATGGAATGTTTATACTTCACATGTACATTTTCTCTGCTTCGCTCTTGATCTGCTTACTTGTCCCTTTGGTTTGACTCTTACTCAAGTCTATTTGGATTATTCTTATAATAGATTTGAAAAAAATTCAACAAGCACTCATTAAGTATTCACTATGTGTTTGAAACTGAACTAAATACCAGTCTCTGCCTGCCCTCAAGGAATTCAGTATTTCAATGTGCTCTAAATGCTCACGTTACCTCAGGCTGGAAGGAAGAATGTGATATAAACAGCCTATTAGTTGATATATATATGTGTATATATATATATATATACACACACACATATATGTGTGTGTATATATATACACACACATATATGTGTGTGTGTATATATAACCTTTTATATATATATATACACATATATATGTGTGTGTATATATATATATATATATATATAAAAGAATGTACAAAATGGTCTTTACTTCCAATAAACTAGAATGAGTTTTTATTTGGCCCCTCACTTTGCAACTCCTTTTCTGTAGCTCAGAGGGCACAATCCCTGTGTTCTAGACTCCCCACTCCCCATAGTACTCCCTTCCCTCTTGCATTTAGTCCTGGTAACCTCCACTGCCTGATGTGAGTTTCCACATTTTTCATTGTCATTCATTTTATTCCATCCAGTTCCAATGCTGAGTGAAGATGGGGGGAAACCCCTCCAATGCTGAGTGGAGGAGGCAGGGACACATTATGGAACAAAAGAGAGCTAGACATTGCATACCACTGATATTGTGCTTGCTTCAGCAGCACATATCCCTTCTCTCCCTTTACCTGCCTTCATTTAAAGTAGCATAATCCCTTTGTATGATCACACCTTGAATTTTCACCAGGCCCTAGTTGGGGAAATAGTGGGAAAAGGGAAAAGAAATATGTTTGCCCATATGTTGGCAGTGTGCTGCATTCTGCACCAGTGTAGTTGGGACGCTCCTTGTTTCTCAGGGCCCCCCTTTCTCCTAACATTTTGCACATTTGTTTGCCATGTTTTCTTTTTTCCTGACTTCACATCACCATGTATATATCTAATAGACATAGCAAGCTCAACAGATCCCAAATGGAGCTTGTGAAATCTCTAATCCCCAAACCTATGCCTCTCTTATTCTTTGTCATCTCAATAAATATGATCAGGAATTACCTAGTTGCTCAGAGAAAAACACTTGAAGTTATCCTTGCCCCTCTCTCAAAATCCACATTGAGTCCATGAACAAATTCCATTAGCTTTAACTGGCTTTACCTTTAAAATCTAAATTTAGATTTTAAAATTAAATCTGCCTCCTTTTCACTGCCTCCACCATTTTGCACTTGGACTAATGCAGTAGTCTCTTTCCTGGTCTCCCTGCTTCTAGGCAGGAAGACATATAGTAAGTTCTGTAGGCAACAGCCAGAGGTAGGCCCTTAAAAGGCCTATGTGATGCTATCAATCCCAAAATTAAACATTCTAATAACTTTCCTCACAATTAGAAAAAAAGTTCTTAGCCCAGTCTCCAAGGCCTTCTACAGTTGATCCTTGGTTACTACTCTTGCCTAAATTCCTACCACTCTTCCTTTAGCTCACTTCATTCATTCACACCCCTTATTATTTCAAATATGTCAAGCACTTCCAGGCCTTTGTATTCTCTCTCCCTTTAGCTTATATTTCCCAAAAAATATCCACATGCACATGACTTCACTTCTTTTAGGTTTGTGCATTCCACAAAACGCCTTCCCAGACCATATTCCCTAAAACAACAGTGTCCTTCTTAATTATTTGCTCTGTTTTTTGTTTTTCTTTCTTTCTTTTCTTTTTTTTTTTTCTGGTACTTGGGATTGGACCCAAGAGTGCTTTACCACTGAGCTACATCCTCAGTCCTTTTCATTTTGAGACAGGGTCTTGCTAAGTTACTAAGGCTGGCCTCAAACTTCAGATCCTCCTGTCTCTGCATCCTGAGTCACTGGGATTTACAGGTGAGTGCCACCATGCCCAGCTTGCTCTATTTTTTCTTCGTTAACACTTGCAGGATTATATTATACATGTAATTATTTGTCTGTAATCTATTTCTCATTAGAAGTTGAGCTTCACAAGGGCAGTAACATAGTCTTTTTCACTTCTATATTCTCAGCTCCTAGAACCATGTTTGGCGCATAGTAAGAGCTCAATAAACATTTGTTGAATAAATGAATAAGTATGAAGAAGGGGCCCAACTTGGCAACCTAGATTGTATTCACCATGATTCACATGCCTCTTGTGTCCATCTGGAGGATGTTAAGTGGTAAGTGTACTGGGAGTGTTTAGGAGCCCAAGTTGTCACTCAGAAAGATTTCATCCTAATAGAAGAAAGAATGGACATATATTTTCCTCTTAGACCTCAGGGTTGAAGGGGAGAAAAGATTTTTAAGTATAACTTTCAAGTTGTAATTAATCAGAACATTTGAAATAAACAATTCAACCCAGCTTAAGAATTTAAAAAATATTATATTAATTAAAAAATAAGAAGGAGAATGGGATGCTCAAAGGAACTAGGGTTAGAAACTCAACATTATTAGACCTCTGTGTCTATATTTCCTCTCTGCTTGTCTCTGTATCTCTTTTTCCATTTTTCTTATTCTCTCCTCATATAGATTGATTGGTCTCTTTCTTGAAGGAGACATGACTGCCAGTAGATATAGCTTAGCAAAGATCATTTCCGTCTTCTAGAGTCCATGAATCTATCTCAGGCAACAATTCTGATTGGTCTTTCTTGATAACGTACCCACCATTTGGTCCAATCCCTGTTAACAGGAGAATGGATGTCCTGTGATTGACCAGATCTAGTTCACATACTTAGCCTTCTGCTCAGGAGTAGAGTCTATAACTAAATGAGGGAGAGTGGGAAACCTTGGTGCAAATGCCAAAAACGAACAAATGAATCAGTCAATCAAAATAATAGCTGCCAGGGCTACTACCCTGGACATCTTGTTATCTGTGTCTCATACCTGAGTCCTAAGTAGGGATAGTTTTGTAAGAGTAAGTACCAACTTAAAGGAATGCTTCACTAAAATCTCTGCGGGGCATTGAATATACAAGGCCATATGAGAAGCATAGATTTTAGTAGTTTCAGTTGGGTGGGAGGCAGCTTTGTGACAGCAGCCGCTACAGCAGCAGCAGCAACAGCCACCTCAATGCATCAATGCCTTTGTTATAGGCATTAGAAACTTTGGCAGCAGATTATCACCCCAGGGAACTAGCAGTGGAAACCACTGGGGAAATGAAAGGATTATGTTAATGAACCTATGCAACAGACCTCTGGGAGGCTCACAGAAGTAGTTGGGTTGGTGGAAGGCTTTGAAGAGGGACAAATACAGACAGAGATAGAAACAGAAAAATTTCTTTTATTGTGAATTTTATATCCAGCCCATTTCTGAGCTTATAAGGACCTTCACTGACCACAGAAATGCAAGGAACAGAAACAGTAGAACAGAAACAGTAGATCACCTAGCAATGTCTTATCCCCTAAAGGACCTAGAACTATGCCAAAGTCACACACACACAACAAAGCTGTGAAACTCTGCTTGTCTCTGAGAAGCTTGAAAACTGGACAGAGGGCAGATGGGTACCAGTTGCAGAATCCACTGCTCTACACTGAACAAAAGTTATGGTATTCTGATTCAGGAAATACTTTCCCACTCTGATTTTTTTTTCTCAACCCATTTCTCTCTTTGGCTTGAAACCCAGCCACAGACCAACACTACCATTGCACAGGATTTCTCTGACACTGTTTTCTGCCTGGTTTGATCCTCTGCAGCTTCATTCTTGCTTATGTGTCCAGGATGCAGACCTTGCCCATGTTCTCCATTTTGGCTTTATACCCTGGATTCAGACCTTGGCTTTACCCCAATAACTTACTATAACTAGCTCCCTGGTCATTAACTCTGGTTTTCCTATTTACCTGCTGGCCCAGCCAGGCTGGGAGTCCTGACTTGCATTGTTTGGCAGCCACCTATGACCTAACATTGACAGCATCCTTCAACCTTATTCCCCTTGTCATTTGAAGTACTTTCTCTATGCACCCTTGAAATATAAAGATGCTACTCACGTTGATATATAACGTCTTCATATTTCAGCAGCTTGTCTGACTGAAGGAACCTTCATAACCTCCTCTGGCAATCTATTCCACTGTCTAATCACCCTGATAGTCAAAGTTCTTCCTTCTGTCATACCATTTAGTAGAAATCTGAGTGTTGCTGAACAATAATCATTCTAAATGTCACCCACCTGGGAGAGATGAGAACAGTGATCCTCAGGGTCTGCACTACTTGGAATGTGCCCAGACTGTAGAAGCACCTGTTTGGGATAGAGACAGTGGTCTCACGAACATATGTTATTGATAGACCCAGGGAAATATAATAGTCACTCCCAAAGCTTATTGAGATAAAATGAGGAATTAATGGGATGATTCTGTGGCTCCTGGGGAAATGAGGTTTTTAAGGAAAAAACCCTTAAACTGAAAGAGGAGGAAGAAGGATTTCTATGGCTGAATAAAGGCAGTGAGATTGCCCAAATAATTCACCTTGTAAATGCTTACTCCAGTGCCTGGCACAATGAATCCCCATTTATTCATTTTTACTTTTTTTTTTCCATTTTAACTGTTACTGTCTACCTTCCCAAGTTTAGGCACCCAACTCTTCCTGCCTAGACTACTGTGATAGCTCCTGATTTCTGCGCCATCACATTTACCTCATAGCAGTGAGGAAAGATCAAACTTATCTTTTTTAAAAAATATTTTTAGTTGTAGATGGACACGATACCTTTATTCTATTTATTTGCTTTTATGTGGTACTGAGGATCTCACCCAGTGCCTCACACATGATAGGCAAGTGCTCTACCACTAAGCTACAACCCCAGCCCCACTCTGAACTTTTGGAAAGTAAATCACATCTAGTCACTCTTCTGCTTAAAATCCTTCAAAATATTTTCATTTTACCTAGAACAAAATCTGAACTCCTTCTCATGGCTTATCAAGCCCTCCAGGACCTGGACCCTGCCTACCTCTCACATCTCTTCCGGAACTAATGTCTCCCTTGCTTACTATGCTCCAAGCACACTGAATATATTTTATTTCTTCCTACATGCTGATCTCTTCCTTTTATTGAATGTCTGCACATGTGGCTTCCTCCAATTGGAATGCTCTTTCCTGCTGGACTTTTCTCAAGGCTAGATCCTTCTCAGTTTTTATTTCTCAGCTAAAATGTCACCTGCTTAGAAAGACTTTCCCTGCCCACACTTGCCAGAAAGTTCTCTCCCATGCTGTTTATTTCTTCTTTAGTACTTATCACAACTGCATTTATGAGATATGTCTATTTATTTATTCAATACTTATCTTCCTTACAAGAAGGTAAGTTCTGAGAGGTCAATGTCATGCTAATCTCAGGTATAGTACAGAACTTGTCATATAAGAAACATTCAATAAGTTTATGTTAAATTAAATTTTTAATAGTAAGAACTCAATACATACTTTTTGAATAAATAAATGGCTAAAAGTAGAAAGGATTCCATGGACATTCAAAAGATAATAAAAGAATGTTTTCAACAGCTCTATATCCACTAATCTGATAACTTAGATGAAACAAGCCAATTCCTTGAAAGACGCATCTAAAAAAAAAAGAAAGAAAAATAGATAATCTGAATAGACTACATCTATTAAATAAATTAAAACCATAATTAGTAACCATCCAAAACACAAAGCACAAGGCTCAGATGGATTCACTGGTGAATTCTATGACAAACTTTAGGAAGAACTAATACCAATTCTCTACAATCTGTTCTGAAAAATAGAAGCAAAGGAAGCACTTC
Organism: Sciurus vulgaris; assembly: GCF_902686455.1. Lineage (NCBI taxonomy): Eukaryota > Metazoa > Chordata > Mammalia > Rodentia > Sciuridae > Sciurus > Sciurus vulgaris. Next base: position 43,750,955 of record NC_136471.1, on the reverse strand, counting down.
TTAACTTATTCTGTGAGGACAGCATTACCCTACAATTAAATTCATATAAGGATATTGCTAAAAAAGGGAAAGCAATGACCAGTATCTCTCATGGATATGAATGCAAATATCCGTAACAAAATATTAGCAAATCAAATCCAACAATGTGTAAAAAGAGTGATACACTATGACCAAGGGAGATTCATTTCAGGTATAAAAGGCCAGTTCAATATTCAAAAATCAATAAATGTAGCCAGGCTCTATTGTGTATGCATATAATCCCAGAAATTTGGAAAGTTATAGCAGGAGTATCAGAAGTTCAGGGCCAGCCTCAGTAACTTAGTGAGACCCTGTCTCAAAAATAATCAATTAACATAATCCATCACATTGACAGGTTAAAGAAGAAAATCACATGATCATGCTAATAAATGCAAAAAAGCATTTGACAGCTAGCTACAGTGGTGCAAGCCTATAGTCTCAGTGATTCAGGAGGCTGGGGCAGGAGGATTGCAAGTTTGAGGCCAGTCTGAGAAACTTAGGGAAACCCTGTCCCAAAAATAAAAATGTAAAAGAAGTGAGGATAGAACTTATTAGTAAAGGGTCTCTGAATTCAATCCCCTCTACAGAAAGAAAAAAAAGTAGCTGAAATATCTGACAGACTCCTCACCAAAGGAAATGTACATACGGGCAATTCAACATATGAAAAGATGATTAGCATAATGTATCTATAGGGAATTGCAAACTGAAACAATGAGATGACACTACATTCCTATTAGAATGCAAACCACTGACAATATCAAATGTTGGCAATGGAGTAACAGGAACTTTCATCCATTACTGGTGAAAGTATAAAAAAGTACAGTCACTTTGGAAGGCAGCCCAATTTCTCACAAAGCTAAACATAGCATTATCATATCACCCAGTAACCATGCTTCCAGATGAGTTGAAAACTTAAATGCACAGAAAAACCTGCACTCAAATGATTCTAAGAACTTTATTCATAATTGCCAATACTTGGAAGCAATCAAGACATTCTTCAAAAGATGAACTGATAAACAAACTGTGGTACATCCATACAATGGAATATCATTCAACAATAAAAATAAGTGAACTCTCAAGCAACAAAAATACATGGAGGAAACTTAAATACATGTCCATAAATTCTGAAAGAAGTCAGTCTGAAAAATCATCATACTGTATGATTCCTATTATATCATCTTCTAAAAAGACAAAGTTATAGAAAGAATAAAAAAGATCAGGGGTTTCCGGGAGCTAGGAGGGAGGAGGGACAGGCATGAATAGCTGGAGCACGGGATTTTTAAGGCAGTAAAACTATTCTGTATGATTATGTAATGGTAGATACATGATATTACACATTTGTCAAAACCCATAGAATTGCATATTACAAAAGTGAACCCTAATAATGTAACTATATACTAGTTAATATTCATGTATCATTATTGGCTCATCATTTGCAACTAACATACTACACTAATTCTAGAAGTTAGTTATAAGGGAAAACATGTACTGAGGGAGGGAGGGAGAATATGGGAACTGTTTGTGCTCTAGGATCCACTTTTCTATAAACTTAAAACTGCTCTAAAAATAGTTGATTAGTTTTAAAAGGTGGAGAAGATGTATGAGAAGAAGTTCTAGAAGGTACAGATGAGGAGATAGAAGCTCCTGGCACTGCATAGGAGATGGAGGTTGATAGGAGGATCCTCTTGCTCTGGAGGCTGAGCAAGAGAATCACAAGTTCAAGGCCAGCCTATTCTGTTATATTTTGTTATAGCAGCACAAATGAACTAAGACTTAACCCCACCAAAAAGAAGGAGAGGAAGGAATGAAAGAGAAAAGGAGGGAGGAAGGAGAATGAAGGAGAAAGGAAAGCTACAATCTGAATTCCCTTCAATAGCAAGAAACTCTCCTGTATCCTGAGACATCCAGGATCTACAAAAAGTAGCCTGGAAAAGAAGGACTAAAGATAAAGACAAGGTCTGTGTTAAGCTACTTGCCAGGATTGCAGACCAAGGGTCAGATTAGTTCTAACCCCTTTGGTCTTGAATCTGGAATCAATGTTCTTTAAAGTGTAGTTAGAAGATTAGCAACTTCAACACCATTTGGAATGCTTATTAAAAATGAAGATTCTTGGGTTTTCAAGATGGCGGCCTAGAGGGTGGCTGCATTTCATGTTGCTCCAGGACTCAGGATTCAAAAGAGGAGATATTGAGACGCTTGGGACCAACTCAAAGCAGCCGGGTGACTCTCACCCCCTGGGGGGGCATCCTGGATGGGACGGTGGTCCCGGAACGCAGGAAACTTTGTGAAGTAGAACTGCCGGCGAGACGCCCCTCCCCCCGCTGGAGCGGTGAACTCGGACAGCTGGGAGCGCCGTAAAGGAGGCCGCTCGGCACAGCGCTGGGACTCGGAGCAGCCACTGGGGCTCCGGCGGCTGCCCAGGGGAAGAGAGGCGAGGAGAACTGTGTGGACTCAGGACACCGGGGCCTGCCCTGAGGAGGAGGAGAGGAGCGTGGCCACTTGGATTCGGAGAGACTGCACCAGAGCTACAGGCGGTTGCCAGAGGAGAAGCTGCGCGGCGAGCTGTTTGGAATCAGAACGACGCTTCTGAACACCGGGGCCTGCCCTGAGGACGAGGAGGAAGAGGAGCGGCCGCTTGGATTCGGGTGACTACACCAGAGCTACAGGCGGTTGCCAGAGAAGGGGCTGCGTGGCGAGCTGTTTGGACTCTGACCACTTCTGAACCCCGGGGCCTGCCCGGAGGAGTAGGAGAAGGAGGAGAAGGAGCGCGGCGGGTCCTTTGGACTCGCAGTGACTGCATTAGCGCCCCAGGCGGCTGCTCAGAGGAGAAGGCGAGTGGTGAGTTGTTTGGTCTTAAAGTGACAGCTCCTGAACACAGGGGGGCTGCCTGGAGGAGAAGCGTGGTGGGACGCTTGGTCTTGAGTGGCCGCACTTGAGCTCCGGGCGGTGCCCAGAGGACCCGTGCAGCGGGTCACGTGGATTCAGAGCCACTCAGAGGGACTGCTCCTGAACACCCGGGGGGTTATCTGGAGAAGGAGGAGGAACGGGGAGGGTCACTTCGACTCGGAGTGATTGATTGCCCCGGGCTACGGGTGGTTGGTGGGAGGAGGAGGCACGAAGTGAGTTTCTTGGACTCCTAGTGACCACACCGGCATACTGGGCGGCTGTCTGGAGGAAGAGGCCTGTGGCGGGGTCTCTGGGACTCAGAGCGATTGTTCGGGGCCACAGGTGGCTGCTCAGAGGAGGGGCCACGCAGCCAGGCGATTAGGTGCAGAACAGGGTCCCAGGATCTAGGAGGCTTCTGGGTGGAAGAGCCGCACAGAGACAGGCTTAGGGCGGAGCGAAGGTTCCAGGCCTGTGGGCAAATTCTCTGAGGAGGGGCAGCCTAAGGAGATTCATCTGTGAAGGGTGAGGCTCCCAGGCCCAGGAGGTAGGGCCGGGCCCCTGGAAACTTTGCAGAGGAAGGCAGCCCAGCCCAGGCAGTAGCTGTAAATTGAGGGGAACCTCTAGGAGGAAACTGACCAGCGAGACCTCCCCACTGGGTGAGTCTTCCCTGCCTGGTGAGGTTTCCCCACAAGGACGGTAAAACCAGAGACACAGGCCCAAACAGGCCTTGCCTCAGCCCACAGCCTAGGTCCCCTTTGGATGACCATTGGTCAACAAGTGGAGGCACCTCTGCCCACTAGCAGGGAATATACCCCACCTCTCTAGGCCACCACTCCTAGAGAGGCAGCTTCCTTGTGGAGCACCGCATTATCAACTTCCTCCAAGACTTCAGCCTACTGAAGGCTAAGAGGGGATATATATAGAAATCTTCAGGGACATTGTAAATCAACAGAGGAAATCTGCAATATCTCAGCGGTCCACTGATATCTGAACAATATGAGAAAACAAGGAAAGAAAATGCTGCAAACAAATCTAGATGTTACATCAATAAAACCCAATGACAGCATGGCAGAAGAAATGACAGAAAAGGAGTTCAGAATGTACATAATTAAAATGATCAGAGAAGCAAACGATGAGATGAAAGAGCAAATGCAAGCATTGAATGATCGCACCAATCGACAGTTAAAAGAGCAAATACAGGAAGCAAAAGATCATTTCAATAAAGAGTTAGAGATATTGAAAAAAAACCAAACAGAAATCCTTGACATGAAGGAAACAATAAACCAAATTAAGAACTCCATAGAAAGCATATCCAATAGGATAGAACACCTGGAAGACAGAACCTCAGACATTGAAGACAAAATATTTAACCTTGAAAACAAAGTTGAACAAACAGAGAAGATGGTAAGAAATCATGAACAGAATCTACAAGAACTATGGGATATCATGAAAAGGCCAAATTTAAGAATTATTGGGATTGAGGAAGGTCTAGAGAAACAAGCCAAAGGAATGAACAACCTATTCAATGAAATAATATCAGAAAATTTCCCAAATCTGAAGAATGAAATGGAAAATCAAGTTCAAGAGGCTTACAGGACTCCAAATACACAAAATTACAACAGACCCACACCAAGGCACATTATAATGAAAATACCTAACATACAAAATAAAGACAGAATTTTAAAGGCTGTGAGAGAAAAGAACCAAATTACATTCAGGGGGAAACCAATACGCATATCAGCAGATTTTTCAATCCAGACGCTAAAAGCTAGAAGGTCCTGGAACAACATTTTTCAAGCCCTGAAAGAAAATGGATGCCAACCAAGAATCTTATACCCAGCAAAACTTACCTTCAAATTTGACGATGAAATAAAATCCTTCCATGATAAACAAAAGCTAAAAGAATTTACAAAAAGAAAGCCAGCATTACAGAACATTCTCAGCAAAATATTCCATGAGGAAGAGATGAAAAACAAAGAAGCAAATCAGCAAAGGGAGGAATTATCCTAAAGGAATTGTCAAATAAAGGAGGAAACAAGTTGTGTCAAACAAATAAATAAACAAAATTTTAAAAATGAACCAAATGACCGGGAAACCAAATCATTTCTCTATAATAACCCTGAATGTTAATGGCCTGAATTCATCAATCAAAAGACATAGACTGGCAGACTGGATTGAAAAGAAAGATCCAACAATATGTTGCCTGCAAGAGACTCACCTCATAGAAAAAGATACCCATAGATTAAAGGTGAAAGGATGGGGAAAAACATACCATGCACATGGACTCAGCAAAAAAGCTGGAGTATCCATCCTCATTTCCGATAATGTGGACTTCAAGCCAAAGTTAGTCAGAAGGGATAAAGAAGGTCATTTCATACTGCTTAAGGGAAGCATAAATCAGCAAGATATAACAATCATAAACATCTATGCCCCAAACAGTGGCTCATCTATGTATGTCAAACAAATCCTTCTCAATTTCAGAAACCAAATAGACCACAACACAATAATACTAGGTGATTTTAACACGCCGCTCTCACCACTGGACAGATCTTCCAGACAAAAATTGGACAAAGAAACCATAGATCTCAACAACACAATCAATAATTTAGACTTAACGGACATTTATAGAATATACCATCCAACCAAGAGTGAATACACTTTCTTCTCAGCAGCACATGGATTCTTCTCTAAAATAGACCATATATTATGCCACAAAGCTAATGTTAGCAAATACAAGAAGATAGAGACACTAGCATGTATTCTATCAGATCATAATGGATTGAAGTTAGAAATAAATGAAAGAGTAAAACACAGAAACTATTCCAACATCTGGAGATTAAACAATATGCTATCATATGATGAATGGATAACAGAAGATATTAGGAAGGAAATTAAAAAATTCTTAGAGGTAAATGAGAACAAAGAAACATCATATCAAAATCTCTGGGACACTATGAAAGCAGTACTTAGAGGGAAATTTATTTCATGGAGCGCATTTAATAAAAGAAGTAAAACTCAACAAATAAACAACCTAACACTACAGCTCAAAGCCCTAGAAAAAGAAGAACAGAACAGCACCAAAAGTAGTAGAAGACAGGAAATAGTTAAACTCAGAGCTGAAATCAATGAAATTGAAACAAAAGAAACAATACAAAAAATTGACAAAATAAATAGTTGGTTCTTCAAAAAAATAAACAAAATTGATAAACCTTTAGCCACACTAACAAAGAGAAGACGAGAGAAAACCCAAATCACTAAAATTCGGAATGAACAAGGAAATATCACAACAGACAGGATGGAAATACAAAACATAATTAGAAGCTATTTTGAAAATCTATACTCCAACAAAATAGAAAATTTCGAAGACATCAACAGGTTTCTAGAGACATATGAATTGCCTAAACTGAATGAGGAGGACATAAACAATTTAAATAGACCAATTTCAAGTACTGAAATAGAAGAAGTCATCAAAAGCCTACCAACAAAGAAAAGTCCGGGACCAGATGGGTTCTCAGCCGAGTTCTACAAAACCTTTAAGGAAGAGCTCATTCCAATACTTCTCAAAGTATTCCATAAAATAGAAGAGGAGGGAACCCTCCCAAACTCATTCTATGAAGCCAATATCACACTGATACCTAAACCAGACAGAGACTCATCAAGGAAAGAAAATTTCAGACCAATATCCTTAATGAACATCGACGCAAAAATTCTCAACAAAATTTTAGCAAATCGCATACAAAAACATATTAAAAAGATAGTGCACCATGATCAAGTGGGTTTCATCCCAGGGATGCAAGGTTGGTTCAACATCAGGAAATCAATAAACGTAATTCACCATATTAATAGACTTAAAGTCAAGAATCACATGATTATTTCAATAGATGCAGAAAAACCATTTGATAAAATACAGCACCCCTTCATGCTCAAAACACTAGAAAAAATAGGGATAGTGGGAACATTCCTTAACATTGTAAAGGCCATTTATGCTAAGCCCATGGCTAATATCATTCTAAATGGTGAAAAACTGAAAGCATTCCCCCTAAAAACTGGAACAAGGCAGGGATGCCCTCTTTCACCACTTCTATTCAACATCGTTCTTGAGACTCTGGCCAGAGCAATTAGACAAACCAAAGAAATTAAAGGGGTACGAATTGGAAAAGAAGAACTCAAACTATCTCTGTTCGCTGATGACATGATTATATATTTAGAGGAACCTAGAAATTCCACCAGAAAACTCTTAGAACTCATAAGTGATTTCAGTAAAGTAGCAGGTTACAAGATAAATGCCCATAAATCCAACGCATTTTTATACATAAGTGATGAATCTTCAGAAAGAGAAATTAGGAAAACTACCCCATTCACAATAGCCTCGAAAAAAATAAAATACTTGGGAATCAATCTCACAAAAGAGGTGAAAGACCTCTACAATGAGAACTATACAACACTAAAGAAAGAAATTAAAGAACACCTTAGAAGATGGAAAGATCTTCCATGTTCTTGGATAGGAAGAATTAATATTGTCAAAATGGCCATACTACCTAAAGTGCTATACAGATTCAATGCAATTCCAATTAAAATCCCAATTGTGTACCTTACAGAAATAGAGCAAGCAATTATGAAATTCATCTGGAAGAATAAGAAACCCAGAATAGCTAAAGCAATCCTTAGCAGGAAGAGTGAAACAGGGGGTATTGCAATACCAGATCTTCAACTCTACTACAAAGCAATAGTAACAAAAATGGCATGGTATTGGTACCAAAATAGAAAGGTAGATCAATGGTACAGAATAGAGGACACGGACACAAACCCAAATAAATACAATTTTCTCATACTAGACAAAGGTGCCAAAAATATGCAATGGAGAAAAGATAGCCTCTTCAACAAATGGTGCTGGGAGAATTGGAAATCCATATGCAACAGAATGAAACTAAACCCATATCTCTCACCATGCATGAAACTAAACTCAAAATGGATTAAGGACCTCGGAATCAGACCAGAGACCCTGCAGATTATAGAAGAAAAAGTAGGTCCAAATCTTCACCTTGTTGGTCTAGGACCAGACTTCCTTAACAGGACTCCCATAGCACAAGAAATAAAAGCTAGAATCAACCACTGGGATAGATTCAAACTAAAAAGCTTTCTCTCAGCAAAGGAAACTATCAGCAATGCGAAGAAAGAGCCTACAGAGTGGGAGAATATCTTTGCCAATCATACTTCAGATAGAGCACTAATCTCCAGAATCTATAAAGAACTCAAAAAACTCTACTCCAAGAATTCAAATAGTCCAGTCAACAAATGGGCTAAGGAAATGAATAGACACTTCACAGAAGAAGATCTACAAGCAATCAACAAATATATGGAAAAATGTTCAACATCTCTAGTAATAAGAGAAATGCAAATCAAAACCACCCTAAGATTCCATCTCACCCCAATTAGAATGGCGATTATCAAGAATACGAGCAACAACAGGTGTTGGCGAGGATGTGGGGAGAAAGGTACACTCATACACTGCTGGTGGGGCTGCAAATTAGTGCAGCCACTATGGAGATTCCTTAGAAAACTTGGAATGGACCCTCCATTTGACCCAGCTATCCCACTCCTTGGCCTATACCCAAAGGACTTAAAATCTGCATACTACAGAAATACAGCCACATCAATGTTCATAGCTGCTCAATTCACAATAGCCAGACTGTGGAACCATCCTAGATGCCCTTCAATTGATAAGTGGATAAAGAAACTGTGGTATATATATACAATGGAATATTACTCAGCCATGAAGAATGATAAAATTATGGCATTTGCAGGCAAATGGATGAAATTGAAGAATATCATGCTAAGTGAGATAGGCCGATCTCAAAAAGCCAAAGGACGAATGATATCGCTGATAAGTGGAGGATGACACATAATGGGGGGGAGGGAAGGGTTAGAGTTAGGGTTAGGGAGGGGGGCAAGTATGGAGGAAGGAGCTACTGTATAGAGGGTAAAGAGGGGTGGGAGGGGTGGGGGGAAGGGAAAAAATAACAGAATGAATCAAACAACATTGCTCTATGTAAATTTATGATTACACAAATGGTATGCCTTTACGCCATGTACAAACAGAGAAACAACATGTATCCCATTTGTTTACAATAAAAAAAAAATGAAGATTCTTTGGGCTGGGGTACTGTAGCTCAGTGTTAGAGCAACTGCCTAGAATGAGCAAGGTCTAGGTTTGATCCCTGGCACCACACATGAAGAAAAAAAGGAAAGAAGAGAGAGAGAGAGAGAGAGAGAGAGAGAGAGAGAGAGAGAGAGAGAGAGAGAGAGAGAGAGAGAGAGAGAGAGAGAAACCAAGCAGATTCCTGGAGCCTACCCCCGTCTTAGTGAATCAGAGTGAGTGTGGTGAAAGACCAGGGATCTGCATGTAAAACAAGCTCCTCACATGATTCCGATGCTCAGTTAAGTTTGAGGAGGATTCTGGGAGTGCAGGTTAAGCTGCACATTTTCAAGGGCAGTAGGAGCAGAGTGATCAGGCCCCTGGACTTTTTCATCAAATCTGAGGCCAGGCCTGTCTAAATGCCCTGAAAGTATTGTATTGTCCTTCTAATACTAATACCTCCTGATTTGACTGTGAGTAGATAAAATATTCCTCTCTCTGAGTTCAATCAGGTAATATAAACAGCTGACATACACTTCCCCACCAACCCAGTTCACACTGGGTCCTCTTTATTTTCTAAGCAAAATCCTGGCACAACAGCCAGTTGGCCAGACTCCCTTCTCTTGCAGAGATCCCCTTCCTCATATATGTCAGCAGGAGGCCCAATTTTGGGACCTGATTGGTGGGCCTGCACTAGAAAGAATTTGGTGTAAAGTCAAGGTTACTGCCTAAGCCAATCCCTCCCGACCCTTGCTGTCCAGAAAGATATAGTCCCTTGTCTAGTTTCTCTCGGATTTTGAAGTCTGTAAAGTGGTGTGGACTCCCTCAGGCTATAAGACAGTTCATAAACAGAAGATATTATTATCTCACTATTAAATAAACAGTATGACAATTAAGTTTTATTTGAAAAAATGAATCAGCCTCCTTCACGCTGTTGGGAGTTTTCAAATGAGGTGCCAAACTTCATTTTTAGTGCCTGTTGAATAAACAGCCCACTTTCTACTAGCAGAACCTTCCAGCTCTGCAATTCCAGTTACTTCCTCAATACTAGTGGAAACTAGGCAGCCAAAAGCAGCCAGTCTTCTCCTTCTACCTGATGGAACTGAGAGATCTGGCACAGGGTTGCATTGCCAGTTGATAGGTTGCAGGCAGTATCGGGCTGGCATAGTCTTAAGTCATTCTGGATGGAAACATCAGAACACAACAGATGCTTCCTGGATTAGCTTCACAGTCTCTTTAACCCAAGACTCTCGTCTCTAATGCTCAGGGTTACAATATAGGTTTGGGTAGGTCGTTTAATGTAGGCCATCCAGCTGGGGAAGTGAGTAGGAGCCAAATCTAACCTATGTGGAGCTTGGCAAGCTGAGTGCCCTGTGAAGGTTTGCATCTGCCTAGGGGAAGGGATACTCTTTTTTTTCTCAATCACAGAGAGAATTCTCATACTATTTAATGAAATCCATCTAATTCTAATGTGCTATAGCTCTGATGAAGGAGTCAGTAGGCATGTGTTTTCAGAGGACTGGGCTGCCTTTTATAGCCTGATCTTCATGGCCAAATAATATGGTAGAGGGGGAAATAGAGGCCCACTCGGACATGAAATAGCTGTTCATCTGAAGTAGTCCACTCACTCATATCTCTGTTTCCTCACCTAGAAATGGAGGAGTTTTGAGGAGGGCTGCTGAGATACACAACTGTAGCGGGTACTATTCACATTGATTCTGAAGAAACTGATTTTATAGTGCTGACTGGGATGATGATGGGGTCAGCTGTTCCCCTGTTAACATGTTCAAGCTTCATGCTGCCACACTCTTCAGGTTTTCCCCCACATCCAGAGGCCAATTTGCCTTGTTCTCCACCTTCTCTGTGTATGGTACTCATCCCTTCTCTACTTCTGTCATATACCCTGCTGTGCCATACACAAACTCGATATTCTCACTTGCATATTTCCCTTCTTAGACTATGATCTCGAAGGCAAGATAGACTCTTTCTTACCCATCTTTGCATATTGACATCTCTGTCCATCCCCACCCCCCACATATAGTCTATATGACTCCTCTAGACAATTAGAGGTTTTTAAGTCTGCTTAGTCACTTCCTCTCTTAAAATCTAACTGTAGCAAAAGATTGGGGTGGCTATTGGGATGACCTGGGAGACCGCCAGGAGTCACCCATTTCCCATCGAATCACCTCTTTTGCTCCAGGAGCTACTCTGCTGATGCTCCCTAACTACAGAGGTGGTGGGGGTAGAGGGGTTGAGATTAGCTGATATCTACAGTCTCCTGTTTCTAGCTTCCTATGAAAACATCTTAGTTGCCCTTAGTAACCAGCTATGCATAAATTTATGAATGCATCTAACCCTTTTAAAAAGGTATTTATACTTTCAGCTTACACTAACACTTGAGGATAATGAATTCCATATATTTGTTTCCTGTTGCATAAAATCTTATTGATTTGTGTTTTTTCTAAACATACCTCTTTCAAAGTCCCACGTGAGTTCTAATAGAGTCTCCTAGATTTTGTGACCACATCTGCATTCATGATCTCTATGGACCTTCCCCAGCTCTACTGTGTCTCCCTGCATACAAAATTCTGAAGCAGGTGTTCTCTGTGCAAGGGAAGAAATAGGTCTGTCTTGAACAGGCCCAGTATTTGGTTCACTGTCTTGACCACAGTGGTAGGTGGCTATGACTAAAAATTCTCCATGGTAGAGTATTTTTCTCAGTCATTTGCAGTCATCCCTCCTCAACTTCGTCCCTCTCAGCCAATGTTGAAATAGGTTTTGAAAAGTAGGAAATAGACCCCAAACAATCTAGACTACTTCCTTGGATAACTGGAAGGGTCTTGGACAGCATTGAAAACGTATAACTCACAGCTCTTGGGGGAGGTGGTGTTTTGTCCTGGAATCCTAGAAAATTACGAAGCCTAGGGGATATCAGCAAGATCACCCACCATAAAGAAAAGATTCCTCATTAGGATATGCTCTATTGACAGACCTACTACAAAGAAAAAAGAATGCACTGCAGAAAAGAGAATCAGGCTGGCATACAGAGGACTTGTGCCTGGTGCTGGGCAATAATGTTGGATTGTTCAGATGGCTCTTGAATACCTCTGCATTTTCATTTTTCTTATAGGAAAGTCTGAGGATAAGTGATACAACAAAAACAAATAGCTATTTATAGTTCCTACCTCCTGCTAGAGAGAATGGGTACTGGGGAAGAAACATTCTTACTTCTGTTCAGGACTTGATGGATCGACTTGCTAGATACTCTAGTATAAGGAGAAGAAATTGCAGGAGGAGTAGGAATGCACTCTATGGTGGAGGATGGTAAAATGAGCAGAGAAGGGAGGAGTAAGGGGGCTGGTGGAGGCCAAAGGGCTTTATCTATGGCCCCTTCCTGATAGTCTCCCAAAACATTAATAAAATCTAAAATCTTGGCTGGTGCACCCAGACTTGCTGAGTATTGGGTATAAGCACGATTCTTTTGGGAAATGGTAGAGCATTTCCATAGCATGTTCAAGACTCTGAGTTGGATCACCAGCACTGCAAAGAAGAAGAAAGAAAAGGAGAAAGAGAGAAAGAAGAGGAAGGGGAGGAGGAAAAAGTACTAAGATTATACCTGGTGATCTAAGGGAAACCAACATAGCACCTGCATATGCAGAAGCCAGAAGTGGAGTTTAAGAAACAGTGGGGAAAACCCTTCAGAATATTCAGCAGACTCCCTTGTTATCAAATTAGCTGCCCCTGTGGCCTTCAGGTTCCCTACTGCCAGGAGACTACAATCAGGCCCATCTACTTTGTCAGATTTCCCTAATTTGAAATCCCTGGTAAGAGAGCCTGTGGTCCCATTCCTTTTCTTTCCAGAAGTACCCCCGCCTTAATACACAAAGCTGGAGCTCTGTTTAAAGAGAAATGGAGAAGCATCAGTCAAAATATCTTGTAACACCATTATTTTCTTGCACAACGGTGCACATCGACCTTCATTTACTTCGTTTACTTGACTAAGGGAAGCTACTCAAGGGATTTTTTTTGTCATAACAAAATGAAATTAAATTAAAATAAAATAAATGAAAATCTTTGAGGTGACATGCAGGTTTGGCTACAATGATTATTAGTTATTTTTTTGTGGTACTGGGAATTGAATGAGGACTGCTCTACCATTGAGATACATCCCCAGACCTTTTAAATTATTTTTTAAATTTTGAAACAGGCGCTCACTAAGTTGCTGAGGCTGGCCTCAAACTTGCAATCTTCCTGCTTCAGCCCCCTGAGTCACTGGGATTATAGGGTCACACCACCGTGCCCTGCTAAGCTACATAATTTTTTAAATGACACTTCACAAGCCCCCAGAATCTCTCAGTGAGATCCAGCACTTTTTTTTTCTCTTTTTAATTTTACTTTTGCAGTACTCGGGATTGAATCCAGGGCTTCATTCATGCTAGGCAAGCATTATACCACTGAGCTACATTCCTAGCACAGTTTTATATTTTTGAAGCACCTCTCCCTTTCACCTTCCATTCTTTCACCTACAGATTTGGCTAGTGCACCCACTCCCTGAGCACAGGCAAAATCTGATGTTACACTGAACATAAGACCTGGGCCTAATGTTCCTGCTGATCTCCTCCTTCTTGGATACTGGGAATCAAGTGTACTGGTGGCATTCTTCATGCCAGAGCTGAGATGTTAAAATTAGGTTGTACTGTGATCATGTTAATAACAGAAACCAAAGGGGATGGACAGTCCTAAACAGGAAGGGCATAGCAACAGCTTCAGCTGCCTGCCCTTCGCTCATGTCTTCTTCTTTCTATTTGCTTCACTTCCACCTCCACAGGCTTTGTCTTGAATTCTGAAGAGAGATGGGTGCTGTCACCCTGACACCTGGCCTCTGACAATCCACTGTTTTCCTATCTAAGCTGACCAGTTGTGGACAAATCCCTCAGTTCAGTAGAGATAAGGTTGGAACTAGAAATCAAAAGTAAATGCATAGAAATGGAGGGGTTGACAGCAGAGGAATCTTTAGCCGAATTCACAAAAATCTATTCACAGTTTATAGGCCATCCAGCCCCATTACTTTTCTGCACTAAAACCTTACTTTGCACAAAGGGTAAGGGTAGGCCAAGTCACTCAGACTTCCAGCCCAAAAGACTTCGGAGATTTTGCAGCAGTGATTGCATGGGAAAGAGAGGATGCCCATTCTGAAAAGAGGTGAGAACATGTAAATATATGACCCCTAATTAAATGTATCAACTGCCACCACAAACAAGCCATAGTACCTTAAGATATTAATGTCACATGTTGAAGTAGCAAATATTTTTCATTCTGAGAGTTAAGGGCCCAGTTTACTCAAATAGTTTGATTCTGTCCCCCATCATCTGTGCAGTCATATTTGCCCTTGAATTGGCTGATGGATGGATAGCATTAGGGCTTCTTGACCAGTTTTTAGTTTTGAGCTTTACTTCTATGGCAGAAGGTTTAATCTGTTTAGAGAGAGTTTGTTTTTGGCTTTTGAAACAGCCATCCTTCTCTCCCCTGGGAATTATGGGTTGTTTCAGATATGGGAGCTTCAAAGAAAGCTCTTATTGAATCTGGACTTGAGCCACTCCTGAAACTATTTGTTTCATCTGGCCCATCACTCTGCTTGCTGCCACCTACCAGAGAAAACATCACCTGGGACTGAAATATGTGGGCCTCTTGCCCATCATCTAAAGTGGTAGATCCTATTTTCTGGAAACGGGTGTCTACTGATGATTACAAAATTGAAGCACTCCCACAAGATGCATAAATTTTGTTGGCCAATGGAAAATAGCTAGCCTAGAGTTCTGGGCTGATAACAGGCCTGAAGAAGACAATGGCTGTAATCTGCCTACAGCACAGAAACACCACATAGCCATGACTCAAAAATGAACCATGTAGAGCTAAGAGCTGTCAGCAATTTTAGTTTGTAAACAACCTATGATCACTGGGAAAAAAGGAAAAAGTAAGTCTTTCCAGTATATCTTCTAGGGAAAATAGCAGACTGATATGTCTCAAAAATCCACCTTCAACCCCTCACTCTGATGTAGTTAATAACATAACTGCCCCAAAGGGAGGACTGTGTAATACAATGGTTAGAAACTTGGGCCCTGGTGCAGTGGTGCACACCTGTAATCCCAGCAGCTCAGGAGGCTGAGGCATGAGGATCTTAAATCCAAAGGTTTCCTCAGCAATGGCAAGGCACTAAGCAACTCAGTGAGGCCTTGTCTCTAAATACAAAATAGGGATAGGGATGTGGCTCAGTGGCCAAGTGCCTCAGAGTTCAATCCCCGGTACCTGAAAAAAAAAAAAAAAAGAAAGAAAGAAAGAAAGAAACCTGGGCTTGCTGTGAGACTATGAGTGGCTCAAGTCCAGAGCCAATAAGAGTTTTGTTTGAAGATTTCATATCTGAAACAACCCAGTGAGACTGCCTAGGTTCAAAATTCCCTTGAAGCATTTACCAAGATTTCCTTTTTGGAAATCAAAGAAGGGAGTAGTTTTGTGTCTTTTATTTAACTTACTTAAACTCTCTGAGTCTCCATTTTTCCATTCATTAATACAGAGATATTGAGAGTACCTGTTGGGAGTGTCAAATAAGATAGTTCATTTAAATATTTAGTTTAGCACAGTTCCTGGCACACCCTGAGAGTTCAATAAACACAAGTTGTTATTGTTTTCAGGGTTCAGGAAACTCATGAATCCATAGCAGATTTTGGCCCCTGCATTTACAATGCTAAAGAATTTGACTTTTTAGGCCTCCCTATCCCAGTATGAACTGATATCTCCCACCATGGAAACACAACACTGTATCATGGGGAGATCAGATTTTCAAATTATATCTGGGAATGTATTAGTCAATATTCTCCAGAGAAAGTTAACCAACATGAATGACTGGCAATGGATAAATATAGTTATAGTCATAAATGTAGATGGTGTAGTTCTTAAAAATGCAGTAGCATTGGCATCACTTATGAGCTTGTTAAAAATGCAGATCCATAGGCCATCCTTCAACTAACAATAAAAATCTATAAGAGACCTAGAAAAATGTGTGTGTGTGTGTGTGTGTGTGTGTGTGTGTGTGTGTGTGTTTGTGTTGCCTAGGATCAAACTAAGGGCCTTGTGCATGCTAGACAAGTGTTCTCCCACTAAGCTACACCCACAACCTGAAATCTGTCTTTTAATGAGCACATTCAAGGTTGAGAACCACTGAGTGACTAGACTCCATTCTCTATGAGGGTCCAGTAAACTTAGGCCTGAACAATAATAGGATATTCTTTCATATCAATAATTCGGTTCTCTTAAGATGATGAAGTTGACTCCATCCTTCTTCTCTGAGCTCTCTCATGCTTATGATCTTTTTACTCATCACTTATTTGAGGAGCTTGTGCTGGGAGGTTCTGCAGGGTATCCAAGATGTTCCAACCTCCCATCAGACTCTAAGCTCACAGCCAGCATTCTCACCTCCCGGAGACAACTAGTCTCCACAAGGGATTTCTGAACTGGCCAATGTAGGGTATTGGACTCAGTACTGGAGAAAGAAAAGAGTCTGGCATGGGCATTGAATGGGAAAATGAGAGGATTCTAATATGCTCTGTCCCCACAGCTCAAAATAAATTATGTAATTCCACATGACATACACACACACATGCAGAGTTTCTATCTTGTGAATAAAGCTGACAGGGTTGATTGTGACTCTGGGCCCTCCCACACATATTCAGGTCTAACCTTATTAGCAGAATTCATCCTGTCACTTGCTTTTTTGGAATAGAGTCAAATCATTTGAGTGACCTGCAAATATCTGGATCTGGAATTGCCTTTCTATTGGTCTCCAAAAGGTAAGGAATTGGCAAGACTGAGAATTTTTCAAGGACTTTGTTGTTTTAAGTACATAATATATTTTTGATAATTGGTGTGCCTATATGTACATATTTAAGGGTGTGTATATGTATTCATGTGCATGTGTTTCTTTAAGAATATTCATGTTCACTTGTGAATTTGTTTTTCTTGTTATGCACTTTCTTTAAGTCATGGGACCTGTGGAAACAAAATAGTATTTTTTTTCAAACAGTAATATTAAAGCCACTGCTAGGCACATGGAAACCATTGAATTAGCAAGAGGGAGAAAATAGAAGTGGCAAATCCCAAAGTTTGTGGAAAATGTACAAATTGACACTGAGGAAATCTCAGGGGCTCCAAGAAGCAGGCTAATCCCTTTATTTATAGGTTTTTGTTTGTTTGTTATTTTGTTTTGGTGGTAAAGGAGATTAATTCCAGGGGGACTTTACCACTAAGCTCCAACTCCAGCCCATTTTATTTATTTATTTATTTATTTTGAGATAGACTCACTAAATTGCTTAGGCTGGCCTTGAACTTGCAATCCTCCTGCCTCTCAACCTACCAAGTTGCCAAGATTATAGGCATGCATCACTGTGCCTGGCTTTTCTATAGGTTTTGATCCCTATAAAAATGCAAATATACATGGAATTTTGCTCTTAAGTGATCACTCACTCATATTTCATAATGAATATATAAATCCAGTCATTCCACAAATATTTTTTGAGGTACCTTCCAGGCACAAGATAAAAGGAAAAGTTGGAAATTCCAAAAGGAGAAGGATTAAGAATGAATCCCAGAGAGGAGCAGGAATAGAGAAAAAGAAAGTGAATTCTTAGGTTTCTTTCTGCCTGGAATGCTTATTTGTTCATTCATTCAACAAACATTTTTGGGGAAAATAGATGGCATGAAGTAGAAGAGGGACTATCAGGGAAGGGAAAGGGGACAGGAGAAGGGAGATAGAGGGGAAGACAAGAGCAGATAAAAGGGAGTGTGGACGTGATCCAAGTATGATATGCTCATGTATGGAAATGTCGTAGTGAAGCCAACTAATGTGTACAATTAATATGCATTAATAATTTGAAAAGTAAATTAGAGGCAAATATTTTTGAGTCCCTACTAGATACCTGACACTAGGCATTAGGGATGGAGCAATAAACATGGCAAAACAGACAAAAAACTTTCCTCATGGATTTTACATGATAGTGGGGAAAGCTAGGTGATAAGGTAACAATGGAAATGTGTATTAGGTTATTATAAGTCCTAATTGGAAACATAAAGCAAGATATGGGGATAGAGATGTGAAGAGTTGTAAATTTAAATGGGGAAGGGGCACAGAAGGCCTCACTGAGAACGTGGCATTTGAACAAAGACTTAAGGGAGGTGAGGGAGTGCCCTATGTGAATAACTGCAGGAAGAAATTCAAAAGCAGAGGGAATCAGCAAAGATGAAGATTCTGAGGTGGGTCTATGACTGGCATGTGCACAGGACAGAGTGGAGGTCAGTGTGACTAGAGCAGAATGAGACAGAGTATGGCAGGAGATGAGATCAGAGAGGTAATGACAGTGCTAGAGGTCAGATCATGAGGCCCTTGCAGGTTATTGGAAGGACTGAGACTTTTACTCAGTGTGACATGGGAAGCTGTTGGAGGGTTGTGAACACTGACAGGATCATAGGTTCTTTAAATTAAAAAAATGATATATGTACATAATTTAATATTTCAAACTCCAAAAAGTATGAAATAAAAAACAAAGCTCTTTTGCAGTCTATCCCCATCAGATTCTTTCTCCAAAGATAAAACTATTTTTGGTATGTTAACCTTCAAGAATTTGTGAAGATATCTATATCTCTATATGTGTGTGTGTGTGTGTGTGTATAATATATGTGTATATTTATATATACATATATATGTATGTATATACACATGTATATGTATATACACATATATAAATGTAAATTTATGTATATACATTTTATATATAATATAGATTATATTTTTATACTTTATATCTATATATAAATTTTACATTTTATATATAAAATATAAAAATAAAAATATATAAAATATAAATTTGGAGAAATAGGGGCACATTTCCATTTTATTTACAAAAATGGAATCATATTTTATATAATGCATAGCTTAGAGATTTACTCAAATTGATCCAAATAGATGTCTCATTTCATTTTGTAATGACTGCATAACACTACAGTGCATATCATAATTTATATCACAATTTATTAAACCAATGATATGATTTGGAACTGGAATGCCCCCAAAGTTTCTTGTGCTCAGAGGTGCTGCTTTAGAGAAGTGATTATATCATGAAGGTTCTCACCTCATTAGTAGATTCATTCCACTAATTCATTGATAGCTGGATGAACTACTGGGAACTAGGACCTATTTGGAAAAGTAGGTAACTGGGGACATGCCCTGGAAAGGTTTATCTTTTCCCCCTGGACCCTTTCCTTTTTTTCTCTCTCTGTTTCCTGGATGCCATGAGCTGAGCAGCTTTCCTCTGTCACACCCTTTTGCCATGATGTTTCTACCTTGGAGCCTGTTGACAATAGACTGAATCCTCTGAAACTGTGAGCCAAAATAAATCTTTCCTCTTCTAAGTTATTCTCGTCAGGTATTTTCATCAGAACAACCAAAAGCTGATTAATACAACAAATTCTGTTTTATGAATATTTAGGTGTTTCTAGATTGTTGTTTCTAGGTTTTGTTATTATAAACAATGCTTAGATGGATACACAAATAAATACTCTTTTCAGCACAATAATAACTGCTTTTACTGAGTGTTTATTATGTGCTAGGTAGTATGTTAAGCAATTTACATGACTTATCTCATTTTATCCTTAGAACAACTCTTGTGGGGTAAATACTATTATTATTCTCATTTTGCAGATGAGAAAACTGAGGCTTGAAGTAGTTGAGGAACTTTCCTAGGGCACAAAACTAAGTTGAAGAAATAGAACTTGAATGTAGGCAGTCTCACTCCAGAGTCTATACTCTTAAACACCTTGTAGTATAATTGCTAAATAAGATGATATACCCAGTATATATTATAGAAACTAAATTGCCTATTGCCCTTTATCAACATTGGATTTTAACAATCTCTTAATTTTTGCCAGTATTGTTGCTGAAAACAACATAGCACCTTGCTGTTTTGATTTGCATTTACAAGCATTTTTGTTTATAAGCAAAGTTGAACATCTTTTTTTTATATGTGAATTTGCTATTTATATTTCTTTTTCTTTGGGATGCATACTCATTTGCTCCTTTACCTTTGAGTTCTTGATGCTTTTCTTGCTGATTTTTTTTATCTCTTTGGAAATTAAGGAAATTAGTCCTGTGTCATAAAAGTTATAAACACCTTGCTGCTGTTTGTCATTTCTTTTTACTTTGTATTTGTTTTCATTTTTGCTATGAGTTTTAAATTTTTATGTAGTCAACATTTATCAACTTTATTTCTGAATTTGTGGCCTGCTTAGAAAGGCCTTCCCCTCTCCAAAATTGTATGTTTTAAAATTCTCCTAGATTTTCTTTAGTACTTTATCATCTCATTTTTTTTTCTTTTTTTTTATTGTAAACAAATGGGATACATGTTGTTTCTCTGTTTGTACATGGCGTAAAGGCATACCATTTGTGTAATCATAAATTTACATAGAGTAATGTTGTTTGATTCATTCTGTTATTTTTTCCCTTCCCCCCACCCCTCCCACCCCTCTTTACCCTCTATACAGTACTATCATCTCATTTTTAACATTAAAATGCTTGATTCGAGAATGTGAAGAGAGAGCCTACAGGATGGGAGAAAAATTTTGCCACCTACACCTCAGGATAATCTACAGGATATATAAATAACTCAAAAAACTTAACACCCAAAAAACCAAATAGCCCAATTAATAAATGGGTAAAGGAACTGAACAGGCATTTCACAGAAGAAATAAAATTGATCAACAAATATATGAAAGAAAAGTTCAAAATCTCCATAGTTAGAGACATGCAAATTAAAACTACCCTGAGATTTCATTTCACTCCAGTCAGAATGGAAATTTTCAAGAATACAAGTAACAATAAATGTGGAGGATGTGGGGGAAAATGTGGTCTCACACATTACTGGTGGAACTGCAGATTGGTGCAACCACTATGGAAAGCAGTAGGGAGATTCCTCAGAAAACTTGAAATGGAACCACCATTTGACATGGTTATCTCACTCCTCAGTGTATACCCAAAGGACTTAAAATCAACATACTACAGTGATGCAGTCACATCGATATTTATAGCAGCTCAATTCACGAAAGCTAAACTATGGAGCCAACATAGATGTCCTTCAACAAATGAATGGATAAAGAAAATGTGGCGTATATACACAATGGAATACTACTCAGTAAGAGAAATGAAATTATGGCATTGGCTGGTAGATGGATGGAACTGGGGGCTATCATGCTAAGTGAAATAAACCAGTCCCCAAAACACAAAGGCCAAATGTTCTCTCTGATTGTTGATGGTAACTCACAATAAAGTGGGGCAGGAAATAATAGAAGTACTTTGGAGGGGGTTTTCAAGATGGCGGACTAGAGGGTGGCTGCATTTCATGTTGCTCCAGGACTCAGCATTCAAAGGAGGAGATATTGAGAGACTTGGGACCAACTCAGACAACAGGGTGAGTCTCACCCGTTGGGGAGGCGTCCCAGATGGGGTGGTGGTCCCGGAACACAGGGAACTTTGTGAAGTAGAGCTGCCCGGCGAGACACCCCTCCCCCTGCTGAAGCAGTGAACTTGGACAACTTGGAGCATCGTAGAGGAGGCCACTCAGCACAGCGCTGGGACTCGTAGCAACCCACCAGGGCTCCGGGCAGCAGCCCAGAGGAGGAGCTGCGAGGAGAGCTGTTTGGACTCAGAGGGACCACTCCTGAACACCCAGGCCTGCCCAGAGGAGGAGGAGGAGGAGGAGGAGCAGGAGGAGCGCCGCAGGTCGCTTGGACTTGGAGTGACTGCACCAGAGCTACAGGCAGTTGCCAGAGGAGGAGCTGCGCGGCGAGTTGTTTGGACTCAGAGAGACCGCTTATGAACACCGGGGGCCTGCCTGGAGGAGGAGGAGGAGTGCGGCGGGTCGCTTGGACTCACAGTGTTTGCATCAGGGCTCCAGGTGGCTGCTCAGAGGAGGAAGTGAGTGGTAAGATGTTTGGACTCAGAGCGACCGCTCCTGAACACCGGGGGGCTGCCCGGAGGAGGAGGATTGGGGCGGGTCACTTGGACTCGGAGTGACTGCCCAGGGCTACGAGCGGTTGGTGGGAGGAGGAGGCATGCAGTGAGTTGCTTGGACTCCTAGTGACAGCACCGGAACACCGGGCGGCTGTCCGGAGGAAGAGGCGTGCGGCGGGTCGCTGGGACTCAGAGCAATTGTACGGGGCTCCAGGTGGCTGCTCAGAGGAGGGGCCATATAGTCAGGTGATTAGGTGCAGAGCAGGGTCCCAGGACCTACGCGGCTTCTTGGTGGAAGAGCCACACAGAGACATGCTTAGGGGCGGAGTGAAGGTCCCAGGACTGCGGGCAGATTCTCTGAGGAGGGGCAGCCTAAGGAGACTCGAGTGTAAAGGGTGAGGCTCCCAGGCCCAGGAGGTAGGTCCGGGCCCCTGGGAACATTGCAGAGGAAGGCAGCCCAGCCCAGGCGGTAGTTGTAGATTAAGGGGAACCTCTAGGAGGGGAACTGAGCAGCGAGACCTCCCCATCGGGTGAGTCTTCCCTGCCGGGTGAGGTTTTCCCACAAGGATGGTAAAACCAGAGACACAGGCCCAAACAGGTCTTCCTCAGCCCGCAGCCTAGTTCCCCTTTGGATGACCATTGGTCAACAAGTGGATGCACCTCTGCCCACTAGCAGTGAATATACCCCACCTGAAGGCCACCACCTTCCTTGTGGAGAGGCAGCTTCCTTGTGGAGCACCACACTATCAACTTCCTCCAAGACTTCAGCCCCACTGAAGGCTAAGAGGGGATATACTAGAAATCTTCAGGGACATTATAAGTCAATAGAGGAAATCTGCAATATCTCAGTGGTCCACTGATACCTGAACAATATGAGAAAACAAGGGAAGAAAATGCCCTAAACAAATCTAGATGTTACATCAATAAAACCCAATGACAGCATGGCAGAAGAAATGACAGAAAAGGAGTTCAGAATGTACATAATTAAAATGATCAGGGAAGCAAACGATGAGATGAAAGAGCAAATGCAGGCACTGAATGATGAAAAGAGCAAATGCAGGCATTGAATGATCGCACCAATCCACAGTTAAAAGAGCAAATACAGGAAGCAAAAGATCATTTCAATAAAGAGTTAGAGATATTGAAAAAAACCAAAGAGAAATCCTTGAAATGAAGGAAACAATAAAGCAAATTAAGAACTCCATAGAAAGCATATCCAATACGATAGAACACCTGGAAGACAGAACCTCAGACATGAAAGACAAAATATTTAACCTTGAAAACAAAGTTGAACAAACAGAGAAGATGGTAAGAAATCATGAACAGAATCTCCAAGAACTATGGGATATCATGAAAAGGCCAAATTTAAGAATTATTGGGATTGAGGAAGGCTTAGAGAAACAAACCAAAGGAATGAACAATCTATTCAATGAAATAATATCAGAAAATTTCCCAAATCTGAAGAATGAAATGGAAAATCAAGTTCAAGAGGCTTATAGGACTCCAAATACACAAAATTAGAACAGACCCACACCAAGGCACATTATAATGAAGATACCTAACATACAAAATAAAGACAGAATTTTAAAGGCTGTGAGAGAAAAGACCAAATTATATTCAGGGGGAAACCAATACGGCTATCAGCAGATTTTTCAATCCAGACCCTAAAAGCTAGAAGGGCCTGGAACAACATTTACCAAGCCCTGAAAGAAAATGGATGCCAACCAAGAATCTTATACTCAGCAAAACTTACCTTCAAATTTGACGATGAAATAAAATCCTTCCATGGTAAACAAAAGCTAAAAGAATTTACAAAAAGAAAGCCAGCATTACAGAACATTCTCAGCAAAATATTCCATGATGAAGAGATGAAAAACAAAGAAACAAATCAGCAAAGGGAGGAATTATCCTAAAGGAATTGTCAAATAAAGGAGGAACCAAGTAGTGTCAAATAAATAAATAAATAAATAAAATAAAACAAATGAACCAAATGACCGGGAATACAAATCATATCTCAATAATAACCCTGAATGTTAATGGCCTGAATTCATCAATCAAAAGACATAGACTGGCATATTGGATTAAAAAGAAAGATCCAACCATATGTTGCCTGCAAGAGACTCATCTCATAGAAAAAGATACCCATAGACTAAAGGTGAAAGGATGGGGAAAAACATACCATGCACATGGACTCAGCAAAAAAGCTGGAGTATCCATCCTCATTTCAGTTAACGTGAACTTCAAGCCAAAGTTAGTCAGAAGGGATAAAGAAGGACATTTCATACTGCTTAAGGGAAGCATAAATCAGCAAGATATAACAATCATAAACATCTATGCCCCAAACAGTGGCTCATCCATGTATGTCAAACAAATCCTTCTCAATTTCAGAATCCAAACAGACCATAACACAATAATACTAGGTGATTTTAACACGCCTCTCTCACCACTGGACAGATCTAATGGTGACAGCGGTGCGTTAAAGTCGCCCAGAATTATTGTGTTGTGGTCTATGTGATTCTTGAAATTGAGAAGGATTCGTTTGATGTACAGGGATGCACCATTGTTTGAGGCATCAATATTTACTTTCGTTATGTCTTCCTGATTTATCGTTCCCTTAAGCAGTATGAAATGACCTTCTTTATCCCTTCTGACTAACTTTGGCTTGATGTCCACTTTATGTGATATGAGGATGGAAACCCCCGCTTTTTTACTGAGTCCATATGCATGGTAGGTTTTTTCCCATCCTTTCACCTTTAGTCTGTGGATGTCTTTTTCTATGAGATGAGTCTCTTGCAGGCAGCATATTGTTGGGTCTTTCTTTTTAATCCATTCTGCCAGTCTATGTCTTTTGATTGATGAGTTTAGGCCATTAACGTTTTGGGTTATTATTGAGAAATTATTTGTATTCCCAGTCATTTGACTTATTTTTGGTTTTTAAGTTGGCTTGGGTTCTCCTTTGAGTGCTTTTCCTCTAAGGTAGTTCCTCGCTTTGCTGAACTCCATTGTTGTTTTTCATTTCCTCCTCATGGAATATTTTGTTGAGAACATTCTGTAGTGCAGGCTTTCTATTTGTAAATTCTTTTAACTCTTGTTTATCATGGAAGGATTTTATTTCATCTTCAAATCTGAAGGTTAGTTTTGCTGGGTATAGGATTCTTGATTGGCAACCATGTTCTTTCAGAGATTGAAATATGTTGGTCCAGGCCCTTCTAGCTTTCAGAGTCTGGGTTGAGAAGTCGGCTGCTATCCATATTGGTCTCCCCCTATATGTAATCTGATGCTTTTCTCTTGCAGCCTTCAAAATCCTATCTTTATTTTGAATGTTAGGCATTTTCATTATAATGTTTCTTGGTGTGGATCTGTTGTGATTCTGTGCATTTGGTGTCCTGTAAGCCTCTTGTATTTGATTTTCCATTTCATTCTTCAGGTTTGGGAAATTTTCTGATATTATTTCATTGAATAGGTTTTTCATTCCTTTGGTTTGTATCTGTGTGCCTTCCTCAATCCCAATAATTCTTAAATTTGGCCTCTTCATGATATCCCATAGTTCTTGGAGATTCTGTTCATGATTTCTTACTATCTTCTCTGTTTGGGCAACTTTATTTTCAAGATTAAATATTTTGTCTTCATTGTCTGAGGTTCTGTCTTCCAAGTGGTCTAGTCTGTTGGTGATACTTTCCATTGAGTTTTTTATTTGGTTTATTGTCTCCTTCATTTCAAGGATTTCCGTTTGGTTTTTTTGAGAATCTCTATCTTTTTGTTGAGATGATCTTTTGCTTCCTGCAGGTGCTCTTTCAGCTTATTGGTATTATCATCCATTGCCTGCATTTGCTCTCTTATCTCATCCTTTGCTTCGCGAATCATCTTAATCATGTATAATCTGAAGTCCTTTTCTGACATTTCTTCTAACATACTGTCATTGGATTCTATTACAATAGAATCTAGACTTGTTTGGATCATTTTCTTCCCTTGTTTTTTCATGTTGTTCATGTATCTTCCCCTCTAGCACTGCAGATCTGGGGTATTGCAGATTTCCCCTATAGGTTTCCAAAACGCTTTCTTTAAGGGGAGATCAATATTAGCAGTAACCAAATCGGACACTATGCAATCCTAGACCAAATAGCCCCTATGGGGACAATAACAAAATTGTCATAATAAACAAAGTGAGTTCAAATATTATCTTTGGTAAAACAAACAGGTTCGCAATAAGGTCTGCAATTTCTAATGGAGGACAAAGAGGATGCAGAGGGATGTTGAATGTGGCTGTTAATGGGAAAAGAAAAGAATATACAGAAGTTCTAGAAAATAGAAAGGGTGAGAGTGTGACCAAAAGAAATCGGATGTTAGCATGTAAATAAGGGAGAAAGAGACTCTGAGGGAACAGGTAAACAAAAGGAAAAGAGCAAGAAAAGTAAAGAAATAAAAACAAATATTTTTTAAAAAGGAGATAAAAGAAAATCTGCTGTATAGCAGTCATATACTAATGAAACCTCCCAGTGTTCAGTAGCCTGATGCATGAGAAGTACCTGAAAATGAGCTTCAAGCCTCCAGCAGGCATCTCAATGGGATTTGCCCCACCCGAAGATCGGAGATATGGCTTCCAGGATTACCCAAGATGGCTGCTCTGGCTTCAAAATGTGTTGGCAAATGGGGAGCTGCAGCTCAGGGGTGGACGTGATCAGCTGGAGTTCCTGGAGATGGGATGCAGTTGGTCCGGCAGGGGTCCTGGAGGTCGGGCGTGTTTGGTGTGGTTGTGGGATCCAGGAGGCCGGGTGCAATCAATCCATCTGGGGTCCCGGTGATAGGGCGCAGTCAGTTGGCCTGGGGGTCCTGGCAGCAGGGAGCAGTCAGTTGATGTGAGGGCCCCAGAGGCAGGGAGTGATCGGTCGGGCTGAGGGATCCTGGAGACAGGGCTCAGTCAGTCCGGCCAGGGGTCCTACGGGGCCTGGCTGTTGTCTCAAAATGGCGGCAGCCACGTGTAATCAAACCTGCAGGTACTGTAGCAGTGAACTTCCAGGCAACAGCAGGCAGCTGGTGCTCCACTGGCGGTTGGCGATCAGTTTGCTGTGTTGTCGGATGATCGGGAGGTGAACCTCCAGTGTTGGGTGATGGATAGGAGTAAGGCAGGTGATGGACAGGCGAGAGGCAGGCAAATGGCGGATGATAGACACCTGACAGTGAGAAATCTGCTCTCAAAAAAGGCGTTGATATGCTGGCAGCCTGCAGGTCAACACAGCAGACAAATGGGTGAACACCAGGGAATCGATAAGCAGCAAACACTGCCTCACCGAGAAACAGATATCCTCTGCTTGAATCCGGCATTATGGAGCAACAAGGAATGCAGCCTCCCCCTAGTCCGCTGGACAGATCTTCCAAACAAAAATTGAACAAAGAAACCATAGATCTCAATAACACAATCAATAATTTAGACTTAATAAATATTTATAGAGTATACCATCCAACCAAGAGTGAATACACTTTCTTCTCAGCAGCACATGGATCCTTCTCTAAAATAGACCATATATTATGCCACAAAGCTAATGTTAGCAAATACAAGAAGATAGAGACACTACCTTGTATTCTATCAGATCATAATGGATTGAAGTTAGAAATAAATGAAAGAGTAAAAAACAGAAACTACTCCAACACCTGGAGATTAAACAATATGCTATTATATGATGAATGGATAACAGAAGATATTAGGAAGGAAATTAAAAAATTCTTAGAGGTAAATGAGAACAAAGAAACATCATATCAAAATCTCTGGGACACTATGAAAGCAGTACTTAGAGGAAAATCTATTTCATGGAGCGCATTTAATAAAAGAAGTAAAACTCAACAAATAAACGACCAGCACTACAGCTCAAAGCCCTAGAAAAAGAAGAACAGACCAGCACCAAAAGTAGTAGAAGACAGGAAATAGTTTAACTCAGAGCTGAAATCAATGAAATTGAAACAAAAGAAACAATACAAAAAATTGACAAAATAAATAGTTGGTTCTTCGAAAAAATAAACAAAATTGATAAACCTTTAGCCACACTAACAAAGAGAAGACGAGAGAAAACCCAAATCACTAAAATTCGGAATGAACAAGGAAATATCACAACAGACACGAGTGAAATACAAAACATAATTAGAAGCTATTTTGAAAAATCTATACTCCAACAAAATAGAAAATTTTGAAGACATCAACAGGTTTCTAGAGACATATGAATTGCCTAAACTGAATGAGGAGGACATACACAATTTAAATAGACCAATTTCAAGTAATGAAATAGAAGAAGTCATCAAAAGCCTACCAACAAAGAAAAGTCCGGGACCAGATGGGTTCTCAGCCGAGTTCTACAAAACCTTTAAAGAAGAGCTCATTCCAATACTTCTCAAAGTATTCCATGAAATAGAAGAGGAGGGAACCCTCCCAAATTCAGTCTATGAAGCCAGCATCACACTGATACCTAAACCAGACAGAGACACATCGAGGAAAGAAAATTTCAGACCAATATCCTTAATGAACATCGACGCAAAAATTCTCAACAAAATTTTAGCAAATCGCATACAAAAACATATTAAAAAGATAGTGCACCATGATCAAGTGGGTTTCATCCCAGGGATGCAAGGTTGGTTCAACATCAGGAAATCAATAAATGTAATTCACCATATCAATAGACTTAAAGTCAAGAATCACATGATTATTTTGATAGATGCAGAAAAAGCACTTGATAAAATACAGCACCCCTTCATGCTCAAAACACTAGAAAAAATGGGGATAGTGGGAACATTCCTTAACATTGTAAAGGCCATTTATGCTAAGCCCATGGCTAATATCATTCTAAATGGTGAAAAACTGAAAGCATTCCCCCTAAAAACTGGAACAAGGCAGGGATGCCCTCTTTCACCACTTCTATTCAATATCGTCCTTGAAACTCTAGCCAGAGCAATTAGACAGACCAAAGAAATTAAAGCGATATGAATAGGAAAAGAAGAACTCAAAGTATCACTATTTGCTGATGATATGATTATATACTTACAGGAACCAGGAAATTCCACCAGAAAACTTTTAGAACTCATAAGTGAATTCAGTAAAGTAGCAGGATATAAGATCAATGTACATAAATCTAATGCATTTTTATACATAAGTGATGAATCTTTGGAAAGAATAATTAGGAAAACTACCCCATTCACAATAGCCTCAAAAAATATAAAATACTTGGGAATCAATCTCACAAAAGAGGTGAAAGACCTCTACAATGAGAACTACAGCACACTAAAGAGAGAAATTGAAGAAAACCTCAGAAGATGGAAAGATCTCCCATGTTCTTGGATAGGAAGAATTAATATTGTCAAAATAGCCATACTACCTAAAGTGCTATACAGATTCAATGCAATTCCAATTAAAATCCCAATGATGTACTTTACAGAAATAGAGCAAGCAATTATGAAATTCATCTGGAAGAATAAGAAACCCAGAATAGCTAAAGCAATCCTCAGTAGAAAGAGTGAAACAGGGGGTATCGCAATACCAGTTCTTCAACTCTACTACAAAGCAATAGAAACAAAAACGGCATGGTATTGGTACCAAAATAGAAAGGTAGATCAATGGTACAGAATAGAGGACACGGACTCAAACCCAAATAAATACAATTTTCTCATACTAGACAAAGGGGCCAAAAATATGCAATGGAGAAAAGATAGCCTCTTCAACAAATGGTGCTGGGAGAATTGGAAATCCATATGCAACAGAATGAAACTAAACCCATATCTCTCACCATGCATGAAACTAAACTCAAAACGGATTAAGGACCTCAGAATCAGACCAGAGACCCTGCAGATTATAGAAGAAAAAGTAGGTCCAGATCTTCAACATGTCGGCTTAGGACCAGACTTCCTCAACAGGACTCCCATAACACAAGAAATAAAAGCAAGAATCAATAACTGGGATAGATTCAAACTAAAAAGCTTTCTGTCAGCAAAGGAAACTATCAGCAATGCGAAGAAAGAGCCTATAGATTGGGAGAAAATCTTTGCCAATCATACTTCCGATAGAGCACTAATCGCCAGAATCTATAAAGAACTCAAAAAACAAAAAAAAAAAAAATTAAAAAAATTAAAAAAAAATAAAAAAGAACTCAAAAAACTTTACACCAAGAATACAAATAATCCAATTGACAAATGGGCTAAGGAAATGAATAAACACTTCACAGAAGATGTACAAGCAATCAACAGATATGTGGAAAAATGTTCAACATCTCTAGTAATAAGAGAAATGCAAACAAAACCACCCTAAGAAGATCTACAAGCAATCAACAAACATATGGAAAAATGTTCAACATCTCTAGTAATAAGAGAAATGCAAATCAAAACCACCCTAAGGTTCCATCTCACCCCAAGTAGAATGGTGATTATCAAGAATAGAAGCAAGAACAGGTGTTGGTGAGGATGTGGGGAAAAAGGTACACTCATACATTGCTGGTGGGGTTGCAAATTAGTGCAGCCACTCTGAAAAGCAGTATGGAGATTCCTCAGAAAGCTTGGAATGGAACCACCATTTGACCCAGCTATCCCACTCCTTGGCCTATACCCAAAGGACTTCAAATCAGCATACTACAGAGATACAGCCACATCAATGTTCATAGCTGCTCAATTCACAGTAGCCAGATTGTGGAACCAACCTAGATGTCCTTCAATTGATGATTGGATAAAGAAACTGTGTTTTATATATATATATATATATAATGGAATATTACTTAGCCATAAAGACTGATAAAATTATGGCTTTTGCAGGAAAATGGATGAAATTGGAGAATATCATGCTAAGTGAGATAAGCCAATCTCAAAAAACCAGGACGAATGATATCGCTAATAAGTGGATGATGACACATAATGGGGGGAGGGAGGGGTTAGTGTTAGGGTTAGAGTTAGGGTTAGGGAAGGGGGCAAGAATGGAGGAAGGAAGAATTGTGTAGAGGGAAAAGAGGGGTGGGAGGGGTGGGGGGAAGGGAAAAATAGCAGAATGAATCAAACAACATTACCCTCCGTAAATTTATCATTTCACAAATGGTATGCCTTTATGCCATGTACAATCAGAGAAATAACATGTACCCTATTTATTTACAATAAAAAAATAAAAAAAGAAGTACTTTGGATTAGACAAAGGGGAATGAAGGGAAGGGAGGGGGAATGGGAATAGGAAAGATAATAGAATGAGTTGGTCATTAGTTTCCTATGTGCATATATGATTACACGACCAATGTAATTCTACATTGTTTACAACCAGAAGAATAAGAAGTTATACTCCATATAAGTATAAAACATCAAAATATATTATACTGTCAAGTATGAGAACAAATAAAATAAATAACTAAAAATGCTTGATTCATCTGTAATTAAACTTGGTGTTAAGAGTAAGTTAAATCCAGCCTGTGGTTTATATATAATTTTTGAATAATTAATCTTTTCCCCATTGATTTGCTATGCCAGCTTTAAAATATATCAATGTCCTGTTATGGTTTTGATATGAGGTGTCCCCCAAAAGCTCACATGTGAGACAATGCATGAAGGTTCAGAGGAGAAATGATTGGGTTGTGAGAGTCTTAATCAGTGATTTAACCCCCTGATAGGGATTAACTGAGTGGTAATTGAAGTGGTAGGGTGTGGCTGGAGGAGATTGGAATTGGGGCATAGCTTTGGGGTATATATTTTGTATCTGGAGAGTGGAGACTCTCTCTTTCTGCTTCCTGATGATGTGAGCTGCTTCCCTCTGCCACTCTTTTCTGCAATGATGTTCAGCCTCACCTGGAGCCCTGAGGAATAGAGCCAGCCTTCTATGGACTAAGTCCTCTGAAACCATGAGCACTCAAATAAACTTTTCCTCCTCTATAATTGTCAGATCATTTAGTCACAGCAGCAAAAGCTGACTAAAACATGTCCATTATGTATTGACAACTGTTAATAAACATTGATCTATTTTTCTCTAGAATGCAACTTTTCTTATTTTTTTTTTTTTGATACCAGAAATTGAACCCAGGGGCACTTAACCATCAAGCTACAGTCCCAGACCTTTTTATTGTTTCAGACGGTCTTGCTAAGTTGCTTAGTGCCTTGCTAAGTTGCTGAAGCTGACTTTGAACTTGTGATCCTTCTGCCTCAGTCACCAAGTGCAGCTTAGAACACAACTAAACTATTTTAATGTAGCATTATAACATGTTTTAATATCTGGTAGGCCTTTATTCTCTTTAATGTTCTTTTTCAGAATTTTACTGATATATTATTTATTCATTTCCTCTTAGATTTTAGTCACCGCCTTGGCCTTCTTTCCTCCAACAAGAACAATAGCTATTCCTCTAGTTATCTATACAACCAGTTTTGTTTATTTATTCAACAAATATTTACTGAGTATTTCCAATTGAAAGATTTGTGTTAGAGACTAGAGATATAATGATGAATAAGGACACAATCCTTGTCCTCATGAAACTCACAGCCTACTGGGGGATGTATGGATAAGTCAACAAGTAATTACAATGCATTGCAGCTAGTACATTTTCTAATAGGTGAAAAAGTACTGTGGCTCCCTGGCTGATTTATACTTGGGAGAAAGGAAGGGTCAGGAAAGACCTGGAGAAGGTGATCCATGACCTGGCCCTTGAAGGACTACTAGGAGTAAACTAAGTGAAAGGAAGAGAAATGAGAGGGTACTCCAGGGAAAGCAAGCCTCTTGGGCAAAAGATGAGAAACATGAGTTTGACAAATCACAAGGAGTAGTTAGCTGTCGCTAGAATGTTAGATGTGTGGGAAGTGTTGAAGTCGGTGGGAGAAGTGACATATGACTGGAGATTCAGGAGTTAGGTCATGTGTGCAGGGTCTTCAATGCTATGCTAAGTAAATTGGACCTTACCTAGTAGGCAATATAACTACATTGATGTGTTTTAAGCAGAGGAGCAACATGATCAGTTTCTCATTGTAAAATGATCACTCTGGCTGCAGGGTGGAGATTGGGTAAGAAAAGGGTGAAAATAGGAAAAAAGAGATGTATTAGGATGCTCATGATATAAAGTAATCCAGATGAGAAATGATGATTGTCTGGACCAGGGTAGTGATTACAGTTGAAGAAAAGTAGACAGCTTTGAGAGGTGTGAAGAGGTTAGAATTGACATCAATTAATGATTAGCTGGACTTGAGTGGTGAAAGGGAGGTATCAAGAGTGCTTTCCAGTGGGGCAGGGTGGCACATGCCTATAATCCCAGAACTGAGGAGGCTGAGGCAGGAGGATTATGAGTTCAAAGCCAGCCTCAGCAACTTAGTGAGACCTATTCTTAAAATTAAAAATAAAAAAGGCTGAGGATATGGCTCAGTGGTTAAGCATCCCTGAGTTCAATCCTGGGTGTGTGTATATATATGTATTATATACATATTATATATATATATAATATGTATATATAGCATATATATATATATATAAATATATATAAGAATGCCTTCCAGTGTACAATAGTGATTACTAGAGACTGGAAAGGGTGAAGAGAGAGAACAATGGAGGAGGTTGGATAACAGGTACCCAAAAACAGAGAGATGGAGTAAATTCTAGTATTGTACAGAACAGTGGAGGAACTGTAGTTCATAATATTCTATTTATATGCTTTATGAATAACTACGAGAGAGCAGCCCAAAAGGCTTCACATACAAAATAATGATAAGGAGCTATGAACAATAATTATCTTGATTAGTTCAGTACACATTTTACATATATATATACACATATATGTATTATATGTATTGAAATATTAGACTATACTCCTCAAATACATATAATTATTATGTGTTAATAAACATTTTAAATGTTTAGGGATATGAAAATATTAACTACACTGATTTGATCATTACATATTATTTACATGTATTGAGTTATTACATCATATCCCATAAATATGAACAGCTAAGTTAATAAAGAGTATGCCTTCCAGGTTTACTGAGCTAAGATACCATGGGGAATAGGCTTTGGAGCAGTGTGAAAAGACAGTGGGTACTGAGGAGTTCACATTGTTATAAACTTATCCCTTTCCTTTCCCATGTCAACACTGATCTATGTCAACACTGTGTCCTGGGCCCTTAGGAGTTCTGTCCTCCCTTTCTAATTTACTCTAGGGTGTTACAAGTTAATTATTATTACCCTACACAAGGGACAATTTCATTTGTAAGCAACCTTCGAGGCTTTCACCTATAAAAATGATTTTAATAATTTGAATTTCAGGCAGGCCATCTGGGGAAGAGATTTTTAGTGAAAGGGTTTCAAATACTACTGTAGTCACCAGCCTGCTTCCCAAAACAGTTCCTAGTCCTGTGCTTGCCTAGAGGCAAGTCTGGTGCCAGTGTAAGTTGGAGGGAGGTGAGGTGTGGACTCTAGACGGGTCAGACACTGGCCCACACGTCAGCAGAAATAGGTCACATGCCTAACTGGAACAATCTGTCTGCCCTGGTCTAGTCTCCTGCATGTCAAACTCCCTTTTTCCCCGAAGAAATGTGACCTTAGGGTTTTGGAACAAACAGTCCAGGGAGACAGGGAGTTATTAGATGAGCCTATCATTGAGCTCTTGAAACCAGGCACAGCATTTACTGCAGAAAGAAATCTGACTTTCTGAATTCCAACGGAAGGGGGAGAGCAGCCTGACATCAGAGGAGAGGGATTCACGTTGTCATGGCAACCATAAGAGTTATACTGTATTGTTTGTACCCAGAATTTAAGAGATTATCCTTGGGCTAAAAAAAAAAAAAAAAAAAGGTCACCCTTTCTACTTCAACATCACCACCATCTCAGGACACCCGCCACCTTCCTGTGAGGAATTTTTATTTGTTCATTCAGTTATGTCACTTGGGTATTTATTGATTTACTAATCTGCCTTCCTCCTTTTTTTTTCCTTCTTTCCTTCCTTCCCTGCATCTGACCAGCACAGCCAGAAGGGGCCATTTGTCTTCCCACAGATGGTGCCAGTAAATCAAACTTCTGGCTGGTGAAAACTGGGGCCCTGGAAAACCTCCCAAGTTGGGAGGTGTCCTTCCCACGTCTCAGGGCTGCTTCTGCTCTGCCCTGGGAAAGTGGCGGGGGAAGGGAGCCTCTGAGAAAAGTCCCTCTGTGCAAAAAGGTAACAGAAAATCAGGTACTCACGGAACTTCAGAGGTCATTTTCGCAGCCCAAGTCTGTGTTGGGTTGTTGGGTAACCTTCCTGAGATGACATAATTTGTCTCTGGTCACTAGGCAGGGTGTTCACTGAAGTTTAGCCCTAAAGGTGTCAGAGCAGTATTGCAGGCTTAGCAAATGAGGAAAGACCTTTGTAGAACCTTTACCCAAGCAGGCAGGCATTTCCTTATCACTATGTGTTCTTCCCATGCCACAGAAGGGTAAACTGAGAAAGGAAAGGTCCACCCAGCCAGGTATAAAGAAAGTGAATCAAAGAAGGATCCAGAAACAACAGTGCTTATTAATTCCCTGACTCCAGTTAACCCCTCCTTCCATCGATAGCACTGACATCACCTAGCTTTTTGATTTGAAGGCCTAATTGGCATCCTGTTTATTAAGTTTTAAAAATCCTTTTCTTGCTTTCTCCTTCCTGGCTCAGTAACTCTCAATTTGGAAATCTCTGGAGATTTTAATTTCCCGAAGAGCCTCCTGTCATCTCTTACAGTAAGTCTTTTCATTTCACCTCGTTTAAGTATATTGGCTAGTTTAAAGGCTTAATTGCGATGAAGAAGATTAAGTCCAAATTTAATAAGCATTAAGAGTAGAACACTATCCTTTATTTCCTCTGGCTTCAATAATCATTGCATTTGTTTTTTATTTGGAGTGGAAATATTCAGATGACCCACACTGAGGGAAGGAGGTAGGCTAGAGAAGGGGCAAGAAGATGTTAAACTGGCCTTCTCTAATGTCTGTGGTTGTTGCTGCCACAGTGGCAACAGACAAATGCTTGGAGGGTGATAGGTTTGGAAATGATCCGGGAAGAACACAAGATGAAGCAGGCAGCAGGGAGGAAAGAGCGCCTCCAAGTTCCTCCCTAGTTTCCAAATGGGCTCTTTACTTTTACCAGCACTATTGGCTTCAAGAACACTCTGGGTTCTCCAAGTCTCTTGGCATGGGTGTAGACAAATCTCTTTTCCTGTTAGTACAGCTAACACCAGATTAGCATTTTTCAAAAAGAACTTGACTAGAAAATGAAGAGAAACACAAAACTAAAAAAAGAAAATGTAAATGCATAGAAATGAGCACAGATTCTAAGATAAAGTCTAGCCCCAGATTAACTCCATTGGCATAGACTACCACGCACCCATGTGTGCACACGTATACATACACACACCTGGTCCTTTCTCTTCCTGAACCCTGCCTCCAAAGCACCTCTCCCTTTTGGGCCTTGAGTGTTTCTCTTATGCATTGCAGTCTTGGCTTTCTCCTCTATTACATCTCGTATCCCTCTGTTTTCTGATGATCTCTGTATGTGTTTTGTCTCTTTCTAGTGGACTGTAAAACTCTGCAAAGACAGGGACAAATCATAATCATCTTTGTATCCACAGTCTCTGGCATGTGAAATCATCTGTAAATGATTGTGGAACTCAAGTGCACCAGATCAGATCCTGGCAACCTACAATCATGTCTATGCTTAGAAAGTAGCTCCTCTAAAAGCAAGGTTTTGGGAGCAGACAATGCTTCACACTGTAAGCTTAGGTCTTTTTGACCCCATGTAAACAGTTTGGGCAAATTAAAAGAACAGTATAGCTGTGTAATTGTGTAGGGCTCTGTGCTTTGTGAAGTGCATTTCCACAATATCTCATTTGATTCTCCTAACCACCCTGTAAGGAAATAAGACTTCGAGGGATTAAAGAACTAGCTCAAAGTTGCAGAGCTATATAACACGAGAAAATCAGAACTAGATCCAGACCTTCTGATGTTGAATCCATTAGTCCTTCTAATTTGATATGCTGCATCCCCAGAGGCCTTTTTAGTCAGGTCATTGGTAACCTCAGAGAACAATTCTAAGGCTTGCCTCCCACTCTCTTCTCTATCTTTCACCCACTCATATGGCACTATCCCAGGGAGAGAGTCCAGTGATCCTTCCAGAACAAGCAAGTAGCAGAACTTTGCCAAGTCGAAACCAAGTGCCATGAGATCCAGCAATCCTATTCCGAGGATTTGTATCCTAATGAATCATCCAAATTCAAAATAACTATTAAGAATATAAAAACATGTGTGCAAAAGGGGGATTATGAAGTGAAATCAATTTCCATGTATGTATGAGTTGGTCAGGATGAACCCAACTACTATGTATAACTAGGAAGCTCAAATAATTTTAATAATAAAAATGATAAAATAGATGTGCTATGCAAGCAAAACATGTCTATGGGGAAAATCAGTCAGTGAGTTGGCAGCTTGTTACCTTTGGCATAACCATACAATTATGTAAAAGTATATGCTTAAAGGTGCTTAAGACAGCTAAGTCACAGTGGCAAAATGTTGAAAAGTACCTAATGTCTAATACTAGGGAAAAGGACACAAAAAATTAAGGCACATCCATAATATGGATGGTCATGAATTCAATAAAGCCAATGATTTTATTTATGTCTGTATTTATTAACATGGAAATATGTTCATGACATTGTGAAACTCTAAGAAACAAAATACAGAGGCTGGAGATGTAGTTCAGTGGTAAAATGCTTAGCATGTGTGAGGCCCTGGGTTTGATCCCTAGTGCAACACACAAAAAAGGTACAAATCAGCATGGTGGTATGACATTATGCTTCAGAAAACAGTTTGGGAGAGGCTGGAGTTGTAGCTCAGTGGTAGAGCACTTGCCTAGCATGTGTGAGGCACTGTGTTTGATCCTCAGCACCACAGATAATTGAATAAATAAAATAAAGGTATTGTGTTCATCTACAACTAAAAATATTTAAAAGAAAGAAAACAGTTTGGAAGGACACTTTTAAAATATTAACAGTAGTGAAATGCATGACCTTGAGATTGGTGGAACAATATGTGATCTGTGTATTTGCTTAATCTATTTTTCCTCAAAAATATACACTTTTGCCTTAAGAAAATACAAAACGAGCTGGATGAGGTGGTGCAATCCTATAATCCTAGCAGCTCAGGAGGTTGACGGGAGGACCATAAGTTCAAAGCCAGCCTCAGCAATTTAGCAAGGCCCTAAGAAACTTAGTGAGACCCTGTCTCAAAATAAAAGGACTGGGGATGTATCTCAGTGGTTGAGTGCCCCTGGGTTCAATCCCCTTGTACAAAAAAAAAAAAAAAAAGAAAAAGAAAGAAAGAAAAAAGAAAATACAAATTCTTTTCAATGAAAGAAATGAATGCAAATGCTGATCTATATGGTCAACTGATTTTTGAGAAGAGTACAAGACATTTCAGTGGCTTAAGAATTATCTTCTCAGTAAACAGTGCTAGAACAATTGAATATTCAAATGTGAAAGAATGAACTTGAACCCCTATCTCATGTCATATACAAAGATTAACTGAAAATGGATCTAAGAGTTAAATAGAAGAGCTAAAACTATAAATCTTAGTGGAGAAAACATAAATGTAATTTCCTAATTCTTTGAGTGTGAAGTATTGTCTTCCCTTTTTCCCTTTTGGTGATTTCTCAAGACTATAAATACCCTTGGAGAGGTGTTTAATTAGGTTTTTTAGGTATTGCTCTGTGGTAAGCAGTACTATGTGCATATGTGTGTCTGTGTGCACATGGCCACATACACATGTTGGAGACAGATGTACAAAGAGGATGAAGCAAGAACCTCCACTACCAGTCTTGTCCTGCCTCACACTATGGCTATGGGCAAAGCACTATTCTCTGGGCTTATTGGGTCAAGAGTTTATTTTCATAAGGAAAAGGCAGTGAGGGGTAACTTAGTCTACATGCATCAAAGGGGCCTTGCTCTTCAGGACTTCACTTATGACCAGAGATGCAATCTTTTTTAGTTACACCTTTAAAAGCACAGCCTTTTGGGCTGGGATATAGCTCAGTGGTGGAGCACTTGTGTGCAAAGACCTGGGTTTGATCCCCAGTATTGAAAAAAAAAAGCCCAGTCTTCCCAATTCATCCCATAGCTACATTGGCCTCCTTCTGAGAAGAGACATTCTACCTTCCCTAATCCCACCCTTATATTAATATATTAATATATGTCCCTGGGTATTAAATTGAATTAGAGTAGTGCCTCTTCCTCCTTTGCTGTTTTAAAGTAGACAAATTTCTAATTTATTTTAAGTTTTCTGGAAAGATATTCTGATAGATTTGCACACAAGAGTGTTATTAGGAAGTACACTTGGGATCAATGCCTGTGAAGCAAGGTTTAGACTTAGGGGAGGGAGAAGTTGAAGTTCCAGCTATTCCTTCAGGGAGCATTGGTGCTGGGATGGCCTTTCAGAGTTGTCTAAAATTGAGGCAAGGGGTATTAATCTTTGGACTCTCACTGCATGCAAGTTGCTTACCACTCATACACTTCCAGAGAGGGTATAACTTTGGGCAAGGCCACTTGTAGTTAAGAGCAATGCCCAAGAAGGACACAGTTGTGAGTCATCAATAGCCATAACTCCCAGCAGCTAGAGGGGATCTGAGTGGAACACTACAATATCCACAGCATTTGCTTACCTGTTCAAACCTCAGAGAAAGCTTTAGGACAGGTTGCTGTGAATTCTTTCATCTATCTTCCCACATTCCTTCATGACTCGAATTGACCATCAGGAAGAAAAGTATAGATTTCCCACATTTTGTATGTGAGCAATTGGGAAACTTTAAAGATGTCCCTGAGCTGGGCATGGCGGAACACACTTGTAATCCCAGTTACACAGCAGGCTGAGGCAGGAGGATCACAAGTTAGAGGCCAGTCTCAGCAACTTAGAGAGACCCTGTCTCAAAATGAAATAAAATAAAATCAATATTTGAAAAAGGACAGGAGATGTAGCACAGTGGTGAAGCACCCCTGGGTTCAATCCCTAATACCCCCCCCCAAATAAATTGCCCCTGGTTTGAGCAAATAGATGAATGCCAGTGTACTTTATTGAGATGGATAAAGTATAGGCTTGGAGAAGGGAGAAATCAAAATTTTAACTTTGAATAGATAAAATTTTATATGTCTGTCAAATATCCAAGTGGAGATATAAATTATTGAATCAAATATATGAGAATAGGCACGTTTGTAATCCCAGTGGCTCAGAAGGCTGAGGCAGAAAGATTTCGAGTTCAAAGCCAACCAGTCTCAGCAATTTAGCAAGGCCCTAAGCAACTCAGAGACACCCTGTCTCTAATTAAAATATTTTTTAAAAAAGGGCTGAAGATGTGGCTCAGTGGTTAAGCACCCCTAGGTTTAATCCCCAGTACCAATAAATAAATAAATAAATACGAATGGAACTTAGGAAAGACTGGAATATTTCTGTTAACTTATAATTCAATATATAAATTGTGCTGAAAGCTGTGCGAATGAATGAGATCACTTAAGGAGGGAGTATGGAATGAGAAGAGAAAACCTAAAGCTGAGACATTTAATGGCTGGGTAGAGGAGGATGAGGAGACAGAGATGAAGTAGTTGGAGAAGTAGAAAGACTGCCATGAGAGCATGGTGTCACAAAAGTCATAGGAATACAATATTTTGAGCAATGAGGCAATGGTCAGCAGTAATTAATTTTACTGGGACGTCAATCAAGTTAAGATAGAAATTTTTTCTTTGAATTTAACAACATGAGAAGCAATTGGTGATCTTTGTGAAAGCTGTTTTGGGAAGATTTGGTGACAGGAAGGGCACACTGGAGTGGGTTGAAGCAAATTTAAGAAGCTGGCTGTGATTAAGAAGGAGAAATAAGATGGGAGGGTTAGCTGAAAGGATATGTGAGTTTGAGGGATTTATTTGCTTGCTTGATTGCTTGTTTTTGGAAATTTGAATTGAAGTATAACATAGATACAGAAAAGTGCAGATCAGGTGTACAGCTTGATGAATTTTCACAATCTGAACAAATTTATGTAACCAGTGTCCAGATCAAAAATGACAACACTCCAGAAGTCCCCTTGTGACCCATTTCTATAACTAGTCCCCACAAGGGTAACCATTGTTCTGACTACTAACACCATGGAGAAATTTTCTTTAGTTTTGAACTCTGAGTCACCCAGTTTATACTCTTTCGTGTCTGGCTTTTATCACTTAACACTGCTTATGAGATATATCCATATCATTGTATGTAATAGCAGTGCATTCACTGTTGTTATAGCATATTAACCTCATGTTAATTTATCTGTTCTATTGAAGGGAATTAGGGTAGTTTTTACTTTGACAGAATTACAACTGATACATTCTTTTTCACATTTTTATCTGTTCTTTATAGATATATATGACAGTAGAGTGTATTTTGACATATACATACAAGGAGTATAATATCCCATTCTTGTGCTTGTACATGAATGTGGAGTTCCACTGGTTGTGTATTCATACATGAACATAGGAAAGTCATGTCCCATTTATTCTAGTCTTTCCTATTCCCATACCCTCTCCCTTCATTCCCCATCTAATGCAATGAATGTCTATTCTCCCCACCACCACCATTTTGCGTTAGCATCCACATATCAGGGAGAACATTCAGCTTTTGTTTTGGGGGGATTGGCTTATTTCACTTAGCATGATGTTCTCCATTTCCATCCATTTACCAGAAAATGCCATAATTTTATTCTTCTTTATGGCTGAGTAATATCCCATGGTGTATATATACCTCATTTTCTTTATCCATTCATTTACAACTAATACATTCTTGTAGTCATCTTTTTAAAAGAACTCAAATGACCTTTAATGTGTTTCAAACTTTTCACAAAGCACTCAAACTTTTAAAAATATAACTTTGTACCCCAAATCCACAAATCCACTGGGTGTGTTGGTGCACACCTGTAATCATAGCTATTTACAAGGCTGAGGCAGGAGGATTGCAAATTTGAGGGCATCCTCAGCAACTTAGCAAGACCCTGTCTCAAAATAAAAAAATAAAAGTAAAAAGAGCCCAGTGAGGTGGCACATGCCTGTAAGTCCAGTGGCTTAGGGGGCTGAGACAAGAGGATCGCAAGTTCAAAGCCAGTCTCAGCAACTTAACGAGGTCCTAAGCAACTTAGTAAGAAGTTGTCTCTAAATAAAGTACAAAAAGGGCTGGGGATATGGCTCAGTGGTTAAGTTCTCCTGGGTTCAATGCCTGGTACAAAAAATAACAATAATAAATTTAAAAATAAAAATAAACAGAGTTGGCAATGTAGGTCAGTGGTAAAGCATTCCAGGTTCTACCCCCAGTACCAAAAAAATTTTTAACACAAATCCTTTTAAAAAAGGACCATCCTATAGTATGATTCTACAAAATCGCTTTCATGAGTTTCAAAGCAATTTGTAAAAATCCTAAATATTCATAAATTGTTCCTAGTTATAGTTTCATCTATTTGAATGTTACAATGAGAGTTACTCAAAAACTAATCTTCTCTGTAAACCTTCAAATAATTTTTCAAGAGCATATAATGCATGAGCCCATTTATGGCCACTTTCCTTAAATATTTGCTACAAAATAAACAAGTTATTAGGGATTAGACATAAAATTTTCTTTCTAGGACATATGTGGAAAGACAAGCCATATTCTAACATTCCATTTTTAATTTTTTTATTGATTTGAAATTCACATAGCATAAAATTAATCATTTTTCACATTAAAATCAATATGTGTATATATTTATTCAAAGAGAAGCCTATAAAAAAGAGCACCGAAATGTTTGTGCTGATTTCAGGATTTTTTTTTTTAACAAAACAGTTTATTAGATATAATTCACAAGCCATACAGTTTATCACTTCTATGTGTATAATGCATTCATCACTACTATCA
Source organism: Sciurus vulgaris (assembly GCF_902686455.1). Taxonomy (NCBI): domain Eukaryota; kingdom Metazoa; phylum Chordata; class Mammalia; order Rodentia; family Sciuridae; genus Sciurus; species Sciurus vulgaris. The sequence goes on along the minus strand of NC_136471.1, from coordinate 43,707,983 downwards.
ATTTGAAAACAGTTTTTTAAAATTTTCTTTGTGGTTTTGGGGATTGAACTTAGTCTTTTCTCCATCTAGTCTCCTATTTCTCCCACAGGTGATTTTTATTTTACTTACTTCTTTATCTTTTTCTGTAAGTATTTAAATGTTTTTCACTGACCTTCTATTATTTATAGCATCAGGGAAAAAATAGTCCAAGTTCTTTTGATTTTGGATGCAAATTTTTTGAGGAATTCAAGTTCTTTGCATTTTATTTTTAAATTTAATTCATTTTAACTGATATATAAAACAAAAATGTACATATTAATATGGTAAATGTGATGTTTTGATACATGTATACACTGTGTAATCAGGATAAACATGCCTATCTCCTCAAGTATTTATAATTCTTTAATGACAAAAACATACAAAATCTTTTTTTTTATTTTTTTATTTAGCCTAATTAGTTATACATGACAGTAGAATGCATTTTGACACATCATACATAAATGGAGGAAAACTTTTCATTCTTCCGGTTGTGCATGATGTAGAGCTACACAGGTCATGTAATCATATATGCACATAGGATAATAATGTCCAATTCATTCTACTATCATTCCTACCCCACTATACCCTCTCCCTTCCCTTCTCTCCCCAAAGTACCTCTATTCTCTGCCCCCCTTATTGCGTATTAGCATCCACATATCAGAAAATATTTAACCTTTTGTTCTTTGGGATAGGCATATTTTGCTGAGCATAATATTCTCCAGTTCCACCAATTACTGGCAAGTGCCATTATTTCATTCTTGTTTAAGGCTGAGTAACATTCCATTGTGTATGTATACCTTATTTTCCTTATTAATTCATCTGTTGAAAGGCATTAAGGTTGATTCCTCAGTCTAGCTATTGTGAATTGAGCTGCTATAAACATTGACATGCTGCATCACTGTACTGTGCTGATTTTAAGTCCTTTGGGTATAAACGGAGGAGTGGGATAACTGGGCCAGTGGTTCCATTCCAAGTTTTCTGAGGAATCTCCACACTGCTTTTCGTAGTGGTTGCAGTAATCTATAGTCCCACCAGCAAAGAATGAGTGTACCTTTTCTCCCCACATCTCGCCAACACTTATTGTTACTCGTATTCTTGATAATTGCCATTCTGACAAGAATGAGATGAAATCTCAGAGTAGTATTGATTTGGATTGCTCTAATTACTAGAGATGTGAACATTTTTCATATATGTTTTGATCAATTGTATATCTACTGTGAAGTGTCGGTTCAGTTCCTTAGCCCATTTATTGATTGTTTTTTTTTTTTTTTTGGTGTTAAGTTTTTTGAATTATTTATATGTCCTGGAGATTAGTGCTCTATCTGATGTATATGTGGTAAAGATTTTCTCTCACTCCGTAGGTTCTCTCTTTATGTTATTGATTGTTTCCTTTGCTAAGAAGAAGCTTTTTAGTTCAATTCCATCCCATTTACTGATTCTTCATATTAATTCTTGTGATTTAGGAATCTTGTTAAGGAAGTCAGTTGCTAAGTTGACATGATGTAGACAAAATCCTTTCTTCTAGGTTTTGACATTTTCAGTATATAAATGCTGTCTATAATCTTCCTATTGTGCAATAATGCACACCAGAGCGTTTTGCTCTTGTCTAACTATAATTTGGTACTCAATAATCAACCTTTCCTCTTCCCTCACCCCATAGTCTCCCCAACCTCTGATAACCAAATCACCATTATACTCTCAATACTCTCAACTTCTATGAGACCAACATTTTTAGAATCCATGTGTGAGTGAGATCATGCTGTACTTCTCTTTCTGTGCCTGGCTTATTTCACTTAATGATCTCCAGTTCCATCCATGTTGTTGCAAATGACAGAATTTCATTCATTTTTATGACTAGATAATATGTCATAGAGTATATGTACCACATTTTGATTATCCATTATCAGTTGATGGATACTTAGACTGTTTTTGTTTCTTGGCTATCATGAACAGTGCTACAGTGAACATGAACATGCAGATTTCTCTTTGACATATTGATTTCATTTCCTTTGGATATATGTATAGCAGTGGGATTCCAGATCATACGGTAGTTCTACTTTTCATTTATGAAGGAAACTCCTCCATTCACAACAAGTACCAACCTGACTTCAATCTCTGAATTTTCCAATTCTGAATATTTCCCATAAATGGAATCATATAATATATGACCTTTCATATTTGCTTTTTTCACTTAGCATAGTGATTTTGAAGTTCATCCACACATTATACATATTAGTGCTTTATTATTTTCTATAGGTAAATAATATCCATCTTATGAATATATCACAATTTGTTTTTACATTCATTAAGTAACAAACATTTGGGTCTTTGGCTATTATAAATAGTATTGCCATGAACACAAGTATATATGTGTTCATTTCAATCCCTGTGTTCCATTATTTCAAGTATATACCTATGAGTGGAATTAATGAGTCATATAATAATTCTCACTTTTGAAACTGGTTTTGTTGTTTTGTGGTACTAGAGATTGAATTCAGGGGTATTTTGCCACTAAGCTTCATTTCCAGCCCTTTTCATTTTCTATTTTGAGACAGGTCTTTCTAAATGGCACAGGTTGGCCTCTAACTTTTGAACCTCCTGCCTCAGCCTTTTGAGTCGCTGGGTTTACAAGCATTCGCCATCACACCTGGCTATGTCTAACCTTTTGAGGAACCATCAAACTGTTTTTACAATGGCTGCACCACTTTACAGTCCTACTAGCAATGTACAAAATGTCCTTCATTTTAAGCTAATTTTTCCATATCTTCTGGAACATCTATCATTTGCTGTTTCTTTCTTTTTTTTTTTTTTATAATAGTCATCCTAGTGGGTATTCACCCTAGTGGAAATTCATATGAAAATCACAATGTGATGCTTGTTGCTCATTGATTTATATTCCTTAGAGAAATGTCTTTTCTAACCCTTTGCCCATTACTTAATTACATTGTTTTTTGTGTTGTATTGTATAAGTTATTTGTATTTTCTGTACATTAGGCCCTTATTTGCAAATATTTTTCTCTCATTCAATAGATTGCCTTTTCACTCATTTTAAATAATCATGTGGGGCTTTTACTTCCTTCTCTTAATGTGGTATTTTACATTGATCATCTTTCTTATGTTGAACCACCCTTGCATTCCTGGGATAAATTCCACTTGGTCACAATACATAATCCTTTTATTTCTCCATTTTATTTCATTTTACTTTATTTCACTTATTGTGGGGCACTGGGGATTGAACACAGGGGTGCTGTACAACACCTGGGTCTCACTAAATTGCTGAGGTTGACCTCAAACTTGCCATCCTCCTGCCTCAGCCTCCTAAATTGCTGAGATTATAGGCATGTGCCACTATATCTGATACATAGTCCTTTCAACATGCTATTTGATTTGATAAGCAAGTATTTTGTTGTGGTTTTTGCATCTGTATTCAAAAGGAATATTGGTTTGAAACAAACATTCTATTTTAAGAACATTGGAATAATATACTTCAATCAAAAAACAGCATGGGAAAAAGGCATATTACATGATAGTAGTTATAACCTTGAAAAATATGTTTGATATTTTTTGTATCAGGAATTGAGCCCAGGGCACTTAACCACTGAGCCATATCCCTAGCCCTTTATTATGTTTTATTTTGAGACAGAGCCTCGCTAAGTTGCTTGGGGAATCTCTAAGTTGCTGAAGCTGGTTTTGAACTTGTGATCCTTCTGCCTCAGCCTCCGGAGCTGCTGGGATTACAGACATGTGCTAGCGTGCCCAGTTTGGCCATCTGCCTCGCAAGGAAATTTCTTTCAAGAAAGATTTTACTTAATCTAGCCTATGTAGTTCAAAGAAACTAAATCTTTTGCTTATCAAGTCATTTTAGAGATAAGAGTGCCACAGACGTTAAGTGATTTGCATGTGGTGATATTTACCATGAGTAGGAACTGGCACTTTTTTTTTTAACCCCTCATCTGAAACACTGCACTACACCACTCTTGTACTACTAATTTCCAAGACTTCAGCTTTCTTACCAAATAATCCATACCACCAAATTTTCCCTTGCTTCCAACAAAATAAAATTGTTTCATTGTTTATGGCAACTTCTCTCATGTATTCGTTTTGGTAGGGCTAGGAAACACACAGTCAAGATTTTATTATAAAAATCTTTCACATGCTTGAAGTATGATTAACCATATGGCCAAGATATTTAATATTTTCTTTGTCATTGTTATTTGCCAATTCTCATAGGCTACTCTGCCCTGGACTGGTGTACTCTCTACATCTGTCAAGGATATGAAGTCTAAAGTATTATATACTATCCAACATAGGTAAGTTCACAAGATAATCTGACCCATTTTGATAGTGAAGGTATATGTAATTTTTAAAGTTTGAACAGTGACAGGAAAAGACCAAACCTATTTGAAACTTTCAGTTTGAAATGATTAAAGCGATGCCAAGAAACAAGAGTAAAATCATGTACAATAGTGGTTTAATTCACATGCATGAGTCAATCATGTTTAGTAAGTGGGTGGCGCTAGAAGTGGGTGGAAATAAGATGGTGAAAATGGGGAGGAAAAATCAACACTGAAAAATATGGTGTCAATTCAAAGTTCAGATGAACTAAAAGTGAATCAATTTGTGTTCCTGCAAAATAATTTCCACAATCATCTGTCATACATCAAGCTTAATATGACATGCTGCTTCTGATATCCTTTTGAGGAAGTACTGAAGGGCCCAACATTTCAGTATTTTTCAGTGGTGATTTCAAGCTCTGTAGATCCAGCTCTGACAGTAGCACTCAGCTCTATTGTATTTTGTCCTTTTGAACTTTTTCCATTTTTCCCCAATTTTAGTGTTTCTTTCTCCTTGTTTTCATTCCCTGTGGCTGGTACAAGCCACTGTCTACTCCTGGTCACTGTCATTTCTCATGATTACCTTGAGGTTTTATATTTTATATTTATACATAATATAAATAGAGACAAAAAAGACAAAGGAGGGTGTTTTCCTCATATACATATAAATTTATATAAACCTTATATGCATGTCAAGAATATATAATTATTAATATATATATTCAATAAGCAGGAATTGGCACTTTTATTTTTTACTGACTCACCTGAAACAGTCTTTTATTACCTAGCTCCAAGAATTCAGCTTTTTTTTTTTTTGGTACTAGGGATTGAACCCAGGGACATTTAACCACTGAGCCACATCCCCAGGCCTTCTTTTTTAATACTTTATTTAGAGACAGGATCTTACTGAGTTTCTTAGGACCTAGCTAAATTGCTGAGGCTGCCTTTGAACTTGTGATCCTCCTGCCTCAGCCGCCCAAGCCACTAGAATTACAGGTGTGTGCCACTGCACCCAGCGTTTTACCCCAAATCCATACCACCAAATTTCCCCTTGCTTCTAAATAAATAAATAATATTTATTTATTAGTTTGTTGGCTTATTTTTTATGCTATATAAGTGCTATTATATATTATATAATATATATGGCAAGAATACCATAGGTGTTCTGTTGTGTTCTTCTCAGTGCCTCATGTCAAGGGGTACATGATGGCAATCTGCCTTATTACCATTGAGGGTAATCTAGATCACTTGGTTAAGGTGGTGTTCGCTAGACTTCTCCACTGTAAAATTGTTGTATTCCCCCTTTGTAATTGATAAATATTTGAAGGAAATACTATGAGACTATACTAATATCCTGTTTCTCAAAATTTTGCCCACTAATTTTAGCAGCCGCCCATATTTCTGCTTATAATAATTTATGCTCTGGTGTTTGACTAATGATGATTTCCATTATTGCTTATGCATTTATTAATTGAAATTCTTTTTTAATAAGGAGCTATACTCCCACTTTACTCAATTATTTATTCACATAAGTATAAAACCATGTCTATTTATTTTATTCTATGGGCCATAATCCATTACTATCATTATTAACTTTTTTACTCAAGATGTCCCAGATTTGGCCCCTAAGAGCTCCTTTAAGATGCCTATTCCATAAAGATATTCTCATAAGTTTTCTTCTGAAAGCTTTACTGCTTTACCTTTTGTATTTGTATCTACAAACTCTTGGGATTCATTTCCTTGTATACTATGAGGAAGAGGTCAACTTACATTTTCCCAAGTATGGATAACTAAGTGATTATTTATTGAAAATATGGTCCTTTCCTCTGCTGAACTACAATGTCATCTTTGACAAACTATATGTGTGGATTTGTTTTTAAATTATTCTGTTTCATTGGTCTACTTTCTTTCCTTGTGTGAATGTGCATTATCTTAATAATTACAATTAGATAAAGCTTAATTTCTGACCATCTTTGAGAGTGCTTTAGTTATTCTTGGCATTTTGTATTTCCATATACATTTTAGAATTGGCTTGTTAATTTCTTTTTCCCCCCCGATGGACCTTTATTTAATTAATTTAATTATTTCTGATCCTGAGAATCGAACTCAGTGCCTCGAGCATGCTAGGCAAGTGCTCTGTCACTGAGCTACAACTTCAGCCTAGCTTGTCAATTTTCACATGTGAAAAAATCCTATTGGGATTTGATTGAGATTATCTTGAATGTATAGATCAAATGGGCAGATCAAATCAACAAGATTTGACATCTTTACAAACAGACAGATTTACAGTCCATCCATGTATTTAGGTCTCATTTACTTCCTTTCACAAAATTTTTCAGGACTTTTTGTTTAGAATCCTTGAACACTTTTCCTTCTTTTACTCTTAGGCATTGGATGTTTTTCAATGCTGTTTTGTTTTTGTTTTGTAGCCTGCTCTTAGCTTTTAATAAACTCATTTGAGTATACAGATTTTTTTAAAAAAATTTCTCCCCATAATGGCAAATAGATGAAAATTGACAAAGGAGAGTGTTTAACAATTATTAGATGAATCAGAATGTGAATACTAAGAGAAAGATAACAGCACTCCAGACTCTGATGAGAGCAAAACTGATTATGTAACCGAAATCTCAGATGAAGATATCCTAGATGAATTTTCTCAAATTCAAGAATTAATGAGTGAACAATATGTTTAAAAAGACAAAAGGGAATGACAAAAACAAAACAAAAGCCTCTCAAGAAAGGAATGAATTCATTGAATAGGAAGTATTTTTATGCAGTATTTTGTGACATGCACCTGGTCCATTCCTTTTTTATCAAAGGTCATTAGACCACATTCTATATTTTTACAATGTTTTTGGGCCAAAATTTACTTAGTACAATTACTCATTATATTAAAATCCCTCCTAAATATTTTTGCATAAAGTCATTGTACACTATGCCTTTATTCTGAAAACTATAATTTATTTGTGCCATGATTTCAAAATGTAAAACATTGAAAAGGTACATTCAATCCATAAAGTAGATGAGGATGGTTATTTTTGCTTATATATTGAGGGTTAGGGTACATCCTTGTTGTTTATAATTATTTTTTCTCTTTAGGGTGTAGCCCTCCAGATATATACAGTTGAATTGCTGTTTTTACATTTTTTTTAACAATTCTATCATTAGATTGAAATTCAAGCCAATTTGTTTTATTTTATTTCTGAGTTTTAAGGATTCTTTTTTTAATAAATAAACTTTTTATCTTGAACTAAGTTTTGATTTACAGAAACGTCACCAAGATATTATAGAGAATTCCTATATACAGCTTATACAATTTTCCCTGTAGTTTACATTTTATATTTCCATGGAGCTTTTGTCAAATGTAAGAGACAAGCATCACATTACTATTAACTAAACTCCAGACTATTTGGATTTTACCAGCTTTTCCATTTATGTCCTCTTCCTGTTCCAAGATCTAATCCAGAGTAATGGTATATAGTTTCTAAATTTTCATTTTTGACTTGTTCTGGCATGTAGAAACACTATAGATTTTTGTATATAGACATCATTGCTAAAGTCACTTATTAATTTACACAATTTACCTGTACATTATTTTGAACCAGATATATCATCTGAAAATAATGATGATTTTAAATTTTAATCAACTTTATGGAGCTATCATTTACATATATTAAAATACACCCATTTTGGGTGAGCAGTTAATGTGTTCAGACAAATGTCTACACCTTGAAACAACTACTACAATTAAAATACCTTCTGCTCCTTCTCACTTCATCTCCAGTGCCCATTCTTGGTCACAGACAATCACAATAGGCTTGATTTGTCTTTTCTACAGCTTCATACAAGTGTAATCATACAACATGTACCATTTTGTGTCCATTTCCTTTCACTTGGTGTAATAATTTCAAGATTGATACATGTTGTAGTGTATCTAGAGTTGGTATCTGAGTGTGTGTGTGGGGTACTGGGAATAGATCCCTGGGCCCCATGCATACTGGGAAAGCACTATACTACTGAGCTACACCTTCAGCCCCAGTTGGTAATTTTTTAAAAGATGTTAACACTTTCTTGAGGTGTAATGGAAGTCACTAAACTGCACATATTTTTGTTGTTGTTGTTCTGGAGACTGAATCCAGGAACATTCTACCACTGAGCTACATCCCCAGCACTTTTTTAAAATTTTGAGACAGGGTCTCACTAAGTTGCTGAGGCTGGTCTTGAACTGGCTATCCTCCTGCCTCAACCTCCTCAGTCTCTGGGACTACAGGCATGCACCACTGTGCTCGGCTTTGAAGTATGCAATTCACCCAGTTTTGATATATGTATACAACTGTGTAACCATCACCATAATTAAGATAACTGATATTTTCATCATCCCCCTGAGGTTGCCTTGTGCCTTTGTAATCTTTTCCTCCCTCAACTTCATCCTTGGGCTTCTACCAGCCTATTTTCTTTCACTGTATGGTTTGCATTTTCTATAATTTTTATTAATGATCTTATAGAGCATATAATTTTTAACCTGCTTTCTTTTACTCAGTATTATTTTGAGAATGATGGGGAAATATATCAATAATTTGGGATTTTTTTTCTCTTTTTTAGGGAGAGCTATAGGAATTGAACAAAGAGGCTTTACCATTGAGCCACATCCCAAGCCCTTTTCATTAATTTATTTTATATTTTGAAACAGGGTCTTGCTAAATTGCTTAGGGCCTTGCAAAGTTGCTGATGCTGCCTTCGAACTTGTTATCCTCCAGCCTCAGTCTCCTGAGTCACTGGAATTGCTGGTGTGCACCACGATGCCTAACTCTTTCTTTTAATTTATGATTATTATTCTATAGTGTGCCTTTGCCACAATTTGTTTTTCCACTCATTAGATGATGGACATTTTGGTTGCTTCCAGTTTTCAGTTACTAAAAGAATGCTGCTGTGAACATTTGTGTACACATCTTTGTATGGACATGTGCTTACATTTCTCTTGGGTAAATACCCAGAAATGGAATAGCTATGTCACAGGATATGTTTAAAGTTTATTATTTTAGGAAATTTCCGAACTGTTTTCGAATGGTTTGTGTTATTTTACATTCACATCATAATTATGTGGAAGTTCCAACTTCTCCATAGCCTCATGAACACTTGACTTGGCCAATAATTTAAATTTTAGCCATTCTACTAGATGAACGGTGATTTTAATTTGCAATTCCTTGATGAATAGTGATATGGAATGTATTTTAATGGGTTTATGTACCCATTCTCACATCTTCTTTTGTGAGGTGCCAAAAATTTTTTCCCACTTTGAAAATTAGATTGGTTGTCTTCTATTATTGACAAGTTGGAAGCATTTTCCATAGTTTGAGTACAAGTTTTTTATCTGATTTTTCTGATTTATGTATTGTGAATATTTTCTCCCATTCTGTGGCTTGCATTTTCAATTTTTTTTTCTTCCATGCTAAGGAATTGAACCCAAGGACACTTTACCACTGAGCTATATATATATCCAGAGCCCCTTTTATGTTTATTTTGAGACAGGGTCTCACTAAATTACTCAGACCAGCCTCAAATTTATGATTTTCCTGCCTCAGCATGCCGAAGAACTAAGATTATAGGTATGTGCCAGTGAGTCCTGTTTTCATTTTTATTTTCTTAATAGCATCTTTTAAAGAGTAAACTTTACATTTAATGAAGTCCAACTTATTCATTTTTCTCTTATGGTACATGTTATTGTTTTCTTTTTTGTTCTAATTAGTTATACATGACAGTAGAATATACTCTGACACATCATACATAAATGGAGTATAACTTCTCATTCTTCTGGTTGTACATGATGTAGAATCACACCGGTCATGTAGTCATATATGTACAGAGGGTAATAAAGTCTGATTCATTCTACTATCCTTCCAAACCCTATCCTCCATATCCTCCCTTCCTTCCCCTCTGCCTAATCCAAAGTAACTCTATTCTTCCCTAGCCCCTTTTATTGTGTGTTAGCATCTGCATATCAGAGAAAACATTCAGCCTTTGGTTCTATGGGATTGGCTTATCTCACTTAGCATGACATTCTCCAGTTCCATGCATTTACCTGCAAATGCCATAATTACATTCTTCTTTAAGGCTGAGTAATATTCCATTGTGTATATATATCACATTTCCTTTGTCCATTCATCTGTTGAAGGGCATCTAGGTTGGTTCCATAGCTTAGCTATCATGAATTGACCTGATATAAACACTGATGGGGCTACATCACTGTAGTATGCTGATTTTAAGTCCTTTGGGTATAAACCAAGGAGTGGGATAAAATGGACCAAATGGTAGTTCCATTCCAAGTTTTCTGAGGAATCTCAATATTGCTTTCCATAGTGATTGCATCAATTTGAAGTCCCACCAGCAATGTATTGAGTGTACCTTTTTCACCACATTCTCACCAACATTTATTGTTGCTTATATTCTTGATAATTGCCATTCTCACTGGAGTGAGATGAAAATATTTACTATATACACCTCAGATAGAGCATTAATCTCCAGGATATATAAAGAACTCAAAAAAATCAACACCAAAAAACAAATAACCCAAGCAATAAATAGGCTAAGGAACTGAGCAGACACTTCACAGAAGAAATACAATCAACCAACAAATATATGAAAAAATGTTCAACATCTCTAGCAATTAGAGAAATGTAAATTGAAACAAAGATTTCATCTCCATCTCATGTTATTGTAGTCTAAGAAGCTTTTTGCCTATGGCAAGGTTACAAAGATTTTTTTCTCCTATTATTCCTCTCACAGGAATTTTATAAGTTTAGGTTTTATGTTTAGAACTATGATCCATTTTAACTTAATTTTTGTTTATAGTGTGAAGAAATGGTAAGATTCAGTTCGTGTATTAGTTGTCCAGTTGTTCCAGCACCACTTGTTAAAGGGTATACTTTCCCTATTGAATTATTGTAGCATCTTTATCAAAAACAAGTTGGATATATATGTTAAATTTATATATATTTTGTATTTATCAAATATGTGCTATTCTACTCCACAAATATTTATATCTATTCTTACATGAATTTTTTCAAAATTATTGTTTTTCCAAAAAGGTTTATATTCTAAGTCCTTGATATAAATTTCAGAATCTTGCCAATTTCTACAAAAATATGCAAAGACTTTGGTTGAGGTTCCACTGACTCTATAGATCAATTTTCAGAGAAGGGACATCTTATAAGAATATAATTAATTTTTGATAGATCTGTGCTCTGAAACCTTCCCAAACTAACTTACTTTGCAGAGGAAGTCACTTTTTGCAAAAAGAATAGAGGGAGTGAATATAACCATTCTTTCAAATCGTTTTTGCTGTGATAAAGAGTGAGAGATACAGGACAATTAGCTCGAGGATTGTGTAAATTGGAGAGATTGTTGTTTGATTGGATAGTTGCCTTTTCTTTTTATTTTTGTATCATTTTATTAATGGGAGGGTTTTTAATGTGTTTGAAAGCTGCACAAAAATAAAATCATCAATAATTTGAGGAAGGGTTAGGATTTTGCCCTTAAAATACACCTCTTATCCATACCAACACACTTACACAGGAACTTCCTTACCCTCCATTCTTGCAATAGTTATACCACAATTGTTGTTAAAAATGATACTCAACTGTTTATATTTTTGTGACTGTCAATATTTTTACTGCTGAGCCAAGAAGCATAATGTGCATCTATTTCCCTTCTTCTACATCCCTTTTTGTGTCTAGAATGTGTGACCATTTAAAAAATGTTGATTTTCGCTTTGTCTATCATAAATATTCCTTAAATTCCACTCGCCTCAAAATACTGTCTTTATATGACCCAAAACATCAGAATTCTGTCAGTTCCATATTTTTAATCATGATATCTGCCCTACAGGCCTCCCTCCTCTTGCTTCACTTTGGTCTTATTGCCCTCTAGATTTGTGGCCCTACCTATCACCTTAGTTCTTCCTTTTATTCCCTTTCTATTATGGATCTATTTCCTGTGTTCCATTATTTCTTTCTCTTCAAGAACTTCCTTTAGTCACTTCCTAAGAAGGAGTACAAAGGAAGTAAGTTTCCTTAGACCTTGCATGTCTGAAAATCTATTACACACTAAACCTTGAGTAATATCTTTGCCAAACATAAAACTCTTATTTAAAAATATTTTCCTCCAACTCCATCCATTTACCTGAAAATGCCATAATTTTATTCTTCTTTTTGGCTGATAATATTCTATTGTGTACATATACCAAGTTTCTTTATCCATTCATCTATTGAAGGGCATCTAAGTTGGTTCCACAATCTAGCTATTGTGAATTGAGCTGCTATGAACATTGAACCAATATTGAATCCAATATTATGTATAACTATATTGTACTAATAAAAATATTAAACAAAAAATATTTTCCTCTTAGAATTTTGGAAACATTTTCCTTTGTTTTCTATTTTCCTATTGAAAATTCTGATGCCTTTTTGGTTCTCCAATCCTTTGTAAGCTGTTTTTCCTTGCTGAAAGCTTTTAATATTTTTATTTATCTCTAGTGTTCTGGATTTTCATGGTGGTTTGCCATCATCTAGGCCTTTTTACATTAACTGAGTTGTTGGGCTCTTACAGTCAGGATACTCGTATCCTTCATTTCTGGGAACTTTATAGTATTTTATAATCTCCTACTACCCAATTTCTCTCTTCTCACTTCCTAGAATTCCTATTGATTGAATTTGGCCTTCTGTACTGGTTCTCTAATTTTTCTTATCTTTTCTCGGCAATTTTTCATGACTATCTTTTGCTTTGCTTTCTGGGTAAAAGTCTTTATCTTATAACTCTTCCAGTGATTCTTTAAAAATCCAGTTATGTTATTTTTTAAATGTTTAATACCTCTTTCTTGTTCCCTATTTCCTTTTTTTAAAGATCCTATTTCTGTTTCTTGGATGAAATATCTTCTCTCCCTAAAGATACTAGTTATCTGGTTTTTAAGGCTTTGTGCTATGTGCACTGTCTTTGTTTCCTTAGAGTTTATTTTTTTTCCTTTTGCTAAAATGTTTGTGTCAGTTCTCTCTCATGTAAGAGGCTTTCCTAAAATGCCTGGTGAGCCTGTTTTATCCATTTTTATTTTTAAATGGAATTTCTTTTAAGGTTTATTAACTGATAATCTTCATGGTAGGCAATTAGGCATGAATCTAGATATTTCATTGAAGGAGTGACAATTGTCAACACAAGCAATCCTCATTTGCATAATTCCAATATGCACAAATTTCAGTTACCACCAGTCCCTCCAATAACCCAGTTCAAACATCATTTTCCACAGCATTTTAAATGTAATTGCTTTAAGTAAAATTTTTGCTGTTAGCTCTTCAGCCCACAAATCACTATGTAAATAATAGATGTGCATCGAGACCATGTCACTTCTCTCAAAGTCTGTCGGTGATTGGTCACTGTTCATCTGTTATTCAGTTCACACACACTGCAAAGTATATACAGTTTTTATATTTCTTTCTTGTCTCCTAGCGATAAATTCATATGACATTTTACAAAAATGTATAATCAAAAGAAGTATTTGACTAACAAAGATAAAAGTACAGCAAAGAATCAGAAAGTAAAAATGCTGAAAGTAAAATCAGATGGGATTTGAAAATGGTGACAGCAAAGCAAAGATAGATCAGACCTGCATGAAGCTATGGTGCGAATGATTTTGAAAAGTTCAATGAATGTAAAAAAAACAAGAAAGGTAAACTTGCATAAAAATCTTTTAGTTTAAATTATACTAGGAACAGAAAGCTGCTTATTGTTAGAAATGGAGTGTTTACTTCTACTTTGGACTGAAGTTTGTAATAAAAAAAAATTCCTATCAGTTTGGCTAGTGTTCAGGTCCAAGCACTGAAGTTATTTTCAATAAAAACTGTTTTAATCATTTTAGAAGCCTAACTAAATTTATTATTGTTAATCTATCTGTTGAAGCTACTAGCCTAGATAAGGATACTACAATAAAAGTTGCTCCCAGATTCCAAGGATTAGTTAGGACAAGTGGTTATGATGATCATCAACCATTTTTGTAGATGAGACAACCCCATCAATAACTAATATGACAAAAGATGAAGGGTCACCAAATGACCATAAAGGGGAGATTCTAGACATGCAGCCAAAGAAGCTTAGTGAAGTTGAACTTATCAACCTAAATGAGGGAAGTGGTTGTGACAAAAAGAATGAAGATGCCCCAGAGGAAGTAATGCTGGAAAAAAACAAAACCACAAAAAAACTTCACATTAAAGGCATTCTCAGATAGTTCACAAGATTGAAAGTACAAAGGATAAAATTTTGGAAGCTGATTCAGACTTAGAAAGGAATATGACAATTTATATGCCAAGGCATAGACAAGATGCTCACTTTGTATTGTAAATTTTACTACAAGAAGATAAGCATTGTTCAAACTACAAAAGTTTTTTCAGATCTTTAATTCTCAATGTTCCTAATGTTTTAAATTACAATAAACTAAATAAATATGTCTTACTATTTCATCATTTCATTTTTCTATATATTTATACCTGACACTAAGATAATTTTGAACAAAATTTTAAAGGTCGTGGAAAAATTGCAATGTCCCCCAATGAATATTAAGGTCCCACTGTGTGATTCTGGCTTGCAATGGTCATTATTTATGGTCCTGCATGCACTATTGGGAAAGCAACGACTTTTACACTCTCTAGATCTTTTCTCTGGGCTATTCAGTTTCTCTGGAAAACCAATCTCTTGTCTGGTGACCATATATCTAGCTGCTAACATTCATGGATGTGTCATAGGATTGCAGGGTTCTCACCATTAAATGTGTAGATTTTTGCTTAATTCCACTGCTTTTTAATGGTACTTTGCCCTGCATCTGATGTCCCCCAAACCAAAGTCTCTGGTTCAGCTTCTCTGTGAACTTACATGTCTCCTACCACTCCAGGGGAAGCGACTTAGACTGTATGTAGCTTTTCTCATACAAGCATTTAGTCAAACTCCCTCTTTTCCACTTTTCTCTTTCCCCACCCAAATTTCAGTCCAAATCCTGAGCCTTTCTGAGATTCTGTACATTAGTTGGCTTGCTTCTCATCCGCATCCATCTCTGCATGGACTTGTTTTTCAAACTTTTCAGATTAGATAACTACTCTTTCAGCTTTCCATCTTCAAAAAAATTTGTCCACACTTCTTATCCTCTTATCTATTATCCTCTGTGTTCTCCTTTTCTGCTGTTGATTCTCATGGATTTATACATTTAAAGGTTTTTTTTTTCTGTACTCCATTTAGCAAGTTTTAATGAAGAAATAGATGTTTGATATGCTATGCTTAATTGGAATGCTCTATTATCATAAATTTATAGTGATTCCAGCCTGTCCTTTTGTGTAACTTCTTTGGCAGTATTTAAGTCCTCGGGTTAAGGCATCAAAAAAGTAAATAATAGAGTTCATTCAAAATTATGGTTTTATCAGATAGGTGCAGAGAAGAGTCAAAGGGCCAAGAGAGTTTGGGACAGTAACAAGATGTTGCAATGATGAACCATAGAATATAAACTGAATGAGAATGGAAAAGAAGAAAGAGAGCTGATGGACTGAGAGGAAATTAAGGGTCAATGTACAGGAGTTTTCAATTAAGTTTTCTAAAAAAGGTCATAGTGGCAATAGTTGAATGAGTAATCAAGAAGGAGAAGAACTCAAACAGTGGGATATTTGAGTTACTAATTTTGGAGATTGAACAGTCATGGGTGACTGGAATGGTGTAAAGAACAAAATCATTGGAATGAAGAACCAAATAACTGGGAGACCAGTTAAATTAGTTGTCCACGTGGATGTTGAAATCACACAGGATAAAGAGCAAAGTTCATCATACTTGAAGGCAGTGTTCCTTTCAGAGAAGAAAAATAAAAACCAGAAGAGGAGAAATAAGAAGGAGGAGGAAGAGTGGGAGGAAAAAGAAGAGAAGGAGAAGAAAAGGAGCTGATGAACTGAGAGGACTTCTATTCACAGAAAATCCCAAATAACTATGGTTTAAATACATAGATTATTTCCTCTCAAGTAGTATCAGGCTTATGGTGTTCTGTCCCATGATGTCTTCAGAGATCCAGACTACTTCCAACTTAATGTTCTGACATCAATACAGTATTTTTCTTCTTCTCGTGGTCCAAGAAGATGCTCTAGTGCATCATCTATCACATATGAATTCTAGACAGTAAGGTAAAGTAAGTTTCAAAGAGGCAAAGGACATGGACAACTTGCATAAAGGTTTTTAGAAACTGGCGCAAAACACTTAAGCTTAAAGCCCACATCCCACTGGCTTGAATTTTTCATACCAATGGCTTATACTTTCCATACCACTGGCTCAAAAAATTCCATTATGATAAAAAATAGGAGACTAGATAATAGGACAGGGGCACAATCAGCAGGCTCTGCCACAGCCCTGGAAATCAAGTATGAGGGGAAAATTGGAATAAAGTCTTGCTGATGAAAAAGGAATGTTCCCACCATTAAGTAATGTTCAAAAAATAATCTTAAACCCTTTATGCTTCAATATTGCTTCACTTCCTTTGAGAAAAAATAAATAAGTCCTTGATATTCCTTAGTAGCACTCAGATATGCTGGAACTCAACAGGAACTCAGATAGGCTGAATTGAATAATTAACCCTTTAAGGTTACCACGAGGTGTGCGAAGTTTCACTCTCATATATGATAATGAGGACTACTGTGGCAAGCTAAAAATATGCCCCACAAAAGATATTTACATCCTAATCTCTGGAACTCATGTTATTTAATGTGTTAAAGAAGGGTACTTACATATGTAATTAAATTAGGAATATTGAGATGGGGTGCTGTTTTGGTTGCTTCCTGCCCTAGGTCTCTAGGGATGGCCAAATACATGATCCCTGCCACTGGGTGGATGAAATAAATGGCAGTTTATTAGTCCCACACGCTCATAGCCCAGAGGTGAAAACTACATGCTATTGAACTTGGGGGAAAAAATTAACCAGAAGAGGCTATAGGAGGCTGACTTTGTAGTAACAAGAGGACAGAGTATTCCCTGGTTCCCATGGGAGCATGTGATTGCCTTGTTTGAATAATTTTATATCCTGGCAGGAAAGTGAAACCCATTTGGTTGAGGATCAGGTAAAGTATAGCTGAGTCTGGATGATAAGGAGACTAGCTGGGTAGAGAACATTTCTTATTGGATGTGGGACATACCAGGCAAGAGCAGAGGAAATCACAATTAGTATTTTCAGGTCCTGTGAGACTCAAAGATGTCAAGGCAGAACATGATATTTTAGGACCTACACTATAGGAAATTATCCTGGATTGCCTTGGTAAACCCTAAATGCAATCCCATATATCCTTATAAGAGGAGTTGGGCCTGGTGGTATGTGCCTGTAATCCCAGCAATTTGAGGCTGATGCAGGAGAATTGAAAGTTCAAAGACAGCCTCATCAATTTAGAAAGACCTTGCCTCAAAATACAGTAAAAAGGGCTGGGGATATAGCTGAATCCTAGGTTCAATCCCCAGTAACACAAAAAATGATATCCCTATAAGAGGGATGGAAAGGGAAATTAGACATGGTTATAGAAGAGAAGGCAATGTGATCACAGAGGCAGAGATTGGAGTGATACAGCCACAAATCATGGAATGTCAACAGTCACCAGAAGCTGGTAGAGGCAAGGAAAAGATTATCCCCTGGAGTCCACAGAGATAATGAGATCTTGCCAACACCTTAAATTCAACCCACTGAAACGGATTTTGGATTTCTAGTCAGAAGAACTGTGAGAGAATAAATTTTGTTATTTAAGCCACCAAATTCGTAGCAATTTATTACAGAAGCCACAGTAAAACAGTACAGTTACTGACCACTCAGTGTTTACTATGTGTCAGGTACTATACTAATTACTTTACATGCATTATCTCATTTAATCCTCACAACAGCCCAAAGAGTAGATGTTATCATTAGCCTCATTTGACAAATACAGAAGCTGAGGTTTAGGAATGATAACTTGCCTAATGTCACCCACCACTCAGGGGTAAATTGAGGGAGCTTCCCCAGATCTACACAGCTCTACGTTTGTGCTTTTAATTATTACCCATTAGAATATCCATTGGGGGTGGGGCTTGGGAAAGGTTTCTTGAGATAATGGAAAACAAGATTGAGAAGTTTTAGAGATAAAGGAGAAAACCAAGGCACAAAAAAATACTAGGGAGTAAAACAGAAAATCTCCTGGTGCATAGACTAACAAAGCAATGATTTATGTATTCATTCTTCCAATTATTTTGAAAAAATAATTTCAGTTGTTGATGGACCTTTATTTTATTTATTTATATGTGGTGCTAAAGATCAAACCCAGTGCCTCACACATGCTAGGCAAGCGCTCTACCACTGAGCCACAACCCCAGCCCTCTACACATTTATCGAGTATGTGCCACGTGCATGGTACTCCACTTTATGTGTATATAGATATGATCAATGACTGAACATTTCCCTTTTGGAACCTTTCTTATCTTCTAGGAGGAACCATAGGGAGTTTTCTTGGGCAACACTGACTTGTGCCACCTTCATGCTAAGGATCAACTTGAGCTTTATTCATTCCAACAACCAGCCATCCAGCCAGCCCCCAAATCACTCAAGACTCCCAGTCAAGGAGGGTCAGAATCAAGAGCAGATCTCTCCGAAGTGTTTTTCAACATCTCCTAAATCTTGGCACAATCCTAGGCCTTCCTTAAATCCCCCTTTCACCTCTGGTCACCTGGCCCTGCACTAGGCTTCTTCCAGCTTTGGAAAGGAGTTTTTGGAACACAGTTCGCCTGAAAGTTCCTTAATGCCCAAGAAAGACACAGGAGCAATTTACAGGCAAGTGCTGTTCTTCACTGCTTGCCCTGCAACAGTTTTCTGAACACCCATACTTCACCCTTGCTGCCTTAATCCACACATTCATTAGTTTCTGCTGATGAAACCAATCAAGTTGGAATAGATGAATACAGCCATGGGTATGCATGAGCTTGGTCTACTTCCCAGTATGTAGACTGTCTTATGATAAAGCTTTCATGAATACATTGCATTGCAAAAGCTGGAAACGCATACAAATTGACCTTTTATCATCTTAAAAGATCTTTCCTGAGGACTTTCTAAGCATAAATGCAATGGAGGAAGTCACAATGGAAAAATATAGATAGATATGACAAAGTCGAAATCAAAAACTTACGTGCAATTTTTTTAAATGTAGATATTGCTGGTGGGTAAGTAAATTGGTACAACTTTCATGGAGGGCAATCTGGTATATGTATTAAAAGCCTTTCAACTGTGCTTGCTATGTCACCCAAGAATCCCACTGCTAAGAATTTATCCAAAGGAAATAAACATGTATGAACATAAAGATTTTGCTATGGGAATATTTATTTCAGCTTTGATTATATAGTAGAAAGTTGGAAACAACCTAAATGTCCTCTAATAGAGAGATGATACAGGGATATGATGGAATAGAATGCAAACATTTCAAATCATGTTTTTAAAGAATGTTTAATATCACAGAAAATGCTCAGGATAGAATTAGCTAAGAAAGAATATAAAACTGTATATATTTTAAATAAAATAAATAGATGTACTCATTAATTCAAAAATATTTATCAAAGATCTACTATGTGCTGTGTACAGTGATAGATTCTGGGGATACAGTAATGGGCCAAATAGGCACAGTCTTTGGCTTCCTGGAGGAAAAAGACTGGGAGGAAATATACTAAAATCCAGATCATTAAAGATACCTATCTTTTGTGGGATTAAGGGAGATTTTAATGTTTTTCTTGATACCTCTGTATATTTTCCATAATTATATAATGCTTTTATAATGAGAAAAAATGTTATTTAAAAAATGTCTTCTACAATGAAACCCATTATTCTGTATAATTAATATGCACTAATAAAAAAGGAGAATTGTTTATTTATGATAATCCTTTATTTGTCATGTCTCTTTATGGAGAAGTAGGCAGCATAATGAGAATGTTAACAGTAGTATTCTCTGAGTGCTATGATTATCAATGATATATTTTATTTTTGCATTATTTATATTTCCTAAAAATCCTGCAATAAACAGGTATTACATAATAAAAAGATTTAAATTTTTTTAAAAACTGGGCTTCAAATTCAGGTCAGCTACTAAGCCCTTGTTAAGCCTAATACATAAAAAGCATATTTAATGAACTCTTGATGATTTGGAACACTTCCATATCTGCCCATTCAATTGATCCTCTCAAGAGGCCTGTAGCAGGGTTGGGGTTGTGGTTCAGTGGTAGAGCACTTGCCTAACATGTGTGAGGCACTGGTTTTGATTATCAGCACCACATTAAAATAAATAAAATAAAGGTACAAAAAATGCAATAATATTATTTTTAAAAGGAATGCTGTAGAAATAGGGTAGTGATTACCATATT
Organism: Sciurus vulgaris; assembly: GCF_902686455.1. Classification (NCBI taxonomy): domain Eukaryota; kingdom Metazoa; phylum Chordata; class Mammalia; order Rodentia; family Sciuridae; genus Sciurus; species Sciurus vulgaris. Next base: position 43,687,212 of record NC_136471.1, on the reverse strand, counting down.
CATTGTATGAATAGATAAAGAGAACCCAAGTGATTGCCCTCAAAAATAGAGTGAGTTTTGGCTAGAATCACAGCAAATGCAAGTTTCAGGACTCTTAGCTCCGCTGTTTCCCTAAAGCTCCTGGGAAGGAAAAGAACCACCCAAAACTTGGTACAAATTCCTCTCCAGTTATTTCCCCCATTATCTAGGCGCTTTTGTCACCCTGCCATTTTTCTTTTCTTTTCTTTTTCTTTTTTACCTCTAGTCTCCCAAAATTTTAGAATCATAGACACATGCAAGGAAGGATGTGGTGGCACACACCTGTAATCCCAACAGCTCAGGAGGCTGAAACAGGAGGATCCCGAGTTCAAAGCCAGCTTCAGCAACTTAATAAGACCCTGTCTCTAAATAAAAATATAAAAATGGACTGGGATATGGCTCAGTGGTTAAGCACCCCTGGGTTTAATACCTGGTACCAAAAAAATAAATATTGTTCCTGATTTCTCTCTCTCTCTCTCTCTCTCACACACACACACACACACACACACACACACACAGTTACAGGCACCTCTTTTCTTTCTTTCCTACCTCTTTTGGGAAGACTGCTAGATGGCTGTTTGATTGAATGAACAAATTAGACCTAATGTCTTCTGGTTTGTAATGATTCATGCCTGAATAGCAAATATTTGTGGTATTTACATTTTAACTCAGAAAACACTAAACTCACTGAGCACAGTAGTACATGCCTATAGTCATAGCATCTGGGAGGCTGAGGCAGGAGGATCACTTGAGCCAGGAGTTTGGGGTCAACCTGGGCAATATAGTAAGACTCCCATCTAAAAAAAAATATCAAAGTAACAGTGGGGTTTCAGGCAGCATAGTAAACTAGCAGGAGGGAGGTTTTTTAGACAGGATCATGCTTTGGCAGCTAGCAAGCTAGCAAAACCTAGGCAAGCTACCTACTCCTACTGAATTTGTGATTAGCCCCATTCTCAGGCAGTTGGCGCCACTGGAGGGGAGGACTGAGAATACAGGCATACAGTGTCTGGTCCTTCTGACCTCTGTCAGGGGATAGCAGGCTCAGCCAAGTGCAGTGCCCACACTCAGGAGGAAGTGAAGGAGCCTGATGAGCAGGAATGGGAATGAGTCCCTAGTGGGAAGATTTCCAAACCTTCTGAGAGAAAAACAAATCTAATTCCAATTCATTCACGTCCTGGTTCCAGCCCCCATCCCCCACAGCTTCCTTGGGTCAATGGCAAATCTGAGCCTTTTGTAGTCAGCATCTTTGACTTGCCTTGGATCTGGCCTCTGCTTGAGCCTGCTGCTGCTGTTGCTGCCACCACTGCCACTGCTGGTACTGTTGCTGCTGCAGATCACCCTCCATCCATCAGCACAGCTAGCTTCCCAGTTTGCTGTTAGGCAGAATTGAGATTTTGTTGCTCTGGTTCTGCTTTATACTTCTTTTAGGGTTTGCTCCCTGGGCCTAGAGCTCTTTGCTCCAGCCACCCACCCCACACCCCCATGACTTTTCCACAAACCTAAAACTGCATTCCTAAGGCATCATTTCTGGAACCAAAGGAACTAAAACTCAGGAGTTAGACCAGGCCTGACTTAATGTTGACTGCAGTGGTCCTTCGTCTGGTATGATTTTCAGTGGTATCTGGAAAAGATTCCTTGTCTAGAGCTCTATTCCTCAATTGCTTGTCATAGCAATAATAATAATAATAATAACTAATATTTATAAATGATCAAATATGTGCTAGGCACTGTGCTAAGCAATTTATATGCAAACAACATTTAAAACTCAATAAAATCTATGCAGTTGGCATCACTAGGATCCTCACTGTACATTTTCCCAGTTCAAGATGGTAGACTGAGCACAAACATTTAAGTCCTCTCCCTCCAGAGACTTCATTTAAATAATGGCACAGTCATAACCCATCACAACAAAGAGAACAGGAGGTGGGCTGTCAGTGGCTGAGAAATTTAAATAAATTTCTGAAGTCAGAAAGCAACTGAAGGAATGTTAACTGATAAAGCAGAGTGGAGCAAAAGATGGGTGTAAGCAGTGTGGGGGAAGGACTTCAGGCAAAGAGGAACCCCACCTAACTTAGGGAGACTACACACACAAAAGAAATAATAGTGAAAAGTAGGGTGATAGGAGAGTTGGCCCCCCCACCTCAGTCCTTAAATACAATTGACCCAGAAATCAAGTATTTATTTGCCTGCCTAGAAAGAAATTGAATAAAGTGTCTAGAAAGAATTAGGGTAGTTAGTTGGGGGTTACTGCCTCAGAATTAGGCCTTCTGAAGTTTGGTATTTGGATCCCACCCCAACCGCAAAAGATTAATAAACAGTTCCTCTTCCATCATCCTTAAGCAAAAATAGGCCCGTTGTCAAGGTCTGGTTAAATATACCCAGCTCCTAGTCATATTTTCTATATCTTCATTTTAAAAGATGAACAGCAAACAAAAGAACATCAAGTATATGAGGAAAACTGGAACATAAAAGAGAAATCACAAGAAAAATGGAACAGGCAGAATTAATCCAGAGAACTACAGCTGGCTTTAAATAAAACCCCAAATAGCATCCATAAAGAAATTTGAGAATATATTACATCCATAAAACAAGAATGGAATGCTATAAAAAATAAGAACAAAGAATACAATTGAACTTTTCTATAAGATTTTGCAATGTAAACCTTCAAATATATTCTTTAGCTATTTCAACCACATGAAAGTATTACTTATTTAAAATATAAAAATTTAATTTTTCAAAATGATATGTTCATGAAAATAAAAGTATGATTCACAAAGTAAAAAATCATAAAAGAAGTATTATTTTCCATTGCTGCATAACAAATTATTACCAGGTTAGTGGCTTAGAACAATTCACATTTTTTTGCACAGGTTCTGTAGGTGAGTAGTCCAAGCATAAGCATAGCCAGTTTCCCTGGTCAGAAACTTACAAGGCTGTGAATCAAGTTGTCCCTAGGATAAATTTTCACCTCAGGGTCCTTTTCCAAGATAATTCATATTATTTGCAGAATTCATCTCCTTCAAGTTGTAAGAATGAGACACTTAGGCAATAGTAGTTGTTCTTTAGGGACTAGGGGTATAGGTCAGTGGCAGAGCTTTTGTCTAGCCTGCATAATGCCCTGGGTTCCATCCCCGGCACAGAGAAGGGAGGTGACTCTTCCTGTAGGCAGTTCTCACTATGGCTGTTTTCTTACTCAAGACGAACCAGAGACTCTCTTGGACTTCTGTCTCTCACTCCTAGACTCTCTTTTAAAGAACATATCAATTAGGCTAGGTGTGAAGGTGCATGAATATAATCCCAGCACTTGGGCTACTGAAGCAGGAGGTTCATAGGTTCAATGTCAGCCGAGCAACCTAGCAAGACCTCATCTCAGAATAATAAAAAGAACTGGGGATGTAGCTCAGTGGAAGAGCACCCCTCAATTCAATTTCAAGTACAAGAAAATTTTAAGAGTACACCAATTAAGTCAAGCATGCCCAGGATAATGTTCGTTTTGAATAACATAAACTAATTTGGGACCTTAATGACATATGCAAAATTCCTTCACCTTTGCCATATAACCTAATCAGGCAAGTAACATTTCTTCATATTCATAGGACCCATTCACACTCAAGTGAAAAGAATCATAAAAGGTATATACTCCATGGGGAAGGAATCTTCTGAGCCATAGTAGAAATCTACGTATTACAGAGGACTGGAAGAGAAAAATAAGGAAATCTCCCACAATGAAACATGAAAGATGAGAAATAAAGAAGAGGGAAACTAAAGAAAAATTAAAGAGATCCAGTGTCTAATATTCAAATATTAGCAATTCCAGAAAGAAGGAAGAAAATTTTCAAAGAAGAAACATAAAATTTCCCAATGTTGATGGAAAACATGAGTTTTCAAACTGAAAAAGCCAACTTAATATCATGCAGAACTATTTTTTTCAAAGTCACATTACTAGCTTTGGGCAGGGTTTATATGCAGAATACTATAAAATGCTGATGAAGGAAATAAATCTAAATAAATAGAGAGACATACTGTATTCATGGATTGGAAGAATTAATATGGTAAAAATTCTCCCAAAGTAGTCAATATATTGAATGCAATGTCTATCAAAATCCCAGGAGTTTTCTTGTAGATAAATATGAGTTTATTCTAAAATTATTAGGGAAAGGTAAATGAATATAAAAGAGCCAAGACATTATTTTGGGGAAAAGAATAAAGTTAGAGGAATCACACTGAATGATTCTAAGATATATAGAAAGCTAGGTGATCAAGATTGCATATTATTGGGAAAGGGACAGGCTAGTAGGTCAATGGGACAAAAGAGAAAGTCCAGAAAGAGACCTATAATAAAATATCCATTGATAAAGGTGCAAAGGCAATTTAGTGAAGAAAACAATCTTTTCAACAGATAATATTAAACTATTGGACATCTATTTTTTGAAGAATCTTGGCCTGTGGGTATAATTCAGTGGTAGTGTGCTTGCCTAGTGTGCTTGAGGTCCTGGTTCCATCCACAGCATCATAAAAACAACAACAAACAAATAAGCAAAAAATTAACCTAAGGGGCTGGGGCTATAGCTCAGTGGCAGAGTGCTTGCCTAGCATGTGTGAGGCACTGGGTTCAATCCTCAGCACCACATAAAAATAAACAGATAAAATAAGGATGTGATGTCCATCTACAATTACAAAACTTTTTTTTAAATTAACCTAAACCTCATAACTTGTATAAGAATAAATTCAAAATATACAGTAGATCTAAATGTAAAACCTGAAACTACAAAACTTTTAGAAGAAGACATAAGAAAAATCTTTGGGTTAAGCAAACAGACTTTAGAGAATACCAAAACTTGACCCATAAAAGAAAAAAAATAGTAAATTAGACTTCATGACATTTAAAACTTTTGCTCTGTGAGAGACATTGTTAAAAGTATGAAAGCCAAGCCTGTAATCCCAGCAACTCAGGAGACTGAGGCAGGAGGCTCACAAATTCCAGACCAGCTTCAGCAGCTTAGCAAGTCCTTGAGCAACTTAGTGAGATCCGGTCTCTAAATGAAATTTTGAAAGGGCTGGGGATGTAGCTCAGTGGTAAAGCACCCTGGTTTCAATCCACAGTAAAAAAGAGAAAGAGAGAGAGAGAGACAGACAGACAGACAGACAGAATGGAAGCCAGGCATAGTGGTGCATACCTGCAATCTCGGCAACTTGAGAAATTGAACAACTTGAGAGATTTAGGCAGAAGGTTCACAAGTTTGAGGCCACCCTGAGAAACTTAGCAAGACACTGTTTCAAAATAAAAAATAGAAAGGGTTGGAGATGTAGGTTAGTGGTAGAGTGCTCCTGGTTTCAATCATTAGCACCACAAAAGAAAAAAACAAGTATTAACTTAAAAAGTCACACATGAAAGGGTACACACATATGATTCAATTATATAAAATTTGCAAACTTGAAAATGTTTTAATTTATTTTAAAATTAGAGAGAAAAATGTACTTTTAGGTCAAAGAAAATGCCTTTGCATATAATATTAATAAATTTATCTTAAAGAAAATGCCTTTGTATATAATATTAATAAATTTATCTTTATACTAATACAGTCATAAAATATGATTTTTGATCATTTTTAATGCAGAAAGGGTGCATGAAGGCCAAAGTGCCTAGGGTCCCTGTAAATCATAATACATCCCTGTCTGAAGTGGATCATATTTGCAAAGTCACAATAATATAAACATTATTTATTGGTTGTCAACTTTCCAAATCAACCTATAAACAAAGTGTGGGAGTTGTAATTATAGTTATAGAATAGAATGTGAATGTTATCAACCTTGACAATGTGAAGTAATCATAGTAGTCCCTTCCACTCTCCACCCATCAGTTGCTTCACTTTCTATGGGTTCACTTACTCAAAGCCAAGTTTGGTCCAAAATAATTAAATGGAAAAATCCAGAAATAATTCGTAAGTTTAAATTGTGCACTCTTCTATGTCGCATAATGAAATCTTGTGCAGTCCTGCCTTAGATATAAATCACTGTTTTGTTCAATGTATCCACACTATATATGCTACTTATCCTTTAATCACTTCATAGCAATCTCAGTTTTCAGATCTACAATCAGGGCATTGTAGTAGCCTTAGATAGCCGCCTAATGCTATTACAATGCCTACATCATTTACCTCACTTCATCTCATCTGTAGGCATTGTATCATCTCACATCATCACAAGAAGGATGAATACAGTAAAAAAAAAAGATATTTTGAGAGAGACCGCATTCACATAACTTTTATTGCAGTATATTGTTATGATTTTTGTTTTATTTTTAATTTAAATTTATTTTAACTGATATATAAAACATGAAAATTTTACATATTTACGGGGTGCCATGTGAAGTTTCCATACAAGTATAAATTATGTAACATTTAAATCAGTTAAACATATCTATTTCCACAAACATTTTTATCATTTTTCTTCTTGTTCTTCATTTCCTCTGCCTTTTTCTTTTATTTTTTATTTCCACAAACATTAATCATTTCTTTTTCTTCTTGTTTTTCTTTTCTTTCTTTCTTTCATTTTTATTTTTTTAGTACTGAGAATTGAACAGAATTGAACCCAGGTCCTTTTACCTGTAAGTATGTGCTTTACCACTGAGCTACATTTTCAGCACCTAACATTTCTTCATGACCAAAAATTCAGTTTCTTGGGCTGGGATTGTGTCTCAGTGGTAGAAGTGTACTTTCCTGGCATGCATAAGGCACTGGGTTCAATCCTCAAAACCACATAAAAACAACCAAATAAAATAAAGGTATTATGTCCATCTACAACTAAAAATATTTTTTAAAAATTCAAATTCTTTTCTTCTAACTTTTTGAAATGTACACTACATTATAATTATCTATAGGCACCCTACTATGCAATAACACACCAGAACTTCTTGTCCCTGTCTCATTGTAGCTTAGTATCCACTGATTAACTCCTCCACTTCTCTCCCTTTATCCTTTCCAGTCTCTGGTAACCATCACTTTACCCTTGACTTCTGTGAAATCAACTTTTTTCAATTCATCATGTAAGTGAGATCATGCAGTACTTGTCTTTCTGTGACTGGCTTCTTTCACTTAATATCATGATGGAGATTTCCATCCATGTCATTGCAAAGGGCAAGTTTTAATTCTTTTGTATGTGTTCTTTTTATTATTAGTTATTGTTGTTAATCTCTTGCTGTGACTAATTTATAAATTAAACTTTATTATATGTATAGGAGAAAACATAGTATTATACCGGGCCTGGTACTATCTGTGCTATCTACAACTTCAGGCATCAGGTGGAGGCCTTAGAGTGAATCCCTGACTGATAAAGGGGAAAAAAAAACTGTCTATACTCGACAAAAACTGGAAGTGGAAGAGGGGAAGAGGTGGAGGAAAGGGTCTGGACTTGAAAAGTCCCATCTAATAAAAGTGGGGAATCAAAAGATGCTGTCTGTAGTTAGTGGTATATGAGTGCATTATATTTGTATATATGTGCTATATATTATGTGCATTATTCTGTGTTACAAAGGTAATTAGTAGTAAAATGACAATTCCTGGGTCCAGGAGACTTATCAAGAGCAAATGCAAGCTGGGCGCAGTGGCTCACCCTGTAATCCCAGCAGTGAGGGAGTCTGAGGCAGGAGGATGTAGAGTTCAAAGCCAGCCTCAGCAACCTAGCAAGGCCCTAGGCAACCCAGTGAGACCCTGTCCCTAAATTTAAAAAAAATATACAAAATGGGCTGGTGATGTGGCTCAGTGGTTAAGCACCCCTAGGTTCATTCTTTGGTGGAAAAAAAAAAAGGCAACTGCAGTTCACTCAGAATCCTTCTGGAATAAATAAGTGAAACACAGGAGTTTGTGTGGTCTCTTTTGAACTACTGCTGCATGTAGCTTAGTCTTTGGCTCCTCCTCCAAAGATTCCAGGTACACAGAGCTACTGAGGTAACTGGAAGGTTTATTCCAGGTTAGGGAAAGACAGAGTTGTCAGAAATTAGCTGAGGTTATTTTCTATAAGTGGGGAGCTCTTAGAGTGGAAAACACAGGCAGTGTCCCCCACCTACATGGGACACATTTCTCATTGCCAAGGGCAAAAGCAAGACAAGGTATTCTGCTGTCTCAGAAAAACTGGTGGTGGCACACAGCTTGCTGCCTGCCTGGCAGCTCATGCAGTGTTCACTACCACCCTTAGGGACATGGTTAGCCTCAGCCCTTAGAACATTGCTCCCCAGAATTCCTTGCCCCCCACTGCCACATCCAGAGAGCAGCAGTCCCACTGCCACATCCAGAGAGCAGCAGTTACTACTGCACTATGGGTAGTGAGGTGTCTGTAACCCAGACAATGTCAGTACAAGTTGAGTATCCCTTATCTGAAATGCTTGGGACTGAAAGTGCTTTGGGTTTTGAACTTTTTCAGATTTTTGTATATATGCACATACATAATGAAATATCTTGGGGATGGGACCAAAGTCCAAACATGAATAAACTTATGTTTTATATATACCTTTATACACATAGCCAGAAGGTAATTTCATACAATATTTTAAATAATTTTACAAAGGAAATGAAGTTTGGGGATGTAGAATTTTCTATTTGTGATATCATGTTGGCACTCAAACTTTGGATTTTGGAGCATTTTGGATTCAGACTTTCAGATTAGGGATGTTCAACCTGCATTTGGAGGTGATTCAGAGCCTTGCTTTGGTTTCTTAACTTCTGATTTCTTCCCAGCTCCTCACTTGCCCTGGCTTCATTGTCTCTGAGTTAGTCACAAAACACCCAAATGGAATCCACATCCTATACATTATTCCTCTCCTATCTCTAGAGGCAGCAGAGTGTTGGTTAATTGCACCGACTCCAGAAGTGACTGCCAGGGTTTTCAGTTCAGCTCTGCCACTTGCCAGATACGTGACCATGCACACTTTACTTACCTTTTCTGTGCCACTTTTCATCTCTAAAATGAGAGTGACAGCACTACTTCAAACTTACAGAGTTGTTGTGAGAATTAAATAAGATAGTCATGAGCTTGATACCCAGTTAGTATTCAGTGAAGTTAGCTATTACTTGGAAAGAAACACACTTTTTTTCCCGTTTGAGTCAGCTTTTTGTCGCTGTGACCTAATGACCCTACAAGAACAATTAGAGGAGGAAAAGTATATTGGCTCATGGTGTCAGAGGTCTCAGTCCATAGACAGCCAATTCCATAGCTCCAGGCCTGAGACGAGGCAGAACATCATGGTAGAAGTGGGTGACAGAGGAAAGCAGTTCAGGACATGACAATAAGGAAGCAGAAAGAGAGTTCTGCTCACCAGGGACAAAATATAAACCCCAAAGTCATTCCCCCTCCTCTTGCCATATCCCACCTGTGTACAGTTACTGCCCAATTAATCAATTAGTGGCTTGAGCTCTGATTAGGTTAATGCTTCATGATCCAATCATTTCACCTCTGAAAATTCTTGTGTTGTCTCACACATGACGTTTTGGGGGACACCTCATACCTAAACCATAACATCCCCTCTTGCACATCCCTGCTCCTTAGCTTCAGATACCTGCTCCTTCAACTAATTTCTCTCATATTTCTCCAGACATGGTAAGCCTTTCAGTACTAAATTTTCTTAAAAAGGGATTTCCCTTTTATCCTTTCCATCTCCTATATATTCCAGCCCCCAGATAACCATTATCATAATTCGAAAGGCCTTTTATAAATTATTGGTTTAATTTGTTCTTTTTACAGATTGTCAAAGGTTGGATCCAGAAAGGTAAAGTGACCTAATAAAGATTATGCTGAACTAAAATGCCAATCTAGCCTTATAGATATTAGCAATGTGACCCACCAAGGCCTACCACATTTAATCCTAGTAAATTCAGTCCTGTAATTATCTATCATGAGTGTGTATGTTCACGCATGTATATGTGTAGTAGTAGCATCCCAGATGCCAAGAGGGATACAAAGATGATTTCAAGTCACTTGTTTTACCAGAAAGTTGGATCTTAGGAAGCTGTAAGACATATATGTCTTGGAAAGGAGGAGGCTCTCCATTTCTTGGTTTGACATACTAATATTGATCTTTTATCTATCTATAAATACATATATATAAATAGATTCATATCTATATCTGGCATTTATTTAGATATAGATATAGCTTTATGTCTATTATCATATATAGTTTTACATGTTACTATATATACATGGATGGATATTAATACATGCATAAATATATATAACTGAAAAATTTAGTGAAAGCTTCTCCTTTCCAAATATAATCCTACTGCCCTAACTCCATTATTAGAGTAGATGTATACAGTAAGCACGTCTATGATAAATAATGGGATTTGTATATGTTCATAAATTGAGCCACAGTTATAACTGGTCATGAGGACAGGTCCCTTAGGCCCTGAATATAGCCATCAGATCCCCATCCTAAAAGCAGATGAAAGATAGGCCTCACTATTTATGACAGGCGCTAACTAAAGGACAAGTAAAGGAAGAGACAAAGTAGTAATAGGTCTCTGGACACCTGAAATAGAGGATCTATTGATTACTTAAGGAAAGCTCAGCATGGGCCACAGGTAGAAGATGTTTCTAGAAAAAGAACAGACTGTCCTGATAACTGGATAATGACCAGGAATTGATTGTAGTTGACTAAAAGTAAAGAATTAGGGAACCCTTGAGCAAGACAAAAGCTGGACTCTGGGTCTGCATTATAAAAAAGTGATTTATACAGTGTGTTTATTCCCCAGAAAATCTTTATGTAGTGAGAAAGGTGTGGTAGTAGTAGTTTATGGCTTATTGTGAAGAGGTGTCCAGCAGAGTAGAAGGCGGCATGCTCCTGAGGCCTTGTTCCCAGGAAGAAAGTCCAAGTGGCTGAGCAGAAGAGATTGATGCCAATTTCCTTACTTTACATAAATTAGCAATACCCTAAGGCTATCTTGTCTCACTGAAAACCTTCTTTAGGTCAGGCATGAGTGAATTCTCTCTTGCAACCAGAGACTGATTCTGAAATCCCTTGAAAGTAAATACTAAATAGGAACTAATGAGATTCTAAGTCCAGATGCTTTGATCACCTTCCATACATTCTGTTCAAAATCAGGCCTCAGGGTATTTGAATGGGTGAATGGATGAAGAGGGGAAAGAAGGAAAAGGAAGGAAAGGGAAGAAACAATGCATTACTCAAATTTTGGCATGAAAACATTAGGAAACTGTCCTTTCTTCCATTCAACACTGATCATATCAATATGGTTACATTTCTGCCCTCAGAAGCACTGGACACAGCTGACCTGAAACACTCTCTTTTCCTGGCTCTCATTATACCACAACCTTCCCAGCTTGCCTCCTGCTTTGCAGTTCTCAGTCTGTTTTGCTGATTCCTTTTCCTCCACTCGACCTCCACGTATTTGAGATGCTCTCGGGTTCAATGCTAAACCCTTTTTTATTTTCTTCCAAGATAGTTTCATCTAGTGCCATAACTCTTAATAGCACTAATACAAGGACTTCACAAATTTATCATTCTATCCCGCATCTTCTCTTTCTTGTATTAGAGCATACAATTATACATAGAATTTGAGTTCATTTTGACAAACTTACATGCAAGGAATTTGATTTCAATCCCCATTGTGGCTTTCCTTCCCCTCCTTCCTCCCCAATTCTCTCTCCTCAACTGTACTAATTTTCCTTTAACTTCTTTGTTTATTTTTGATTGGTACTTTCTACATATGCATAAAGGTGAAATTCCCTTTGGTACATTTATATATGTCTCTAACATGATTCTGTTAGATTCATTCCATATGTCTTCCCCTTTCCCTTCCTCCCTTTCTCTCTTTCTCCTACTTCTATTCCACTGATCTTCCCTATGTCTTTATAATATCTGATCCCCTCCCCAACCACCTTCTTTCCCTTATTTTGCTTTACCTTCAACATACGAGAGGAAACATTCAACCCTTGATTTTCTGAGTCTGGCTTATTTCACTTAGCATGATTTTCTCCATTTCTGTCCATTTACCAGCAAATGTCATTATTTCATTCTTTTCTTTCTTTTTCTTTTTGGTACCGGTGATTGAACTCAGGGACACCTGACCACTGAATCACATCCCTCCCCAGCCCTTTTTTTGTGTGTTTTATTTAGAGACAGAGTCTCACTGAATTACTTAGGGCCTCACTAAGTTGCTGAGGCTGACTTTGAACTCCAGATCCTTCTGCCTCAGCCTCCTGAGCCACTGGGATTACAGGCATGTGCCACCACACGCAGCATTTCATTCTTCTTTATGGCTGAGTAAAACCCCATTGTGTGTACATACCATGTTGTCTTGATCCATTCACCTATTGTTAGGCATATGGGTTAACTCCATAATTTGGCTATTGTGATTTGTCATGCTGCTAAAAGCACTGAGGTGGCCATATGCTATAGTATGCTGATTTTAGTTCTTTTGGATAAATACCTAGGAGTGGGATAGCTGAGTCATATGGTGGTTCCAGAGTGCTCCCCCTCTCCTCTTTGAGCTCCAATCTTATGACATACTGGCACAGGGTCTGGAGTGGAGTGTGACTGCTTGAGTTTGAATCCTAGCTCTATCACTTAGTATGTGACCTTGAGTGAGTTGTTTAGTCTTTTCACCTCAGTTTCCTCTTCTATAAAGTGAAATCATGATAATGATAATATCTGACTTCACTGGGTTATGATAATTAAGTGTTTTATGTGTGTACAGCATTTGGGACAATATCTGGTGCATAGTAAGCATCAATAAATATTAAGTGATTATGGTGATGATGATGAGACAATGGTGATGATCTGCCTACTTGGCATCTCCTCTTGAATGTCTTATGAGTATCTCAGATTTAACATGGACAAACAAAAGTTGATTTCTATTTCCAAAATCACTCTTCCCACTCTCTCCCTCATCTCTATTAAGTGGTGCCACCAATCATCCAGTTACTCAGGAAAAACCTGTGCCATCTTTTTTGTAATGTTCACATCTTACTTGCAATCCATCAATAAGGCCTGCCAAACTCCCAAACATATTCACTTCTGTCTCCACTGCTGCCATCTTAGCCCAAGCCAGCATCAGCTCTCACCTGAATTAATCTTCTATACAGATCACAATGATGTATTTGAAGAAGTTATTCACATTATACCCCTTCCCTGCTTAAAACTGTTTAATGGCTCTCTATGGATTTAGATTAGAATCCAACCCATCACCATAGCCTACCAGGATCTGGCCTCTGCCTGTCTCTTCAAACCAACTGCAACATTTATTAGCCTTCTTGAGGTTCTTAATTTGCACTATGCTAGATCAAGCCTCAGGACCTTTGCACTAACTGTTCCTTCTACCCAGAGTGTCCTTCCTTCAGAACCTTACAGACTGACTCCTTTTTTCATTCAGAATTTTGATTAATGTCACAATGTCACTTCTTCAACAAAGGATATCTGGTTTTTCAATTTTTTTCAGTACTAGGAATTGAATTTAGGGGTGCTTTACCACTGAGTTACATCCCCAGACCTTTGTAATTTTTTTTTATTTTGAGATTGGGTCTCAATAAATTTCTGAGAGTCTCACTAAATTGCTGAGCCTGGCCTCGAACTTGTGATCCTCCAGTCTCAATCTTCCAGTCACAGAATTTTAGGCATGTGCCACCATGCCCAGCTTCAGAGAAGTATTTCATGACTATTGAAAGTAACTCTGCCCATCACTGTTATTTTTTTCATAGCACTTTTTGCTATCCCAAAATGCCTTATTCATTCATTTGTTCAATAGATTTTGTCTTTCCCTCCCCTCTAAAATATAAGTTTCATGAGAGCAGGAATGTGTCTGTCCTATTCACTATTATATCTCCAGTGCCTAAGAGTACCACGGGGTCAAGGAATTCAAAGGATTTAAAAAAAAAATAACAAAATACATATAACACAAAACTTACAATTTTGAACATTTTTAGGTTTACAGTTCAGTGGCAGTAAGTACATTCACATTGTTCTGCAACTGTCACTGCTATCCACCTCCAGACCTCTTTTCATCTTGCAAAACTGAAATTCTGTACCCATTAAACACTGAGTTCCCCAGCGCCTGGCTTCTACCATTCTGCTTTCTCTGTGAATTTATTCTAGGAACCTCATGTAAGTGGAATTGTACAATATTTGTCCTTTTCTGATTGGCTTATTTCACTTAGCATTGTATCCTCAAAGTTCATTCTTATTTTAGCATGTGTCAGAATTTCCTTCTTTTTTGAGGCTGAATAATATTCCATTGCATGCTACTACCACATTTTGTCTATCCATTCATCTGTCAATGGACATTTTTGTTGTTCCTGTCTTTCGGTTATGCTACACATGTGGGTGTACAAATATTTGTTCGGGGCCTTTTTTTTAGTTCTTTAGGATGTATACCCAGAAGTTGAATCACTACATCACATGGTAATTTTATATTTAAATTTTTGAGAAATAGCCACGCTATTTTCCACAGTAGCTGTATCATTCCTATACTAGGGTTCCAGTTTCTTCATACCCTAGTCAACACTTGTTATTTCTTGGGTTTTTAAAAAAATAGCAGCAGCCCTAATGGGTGCCAAGTGATACCTTGCTGTGGTTTTGACTTGCCTTTTCCTAATGATTAGTGATGTAGAGCATCTTTTTATGGGCCCCTTAACTACACACACACACACACACACACACACACACACACACACACATACCTTCTTTGGTGAATTGTCTATTGTCTATTCAAATTCTTTTTTTTTTTTTCAGTACGGGGAATTGAACTCAGGAGTGCTCTACCACTGAGCTATATCCCAAGCCCTTTCTATTTTCTGTTTTGAGACAGGGTCTTACTAAGTCATCTGGGCTGGACTCCAATTTGCAATCCTCCTGCCTCAGTTTCCCGAGTTGCTGGATTATAAGTGTGCACCACTGTACCTGGCTTATTTGCCCATGTTAAATTGAGTTTTTGTTTCTTTCTTTATTTGTTTATGTTGTTGTTGAGTTGTAGAAGTTCTTTATATATTCTGGATGTAAATCCCTTTATCAGAGAAATTCATTGCAAATGTTTTCTTCCATTATATCGTTTGCCTTTTCATTCTGTTAATAGTCCCCTTTTATGCACAGAAGTTTCTTATTTTGATGACAATAGTATTTCTTTTTAATGGTCAACAACTGAGGGAGGAACTGTGACTCAGCATGAAGTTTGGGATGAGAAGGTTAATGTTCAGAGGAGGACAGCACACCAGCAAGCCTGAAAAGGGAGGTACCATGGGGGAAGTGCTTCATTTTGCTGACAGCTTGCTAGGTACAAAAATACTGTGCCCAAGAATGACATATCCAATGCCTCATTTAATTTCTCTAGCAATCCTGTTGTGTAAGAATTATTGGCTCTATTTTATAGATGAGTAAACTGAGGCACAGGGAGATTAAGTAACCTGCCCAGAGTCATAAAACTATCAAGTGATGAAGCCTGGATTTAAACAGTCTGGCTCTAGAGCTTATGCTGTTCCTCACTGTGCTGCTTCTATACTAGATAAGTAAGGAGATTTGGGCAGGGGCTGGGCATATTTTGGTTAAGACTGATGACAAAACAAATCACAGGTAATAAGTAGCTCGAAAGCTGTTTTAGTCAGCTTTTGTTGTTCTTGTTGTTGTTGTTGCTGTGACAAAAAGACCTGACAAGAACAGGTCTAAGGAGGAAAACTTTATTAGGGTCTCACAGTTTCAGATGTCTCAGTCCATAAAGTTTCAGCTCCATTCCTTGGGACTCAAGGTGAGGCAGAACATCATGACAGAAAGGTGTGGTGGAGGGAAGCATCTCACATGATAATCAGAAAGCAGAAAGAGACTCCATTCACCAGGTACAAAATATATACCCCAAAGGCACACCCCCAATGCCCACCTCCTCCAGCCACACCCTACCCACCTTCAGTTACCATTCATTTAATCTCATCAGGGGATTAATTTACTGATTGGGCTAAGGGTCTCACAACCTAGTCATTTCTTCTCTGAACTTTCTTGCATTGTCTCACACATGAGCTTTTGGGCAACACCTAATACTAAATCATAACAGAAGAATACATCAAGAGTATGGAGAAAGTAGTCAAAAGGTGACCCTTGTTTATATGCTTGTTCCACAAAGGTTGTTTTATTTGTTAGGACAGAATAGAGTGGTGGTAAAATTCATGGACTTTGGCATCAAATAGACCCAGACTTGAATCCCAACTCTACCACTTACTGGCTGGTGATCTTAGGCATGTTATTTTATTTCTATATGCCTCAGTTTCTCATCTATATTTGAGGAGAAAAGCACTTACCTCATAGATTTGTTATGAGAAATTAATGAGATCTTTGGGGTAGCCTGTGTGACACAGTGCCTAGCCTCTGGTAAAGGCTCTTGTTTCCTAACCAACTGATGGTCACAGACACTTTATTTAACAACTCTGTTCCTGAAGTCTTTCTGGGGAAGAAGCATGAAGGAAATTCTGTTATCTGCCCAGTGCTTTTCACAGGGATGCAGATCTAAAGAAGGATGCACCAGGTAGTCCCCCCTCATCATCTGATTAAAGAGATTTTCCAGGTCACAGTGAAGTAGTTCTAGCAGAATAACTTCATAAGCCAACAAGGCCTATTAGTAGATAGATAATTGAAAGTAATACTCCCAAAACAGAAAAGAACAGAGAAAAAGTCATCCTTCCCGAAGGACAGGTTCCCATCAACCCCGCTTGAGCCCAAGAAACTGCGTTTCTGACTGTCTTATAACCCCTACTTTGTCTTAGCTTCTAGCCACTCAGGATTAAAGAAGTCCTTGTGTCTTTGTGGGCAATCAAAAATTTTTACAAATTATAGAAAGGAAATTTATATACTTTTTAAAAGTGAAGTTTAATCTCAAGAAGCAGGAAGGGAAAATGATGACTATCTGGCTCAACCTCAGACTGAGCAACCAGAGGAAAGAGGGTTGTGTGAAAGACAAACTTTTTCTCCAACCTCTTAGTTTTTTCTTGGCTGCCTCTGGATTGATTAATTTCAGAGGAACTGAAGAGGGTCCAAGGAAGAGCCATCAAAATGATTAATAAAAGGAAGAAGCTACTGAATAGTGCTAGAAGCTTCCAGTGAAGGACAAGAAAAGGGAATGGGGATGGGAAGGCTCTGGAGGCTAAAAACAAAGCATCCACTAAATACTGCGGAACTATAGGGATCTCTGGAAGAAAGGGGTGGGTGTCCTGGGCCTAGCCATCTCCGTAGGCTGAGCGCACCCCCATAGACCCAGCATTGAGCCACTCTGAGAGATCGAAAGAATCCTCAGGCTTGGCCTATGCCCACGAAGGTAGAGACAGGGCTATGCCCACAAAAGGACAAATTACTATTCAAGCCAAGAATACAAATGCTGCGACAAGGCACTCACTCTCTGATGCGTGCCAAAGGACTGGTGCAGTGAGAAGTGGTAAGCATTCCTAGGAGAAAGGGATCTTCACAGGTGGTGGGGCTGGAGCCTACAGGAAGGGACACCACGGGGCTGGGCAGAAAGAACAGAAGGCAACATAGGCCAGGAAAAGGGCAAAACTAAAATTCAGGATGCAGGGTATGGGCAAGGAAGAGTAGGGAGCCAGACCTGTATGGCAGGAATGTGCAGTCCTCAGAAGGGCGTAGTGGGAAATGGACACTAGTAGAAAAGTGTGGATTTTATGCGGCAGGTAGGTAGTGGGGAGCCACTGTAGGCTTTTGAGTAGGAGAGTATCATAGTACCAGTATGCTTTGGAAAGCTCAATCTCTTTAAGCTTCATGGACTAGAGGTGGAGGTAGGGATACCAGGCATTAAAACTACAGCCCTTAAGAATCATTCTGCAGTTGTTGTCACTGGAAATGTAACCAAGTGCTGACAGGGGATGAGGCTCCGTGGACAAAGCCAGTTGGGGTCCAACAGTCTCTCTGAAAGGAAGAAACAGTCTGAGCTCCACACCCCAAGACCACAGCCTCAGTTTGCTCAGGCTTACTAGCCCAGGGAGCTGGTCATCATTCGAAGCACATCTCGCCAAGCTTAGGCTTGTATCAAGGACAGATTTCTGGGCAGATGATATCTCTGTTATAAATAGAGAATTTGACTCCAGGTGGGAAATTCAATTTGTGGGAGCAGATGAAATCTTCTGAAACCAAGATCTGATTTCCCGAGCAAATGTCCTTTGGTCTTAATGAACAAGAGAAGGAGATAAGGGAAAAAAGAAGCTATAATTAAGCCTTTCCCCCAAATAGGAGGCTTCTTGGATTACCAGGGCCCTGCCTGCAGCGCCTTAACGAATGCTTCCCATTTCTGAGCCATGGCTTTGGAGGCAAAGAATGCCATTAAATATCGATGCATCACTTAGGAATGGTTGCAAAGTGCTTTTCCGCTCTTGTTATTCATTAACCGTCCCCGTTTCCTACCCGCTCTGCTCTCCCCCTCCTTCCCTCACGCCAATCCTGCCATGAGTCTGGCGAGGCTGCGCACAGTTGAAATGATGAGAACTTGCAGGCAGAAAGGTTAATCAATTGACTCCAGGTCAAACACAGCAAGTTACTGACAGTTCAGTGGTGAGAATGTTCTAGTCAGGCCTTTCTAGGGGTTATTGCTTTAGCCCGCCAAGACATAAAGCAACAACCACTTTTCCTTTTGAAGTGGATTTTTGTTTCTTCTACGTCTACTGAATAGCAATCAGAGGAACAGAAAATGAGGTTCAGAAAGACGAAGTAAAGAAAAGAGGAATGTGTGCAAACGAAAACAGTGAAAGGGTGGCGCTGACTCCTTCCCACCAGGCCTGATGTCCCTGTGCTCTGCACTCTGCTCTGGTGAATTAGGCATGAAATGTAGCTAGTAACACTCGGCCTAGGAATCAGTTGCCTCTTACCTGTGTAACCTTGTACAGACACTTAGCAAACCTGAACCTCAACTTTCCCATCTATAAAAAGGGGATTATAATTGCCCTCCTTATCGCAGTGTGTTATTTTGAAGATCCAATTAAACTGTAAAATCTTTTATCCATGTTAGAGATTACCCAGGGAAACCAGGAAAGGCCCTCAAACTCTTCCACCCCACTATTAATCACAACTCTGGAGAAATATCTTGAAAGTTTAGCTTTGAACAAAATGCAAACTGTTGGGAAGTAACTCATTCACACATCAGGGTCAAAGGATTTATCAGATCTGCAGGGACCCCCCCCCCCCCAGGGCTTTTAGGTTGATTTAAACACTTTTTCTTCCTTAGGGTCTTTTGAAGGCTATACATTTTTTTTTTTTTTGGTACCAGGGATTGAACCCAGGGGTGCTTAACCACTGAGGCACATCCCCAGCCCTTTTTATTTATTTATTTATTTTTGGAGACAGGGCCTCGGTAAGTTGCTTAGGGCCTTGCTAAGTTGCTGAGGCTGGCTTTGAACTGGTGATCCTCCTGTCTCAGCCTCCTGAGACACTGAGATTACAGGTTATACATCAGCTATCCACCACACCTGGCTATACATCGATTTTTGTTTGGTGTTTTCCTTCCAGAGCAGTTCCAGGTACATCCTTCTTTAGGTCTGCATCACTATGAAAGCATGGGGACACACACTGAATTTTTCCACATGTTTTCCCTGGGGGAGACCTTAGGCACAGAGGTTAAGTGTTCATGACCACAGTCGTCTATCCAGAATGGAGAGCCTATTGGAGGCACCCAGTCTTCTGCTCTCCAGCCTGTGTATGTTTCCTGTCCATCCAATTTCCCCCTAATCTAGCCCTACTCAGGCAGAGATGAGGAAGGGTGAGGAGCCCAGCTCCTGGCAACCCTGCCTCAAGCACACACTGGGGCTCCCTCATGGGGAATAGCTGTGCTGGTGGCAATGGCAGCAAGCACTTGGCATCTGACAGGCTCCATCAGCATCAATTTAAATTGGTGTTTTGCTTCCTAACTCCAGGAGGGCAAACATGCCTAAGATGCCAGCAGGGGGGAGAGAAAGAAGGCGTCTGAGGAAGCAATGGGCAATTCCCCAGAGCCTGTCAATTCAGCTTCCACTCCAAGGCCTTCCTGAGCCACTGGCCTCTCTGCGGGGCTCCCTCTGCATCAGGGAGGTGGGTGAGGAGGAGGCAGCAGCTTGGAAGCTCTGTCTAGAGAGAGAACAAAAAGAAGAAGAAGAAAGAGGAGGAAGAAGAGGAGGAAAGGAAAAAGGAAGCCCCAGGCTGTGGCCAAGGCTGACGGGCTTTGCCCCAATGAGGTCCTCTTAGTCCTAGCCCCCAACCCTTCAGAGAGATGCCTTCCTCTCTTCAGGCCTGCTTATGCTGTACTTTGATGCAGTCAATACCCAGGCCCAAGGGATTTGTTCAGTAGAGTCCTGAACTTTAGGGTGTAGCCTAGGAATCAGCCTTTTCACTGCCACAGAGAGATTTTGGTGCAGCTGGGTTAAGGTCCATAGCTGTGGAAATGCTGCACTCGAGCTCCTCCTCCCCCAGCACACCACACCCCAAGAAAACATCCCTGGTCAGTGTCTCATTCCCTCACAGCTCTGCTCTCTGAAAGGTGACAGGCAATCTGATAGATTTATTCAGGCGAGTGCATTAATGGGCACTAATGACTTAATGTGCTGTCCATTCCAGATAACATGTACAATTTACCAGGACCTTCTGGAGACTAGGCCTTCACCCAGAGGAGAATTTCCGGCTTATACAGCTGGAGGGCAGGTGAATTTGAGTAAGGGGATAACTGGCATCACACCAAGTGCATGGCTGCCTACACCCTCTGGGACCTAGGGCTGCGGCTGGCTCTGTGGTGAGTGTTGTGGGGGAAATGGAGCCTGACAACAAGACAGGCTCCCCCACCATGCCCACACACCCCAATGCTCCAAACTCAAGTCATTCTTTCTGTTCTCCACTGTCTTCAACAGAGATGGTGAGTCAAAAGGCAAGCAGGTTCCAACATTTTGCATTCATTCAGCACTTCTCAAATGGGAACCTCCATATCTCCTATGCAGTTTACAGAGCAACAGATAAAACAGTACATCTTTTTGGATCTTGAATTTACGCAAGGATTTTAGAGACTCGCAGTACTTTTGCGGTAAATCATATACCAGTATACTATAAAGCAGAATGTGGAAAGTCATATATGTTTTCAAAACAAAGTGTGAGATGTCAAAGAAATTTTATGCCTTTGACCACTTTGGCCTCTACCTCCAGAGTCTCATTTTAGTCTATGGTTAAGGATTCTGAATTTATCTGTTTGTCTGAAAGGTCAAGAAATACTGCCAATTGCCATCTATGTTTATCTGAGTATGAATTAATTTATCAGATTATTTAAGACTAGGAATGGATAAATTTTGATGGGGGGCAGAGATTGCATTTGGAAAACACACCAAGTCTGAGAGGTCATCTAGGGAAGGACTCTCAGAAAGGATTTCAGAGGAAAGGGGCTTATCAAGGGAAGGTGTTTCTATGTGTCCTGGAAGGAACTCTTGTCAACTGAGTACTTACTAGAGAACTAAAATGGGCAGAAGCAGAGAATACTGAGATTGAAACAGGCAGTTTCTCAGAAGCACCAAAGATACACTGGGGTTTATCTATGTAAAGAGTGTCCCCCTGACACCAAGCCTTAGAGAGGAACATCATGACCCACTTCTGGTCACTGGAGTACCACAGTGGGTGAACCACAGTTCTGACCCAAGGATCCCTGTCCCATAACTGAATAATACTCCAGCAAGTTGTAGTGTGGGGAGCAGCTGCATTTGAGGCAAGAGGGTCCCTGCCAGTCACTGATGTCCATGAAGTGACTGGCTGGCATTTGCAGTTCATCAGGTGGGAGTCATTCCATCCCTGGCCTTCAGTGTCTCCCAACCCACACCCAGTAGTAAGCAGGCTTAGTGAGCATACGAAGGGCCACTAAAAAGTCCTCTTAGGATGATGCCCAGCCTTTTAACCTCCCTTCTCCTAGGGACAAATGTTTTGAAATGGCCCTTCCCATCTTTTTCTTTGGCCTTCTCTTTCTCACTCAGCTTTCCGCTAGCACCCAATATCCCCAGCAGCTGGGGAGATTCCTCTCCCTTTTCCTCCACACACCCTGTCCTCAACACCAGTGCCTTCATTGACCCCAGATACTTGCTTGAAAGGCAAGATGGGGAATAAAGGGTTGGGGACTGAAAAATTATAATGAAAGTTCCCTTCTTGATCTTTCCGATTATATCATCCTCTCTTCCACCATTCCATGGCCTGCCTAGTCAATCTAACAGTTCCCATGCTGCCTTAGGCAGCCTCGCTCCCTACCCCGAACATGGATGACACTCAGCTGTCCACTCATTTATCTTTTCCTGGGTGCTAATGGGTGGGTGGGTAGTTTCAGCAGAGGCAGGCAGCTTAGTAATGTCTCTCCATTGAAAAGGCTAGCAGTTGTCTCTTCTGTGTAATCTTAGTTGAAGGCTTGGATTCAGAGTTTTTGGAGACATCACTCTATAGTCGAATAGGCATGGGTTCAACTCCTGGATTAGGCCCTACCAGCTGTGTGACCTTGTAGAAATTACTTAGCCTCTCTGAGCCTTCAGTTTCCTTTAAAATAAAGACAAGCATAGTATCTACCCTCTTGGGTTTATTGTAAGGATTAAATGTGATAATGCATATGAAATGCTGACACAGTGCCTGGCCTGTAATAAGTTCTCAGTAAAGGTTAGCAATGATAATAATCATTATTCTTAATGGTCATCTTGTGGTTAGAATCCAGGTTCCACCATTTATTGCTACATGAGTCTTGGTTTCTTCCTTTGCAAAATTAAGGATAATGATATTACCTGGTAAGAAGGTGGTGGTGATCATGAAATGAGTTAATACATGGAAAGCTCTCAGGGAAGGCCGGGTGTCCTATCAAGAGAGTGGAACTATTATATCCCCTGAGATGAAGAACCATCCTCTTTTCCTAAGAACCTTAGCAGAGTGCCCAGCTTACAGTGAGTGATGGGCCACCAAATGGTAGTCAGTATACTATTATTACCGGAGGCCAAGAGACTGTCCATCTATCCTATTCTCAGTTAACAGTGAGTTGGTTACTTGGTTGTTAAGTGCTGATTACAGACCAAGGTGCTAGTGAAGTTGGGCTGCCTCCATCTCTCTCAGTGAGTAGGGGAGAGAAAGTGTGCCACTTATTAGTTTCATCTCAGTGTACCAATTTCAATAGGAAATAGACTCCTAGCTGAATCATCTTCGTTTGTTATCCAACTGCCACACAATTTGAAGACCCTGAACTCTTGCCCCTCCTTACGAAATTTCAGTGAGACTGGATCAAGGGTCCCAGTTTTACACACCAGTGTTTATTTTGCTGCATCTGAGCATAAGAATATTGAAGAGGATTGGGGTTGTAGCTCAGTGGTAGAGCACCGACTAGCACATGCGAGGCACTGGGTTCCATTCTCAGCACAGCCTAAAAACAAATAAATAAAATAAAGGTATTGTGTTCATCTACAACTAAAAAAAAAAAAAAAAAAAAAAAGAATGTTGAAGAATTTTCACCAGGCCTTCTCTGCACACCTCTTGCTTCCCTTCCACCTTCTTTTCAGTTGGGCATAAGGAGTATACACAGTTTGTCAAGCAACAATATCAAAGACACCCTAATTACATGATTCTCCCTAATTACATGATTACTATGGGGAGTCTTCCCCATAGTAGTGAAACTGGCCAGTGTGCAAAGCAGGTTGGAGAGCTCACTTTGATCAAGCACTAGAAACAATGCAAACAATGCAAATGTCCCTTCAGACTGGAATTAGGCAGAATCAGAACAAAAGGGGACCCAGGAGCAGTGGCAGGCACACCTGTCATCCCAGTTAATCAGGCTGCTAAGGCAGGAGGATCACAAATACCTGGGTAACCTAGTGAGATGCTGTTTCAAAATTAAAAAATAAAAAGGACTGGGGATGTAGCTCAGTGGTAGAGTGTCCCTGGGTTCAATCCCCAATACCAAAAACAAATAAAAAGAATAAAATGGGGTGTTTTAGTAGATGACTAGGAGGCATGTGGTTTTAAAAAGGATGGCTACTGTTTGTTGAGACATTTTGCATCCATTTTCTCATTGAACACTCCAAATAACTCCACGAGATAGGTCCTGCCATCATCTTCATCACAGGGGTGAGGCTTAGAGAGGTTAAGTGACCTACCTAAGCTCATACCACTAGTAAGAAGCAGATTCCAAAAGTCGCACACTTATTCACTATCTTAAACCAGACAGTATCTCGCTGGTCACTCAGGAGCCCTCACACATGCATTTGTAAAGGGACACAGTTCCTCCCCACACAATTCCACTTTGCTTTTTGTTTACCACACAGCAGATTGACTAGAGACTGGGCATATGTTTGAGGGAGCCCAGCAAACAGCAGAAGAAGGCTAATCAAAATCATACAATTGACTTGCTTTAGTTATTAACCAATCTTTTATTGTAAGAATTGATACAAACCAACTTGTTGGTAGCTGTATAATTAATAATAAAGACTGAACTGGGTGAGAATCAGGGGACCTAAGAGCGGATCCTATCCTGAGACATTGTCCCTCAAGAAAGCAAGTTGGGAACTGTCTGGCTGCAAATACTATTATTCATAGTGGACAGCTGGTTCCAGGCTTGCTTCCCAGTCCCTGGAGACAGGAGGCCAACTCTGCCCTGATTCTCTTCACCTCTCTTCTTGGGAAGGAATGGAAATCAGGTCTGAGTCACTTCCCTTGTTAGACTTTTTGCGTGCGTGTGTGTGTGTGTGTGTGTGTGCGCGCGTGCACGCGAAAACTCAGTGTGTCTGTGACCTCACATGTGACTCCATGTGTGTTCCGTATGTGTCTTGTTCCTTAGAGAATCTTCTTGCACGTGGGTCTGTTTGCATGTTTGTCGGGAAAGGAATGCTTCGAGTTTTTCTCCCTGCATGTCTTCACTCTCTCTAGTCATCTTATTTCAATGATTCTATCAGCTTGTGTTCCCAGCCTAGGCTACCCGCATCCAGATGCAGGGAATTTCCATCCTTTTTTTCAACATAGGAAGCACAGGAAGGAAGCAAAAAGTGTGCTCAGTGGATGGATGGTCAAATCTGCTAGTCAGCTACTCCACTGCTGATCCCAGCTGCGGAGAGCCACAGAGCCCTGCGCTTGGAGCTCTATTCTGTATCCTGGAAATCCCACACAGCTTAGGAGAACATCCTCTGGCCCCACAATTGCCCCTCAGCAGCCCTCCAGCCTCTTCTGAAGCTTTATTCAAGTGCTTCAATAGAACTCGAAGTGAGGGAAAGATTCCAACTGGAATGGGTCCCTTTTTTTTTTTGCCAATAGCCTCCCTTTCAGAATCCAGGAACACCAGGGAATCAGATCGAGGAGGGCTCACTTTTCACCTTAGAACTTCTGAAACGCTAATGGGCAGACGTCAGCTATCTCTCCAATGTGCCACTGACAAAGTCACCATGTATTTGGCATCACCAGAAGCTCTTGAACTTCAACATTTTTCTCTTTCCTGGTCTCAGCTCTGCCCTCCCAGACCCACTTTCCAGCTTCCCAGTCCCTCTGAGTTCCCATTGAGGCTGCCCTTTGCTTGGGGAAGAAGAGTGGCCTTTTTCTTGGTCCTCAAAACTCCTCCAAGGGGGTCTGGACCCGACTGGGAGACCACGAGCCTCTCTTGAAAACTCAGCTGCTACATGTTTAGTATTCACAGCGTGTCTCTAAAAAAATGTCCTGAGATCATTCATCAGGCACTGTGCTGTGTGCCTAGCTGCTCTCCTTCAGGGTGTGTTTGTGCCTGTATGTGTGTGTGGCCAGGACCCTCCCTCCATCTGCTGGCGAACACACATGCACACACACCTTAACCTCCTTCCCTTCTCACCAAACCAAACGCCTGCTATAAAGCAGACCTTGCCAGCTGGAAGATTGCGCTCTCACTGAGGTGGGTTCCCGGGCTGGGCCTGGGCTCCAAGCCCCTTAAGCTCGCTCCAGTGCTGGGGTGAGGTGCTGCGAGCAGGAGCCTGAGCGGAAACTCAAGGTGCGTGTGGACATTGGCTGTGGTGACCAGAAAGGGAGCTGCAGGGAGGGCATCCCCAGCAGAAGGCGAGCAAACAAGAGGCGAAAAGCAAGGTCAGGGGCCAGGGAATGGACTCCCTGAAGCTAGCATTCCCGCTGCCCCTTCTTCTCCGCAGTTCCCTCCTCCCCCGCCGCCGGTTTCCCGGGTTCACTTTGGAAATTGGCTTGCCCTCTTGGCTGCCAGCAGTTCCCGGCAGAGCCCAGCCGGAACGGTCAGGTTCAAGAAGTGAGGCAGCGCCGGGCTGGATAGCTGGGTTGCTGGGTCCTGTCTTGGGAGATTCTTTCCCCAATTGTCAATTTCGTGTTTATTTTTAGTTGTGACCCAAGCCAGGAGCTGTGCCTTTAAGCCGCTTTCCCATTCGGGGAAACCGACGCCAGCACTTGAGGGTCGGGAGGCGCCGGAGAGGCCCCCTCATTCTGCACTCCCCCCTCCCCTCCCCTCCCCCTCCCCCCGCCCCTTCTCCCCTCCCCTCCTCGGCCGTCCGGCCGCCTCGCCGCCATCCGTCACCTCGCAGCCTGCCGCACTCCTGGAGCGAGAGAGCGACGAGCGAGCCACGGCGATGGTGCCGCCCGCGGCGCAGCCATGGAGCCCGCCCGAGGAGCCCGCGCGCGCCGCTGCCAACCTGCCCGCAGCCCGCCGCCTGCGCGCCAGCTCCCCGCGTCCCGGGCCAGCTGCTGCCGCCCGGCCAACCGCTGCCCGCCCCGCCGCCCGGCGCCACTGAGCCCCACGCCCGTACCGGGCTCTGGGGCACCGGCGCCCTAGTCCCGCCGCCGTCGCCGCCGCCTCTGCGCCGCCGCTGCCGCGCCGCCGAGGCGGAGGAGGAGGAGGAAGAGGAGGAGGAAGGTAAGAAGCGCGCTGCCTTGAGGGGGGCGCGCCTGCAGTCTCAGCCCGGTCAGGGGTGGGTTGCAGTGAGAGCGTGCCGCCCCGGGCCGGCTCAGGGACGACCGGTGCATGGGCGCCCCCGGGAGCCGGAGGCAGGGTGGGGGCGCCGAGCGTCGGGCCGCCTGGAGTTTGGGTGGGTGGTGGGAGCGGAGGGCGGCGGGCCCACTGCCCGGGTTGGTCGTTGGGTTGGCGGGCTCGCCTTGGCCGCCAGGGGTGCAGGGTGAGGAGCCCAGCGCAGGGGAGTACGGCGCGTTCATTATGGAGCCTTTGTGTGCGCGCCGGAGCTGTGGGCACAGTTGGGAGAGCTGGGGAGATGCGGGGCCTGGCTGCTGGGAGGTGGCCACTTAGCCCGGGTGTCCGGCGAAGCCCGAGCCTCAGGGCTGCCAGAAACAGCTGTCTGAAGCATGTGCGTGGTTCCTGGGGCCATGTTCACACGCGGACACGGACGCGCACACACACGCACACACAGCCGCACCACATTCCCGACACTCAAACAGTCACCCCCCATCCGAAGACAAAACACACACAGAGCTACACTTGCCCCCTCCCAGCTGGATGCTAATAAAGCAGTCACCCAAACATGTAGATGGCTACACGGCACCCCCGCCAGCGCAGCTGAAACATGTACACATCCACACATATGCACTCTTCCCAATCTGGTGCTTTCGAGCTTGGAGAGTGTGTATATGAGTGCGTTTTCTCAGAGTGTCCCTGAGAAACTACATGACAACTGCACATTACTGCAGATCCAGTACCTGCTGCTCCCCCCCTCCACGCACACGCAGCCACCCTAACCCCTAAGCTACTGTGGACACCTCCACCAAGGCCCTTAAGAACTCCATCCTGGCAAAAAGCATGCCCAACTCTTGAAGTCGTGCCCCTCCACACCCGAGTAACTAGGCTTTTATGCGTGTGCCCGCGCGTGTGTGTGCGCGCGCATCTCACCCCCCCTACACACACACACACCACCATACACATAGAACAAAACCACTGCAGGGGCAAGTGCTTGACACCTTCCCCCGAAGCAGGTGGTATCCCCACCCTTAAAGCTGACACTAAAGAGCCCTTGATCACAGTGAACGCTGAATTCTGCCAGAGCTGCCCCCTCCCCTTGGCATCTTGGCCCAGCTGCAGAGCCCTGGAGTCCATCCGGTGGTCTCAGCATCCTACAGTTCTTGCCGAGGGCGGGGCTGTATCTGGACTGCTGCCCGTTGGAGAAACTGCTATAAGAGCAAGGTTCCCTTGGGGGCGCCCTTCTCGGAGTGGAGGGTGGGGGACTGCTGACTCAGAGCGAAGCGCCTAGTGAGTTTTCCCAGCTGGAGACTGGGGTAAACAGCGCTCACACCTTGGCCTGGAGGGCCCTGAGTAGTGGCAATTTAGCCTTTAGAACCCTGAACTGGGAGACCCTGCCCCTCCCATCCTTTCCATGCCAGTCAAGCTCACTGCAGGAGAGGCAGGGGGAACCCAGTTTGCAGCTTCCTGAGAGCTGAGAGAGCTTTCCCAGGAAGGTTTTGCTATTTCCACTTAGCAAGGGGCTCTGACTCTCCCCCTGGGAGATCTCGACAAGAGTTGGCTTTGCCCAAGCAAATATGCGGCTTCTACCCAAATTCGTGGCTTGTTTAATTATTTATTTATTTTATTTTTTCGTGGAGGGGACCAATTCGACCTCAGCAGCTTGGCCTGAGGGTGCCCCTAAGGTAAAATAAGACGTAATGTGCGTGTGGAGGGGAAAGCAAGGTTAGGGGGCAGCAAGATTAGTGGGTTTGACCGATTTAAGCAGAGACGCCTTGATTGTAGCCCTTGGTAAAATCGTGACAGAGTTAGCTTCCGACGTCAGAGCGCCTTCCAGGCTCCTGCACCTGCCCCTCCCGTTAACTGCTCCGGGCTGCTCTGTATCCCTTCCCCCTGCCCTCTCAGACCGTTTAGGCCGGGCTTCGCTCCCTGCTCCCTACTCGGTCAAATCTGATGACAGAATCCGTTTCAGACCAAGGTGTTAATAGCTGACAGGGGTTTATTACCTATACCTCACAGGTGACATCTGGCATTTTTAAAGGAGACAGAGGCATTGGATCTGTTAGTGGGGCTTTTCAGGCACCTGTGGCAGGACCCAGGCCAGGAGCATTTGTGGATTGCGTAGTCATTCTGCTGTCTATGTCTGGGCCCAAGTAGTGTGCATTATGTGTGTGGGAGTGGGGATGTGGGAAGGTGGGATGTAATTATGGAGGCTGGAGGCCCAAAGAGAGAAGGTTTAAATTGATTTGAGAGGCAATTGGGAGCCACTGCAGGATTCTGAAAAGGGAGGGGATGTGATCTAAGCAGGAGAGAAACACTCATTGCTGCATGTGGAGATATCCTCCCCTCTCACCAACACCCACCACCACAATTGCCTTGCAAGTGTGGACTGAAGGATACCAGGGAGCAGAGGTTGGCCAGAGGAGGGGGGATGCCCCAGACTTCTGGTTGCAAGCATCTTACAGATCTGAGCCATGCTGCAGAATGACCAGGCGATGGGTCTAAAGCCAGCAAGTGCCCCCAAACAACAAGCTAGTGGCTTCAGAGAGTGTGATGGAGTTTCTGCTTCCCTGGGAGAGAGGTCTGGAGACTTCCTAGAAGGCTGTAAGCCTCATTTTGAATGAAGCAGGACCTTTCCTTCTATTAAGTGATAGCCCAGGGGTCTTGAGAATTGACCCATGTGGTTCTACTGGGGAATTTTGCCACCATCAACATCCTTTGGAAGTAGTAGTAGATTGAAAAAGTGCAACGAGGAAGCCCTGGAATTGCCGATGACACCACAGACTGTGCAATGCACTGGAGGTAGAGGGTGGGGTGAGGTGGGGATGAAGCAGCTACAGGCCTGGGGTGGAGGTATTGGTGAAAAAGAAGCATTGAATCAGCACTGCCTCACTGCAGTAGTCCCACTTCAGCCCTTAGAAGGAGCACAGGTGGGTGCAGGACAATAGACACACTGTCCTCTACCTGCACTGTGCATAAATGATTGGGCTCAGTGATCAGCCCCAGAACGACCCCCTGAGATGTCCACACCAATGCATCAGAGGAAGAATCTCTGATCTTTTGGAGCCTCCGGGCTAGCTGAAGCCACATACACACACAGACACAGACAAACTGTCCCTCTCTCTCTCTCTCTTTCTCTCCCCCTCCCAGACAAAGACACTTTTACAAATAAACCTGTAACAAATTGTGGAAGTGAGGCTTTTGCAGACACACTTGACCTCTGAGGGTTCATGCCTTCACATAGGCCCTAGAAATCACTTTTAGGGGGGGAACTGGAATAGTACCCTTTGATACTGTGTAAAGACCATGAGCTTAGACAAGTCCCTGGGAAGAGACCACACCCAAGTCAGCTTTGTCTTGTCACCAGCCTTAAAGCCATTTGCATTCACAACAGAAAACTCTGATTTGGCTCTTCTTTCAAGGACTTGTGTTTTCCTCCATACCATAAATTCAAAAAGGAAAACATTCTCTCATATTTTCTCCAGCCAAAATGAAACATCCTCAAAATGAGCTGGACCTGTCTACTGAGAAATCTGAGGGCCAGGGGCAGAAAGGCAGGGCAGGGAGCAAATGGAGAGAAACATGTCATGTCCCCTTCCTCCCTTTAAGTTCCCCCTCATCCAAGCTGCTAGGGAAAGGGTAGATCTTGGGGTTCTTTCTTTATTCCCACCCATGACAGGAAGTGCTCCCTTTTCCGAGACCAGGGGCACCAAACTTACAAAGGAACATTAATATCCCAGTGCCACACTAGGCACCTACTCCAGAAAAATAGCCTGGAAGTGGGAGTATGTGTATAACATGGAGGTGGGAGGAAGGAAGGAGGGCTAACTGTACAAATGTAGGAAACTGTATTGTTCATTTTATTTTATTATTACTTTTTGGTACTGGGGATTGAACCCAGAGTTACTTCACCAGTGAGCCACACACCCTGCCCTTTTTATTTTTATTTTTTTTGAAACAGGCACTCACTCACTTGCCCAGGCTGTCCTTGAACTTGTGATCCTCCTGCCTCAGCCTCCTGAATCACTAAGATTACAGGCATGTGCCACTGTACCAGGCTGTTCATCTGCTTTTGTTAACGAACATGAGAATGAACAGGTATGTGCACATCAGCAGGTTTCCTGGTGTGCATGCCATAGCTGATGACCCCTCTCTCTGAGCCTCAGGCTCACTTTGGCATTAGCTGTACTAACCATCCCCAGCTTTTGAAAGAGCTCTCTGCCTGGTCATACTATTTGGACCTCCTCCTACCAGAGCGACCTCTTACTTTTTCTCTTATTTGGTAGTTCTTCCTCCTACCACTCAAATCTGGATATTCTCCAGTTCTTTTCTTTATTGGCAAGAATATGCAACTGTGTTATGGCTTCCACACTCACCTCTTTACTGGCCATCCCCACTTCTCTAGCCCAGACTTAACCCTGCTCCTGAGGTCCAACCCTGTATTTCCAGCTACTTGCTGAACATAATCTGCCATCTCTTTGACTCAACATTCACAAACTCGTCTCATTCTCTCTCAAAGATGATTTATTCTTCTGACCTTTTTAGCCTCCCAGACTAGAAACCCAGAATCACCTCTGATTATCCTCATCCACCTTGCCACCATGCCACTTACCTTATGCCGACACTGCACTATTCTCTTTCTTTTCCAGTCCATAATACACACACCTACCTGATTAATATTCTGCAATATCCTTTATCCCTAACACTTCTGCCCAACACCCCTGAAGGGTGATAGCTGACTGCCTGTAGATGAAGTTTAACCTCCTTAGTCCAGCATTAAAGGCCTTCCTTGAGTAGACCTAACGATGTGTATTATTCCAACCTTATTTCTCACACTTGGTCCACATCATTGATTCTCAAAATTTAACATGTCTCCAAATCACTTGAAGAAACTTGTTAAAATGCAACTGCTTGGGTCCCTCTTGGTCATCTCAGTTTCTGATTCAGTAGGTCTGGGATTTACCATGCCTCCCCCAAGTGATTCTGATGTACTTGACATACTTAAGCATTTCTCCACATGGACCCTCAACTCCAGCTAAGTTTCTCTCCTCAGTGTCTCTTAAACATGTCTTCTACATTTTTGCATCTGTGCTTTTGGTAATGCCATTTCATTCTGTCTATGTTCCTCTTATCCAAATACCACTATACCTATCCTTCCAGCCTACATTCAAATTCACCTCCTTCGAGAATTATTCTCTGGTCATTCTAGACTAAAGTGATCTCTCTCTCTCCCTCCCTCCTCTGAACTCCTCTGGCACTTGCTGATTCTAAAATACATTTGGCAAATACATCACTGCGACTCTCCACTAGTATCACTTGAATCAGTCCATTTATTCACATACAAATAAAACATCTCATGTGTTTGTCTTATTTACATCATAAATTCAATAAAGGAAAGAGCTTGGTATTTTTTATTTTTTTTATTCCTATAGCACACAACAGCTTATATATAGTAGGTGTTCAGGAAGCATTTGTTGAATTGAATTGAATATTTATTGATTCATATGAGGTAGGAATTGTTATCTCTCTCCCTGCATATTTCAATAATCATTTATTGAGTATCTGTTACATGCGATGTATTGTGTTAATCTCTGTGGAGAACCTAAATATGAGGGATACTCCTCTTCTCCTCATTCTCAATCTTCTTTGTATACAGTGCCTAGTGCATGGAAGACATACTTAATAAATATTTGTTAAGTGAACAAATGAATGTGTGAGTAAAAGAATGAAATTCAAACAGAAATAACTTGAGCCAAGGACATAGGATAGTTGTGTCATAGAGAAAGAAGAGAGGCATGGATATTAAGACCAGGAAGGTAGGCTGGAGTACAGTAGATGGCTATTGTTTTTATTCTTTATTTGTGAGCATTTTCAAACTCAAAAAGAAAACAGTATAATAATTCCCATATACCCATTATTCACATTAAGTAATTATCAGGATTTTGCTGTATTTGCTTCATCTGTCCTTTTTTTTTCTTTGCTGAAGTATTTTAAAAGAAATTCTAAACATCAATCATGTCATTTCATTCCTAATACTTCCTTTATTCATCTCTTAAAAAGGAACATTTTTTCACATAACCACAGTACTATTAACACATCTAACAAAAGTAACAATAATGCTTTTGTATTAATCATTACCCAGTCTTTAATCAAAAGTTCTCAATTGTCTCAAAACATTTTTCTGTTGACTTGTTTGAATCAAGATCCAAAAAAAGTTCAACACATTACATTTGGTTGTTTTGTTTCCTGACGTCCTTTCAACAACCAACCCCCACCCCTTTGTTTTAATAGAGAAATCAGGCCAGTTGTTCAAGTCCCATATTCTGGTTTGCCTTTTATTTTTCTGGTTGGTCCTCTTATTGTCATTTACCTTGTTTTGTTGTCCCTTGTATATCCTGTAAATGGGAATTAGCTCTACAGCTTGATTAGATTCATGTTTATTTTTCATGTTTTCTTCTTTTTTTCCCCTTATGATAGATTGTTAAAAAGGGAGTCATCCTAGAGATAGGAAGACCACTTAGGAGGTTGTTAAAATAGCTGGATGGAAATAGAATAGAGATTGGTGAATAGATCTGGAGGTAAAAAGAACCTGATTTACCTCTGAATTGGCCAAGTGGGATGAGGAAGGAGAAAGAATCAAAGATGATTTTGAGGCTTTGAGACTGCATGATGGGGACAGTAATGATGCCATGAAATATGAAGGATGGATTTTTAATGAGAGCAGCAGGAATCAGGTTAGATTAAAGGAGGAACTTTCTCACAGTAGGAAGCCATCTGCTCTGATTTTTCCAGATAACGTGAGTATTATAGCTAGATGTTTGGGCCCTCTGAAAAAAATTGGGAAGAAGATTCCTTATTTTTTAACTGTCTCATTAAATTTCCAGCCTCAGAGCCTTGAGAGGAACACACAACAGCTTATATATAGTAGGTGTTCAAGAAGCATTTGTTGAATTGAATTGAATATTTATTGATTCATATGAGGTAGGAATTGTTATCTCTCTCCCTGCATATTTCAATAATCATTTATTGAGTATCTGTTACATGCGATGTATTGTGTTAATCTCTGTGGAGAACCTAAATATGAGGGATACTCCTCTTCTCCTCATTCTCAGTCTTCTTTGTATACAGTGCCTAGTGCATGGAAGACGTACTTAATAAATATTTGTTAAGTGAACAAATGAATGTGTGAGTAAAAGAATGAAATTCAAACAGAAATAACTTGAGCCAAGGACATAGGATAGTTGTGTCATAGAGAAAGAAGGTATGTACACCTCTGGATAGAGAGAAAGTAATGCTGATATCCCCCATGAAGATCAACCTAGTGCCCCATATCATCATGGGTTTCTGAGTCATTGGAATTGGGTGGAAGATTGGAGGATGCCAATGCTTGGATTTTCTGTAGACTCAGCCAATGAATCTAGCTCAAGCCCCAAGGACTTTGAGGTACCTGTAAGTCTACATCGCACACCCACTTCTCCATTCATTATGGGGTCTGCGTAGGCCCTCAGTGGGCAAAGGCAACAGTGCTTTTTCTGCCAAGGTCCAAAATTGCTCAGTGTCCCTAGAATATTCCCTGGACTCTAAGAAAGCCCCAAGATTATTTAGTCCCCTCAATAAGAACTTGCTTAGGTTGTTGAATCAGATCAAGTGAGAACTACTCCAAGATTCATCCTATCATATCCTCATTCATAAAACCTTCTCTTCCTCTCCCTTCCCCCAGCTCTTCTTTCTTCTTGCTTTCTCTTTGGCTCCTCCCTCCCTGCTCTGTCTCTTCCAGCATACATTTATTCTCTCCAGTTAATCAAACACTGGCCCCTGCAGCCCATTGTGTCTCAGATTGATCACTTAAGCAGTGTTATTGATCGCCCAGAGAACCTTAGGAGGTGGGAGTGTTCAGGAAGCTAGGATCTGACAGCAGATTGGCTGCCTGGACCTCTCAGAGCAGCTTCAGCTCTACTGCCTGAACAGTTTTTGAAAAAGGGGAGGGCACAGACAGAGGAGATCCTTAAAGGGTCTTCACTTATCTCGTCTTCCCTTCATTTTGGAGATAAGGCATGTGAACAGAGGTCTGTTGAGCACTCTGGTCTCTAACCCTACACCCATGCTCTGTTGAGAAGGGCAAAACAAAGGCCCTGCTCTTTAGAAATTTATAATTTAATAGAAAATAATACTTATTCATATGCAGCAACTAAAAATAATACAAGATGGAAAACAGTTAGATGCCACATTATTTGCTCTAAACAGTGAGCACTGTAGGGGTTCTGGGCTCAGAGAGAACAAGAGTGTGGGCTGGAACAGAGGGAGAAGGCTTCCTAGAAGAGGTTGAACTTGAGTTTGGTTTTGCATAATGTGAGAGATTGAGGTTGTGAACTAGTAAAGGAACAGGTTTCCAAAGGGGGAAGGGGAGGCATGGTGTAGGGGGGAAAGATGGAGTTTTTTGTATGATCACAGTAGGATCAAGGAAGTGTCAAAAGGAGGTCTGACTAGAGGAGACTGTAGATGTGGAGGCACCTTGGGAGGAAATGCTTGACTGAGTAAGGGGTACCCAGATTTGGAAAATATTTGCCATCATAATGAGGAGTTTGTATTGGAGAGACCCTGGAGGACTATTAGAGAATTATGCACAGTGTTTTAGGATGGCTAACCATAAAATAGGAAGCAGAATCATGTGGGATAAGGAAAGACATGAGGCCAACTTGTTAGATACTACAACAATCTAGAATGAGGTAATGAGGGCAGTGGCAGTGGACATAAAGAGGAGTATCAAATCCAAAAGGCACTTAAGGCACTGGCGTGGCTGGTAAACCACCTTCATTTGCTTGGCTTCTTTCTCTCCCATTTGCATCCTCTTAGCCTTAACCCCCACATTCTTTGCCTCACACTCTCAGGGCCTCCAGGGGGCAGAGTTTCACTGGAACTAAGCTGACAATGGGTTAATCAGTTAACCATCCCAAATAGACTGGATTTGCACTGGGGCCTTCAGTGATGTAACCTTGAGAGTGAGCAAAGAGGAATCTGGCTGCAGAATCCAGTGGAGATGATAGCTAAGCCAGAGTGCTAAGTGCTACCTCCCCCTATGGGGAGGCTGGAGGCAGGGCCTGCCTACATCTGGTCTGTTTCAAGCCCCCAAGACTCTGAGAGCTGCTGAGAGTGAGGAGACATCTTTCAACTTTTCTGGTAGAATCAGTTTGAAAACTCCTCTGAGCACTTGGGAATCATCCCAATGGAGGTCACACCTGTGCCTGGGTATGGCGAGAGCTACCACAGCATTTTGATGCCAGCTGGAGCTCTGGCATTCCAGCTGGTATGGAGAACTAAGTAAGGAGGCCACAGGTAGGTGGGAGGGTGACCACGAAGGCCTCGGCCTGCTCACCTGTCTCCCCACCAGCTCTCCCCTCCCTACTCAGCCTTCTGAGTGTCAGCTCCAGGGAGGTGTCAGTGCCAAGTCCTTTAGTCCTAGATTGGAGGAAATAGAGAACTGCAGATCAAGGGATATATGTGAGATTTGAGTTCCCTTTTACTGGCTTTTCTTATGGAAGGATACGATGCCTTCTAAAGATGAATAGGCCTGCCCAGGCTGTGGGCTCCTAACCCCTGAGGGAGCTCTACTCTGGGGGCAGGACCACCCAGCCAAACAGACATCATTTTGCTTCTGATCCAAATCCACTGGGGAAACAGAGGAACAGATGGCTAGACTGGTGGATGAACACACAGACACACACACACACACACACACACACGGTAATGCGTAAACATACACACACACACACACACACATACACACACACACAGACTGTGTGGTCTGTCAACCTGTCAACCAGCGGCCTCCAGCATTTTCCTGCTGGCGATTTCTGTTTTGATCTCTGCTCCGTTTTCCGGTTGCTGACTTGAGGCAGAGGTGATGGTTGGGAACAGAGTAACTAAAAAGGGGGCAGGTATCAAGAATGGAAAATGTTTATGCAGGTGAGGGGTTGGGAAGAGGGAATGCAAGTTGTTGACTGGGGTGGTTGTCCTATTTACTGCCCCTCTCATGGAAAAGCCTATTGAAGGCAGAAAGAAGAGGGCATGGTGGCCCCAACTGACTTGGGAGCAACCAGGTAAGTGTCAAGATCACTCAGTTTGGAAATCTGCACTCTGTTTCTTTTCCAAACATTATCTTTGGTCTATACAGTTTACATTTTCCCCTACAATAATTGTTTTCTTTATCATCCTGCTTCTCACTCAGACCCAAGCAAGTCAATTTCAAATGCTTTGCCGGTTGACATGGGGAAGAAACTGAGGAACCCAGTTGATTTTTAAATGATAGTTTTATCTGATCCTGTGTCAAGATGTCCAGAGGTCTTGATCTTGCCTTTGTGGTCTTGGACTTAGAAACCCAGCCCACTCACAGGGCTGGCAAGGGTGCTGTGTGTCACACTGGTTCTGTTGCTACTATCAGTGAAATTGCAGAGAATGCAGATACAATTAATAAAGCAAGAATTGTTCCATATTCATCTTGTCACCTATAGTTGAGCTGTAATCTTTCTAATATGTAGGGAAATCACTCACTGACAGAGATCAAGGAGGGGAATTTTGAAATAGACCCACCAGCCTGCTGCTGCCACACAGTTTAGAGACTTGTCACCTGTAAAGTCCAAATCAGGACCAGCACTTGGGTCGGCTTCTCCCTTCCTCCCTCCTTAGAGGTTTCCACGCTTAGTCTAAATATAGCTTGTCCTGCTTTGGAATTCTAGGTGATTGCTGGAAATGATCAAACCTGGCCTTTAACCTGAGCTTCAGTTCTATTTCATTATTACCTTTAAGGACATTTCCTCTTTGAGGTTTACCATCATTTTAAATTCACCACAGCTAAAACCAAACTCAGAATCTCCTCTTCAGTCTTCCCCTCTCTACTATCCCCTAGCCCCTGCCCCTTTTCCCTGTGTCTCTGTCTCTATCAATGGCACCATAACTCTTTCAGTAGCTCAAGGGCTTAGCCTTGGAATCCAACACCCACTTTCCTCTCCTGTCAGTCACTACTGTGTCTTGGTGGTTTATTTCACACAGGTGCCTCCTGAATCTACCCCTTCTTGACCATCCCCACTGCTGCCGTCTTAACCCAGCTTCCTATAACCTCATGCCTGGCTAAATGCAACAGCCTCCTAACTGGTCTCTCTGCATTCAGCCTCTCCCTCCCTGCCAAGTGATCCTTCAATGATGCTGCCAAAGGATCCTTACAACATCTTTCATCATGTCACTCCCTGCTCAGGAGCCTGTAATAGCACCCCTTTGCTTACTGTGTCAAAAAGAAGCTCCTCTCCCTAATATCCAAGGCCTGCCTTCCACAAGAGCTGAGATTTATAATTCTATACATAGTTATTACACATACATCCATTCACATACTTACATAACATATATGTATATCCATGTGCATATATGTGTGTAGGATATAAATATACAATATAAAATATACATATATACAGATCATATGTATATGTACATATGTGTTTATATAAAATATACATAAATGTATACACACATATGTAACACACACACACATATATATATATGCATGTGTGTGTATATTTTATATATATATATAATTTGCTGTGGTTTAGATATGGTTTGAGCATGCCCCCAGAGGGTTCTTGTGTTGTTTAAACTTAATCCCCAGGTGAGGTATTAAAAGGGTGGAAAAGGGGAATGATGCTGGGGAATGATATTGACTGAATTATTGTATGAATTCACAAACATGTACAACAAAATCCACTTTTATTATGCACCAATAAAATATGGAAAAAGAAAAAAATAAAGAGGGTGGAAACTTAATCTGATTCTAGTGTTTAGAAGAGACCTTTGGGAAGTGATTAGGATTAGGTCATCATGGTGGAGGGCCTCAGAGGAAATACTAATGGCTTTATAAGAAGAGGGAAAAATAAGAAGTCCAAATAAATAGGAGTCATTGGTTTCCCATTGGACATATGCTTTTACATTTCTATATTCCCTCCTTGATTAACTTTTATCTTTATTATAGAGATTTTCAAACATACAAAAGTAGAAGAGAAACATAATAAATTACTGTGTACCTGCCTTTAAGAAAAAAAAGAGGGAAATGGGACTGTTTGTGGCTCAGTGGAAGAGCGCTTGCCTAGCATGTGTGAGGCACAGGGTTCGATTCTCAGCACCACATACAAATAAGTAAAATAGAGCTATTGTGTCCATCTACAACTAAAAATATTTTTTAAAAGGAGGGAAAGAGACCAGAAGTGTATACACACACACACACACACACACACACACACACACACACACACACACACACATGCAATCCCTCTCTCTTACCATGTGCTGCACTGTGTCCCCTTGGGACTCTGCCAGCAAGAAAGCCAACACCAGATATGGGTGCTTGGATCTCCAGAATTGTGAGCTAAATAAACCTCTTTTCTTCCTAAAGTAAACTGCCTTGGCTATTTTCTTATGATAACAAAAAAAAAAACGGAAGAATGTTATATATTTGTATTACTTTTAAAAATCAGCGAGGCACCCCTAGTCTCCTCCTTCTTCTTATTCTACTGTATCTCATGTGGTGCTTCCTCTTGTCTTTATACTCATCTTTTCTGTAGCTCCCTTAACCTTTACTGGCCCCCTTTTCTCTACCTCTGCAAAAATTTCTTTCCAACACATCCTCTACCCAACATGCTCAAGCCCAGCCTCTGCTGTGAAGCCTTTCTTTGTTATACTAGCCCTCATTAGCCACTCCCTCTTTTTAAATTACATTTTCCCCCTGACTTTAAAAGTAATATCTATGCATGGTGGAAAACTTTGAGAATATAGAAAAATATACAGGAACAAAAGCACCCACAATCCCCCCTTCTCTTGCAATCTGAACCTGTCTTTCTACTACAGTCCAGCACCTGATTCTATTGTCTCATATTGTGTTGACTTTCTGTGTCACCTTTCTCCCTAGTTAGAGAGTGGGCTCTTCTGGGGCCTTGTTCATTCACATATCATCCAGGACAAAGATAGACACACAGTGCAGGGCTTCAACAAACACCAGTTGGCCAGTGGAGCAAGAGTTGTGCTGTATATCTTCCAGGCTGATGCCCTGACAATGACTGAGTGGAAAAGGGCCCATGCTTGAGCAACAGGGCTTGAGGCTTCATACCCTATGCAGCCATGGCTCTGCACCTTTCTTGTAAGGTGAGGAATGATGCACCTGGAGAGGGAAATGCATCATCAAGAGAGGGCTGAGAATTCAGGGTGCATAATTCCCTAGTAGATGACATGACCCCATGTGATGCTGCTTCTTTACTCCTTTAGGAAGCCCCTATCTTAAAATAAGCTTTTTCTAATCATTTGGTACTAACTGGCAAGAATCCACAATTGTCTCCTTTGTCTATCATATTAAATGGAAGTCTCTAATCCTAGCTGTATTAGTCAGTTTATAGTTACTGTAACAAAATACTTGAGGTAATTAATTTATAAAGAAAAAGGTTTATTTGGCTCATGGTTCTGGAAGTCTCAGTCTAGGACTGGGTGGCTCCATCACATTGGGGCTCTAGAGAGGGTGGCACATCCTGGTGGGAACATGTAAAGGAAGAAACCACTCACATCATAAGCCAGGAAACAGAGACAGACTGGAAGAGACCAGGGTCCTAAAATCCCCTTCTATGGAATACCCCTAATGACCTAAGGACCTCCCACAGGACCCCACCTCTTAAAGGTTCACAGCACCTTCCAATACTGCCACTCTAGGGACTCAGCCTTTAACATATGGGCCTTTGGGGATGCTACCTATATTCAAACCACAGCACTGGCCTTTGAAGGACCATCAGCCAGTATACTTCCCTGCTACATGTCACTAAAGCATCTCTCATACTTCCCTTAATTAACCCTTCACTTTAGCCAAACCATCCAGTGTTTTATCCTCAAAAACTGACTTCCAGGGTTATTTGCTATCTGCCACTCCCTATTTCAGCCCTAGGCACAGCTGTCCTGGCCCCACTAGCATAAATAGTGTCTGTCCTGTTTCTTTCACCAATGAGGTTCATGACCCCTAATGACATGTTCTACCATTGACCTCGGACTCAATTTGCAATCTTTCAGGTACTCGTGTAATCATTTTGTTTTAAAATATTAATATGTACTTGCTATTATATTATTATATCAAAGTGTTCCCCTGCTATTTCTCATCTGAGTTCTATAAAGAGCATTAAGCAGAAAGTATTCTGGAGTCAGCCTTACCATTTACTGTATTTCATGGTTTAAAAGACATATTTTAACATTTCTGAAACCAAAATGCTTCTTACCATCCATGGAGCATTGTCATTTAATTGGTGGTATTTTTTCTTTCTTAAGGAAACCTGAAACAATGTTGCCTCCTACAGCTGACAGTGTCTTGGAGTCAATGAAATGCTGTGCTAAGTCACTTAACCTCTCTGAGGCACAGCCTCTTTATCTGCAAAATACCTACATCAGAGGGTTTTGTTGTGAGGATTCAAAGATAATATTTACTTAGCACTTAGTGCAGGACCGGCTGACACTTTGGTGGAGGCTCGATAAATGTTAGCCATTGTAATTTCCCAACTATATAAACTATAAACCCCTCAAGGGCAGGGACATGTATTTTTTTTCCTCTTCTAGCAGATGGTCTGCTGTGAAGGGTGGAAAAAGCTTCCCTTTCCAAAAATATCTCCTTTGCTAGACTGCCAAACAGCCGAAATTTCAACATTAATCACTCCTTTGAGTTAAGGCATTATCTCCAGAAGACCTCTGTTAAAATGCAAATATGTCACTTGGGAAGGTAAGGCATTAATTCATTAGCATTCATGATCCCATTAGTGCAGATTAGTTTATCAGATTAACTAGCTGTCGCCATGCAAACCCTGAGAGCCCTGGTAAGGGGGCTGGTAAGATGTGATTTTTTAAGGTGGGAGTGGAGTGAGGGGCTAGGCTGTCTGCAGCTTGGGGCCACCTGCAATCTGCTCTCACCTTTTGGAGTTTGTTCATTGGTTAAATTGTGACTCTGGTGTGTGATAAGCTGGGAAAGATGTCCATGGCATAGTAACACACGTGGGTGGGAGGAAATGTGACATTGGAAGGGAAAAGGGACCTTAGAGATCATCTAGTATTGTTTCCCTTTGGATTTGTAACTCTCATCAGCAGGGCATTTACTGCCTCCTAATGTCACCTATCCCATTGCTGAACAAGCCTCATGAGAACATTGTTTTGATATGGAGCCGAGAGCAGTCTTCCCTCCCTCTTCCTCTTGGCAGCCTCTGTAAACTATCTGAATACAGCTAGCACATTTCCTCAAGTCTGTCTGTCTTTTGACTTTTATTTCATTTAGGGTGGACTAAATCTATGCAGTTCGCACCATGATTCCTTTGGTGATATGTTTCCACAGCTGCTTAATCTGGAGATCCATGAACCTCCTGAAATTTTACGTGCAAAATTGGATGAAAAAGAAAGAAAATCAAAATTGGATGTAGTCTTTATATCTCATGCCTAATGGGTCATAGCTCTCCACAGTGGTCTAGGACTTTGAAAAGGACCCAGCTCTTGTCCTTATAACATTTTAGTCACTTTCTTTAGGCCATACTACCATTTGTGAGGCTGCCTTTTAGGGGTCCTTTCCAGAACCAAGCACAGTACTCCTGGGTGCTCTGAGCAGCCCAGAACATGGTAGCCAAACTATTTTTATTCACAGTCTGTGATTGCACTTCTCGCCTTTGGAGAGCTCTTGGTTTAATGGACAAGAGCATCATATTCTCAAGTAACCAACCCTTCCCAGGATGAAATCACCTTAATTAGAAGAGCACCTTAGTGCCCACCCAACTCAGCTCGCCAGTTTGAAGAGCATCTCAACTATTTCAAGGGGAGATAGTGGAGGTCCCTGGTGGGGACCCATCTGGTTAGGACATTTAGTAGACCAGTCAAGGAGCACTGACTGGCATAGTCCTCAAGTTCTCACCAGTACCCCCATTTTCCCAGTTCTATGCATTAAAAAGAAGTGACTGGTTCACACACATGTAGAATATGACCTTTGCTCACAGCTACCCCTTCTTGAGGCAGCAGGCCCAGGGAGTATCAAAAATAGAGTTTGTGGGCTGGGACTGTAGTTCAGTGGTAGAGCGCTTGCCGTTACGCATGTGTGAGGAACTGGGTTTGATCCTTAGTACTGCATAAAAAAAATAAATAAATAAAAATAAAAATAAAAGTATGCTGTTCATCTCTAACTACATTTTTTAAAGAAAAAATACAGTTTGGGGGGCTGGAAGTGTCAGTGGGGAACAAGTTCCCCAAAATCAAATGCTTTGGAAAGGACCAACTATCAAACTTGAGTTGGGAGAGATAGACTCCCTTCTCTTCCTTCCATACTAGTCTCTCAGATACAGTACAAAAAAACCCACTAAGTATTAGAGGCGATTGGGGCCTGTAGAATAGAAGCAGGCCTATTGCTAAGTGACAGCCATCTATAATGTGTGCCATGAGAAAATCACACCATTAGGGTCCTCTGGTCACTAACATCTTCAAGACGGTTTGGTGGTTGATCCAGGGTAACTGCTACTGCCTTCTCTACCTATAAGGATGTCCATTTCTTC
This sequence comes from Sciurus vulgaris, assembly GCF_902686455.1. Taxonomy (NCBI): domain Eukaryota; kingdom Metazoa; phylum Chordata; class Mammalia; order Rodentia; family Sciuridae; genus Sciurus; species Sciurus vulgaris. The sequence goes on along the minus strand of NC_136471.1, from coordinate 43,643,732 downwards.
ACAATTATAGTCACTCTTTTAGGTTTAGGTGTTAAGGACTACTGTGAAAATGCAGCTAAGTTATATGACAGAGAAAATACTTCAAATAAAACACTAATCATGCCAGGTGTGGTAGCACATGCCTGTTATTCTAATAGCTCAGGAGGCTGAGTCAGGAGGATTACAAGTTCAAAACCAACCTCTGCAACTTTAGCGAGGCCCTAAGCAACTTAGCAGGATCCTGTCTTAAAAATAAAAAAATGAAAATAGCTGGGTAGGAGCTGGGTCTATAGCCCAGTGGCAGCGTGCTTGCCTGGCACATGTGAGGCACTGAGTTTGATCCTTGGCACCACATAAAAATAAACAAATGAAATAAAGGCATTCTGTCCATCTACAACTACAATAAATTTTTTTTTAAATGGTTGGGGATGTGGCTCAGTGGTTAAGCACCCCTGGGTTTAATTCCTAGTACCAAAAAGAAAAAAAAAAATGCTAGTTCTATAGGCTTCTATACCATCACAAAAGAAAAAGAGTCTGTGATCAAATATGTTTGAGAAATACTGTCTACCTATTTTAGAGTTTCAAAATGCACACTAGCATATTAAAGGCTCTGAGAAGTCCTGTAGTAAAGAAACCTGCTAAAGTCATTTGTGGCTTCCAGTATGCACTTCACCACAGATTACTATCCTCCCTTTTTCCTCCTCAGATATACGCTATTAACATCCACATAACATCTTTGGAGAATGCAGCTGTCAGCCATGACCCACCATCTCACACCTGGGTACACAAATGACTCAGCACATCCAAGATTGTATAGAAATATGATAGGGACAGGTGTATTTTGTTGTGGGGAGGTTTGACAAGACTCTTGGGAGTCTGGGATGGGGAGCCTCAAAATGGAGGTAAGAACAAAACAGAAGGTGCTGGAGACCAGCTCTCCCTACCTCATGGTTTGGCCACTGGCCAGCTCTGGTAGATGCCGTGTTCTCCATTCTGAGCCAACAGTGAACAGAGTAGCTTTGGCCAAGCATGGGCCCTGCAGGGCCATTTGTGGTCATTGACTTCTCAGCTGGGGCCTTTCCACTTTCATTCTCTGCCCTGCTGCTCTCCATTTCCCTCCCTGGGCCTCTGGCGCATTTTCAATTTCTCAGCCTACTGGTTGATCCATTTCCTATGGGTCTTTCCTCTTCCATTCACTGGGACTAAGGAGGCCTCAGAGTTTACTGCTGTCAAAAGGAAGGAGAGAATGATGGGGGGTGGTGGGAAAGGCAAGAAAAAAAGAGCATGGCCTGGCCAAATCTGTATTTTCCCTGGACTCTCAGAGCAGGAATGGGCCCTTCTACTCTCATCAGTAGCCCTTGAGGAAATACCATCGACACCTCCAGAGGTAGAGGAAACTCCCACCTTTTACCAAGAAACTCTAGAAGGGGTTGACAGAAAGACCAGTGGTGGTGGTTCCCAGAGGTCTTGAGGCTGATAGCTGTTGAAATTGGCTCAAGTTAGAGATGTGTGTAAGGATGTGTGTGTGTGTGTGTGTGTGTGTGTGTGTGTGTGTGTGTGTGTGTGTGAGAGAGAGAGAGAGAGAGAGAGAGAGAGAGAGAAGAAAAGTATACACAGGTCTCCGCACGTGCCTGTATGTGCAAAGGTAAATCTGCAAGCTTGTTGAAATTTTTTTCTGACCGAGAAGGCCTAGGGGATAGCTGGACCTTTTGCAAGGGTACATCAGAATCACAAGTGACTCGTCAGTAGGGAGAAGGAATACAATCTGTGTAGTGCAATAGCTTTCTTCATCAATGAAACTGATGAGCTGCATGAAGATGGAGCATGGTCATTTCCATTCACACACACACACAGACACACACACACTCACACAGCAACCTCTGAAAACTGGCCCCACTGCCTCTCCCACTGCACACAGCCAGGAAGAGCTTGCTGGTACTAATAACCCCTGTAGGATGTGATCGTGCCTAGTTTGAATGGCTCTAATCCCAGTGACTCAACGTCTTCGCTACGCAGTTTATTCTGTCACCTAACTGCATTAAGATTAGAAAATGGTTTTTTTCCCATCTCTCTAGATGCTATTTTTAGATGCAAAGAGCCCAGTCACTCATTTTCTCTCTCTCTCACCCTTTTACTCTCCCACACTGAGGCCTGTGATAGTAGACCATGTTCCTACTTGGAGACTCCTAGAGTTTGCTTTTCCACCTCAAAATATCCTAACCCCTTTGCAGTTTGAATAACAAATGCTCCCTCCTGCTCCAGGACCAAGATTTCTTTTTCTCTGATATATTTGGATGGGCTTTAGTTTGCCTGTCAGATTAGGCACTTGTATCTTTCCTTTGGCTCTCTTTGCCTTCTCTGCTGTAAATACTCCCCACTGCCCAGAGACTACAGAAAACCTGACAACACCCCCACCACCATTCACACTTGAGGTTCCCCTGATCACCCCTTGGAAAGTTCAAGACTAGAATTTTGTGAAGTAAAATCATCCATCCCTACTGTACTTCTTGCCATCCCAGGCAGCCTAGGAAAGCAGGCTAGTATAGTTAAATGGATGAAGATCCCGAGGAATGGCTAAGATGTCCCGATAATTTTACTGTCCAAGTATGGTCTCAGAATTTACTAGATGTCTTGAAAAACTGAAGACTATGACATGGGCCTTGCCCTTAATAAACTTGTTCTCTAGCTAGGGAAAAACATAACTGAACTTCCTGGTGAATTTTTTTTTTCATTCACTTCCTATGTGCCAGGCCCTGTGCTAGGTGCTGGGGATACAGTGATGAGCAGGAAGACAAAATGTTTGCACTGCTGGAGCAAAATTTCAGACGAGATTAGGCACATTCAGGGTGGTATGGCCATAGAGCAATACATTTTAATGGGAATTTGTGTTTTAAAAGTAAACAAATAAATAATCACTGCTGGTATTGATAGCTGCTAAGGAGGAAAAACCAGGTCTTTGTTAGAGAGTAACAAGGAGGTACTTCAGCTATTGGCAGCTACTGTGCTAAGAATTGAATGGCCTGAGAACAGTCCACATGGTGTGCCTCAAACTACAAGTGGCATCAGATTTCAGAGATGAGAAAGATCATGTGAGCAAAACTCAATGAGGATTTTGTAAAACATGTACTGTGCATCTACATGATAACAATGTTTTTAAATAAAAAATAAATGTAAGATGCTTAAAGAAGAAGGAAGATGAATATGTATTAAGAATAAAAGTCAATGAGGAAGACCTTCAGGAGACAATGGGGTTTGGCTGGGACAGAGCTTTGGCCTCTACCTTCTGCAGCATTGGCCTCGATTTTAGAAAACTGGGAGATACACCTCCACTTGGAAAAAGGTCTCATAGCCTTCTCCTTGGAACCTGAGATGACCACTGCAAGAGGAAGTGTCTTCAGGATCTCTTTAGATGATCTGACTATTAAAACCCTTTCATATGTCACACCTAGTAGTTTGCAAGAAACACTGAGGCTTTGAGGGTAACACAAAATCAGGAACATGGCTTATGGGTGAGGGAATCAGGATTATTATAGCTATAAGTAGAAATTACATGGTTGAGAACAGAGAAAAATATGTAGGGTTGGACCAGATTATGGTAAGGGTCATGGAGAGGACTTTGGACTTGATCTAGTAGGCATTGAGAAAATGCTGTACATTTTTGAACAAGGAAATGAAAAGAAGGAAAGAACCTGATACCTTCTGGCAACCAGAATTTCTACTTCTGCCCAAAACATGTTTGCTCCCCTAGAGTAGCATGTTCATGAGCATGAGCTCAAATCCCACTTCTGCCACTTACTCTCTGTGAACGTGAACAAGTAACTTAACTCCTCTATGCCTTAGTTTCCTCCTTTTTATAATGGGGTTATTTGTGAGAATTAAATAAGTGAAGAATTGTACTCAGGACAGTGCCTGATAAGTATTTAGTACTCAATAAACTTTAGCCATCATTATCCAAGGAGGAATCTAGTATGAGGAGAAATAGTTTGGATATTGCCATGAACTTGGATTATTTGGTCAGGGTTTAATGACTGAGCATCCTAAGAAGCTGTGAGTATTACCTTGCCTCAGGATCCAGTGGATACAAAGTAATGGGCCCTCTGCCCCAATAATATTTTCCACTAGCCTTTCATCAGCATCTAAAATCCTCACTACTTAGTGGCAATCTGGAGACTCAGACATTTTTAACTGAATTAAGGTATGTTGTTATCTGGCAGTAAAAAAATAAAGGACTGAACATTAAGTCATTAATTATTATCACTTGGGATAAAGCAGAGTTTTGAGGGAATGGAGACAAGATAGCGTATTAGTTATCTATTACTGTGTAACAAATTATTCCCAAATTTACCTCCTTTTATTTCTTACATTTATTATTTTAGAATTTCAGTGGGTCCGGAATCTAGGTGCAGCTTTGCTGAGTGATTCTGGTTCAGAGTCTGATGAGGTTGCGGTATCTGAAAACTAACTGGGTGGATGGATATGCCTCAAGACTCACTCATGTGGTTATTGGTAGGCTTCATCAGTTCCTTACAGGCTGTTAGACTGAGGGTTTCAGTGCCTTGCAGTGTTATGTGGGTCTGTCTATTTAAGTTGTGTACAACATGGCAGCTTGCTTCCTGCAGCATGATTGACGAAAGAGAAAAGAGAGAAAACAAGCAAGCCCAGGCCAGCCCAAGGCAGAAGCCAGTCTTTTTATTACCTTACTTCAGAAGTTACAGCTCATAACTTATGTCATATTCTGTTCATTAAAATCGAGTCACTAGGCCCAGCCCATGCTCAGGGGGGAGAAGGTACACAAAGGTGTGAATGTCAAAAAGTGAAGATATTTGGGTCCATTTTAGGAGCTGCCTACTACAGATGGGTAAGTAGTGATGGTAGTATTTTTAAGGCCCTAGCAAAGTGGAAATTGGAATCCCCTGTTTAATTGGGGTTCAGCATAAATAGCTCCTGGACTTAGTCATAGCCAAAGATGTTGGATACCAAAAAGGTGAAGAGTGGAACCAAAAGGTGGGGTGCATGGGCCCTGGAAAGTGTTTGACCCTTATCTGCAGTTGCTGAAGGTCCTGGGACCCTCCTTGGATCCAAGCCCAAATTCGTTGTGCAGAGATATCACCTAGAATTGCCCATAAGGCCCAGGCCTGTGGGAGTGGCCAAGGAAAGATGAGTGAGTTGGGACCAGGCCCAGGAAGCCCAATGGCAGCAGAAGCAGGAGAGGGGAATGCAGGTTCAGCAACTGCATTTGTTTGCAGTTGGGAAAGTTGTTAATTTTAGCTTCACACAAGGGGCTGAAGCAGGAGGGTTTGTCATTTCTGCTGAGCTAGCCCTTGGCTGCCTCCCATAGGCCACTGCTGCCTTGTCAGCTTCAAACCGCCTGTTCTGTTCTCTGGGAGGTAAGCTGCTCCATTGGACCTGATGGATCTGAGGTCTTGGGTAGAGGGGCCTACCCAGCCCTGGGTAAAACAGCACAGCAGGCCAGCAGCTGCCCACTGGCACCTACTCTTCCTTTTTTTATCACTCTTATGTTCCCATCCTGGCTCTACCACTTACTGATTTTGTGACTTAGGGCAAGTCATTTTATTTCTTAGTGCCTCCATTTCCTCCTCTGTAAAATGAAGATAGTCTCTAGCTTATAGGGTTTTGACAGAAATCAAGGAGCTCATATAAGTAAAGTGCCAATAAATGGTACCTGCTCTTACTCATTTACCCAGCTGTCACTCAAGGCACCTAAGTGCTAAAGAGGCAGGTCTCTCCTGGCACAAGATCCCCTTCCCAAACCAGATATCCTTCATTGGGTAAGTGTCTTCTTTTGCTAACCACTTTACATGGATTTATATGAGTTAGGCACTCTAATGATCTCCATTTTATCTAAGAAGAAACTGAGGCTCAGAGAGGTGAAATGACTTGCTCAGGGGCACACAGCTAATAAGTAGTAGAGTTGAGATTATAACTCATATCTGTCGTAGTCCTAAGTCTGGCCTTTTTCTATCATATCCCACAGTTGATTGTCCCTCAGGATGATTTCAGGATATGATATGGCAGTGCCAGAGGTTGTCTGTAAAGGTAGAAGGATGTGAGGCCAGATCTTTTAGAATACCATGAACCTGACTTTGCGGTGATGTTTCTATTCTTCCTCTACATGGCAGAGCCCGATAGAACTTCTAATTGTGTAATGGTCCATCCCCTCATCCCCAACATATGCACACACTTTTCAACCAAATTGCCAGTTTCCTTCTGGACCCATTTCTGAGTCCATGAAACAGTGGATCAGGTGCAGATATGAGTACTGAGGGCCAGTTCAAAATGCTAAGCTCCAAGAGCATGGTCTTCCTCCTGGAGGTGCAGGTACTATATTCTTTCCTGTTACCATGGGAACCTGAGTCACTGCATCAGGAGGTGGGAAACTGAACTGGCCACAACTTGCCTTGGCCTTGAAGCTTAGGGAAGCTCTGCCCTTATCAGCAAGAGCTGAAAGGAAGGAAGAACTTGAGGTAAAGAATTAGGGATAGAAAAGGTTATAGAACTGAGGGCTGGTCTGGAGAGGAGGCTAGGCGAGGAAGGTGCTAGTCTGAGGGGTAGGAAGAATAAGAAGAAAAGCCACAGGGTCAAGAGAAAGAATAAGGCCAAAGGAAGAGGAAATCAAAGAAAAGAGTAATTTGAGAGACATAAAGGAATGAAGGAAATATAAGTAGGGTGAACAAAGTGTAGAGAAATACTAAAACAGTGGTCACTAGAATTGCCAAATAGAATGAACTTGAGGTCAACAATCTCACTGGTAGAGGGGTTTAGGATACTTATCTGAAATCTCTCTTGGCACACAATTTTTGCTTGGGATTACACATTAATTGGGAGGGTTTCCAGGGAGCTAGGTGATGCTAGAGATTCACATGGGAAGGCTGATTCCTCCCCAAACCATCCCTTGGCACCACTGCCACTAAAAAACAGCATTCAAAAGTGCCTGCTCTGGCCTGGGGAAATAGCTCGTTGGTACAGTGCTTGCCTTGCATGCACTGGGTTCAATCCCCAGCAGCACAAAAAAAAAAAAAAAAAACAAAAAAAAAAAAAAACTGCCTGCTCTGTACCAGAGAAGATGAGATGGAAGAAAATCCAACACCCGAAAGTAAAGACAAAAAAGCAAATGGGTTGGAGGTTGCCACAGGTTACACCTCCCTGGCAAGGGTGGTGACAGGGACTTTGTGCTTTATGGCAAGGACAAATCAATAAGATGAAGGCCCGGTATGGGAGACTCTAAGAAAAGGATGGGTGAATATTCCAGAATCATTTTTAGAAAACTATCAGGTCCACATCCCCCAATAGCACGATAAGCTCTGAATTTAGTAGAGGACACCAAATGTGTCCGATGTGTGCATGCACTCATGTGTGAGCATGTATGCATGTGTGTGTGCCTGTATTCACAAAGAGGAACATTGTTCTCTTCTGGCACACAGGTGCATTACACATCCATGGATAACATATGGTGTCTAAGAGAGAGAAATTCTGCCTGGCTTCCTGGTGTCAGTGGGTCTTCGCTTGGTCTGAGAAGGCCACCTTCACCCCAGCTCTCTTCCCTTCCTGAATTCCTTTCAAGTGTCTGCTCTGCTGTGAGAAAGAGGGGCCCTGGCTGGGGACTGCTTTTGTTTCCTACGATTCATTTTTCCTCTGCCCCAACCTTAGCCTGAGCTGCTATTTCCTCAACAACATCCAAAGGGGGAAGCTATCATTGGTTTGAGAAGAATCTCTGAGCCAATGAAATGTCAGCTCGGCTATTGTTTCCAGTTGCCTAAAGGAGAGTTATCCAGAGATGGAGTAAAACCTCTGTTGACCAGAATACTTGAGAATGGACAGATAAAAACAGAGTTTTCTTGTGAATGAAGGGTTTTGATTTTGATTCATGGATGAAATTCTTTCTTAAAGTTTGAAACCTCTTTCTTGCCTTAAGAATATAAAGTCCAGGGAAAAGGATTCTGTGTTTGGTGACTAAGGACCCTGCTTTCTAAATATCAGTCCTAATGTTTAGCTTGCCAGAAAGGTGGTATGGTAGAGCAGGCAGAATATTGAATTCTAGGAGTCAAAGGATGTGGTCTCCACTTCCAGTGAAGCCACGTACTAACAGGTGACTTTGGGCAGCAGCTCATCCTTTCTAAGCCTTGATTTCCTCAATTATAAAATGAAGTGATCTTGTTTTTGTTAGATAAAGAAAGCATATGTATTGTACCTATACCACCCCTTGAAAATTATCTATCTGGATTATTCCCTTATGTGGGCTTATTTCATTATTCTTTGCCTCTTACTCCAAACAGTCGAGTCAAGAAGAAATATATATGCTTAATTGATTGATCAGATAGATTGAATTTTTGTTGGCTGAAATCTTACCATTTATCCAATTTCTTCACTAGAGTGTTAACCTCTGAGGACATACTGTGTCCCCACAAACCATTTGAATCCCTCAGCTCCCAGTTCATTTGCAAACACCTCACTGATGCTTAGTCATGTTCAACAATGGTGTTAGCACTGATGCCTTTGTGACTTCACCACTGTTCCAGGCTGCAGGTTCAGACAGGGTCCTTGCTTTGACATACCTAGACTAGCACAGTGCCTGGCTTTCAGTGAGTGCAAAATAAATGGTCACTGCTGCACCTGGTATCACTATTCTTTTGAGGCTACTGAGAACCTGAGAAAGACAGTCAAAACGAACACTAGCTTTCCACTTTCCTTGTGATTTTGGAGTTGTAAGAAGAATCCTGATTAGGGGAATGTTAGATCTGGAAGATGCCCTCCATATTAGGAAATAAGGGCTGGATAGTTCTAAACCAGGCCATATGCAAGAGGGAAGTCTAACTACTCTCTTGTCAGCAAATAGAGGAAAATGAGGCAGAGAGGAAAGAGCTGAAGAAATTCAGAGTCTAGACTCAATCCCCTTCTCTGGCTCTTTCCCATCTGCCCATTGGCTGCAATTACTTCACCTGGTTAGGCTGAGGGTTTGGAATAAAGAACTGAATGTCCTCTGAGGTAGGATCCTAGATGAGGCGACTCGAGGGAACTTGGGGCCTTGATAGAGCAGTGTAAGAATGAATGGAGTACCACAGCTAGAAGGACAGGCAGAGGGAATCTAGCCAGGGACTGAGGTGGGGGTTGGTAATGGTGGCATATGTATCTCTCCTTAAAGACATCCAATTCATCCTCCCAGTTTTGCCCACGGATGCTGAAGATGCAGGGTGATGACCTTACCCCCAGGGAATACCTTTGGAGACCCAGGAAACAGAAAAACCAGCTGGGCACATCAGGGTTATTGGTATCCTGGCTTGTGGTTCTGCAAGCAGAGCTGAGCTGGTAGAGGCGGGGGAGCACCTACTGCAGAGAGAACTGTTGGGGGAGAGGCCAGGCAACCAGCTCACCCAGGATAGGACTGTCATATAGAAATATTCCCATCTGGATAGTTCTAGAGAAGCAAGTCTGGGTAATGATAAACTATGAATTTTATGCATGAGCTGAACATTGAAAAACTTCAGCCCCAAGCTCCCGGCTAGCATCTGAGCCAAATCCCACTCGCACAGCATTTAATCAGCTTCCTGACAGATCCCAGTAAAAGGGAGATGAATTTACGAGATTGATTAGCTAATACCCAAGTGCTATGCTTACTCCGTGATCCAAGAGCACCAGGCTGAGGCCTCTAGACTTTCTGCTGCTCAGATTCTGCAGCTGCTCCAATGCCAGGTGGGCCTGGGGTCACCCCCTGTACAGAGAGACTGAGCTAAATTGTCCCTGTTCCCAGACTCATTCCCCAGACCAAGATGCCTCGCAACCTCCAATACATCTGGGCCTCCAATACATCTTTGCCCTCCAACTCCTATTATGGCTTTTGCCAATTTATTACTCATCTCCACCTTATGCCAAGGATGCCTTCTCCTTGTCTTTCAATGGAAAGCATGCCAGCCCTTCAAGACCTGCCTGGAGCCTCACCTCCTCAAGGGAGCCTTCCTCAGCGAGCTTTCCCGCTTCGCACTCCAATGGCTCAGTATTATTCGAACCACAGATAATCACAGACCATGGTTAGAGCTAAACCAGAATTTAGCTAGTTCCATCCAACCATATTTGTAATTGCTAGATTTATTTAACCACAGAAGTAATACATGCTCATTATAACAAGTCAAAAATACTGAGAGACTTAAAGAAGCAATTAATCTGCCTCTTGAACCCTTCACATTCCATTCCTTCAGAAAACCAATGGTACCAGTTTTTATGTTCAGTCTCTATGCTCATACAGACATGTATACATACACAGCTCTTTCATTTTACTGATAAGGAAATTGACACCCAGAGAGGAATGTGACTTTTCTAAGATCACACAGTGGGCTAGTGGCTGAGCTGGGAATAGGACCCAGCTGCCCTGGCTCCCAATACATTTGTGGGTCGAGAGCCTTCCGAGAGAGTCTTTTCTCCCCAGGTGAATTGTAAACTCAACCAAGGGTTAAAAAACAAACAAACAACAACAAACGTGTTCTGTCTTGCATTTGCCACAACACCTAGCACAGCTTTGAGCATCTGGTCCAGGGTGTTTACTAAATGTTTGTCTCCTCATTTTAAATCTTTTCTGAAACAAGACACAGTATAAATAAAGAAAAAGAAATGTTTGACTCAGTGCCTGGTTTTGCTCGACTGTAAAACTGAGCCACGCAATCATACAGAAATTGATTGTTAAGATGGCTAGGGAAAAACAGCTGAAAACTCAAGTGATTGGTGACTGTGAGCAGATATCTGGAGGCAGAGACAAATACAGGAGCTCCAATATGTGGGACTTGTGCTAGGTGCTAAGCTAACAGAGCTGAGAACCTGGTTTGGGGATGGGGTGGGGATGGTGTTGGTAGTGGGAGTGAGGTCCCTTGGTACCCCACCAAGTTCTTTGACATCAGTCACTCCCCCCACTACTGAACTAATGGCCTTTTTACTTATTTGTGGACTCACAGTGCTAGGATTTTCACAGATTTACTTGATGTATTTGTTTGTTGCTAATCAGTTATGAGGATAGAGAGGAGGCTGGACTGGAATTAAGGCCATTGCTTCTACCCACAGGGATTGTCCCTCTGCCTTAGGGAGATGGGGAGGAGTTGTGAGTGGCCTCTGGCCACATCACCTGCTCTGGAGGCAAAACCCTTGGGAAAAATCATAAACACTAATTGAATTTTGGAGATGAAACAAACTTTCAAGATCATTGAATGTGATTATTAATGCCTCATATTTATATAGCACTTAATAGTTTATGAAACAACTTGATATGACTCATTCTTCTCATTTTAGGTGTAGAACCCTTTGTTTATTTAAGAAGATCCTGCCAACCAGAGAGGAGATTTTTGATAACTTCTTAGATGTGAGAATGGTACTGTGGTAATATAGGCATGTTCTCCTTTTTAGGAAATAAATGTTGAAATGTTTAGGGGGTAAAGTGTCATGATGGTTGATACTTTAAAATGGTATAAAGCACTTAAAAAGATATGAATGGAGGTTGGAGTGGGGATTTATTGCTTAACGAACTTCTCTTTGGAATTATGAAAATATTCTAGAGATGGACAGTTTTCATGGTCACACCACATTGTGAAGGGACTGAATGCCACTAAACTGTACACTGAAAGTGGTTAGAATGGTAAATTTTGTGTTATGTATATTTTACCACAATTATATGAGAGAAAGAGATTGTAAAACTATCAAAAATATTAATAAATATTGAGTCTGGGTGATAAATTTAAAGGAATTACTGTATTAGTTCCTTTAAGACTGCTTTAATTGCTCTGTATATTTGAAAATGTTTATAATGAAATATAGGGAATAAAAGAAAATCTTTGTGAAAGCAGGCTTATGGAGAAAGGGACATGTAGCTATCTGTAGCAGCCAAAGATTGTATCAAAGATGAGTCACAGGTCCCAAAAGTACATGAAGATGGAAGTGCAGTGATGGATAAGAGACACATAAGATTTCCAAGCCAAACCAGATGTCTATTGTGGCTGATTAAACAAGGAAGGTTGTTTCCTGGGGGTACTTAGGTCACGACATAACATGGGGCTCAGAGTTAGAGGTACCTCAAGGACTTTGAGTTACTCAGACTGTCCACTTTCTGCCTCACATCTCCTATGGGCCATGATGGTGCTTGGGAACCCTCCGTGAATGAACAAAGCAGAGAAACAGAAGTCACTGAAACTCTCAGTTCATTTAGGTTGGCTTTGTTTTACCCAGCTCCACACTTGAAATCTGGTCACACCACATATCCTTTAGCTGGGAGTCAGTAGGGCTCTCAGAAAGGGGACCCATGATGGCTCAATAGGCCAAGGTTTGGTAAGAGGATCAATAGGAAGGACCTGTGACTTAGTCACCCTGCTCTACCTACCTCTGTGTGATCTGTTGATTATTTGAAACTTTTCTGATAAGGGATAGGGGGGAATCTGGCCCAGCACAAGGGCCCTCCAGATGTTCTTGTCTGTAGTATGAAGGTGCCATCCACCTCACTGCTGACAGAGTTGAAGATTAGTTTAGAATGTAACAAACGGAGCTATTAGATTGGGCGTCCAGCCCCCAATCCCCATGATGAATTGTAACTTGTGGGGATCATTTTGTCCCCAGTGCTACTTTGCTAGGCTTGCTCAGCTCCCACCCCATCAGACAGAAAGGCTTTTGACCCTCCAGTGCACAAAGGAAAGGGACAGGACCTAATTTGCATTTTCCTTTGGCCAGCATTTGCCTTGTGTCTACATTAATCACCATAAAGGATAAATGCCACCAAGAGAATGAAGCAAACCACAGAGAGAGAGAGAGAGAGAGAGAGAGAGAGAAGTTTAGAGAGGGGAAAGGAGAGAGAGAGAGAGAGAGAGAGAGAGAGAGAGAGAGAGAGAGAGAGAGAGAGAGAGAGAGAGAAAGAGAGCTGTTGAGCAAGCAATGGGACATAACGGGAGGGGGGCGAACTGGACTGGAGAAGAGCTGGCCAGAATGAATCCTTGGGGATTCTCCTGAATCTTTGGGACTTCAGCCTCTTAAAAATTAAATCTCTTTCCAAGTCACATTTGATCACCATGTTCCAAAGTAATTGAGCCTGGGTCTAAAAGAAATCAGGCTGTGAGCAAGAGCTGATGCAGTGTAGTCATAACAAATGAATGCAGGTGGGAAATGCAGGACCACAACCAGATTGTCAGAGATCTATCACTAGTTACCTTTCCTTCCTAATTTTGCACATAAGTGAACTGAGAGCAAGTGAGAGTAAGAGACTTACCCAAGGCCACTAGCTAATTAGTCAAGGTAGAACCCATGAATCCTAATACAGTCCTTTTAAAATAAATCATAACACACATCCTACTGGCAAGCAAAAACCCCTCCAGCCAAGAGTTCTTTTTCCCTCACACACCTTTGCAAGGCAGCACTGATTGAAACCCAGGTTTGGAAAGGGCTTCCCCCTCCTCTTCCATGTCTTACCACAGCAAGGTGGCCATGCTTTGGAGTCAGGCCAAGCTTCAGTAGGTCCTTGCTCTCTCTCCAGCCTGCTCCCCGCTCCTTTGTCAGCAGAGGCTTACTGGAAAGGCCATTCTGAAATGAAGATAATGGCAGTGAAGTGCTTGTTAGTAGGTAACCGCTGGCTGCCTACAGACTCGGCCATCTCCCTTGGTTTCCATCTGTGTCTTTTGATCTGTGTTGGACCTGGCCCAACTCCTCTAGCCTGTGACTCTGAGTACAAGGGTCACCCTATTCTACCCCGGAATCCATATTTTTTCCTCAGTTCAGTTTCCAGAGCCACATGCCTTCTGTCAGTTTGCCAGAGAGGAGGAGCCAGAAAGTACACCTAGGGCAGGAGTAATGTAGTCATTTTAGAGTCATAGAATCCCAGAACAGGAAAGGGACTTAATCTGTCTCTGATATCTAGATAGGGAAACTGAGGATCACCATCACAGTAACAGAGCTTAATTTCCACTGTACAGCACAGCATGAAGGAACAGGGTCCTCAAAGAACTTATGTGAATACCAACACTGTTGGGCAAGGCATTTAGGTGACAGCTTGTGGGGAGAGAGTCTAAGAGAGAGGTTGGAGGATGCAAAAGACATGCATTATCTTCATCATAGAATAAAGTGCAGTAAAAATTAAAAATTGCTAAGTTGTTGATGGGCAGAAGGCCCTTGGAAAAAACTTCCTCCTCAAAAAGAAAATGGCATCTTTATCTCAGCCTTAGAGTGTAGCTTCCCACCAGTCTGGTACCCCAGCCAGATTCTCCATTGTCCTTGTTCAGAGACCCATCCCTTTTTATGCCTTGAAACCAATGAGGATTGGATGGGGTCAAGGCCTCAGCACTTCAGTCTCCCTGAGTCCCAGTATAGAGGAGGAAGGAAGTTATTTGCTGTAGTCAAGGCTACCACATACAGTAGGGCAGACTGAACTCAGCTGCCTTCTGAGTACAAGGACAGGGGATCCAGTGAGGCAGATCTCTTAGGGTCTGGGGCTCACTGACATGATGACTCCCAGACTTCTGCTATCTGTCGGCCCTAGATTTTCTGTCCTTGTGCTCTGCCCACCTGTTTGGCTTAGCCACCACATCTTGGATGCCCGTCTTCCTTCCCTGGTAGAATGGTGCCAACCTCGTGTCTGAATCGTGACTCTGACTGCTGTGTCCCCTGTTTTCTGTGCCTTGCCCTTCCAGCTGCCCCTCTGGAACCAACTGTCACAGCCAGAACACATCCTCAGCCTCAGCCTGTAGGGCCCTAATGCGGGGGCGGATGGGGGTGGGGCTTGCCATCCAGCTCCCTGCTGTTGCTCCCTGCCTGCCTGTCTGGATGGAGGTCAGTGCATTTCACTGCAAAAATATGCATCCACTGGGTATGCAGAGAGGATGACAGTGACCAGGGACTCTCGGCTGGAGGACTTTGTCATATTCATATAGTGCTGTGTTAAGACCCCCACCAACACCCACCTGTTTCCTGGGCTGCAGGGTCAGGGCTGTGGCAGGGCCTGGAACAGGATGAAGAAATGTACATGTTCTGAGGGGAGTGAAAGGACATTTCAGTCCTTGGGATCAAAGTAGCTCCTTCTGGCTATGTTCAAGCCCCGCCCCCCCCCCTTCCTGACAACATAGGCCCAGGCCTTCCAGTGAGCTCACTGGGCTCTCCCCATAGGTAGTGGATTATGTTGCCAGATGGGCCCGAAGTAAACTGCCTGACAAGGTACAGCTGGGGAAGAACAGAGCCTGTGGTCTGAACTAGCACTGGGCCAGCCAAGGGGAAGGTGACAAGGAAGGTTCCCTAAACCTCTCCACTCTGAAAGGGAGGCCGGCTCTTCTCATCCCTGCCCCTTAAAGAGAGGACTACCAAAGCCCTGAATAAAGAAGAATGTGAATGGAACAGTGAAGCTTTCTCCCTTTCTGCCTCCTCCTTCCTCCCTAACCCCAGAGCTGGAAGGAGCTAGACAGTGGAAGAAGGAGCGGGGAAAGCTAGCAGAGGGCCTGCCATCAATCTCTTGTCCTGACAAGCTGCGTCATCACCGGCTCCAGCTGGCTCCCCTGGGGCAAGGAGGCGGGAGCTCTGGAGTGGGTCTTGGCCAGGAGGAACCAGGGGAAAAGAGAGACAGGAGGCAGTCCAGGTACTGAGTCTTACATCCCAGGCCCCGGCCAGTGCTGAAGGCCAGGGTGTCCATCCTAGAGTGGCCAGAATCATACAGATCTTCTGTCCAGTAACCTAGAGTTCTTTAGAGGGTATATAGACCAGGGACAAGTTCAACTCTGAATGGATCCTGATCAGGCAGCCAAGTTTTTTAGAGTCCAGTAACAGTATCTCTGCTGCCTCTCATGACTAGAAGCTGTTGGATTCCCAGTGCTGCTTCACCACCACATTCATCTCCAGGACCTCTAACAACTCAGTCCATCTCCCCGAGGTGGGTGCAAATCCCAAAGGATACAGTTAGATAATTAGGAAGACCAAACATCTGGTCATTCCAAATTCTGAAGTTTATAAAGAAGAGAGAACCCCAGATTCTATTCTTTGTCAGAACTGTCTGCTTCCTGGTTCTTCTGAACTGTCTTGGAAAGAATCTCACATAGTAGAAGTATATTCCAATTTAGTCACACCAGTGGGCTAAGCCAACCAAGTAATTTGGTAAGGGGGAGAGAACAGGAAAGGTGCTCTGGATTGGAAGTAAGCTTCTTGTGCATGGAGGTTGGGTTGCTATGCTGCGAGGGGGCATTTTTTTCAGGAAACTTGTTTAGGTAGGACCGGGTGGGATTTTGCAGGGTCCCTACTGCAGAAACTGCTTAGCCAGGATTTTCTTTATGGGAGTGGAGGTGAGGTGAGTGTAGGCAGGGCTTGAAGCAGAGGAGAGAATTCCCAAACAAGCATCTCCCAGCTACTGCAAAGGACCCTGGACCAAATTAATGTTATAGTCCAATTCCAAGGGAACAGCTATTTAAATTTTGTTCAATCATATAAGAAAATATACAGGTTTCTTCCTAGGTTTAATTGGCTTACTAGGTTTTAAAACACACCTTTCAGCAAGAAAGGTATCTGTGAAGTTCTGGAAGAGTTCAACAAATTAACAGGTTTCATTTTGATGTAGTTTCCAGTCAGAAATATTCAAGCATCTGCCCCTCAGCAAATTATTCTGAAAAATGAAAGCTGTGGCCACTCTGTCCCTGCTGGTAGCCACTGAAGCCTGACCTTCTCTTATCCCCCTTAAGTCAGGCCATTGCCCCAGTACCAGGGGCAGGAGTGTAGGGGAAAAGGGGTGTAGGGAAGAGAACTATTCCTTCTTGCTTGGTTCTAACTTGCTTAATAGTTTTCCCATGGAAGAGCCCTCATTTGTCACATTTAGCTTCAGGAGGTGAGACAGGATGATCCATCCCTCAGGCCTGGGCCTATAAAAACCAGGGAATTGGCACCTGCAATCTGCCATTCTCTGCCTTTGCCTTCCCTGGCTGCAGCTAAACTGCTGCTAAAATGCTGACTCCTGCCTTGTCCGTGATGGAGTGAGCTTTTAACTGGTAGCTTGGCCTGTGAAGCTTACTTTACTCAGAGCTGCATAAAAGCATGAAGGGAACAAAGGAGTAGAGAGGCAGGCACTACAATTGAATGTGAGAAGAGCCCCGGGAAACTGGATCTTTCTGGATGCCATCCCCAAGGACCTAATAAGAATCTTCCAGATATTTCTCAGATGTGAATCTCCAGTAATAATGCTTCATGGGTATCTACCCACATGGTTAACTATCCACCTAGCGTGCTTTGAGAGCCTTCCCAAGTTTCTGTTGACCACAAAGCATTTTTTCCATGCCTTGAGTCAAGGCATTTTCCTCCAAAGATTCTAGTTAAAAAGAACATTTTTTGTTCTGAGAGAAGTTCATATGTCATATTCACTGGCTTTTACCTGTCCAAAAGTAGATTCACAGAGAAATGGAATCCAGGACAAATAATACTTGATGGGAAGGAAAGAAAGGAGATGTTTGCAACAAGGTGAAGCACTGGGGGATGACTGATTAGGGAGTCATCATTGCTCAGGCTGGGAGGAAGAAATGAACGACCAAGAGAAAGAAAGAGACAAATGGCATCATTTTATCCTTGTAATCTGGACATCCATTGGATGTCCTCAGTGCTTCAGATAGAAGTAAAATTCCTTCAAAACCCATGCACATCTAGGTCTCTACATTCCCAGGAGGACTTCCATTCTCCTTGTGCCTCTCACCAACCCCTAGCTACAAGTGCCTGATTTCCCTGAAAGAGCTCCATCATGGTTCTGAACCTTGGCTGCCTGTCAAAATCACTTGGGGAGCTTTTAGAGCATATTGCTGTTGGGCACCACCCCAGATCAATTACATCAGTGTCTCTGAGGGGAGGCCGTGGGGACCTCTCTAGGTTTTATTCTAATTTAATCTAATTTAAATTTTTTTCTCACTGTGCCTGGGGATGGAAACCAGGGCCTCATGTACACTATGCAAGCACTCTGCCACTGAGCTCCATCCCCAGTCCCATCTTAGGTTTTAAAATCTTCCCCAGTTGATTCTAATGTAAAGCCAGAGTTTAAAAGTGAGAGGCGGGGGTTAAGTTGACATGACATCTTTTCATGTCAACCAAAATGTGGAGCTTCACCTTTTTCTTTAATCCTACCCAAATTACTATTCACCCAAGAAAATCGGCATAGAAGGCTTTGTGAGAGACAGACAGATTTACCTCATGGTAGCACAAACAACAGAATTAAAGTTAGGAATCCTGGGCCTAAGAAGTCCCTTAGTCATTTTCTTAGGCTCCAGGTACCCATTCTGTTCCATTCCTCTCTGCTCCCCCTGCAACCCTGAAGTCCTGTACAGTGTTACCACAGAGCCTTAAGCTCTCTCTTCCCTTGCTTTGTCTCCTGCCTACCCATGCAGTCAAGGAAAGCAGCTTATGAAAATCTTTTCCTAAACACAGTCCCAGTTTCCTCCCTAAGAAGGATTCTGGTACCAGCTGGTGAGATGATTGAAATTTCACCCCAGATCCACATATCTTTGACAAGGACCCTGAATGGCCACATCATTACATCTTCATTGGCACTGAGAATCATCACAGACTCATGCTCTGCTATTTCCATCCAAAGAAGCAGGGCCCAGATCCTGCAGGGGAGGCCCAAAGTTGGCAAAGCATTTGGAGAGTGACTGTCTGTGTATCCACTTGAGGGAGTCTTTGTGTACTTGTGGGTGTCTAGCCCTTATGGCTAATATTCAAATCTGGCCCATTCACAGACTGACAGGACTTTCCCAAATGCAAAGAAACATCCTCAATTCATGACCTAAAAAACAAACAAAAACAAAAAACAAAACAGAACCAAAGAACAGAGATATCATTACCATCATTACCACAAAAATACTTTGTGATGAAAATGTGACATTTTATTCAGTGGATATTTACTATTCCCTGTCATGTTCCAGGTATTGGGCTAGGTGCTTTGGATTTGATGGTGACCTCATACTGCATGCCTGGCACTGACAGCCTGGTGGGTTTTATTAATTTCTTTTTTGAACACCTCTTCTTGAACTCAAAGGCACTATCTAATAAAAACCAAAACACTTAACCCCTAAATCCAGAATTTCTATGCACTGGAAATTCTCCTCAACAAACAGGCCAATTCTGTATATAGGCCTGAACAGTTTATTTCCTTGTGTGTGTGAAATGGTCCCATGTGGAAAGACATGTTGTATGTATATAAGCCTTTTGAAGACCTGTACATGACTGTCAGAGTACCTTTAGTCCCCAAATTTTCCTTCCCAGATGTTTCTCATATCCTAGAACACTGGATCACTAACTAGCTAGTTGATTGCTGTCAGTGCTTACAAGGAACTAGGCACTGGGCTTGCTACTTCACATGCATGGTTTCATTTCATCCTCATAATGGTGTGATAAAGAGTATGATCATGTGTGTTTTGCAACTGGGAAAACTGACCACCTGCTATTAGATATTGGGGTCCGGATTCAAACCCAGGACTAACTGACTCTAGTGCCTTTCAAAGCACACACTTCTATACCAACCTCAAAAGCAGAACTGAGGGAAAACATACTCCCTCTTTGTCAGTCATAACATCATTGCTGTCATCATGGTCTTTGTCATCGTGTCATCTGTCAAACTATTTCTTTGTGCCAAGTACCACACTAAAATACCTTCATTAATAATTAAAACAATATTAATAGCAGTTAGTAGTTATTGATTTTTTTAAAAAAATTATTATTCTTCTTTTCTGCACTGGGGATTGATCCGTGGGTGCTGTACCACTGAGCTACATCCCCAGTTCTTTTTATTTTAAAACAGAGTCTTGCTAAGTTGCTGATGCTGACCTCAAACTTGAGATTCTCCTGCTTCTGCCTTCAAAGCTGCTGAGGTTACAGACATGCACCTCCAAGCCCAACTTGAATTCTTATTGTGTCAGGCACTATCCTAAACCTCTTACAATGATTACACAGATCATTTCTCACCATACTGCTGGGAGACAGATACTAGTCATAGCCCCATTTTAGAGAAGAGGAAACTAAGGTTTACGTAGGATAATTTATCCTATGACTGCACAGCCAGCAGAGCTAAGATGTGACCTCTGTCTGACTCCAAAACTTTACCTCCTACGCCATGCTACCTCTTATATTTATTCTGCCTGCAGAGAGATTTCCATTTCCCCTTTTTACCCTTTTGGGAGCAGTGTCTACCGCTGGCTTCTGATCACTGGAGAATTCTCAGCCCCATCTGCTAACTGGGATGGGGCTGGAGTGGCGGGCCACCATGGGCATGAACAGATGCTCTCCTGATGAAGTGACAACCCAGACCCTTTCCATCTGGCAGCCAATGTCATAAGAATAAGGAATCTCCCCAGAGGTCTCCTGGTCAAACAATTTGCAGAGCAGAACTTGGAGAAAATACAGTAGCTGAGACCTCTATATGCCGAGGCCAGGTAAACAAGATGACTCTTCTCTTTTTGTTTTCTTCCTCCACATTTGATAGAGCTTTATCAACTAAATATCCTCTCTTCATTACACTCCCCAGTACACCCCGCCCACTAGCATCTCTTATTGATGCCTCCTTCTTTCTCCTTGCCCCAGCTAAACTGGGTCCTGTACTGCCTGTATAGTTTCAGTGTTATTTACCCATCATCTCTTTTCATCCCTCTTTTGAAAATGCCAGCTCCTCTCTGCTCTGAATCTCTTCACTTTCCTCTGCTTTCATTTCAGCTTAAGCCACATTAAGGCTGTAAAGCACTTTGGAAAGTACTGAGTATGGCAGGATGGTAAATAGAGTTTTATGGTATTTTGCTGTCCATGAGCTTTGAAAACCAGTTTGTCTCTGAAGAACTATTAACTAGCTATAGATGCAGTCTATGGCCATGACCCAAACTGTACATTTCAGATGATGTGAAGTCACACCAGGTGTAGTGTTAGCTTGAATAGCATTTCCCAAATTGGTTTCTATGGTACCCCAAGTGTGAAGGATTAATAGGTGCCAGGGGGAGAAAAAGTTTTTGGGGTACAAATGACTTTGACAAATACTGGGTTAGAGAAGCAATATTTGACTACAGGATTTTGCAGAGCCCTTAATATACTAATGAGAATAATGCGTCTCCAAGAGGACACTTTGAGCCTTGCCATCCCAAGTGTGGTCCAGTATTGCCAGCATAGGCATCACCTGGGAGCTCGTTAGACATGCAGAATTTCAAGCCTCCACCCTGGACTTTCTGATTTACAATGGCATTATGACAAGATCCTCAAGTGATTTGTATGCACATTAAATGTTGAGAAGTACCAATTTAGAGTGCACAGCACTTTTCAAAATTTTTTGTCCATGGCATCCCTTTATCTGGCCTCTATGGGACCAGTGTTCCCTGGAACATACTTTGGGGAAATGCCAAGGCTACAAAGCCCTTCACAGAAGTGTTTATTTAAAGCCAAACTCAGAAAGTCAGAGACATATGTTTTTTCTCATATGTGGAAGCTAGAGAGGAAAAAGGAAAAGAAAGGTGGGAGAATCTCATGAAAATCAAAGAGATCAATAGAATAGGGGAAGGGAAGAGGGAAGGAAAAGGGGAATACTACGGACTGATATTGGCCAGATTATATTGTTATATGGTGTGCATATATGAATGTGTAACAAGAAATCCCACCATTATGTACAACTATAGTGCACCAATAAAATTGTGGATAAAATAAATTTTTATTTAATTAATTATTTGTTTCAGTACTGGGAATTGATCCCAGGAGCACTTTACCACTGAGCTACCTCCCCAGCACTTTTTAATTTTTATTTTGAGACAGGGTCTCACAAAGTTGCCCAGGCTGGGCTTGAACTGGGGATCCTCCTGCCTCAGCCTCCAGAGTTACTGAGATTATAGGCACGTGCCACTGCCCCCAGCAGAAATTTTTATTGTTTGGAGATACCATAGAAAAACTTTAGGCAAAGCAACATTTAGAAATTGGGGGAGTGGTTCATTATATATTACCTAAAGGCTCATTTTACAGAAGTTTCAAGTCTTCTGTATCTTGTGTTACTGGAAAATCTTCCCATACCCCCTTGCTCCCAATTAACTCATTTCCTGGGGCCTTTTTAAGCAGTGCCACGGCTGTGCTTCTTGGTCTGTTCTCTGGCCCAAATCAACCTGTACATTCCTTAAACCCAGAAGCTTCTCCAGAGTACTAGATCTCAAGATCTGAGCATCGGAGGAATGTTCTGTGGTCCCCTGCTGTAGAACATTATAAATGCAATTTCATAGAAGCCAGCAACTTTTCAGTCCGGTGTGTTCTGTTCAGTTAAGCTGTCGTTGTTTTTCTTTTAGGCCTTTAAGCTATTGTGCCAAACATCAAAATAACACTTGCATTTTGTATTCAGATCTTGCAACTCATTTGGGGGCATTGTTAATATTTTATAAGAAAATTCGCATTTTTTCCATTCATATTTGTGATTTTCAAGTGTGTTGCTGTGTTGCATTCATAAACATGAGTTTTATTAAGTCTCGGGGCCCTATTTTTTTTTACCCCCGTGGAGGAACACATCTCAAAATGCTAAAAGTTAAAGGGAAAATAGGCTTTGTTATGTGAAATTTCGATTTGCAAGAAACTTGTCCAGGATGCAACTTTTCTGGACTGTAAGGTGTTGCCATACCCAAACTCTGACTAGGATACAGGCAAAGCTCTCAGTAAGGTTTCATGGAGTTTATCACCAGGTACCATCTCAATGGTCACTTTTTGTGGCTGACCAGGATTGTCTGTTCAGAGTGCAAGTAGAGGAGGTGAGATGAGCCAGCAGGATGTTACCTAGAAATGTCTGAAAGTAAGGAAGCCTATCCCATTGGGCCTCTAGGGCCAGCCCCAGAGGCTACCTGGTGTGGTTTAGAATGGCGCTTCTAGCCTCTCTCTCTCACTCCCATTGAAACAGAAGCAACAGAGTGAAAAGGGAAGAGACTGGCAAAACCTCCTCACAGTGGATCAGGGGATTCAAAGCTTCCTTTGAATTTCTCATCAGCTCAATGATGCTGGAAATGCCACAGTTCAGAGGCCCATCAGTAAAACCAAATACAAACCCACCTGGAAATGGTAACTTGATGGCAGTGGTTCCTAAAGTTTCTCGGTATCAATATCCATTCACAGTGTTAAATGTTCAGGAAACTTCCCGCAATAGTAATTCTACTTGAATTTTTTTTCTCTCTACTGACAATCCACAGTTAGGATATTCAAGACTTTTCCTCACAAGAGATACATAGGCCTTTCAGCATACCAGATGCACTGGAATTTATACCTGGGTATAAATGAATAATAGCAATTACCATTTCTTGGGCATTTACTGTGTGCCAGGCATTGTGCTTGGCAGTGGGTTGTATTATCTCATTTAATCCTCAAAATACCTTACTATCTTCATTTACAGATAAGAAATTTGAGGCTCAGCAAAGTAAGTAACTTATCCAAAGAGGGTCACACTGCCAGTAAGAGGCAGAACCTGGAGGCAAGCACCAGTCTGTGGAACTCCCAGGTTGTACTCTTTATTCCTCTGATTGGGGGACTGGCTTTGATGGCAGAGATCATCCTTAGGAGACAGAAGGAATGACTACAGACTTGAAGATTAGAAGACACCTGCATTTGCCTCCTAATTTTACCTAGGGCTAGCCCTGTGAGCAGTAAGATTGAGGTGGCCCACAGATCCCACTCCTGAATCTGCCTCTATGTAAAAATGTTCACGTACTTTGCTACAAACCCTTCCAACAATGCTGACCTTCTTCATAGTCCTTGGTTAACCCAGGCACACTCCATCCCTGGGTCTCTGTGAATGCTGTTCCTTGTGCCTGGCACACTCTTCCCCCTACAGCAATGTGGCTCACTTCCTCTCTTCCTTCAATGCTTTGCTCAGTTGTCACTAAGTGGCACCTTCCCTAACCACCCTATTTAAAATTGCGGCCACTCATCTCCAAACCTGTATTCCTTTTCCTTGCTTTATTTTTATTCAAAGCATTTATTTTCTAAACTATCATATAATTTTACCTGTTAATTTTTTTATTGGCTGTGTTTTCTCACTAAAATGCAAGCTCCTCAAGGAAAGGCATTTTTATCTGCAGTATTCCTGGTATCTAGAACATTCTGGGGGTTGGGGAGATAGCTCAGTCGGTAGAGTGCTTGCCTTGCAAGCACAAGGCCCTGGGTTCGATCCCCAGCACCGCAAAAAAAAAAAAAGGAAAGAAATCTCTAGAAGATTCTGGCATGTTGTAGGATCTCAGTAAATACTTGAATGATTGAATATGAAGGTAGCATTTGACACAGCTCCCCATCCCTGTCATTTATACTGAGATACACAGGACTTAGAGATGAAATAGAAGTTGAGTACATGAGAGAATTTTTGACTTCATGGGTCCTGGAAGACATGAAATGGTAGCACTCTGTGCATAAAATGCCTATGGTTCCCAATCTGGCAAAAACCAAGAACCCATATTCCAGATGGTTCTCGACAGCAATTTTACTCTTTGTGTCCATTGATTGCAAAACACATGACCACAAATCAATCTCAATGTAATCATGTTTAAAATGAATATGGATTTTGTTAATCATTATGACATCTGCCTAACATTTGGAAAACAGTGATACATGTATTCATGAGATGTTTCAGGACAAATGCTTAAATGCATAGTCTCTGATGTCTGTCAGCTAGGGTTTCTTTCCCACTGCTGCAAATAATTACGTGTGCCATCTTGAGCAAGTTGCTTAAACCGTTGCTTCAGAGTCCTTGTCTGCAAAGGGGGGGGGTCTAACAAAAGTGTCGAATATGGCTCAGTGCAAATGAAGATTCAGTGAGATACTACATGTAGAACTCATGTAAAGTGACTGGCATGTAGTAAATGCTTCTCACATTGGGAACTGTTTTCATCATCATCATCATCATCATCATCATCATCATCATCATGGGTTATTGTGTCCTCAGGCAATGCTTACAGGTATATGGATTTGCATTCCTCTTTTGGTACTCAAGGAGGCCTGGATCTGCTGTACTGTGAGCCAGTGCAGCAGACACTAAGTGTTGTTGGCATTCAAAGAAGATGGATTGGACCCAGGGTGGGTAGGGGCATTAGCATGGTAAGAATGGGAAGGGAGACCAGAGCAAGAATGTCATCATGTTAGAACAATGCCTAGATGGATGCATTCAGAGAGGAAGCCAGCAGCTGCATGGGAGGCCTTCCTTTGAAATCCTGACTTAGCTAAAGTTTGCAGAGGAAGACAGAAAGATAGTTATTACTGAATGGAAAGATAAGTAGTACTGAATAAGTTTCAAGTGTCTTCTCGCCTTGGAGTGTTAGTTCTTCAAGCATGGTGAGCCTCCTCTGATCATCACTCTATAGAGCTTTGCATTTCAGTAAGAATTCTGAATTCTAGGTGGTAGCCCATTAGTGGGAGGTTGGGTCTGCTCTGGATAACCTGAACAATTTCTCTGCAGTATTTCCCTGCTAGCCTCCTACCTCAAATGAAAACTCAAGAAAGCTGTTCTGCAGGCTGCATCTCAAAGAACAACCACCTGAGGTCCTGGGGAGAATTGCACTGGATAGCAGGAGTGGGTAGCCAGTAGGCAAGGATGCTCTCCTCTCTGTATTTCATGGTTGTGCCCTGCAGATCGTGAAGCACAGGGTGGATTAACCAGGGAACTCAGTGAGCCCTGGTGGTTCAAGAGATCAAACAAGAAGGAGGTCAAGGATGGAGCTCAGTGTGGGGGTTGGGGGAGTGGTCAACCCCCTGAGGCTACACATTATTAGACAGGAACTAGTCCACTGAGGAGAGCGCACACAAGCTGTGCTCATAGGCTGATTGATTTGATGAGGGACTTGAGTACATTCTGTGATTTTTGCTTGAATTGGGCAATAGAGCCAATTAAATCTCACCTTCCCAAGGAAGAAGCTGGGAACCCCAGCTTTTGGGTTTATTTTAGGAAGCTGATCTTTCTGGAAAAAAAAAAAACTTTAGTGGCACTTGACAATATGCCACAAAGAGGCCACTTCGTCATGACCTTCAGGTGGTAAGCCCAAACTCCTGTGCACGTCAGGAATTTGTGTCCTCAAACTGAATACCTTAAAAAGATAGCTCTTTCAGTCTTGTCCAGATTGACTGAGACCCATACTCATTTCTCCCAGAAGCCTTGACTTCATTCTTCACACCATGCAGCGAACTATTTGTAATTGTCCAGTCCCTTTTGGGGGCCCATGGGGAGTTCTGCTCTGAAGCCTCATTTGCATAGACAAATGCAGATTGACATCTGTCAGCTTAGCACATCGAGTCAAAGATCTGGAGCAGGGACTGGCAACCTTCTGGGCCAATACCCTGGATATTGGATTCAAAAATGACAGTGTCAAATTGGAACTAATTTGAATAGGCTTATCAGGTTAATTACTACAATGTCTCCAGGAACTTAAAAATCCTTGAATTCTTATGCAACCAGAATGCTCCAAGTCTGTTGCTATGAAACTTGGAGTGTAAATTACCATGAATACCATTAATCTGTTCACTAGGAGGTTAATTTGCAATTTGTTGGCAAATCACATGTGGGTCTTATAGAAAGAGTGTGGGTGGTGTTTTTGTGCCAAAGTGTAGCCCCGCCTGTGTTTCTGGATGTGTGTGTGTGCATGCCCATGGATCATTGGGATTGGCATTCTATGGGAACTCACTGCTCCTAGGTCTTCTCACTGATCCCCAGTCTCACCTGGCACTTCTGGCACACCCTGGGTCCTAAGGCATGTGTTTTCAAAGTTGGAGGGCTACTGTGCCGAGTGCTTCTTGGCCCAGTGCCAGCCAGCTTACGAGGAGACATTAGCTCCTCCTGAGATAGGATCTGTAAAGGTGTCCATTAATGCCTCAGAACCATTTGGTTTTTGGAAAGATGTACTTTCCTGTTAATGGCTCTCAAGTTGTTTTTTCATGCAGTCAGACTGCTACAGGCAAAGGAACTGTGATCATGTACAGGAAATAGTATAGGGAAGTTGCCTTGAGTTAGGAGATGGTGATCAGGACAACACGAGGCAGTAGGCTAAGAAGGAAGACTGCTGAGCAGGGCCAAGAGGACTCCAGGGGTACTCCATGTTATTGTTAACAGAGGTGACAGGGTTGGTGATACATACCTCACCCAACTGTATTACCCTGCTCTTCCACAAGGCTGTTACAAAAATTTCAGGATAAAATCCCTTCCTGATTTAGGGGCAAGGCTGTAGGGTATGACTGAAGGGGTGCTGGAACCCCACTTACCCAGAAATCACTCCCCAGCTAGCATCCAGTGCTGTAAATTTCCCTTGGGTGGAGGCATGTAGGATCCAAATATGTTTTCTGGGAAAGAAGACCTAGTGTGAGAGCAGGGCCTGAAGGGAATGGAGACATACAACATCCAAGTTTGCTACTAAGAAGGGATCTCCAGGACAGTCTCATTGCTTTGAGGGCACTCTGAAAATCCTAGGGTGGGAGAAGCACGTGCCTCCATCACAGTAAGGGTCTGTTCAAGGGCTCCCTACTGATATTTGGGAAAAGCTCCCCAAACAGTTCTGTGTTAGAATGGAGTTGGTGTCTCCATTCTAAGGAGAGCCTTAGAATAGTTCTGGGAGGGACACAACTTATGTCAGTTGGAAGAACTTGGGATGCCAGGCAGAAGCAGAGTTAGGGGGCTCCTGGGAGTTTGAAAGCCCTAGAAATCTGACTGCTTGCATGTCCTGGAAACCCTTCCCTTCCTGTCTCCACAGCCCCTCCTCCCAGTTCATTCAAAGACGATTTACTGAGCACCTGTTCCTATGCCAGGCTCTGGAGATATGATAACCAAACAGAGGTCCTGTCTGCCCTCAGAAAATGCACGTTCTAATGGAGGATAGACTTTTAAACTAACTGTGCCTAGGGAGACAGGTGAGGTTCAGAGAGGGTTTCCCAGATAAGGTGACTCAAACTGAGTCCAGAAAGGTAAGTTGGAGGTTGCCAGGTAGACAAGGCAGAAGAAGGCATTCTGGGTAAAGGAACCTCAAGTATGGCAAAGTGTGAAGTATGAAAAAGAACCTTGTGTTGTCTCCATGAAAGGCAAGACTGCCTTCTTCCTAGAGTAGCAAATGCCATTTTCCCTCACCCAGAACGTCCATGGTTGACCCTAGGAGGAGACTGTTGCAGCAGGAGAAAGCATCTGTGAGATTTCCCTTCCCCTGTAACACTGACCCATCTTTGGGGCTATGTAATGCTCCACAATAGTCTCTACATCCTGCTGAAACTTTCAGATAAACCATGTGTTAAAGGCTAAGGGATGACAAAAGGGAAATCAACATGGAGAGTAATAGTAATAAGAATAGCTAACATTTGTTGAACTCTCCCTTGGAGCCAGCCGTTGTTACAAATACATGTGCATACACACACACACACACACACACATATACATATACACACATGTACATATACATATACATATTTATACTCTCTTTTTAAAAATATACACGTTTTAGTTGTAGATGAACACAATACCTTTATTTTATTTGTTTTTATGTGGTGCTGAGGATGGAACCCAGTGCCTCACACACGCCAGGCAAGCACTGACTGAGCTACTTCCCCGGCCCCTATATATACTCCTTTTCTGGGACCTTTATTTTATTTATTTATTTGCATATCGTTCTGAGAATGGAACCCAGTGCCTCACACATGCTAGGCAAGTGCTCTACCACTGAATCACAACCCCAGCCTAGCCTACTGTATACACTCTTTTAATTCTCATAATAACCCCCTGAAGTAGACATGTCAGTAGTCTAATAATAATAATAAGAAATATTGTTGTTTCTGGATCTATTTCACAAATGAGGATCAGGAAGCCCGACTGGACAATCAGTCTTAGAAGGTAAAACTCAGTCATCTTACATTGCTAGGGTCCTCTAGGGGGCCTGTTCTTTCCTCCCAATGCCTGATCTGCCTCTGAGTGCCAGAGGCTATCTCTAACTGTAACAACCCTCAAGTGTGCTCTCCCAACCACTGAGAACCCAGGACAGGGGTGCTTAGCTTCTCTTTTCACCATGGGGAGGAGAGTGGAAGGATCCTAAACCCAGATGCCTATGGGTCCAGACCCAAGTGAATCAGTATACTCACTAGGGGAAGATCAGATGTGAAGCTCAAGAAACATCCCATTTTCCTCTTTATTATTCTTTTAGTAAAAACAACAGCAACACAGTGGTACAAGTACAATATTAAATGACAACTGACACTTCGCCCTGTAATGGCAGTATAGGTAGAGAAGTGGAGACTGGGGTAACCTAGAAAGCCCAACCCTCATCCAAAGGTGGCACTGCTACTTAGTTCCAGCAGATAATTGTTGGACCCTTAAGCACCAGGGTTGTCAGACAGGATTTTTCAAGGGAAGCCAGAAACAGGGATTCTTACATGAAATCTGAGGATTTTAATATTTTAACAATGAAAATTACTCGAAAACACTATGCCGGCCAAACCAAACACTCTTGCTTAGCTAGCTGGATGACCCTTGGTTAAAGTACCTTAACCAATTAAGCCTCAGTTTTCTAATATGTAGAGTAGGGACAATACCAATACTTACTTCAGAAGGTGATTATGAAAACTAAATGAGGTCATGTAACTGGAATGCCTGTCACAGAGTAAGTGATAAATACATGGTAGCTATTAGGATGATTATTATTCCTAGGAGTTTCAATCTCTTATCTGAGGAGCATTTCTTTCTAGTTGATTGACAGGAAAATCTCTACCCTTCACCTCCAGATAAATGCCATGCCTTAACCAGGGGAATTTAGCTCCACCCTTGCAGGCAGAAGATACTGAAGATAAACTTAGACAATTGGCAAGCATATATATATATGGGGAGAGGGGTGTTTTCCTTTCTTTGTACCCTCTCACACACACAGTGCTGTCTGATTTGCAAAGACTGTCCAAGGATGAGGATGGACTGAGAAGTCCTGCAGAATAATTCTCATCAGGCAGAGTGGAGGAAACTGAGGCATGTAACCTAGGCCATAGTTCACGTCCACCCTACCTCAGTAAGTTCTTACTGGGGATGCCCAAGGTTTTTAAGAAAGCTGGTGGCTTTTAAGCCAACTCTTATGTCTATTTGTTTTTTACATCAGGGGTCTCACCTCTGACTATACATTGGAATCACCTGAGGAGCTTTTAAAAAATACTGATGCAGCCAGATATAGTTGTGGACCCCTATAATCCCAGCAACTCACAAAGCTGAGGCAGGAGGATTACAAGTTCAAGGCCAGTCCCAGCAACTTTGTGAGACCCTTTCTCAAAATAATTTTTTAAAGGTGTGGGGATGGAGCTCAGTGGTAGAGCACCCATGGGTTTGATTCCCAGTACCACAAAGGAAAAACAAAGGTTCATGGACCTGTCCCTCAGAAGTTCTTTGACCCCTGACACAATCATAAGCCAAATTGCCTATGTGCATATGTGCACATGTACGCTCTTTTGGGGACCGAAACAAGGCTGCAGAGGGCATTGCAGAAAATGAATGGTGCAAGCAAGTGGGGTACTGTGGGAAAGAACTGTGGGTCTAGGCCTGCTTGACTGGCACACAGTAGCTATACTGCACATCAGTAATCGTGCTCCATTCTTTTCCTTGGGTGGTTGTGAGGATGTAGTGAACTACTACATCATGCATAAGAAAGTGCTTTGCAAAAGCCCAGCCCCGCTATCCACAAGGGAGGACCTGTTATTACAAGGTTAAGGAGAGTGTGGGTGGGGAGGCAACAGAGGCAGCAGGGAGCAGCATTACACATTGAGAAAAGGCCACGCACGTTAACAAAGCAGCTCACAAATGAGAGCAAATTAATACCAGGCCCAGCGAGAACAGAACATTCGCACCACAGGGGCAAAGCACCCATTGGAGCAGCTAGGACTTGGCAGGGAGAAGGAAGTGGGATAACAGAGGGAGGAAGGAGAGAGAACAAGTGAGGGGGATTTTGAGTGCCAGAGAGACTTGCTCTGGCTATGGGCAGAAGAGAACTGATTAGGCATGAAGGAGGGAGAGAAAGGAGGGAAAGAAAACAGCGGCAAGTACCCCAAGTGGATCTGGGGAGCAAATGAGAACACCTGCCATCCCTAGGGGGAGGGAACCAGTATATGTATATTAGGGGGTCAGTGGCAGGAAGGACTGTCCTTCCAACTTCAACTGGATGTAGACCACAGGGCCGAGGGTCACATGGGCAGCCGATACTAACTACAGAGCCAGTCTCTTCCCCACACCCCAGCTGCCTTTTTTTCTTCATTCTGTGAAACACTAGAGACCCACCTGACTCAAAGGTAGGGAGTCAGGCATACCTCAGTTCAGAGACGCTCTCAATGAATCTCCAGAGAGAAGTGAACTCTGAAGTTGGGGGGACATTGAATTAGAGTAGAATCCTAGACAATATTAAAAGTACTCTATTGCCTATGTGGCAGGGGCACTGACCAGTTGGAAGAATAGTCCCTAAAACTGGAACAGTGTTCTAGAGGGTCCCTAATGTGCCAGACATTAATAACCCATTAGTTTCTGAATCAGAAGTGAGCAGGGAGTACCAGGATATTTGCAGGCACTCCGAGAGGCTTGAGGAAACATCTATTTAGCCATCACTAAGGAAGGAATGTAAGATTTGAACAAGCAGGATGTTGGTACAGGTGTTCCATGGGGAGATGTCGACCCTGATCCCAGGGCAGATGGAATCAGTCCTGGGGAGCATAAGGGATTCATAGGCAGATAGCTACAACTGAAAAACCTGAGGGGTCCTGTCTGAAAGACAGGGTAGGGGCAAAGGAACAAATTCTCCCTTTGCACCCAATACATAGAATTAGTCAGCTACTGGCTACACTGTTAAATAGCAATGCCAGGCTCATACCCATAGTGCCAACCCTATGTCTGACTCCCATGCATGCAAAATGCCATGCCCAGTGTCCTGGAATCGGTGTGCATTCTTGAAGGAACATCAGTCTGTTTCATTGCTAGAGAGCTCAGAATGTGAACCCTGGAAATCAGCTAATCTAGTGTTCTTTTGACATATGGGGAAACTGAGGCCTAGAAAGGAGAAGTGTAGGACCATATGTCTAATTAGTGCCAGAGCTGGGGTAAGCAGCAAGCTGTCCCTGCTCCCAGCCTGATGTATTTTTATTGCCTTCTTTGCTATTATCCCAAGTCTTCATTATATTTGAGGGAAAATGCCAGACTATCCTCAGGGCCAGCCTTACACATAGGTAAACATGATGTGATCAAATGTATCTCCTCGATTGCCTGTCATTGTGCCTGGAATTTTACCATGAGTGATTCATGCCTTTGGATCTTGAGGCTTTCTACTCTTTCAGGGGGATAAAAATGGGGGATTTACTGACAATCAGCAAGAGAAAGGTTTTGCAAATTAGATCCACGTTATACATTTGGGAGAAAGCAGCAGCTGCTGGTCTAGAAAAGAAGATGCAAGGCCAAGAAAGGATGGGAACTCAGGGAAGGATGGGAACTTGGAGCAAGGATCTGAATCCAGGGCTTAGGCCACCATGATGGGTCAAGGTAGGAAGGAGTATTTGATCCACTCACACCCAAAGCTTCCATCGAGCCCTGGCTTGGGTACTCAGGAAATGTTTCCCCAGGAGACTGTATTGTGTCCCAGGAGGCCTGAATCACTGCTGTGTGGCCCATGCTGGGAAGAAAGACGGGAGAGTGAAGGATAACATCAAGCTGTCTGGAGTGGCTGCGGGGGCACTTTATTAAGAGGCGCAGCCTGGGTGAGATGGATGTGACAAGGGAACCTATGAAGACATCGAGAGGAGCCTGAGCCACAAGAGGGATGGATGGGTTCTGAGGCTGCCAAGGAAGGCTGGGTACAAAATCTGTTCTGTGCCTTCCTTAGGAACCTGCTGGCTGTTGGTACCCTGGCCCAATGCTAGGGTGCTTTCTGTCACTCTCTCTGATTTCCATTCAAGTTCTGTTCCAGGGCTGTGCAGTATAGATCAGGGCTTGGCTGTGGTCCCCAGGTTCCTGAACCTTCCCTGTTCCTCCATCAGTTCTAGCATTTTTATATCCAAGGGAGTTCAGTGTGACAATCTTGTGAGAAGGGAAAAGGGAAGTAGGAGGCTAGTGAATTTGTCTGGAAACTGGTTTTTCCTAGCAAGACCCTGTTTCCTTAGAGTGCGTGTTTGTTTGGAGGAGTAAGGGGTGGAGAAGAGTGCATCTGGTTCTTTGGGAACCTATCTTGAAGCTGTGTTTGCATAGCAAACATACTACAGTTGATCCTATCTTGGGTTCTGAATTCTGAGATCCAACAACTCTGGATCAAAAATATTCCAAAGAGCTGGGCATAGTGGCACACACCTATAATCCCAGCAGCTTCAGAGCCTGAGGCAGAAGGATCACAAGTTCAAGGCCAGACTCAGCAACTTAGCGAGGCCCTCAGCAACTTAGCAAGACCCTGTCTCAAAATAAATAAAAATAGCTGGGGATATGGTCCAGTGATTAGTCACCCCTGGGTTCAATCCCCTGATCCCCTGTACAAAAAAATACTTCAAAGAAAATCATGTTTGTTTTGAACATGTATAGACTTTTGTCCTCATCATTATTCCCTAAGCAATATAGTATAACAAACTATGTACAGAGCTTTTGTGTTGCATTAGGTATTTTAAGTAATCTAGAGAACACTTAAAGTATATGGGAGGATGTGCTTAGGTTATATAGAAATACTACACTATTTTATATAAGGAACTTTGAGCATCCTTGGATTTTGGAGGATGTCCTGGAATCAATGGCTTGCTGATACAGAGGGATGATTATATTGTAATTTAGATTGTAGATATATTTGGGGTGACTTGTAGGGGCAAGCTGAGCGAGCTAGTCTCTCCCAGTCTTCACTACTTCTTTGGTGGATCTCAGCTATTGGGGCAGAACACAGAATCACTCATGGCTTTCTCATGACCACCCTCTGCTGTCTGACATGAACCCTGTGCTTCCTGAAGGGAGAGTCTCTGGGGGCCTCAGTCCTGGAGATAGATAGGCTCAGGTGGAAGGAGGAAGCTGCTACTGCCAGAAATCAGAGACCTGGAGCCAAGACTGTACAGCTAGTCCCATTCAAGTTTCAAAAACAATCTCCCCGGCTTAAGGCCAGGTCATCACTAACCTGTGTGTCACAGGCATCACTGAGGGAGAATGATATTTCACAGAGCAGGGACTCCAGCCCAGATGCAGGCTCAGTGATTTGGAGAAGATGGGCTTCGGTGCGATCAATTTGGGAGAGTCAGCCAGGATTTCTTTTAAGCTTTACTTCCCAGAAGCCCCCTCCCACCTTGGAGACAGACTAATCACTGACATTTGTCTAATGGCTTTATACTTTTCAAAGCTCCCTCACATCCATTATCTCCATTGGGCCTCTCATACACCCCCATAGATTAGGACTGGAAAGTGTTATTATCCCTGTTTGACCAACAAGAAAACTGAGGTCCTGAAAGGACATATGACTCATCCAGGGTCACACAGCTATTTAGTGAAAGAATAGGACTTCAAATGTTTTCTAACTTCCAGCCCTTTGATCTTTCCACCTCTGATGTGGACTCCCCCACAGTTCTGTGGATGTATGCTGTCCCTAGCACAGTGCCTGGAAGAAAGTAGATGCTTATAAATATTTGGTACATTTATGATTGAATGTATAAGCAAGGGCAAGGCAAGATGGAATGCAAGTTCTACAAGGGCCTTTGTTTTTTTGGTACTGGGAATTGAGTGGGGGCTGAGGATTTTTATCACTGAGCTACATCCCCAGCCCTTTTAATTTTCATTTTGAGACAGGGTCTCTTTAAGTAGCTGCGGTCAGCCTTGAATGTGCAATCCTCCTGCCTCAGCCTCCCAAGTCGCTGGGGTTATAGGATTACCGTAGACACCAAAGAGCCCAGCTGCAAGGGCTCTTTTTTAAATGATCAGAACAGAATAAGCATGCTGTGTTGTTTCATCATCTTGACCAGAAAGGAAGAAGTAAAAGATCTTTCCCATTTCACAGATGTCATTGCCAAGTTATGAACATTAGGGGAACTCCATAGGGAAGCCATGGGGGGCTTAATCTCCCCACAAGACTGACCTGCACTCACCCTTTGCAGGGAAATGAATACTGTGGATCCTCATTCCAGAAGCAGGAAGGAGTCAGTATCAACCCAATGGAAAGAGGATCCTCCTCGCTTTGTTTCTGCAAGCCCCTTCTTTCCCCAAGTCTCCAACTAGTGGCTTCCTGCAGTTCTGCTGGGAGGGGTGTCTGAGAACACTAGTTGCCCACTGCTTTAGAACCTTAGCACCCCCACTTCTTGACACTTCTAGCATAACCCAGACTTCACAGGCTGAGAGCTGTCCTTCTGGAACACCACCTAGACCCAGGCTCCCCCCCCCCCCTTTCCTTTTTCTGTCTTCTATGGGACCTAGCACATAGTAGGTGCATAATAAATGTTAGATGAATAAATTTGTTCTCATGGTAAGGAGGTCTCTCCCTGGCTGTAAGCACTGCAGTCAGGATTCTGCCTCCCAGGTCCTCACCCAACCTTCACAGGTAAACTGACCTGATGTTGCCACTTATTCCCCTATTCCAGTCAGAAAAGTAGGGAAACAGAAGGTGAAGACACAGATATTTGAAAGATGCTTCACAGCAACACAAAGTGGCTTTTGAGTCAGGTACTTTGAATTTGATGTCTCTCCAGTTTCAAATCATGGACCAATCATTCAGTAGCTGGTATATGAGGGAGATGTTCACTCTGCTCCTCTGTACAATGGAAAGGATGTTGGAATGACAAAATGAATGTAAAGCACAGTGCCCAGCACTTAGTTAAGTGTTCAACAAGCAGCAGTTGGATTATCCGCACACCTCTGTCCCCAAAGGAAGGGGTCCTCCAGGGGGCGCCCACTGCCCCGGCAGCCAGATTGCGGGAGGGTGAGAGACGGCAGACGCGGTATTTATCAGTTCCCTTCCTAGTTCGCCACCTCAGCCAAGGCTCTGGGGCAGAGCCAGTCGTCTCCTACTTTATAATTCTGGTCACAGCAGGGGCTGGGTTTCTAAGGCAGGCGTGATCTTTCTCTTCTTACAGACGCTGCTCGCTGCCGCTGCTGTCAGTGCTGGGCACAGCTAAGGGCAGCGTGAGAGGGAGACGGTAAGAGGGTTCCCTGGCTGGGCTGTCACCCAGCCCCGGCCCCGAGAGAGCCTGGACAGTAAGTGCCGCGTTCGGAACAGCCAGGTTGGGGTTCGCCTGGGAAAGGACCAGAAAGCGGGGGTCGGTGGGGTTGGGTGATCTGCAGCCAAGTGTCAGGGTCCTCGCCGGCCCCCCAAAGTGACTTGGGGGCAGTTCTGGCGTGGGCCCCCTCCTGGGTGCTCACCTGCTCATCACTGCAGAGGATGAATGGAGTTGCGTTGGGAGCCCACATCCTTCTCCATCCCCCTCAAAGACCCCCCCCCCCCCCCCCCCCCAGAATTCGTTGTGGTCGCCAGGCAGCCCAAGGGTCCCTTTGCGGTGCTGCAGAAGAGGAAATTTCAAGGCAAGATGCGCGGGGCTGAGGTTTTGGACAGAGGTGGAAAAGTAGCCGCGCAAGCGGGAAGTTTTCCTACTGGGGTGGGGGAAGTGGGGGGAGGAGGGAAAAAAGAGGTGAAGAGAGCGAGAAGCTGGGGAGCAGCCCTTCCAGTTGCTCCGAACCCACCCTCCCCGCCAGCCTGCAAGGTCTGGTCCCTGAGGGGAGCCGCGCATGGGAAATGCCAGGGACTTCTAGCTGCCCTCCTCCAGCGCCTCCTCTTTCCCAGGCACCGTGGCTGGCCTGCCCTCCTGGGACCTTCGGCTGTGGGGGCAGGGAAGGGGACAGGTGATGCCTCAGCGTTCTCAAACCCCACGGGGCTCAGAAGCATGACCACCCTACTAGGTGTTGAATTAATAATGTGCAAAAGCTTACCTGCCTCTTTCTTTTCTTGGCTGTATTAAATTCTGGGGAGAGGGACCTAGGCCTGAGATCACAAAGGCGAGTTTATCTTAAGTCAGTCCTTTCTCTGAGAATGCCCCAATCTCCCAGCTGTTCTTCCATCCAGAGCCACTCATGTGTGCAAACTCTTTACCTAACAGTAATAAGAATTCGTGTACAATAATAAGAACCATAGCCCACATTTGCTCGGTGTTTTCTGTGTGCAGACATGCTTTTAAGTGCTTATATGCATTATTTTATTTAATCTTCACAACAACCCAGTGAGGTAGATACTATTATTCCCATTTTACAGATTAGAAAATTGAGGCAGAAAAGATCCCAAGCCCCAAATTCTACAGCTAGCGAAGGGCAGAGCTAGGATTTCAGTCCTGTCTGACTTTGGCACCCCCCCATAAATTCTGGAAATATGAAATGTTGGCTTTAATAAAGTAGTAAAACAGAACTTGATTTCTGTATGGCAAAGCTTTTTTATTCTATAGCTCTGAAATTAGGACCCATGCCCTAAGGGATTTTAATCAGTTTTCAATTTACCCCTACTACCTCCTGTGGAGAAAGTCAAACCAAGTGGGCTATTAGAAGGTGCCCAATAATACTAATAGTGGCTATGGAACACTTACTTTGCACCAGCACAGTTGGTCTATTTAACATTCCTGTAGGTATTTTGAGGTAGGTGCTGTCATGAGTCCAATTGTATAGATAAGGGAACTGAGGCTTAAGAGTTGAAATAACTTGCCACAGAATTGGGATTCCAGCCCAGATCCAGTAATTCCAAAGCCCAGTTTGGAACTTCCCTTTTGCAGATTTGTGTGTGAGGCAAAGGTTTGGCTTCCCTACAGCCCCCTCTCCCCAGGTACTTACCCATAGCTCTGCACTATTCCTCTCCATTACCTAGCCCCCTTTCACACCAACGAAGGTTGGCAGAGAAAGGACTTCTAGAGAAGATAGAGTGTTCTGCATGGATTTGGATTTTGTTATCGTACTAAGTGCCGTGCCTATAACATCAATAAGTTGTTCTGCTTTATAAGTTTTATTAATTAGACAAGTGTCTGGTCTGCTGGCTTGGAGTTGTTAATCCGATATTATGGCTCTATCTGAGTACCTCTGTTAGGAGTTATTTTCTGAAAAGTTTTTAGAGCTAAATTTGCGTACTGGTAAAGCCATCTTCCCCCGCTTAGGGAGAGAAGGGGCTTGTTTCTCAGCCAGGATTTCAGTAGTAGAAACTGCAGTCTATGCATGAGTAATAATGTTGCTGTGTCCTCCCCATCCCCACAGCATGGTCCCTGTGAGCTGAAACCCGAATGTGGTAAGTCCTGTGGGGCTGCCCCTATGGGTCACATCTGGCCCTGCAGTTGGATAATTTGTAACTTCCCACCATCCCCATATGGCCTGTCCATACAGAGCCTCACATGGACCCTCTCTATTGTGGGCATAGGAGGATGTGTGAGCTTCATGGCTTTGGTTTCCATTACTAAGGCTGGATCCCAGTGCAGACGCCGGTGGTCTACCCTTCCTGCTCCTCCCACAAGAGGGGTCCTTCCACGTGCAACTTTGTGATGGTGCATAAGACATATGGCTGTTGACCCCGGTGCTGAGCTGAGTCTCTCATTGTCTCTGTGGCCTCTTCAGAATTCACTGCATCATTTTATAAGGCCACATGAAAGGAATCAATGGGGAACAGTGCTCAAATTAAAGTTTTGCCTGAATTTATTCTGGTTTCTTCTTTTAATTGCAGACAAATACCTAGAGGTTTTCCTCCTACCAAATCTTCCTAACTGTTCATTTGCTGTCACATCTGACATTCATTTCCTGGAATGTCCTTCTCACCTTCACCGCCTGGGGTAAAGGGACTCTGCTGTCAGTCACAGTGAGGCGGAGGCTACCTTCCCCTGTGCTCCCCCTGTGGAGCAGGTGACACTTGATTTTATATTTATTTACATACCTTCCCCCACCTTAGACTACAAACTTCCTGAAGGCAGAGCCTGGGCACATGTAGGTGCTCAGTCAATTTTTGTCCCATAAATGAATGAAGGTGTGAGTTATTACATCTGAAAGCTGGTGGAGGTAGCCCCTGACTCACAGCAAGGGACTCTGCTAGCATTAATTCCCTTTATAAGAAGGAGAGTAGAAGCAGAGCTTGCATTATTCTATAACAGAGAGCCCCAGCTCTGTGGATTTTTATCACTGGAAGAAATACATTTGAATGCCAAAACCTGAATGCTTGGGGAAAGTCTTTCCTGGTTAATAAAATGTTCTTGGGAAACAGGGTTCCCCTCCCCCTCAAAAAAACATTTTTCCTTACTATTTTTGAATCTTTCTAAAAGACCTGGGCCTGCTTTTCTACCTTAGTCTGGGAACTATCATTAAACATGGGTAGGGATCCTGTAGGTTCTCAGGACTACTCAGGATTCAGTTTGTCCTGAGCCTGGTCGTAGAGTGGGACTTAATCTTCTCCCATAATCCCCAACACTTGTCTATTCTTGCTGCACCCAGAGTCAAGCCCATGGGGCCTTTGAGGCTTATAATTTCTTTGTTGCTCACTTCCAGGAAACAAACACACAACATGGGAGAGGTACAGGGTGTTTGAGTGCTAATTCATGCCCTCTGAGCTATTAACTCAGCAGGTGCTCTTGCCCTTGGCTCTTATTCTTAGGTAGAGGGTTCGCCAACCTCACTCCCCCTTTTGTGACCCCAGTTTTGGAAAGACTTTATCATTCCTTTCTCCCTCTCAGGAGGAAGATGCAATTAGGCAGAATCAAAGGTGTCTCATCCTGAGGCTACAGTTGGCATCTCTGGACACCTACAGAGGGGTCACAAGACTTTACCAGACCTCTGTTCACATAGTCTCCTTTTTCTGGGGGCTTCTTGCCCCAATTCCTGTTCTTCCCCTGGAATTTGCTGGTTGCACAGGTTAGAGAGAGTACACAGGAAGTTGCTGGGGGCTGCTCCCTCATAGGAGTTCAGCTTGGCACCTGCTGAGCATAGGGCCTGGGCTTTGAGTAGCACCTGCATCATCTCAGGCATCTAAGCAAAGCTTTGGGACAGGTGTGCCTTTCTCTATCTAACTCTATCTAACTAGACTGGCCTCTCTCCTCACACCCCCCCTTGGGGGCACTGGTGAGGAGGACCTTGTGCCCTGGCAGAGCTCAACATGAGAGATGAAGCAAGGGAAAGGCCTACTCACTGTATATGCTGGGTCAGCTACAGGATCTTGCTTCCCAGCTAATCTCTTTCCCACTCAGGCTGTCATCTTCCTGCTTTCTGCCACATACTCTCTGTTCCCTTTGGTCTCTGAGTCTGTTCTCGATGCCCTCCCTTTCAACTGGCCCAAGCTATAGTACCCAGCTGTAGTCCTTGTCTAGAAACCCTCCCCCTGCTGCTTCTGGAAATCTACAGAAGGTTTACAAGAGGTAAGTAAATCACTTCCAAGGTCCCTTCCAACTCTGAGATTTTCTAGGAGTTGACCAGAGTCAGGGGATGAGGATATCCAGGCTGTTGATGCCCAGCAGCCTCACAGAGAGGAGAGAGATGGCACTGCCAGCCAGCTGAATAGGCCCTCATTTGGCTTCAGGAGGCTTTGCCCAGAGCCTTGTGCAGCCAGTGCCTGCCAAGTGGCCCCCAGAGGGGTGCTATTTGAGCCCTGGGTCTTTGGCTGCTGGAGGCAGCTACTTGTTGGGAAGTTCCCAGAAGCTCCTGCCCACACCTGCTCCCCTGTCCGCCCTCCAAGCTTTGTTTACAGTTCATCCCTTGGCAGACTAAAGGCTGGGATCCAACAGAAGAGACAGCTAGGTGGCCAGGGACCCTCTCCTGGCTTGGCATTCCGTGCCAGAGCTCTGTGGCCCAGCCTGGCCTCAGAGAGCTGGTGCACTGAGGGAAAGTATTCAGGCCTGCTGCTCCTTTCCCTGCCAATCCCACTTTTCCCATCATGACAGTTCCCTCCCACCTGCAGAAATTCTCCCCCTTCCTATTTGGCTCCTCTTGGTCTCCTCTTTCACAATAAAAATTCAGTCTCCAGTGACTGGGAAATTGGCCTAAGTCAAGAAGGTGTCCTGGGTCTCTCCCACATGCTGTTTCAATTTGCTTCTTGATCATTACATCCCCATCTGTGAAATGGGTAGGGGGCGGTCATACTGTCAGTATGGCATAAACAGTCCCCCTGCCCCCCGCCCAGAAGAGCTTCATCACCCAAAGTTCTCTACCAGAAAACTCTTATTTCCACTTGGCCCTTGAGCAGCAGCAGGAACCCTCAGGGCAGTGCTGGGGACAGCTTGAGAGCATTCAGAGAGCAAGTAAGGAACTGGAAAGGGTCCCCCAAAAGCTAAGACACCCAGAGTTGGCAGCACAGTATCTCTATAGTGTTTGCCTTCCCCAAACCTGTCCTTTGTCCTTCACTGCCTCCGAGGCCCTGTTGTCTCTTCTCTCCTCTTATGTCTTGTTTTCACTGCCTCTCCTGGCCTTTCCCTCTTGGCTCTGGCTGCCCCCCTTTCCTGCTCAGCTCTTTCCCTCTTGCTTGTCTTTCCTTTCATTCCTCATCTTTCCCCCTCTGGCTCAGTCACTCTGTTTCTGCCTCCTTCAGAAATACTTGGTGTGGTACATGGAC
Source organism: Sciurus vulgaris (assembly GCF_902686455.1). Lineage (NCBI taxonomy): Eukaryota > Metazoa > Chordata > Mammalia > Rodentia > Sciuridae > Sciurus > Sciurus vulgaris. The sequence goes on along the minus strand of NC_136471.1, from coordinate 43,602,264 downwards.
GGTGGGGGCTGGGGTGCCCAGGGCTCTTCAGAGTGACATGACAACTCCTTCAAGCTCCCATGAATATTTCATGGCTCCAGTTCCCCCTCAGTGCCTCAGCCAGTGACAGGTGAGTGGGGGCTAAAATGCAAGGATCTCCCTACTAACTCCACCACAGCTCAACAGCAGCAACTTCAGACCTTATGACCCAGAGTGCCATATGGCATCAGCTTCACATCTGGCACAGCCCTCACATCTGTCACCCGGCTGGCAGCCACAGCAGGGGGGGGGTTAGGAGTGTGTCTGGGCCTATTAGACAACATGTCGGAATCTATTGACTGTGTAGCCCCTGAGGGTAGGAGAGGGAGGAGAAAGGGGAGCTGCTCTTAGACAGGGTCCCCCCAGCTTCCTCTCACAGGCTAATCTCTTAATTATGGAGTTGCTCTTTTGCTAGGTGACGCCAGCCTCCCAGGTATTTGTGAAAGGACAGATCACCTTGGTCTCCCTTATGACCTGCTAGGACAGGTGACAGGTGTTTCCATTCCAGCCCACTGGGGAAAAGCTATTATATAGACAACCAGAAAAAGTAATCCAGGCACCAGCAGATTTTCCAAAAGATGCTGCTCTAGGTTCAGTTAAATGATGAATTTGCAGGGCCATAAAAGACCTGTAAGGTAAAGAGGGAGGCATCCCCAGAAAGTAACCAATTCATCTACTTAGAGATTCAGGAGTGAGAAGGACTATCCAATGCCACCCTACCCATCCTACCACTTCTTGCTATTAATACTGAAAGGGTAGTTTTCTACCTTTAAAAAGTTCCTTCTCTGTAGCTGTTTGATTTCCCACCCTCAAACCCCTAAAAGGGATGAAGCTGTCTCCCATTTCTTCTTAGATTATAGCCTTGGACAATTCCTTTGACTCCATTATCTCCCTACTTTTGTCTTTGGCCAGAGATGTTTAGGGGTTTCTCCTATGGGCCAGACTCCTCATCTGGAAACCTGCCTTTCATGCATTAAGACACAATAGTTAGGCATTTGATACTGACTTGCATGGAGCAACCAAATCAATTCTGGATGCCTCAAAATCATTCCTATCCACCTATGTTTTGGTCCACGTAGAAAATACTTAATGAGCATCTACTATATGCCAGGTGCCAGTAAGTAGTGGGGTTATACTGTTGAACAAAAGATACATAGACTCCCACTCTTATGGGATTTACAACCAAAATAAACACTAAATACATAGTTACAAATTATGATGAGTCTCATGAAGGAAATGAAGAGGTTGTAATAATAGAGAATAACCAGGCAGAGTTTCCAGGAAAGGCCTCTGTAAGGAGGTGACATTTAAGCAGAGAGCTAAAGGATAAAAGATCAGTCACATGAAAAATGAGCAAAAAGGTTTCCAGGAAAAACAGGGATACCAAATGGGCTGGCCTTAAGGTAGCAAAGAGCTTGGGTGTGTCGAGAAACTCAAAGGAGGCCAGAGGGGCCAGACTAGAGTCAGCTAGGATAAAAATAGTATTGGGGAAGGGGGTGGCAAGGAGGGCAGGAGGAGATTACACAGGGCCTGTGAGACATGGAATAGGACTTTGGTAATTATTCACTTGCGGTGGGGGATGGATAAGGGGTTTTAAGTAGGGGTGTGACAGGCTCTAACCTTTACTTTTGCAATTGCTGTAGAGACCAGATTTAGAAGGGACAGAAGTAATACAGGGAGACCAGTAAGTAGGCTGTTTCAGCAATCTACAAGAGGGATGATGGTGGCTTACATCGGTGACAGCCATGGAGATGGAGAGAGCTAGTCAGATTTTGCATGTGTTTCGAAGCCACAGCTGTCACTGAGAGATTGGACATGGGGAATGCAGGAAAAGGGAGAGACTCTCAGGTTCCTGGTTTGTGTCATTGAAGAGATGATGGTGCCACCCACTGAAATGAAGAATTACAAGAAAGGCCTAGGCTTGAGCTGGTAGTCACCAAGAATTCAATTTTGACCATGTTAAATTTGAGATTCCTGTGAGATATAAAGGTAGAGTTGTCAAGGTCTACGTGTTTGGGAACTCCAGAAATGGTGTGGTTAGAATGCAAATTTGCAAGATGTCTACATGTAGATTGTATTTAATAATACTCTTTTTTTTTTTTTTTCTTTTGGCAGTACGGGGATGGAACCCAAGGTCTTGCACACGCTAGGCAAGTGTCCTACCACTGAGCTATATCCCCAGCCCTTGTAGATTGTATTTAAGTCCAGGGGACTAGATGAGATCACCTTGGAAAAGAAAGAGTAGAGTAAGAAGAGAAGACCCTGGACTGAGTTTGAAAACCTCCAATATCCAGTGCTTAAATAGGGAAAGATGAAGGGACAGTAGCCAGAGAGGTAGGGAGACAGTGAGGAGACCGTCACAAAACCAAGAGAGGAGAATGTGTCTGAAAGGAGGGAGTGGTCTGCTGTGTCTACAGCTGGTGAGAAGCTGGGTATGATGGGGACCAAGGGATGACCTTGAAGCCCAGAGGGAACCTTAACAACAGCACACCTAGCATGATAGATGTGGAAGCCAGATGATAGTGCATCAAGGAGGAATAAAGGGATGAAGTAGAGACATTATGTGTAGAACACTCTTGAGGATTTTTCCGTGAATGTGAAAAGGAAAATGGGGGGGCAGTAACTTTTAAGGGGGATGTGGAGTAGAGAGAGGTGAATTTCATTTGTTTTCTTAAGAATGGATGATTTCCATCAACATGCCAGCACCTTTCTGGAGACATGGAGAGATGGATAACTTAGGGAAGAGAGTAACTGCCCAAAGAACCAAATCCCTGAGAAAAAAGGAGAATGTTACCCAAACATACATGAGGAGATTTGTCATAGATGGAAGAAGAGACACCTCCTCCATTTTAATAGGTGGGGAAAAAATAAAACAAAGTATAGTTATATACAGGGTAGTGCATAGATTTGATGGTGGTAAGATGAAGGTGTTCTCATCAGACGACTTGTTTTTTTTTGAGTAATATATGAGATGAGGTGTCTGGTTTTTTTGTGGAGGGTACTGTGGATTGAACTCAGGGGCACTGGACCACTGAGCCACATCCCCAGCCCTATTTTGTATTTTATTTAGAGACAGGGTCTCACTGAGTTGCTTAGGGCCTCACTTTTGCTGAGGATGGCTTCGAACTCATGATTCCCTGCCTCAGCCTCCCATGCTGTGGGATTACAGGCATGAGCAACCATGCCCAGAAGCTGAGACTTCTTGGAATCTCAAATGGGGAGGTGAGGAAAATTGAGGAGAGAAAGGGAGCTATTAAATATGCACTTTAGAGGGAGAGAAGATGGTGACCAGAAAGCTTGAGAATCCATACCAGGTTTGAAATCATGAATTTAAAAGTGAAAAACATAAGATACATAAGTATTTGGTTTCCCTCCAGCTACCTTCAGCCCACTCTAAGGCAGGCATGGAGAATACAAATAACTGAGTTCATGAAGGACTGCGGTTTTACAAGGCAAGTATAACACAGGAAGAGGAAATAAGGGAGTCGAAGATGATTACAAGAGAATGGTCTATTGCTAGATAGACTGGAATCTCCAATGTGAACATAAAGGGAAGTGAAGAGAAGAACGAGCTTGAAGGAGAGTGTTTTAGTCAGCTTTCTCACTGCTGTGACCAAAAGACCCAACCAGAACAACTGCAGAGGAGGAAAAGTCAATTTGGGGGCTCACAGTCCCAGGGTCCCAGTCCATAGAAGGCCAACTCCCATTCCTTAGGACTTGAGGTGAGGTCGAACACCATGTGGGAGAGTGTGGCAGAGGGAAGCAGCTCACATCATGATCAGGAAGCAGAGAGAGAGAGAGAGAGAGAGAGAGAGAGAGAGAGAGAGAGAGAGAGACTTCACTTGCTAGATACAAATATATATTCCCCAAAGCCACACCCCAATTCCCACCTCCTCCATCCACACCCTACCACTTCAGTTACGACTCAGTTAATCCCTATCAGGGGACTAAATCACTCTTAAACCCATTTATTTCTCCTCTGAACCCTCCTGCATTGTCTCACACATGAACTTTTAGGAAACATCTCACATCCAAACCATAACACAGAGTTAAGAAAGTGAATAACTAGCTTGGTGTGGTGGCACATGCCTGTAATCCAGACAACTCAGAAGACTGAGGTAGGAGGATGGCTAGTTGCAACCAACCTCAGCAACTTATGGAGGCCCTAAGCAACTTAGAGGGACCCTGTCTCAAAAATAAAAAGGGCTGGGGATGTGGCTCAGTGGTTAAGCCCCTCTGGGTTCAATCCCTGGTACCAAAAAAAGAGAAAGAAAGTGAATAACTAGGGAACAGTACTTATAGAAGTCTCCCTGAAAAGGTGATATTTGAAGCTGAGACATGAAGATTGAAGAGTTGACCAAAGAATGGATGAAGCAATTTCTAGGAAAAGGGGATACCAGGTGGGAAGTGAATAGGTGATCATAATGTATTCGGGCGATTTCTTGCAGTGGGAACCCTTGTGGAGGGAAACTGGCAGGATAGATGGTATAGTAGAAACTGGGATGTTGGCAATGGAAATTTGAGAGGCAGTGTATGGCCCAAAGTCCAGGTGGCTGATAATGGAGTGAGTTAAGTGGAAGAAGCAGTCGTTAGATCCTTCCTCATCACCATGTGGATGTTGAACTCACCAATAATGATATCAAGAGTTGGAGTGGGCACAACTCTTCAGATGGCTATTGTGGAAACAAAACAAAACAAAATAGAGAAAATGATAAGTGTTGGCCAGAATGTGGAGAAATTGGAATCTTTGTGCATTGCTGGTGGGAATTTCAATGGTACAGCTGCTGTGGAAAACAGTATGGCCATTTTTCAAAAAATTAAACACATATAATTACCATAAGATCTGGCAATTCCACTTCTAGGTGGAATTTCGCTTTCAAAAGAAGTGAAAGCAGGGACTCACAGATATTTGTACAGCCATGTTCACAGCAGCATTATTCACAATAGCCAAAAGGTGGAAATGACTGAAGTGTCCAGGGACAGATAAATAAAATGTGGCACATACATGAATTATTATTGAGTCTTAAAAGGAAGGAGGTTCTGATACATGCTAAAACACAGATGAACCCTGAGGACATTACACTAACTGAAATAAGCCAAACTCAAAAGGACAATAATTCCTCTTATATGTAGTTCCTTCAGTAGTCACATTCATAGAGACAGAAAGTGGTTACTTGGAGCTGGGAGTAAAGAGAATGGAGGGTTAGTGTTTCATGAGGACAAAGTTTCTGTTTGGGAAGATGATAATGTTCCAGAGGTGGATGGTTATGATGGTTGCCTAAGTGTGAGTGTAATTAATACCACTGGACTGTATGCTTGAAATGATTAAAATGGTAAATTTTATGTTATGTATATTCGACAATTTTTTTAAGAGAGGCTGGGTGCGGTGGCATATGCCTGTAATCCCAACAGCTAGGGAGGCTGAGGCAGGAGGATCGTGAGTTCAAAGGCAGTCTCAGCAACTTGGCGAGGCCCTCAGCAACTCAGTGAGAACCTGTCTTGAAAAAAATAGTTTTTAAAGAGGGCCAGGGATATAACTCAATGATTAAGCACCCTTGGGTTCAATCCCTGGTACCAAAATGAGTAAATAAATAAAAATATAAAAATGAGAGATAGAGTCAGAGGGAAGAACAGATGTCACTAGGAATTAGGTAACTATGGGGTCTACCTAAGTAGTCTGTAGGTAACAATGAGGAGGAAGAAGGAATGGTAGTGATGAGTAGCAGGCAGGTTCCTCAAAGGAAGAGGATTTTTTTGCAGAAGGAAGGAAGAATAATGGCCTGCAGGCAACATTAGCAAGCACGAAGACACCTACCTCCCCTGCAGGTCCTGAAGGATTTGACATTTGAGAGAGAAAAACAAAAACAAAATTTTAAAAAGCCAGCCTACACTTAATAGGGCTGGTGGGGAAATAGTATCCTCGAGAAATAACCAGGTCTCAGTTGGGAAAGAAAGTGATAGGCACTTTCAGAGAATAAATTAAGACTATAGGACAGTTTGTTATTGACTGAGCATTCCAGAGGACACGATGGAAGGGTTGAAAAGGGAAGAGAAGGGTGGGATTAGAGTATGAATAGACCACTGCAGTAATCTTCTCTATCCATGATTTCAATTTCTGCAATTTCAGTTACCTGCATTCAACAATGGTCTGAAAATATTAAATGGAAAATTTTAGAAATAAACAATTCATAAGTTTGAAATAACTTTATTATAGTATATTGATATACTTGTTCTGTTTTGTTATTGATGTTAACCTCTTACTGTGCCTAATTTTTAAATTTAACTTTATGATAGGTATGTATGTACAAGAAAAAACATCAGATAAATTGAGTTTGGTACTATCCACAGTTTATAGAGTTTGGTAGTATCCGCGGTTTCAGCCATCCACTGCAGGGTGTTAGAGGATGAGGATGAGAATCTGCACTCTGAGGAATGGCCGGAGACAAGGAGAGTTCTTTTTGTTGGTGACTGAAGTTAATAGGAATGTGAGGCCTGATGGGATGAGTCTCCCATACTAGAGAGTGTGCTTCTAGGCACATAAGAAGTCCCTTTATGGCTAGGATCCCTGATATGTCACTTGTTGCTGTGCCGGCTTCAAGGGAGTCTTCTCTTACAGATAGCACTGGAGCAGCCCTTAGTTCATGTGGGGAGAAGTAGTCTACTGAATATGGCCACTGAGCCAACCCCATTGCCTTCCGGAAAACTGTTTGGTCCACATGTTCTTGGCAAAAATTGTATACAACAGTTGACTCTAGAATTAGGCATTGTAGTTCACATTGTAGTTACACTCAGTTTATATAGATGTCTATATTTTAGCAAGTTACCTAATCTCTCTTCTCAAATCCTCAGTTTTCTTATCTATACAATGACCAAATATACCACTTCACTCAGGAGGGTTCTCTGAGGATGATGTGAGGTCATATGTGGCTAGCACCAGGAGTATAGTAAGTATTCAGTAAATGGTAGTTGATGCTATTGTTTTCCGCACTGTCCTCTCTTTCAGCACCTTCCTCACTTTATTCCTAGGTGCCTCTAGTCCTCAGGGTATTCTTTAACCAAATTCTGCAGCAGGGCTTAACAGTGCCCCATCTTCCAGATCTTTCCTTTTCCCTAATGCAACCTTCCCTATCTTATTTTCAGAGCCCTCCATATTCTCTCCTGGGGTGAATCTGATTCAGCCGGCTAGTTCTTTGTTTGCATGAATTTATGTGTCCTTAAAAGATAACGTTTGTGCTTTAACTGGGGCCTTCGATGATATAACCAAATGGAATAAAAGCATATCAACTTCCCTGACTGCGGCTTTGCCATTGTCTGAGAATAGCATTTTAGATCCTTGCTTCTCAGAGTGTGGTCTGTGGACCAACAGCATGGCCACCACCATGGAATTTTCCAGAATATCAGACCTTGCTCCAGACCTGTTTTAGCAACAACACAGGTAATTCATGTACCCATTAAAGTGTGAGTAGCATTGCTATATAGTAAGGAGCAGCTAACTGAAGAAACAGGTGAGGGCTCCTTTACAGGAAGAAGAGCTTGGACACAAGCTCTTTACAAAGAGGGCACCCAGGGCTGGGGATATGGCTCAGTTGGTAGAGTGCTTGCCTTGCAAGCACAAGGCCCTGGGTTTGGTCCCCAGTACCGCAAAAAAAAAAAAAAAAAAAAACCAAGAGGGCACCCAGAGCAGCTACTTCAGAGCCCCAGGGATGGAGCTCTCATGGCTGCCACTGGGAGAATGTGGTTATCTCATGAGGACTCAGCTGCTAATCTGCCATGCTGGATCTCTGGAGCTTCCAGGAGAGTAAGGCTCCAGTTACTGGAATCAGAGGGCTAATTGGCCCCACGTGGCTCCAAGTCCTGCCAGTTGCAAGGGGAGTGACAAGACTCCCCAAGGAGTCAACCAAATGTAAAGAAAAGGGAGCCAAAGGCAAGGAGAGATGGAGAAATAAAAGTGATGGCTTGAAATGTAACTGTTACATTTCTATCTTCCTGCCCAGAAGTGCAAGGAGGAAGAGCATTAGCCTAGAACCATTTTGTCATCTTCTCAGTTCATCTGTCCTTTTGTTGCATCCTACCTAGCAAGAGTAGTTAGTATGAGCTCCAGCTACCAGTTCTCTTTGGACAGTGATGGGGTGGGGTTCAGTTTAGTCCAAAGAAGCATCAGGGCATCCAGATGGAGTCAGAGACTCCATCTGACTGAGAGTTGACTGAGAGTTGGGTCAGGGAAAGGGCTGCCTGGGAAACAAGGGGATGGAGTGCATTGTGGGACTGTCTCTTAGAAGTAAGGGGTTGGTGGAGGAAGGGCCAGGACAGTGTGAGATGGGTGAGGTTTATCTTTGACTCCCCTTCTCTGCTCCTCTGGCCACCCTGAATAATGCTACCAGTAATATTGCCACCTCTACATTGGTGTGATATGCTTAACTTCCCTAAGTGCTTCTGTAGCCATGATCTCATTTCATTTTCCCAACAATGCAGAGTGAATGGGATCAGAGACAGGTTAATTATGATGTGGGCTGAGCATCCAAGCCAGGCCAGAACATGGAGTGCTGATGGCTGTAGGATTGGAGCAGCCCTGCAGTGGAGACTCTGGATACTGAGAGGGTTTTAGGACCCTGAGAAGATGCAGAGGGTACTGGGCTTGTGGGCTGTGTCCAAGAGATTTGGTTCCAGCTAGACTGTTAATGCGCCCAGCTTTTGTTTCTTCATCTACCTTGGAGGGTGGGGTGGAGGAGGAGGAGTCACCTAGTCTATTTGGCAGGACAGTGAGAGGCTGTGAGGAGATAATGGATGTGAAAGTACCTTTTCTCAAATGAGGTAATGGGTGTAAAAATGCAAAGAACCATATGGATCTAAAGTGTTGTTATCCTTAGGCAGAAGAGAAAGGCTAGACCCTTACGTGGGTCACTGAATGGAGAGGACAAGCCTGGCACAGGGTGATGGAAAACCTTTAGAGACCTTGGGTAGGAAGGAGACAGAATGAAAGTATTGCATGCTTTGGTGCAAAAGAAGAGAAGAAAATAACAGGTCCCAGAAATAAAGCAAGAGGGGAGAGCACAAGTTTGGCTGCTTCCCAATTTTGTCCAGGGTCGCCCTTTTTGAGGGGAACAGTAGCTAAACATCTTTCAAAGTCAAATTGCCTGTTTCCCCCAGGAGGGAAGTCATGTGACTCAGGGACAGCTGAGCTCCTGTCATCCATCACTGCTTGCCTTCAGTGTCTCCCAAATCTCCAGGCATTTAGCAAATTTCAGAGGGACTGAGCTGCAGACACTGAAAGATGCAAACCCCAGGAGGGAAGGGACAGCCTCCATTTGAATTGTAAAGTGGCCTCCTGGTCTGTGAATGGAGGCATTTCCCCTCGCCCGCCCGCCCACCCACCCTAGATGCCCAGGAAGACAGTGTGAGGAAAGGGCTGCTTGCAAAATTGAGGGAGTGAGGGAGGATCCAATTAAGGATAATGAGTCCAGCCCAATAGGGGAAACCTTAAGCAGGGATTAAATAGGCTCCAGTCATACCGAGGGATGTGCCTGTCATGGTGGGAGAAATACTGGGCCCCCTATGGGAAGATGGGGCCTATCCTTGGACAATGTTTGGGTTCTTGTCTTTCTCTCCAACTCTGCCCTTTCCTGGCCAGCCAGCAGAATCCCCACTTCCTCCATGGAGTCTGCTCCAGCTTTTCTACCCCTCCTCTGAACACCCAAGTTGACAGTTATAGAGTTTGTCTGCTAGTCTCAGTGCTTTCAGTCTCTTGTGTGTTGGACACTATTCTTCTCCTCCAGCTGAAATGGAAGCTCTTTTTGTATTTTTTATTTTAGTTTGTTGGTACCAGGGATTAAACCCAGGGGCACTCAACCACTGAGCCACATCCCCAGCCCTTTTTATTTTTTATTTAGAGACAGAATCTCGCTTATTTGCTTAGGGCCTTGGTAAGTTGCTGAGGCTGGCTTTGAACTTGTGTTCCTCCTGCCTCAGCCTCCTGAGCCACTGGGATTACAGGTGTGCACCACTGTGCCTGGGCTGGAAGCTCTTTGTGGACAGAGATCTGTGACTTCTGTGTCCCATGGGGCTCTGGGTTGAGTAGGCACTCAATAAATACTTGTTGATTAACTGACATGAGTCAAAAACCAAAGTAAAATATTCATGTCACAAAAAGCTCATAGATCATCAGTTGCTGTGGCTTTAGGAGGGCCCATTTTTATTAGTGCTGGTGCTACCTCAAGGGCCACTGGAGACTGAAATATTCCCAGCTTCAGAAAAAGGGGCAAAGCTGTGTGGCAGGGACTGAGTACAGGACGATGTACCCAGTGCTTCCTCAGCATGCCGGCATCTACCTTGCCAGTGTTCCTGCTTCTATGCCAGGGGCTGTGCAGCCTCACAGGCACTCATCCACCAGCCTGCCCCACCTGGTGCCCACATCAGAAATGAGCTGGTGTCATCTCAGGAAGAGGCCCTTTAGCACTGATGAGGTTATCTGGCAGGAGGCAAAAGTCTCATTTGGGAAGCAGCCCCAGAACTGAGGCAAGATGGCAGCTGCAGGAATGATGTTCTCTGGCTCCCTTCAAGGCCAAGCTCCTGCCTGCTACCAGAAGCAGAAATAAGAGAGGCGCCAGCCTGAAGCCACCTTTGCAAAGTCCCTGTCCCAGGAGGGTGCCTATCCAGGACACTGGCCAGCCATGTTTCAACTTCTGAATGGTTTCAGTTATAAAGTGATCATTTGTCTCATCAGGGTGGGAGGGAGAGAGATAGCTTCTGAATTCACTTTCTGGAGACTTGACCTCATCCCAGCATCCCCCACCGTCCTCCCCTAAGGGGTGAGAGACAATCTCCAAGCCAGCTTGGGTGCAGCCCAAGTCGATGTGGCTTGATGCAAATCAGCCAGTCTGTTTTCCTTCCCAAGTTCTGGTATGATGGAGACAACTTCAGGCTTCTTTGCTGGACTATGAATTTCTTTTTCATACAGTTACTCTAAGTCTTCTCCACTTCCCCCACAAATAGTCCTAAGGCTCCACTATAATTACTTGATTTGTGTCCTGATAAACAACCTCACTGCTTGAAACCATTTGCCGCTGATGAATTTGGTATTCTTAGCTAGTCGACAGTTACCTCACATAGTGTCAAAACCTCCTACTTTTTTAACAAACTTCATACTAGTTTGATTAATCAAATCCTGGCCCTCCATATCTTGTTCTGAAGGGCCCTGCCTGGGACCTTAAATTTAGAGAATATACATACTCATGCAAGGGAATCTAAGCCCATATGGTAGGCCCCTCTATTCCACCTCCACCTGCCCTACCCTTCCCTTGGACCATTGTTCCCCTTTCATGTCCCGCCTAGTGCCCAGTGCTCTCACAGTGCCCCAGCACCCTCACCCTCAGGGCTTTTCATCTGAACACTACGTTCAGGCCTATCTTTGCCTGCAGTATGTCTCACCCTGGCCCATGTAGAAGCTTTATAAAGCTCTTGTGTAATTCCTAAGCTTCAGTAACTTTTAAGTTGTGGGCATCTGGAGAACAATCTGTAATCTCTCCCAGGTGTTAGGGTACCATTTTCTCTTCTGCCAGTTCCTCTGAGCTTCAGGTCTGTCAGCAGCACAGGGATACATTTCCCCTTCTAGCCCACAGGAATCATTTTCCAGCTGTCCCATTCAATGAAGTAAGTTGGCATGATGTACCATTGTCTAAAGTAGTGGTCCTAAACATGAGCATACTTGTTTATATATGCCACCGCAATAGTTCCTTTTTAGATACCACCTAAGAGATATTAAAGTTTCAAATTACTCAAGGATTTCGTGAAGATGTCCCACATTGTGGAATGACTTCACATTCCTTTACCACTTATCCGTCAGTTTATGTGGCCCATTCCCTCAAGATTTTGGTTCCCCTTAGGGAGTTAATAGCCAAGTAACATGGGTGATGCTGGTTGACTTCAGAACCGCACATTTGCACTTAGGGTTTTTCTGGAGTCCCAGTGCCTAAAGGAATGGTCTGACTCTTAATTTCAGACTCCATGGCACCCATTTCTTCTACTGGCTCCAAGCCTGAGGTCAAGTGACTTCTCCTTCCTAGATTCCTCTTTCTCCAATCTGAAATATGAGGCTGTCATCACCTCTGTTGGTTCCAGAAGATTTAGGAAGTTAAACTGTGACCTCTCAGGTGCTGTGGCCAGAACCCTAACCAATGTCCCACCCAACTGGTTCTGAGGTTTAGTTCCCTTTGCATCTTGTTTTGCTCCCATCTTCCCCTTCCCCCAGTCATGTGATGCAGGAAGAGAGCGCAAATGATATGGAATGTGAGCAACAGCCAGCAGAGACGCTGCGACAAGTGACCATTCACCGAGACCCTATATATGGCTTTGGCTTCGTGGCCGGCAGTGAGAGGCCTGTGGTGGTTCGATCTGTGAGGCCAGGTAGGTGTCCCTTGTAGTGTCCCTCTAGCCCTAGCTCTATCCTGCCACACCATCTGTCTGCCCAGAGAGCAGAGCGTTCAAGTACACTGTGTTCCTGAAGAATTCATGAAGAGTAGGTAAATGCTTGCTGACCATTAACTGTGTTTAAGACTAATTGGCCCAAACCATTGAGGTAGCTTGGAGCCTTAGAGGCTGCAGTTGATTGTTTAATAGGATCTGGGTCCTAATAAATCTTCTCTTTGAACAGAACAATCAAAGAAGAGCATAATGCTTTGGATGATAAAGTTCCATTTATTCAGTTCAACAAGTATTTATAGATCACCTTTTCTAAGCTCAGCAATGTGGCAGGGAAGTACAAGACACAGTTCCTGTCCATAAGAATCTAACCATCAGGCTGTGGAGACTGGTAAAAACTCATGAAATAAGCTGGGCACAGTGGTGCACACCTGTAATCTCTGAAACTCAGGAGGCTGAAGCAGGAGGATCACAAGTTTGAGGCCAACCTTAGCAAATTAGTGAGACCCTATCTCAAACCAAAAAGTAAAAAGGGCTGGGGAATTAACTCAGTGCTAAAGCACCCCTGCATTCAATCTCCAATACCACAAAAGAAAAAAAAATGAAATAGATCTGCCACTGAAGACTGGAATTAGCATAGAGACCACAGATGAGATAGGAAGGGGGAGGAGAATGAAATCTCTAAATGCCCCAGTGGCAATAAAAACAACACCATTGATTAAACATCTACTTACTATGCACTTTACATCATCTTGTTTAATCCTCACAGCCAAGCTTGCAAGGTAAGTAAGTAATACCTTTCCCATTGCACAAATGAGGAAACTGAGGCATTGAGGAGAAGGAATGACATGTCCAGGGTCACCATGCTAGGAAGCAGCAGTGCCAGTGCTTGCTCCAGTGTCTGTCTTATGCCATGAGGAGGAAAGAGGGACTTGATTGGGATCCTGGGGGATGGAACAAGCAAAACCCCCCCTAAACACTGAATGAAACAGGAAAATATTGAAGCACTGTTTTGTTCCAAATCTGCTATCATTGACAGAAGATAGACAGAAAGGAGCTTTATTCCCGAATTGCTGGGCCTGAGGCTTTAGATGTTTACAACAGTTTCTCGCTCAGTCAAGAGGAGCAGCCAGAGTACAAACTGGTCTTGCAGAAATTTGATGAATTTTGCAATCCTCAAAGGAAAAGAAAAATATTGTGTAAATGTGCTTCAACTAGAGGCCACAGAGAAAAAAAATATTCAATACAGAAGCATGGGGCTGACCTAAGGCTCCCAAATCAGTCATTCAGTTTGGCAGGAGAGTTTTGAGTCTCTGATCAGAAATCAGATTTGACCTGGGAAAGAAGGACCAGATAAAACTTAGTAGCAGACCACCAGGCATCCCTGCTTTAGCTTCAAAGGAGACAGAATCACAATTTGTAGGGCCAGAGAAAGCTCCTAGGCCTGGGGGGGGGGGTCAACTGCAAAAGGTATAAGATAAAGATGAAGGAGGAGTTGGAGGGGTGAAGAGAAGACTCCAGGGTAGAGCCACAAAGAACCATACGGTAACAGGCACAGCCCTATTAGAGATTCGGGCTGAACCACATTGCAGCATCTGCTCAGGCAGCTGCCAAGTGGTTCAGTGTTTGAGAACGTAAGAAAAGTCAAAGAAGTATTTTACGCAGGAGCAATTGTAATTTGGTAAGCCAACAAACCATTAGTGAAAGGATAGTAGATTGAATGTTACCAGTGCCATCAAGGGCCAAGGCCTGCAGAGGAGGAAAATTTCCATGAGGACCTCTTCTATAGTAAGGGGGAGGTGGAGAGATGGAGATAGGGCAGGAAGGAGGGAGGGAAGGAAGGAATGCAATAGGTAGAGTGGCCTCCGCCTAAGAGCCTGGTATTTTTGACAGAAGTAGATAGAAAGAATGAAATGAATTGAAGGAATTATCCCTTCAAGGATGTGATAACTACCATTTATTGAATTCTTACCAACATCAATTAACTGTTTTAAGTACTATACATTCATCATTTCATTTATCCTCCCAACATGCTTATGATGTGTACGTACTATTATTTTCCCATTTTGCAGAGAAGGTAAGAGAAACTCAGAAACATTCACCCAATGTCACATAAGTAGTGGATTAATTGCAGGTTTGGGATTCGAGACCAGGTCTGGCCGCAAAGAGTTTACTCTTCACTACCACTCTTTCCACTACTGAAGTCACTCACTGGCAGGAGACTGTGTTGGCCTAGAGAGTTCATGGCCATTGCTGTCAGAGTGGTGACTCCTGCTGGCCATGATGGCTCAGCCTTCCTCACCACACAGGGTCGTGGCTCCAGAGCCATTGGGCTGTCCTCAGGCGACATATTTGCTGTATATATTCATGTTTTCAGAATTTGGGCAGCACCCTTGTTTTTAGAGAGATAGAGAAGTTGGGAATCTGCCTTTTAAAAGTAGACACAAATGAGAGTTGAAGCTGGTTTAAGGGTGGGACATGTCATTAAACATTTCTTTCTGGTTTGAGTCAGGCCAGATCTGACCTCTCATTCTCTGAGACTGAAAAACATCTATCCAAAAAGGTTTTGCTGAACAGCAGAAGCAGTACAGCCTCATACCATCCCTCTATCCCTACCATTTCCCCCAACCAAGAAGTATATATGCTAGGTGCAGTGGTACATGCCTGTGATCCCAGTGACCCGGGAAACTGAGGCAGGAGGATCACAAGTTCAAGGCCAACCTCAGCAACTTAAGAAGATCCTGTCTCAAAATTAAAAAGGGCTGGGGCTGCAGCTCGGTGGTAAAGCATGCCTGTGTTAAATTCCCAAGTACCATACAAAAAAGTATAGCTCTCAGCTAGGTCTACTTTCTGAAGCTCAGCAGTAGAGATGGGAAAGGGAGAAAGCAAATAAATTTCCAGATGTCCAAGAATTCATGCATTGTTTTCCTCATTTATTGAACAGTAGCATCTTTCAATGTTGAAGAAGATTAAACCCTTTAAGTCTTTTAGTCCATCCCCCTGTCTCTGAGCAAGTGAATGCCTAAACCATTCCAGACCAGAAAGTATGAATAATATTCGAGGAAGAAGTTTCCTCCCCCTCCTCCTGTCACCTGTAACATCCCCAGCAGTCTGAAAGTCTGTGTTCCTCTTTAGAACCAAGCCAGTAAAGCACTTACTAACCTTGTCTGAATATGAGGTCTGGGCTTGGGACCTTTTGCCACCACACCACACCCAGTCAAACAAGGCCCGCTGCATTCTCTTTCTTTGTTGTTATTCTGCCCTCCCATCTTCCATAAGGAGCAGCCAAGAGCATCATTTCCTGCAGGCCTTGCAAGTCTCCCTCAGGCACCGTGGCTCTTGCCCAGACTTGTGCTTTCCCAGCAGTAGCTCGAAGCTCTCACGCCTCTCTCCTCTCCTCTGCAGGAGGCCCCTCTGAGGACAAGCTGCTGGCTGGTGACCAGATTGTGGCTATTAATGAGGAGGACGTGAGTGAAGCCCCCAGGGAGAGGTTCATAGAACTCATCAGGTAACAGGGGCCTCTGGGGCCTTGGCAGGAGCTGAGTAGTATTCCCCACCCCTAGGTCTAGGTCTACCACTATCCTCCCTGGCCCCCAAAGAGGAAACATTCCAGGCAAATAGACCCAGCCAGGGCTCCTGGCTACCCAGAACTATAGGGCACAACCAGTCAGGGTTAGCAGAAGCTTCACAGACTCTGGCTTCAACTTGCTCTGATGATGTGAGTAGGCACAAAGAAGAATCTCCTCCTACAGCCTCACCTCTACCCTCCCCAACTCCTCACATGAGCCCCTTTGTGTTGGGGTTACTATGCAGTGGGACAGACCAAGTGACTGGTGAGAATAAACAAGACATTAAAAGAATACTCTGAGATCAGTAAAGACATTATTCCCACCTCCCCATCCCATCCCATAGTCTCTCTCTCTCTCTCTCTCTCTCTCTCTCTCTCTCTCACACACACACACACACACACACACACACACACACACACACACGGAGAAAATCAGATTCCTTCCCAGGGGATTGAGAAATGGAACCTACTGTTGTGGATTATCCCCTTGTTGTTTGTGACACCTTAATGTCCATCCTCCCCAGATAGAAGCAGGTGAGAGAGGAAGGGAGTATTCAGGGGACCACTGCATCTGCGAATGGAGAGTAATCACATTGTCTTTGCCTGTCCCTTACCACTATACACATTCCACACACATGACACGCACAATCCCCTTTCCCCCACTCGCACCATGTGCTCATATACTTCCATAGTTTGTTGATATGGAACAAGAGGATAAAGGTGAAGACAATAAAGGTTATGTGTTAACCTTGGCTTTGGGGATGCTGGCTATCCTCAAATGGGACCATGTCCTCTGTCTGTCTCTCTGTCTCTGTTTCTTCTGTCTCTGTCTCTCTCTCTCCCTTATGTATTCTCATTCCATCTCTGCCTCCATCTCCCTCAATCCTCTACCCGTCGATTCAGAGTATTTTCATTCTACTCATCCTTCTGGGAATCCCCAAAGCCTACTTTGTCCCAGAGTCCCTCCCTAGCTTTCAAAAGACTTAGCATTCTGCATATGGTATAGCACCCTCTTCTCAGCTCTAAAGGGGTTTGGAATGCCCCATCCAGAAATCCAAAACAGGTCTTCCACAGCATCTTCCCTCCAGTCCAACATGTGTCTGGTCCCTGATGACCTTCTGTTTGTCTCTTCTCCAAGTCCAATTGTCCATGCATTCCCCCACACTTCACCCTCCATCCTCCACCCTCAACCACCACATTGATATGGGGTGAATTCTTTTCACCCCATTAGGTTATACTGGAATTCTTTAAGCCTGATCACCTGAAAGTCTACTTTGCCTCTAGTGAACATCTTTGTACCTAGAACAAAATAGCCTAATTTTTTTGAGGGATTCCAGGGTTCTTTTGATAACTTCAGGGGCTGGTGGGTCATTCTTTCAATGATTTACTGAGTATCTGTTATGTGCCAGGCACCATTTTAGGTACTGAAGATACAGCACTGAGTAAAAGACAAAAATCCCTGACTCATTGGAATTTATATTCTGGTAGATACCCACACTTAGCAGTGAACCAGATAAATAATTGTACAGTGTATTAGAAGTCAATAAATGTTATCGAAGAATAGAAAGTAGACTGGGGTAAAGAGGGTTGAGAGTGCTGGACACAAAGTTACAGAATGTCCAGTTTGGGCTTCATTGAGAAGGTGGCATTTGAAGAAAGACTTGAAGGAGGCGAAGGTGTTGGAGAAAGTGAAGAACAGTACAAAGACCCTAAGGCAGGAGTGTGTCTGGCCTGATTAAGGAACAGGGGAGGAGCCAGTGTGACTGGCGTCAGGTAAGGAAGGGGAAGAGTTGTGGAAGATAGGTCCAGATTAAGGAGAGCCTTGTAAGCCATCATAAATGAATGGGGAAACATAGTTGGGGCTGGAGCAGATAAGCCACATGACTTGCGTTATGCCCCTTCCCTGTTCAAGATAAAGGATTTTCCTCAGTCTTTTCCCTGTAACACAACTCTCCTTGGGAACTTCAAGACTTTGAAGCTGATTCATGCCTGGACTTTGCATCATTGAATATGAAAACTGTTCAGAGTCCTTAAGCAAGGGGCCTAGGCATTTCTCAAATGCCCAGAATCAAGTCTGTCTTAACACTACTTCTTGAATGCCTTTATTCCCATAAACATTTGAAAAAAGTCAACAAGGAAAGGGGAAGCTCCTTCGGGGCGAACTATTTCCATTTCTTTTAGTTCTTTTACAGGATTATGTATTCCTGGGAGAGAATTTTCATACCTCATAGGCTCTTTGATCGCTGGCATAATTCTTGTCGGAAGAGTTTCAAATTCTTCATCCTTTTGAATATTTGCTATCTGGAGAGAGTCTTGGCTTCCATCTGTTGCTCCCTGGCTCTCATTTTTTTCTGCTCCCTCAATTAAAACAAATCTGCTGAGTATGAGTCATGCTGACCAAATGACCTCCTTTGGGTTTTTCCTTTGAATTTCTCCTCCTACTTAAATACCAAATTGCCAATAATCGTTGTACATGGTTCCCAGGATCCAGTGTTTGGATGCCGTGTGCATTCCATAATTCAGGCCTTTAGTTTTCCTTGAGAATGTTCTACTCCACAGATAAAATTGCTCCTAAAGTTTGGGGATTTCTACAGAGAGAATGTGAGAAGGAATATAAAAAGAAGACCTGAAAAATGACAACCCCAGAGGTAATAGTAATACCATCATCAGATGCCTGCATGAACCTATATGGATGGTTTGTGTCAGACTCCACAAATGATGAGAGGCAAGACATCCATGCAGATACTCAGATTACCCTCTGTCCTAATCCATATCCTTGAATGCAACCCAGGGGAAAATTCTGGTGTTGCTTCCTATACTAGATGAATACCTAGTGCATGATACACTGCTCTCCTGTTCCCTCTTTTCTCTGTAGGAGCGCTAAGGAATTCATCGTTCTTACAGTTCTGCACACTCATCAGGTGAGTGAGCCTGTTTGCCATCTGTCCTTCCTTCTTACTGACAAGAGATGACCCTGTATCAGAAAGCAACAGCACGGGAAGAGGGGGGATCAGACACTAGGACCAACAAGGATGATCCTAGGAGTCAAGGATTCAGGAGTGAATTTAAAGAATACTTTATAGAGATCATGTCTACTCTAA
This sequence comes from Sciurus vulgaris, assembly GCF_902686455.1. Taxonomy (NCBI): domain Eukaryota; kingdom Metazoa; phylum Chordata; class Mammalia; order Rodentia; family Sciuridae; genus Sciurus; species Sciurus vulgaris. Next base: position 43,583,163 of record NC_136471.1, on the reverse strand, counting down.
CATCAAAGGCTGAAGATTTTAAAGGACTGTGCAGTGCTGTATTCCCTCTCCTGTCCCCTGTTTTACCCACTTAAGCTGTCCACTGCCTCCATTCCAAATCTACTTCTACTTTTTTTTGTTGTGTACCATCCAAATTTATCTATCTAGTGTCCAACTCTCATAAAGCCCTGGAGGATGGTGGGTGTTAGTATTATTCATGCATATAAGTATTTACTAAGCAACCTATGACATATAAGTTACAGCACCATATGTGAAGACTTTCACATAAAATTCCTGAGAGGTACATTGGACAAAGAGATTCATCTTTGTCCTAGGACAGTCACTAACTGGCTCTGTGAGCTTGGGTGGGTCAGTTCCCATTTCTTTTTTTTTTTTTTTTTTTTTATTGTAAACAAATGGGATACATGTTGTTTCTCTGTTTGTACATGGCGTAAAGGCATACCATTTGTGTAATCATAAATTTACATAGGGTAATGTTGTTTGATTCATTCTGTTATTTTTTCCCTTCCCCCCACCCCTCCCACCCCAGTTCCCATTTCTAAATCTATTTTTTCATCTGTAAATTAAGAAGTTCATAGAATAGTGTTTCCTAAATAAGCCTGACCACAATTGTCTATGGGACTACTTATTAAAAGTAAAAATATTTTGAGCAGGGCACAGTGGTATGTACCTGCAGTCCCAGCTACTTGGGAGGCGGAGACAGGAGGATTTCTTGAGCCCAGGAGTTCAAGGCCAACCTGGGCAGCATGGCGAGACTCCATCTCAAAATTTTTTTAAAAAAATTAATGGAAACAGGGTTGAGGGCACTTGTCTAACACGTGTGAGGCCCTGGGTTCAATCTCCATCACCACCAAAAAATAATAATCACATTAAATACTAAAAGTAAAAATCTTCAGGTCCCTCTCCTCAAGCATTGGATTCAGAAAGCCTAGTGTCCATTACTAGGATACATCCTGATTGCAATCACACTTGAATGCACAAATCCAGATGTAAAACTTCCACATGCAAAACTCACAGCCCTCACTCCACCTCCAGCCCATCTTTCCCTGGTACTAATAGCCCAATCCCTGGACGAGGCTACACCTGAAGTGGACCTTGAGGGAGGGGAAGGAATTCCCTGGCATGGAGTGAGGGAAAGGTTTTTCAAAAAGAGACAGTATTTCTATGCAAAGCCAGGCAATGGAGCACAGGTGTGGGGCCTAAGCTTGAGTCAGGGGGTCCAGGCTCAAATCAAGCCCAGCAGTGAATATCTCACCCTAAGGCCCCCAGCCCTCTTCTGAGCCTGTGTGAACTTCACCTACATATATACACTCATGTATATGATCAAATATACATATATATCCTTACAAATACACATACATGCATCCCTATTGTGCAATAAACTCACATACACACACACTTGCTTACATACACTTTCACTTATACACTCATGCATTCACGCACACATACACATTGTTGGACACATACACATACATCTCACATATAAATACTCACACATACAATGCTCCCAGGCAGGCCTCACACAATTGCAATTCTCTGACTCTGGCCAGAAGACCCCACCCTTTCATGGGTGTCATCAATAGCCCCCTTCTCATTTTACTGCATATGTGCTGTTGTCAAATGGTCAGTGGGGAGTTGGTTCCCAACAACTGCCCCCACAATCTCCTGTCTTGAAAATGTCCGCCAAGAGCTGGGTGCAGTGGCGCATGTCTGTGATCCCACAGGCTCAGGAGGCTGAGGCAGGAGGATTGCAAGTTCAAAGCCAGCCTCAGCAACTTAGGGAGGCCCTAAGCAACTTGGTGAGACCCTGTCACTAAATGAAATGTAAAAAAGGGTTGGGGATGTGGCTCAGTGGTTAATGCCCCTGGGTTCAATCCTTGGTACCTCCCCTTAAAAAAAAAGAAAAGAAAATGGCTACCAGTTGTCCCCCAAAAGCATGGTTTTTGTATGGTTACAATATATTGGTCTGATCAGAGACACATTATAGGGTACTCTGTTAGTCAGGTCTCCTCAAATGTCACCTCCTTGCAAAAGCCTTCCTTGACTACCCTTTTTGTTTTGTTTTGTTTTTGTGCCGGGGATTGAACCCAGGGGTGCTTAACCACTGAGCCACATCCCCGGCCCTTTTGGTATTTTATTTAGAGACAAGATCTCACTGAGTTGCTTAGGGCCTTGATAAGTTGCTGAGGCTGGCTTTGAATTCATGATCCTCCTGACTCAGTCTCCCAAGCTACTGGGATTATGGGCATGCTCCACAGCATCTGGCCTTGACTGCCCTTTCTAAGATAGCATCTACCAGTCATTATCTCCTGATAGTGCTTAACTTTTCATCATTGGTGAAATATATTTTTAACTTTTTTCATTTGAAATCATTGTGAATTCACAAAAAGTTGCAAATCTAGTACACAGACATATTGTGTATCCTTTACCCTGCTGCTCCCAGTAGGTACAACTTTCATAACTATAGTGCAATATCAAAATCAGGAAATTAACATTGTTTCAATTAGCTTATATAGTTCAATATGAATTATACACGTATACACGATGTGTATCAGATGTGTAGGTTTGTGTATCCACCACCACAATCAAGACACTGGGCCAGCAACAAATACATGAAAAAATGTTCATCATTAGCAATTAGGGAAATGCAAATCAAAACTACACTGAGATTTCATCTCATACCAGCCAGAATGGCAGTCATCAAGAATACAAACAATACTAACTGTTAGAGAAAGGGGAACAATTTTACACTGTTGGCAGAATTGTAAATTAGTACAAACACTATGAAAATCACTATGGAGGTTTCTCCAAGACTAGGCATGGAACCACCATATGACCCAGCTATACTACTCCTTGGAATTTATCCTAAAGAATTAAAGTCAGCATACTATAATGATACATGCATACCCATGTTTATGGCAGCACAATTCACAAGAGCCAAATTATGGAACCTGCCTAATGTCTATCAAAAGATTAATGAATAAAGAAAATGTGGTACTGGGTATTCTGTACTTCTGAAATCCCAGCAACTCAGGAGACCGAGGCAAGAGGATTGCAAGTTTGAGGCCAGCCTTACCATTTAGCAACACACTGTGTAGAAATAAAAAAGATTGGGGCCGTAGCTCAGTAGTAGATCACCCCTATGTTCAATCCCCAATGCCAAAAAAATTTAACTGAAAAAGTTTGACACGAAAAAGGACCCTTATGTTGTCCTTTTACTGACATACCCATTTCCCCCATTCCCTCCTGAAATCCCTGTCAACCACTAATCTGTTCTCCATTTCTGTAATGTCATCATTTCAAGAATATTACATAAATGGAATAATATAGTATAATATCCTATGTAATCTTTGGGCATTGGCTTTTTTCACTCAGCATAATGCCCTTGAGATTTATCAAACTTGTCAATATTTTGTTCCTTTCATTGCACACTAGTATTCCATGGTGTGGATATACCACAGTTTGTTTAATCATCTACCCATTGACAGGTATCCAGGCTATTTCTCAGTTTTTGGCTATTATTAATGAAGCTGCTGTAAACATTTATGTACAGGATTTTGTGAGCATAATTTTTCATTTCTCAAGAGTGTGATTGCTGGTTCATTTACTAAGTATATGTTTGTTTATTGAGGAACAGCAAGATTATTTTACATTCCCATGAAATGTATATTTATATGTTTCTTATCTACATTCCTCATTAGAATGTGAGCTCCACAAAGGGTAGGAACAGTTGTATTATTATTTTTATTATTATTATCATTATTATTATTATTATTACTGTAACCCCTAGCAGCTGAAACAGCACCTGGCACAGTAGACACTAATAAATATCGGTTGAAGGAATGAAGGAAAACCAGCTTCCTAAAAAGCAACCTAAACTTAAATGCCCAAACTTAGGTACAGAATAAAGAACCTAACCCCCCCCCCCACCATCTCCATGCTAACTTTCCCATCTCAGTTCCTCCAACACTCCCTTGTCCCCAATTCTAATGCTTCCACTTGTCCCATCCCATGGCCCCTTTGCCATGGCCAGACTAGTTTCCTTCTCTTCCTTGTACATTTTTTATGTCTTCTGCCCAGCAGACTTTTGTCATTGTACTCTTCCACATCTCTTCCGATAACATCTGTTTCCTTTAAAACCTGGATGGATACTCGTGTTTTCCAAATGGCTTTGTCTGACTAACCCCAATGAGAGTTTCTCATTCATTCATTCATTCATTCATTCATTCATTCATTCATTCAACAAGCAATTGTTGAATACCTGCTGTTCTGGATACTCTTTAATGTCTTTTTGGGGGGGTGGGCACCAGGGATTGAAACCAGGGACACTTAATCCCCAGCACTTTTTATTTTTTGACAAAGGACCTCACTAAGTTGCTTAGGGCCTCACCTTATTTGCTGAGGCTGGCTTTGAACTTGTGATCCTCCTGCCTCAACCTGTTCTGGGCATTCTTATAGGCTGGAAATGTAACAGTACATGGGAAAGACATGGTTGCTGACCTCCCAAAGTTTACATTCTATTCCTTGACCTTATGCTTAGCCTGGGAGTATAGAAGTGAGCAAATACACACACACACACACACACTCTCTCTCTCTCTCTCTCTCTCTCTCTCTCTCTCTCTCTCTCTCTCTCTCAGGTGATAGTCAAAACTTTTAACAACCTGAGCCAGATATAGTGGCACACACCTATAACCCCAGCAACTCAGGAGGCTGGGGCAGGAGGATTGCAAGTTTGAGCCCAGCCCAGGAAACTTAGTGATACACAATGGAATATTACTCAGCCTTAAAGGAGAATAAATTTATGGCATTTGCAGGTAAATGGATGGAGTTGGAGAATATCATGCTAAGAAAAATAAGCCAATCCCAAAAAAACAAAGACCAAGTGTTTTCCCTGATATGTGGATGCTGATTCATAATGGGGGGGGGGGCAAGGGAAGAATGGAAGAACTTTAGATTGGGCAGAGGGGAGTGAGGGTAGGGGAGGGATTATGGGGTTGGGAAAGATGGGGGAATGAGACAGCTATTATTACCCTATATACATGTAAGATTACATGAATGATGTGCCTCTGCATCATGCACAACCAGAGAAATGAAAAGTTGTGTTCCATTCATATACAATGAATAGAAATGCATTCTGATGTCATGTATAACTAATTAGAACAAATTACAAAAAAAGAACCTATCTCCAAAAAAATTTTTTAAAGGACCAGGGATGTCACTCACCACCTTTGAGTTCAATCTCCAGTACCAAAAAAAAACAAACAATTACAACAAAAAATACAACCTTTACCAACCTGTGCAGTAGGAGCCAACCAATCAGAATGTAAGCTAGTAAAAACAACTGGAACTTAGTCTTGGAGGACTTCTAGTTATACCAGGTTTTGGTCTACATTGGTACAGAGGTCTCAGGGGAGAGGTCAGATGGCACCCAGGAAATTTAGGGCAGCATCTACTTACTAACCATTGTGAAAAAAATCCCTCAATATTTTACAACCAGTATGGCATTCCAACTGAATGGCAGCTTTGCATATATCTGCATTTGATCATCATTATCAATAGATTCTGGATTTGAAAATTTGCCTACTTGCTAAAATTTATATGTAACCTGAAAAATCAATACTCAGAGCACTTTCCTGGTCATTTGCAGACATGCACAGAGCATGAAATGTTTGAGTTGCCCAGTGCACTCTGTTCCCAGCTGAGGTCAAACAAGGCAATGCCCACTCTTCTTGGGTCAACTCTCATATGGAGATGCCCAGAGGATGGAGATTGTAGCAGGCAGTGCAGGGTATGAAAATCTCCAATTCTGGGGCCATCTGGACAGGGTTTGAATCCCCACTCTAGTACCTGTGCCTGAGACAGTCTTAGACAAGTTACTTAATATTTGTGATCCTCATTTTCTCTTGTGAAACAAAGAAAAAAGAATCTACCAGGATGAGTATCCAGGCATGTTGTTTCATGCCTATAATCCCAGCTCTTCCAGAGACTAAAATAGGAGGATTGCCATTTTGAGGCTAGACTGTACAACTTAGTGAAACCCTGTCTCAAAATAAAATAATAAAAGCTAAGGTTGTAACTCAGTGGTAGAGCACTTGCTTAGCATGTGCAAGATCCTGAGTTCCATCCCCAGTACCACACACACACACACACACACACACAGACACACACACACACACACACACACACACACACACACACACACACACAATACCAGGGTGAGTTTTGGGGGGGATTTAAGATCATAACCTGTATGAAATTTGGAGCACCAGTTCAGTGTGTGACTAACAAGATTTGATTGAGAATCTTGAATCTTCTCTCTCAAGGTATAGTGAAATTTTCTCGAAGACCCCCAACATGTTCAGTGTTACATTCCTACATCACAGAAAATAGTACTGTGTCCACTGCAGAACTTTCCTCTTCATGGGTACAGGGAGAATGTTGCCTCTTACTGAACTCTTGCCATAAATATGCTTGATAGCCATTTCTTCCAGAAAACAACCTCCTAATGTATCCAGGATGTGACATAGGAATCAGTGTTTGTAATAAAATCCACAGATGATTCTGATGATCAGTAGAATTTGATAAACACCGAACTAGATAATCTCTAAGGCTTCTTCCTACTCCTATATTCTGTGACTGATAATAATCTAATACCTACTGTTGCATACAGTGGTAATGGTTTTTAGTCCTGGATATTCATTGGAACCACCTGAGGAGCTCTTAGAACTATGGATATTCTGACTCTAACCCTAACTAATTGAATTAGAATCTGTGAGGATGGGGCCCTTGAAAAGGTTCCCCAAATTATTCTGATGTGAAGTCTTTTTCATTTGACATTTTTCTTTTAACAGAGTGACTTGTACCATGGAAGACAGTTGTGAGGGGGTTTTCAGGTGTCCTTTCCCAGGACCCCTCAAATCATACTACATAGGTACTTACTAAGCCTCTATGTATTTATATGGGTGTTCCTTAATCTTTGAGTGACCAACCATTTCCTGTGAGTGACTGAATATATACAAGTGTTGGTATGCTTAGTTCTTGGTCCATAGTAGGTCCTCAATAAATATTTTTAAATAGATAAACAAAATACTGGGTTGTCACCTAGAATGGTTCTGGTAAAGCAGGTCCAGATAGTCCCTTCAAATGAAATCCTAGTTTTCTGATACTGAAAACATAGTCTGTACCAAAAGAGCCTGAATTCCTAGTGCTTGGAGCTACTTGCCCAGAGGGAAAAACAAAATAATGGAAACCACTACAGAACTGGTTTTCCACAGAACTTCTTGAAGTATAGTGCTTGACAAATGGTAGGTACTCAAACCGTATTTGCTGAATTAATGAACTAATTTATTATTAATCTTAGCTATCAATTAATATCTTTTATGCTGTGCTTACTGTGTGCTTGGTACTAGGGGGAGAAACGATAATATAAAATGTCATCTTTTCTTGTACAACCTGATTGGGGATATAAGCTATAGCAGGGTGAATTAACAGGGATACTGTAGGAAATCCAGGGAGGAGAATGGAGGGATTGGGGAAGGATTTAAGAGTAAGATAGAATCTGAACTGGATTTTTTATAAGACATGGCATATAGCTGGTCAAAAGGGACACTGGGAGCCAGGTGTGGTAGTACATGTCTGTAATCCCAAAGACTCGGGAGGCTGAGGCAGGAGAATCACAAATTGAAGGCCAGATTCAGCAATTTAGTGAAACCTTGTCTCAAATTAAAAAAATAAAATAAAAGGGTTGGCTCTGGGTTCAGTTCCCACTACTTCAAAGTGTGTGCGGGCTGCGGGTGGGGGACTCTGAAAGATAAAGATGGGGAGGGGAACAGCATGAAGTGAATCCAGAAATGGAACAAACCCACTGTGTGCACAAAACTGTAGGCAGAACCACCAAGTACAACAGAAGGTGGTATTGGAGATAGGTGAAGGAGGAAGTTAGCGTGAAATGTAGCTTATGGGAGGCCTTGGAATTGAGGTTCACCTCGAGACAGTCCTAAGTGAAGGAAGAAAGTCCTTCTGGTACCCTCATCAATGGCCTGGTGAAACCAGGACCGCCTCCATTATCCTAGGTGCCCTCACTGGTTGCTATGGGAATTGATTGTAAGTAGGCTCAGGTGTCGAAGACAATGAGCCAGCAAAATGGCAAAATCAGAAAACCATCAAAGCTTCAGGCAGGAACCTGAGCGCCAGCCATTTACAGTAATCAAAGTAGGGCTGTGGACCAACCTCTCCCATTCCCCCCTACCTTCCCTAGGCTCTGGTAACCGCCATTTAACCCTCTACTCCTTGAGATTAACTTTTTTTAGATTTCAAAGTTAGATAAAAGGGATGTGTTCTGTTGTTCTGTTCACAGTAGGGTGGACATAGTTAATAATTATAGTTCAAAAGAGCTAGAAGAGATGATCTTGAATGTTCTCAACACAATGAAATGATAAAAGTTTGAGGTGATGGATTTGCTGATCACCCTGAGTTAACCATTATACAATGTATATGTTATGGTTTGAATGCGAGGTGTCCCCCAAAAGCTCACATGTGAGACAATGCAAGAAGGGTCAGAGGAGAAATGATTGGGTTATAAGAGTCTTAACCCTGTCGGTGAATTAATCACCTGACGGGACTGAGTGGTAACTGAAGTGCTAGGGTGTGGCTGGAGGAGGTGGGAATTAGGGGCGTGGCTTTGGGGTATGTATTTGTATCTTCCAAGTGAAGACCCTCTCTTGCTTCTTGATCACCATGTGGGCTGGTTCCCTCTGCCACACTCTACCTCCATGATGTACTGCCTCATCTTGAGCCCCAAGGAATGGAACCTGCTGTCTATGGATTGAGACCTGTGAAACCTTGAGCCCCTAAGTAAACCTTTCCTCCTTTACAATTGTGCTGGTTGGGTCCTTAGTCACAGCAGTGAACTAGTTGACTAAAACAGAAAACATGTGTTAAAACATCACATTGTACCCCATAAACATGTACAATTATTATGTATCAACAAAAATAAAACTTTAAGAAAGTGGGGGCCACTAAAATGACCATATACCTGACTTTGACCAAGATAGGAATGATTACAGCTCTGAAATCTGTACTAATAGAGCCACCAAATTAAAAATGGTCAAAGAATCACCAGCTGCTGAATTCATCCCTGAGGGACAGGCAGGCTATCTCTCCAATTCCTTATTCCACCTAGCTGCTGGCTTCATATTTGCTTCAAGGGGCTTTCAATGGCCCCAAAGGTACTTAACAATTCTAGTCCCGTGTTTCAAGCCAAAATTCATTTTAGCCAGAAAGGGTGCCTGCTGCAAAATGAGACTCCCAGCTGCTTGGAGGAAAATAGGGTCAGTGAAGAGCTCTGATGTGCCAGCTTTAAGGCACTCAATTAATCTGTGCTTAATGGGTTAGGACATCTTCACCAATATAGATTGCTGAACCCCACTCTCCCAGGGATTCTGCCTTTTTAAGTCTGATTTGGGCCTAGGCTTCTGTGTTTTAACAAACACTCCCCAGTGATTCTTATCTTTGGGCAAGTTTTAGAAACAGTAGTTTTGTACATACCAGTAAGTTAGTACAGGGGTCAGCAAACTTTTTGTAAAGGGCCATATGGTAAATATTTTTGACTTTGCAGATCAAAAGGGGTAACCCCAAAGCAACCTCAGTCAATATATAAGAAAAGGTCATGGCCTCCCATGTTCCAATTATAGCTTTGTTTGCAAAAACAGGTAGTTGGGAAAGTTTTGGCCCATGCAGTACTGCCATTTGCTGGACCCTGAAGTGTTTGTCACCCCTCCCTGGTACCCCATTTGCATTTTGACCTGGGCCTTCCCAATTCTTAGTATTTTAATTCAAAGGAGTGATCCTTGTATTAAGAATTTCAGGCCCCACAGCTGAGCTTTGAAGATGCTTCAGGACAAGGAGACCTTTGAGAGCTGCCTTATGTCCCCCTGTAAGGCAGGCCCCACCTGCGTCTTAGCACAAGGCTAGACATGACACCATGACATCTAGCAGAGACTGGCTGGCAATGTGTGAGTCACCATTAGCGATCAAGGCTGAAGACTGAGAATATGATGGAGTCTTAGAGACCAACAAGACAAGGGTCAATGAGGAATGAGGCATAAACAAGCCGAAAATAGCTCTGAAACAGACACCAGAAATGATTATAATCCCTGAAAATATTGGCAATTCCACTTCCTCCTTTGTGGTTTTGCTCCTGTAAATATCTGAATCTCTCGTTTTATAGTGATACAAACAAAATATCTCCAGGACAGGATTTAATTTGGGATTTGGGGGAGGAAGAATAAAAATGCTGACCCCTCCACTGTGGGCAAATACATCAAAGAATACCAGTTGGGGTTCTTCATTTGTTCAACTCCATTAAGGCAGACCAAGATGGAACCAGAATCAGTGGATGAAAGATCAGGAATGGACTTTCAGCTTCCACCTGCTGTGGGGGAACAATCACCAATCTAAGTTTCAAGAACTCTGGGTTCTGGTTTCAGCTCTGCTATTCAATTATTTCAGTACTTTGGGTGAACCACACTTTCTTCCTGGGCCTCTGTTTCACATATTAAAATGAAGGGTGGGGTGCTGGGGTTGTAGCTCGGTGGTAGAGTGATTGCCTAGCACCTGTGAGGCACTGGGTTCAATCCTCAGCACCACATAAATAAATAAATAAAGTCAATGTGTCCATCTGCAACTGAAAATATTTTTTTGAAGAACGAAGGGTGTACTGCATGGCCCATTTAGGTTTCTAGAGATGCCTTGCTCCACACTATGCCATGGAGACATCTGATGGCAGATGATCACAGAGAAGGGAGAGGGTGACTTTCAGGTAGAACAAAGCTTCTACCGGCCTCTCATCTGTGGCACCTTGGTGGGAAGTCAGGTGACTGTGGAGATGAAGTCAAACTGCGCTGGCTGAGCAGAGCTACAGATATTTCTATTTTGCCCCTTCCCTTTGCTTCTGCATCAGCCTGCAGCCCCCACCTGGGATTTGAGCACCTGGCTGTGCAACACACAAAGGCATTTATTGACTCCATGAACAATCAATGCTGTAATCACTCTCTACAACCATCTCCAGCCCTGGATTTCATTGTGCTGTATCGTGGACTGCCAACAAATTTCCTCCGTGGCTCAGGATAAGTCTAAGGTTCCTTTAGCTCAGTGGTTCTCAATCTTGGCTGCACCTTGACATCATCAGAAGCTTTAAAAAATACTGATGCTTTGGCCTCAACCCCAGCTATTTATTTATTTATTTATTTACTTACTTATTTACTTATTTTGGTACTGGAGATTGAACCTGAGGGTGTTTAACCACTGAGCAACATCCCCAGCCCTTTTTTATTTTTTATTTTAAGACAAGGCCGCTCTAAGTTGCTTAGGCTGCCTTTGAACCTGTAATCCTCCTATCTGAGCCTCCTGAGTTGCTGGGATTACAGGCCTATGCCACCACACAGCTCCCAGCCCTTTTTTATTTTGAGACAGGGACTCACTAGGTTGCTTAGGGCCTCACTCAATTGCTGAGGCTGACCTTGAATTTGCAATCCTCCTGCCTCAATCTCCTGAGTTGCTGTGATTACAGGTATGCATTACTGTGCCTGGCCAACCCCAGGACTTCCTCCAATGTAATGGGTCAGGGGTGGAACCTGGGCCTTGGGATTTTTAAAAGCTCTAAGCATGTTTACTGTGCAGCCAGGTCCAAGACCCACTGCTCAATTCCTGCTGGACTCAGATGAAACAAGTGGCTTTTTGCAGTCTGTTCTCTGTATGGAATGAGATTGTTGACTCTGATAGAGAATGCAGCTGAGCCGGAGGCCCATGACCAGATAAGGACCTTTGTTTCTGGTGTGTCTTTATCTTAGGGCCCTGCACTCCTGTGGCTGATCTTGCAAATGAATCCCAACCACAGTGTAAATGGCATATAATAGCTTAATATATTGTCTTTCCAGCTGTCAGAGACCTTTGCAAGGGTCACAACACATAGAAATTCCAGATGATAGGACTCACAGTCTCTGTGGCAAGGCCCTTGGGGGAGGGGTTTTGAAGTGGCTCCAAACCTGATTTGCCCCTAGTCTTCATCTCAGTAAATGGAATCCCCATTCTTTAGTTGACTCCTCTCTCTCTCACGTCCCATATCTGACCTATCAACATATGATCTTGACTAAGTCTTCAGAATATATCCTGAAATCGCCCACTTTTCATCATCTCCAATATTAGCCATCCCAGCCAAGCTTCCATCATATTTGAATTGTATTACAAATACAGGTACAAATATTGCAGTTAGACATGCCTAACTGGTCTTCCTACACTTGTTATTGTCCCCACACACTATTTTCCACACAGAAGTCAGAGACATCTTTTAAAATACACATCAGACCCTGTCTGCTCAAAATCTGTCGATTGGAGTAAGATCCAAAGTTCTCACCCTGGCTTACAAGGCCCTACATGACCCAGCTTCCAGCTGCTTATCTGAGCATGATCTCACTTATATGTGAGATCTGAAAACATCTAACTCAGAAGCAGAGCAGATAGTGGTTACCAGATGCTGGGGCAAAAGGAGGGAACAGAGAAATGCTGTTCAAATATGAAGTATCAGGAGGAATAAATTTTGAGATCTATTGAACAGCAGGGTGACTAGTTAATAATAATGTATTATAGGGTTTCCCAAAATTGCTAAAGTAATACTCCTACCACTCTCATCCTCTCTTATACCTTCTCTTGTGTAGTCCATTACTCTGCTTAATTTTTCTTTGTATAGTGATAACACCCATCTGTAGGATGTTCTAAGACTCTCAGTGGATACCCAAAAAAGGGAATAGTACTGAACCATAAATATACTGTTCACCTATACATACATATCTATGATAAGTTTAATTTATAAATTAGGCATAGTATGAGATTAACAACAATAACCAATAATAGAAAAAGTGTAACAATATATTTCAAATGTGAATTATTTCTGGAATTTTCCATTTTGTATTTTCAAACTGAGGTTGATCATGGGGAACTGAAATGGCAGAAATAGAAACTATGGATAAGGGGTGACAACTCTAGTCCTTATTTGCTACCTAAAGATACTTGTTCATTTTCTGTCTGGTCCTGATAGGATGGACATTCCATGAGGCCAGGGAGTTTTGTTTGTTTTGTTCACTGCTGTCTTAATCATTGCCTGCAACAGTGTCTGGAACAGAATACGACCGTACTAAATTTGTCAAATGAATAAATGTCCCTAAAGACATGAGGATGCCCCTGTGCACGACCTCTGTGCTTCCTGGCTGCTAGGCTACCTGGGATCTAAAAATCACCTCAGTATTCATGGCATATTGGTTGCTGGACCCCCACCTCACCAGATGGATACCCAAATCTTGGATGCTCAATTCCCTGAAATAAAATTGCATAGTCTTTTCATATAATCTACTCACATCCTCCTGTATACTTTAAATCATCTTTAGATTACTTTTAATACCAAATACAATGCAGGTGTTTCGTAAGTAGTTGTTATACTGTATTGTTTAGGGAGTAAAGACAAGAAAAAGGTCTGTAAATGTTCAGTGCAAATATAATTTTTTTCAAATATTTTTGATCTGTGGTTGGTTGAAACCAAGGATGCAGAACCTATGGATATGGAGATCCAGCTGTAATTCCGAGTGTTTGCTAATCATACTTCCTGCTGAATTTTTGGGAGAGTTTTCAAGAACTAGAGAACTTAGCTGATTCTTTGAGCTTTGCTTACAAAATTGGATAAACAAAATGGTAGGGCCCAGAAGTAGACCTGGGTTAAATGTCTCATATCTCTGTTCCTGAACAGTGTGGAAACTGGATGAGTCATTTTGGAGTGCTGGATCTCCTTTCTCCCACATCTAAAAAATATTTGTTATGCACCTCCTTCCTGGAGGCAGGGCATATCTGTGAAATGAATAAGATCATTTCTGTAACTCCTTTGGGAAGCTTGTATTCAGATGTAATAAAATCCACCATTTAGGCATATCCCATATTAAGGAAACCAAATATATAAAAATTCAATATATGTTATTACTAAAGAATTTTTGCAAATTCCCTTAGGCTTAGAGCATTAATAATGGGATTCAATTTATCCAAATTCAGATTCATGCTCAGCTTTTGCACAACCACCAATCACATAGAGGGACAATCCTTAGCAGGTTCCTTGCACGTAGTAAGTAACTAATACTTATTTATTGATTTCTTGATCAGAATGGCAAAATGCAACTCTACTGGAACATCTTAACTATGATGTGACAAAGTTCAGGTTTCCCCCAGGTATGGAGAACTTACCAGCTCTCTATTATTTTTCCAGTCCCCCAAATCTGCCTTCATCAGTGCTGCGAAGAAGGCCAAGCTGAGGTCCAATCCTGTGAAGGTCCGATTTTCTGAGCAGGTGGCAGTTGGAGAAATAGATGCAGTAAGTATATTCTCAACTCCCTACCCTCAGCCCTTGACCAGAATCATCTTGGCTGTCAAAGTCTCGCTCTGGGGCTCCTCACAGTAAATGGCATTCTGAAGGGGTTGGAGCATGAGGATCCGGACACTGTGAGTGAGCAGATAGTGAGTGGAAAGGAGGGTGTAGCATCTGGAGAGGTCCTAAGCATCGAAGAAGAAACATATATTGATTCACTTAGGATGCTCTTGATGCTCAGAGAAATTTCTGTTCCTAGTACAATAACTTTCACTGAGAGCAAGTGCTCCATAAACATCTTTTGGCTACTTGATAGAAGCAGGAAGGAAGTAATGATTTTCTGAAGATCCAGAGAACAAGCAGCTGGTGAAATTGAGCTCTCTTCACATTGAAGTGCTCCTGCAACTCCACATCTTAACTGGAGAAGACTGTGGTGATGGGCGAAGCTGCCAAGGGGAAATAATTCAGGCTCCCCTTAAATCACCAGGTTTTTGTTAGTCCCCTACTGTGTTCCCAGCCCCACAAGGGATGCAAAATAAATAACTGTTTCCTGCCACTGGACACCTCTCAGTAGTGTTGGGGGACAAGTGATTCAATTGAGACAATAGAGAAGCCACTGCTGGGCAGTAGGATATTGAGTAGCAGTAATATTTGACACTCTGTGCCATGCAGCAGCCAATCTGGGGGTACTGGCCAGCTACAGTTTTTCTCACTGCATTGTGGTGTTTACAGGCAGTCAGCTGTCTGCTTCAGATATGCAGATGCAAAGAGGTGAATGGAGAGCAAAAATATGTGTGATCAGCAGGCATGGATCCTGGCCTAAAGTCCCCTAGGAAACTGTGGAAGTTGGTGACATCCCAGTGGATAGGGATAACTGCAGCTAACAGGCTCCTGTGTGCTTTTGTAGACAGTGATGGGCTGAGCTGTCAGGGGCCCTTAGCATTTATGTACTGAGGCACAGCTGCAATTGTTGAGAGAAGATAGCAGGCCCAGAACAAGCAGGAAAATCAGCAGAATGCCAGGCACTTCTATAGAGCCACTCAGAAGAAAGAATAGAGGACACAGTTTTCTTCCATCTCCATTTCCCTGATACTCATCTCCAAACCTAGCATGTGTCCTCCTCCATCTCTGTATGAGAAAGGCCGGAGAAACCAAAAGACCCCACTGGCAAGCTGTTTGAATAATTGGTAGATGGAATCCATCTCAGTCCTGAAAGAAAAGGTTAAAGAGTAGCAGGGGTTGGTGAACAGAGAAGAGGGAGAATGGTGGAGCCACTGCAGATTAAAGTGAAGCAGATCCTGAGATCCAAATCACCAAGGGGACATGTGCATCTTGAATCCTTGAATACCCCAAGGACATATGGCTTGAATCTGGAAAGATTCAATATCCCTTCTCTACATTAGAGAGGAATCAACCAAGGCCAGGACACCCAGTGCAGAACACCCTCAAAGCTTTCCCTTCCTCCCCCTTTTTTCCTCCTTCTCTCTTTTACCTTTTCTCTTTCCCTTCTCCACTCTCCGTCCTCCACCATGACTCCCTTCTCCATACCTCAGAGCTAGGCCACAGGCAGAATCAAGCCCTCGCTCCAGCCCAACCCAAATGCACAGTAGTAGCTAAAACCAATCCAGAGTTACTTCTCTTTCTCCTGGACAGACCACCAAGCATAGTTTGATATTCCTATCTGGAGAGACATGCACATCAGTCTCCCAGTTTTCTCTGTGCTCAGGAAATTATGTGACGTCATAATAGCACCCACTGCACCACTGCTGCTGGTGTGGACCATAGCAGCCTATTGGGACCTGGGCTAGTCCAGGTCCAGGTGACTCCGGGCTGTCCTATCATCCCTTTCCCCTTGTGTTCCAAGGCTTTATTAAGCAACCAGAGCAAAAATAAATCCTGTGGGCGTTTCTTGTCAACTCTATTTTTAAGCAAAATCAATTAAGTAATTATCTGAGTCCAGCCCAGTGTGCTAAATAAAACCTGCCACTGCTGAGCGTCATCAGCCTGGGGCTCCAGGGCCTCTGGGCTTGGCAGGAGAGAGGCATCTCAGGATCAGGGAGTCACACCTTTCCAACTTTATATCCCATCACTGCCCACCTTGGCTTGACCCCAGACAGACTTGACTCTGATTCCCACCACTGCCAGCCACACTCCAACTCAGGAGAACTTGTTTTTTTCTATTGAATGCTTTGTAACAGTTACTGTTCTCATCTGGTTTCTCTAATAATCCACGTCTACCATCTCCTTCAGAATCAAAATCCAACACATCTTATCTAGAAAACCATAACCATCTCATGCCTGTTGGTTTGTTTTGGTTTCATAAGGTATGTGAATTTTGGGTCAGTATAACAATAAGTAAGGCTGGACTCAAGTCCTCCATCTTTGCTGTCGTCATCCTAGGAGTTTAGCTGACAGAGAGGAGAGACTCAGTGAATACCCACTGAATCAAGCCTATGAGTTTCTATAGAACTGATGATCTTAGCCCAGAGAAATGGTTGGATCCTCTTGATGAGTCTGATTATTCAAGTAAGCACATTTTAAGCCCCTATTGGTCAATCATTTAGCAGCCATTTGTTAAGAACCAACTGTGTGCCAGGAACCCAGTTCAGTGTTGGGATTACAAAGATGAATAGCCATGGTCATTGTGCTCTGAGTTTAGTGTTTGATTATGAAAGACAAATATTCATCAAAAATATGAGCACTTATGGAATGATTGGATGAACTCCTAGCCCACTTCTAATTTCAAATATATATTTGAATATACATACATATATTATGGTAGAGGTGGGTCACACACACACACACACACACACACAGGTATATATGTATGTGCGTGTGTGTGTGTGTGTGTGTGTGTGTGTACACCCACTGAGGGAGGTGTGTATAGTTCGCCATAGGAACACATGGGGAGACCAGGTTCAACCATCTGGTCTAAGTCTTGACAGAATACATATTTGGGATGGGTTTTAAAGGATGAATAGGAGTTTTCCAGGAAAGGAAAGAGGAAAGCAGAAGAAATAGCTTTTATTTAATGAATTTTTATTGAGAAATTAACAAGCACCACTCTATAAATAAAGAAGCCCCTGGACCAGGAAAACTTTTGCTAGTTAGCTATCAGGTGTTTGAAAATGGGCCTTGCCAGTAGATCTCAATCAATCAGCATTACTATTGCCCACCCTCCACAAGCTTTGGAAATATCTGGGGATATTTTGTATCAGCCCACTGACTTTTCATGATATTGGCATTTAGTGTCTCAAGGTCAGAGATGCTGAGTGTCCTGTAGGAAGCAAGATAGTCCCTGAGTAATGAAGAATTATTAGAGGTGAAGATACCAAGAATGGTAAGGCATGACTCCAGAGAGGTAGGCAGGGACCAAGGCAGAGAGGGATAAGGATGCCACAGAAGGGAGGAAGCCATAAAGCAAAGACACAGACTGAGAAGTGGTCTCAGTTTCTGAAGGACCTGGTGGAAAGGGACGTATCAGGTGATAAGCTGAGGTGAGTGGGCTGGGCTCCAAAAGAAGCCTTCAGATTACATACAGTGGTCTCCATGGGCAGAGCACTGCCCAAAGCTGCCACACTTTGAATCACAGGGGAATGCAAGTGCACTGTGATGTCATATGAGAGATGGACTTTCGATATTTTCCAATGTCTTCTTGGGGAATTTGGCTCTCGTCTCCACATAACATTATTGTTGATCTTTTTCCTCTGTGTCTGCCCTGCCGTTCCTTTGGCTCTCTGTCTCCTTAACCTTCTCTCTCTTCCTTTCTATACCCTTCTCTGGCTTCCCTCTCCTTCTAAATGAGCCCTCTCCTTGACTTTTTCCTGCCGGTTCATAGAAAATGATGAAGAAGGAAGCTCTCCTCCTCATCCCCAACGTCCTGAAGGTTTTCTTAGAAAACGGGCAGATCAAGTCATTCACATTTGATGGCCGGACCACTGTTAAGGTACATACAGAGTCTCCTCTCCCGGGTCAACATTGCCTCTGCAGAGGACACACAGCTGTGTGTCTCACGTTCCTCTGAGACTGCACGTGCTGCTACTGCTGGAGCAAGTTGGCTTTTGAGTTCCCAGTGCTTAGGAGCACAAGGCTGCAAAAATGCATAGTCCTCAGATATGGCTGGTGGCAGAAATTTGCATGCTCAGTTGTGGACTGTAATTGTCAAAATGTGTGTGGACACATGGGTACGCATCTGCTTGTCACCTGCTTTATGTTCATGTCACACAGGGTCATTGAGGACTCTTAGGAACTAAGGAGTGTGAAGATCATTAAGCAATTTATATTGATACAATAACACCTACACAAGTTTACACACAGAAATAAACAAATGCAGTCTCTTGGGAAATTAGCTGAGCCATGCTTTGCTTTTTAAAAAACAACCACATCTTAAGCACCAAACCAAGATTTGAAAAGTCTGGCCACAACCAGTTTGGCTTTTGTGTTTCAGTACTGGGGATCAAACCCAGAGCCCTGCACATGCTAGACAAGCACACTACCATTGAGCTACCCCGCCCTGGCTGTTCTTTTCACAGGAAGAGCAATTACAAACCTGTGATTGTTAACAGGTCAGCCAAGCATCAGAAAGTCCTAGTGATTCTCTCAGTGCCTAGGAGTAGAGGCAATGATGTGATTTGCCCCCAGGTACAGTCTACTATGGGACAGAAATATCTGTTCTGCTTTTTCCAGACTCTTTCCAGAAAGAGAATGTCATCCCCAGAATGAATATTTTAACACAGCCAATGCTGCGCAAACTGCTGAGCAGCTATAGCACCTACCCAGAAAACCTGCTTTGACCCATACATATCCTGTGGTTCCCACACTGGGGCCAAGACATCCCTATAAATATAGAAGCCCCTGGGCCAGTAAATGTTTGCAAAAAAGAGATATCAGATGCTCTGAATGGGCCTTGCCACTAGTTTTCCACAAGGGTCAAAACTGCACATTCCTAGAAAGCTTTTGGAAATGTCCAAGAGAGTTTTGTGTTACCCAGTGATTCATCATGCCACTAGTGTTTAGTGTCTGAAGGTCAGACATACTGTGCTCTGCAGGGGGGAAGACAGTCCATGAATGATGAAGAAGTGTGCTTCCCAAAGTTCTAGTAGGATCCTGGGTAATGCACAGTACTTAAACCATGTTGACTGAACCAAAAGTTTCTTTGGAAGGCTGAGGCCTAGGCAGGTCCCCCAGGAGATTTAGGATCAAAATGTCACTCCTTTGGCATGGTCTCTTAGCTATTGAAGGTCTCAGGTTATGGGAGGGACCATTGAAACAGAACTTGGCAAACCCCCGGGGTATCTGAACACCACTCCTCCAGATGAGGATATCTCATTGTGTTGGAATCTTCCTTGGTGTTTGTTCGTGGGTTGCTGTGCGCATTGTAGGCTGTTTCCACACTGGAGTGTTTACTACCCTCTTTTCCCCTTGGAGGCTTCTCAGAGCATTCTTCCCCTCACATTATCACTGCTACCATGGCTTCCACATAGCCCCAGCCTTCCAGTACGGCAGTGTTCCCCACACTTGCAGTCTCACTCTGACTTCAGCAAGGGTGCACTGGTTATTCATTGGAACTTTGATAGGCTGCCAAGCCACTTGTCCCAGAGAGGTACCTGGGTGAATTGACAGCCTGGCACCAGGGCCATTACACTTGTAACACCAGTTGGCAATTGCTGGCTTGGCTATCCACAATCCCAGTGCAGCTGAACTGCAAAGAAAACCTCATCTGTCCCTGCCAGAGCTCCAGCAACACTGGTGCCTCTGTGACTACTTGGATAACACAAAGAGATTCTCTCAAGTACCCACCAATTTCCAGCCTATCATTTAAATGGCCGAATGCCTTTCAGCCATTTAAGCCTTTCACTGAAGGGCTTGTTTGGCAGCCCTGGCTGTCAGGTAGCTTTGCATTCCCAAGTCTGCTTCCTTCCAACCTTTGGAGGCTGAGAGACACTGGACACACTCACACTGGAGTCCAGTGGATAAGCTGAAGTCACAATGAATAGATGGCAGAAGTCTCCAAACTGAAATTTGGATAGCCCCCACCAATATGTTTCCAGACGCCCTAGTATTAAAAGTAGGGCAACAGAGCAGACGGAGCCCAGAAGTAGTCAGATTTATGACTGTACACCAGACACGTGACATAGTTCCTCTGCATGGACACATTTTTCAAGTTGCTAAATTGATTGTCTCTAAAAACCAGCTACGGTCAAAAATGAACATTTTGCCAGTAACTCAAGTCATTTGATTTAGATTAGGAATCTGGAAATAGTATACTTTTTAATCATATAAATGTAGCTTTTGCTTATTCTTAAAGGAGAGTTGACGCAAAAACAGGAGGGGGCATTCTGACTTATGAGAGATAAGGGGAGAACCAACACAGTGCCTGGCACTCATGAAATAGTTTGTCAGGTGAAAGGAGAAAGGGTCATGACCTTCTTTTGCCATATGCCCTACCAGGGGAGTTTCAGGAATACCTGCCTCCACCTGCTGTACCTATGGTGTTCTCCAGGGCCCAGGCTACTGGGCAGCGCTCATGGAGCTCAGTACCTCAGCCATCATGAAGGCTAGTGTCTCAGCCTTCTCTGTTGGACTACTGTGCTTGGCTTTCAATCCCCTCCTTGCATGATTGGTACTTAGAGTCAATTAAAGCCAGAAAAGATTACCCTCTCAAGTCTCTTTTTCTTCCACAGGATGTGATGGTGACATTACAGGACCGCCTCTCCCTGAGGTATATTGAGCACTTTGCTCTTGTCCTTGAGTATGCTGGGCCAGAACAAAATCACAAGTTCCTGCTTCTTCAGGACAAGCAGCCCCTGGCTTATGTAAGTAACTCCTTTATCTTGGCCCACAGCTTTGTATGTGTCCTACACTAGAGGAGAGGACCCAAGGCACTCCCTCTCTAGAAGATTCATAATGATATGCTCAGTTAGCTCCCAGAAGACACATTTTATACCTAAGTTTGTTACTACCCATCACAGTAGGCCTTTGGCAATGCCCTTTGTGACCTAAGGAGAACATGAAGATCCTTAGTCTTGGCCTCCAGGGGAAAGAGTGTGGTGTAGTGATTCACTGCACAGTACCCAGAATGCTGAATTGACAAATAGTGGCAAGTCTCCTGTCTCCTGGAAAACCTACCTGTTAGACTTTTCTGCCTCCTGAAAAGAAACTTGGCCTTCCAGATGGAGGCTGTGATAAAAAAAAGTCAGGCAATGGAATCAAGTGAGAGTTGACAATTGGCTGAGTAGGATCAAGAATAGATGGCCTGTCATCTATATTATCTTCTAAGGTAGAGTAGGAAAACATGTCTGATTGTCCCAGCCCACACCATTTGCAAAAAAGGCTGGAGAAATCCAGGACTCTGTACAGGATTTCACCAACGTGAACCACCAAGAACTATCAGAGTGGCAAACAGGTTTCCAAAGTAGAGTGGGAAAAAGTTGGAGAAGGACAATTGGGAAAAATTCCTTTTCAGCATCTACATGGAAGTCAAACAAAAACCCAAATCAGACACACACACACACACACACACACACACACACAGAGTTTGGAAAGAAAAAATTATTCAAGCTCAGCTGTCAGCTAAACACAAATGAGAGACTGACCAATAGGAAAGGAAAGGCCATGGGTGAACGGCTTCGAGTGAGGTTTAAATACCCCTTTCCAAGCAACCCTTTGAATCCAACCAGGCTCTTATTCCAAACGGAATTTTAAACTTTTTATTATGAAAAATTTCAAACATACACAAATGTAGAAGGAATATAGTATTGTGAACACTATTAACCATCCCCCGCTTCAACCATTACCAGTATATTTGGACGTATATTGTTTCATCTATACCTCCAAATAGGTCTTCAATCTTTGATTTGGCCTCCAATCAGCAACTCTTTACTCTTTGAGGCTGACCACTTCTGCAAGAAAAGAGTCTGAGAAGTTTTCAAGAGCCCTCTCTTCCTACCTAGTGTTTTAGCACTTAGATCTGATTGTTGATAAGGCTCATGTCTTAAATAAATGATCTTACATTTGATCTTAGCCAAAAGGCTGAGAAGTGATAAATAAATGATTTTGAAATAGCAGTCACTTTGGGTCAGAAGGGCAGAAATGACCTTGTTCCACATCACTTTCCTCTAATGTTCCAGTAGTACCCCTTTATCCATGGGGAATACATTCCAAGACCCCCCCCCACCAGTAGATGCCTGAAACCATAGATAGTACTGAACCCTACGTGAACTGTTTTTCCTGTACATACAGACCTATGATAAAGTTTAATTTATGAACTAGGTATAGTAAGATATTAAAAAAAATAAACTGGGTATGGTAGCACATGCCTATAATCCCAGCAACTTGGGAGGCTAAGACAGGACAATCACAAGTTCAAAGTCAGCCTCAGCAACTTAGGCTCGAAGAAACTTAGTGAGATCCTGTCTTAAATTCGACAAGAAAAAGGACTGAGGAAGTGGCTCAGTGGATAATTGCATCTGGGTTCAATTCCTACTACCAAAAATAAATAAATAATAATAATAGAATAATTATAAAAATATGCTATAATACGAGTTATTTGAAAGTCATGAATTGTTTATTTCTGGAAATTTCCACTTAATATTTTCAGGCTACAGTCGGCCATGTCTAAATGAATCTGGGGAAATCAAAACCTTAGACAAGGTTTACAGAATGTGAATCTGCCAGGTGAGACACAGTGGGAAACAACAGCCTAATTCTGCCCTAAGCCCCACTTTAAGGAGCCACCAAACTGCCCACCACCCCAGCCATTGATTGTACATCTCTCTCTTTTTTTTTTTTTTTTTTGGGTGCTGGGGATCAAACCCAGGGCCTTGTGCTTGCAAGGCAAGCACTCTACTGACTGAGTTATCTCCCCAGCCCGATTGTACATCTCTTATTCCCACCTCTCTCCCCTGGAATTTAGGTGGTACAGCGGACACACTATCACGGAATGAAATGCCTCTTCCGAATAAGCTTCTTTCCCAAAGACCCCGTGGAGCTGCTGCGTCGGGATCCTGCTGCTTTCGAGTACCTTT
This sequence comes from Sciurus vulgaris, assembly GCF_902686455.1. Taxonomy (NCBI): domain Eukaryota; kingdom Metazoa; phylum Chordata; class Mammalia; order Rodentia; family Sciuridae; genus Sciurus; species Sciurus vulgaris. The sequence continues at coordinate 43,559,736 of NC_136471.1, read as the reverse complement.
ACATCCAGGTAGAGTCTGGCTTGGGGATACACAGACAGACCAGTAGACAAACAAGCAGGCAGGCTGTTCTGCCATCACAATGAAGTCACCATGTAAGTTTTTCCAACCTCCAGGTAGTTCTGAAGGCACTTTCCTTTGCTGCTACCATTGTACTCCATGGCTAAATTGATTGGCCTGATGACCTGAGCTACCTGTGGCTCAATGTCCTGTCTTTTTGAGTATGCAGCTCATCAGTTTTCAGGAACAAGCAACCCGAATAATCTGGCTCCTTCACAGGATCTCAATGTCTAACAAGCACATTGGGTTGCAGGGGGTCTCAGCCTCTAATACCAGGCTCTGATAAGATGATTCCCAATTCACTTCACCCAAAAACACTGAGCACTTACTCTATGCCAGGCCCTACTCTAAGTATTGCCAATCAAAGATGACAAAAGAACCATCTTGGCTCCTTCAAGCTGCTCTGTGAGTAAATAAATATGACAGTGGTGGAGTTCACTGTCAATGAAGGCACACGGGAAGCAGTTTGCCAACTCCACATGGGAACGAGCTAGTGAAGCCTTCACAGAGGAAGTGATACACACATGCTCCTCACTGTGAAGGATAAGTGGAAGTTTGCTATGTAGAGATGGAGTAGAGGGGATGTTTTCTAAGCAAAAGACCTTGCATTTACAAGAGTATGAGGGCACTAAATAGCATGGCAGCACTAAATGGCATGGCATGATGAGAGAACTGAGTGATTTACTGCAGCTACAATACAAGATGTAATGTACAGAGCAGTAGGATATGAAGTTGAAGAGACAGGAAGCAGACAGTGAAGGGCTTGGTATGCCGTGGCAAGCATAGGCTTTATAATGGAGGCTGGGCAGTGATTCTCAAAGTGTGGTCCCAGAGGCAGTAGCGTCAGCATCAATTGGGACCTTGATAGAGATGGAAGTATTTGGGGCCCAGCCCAATCCTATTGAGCCAGAAACTTGGAGTTGGATATCAGTGATCTGCTTTAACAAGCCCTCCATGGGGTTCTGATACCCCAAGGAGTTTGGGAATTATTACTTAAGGACAGTGGTTCTTACCCCTAGCTGCACATTAGAATTATCTGGAAAGCTTTGGGTAAAACATGCTCTGTCCACCTCAGTGCCAAAGCAGGAAATACATAGGTGCTCTCAAAGTTAATATTCTCTTTTCCTATCAGACCAAAAACCCAGTCTCCCTGATTTTCTCTGCCTTTGGATGATTGTTCATTTTCTCATTAAAATTCAAACATTTCAAGATCATAAAAAACATCCTGTGCCACCCTTAAGACTGATTAAATCAAACCCTATGAGAGGACTCCCCAATATTTTAAAATTCCTCAGGGGATTCTAATATGCATCCAAGATAAAGAAATTCTGTGGGGACACAGAAATGGTGAAAGGGGAATAGACTGGTCAGATGAGCAATTTCAAAAGATCACACAGTGCCAAGGAAATTCACCAGCTAGGGAAGTATGGCAGTTATCCAGAGAAGAAATGGTGAGGGCCAGAATCAGAGCTGTGATGGAGTGGGTGGGATTCAAGAGCGATTCAAGGGCTGTGGTTGTGACTCAGTGGTAGAGCACTTGCCTAGCATATGTAAGGCACTGGGTTCAATCCTCATCACCACATAAAGATAAATAAATAAAATAAAGGTACTAAAAAAGAGAGATTTAAAATGAGGATTCATTAGACCTTGACTTGATGAGTGTCTGGCAGAGGTGATATCATTCCTCAAGTTAAGGAAAAAAGCAGTGAAATTGGTTTGTGGACAAGACAATCTTTTTAGGATGTGTTAAGTTTTAGGTGCCCGCAGGATGTACACAGCACTTGATGAGAGAAAAAATAAACTCAAACTTCATCTGTCTCTGATGGTCACACCTGGGAATATGCTATGAGACATCATCATTGTCCTTTCTGCCCTTTTTGACAACCTAAAATGTTAGGAACATTTCTCTGCCTCAAGTTTCTTTACCAACCCTCTAGGAATTTAGAATTTTAATTCTCATTTTGTTTTACCCTGAATTTTGTTCAATCTTCTTTATTCCCATTTTTATCAGTGCATTATAGTTGTAAATAATGATGCAATTCATTGTTACATATTTGTATGTGCATACAATATAACATCTTCATGCAAGTTTCTGGGGACCACCTTGGTTCTAATATTTTGAGATTTGATATTGAGACCATATCCACCCTAGTTCTCCCCTTTGTGATAATATGGATATCAGATTTATTCCCTCTTTTCCATATTTCAATTTTATTGAGGTAATATTGACACACAACAAACTGCACATTTGAAGTACACATTATGGGCTGGGGATATAGCTCAGTTGGTAAAGTGCTTGCCTGTCAAGCACTAGGCCCTGGGTTCAATCCCTAGCACTACCAAAAAAGAAAAGAACACATTGTGCCAGGCATGGTGATGCATACCTGTTAAAAGCCAGCCTCAGCAACCTGGCAAAGCCCTACGCAACTTAGCAAGACCATGTCTCAAAATAAAAAATAAAAATGGACTTGGGATGTGACTCAGTGGTAAAGTACCCCTGGATTCAATCCCTGATACCAAAAAATGAATACAATAGAGTACACACTGATAAATTTTGACACATATATGTATATACCCATGTGTGTATATCAACACAATTAAAATCTTAAACATATCCATTATTCTTAAAAGTTTCCCCAAGTTCCTTTGTAATTCACCCCCTCCAAGCAACCACTGACCTGCTTTCTATCACTGTAGATTAGTTTTCATTTACTAAAGTTAATATATATTGTATCATACAGTATGTGTACTTATTTTGGAATGGCTTATTTGGCTAAGTATGATGATTTTGAGATCCATTCATATTGTTGTATGTATCAGCAGTTTATTTATTTATTCATTTATTTATTTATTTACATATTAGTTCATTTATTTTTATTATCCAGTAGTTCATGGTGTGGATGTGCCAGAATTTGTTAAACATGTTGATGGACATTTGGGGTGTTTCCATAATTTGGCTTTTACAAAGAAACTTCTATAAACATTCACATGCAAGTTTTGTATGAACATATGCTTTCTTTTCTCTTGGATAAATACCTAGTAATGGAATGGCTTTATCATAGAGTAGACCTATCTTTCTTTAGTTTTTAAAAGAAACTCTAGTACTATTTTCCAAAGTGGTTGTGCCATCTTACATTCCCACTAGTCATTTATGAGAGTTCCAGTTTCTCCACATCATCATCAATGTGATATATATATATATATATATATATATATATAAAATATATATACACACTTTTTATTTTAGTCATTCTATTAGTGTATAGTAGCATCTCATTGTGGCTTCCATTTGCATTGTCCTAATGACTAATGATGTTGAACAACTTTTCATGTGTTTATTTGCTGTCATGAATCTTCTATGGTGAAATGTCTGTTCAAATCATTTGCCTCCTTTTCTATTGGACTATTTGTTTTCTTGTTATTGGTATTTGAGAGTCCTTTATGTATTCTGGACAAGTTGTTTGTTGGATATGTTATTTGCAATTATTTTCTCCCAGTCTGTGGCTTGTGTTTTCAGTCTCTCAGCAGTGTCTTTCAAAAGAACAAATGTTGAATTTTGATGAAGTCCAGTTTGTTAATTTGTTCTTTTATGTACAGTGCTTTTAGTGTCATGTAGAAGAAATCTTTGTCTAACTCAAGGTCACAAAGCTCTTCTATTTCTTCTCTAGAAGTTTTATCATTTTAGGTTTTGCATTTAGATCTATAATGTATTTTGTGTTGACTTTCATATAAGACTCAAGGTATCCGTTGAAGTTTGTGGGTGTATTTTGGCATATGGATATCCATATTCCAACTCCATTTGTTGAAAAGACTGTCCTTTCTCTGCTGAATTGCCCTTGTCAAAAATCAGTTGTCCAGCTGGGCTCAGTGATGCATAATTGTAATCCCAGAGACTCAGGAGTCTGAGACAGGAGGATTGCAAGTTAGAGGCTATCCTCGGCATCTTAGTGAGACCCTATTTAAAAATAATAAAAAGACTGAGATGTAGCTCAGTGGTAGAGGACCCCTGGGTTTAATTCCCAGTACTTCCAAAGAACAAAGCAAAACAAAACAAGTCATTTGACCTGGCATAAAGTACTTGGGAGGCTGAGGCAGGAAGATCCAAAGTTTGATGCCAACATGGGCAACCTAGCAATACCCTGTCCCAAAATAAAATTTTAAAAGAGCTGGAATATAGCTCAGTACTAAAACCGTTTGCCTCAGATGCTTTGGCCCCTGGGTTCAACCCCTTGGAAGGAAGGAAGGAAGGAAGGAAGGAAGGAAGGAAGGAAGGAAGGAAGGAAGGAAGGAAGGAAGGAAGGAAGGAAGGAAGGAAAAATCAGTTGTCTATATATTTGTGGAACAATTTCTGAACTCTATTCTGTTCCATTCATCTCCTTGTCTATCCTTATGCCAACATTTTACTCCTTTGATTGCTGTGGCTTTATAGTAAGTCTTGAAATGAAATAGTGTTTATCCTCCAACTTTGTTCTTCTTTTTCAAAGTCGTTTTGGCTAGTCTAGGTCCTTTGTGTTTTTATGTGAATTTTAGAATCAATACATCAATTTTTGCTAAAAACTTGATGTGATGTGGATTGATTGTGTTGAATCTATAGATCAATTTGAGTAGAATTGACATTTTAAAAATATTGAATCTTCTAACCCATGAACACAGTATTTCTATATTGATTTAGGTCTACATTGATTTCTCAGCATTGTGTCATAGTTTTTAGTGTACAAGTCTTTCACGTATTTTGTCAGATTTATTCCTAATTGTTTCATATTTTTGATACTATTATAAATGATTTGGATTTTTGATTTCAATTTCCAATTGTTTTTTGCTAACAGAAATACAATTAGCTTTTGCATATTAATCTTATGTGCTACAACATTACTAAACTCACTTATTTGTCCTAGTAGTTTTTTTGTAGATTCCTTGGATTTTCTACATAGACAATCATTGATGAAGTATTCCTTTTCTACTTTCTCCTATGCTATAATGATACCACTGTGACTCCCTAGTCCCTTAGCCCATCGGGGGTCCACCTCAACCAAATGGATGACTGCTCTAACCAAGCTCGATTCACTGATAGCTAGAGTTCTGGTCCTTAGTTTGAGGGTTACCATAATGCTTGGCCAGCAGTTCCAGGGGACCAACACTAAAACAGCCTAGGTGTGATTGACTCATCAATGTTTTGTCCTCCATATGCCAAGGAACAGAATGTCTACCCCATCCCTGCAATCCATCTCTCACCCTGAGTTTCTGGGCCAGAGCCCTATGTAAAGTCCTACCCCATGTCTCTGTTTCTTTGTTTCCATCTGCACTTTGTAGAAGAGCTTTGTATAATTGCAGGGGTGAATATTGCTTGCCCAAATGTGAGACAGTCTCTTGTAACAGGAGGAAGGAAAAGGAAAGGGGTGCTGTGAACTCACTTGTACTGTGAACTACTTTCTGCCCATCTGCACCTTACCATTGTGCACACCTGTCACTGAAAAGACTGTCCAGTATCTGAATAAAACTAATAATGTCTCTGTGACGTGAGGCTCCTCTTTCCTTTAATCTACCATGTCTTACTGACACCATGATTCTTTTCTAGGATATAAGGGAGTAGATAGGGGGTGGGGAGGGACCATCTCCTTTAACTAACAGATTTGGACTGCCTTCTCTCACAGAGTCGGAATGATGTTATCCGAGAACGCTTTGGAATGGACCCCAAACCAGAGATGCTTCTGGGCCTTGCTGCCCTCCACATCTATATCACTGTCTCAGCCACTCGGCCTAGTCAGAAGATCTCGCTCAAGAATGTGGAGTGAGTTGGGCTGGGGCCTTTCGGGATGGTGGCAAATAGCTATGTAGGGAGAAGGTACAATGGTTGAGCTATGTTGCCCTTTTCAGGAATGCAGGAAGTGGAATGGGAGTGAGAATAGGAGTTCCTCTCCTCTAGCCCTTGATGCCCTAGAGCTACAGCTTCTATTAGGGAACTGAGGCCGATATTCTCTTGTTCCAGTCCCTCTTTTCCTTTTTCCCAGTCTCTATTCCTCCATCTGTGCCTTTCAGATTCAGTTTCTGTCTTACCATCTCCTACTCTCTTTCCCTTTTGTGTTTCACTAATCTTTTACTTTTCTTCTGCTTTTAGGAAGGAGTGGGGCCTGGAACCCTTTCTTCCCCCCTCCCTCCTACAGGGCATCAAAGAGAAGAACCTTCGGAAATCTCTCTCACAGCAATTGAAGGCTCACCAAACACATCCTTCTAGCGGCACCAAGGTACCCAGAGGAGGCCACGGGGCACCATGTTCAGGCACTAGAGGTCTCAGGGGGTGCTTCTTCTCTGGTGATACCCACCACTTTTTTTTAGCTCCAGTGCACATCCAGCTTGGTTGGGAATGGGGACAGTCATGGAGAGGAGTTTCTCCAAGCCTGAGTCTTTACCAGAGACAGTTCAGTGGCACTGATACACCTGTGGGTCCTGAAATAAAAGGGCCCAAATGCTGGAGATCATCCTCAGGTCCTTTCACCAATTAGTCAGTGCTGATTGAGCACCTGTCATGTGGAAAGCACTGGACCCTGGGGAGGCACATATTTTCTATGGGAATGATCACTCTGTCCTGCACTAGCTTTTTAATTCATCATTTCTGGTATATGGAATTCTGAGAAGTAAAAGCCAGGGGTGGGGGCGTATGACAAAACTGACCTGGAGAATGGGTCACTTGGTAAGCATGGGAGGGCTCAGGCCACTGCGGCACTAGGACACACTCCTTTGCCTGAGAAACTCCCTCTCCCTGCAAGCCCCTTTTAAGGCTTCTAAAGCTCTTTTTGCTTTAGCTTCCTGCCCAAGAGGCAGGAAGATGGTGAGAGGTACTAGAATCAGCATTCAGATGTAGACATAGGACACAGTCACCCCCGTGTATTCCACCCGTTCCAGATTTCTTATATTACCAACTAGCTTCTCTTTTAAGATGCAAATTTCCCTGGAGAGTTAAGCCATTCCCACCTTGCTGTGCATATTTAATCGGATTGTTTTCTTCTCAGCTGAGAGCACCAGTGCTCACTGGTTCCTCAGTTTTTTTTTTTTTTTTTTTTTTTGAGGCACCCCAGTGCTCCTCCTGGAGCTACAAAGATGAAGAAGGCCTAATCCGGGCCCTAGGAAGCAGGCACAGTCTAGTGGGGAAACACAATTGGCAGTCTCAACACAGTGCTATAGGCACCGTGCTCTGGAAGCACGGAGGGGGATGCCAAGCCTAGGTTGAGAAAGGAGAGTAAGGCCAGGAATTGGTACATTTGATGCCAGAGCTGGGTCTTGGAGGCCAGGCAGACAGGAGTTTTTCTCGATGTAATGGTGGGAGTGGGTAGTAGGAAGAAAACTTTCCCAGGTAGGGAGATCCATCTATGCAAATGCCCAGAGATAGGAGAGACCTTGGTGCAAGGAAAGAAATGCAAATAGCTGCACCCAAGCAAGTACACAGAATACAAGGGGTGTGCTGGGGTGGGGGGAGGAACAAGAGAAGAGGCTGGGGAGGGGAGAGGGGAGCAGGAGCCAGTTCCTGGAGGGCCTGTGTGCTATGAAAAGGGGTTGTGTTTCATCCTGTAGGCAGCAGGGAGCCATCAAAGGGTTTAATCAGAAAGCCAATATGATTAAATGTACTTTGTTTTAGGATGTCCCCTCTAACAGTGTGTGGAAGTGATTGAGGGAAAGGATATTAATACTAAAGATAACCTGACTGTAACCCTGACACAGGTGGGAATGCCAGGCAGTGACTGTGGGGCAAGAGAAGAGGGATGGGTAGAATGAAGAGAGAATTAGAGGAAATAATCAAGATGATTTGGTGACTGGTGACTCTCAGATCAGAGGATGGAGGAGGAGTCCAGTGTCACTCTCAGGTTTCTGATTCAATTGCCCCAGAGATGTTGATGGAGACCTGGAATGGATGAAGAGCAGGCTTGGGAAGTAGGGGTGCTCAGTATTGAAGCATTGAGTGAGACATTCCCCCACCAAGCTGGGGATAGCCAGTATCTAGGTGGCTCTGAGAATCTTAAGAATCTTAGGAGAAATACATTGATTGGGTGGGGCGTCAAGAGTTGGGGAGGAGCTGGGCACAGTGGTGCATGCCTGTAATCCTAGGAGTTCAGGAGGCTGAGGCAGGAGGATCACAGTTTCAAAGCCAGCCTCTGCAACTTAGTGGGGCCCTAAGCAACTCAGCAAGACACTATCTCTAAATAAAATATAAAAAGGGGCTGGGGATGTGGCTCAGTGGCTAAGTGCCCCTGAGTTCAATCCCTGGTACAAAAAAAAAAAAAAAAAGATTTGGAGAAGTATTGGAATTAATCCAAGAAGAAAAATGTAGTCAGATGGATGCTTTACAAAGGAGGATCAGGGGGTCAGAGGAGGGTTTAGAAAGTGAGATGGGATGCTAGAGGTGAAAGCTTCCTGAACTGGAACCTTCCTGCTATTTTCCTCAGGGGCTCCTCACATTGCCAGTGTAGTAGCTTAATGTCTTGAGCCTGTCCTAGGATGTCGAGACTCCTGGTTGAGAACATGGGTTTGTTTTTCCTGTGCTCCTTGTGCTTCTCATATTTGAGCTGGACTGTTTCCACAGGGCTCTGCAATTCAGGCAAAGCTCCAGTACCTTCGAATTCTGAATGAACTTCCCACCTTCACCGGCGTTCTGTTCAACACTGTGGGCCTGGTAAGTGGGGGCACAATGGGGAGGGGGAAGGGGTGTCATCCTTTTGTTGATGTTTGTCCATGGTGGGAGCAAGAGAGGAAGATACAGTTTGCCCTCCATATCCGTGGGTTCTGCATCCATGGATTCTACCAACTATGAATCAAAGCTATTCAAAGAAAAAAATTGTGTCTGTACTGAACGTGTACAGAATTTGTCTTGCATTATTCTCTAAACAACACAGCATAACCACTGTTTACATGATATTTGGTATTATAAGTAATCTAGAGAAGATTCAAAGTATACAGGAGGCTCACATAGGCGATAGACAAATACCATGCCATTTTCTGTCATGGACTAGAGCATCCATGCACTTTGGTATCTGCAGAGGAGAACTGATAAAAATCCCCCATGCATACTGAGGGCTGACTGTATTTGTTTTCAGCATCCCTTCATCACCCCTTTGTGTTCCCCTTCCTCTATTTCAGGGGTTGGCACACTTTTTCTGTAGGCCTGATAGTAAATATTTTAGGCTTTTGCAGGGTCTCTGTGGCAGCAACTCAGCCCCACTGTCTTAGCATAAAAGCACCCATAGACAATGTATTAACAAATGTGCTTTGCTGCATGCCAATAACTATTTAGGGATACAGAAAGCTGAATTTCATGTAATTTTCAAGTGTCACAAAATATGGTTCTTTTGATTTATTTACAGCCATTTAAAAATGTGAAAAACGTTCTTGACTCTTTGCCCATACCAAAATAGATGGTAGGACCAATTTGGCCCATAGGCTATAGCTTGCCAAAACCGGCTCTGTTTAATAGCTCTTACAGATACTCCCAACGGCTCCTACCCTAGGTTTCCTGAGTCCTTATACTGCCCCCTGCTGTCCCAGCACCTTTACTGCCACAGCAATGCCCTAGAGCTGGACACAGCTGACTCCACCCGCAGGACGTGCCCCAGGCTAGTTGACCCAGGTGAAAGGAAATTCAAATCATCCTGCTGATTGGATTCAGGTGCTTGTCATGCTCTGGGGAGAGCACACAGGAGGAAAGTGGCTTATCAAAGTGCCTATAGCCAGACACAAGAGGTTCCTGGGGTGATGCTAATGACAGGGAATGGGCCAACCCCTAAGGGCTCAGGCCTGATGGCTCCAAGGAGCTTGTCGGAAGCATTAAAGGGAATCAAGTCCTTCAGACCAAGAAGTAGCCATTTTACATACTGGAATTTGCAGAACATTGAAAGCCCACTGTCCCCCTACCCAACACCCACACACCATCAAATCTCCCTGCCAACTACCTACCACTGCTGAAATTCCCATTGGCCATTCTTTTGAGTTAAGACTGCTAGAATGCCTATTAAAAGCTACATATCCTCAGGGAGGGAGGCCTCCATTAAGCACCCAATGGACCCTTAACACCTTAGGCAGTTACTTGGTTGGTTCAGCTTTTGGCTTCGGATGAAAAGTTCAGGTTTGAGTGGCAAGTGGTGGGGGAAGGATAAAGGCTAGACACAAAGCTTCTTGCTCAGGCAAAGCACCACCGTGTGGGGGCCTTGAATGACCTGCAGAGACCGTGGAAGGTTCTCTGAGGGCTCCAAAACAAACTTCACCTATTTTCACCATTTTGCTAGAACCAACCCTGCTGCTGCCCACTTTGCCTGCTGCTTAGGCTAAGGTATTGATTTAGACCATGATCTGGGTTCCTATGCTGGAACAGAGGGGTTCCAGACCATTTCCCCTCAAGGTTGTCCTCTGGCCTTGGAACTGAGTCCCAGATATTTCCAGCCCCCAGCAGAACCAATCCAAAGCACATTTTGTGTTTCCTCCTCCCACTTCCTCTTCCTCACCTCTTACCCCATTCTTTATGTTAATGCTACCTGCCATGCTTGGGCACCAGGACGAGAAGCAGTCAGCTACCACTCTCCTAGTGGGACCCCGTCACGGCATCAGCCATGTTATTGACCTCAAAACCAACCTCACCACTGTGCTGTCCGAGTTCAGCAAGATCAGTAAGATCCAGCTGTTCCGGGAGAACCAGGGCGTGGCCCGTGTGGAGACCAGCATCATGGATGCCAAGGTAAGGCCTGCTTTGACAGGCTACTTCTCTCCAGGAACAGGCCTTGGGAACAGAGGAAGAACTAAAGTTGAGGAAGAGAGTTTCAGCCTCTGAAGTTTTCACTAGAGGAGTTTCTGGAGAGGGGAACCTCAACAGTTTCTGGAGAGGGGATAAGTGGGGTCTTTGGCATATGTGACCCAAAAGAATTTCAGTATATGCCAGAAATGCAGACAGATTTATTTAGAAAAGCAAAGATACATTCAAGAGGAAATGTGGTCTATCTTAGGAAAGAGACATCTTTTGGGGTAAGGCAAACAATACACATTCAAGGGAGAATGGGGGCCATCTCCAGAGGGAGAAACAGCAATCCTTTGTTCTAGAGTGTTGATAGAAGAACAGTAGCTAGAGGTGGACTAAGGGAGGAGTCAGAGCAGAGTTTCCAGTGGACCAGGGGTGTAGCTTAGGGGAAGAGAGCTTGCCTGGCAGCCACTAGGCCCTGGGGTCGATCCTAGGATCACAAAAGACAAAGTAAAAATAAACAAACAAACAAATCAATAAATAAAAGACATACCACAACCCTGTACCAGTTTTCCCTGCGCTTGCATACTGTATACACGGAACATCTTGCAGGCTAAGGATTTGGGCTGGGTTGCTCTTGAGTTGCTTGTTTTGCATTTCAAAGGTTCATGGACGTTTCCTGCATTCCAGCATGCCTACTGTTCAAGGTCGCTTCCTTTGGAGACTCAGTATATTTTTCTCTATCTCTTAATTCCTGTCTCAAAATGAAGTTCATTGATTTTGAAATGGTTCAGCTCCTGGGCCCCGTTGGGCTCATCTTTCTTTCCCTTCTCATCCCTCTGGGACATGCCGTTTTAACCATGTAAGAAGGTCAGCCAGCACTAGGGAAGACCGGGAGTGTTAAGCCTGGCTCCTTTCTTCTCCACAGGGCAGGGGAAGTGGAGAACTTGGAGCTACCCCAGGCTGTTATTTCCCAATCATTCTCATGTCACAACACACATAAAAACTCATATTCACGTGGAACTTTGGGGTAAATGGAGCATTCCCATAGATTCTAGCCATCCCAGGCCCTGCCTGGCCGTCTCAAAGGCTGAAAGAGTGAATGTTTTGGCTCATTCCTACCCATTCCACCACAGTGTTTGTGTGTAGTACTCACTTTGCAGTACCCAGGACTGAACCCAGGGGCACTGTACCACTGAGCCATTTCCAAGCCCTTTTTAAATTTTGAGACAGGGTCTTGCTTGCTGAGACTGGTCTTGAATTTGCAATCCTCCTGCCTCAGCCTCCCAAATTTCTGGGATTACCGGCTTGTGCAACCGCCCCTGCCAGGGGGCACTCACTTTGAATCAGAGAGGAGTGGGCATATGAGATGTGGACAGAACCAAGAGGGCCTGGGGAGGGGGGAAGAGGCAGAGCTTCATCCCCATTTCAGCTCTCAGAGCCCAGCTCTTCCAGAACCTCAGAACCTTTCCTACAGAACAGCGCCTTCAGACAGGCAAGCAGCTGTCTCACCTGTGCAAAGCCTGGCAGTGTTGGTCATCCGCCTCCTCCAAGGCTCTCTGTTTGAACACAGTGACCAGCGTGGGCTGGGGGCAGGCCTGCCTGCCAGCTGGCAGAGGCCAGCTGAGAGGAGGTGTGGCTTTCTGTTCTTAAAGGATTTCCCAGGGGGACATGTTGTTAGCAGATTAAGAGGTGGCATGTTTGCTGTTTCTAAAAGAGCAAATTATTTACTTTATTTTTGTATTTGTGAAACCCAGAAAGCTTTAATATGTTAATTCCTCCACCTGTATGTCTCAGGATTCCCATTGGTTTAGGAACCCACCTGGTGCTTATGTTTAATTGGCTCCTAGCCACATCCTCAACCAATGGTTGCTGCCTTCCTCAGATGTTGTTAGGTAAAAAGCCAAGTGAACCGGTAGGGAAGGGGGAGGAAAGACAGGCCAGGCAGGGGAGGTGTGTCTTACTGAGAAATAAAAGGGGTTTAAAACTGAGAAGCAGCTTTCCAACTGAGTCTCCTTCTATGTTCTATGGGTAATTTTCCACATTTGGCTGCATAACAGAATTTTCTTGTGAGCTTTCACAAAATACAGATGTCTGGGTCCTACACTTAGAAAAGATGATTTCATTGGTTGGAGTGCAGCCTAGGCATCAGATTGGTTGTTTGGTTTATTTTGTTTTTCAGTTTCCCAGGTGATTTTGTAGTACAACCAGTTTAAGAGCACACAGGTTTAAGACCTGTGTCACCAAAGGTCTGGAAGGAAACTGATCAAGCAGGGGGGTCTGTGGGTATTGCCTGAGTGAAAATCACTATGCACATTTCTACAAGTGCGCCAGCCAACCATTGCCAAAAGCTCCATCCTTGTCCCTGATGCCAATCCAATAATGAGGACTTGGTTTTGAGAAAAAGGAAAAAGGTTTATTGCTTTGCTAGCAAAGGAGAAACACAGGAGACTCCTGTCCCAAATGCTATATTTCTGCCCATCAGCAGGAACGGGGTGGGGGGGCTTTTAAAGAGGTGACTCAAAGGCTACATTCCATGTGTTCTCTCTCTGGAGTTGCAATTCACTAGTTAATTTGGGAGTCATTTCTGAGATCCTCTGGTACCATCCCCAAAGTCTGGATTACTTTTATCCTCTGGTGGGTGTGTGCTCAAGGACAGATAAATCTGCCTAGGATGGGGAAGAAAGGTAATCCTGTTTCCCCTGAGATTAGGGAGGGGGAGAGATTAAGGAGGAGAAGGGAGAGAGGAAGAGAAACATGTTCATTTTAAAAATAAGTTGCAGTGGCAGAGGAGCAAGGGCTACATTCAAAGCATAAAGTGGACCACTGTTACGCAACAACAGTTGGCATAATGCTCCAGAGAAGCTCTACCCTTCTTGGGAGGTTAGATTCACAAGAACACGTGACCTGCCTAAAAAACACAACATCAAAACATGTATAGATCTCTCAACCAGACCAGTCACATTCAAATTCCAGGTCTATCATTTCCTAGCTCCGTGGTCCTGAGAAAGTGTCATAACCTCTCTGAATTCCAGTTTTCTCAACTGCAAAATGGATCACCTATATCAAAAAGTTGTTATCAAGATTGAGAGGGGGCTGTGGTTGTGACTCAGTGGTGGAGCACTTTCCTACCATGTGTGCCTAGCATGTGTGAAGCACTGGGTTTGATCCTTAGCATCACATAAAAATAAGTAAAATGAAGGTATAAAAAAATACAATAACATTTTTTAAAAGATTAAGGGAGAGGGTATGGGCATGGTGGCACATGCCTGTTAATCCTAGTGGCTCAGGAGGCTGAGGCAGGATGATCTCAAGTTCAAAGCCAAACTCAGCAACATCATGAGGCACTAGGTAACTCAGTGAGATCCTGTCTCTAAATAAAATACAAAAAATGGCTGGGGATGTGGCTCAATGGATAAGTGCACCTAGGTTCAATCCCTGGTACAAAAATATATATAAAGTGAGAGGGCTGGGGATGTAGCTCTGTGGTAGATCACTTGCCTATTTTATGCGAGGCTCTGGGTTCAACCCCCAGTACCACAATAAAAATAAAAATAAAAATAAAAAAACCTAAAAATGATTAAATGAGAAAATACACATGAGGGCTTGGGATATAGCTCAGTTGGTAGAGTGCTTGCCTCCCATGCACAAGGCCCTGGGTTCAATCCCCAGCAGTGCAAAAAAAATAATAATAATAATAAAAGAAAAGAAAAAGGGAAAAGAAAAGAAAATACACATGAAATGGCTTAGTATACTGCCTGGCACATAGTAGGTGCTCAACAAATGAAACCTATTGTTTTTTTTCAAAAGCAAAACATCACTTTGAAAAAGTAATAGAAAATAAATATAGATAAGTGTGGTATGGAACATAGAACACAAGAACAGGAAGGAGTTAACTAGAACTGCCTTCCCACAAGAGGATGTTTTAAGCTGGATCTTGAAGTGATAGGCATGAATTAGCAGAGATAAGTGGGATGTGTTCAAAGGCAAGGAGCAAGCATGGAAATAAGCAAACCATATGTGCAGGTCGATAAGCATAGTTGCTTGGCTAGAGAAGAAAATAACAAGAAAAGAGATGAAACAGACTGGGGGTAAGCAGAATAAGTTGGCTTTAAGGGTCAGTCCAAGGAATTTAGACTGAATGAGGTAGAATAGTGGTAATCCACTGTAGGTCATTGAGCAGAGGGGTGATGGTATGTAAGCTGATTTGATCTAGGGTGCAAGATGGATGGGAGCAAGGCTAGTGTGAAGCCCAGGAAGTGAGGAGAGGATTATGGTACCAGTCCAAAGGCAAAATAATAAGGGCCTGAGCTGGAAGAACAGCAGTGGTTAAGGAGTAAGAGTAGGTGTGAAGCATGTAGACTCATTAAGTTGCACATGTGACCAGTGCAATAGCTCATACTTGTAATCTCAGGCTCACGTAGGAGGATGGCAAGTTCAAGGCCAGTCTTGGCAAGTTAGTGAGATCCTGTCTCAAAAAATAAAAAAATAAAAGGGCTGGGGATATAGCCCAGAGGTAAAACACCCTGGGTTCAGTCCGCAGTACCCCACCTGCAAATTGTGTATCCTCCCCCACACACCTGTCTGGCACATGCATTGCACGTGTCTTGATATATGTAGCCCCCTTGCCTACTATGTGCAGCCCAAGTGCACTGAAGAACAGTAGTACATGCACAGCACTCCCTTAAGTCATTAGTGGGTGGCGAGGAGAGACTGCATTATGGGATAAATAGGAGATGATGTTGGCAAATGGATGGGGCTAGAAGTTTGCACTTTGAGAGTGGGAAATAGTTAATGGTTAGGTAGATGATATGAGTACTTAAATACAACTGTCAGATGGTAGATGGTTCGGTTATGCCCCACTTTAAACAACTGATAAAGTGCCTGTGGAAAACTACAGGAAAATCAGTCACTTTATGTCAAAATGTCTCTACTTTGTAATGAGATTTACCCTATATGGGAGCTAGAATAATGCCCCTCCAAAATGTCTGTGCCCTAATCAACAGAACATGTGAATATGCTGTGCTATATGGCAAGAGGGGAATTTAATGTTGCAGATGGAATTAAGATCGCTAATCCACTGATCTTTTTTTTTTAAATTTTTATTGTAAACAAATGGGATACATGTTGTTTCTGTTTGTACATGGAGTAACAGCATACCATTTGCATATTCATACATTTACATAGGGTAATGATGTTTGATTCATTCTGTTATTTTTCCTTCCCCCCCCACCCCTCCCACCCCTCTTTTCCCTCTATACGGTCCTTCCTTCCTCCATTCTTGCCCCTCCCACCCCCCATTATGTGTCATCATCCGATTATCAGTGAGATCATTTGTCCTTTGGTTTTTTGAAATTGGCTTATCTCACTTAGCATGATATTCTCCAATTTCATCCATTTGCCTGCAAATGCCATAATTTTATTATTCTTTATAGCTGAGCAATATTCCATTGTATATATATACCACAGTTTCTTTATCCATTCATCAATTGAAGGACATCTAGGTCGGTTCCACAATCTGGCTATTGTGAATTGAGCAGCTATGAACATTGATGTGGCTGTATCTCTGTAGTATGCTGATTTTAAGTCCTTTGGGGTATAGGCCGAGGAGTGAGATAGCTGGGTCAAATGGTGGGTCCATTCCAAGTTTTCTAAGGAATCTCCACACTGCTTTCCAGAGTGGCTGCACTAGTTTGCAGCCCCACCAGCAATGTATGAGTGTACCTTTTTCCCCACATCCTCGCCAACACCTATTGTTGCTTGTGTTCTTGATACTCGCCATTCTAATTGGGGTGAGATGAAATCTTAGGGTAGTTTTGATTTGCATTTCTTTTATTACTAGAGATGTTGAACATTTTTTCATATGTTTGTTGATTGCTTGTAGATCTTTTTCTGTGAAGCGTCTGTTCATATCCTTAGCCCATTTGTTGATAATCCACTGATCTTAAACTTGGGAGGTTGGCCTAGATTATCCAGGCAGCACCAATGTGATCACAAGTTTCCTTGGAAGTGAAAGACAATGAAGTTCAGAAAGATTTTTGTGGGGGGCAAGAATGGAGGAAGGAGGGACTGTATAGAAGGATAAGAGGGGTGGGAGGGGTGGGGGGAGGAAAAAAATAACAGAATGAATCAAAAACTATTACCCTAGGTAAATGTATGATTACACAAATGGTATGCCTTTACTTCATGTACAAACAGAGAAACAAGATGTATCCCATTTGTTTACAATAAAAATAAATTAAAATAAAAAAGAGGGATGGGGAGGGGGTGGGAGGAAGGAAAAATAACAGTGAGACAAACATCATTACCCTGTGTACATATGATTACACAAATTTTGCGATTCTACTTTGTGTCCAACCAGAGAAACAAAAGTCGTACCCCATTTGCGTATGATGAATCAAAGTAAATCTTTAAAAAATGTGAAAATAATCATAAAAAAAGAAAGATTTTTGTGGGTGTGTGGTGTTGTGGGTTGAACCGAGGGCCTAGATACATGTTAGTTTAGTTCTCTACCACTTAGTTACATCTCCAGCCCTAGAGAGATGTGGTCTAAGGACTCAGCCCAACCTTGCTGGCTTGACGATAGAGGAAAGGACCATGAGCCAAAGAGTGTGGGAAGCCAGAAAAGGAAAGGCAACAGATTCTCCCATACAGTTCTCAAAAGGGACACAGACAGGCCTACACTTGATTTTAGCTCAGTCAGAATTCTGACCTCCAGAACTGACAGGGAATAGATGTATATTCTTTAAACCACTAATTTTTAAAATATTTTATTGGTTCATTGTAGTTACACAGAATAGTGGAATTCATTGTTACATATCCATACAGGCCTATGATAGATATAACAATATAATTTGGTTGATATCATTCCCCAGTATTTCCTCTTTCCCTCTTCTCCCTCCTCCTGGTCCCTTTCCTATACTCTACTGATCTCCCTTTGATGTTCATGAGATTTTCCCCACCCCCACCTTTCTTTTCCTTTTTCCTTTCAAGCTTCCAGATATGAGAGAAAACAAACAACCCTTGAATTTCTGAGCTTGGCTCATTTTACTAAACATAATGTTAAACCACTGAATTTATAGCCATTTGTTATAGCAGCAACAGGAAATTAATAGACTGAGATTCCTTCAAATAGCAGGTACTCGTATACTACATTAATGATATGATTTCATTGATAAACATGCTGTTCACACCCAATCTCTGTTACATAAAATCAGACACACCCATAATCAGAGATGTCTGCTGTATGTGTCACTGGTTATACGTTTGTGCTCTGTGAGATGGACAAAGCAATTTTTAATTCTTTTTCAGATAAATCAACAGGCAACATCATATTGTTAGCTTGAAAGCAGCCATAGTGGGAATATGTACACCAGAGAACATGGCAAATACCACAAATCAGGATTTGTAAGAATTGATTGCAAAACATTTGCCAGTATACCACTGTGTAAGAACACTATTTCAGAGTTCTGAATTTACTTAACAGGAACATGGACATTAAAAAACAAATTTGGTCCATTTCCCCCTAGATATGCCATTCTGCTCTTGGAATATTCTGGAAGGGCCTGGTGAAATTAAGATTATTCACTGATTGCTGTTTCAACTTCATTGCTTGATATTGGTCTGTTTATATTTACTATATCTTCCTGGTTCAATTTCGACAGGTCAAATTATTTTTTAAAAAAGATTATTTCTGAAAACAGTTCTCAGCCATGACTGCATGTAAGAATCACATATGGGGATTTAAAAAACACTGCATGCTCCAGCTCTTCCTTCTAGACCATTTAAATCAGAATTTCTGGGAGTAGGACCCAGGCATATATAGAACTTGTGGCTTCCCAGGTGATTCTAATATGCATCAGAACCGAGAACTGTTGCCTTAAGTGATATTTTGCCTTGCCCCCAAATTATCTGACTCTACTCAATTAGCCTTTCCCAGTGCTGTGGAGGCAAGACCTCCATCTTGTGCTTTTGCCTCTCCAGACCCCTGAATTTCCATCCTTTTTCTGTCATCAGAGACGCTAAAGTGAACTGAGGCTACTTTGGGGCACCCCAGGAAGGAGATGCGGCTGGAGCATGTCAAATTAATCCCTGCTGTACCTTTCCTGACTGACTCATGCCTCAGACTCCATTCTCCTTATCTTATTTTCCACTTGAAGATGGCCTGGGCATTATTTCACTCAGCTTATTTGCTTGTAGTGGAGTGAACATGAGGTAGTGTTCAAATATCTTACTTCAAGAGACAGCAGTCTGGGACTGAGACACCACTGGGCCATTACCATACCCCATTACCACAGAAGCACATAAGGGGAAGAAAGAAACTGTCAAAGAAATGTCCCATGGGATCTCTTGTGGCCCTGTGTGCCTGCGATTGTCATGTTTGAGCTGTATTGCTCTAGTGCTTTCTGTAGGGACAAGCATTACATTAGACATCATGATCATTAAAATCCTATTTAAAGTAAAATGTTGTTTTTGAAGGTTTCTAAGAAGCCCATCCAACCTTTTTGCTAGCCTGCCTTTGATTTGATTTTTACCCCTGTTGGCAAAAAGCACATCTGTGTTTCTTTTACAAGCCACAGTTGGCCTGTGCTGGGGCCCAGTTGGCTGTCTGGGATATGCCAGGAGGTTTCTGGTGTGCTGTGCTGAGCCAGCTGGGGATGAGCTTGGCCTTCCCTGTGTACAGGATTGTGCCTTCATGCTGTTTTATTGCCAGCATCAGGCTGTATTGGGGGTAAGGGGAAACTGAATTGAAGTCAGACAGTTAAATCAATTGACCAATGAGTCACCCAGCCTCCCGTCAGTAATTCTGTCCATTAGCCAGTCAACCAGCCAGCCAGGTAACTAAGCAGTCAGAATGGGAGGCTGTTCAGCATTCTGCCTTCCTGCAGCCAGCTTGGCAGCCAATGCATGAGTGAGTCAGACTGCCCTGTAGTCAGTCAGCCTATCAGTCTGTCCATCAGTCAGCCAGCCACTCAGCCTGTACACTGGTCAAGTGTTTTCCTCATTCTATTTGTCAGTCAGTGTCATTTCCTCAAAGAAGCTTCCTCCAGCTTCCACAATCAAATGTCACACATGCACATCTTCACACCCACCCACCCACTGCTCTAGGACATTCTATGTACTGATAGCTCTCTGTACTTTTTCTTCGTAGTGCTTATCACACCTTGCAGTCATATTCATTTGTGTGAGTATTTGATTTATCCTATTTCCTGCCAGATTATAAGGTCCATGTGATGGGGACTGGGACAGCCTGTTCTGAAATGAATGAATGTAGCTGTCCATTGGTCATACTTTCCAGGAGGCAACTAGCCCATTTGTAGCAGCCAGCCAGGTGGACAAAACAGCACAGAAGCATTTCAACCAGAGGGACAGCATGGGTTAATGTTTGGAGATGTGAAAGAGCATGCTGAACTGTAAATGATATGTCATTGCTGGAGCATAGGGTGAGGGACAGTGACAGGAGGAGGAGGGCACAGCCAGAGAGGTAAGGGAGATGTGGTTGCAGATGTAGGTTGGGTCCAGGTTCCAAAGGGCTCTGTAGGCCGTTGTAAGGCAGATTTTGCCCTGTGTGGCATGAACTATGGAAGATTTTAAGTGACAATAAGAGTTGTGCTTTAGAAAGACCCCTTAGGCAACATTATGGAGGTGAAGTGGAGGGAAGTAGGAAGAAACTGGAGGCAGAAGGACCAATCAGGAGGCTATTGGAGGGAGGTCCCTAGGTTCATGTGTCCTAACCTCCTCCATATCATGAGCAAATGTCACAATCTGTATGACAGTACATACCCACAGATGAGGTAGCTTTTCATCAGAGTCTTGATATCAGCACACTTGTCAACCATTCACATATACCTTGAGAAGTTTGGGTCTGGGAGGAAGATGATGAGGGTCTGAAATAAAATGGTGGCAGCAGAGATGGCTGTGGTGTCTGTGAATGCTCCTGAGGCAGAGCTAGTGAGTCTTGGACCCTCAAAGTAAGGGTGGTAGCAGCCATCCAACCTCTATGTGTCCTGCTATTGGTGACAGGGTGTGAAACAGGGATATCTAACTCACCCTGCCCAGTTCCATACCCAATGTCTTTTTCCTTGTAGGTAAGATTAACCATTCTGCTATGACTGGAAAACATCCATTAACTGAAGGTATAAACCTCCTCAAGGGCGCTCCCCACTTTTTTTGATACTGGGGATTGAACCCAGGAGTACTTAACCACTGAGCCACATCCCCAGCCCTTTTTATATTTTATTTAGAGACAGGGTTCAACTAATTAGCTTAGGGTCTCAGTAATTTGCTGAGGCTAGCCTTGAACTTGTGATCCTCCTGCCTCAGCATCCCAAATTGCTGGGATTACAGGTGTGTGCCACTGTACCTGGCTTATAAATAAAATTTTATTAGAAGAGTCACAATCATTTGTTTAGTTTACAGATTATCTATGACTATTTTCATCCTATGATGGCAGTGTTGTTGCAAGGCCTGTGAGACCCATAAGGCCTAATATATTTACTATCTAGTCCTTTATAGAAAAAGCTACCAATCCCTGGTCTATGTGATCTATAAAATTTCAACACAAGCTGTGTGTTGGAATCTTGGGAGATAGCAAAGTAAACTAGTGAAACTTGAGCTAACTGAGCTCGTTGGGATTCAGAATTGTACCTAAGGTGATAATAACTACCAAAGAAGGCTAATATAGTTGGTGACCAAGTGCTCATTATGTCACTTCCTTTTTACTGGAAAGGCCACTACCCTAGTGGTGGTCCTAAATCATCTCTCTCATGAATTGTTTACAGTAACCTCCCTGATGAGAGAAGGATTTCATTCCCTCTTAATTCTTTTTTCTCGTTTTCTTTTCCTTTTTTGACACTGGGGATTGAACCCAGAGGCACTTTACCTCTCATTACCATGGAGCCACATTCCCAACCCTTTTTTTATTTAGAGACAGGTTCTCACTAAGTTGCTTAGGAAAACTTGCTAAGTTCGCTAAGGCTGGCTTTGAACTTGTGATCCTCCTGCCTCTGCTTCCTGAGTTACTGGGATCACAGGTGCGCACCATTACACCCAGCCTAATTCTTCTATCTGTTAATGCCTGGTCTGGGAATTCCAAAAGGCCGTGGCCACCCACATCTCCATGGCTCCCTTTTTAGTCAATCTTCAGTAGTCATTTTATGGAGACCACTGCCCTATGCCAGGGAAGTTGCAACCCTCAGATTTCAGTCTGATCCATATGTAATCAAGCCATACTTTTAAAATTTTGGTACAGATATTAGAAAGTTTTCTTGAAAAGGTACTGCTTTTTTTGTATATAATTGCTAGATCTCTGCATTAGGCAGCCTACCATCACTGTGACAAGATCCTTGAGAAAATCAACTTAAAGGAGGAAAGAGTTTTTTGGCTCATGGTTTCAAAGGTCCATGGTCACATGGCTCTGTTGTTTCTGAGCCTGTGGTAAACCAGAACATCATGGCAGGGAGCACATGGTGCAGCAAAGCTGACACACCATGGCAGCAAGGAAGCAAAGAAAGAGCTCACTTTTAAAACAAAGCCACTCCTCCAAAACCCTTGAATCCATATAAATCCATAAATGAATTAATCCACTGATGAGGTCAGAACCCTCGTGATCCAATCACCTCGCCAAGATCCTGCCTCTGACACTGCTGCACTGAGGACCAAGCCTTCAACACCTGAGCCTTTTGGGGTCATTTTTCATCCAAGCCATAGCTGAATAGAGTGGCACACATCTATAATCCCAGCTACTTGGAAGTCTGAAGCAAGAGGATCACAAGTGTGAGGCCAACCTCAGCAACCTACTGGGACCCTATCTCAAAATGAAATGAAATAAAAAGGGTTGGGGATGCAGTTCAGTGGTAGGGCACTCATGCAAGGCCCGGGGTTCAATCCCCAGTACCAAAATAAAAGCACCAATGCAGATTTTAAGGCCACTTTGGGAAAGAGAGGGAAGAATAAGAAGATCTGAGCAGGACTGAAAGTCAGAAAATATTTGGCCCTAAAAGCACAGCTATGACTTGATTTCATAGAGTGTCTCCTATGTTCAGGAAACTGCTCTGGGTATTGTAGGGGCCTATGGAGATGAGCATGAGATCATTCTTGCACCCAAGTTGTTTACAGCTAAGGGTGTTCCAGGCCATTCCTCAGCCTAGCCTAGACTCCCAGCTCTCTCAGCTGGCCTGCATATCTGCTGAGCTCTAACAAGCACAAATACAGCCAGCCACACAACAGTCACATGATGTTATGTAATTTTGGTCTTTTTCAGTAAAGGTGGTTCATCAAATGTGTGAGTAAAGGTTGATTTAATTTTGCTATGTAGGTAAGAATTTACTACAAAGAAATTCTAAAATCAGAAGAAACTGTTAGGTTATATGCCTCAATTTTTGTTTCAGAAAGTATGGTTCTTATAACTATAGAAGCCATCTCTTTTCTTTTTGTTGTTGTTGCCATCCTCCTGGAAATGTCCCTGCCTTCCATTTTCTCACGACTTTGTGTCTTCTCATCTCTTCTGCAGCCTCTGGTGCTGTTGATGGAGTGGCCCGAAGCCACCAACTTTGCCTGCCTGATTGCGGGGTACTGCCGCCTGTTGCTGGATTCCAGGAAGATGGTCTTCTCCAGGCCTGCCAGCCAGCCTCTTCCACCTCCAATGATCAAGGCAGGTAGGGCTCAGCCTCAGTTTTCCGTGTGCCAGAGGCCCTTTGAACCCTGGAGATGTAGAGGGAGGAGTTCTGCTGCCTTAGCACTCACTCCATGCCAACAGTACCAGGTTTCCCAGTAGTGAACACTGTAGCATGCATCTCAACTGGCACATCCCGACCCCATAGGAAAGATAGCAGGCCTTTGCATGTGCCTGTTCTACAAAGGATGCCTATAGCAACACATTCTGATTAAGTTGGTGAATACAATAAAAATAGCACACACACAAGAGAGCCAATTAAAGAATTGCTTTGGCAAGGCATGGTGGTGCACACCTGTAATCCTAGCTACCCCAGAGGCTGAGGTTGAAGGATCGCAGGTTCACTACAAGAATGGAAAACACAGTGAGATTCCGTCTCAAAATAACAGTTGCAATGAATTTAAGACAAAGCATTAGAGGTACAGAGAGCCCGCAGGAGATTCCTCCATGTTCTAGCTTAGTTGAAGTGGGATGGAAAATGAGGGTAGATGTTCTTTTTTGATCATCATAGTGGGGCTTGACAGAGCTGACTGAAATATAAGGTCATTGAAAGCTGGAGTCAGGTAGGTGGCAGGGAGACTGGCAGGCCCAGAAGAAGGTTTAAGGTAGGAGAAGATTATGATGAAGAACAAGCCCAATCCCTGGACAGAGAACTTCCCCGTTAGGCAACACAATGTAACTACTTCTTGGAGCTACCCTGGGGATGGTACAAACAGGGGCCTTGGGGAAAATCAGCCTAGTCCACGCACTGCTGCCCAGAACTGAAACTGGAGAAGAAGGTGACCCAAAGAGCAGGTAGTCCACATATTAGACAAACTCAAATATATCCAGGAAGTGCTCCCCCACCCCAGCTCCCAAGCATCATGAGCAAAACTGAAACTTAACACTTAGTAGTCACCCTTTCCATGTGCTTAAACCTTTTGATCAACTTACCTTTGCCAGTTGACTATTTCTTCTCTCTTCATTACTTTCTTGTGAACTGGGGATGTGGCTCCATGGTAGAGTACTTGCCTAGTATGCACAAGGCCCCAGGTTCAATCCCTAGCACTGAAAAAAATTAATTAATTAATTTTTAAAAAGACTTTCCTGGGGCTGGGGATATAGCTCAGTTGGTAGAGTACTTGCCTCGCAAGCACAAAGCCCTGGGTTCAATCCCCAGCACTGCAAAAAAAAAAAAAAAAAGAAAGACTTTCTTGGTTTTCAGAATGGTCACTTCTGATCTACATTGAGGTGTTTTTAAAAACTATTTTTTAGTTGTAGATTGACACAATACCTTTATTTTGTTTATTTTTCTGTGGTGCCAAGGGTCAAATCCAGTGCCTCACATGTGCCAGGCAAGTTCTCTACCACTGAGCTACATTCCCAGCTGCCTGAGGTGATTCTGAGAATAAAAACACACTTCTGATAGATAACCGTCCTGTGTGTCATTCCCCACCATACACATCCTCTTACCTCACTGTCTCTCTCTTTTTTTTTTTTTTTTTGCAGTGCTGGGGATTGAACCCAGGGCCTTAGTGCTTTCAAGGCAAACACTCTATCAACTGAGCTACATCCCCAGCCCTCACTGTCTCTTTTTTCCAAACAAGTCCATCACAAATCTTATGACAAGCCCAAGTTTATATCTCAAAATATTGTCCATAGAAATTAAAAGGAAATCTGCCAAACACAGATTTGGGAAATGATAGATGGCCCCAAAGCATGTGAAGGGGGCTTTACAGAGAGAAGCAAAAGAATATGAAGAAACCAGAGGAGGATGGTGCTACATATCTTCAGGCAAATAGCTCTGAAGAGGAAGGTCCACGCTTGCAAATCTACAGATGGCCAAAACCTAGAAAAGCCAGTATTAGCATTATCAGTGTCACCTGTGGTCCTCTTCTGTTTAATCGCATCCAAGTGAACTGTACCTCTCACTGAGAAGGATAGAGAGAGAGAAAGGGAAAGGGAAAGCAGAAGGAAGTATCTGGAGCCCAGCCAAGGACCAGATGTGACAGAATTGTTCAGGGGGATCCACTTTCAGAAGGTGCTAGTGATAACTCATAGTCCCAATCTGTCTGAGAAAGAGTTTGGCATCTCATCAGCACCCTAGCCAATGCTGGCTCCAAGTGTACCACTTGCTCTGGGATAGTGGCACTAAGTGAAGGACATGGCATCATGTGTTCCTGCAGCCTCACTGAACAAACACCTCCCATGTTGCTTCCCTGTTGCTTTTCCAAAGGCAAATCTGCTTCATTGGATTCTCTTAGGGCTAGGCATAGCTTTAGAGCCCCCCTTCCTGATTCCTGACAAACCGTTGGACCTGTAAAATGACAGAGCCTCAGGGTCTTTATGAATATGCAGGAGCCCAGCAGACCACAGTGGTGTCTCTGTTGTTTATAGGGCTTTTTCTTATTAGGGTGAAAACAGTCAGCTCACGGGCAGATACTAATAGCCTCTGATCTTCCTTTCCTGTCTCTTCTGGCTAAATAGACAAGAACTTGAGCTTGGTTTCACCTCACCAGGGCCTTGGTTTCTTGTCCTACTGACCTGTTAGATACTGTGTTGACAGCAGGTACCCAGCGCTCTTGCTGGGTGCTCTGGGGTGACCCTCCTGTCTCTGCATGAGTTCACAGAACTGTGGCTGTCCCAGCAAAGCACCAGGGGTGGTGTGCTATTGAGAAGACCTCAGCCCAAGTTACAGTACAGGGATTATCAGTTCTGCTCTTGTAGACAAAGGTCCAAAACTGAGATCCACTTCCTCTCACCACTCAACAGTCCTCCCGGAACAGACACCCCAGTGCTGACTGTTTGTTCTTTGGCAAAGGCCTTTAGGGATTAATAGGCCTTCCTCCCAACCTCAGCTGGGCCTTTTCCTGAGGAGCTAAAACCTTAGCCTGCTCAGGGCCTGGTCTCTTTCAAAAGGAAGATGTGTGGCCAGCTCTGTACTCTTACCCCACAGCAGTTGCTGGCTGCCAGTTCATCTAACAAAGTATTAGCCTATCCCAACCTTGAAACCAACAACTGGGAAAGAGAAGCCATCCCCTCTCCCACATCCAGTGGTACCCTTCACCAAAGTTGATATTTCACTTATTCACTATACAAATATTTCTCAAATATTCATTGTACCAGGCATTGAGGGTACAGCTGGGAATAACAGACATGGTCCTTGCCTTTACATAGCTTAGAGTCCAGCAGGGGAAAATATAGACAGATGATTAAAAGAATAATGCTAGGTCTGGGGTTGTGGCTCAGTGGTAGAGCACTTGCCTGGCATGTGTGAGACACTGGGTTCGATTCTCAGCACCACATGTAAATAAAATAAAGGTCCATTGACAACTAAAAAATATTTAAAAAAAAAAAGAATAATGCTAATATAGTAAGTATCTTTACCTTTATATAGGGGAAGTTCAATAGTCACAACAAAATAACACCTGTGTTTGAAGGCCCAGAAAGGCTATAAACTTAGAGAAAGGCTCACATGAATGCCAATTTTCCAACTAGTCCGAGGTGGCAGGAAATTCAGAGGCAGCTGCCATCCCTCTCCAACCCTGAGCTCCCTCTATCCTGGGGGAATTCCAGAAAATAAAGCCTTGGGAATCCCTATTAGGACCTCAGTTGGAGGAATTCACTCTGCATTTTTTATCATGGCTAGAAACAGTTTGGTGTCATGAATTGAATATTCTAGTTAATAGCTACTGAACATTATACACGTGACTTATCACTTTTCATGTAAGTAAAACACAGCGCCATGCATGGAGTACTAAAATTAGACTGAATATAATAGACATTTGTTTTGGTAGTACTGGGGATGGAACCCAGGGCCTCACCCATGCTAGACAAGTACTCTGCCACTGAATAGACCTTTTTTTTATTAAAATCTTTTTATTTTTACAGATTGCATTTTGATTCATTGTACACAAATGGGGTACAACTTTTCATTTCCCTGGTTGTACACAATGTAGATTCACACCATTCCTGTAATCATACATGTACATAGGGTAATACTGTCTGTTTCATTCTACTATCTTTCTATCCCCCACCCCCTCCCACCCCATTTTCCTCTACACCATCCAAAGTTCCTTCATTCTTCTCTTCCCCCCGCCAGCCCACACTTGTTATATATTGTCATGCACTTATCAGAGAAAACATTTGGCCTCTGGTTTTTGGGGCTTGGCCTATTTCACTTAGCATGATATTTTCCAACTTCATCCATTTACCTGCAAATGCCATAATTTTATTCTTCTTTATGACTGAGTAATATTCCATTGTGTATGTGTGTATATATACATACCTCAGTTTCTTTTTCCATTCATCAATTGAAGGGCATCTAGGTTGGTTCCACAGTCTAGCTATTGTGAATTGAGCTGCTATGAACATTAATGTGGCTGCATCACTGTAGTGTGCTGATTTTAAGTTCTTTGGGTATAAACCAAGGAGTGGGATAGCTGGGGCAAATGGTGGATCCATTCCAAGTTTTCTGAGGAATCTCCATACTGCTTTCCAGAGTGACTGTACCAGTTTGCACCTCCACCAGCAATGTAAAAGTGTGCCGTTTTCCCCACATCCAAGCCAACACTTATTATTGCTTGTGTTCTTGATAATAGCCATTCTAACTGGAGTTAGATGAAATCTTAGGGTGGTTTCAATTTGCAGTTCTCTAATTACTAGGGGTGATGAGCACTTTTTCATATATTTGTTGATCACCTGTATATCTTCTTCTGTGAAGTGTCTGCCCAGTTCCTTAACCCATTTTGATTGGGTTCTTTGTATTTTGGGTGTAAAGTTTTCTAAGTTCTTTATAAACTTTGGAGATGAGTGCTCTGTGTGAAGTGTGTGTGGAAAAGATTTTATCCCACTCTGTAGGCTCTTTTTTCACATTATTGATTGTTTCCTGTGCTGAGAAAATCTTTTTAGTTTGAATCTATCCCATTGATTGATTCTTGCGTTTATTTCTTGCACTATGGGGGTCTTGTTAAGGAAGTCTGGTCCTAAGCCAACGTGATGGAGATTCGGGCCTATTTTTTCTTCTATTTGGTGAAGGGTCTCAGATTTAATTCCTAGATCCTTGATCCATTTTGAGTTGAGTTTTCTACAGGGTGAGAGATAGGGGTTTAGTTTCATTTTGCTGCATATGGATTTCCAGTTTTCCCAGCACCATTTGTTGAAGAGGCTATCTTTTCTCCATTGTAAGTTTTTGGCACCTTCGTCTAGTATGAGATAACTGTACTTATGTGGGTATGTCTCCGTGTCTTTTATCCTGTACCTGTAGTCTACCTGTCTATTTTGGTGCCAGTACCAAGCTGTTTTTGTTACTATTGCTCTATAGTAGAGTTTAAGTTTTGGTATTGTGATACCTCATGCATCACTCTTCTTGCCCAGGATTGCTTTGGCTCTTCTGGATCTTTTGTTCTTCCAGATGAATTTCATGATTGCTTGCTCTATTTCTTTCTTTTTTTTGGGGGGGGGGGGTGCTGGGGATCGAACCCAGGGCCTTGTGCTTACAAGGCAAGCACTCTACCGACTGAGCTATCTCCCCAGCCCCTGCTTGCTCTATTTCTGTAAGGTACGTCATTGGGATTTTAATTGGAATTGCATTGAATCTGTATAGCACTTTTGGTAGTATGGCCATTTTCAAAATATTAATTCTGCCTATCCAAGAATGTGGGAGATCTTTCCATCTGTTAAGGTCTTTCTCAATTTCTTTCTTTAATATTCTGTAGTTTTCATTGTAGAGATCTTTCACCTCTTTGGTTAGATTGATTCCCAAGTATTTTATTTTTTTGAGGCTATTGCAAATGGATGAATAGAACTTTTATTATTATTTTTTTTATGATTCAGAAAGAACATGAGTTTCTTGCAAGCTCTAGGTCATCATCATGACCAATGATCATTGGACTGTAGAATACAGAATGACCAAATACTAGAAGGCTGGATAAATCAATGTTGTTCAGACTGTGTGCACATGCATGTGTGTGTGTGTGTGTGTGTGTGTGTGTGCACGCACATGTGTATCTGCATATACTTTTTAGCATAACTCCTGTTAGTTCACTGTCCTGTCCTTTGCAAGCATTTAATAAGTCCATCTTCCGAGTGGTTGAGTAGAGAGGAATAAACTAGGGCACCCCCCCCCCCCCCCCCCCGTTAGGGGAAGCTCATGAGCAATTTACGCAGATCTGCAATCCGGGAGGCAGTGTCCCAGCCATCAGCCAAAACACACCTGGCTTCACTGGCTTTTCTAACCTTTTGCATGGAGGAACTTTGAGCTTTTCCAGGCACATTTTCTTTTCTGAACTAGAAGTCACAATACCAAGTGGCAGGCGGGGCATGACCTGGCCTTGACAATCTAGCGTTGGGAGATGCTTCCAGTTTACAGGGAGGGCAGCCCCCTTTCTAACGCCAGCCTTTGGCTAGCAGCAGTGGCTCACATCTGTAATCCCAGTGTTTTAGTCAGCTTTTTCACTGCTGTGACTTAAACCCCAACCAGCACAATTGTAGAGGAGGAAAAGTTGATTTGAGAGCTCTTAGTTTCACAGGTCTTAGTCCATGAATGGCCAGCTCCATTCCCCAGAGCTCAAGGTGAGGCAAGGACATCATGGCAGAAGAGTGTGGCAGAGGGAAACAGCTCACATGGTGATCAGGAAACACAGAGAGACTCCATTCACCAGTTACAAATATATACCCCAAAACCACACCTCAATTCCCACCTCCTCTAGTCACACCCTACCACTTCAGTTACCACTCAGTTAATCCCCCTCGGAGGATTAATTCACTGATTGTGTTAAGATTCTCAGAATCCAATCATTTCTCCTCTGAACCTTCTTGCATTGTCTCACACATGAGCTTTTGGGGGACACCTCACATCCAAACCAGGACACCCAGTGACTCAGGAGGCTAAGGCAGGAGGACCACAGATTTGAGTCCAGCTTCAGAGTCTTAGTGAGGCCTTAGGCAAATTAGTGAGACCCTGTCTCAAGATAAAATAAAAAATTAAAATGGCTGGCTGGAGCAGTAGTTCATTGGTAAAACATGCCTGGGTTCAATCCCCTGTATCTCTCCCCCAAAACCCTCCAGCCTTTGCCTAAGAGGAGTTACCACCTGGTACATCCCCAGAAACTGCAGTCAATACCTTGGGGTAGAGAGACATCATATACAGATAGTTCATGCTGCTGGCTCAGTGTTCCCCTGGAACACTTGTTCCCTAAGCCTTAGAGGCCTAGATTTTGGGGGGTCATTAAATACTATCTCCCCAAGGGATCCAGAGTTCCATACATGCAACCAGTATGGTCAGATTTGAACCCATTCAATCTAATTATTGAATCTCTATTTGAAGGGGCAGCATGATCTTTAGATAACCATACCAACTTGGGATCTGAAGATAGAGACTTGGATTTCAGTCCCTGCTCTGCCGTATCTTAGTTGTTTAAATGGAATTTCAGTGTCCTCATCTGTACAATGAGGATAACAATATTATCTCCTTCACAAGGAATTTGACATGATTACATGAGATAAGCCACAAAAGTGGGTTTTACAGGGCAGTGCATTTTTTTTTTGCTTCTCATAAGGATTGAGAGTTTATCATGTGCCCAGCACTTTGTATTTTTAAACACTCAAGTTTTATTTAGACATAATTTCCAAACCATGCAATTTACCCATTTAAAGTACATAAACCAATGTTTTAAAATATGTTTAGTGTAGTCACTGAGTTGTACAACAATCTCGAAATTTTAGTTTTAGGACATTTTCACCTCTCCTTTCAAAAATTGTACACATTAGTGGTCACTCCCCTTTCCCCCTGATTGCCACACAGTCCTAAGCAATCATTAATGTACTTTTCATCTCCATAGCTTTGTCTATGTTGAATGTTTCATATAAATGAAATCATGCAATATATGGTCTTGTGTGGCATGCTTTTTTCAGTTAGCATAATATTTTCAGTGATCATCCATGTTGTAGCAAATATCAGTACTTAATTCCTTTTATGACTGTATAATATTCCGTTGAATGGAATATTTTTTTTATCCATTCATCAGTTGATGGACAGCTGGTTTGTTTCTGCTTTTTTGCTATTATAAATAATGATGTTATAAACATTCATGTCCTGCTTTTTATAAGAACATGTGTTTTCATTTTTTTTCATTATCTACCTAGGAACAGGATAGCTGATCAAGTGGTAACTCTGTGTTTAACTTTTAGAGGAATAACCAAACTGTTTTCTAAAGTGACCACACCACTTTACATTCCCACAAGCAATGGATTAGAGTTATAATTTCACCACAGCCTCATTAACACTTGTTATTGTCTGTCTTTTTTTTTTAACATCCATCATAGTAGGTGTGAAATGGTGAAATGCAAACTCTCAGTTCTTATTTGCAGTTCCCTGATGGCTAATGATGTTGAACATCTTTCATGTGTTTCTTGGCCATTCATATACCTTCTTTGATGAAATACCTTTTCAAATCATTTGTCCTTTTTTATGTGGTACTGGGGATGAGCCTTGAACTCAGGGGTACTCTACCATGCAGCTACATCCCCAGCCCTTTTTATTTTATTTTTGAGATAGGGTCTTGCTATGTTGCCAAGGCTAGCCTTGAACTTGCAATTCTCCTGCTTCAGCCTCTGGAGTCACTGGGATTACAGGTGTGTGTCTCTGTGCCTAACTATGTCCATTTTTAACTTGCACTATTTGACCACAAATATGAAGGTTTATTTCAGGATTCTTTATTCTATTGCACTGATCTATAATGTCTATCTCTGTGCTAGCACTATACTGTCTTGGTTATTATTGGTCATCATACATTTTGAAATCAAGCAGTATGAGTCTTCATCCTTTGTTCTTTTTCAAGATAATTTTGGTTATTCTGAGTCCCTTGCAATTCTATATGAATTTTTTAGTTAGCTTATAAATTTCTAAAAACTCAGCTTGGCATCTGATAAGGACTATGTTGAATCTGTAGATCAATTTGGGAAAGTATTGACATCTTAATATTAAGTCTGTCAATCCATGGACATAAAATATCTTTCCAGTCATTTGAATCTTCATTATTGTCTTTCACAAATATTTTGGAATTTTCAGGATATAAGTGTTCTTATGTTAAATCATACTTATTTTATTCTTTTTGGTACTATTGTAAATAGAATTGTTTTCTGATTTCATTTTCAGATTGTTGGTTGTGAAAAGATCAGTTTGGTTCATCTTTGCAAAGAAACAAGTTTTAGTTTTGCTAATTTTCTCTACTTTCCTATCCTCCACTATTTATTTCCTTATGCTTGCCTTATATTTAGGTAGCTATTTATTCTGGTTTCTTTCTTTCTCTTTTTTGGGAGTGTACCAGTAATTGAACTCAGGGGCACTCAACCACTAAGCAACATTCCCTGCCCTAATTTGTATTTTATTTAGAGACAGGGTCTCACTGAGTTGCTTAGCACCTCACTTTTGCTGAGGCTGGCTTTGAGCTTGCAATCCTCCTGCCTCGGCCTCCTGAGCCACTGGGATTACAGATATGAGCCACCATGTCTGGCTTTTTTACTGGTTTCTTAAGGTGGAAGTTTAGGTTATTGTTTGAAATCTTTTTCCTTTTTAAATGTAGGACATTTACAGCTACATTTCCTCTCTGAGAACTGCTTTAGGTAGATCCCAATAGTTTTGGCATATTGTATTTTCATTTTCATTGATCCCAAAGTATTTTATAATTTTTCTAGTGATTTCTTTTTTGATCCATTGGTTATTTAAGAGTATTTTGTTAAATTTTCACTTATTTGTGAATTTACCAAATTTCTATTATTGATTTCTAATTGAATTATGTTGTATCCAAGAAAAATGTTTTGTATAATTGTATTCCTTTTAAGTTGAGACTTATTTTGTGGCCAACACACAGTCTGCCCTGGACAAAATTCCCAGTGCAATTAAGAAGAATGTATATCTGCTGACATTAGGTGTAGAGTATTTTGTAGATGTGTTAGATTTAATTGGTTTATAATATTGTTCAAGTCCTCTATTTCTTTGTTGATCAGCTTTTGTTTTAGCTATTATAAAAAGTGGAATATTAAATTCTCCAGACATTGTGGTGCATTCCTATAATCCCAGCAGGGCAGGAGGCTGAGGCAGGAGAATCACAAGTTTGAGGCCAGCCTCAACAACTTAGCATGGCCCTCAGCAACTTAGTGATACCCTGTCTCAAAATTAAAAATACAAAAGGCTGGGGATGTGGCTCAGTGGTTAAGCATCCCTGGATTCAATCCCTGGTACCAAAAAAAAAAAAAAAAAAAATCTCCAACTACAGTTGGATTGTGTATTTCTCCCTTCAATTCAGTTTTTTATTCACCTGTTTTGGGGCTCTGTTGTTAGCTCTATTGCTGTGCATTTGTCAAAGCTACAAGCTCTAATGATAGTTAACACTGACATATTGACCCTGTCAAACTGAAGTTTGTTTGTTGTTCTTCTTTTTGTATTGGGATTAAATCCAGAGATACCTTACCACTGAAGCCTAGCCCTTTTTATTTTGAGACAGGGTCTCACTAAGGTGCCAAAACTGGTCTCATACTTCCATCTTCCTGCCACAGCCTCCAAAGTCTCTGGAATTACAGGCATGAGCCACCACGCCCCATTCAAACTGGAGTTGGAAAGGCATTTTTTGGGTTTTATTTATATTCACAGTACTGGGGATTGAACCTAAGGCCTTGTGCATGCTGGGAAAATACTCTGGCCATGAAATATCCTATCCTGAAAGTTTTTTGAAGTCTTGTTTTATAGAATCTTGAACACCATGATAAGCTATAAGTAATGATTGAAAACATGGGTTTTGAAGCCTCTCATATCTGGTATCAAATTCAGATTATCATTTATGACTCATGTGACTTTAGGTAAGTCATATGACCATTTGGATCAGTTTCTTCCTTTCATTGGATTGTGAAGATTAAATGGGATCATGTGTAATAAATTGAGCCTAAATTAGTGCTTACCATCTACCTGCTGATAGCAGAAAGAGTTGGCAACTGTGTGAGTGTATCCTCACAGTTAACATGGAAAAGCGCTCCCAAAACAGTGTGAGGAAGGAAGTCATTCAGAAGTAAAGTATTTGATACAGATAGTTCTCAGATGTAAACACCTACTGTTAGGTGCTGTTAACTCCAGTGAGGTGGTACATGCCTGTAATCCCAGCAATATGGGAGGCTTAGGCAGCAATTCGCAAGTTCGAGGCCAGCCTCAGGTATTGGGCCCTAAACAATTAAGTGAGCCCCTGTCTCAAAATAAAAAAAAAATAAAGTAAAAAGGGTTGGGTGTGTATCTCAGTGATAAAGCACCCTTGGGTTCGATTCCCAGTAGCAAAAATAAATCAATAAATAAAAGAGCAAGCTATTGATGAGAGCATTTTAGCACATGCAGGTGTAGCAGGCAGGACTGACCCTGCATGAATACAGGAAAATAAGAAGCTTTGAAGAATTAAGAGAATTCTACCCCACCCTTCCTCCACAGAGCACATCGTGTCATATATGCCATACCTTCTACACATTCGGACACCCAGAATTCTAGTAGTAGATAGCTATTCTTTTAGGGTCCCTCTGTCAATAGTCCTCTTTGAACCACAAACTCTTGGGCATTGGACTAGTTGGATTAACACTTTCTCAGTAAAGCATTAGTAGCTTGTCAGATGCATTTCCTTAGGCCAGGAGAGAACCAAGATAACAGGAGCAATAGAGCATGTGAGGTTGAGACGGCTCTGAAAAAGAGCAGGGCCCGGGGCAGGAACAGTTTTCAGAGGAACTTAAAATAAACCTCCCCTCTTTAAATGTGTACAGCTGACTGCATACCAGAGGTATCCATGTAGGAGTCCAGCAGTGCTCAGACCCCAACGCGCTTCCCCCACCCCCACCTCACCCCATTTCAAAGGTGATGGGGCTATTAGGCATTCAGGCCTGGAGAGTCTACTCACCCCGATTTCAGGGTCAGCAGTGACACAGCCCATCAACTCCCCTCCCTGTGATCTCTAGCCAGGTAATGCTTTCTCTTGGTGTCTGCTTCCCAGTTGTGCAACAGGGACATGGCCCCGACATGCCAAGGGAGCTCAGCCACTGCCCTCAGCATTAGGGCTCATCTGTTGATTCTCTTTCTGGGTTTAGATTACATGCACAGCGCCCACCGCCCTGTCACTGGGGGCCACCTGGGGAAAAAGGAGAGTAGTTATGTGGGCAGCGTGGGCACCAGCCCCAGGAAGTCGAGCCGCTGCACGCCCCCGCCTGCCGACTCTGAGCTTGTCAGCTTCTGCTACCTCCACATGCGGGAACAAAGGAAGGAGCAGGAAAGCCGGACGGATGTCAACGAGAACCTAATCTTCTTTGAGGAGACCAGGCCCCGGACCAAGTCTGACCCCACGTCCAAAAGCTCTGGCCAAGGTTACGATGTGGTCCCTGATGACTTTGATGCAGCCAGCCTAGACCACGAGCCTTGTGCCAGCAGGGCCCGGTCCTACACCTTGGACAATTCCCTTGGGGCTGAAGCCCTGAATTTCTACTGTGACTCTTGCAAAGCCAAACTCCAGGAGCAACAGGGCCCTCGCAAAAGTGGGAGACCTGGCTCCTCTCGTGACAATATGGTAGACTTGATGTCCCTCCCACCACCCGGGAGTGAGGAAGAGGAGGAAGAGGAAGATGAGACAACTTCTCTGCTGCCTGCCATTGCCGCCCCACCCCCTGGTTTCCGAGACAACAGTTCTGATGAGGATGACCCCAAGCGCCGGGCTGTTCAAAGCCAGGAGCAAGGACGCCACCTTCGTGGGCTCCTATATGATGAGATTCCAGTGACACTGATTGACAGTGTACAGACCCGGACAGTTCGAGATCATGCCCAGGAGCTAGATGATGCCCTAGTGTCCACCCTACAGGCTCTGGAAGCTCTGGCTGCTTCAGAAGATGGGCCACACCCCCCACCACCACAGACTGCAGGTAATGGCCTGTTCCTTCTCCCTCTTTCCTCCTCTTCCTTCTCCCATCCAGGAAGGGCCAACAAATAATGTTGCTTCTTCTCAAGCAGATGTTAAAGTCAGTGTTGTGTGTTAGGGCAGTAGATGGGCCAGAGGTCGTCCAGTTAGTGTCCACAGAGCAGCAATGCTGTGGCCACGATGGGCTGCTCAGCTCTTGCCAGAGCTCGGGCCCTTGCCAGTCCATCTCTAGTCCATCTCTCTGGACATGTCTTACAACTAGAACCCAGGGATTGCAGACATGACACCTATGGAGCCATGACAGCTACCATGCCAGTCCAGGATGAAGGATGAGAGAAAAATATTGTGGGAGAAACCACATATAGTCAAATAATATCAACATGCACATGACTGGAAGAAAAACAAAAGGACTGACTAACCACCTAGTGACCTGGGATCAGGGAAGCCATCAATGCTAAGGGCTAAGGTCTTTATCTTACCTGAGAACATGGCTCTAAGTTAGGGTCCTGGTTTCTTCATTCAGAGTCAGTGTGACCTAATGCAAGGCACTTTCTCTCTCAGAGACTTTCTGTTATCTTAAATGGGTTTGAGAACAGTTGTCACATCATGTTGGGTTATTGCGAGGATTAAACTGAGATCATTTAGTCAAAGCACTTAAATGCTGCTTTGCACACAGTCAGAACTCAGTAAGTGGGAGCTGTTGCTATTAACTATTAATGGGTAGTAGAGCCATACAACATGGCTATTATAGTCACAAGTATGTCCATTCTAGACCAGTTTGTCAGACATGTACCCATAGTTTCAGATACATACCTCCATATACATATATCTTTTTTTTAAAAAAAGAGGTAGCTGGGCATGGTGGTAGATGCCTGAATCCCAGTGACTCAGAAAGCAGAGACAGGAGGATCACAAGTTCAAGGCCAACCTTAGCAACTTAGTGAGGCCCTAAACAACTTAGCAATACCCTGTTTCAAAATAAAAATGAAAAGGGACTGGGAATGTAGCTCAGTTGTAAAGTGCCCCCAAATTCAATCTGCAGTACCAAAAAAAAAAAAAAAAGAGGTAAATAACATAGCAACAGAAAAGGAAAAAGAGCAATAAGGAATATGAACAAGCATATGAGGCTGCACAAAGTGTGGACAGAGAGGGTGAAGGGATACGGGATCAGAGGAAGCCTGCCTTTTCTGTATGCAAGGGGACTCTTGACATGGGCAACCCCCACATGTTTGCTACCAACTCCCCCAACCCTGGGGCCAGCATTTCTCTTTGCTCTGACTGACTCTGGAGCTCCAAGAACTAGCTGCTTCCAGGTCTGAGGCCCATGTGGCTGCCAGAGAGGGGACATGCTCAGCTAAATGGCCTCAGCTGTGAGGACTGTGGGCAGCCTGGCCAGATGAGGAGGGATAGAGAGGGATCTCTCTTTGCCAGCCCTCTTCAGGACAATTAACAGAAATTTCCTAGCTGTTGAGTCTAAAAATAATGTTGATTAGCATGGTTGTTTTTTGCATGTGATTTGCATGTTAATTTGCCACCAAACTGCCCAGATCTTCTCTTTGCCTCTTCTGTTACTTTTTTGGATTCCATCCTTTCATACCCCTTCTCACAACTATTCCTCTGTCCCCTCCCCTCCTCTCCTCCCATCCTCAGCCCTGCATTCCTCCCAGGCCTAATTTTCCCCCATTTTAAACATTGTTGGCTAACCTTGGCCTCCACCATTCTCTATATCTGATTGGAAAAGAACTTGATATCAGTAAGTATAACAAGTCCCATCCCTGTTCCTTCAGGTCTGATTGTGCTGGCCACAATCACTCCAGAATCATCGCTGGACTCGGGCCATGAAACCAACTCTTCAGAGCTCACAGACATGTCGGAGATGATGTCGGCCATGAAGCAGCACCAGAACACCACCTACTTCCTGGCCCAGCACCTCAACAAGGACAGCCTCCTTGCCCGCAAGGACCTGCCCTTCCGGATCCAGAGCTGTGCAGCCCAGGCCGTTCTCACGGCTCCTTACTCTCTTGGGCGCCCGGATCCCAACCCATCCCTCCAGCCAGCTGTCACAGGCCAGAGTCCTGGCCCCCCAGGTGCTCGGAGAAAGCTGCCCCAGTCAGAGACCCAGACACAGGGAGAGCGAACATACTCTCTGGCAGTGCACCCAGCACTGTCTCCACAACTTAGTGAGCAGAAGAATCTGAGCCTGCTGCCCCCAGTTCCTGAGGACAAAGGGCCTGGCCACACTAGGGCAGGACTGGAGATGTCACTGAGGGCAGCTACACCATCCCTTAGTGAAGAACAGGTCTCAGAGCTGAGAGAGAATCTGCCCAAGGAGGTCAGGTTGAGTCCCAAGCTTATCCTGGACCCAAAAGGCAGTGTGACCCCAGCTATCATCTCAGCTGCCCTACAGCAGGTGGTTCACAGTAAGAGTCTAGCTGCCCCTGGTGGGGCCTTGGGGAACCCCCCCAGCAGGGGGGAGAGACGTCTGGAGGCCAGTGGGGGAAGGCCAGAAGTCAGCATGAGCAGACCAGAAGTTAGCATAGTGAGCAGCAGTGCCAATAAGAACCTGAAGTTTAAAATGAGCCCTGGTGTGCCAGAGACCTCACGGAATTCCCAGCAGCAGCTGGGCACAGAGGTCTCTTCCTCCAGCCCCAGAGCACCCACAGGCAGCCGGGCTGACAGCCTACACCTCTCTCCACAAGAGGATAGGCTTCCTGTTCCAAGTTTCCCTCCCAAAAGCTATCATCTTTCACGAGCGAGTCGAGAGTCAGTGGGCAAGCAAGCTCCAGGGGAGGTGGCAGGCAAGGGTGGAGCAGAGGGTGCAAAGCCTCCCCCACACAAGCAGGGCACTGTCTCCAGCCAGGGAGAGAAGGGGCAACTGGAGAGTACTTCCAAGAGCAGCAAACTGGAGGAGAGCAGCCTGCCCCCCCGAGCTGGGTACCCGATGGCTCTGCAGAGCCCCAGCTGCCAGCCTCGAAGCCACAGTCCCAGCTGCCAGCCCCGTGGTCACAGCCCCAGCAGCCAGTCTCGAGGTCAGAGCCCCAGCTGCCAACCTCAAGGCCAGAGTCCACTGAGGCCACAGGCTAGCAGCCGGCAGGTGAGCACCATGCCCTCCAGGAAGCTTGAGACAACACTGGATGGAGCCCATTCATCCTCTGAAGGTCCCACAAAGCCCAAGTCATCCCGTGGTCCTTTCCGGCTACGCAATTTATTCTCTGCCACCTTCCCCACCCGCCAAAAGAAGGAGACTGATGAGCGACAGGCCCAGCTGCAGAAGGTAAAGCAGTATGAGCTGGAGTTCCTCGAGGAACTTCTAAAGCCGCCAAGCCAGGGGGAGCTGCCGGGCACTGAGTACCTGCAACCTCCAGCACCTGGCCGCTGCAGCTGCCAGCTCCGCAGCAGCCCCGTGCAGCAGGGGCCTGGCATGTCCCGCGAGCAACGGCGTAGTTGTGACTGCAAGCGCATCTGCCGAGGGGGCCGACCACAGGCTGCCCAGACACCAGTGCCTGGCCTCCGGGGGAGGGAGATGGACAGGGTCCCCCCTACCCAGAGACAGCCAGAGGCCGGCCCAGGCTTGAGCCTTGGTAGTCCCATCAATATCCGACGCATCCGTTCCACCAGCCTGGAATCTCGAGAGTGCCGATCGGACCCAGAGAGTGGTGTTTCGTGCCTGACCACGTGTGCCTCAGGGGGTGAGTGTCTGGGAGCTCCCAACTACAGGAAGCTGATGCGCCGTTACAGCATCAGTGAGCTGGACCAAGGTGACAGGGCTTCTCTGACCTCAGATGTCTACCCACACCCACCCCTGGGCATGCTGCCCAGGGAGGCCAAGGAGGTAGAGGCAGGCCTCCCCCTAGGCTTGGGTCCCAAAAGCAAGTCTGTGGAATCACCAACCCTGGGAGACCCCTCGTATGTCCAGGTTACCCCTGAGACCAAAGGCCCCAGGCCAATGGCCGTGTTCTCACTGCCAGAGGAGGTGTACCGGAAGCCTGCCGATCTGGACGAGGACAGTGAGAGTAGCAAGTGCTGCTCCATCCGCTACTGCTTCTACTACCGCAAGTGTGACATGGCAGATGATGCCAGTGATGGCAAGGATGAGCTCTCTTACTCCATTCCCATGAAGATTCTGCCTGGCATGAAGTTGGATGAGCAGGTGGTGCCTGTGGTGAGCAGGACCCTGCAGGTGCTGGATGCTGCCACCTGCAGCAGCAGCCCCGAGGCCTCCCGCACCCAGGAGATTGACCTTCGGGTGTCCACCTTCGAGGGGAGCCTGGCCAAGATCAATGCCCTGCGTGCCCATGCCTATGGCCTCCCTGATGGTTTCCTGGCTGCCCGGCTAGACACCAATGAACTGCTGACAGTCTTGAGGCAGTGTGTGGCCAGCCCCGAGGCCCGTGCCCCCAAGCCCTATGTCTCTCAGATCTCTGAGTACAAGCTTGAGCTAGCTCTCAAGTTCAAGGAGCTCCGGGCCTCCTGCCGCCGTGTGGCCAATGTGGACAAGAGCCCCACTCACATGTTGGCAGCCATCACAGGCAGCTTCCAGGTGCTGAGCAGCCTCATTGAGACCTTCGTGCGGCTGGTATTCATCGTGCGCTCCGAGGCCCAGCGCCAAGAGCTACTGGCCAAGGTGGAAGAGGTGGTGAGGAATTACACCTTCCTGCTGCGTGCAGCTGAGGAGTCCACAGCCCGGAACCTTAACCAGCAGCAGCAGCAACAGCAGCAGCAGCAGCAGCAGCAGCAGCAGCAGCAGCAGGCGGCGGCAGCAGCAGCAGCTACAGGGGCAGCCACAGGGCCCCCACCAGGCTCCCCCACTTCAGCGACTGTTATGAGCACATTCACCCGCTCCTTAAAAACCCTTATTAAGTAGGGCATCTGCCCAGGCCTGCCCCCTTCCCCACCCACAGCCCCAGGTTTGAGCTTTGTGGTCCTTGCATCTTGTGGTGAGTGTGTGTGTGTGTGTGTGTGTATGTGTGTGTGTGTGTGTGCGCGCGTGTGCGTGCGCGCTGGGCCAATCAGGGTCCAAGAGCCCAACAGTCTCCAGGGAGTGAAAATTCCCTTGACTGAGGCTCTCTCTTAAGGGCTGCAGGCCTAGCTGCCGCCCTGGGTGTCCTCACTCCATCCCTGGCCTCTGGGCGTCACTGTGAGGGCAGAGGCCCCTCGCCACTAGGCTCACTACAGAGCTGTATTTTATCTCTTCACAGGGGCTGAGAGGTGACATCAGGCTCACTTCCTGCTCCGAGTTGGGCACCAGGGGAGCCAAGGTCTCGAGCTCCTCCTGGCATCTGTTCCCCTATAGGGAGCGGTGGTAGTAGCAGTAGGCCACAGCGCCGAGCTGAGGAGAGAGGCACTCTGTGCAGATCTGCCCGCCCACCCTGGGCTCCGCTCACCAGGCAGGAGCCACCACAAGGGCCCATGCCCAGGTGGGATGTGTGCGGAAAACAGCCGTGCCTGGCTGTCAGTGGCCAGCCCAACAGGCTGGTAGCCTTGGGAGTCCTCGCCCCCAGGTCCAGCAGCTCCACACCAGCCATCTCCAAAGCACCCTGCCCCTTACTGATGGGCAGGGCAGCTCAGTCCACTAGGGAGCAAGCCTCTGGGATCACCCCACTCGTTTTGGGTAAGGTACCTGGTTAAAACGTCTGCCCTGGGGAGACCCAGCGCAGGCCTGGGAGCCCGCACGGTGCAGCCCAGCCCCACGCAGGGGCTATTGCCAAAGGTGCGTGGCTCCTCTTTCGACATCTCTACCAGACTGTCCTTAGAAGTTTGACTTAGCTATGGTTGGGGTGGGGGGTGGGGGGAGGGGGGCAGGGGATGGGGTGGGGGGGGCGTCGATGACTATATCTTAAATTTCTGGAAGCTAGCGTGATATGTTAATCCTGAGTATATGCTTTTGGCTGTGTATTGACCCTGTGGATTTGTCTCTCTAAGAAAAGAAGCTGAGCGCCTTACCCGGTGCAGCCCTGCACCTCTCTCTCCCTCTCCAGAGCCATCTGGAAGGGAATTCACACTGTTTAGCATCCTCCTCGACACACATCTATTGCCGCTGCCACCACCGCCGCCGCTGCCACCATCTCTGCTGCCATTGCCACCACTGCCACTGCTCCGTACCCCCTCCCCCCCACCTTCCTAGGAGTGAAGACACGGAGTCCCTACCAATTGTCCCACTGTAGGGAACAAGGAAAGCCAATGTTTCTTCTCTATAGATTGCTACTCGTCCACCTCTCCATCCCTCCCTGTGCCCCCACCCTCACGCTCTGCGTCTGCCTCTCTTTCATCACTGTGTGAGAGGCCCATGTGAAGTATCTCGTTCTTCTGTGAGTTTTATAACGATGTACACTGTGCTGAACCCCTGCCCATCCCTGGTAACCCCTAGCGCAATACCTCCCCTGAGTGGTGAGTTCTCCCTGCAAGGAGGAGGGGTGCTCCTTTTGCAGAAGCCAGCCCCCCTCCTTGCCCCTCCTCCCACAGGACCAAGTTGTTTAATGGGCCAGAGATGCAGCCAGTGGGGAACCCTTTCCCCCACGGCCACTGCCAGCCAGAGTGCTCGCGTGGTCTTCCTCTTCTCCCAACTTCTTGATCCTCTACCTTCACCACTCAGACCCTGCCTGTGTCATTCCACTGCCATCATTCACCTCTCCCTCAGCCTCATAGAGAGGGAACATTTTCTAATGTCTGTATATAGTATATATACTACATAAATATATAAATTATATATATATATACACTAATTTATGTCTTGTTTTTCAAACAAGAATGATTAAATCTATTCATCTTATTATCCCAATAAGTCCTTGCAGTGCCTCTGTGTGGGTGTCCTTGTGTCCTTATTGTTTGATGGCAACCCTTGAGTGCTCCACCTGTGCCTCTGCCCCCAGGTTCCGGGACCCCAGTGGGTAATGAGAGCTAAGAACCCTCCCCCTCCCATGCCCTCACCAACATGCAGGGGATCCCCTGTGCTTCTTTTAGGGGCTAAAGCTGTTTGTCACAAGTACTGAATATTGTCGACCCCTTTCTGTCAACCA
This sequence comes from Sciurus vulgaris, assembly GCF_902686455.1. Lineage (NCBI taxonomy): Eukaryota > Metazoa > Chordata > Mammalia > Rodentia > Sciuridae > Sciurus > Sciurus vulgaris. The sequence goes on along the minus strand of NC_136471.1, from coordinate 43,516,368 downwards.
CGGGGCCTCTGGCTCGACTGACCATCAGGGCTGTGACTTTGGAGCTGAAGGGTTAGGGGCAGACAAAAACACTGCTCCATGCCTATGGTGCCAGATGGTCTGGGAGTTAGGACACAGGTGTTAGGCCAGCGCTCAGGTTGGGATTGGGAAATGAGAGGGGCTGGCCACCTGAAGTTTAAGCCAGCAAATCCCTAGCAACGGCCTCTAATTTAGATGGGATAGAAGAATCAGGACCCTAAGCGGGGCCAACCTTTCCGACTTTTCTGAGAATTTACTTAGGGATGAGAAATTATTTTTCTGTTTCTCCTGTTCTCTTTATTCTTTCTGGGGCAGACAGGTCTCCACTAGCCTATGTTGTACCTTTGTGCAAATTAGAAAAAAAGGTTCTCTGTGCTGCTCCCACCCATGATGAATTGGAAAGTAAAGAAAATCTCTAGCCATGGCACACACCTGTAATTCCAGGGACTCTGGAGGCTGAAGCAGGAGAATGGCAAGTTGGAGACCAGCCTCTGCAACTTAGCTAGGCCCTGTCTCAAACTAAAAAATAAAGTAAAATAAAAAGGACTGCAGATGTAGCTCTGTGGCAGAGTAGCCCTGGGTTCAATCTCCAATGCCAAGAAAAGAAAAAAGGGAAAGAAGGAAAAGGAAAAAAAGAAAGGAAGGCCTTCTAGGTGATGGTAGCCTAGAGGACACATGGCTTAATAATTTTAGCTCTATCCAGCCCCAATTGCCTCATTAGCTGGGTACACAAACCACACAATCATGTACAGTGGCCATGATGAGTCATTTCCTCCCAAGATTGACTTCTTTTTATGTCTGCAAAGGTACTGGCTAAACTGGGCAAGGTGGTGCATGCCTGTAATCCCAGCAGCTGGGGAGGTTGAGGCAGAAAGATTGCAAGTTCAAAGCCAGCCTCAGCAACTTAGCAAGGCCCTGAGCAACTCAGTGAGACTCTCTCTCTAAATAAAATATATAAAAAAGGACTGGGGATGTGGCCCGGTGATTAAGCATCCCTGGGTTCAATCCCTGGTACCCCCCCAAAAAAATTTATTTATATATATATATACACACACTCCTGGTTAAAGAGGTTTGGAAGCAAATTGTTGAGGAAGGAGCCAGGAGCAGCCCCAGCAGCCTGGGCTGCTCTTCAGGTTTTCCAATGCCAAAGGTGATCTGCCCTCAGCCTATGGGAATGGGAAGGGACCACAGGTGACTGTCTAGGACTATAGGCAGTGCTCTTCTAGTGACTGTTGGGATCTTAAGCCCCCCTGCTCTTCTCGACCAGCGACAAGTGAAGGGGACACTCCCCAACAAGGTCAGACCGGGATAGGTAGGGCCCACTGACCGCCCGCTCCCAGCCCTCCAGGTGGAGGACAATCAGACGCGTCAGGGAGACCTGTCTCAGCAGGAACTCATTTATTGAGGAAATCACACAGCTTTTATGTAGGGTGGGGGCTAGGCGGGAACCAATCAGCTTAAAGGTCAGCAAGGGGGGGGGGGTCACCCAGGTGAGAGTCCCATTGGACTATATGGCAAGTACAGCTGATCACATTCGTGGAACTATTGTTAACCAATCCCTGACGGTGGTCCGGTTTATCATCATGAACCTTTGAAACCGCCTTTGAGGCCTTGATCTTGCTCACTCGCCAGGGAGTAAGGAGTCAGCCTGAGTTAGTTAACGTGTCATTAGTCCCAACAACTGACTGCCAGAAATACTGGCCCACAACACCAAGATTGGGGTTCTGTGGAAGTCGATGTTAGAATAAAGTGAAGCCTACTGATGCTCAAAATGACCTAATGAACAGTCTAAAAACTTGAGTCCCTATGGCCCTGCACTAACTACACTGATAGCCCCTTGAGATTAAAAAGCACTTTTTTGGCACTGTGGATTAAACCCAGGGACGCTTTGCCACTGAGTTATATTATCAGCTCTTTTTATTTTTTTGAGACAGGGTCTAACTGAGTTGCTGAGGGTCTGTCTAAATTGCTGAGGCTGGCCTCCAACTTGCAATCCTTCTGCCTCAGCCTCCTGAGTCGCTGGGATTACAGGCATGTGGTGCACCACTGCACCCAACTAGAAAGCATTTTTATACCTAGGTACGGTGGCACACATCTGTAATCCCTGCAACACAGGAGGTTGAGGCGGGGGATTAAGGCCAGTCTCAGCAACTTCGTTGAGACTGTCTCAAAATAAAAAAAAAATGAAAGGACTGAGGACGAAACTCAGTGGTCAAGTGCCTCTGAGTTCAGTCCCAAGTACAGAAAGAAGAGAATTTTTATTTGGTTTTATATCCTGGGTACCTACCCATACGGTACCTGGCACATAGTAGGTCTTCAAATAAATGTTTGCTGGGTGAATGAGTGTTGAATGAGAGGACTGTCTCAGACCCCAATACCATGTGAAAAGGTCGCTCTGCTCTGAGAATGGTCAGTCTAGAGCAGTGCAGCATCCTCTATTGAAGGAGGACTCAGGGCCCTTGTCCAGTGTTCCACCAACTCAGCTGACTTTCACCAACCACTTTTCAAATGCTTCCCCTGAGGTGACCGTTGGTCCCCTTTCAGTAGAGTCAGGGCCACTCTCTTCAGTAGCTAGGACCCCTGGGGGAGGCTATATTCCCACCAGCCTCTTCGTCACCATCTTCCGCCTGAGCCAAAGCCTGAAGCTAATGCTCCCCAGCCACTCCATGCCAGCCCCCTGAAGCCTGATCCTGCCTTTCTGACTTTAGCCAATTAAAGAAAAATGGGTTCAGATCGTTGGTATGGGTTCAAAGTGCCAGTGGTGCTGGCACAGTCATATTTTTAAAGCTGTTGTCAAGGCACTGTGGATAATAGGCAATTTCATCAGCAATGAATTGAAAGGACCTGCTTCAGCCAGAATTTTTGCTGCCAAAGGGCCATGGACAGATCAATGGATGACGCTGGGGAAGGGGCATAAATGTAGGTCTTACAGCCAATTCCTCCGAGCGTCCAATCAGGTGGGAGTAATAACCGCATCCTATTCCTCATTCCACAGTCTGAAAGCCAGACTGTGGGCGTGCATCTAGAGCACAGAGGAGGTTCTCCTTCATAGAGTGGGAGGAAATGACCTTTGAGGATTCAGTCTTGGGCCCTGGGGAAATGTCTTGGACTCCAGGCGGGACCTGCTAAAAACCACCATTAGAAGGAAATAAGGAAGGGCCGCCTTCTCACAGTTACAGGACTGCTGTTTCTAGTGACTGCCTCTCACATGTGTCCACACACCCACACACAAGGTCCTTGGGTGGATCCATGCCCCAGCATCACAGGGACATGCTCTGGTCCTAGTGCTGATGTTTTCAGCTGCAGGTGATAGACCTACGTAGTTCATTCCTCCTACATAGGAATGAACTCAGCTGGAGCTTCCCTGCTCTCTGGTCTGTGAAGCCCTTCCCTCAGGGTATTGATTCCTCATTTTTACATTCAAGCCTTTGGCTAAAAGGAATGTGTCTGTACTATGTTGGGATCCTCTGTAACACAGAAAAATTGTTCTCTGCCCTTAAGCAGGGAAAACCAACTATGTATGAACACTTGCCATATACCACTAAGTACTTTACACACAGAATCTCACTTAATCTTCACAAAAAATCCTTTTAGAGAGGCGCTCTTATTATGTCCATTTCTCAGAGGAGGAAGCTGAAGCCCAGGGAGGTTAAGTCATTAGCCGAAGGTCACACAGCAGTAAGTGGTAAACCAGTCAGTTTGCAAACCCAGCCCACACTTTCAACTGCTACACTCCAGTACTCAGCCCAGCCCCACCTTTAAGGCACTTCCCTGGAAACTGGCATGGATGCAACCACATTGATCAGAAGATGGATTCTAATTGTTGCTTAGGGTCCAGGCAGCCTGTGGGTAACAAATGGTAGGTAATGATGGAGCATGAAATGTAGACTACAGGGAAAGCCACCTCCCCAAACTCTCTCTACTATTCTACCATTGCACTATGTGCCTCTTGTGGAGCCAGAAGTGACAGAGTTTATGTGAATGGAAATTTGTGGATAGAGCAGTCATGCCTCCAAAAGTCACCCTTGAAATAAACATGTGAGTTCCCATGTGGCCCCTTACCCTCTCCTATCTCCCCATGTGTATGGGACCCCCATGTGCTCCTCAACCTGGGGTCTGAATCTCTCAGTATGTGGAGCGTGTTGGCAGACACCAAAAGCCACAGATACAGTGTGGTCCATACTCCTGACGTGAATTTTTCTCAAACATTTTGAAGGAACATACCATTTGAATGACACATTAAATATTTTTATGTAAAAATATCATGCCAAGGAATGCAAAAGTTGCATGTCTTTTAAAGAATATACATAATTTCAAAGATACTTGAGACTTGTCTCTGGTGCTTCTGGCTACATTCCCTTACCCACCCACTGGCTTCCAAGTTCACGCTCCTCTACTACTAGATATGCTTTGACGGAAACCTTGGACACACTCAGGCTCTATCAGATCTAGCTGGTGGCACAGGCCCCAAGGGGAGTACATCTAGAACTGGCCTGTTTCTGTGGATCTGGGCACAGGTAGAGGTGAGGCACTTCAGGGATTAGGGACCTGGAAGGAAGGAAGACCAGGAGAAGGGACAGTGTTAGTCTGGCGCAGTGGCGCTTGCCTGTAATCTTAGCAGCTCAGGAGGCTGAGGCAGGAGGAACACAAGCTGAAAGCCGATCTCAGCAACTTGGCAAGGCCCTAAGCAACTCAGCTACTCAGAGAGACCCTGTCTCTAAAATTAAAAAAAAAAAAAAAAAAGGCTGAGGATATGGCTTAGTGGTTAAATGTCCCTGAGTTCAATTCCTGGTACCAAAAACAAACAAACGAAAAAACAACCAAAAGACTCCCTCTCCTCCTCCATCCCTGCCCCCTCTCCCCTATTGCCTATAACATGCTTAAGCAGAAGGTGAGGCCTGAGCACAGACTGAGAGAGAACCAGGCTCCCTGCAAGCTGGAGGTTTCTGTACCTACAATGAGCAAGCAAAGCAGAGAGGTTCCGTGGGCTAAGTTGAGCCATTCACCCCAGAATTGGGGCTTGGTTCTATTTTGAAATAAGCCAATGACTTGCTATATGATGGGGTACAAGTCATTTAGCCTTTTGGGGCCTCTTCCCTAAAATGAAGAAGGCTGAGCCTTCAGTCTCTCTGTGTAGCTGTGAGGATTAATGAGGTGATGATGAAGAAGCAGCTATAACAACTCCTGACTCCTAGCTACACAAGCTTGACAAGTGCAAGTCCAACTGTTCCATCTGCAGTCGATCCACAGAAACTAATTAAGCTTACACCAAGTCCTAGAACGCCAGTTCTGAACTTACCCTGCACAGGTTTCAGGGTCTGTTTCCTCCAAGTAGTTATTCAAGGCAAAACCCTCTTCTGTCACTTCCCCTCAGAAGGGACATGCAAGACCTCCTCCCTCCTTTCCTTTTTAAATCACAAAGCTGCTGGCTAGCTCTGTGGAGAACCCCGGCTCTGGGGGAAAAGCCAGGCAGAACCGAGGCTCTTCTTGGCCTTTGGCCAACACCCTGACTTGTGGATTGTTTCTCTGACATCTTCCTCCTGCCCTTCCTTTTTTTGTACTGGGGATTGAGCCCAAGGGTGCTCCACCACTAAACTACATCCCCAGCCCATTTTGATTTTGTATTTTGAGACAGGGTCTCACTAAGTTGCCCAGGCTGGCCTCAAACCCGCAATCCTCCTGCATCAGCCTCTAGTAGTAATTAAGTAATTAAGCTTGTACCACCATGCCTGGCCCTTTCGTCATCCTTATCCTTCTGGCTAGAAGTAGCAAGTAGCTATCATTAAAAGAGATTTGGATTTCCAAATCTCTTTAGGCTTAACTACTGGAAAAAGTGGGGGTAGGGTGTAGCTCAGTGGTAGAGCCCTTGCCTAGCATGCATGAGGTCCCAGGTTTTATCCGCTGCACTGCAAAAAAAAAAAAAAAAAAAAAAAAATTAAATAAAAATTAAAAAGGAAAGGGTATTGTCTTGTCTTTTTTTTCTTTTTTTTTTTCTGGGGACTGAACCCGGGGGCACTTTGCCACTGAGCTACATCCCCAGGCCTTTTTATTTTTTATTTTGAGACAAGGTCTCGCTTAATTGTTCGTGGCCTGAATATGTTGTTGAAATCGGCCTCAAACTTATAATCCTCCTGCCTCAGACCCCCAAACTGCTGGAATTACAGGCAGGTGCTAACATGCCCAAATGTTTGTCTTTTAAGAGTCAGTTTTGAAAACATTTTTGCCAGGCATGGTTTCAAACTGACCTCCTCCTCTACTTTCTCTCCAAAAGCAAAAACTGGCATCAAGGACATATGTTAACTTTTGAATCATGTGATTAACTGGATAAAGCACTTTGTGCTGAGCCTAAGGGTTTCCTACAAAGTCACATACACTGTGCTCACATTGAATGCACGATGTGATGAATCTGATCTTTTAATTTATATGCATGCTGTATGATCCTAGTAATGTGGCTGTCAGAAATTCCTTCTCTCAATTATAGGATTATGACAGTGGGGAATACCCAAGCCACTGAGGTAACATCTGTTCTCTTTGCCTTCTCTAAAACCCTAATCACTCAATCCCATAGCCTGCCCCCTTATAAATCAAGGGTCTAAGCCAGATGCAATAGCACACACCTGCAATCTTGGTGACTCAGGAGGCTGAGGCAGGAGGATCACAAATTCAAAGCCAGCCTCAGCAATTTAGCGAGGCACTAAGCAACATAAAGAAACCCTGTCTCAAAATAATAAATAAAAATGGGCTTGGGGGCTGGAGCTGGAGTTCAGTGGCAGAGTGCTTGCCTAGTACATGTGAGGCACTGGGTTTGGTCCTTAGCATTGCATTAAAACAAATAAAATAAAGGCATGTGTCCATCTATAACTACAAAAATTTTTTAAGACAAAAAAGAGCTGGAGACGTTGCTCAGTGATTACGCATCCCTGGGTTCAATTCCTGGTACCTAAATAAATAAATGAACAAAAAAAAAAAAAAAAAAAAGAACAAGGATCTCATCTGCCTCTCCCTACTTCAAATAAATCTGTGGACAAATCTGCAGTACGGGCAAGTTCTTCACAATTCCTGCTTCTTAGTATGACTTATAGGCCAAAAAAGTGCTATATGACCTTGACCAACAAGTTCAGAGGAATTGGTAGGAAAGTAAGAGGGCACGGACAAACACTCCTGCCCCTTCCCTAATCTGGTACAGTGGGAATACACCATGCCTGCAGGGGCCTGAAAAATGGATAGATTTTTTCCTTACTGAACAAAGGAAGACACTTTGATTTGATTTGTGGTTCCTGCAGCTCTGAGCCTGTTCTCACTTGGCTCTGTAACAAAGCTACAAGCAAGAGCCCAATGCCCAAGGCCACAAGCCAGAAGATATTGGTTCTTCCTTTATTTTATTCATTTATTTCTATGTGGTACTGAGAATCAAACCCAGTGCCTCACACATGCTAGGCAAGCGCTCTACCACTGAGCCACAACCCAGGCCCTGATATTGGTTCTTCTTGAAGCTCTTCTAAGAACTCATAGTGAGACCTTGGACATTCACTTCCCTTCTCTGGTTATCAATTTCTTGCTATATAAAACGAAGGAGTTGAACTAGAGGGTCTATTAGCTTTAACGAAGCCCTTTTTCTCTCTATTCTTTCACTTAAAAATTTTTAAATGAAGGCAAATTCTTCTAGCATCACTCAAACATTCCCCAGGTCAGTAATTAAACTGGAAGAATTCCCCAGTTCATAAAAGTTAAGCACCAGAACAACCACAAAGCCTACTTGGGCCTTCAGCTTTCATCTAATTGCCATCTGTCAAGGGGTGGGGGGCTGACGCCTTCCGTCTTTTAATTCCTGAGATGATTCTAGCTCCCAATGATAATGACCTTGCACAATGACACTGACATGCACAAGAAATGATCTCACAGGAACCCTAGGAGAGTGAAATGCACCTAAAGGTTTCAGTTAAATTCTACCTAAGGTCAAACAAACTTTGCTTTATGAGATAAATATTCCAGAACAGAAATCATTTTAAGATAGAGATATGTAAATCATGGTGCTTTGTTAATAAAACCATGATTTACCAACATAGTCATTTGTTCTTTCTTTTTTATCTGAACTGGGGATGTATGTAGCTCAGTGTTAGAGCACTCATGTAGCATAGGAGGCCCTGAATTCCATCCCCAGCCCCCTTTTGTTATGTGGCACAACTTAAGAACAGACCGATCACCACTGAGAAGTCCAAATTTGAGAGTCTTTATTACGCTGGCTGGCTGACTGTCTCACACAATGCCCCAAAAATGGCTATTGGGAGAACAGCCCCAACCACAGGGTTGAAGGGGTTCTTATACCAAAACTCACATCAATCATAAGTGTCTGTTGCTATGATTCGAAATTACAAACATCATGAGATCATCGACAGAGGGGCAAGTGGGTCAAAATGACCCTTACCTAGGTACAAACTAAAGAATGGTTACTAACATCTACACAATCACCATTCACATGGTACATTGTTTAGGAGCAATAGGAATCAAAAGAGAACAATTTTTCTTCTCATAAGAATTGTCATTTTGTGGGCTGGGGGTGTGGCTCAGTGGTAGAGCGCTTGCCTAGAATATATGAGTCCCTGGGTTCGATTCTCAGCACCACATATAAGTAAATGAATAAAATAAAGGTCTATCAACATCTTAAAAATATATTTAAAAAAAAAAAGAATTGTCATTTTGTATTGCTAAACATGCTAAGTAACAACTGATGATGGGGACAGAGGCGGGGTGTTCCCATGGGAGAAGCTTATTTCCTACATAACATGGAGTGTCAGAGCAAAATGGAGTTTGTCTGGCCTATAATATTCTCATGGAACCAGATCTGTCAGCCCATCACACTTTGCTGGTTTTTTTTTTTTTTCTTTTTTTGGTACTGGGGATTGAACCTGGGAGCACTGAACCACTAAGCCACATCCCAAACCCTTTTTATTTTTGAGACAGAGTCTTATGGAGTTGCTTAGGGCCTCACTAAGATTCTGAGGCTGTTTTTGATCTTGCCATCCTCCTGCTTCAGTCTCCCAAGCCACTGGGATTACAGGTGTGCACCACCATGCCTGGCCTCTTTGCTCTTTCAAAGGACTCTTACATTGAATCCTTTTGAAAAGTCATTAATAGCTGGGCACAGTAGCACACTTATAATCCCAGCTACTTAGAAGGGTGAGGCTGAAGGATTGAAAGTTTGAGGCCAGCCTGGGCAACTTAGTGAGATCCTGTCTCAAAATAAATTTTAGAAAGGGCTGAGAGGGCTGGGAGTAGGGCACATGCCTGTAATCCTAATGACTTGAGAGACTGAGCTGGGAGGATTGGAAATTCGAGACCAGCCTCCCTCAGCAATTTAGTGAGGCCCTAAGCAATTTAGTAAGACCTTGTCTCAAAATAAGAGAAAAAAGACTTTGGATATAACTCAGTGGTAAAGCACCCCTGGATTCTACCCCTGGAACAAGAAAAAATTAAGAAGGCCTGAGGGTGTAGTTCATATGTATCTCAATGTTAGAACACTTGCCTAGCATGTGCGAGGCCCTGTGTTCAATACCTCATACTGGAAAGAAAGAGAGAGACACCCATCTTTCATTACTTAGGCATTGAGTTGACTGAGAAGGCCAAAACGGGGATATGAACAATGGGCAGGCTCCACTGGCTATCCTCAAAAGGGGAAAAATCAAGTGGGGCACCACAGCATAGCCCTGTAATCCCAATGACTCAGGAGGCTGAAGCAGGAGGATCCCAAGTTCAAGGCCAACCTCACAACTTAGACCCTGTTTCAAAATAAAAATTAAAAAGGGCTAAGAATGTCTCTCAGAGTTAAAGCACCCCTGGGTTCAATCCCCAATTCCCAGTACCAAAAAAAATAAAATAAAAGAGAGAAAAATAAGAAGAGACATAGGCAGAAGATTTAAAAAGAAAACATTCTGAAATGAATGCCAATAACTGGAAAGAGCAGGAAAGATTGCTGGAAGATGACTAGGAAGCCCAGCAAGGCATAGCTAATGCTAGAAGCCTATGCTAGAAGCCCAGCATGTTGGGATGGAAGTGGCAGGTCCAGAAAGGTAGGACTTTTTTGCAACTACCTTCTTCTATTCCTGCAGAGAGGAGAGAAGTGGGGGTTCTTTCCCTGTGTTTACTATTAAAGTTAGTCATCCCCAAGTCTGTTTGGAAAACATCTTGGGGACAAGGGACCTGTTTTATTCATGTCTATAATCCAGAGGCTGAGCACTATACTTTGTCCATAGCTGCCCAAGAGAGGCCTGCAGAAGAAATAACTAATTGCACAAAAGGGTATAATTAGACTCTCCTATTATGTCTGGGATCTCAGAGGAAGGCTAAACCAGACAGGCAGAAACACCCCATGGGGAAGGGGGAGGGAGAAAGACTTTTCAATGAGCAGTGTGTTTATAAAATTCTCTCAGTAGCCCTGGGCTTTGGAATTTGTTGGAAATATGAAATATGGGCAAGAGGACATGCTTCCACATTTTCTAGAACAAAAAGATTTGTTCTCTTCCCCCTCCCTTTCCCTCCAGGTCAGGGATCAGATCAGCCCTCATCAGGACTCCAACTCTTACCCTCAGCAACTTCAACCTGGCATTCAAACTCCTCCACAATCTGGTTTACATTGTTCGGAGTCAATCAAAGAAACCAAACCAATAGGAGATGTGTATGAAGGGATTTTGTTTTTTTGTACTGGGGATTGAACTCAGGGGCACTCAAACACGGAGCCATATCCCCAGCCCTATTTTGTATTTCATTTAGAGACAGGGTCTCACTAGGTTGCTTAGTGCCTCACTGTTGCAGAAGTTGACTTTGAACTCCCTATCCTGCTGCCTCAGCCTTCCTAGCTGCTGGGATGACAGGCATGCACCACTGAGCCCAGCTGAAGGGCTTTATTTTAAGGAATTGGTTTACACCATTGTCAGGGCTGGCTAAACTAATCTGAAATCTATGGCTGAGGCCATCGGGAAACACAACAGCTGAGGGAATTTCTTTTTCTTCAGGAAAACTCAAGCTCCTAAAACCTTTCAACAGATTGAATCAGGCACCCCACCCAGATTAACTAGGAAAATCTCTTTTAGGGGCTGGGATTGTAGCTCAGTGGTAGTTTGCCTAGTACGTGTAAGGCTTTGGGTTCAATACTTAGTACCATATAAAAATAAATAAAATAAAGGTATTGTGTCCATCTACAACTAAAAGTATTAAAACAAAACCCTCTTTTTACCTAAAAATCAACCCAATAAACCGGAGGGGGGGTTTTTTACATACCTGTAATCCCAGTTATTTGGGAGGCTGAGGCAAGAGCATTGTAGAGGCAGCCTCAGCAATTTAGCAAGGTCTTCAGCAACTTAGTGAGACCCTGCTTCAAAAAAAAATTTTAAACATGCTGGGAATGTGGCACAGTAGAAAAGCCCTAACCCCCTAAATTTAATCCCTAGTTCAAAAACAAACAAACAATCAAACAAACAAAAAACCAACCACCAATAATGAACATTAATCACATCTACAAAGTATCTCTACTGTATGTTCTGCAATACCTAGATCTGTGTTTGATTCAGTTATGGGGACCACAGCCTAAGCCAAGCTGATACCATCATCAACTTCTAGTTACTTTTCTTTCTTTTTTCTTTTTTTCAGTATTAGATATCGACCCCAGGGCCTTGCACAGGCTATTCTAGGCAAGCAATTCACCACTGATCTACATCTGCAGCCCTTTTAAAAACTGTTTTATTCTGGGCTGGGGTTGTGGTTCAGTGGTGGAGCCCTTGCCTAGCACAAGTGAGGCCCTGGGTTTGATCCTCAGCACCACATTAAAAAAAAAAAAAGTTTTATTTTGTTTCTAGAGTCTTAAATTGCCCAGTTTGGACTCAAACTTGCCATACTCCTGCCTCAGCCTCTAAAGTAGCTGGGATTACACGTGTGTGCTAGTTACCCTTCTTGCCTGATCTCTCAACACACCCTCCCTCACCTCATCTCACTCCATGCATGCATTCACCTGCCCTGGCCTTTGTTAACACTCTTTGTTCTGTTTCAGGTTGTGATCCTTGTCTTATGGGGTCCTTTCCCTAAAGACCCTTTCCAGATCCTCCCAATTTGATTGCACTTCTCATGCCCCCATGATCAGCCTTAGTTCTGTATCTCCTGCCTGCTAGAAGGAAAGGATTGTAGATTGTTCATTCCCTGTGTGACCATTCTCAAGAGGCCCTGATATAAAGGAGACCAGTGCATGTCTTGTGAATTAAACTCACAGAACCCACCAAAACTTACATATAACTCAATCTTTTTTTTTTTTTCTTTTTGCAGTATTAGGGATTGAACCCAAGTAGCACTCTACCACTGAGCTTCCTCCCAGTCATTTTTATTTTGAGATCAGGTCTCTGTATGTTGCCCAGGCTGGCCGTGAATTTGCAAGATCCTCCTACCTCAGCCTTCTGAGCCCCTGGAATTATATATGTGTGCCATGACACCCTGTCAGAAGTGACATCATTTAGCCCTGAACCTGCATAATAGTTTGAACCTTGTTGGAGAGTTCTAGTTGCTGCTACAAATCTGCTCTCCTTCATGAGAACAGGGCCACCCAATGCAACGTTTCCTAGTCTTTCTTGCAGTCATGTGAATAAGCTCTTGCCAAAGGGATTTGAGAGCAAGTGAGACAGACAAATATCATCTCACTTGCTTAAAAGGGAAATCCCTTGCACTGACGTTTTCTCTTTCTTTCTTCCCACGATCTGAAATGTGGATGTGCCCAAGAACTGTTCCATTGGCCTAGCAGAGCTGCCTGTTATGCAAGAGAGAAAGAATTTCTTACTTGATCAGCTGTATTTTAGAGGCTCATTGCTATAGCAGTTCCCCTACCCTTTTCCCAAATGTAGGTAGTTTTTGATGGTATTGTGTTAAATTGTACTGCACCTTAAAATTATTTGTATAAATGTCTCATCTCCTCTACTAGTCAACTCCTAATTGGTCCCTCTGCTTCCTATCTTGACTCCTGCATTTATTCTTTGAAGTTGGGAGGAACCTTTTAAAAGGGAGGACAGGTCATGTCATTCTTTGCTAAAAACCCTTACTCAGTAAAAGCAAAGTTCCTAAAATAGCCTACAAGGTCCTACACAGTCCACCCCTTCTTCCCAATCACTCTTATCTCACTGACCTTACTTTCCTTGTTTTCTCTCTTTTTTTAAATTTATTTATATTTTTGTACTGGGGATTGAATCCAGGGGTGCTTAACCACTGAGCCACATCCCCAGCACTTTTTTGGGGGGACAGGGACTCACTAAGTTGTTTGGGGTCTCACTAAATGGTGGAGGCTGGCGTTGAATCTGTGATCCTCCTGCCTCAGCCTCTGGAGTCACTGGGATTACAGGTGCTGGTTTATATATTTTCTTTATTTTCGTGTTTATTTTGTGTGTGTGTGTGTGTGTGTGTGTGTGTGTGTGTGTGTGTGTGTTACTGGGGATTGAACCCAGGGGCTTTCTACCAGTGAGCCACATCCCCAGCCCTTCATATTTATTTATTTTTTTTTTTATTTTGAGACAGGATCTCTTTAAGGTACCTAGGCTGGTCTGAAACATTTTTTAAAAATGTATTTGGTACTGGGGATTGAACCCAGAGGTATTTTACTGCTGAGCTACATTCCCAGCCCTTTTTTTAAAATTGAAGCTGGATCTCAGTAAATTGCCTAGGGTCTTGCTAAGTTGCTGAGGCTGGCTTTGAATTTGTGATTCGCCTGCCTCAGCCTCCTGAGTTGCTGGTATTACAGGCATGCACCACCATGCCTGGCTTATAACATCATTAAAAAATTTTTTTAGTACTAGATGGATACATTATTTTATTTATTTTTATGCTGTGCTAAGGATCAAACCCAGTGCCTCACATGTGCTAGGCAAGCGCTCTATCACTGAGCTACAACCGCAGGACTACAACTTCACTTTTTAAAAATTTATTTCTATGTGGTGCTGAGTATCAAACTCAGGGCCTCACACATACCAGGCAAGCGCTCTACCACCGAGCCACAACTCTAGCCCGGCAACTTCACTTTTGATTCTAAAATTGTATGAAACTTTTCTCTTAATTTTCCTAATCTAGGGATAGAACACTATGCTTAATGAAAATGTGATATAAAAATAGAGGCTTAAGCTGAGCATGGTGGTGTAGACTTGTAATCCCAGCAACTCAGGAGACTGAGGCAGGAGGATTGCAAGCACAAAGCCAGTCTCAGCCAGTTAGTGAGGTTCTAAGCAACTTAGTGAGACCCCATCTCAAAATAAAAAAAAAAAAGAGCTGGGGATGTGGCTTAATAGTTAAGCACCTCTGGGTTCAATCCCTGGTACCAAAATAAATAAAGAATAAAAGCTGACACACACCTTTGATCCCAGCTACTCAGGCGATTGAGGCAGAAGGATGGCATGTTCCAGGCTAGGCTGGGCAACTGAGCAAGACCCTATCTCAAAATAATAAATTAAAAGTTTTGGGGAGGTACTGGAGTTGTAGCTCAGTGGTAGAGTTTGCCTAGCATGTGTGAGGCACTGGGTTCAATTCTCAGCACTGTAAATAAATAAATAAATAAAATAAAGGTCCATCAACAACTAAAAAAAATATTTTAAAAAGAAGTTCTGGGGATGTAGCTCAGTAGAAGATTATCCTTGGGTTCAACTTGCAGTACTGAGAGAGAGAGAGAGAGAGAGAGAGAGAGAGAGATAGAAGAAGAAAAGGAGGAGGAGGAGGAGGAGGAGGAAGAAGGGAAAGCAAAAAGAAGAAAAGTTCACATTGGTACAATTAGCAAGCATCACTATAAAAATATGGTTAAATATCACATTGGCAACACAGACGAAAAATGGCGTTGAGGCTCACATGGAGGTGGACAGGACTAAAATCCATGTTTTCTGATTCCTTCGAGGTTTTTTTATTCAGTCCTGGGAATTGAACCAGGACTACAACTGAGCTACATCTCCCAGCCCCCTTTTTTGGGGGGAGGGTACCAGGGAATGAACTCAGGGACACTCGACCACTAAGCCACATCCCCAGCCCTATCTTGTATTTTATTTAGAGACAGGGTCTCACTGGGTTGCTTAGTGCCTCACCATTGCTGAGGCTGGCTTTGAACTGGAGATCCTCCTGCTTCAGACTCTGAAGCTGCTGGGATTATAGGCGTGTGCCACTACACCCAGCACCCAGCCCTTTTTGAGATTAGGGTCTTGTTAAGTTTCTCAGGCTGCCCTGGAATTTGCAATCCTCCTGCCTCAGCCTCCCAAGTAGCTGGGGTTTATAATCTGATCTGCCAACATGCTAGATAGGAAAGCAATAATGTAAGACCCTTACCTATGGTAGGACTTTCTTCATGTTTTTAATGCTGTACTGGGGATGGAACCCAGGGCCTCATGCATGCTAGGCAAATTTTCTACCACTGAGTTACATCCCCAGTCTCCTTTGGGGTTCTTTATCTGCAGTCTCATAGTACACTCTTTTTTCTTTCCTTTCCAAGGGTTAGATAAATCAGACCTTTACTTTCAGATATTTTGGGAAATTTACACTCCTTCACTTCTTTGTATATAGTTGGTTCCAGGTTAGAAACGAAATGCCACTTCCTCTTGCATTGTCTGTAAGACTCAGGTGTCATGCTTTCCATCACTTTCGCCATGGGACTGGTCTTCAGAGCAAAGATGACACTTTGCAATTACAAGGGTAAGCAAGTCCTTCGGATCCGCTTATGTTTTGGGTGTCTCTGTGAAATAAGTGTTTTAATTGAGCCCCACCCTTATAAAGAGATAAAAATCGAGTTCAGAAACCTGTACTTGCATGTGGCTTGCCATCCTGATTAACAGATTTTCTCAAAGGAAACTGTAAACCAGAGCTAGCCTTAAGTTTCTTGAGATGAAGAAGAAAACAAGTGTGATCTCCGTTTGCAGAAAAAAATCTGGGTTCCACCCATCACGGGTATCCCTCCAACCACATCCTCTCACCCCCAGTCAAGTCTCCACGCTTTCTAGCCAGCTCTCCCTGGCCGCAAAGCTACTAAGGGGAGGGGCTATTTCTTGGCCTCGCCCCGTTCTTGCCCTCCAGCCAATACTCGAGAGAATAGGAGAGAGGTGAAGCTGCAGCGAGGTCTCCGCCCCTCACTCCCGCTCAGCTAATCAGAACGGACGGGGTGTGGACTTCCCCGCTGATCCCGCCTCCCCAGAGCTGGGTAATTTAGAGCCGCGCGCCGGGCGGGAATGTAAGATGGCGGAGTAGCAACGCGAAGCGGTTAGTATTAAGTCTCTGGGCCGACTTGGGTTCTGGTCTCCGCAGCAGAGTGATCGCTGAGCGAAGAGCGCCTAGGGTAATTGCCCAAGATGCCGAATATCAAAATCTTCAGCGGCAGCTCCCATCAGGACTTATCCCAGAAAATTGCTGACCGCCTGGGCCTGGAGCTAGGCAAGGTGGTGACTAAGAAATTCAGCAACCAGGAGACCTGGTAAGGGCGAAGTTGGGACCCCAATCAGACCTCACCTGCTCTGCCGGCGGGGGCTATGGGGGATGGGGCCGCCGCGTGGGTTCCGGGGAACTGGGGGAGGCGAGGAAAGGGGACTGCTTTGGCGAGGGTGCCCCGCGGGCTGTTTCCGTTATTTTATCTCTCGCGGGAGGGTCACGTTCATTCTCACCGTGCGGTGGGGTGGAGTCAAGATGGAGCACGAGGAGAAGCTGCTGGGTTTTAAGGCGAAGGATGGAAGACCCAATGCAGTGATAGTGACTGGCTAGAGTGAAGGGAGGGGACGGACGCCTAGCCTCGGCTGTGGGGACACGTGGCTTTGTCGCTTCACTGTTGAGCCACCCGGGCTGGACTGGATTTGCTTCAGCTCTTGGACTGGTGTGCATCGGATAATGTGCCGCGTTCTGAGCCCTCCTGGTCTTTTCGAGTCTAAGAAGCAGCATTTTAATTCGAAATGGTGTCGGTCTTGAGGAAATGGTTTGGTATTGAGGAAATTGACTTTATGTACTGAGGGCGCGAAAATGTTACTGGTGACTTGGCAAGCGTTGACTTTTCGCATCTTTAAAATCATTAATCTCGCGAGTGATCCGAGCCATCCTTAAGTTAAATCTAGTTGATTGAATAAAGTGATGCATTCATTCTACATCCTTGATGGCATCTCTGCCTGAGTGAGTCATCCTAAAAGTCTTAGGGAACCTTAGTTTTGAATTGAATCTTTGACCTTTTCCCAATGCAGCTACTGATTAGCATATTTTTCAGTAACTGTCTATCCTGGACTTACCCACCTCTCTTAGCGCTATGTGAGATATTTAGGATAAAATTAATACCAGAGTGTTAAATAATTAAGCACAGGTAATGCAATGGAACACCTGGATCTAACAGTGCATTAAAATTTGACTTTTTTTCATTCTTGTTCCCTTCTCCCTACTTCCACCTTTCACATGTACCTTTGTACCATTTTTGGAATAACTTAATTACCTGCTTCTTTCAGTGCCCCTGGCAGCTAAATGTAGAATCTTCTGGCTTTGATAGGTGTACTGTTTATGCTGTTATCCCATCAGTCAAATCAGAGCACTGCCCACAGCATTATTGATATTTGTGTTATGGGCAAAGTTCTCACCTAATGAACGGTTAAATTAGCTTAAGATTACATTGAGCATTTTACCTAATTTTTGTGTGTGTGTGGTTGTGCTGGGGAGACCAGGGAAGCTTTTACCACAGAGCTACATCCCCAGTCCTTTTTATTTTTTCTTTCGAGACAGGGCCTTGCCACATTGCGGAGTTTGGCCTCCAACTAGTGATCCTCCTGCCTCAGCCTTCCAAATTGCTGGGAGTTACTGGGATTACAGACATGCAACACCATATATGGATTTTAGCTTCTTTCTTGAAAGTGATTTCCAATTGTAGTTCTCCCTATCTTTTTTAGACCCAGTGATATAAAACTATTCATCTGTAATGGATAGCTTCTTCCTGGATTACTGTGCTGCTGATTATCATGCAAATGATAGTGCAAACACTGCCATCTGTAACCAGGCAATACCTTAGTCAAAAGAGGTTTGCAAGCTGTTGTCTGTTGCTTTGAACACACCATTATGACTCAGGGACCTTAATAAAGAAGACAAAACAGGACCAGACTTTGAGAGTGGCAGCATAGCAAGGGGACCAAGAATGTTTTTCATTTAGAGGTTTTCTTTGGCCCCTGTGGTTTTTAAATCCGTTTCCTGTGCTTTCTGGAAAAAAATATGAGGACTATTTTCTCCTTGTGTTAATCTCTTCTGTCCTCTGCATCATGCACCACAGCAGAACCGGAGGCTATATTGGTGTGGTGGTGGGAGAACAATTCAGTTTCCTCGTGACTGATTTAGATTAAGCCCAATGTAGATAATTGCTGACTGATTACTTTCCTTCTTTCTGGCTTAATCATTAGCTTTGTGGTTCTGTAGATATTCTGAAATTGGCCGTGAACATAAAGATGTTTTCTATGGAGATCCCTCCCACAACCTTTCTTTTTTTCTAAGCTGCAGAAATTGTATTTTTCCCCCCAGTGAATCTTGGAATGTGTAAGTAATGAACAGACCAACTTAGTGGGTGCTGTGGGTCATCAGATGGGGAATTGCAGACCCTGTGCTCAAAATAATTTTTAGTGTTTGCTCCAATTTGGTGGAATCTCTGCCCCCAACCCCCTTCTTTTATTGGTACCAGGGATTGAACCCAGGGGTGGTGCTTAACCACGGAGCCACATACCCAGCTCGTTTTTATTATTATTTTATTTCGAGATGGGTTCTCACTAAATTGCTGAGGCTGACTTTGAACTTGCAATCCTCCTGCCTCAGCTTCTCCAGACGCTGGAATTACAGGCATGTGCCACCAGGCCTGGCTAGAATCACTGCCCTCTTGAGTAGAATAGCTTTTCTTCCAAAATCAGGGTAATACTTGGCTGTCTAGTTATTCAGGAAATATACATTTACATGGGAAACATATTTAAAGTTTATGAGCACGTGTGTATGTACCCACACATGCACACAAACAGGTTAAACATTAAGGTTCTGGCTCAGTGGTAAAGCACTTACCTTGCATGCATGGGGCACAGGGTTCAGTCCTCAGCATCACATAAGTAAATAAAATAAGGACATTGTGTCCATCTACAACTAAAAATTTTTTTAAATGTTAAGGTTCTAGAGTTAGAGAACCTGGATTTGAACCTTAAACCTTTCTTTGTCTTGGGAATCTCATCTGTAAAGCATTATCTATCTATAGTTACTGTGAGGATTAAATGAGATGGGAGTAAAGTTCTTAGGACATTGTTCAACACAAAATAAATGCAACAATAAATATTGGCAAGGAGGGGTGGTGATGGTATTGTGTGAAATGTGGGATATATAACAGGCAAAAGACATGCTTCAACATTCCACTACCCAAGAGAAACTTCATATTTTGATTTATGACCTTCTAGATGTTTGTGTTGTGTGTGTATGTGTACACGTTTAAATTTTTTTTTTTTTTTTTTTGTATCAGGGATTGAACCGCAAGGGTGCTTAAGTACTGAGCCATATCCCGAGTCCTTTTTATTTTTATTTCAAGACAGGGTCTCACTAAGTTGCTGAGGGTCTTGAGTTGCCCAGGCTGGCCTTGAACTTTTGATCTGAATGGCTGAGGTTATAGGTAGGTGCCACCACACCCAGCTACATTTTCAAAAATGGAAGTTACTGTTTAAAGCTTTCTTCATTTACCAGTGTATTATGAATGGTTTATTCCTCATTTTTTCAGACTAGTAGTTTAGAATAAATCCCTAGGAAGGTAATTACTAATTTAAAGAATATGCACCAATTTTCAGGCTTTGGATACCTATTGTCAAATTGCCTCACAGAAAAGTTGAGCCAATCTCCAGTCTTATCAGCAATAATAACAATGTTAATATCGAATGTATGGCAAATGCTTAAGAAGTGCTAGTTTCTGTTGGGTTTATTGGCTTATGCCTATAATCCCAGTGATTTGGGAGACTGAGACAGTAGGATCATAAGTTCAAGGACAGCCATGGCAACATAGTGAACATTTCAGCAATTTAACCAAACCCTCTCTTTAAGTGCTGAACATGTAACCCAGTGGTGAAAGCACTAGGTTCAACCTCCAGTACCACAAAAACGTGCTAATTTCTATATAAAGCACTTGTATGCTGTGAGGAGTTACTCTTAATATTTTCTTTTTCTTTCTTTATTTGTTACCAGGAATTGAACCCAGGGGCGCTTAACCACTGAACCACATCCCCAACCCTATTTTATATTTTATTTAGAGACAGGATCTCACTGAGTCTCTTAGGTCCTCACTTTTGCTGAGGCTGGCTTTGAACTCATGATCTTCCTGCCTCAGCCTCCTAAACCACTGGATTATCTATGTTTGCCTAAGACCTGTATTCCTCTGTATTTTGTACATGCCAGCACCTCCATATTCTCAATTTTTGAGATTTTTCTTAATACCATCTATCTTTTAGATTCACTGTATTTCCTTTTTATGTTTCTGCACATTCAGTGCCAGTTGGAAGCACTTATACCAGATACTAAAGGAAAGGGGGAAAAGGTAGTTTTCTCACTTGTTAGCCAGACGTTGTCAATCTTCTGGCCTCTTTGAAACCACTGGGAAAATATTGGATTGGCTTAAGGCCATTTGAAGTTTTTGCCTGTAAACTAGAGGGAAAGTACAAGGAATGTCACCTTCTTAGTTACTGAACAAGATCTTTCCACCTAATAGATTTTCTTTTTTTTTTTTAAATGTTTTTATTAGTTGTTGATGGACATTTATTTTATTTACTTATGTATATGTGGTGCTGAGAATTGAACCCCCAGTGCCTCACACTTGCTAGGCAAGCGCTCTGCCACTGAGCTACAACCCCAACCCCACCTAATAGATTTTATAGGACCAAACAGGTTTTAGGCACAGCTGCTATTTATTTACTGTTAGAATTTACTCGCTAACATTTAGAAGAAACCATGAGAAAAAATGTTAAGCTAGTGTGGCCCACTCCTGTAATCCCAGCACTTTAGGAGGCACAGGCAGGGGGATCACAAGTTCAAGGCCAGCTTCAACAATTTAGTGAGACCCTGACTCAAAATAAAAATTAATAAGAGCTGGGGGTATAGCTCAGTGGTACGGTACCACTGGGTTCAATACCCATTAGCACATACAAAAAAGAAAAATGTTGATTTGGGGGTTTTAGTGAGGATTGAAACCAGGGTTGCTCTACCACTGTATCCTATACCCTCAGCTCCTGTTTTTCTACTTTGTGACAGGGTCTCACTAAGTTGCTGAGGATCTCACTAAATTACCAATGCTGGCCCCCAACTTGCCATCCTCTGGCCTCAGCCTCAAGTCACTAGGATTGCAGGTGTGCACCACCATGCAAAGCTTAATGTTGATTTTTAATTTCTATTTCTGGTACTAGGGATTGAGCCTAGGGACACCTTACCACTGTGCTACCTCCCCAGGCCCTTACTGTCAGTACCTTAATTTTTACATAATGAAATTCCTTTTTTCAAGTTGCTAAAATTCATGCCTTGTTGTAACAAACATCCTTTGCTGCAGGTAAGTTTTTAGTTTTGAAGTTTGGCTTTGGGAAATGACTGAACTGTGGGTTGATTATTAAGTGATATAATTACAAAAAATGGTACTCACGATTGTTGGAGGTGAGCTGATCAGTGAATTATAAATTATTCAAGCCTTTATGTGATGTTAAAATATGTAATTATTAAATAACCATACTAAGGTTATTTATTAAAGGTGAGCAGGTGCTCTGATGTTTAAATTGGCTGTGATAATTTTATAATTAAATACCCCACCCGCTTTCAAGAAAGGATTTGAAGTGTGTTTCATCATAGTCAAAAGTACAGTTTTTTAAGATATATATCAGAAACCTTATAGAACAAAGGGCTATAGTAACTGTGTCAAGAACTTGGCATAAGGGCTGGGGTTGTAGCTCAGCAGAAGAGTGCTTGCCTCTCATGTGTGAGGCACTGGGTTCAATTCTCAACACCACATATAAATAAATAAAATAAAGATCCTTTGACAACTAAAAATATTTAAAAAAAGAATTTGTGTAAAATGATAATTGAAGTTTTATGTTACTTTAATTGTACCTTTTGACTTCCTGGCAGCTAGGGATGAAGGCATATGCAGTGGATTGTATAGTTTTATTCTTTTAAAACTCTTCATAGAGACTTATGGGTACAAAATCCTGGGAATTTCACGGGTAGAATTTTTTTTTTTTTTTTTTTTTTTTTTTTTGGTACTAGGGATTGTACCAAGGGACACTTAAACACTGAGCTACATCTCCAGTCCTTTTAATTTTGAGACAGAGTCTTGTTGAGTTGCTCAGTCTTATGCTGCTGAGGCTGACCTTGAACTTGATCCTCCTGCCTCAGTCTCCCTAGTCACTGGGATCATAGGTGTGTGCCACCACACCCAGTTTAGTTGAGGCATTTGTACAGCGAGATAAGCCACTATGGTCTGAGAATGTTGTTTTCTGGTTTTACTTGATAATAATAAAGTTTAAAAGCCTACAGGAATAGTTAAGCCTGTCCCTTAAACTGTCTTGGATCAGTTGTTAAACCATGTCTTTGCACTCTAACTCAAGCAGTGAGTCTCTGGCAAGTGAATACCTGGAGCACAGATGATATTCTAGGTTCTAAAACAAGAACCATTGACTTCTGATACCCGATATAGAGGACAAAATTGACTTTACTGGATATCAGTGTGCACAACTGTCATTCTCTCTCAGGAAAATGGGAATCTTAGTCAAGGAGGTTAGGTGTGGAAGAGGAATATGAGCAGGTTTAGCATTTTCTGAGCTTTGAAATCACTCAGTTATCAAGTCCTTGGTTAAAACCACAATTGGGCTGGGGATATAGCTCAGTTGGTAGAGTGCTTGCCTTACAGGCACAAGGCCCTGGGTTCAATCCCCAGCACCGCAAAAAAAAAAAAAAAAAAAAACAACCACTGTTGTGTACCATAAAACGCAGAAATGCCACTATGCCACTTTTAGCCTGGAAATCTCTCAAAGGGCAGTGTTAGTAAAGATCTGAGAAGGCCCTTTACATGACCACTGCCTCTTACTTGAGAAATGTACAGAACATTCTCATCTCCAGGAGGTATTATTTAGTCCTGTCAATTTGAGTTCTTTTTGTTTTATTTTTACTTATTTTTTAATACGGAGGATTGAACACAGGGGTGTTTTACCACTGAGCTACATCCCCAGGACCCTTTTTAAATTTTTTTGTAATCTATTTGGATTTTGAAGAATGTTTTCAGAAAGCAATTTTGGTATTGGTATAGTTGCTGTTGCCAAAAGATTTGGTTGTTTCTTTAAGGTTGATTTTGGTGATAGAGGATACTTATCCTTTTTTTTTTTTAATTACTGAAAGTCAGACAATGTTCATGTATAAGCCAAATCAAATTAAGTATCCATAAGTTAAAAAAAATATGCCACTATGTCAAGTCAGCCATATGGAGGTCCACAAAATTCCTATTATTATCACTAGTTAAGGATCCTGCCATCAAATCCTATATCATTCTGGTGGGACCATCAGGTTGTAATTTACCCCCAAATTAAATATATGTGTATCTGAAGAAGGGCATGTATGGATTTGTCAAAACCTTTCAAGGAAATATGATCCCACATGTCACAGTGGTACACACCTGTAATCCCAGATTACATTCAAAAGTGAATGGATGTAAGAAGCAGCCTAATCCTGAGGGGTGTTTGTTCATTCATTCTTCATGTCCTGCTGGCCCTGGCTGGCTGAGGATACTGGTATGCAGGTCCTTACCTTCGTGGAGTTTACAGTCTGATGGGGGAACAGATGATAAACAAATCCACAGATAATAAGATATAACAAATTGTGATAAGTATTCTGAAGGGAATAACTAGAGTGATAAGAAAATAACTGGGGAGGGTTACTTTATTTAATTTTATTGTGGAACATTTTAAACATAAAGAGAAAATGGTATAATGACCCTCCCCATACCCTTCACCCAGTTCAGTAGTTACCAATTTATGACTAATCTTGCTTCCTCTATTCTTCCCTCACAACATCTCTGTGATTGAATTTTTGAAGCAAATAGAAGCAAATAGATATTATGTCATCCATATATATTTTAGTAAACACAATAGCGATTTCATGCCTAAAGAAATCGACACTAAACCCTTACTGTCAAGTAACTAGCCATTGTTCACTTTTTCCTCTCATAATATGTGTTTTTGTTTTAGTTTGAATTGGTATACAAATAAGGTCTATACAGTGCAATTGGTTGATGTGATTTTTAAGTTACTTTTAATGTCTATTTCCCCTGGTCCTGGGGATTGAACCTAGGGACATTCTGCCACTGAGCTACATCAGTCCCTTTTATGTGACAGTTCTCCCAAAGTCACCAGGGGTGGTCTTGAATTTGCATCCTCCTGCCTCAACCTCCCAAGCTGGGACTATTAACAGGTGTGTGCCACCATACTCAGTTCTAGTCATTTTTTTAATCTTACAGGTTCTCTTTTTTCAGTGAGACTGATTATTTATTTATTTATTTATTTATTTATTTATTTATTGTGGTGGGGATTGAACCTGGGGCCTTGTGCATGCAAGGCAAGCACTCTACCAACTGAGCAATATCCCTAGCCCCTTACAGGTTCTCTTGACATCACACTTGACAAAAAGGTCAAGGAAGCTATTTTGATTAGAGACCTGAAAAATG
The DNA here is from genome assembly GCF_902686455.1 of Sciurus vulgaris. Taxonomy (NCBI): domain Eukaryota; kingdom Metazoa; phylum Chordata; class Mammalia; order Rodentia; family Sciuridae; genus Sciurus; species Sciurus vulgaris. The sequence goes on along the minus strand of NC_136471.1, from coordinate 43,491,644 downwards.
AGTGAAGTAGTTATGGGAAGAACATTCCAGATAGTAGAAAGAAGTACAGAGTCTGTGCAGTAGCAAAGGGTGTCTTCAAAGGATATAAAGGAAGAGAATGTGGCTGATTCCTGATAGGCTCAGAAGAAAATACTTTGAAATGAACTGTTTTTCAAATTAACTGCTAAATTGGAGCTCTCCAAGTTCCCTCACAGTATTGTATATGTTTTAGAAAATAATACAACTAGACCTTTTTTTTTTTGACTGACCACAGAAGTATGTTTGTATTTTTACTCTTCTGTGACCTCAGTTTTCATTGAGGGCTGCAGTAATGGTTTACTCAACTATGCACAAGGTATAATCACTTTTTTTAAAAAATTGAATTTTGAGAAGGGAATGTGTAGCTCAGTGCTAGAGCACTTGCCTAGCACATGTAAAGACCTGGGTTCAATCCCCAGCCCTGCAAAATAACTGAATTTTGAGGTAATTATAGACATACATATAATTCTAAGAAATAACAGATCTAGTATACCCATTACCCAGTTTTCCCAAACATATTTTTTTTTCTCTAAACTATAGTTCCCTTGTAAAAATTATGGTGTCAACATGTGTGGTGGTGCATACCTATAATCCCAGCAACACAGGAGGCTGAGGCAGGAGGATCACAGGTTCAAAGGCAACCTCAGCAGCTTAACAAGGCCCTAAGCAACTTAGCAAGACCCTGTCTCAAAATTAAAAAAAACGGGTTGGGTGTGTTGTTCATTGGTAAGCACCTCTAGGTTAAATCCCCAGTACCAAAAAAATAAAACTATGATAGAATGTTAACAACCAGAATACTGACATTGACGTGGTCAGGAAACACAATAGTCACATCACCACAAGGATCCTTCCTGTTGCCTTGTGATAACCACATCCACCTTTCTCTTCCCCTTCTGTAGTTTCATTTTTTTAAAAAATTTTTTTGGTCTTGGGGACTGAACCCTGGGCGCTTAACCACAGAGTCACATCCTCAGCCCTTTTAATATTTTATTTAGAGACAGGGTCTCACTCATTTGTTTTAGGAACTCAATTGCTAAGGCTGGCTTTGAGCTGGTTCCTGCCTCAGCCTCCAAATTGCGAGATTACAAGTGTGCACCACCACACCCAGCTATAGTTTTACTTTTATATTGCTTTTGTCTGGTTTTGGTAATGCTGTCTTTATAGAATGAATTGTAAAGTGTTCTTTCCTCAAGTGTTTTCTAGGAAAGATTTTACAAAGGAAGCATTAATTCTTTAAGTGCTTTCTGGAATTCTCTAGCGAAGCTGTCAGTCTTCTTAGAGGTTTATCAATTTTGATGATTCTCCCTCTGATCCCAGGAACCAGCTTTTTTGTTTTATTGATTATTTTTTTCTGTACTATTTTTCTGACTTCAGTTTCATTGACTTCAACTCCAGTAATTGTTTTCTTCCTTTGCTTAACTCTTGTTCTAAGGTGGGAACTTAAGATTATTGACAAATGCTGTACTTATAATAGCATAAGGATCCATAGTATAAAATATTTCTTGAATTCAGAAACTGACCAAGGGTTGTCTTCAGATTTTCTAAATGAATATGCCTAAACTAATATGTTTTCCTTTTTCTAGTGGATGCCTGTTTCCCCTGTTTTAATTGGTTTCTGGTTTGTGTTTTTTTTTTAATATTTTTTAGTTGTTGATGGACCTTTATTTTATTTACTTATTGATCTATATGTGGTGCTGAGAATCGAACCCAGTGCCTCATGCATGCTAGGCAAGCACTTTACCACTGATCCATAACCCCAGCCCTGTTTTTTCTTTTCGCAGTGATGGGAATTTGTGCATGCTGGTGCTCTACCACGCACCTACATCCCCAGCCTTTTTTGCTTTTATTTTTCTTGAATTACAATATAAATTAACCTGTCCCCAAACAACAATAAAAAAATGTAAACTAACCCACATTCCTAGTAAAAGTAGGGCTAGGAAGCTGTGATACTTGCCGGTAATTCCAGTTACTCAGGAGACTAAGGCAGGAGGATCACAAGTTCCAGCCCATCCTAGGCAACTTAGTAAGATTCTGTCTCAAAATAATATAAGAAGAGCTAGGGATGTAGCTCAGAGGTAGAATGCTCCTGGGTTAAACCACCAATGCTGCCAACAAACAAAAAAGAAGCGTCTCTTTAATAGCTACTTGGGCTAGAAAGGAGCAAATAAATTTGCTATTTCCTATCAGCTGCTGCTTCTTGGCAATGAAAAGACCTGCTTTTTTTTATTTTTATTTTTTTTGAAGACAGTGTCTTTCTAAGTTGTCCAGGCTGGCCTTGAACTTGCAATATTCTGCCTGAGCCTGGGATTAATAGGCATGCACCACTGCACCAGCACCTCTGTTTATTTTTTATAGAGATTTCTTTCAAGATACCCCTTGATGTTTTGTTTGGGGAGAGGGTTATGGGGTAAACATGATCCTGATAGGCATATAATAGTGGGTAGTTTCTGAAGCCACACAAAATATAGTGGTGAGAGTGACATAAAAGTAGAGAAGTATGAGTATTGTATTTAATAATAACTATGGCCTTTTAATTCAAACTGAAGTTCTGTTGTTCAGTAGGGGTTTTTTATGATTCCAATCTACCCCTTGTTTATATATAAACACATCCCTATCTTATCTTGAGGAAAAATTGAGGTGGTGTGTTTGTGGTTGTGTGTGTGTGGTTGTGTGAGGGGGGCACTGGGGATGGAACCTAGAACACTTGCCCTAGCCAAGTGTTCTACCACTGAGCTACATACACCCTTAGCTCCTGACTTTCTTCTTTGAGATCATAAGTTTTTTCTTGGCAGGAACCCAACTATGAGTATTAACTTTTGTTGCAGTAAAATATAGCTCTACTCCACAATTAGACTTAGTTCCTTTGGTATTTTTTATTAAATACGACTTACTGATTGGACCAAAGTACAGTTATTGCAGAATGAGATCAAGGGCCACATCTGCTTTATTCATCTTTGTATCCCTAGCTCCTAGCACAGTATCCAGCATATGAGCATTTAATATTTATTGAGTGAATTGCCAATATGGTAGAGGCAGTTCTGTCTTCTCTAGAAAGCATCATTATAGAAAGAACAGTGGTGATTCATCCCTTGTGATATTTCTACTTTCATTTTGTATGGATTATATAACAGTCATGGGTGAGATATCAGATCTGTCTTTACATTGTGTGTCCACCTCCTGAAATTATTTTCCAATTATTTGTGAATAAAATTAGCTAGTCTCTTTCATGCCATGTCGCAAATACAAACCTGTAGTATTCATATAGTACACTGCAGTAAACAGAAACAGTTGTATAAGAGCTCCTTTATGGAATCTTCCAGAGTCTGAGGGGATCAGTATCCACATGGCTTTATCCCACCGATAGCATGCTACTATGGAAGCTATGTTTTTTTAGACCTTACTGTCTATACAAATAGTCTAGTGCTTAAAAGTCTTGGGGAAGGATACTGGGGGTAGAACCCAAGGGCACTCTTCCACTGAGCTACATCCTTAACCCTTTTTAAAATTTTGAGACAGGGTCTCACTAAGTTGCTGAGACTAGCTTTTAACTTACCCTCCTGTAACCTCTCAAGTCACTGGGATTACATACAGGTGTGCACCACCATACCTGCCTAAACTATTGTTTTGTCTTGCTTATCTTTGCCCATTGTAGCGTGGAAATTGGTGAAAGTGTACGGGGAGAAGATGTCTACATCGTTCAGAGTGGTTGTGGTGAAATCAACGACAATCTAATGGAGCTTTTGATCATGATTAATGCCTGCAAGATCGCTTCAGCCAGTCGGGTTACTGCCGTCATCCCATGCTTCCCTTATGCCCGGCAGGATAAGAAAGATAAGGTAGGAACAGAATATTTTTGTGTGTGGTGCTGGGGACGGAACCCAGAGCCTTTGTACGTTCTAGGTATATACTTTACAACTAAGCTACACCCCCAGGCCAGAAACATTTTAGCCTAAAGTTACAAAAAAATTCCTTAACTATCAGATACATATTTCTGAGGTAGTTTAAAAATCACATTTCCTTACATATTGCCCTATCTTCCAAACAATAGGTTTATAATGGTTTTGTATAAACCAACACATTTGTATTCTGTATTTCATTCAAGTCATACATACATAACTTTTCTGTTCACTCACTGGTATTTTATTTCTATCAATAAGACTAATTATCAATCCTGTGGAGTAGAACATATGTGTGTGTGTGTGTGTGTGTGTGTTTTTGGTACTGGGGCTTTATCCTTGGGCCACTTCACCACTAAGCCACAGCCCCAGACCCTTTTTTGAATCTATTTATTTATTTATTTATTTTTGTTTTTGAGACAGTATCTCAGTAAGTTGCTTAGGTCCTTGCTAAGTTGCTGAGGTTGGCCTGGAACTTATGATCCTTCTTTCTCAGCCTCCCAAATCTCTGGGATTATAGGTGTGCGCCACCATACCCAGGTGGAGTGGAATAATTTTTTTAAACTATATATGGTGTGCATCTGTAGTTGCAGCTACTCTTGAGGCTGAAGCAGAAGTATTGCTTGAGCCCAGTAGTTCAAGGGCACCCTGGGCAATATAGTGAGATCCTGTTTCAAAAATACCCCGCAACGTATGTGACTGCATGACGGATGTGATCCTGCAACATGTATAATCAGAAAGATGAGAGATTATACTCTACGTATGATCTATCAAAATGTATACATGCCTTCTACTGTCATGTACAACTGATTAGAACAAATAAAATAAAAAATAAATAAGACTTAGATGATATTTTATAGTTTCTATGTAGAGATCTTGCAGTCTTTAAAATTATTCTTGTATTAGTTTTTACTATTAAAAAAATACCCCCCAAAACTATAGTAGATTTCTCTTGAGTGTCATATAGTCAGGGTCCTGGTTATTACATCTTTATAAGACCTGAAGCCTATTTATATGAATACTTGGTCTCAGATAGCTCTCTTATCTGATAAGGTATACACATAAGGATGAGGTGTACACATAAAACTTTTTTCAAGGATGTTGTACTAGATGCCCAGTTTTAACATAACAGAACCTGGGAGAAAGGCCAGATATTTTTATTATGGCAGACTACAGAGTAAAGGGCATGTGCTTTGTGGTTTTACAGTGTAGCAGGTATGCTTACCTTTTACTTAATGGAGTTGAGGTTGCTGGAAAACTGATCCCCATATGAATAAAGTAATGATGTAATTTACAAAGGAAATTTCCATTCTGTTATATCTTTTGACTTTGATATTTTAGATTTATACAGGCATGGGTATGTATATATTAAGAGACATTAGTGAAGTTTTTTAAAGATGTTTTGAGTTCACTGACTTTGAATAATTGAATATTGGAAGCACTTGCATAGGCTGAAAATGTAAATGTATATGATCAGTGGAATGTTGATCCTGGAAGCAAGGAAGATATTTTTGTTACTGAAATGTATGTCCTGAGTTGGGATAGTGATGTTCCACTTAACATGTACTTTTTTTTTTTTTTTTTTTTTTTTTTGCGGTGCTGGGGATCAAACCCAGGGCCTTGTGCTTGCAAGACAAGCAGTCTACCGACTGAGCTATCTCCCCAGCCCACATGTATTCTTGATTGTGATTTACTCAGTTAATGACTGCCTCTCTTTCCATGAAATTCCTGATAGCACAGTGACTTAAAGTAGGTACATAATAAAATAAATGTTTCCTGAGCAAATGAATTGTTTTTCAAATTGACTTTTTTGGTTTTTCTTTTTTGTTTCGTTTTGTTTTCCTTTTCTTTCCTCCCCTCCATTTTTTAGAGCCGGGCTCCAATCTCAGCCAAGCTTGTTGCAAATATGCTGTCTGTAGCTGGTGCAGATCATATTATCACCATGGATCTACATGCTTCTCAAATTCAGGTATCAGTGGAAGATAATTTTATCAGGGGTTAGAAAGGTAGGAGATTGAAAATGCTAAACACTGCAGAGAAACCAAAAACTGTTCCTAAGTACAGCTCAAGTAAACTAGATGTTGACAATATTTTAAATGCATTCACTGTAAGCACAGTTTATCATCTTTGTCACTTGGAGTGGTCAGGCAGGGAAGCAGTCTGGTATTATAGGGAGAGCCTATGCTTTGGGATCAGACCTAATTTGAATACTGGTACTTACAATCACTAGCTCTGTAACCTGGGCAGGTTAATTCTCTGAATGTAATTTTTCATTATCATAAGATTAATTTCAGAACATAATGCCTGGCCCATGACAGGTACTCAATAAATGGGAGCTGTTATTATTCTCCCTGAGTATTCAGAGTCTTAAATTTAGAGCCACAGATATTGGAACCTATCTTTTCATAGAAACTCAGAGTGAGGGAAGTAGATTACTACATTTATTTTATACTATTTAAAGAGACTATCAGATCATTGTCATTATCCCATGGCAACTAATTGAGGTACATAGGTACCCATGTTACAGAAAAGGAACAACTTAATTGAGAAATACAACTATTATCAACTTGAATCAACATAGATCTCTTGACTTCTAGTTATTCTGTATGAGTATTATGTACTCATACAATATATAGTTCCCACTAAGTTTATATATCCACTAAATAGTTTACTGAGTGACATGAAGCAGTATGTATTAAACTAATGAGTCCATATGATGGCTGGGCAGTTCCTATAGTCTTAGCTGAAGTTGGCTGTTCTTCACAAGGGCTCACTTGGAGTTCCTACATTCAGTTGTGGGTTGACTGAGGGTTGGATTGGGTGATCTTGGTGGGAATCTCTCAGCCAAGATTTGAGGAGGCCATTTTTACAATCTACCACACTGATTATGCCTTCCTAGTGAGTGTTGGAATAAGGCATCCTCTGTGCCAGTTATTATTTTCTTTGTGTTAGCCATTTACAAATGGAAGAGAAACAAAATGAAGCAGAACTGACCTACCTTCTTTCTCCAGGGCTTTTTCGATATCCCAGTGGACAATCTGTATGCAGAGCCAGCTGTCCTGAAATGGATTAGGGAGAATATCTCTGAATGGAGGAACTGCACTATTGTGTCACCTGATGCTGGTGGAGCCAAGAGGTGTGGTTGAAATTAGTATTGTTTTCCATGTACGGGAAAAATCTAAGTGCAGTTTTTAAGTACTTCAGAATGGATGTTAGATATAGTTTTACTGTCCTTTTATTGACCTGAATCACTGCTTAGAAGATAAGATAGAAAAGGAGACCTAAATAGTCATCGTATTGTAGACTTGACTGTAGCATTAATAACTTGGCAATGCAGGGCCAACAAAACTGCTAAAACCCATCTGGAAGCATAGGAAATTTAGTTTTCTGTGAATGACAGCTGCTATTGAACCCCATATTAGTGGATAAGTAAGCTTTTATACCCTTCTAATAATGCTGTTGGTTAGACCATTTTGATCCTTGGGATTAAAATACTAAGCAGGGAGGAAAATAAAGTATGACATTTTTATTTAAAGCCAGGACTTTAAAATTTTAAACTCATTGCCAGGGATTTCCATTTATGGTGCTTTATGGCTCACATGGTGCAGACTAAGAACTCTCAATTTCATAGTGGATTACTTCTAATGATGCATTCAGAAGTATATCACATGTTCTTGATGTGGGAATAAAATGAAGAGCTACAAAACACAGATAATTAGGAAAAGCTAATTCAGTACTTTCTAAAAGCCATTCAAATCTTCAATGATGCCAGGCATGTTGGTGCATACCCATAATCCCAGCAGTTTGGGAGGCTTAGGCAGGAGGTTTGCAGGATTGAGACCAGCCTCAGCAACTTAGCAAGGCTCTAAGCATAGTGAGACCCTGTCTCAAAATAAAATGTTAAAAAGGGCTAGAGGTGTTTCTCAGTGGTTAAGCACCTCTGGGTTCAATCCCTGGTTAAAAAAATCTTCAATGACTATTTTTCAGCAGGTTGTTTATTTCAGTAACTTCAGTGGAACTGATAAGCTTAGAACTTGTTATATTATCCATCTGGTTGTATGACTTGATGAGCACCATGTAATCATTAGATACCCTCTGCAATACTAGTGAGAGTGTGTTAAAGAAAAATCCCCCAACTAGCAGTTGTCATAGGCACTATAGTCATATCTTGCCGAGGGACTTACAAAATAATCACATTTGAAAGAGGTAAGCAGGATTTTCGTCAAAGTTGGGTACAGGAATACTGCCTTAAGGAGATAACTTGTTGCTCTTGGTGATTATTTTCATTATAATCGCTTTGTAATGATAGAATATTTTCCAAGGCACTTTTGCTTTGGTTGGATTTGGGGAGTAGATAGGGATACCTCCACAGTTGTTATGTGCGCAATAGTTCTCCACTCAGAGGTGTAGGGTACATTTTCCAACTCTTTTTTTCATTTGTTGATTACTAAATATGTTGACCAATGAGCATGAATGGTTTGGGACACTCAAAGTAATTGATTATGCATTTGCCTCAGATAATCTATCATTCCGAGCAAATTGGTTTCCACCAATGTTATGTGCCTAAGCAGTAGTAATGGACAGCACAGGCTATGGTTTGTTTAGGTCAAGGTACAAATGTTGCCTGGAGTTATACTTCAAATCTTATTACATAATCACAGGTTCTCCCCTTTCCAGTAGAAATTTAGATATGTGACCATAGTCACAAGGGAAATAGGACATAATATAATAAGTTAATCAGGGCTATAGTTAAAACAGACAAAACCCAAAGCACAGGCCTCTGCTTCATATATGACAAGATGGCACAGTGGAGCATGGATATACATGTCAATGTCACTGGGGCAACCCTGTCTCATTTACACTGAATGGCTTTGTGCTTGAGTGAATTATGCAATATTTTGTTGCCATTCAAATTTATCTAATATCCCACCTTCTCGTGTGGTTTGTGTTATAGCGTAATAAGGAAAAAAATGTTTTTTTTATTTGAAGATAGTTTGGTCTGTACAGTTAGATGCCCAGTTTGTCCAGTTAATTGGTATAAATTTCTTTCTAGCTTTCGTAAAGGAGCTCCCAAGCTTGGTGTCCAGGTACAGTTGACACAGGCAGTTGGTGGAAGTTTTGCCACCATCACAAAGGGAGCCAGGAGGTCACAGGCATTGGAACAGGCTGGGCACCACTACTCTCCTGCCAGCTTCAGGTTCACATCTCACATCCACAGTCACTGGTGTTCTGTGTCAGAAATTGGGACAGTCTGTGCACCCCTGCAGTCTTCTCTCCTCCGTTCTGCCACTAATCCATTAAATAAATGTGCATTAGCATTATACTATTTCCCAGGTCTTTTACCAAGAATTAGTGATTACCAAAGTTTGAGTAACATATTCCTAAACTGGTGTTGGGATAAAGGCATTAAGTCCATTCCACCCGGTTTGTGATGTTTCTCTTTGAGAGGTCATCAGTGATAGTTTTCTTTTAGCCCTGGGAGCTGTTTGGTTTCAATGAGTACTCTTCCCTCAGAAAACCAGTCCATTCTCACTTTGTGTGTGTGTGTATGTGGTGCTGGGGATTGAATCCAGGGTTTCTTATGTGCTACACAATTGCCCTACTCCTGAGCCACACCTCTAGCCCTACCAGCCCCTTCTTTAGTCCATTTCTTTTGTCTTAGAAGCTTCATACACATGTGTTTAACGTTGAACACCCCGTATTTTGCAGAGTGACCTCCATTGCAGACCGGTTGAATGTGGACTTTGCCTTGATTCACAAGGAACGGAAGAAGGCCAATGAAGTGGACCGCATGGTGCTAGTGGGAGATGTAAAGGATCGGGTGGCTATCCTTGTGGATGACATGGCTGACACTTGTGGCACAATTTGCCATGCAGCTGACAAGTGAGTACAAAATGGTGGAGCTGGTGGTTAGAAGTAAAACAACTAAGCCAGATGTGGTGGTATACTTCTGTGATGCCAGCAACTTAGAAGACTGAGGCAGGAGAATTATGACTTCAAAGCCAGCCTCAGCCACTTAGTGAGACCCTATTTAAACCAAAAAATAAAAAGGGCTGGAAATGGGGCTGGGGTTATGGCTCAGTGGTAGAGTCCTTGTCTGGCATGTGTGAAGCACTGGTTTCGATTCTCAGCACCACATATAAATAAATAAAATGAAGGTACATAAACAGCTAAAAAATATTTTTTTTAATTTATTTTTATTGTAAACAAATGGGATACATATTTTTTTGTTTGTACATGGAGTAACAGCATACCATTTGCATATTCATAAATTTACATAGAGTAATGATGTTTGATTCATTCCATTATTTTTTTCCTTCCCCCCCCACCCCTCCCACCTCTCTTTTCCCTCTATACAGTCCCTCCTTCCTCCATTCTTGTCCCACTCTCACCCCCCATTAAGTGTCATCATCCGCTTATCAGTGAGATCATTCCTCTTTTGGATTTTTGAGATTGGCTTATCTCACTTAACATAATATTCTCCAATTTCATCCATTTGCCTGCAAATGCCATAATTTTATTATTCTTTATAGCTGAGTAATATTCCATTGTATATATATACCACAGTTTCTTTATCCATTCATCAATTGAAGGGCATCTAGGTTGGTTCCATAGTCTGGCTATTGTGAATTGAGCCACTATGAACATTGATGTGGCTATATCTCTGTAGTGTGCTGATTTTAAGTCCTTTGGGTATAGGCCGAGGAGTGGGATAGCTGGGTCAAATGGTAGGTCCATTCCAAGTTTTCTAAGGAATCTCCACACTGCTTTCCAGAGTGGCTGCACTAATTTGCAGTCCCACCCACCAGCAATGTATGAGTGTACCTTTTTCCCCACATCCTCTCCAACACCTATTGTTGCTTGTGTTCTTGATAATTGCCATTCTAATTGGGGTGACATGGAATCTTAGTGTAGTTTTGATTTGCATTTCTCTTATTACTAGAGATGGTGAACATTTTTTCCTATATCTGTTGATTGCTTGTACATCTTCTGTGAAGTGTCTGTTCATTTCCTTAACCCATTTGTTGATTGGGTTATTTGTATTCTTGGTGTAGAGGGTTTTTTTGTTGTTGTTGTTCTTTATATATTCTGGAAATTAGTGCTCTATCTAAAGTATGAGTGGCAAAGATATTCTCCCACTCTGTAGTCTGTCTCTTCACATTGCTGATAGTTTCCTTGGCTGAGAGAAAGCTATTTAGTTTGAATCTATCCCAGTTATTGAGTCTTGCTTTTATTTCTTGTGCTATGGGAGTCCTGTTAAGGAAGTCTGATCCTAAGCCAACAAGGTGAAGATTTGGACCTACTTTTTCTTCTATAAGATGCAGGGTCTCTGGTCTGATTTCAAGGTCCTTGATCCATTGTGAGTTGAGTTTTATGCAGGGTGATAGATAGGGGTTTAGTTTCATTCTGTTGCATATGGATTTCCAGTTTTCTCAGCACCATTTATTGAAGAGGCTCTCTTTTCTCCATTGCATATTTTTGGCACCTTTGTCTAGTATAAGAAAATTGTATTTATTTGGGTTTTTGTCCATGTCCTCTATTCTGTACCATTGATCTACCTGTCTATTTTGTGCCAATACCATGCTGTTTTTGTTACTATTGCTTTGTAGTATAGTTGAAGATCTGGTATTGCGATACCCCCTGTTTCATTCTTCTGCAAAGGATTGCTTTAGGTATTCTGGGTCTCTTATTCTTCCAGACGAATTTCATGATTGCTTGCTCTATTTCTGTAAGGTACGTCATTAGGATTTAAATTGGAATTGCATTGAATCTCTATAGCACTTTTGGTAGTATGGCCATTTTGACAATATTAATTCTGCATATCCAAGAACATGGGAGATCTTTCTATCTTCTAAGGTCTTCCTTAATTTCTTTCTTCAGTGTTTTGTAGTTTTCATTGTAGAGATCTTTTACCTCGTAGGTTAGATTGATGCCCAAGTATTTTTTTTTTTTTTTGAGGCTATTGCAAATGGAGTTGTTTTCCTCATTTCCCTTTAAGTTCTTTCGTCGCTTGCTTATAAAAATGCTTTAGATGTATGCATGTTGATTTTATAGCCAGCTATTTTGCTGAATTCATTGATGAGGTCTAGAAGTTCCCTGGAGGAGGTTTTTGGATCCTCTAAATATAGAATCATGTCATCCACAAATAGTGACACCTTAAGTGTCTCTTTTCCTATTCGTATCCCTTTAATTTCTTTAGTCTGCCTAATTGCTCTGGCTAGAGTTTCAAGGACAGTGTTGAATAGAAGTGGTGAAAGAGGACATCGCCGTCTTGTTCCCATTTTTAAAGGGAATGGTTTTAGTATTTCTTCATTAAGAATGATGTTGGCCATGGGCTTAGCATAAATAGCCTTTACAGTGTTCAGGTATGTTCCTACTATCCCTATTTTTTCTAGTGTTTTCAGCACAAAGGGGTGTTGTATATTGTCAAATGCTTTTTCTGTGTCAATTGAAATAACCATATGATTCTTATCCTTAAGTCTATTGACATGATGGATTACGTTTATTGATTTACAGATGTTAAAACATCCTTGCATTCCAGGAATGAACCCCACTTGATCGTGGTGCACAATTTTCTTAATTTGTTTTTGGATACGGTTTGCCAATATTTTGTTAAGGATCTTTGCATCTATATTCATCAAGGATATTGGTCTAAAATTTTCTTTCCTTGATGTGCCTTTTCCTGGTTTGGGTATGAGGGTGATATTAGCTTCATAGAATGAGTTTGGTAGGGTATCCTCCTTTTCTATTTCCTGGAATACTTTGAGAAGTATTGGAATGAGTTCTTCTTTGAAGGTCTTGTAGAACTCGGCTGAGAATCCGTCTGGTCCTGGGCTTTTCTTGGATGGTGGATTTTTAATGGCTTCTTCTATTTCATTGCTTGATATTGATCTGTTTAAATCGTGTATGTCCTCCTGGTACAGTTTGGGAGGAGCATATGTCTCTAGAAATTTGTCAATGTCTTCGGTACTTTCTATTTTGTTGGAGTATAGATTTTCAAAGTAGCTTCTCATTATGTTCTGTATCTCAGTGGTGTCTGTTGTGATATTGCCTTTTGCATCATGTATTTTAGTAATTTGCGTCTTCTCTCTCCTTCTCTTGTTAGTGTGGCTAAGGGTTTATCTATTTTGTTTACTTTCTCAAAGAACCAACTTTTTGTTATGTCAATTTTTTGAATAGTTTCTTTTGTTTCAATTTCATTGATTTCAGCTCTGATTTTAATTATTTCCTGTCTTCTACTACATTTGCTGTTATTCTGTTCTTCTTTTTCTAGGGCTTTGAGCTGTAATGTTAGGTCATTTAGTTGTTGACTTTTCATTCTTTTCTGGAATGTGCTCCATGCAATGAATTTTCCTCTTAGTACTGCTTTCATAGTGTCCCAGAGATTTTGATATGTTGTATCATCATTCTCATTGACCTCTAAGAATTTTTTAATCTCCTCCCTGATGTTTTTTGTTATCCATGTTTCATTCAATAGCATATTATTTAGTCTCCAAGTGTTGGAGTAATTTCCTTTTTTTACTTTGTCATTGATTTCTACTCTCAGTCCATTATGATCTGATAGAACACAAGGCAGTATCTCTATTTTTTTGCATTTCCTAAGGGCTGCTTTGTGGCATAACATATGGTCTATTTTCGAGAAAGTTCCATGTGCTGCTGGGAAGAAAGTGTATCCGCTCGTTGATGGATGGTATATTCTATATATGTCTATTAAGTCTAGGTTATTGATTGTGTTATTGAGTTCTATGGTTTCTTTGGTTGGATTTTGTTTGGAAGGTCTATCTAGTGGTGACAGCGGTGCGTTAAAGTCGCCCAGAATTATTGTGTTGTGGTCTATGTGATTCTTGAAATTGAGAAGGATTTGTTTGTACAGGGATGCACCATTGGTTGGGGCATAAATATTTACTATCATTATGTCTTCCTGATTTATGGTTCCCTTAAGCACTATGAAATGTCCTTCTTTATCCCTTCTGACTAACTTTTGCTTGAAGTCCACTTTATCTGATATAAGGATGGAAACCCCTGCTTTTTTACTGGGTCCATGTGCGTGGTAGGTTTTTTCCCATCCTTTCACCTTTAGTCTGTGGATGTCTTTTTCTATGAGATGAGTCTCTTGCAGGCAGCATATTGTTGGGTCTTTCTTTTTAATCCATTCTGCCAGTCTGTCTTTTGATTAAGGAGTTTAGGCCATTAATATTCAGGGTTATTATTGAGAAATGATTTGTATTCCCAGTCATTTGCCTTATTTTTGTTTTTTAAGTTGGCTTGGTTTCTCCTTTGAGTGCTTTTTCTCTAAGGTAGTTCCTCCCTTTGCTGACCTCCATTGTTGTTCTTCATTTCCTCCTCATGGAATATTTTGTTGAGAACATTCTGTAAGTGCAGGCTTTCTTTCTATTTGTAAATTCTTTTAACTTTTGTTTATCATGGAAGGATTTTATTTCATCTTCAAATCTCAAGGTTAGTTTTGCTGGGTATAGGATTCTTGGTTGGCAACCATGTTCTTTCAGAGCTTGAAATATGTTGGTCCAGGCCCTTCCAGCTTTTAGAGTCTGGGTTGAGAAGTCTGCTGCTATCCATATTGGTCTCCCCCTATATGTAATCTGATGCTTTTCTCTCGCAGCCTTCAAAATCCTATCTTTATTTTGAATGTTAGGCATTTTCATTATAATGTTTCTTGGTGTGGATCTGTTGTGATTCTGTGCATTTGGTGTTCTGTAAGTCTCTTGTATTTGATTTTCCATTTCATTCTTCAGGTTTGGGAAATTTTCTGATATTTCATTGAATAGGTTGTTGATTCCTTTGGTTTGTATCTCTGTGCCTTCCTCAATCCCAATAATTCTTAAATTTGGTCTTTTCATGATGTCCCATAGTTCTTGGAGATTCTGTTCATGATTTCTTACCATCTTCTGTGTTTGGGCAACTTTATTTTCCAGATTAAATATTTTGTCTTCATTGTCTGAGGTTCTGTCTTCCAAGTGGTCTAGTCTGTTGGTGATGCTTTCCAATGAGTTTTTTATTTGGTTTATTGTCTCCTTCATTTCAAGGATTTCCGTTTGGTTTTTTTTGAGAATCTCTATCTCTTTGTTGAAATGATCTTTTGCTTCCTGCAGGTGCTCTCTCAGCTTATTGGTATTATCATTCAGTGCCTGCATTTGCTCTCTTATCTCATCCTTTGCTTCGCGAATCATCTTAATCATGTATAATCTGAAGTCCTTTTCTGACATTTCTTCTAACATACTGTCTTTGGATTCTATTACTATAGAATCTAGATTTGTTTGGATCATTTTCTTCCCTTGTTTTTTTCATGTTGTTCATGTATCTTCCCCTCTAGCGTTGCAGATCTGGGGTATTGCAGATTTCCCCCTATAGGCTTATAGTGGCCCTATTGGTTTCCAAAACCCTTTCTTTAAGGGGAGATCAATATTAGCAGTGCCCTAATCAGACACTATGCAATCCTAGACCAAATAGCCCCTATGGGGACAATAACATCATGTAAATAAGGAAGAAAGCGACTCTGAGGGAACAGGTAAACAGAAGGAAAAGAAAGCAAGAAACATAAAGAAATAAAAACTTAAATTTTTTTTTAAAAAAGGAGAAAAAAGAAAATCTGCTGTATAATAGTCACATACTAATGAAACTCCCAGTGTTCAGTAGCCTGATGTATGAGAGGTACCTGACAATGAGCTTCAAGCCTCCAGCAGGCGTCTCAGGATGGGATTTTGCCCCACCCGAAGATTGGAGCTACAGCTTCCAGGATTATCCAAGATGGCTGCTCTGGCTTCAAAATGTGTTGGCAAATGGGGAGCTGCAGCTCAGGGATGGACGTGGTCAGCTGGAGGTCCTGGAGACAGGATGCAGTTGGTCCGGCAGTGGTCCTGGAGGTCGGGCGTGTTTGGTGTGGTTGTGGGATCCAGGAGGCCGGGTGCAATCAGTTGGTCTGGGTTCCCAGTGATAGGGCACAGTCAGTTGGTCTGGGGGTCCTGGTGGCAGGGAGCAGTCAGTTGATGTGAGGGCCCCAGAGGCAGGGAGTGATCGGTCGGGCTGAGGGATCCTGGAGACGGGACTCAGTCATTCCGGCCAGGGGTCCTGCAGGGCCTGGCTGTTGTCTCAAAATGGCGGCAGCCACGTGTAATCAAACCTGCAGGTACTGTAACAGTGAATTTCCAGGCAGCAGCAGGCAGCTGGTTCTCCACTGGCGATCTGCGGTCAGTCTGCTGGCAGCTGTCGGACGATCGGGAGGTGAACCTAGAGCGTTGGGTGATGGATAGGGGTAAGGCAGGCGATGGACAGGCGAGAGGCAAGCAAATGGCGGATGATAAATGCCTGACAGTCTAAAAAATATTTTTAATAAAGGGCTGGGGATGTAGCTCACTGGTAAGGCATCTGTGGGTTCAATTTCCAGTATCCGAAATGTAAAAAGTAAAAATAAAAAGCTAATAACTGCTATCTGAATGTCTTTAGCCTGCCAATTTTTTGGAACTGAATTGAAAAAGATAAGTAGCTTTGGAAGATTTTCATCAGTGTAGGCTTGAATTATAATAAAAAATTGTTAGGCTTATTTTTTTCTCAAAAATTTTCTTACTTTTCCCCCCCAGTTTTTATAGTGCTAAACTGTAAACATGCTCCTCATACATATGAGAAACCAATTGTAAGTTGTTGTGAGACACATTGCTAACTTGGAGCAAAAGATAAAAATCCCAACTACAGTTTCTACTGATGCCTATTTATTGCTTTGGTACATCAGAATGCCCCAAAATCACAACTTGTAGCATTGTCTGTATAACAGAAGTTGCAATTTTATCAGTTGCAATTTTATCTGTTTTTAAGTGTACAATTCAGCGGCATTAATTACATTCACAGTGTTATACAACCCTTTAAACTATGTTTCCATTGTGCTTTTCATCACCCTGAGTACTCTACTTTAGGTGTTAGGGACTGAAACCAGGAGCACATTACTACTGAGTTATATCCTTAACCCTTTATGTGGGTTTTTAAATTTTTATTTTTTATTTTTTTTTTGAGATGAGGTCTTGCTAAGTTGTCAAGGCTGGCTTTGAACTTGATCTTTCTGCCTCAGACTCCTGAATTGCTGGGATTATAGGTGTGTGCCTCTGCACTTGTTAATCTCCCTAAAAATATGGCTAGGTTTCATTACTTCTCTCTTGCAGAATCATAAGTGACTTTCTATTCTACTGTTTACAATCCAAACCAATATGAACATTATTTCTTTTTTGGTACTGGGGATTGAACCCAGGGATAGTTTATCACTGAGCCACATCTTCAGCCCTTTTTATGTTTTATTTAGACAGTGTCTCACTATGTTGCTTAGGGCCTCCCTAAGTTGCTCAGGCTGGCTTTGAACTTGCAAACCTCCTGTTTCAGCCTCCTGACTAGCAGGGATAACAGGTGTGTGCCACTGTGACCAGCTATTTTCTTATAAAGATTTTTAAAACTCCTGAGTGTTAGTACATGGCACATAATAGATATGCAAAAGATTCCTAGCATGGCTCTGAGTTTACATTTATAAAACCAACTTGATCCTTGTATTAGTAAGATACTGCTAATTTATGTAACAGATCAACTCCCTGAAATGTCAGTGGCTTAATATGATAGTTTCTTTCTTCTCTGTGACACACTCCAATGCAAGTATTCCTGATTGGGCTCACTTTCAGGAACCCCACTCTTTCAAATTTGTGACTATATCTTTTCACATGTGGCTTCCAAGATTACATTGGGAGACATTTCTGTTTTGGCTAGCTAGAAACGAAAAGGAGCAGAGGGGATTAGCCTTGAACGATTTATTAAGTCTGGCCAAAAAGTGACTTAGTGCAGATTTCTCTTCTTGATATGGACAGAATTGTGTCCTCCTAAAATTCACATGTTAAACCATAACCCCAAATGTGATCATATTTGGAGATTACCTTTGGAGGTATTTTAGGTTTAGCTGAGGTTCAAGTGCAGAGCCCTCATGATGGAATTAGTGTTCTTATAAGAAGAAAATACTGGAAAGCTCTCTGGCACTCTGTCTGTGGTGTGCACAAGAAGAGGTCATGTGAGCACACAGCAGGGTGGCAGCCACTTACAAGCCAAGAGAAGAGATTTTAGAATGAAACCTACCCTGTCTGTACCTTGATCTTGGACTTACCAACCTCTGGATCTGTAAGAATTATGTGTCTGCTTAAGCCACCCAGTCTATGAAGGTTTGTTATGACCAACTAATACGCTTTTTCTCCCTCACTCAGATTCTATTATGGAGAATAAGGTTAATCCAAGTCGTCTGGTTTTTTTTTTTTTTTTTTTTTTTTTTTTTTTTTTTTTTCCCACTAGACTTCTCTCAGCTGGAGCCACCAGAGTTTATGCTATCTTGACTCATGGAATCTTTTCTGGCCCAGCCATTTCTCGCATCAATAATGCATGCTTTGAAGCAGTAGTGGTCACCAATACCATACCTCAGGAGGACAAGATGAAGCATTGCTCCAAAATACAGGTGAGAATAAGATTCTTCCAAAATAAGACTTCATCTGAGTGTTTAGGGGGTGGTTTCACATGTTGAATTAGGTCTCTATTTTGAAGATTTCCTTCTTTAATCTTGAGGTTTAGTCTGTTATCAGGATCTGTAATCAAAAAACACCTGTTTAAAAATCCACATTGCTAGACCTCAACCTAGAGGATAGAGCCTAGGATTCCACATTTTAACAGACTCTTCAATAATTTTTTTAGTACTGTGGATTGAACCCAGGTGTACTACCCACAGCCCTTTTATTTTTGAAACAAAATCTCACTGAGTTGTTGAAGTTATCCTGGAACTTGTGATCTTCCTACTTCAGCCTCCCAAGTCTCTGGGATTACAGGTGTGTGCCACTGTGCCTGACGCTCCCAGTGATTTTTTTTTTTTTTTTTTTTTTTTTGGCAAGGTGGGTACTGGAGATCAAACCCAGAGGTGCGTAACCACTGAACAACATATTCAGCCCTTTCATTTTTTTATTTCGACATAGTATCTTACTAAGATGCTGAGACTGACCTCAAATTTGTGATCCTCCTGCCTCAGCCTCTGGAGTTGCTGGGGATTACAGGCATGCACTACCAAACTCAGCACTCCCAGTGATTTTGATGCACATTAAAGTATGTAAGTTCATGCTTTACACATATCCTGTTTATCTTACTCTTAAATATTGTCCCATGTAGGTGTAATGTGAAACCTCTAAACAGTTTGTACACCCCTTAGAACTTCAGGGTTTCTCAAAAATTTATTCTGGGCCTAGGGTTCTTATTAAAATTGCTTTGCTCCATCCAAGACGTACAAAACCAGAGGTCCTGGAACCAATATTTTAAAGCATTTCCCTACTCATACTTTGCTATTTACAAGGATCTTTCTTAATTATGTGCATATCAGCACATTAGCTTTCTGAAATTAGTATGTATAATTGAAGGATTGTTGTTATTAAGGGTTTTTTTTCCAGCTTAAACATTGTTGGTTTTTTCTTTTTTTTTTTTTTTTTTTGGGCAAAACCACATATTTACTAGATGCAAAAGACATAGTATTTCTTTATCCAATTTTTGTAAAATTTCTCAAACTTATACTCATTTTTATATATGTTTTTAGGGATTGAGGCTAAATTCAAAGGCTGCCACTGATCTGTAGTTCACTGTTTTGGGTTCTAAAATGGCAGTCCATCACCATATTGTTGAGCCCCAGTGAGAACTTTTCCTCCATTACTACCATTTTGACTTTCCTAAATGGGTATAGTAAAAATATTGTTCTGAATAATAGCTGAGTGTGGGCTCATGAGGAGGGGTGCTCACTAGGTTGCTCATTAGTGGAGGCTTCAAATAGACCAGTCACCTCTGTCCATGTCTACTAACCCGGTGCCTTTCTTGCCTTTCTAGGTGATTGACATCTCTATGATCCTTGCGGAAGCCATCAGGAGAACTCATAATGGGGAGTCTGTTTCCTACCTGTTCAGCCATGTTCCTTTATAACAATACCTTGAGGCTTTTTTAAAAATAAAATCAACCCCACCCCTTGTTTTCCCTTGGTATTTGATGACAAATTCAGAAGACCCAGCTTGCTCCAGTGTAGCTTTCTACATCCCACATCACGTAAATGAGTTTATTGTAAATTGGGGAAAGACAAATTGAGATTTCTTTACTGCATTGTCTCATTCTGGCTTCCTTATGATTTTGTGAACCTTGCAGCTTTAATTAGAGTTCAGCTGCTGCAAAATTTCAGACTTCTGAGGGTGTCGAATAGGATTGTTTGAATGGTTGGGGCGCCGAGACTCTGCATGTGAATGTTTTGGGGATTTTTCTTTGTCAGAACAACTAGCAACAAAGCAGCCCATGTGTGACAAGTTCTCCAAGATCTATGCTAAATTAAGAACAAGAGCCCTGGGCAACTCCAAACCTATTCTCCATAGCTGAGCAAGTACCCTGTTAAGGCAGGAGCAGGGAGCTCAGTCTGAAAAACTGTTGGGTGGGATCACAAGGTGGGAGGGGGTAGCACAGTGCAGCAAATGTTTCTTGGGAGGAAGAAGCCTGATTCATTGTCATCTGCTTGACCGTACAGCTTGTATTCCCTTTGTACTGATTCCTTTCCGTGGCTTTACCTTCAGCCATCTTGACCTTTTCCTAGCCAAATACCCTCTTGGGCCCAAACAATCATTGTATCATAGTCTTCTGGAATACAAACTTGCTTCCTGCTGTGTAATTGCTAACATTCACATTAGATAATTTGTTGTAGTTTAACCTTCCTTAGCCTACTTCCACTGTGGTTGTGGGTTTTAGGTGGTATCATAGTGCCTTTTAATTTAAGTATTTAATTTTCATCTTCCTTTCTGGAATCTGTTGGCCTCTCAGATGACCTGACATTTCTGTTAAAAGTTTGATGTTATTGTCTCTTGTAGAGGAAACTAATAAAGTGTCTGTGTGTGATTTTGGGTCTATATCTTCTGTCCTGATTCTCTGCTGATGGTTTGATTTGGATGTCTTGCTGTCCAATGATAGCTCCTCTTTGTTTCCAAACTATTATTGCTACCTTGTTAAGCCAAGAGAAAACAAGACAGCAGTTTTATTTCAACTCTTAAGTCTAAGATATTCAGGGCTTACTGAGAACTAGATACAGTCTAATTTTGTGTAGTGAACCTGAATTACACTGCTGGATCTCTGGTTCTTATTCCTGGGGACCCAAATTAGGTATTTGCTTATAGGAGGAGTGTTTTATGATTTATTCATTTTGATTCAATTTTGCCAAATGTGGTAATTTCCCTCTATTCATCAGTGGTGACAGATGTTTGGCATTTAATTTTAGCCCTTTTAAATAAAAACTGTTTTGAGAAGGTAAGTGTGCAAAATTTAAGAATGCATTATGCATTCCAAACTCCTAAGTGCATTTTGTCGTGTATCATCAATTAAGGGTGCTCTTTTCGTTTGGGAAGCTTTATGATTCTCGAATTTGGTTGAAGCCTGGGCCTGCTTTTTATTTGTTATGTTTCTGCTTTTGTTGAATATCTACATTATAATTAGCCTCTCTACAAGTTGAGGGGCTAAAGAAGGGACTTTGACACCCCTTGCCCACTTCAGTCTCAAATATTGGCTCTGGAAGAAGCTAATGTGGAACATTGATGGCTTCAGTTGCTCATGCAGTTATTTCCTGAAGTTGAGTTGGTCTGGCTTCACCATTTTAGAATACAGTAGTTTTCTACTTAACCATAGATAATGATCTAAGCTCCCCACCCCCACCCCCAGAGGATATCTAAAACCATGCACAGTACTGAATTATGTGTATACATTGTTTTTTTCCTATACATACCTGTGATAAAGTTTCATCTACAAATCAGGAACTGCAAGAACAGTAACTAGTAGTAAAATGGAACAATTATAACTATTGTAATAAAATTGCCAGCAGCACTACTGTTTAGCTTTGGGGCCATATCTTTTTGTATAGTACTAGGGATTGAACCCAGGAATGCTGTCACTGATTTATAGCCCCAGCTCCCCTCTGCCCCCTTTTAAAAATTAATGATTTATCATTTAAAAATATTCAGGCTCTGCTGATTAGACTGGGCAGCTTGCTTCATTGGCAGATGGGTTTTTGTTTCCAGACTCGGTGGTAGCCAGCCTTGTAGAGATGGAACCCTTGTACTCAGCAGAGGGCATGACGGAAGGGCCCTAAGGACAAAAACAAGCCCCCCTGCTTTAGTTTTACTGGAGATTGAACCCAGGGATGCTTTCATCCCCAGCCTTGTTATTTATTTTGAGTTGCTGAGGCTGACATTGAACGTGTGATCCTAAGTCACTGGGATTACAAGTGTGTACCACCATGCCTGGTCTTTGGGGCCATTATTAAGTAAAATTTGAGCACAAGTACTATGTGATACTGGACACTGATTCAATGACCAAGATGACTAACAGGCCGGTAGCATATACGGTGTGGATATGGTGAACAAAGTGATCATTTATGTCCCAAACAGGGCAGAGTGAAACGGCATGAGATTTCATCATGCTATTCAGAACAGAATACAATTTAAAATTTCTGAATTACTTTATTTCTTGGATTTTCCATTTAATATTTTTAACCTGCAGTTGACTGAGTAACAAGCCATCGAAAGTGGACCTGTAGATAAGGGGTAACTATATTTTGACATAAGACTTCTGTGAGTCTGTTTGATTAATTCACTTCACAGGATGAGATTTTGAGATTATTTAAGAAAGGCCCTTGCTGGGCACAGTGGTGCATGCCTGTAATTCTAGCAGTTTGGGAATTTAAGGTAGGAGGATGGCAAATTCAAAGCCAGCCTCAGCAACTTAGCAAGGCACTAAGCAACTTAGTGAGACCCTGTCTCAGAAAAAGAGGGCTGGGGTTGTGACTTGGTTAAGCACCCCTGGGTTCAATCTGATACAAAAAGAAAAGACCAACAGAGTGGTTGCACAGGATTATAATCCCAGCTACTTAAAACTGAGAAAGAAGGGTCACAAATTCAAGGTCAGCTTCTGCAATTTATAGAAACCTTATCTCAAAGTACTAGGAATGTAGCTCAGTGTCCCTGGGTTCAGTCCCCAGTGCTGAAAACCCTCAGCCTCCAACCTTGATCGTTATGCCAGCAGGAAGGCCAGTATTCACAGTTCCCTGTGATACTCAACAAAATACCATAATCACCCATTTTCTACAGCGGGAGAAAACTGACGTGGATAGTGATTTTTTTTTTTTTTTTTTTTTTGGTATGGGGGATTGAACCCAGGGACGCTTAGCCACTGAGTCACATCCCCAGCCTTATTTTGTATTTTATTTTGAGACAGGGTCTTGTTGAGCTACTTAGGGTCTTGCTAAGTTGCTGAGGCTGGCTTTGAACTCAAAATTATCCTGCCTCAGGCTCCCAAGCTGCTGGGATTATTGGCATGTACCATCAAGACTGGCAGTGATGGGTTCTTGATTATGGAGCAGTGGCAAGAGAAGACCTGGTGGAGTATGAGGAGGTGACAGCACCAAAGCTGAACTCAGATGTAGGAGAGTACAGTTTACAGCCATATCATAGCCTCTGAGCAGAAGGCACCACTGGGTCCTGTTTCATGCCCCTTTACCTCCCCCATCTCCAGAACCACAGAATAGGGGACCCCCTGAGCCAAGGCTAAACTTGGCAACTCCCAAAGCTAATGCTTCTATGTAAGATCTGTTCCATCTCGGGGGGATTGCTAAATTTCAGGCTCCTTACCAGATTTGGACACAGTGTTTTCTGCTACAAATGCTACCTTATCTATTAATAGCATGTTAGACCTGAGAGTTCTTAGAATTGTAAAATGCCTGAAGTGCCAAAAAAGAATACTTGTCTCTCTTATTGACCCGAATTTTCATTCCTGGTAGTAGATTTTGAACCTAGGGTTGGGGGTGGGGTGGGGTGGAGGGAGGCAAGGAGTTCTATCTCTGAGCTACATCCCCAGCCCTTGTATTTTTTAAAATTTTATTAGTGCATTATAATTATACATAATAGTGGTATTGTTACATACTTATACACACGTTTTATTATTAAGACAGAGTCTTTTTAAGTTGTCCAAGTTGGCCTCAAACTTTTGATCTCCCTGCCTCAGCCTCCAAGATGCTGCAATTAGTCATGAGCCATAGCACATGGCTCTCCTGCCATCTCTCACTAGCCCCCAGTTGTGACGGGGGAGAAGAGAGGCCTTCAGATGGGACACCAGTGATGGTTGGCTCCTCTGTAACAACAACAAAAAAAAGTGAGACTGAGAGAAGACAAAATTTGTACTGTTTGCCTGGGGCCCATCACTTAGAGCACCACTTACATGTGCATGTGTGGCCTGACCAGAGACCAATGGGAAACTAAATGTCCTGTGTGGGAAAACAGCCATTACATCAGGTCAGGAAACGGAGTCAGGCAACTACTGTTGCTTTGATCTGTTCCTTCGGTCATTAGATGCTTCTTGATTGGCTTCCGGGGGCGCCAAACCCCCTCTTTTTGCCTTTACTGAAGATTCCTTTTAATTGCCCATGACAAGGCCTTTTGCACCCTGTGCATAATATAACCAAAAGAGGTTTGGGGACAGCAGAGCCATGTGTCTTTGGAGTTCTCTTTTGGGATGTCAAAGCACCCATCCTCCCATCACCTGATAACGTCACCAGGGTAGTTACAAATGGGAGAAGGGAGGGATAGATTTAACAGCGATAGAACAGGTGGACACTGAAGTTTATTCATGTGTCATTTCCAGGCCAAGGATCAACCAGTCTTGTACCTATTAGGTTTTTGCTGCCTACTGTCAACTGCTGGCTCTGCTTCTTACAGTTGATTGCCCCAAGATGCACTTGGTGGTATCCCTCTGTATTCATTGACTCCCAGACACTACTACTTAAAACAAGTGGCTCAAGACAAGACAGTTTAAAAGCAAGAGGCCTCTTTAGAAAGCTTTTTCACTGCTGTGACTAAGAGACCTAACCAGAACAATTTTAGAGGAGGAAAAGTTTATTTGGGGGCTCATGGTTTCAGAGGTCTCAGTCCATAGAGTGGTGGAGAAAAGCAGCTCACATGACGATCAGAAAGCAGAGAGAGCTCCTCTTGCCAAATACAAATATATACCCAAAGGCATGCCCCCAACGACCCGCCTCCTCCAGCCAAACCCCACCTGCCTCCAGTTACTACTCAGTTAATTCCTATCAGGGGATTAACTCACTGATTAATCCCAATCATTTCCCCTCTGAACCCTTTCACATTGTCTCACATGTGAGCTTTTGGGGATCACCTCACATCCAAACCATAACAGGACCTACAGCTTTACTTTTATCTTTACTTCCATGTTTGAGAACTATTTTTCTCTCAGAAATCTCTTTTGCTGGTCTGATCCTCCTGAGGCAGGAGGATCACAAGTTTGAGGCCAGCCTCAGCAATTTAGCAAGACCCTATCTCAAAATAAAAAGGGGTGGTAGGGACGTAACTCTGTGGTACAGCTCTTACCTAGCCTCAATCCCCAGTAATGGGGAAAAAAAGACAGGGTCTATGAGAATGTACACCATCTACAATGTACTCTCCCAACTCCTGTGGAATAGCTGGCTCTGTTCCCTCCTGGAAGCCTCACTGGATTTGGCCTTTGAGAAACCTAAGGTGGTCTTGCTATGAAGCTTCTTATGCCCTTCATTCTTGGTGAGAAGGACTTTGTTTTGATTTTTTTGTTTGTTTGTTTGCAGAGTGAAAGAGAAGTACAGAGAAAGAGGCAGAGTAGCTTTCTCCAGCACAGTCCTTGGTAACCTTACCAG
Source organism: Sciurus vulgaris (assembly GCF_902686455.1). Classification (NCBI taxonomy): domain Eukaryota; kingdom Metazoa; phylum Chordata; class Mammalia; order Rodentia; family Sciuridae; genus Sciurus; species Sciurus vulgaris. The sequence goes on along the minus strand of NC_136471.1, from coordinate 43,465,973 downwards.
CATTTAGCGTCTCAAAGCTGTCCATGTTGGTTTTGTGGGTGTGATCCTCCTTACCTAGTCCTTTCAGCTGATGGAATATTGTATGCTTGTTATAGTTTGAATGTGGTTTTCCCTCCAGACTTTCGTGTATGACAAGCTTGGTCCCTAATGTGGCGATATGGGAGGTGATGGAACCTTTAAGAGGTGGGGCCTATTGAGAAGTCCTTAGGTCGCTGGGGACCCTGCCCTTGGAAGGAAATGCTGCTCACCTGAAATGAGTTCTTATCTGACTAAGTTGTTATGAAAGTGTCAGCCTGATCCCTGAATTGTTCTTTGGCTTCCTGTCAGTTGATATTGATCTTTCAGGCGAGATCTCACATGCTCCATCTCTGCAGTGCCATCCACCATGAAGTGATATGTCAAGGGGGCTCTCACCAGATGCCGTGTGGACTCTCAGCCTCCAAAACTGTAAACTAAATAAACATTTTTCTTTTTTTTTTAACCTCTTTTCTTTGTAAGAACCCAGTCTTGAGTATTTCGTTATAGTAATGAAAAATTAACACAGTGCCCCTCCGTAATGTCTTACTGTCACCTACTCCATGCCCTAGGGCAGGCCAGAAATTCCCCAATGGCCAACAGTCAGACTTCTCTCTCCACCTTTTTCCTTTCCAGAGCTCTTTTCCCCACGATAGTCTTCCAAAATATGAGCTTCCAATGGTAAAAACGGAGGAGAGGAAGCTCATTTTGAAGGGAAAATAGCTGAAACCGGAGTGATGATGGGCTCTACTCTCATTTCCCTCAGCCCCATTTATTTTTCCAACTGGCTCCAGTTCTTATTCTTCTCTCCAAGCCCCAACCCCCACACTTGGCATGTCCACCAACGGCTGCATCTGGATTCTTGTTGCTTCACCCACATAGTTGCCATGAGCTCACTCACACCTTGCAGTTTTGATTCCAGGTCTGAATATAAAACAAAACAGGCCAACCAGGCATGACCAATTCATTTCATATGGGAACAACATGGAGTAGAGGTTTTCTAGTCCTAGCATGGAAGCAGCCTAGAGTCACACTGCCTAATTTTAGTCATGATCCTCAAAGATCTTGGAGTAGGATCTCTGAGGATACAACCTGTTGGGATTTTATTCTGGGACAGGGGCCGCAGCAAGGCAGGAGGAGCACGGTGAGGGGAGGACCACCAAGTGCTTGAAGCCTGGTCCCAGCCTTCCCCAGGACTATGGCCACTGAGCTGAGTCCTAGCTGAGGATATCCCCCACCCCCGACACACAGTTCATCTGTAGCCACCACTTGACACTCGAGGTCTGTTGCTGCTACCCAGCTGCCACTAGGGGGAGCCCCACAGCGGCCAAAGGGAAGGAACACCTGGGGAACAAGGTTCTAGCTCTAAGTGTTGACTACCCCTTCGTGCCCCCAGCACCCAGGGCAATGACACATTAGCCAGTTCACACCCACTCGGCACAGGCAAGTGCACATACACCAAATGGATCACTCAATGCATTTTCACAAGCCAAATTCTGCCAGTCACTAGGGTTATATACATATATGACAAAGTCACCAATTGTGGTGGTGCATGCCTGTAATCCCAGCGCCTGGGGAGGCTGAGGCAGGAGGAGGATCAAAATTTCGAAGACAGCCTCTGCAAAAGCGAGGTGCTAAGCCACTCAATGAGACCCTGTCCCTAAGTAAAATGCAAAATAGGGCTGGGGATGTGGCTCAGTAGTCGAGTGCCCCTGAGTTCAGTCCCCAGTGTCCAAAAAGATAAATTAAAATGTAGCTCAGTGGTAGAGTGTTCCTGGGTTCAATCCCCAATACCAAAAAATAACAAACTGAAATAAAATAGGAGCCACCGAAGGTTTTAAGCTGGACATTGACAGGATTGGATTTAGATTTTTAAAAAGATTGGCAGTATCATAAGGAACGGCTTGGGTCAGGGGCAACAGAACTGGTTTGGTTTGATGTAGGAATTGAAGGAAAAGGAGGAGTGAAGGATAACTTCCACTTTTCTGGTCCAGGTGATTGGCAAATTCTAGTACTATGGATTTCGGGACATGATGCTAAAGTGTGGGAACTGCTAAGGCAGTCTCTGCAACTAGAGGAGAAGTTATGGACATCAATACAGTTGTCCCTGGTTGGTTTTAGGATCCCTAGGGATTCCAAAATCTATGTATGCCCAAGACTCTTACATAAAATGGAATATTTGCATAGCACCTAGGCATATCCTCCTGTACACTTTAACCTTCTGTAGATTATTTATAATACCTAATAAAATGTAGATGCTGTGTAGATAGTAGATATACTAAATTGTTTACAGAATAATGGCAAGAAATAAAACCTGTGCATGTTCAGTACAGAGGCCATTTTTTTCCTGAATATTTTCATTCTTTTTCTTTTTTCTTTTATGGTACTGGGAATTGAACCCAGGGATGCTTGACCCCTGACTTCCATCCCCAGTCCTTTCTATTTTTTTTTTTTTTTTTTTTTTCATTTCAAGACAGGGTCTCACTGAGTTGCTGAGACTGGCCTTTATTTCAGGATCCTCCTGCTTCAGCCTCCTGAATAGCTGCAATTACACCTGGTTTCCTGAATAGTTTCCATCAGAGATTAGTTGCATCCGAGGATGCAGAACCTGTGGGAACAGAAGGTCAACTATATGTTTTTACCAAGGTGTCTTCTTGGAGATGGTCATGAAGCTGAAGCTGTAGTCCTGCAAACTAGGACAGACTGACTTATGGATCTTGGGTGATTGTCTTCAAAGAAGGAAATAGTGTTGAGGGGAGGTTTATGGAACAAAAAGAAAGCTAGAGAACAATGGAGAAGGGTAAAAAATGTTTTAAATTCATAGAATAAAATTTGGATTAGGAAATATCTGAGGCGGAAATAGAAACAGAAACCAATGAAAAAGGCTCTAGTCAGGCGAGGTGGGGCACGCCTGTAATCCCTGTGACTCTGGAGGCTGAGGCAGGAGGAACCTGGTGAGGGGAGGGCCTGGTCCCAGTTTTTCCCAGGATTGTGGCTGCTGAGCGCCCTCCTGGGTGAGGACATTCTCCCCTCCCCATGCACACCCCACACACTGTTCATTTTGTGCAGCCGCCGGAGGTCTATTGCTGCTGTCGGGCTGCCACTAGGGGGAGCCCAACAATGGCCTGAGGGAAGGGACACCTGAAAAAGCTGACTAGCACGGGAGGAAAGATTTATTTGGGCTCACAGTTTCAGTGGTTTCCGTCAATGGTTGGCTTGCTCCATTGTTTTGGGTCTAAGGTGAGGCAGAACATCATGGTGGTAGAGCATGGAATAGGAAAGCTGCTAAGCTCATAGAACTTGGGAAGGGGAGGGAAAATTATGGTCACCAAGGGTATGCCCCACAGTAACCTACTTCCTTCAAACATGCCCCACCTACCTACAGTTTCCACTGCCTACCATACATTCAAATTATTAATCCATCAAATGGTCTAACCCACTGATAAGTTTAGAGCTCTTTCGATTCAATCATTTCCTGAAAGCCTCACCTCTGAACATTGCTGTATTGGGAACCAAATGTTCAATATATGAGACTTTGGGGAACTTTACAGATCCAAACCAAAACACCCATTAATGAACATGTGGTTTCAGTTTGGGACTATTAAGAATAAAACTGGGGTGGGAGGGGTGGGGGGAAGGGAAAAAAATAACAGAATGAATCAATCAACATTGCTGTATGTAAATTTATGATTACACAAATGGTATGCCTTTACGCCATGTACAAACAGAGAAACAACATGTATCCCATTTGTTTACAATAAAAAAAAAAAAATAAATAAATAAATAAATAAAAAAAAAAAAAAAAAAAAGAATAAAACTGCTAGGAACATTCATTGACACGTTTTTGTGTGAATTTCCCTGGGACTAATGCCCAACAATGCAGTTGGCAAACCATGTGGCAGTTACATATCTAGTTTTAAAAAAGCAAAACAAAAAAAAACCCAAAAAAACACAAGACTGTTTTCCAGAGTAGCTGTGCCATTTTACATTCCTACCAGTGATGTATGAGTGATCTGGTTTCTCCATATCCTCCTTAGCATTTGGTGTTATCACTATTTTATTTCATTCCTGCTGATAGGTGTGTGGTAATGTTTCATTGTGCTTTTAGTTTCCATTTCCTTAATGGCTAATGATGTTCAATATCTTTTCATGGGCTCATTTGTCATTCTTTTCCCCTCTGCCGAAGTGCCCAGTCAAATCTTTTTGGATCTTTTATAAGTCTTCAATTTTAGCTGATTTCCTTTGATATTGGTTCGGCATGAGAAGTTGGCATGGAATAACACCCCATTATTGCCAGCTGATGGTAGAAGTATAGATTCCCACTTCAACTCTATTGACAACCACCTAGGGAGCCTCCTCATTACTGTTGGAGGGTGGGAGTTACAAAAGTAGGCCTCCATTGATACCTCTTGATTAGGAAGGGTAGGAGTTTCTCATTACTACTCTTCACATGACCTTCAATGACATCACAGGGTAGGGTGGGTGGTGGTCTTGATACAGCTGCTTGATGGTGAAAATTTTAAGTGTCTACTAGATCTTCTGACACTATCCCTGCAAGGAAGGGAGGGGGGCTACCTTTTTACCAACTAATGGAGGTGGAACTCTGGGCTGCCCATGTGGTGCCCATAATTACTTTTGGAGAGGGCACCTCATTACCATTCTGTGGAGAGGAACATCTCGGCTCCCTCCTGTGCCTTCTCAGACACCTGCCTTGGTAGGGACTGTCCTCATGGGCTTGGAGTGGCTGGTTGCAGCCTGGCAAGTGTTGAAGTCTCTGCTTCCCATTCATGTTTTGCTGGTGGAATGGAACCATATTTTATCCTGTGATATTTAGCTACTGGAGTGATCAACATCTAAAATTTTCTTTCTTCCTAGACTAACCTTCTTCCTGGGTTTCCTGGTTCTTTGCCTAGAAAGAGAAGGTGTTTTGGCCTACATCCATTGGCATTTCCATGCTGTAGGTTTCTTCAGCTCCATATCTGGGATATAGGAGGCAAAAAGAAAACCCAGGAAACTTACCAGCATGTCTTTCCTTGAGTCCTGAAATCCCTAGCCCCTTCCTTCCATTTTTTTTTTTTTTTTTTTTTTTTTTTTTTTTTTTTTTTTTTTTTTTTTTTTTGGTGGTGCTTAACCATCGAGTCGCATCCTTAGCCCTTTTTTATTTATTATTTTGAGACAGGGTCTTATAAAATTTCTCAGTATTCCTTTCTTCCTTTGTAGAGGAGGAAAGGATTATTTGGGGCACACAGTTTCAGAGGTTCAGTCCATGGTTGACTGACTCCATTGCTCTGGCAGAAGGACATGGTAGAAGAAATTTGTTCAGCTCATGGTAGCCAGGAAGGAGGGATGGGGGGTGGAGAGAGAGAGAGAGAGAGAGAGAGAAAGAGAGAGAGAGAGAGAGAGAGAGAAGGGAGCCCTAGCTGCTTTCTTTCAATCTTTGAACTTTCTTATGGTAATTTTATGGATAATGTCCAGAGTTTTTAATTGTACATAAGTACTGAATTATGTCTACTCCATCTTCCCAGAACTCTCATTGCCTTAACAAAATTGGAAAGTACACAATTGTATAAGTTTATCTCAATGAGTTTTCCACACATTTGGCATATCTATCACCCAAATCAAAACCCAAAACATTGCTGGGCATGGTGGCACACACCTGTAATCCCAGGAAGTAGCTCAGGAAGTTGAGAGAGGAGGATCACAAGTTCAAGACCAGCCTCAGCAATGTAGTGAGACCTTGTCTCAAGATAATAAAAATAAAAATAAAAAGGGTTGGGATTGTAGTTTAGTGGCAAAGCACCCCTGGGTTAGATCCCCAGTACCCAAACAAAACAAAAAAGCCCCAAAGCAGCTGGAAGTCCTTTCTTGCCCACTGTCAGCCACTATGCCACCACTACATCTGGTGGGTTTAACAGAAAATACCAACAATTTGAGAGCTACTCTGACCTGCTCAAAGCTCTCTCCAGACTGAGTGTGAGTGAGTAGATTCCTGCATGCCTCCCTCAATCTGACTCCTTCACCTGGGCCCCTGAGATTTGAAAGTTCTTCACAGACCCTAGTTCAAATTTGAGTTCCTTATTTCCCAGAAGTTCAGGATAGTGGTTCAGAGCATAAGCTGTGGCATCAAACCTTGAGTTCAAATCCCAGCTATTCAACTTCTTGGCTGTGTAATCTATAAAATGGTAACAGCAGTACTGACTTCATGGTGGTGACATTGTGAAGATTAAATAAATAAAACAACTCATATGAAGTACTTGGAATATCACTTGTCACTTCTGTACCAGTCCTCAGTCCATGGTTGATATTGTTATCATCAGGGCTGTTGTGACTAATAAATGATACAACTTACGTAGAGTACCTGACGGCAGTAACTATTAGTTTCCTTCCTTTTTGGAACAACACAGAATCAGCACCAATTCTAACTTTGTTTCCTTCAGTGAGGAGAGTAGCTGTACCCATGGTGTCTGTCTCCATCCTTTTCAGTGCCTCCCAGGAGTCTATAGTGTGTCATCTGCCACTACCTTCCTCCCTGCCCCTACTCAAGACTCTCAGTGAATGCCTAGATGGAATAGAAAGCAATGCTAATTAGAAAGCCAAGCACTTTCCATAAATTGTGGTCTTCTTGGTCCCTATGCTGGAACACTATTCTACTTCTTATTGATTTGGTAGAGCAAAGGCCATAGAAGCTTCCAGACTAACACAGCTCTATGTCCGAGCTTGGCCTCTGTGAATTTTTTCCTCTCTTTGGCAAATAGTACTGACTGTCATGCCCAGGCCTACCTCAATGAGGCCCCAAGGTAGTTCCCAGTACCACAATTGGGGGATTATGGGAAGAGCTTATCACTGAATGTCCAAAATGCAGTTTGAGATAACTTTCATTTTCAAACTATGTTACTACACATTTGTGTGAGGAGAGAAGGAAAACATATCTTGAAATTAAACAGGGCTATGACATTACAAATCCCCATAGTTTGGGGAGCAGGTACTCTAATAATTGAATGTAACTTATAATCTTCTGATCCACCTTGTTCTACTGCAGAGAAATAACACTACAGCCTCTAGATTTATGGAATTGCCCTTCTCTCTGCAGACAGCAGAGGGCCTCATTAGCACAAACTCAATGTCACTGGCAAATACTTGGGAGGGGAAGTTAGCCAAGGTTCTAGAAACACAGTAAAACTTTAACAGAAATGGGCAAGAAAATTGGCTGATCAACTCAATTCCCTTAAAAATAGATTTTCTTGAGATAATAGGTATTTAACAGAACCTTCTACTTCTTGCACTCTTTTTCCTGGGGGTGGGGGGTGTACCAGGGATTGAACTCGGGGGCACTCAACCACCAAGCCACATCCCCAGCCCTATTTTGTGTTTTATTTAGAGACAGGGTCTCACTGAGTTGCTTAGTGCCTTGCTTTTGCTGAGGCTGATTTTGAACTCAAGATCCTCCTGCCTCAGCCTCCCAAGCCCCTGGGATTACAGGCCTGTGCCACCAGCTTATTGTTGCATTCTTTATGGTTGTAAATCCCTCTAAAATTCCCAGCAGTCTGTACTGCCTTAGCTGGTAATAGGGATCCTGGGCCAGATTTAGAAAATAAAAATATAGGATGTCAGATAACAACCTTAGGCATCATATATTTAAAAACATAAGACTTTTTATGATGGAAGGAAAAAACAGCTCAACTAGGGCCGAGAAATAACATGGCAGTGTATTCCCCATGTTTCTTTTCGCCTCATATATCCTGGGCCTGGGTGCTGGAGAATCTGCCAGCCCAGAAATGCAAATGGACACAGATTTTTTAAAAACCTTAGAAAAATTCAAACTCTTTCTAGGCAAAGGACCAGGAAAGAGGCAGCCTAATAAAACTTTTAGACAATACTGCTCTACTACAGCCAAACATCACAAAGAAAACTGGCTCTACCCCACCCATGCCAGTGAGGATGGAGTGGGAAAGCTAGATTTCCTCTCTAGCCAAGCTGTAAGGAGGTGTCCCCATACAACCCCTACCAGGTTTCAGAAAAGGCCTAGTAGGAACCTGAGATTTATATTGCCACCAGGCAGTAATGAAGCCATGCAACATTTGGGACATACATATGCTAATTTTTTTCTGGTTTTCTGAGATTAAAATTTAATTTAGCATCCTTGTTTTTATTGGGCTACCTTAATTTTGAGTGAATCTTGATTTTCTGACTGAAGTCTGGCAAACCATCAGGGTTTGCATACTGAACACCTGTGATCACCACCCAAGCCCAGGTAAGGAGAAGGCAGAATGTTCTAGAGGCTAAGTGAGTAGTTTATGGGTAGGTGCCCTTTTTCTTAAATTCCCTAGAGCTGCTTATTTTCTTCCCAGTTGCTCATTTCTCCCAAAAAAAATCAATCACAGGAAAAAAAAAAAAAAGCAGTTTGAATCATGTGTCTTTTCTAAGAAAAAGGAGCTGATTGTCTATGAGGTAGATTTCTCTTGCAGGATTATTGTGTGGATTAAGTAAGATAATATGAACAAAAGCCCCTTAGCATCCAGGAGTTGCTCAATAAATGTTACTTTCCTTCTTTTCTTAAACATCAAAGATGACTTCTGGACATCCTCAGCCTGGCTGTGACTCAGGTCAAACCCCACTGATCCTCTGAAACTCTAATGCCATTATTATTTTGGTAACCAATGCTTTTATTTTAAGAAATAAGCCATGGTTAACAAAAATCCATGAAGTACAAAAATGGTATATGATGAAAGGAAGTCTCTCTCTCTGCTCTCCCAGACCACACTCCTCCTCCACTTCCTCTCCCTAGGGCCAACCACTATTACCAATTTATTCTTCCAGAGAAGTTATATGCATATGCATACCTATATATAACCTTCTTTTTTCCCACCCATGTGAACATATTAGACACAGTGTTCTGCACCTTCACATGCTATTTTTAGCTTCTAATTGCTTGGCTGCAGTGGGATACAGGCAGTTGATCCTGAGGGTCCTTATGAAAAACAGCCCTTTGAAACTTGTTGCTACCGCTATTGTAAGGATGTTGTCAAGGATGTTGTTCATTGTATCCCACAGCATCCTCTCTGAGGACCCTGAGAGGAATTCCTGTCTGCCCTTAGTACTGAAAACAGTTGTCCTTCTGAGCAATTAGTTTGTTTTTATCTCCTGGACATTGTGAATTGTGTAATGACAAGGTTTCCCCTTTCCTGTTGGCTGCTACAAAGCTTAGAGACAAATTTTGGGCCCACCCTTTGTGGCAGCTGAGGTTTTTATGGTATGCATTGGTAGCCGTATGCTCGGCTGCACTTTGCATCCACCTCCCTTGTTTTGCTATCTTTAATTTATGCCATTTTGACATATTTTGTGTGCCCCTGTAAGGTACCTGAAATCCTTTCTGAGAGAAGGTGAAATAATAGCCTGACTCTGTTCACCCACTCTCTCCAGCCTCCACCTACCCCTCTTTAACCCCATCATATCCTTCCAGAAGTTTTCCCATTTCCCCCTATGACAAGCTTGGTAATTACTTGCCCTTCTAATATTTTAACTGAGCAGGCCCTCACTGCTCTTGGGCCTTGAGGGGGCCTCTCTTGCTTTTCACTGTCCCCTATCTTGTCCTAACCTCCCTATTCATTGTGTGCAGTCTTTACATGTTTGCTTTGATTATTCTAGGGCTGAAGAAACAGATGCTTGGAGCAGGGTGTGGTGGTGCACACCTGTAATCCAAGAAGCTCTGGAGGCTGAGGCAGCAGGATCGTGAGTTCAAAGCCAACTTTGGCAAGTTAGCGAGGCTTTAAGCAACTTAGTGAGACCCTGTCTTTTTTTTTTTTTTTTTTTTTTTTTTTGCGGTACTGGGGATTGAACTCAGGGCCTTGTGCTTGCAAGGCAAGCACTCTACCAGCTGAGCTATCTCCCCAGCCCGAGACCCTGTCTTTAAATAAAAAATAAAAAGGGCTGGAGATGTGACTCAGTGGTTAAGTGCCCCTGGGTTCAATCCCTGGTACCAAAAAAAAAAAAAAAAAAAAAAAAAACCAATAAAACAAACAAAAAAAACGGAAAGAAAGAAAGAAAAGAAAAAGACAAAGAAACAGATGTTTGTCTACATAAACATAATAAACATATTACATATTAGGACCATTTCCCACACACCCAAACTTTCAGTTCACAGTTAGGATAAAGTGAGCAGTGCGTACTGCAAAAAAAGATCCATAGGGCAGGACACCATGGCCTACACCTTTAATCCAGTGACCTGGGAAACTGAGGCAGGAGGAGCACAAGTTCAAGGCCAGCCTCAGCAACTTAGCAAGACCCTGACTCAAAATAAAAAATAAGAAGGGCTGTGGTTCAGTGATAGAGAACACCTGGGTTTAATCCCTCCAGTACCACAAGAAAAGAAATGTTGGGGAGCATATAACTGTGAACAGTCAAAGGTGGGGGAACTTTAGGCAACATTTAACTTTCTATCCTAATGGGAAAGGGAGGGAGGGAGGAAGGGAAAGACAGGCAGGCAGGCAAGCAAAGCAAATGACTCATCTGACATCTCCTAGCCCCTCAGTAGCAGGTCTGGGGATAAACAGAACTCAGGTCTCCTGGTTTTCTGTAGGGTCTTCATGCTCTTTTACAAAGCCTACTCTGCCTTCCTGGCCCTTCTGATTCTAAGTCCTCACCTGGGAAGCAAGGATGGCTGCCCTGGGATACAGCTCTCTTCAAAGAAATTCATCTCTTCTATGGAGTATGTCATTGTCTCACCAATGCCCTCTGAAGCTTTGCCGGGCTTGGTTCAGAGAGGTAGCTTGACTTTCCAATGGTTCTGTTTTGGTTTCTTCAGAACTGCTGAGTCTGTTCTGAAACTTGTGATCCTCCTGCCTCAGTCTTCACAGCTGCTGGATTACAGTCATGTACCACCACACCTGGGTGTTCCCTACCACTTCTTTTACAGTTTCTATGCACTGTGTCTGTGCCCTCTCCCAGGGCGGGGCGTTTCCCAGAGTCCTCTATCAGCCAGTCTAGGACTCTAAGTAGTTTAGCTGGTTCTGTTGCTGCTGGAGGGTGTGCAGATGTTCTCACCACTGTTGCTCTTACTGCTTAGCCATAAAGAGGAGGTTCCTGAAATTACTAATCATACAAACTGGGAAAGATGCTCCATATGTGAAGTTCAAGTTTAACATTGTAAGAAGTTTAAGGGAAACACATCAGGAAGTTCTGATAAGCCCACTGCTTAGCTGGTTGCATTTTCCTTTGGAGGCATCTGCAACATCCTCCCTTTCACACTACTATGGGGGTGTGGCAGTTAGATGGGATGACTTGTAATGAATGCCTTTTCATACTGTCCCTATAACAGCAATCAGCCCACTGCAACAAAAATTGCTTGGAAGTGAATAGTGGCCTTTTTCCATGGAGTGACTAATTTTGTTTTCTAACATATATCTAAATATTCAGGAAGTCTTCAAGCATAAAGAAAAGCACAGAAACAATAAAAGTGAATTCTAATAATTCATACTTATTGGGTACAGTAATGTGTCACTCCTGTTAGAAGCACTTTAGACAGATTAATTTATTCTTCACAATGACCCAGTGAGGTTGGTACCATTATACCTCAGGTAGTCACTGTCTGTATTTAATGGGTGTTCACATTTTCTATATTTACATTAGATAATTTCTTTTAAAAAGAAAGAAAACATTGAAGAAACAATTAATGTTCTCCCTTTTCCATTTCCCTCCTTTCTTCCCTGTTTGCAGTTAGCAAGGGTCCTCCCTATTTATGTTCTTAGGCCTTTACCGAAGACTGCATGTTCATGAATGTTATATAGTATTGAATTTTGGAAGTTTATAAAATTTTACACATTTTCTTTAAAATTGGGAGGAGTTAAGTTTTTGTCTTCTTATACTGGACAACTTCATTCACAGTTTCCAGATCAAAAATTGTCAACAGTTAGGTCCCAGTCAGAATCACTTTCACTATAAAGTTCCAAATTCCCTCACAGCCTTGGATCTTAGGAAGTCTCCTCACTAGCCTTTCATGGATCAACCTTATGTCCTTTGGAAGAGAACCAGGGTAACCATCTCCTTTCAAGCCATCAAACAGAAATTCCCTCAACTTCTGAATCATACCCCCCCCACACACACAGTTTTAGTCAGCTATTTTGCGGCTGTGACTAAAGATCTGACCAGAACAATTGGAGAGGAGGAAAGTTTATTTGAGTGCTCACGGTTTCAGAGGTTTTACTCCAAAAAAGACTGGCTCCATTCCTAAGGGCTCAAGGTTAGACTAAATATCATGGCGGGAGAAGGTGGTGGAGGGAAGCAGCTCACATCACGGTGATCAGGAAGCAGAGAGAGACTCCACGCTCCAGATACAAAATGTATACCCCATAGCAACGTCCCCAACGGACCACTCCCTCCAGCCACACCCCACCCACCTCCAGTTATCACTCAGTTAATCCCATAGGGATTAATTTGTGGTTTAGTTTAAGACTCTTACAATCCAGTCATTTCTCTTCTGAACCTTCTTGCATTATCTCACATGTGAGTTTTTGAGGGACACCTTACAATCAAACCATAACACACCAAATTATCAGTATCTTTATTCACTGCCTCAACCATCTTCTTTCAACTCATCGATTCCCGGGCTTCAATGAGTTATTGACTCACATATCTATGTATATAGCCCAGGTTTTTCTCCTGAGCTCTAGGTCCACATATCCATCTACTTCAGTGGACACCATCTGGATGTCTTATAGACACCTCAGATTCTACCTGCCTCAAACTCAATATATTTCCACCCTTCTCTCCAAAATGAGACACACTTTAATTTTCACATGGGGGAGCCAATCTCTGATGCAGGAAAGGCTCAAGATAGATCTTTCTGTCTTCAAACTTTTGCCAACTCCAATATAATGTATGTGACAGAGTAGGCCCATTTGAAAACTTAACAAATGCAGCAGAAAGAAACCACACACTCAAAACATAACTCTTTTTTTTTTTTAAAACATAACTCTTAAAGGAATTGTCTATACACATGGTTTCCATGTCTCATTTCCCATTCACTTTTTTATTTAAATTCATTGATTTTTTCAGCCCAGTCAATCTAGCCTCCATTCCCATCACTTCACCAAAATTGTTCTTGTCAAAGTTCCTCCAGTTTCCAAACCCCAATGGTTAATTGTCCTTAATTTACTGGGTTTCTCAACATCATTTGTCCTGCTGATCACTCAACTCTTTGAGATTCTTTCCTCATTTGGTTTCAGGGACTCCTCCCCACTTCCCTGGTTTTCCTACTCAGTCTTCTTTGTTGGACTTTCTAATCCATGGGGGGAATTTTTATTTGTTAGTTTGTTTTGTTCACAGTTCTAGGTATAGAACCCGGGGCCTTGCACATGCTAGGCAAGTGCTTTACCAGTGAGTTACACCTCAGGTTCTACTTCTAATCTTTCTGCTCTCCAAACATTTAAGTCCTTAGCCACCCTCCTCTCCTCACCCTGTGCTCAATCCTTCAGGATCTCAGTCAGTCTCATCCCTGGGGATCCCAAGTCAACAACATCACTCCTCATTTCCTCTCTCAACTCCAAACTTTGGCTGTAGCCAAAGATTTACATGGTATTTCCACTCATACATCTTACCAAACGTGGCCAAAACTGAACTTAAGCTTTTGTCCAAGTCAGGAAATAGCACTCAACAAATGTCCCTAAACAGAAATCTAGAGGTCATCCTTGACATTGTTTCTCCTACCTTGCACACCCAATGCATCCCCAAGTCATGCCAATTCTGCTTCCTCAACACAGCTCTGTTCCCACCACTTGTCACCAGTGCTACAGCTTCTCCCCTCCCCAGTTCTCCATATTCTCTTTCCTGGACTCTTAATTGGTTTCTCTGCCTCCATTCTGGCCCTCCTATCATCCATTCTCCATATAGTGATCATTTATTCAAAACACATCAACTCCCTACCCCAAACCCTTTAATATACATCCATTATCCGCAACCACAGTTTTCAAATTTGTGTGAGGGTAGTGTTTTTCTTGAAAAGTACAACTTTTTTAAAGTTAAAGATACCTCTAAAGCAAAAATTTTGCATACAGGTAAAAGGGGTGCTCTTCTAGTTGGAGAGGAGTGTGGATCCTACAGCCTCATCCACTCAGGGTCCCCCTTGCTCCTTCCTGCACTATCACCACCAGCAGCTACTCAGGTAGCTCTACAAGGCAGCTCTGTGGAATTTTAGTGCTATTGGAAACCCACTTGGAAAATCTGCAAGATACATTTCAAACTCTTACAAAACAAAGAAAACAACAACAACAACAAAAGTCATTTCCACATGCTCTGGGCCCTGCTCCCTGGCCACTCATGTGTCACCACCCATGCCTTCCTTCTTATGCTTCATACAGGGCCAATTGCTGGCATCTCCCTCAGCATCCCCAGTGGTTTCAGTCATCAGTGCACAAATTTCCTGTTCCCTAGGGGAATGCCCTGTCCTCCCTGCCAGGCCTTCGTCCCACCAACTGCTCTTTCAAGAGTCAACACAAAAGTCAGCACTGCCTCCTCTATGAAGATGTGTGTGTGTGTGTGTGTGTGTTGTGGGGTGAGGAATTCTTCAAACTCTCAAAGCATGCAGACCATTGCACTATCTTGAACTGGGTGCCTTGAGGGCAGCCATCTACTTTGCTTATCTTTGTATGTCACAGTGCCTGGTTTGTAATAGGTACCCAATCAATTTTGGAGAATAGCCCAGTAGACTGAAGTGATGGTCTTGACCCTATTAATAGACCCTATTAATATGGCGCTTTAACCAACAGGACAAACGTGATATGGCTATCTCTACTGATAAGCATGAAACACACTGAGCCTGGTTTCTTGTTTCTCCTCCTGGAAGATATAAACAATGTATCCCCTCAGTGACAAGTTCCTGAGGGGCAAAAGGTTTCTCAAAGCCAGCCGCCTTTGGCAGCTTTTCTGAGCCATATTTGGCCAGACTGGGAGCCCAGCTGCACAACCAGGTTATGAAATGTACAATGGCTACAATGTGCTGGGGTGCAGGAGGGCAGACAACAAGCTCTAGATTCTCTATATTGTTTACAATGACTTAACAAAAGCATTTCAGTCAAGTGGAGGGCCTGAGAAGACCATCAACACAGGGAAGGGGAGGTCAGTGGAGAGGGAAGTCCATCAATTGAACACCAGTCCTTCCTGGATAACTCTGAGGTAGCTCCCACTATCGCGCATGGTTTTTGTCAAAGAGGAATGAGGGGGAGAATTCATGCACGATTAACAACTTCTATTTCTTTTCCTTTCCTTTCTTTTCCTTTTTTTTTTTTTTTTTACAAAGTACTGGGAATTGAACCACTCTACTATTCATCTATAGTCCCAACCCTTTTTCCTTTTCTTTTAAGACAGGATCTCACTAATTTGCCCAGGCTGACCTCAAACTTGCCAACCTCCTGATCAGCTGGGATTATAGGTGTGCATCACCTCACCCAGCTCTCTCCAATTTCTTTAGGGTTTACTCTGTACTAGGCATTGTACTGATTGCTTTATGTATATCATTTAATTCCTCCTAAGCACTTAAAATAGATACTATTATTATTATCTCCATTTTGCAGATGGACAAACTAAGGATGATGAAGTCAAGTAGCTTGCCCAGGGTTACACAAAGATCAATCCAGGATTCAAATCCTGGCAGACTGGCTCCAGAGCCCACGCCTCCAGTGCCCATGCCTCCAGCCACTGCACCACATGGTCTCCCACTTGTACAAAAGCCATTGCAGCTGTGTTCCTGGACCTTGGGGAGTTGACAAAGAAGCCAACCAGGGACTGGCATGATCTTCAAGGGAAGAACGTGACCATTGGTTCGTGGAGCTGAACATAGATATGGATACTGAAGCAAGAGAGGCTCACCAGTCAGTAGATATTTAGAGATCATTGTCAATGGGTAGAGGTAGAATGGCGTGAAGTGAGGTGCTTCATCTAGAGGTGCTGCCATGTACATGAAGACAAAGCAGAATCAGAGCTGAAAGCTATGATGGCAAGTTTCTTCTGAGGAAGGTCAGGCCACTAGGCTGCTTCCAAGGATGGATAAAGAGCTCCAACATCTAACCCTAAGGATGTATCCAAAAGAACTGAAAACAGGAACTCGGAAATATACAACGTATACCATTGTTCATGGCAGCGTTCTTTACAATAACCCAAATGTCCACCAATGAATGAAAGAATAAATAAAATGTGTTATATCAACATAGTGAACCAGTACTCAGCCTTATTAAGAAAGAGTTCTCTGCATTACCTCTGTAATCCCAGATACTCGGGAGGCTGAGGCAAGAGGATTGCAAATTCAAGGCCGACCTGGGCAATGGAACAAGACTCTGTCTGAAAAAATTAATTAAAAGTACAATGGCTGGGGGTGTAGCTCAGTGCAGTGGTAGAGCATCACTAGGCTCAATCACAGTACTGCAAAAAAAAAAAAAAAAAACAGACAAGAAAAGAAACGCCACTCTGACACATGATACAACATGGACAAACATTGACGACTGTGCTAAGTGAAATAAGCCAGACACAAAGGACAAATATTGCATGATTCCACTTTATATGACTCTTATAGTATTCCAATTAATAGAGATGGAAGTACAGTGGTTACAGGAGCTATTATTTGGTAGACATAGTGTTTTAGTCTTAGAAGGGGAAAAGAATTCTGGTGATGGATGATTGTAGTGTTTGCACAATGATGTGTGTGTACAACTATCCTTCAGAATCTACTTAAGATTGATTCCAGGACCCCCAGCATCTACAGATGCTAAAGGTTTTTTGTAAGATGGCATAGTAAGCTGGGCAGGAGGATTGCAAGTTCAAAGTCAGCCTCAGCAAATTAGCAAGGCCCTAAGCAACTCAGCAAGACCCTGTGTCTAAACAAAATATAAAAAAAGGAAAAAGGGCTGGGGATGAGAATCAGTGGTTAAGCATCCCTGGGTTCAATCCCTGGTACCAAAAACCAAACAAACAAATAAAATGTCATAGTATTCACATACAACATACGCGGTATTTGCATATAACGTACGCATGTCATCCCAGACCTTTTAAGTCATCTTTAAATTACTTGTAATACCTAATACAATGTAAATGCTCTGTAAATATGCATTATACTGTATTGTTTAGGGAATAATACAAGAAAAATGTCTGGGGCTGGGGATATAGCTCAGTTGGTAGAGTGCTTGCCTCCCAAGCACAAAGCCCTGGGTTCAATCCCCAGTATTGAAAAAAAAAAAAACTCTATGTGTTTGGTGAACGTGCAATTATTTTCCGATATTGGTTTAATCCACAAATGCAGAGAGCTGACCACTTAATGCCACTGAATTATACAATTATAAGCATTAAAATGGTAAAAAAAAAAAAACCAACACAACAAACAAACAAAATAGCTCAAGCAGCAGCCTGATGCACTGTACTTGCAAGCCCACAAGGGATAGTGGTGGGTTTTGAGGTCCAGGGACCCAGCCTTAGATGGCAGAAATTGGTCACTTGGGCAGGAGTGGCAATGAGCGTGAATTGCCTGAAGAGGGTGCAAGAGAGCTCTGGGACAGTGAGGCGCTTCCTTCCCCCCTTTCCCTGCCTACTCGCCTGTGCACATGCGCGAGCCCACATCCCTTCCCAACTTCAGACATTGACCGCCAGCCCAGCAGAAACAGCTGGGTGTGGTCTGACTCTCAAGGAGTCCTGGGGAATCCCTGTAACTGAGCAAAGGTTGCTTCTACCTCTCCTAGCTTCTCTAGGGAGCACGTCCTCCTCTCTGAGGCCCAGTTTATTTGCCAGTGAAGATTTGTCCTGAGGGAAAAGCAGGCAGTTCAATGCAGTGGAAAAATCATGGACTCAATGCAGCAGACTTGGGTTCAAATCCTAATTCTCCCACTTGGTAGTGTATGACCTTGGGCTCAGTATTTAATCTCCTTGCGTCTCAGTTTCCATGACTGTAAAATGGGATTAATAACAGTACAGGGGACTATCTCCAAATTAAGAGGATTAAATGAGATATGTGAAGTATTTACCACAGGGCCAGCATGTTGTGAATATGAATGAAATGAGTATCACCCAGGATTACCTTACAAAGTGGCAAAGTGGCTTTGAGGATTAAAGGTTGAAAGCACCCAGTATCACATGGGTCTTTAATCAGTGGTAGTTAATAATAATGATGCAAATAATAATGAAGACACAGAGGCCCACGAACTTAGCAGAGTAATAGCAGGAGGAATGTGGAGACCCTGAGTGCTGGCAGAATAGTGAAAGCCATGTTTGGGGGACTCCAGGGAATACAGCTTTGTATTCCACTGCTCTGTGGCTTAGGCACCTGGAAGCATGGGAAGGGAAGGAAAGAAGCAGCAGGGGAAAGTCACTGACACTGTTCCACACATGGGGCATTTTTGGAAGGGTGAGGGGAGGCCCCACCTCGTAGTCTCCAGGGGCCAGCTGTACAGTAACAGGTTCTGCTTCAATGTCCTCCCTCTTGGTGTCTAAGCTTGTTTTTGCGGCTGGAGAGGAAAGGCATGGGCGGAGCTCTGCTGCACAGCACCAGGAACCACAAACCCGCCCCCGAGTGAGGGTACACAATGTACCCAGACTGCAAACCACACCCTTGTGGCTTGGGGAGGCCCCTGGGGCAGGCTGAGGAACTGTCGCACCACATTGTTTGAGAGCCCTGTGCTTAGCAACCTGCCTGGGATTCCCAGCGGCAGCACAGCAGCTCAAACAATGGGATGTCCCAAGGGGCCAGGACTGAGTTAAATGACTTTTTTTTTTTTTTTTTTTTTTTTTTTTTGGTGATACTGGGAACGGAACTCAGAAGCACTCTACCACTGAGCTCCGTCCCCAGCCCTTGTTTATTTTGAGACAGCATCTCACAAAGTCACCCAGGCTGGCCTCAAACTTGTGGTCCTCCTGCCTCAGCAACCTCAGTTGCTTAAATTGGACATCTTGCCAAAGGATCTTCCAAGACCAAAGATCACTGTCACCAGTAGAGAAGTCCATGGGTCTTGACACCTTCTTGGGACCAGATTAGCTCTATAGCTGGCCTAGCAGAGCTTAAGACCTAAGGCCACCATAAAGGGACATTCCCCAGACATAGCCAGATATGCCTCTTTAGGGGAACAAATTCTGCTTCCCTTCACCTGTCTCCACCAACCCCCAGGAGGGTTTCCAGAGCAGTGACGGGAGGGTACCAAATGGGACCTTTGTGGAGGATGGAAATGGGTTTCCCAAAGGTTGGAGTGACTTTCAAATGAGGGAAGGTTGGGAGGGGGCCAAACCCACAGGAGCTACAAGAGCGACATCCAGTTGAGCTGGTCAGAGGAAGAAGGTTCTGTGAAACCAGGATGAAACTCAGTGGGGACAAGTGCAAGAGGTTTGTTAGAGACAAAACCTAATAACATAATTTGGCTCAACACAAATAAACAAGAAAAACACCAAGTAAAGGAGGGAGTTGACCACAACTGAATATGAATCAGCCTCAAAATAGAGCACAGCTCATTTATGTGGACCACATTTTCCAAACCATAGATCAGGACATATATTTGACAATGATGAGTGTACTCATGGGGAAACAAGCCGAAGCATTTCAAATTGAGGCTCCACAGCAAACGTAGGTCCTAGGCTTTCTGAGCCCACACTCTGAAAGTCTAGTCCTCATCAGAGAGCTATGGCTGGAAACTGGGGAAAACAAAGAAGGTTTAGAATAGAAAGAGGCCAGGCACGGTGGCCCATGCCTGTAATCCCAGCGAATGAGGAGGCTGAGGCAGGAGGATCTCAAGTTCAAAGTCAGCCTTATTCATTTAACCAGATCCTAAGCAATTTAGCAAGTTCCTGTCTCAAAATAAAAACTAAAAGGACTGGGGATGTGGCTCAGTGGTTAACTGTCCCAGCACCAAAAGAAAAGAGAGAGAGATGAAACATGGGGCCTCTGGGCAAAGATTGGTAAAGTAGAGGCAGTGTGGTAAGGTGAAAGGAGCTCAGGCTTTGTCACTTAGTAACTGTGTAATGTCAGGAAACTTACTCATCCTCTCTAAGTTCTAGTTTATTGTCTTTAAAACTGGGGTGATAATATCTGCCATAAAGGCTATTGTGAAGATTTAAAAGACAAAGCACCAAGTACATAGTAGGTCCTCAATAAACACATGGCTGTGTTTTTGGAGAAGGGAGGAATAACATGCAAGAAGATTTCAGAAGGAGGCTACTAAGCAGTTATTTCCCATATTTGCAGAAACTGGAATAAGGAGAAAGACTATGGCCAGAGTAAGGAAAGAGTTTGGTGGGCATGGGTGAGAACCTGATAAACATCAGAAATTGCAAACTGGCAGCTAATAGGCAGAATCCAGCCCCCAGGCAGGTTTTATTTGGCTGAAACAGTGTTTCCCAAAACTTCGACTTAGTTGCCAGGCTTTTTAAAAAGTGCACCATTTCACATAAAATCTAGATTTTTGACTTTTGTTTCAAACAACTCAGGACCCTCATGTCCACATGACAGTGACTATGGGAAGGGAGTGAGGCGGTCTTTCATGCTGGTTGTTGCTAAAACATAGTGTGTAAATACTCATATCCAAAACAGGCAAACCCATTGTGACAGGAAGTAGGACAGTGGTTACCCATGGTTGAGGGGAGGAGGAAAATGGGGAGCGACTGCTAAAAGGTGTGGGGTTCCTTTTTGGAGTGATGAAAATGGAGCCAGATACAGGTGTTGGTTACACAAATCATGAGTATACTAAAACCTTCTGGACTGTGTACTTTAAAGGGTGAATTTTATGCTGTGAATTATCTTAGTAAAGCTGTCGTTTAAGAAATGCAGGTGCTGATTCAGCAAGTTGAGGCTCGAGATTCTGCATGTTTTTTTGTTTTTGAGGGTCTGGGGATGGAATCCACAGCCTGGTGCATGTGAGCTACTACATTTCTGACATGCTTCCACGTATAATCCTCGGTCCTGGTCTGCTGGTCTTGGAACCTGCTCTATGCAAGCTCTTAAACGTCTCACTTTCAAACTTTGTGCACATTGGAACCACTCGGGAATTTCGAAAACTACTTGTGCCTAGTTCCCACCCCTAGCGAGTCCTTTTTCTTTTGTGGGACTGGAGATCCTGTTCATTGGTGCAAGGAGAGGCCTGGGCATCAGGATTGTAGGAGCTCCCCAGGACGATTCTAATTTGCAGCCAAATTTGAGACCCAGCGACTTTGTGCCCGACCACTTTCTCCTTTCCCAGCAACTGCTTGGGCGGCCCCGAGGCATCTGACCCTAGGGCTGCCCCAAGCCCCTCAGCTCGGTTTCGAGGCCCTGGCTGCCTCTCCACCGCACCCTGCCCACGGCTCATCCCACTCTAGTTCTGGTATTCTGGGGTCAAACACTTCCCTCCCCCACTTCTCCGATGTTAGTGAAGCTTGTTTTGTTTTCTTGCCCAGCTCTGTGTGAGGCCATGTGTCAGAGGCGTTCAGAAAAATCTAAAGAACGCCCTGCCTCCCCGGTGCCTCTTGTCCCCACTGCAGTCACCGGGAACTGGCCGCCAGAAGCCCCGCCCGCCCGCGTGTGGCAGCAGCATGGAGGCCCACATGCCTCTGCCTCCCCAGCCGGCGACCGCGTGAGGAGACATGTGCTGCCGGTCACCGGGGAGGGGGAGCCAGAGGCGAGCGGTGGCAACGTGCACGGAAGCCGCCTAGCGAGCAACCACAGCGCCTTCTCGGGTGGGGCGCGGAGCACGGGAGGGGCAGAGAGGGGGCGGGGCGGGGGAGGAGATTTTGCACAGAGGCCGCCTGGGTAATTTATTATTGCGTGAGAGCGTCTTAGAGCAGCGGCCCTGATCGAGGTCCAGACATGGGCAAGTCATTCCAGAGGAAAAGAGGTTATAACCACAAAAAGACAGAACATTTCGTTCTGAGTGGGAGGGAGACAGCTGGGCAAGGCCAGTGGAAAGGCCCCCCAGCCAGCCCTGCTTTGAAAGGACTGATACCATTTCCCAGATGTTTTTAGCATAACATCTCTTTTTTCCCACTCCATTTATTACCTTTTTTTTCTTTTCTTTTTTCTGCGAAGTAGGCTTGACTGCAGCAATTTGTGCCCTGTGTTTCTCGAGCTTGCTTGTCTCTTTTCCTAGAGATTGGTCAGGAGCTAATGAGATTCTACCTAGAAGGTGCAATAAATTTGGGAAATGAAACTAGCATTAAATCAAGGGCTTGATTGCTGAGGCCATCCTAATTGATTTAGCACTAGGGACAGTTTTACACTTGCTCTTGATAACTCCTCTGAGGTGCTGGGCAAGTGCTAGCAGAGCCCTTGGAGACCTGTGTAAAGTTTGGAAAATAAACAAATGTGTCCACCCCGGGACCCCTTCTCTTTTCAAGCCTACCTTTGTCTCTTGGGTGTGGGGTGTACAGTGTGAATTGGGCCCGTGAGTGCCTGCAAGAGAGCAATGGAGTCTGCCATTGCAGGGATGGATGGAGGGGAGCTGAGGGAGGGCTATGTGGGAAGTGATCTTTTGAGTTCTTTGAGGTGCTTCTTCCTTCTACCCAAAGGCTAGCAAGCCTCCTGGGGAGGGGGCTGTGGCCCTGGGGTAGCCCAGATTTGGACAGGATTGGGTTTGGAAATTCTCAGAAAATTCAGGCCCTATGCAACTGTCTCCCCACAAGAAATAAAATGCTGATAAGGGGCTGGGGTTGTGGCTCAGTGGTAGAGCACTTACCTAGCATGCGTGAGGTACTGAGTTCAATTCTCAGCACCACATATAAATAAATAAATAGATAAAGGTCCATCAATAACAAAAAAAATATTTTTAAAATGCTGACAGGACAGATTCTTAGCATCTCCACTACCCTGCATAGCCCAGCCACAAGCAGCTTGTTCTGTGCCCCTGCCCTTTGCCCTCTGTGTCTACTCCTTCGCCAACAGTGACACTAAAGAGAAAAGGTAAAAGGTGGCAGTATGGAGGCAAGTCGCTCTGAATTAGGATGAGAGGTCCCAGGAGAATCACCATCTGTGGAGCAAGAACTGAGAGCTTCAGAGAAGGATCCTTGGGGAGAGCTCCATGGCCAGACATTGTGGCCTAAAGGGGATGGTCCTGAACTGTGTGACCTTAGGGAAGAGAATCAGATGAAGGATACTCAAAGGGGGATAATTATAATAGCGAACATGTATTAAATGCTTACTAAGTGCCAGATGCAAGGCCAAATACTTTACATGATCTCATTTAATC
Source organism: Sciurus vulgaris (assembly GCF_902686455.1). Lineage (NCBI taxonomy): Eukaryota > Metazoa > Chordata > Mammalia > Rodentia > Sciuridae > Sciurus > Sciurus vulgaris. Next base: position 43,442,787 of record NC_136471.1, on the reverse strand, counting down.
CTAAGTAGCCTTATTATCACCAGTTTATACTTTGGTAATGCAAATACAGGCTCAGAGAGGCTGTGTAACTTGTCTGAGGTCTACAGTTAGTACAGGGAGAGTGAGGCCTACCAAGGATTCAGATCCTTTTGAGTTCAGAGCCTTTTGCCCTTAACCACTATACTAGGCAGCCTCCCCACTGACTGCATAATGGTCTCCGAGGTTTCCAAGGAAGGTGATGGCAACCCTGAGAGGGACCACTGAGTTCCACAGATCCTATAGAAAGACAGCAAGGATCTTAGGAAAATTCTTGCCTTCCCTCCGCAGCCTGAGGGGAAGAGCCTTTCTTGCTGTCAGCCTCCTATCCCTGCCCAAGCCATGTGCAGATCCAGGTGCAACCCTGAAGATCACAGGATAGGGGAGGACTCAGGGTTAGCTTGGAGGTCTACTCTAGAGCAGAGCAAATCAATACACAGAAGCAGGCTCTGCCTTCTTGGTTCTTGTATCCTCAAGGAGTGTGAGGCTTGGGCTAGGAAAGTGTTCCAGATACTCCTAGCCAGCAGGGCTGAGATGGGGGGTGGCTTTCATCAGCTGTGCTGAAAGTCACCCCAGAAAAGGCCAGCACTGTTTTGACATCTGTTGTTCCCCCCTATGTGAACCTTTCTGTTTGGGTTTGCACAGGAGATCTTTTGGAGCGTTCTTTGGGATTGTCTAGTCTCTGCCCTGGCCCTTCTGGCTAGGGACAGTGATTCACCCAGCCCAGAATGCTTGCATCTGCTCTGGAGAACACTGTGTGCTCTGGACGGGTGCCGGAGCCCGAGGGAAAAGGGAAGTGTGCAGGACTAACTGGCCAGGAGAAGGTCTGGGAGGGTTTTGGCTATGGTGGCTGCTAGGTATTTCTGGCTAATCCTTACCTTCTTCCCTGGGGCAGCAGGAGTTTGTGGGGAAAAACCCAGGCTGCTGGCCCAGTCCCCACTTGGAGGCTGCTCCCATGATAGGCAACCCCATGCCTTTCTCCTTCAGCGTTAGCTTGTCATTGAGTTGGCCCCATCTGACTTGAGCTGTACTGCTCCTGCATCCCACCTTCCTCTCTATGTCCCCACTTCTTCTGTGTCTCAGGCCCTGATCCTCTGGCCTGTGGACCTCATCCACAGCCTACAGATTCGTTCCTTCCGGCTCCCCATTTTCCTCACCACTACCTGAGCCATCTCTCTGAAATGCATATCAGATCCTGTCAGTACCCCCAGTTAAAAGCTTTCAGTAGCTTTTCGTTACCACCAAGACACAGGTGAACATCATGGCATGACATTCAAGACTTTTAGTTTGTCCCAACCTGTTCTCCACCAGTGTAGGGATGCCAGATAAAATGCAGGGATGCCTGGTTACATTTGGATTTCGGAAACATGACAATTTTTTGTTTCTTTCAGTGTGTTTCTTGCATTGTGTCCTGTGGTGTTTGTCAGTAAATCTAGAAGTTGTACTCTAGCCTCATATTCATTTCTACCTATGAGCCTTCATTCAGGCCCTTAGCATCACTGTCTTGGATGAAGCCACTAGCTTCTAAAATGATTTCTTGGCTCCCAGGTTCTGTGTCTTCCAAACCATCCTTCCCTCTGCCCCAAGACATTGCTCAGGCCACTTGTCCACTGTACATTTCCCACTCCTATCCACATCCTTCCAGACCATCCCTACCCTCCAGTTCCTCCCCCACAAGGCTTGCTCAAAGTATCCCAATACCAGTTACTGACTCTTTTCCTAGATTCTTGATGCACCCAGCGTTGCACCTAACATTTGATGATGTAATGTTTTACATTGCAGCCTGTTCATCTGTGGAGTTCGTCTTCTCAACTGGAGTTTAAGCTCCAAGAGGGCAGGTGCTGTGCCTTGTCCATTTTATTCTCTCCCTCCTCCCACCACTGCATAAGGGGGCCTCAGTAGTTGTAGTTTAGGTTGGCTGATGAATGAGGTTTTTTTTCTCCCTGAGACTGTGAGCATCTGTAGGACAATTTCTTTTTCTTTCTTTCTTTCTTTCTTTTTTTTTTTTTTTTTTTTTTGTGGTGCTGGGGATCGAACCCAGGGACTTGTGCTTGCAACACAAGCACTCTACCAACTGAGCTATCTCCCCAGCCCTCTAGGACAATTTCTAAATTGTGTCTTATACAGTTTTGTTGGGCTAAATATCTACAGAGTTAACGCCTTTTGTAGGTGGGAGGTTACAGAGAAGTGTAGTCTCTGCCCTCCAGAAACTCTCAGCTAGGAAATCAATGCATACGGATAACTGCAATGCAAGGTGAGGTGTGTGGTGAATAGCACACATACAAGATGCAAAATACTTGCCCAGATAGATGTGGTAAAGAGAATTTGGGGAATGGGATGTTGAAGACAGAGCAGAAGCAATGCCTGTTTAGGGAGAGGGGAAGGACATTCTGAGCCAGGGAATTGCAGGTACAAAGGCATGGAGGCAAGACAGAATGTTTTAGGGTACCATAGGAAGTTCAGGAACAGAGTCGAGGGTGAAGGAACTTAAACACTAATGTGAGATGTTTGGATGGTGAATGATGGAAACTGTTCAAGGGTTTTAACTAAACAGACCTTGCATTAAGAGAGGTAATCAAAGTCAAACACAAAAAACTACATATTATGACTCAATTCGTATGAGATTTTCAGAAAAGGCAGCTCCATGGAGACAGAAAGTAGCTTAGCAGCTGCTTGAGACTAGGGATGGGAATGGGGAGTGATTTCTAGTGGACTTTTTTTTTTTGGTGCTGGGGATTGAACTCAGGGGTACTTGACCACTAAACCATATCTCTAGCCCTATTTTGTATTTGATTTAGAGACAGGCTCTCACTGAATTGCTTAGCACCTTGTTTTTGCTGAGGCTGGCTTTGAACTCGCCATCCTCCTGCCTCGGCCTCCTGAGCCGCTGGGATTACAAGCTTGCACCACTGCACCCAGCCCTAGTGGACTTTTTTGCTGTGCTGGGGGTCAAATTCAAGACCTTGTATATGCTAAGCAAGCACTGTACTGCTGAGCTCTACCCCCAGCCAGAAAATGTTGTTTTTTTTTTTTTAAATTGAATTATGGTGATGGTTACATAACTCTGTCAATATGCTAAAAATCATTGAATTGTATAGTTAAAATGAGTGAATTCTATGTAAACCGTACCTCAGTAAAGCTCTTTAAAAATAGAGATTGTCCAGGCATGGTGGTGTACACCCGTAATCCCAGGGGTTTGGGAGGCTGAGATAGGAGGATCATGTGTTCAAAGCCACCCTCAGCAACTTAGGCCCTAAGCAACTTAGCAAGACCCTGTGTCAAAATAAAATTTAAAAACAGCTGGGAATGTGACTTAGTGGTTAAGCACCCCGGGGTTCAATCCCTGGTACAAAGATAAATAAATAAGATATCATTAAATCAGTCTGGCTTCAGTGTGGGAAATGGATTGGAGTGAGGCTAGCCTGGATCTGAATAGAGAAGTAAAGAAATTTCTGAAATGGATCTGGCAAGAGTTAGCGAGTCCTGGCACTAAGGCAATGACAGAGTGACTGAGAGGAGGGGTAGGAGTCAAAAGATATTCAGAAGGTTGAATCAATGAAAGCAGATAAACAGATTTCTGGGGGGAGTGATTAAGAGAGATGAAAGAGTCTAGGATGAAACATTGATTGGTTTCTGGCTTTGACCAGTGGGCAGATGGTGGTATCTCCTGACTCTCAGCGCCAATTTGCAGAAAGAATACATGACTGAATGAAAGAATGAAATGTTCTCACTTTCTGCTCTAATGCTCCCTCTCACTGTAGGTTAGGCCCATGGACCCCAGTGTACTTGTTTCCAGTACTACCTGTTCCGAGTTGTGGAGAAGCCTGGAGATTCTTCTGTTCCTGGCATCTAAGAGATATCCCTGGCCTGGGAGGAGGACACTTAAGAATGGGTGGCCACCCAAGTCCTGAGGACTCTTGCCATGGGCTCAGCATTCCTTTTTTCCACCACTAACTTCCATCTTTACCTGGACCCTGCCACTCACCACAAACCCAATCGGTGATGGAGCTGAAGTTATCAGAACCCACTGTAGTCCTAGGCTTCCAATGAAGTTCCCACTTGCATCTTCCACTGCCAAATCATGGAACCAGTGGTCTTCTGATTGTTCTCTTTGGACCACTTGCCTCAGAACCACGTGGAAGGGAGATTTATTAAATGCAGAATTGACCAGGCCCCACACCTGAACCACTAAATCAGAATCTGCAGGGTTGGGCAGGAGGAGGGTGTAGATTCTGCATGTTTCAGAGGTTCTTGGGTGGTGCCAATACCCAGCCATTCAAGAGCTGCTCTGGTGGAGAATGTTAAAATACATTAGGTGTGCTTCTGGTTCTGTTACCTCAGCACTCAGTAGATAGGACAGTCTGTCCTGAGATGTTCCTCCAAACCGGGTATCCTTCCCTGATGTTCATCTTTCCATCAGGAAACGCATCTGGGCTGCATCACTAATCTGATTACCTTCTTATGCAACTGCCACTCCTCCTTCCCCATTAAATTTCCACGGGACAATCAGTACTTAGTTGCTCTTTCCTCTGTCCTCCCAGGCACTCATCGCAGTTTGGTTTGTATGGGAATTGGTTGTTTACATGTGAGTTCTTAAAGTGCCCAGACCAAGTCTGGGAAGACCAATGCCTTAGACTAACACCATTTGGACAGGGCCAGGCATATAGATATATGCCCAGTAGATATTGAGGAACTGAATCAGCCATGAGGAGGATAAGGCCTGAATAACATAAACTAGTCTTTTGCACTTAGCCTCAGGAGTGACTGCATTCTGAGTTTCTTCTAAGGACAGATTTGCCCTTTCAGCTTGCCTGCCACTGGGGTCAATTGGATAACATCATTGCTTTATAGCCCCAGAGAGGTGGGAACACAGACTTGCCAGAGCTAGAGTAGAGAATGTGGGGCTGGCACTGTGGGCTGCCTGAGCTGCCAGGGTGTATCTTTCATTCATTTAACCAATTTTTTACTGAGCTCCTCCTGTATGCTAGGTACCAGAGATAAACAGATGAACGAGACCAGTAAGTTTCCTCCCTTCACAGAGTTTACAGTTTGACTGTTAATTATAGAAAGAATTGTAGTTGTAAAACGAGCTGTGAAGGAAAAGAATGATATCTAGTGAAAGTGTATATAAGAGGATTCCTTAGCCTGGTGGGAGAGAAATGGGGCTGTTCAAGGAGAGTTTACCTGGGGAAGTAACCTTGAACTGAGACTATAAACATGAACAGGAATTAAATAAGTTGGAGGGAACAACTACATGAGTACCCAAGGCACTTGCAAGCTTGGCACATGTGTGGAATGGTCAAGAAAACTGATGTGGCTGGAACAGAAGGAGTGAGGGAGTAAGAGGGAGGAGATAAGACTAAGCAGCCAGCTAGGGGCCAGATCCCATAGGGCCTTGTGCATCATGATAAGGAGATTTTATTTTTCCAAGAGTGGAATGGGAGGGTTTTAGGTTGGGGTGGGTACTACAATCTAATTTGAGTTGGGTTTTTTTTTGGGGGGGGAGGTGGGGAGTCCCATTATTTTTTATCTGTTCTTTTTAGATATACATGACAGTAGAATGTATTTTGACATATACAAACATGGAGTATAACTTCCCATTCTTGTGGTTGTACATGATGTGGAGTTATACTGGTTGTATATTTATATATGAACATAGGAAAGTTATGTCCCATTCATTCCACTATTTTGAGTTTTAAAGAGAGTCCCTTGGCTGCTGTGTTAGTAATGATTGAAGGAGGACAAGAGTGGAAAAGGAGAGATAAGTCAGGAGGTTCTTATGGTGACTTGGCCTAAGGTGGTGGCTATGGAGACCTCAATGAGAGTTCAGCCCGTTCATTTTACAGATGACGAAAATGAGGCCTGGAGATGGGAAGTGACTTGTTTAAGGTCACCCTGCTTCCCTGATCATATTCTCACGTTAAGAGGGAAGTTAAGGCTAGGGCTATGTTCAGTGATAGAGGTATTGCCTCATGTGAGGCACTGGGTTCAATCCTCAGCACCCCATGAAAATAAATGAATAAACAAAGATATGTGTCAATCAACAACTAAAAAGTTTTTTTTTTTGTTTGTTTGTTGTTTTTTTTTTTTTTTTGTAATTGAGGGAAGTTAACCAAGGACGATTGGAAGCAAGAAGGATTGGATTCTGGGAAGATGAATTCCTTGGTGCACTCACTGTGGCAAATTTGGAGTTTTGGAAACTGATGCTCAGAGTGGGAAGGAAAATAAGCCATGTTGGTATCTGTTATTTAAAGCGCTCTGTGCTCCCACTTCATGGGGGTGCAGTGAATCCAGCATCAGCTCTCAGTCACACATCCCAACCCTGTTTAGTCTGGCCGTTGCTCAGACAGGAGCTAAGTAGTTACAGGGCGGGCCAGTTCCTTCCTGCCTGCATAGTATAGCAAAGTGCTGAGCTGGGCAGAACTCCCAGTGCTCCCTGGGTCCCAGAGCAAGCAAACAGAAACCTCATGAAGGGCCACGTGAGGTCAGGTGGGCAGGCCAGCAATGGTTGATCTTGTATGGGATTGGCTGCTCTTTGACACACCACTCCAGTGCATGGCCAATCACAAGAGTGACAGCATCCTTGCTTCTTCCTCCCCCCTCCCGCCCCCCTTCACTTGTCCTTGCAAAAGCCACAGAACTTCCCGCCACATAGTGATTTGGGGGGAGAAGTTCCTTCCCTCTTCCAGCCACACCCGGTCCAAAAGATTTTGCGGAGAGGTTCATGCTCTCAGCTAAAGGAGGATGAATGTTTAGCCTCCCCAAAGCTTGGATGCAGTATTTGTTTTCTGGGAGGACTAGGTTGAGGACCAGTTAGGGAGAAATGACACCTAATAGATTTTCTTTTTTCATTTTCTAATTCTTTTTAGTTGCAGATAAACACAATACCTTTATTGTATGTATTTATTTATTTTATGTGGTGCTGAGGAAGGAACCCAGTGCCTCACATGTACTAGGCAAGCGCTCCACCACTGAGCTACAACCCCAGCCCCACAAAATGAATTTTCAATCAACGGTTTGCTGAAATCGTTTGGGGTGTAGATAATCATGAAAACAATCCTAGACAGGAAAATTTCCTCATCTCATAAGGCCTCATCTTCAAGTTGGCATAGGTATCCACCTACACTGTGCCAGCCAAACAGGCATTTGTCATCTCCCCAGCCTGGGCTTTTGCTGGTCAGGCCCTCTCTTCACTGCCTACTCATTTGCTTTGGACAGGAGAAAAGCCACAGAGATTGGAAAGCGTCAGGAAACCTTTTCTAATCCTGATTGTTTTGTTAATGAGTTATATACCTTCTCTTTCCATTTTTGCTATCTGGAAAATGAGAGGGTCAGAGTAATTGTTCTCCAAGACCTCTTCTAGTTGTGACATGCTAAGAGTCTAACAGCTCCTTAGCACCAGATGCCAGGCTATGCATTTTACATTTTTATCTCATTAAATTCCCAAAACAGTTCCTGTGAAGTAGATACTATGCCCCTTCCCCACAACGCACTTTGCAGATGAGGTAAACGTGGTTCAGAGAGGTTAATGACTTACCAAAGAACACACAACATACAGTGGGGTAGTCAAGATCTGGACTTGGTTCTGCCTGATCCTGATCCCACACCCTACAATCATAATTGCTTTCCTATGCAGCAACTTGTACAGGCCATATTGTTCCAGATTTTTCCTGAAACTCAGACAAGCTAGGACTGCCTATCAGAGAAAGTTACCCCTCCTCCCCATTTTACATTTTGAGTGCCAGCCTGACATGTTAGTGGAAGTACGTGGACACTTCAATGCTATCTGTGAGCTGAACTGTCAAGAGAAGCCCTCTTTTAAGGATCTCCTGGCAATCATCTTCTTTCGTGCAGGGGTTGGGGAGTCCTGAGCGTCCAGGGAGAAGCAGGAGGGCACTGGCAGCTGGGAAAACTGGCAGGAGCACAGCCTCCTGATGCCTCCCTTAGGTTCTTGGATGTCTGACCAATCCTGGATGGGTTCTTAGTTCTGTACTCTAATGATATTAATGAGGGCAGGGCAGCCAAGTAAACTTTTAATAGACAAGTATAAAAAATTTCACAGACTCTGTCTGCAGAAGTTCTTTTGAAGGTCCATGCAAAGCCGCAAGGGCTGCTTGGAATTCCTCGTCCCAGGAAATTATTAACCTTCCTCATTTCTGAAGAACGATGCAATCTGTTTATTAAATGCCTACATTAAAGGGAGAGGATACAGTGCAGTTGGGGGTTTTCCATCATAATTCATCCGAGGCTCTTGGTCAGGGAAATTTGAGCCTGGGGCCGACTTGGCTTCCTGACCACTTCCTGCTCCCAGGCTTCCTCCAACCCTGTGCCTCTAATAAGTCCAGGTTGTTTAGAGTTCAACTCTAGTTAACCCTTTGAAGTCTGGGTGGATAAATCACAGTTAAAGTCCACAAACCACTTAATGTACATCAAAGATTGGCCAGCGAAGCAATTGTTCCAGCATGGATACTTCCATTGTAAGGATCAAATGAGATAATATATGTGTGTGAAAGTACTGTGTGATCCTGGAAGCGCAGTAAATTAAATCTATTATTATTTTTCTCAATAGGTTGGCTTATTTATTTACAAGATGGATGTCTGTTCTTAATTAGAGGCCTTCAAACAAACCAAATTGGTACTTGTTGAGCCTGGAAAAGTATTAAACTTTTCTTGTACTTCTTCCTATGTCCTTCAAGCTAATTGATAATGGTTTAAGTACTTTCCAATTGGCCTGTAGCCTTGGGCACTTGAAGCCAGTGGAATTTGCTTATTGTTTCTCCTTCACAAAGAATGTGAAAGACCAAAGATGCAGGTGCATTTCTAGAAATGTAGGGCTTGGTTTTTTCCACTGCTTTCTGAGGGATATGGGTGCTCAAGAGGCAGGGTTGTGTGCTGAGTGTCTCAGAGACTTTCTTGTGCACCAGTGTGGATCAGTCAAAAAAGGCCAGCTAGGAAATGAAGCTAGTTAATGTTCTGAGAATACTGTCTTCCCAGAATATCTGAGGTGACTCTCATATGAAAGAAAACTAATACAATGCTTTGGAGGGAAATTTGACAATATCTCCAAAAAAGTATCAGTGTAATCTTTTGACTCACCAATCTCATTTCTAGGAATTGCCTTCCAGCAATATGGAAATGCATATGCTCAAGGTTATTCATTACAGTTTTGTTGATGATTGTAAAATAGTAGAAACTACCTAAATGTTCATAAATAAGAGAGTGACTGAATAGACTAGGGCATATCCACAGGGGAAGTATTATGTTGCTGTGAAAAGAGAATGAGGATATTTCCTATGAACCAACAGGGAGTGATTTGTAGGATATATTGTTAAGTTAAAAAAAAAAAGCCAAGTGCAGGATGTGAGTATATAGCTCAGTGGTAACATGCTTGTGTAGCATGTGAGAGACCCTGAGTTTCATCCCCAGTACCATAAACACATACACACACACACACACATACACACACACAAAGTCAAGTGCATAAAGTATGTCTATAATTTGTTACCTTTTGTATAAGAAATAAGGGGAAGTTACCTGGCTCAAGGTCAAAGACAGGAAAGGACTTTATGAAAGAAAAATGGAGCCAGGTGCTATGGCATGCACCTGTAATTCCAGCAGTTCTGGAGGCTAAGGCTGGAGGATCAAAAGTTCAAGGCCAACCTCAGCAACTTAGCAAGGCACTAAGCAACTTAGTGAGACCCTGTCTCTAAATAAAATATATAAAAAAAGGACTGGGATGTGGCTCAGTGGTTAAGCACCCCTGGGTTAATTCCCTAGGCAAAAAAAAAAAAAAAAAAGAGAGAAAGAAAGGAAGGAAGGAAGAAAAGGGAAGTTAAAAGTAGAGATGCATTTGCTCCTTTGTATAGAAAGAAACAGAAGAATATACTAGAAATGGACAGAATTGGTTACCAACAAGAATGGGTGAAAATAGCACTGTAATAGGTGCTTAAGAGACATTTCTTGGTGACAAATTCCAGGATACTGTGGAGAGAGCGGTTGGGTTGATTCAGTCTGGGACTACTGGGAAAGTTTCTATTGCTGTCTTGAAAGATGAGTATGTGGTCACTAGGTTGACGGACAGGAATGGGAGATTATTTCAGGCAGAGGGAACAGTTATGAGCAAAAGTCCCGAAGAGTGAACAGTCTGTAAGGTGACAGGAACATTGAGTGAGAGGTCTATTGTGACAGAAGTCTAGAGAGGGCAGGCAGGAACCAGGATGTGGACTTTCTTTTACTCAATGATATGGAGTCTGAATTTTATTCTAAATGAGATGAGAGGCCATGGGAAGCTTTTGAGCAGAGGAGTGATATAGGCCAGTTCATGCTGCTGCAATGCCTCTGGCTCTAGGGAGGGTAAGGACTGAAGTGGGAGAGAGTGGGAACAGGGAGACCCCTTAGGAGGCTATTGAAGCACCCTGGTACAAGCAGATGGTAGCTTGGACTATGAAGATAAGAGGAGGTGTTCTGATTAATTGTGTATTTCAAAATAACTAGTAGAGAGGATTTTCAATGTCTTCAATACAAAAAAATGACAAATGTGTGAGATAATGGATATACCAATTACCCTGATCTGATCATTATACATTATATACATGTATTAAAATGCTGCACTGTACCCCATAAATATGGACGATTTTTATGTGTCAATTAAAAGAACTTTAAATAAAATTTTTCCAGTAAAAATACTTTTCAAAAGTGACCGCTTGCTGGGTACAGTGGTGCATGCCTGTAATCCCGGTGACTTGGGAGGCTTAGGCAGGAGGATCTCCAGTTCAAAACCAGCCTCAGCAATTTAGAAAGGGCCTAAGCAGTTCAATGAGACCCTGTCTCTAAATAAAATACAAAAAGGACTGGGGATATGGTTCAGTGGTTAAGTCACTCTGAGTTCAATCCCAGCTAAAAAAAAAAAAAAAAAAAGACAGTCTCTTGCAATCCTCTGCCTCAGCCTCCTGAGTTACTGGGATTAAGGTATGGGCCACTGTGCCCTGCTCCATGAAATCATTTTCAGGGGGAAGGATGCAGTGAAAATTGAAACATTGGCAATCTGGGCTCTTTGATAGCTTGGATAGTGCTGGATGTCACCTTCTCTTGGTTCAAACAAAACCCTGGGCCTGGCTGCTAGGTATCTAGAAAGGATAGAGCTGACAGAGATTCTGGCTGTCCTCTGGGAACTGTAGACAGTTTCTATATCAAATGGGCTCATAATTCAATCACATTTTAATGTATGCATGGAGCCTATGATGTTGATCAAGGTACAAAGTCTCCATTAAAAAAATTATGGGCCTTTACAAGGAATAAATAGGAATTAATGAATGGGTTTGCTGATTGTTCTGTCCTGCATTGGACTTTGACCAGGATCAAGAAGGCTGAGGATGGGGAGAAAGGCCTTAGGCTGCTTTCCTGGTTCTTACCTCTGAGGCGGCCCATAGCCCTAAAGGTTCAGCAGAATTTGGGGCAGCTGGGAGGTTTGGAGGCTGTAACAATGGGATCTTTAATGAAGCAGAAAGGCCCACTGATCAGAGTTTGTCCTCTCAGGAAGAAGGGCTTTGGGCTAAGAAGTTCTGACCCTTGGTGGACAACAGAGCCTATATGTTGCTTCAGAAGAGCTCATGCAAGACACTAACTGAAAATCAATGGGCTGCCAGGTTCCATGGCACATGCCTGTAATCCTAGAAGCTTGGGAGGCTGATGTAGGAGGATCTTGAATTCAAAGCCAGCCTCAGCAACTTATCAAGGCCCTAAGCAACTTATCGAGGCCCTGTCTCAAAATAAAAAAATAAATAAATAAAAAGGGCTGGGGATGTGGCTCAGTGGTTAAGTGCCCCTGGGTACAATCCCTGGTATCAAAACAAACAAACGAACAACGGCTGACCTTTGATACATGGCAGCAAGACCTATAGTGGACAGAGAGGCAAGATCCCTGGTTTTAACCCAGTTTCTGCTAGGAGCTTGCTGTGGTGACTGCTGTGGTGGCAGGTACCTTCTACTTTCTGGGAGCTGCTCCATCTGCTAAATGAGTGGAGTGGGCAGATGATCTCTCAGGGACCTGAGACCCCAACTTTCCGCATTTAAAAAAATGAGTAAACTATTTTAGAGCAATATTAGGTTCATAGCAAATTTGGGCAGAGAGTACAGAAAGAAGTGGTCAGATACCCATATCTCCACACATACATAGACTCCCTCCCTGACTATTCAAATCCGTTACCAGAGTGGTACATGTATTACAACAGTAATCATTACCACCCACAGTCCATAAATGACCTTAGGGTTCACTCTTGGTTTTGTACACTCTATGTTTGTTTTTTGGCACTGGGAATTGAACTCAGGGAGGTTCTATGACTGAGCTACATCCTTAGCCCTTTATATTTTGAGACAGAGTCTTGTTAAGTTGTTGAGGCTGGCATTCAACTTGTTATCCTCTTGCTTCAGCCTCCCAAACCACTGGGATTATAGGTGGGCACTACTGCACCTTGACTCTTAAGTTTTGATGTATGATAATGCCATGTCTCCACCATTACAGTATTATACAGAAGAGTTTCACTGCCCTAAAAACCCCCTGTGCTCCACCTATTCCTCTCTCCCTCCTTATTAACTCTTGGCAAGCCCTGGCCTTTTTTCTATCTCTGCAATTTTGCTTTTTACAGAATGTCATACAGTTAAATCATAGATTATAACCTTTTCAGTTTGGTCTCCTTCACTTAGTAATATACATTTAAAGTTCTTCTCTTTCTTTTCATGATTGGATATCTACTTATTTTTAGCACTGAAAAAAATATTTTACTGTCTGAATGTACCACAGTTTATTTATGCACTCATCTACTTAAGGGCATCATGGTTGTTTCCAGATTTGAGCAATTATGAATCAAGCATCTGTGTGCAATTTTTTGTGCAGACATGTTTTCAAGTCATTTGGATAAAAACCAAGGGGTGCCATTGCTGGATCATGTGATAAGAGAATGTTTAATTTTATAAGAAACTGCTCAACTGTCCTCTCAAATTGACTATACCATTTTGCACTCCCACCAGCAAAGAATGAAGGTTTGTGTTGTTCTACATTTTTGGCAGCTTTTGTTTTGCCAGTGTTCTGGAATTTGGACATTTTAATAGGTGTCACTTTGTTGTTTGATTTGCAGTTCCCTAGAGACATATGATGCTGGCCATCTTTTCATATGCTCATTTTTCATCTGTATATATTTTGGTGCGCATTTTTTAGTGAGGTTGTTTATTTTCTTTTTCTTTTTTTAAGTATTTTTTAGTTGTCAGTGGACCTTTATTTTATTTATATGTGGTGCTAAGGATGGAACCCAGTGCCTCACACATGTTAGGCGAGTGCTCTGTCACTGAGTCACAACTCCATCCCATTTATTTTCTTATTGTTCAGTTTTAAGAGTTTTGGCATATTTTGGTTAACTATTCCTTATCAGATATGTCTTTTGTAAATATTTTATCTGTGGCTTATCTTCTTATATCTCTTTACAGTGTCTTTCAATAGAGAAGTTTTTAATTTTAATGAAATCTAGTGTATCAGTTATTTCTCTCCTAGATCATGCATGAAGTGTTGGATCTGAAAAGTCATCACTATATCCAGGGTCATCCAAGTTGTTTTCTAGGTCATTGCATGGGGTTTTGTAGTTTGTGTTTTACATTTAGATTTATGATTCAGTTTGAAATAATTTTTTGTGAAGGGTGTAAGGTTTGTGTCTAGATTCACTTTTTTTTAAAATTTTGGTTGTCAATGGACCTTTATTTAATTTACTTATTTATATGTGGTGCTGACAATTGAACCCAGTGCCTCACATATGCTAGGCAAGCGCTCTACCACTGAGCCACAACCCCAGCCCCCTAGATTCATTGTTTTGTGAAAGTTTCCATGACAAAAGCTCTCTTGAATAGTTTGAGTTCATTAGTTAAATGAATAGTTCTTCTCTTCTATGTCCTCTTGTGTCTTTCAAGGAACTGGTCCATTTCATCTAGGTTATCAAATTTGTGAGGATAGAGCTGTCTACCATATTTCTTTATTATCCATAGGATCTGTAGTAATATCCCTTCTTTCATTTCTTATATGAGTATTCTGTATTTTTTCTTAGTCTAGCAAGAGGTTTATTGATTTTTTTCAAAGAACCAGCTTTTGGTTTTCTTGATTTTCTCTATTGACTTTCTGTTTCAATTTCATTGATTTATGCTCTAATTTATTTATTTTTATGCTTACTTTGGATATAAATTGCTCTCCACTAGTTCCAAAAGAGGAAGCTTAGATGATTGATTTGTAGATGTTTCTTCTTTTCTAATACATGCACTCAATAATATAAACTTCCCTGTATGCACTGCTTTTGCTGCATCCCCCAAATTTTGCTAAGTCGTATTTTAATTTTTATTTAGTTTGCAATATTTTTGAGTGTTTTCAAGGTTTTTCTTTGACCTATGCATTGTCTAATCTCCAATTATTTGGGGCTTTCCCAGCTATCTTTCTGTTATTGATTTCTTTATTTGTTCTTTTTAGATATACATGACAGTAGAGTGTATTTCGACATGTTGCACATTTATTATTGATTTCTTGCTTAATTCTCTTATGATCGTGGAGCAGACATTGTATAATTTCTAGTCTTTTCAAATTTTCAGGTGTGTTTTATGGTCCAGAATGTGATCTATGTTGGTGAATGTTCCACATGAACTTGAGAAGCATGTGCATTTTGCTGCCATTGGATAAAGTAGTCTACAGATGTCAATTATATTCAGTTGATTAATGGTGTTGTTGTATTCAACTATATTCTAACTGATTTTTTTGCCTGCTGGATCTTTCCATTTCTGATAGAGTGATGTCAAAGTCTCCAAATATAATAGTGGATTCATCTATTTGTATTTGCAGTTCTATCATACTTGGCCTTATATATTTGGACTCTTTTGTTAGACATGTCAACATTAAAGTCCACTGTGATTTCTTGGAGAATTGATCTCTTTTATCATTAAATAATGCCTCTCTTTATTTGTGTTAACTTTCCTTCCTCTAATTTCTGCTCTGTTTGAAATTGATAGAGCTACTTCCACTTTCTCTTGATTAGTGTTAGCATGGTTTATCTTTTCTTTCCTTGCCTTTACTTTAAATCTATATGTAGTTCTCTCTCTCTCTCTGTTTTTGTGGTACTGGGGATTGAACCCAGTGGCACTTTACCATGAGCTACATCCTAAGCCCTTCTTTTCACTTTTTGTTTTGAGTCAGTGTCTAAGTCACCCAGGCTGGACTTGAACTTGCATTCCCCCCACCTCAATCTCCTGAGTAGCCAGGATTACAGGCTTGTGGCAACATACATGTCTATATTTCAAGTGGGTTTCTTGTAAACTAACATATAAAAAGCTGGAGTGTGAGACATGCAAGAAGGTTCAGAGGAGAAATGATTGGGTTTAAGAGTCTTAATCCAATCAGTGATTTAATCCCTTGAGAGGGATTAATTGAGTGGTAACCAAAGTGGTAGGGTGTGGCTGGAGGAGGTGGGAATTGGGGTGTGGCTTTGGTATATAGTTGTATCTACTGAGTGGAGACTCTCTCTCTCTTTGCTTCCTGATGATGTGAGCTGCTTCCCTCTGCCACACTCTTAAGCCATGATGTTCAGCCTCTCCTCAAACCCTGAGGAATGGAGCCGGCCTGCTATGGACTAAAATCTCTGAAACCATGAGGTCCCAAATAAACTTTTCCTCTTAAAATTGTTCTGGTCAGATCTTTTAGTCACAGCAGAAAAAAGCTGATTGAAACAGTTGGGTTTTGGTTTTTGATCCACTCTGACAATCTTTGTCTTTTAATTGGTGAGTTTGGATTACACCCATTTATTTCAAGTGATTATAAACAGAGTTGAATTAATATGTATCATATTTGTTACCATTTTCTATTTGTTGCCTTTGCTCTTTGTGCCCATTTTTTCACAAAAGTATTTTTTTAATAAATCAATATATTTCAATGTTGCAACATAATAGTCCAATGCTATATCAAGGTAGCAAAAGTGAAGATTCCTGGTAATTTTATATATATATATATATTTTATATATATCATATATATATTTCATATATATATATATGATTTTTCTGGGTGGGTACCAGGGATTGAACTCAGGGGCACTTGACCATTGAGCCACATCCCTAGCCCTATTTTGTATTTTATTTAGAGTTTCTCAATTGCTTAGCACCTCACTTTTGCTGAGGCTGGCTTTGAACTCCCCATCCTACTGCCTCAGCCTCCTGAATCACTGGAATTACAGGCCACAGTGCCTGGCTCTATTAATTTTATATTAGCATTATGAATGATAGCACATTAGTATTCAACTTCCCAAGAAATAATTTCAGGCCTGTGAAGATTCTTTGACAGGTCTAAAAACTTTTGACAGTGAAGATATATATGTATGGACTGAGTAGACAATGGAAGTCTAACAATTGAGCTGCATTCTCCAAAAGTACTGAAGGGACACCATGGTAATATGTCTTTATATGTATTTTTATCTTCCACCTTTTTCTGCCTGTTGTGGCTTTAATTAAACATTTCATGTTATTCCACTTTCACTCCTTTTTTAGCATATCAAATACCTTCTTTTAATTTTTTTTTTTTTACTTTATTTGGTGGTTGCCCCAAAGTTTGAAATATAGATTTAAAACTAATCAAGTCAATTTAAATAACTATAACTATACATTTTCACAGGTAGTGTGAGTACCTTATAATAACAAAATAATCGTAATTCCTTCCTTTCATTCCTTATACCATTTCTGTCATTCATTTTATTTATATAAATATAAAATCAAATACATTATTGGTATTTATTATTATTAGTAGTAGTACTGGGGATTGAACCCAGGTGTGCTTAACCACTGAGCCACATCCCCAGCCCCTTTTGTATATTGTATTTAGAGACAGGGTCTCACTGAGTTGCTTAGGACCTCACTAAATTGCTGAGGCTGGCTTTGAACACATGATAGCCCTGCCTCAGCTTCATGAGCTGCTGAGATTACAGGTATGCTTTACTGTGCCTGGACATTGTTGTTATTATTTTGAATACATTATTATCTGTTAGATCAATCAAGAATAAAAATAAAATTTTCATATTACTTTGACTTATTCATTCATTCATGCATTTTCTTTATGTTAATCTGAATTCCTGACATTTATCATTTTCCTTCTCTCTGAAGAACTTTCAACATTTCTCTCAAGGTAGTTCTACAGGTGACAAATTTCCTCAATTTTTGTTTGAGGAAGTCTTTTTTCCCCATTACCTCTGAAGAATTATTTCACAGGGAAAAGAATTTTAGTCGTTTTTTTTTTTTTCCCTCCCCAAACTTTACATATTTCACAGCACTCTCTTCTTGTTCAGTATCTGAGGAAAAGTCAGATGTAATTCTTTTTTCTTGTATTAAAATATTTTTTATTTTTACAGACACATTTTGATTCATTGTACACAAATGGGGTACAACTTTTCATTTCCCTGGTTGTACACAATGTAGATTCACACCATTCCTGAAATCATACATGTACATAGGGTAATACTGTCGGTTTCATTCTACTGTTTTTCCATTCCCTCTCCCTCCCATCCCTTTTTCCTCTACACCATCCAAAGTTCCTTCATTCTTCTCTTCCCCCCGCCAGCCCACACTCGTTATATATTGTCATGCACTTATCAGAGAAAACATTTGGCCTTTGGTTTTTTGGGCTTGGCCTATTTCACTTAGCATGATATTTTCCAACTTCATCCATTTACCAGCAAATGCCATAATTTTATTCTTCTTTATGACTGAGTAATATTCCATTGTGTGTGTGTGTGTGTGTGTATGTGTATATATATATATATATATATATATATATATATATATATATATAAATACCACAGTTTCTTTTTCCATTCGTCAATTGAAGGGCATTCTAGGTTGGTTCCACAATCTAGCTATTGTGAATTGAGCTGCTATGAACATTAATGTGGCTACATCACTGTAGTGTGCCGATTTTAAGTTCTTTGGGTATAAACCAAGGAGTGGGATAGCTGGGTCAAATGGTGGGTCCATTCCAAGTTTTCTGAGGAATCTCCATACTGCTTTCCAGAGTGACTGTACCAGTTTGCACCTCCACCAGCAATGTAAAAGTGTGCCGTTTTCCCCACATCCAAGCCAATGCTTATTATTGCTTGTGTTCTTGATAATAGCCATTCTAACTGGAGTTAGATGAAATCTTAGGGTGGTTTCAATTTGCAGTTCTCTAATTAGTAGGGGTGATGAGCACTTTTTCATATATTTGTTGATCATCTGTATATCTTCTTCTGTGAACTGTCTGTCCATTTCCTTAGCCTATTTATTGATTGGGTTCTTTGTATTTTGGGTGTAAAGTTTTTTAAGTTCTTTATAAACTTTGGAGATGAGTGCTCTGTGTGAAGTGTGTGTGGAAAAGATTTTCTCCCACTCTGTAGGCTCTCTTTTCACATTATTGATCGTTTCCTGTGCTGAGAAAAACTTTTTAGTTTGAATCTATCCCATTGATTGATTCTTGCGTTTATTTCTTGCACTATGGGGGTCTTGTTAAGGAAGTCTGGTCCTAAGCCAACGTGATGGAGATTTGGGCCTACTTTTTCTTCTATTAGGTGAAGGGTCTCAGGTTTAATTCCTAGATCCTTGATCCATTTTGAGTTGAGTTTTGTACAGGGTGAGAGATAGGGGTTTAGTTTCATTTTACTGCATATGGATTTCCAGTTTTCCCAGCACCATTTGTTGAAGAGGCTATCTTTTCTCCATTGTAAGTTTTTGGCACCTTCGTCTAGTATGAGATAACTGTACTTATGTGGGTATGTCTCCGTGCCTTCTATCCTGTACCTTTGGTGTACCTGTCTATTTTGTTGCCAATACCATGCCATTTTTGTTATTATTGCCCTATAGCAGAGTTTAAGGTCTGGTATTGTGATACCTCCTGCATCACTCTTCCTGCCCAGGATTGCTTTGGCTCTTCTGGGTCTTTTGTTCTTCCAGATGAGTTTCAAGATTGATTTCTCTGTTTCTATGAGAAAAGTCATAGGAATTTTAATTGGAATTGCATTAAATCTGCATAGTGCCTTTAGAAGTATGGCCATTTTGATAATATTAATTCTGCCTATCCAAGAACATGGGAGACCTTTCCATCTTCTAAGGTCTTCCTCAATTTCTTTCTTCAATGTTTTGTAGTTTTCATTGTAGAGATCTTTCACCTCTTTGGTTAGACTGAGTCTCAAGTATTTTATTTTTTTTAGGCTATTGGGAGTGGAGTTGTTTTCCTCATTTCCTTTTCAGATGTTTTGTCGCTTATGTATAAAAATGCTTTAGATTTACACATGTTGATTTTATAACTTGCTATTTTGCTGAATTTATTGATGAGATCTAGAAGTTTTCTGGAGGAGTTTTTTTGGATCCTCTAAATAGAGAATCATGTCATCAGCAAATAGTGACTGCTTGAGTTCCTCTTTTCCTATGTGTATCCCTTTAATTTCTTTAGTCTGTGTAATTGCTCTGGCTAGTATTTCAAGGATGATGTTGAATAGAAGTGGTGAAAGAGGGCATTCCTGTCTTGTGCCAGTTTTTAAAAGGAGTGCTTTCAGTTTTACTCCATTAAGAATGATGTTGCCTGTGGGCTTAGCATAAATAGCCTTTACAATGTTCAAGTATGTTCCTACTATTCCTATTTTTTCTAGTGTTTTGAGCATGAAGGGGTGTTGTATTTTGTCAAATGCTTTTTCTGTGTCAATTGAAATAACCATATGATTCTTATCCTTAAGTCTATTGACATGATGGATTACGTTTATTGATTTACAGATGTTAAACCATCCTTGCATTCCCAGGATGAAACACACTTGATCGTGGTGCACTATCTTCATAATATGTTTTTAGATATGGTTTGCCAGTATTTTGTTAAGGATTTTTGTGTCTATATTCATCAAGAATATTGGTCTAAAATTTTCTTTCCTTGATGTGTCTTTGTCTGGTTTGGGTATGAGGGTGATATTAGCTTCATAGAATGAGTTTGGTAGGGTTCCCTCCTTTTCTATTTCCTGGAATACTTTGAGCAGTATTGGAATGAATTCTTCTTTGAAGGTCTTGTAGAACTCCGCTGAGAATCTGTCTGGTCCTGGGCTTTTCTTGGTTGGTAGGCTTTTGATGGCTTCTTCTATTTCATTGCTTGATATTGATCTGTTTAAATTGTGTAGGTCTTCCTGGTTCAGTTTGGAAGGATCATATGTCTCTAGAAATTTGTCAATGTCTTCAGTATTTTTTATTTTGTTGGAGTATAGATTTTCAAAGTAACTTCTCATTATGTTATGTATTTTAGTGTTGTCTGTCATATTTCCTTTTTCATCATGAATTTTAGTGATTTGAGTTTACTCTCTCCTTCTCTTTGTCAGTGTGGCTAAGGGTTTGTCTATTTTGTTTACTTTTTCTAAGAACCAACTTTTGTCAATTTTTTGAATTGTTTCTTTTGTTTCAATTTCATTGGTTTCAGCTCTGATTTTAATTATTTCCTGTCTTCTACTACTTTTGGTGTTGTTCTGTTCTTCTTTTTCTAGGGCTTTGAGCTGTAATGTTAGGTCATTTAGTTGTTGACTTTTTATTCTTTTCTTGAATGCGCTCCATGCAATGAATTTTCCTTTTGGTACTGCTTATACAGTGTCCCAGAGATTTTGATATGTTGTATCGTCATTCTCATTGACCTCTAAGAATTTTTTTATCTTCTCCCTGATGTTTTCTGTTATCCATGCTTCATTAAATAGCATATTATTTAGTCTCCAGGTGTTGGAGTAATTTCTGTTTTTTATTTTGTCATTGATTTCTAATTTCATTCCATTATGATCTGATAGAACACCAGGCAGTATCTCTATTTTTTTGCATTTACTGAGGGCTGCTTTGTGGTATAGCATATGGTCTATTTTCAAGAAGGTTCCATGTGCTGCTGAGAAGAAAGTGAGTTTGCTCGTTGATGGATGGAATATTCTATATATGTCTGTTAAGTCTAAGTTATTGATTGTGTTATTGAGTTCTATGGTTTCTTTGTTTATTTTTTGTTTGGAAGATCTATCCAGTGGTGACAGTGGTGTGTTAAAGTCACCCAGAATTATTGTGTTGTGGTCTATTTGATTCCTGGAATTGAGAAGGATTTGTTTCATGTATATGGATGCACCATTTTTGGGGGCATAAATATTTACGATCATTATGTCTTCCTGATTTATGGTTCCCTTAAACAGTATGAAATGTCCTTCTTTATCCCTTCTAACTTTGACTTCAAGTCCAATTTATCTGAAATAAGAATGGAAACCCCTGCTTTTTTACTGAGTCCATGTGCGTGGTAGGTTTTTTTCCCATCCTTTCACCTTTAGTCTGTGGGTATCTTTTTCTATGAGATGAGTCTCTTGCAGGCAGCATATTGTTGAGTCTTTCTTTTTAATCCATTCTGCCTGTCTGTCTTTTGATTGATGAGTTTATGCCATTAATGTTCAGGGTTATTATTGAGACATGATTTATATTCCCAGTCATTTGGATTTATTTTTGGTTTTTAACTTGACTTGGTATCTCCTTTGAATGGTTTTTCCTTTAAGGTAGTTCCTCCCTTTGCTGACCTACATTGTTGTTTTTCATTTCTTCCTCATGTAATATTTTGTTGAGAATATTCTGTAGTGCAGGCTTTCTATTTGTAAATTCTTTTAACTTTTGTTTATCATGGAAGGATTTTGTTTCATTTTCAAATCTGAAGGTTAGTTTTGCTGGGTATAGGATTCTTGGTTGGCAACCATGTTCTTTCAGAGTTTGAAATATGTTGTTCCAGGCCCTTAAAGCTTTTAGAGTCTGGGCTGAGAAATCTGCTGATATCCGTGTTGGTTTCCCCCTATACATAATCTGATTCTTTTCTCTCGCGGCCTTGAAAATCCTATCTTTATTTTGAATGTTAGGCATTTTCATTATAATGTGCCTTGTTGTGGATTTGTTTTGATTTTGTGCATTTGGTGTTCTGTAAGCTTCTTATATTTGATTTTCCATTTCATTCTTCAGGTTTGGGAAATTTTCTGATATTATTTCATTGAATAGGTTGTTCATTCCTTTGGTTTGTGTCTCTGTGCCTTCCTCAATCCCGATAATTCTTAAATTTGGTCTTTTCATGATATCCCATAGTTCTTGGAGATTCTGTTCATGATTTCTTACCATCTTCTCTGTTTGGGCAACTTTATTTTCAAGATTAATATTTTGTCTTCATTGTCTGAGGTTCTGTCTTCCAAGTGGTCTAGTCTGTTGGTGATGCTTTCCATTGAGCTTTTTATTTGGTTTATTGTTTCCTTCATTTCAAGGATTTCCATTTTTTTTTTTTTTGAGAATCTTTATCTCTTTGTTGAAATGATCTTTTGCTTCCTGCAGTTGCTCTTTCAACTGCTTATTGGTATGGTCATTCATTGCCTGCATTTGCTCTCTTATCTCATCCTTTGCTTCATGAATCATTTTAATTATGTGTAATCTGAAGTCCTTTTCTGACATTTCTTCTACCATACTGTCTGGATTCTATTAATATAGAATCTAGGTTTGTTTGGATCATTTTCTTCCCTTGTTTTTTTTATGTTGTTCATGTATCTTCCCCTCTAGCAGTGCAGGTCTTGGGTATTGCAGTTTCCCCCCTATAGGCTTATAGTGACCCTATAGGTTTCCAAAACCTTTTCTTTAATGGGGAGATCAATATTAGCAGTGCCCAGTTCAGACAGTATGCATCCCAAAACCAAATAGCCCCTATGGGGAAGTTAACAATATTGTCATAATAAAAAGAATGAGTTCAATTATTATCTTCAGTATAACAGATTTGCAATGAGGTCTGCATTTTCTAATCGAGGACAAAGAGGACACAGAGTGGTGTAGGATGTAGCTGTTAATGGGATAAGAAAAGAATATATAGAAGTTCTAGATCATAGAAAGAATGAGAGTGTAATGAAAAGAAGTTGGTTATTAGCATTGGAAAAGGGAGAAAGAGACTCTGAGGAACAGGTAAACAAAAGGAAAAGAGAGTGAGAAAAATAAAGAAATAAAAACTTAAAATTTTTCAATAAGGAGAAAAAAGAAAATCTATACCATAACAGTCATATAGTAATGAAACCTCCCAGTCTTCAGTAGCCTGATGCATGAGAGGTACCTGACAATGAACTTCAAGTCTGCAGCAGGCGTCTCAGGATGGGATTTGCTCCACCTAAAGTTTGGAGCTATGGCTTCCAGGATTATCCAAGATGGCTGCTCTGGCTTCCAAATGTGTTGGCAAATGGGGAGCTGCAGCTCGAGGTGTGTGCCTGGTCAGCTGGAGGTTCTGGAGGCGGGGTGCGGTTGGTCAGGCAGAGGTCCTCGAGGCAGGGTGCAGTCAGTCTGGGGATCCTGGTGGTAGTGTGCAGTCAGTCTGGGGGTCCTGACAGCAGGGAGCAGTCAGTTGATGTGAGGGCCCCGGAGGCAGGGAGTGATCGCTGGGGCTGAGGGAACCTGAACATGGGGCTCAGTCAGTCCGGCCAGGGGTCCTACAGGGCCTGGCTGTTGTCTCAAAATGGGGGCAGCCATGTGTAACTAAACCTGCAGGTACTGTGACAGTGAACTTGCAGGCAACAGCAGGCAGCGGGTGCTCCACTGCTGGTCTGTGGTCAGTCCGCTGACTGCTCTCAGACTATCGGACTATCGGGAGGTGAACCTCGGGCAGTGGGTGATGGGTAGGTGAAAAACAGGCGATGGACAGGCAAAAGGCAGGCAAATGGCAGATGGTAGGTGCCAGACAGTGAGCAATCTGCACTCAAAAATAGTTGATATGCTGGCAGACTGCAGGTGATCGCAGTAGACCAATGGGGTAAACAGCAGGGCATTGATAAGCTGCAAAAACTGCCTCACTAAGAAACAGATATCCTCTGCTTGAAACCTGAGTTACAGAGCGACAAGGAATGCAGCCTCCCTCTAGTCTACCATTTTCCAGATTCTGTAATTCTTATTTGTTATAAGTAAAGTATTTTTTCCTCCCACTTCATTAAGATTTTTTCCTTTATCTTTGATTTTTCTGAAGTTTGAATATGATATTTCCAGGTATACATTTCTGGGAGGTATTTATTCTGCTTGGTGTTTTCTGAGATTCCTGGATCTGCGATTTGGTGTCTGGCATTAGTTTAGGGAAATTCTCAGTCATTATGCTTCATATTTCTTTGACTCCTTTCTTTCTTCCTTCTTCTAGTAATCCCATTGTATATATTTATACCTTTGTATTTTTGTATTTTTTTCACAGATTTTTATGTGTGTTTTTGCTTTTTTGTTTTTGGGTTTTTTTTTTTGTTTTTTGTTTTTTTTTTGTTTTTTTTTTTTTTTTTGGTACTGGGAATTGAACCCAGTTGTTCAGTCACTGAACCCTTTTTGATTTTTTTATTTTGAGACAGGGTCTCACTAAATTGCCTAGGCTAGCCTCAAATGTAGGATCCTTCTCCCTCAACCTCTCAAGTAGCTGGGATTACAGGTGTGTACCACTGTGCCTGTGTGTTTTTTTTTTTATTGTTTCTTTTTTTTATTAAAAATCATAAATTTACATAGGGCAATGTTGTTTGATTCATTCTGTTATTTTGTGCCTGTGGTTTTGCAAAAACACTGTGCAAGTTTTTTTTATCTCTAGCATTCATGTTTTATTCTTAGAATTCCCATTTCTTTGCTTACATTATCTATCAATTCTTGCATGTTATCTTCTTTGTCCATTAAATCCTTTTGAATATTCATCATAGCTTTAAAAAATCTGGTCTGATTATCCTATATGCTGCCGCCTCTGATTCTGGTTCTGATGCTTCTTCCGTCTCTTCAAACTGTACTTTTGCCTTTAAATGGGCCTTGTAAGTTTTAGTGGAAAGGTTTATGTGATATACTGAATAAAAGAAATTGATGTGAATAGGCCTTTAATGATGTGGTGGTAAGGTGTGGGGGAAGGGGAAACATTCTGTTCTTTTGTTTTTGGGGATTGAACCCAAGGTGGGGGGCTCCACCACTGAGATACACCCCAGTCTCCTACTCCACCCCCTGCTTTTTTTTTCAGACAGGATCTCATTAGCTTGCTGAGCCTGACCTTGAATTTGTGATGCTTCTGCCTCAGCCACCGGAGTTGCTGAGATTGCAGGCATGCGCCACCATACCCAGATTCCATGGTCTTATGCTTACGTCTCTCTCTTGGTGACCTTGTGCCCCCACACTTTGATTTTCACCAGCAGTTTTCAGTCCCTATCCCCTCTAGGTGGGACAGAAGGCTGGAGTTGGGTATTTTCTTTTTCCCTGTGTGGAAGGCTAGAGGGAACTGGAGTTGAATATGTCTTTGTCCCAGGATCATGAGGCTATGGTATAACCTCAGCAGGTTTAAGCTCTAGTAAAATTGTTGTTCCTGAGTCCTTTTGAAGAACAGAATGCTCTGGTATATTTCAAAATGTTTTCCTCCTCCTCCTGCTAGAAGCAGGAGCAGGTTTTTCTGATATTAGCAGTGAGGACCTGGTTGAGCTCCTGGAGATAAAACTCACAATAGTGGTTCCTCCACCCCCACCCTCACGCTCACCCTCACCCTCGGCTGGGTTGCTCCTGGAGTTTGTAACTCGCCAGCTTGTTTATACTGAGCCTCCGGCAATTTGTCAATTACAGTTCAGGTTTTTCTACTCTGGCCCTGCAGCAGGTTTTGCTCTGCAAAGTTGTGAATCTCTGCATCTATGTTTCTCTCCAATTTTGAGGGTAGCAGTTTGCCCTGTGACCTAATTTCTCTCACAGAGCTAAGAAGCGTTGATTTTTCAATTCTTTCAGCTTTTTACTTGTTGTTAGGACAGTGTAGAGATTTGTAACCTCCCTTACATGCTGGACCACAAATCACAAGTCTCGATGTTTGTGTGTGTTTTTTCAGTCTGTCTCCTGAACTATATTATAAGTTCTGCAAGAACACAAACCTTGTCTGTCTTATTTATTGTACATTTTCAGTGCCTAGAATTGTTCCTGGCACATGGTAGGGGCATTGGATATATTCAATGAGAAAAGGAGACACCGTGAATCAGAAGAGCTTGGACGTGTGACCTTGGGCAATTCTGTGTTTTGTTTTGTTTTGTTTTGTTTTTTTTTTTGGTCCCAGGGATTGAACTCAGGGACACCGGACCACTGAGATACATTCCCCAGCCCTATTTTGTATTTTATTTAGAGAGAGGATCTCACTGAGTTGCTTCGCACCTCGCTTTTGCTGAGGCTTGCTTTGAGCTCACTATCCCCCTGCCTCATCATCCTGAGCCGCTGGGATTACCACCATGCCCTGCTGACCTTGGGCATTTCCTCTCTCCTAGCCTCAGTTTCCTCTCTATTGGATGGTATTCTTATTTGTTTCTCTGTTGTCTATCTGTCTCCCTCCACTAGAAGTTAAGCTCCATGAGATTAGGAACTTCATCTTTCAGTTTGGTACCAAAGAGGTTCTCCATAAATATTTGTTGCCTCAACAAATGAATAACTGAGTGGTTGTATCTACAGGAGGAGGGGATTGACATTAACCATTTGGTGGCAGAAATTTCTGGTAACTTTCCCTTGCCCATACCACAATGGAGTACAGGCCTGTCTGGGCTAGTTTTAGGCATTCCTGCTCCTTACTTTCTTCCTTCTTTCCTTCCTTTCCTCTCCTCTCCTTCCCTTTCCTTTGTTTCTGCTGGGGATGGAACCCAGGGCCTCAGTCATGGTAGGCAAGCCCTCTACCACTGAGCTACAGCCCCTGCTCTTAAGTACTTCTCTTTTTTCCTTTAAAAATATAATTGTGATTATATATTATTTAATATCATTTTATAATTACTTGACTTCTAATGCCCTTCCAGGAGAGGAACCCAAATAAGACGCATGGGTTAAAATGATGAGAAGTGTATGGGAAAAGAACGTACCAAAACTTACCAAACTTTAGAAGTCAGCAGCTGCCCTTTGTGTTACCCAGGAGAAAAGGGGTTGTGCTCCAATGTGTGTGGGACAACAATTTGAAGCTTGATGTTCAGCCCTTCAAAACCACATAGACTTATGTAATGTGACCCAATTCTTTGGTTTTTGCAAAAAAGGGGGCGTGCAGCTGGGAGAAGAGAATGTAGTTATTTACCAGTTTCTTCCTAAGGGCAAAAAACAGAATGTTCAGCATTCATGGGAGGGGCAGGAGTTGTGTTCTGCCTGAGTAATTCTTGCTCACTGGATGGGCAGGGTCAGGTGACAAACTTCCATAACTGTGCTTGGCACCAGAATGGACCCTGCCCAGAGGCAGGAAAAGTGTTTTCTTTAAGTCCTAGTTTCCCTAGCACTTTTTTTTGTGGGGGATCAAACCCAGGACCTTGAGCTTACAAGGCAAACACTCTACCAACTGAGCTCCCCAGCCCCTCCCTAGCACTTTGTAACAATGCCCTGGTGTCCCATTTCCCAGACTCTACTAGGGAGATTGAAGATAATCTAGCGGTTGGGCCTGGAAGTACGAATTGGGAGCACCCAAGAACCAAGTTCTAAAGAGCCCCTTGCCTCCCACCCCGCCTCATTTGCAGTACTGGAGATTGAACTCATGGGTGCTCTACTGTTCTACCACTGAGTTACATCCCCAGCTAGTTCTTTTTTTTTTTTTTTTTTTTTTTTGAGACAGGTTCTCACCAAAGTTCTGAGGCCAGCTTTGAATTTATGATCCCCTTGCCTCAGCCTCCTGATTTACTGGGATTACAGACCTGTGCCATTGTGCCTACTGCTGTTTTTTTTTTTTTTTTTTAAGGTACCAGGGATTAAATCAAGGGGCACTTAACCACTGAGCAACCTTCCCAGCCCCCCCTCCCTTTTTTTAAACTTAGGAACAGGGTCTCACTAGGTTGCTTACAACCTTGTTAAATTGGTGAGGCCAGCTTTGAAGCTGCCATCCTCCTGCCTCAGCCTCCAGAGTCACTGGGATTACAGGCATATGCCACTATACATAGCCTGTGTGACTTTTTCCAAAGGCAAAAGAAACATATGTATTGACCCTTTGCAGAGCAGAAGCTGTTGAAATGATGTTGATGCCTTTGGAGGGGAAAGTAGAAGGGAATTGCAGGGAGCCATCTGATTCTTGGTGAAAGTTGTCTATGTCATTCTCTCTAACGTTAGGGACTGCTGTTCAGCAAGGCTGGAGACTGTTGGAACGGTTCCTATACTCCTAGGTTTGAGGAAATGGGTGATATTGGGTAATTTTTACCCACTAAAAATCCTTAAGCTCTGCAAAAAGCTACATTCTAATAGAAAATAATCCCCTTAAATTAACATCTTCCCAACACAACCTGCCTGTCCTAAGCATGAGGTTGCAGGGTGGAAGTGTGATTTCTGGTTAGAGATTGGGCTACATGACTTTTTCTTTTTTTAAGAAAGGCATTTTAAGATATACTTTTTAGATATTGATGGACCTTAATTTTATTTATTTATTTTTATGTGGTGCTGACAATTGAACCCAGTCTTACACATGCTAGGCAAGTGCTCTACCACTGAGCCACAACCTCAGCCCAGGATTGCGTGACTCTTAAGGTCTCTTTCAGCTTCAAGATTTGAAGATTCTATACTTATGTTCCATTTACATCCACAAAAAAATGAAGAGACTCTTTTCTGGAACTTTGACTTTGGATATCTGGCCCCACATCTTGACCTAAGGCCTATTTTAGGGAGTGCTATCCCCTTTGCTTCCAGGAAAACATTTAAGAGGATAGTCTGGGATCCAAGTTTTTGGAATTTCTCTGAGGAGAGGCCTCTTGGGTTATTTCCTGAGGGCCTCTTGCCGGGGTCATTCTGGGAAAACCTTCCCACCCAGGACTCTGACCTGCTTGCTCTGTCCCAAGATATATGGCCTCAACTGCCAAGCCAGCTTTGGCCCACTGGGGTAGGCACACCCCCTCATATGGAAGTCAGTAGTCTTGGACCTTTTTATGGAACTCTTTGCTTTTTTCCTGTTTCTTCTTCACCCTCCTTCTCTCTCAAAATATCTAAATACCCAAAGAAGAAACTGCTGTCTGCTTACTCTGATGTCTGCTCTTCTCTTCATGATTAATAGAACCTTGTGTTTGCTTGGAAGTACAATGTACTCACTTAAAGACTTTCTTTTAATTAGGGGTGTGGTCGGATTAAGTTCTGGTCAATGACATGTAAGTAGAAGTGTTGTGTAGTATTTCTGGGAGATTTCTCAAAAGGAAGGAGCCATTTTCCTTTTTCTTCCTCCTTTCTGCCACCTAGTTGTAGATACAAGGGCTGGAGCTTGAGCAGTCATCTTGGACAGTGAGGAAATATGCTAAATATGGTGGGTAGCAACTTGGAAGTAGTTGGAGTCTCTGGTAAGATTCCATATCAGGCCTGCACTGCTTACCTTCAGACTTCTCTTTTGAGAGATAATATACAATTTTTCCCCTGCTACTAGGGATTGGATCTGGGGTGCTTTACCATTTGGCTATATCCCCAGTCCTTTTTATTTTTATTTACTTTTAAATATATTTTTAGATGTTGATAGACCTTTATTTTACTCATTTATGTATATGTGGTTCTAAGAATCAAACCCAGGGCCTCACACATACTAGGCAAGTGCTCAACCACTGATTCACAACTCCAGCCCCTTTTTATTTTTAATTTTGAGATGGGGTCTTGCTAAATTCTTGTGGCTGACCTGGAACTTTCAGTCCTTCTGCTTCAGCTACCTGGGATTACAGGCATGTGCCAAATGCCAGGTTACACTATGGTTTTGGATTTTTTTTTTTTTTGCTTTTTGGTACTGAAAATTTAACTCAGGGGTGATTTATCACTGAAGTACATCCCTGGCCCTTTTTGTTTTTTATTTTGAGAGACAGTCTCACTAGGTTGCTTAGGGTCTTGCTAAATTGCTGAGGCTGGCCTTGAACTTGTAATCCTCCTGTCTCAACCCCCCAACCCAGCTGCTGGGATTACAGGTTGTGCCACTGAGCCTAGCTACACTTTATTTTTAAAGCAACTGTTATTTTTTCTGTTATAGCCAGACCTAATCCTATGTAATACTGTACCTCCTCTCTGAAATAAGCTAAACAGCTCTAGATAATGGACTGGAGTTTTATGGGTCAAGATATGGTTATGGGGAAAAGGAAGCATTTAGAAGGTCTTAAGGGATAATAGCAGGAACTTCCCTGGGCAAGAGTCTCAGGAATACCAACAAGTTGCAGGCATTTTCCCTTCAAAATAAGCCCCATGAGGACCTTGAATGCTGTCTCTCAGGTTTACTACAGTATCCTCAGTGCTAGCCTGGTGCCTGACACACAGAAATGACTCAAAAGTTGTCAACAGGACAATTTATTGCATTTATAATTGACATGATCAACAAGTGAGTTTACTTGTGTGATTTGAAAGATTTTGAGAAAGCTCCCTCTTCACTCTGTTCCCATCTAAAAATTTCTTCCTGAACCATCACCTGCAACAGTATCTGAAAATTCCAGAAATTTCTTTGTTGTTCGGCAAAATCAAGTATTGTGTTCAGCTCTGAGGACGTAACAATGCACCCAACAGATATGGGTCCTGACCTCAGAGCTTTCAGAGTGGTAAGGCAGAAACAAACAACAACAAAAACAAATGAATGAATCCTTGCAATATGGGGTAAGTGCACAAAGAGAAACGATAACAGGGGATGTTTCTTTTGACAAGAGTAGTGGGTGAAGGTCTCTAAGAGGAAGGAAGAGCCAAGGGATAGGTAAAACCACAGAGCAAACTTTTAGCAGGAGCGAGGGTGCTGCTGGCAGCCACAAACACAATTGCTCTATAGAGTATTTTATTTCATTTTATTTTATTTTAGGGACTGGGAATTGAACTCAGGGGCATTCAACCACTGAGCCACATCTCCAGCCCTTTTTTATATTTTATTTAGAGACAGGGTCTTGCTGGGTTGCTTAGGGCCTCGCTAAATTGCTGAGGCTGGCTTTGAAATCATGATCCTCCTGCCTTGGCCTCCCAAGCCAGGCTCTGTGGAGTATTTGAGGAATGAAAGAAGCTCAGTAGGGAAGGAGTTTGAACTTTGTTCTAAGTACAACGATAAGCCATTGATAAGCTTAAAGCAAGGGAATGCTATGATCTGATTTTGCGTTACGAAGGTCACTCTGCCTGCTATGTAGAAGGGGTCAGAGTCCTTGTGTGCAAGGAGAGTGTCTAATGTGTGAGGCTTTTGCCTTCACATGAGAAAGGAAGGTGACTTAGACCAGGTAGTGGCAATGGGGCTGTGCAGAGATGGGTGCTGGAAATTGAGTGGATGAAACTGGACCATGGATTGGGTGTGGGAGCTGGGGGTGGGTGGGGAATAAAGGCTTCTGGTTTGAGCAGCCATGTGGAGTCCATTTTGGGAGGTGGGAATCAAGACTTTGATCTTGTTGGGTGCCGTGGTGCATGCCTGTAATTCCAGCAGCTCTGGAGGCTGAGGCAGGAGGATCGCAAGTTCAAAGTCAGCCTCCCGGTACACACACAAAAAAAGGACTTTGATCTTCATCATGTGGGAATTAATATACTTGTGAAACATACAAAGGGAGCCTGCAGCCCATGATAATGGGAGCTGGTAGGAAGACTGGAGGTAGTGTCACTGACATGATGATGTTCCTTAAGGCTTTGGGAATGGATGAAACCAACCAGGGAGAAAGGACAGAGAAGGCAAAACAGCTAGAGGTACTCCAAATGGAGGAGGAAAGCCTGCAAAAGTGACTGAGAAGGGGCATTGTCCGTCATGCCCAATAGAATATTATAGAGTTTGAGGAGGCTGATAAATAGCACTTTTCCTCTGCCTGAAATGAGAATCAGTCATGAAAGACACACAGGAGTCATGGAGATAAAAATGTCACCTTTATTAATCACAAAAGTGTTTGGAAAAAGAGGAATTGAGTTGCAGCCAAACAGGCTTCCTAATATGCAACCCCTCCACCATGACATAGCCACCCTGTCCCTGCCACAGCTAGACAAGCACGGGTCGCCTCTGAGGGGCAGAGCCTGTGGCATTACAGTTACTGCTGGGCTGGAAGAACAGGCCAGAGCAGATGTACTCTGCAGGGTGAGAGAACCCAAAAGCGGTGAAGCAGTGTGCCCTGTTCCACCTTCCCAATGCTGCATCCCACCTCATCTGTTTCCTCCTTAGGCAAACATGATACTAACTCCAGGAGCACAGAGGCCACAACTGACCTGATCACTGGTGCAGCCCCATGTCTTTCATGCTGCCTGGCATGCAGTAGATGCCAATGTTTGTTGAATGAATGAACGAATGAATCTGGATGGCATGATTGGAATAATCGCTGCACATGCTGGCTCCCACCTGTAATCACAGAAGCTCAGGAGGCTGAGGCAGGAGGATCACAAATTCAAAGCCAGCCTCAGCAACTTAGGCCCTGAGCAACTGAGCGAGTCCTGGTCTCAAAATAAAAACTAAAAGGGCTGGGGATGTGGCTCAGTGGTCAAGCAACCCTGGGTTCAATCTCTGGTACCAATAAAAAAAATGGAATAATCCTCACAGATCACCCAGGAATCACTTATACCCAGGCCCCAACACCAGACCAGTTTTGTGAACATGTCTGGGGATGAGGCATCACAATTTCTTTGAACTCCCTCCAGGTGATTTCCATTGTAGATAAAGTTATGAACTATTGCTCTGTAATGGGCGCTATAATTACAGCTACTTAGGAGGCTGAGGCAGAAGGATTGAAAATTAAAGACTAGCCTGAGAAACTTAATTGAGACCCTGCCTCAAAATAGAAAATGAAAAGGGCTGGGCATGTAGCTCAGTGGGAGAGTGCTTGCCTAGCATGTGCAAGACCCTCCGTTCTAATCCCCAGCAAACAAACAAATAACAAAAAAACTATTGCTCTTTTCCAACCTCTCTGGCCCAACCCCTCATTTTACAAATGGGAACACTGAGGCCTAGAGGCTGGGCATCTATAGAGGGTCATCACCAGAGAGGATTTGCCCTGTGCCTGCTAACTGACTGAGTGGCTGGAACAGCTGTTTCTCCCTCTGGCCACCAGTGCCGTCATCTGGGAAGTGAGGAGGCTGGGACAGATGATCTCTAGAGCCCCGTCCAGCCCTGGTGGGTACCCTGTGTTCTGATCCCAGGTGCGACTTAACTCACTTGTGCCTAAAGATGACTGCGTACGTGATCAGGTTAAGTTTATATTTGTAAACAACTGGCTCCTGGATTGCAGTGAACAGTGAGGTAGACATGTTTGGGAGAATTCACGACCTATAGATCCAATCTTTGGTGGTGAATTCATCCCCTTTTCTCTTTGGTTAGTGGCAGTAAGTTCCCCAGTGGAACAGCAGGGAAATAGCAGGGGAGGCGAACTGAGAGGGCTCCAATGGGCTGGGTCACCCTTTTTGCTCCTACTTTTCCTCTTCTAGTTCTTGTTCTGCCCTGCCTGGCCCCTCCATTTCATCTCTCTCTCTCTTTTTTTTTTTTTTTTTTTCGTTCCTTTTCTTTTCTGCCCTCTCCAAGTAATGGTACCAATCATAAGTCTTTCTGTACAGGCACTGGAACCCAGGGCCTTGAAAATGTCATGCAAGTGCTCTGTCACTGAGCTACATCCCCAGCAATCATAAGTCACTCAAATGCAAGCCTGTTCCCTCTGCCCATGCGAGAGGTCCTCCATCCCGTTCTAGTTTGGTGTCTCATAGCTTGAAAGTGTGTAGTCACAATAGAGTCAACCGGAAGTGGCTTGTGAAATGAAAAAAGGCTGGGAAATAAGGCTGTGATTCCTTCCTCCACAAAATGACACAGTCTTGTATACACTGAGCCATGTATCAGCTTATTAATCAAAGTCACTGTACATTGATTAATCACAAAGTCACTGGCCTCAAACTTGTAATTCTCCTGCCTCAGCCTCCAGAGTCGCTGGGATTACAGCAACTGGGACTGGGGATCAAACCCAGGGCCTCATGAAAGCTAGCCAAGCAGTCTACCTCTGAGCCTCATCTCCAGTTCATATATTAGTTCTTAAGAGCATTAATTTGCTGCTCTTAACAGGGCAACTCAATAATATCTAGATAGGAGAACAAATAGAATTTGAGGACCAGATGGGAAACTGAGGCCTGGACCAATGAGGTAATGTGAACAAGTCCCACAATCAGAGGGCTCTTCCTAGCTCCAGACTTAGCACTGATTTAGAAACAATCCTGTAGAACCACTTTGGCAACTGGAAAATTGAAATTGAGACATGACAATGACTTGCCCAAGGACATATAGTTTACTAGTCAAAGACTAGGACTACAGTCCAGGACCTTTTTTCTCCAGTACTGGGGATTGAACCCAGGGATGCTCTACCATTGAGCTATATCTCAAGCCCTTTTTTAAAAATTTGACTTAGGGCCTTGCTAAGTTTTCAGTCTTGTCTCACACTTGGGATCCTTTTGCTTCAGCCTCCACAGCTGCTGGATTACAGTTATGTGCCATAACACCCTGCTAAAGCTCTGATTTTTTAAGTAGGAGGAAAAAAACCCCTATAGTTTCACAAGATGGTTTGACGACTTTGAATAACCATAAGTCTTTTTAAAAATATATACTGAGTTCACGTATTGTTTTGGTACTGGGCATTGAAACCAGGGTGCTGTACCATTGAAATAAGTCCCCAATCCCTTTATTTAAAAAAAAAAATTTGAGACAGGATCTCACTAAGTTGCTGAGGCCTTGAACTTGCAATCCTCCTGCCTCAGCCTCCAGATTTGCTGGGATAACAGGCATGTGCTCTTGACTGCGTCTTCTTAGAACACCTAACTGCCTAAAGTGATGTTTAGAGACTAGTTTAATTTTATAAGACGTGGGGATTATGGTAAGGCCTCTGAAGAGAAAACATGGAAGACAATAGACCAAAAGATAAAAACAGAGAGGAGATCCAAAAACTTCTGTGTTCTCAACAGGGCTTTCCCTAGCTCTTTCTTCACAGCTCTTCTTGGCTCCTGCCTTGTGCTCATCCTACTCTGTAACTACTTCTCTGGGGCCTATGTCCTTGTGCATCACTTCAACTCCTGTGACGTGCAAAAACACACATATCTTGCACTCCAGCCCTTGACTTCACATTTCTTTTTCTACAGTTGGTATATTTCCATATGTAAATATGCTTAGTTCAGCCAGATGTCAAAATTGGAATTCATCTCCCTTCTG
The DNA here is from genome assembly GCF_902686455.1 of Sciurus vulgaris. Lineage (NCBI taxonomy): Eukaryota > Metazoa > Chordata > Mammalia > Rodentia > Sciuridae > Sciurus > Sciurus vulgaris. The sequence goes on along the minus strand of NC_136471.1, from coordinate 43,407,640 downwards.
AAAAATGACAGCCTTTTCCTAAATCCCTGTTTCTTTTAGTGCTACCATGGCCTCCCATTCCTCCAGATTCAAAACCTTCTTTTCTTTTCTTTTTCTTCCTCCCTCCCTCCCTCCCCCTCTTTCTCTCTTCCTCCCTCCCTCCCTCCCTCCCTCCCTCCCTCCCTCCCTCCCTTCCTTCCTTCCTTCCTTCCTTCCTTCCTTCCTTCCTTCCTTCCTCCCTTTCTCTCTCCCTCCTTCTCTCTCTCTCTCTCTCTCTCTCTCTCTCTCTCTCTCTCTCTCTCTCTTTCTTCTCTTTCCTGGGGATTGAACCCAGGGGCGCTTAGTCACTGAGCCACATCCCCAGCCCTTTTTATTTGTATTTTTCAAGACAGGATCTTACTAAGTTGCTTAGGGACTCGCTACATTGCTGAGACTGGCCTCTAACTTGTGATCCTGCTGCCTCAGCCTCCCTAGTCACTGGGATTACAGGCATGTGCCACCTGGCCAGAATCAAAACTTTCATAGCACTAGAGGCTGGTAAAGGGAGAGAAGGGTTAGTGTTTCATGGATTCAGGTCTTCAGTTTGGGATGATGACAAAGTTCTGGAGATAGGTGGATAAACAGTATGAATATATTTAATACCACTGACTGGAATATCCCTAATGTCTCAGCTTCTGGTTCTATGAAAGTTTTGAATCTGGGAGATTGGGAGACCATGGAAGCACTAAAAGAAATGGGTTTAAGAAAAGGCTGTCATTTTTTAAAGAAGGGAGATGAATTCTTTAAAATTGGTAAATTCACCAGGCATGGTGGTACATACCTATAACCCCAGTGACTCAGGAGGCTGAGACAGGAGGATATCAAGTTTGAGGCCAGTCTCAGCAACTTAGTAAGACTCTCAGCAACTTAGCAAGATCCTGTCTCAAATTGAAAAAAAAAAAATGAAAAGGGCTGGCAATATGACAGTAGTAAAGTGCCCCTGGGTTCAATGGTTCAATCCCTGGTATGAAAATCAAATAAAATAGATGAATAAACAAACAAATTTGGTAAATTTTATATATATATATATGTGTGTGTGTGTGTATATATATATATGTATATATATATGTGTGTGTGTATGTGTGTGTTTGTGTGTGTGTGTGTGTGTGTGTGTAACACAAACTTTCGTGACATCCTTAACTTTTGGCTATTTTGCTCTCTCTTCCCCTCCTGACTCACTTTGCCATCAGGTCATGCTGATTTTTACTTTGTGGAGGGTCCTCCAACTTTCCCAAATTCCCACATCACAAGGGATATATTAGAGTTATGGATTCCTCTGTATTATGGGGTTAGGAGCTGGCATCTACACTTTAAACTTCCCATCAACTTGATGCGAGTGAATTGAAGACCACAGTTGGAGCAATATTGCTGTTCGCTGTCTTTGGGCTTTGTTCTTTCCTTTCCATGATCCCCTATTCCTGCCCCGGCTGGCCCTCATCACCTCACACCTGGATTACAGCAGCAGCTGGCTGCCTGCTAGCTTTTCTCTATTCTAGCCTCTCCAGCTGCCAGGACCCATCTTCTACAAATATCTTTTACATCACATCACTTCCTTACTCAGAAGACTGCCATGGCTCCCTGAGACCTATTAGATGTTATCTCAAGTCATTTGGCTAGGTGCCAGCCAAGTCGACTTCCTATGCTCCCCTTTTCTCATTTGTTCACCCCCACTTCTCCCAGGCACATTGCTCATTTCTTTTTCTTATGCTAGTCCCTCTGCTTGTTTGGAGTGGTCTCCTTTCTACTGCTGGAACACTTCTGGTTATATAGGAGGAATTAATGAAAATGTTTCAGATTGTCTATCTTGTGTCTCAGTGCATCCATCATGCCTTCCTCCGCCCCCTACATAAAGACTCTGCCATTCACTAGCTGTATGATTTTGGGCAAGCTACTTAACTTCCCTGTGCCATAAATGCTTTTGTTTTCTCATCTGTAAAATGGATCTTAATAGGACATACCTTCTATATTTGTGGAGAGGAGAGATGTAAAAAGGCTTAGAACCATGTCTGGCATCAGTTAAGTGCCATGTAAGTGATAGCTAGCATTATTGGAAATAACTTTTTGTGGTACTGGGGATTGAACCCAGGGCTTCTTACATGCCAGGCAAGTGCTCCACCACTGAGCTACAGCCCCGTCCCAGATAGCTATCATAATTATTGTGATCATTGCTCCTTCTGGCCAGCTCCTCTCTGGAAACCATTCTACTTGGAATAGCTAACTGATAAAGTTCTCTGTTAATCCTTTCCTGATCTAGTGGAAGTGGTTAAGTATTAAGTGTTTGTATTCCAACAAGCTTCTCTGCATGAGAAAACATGAGGACCTGAGCTGTCTACAAAGCTCTAATTAGTCCATTAATTTCTAACCAACTAGGAGAAGAAGAGGTGAGATTTAAGCAAGATTTTCCAGACTAAGTAGGATGATGTTAAGACAACTTCCAAATACCAAAAGGGACAGAGATGTCATGCATTTTCCTTCCTGTGATCATTCCAGAGTCCCTCTCCTTATACCCCTAGTCCCAATGGCCCTGTCACCTCATCTGCTCACTCCCTGGCTTTTTCTCAGGAGCATCCTTCCCCTGTGGTTGTCTTTAGCCTAAAAGCATTGCATCTTATGCCATCTTATGGTCTTTGTTTTCTTATACAAATGTCCTATCCCCAGATTTCTGTTCTAGTTTCCTCTTTTAAAAAATTAACAGATGAAGCCAGGCATGGTGGTGCAGACCTATAATCCCAGCAACTCAGTAGACTGAGGCAGGAGGATCTTGAGTTCAAAACCAGCTTCCACAATTTAGTGAGGCCCTAAGTAACTGTGAGGCTCTAAATAACTCAGTGAGCTCAGTGAGACCCTGTCTCTAAATAAAATACCAAAAAAACTCCCTAGTACCAAAAAAAAAAAAGATGCAATTGTATGTATTTATTTAACACATCACATGACTTAAAACATTATGTGTACAACATGTTTTGAAATTGTGTGTGTATATACACACATAGTGGAATGGCTAAATATAGCTAATTAACATATACATTACTGTTCTCGTTTTCAAACCCATTCCTATATTTTTGAGAAAAATATAATCAATTCTTTTAAAAGTCTCACTGAAAAAAATAATAAAAGCCCCACTGAATTCAGTCACTTTTTGTCATTATGTTTTTTCTCTCAATAAACACTAAAGGTTCTACTACCACGCAGTTGGGGGAGGTCTGAGGATATTTTTGACATTCAAAAGAGGAACCTCTTCCCCATGGGATCTGTGGGAATGATGGGTGTAGTACTGAGTTCTCTGGCTCTCAGTGTTCTTGTCTGTCAAATGGAGGTAAATCATAACTGCCTCTTTCTAAGGGCAGGAATCAGAATGTTCTGCATTGGGGGGCTGCTGCAGAGTGGTGCTCTTATGATCCTTGTCTCTATGCTTGATGGGTTGCCTCTGAGATCTGATGAGGCAGATTGGAGGGCACAAGGTGAAGTGGCATACCTAGTCAGGGGATGATTACTGCTACAGGTCTCCTTGTTCTTTTTCTTGTTCTGGGTCCAGCAGAACCAGCTGAGCCCAGAAACCCAAGGATCACAAAAGTCCAAGAACAATATGTTTTTTGGGCCTTTCTCCATGCCTAGTCTTTTTGTGTGGAAAAACAACAACAAGTACTTGCTCCTATATGTGAATAACAAACATCTAAAGTTCCTCTTATCTAGTCTAGTAACCGCTGTGGCCTCAGAAGTGGCAGTGTTTGTTTCTGTTTTGTTGGGGTTGCCTAGGAAACGAAATTGTTCTCTCTTTACCACTATGTGACTATGGGACATGTTTTTTTCCCCTTTCTTGTACAGAAAGGACTTGATGTCCAGAGAGGGTTGGAGTGTTGCTGAGCTATTTTCTGGGTTTCCTTTGTTTTTTCATCTGTTCGTTCTTGTTCAGCTGGAAGCCAGGTATGACTAGTCCACACATCCCTGAGCTTAATTGGAGAGGGAGAGGGTTTAGAAGTGGGGAATTGGAAGACCTGGGCAGGTTGGGTGTGGCTGCCTGGGGGATTCCAATGCACTAGGCCAAAGTTGGTGAACTTTCAGAAGCTGTGCAATCTGCATGCCGCGATCAAATTCACAGGCATGAACAATGAACTTGGCATCATGAGCAGCAGGGTTGGAAGCAGGAAAAGGGGTTTGAGAGGACAGCATCCAAGGGTTTGCAAAGTCCTAAAGAAGGATCTTGGTGATTGGAAAAGAAACGGCCAATGTGTATGAACCTGACCGAGAAGAAGCATGTCATTTTGATTACATTTACGAAGTGACTGGTGAAAGGGAGGGGGCCAAGGAATCTTGGTCATCTTGAGGTTTGTGCTTGAAGAAAATGAAAGAGTTCTGATCAGTCACCAATGGCCAAGGGTTAGGTAGCAGGCTCATGCTACAGGAAACTGAGATTGAAGAGAGTCAATAATAGGGGTGATTGTCTCCCCTGGCAACACAGTGGACTTAGAAAGCTCAGGGGCCGGGGAGGGTCCAGGTGAGGGCATGGTAGAGGAGACAGTAATGCTCATCAATAGCCAGTCACAGGAACAGCAAGAAATGAGAAGTGAGGCCAGAAAAGTGTGGTGGGTGATCATGAACCCCAAAAAGAGGCAAAGGAGGGAAGCTGGTGTCAGAAGCTACTCTTGAACTTTCAAAAGTGTAGAAGCAGGGATCGAAGGCATCTTTCTTTGGGCAGGGTGGAGGGAGCAGGGAAGAGTGATGTGACTTTGTCACTTCCTAATTCCCCATCTTTTTCTCACTAAGACCCTCTTAGCCAAGATCAAAGGTCATGCATGGATTGATTTTAAGGAGAATGAATTGTGGTGTTATGATTTTAGAAGGAAGAGATCCACTTATTTATTTGGTTTCTCTCCTTGCTCTCTCACACTTATCTTTGGGATCTTCTTGGGGATATCCTTCCTCCCAAATCACCCCCTCAAGCTGAGTTTGGATGTTAGTAGTCACCTGCACACTCACTCTGAAGCTCTGATATGAAAGCTAGAGCAGGACAGAGGGACAGCTGGGAGTTTGAGTTCAATTTGCATAGCAGCTGTGTAACTTTGGGCAAGTCACTTCAACTCACCAAGTCTCAGCTTCCTTATCAACAGTGAGAATGCATCTTTCATACAGAGGCTATGTGGATGACCTATGACCATGAATGTAGCATAGGCCTGGCCCTTAGAGGTACTTAAGAAATATTTGCTGGATCAGACAAACAGCCTCCTCCAACTGGGTGAGGGCCTCTACTGCCCAATCTCTTTATACTCAGTCAGACATCAGGTTTATTTTTAGAAAAAAAAGAGCAAAGTTTATTGAAACTTCAAGCTACATTTGAAAAATCAAAATCCAAATCCTGGAGACATACATCAGGATAAGGTGTCAGAAAGTGGAAAGTTCACTGTCACAGAACCCCCTTGGAAACCAACTCTCAGGGCACATCCCCCAGGCCCCAATGGGAGCAAAGCCATTCCCTCATCCATCTCTCATCCCCAGCAGGATGCCATCTTTCTGTTCCATTCAGAGTTTTCCACCAGAATTAGAAAAAAACAGTTCTCAAATGACAATATGAAGTCCAAGCTGATCTTCTCTCAACCCCATTCTATGTAGTCAGCACCAGTGAATGGTGGGTTTGGCGTTCAAAAGAGGACTTCACATGTCTTCAGTGGAGAGATGGGGAAAGAAAGGGGTGCAGCAGCAAGGCATCTGTGGCCGCATTCTGAGGGCTGGCCCCCCTCTCCCTGCCTTTACTCTTGAGTTTTACTTAACCTAAAGGACAAACTGGATCGACTTGGTAAATGAGCACAGTCAAAGAATTAGCTTTAAGAGATAAGGGACCAGTCATTACTCCCAAAGCTGGTCAGACCCTTCAACATGTAGGTGTATGTGTATATGGATACATCGCTACACTAAGATATAGATCTAGCCCTATGGGTATATATACGCATTTATGGCTATATAGAAAAACTATGCCAGTACTAACCAAACAGAACTTTGTAAGCGCTCATCCCAAAGCTGTAATCCCACACAGGGCTGTGCACAAAGCCATGCATTAGACCATATTAACCGACAGAAGGCTGACTTGGCTCAATCTCTCCCATCTGTGCCCCCTGCCTTGGTGAGGCAGGGGAGAAGGGAGAGGTTGCCTCTGCTTAAAACACAAGTGGCTTCTTCATAGAACAGTCGTCAGGTGAAGCTGTTGAAGATGTCCATGGAAATGAAAAACAGACCCCCTACACATTCTGGAGCACACTGGCATCACATGTCAAACTACCTTTCTCCCGTGCCAGTTGCAGCTAAGTTGCCCAGGCCCTGGGATCCCCCAGGGCGCAGTGGCATCAGAGGCTCACTGGCTTGGGGTTTCTAAGCCCCATGCAACTCAGCCTCCAGAGACCTGCTCTTTGTCAGGGGTCTGTCACTGGAGTGGACCCAGGTGGCCATGTCCTTGGGACATCTCTTGGCACCAGCTATGCTAGGTGTAAAGTTCTCCACGTGAGATGATGCTTGGGGAGCCAAAAACAAACTGGAAAGAACTAGGTAGAACAAGTTTCGTGGCTCTGCCCACCCTGAGGACAGAGCCACTTACACCGCAGAACCACCGGAGGCTTCAGGCGCTTGTGGGGATTCGGCAGCTGGCTCTTCAGGACTCAGCCGGGACTGGAACTTCTCCAGCTGCTCGGGGCTTGCCAGGGTCTTCAGAAGGGTGTTCTCACGCTCTAGCTGGGAGTTCTTCTCCACCAGCTCTCGGATCTGCTCCTTCAGGATCTCCACCTCCTCTCTCACAGCATACATCAGATGATTCTTCACCAGATCCTGCCATGGGGAAAATCACACAAAGACTTTCTTCAACTACTGAGGCCCCTCTAGAGCACCTTCACCCTGCCATGGGTCAGTCTGCCCTAGCTTTCCTGTCACTGCCTTGAAGCCTTCCCTCAGATGTCACTCCTGCAGCCCAATTCCTCATAAACTCTTCTCTGAAGCACTTAAACCCTCATTCAGGAGAGCTGCAGGATTTGGGCCTTGCCAGAGTTGGAAGCCAGGCTTTGAACTAGACGGGTCCACTTTTCTACAAGGTTTAAGTCTGGCTATTTTAGGGCTCTTTGGAGTGAGAATTCTGCTGGTTGTTGGTTGGCCTAGCTGCTAGTCCAAATCAGGGGTCCTGGGAACCTTGCAGCACACCCCATATTGTTGGTCTCCTTTACAAATCTGCACCAAAAAAATAAAATTGACTATTTTGGAGTCTCTTTCCCTATACAGGACCCAGCACACCAGAGTCACAGCTGGCCTGCAGCCTGGTTGGACAGGCACTTGCTCTGGGGTGAAGGTGTAGAGATGGCTGCATCCTCTCTGAATCTGATGATTGCACTAGGGGTGGGGAAGTGTGTCATTAGGCTTCAGAGCACAATTAAGGGACTTCTAATTGCGAGAAGCCCCAAGCCCCTGCAGCCACTTTGGTTGTTTAGTGGAGTCTGACCTCTACCTGGTAAGGAGAGGGAGAAGGGGTGGGGTGGGGTGCTTTGCTTTCTGTTTCCTCCCAACTTCTGACCCCAGCCCAGTCTCTGCAGAGGCACTGCAGTGCAGTTGCATCCAATGAGCTCTGGCCCTTGCCAACTGCAGGATACAAATGCAAGAGTATCAGCTCCCGGCCCTGCAACAGCCCAGGAGGGAGCCAGAGGCTGCTGCAAAGCCCTGGGATGGAGGGCTGGAGAGGAAAGGAAGCCCAGCAAGGGTAGACTGGTGTCCCTCTAACCAGACTTTACCTAATGTCTCCAGGGAGGATAGGAATCGGCCTTTGGCTTCCTCAGGCTTTTGGCTAACAGCTTTTGTGCCCACCCCCTCAGTTCTGCCCAGAGTTACATAAGCAGCAGCTAAGTCTGGGGATGGGAATGACGCAGTGATGCCACTCACCATGGCCTGCTCAATCTTGTTGTCTATGGCCACCACGCTGGCTCCGGAGGCACTGCCAAGACAAAAAGCAAAGCGACCCGTTACCCACTCGGTTCCACTCTGAGACCTGGCAGTTGTGGCCCAAGTCTTCCATCTGCCCCGGGTCTTCCTCTCTCCCGCCTCCCTGGCCTGGAGTTCCAGGCAGTTTGTCCTCGGGTCCTTCTCTGGCCCCTGCAGGAAGCTGCACCCCCACCCAGGCTAGCTCAGCGCCGCCGCCCCGAGTTTCTTGAGTTCCTATCGACCAGAGCAGCGTGGGTCCTGGGGCGCATGGGCCAGCGTGGCCTGCCCGGGAGATACGCAAACAATGAGGGCACGAGGTCCGGGAAGGCCCCCGGCGCGGGCCCAGAAGGTCCCAGGCAAACCTACCGGGCTCGGAACCTAGCTAGGAATTTCTCTGCGCGGAAGCTTCCGGCCTCCTCCCTGGCGGTGCACGGCCGGCCCCCTGCCCGCCCGCCCGCCCGCCCGCCCGCGATCCCTCTGCCTCCCGCTGCCTCTGCGGCTGCAGCAGCTGGTTCTCACGGCGCAGCAGCCGCAGGGACGCTCCGACGGCGGATCCCAGCGCGGCGGTGACCCCCCTTCCTGCGTCCCCTACCCCCGCCCCTTCCCAGGATGCTGCACCACAGGGAACAGGGACCGCGGCGCACGGCTCGCTCGGAGATCCAGCTCCGCAGCCCAGCCCCCGCCGGCGGCCCGCTCGCTTTAGGCGCTGGAGCTGGGGCCAGTCGTTACCTGTTATCCAGCTTAACGGAAACCACATCCCCTCCAAGCAGGGAAGAGAAGAAGGAGATGGAGAAATTGTGCAGCTGATAGACCGCCACCTCCATGGGGGTCTGATACATTTCGGTGTTCATGGCTCGGATTGCCGAGAGCTCAGGCGGTGCTTCGGGCCTGCCTGGGCGGGCTGGGCAGCCGCTGGCTGCTGGCAAGCTGTACTGGGCTGGGCTCCGCGCTGGAGTTCGGCCCTGGAGCTAGGAGGGGGTGGTGAAGGCTGCGGAGCGGACCCAAAGCCAGACAGGCGCTCCAGCTGGAGTTGAAGGGAAGTGACTCGAGGGGTGTCACCTAGTGTGTCACAAACTCCACTGCCGCCAGTCCAACCCAGACTCAGAGATATTTCGGCTACTGCTTCTTTATATAGGAGGAGCTGGCTGCGTCACATGGCGTCAGGGGCCATGCAAATGAGTCCTGTACCGGGCTTTGTGGCCCAGTAAAACCACATCCCCTCCCTGAACCTTAGACTGGGACTGTAAACAGTTCAGCACTTTCTTGTGCCAACTGGCATCTCCAAAGAGGGCTCTGGAGATTGGTAAAAACCAAACTGGAGCTGTTTTGCAGAGAAATAAGAAACAAAATGCCTAACAGGAGGCAGAAAGCACTCAGTAGAGGGCGGTGCTGCTTTTTAAAGCGCTTCTCCAGGTGTCAGCCAGAGTACCCTGATGGTTTTACAATGCTATCATATGTCACACTCCATGGATGCCCACCCTCACCATCAGGAGCCTCACTTTCTCATTCTGACTGCTCTCTCAGTCTCTCCCATGTGCACACACCTTGTCACCTGCATATTCACTCTCTTACTAATGCAGCTGTCCCATCACTTAACTAGCCCGCCCACCAGCCTGCCCCAAACTCCAAAACCCACCCACCCATTTCTTCCTTAGAATGTACAGGTGTGGGAGTATCTGCCTGTGTACTGGTAGGTTCACAGATTGGTGACATGCATGGAATGCACACACAGGTCTGCCTTGATCTGTGTATGCATGTGTATGTAGGAGAGGGTGTACAGGAGTGGATGAACACGTATGGGGGCAGCAGCTAAGTTGGCAACAGAGGCGGTAGAGAGGAGATGGGTATGGGAGAGGGCACTGGAATGATCACAGATAACGGCCTTTTCCTCTCTGGTCTCCACGCCTAACTCTGCAAATAAAATACATTCAACATAATCCAGGATCTCGTGTCCTTATTTTTTTAAAAGGTGATTCTTTCCATTATGTAGCTCCATAAAGCACTAATTAAAAAATTAAGTAAATAGCAGAATGATCAGTAGAGTAGAGGGAAGGGAACAGTGGGAGGGTACAGGGGAGGGAAAAGGGAAGTACTAGTGACTGAACTAGAGCAAATTTTATTCCATGCTTTTATAATTATGTCAAAATGAATCCTAATATTTATGTATAACTAAAAAAATAATAAAAGTTGTTGCTACTTTCCTCTATGCATATATCAAAATGAACCTCAGTATCATGTATAACTATGATGCACAATCAAAACATAAGAAAAATTTGTTACTTTCCTATGAACAGCAAAGGACAAGAAAACTACGATATAAATCACCCCAGGAAAACACCTGCCCTGTGATGAGTCCAGCCATGCATATAGCAGTAGAAGGTATTCATGGAAAGAGGATTCCGGGCCACAAGAAAATGATATGATTGTTGCCTAATAAGAGTTACACGTGTTTCCATTAAAATATATTTTCATTATTCTTTTCAGCCTCAAACTTAAAAAAAAAAAAGGCATGCTAGGCTTGAGGTCCTTTCTTCCAGCTCCTTTGGCTCCTTCCTAAGTGAGGCCACCTGGTGGACAGAAGCAGAATTACACCTAAAAGGGTAACCTACGCAGGAAAAGGGACAGGTGATGCAACAGCAAATGTTATTTACACCAACAGGCAACCATAAGGAGAACACTGGGTTCCACCACATATACAATAGTTTGAATAAAGTTAAGGCTAATACCCATGACTCAGTGCTCCACAGGCTGTGGTCCAAAGAAATATCCTAATGCAATCATGCTACTGGAAAAGTACTGGGGCCTCTTATCAGCAAAGAAGGTAATTATTATTTGCTTCAGGATATTTCTCTTAACCAGGTACCTGGCACCAACACCCTAGCCAAGGCCCTAGCCAAACCCAGTCTGAAGGCCTTGACTGCATTTGGGCTTCCAGTACAGTTATGCCACCAAATAGCCAACTTCTCTGGCTATGGCATGGGGCTCCACTGGAGGATTTCAGTGGTGGTAACACGTATTCAATGGCCATTATTATTTGAGAAGGGCTGATCAATAAAACTATCCAAGAAAACCCACTGCCTTAGCCCATTTCATCCTACTTCAGTTGGGAGATGATCCTCATCAAAGTGCATTGTTAACTTTAGGACACAGGCTCTCTGAACCTAGTGTTTGCACTAAGCTGTGTGCAATAGACAGTACAAAGGACAGACTATAATTATAGGTCATCAAGAAAGTTATCTAGAAAAAAATGCTGGAATCAATAGCTTAACTGATATTGGATTCCCTGACATATTAATCTGCTCTCTCTACCACCCAGAGCTTTCTTGGTCCAGGAAGAATCTGGGTTGATTTTTCATTGGCTTGTTAATATTTCCTAAACTATTGTTACCCACCCCAAGATTCCAAGGGAGGGTGAGGAAAAAAGCAGGGAGAAATAAACTGGGTTGGCAGGAGTGGGGAGGACACTGCCAAGAAAACAGGGTGCAGGGCAGAAGTAAAACAGCTCTTTTAATGGGAGAGTCCCTTGTAAAAATAGTGGCAGAGAAATCCAGGCAGTTTGAGGAGGGATGGGAAAAGGGGTTAAGATTACCATCAGAGCTGTGTTTGAATTGTTCACTTATTACATTTCAAACTTCAAGTGAAGTTGGGCACTATGGTGCATGTCTGTAATCCCAGCAACTTTGGAGGCTGAGGCAGGAGGATCGGGAGTTCAAAACCAGTCTCAGCAACTTAGTGAGGCACTAAGCAACTCAGTGAGATCTTTTCTCTAAATAAAATATAGAAAAAGGGCTAGGGATGTGGCTCAGTGGTTAAGTGGGTTCAAGCCTTGGTACCAAAAAACAAACAAGCAAAGCTAAAGCTGGGTACAGTGGTGCATGCCTGCAACCCCAGGGACTCTGGAGGCTGAGGCAGGAGGATTGTTAGTTTGAGGCCTGCCTCAGCAACTTAGTGAAACCCTAAGCAACTTAGTAAGATCTTGTCTCGAAATAAAAATAAAAAGGACTGGGGATGTAGCTTAGTAGTAAAGTACTTGTATTATAAATAAATACAAGAAGAAGAAAAAGAAGATAAAAAGCTGAGTTTGAGACACATTGTCCACAACTGCTACCATTGATGGAGCATCAGTTATGGGCAGGCACTGTGCTGGCTGTGCCACTGTCACCATCATTTCATTGATGAAGAAACAGGGTCTGAGAGGCTACATTGCCCAAGGTGGCAGAGTTAATAAATTTCAGACAGGTGTGGTGGTACATGCCTGTAATCTCAGCAATTCAGGAGGGTGAGGCAGGAGGATCACAAGTTTGAGACTAGCCTGGGTAACTTACCAAAATCAAAAATAAAAAGAGCTAAGGATATAGCTCAGTGGTAGAGCATCCCTAGGTTCAATCCCCAGTATCTTTCTGTCTCTCTCTCTCTCTCTCTCACACACACACACACACACACACACAGCTAATAAACTGCGGAGTTGGGACTCCAGTTCCAGTCTTCCTGATCTAGAAACCTAGTGTGTTCATACTACACCCACTTGTGGGTACTAGTGGGGCAGAGAATTGGTTTTTGGAATGAGGGGAGACTTAAATGAATGAGTTGAGGCAGTTGGGGGATGGGTTGGAGTTGTCAGAGAGTGGCATGGAGGAAGAAAGGGTGGAGGGCAGGGGAAGTGTACCTAGGATGCTGGCAGCACTACTATTTGAGAGGCCCAGAGGCTGACTTTGAATTCTGCAAGCATAGCCAGTTTTCTGACAGTTGGGAACGGGAAGAATATCCAAACAGTCCCAGTGGGCTTTGGAAAAGGCCCAAGTTCACTCACATTGGTTCAAAAGGCAGTCAAATAGACCTGAAAGAAAGCTATCTCTCTAGGAAATACTAATCCAATCAGGTGGCTTCCAGAATGGATATATTGTCTTGGGGGGTACCCAGTATTCCCAATAAGGTGTGCAGCCTTGAAATAACCACAGTCCAGTCAAACCTCAAGTTCTTTGGGCCCCACTCACTGGCACCCTTAATTAACAACAACAATTCCTCCTCCTCACCCTTAATTAACAACTCCTCCTCCTCCTCATACCAGGGGCACTTTACACTGAGCCACATCCCCAGTCATTTTTATTTTTGATTTTGAGACAGGGTCTCACTAACTTAGGACCTCACAAAGTTGCTGAGGTTAGCTTTGAACTCACAATCCTCCTACCTCGGCCTCCCAGTCTGCTGGGATTACAGGCATGCACTACTACACCCAGATCCCATCCCCTCTTCTTGCTATGCTCAGCTTTTTGGAGAACAAAATCAATTAGAAAACAAGCTCAAATTAGGGATTTTGTTTAATAAACAAATTTCAAAAAGATGCTTGGTCCCAGTCCACACTCAGGCCAATCTCTCATCCTCATATATACCTTCAGTTCTGTAGTGTGAGAAATGATCACCCTGAGGTCTTACGATTCTCTATTATCAAAGAATGACTGGATCCCAGAAACCAGTAGAAGACAACAATGGACTTCAATGTCTCCGTACAAAGATTTTCTAACAACAAAGACAAGGGAGAAAGGAATAGGTAGTAGGGGTAGCAGAAGGAGGAAGAGGAACCCAAAAGGTTTTGTTTAACCCTCGGCACACCAGAAAATTCCTCTGCCCAGTAGGAGGATTCCAAGTTCAAAGCCAGCCTCAGCAAATTAGTGAGTCCCTAAGCAACTTAGCAAGACCTTATTTCAAAATAAAAAATAAAATAAAATTTAAAAAGGGCTGGGATGTTGCTCAGCCATTAAGCACCCTTGAGTTCAATAACTGGTACCAAAAAAAAAAAAAAAAAAAAAAAAAAAGAGGAAGGGAAGGAAAGAGATTTCCTCTGCTGGGAGCAACTGCACCAAACCTTGCAATAGGTAGAAATTTGTGCTATACATGATATCCATCAAATATTTCTGAGTAATATGCTGATCCTTGAGACAGTATCCTTGTGTCTTGTGAAGTTGGGCCCCACACAGGAAGCAGTGGCTTAGTGATTCAATAACCCTGCAATAGCCAGGCACTGTGGCACACATCTGTAATCCTAGTGGCTCAGGAGGCTGAGGCAGGATGATCGTGAGTTCAAAGTCAGCCTCAGCAAAAGCAAGGTGTTAAGTAACTCAGTGAGACCCTGTCTCTAAATACAATACAAAATAGAGCTGAGGATGTGGCTCAGTGCTTAAGGGCCCCTGGGTTTAATCCCTGGTATCCCCCTCCCAAACAAAACCCCCAAGAAACAAACAAACAAAACATAACCCTGCAACAGCAACATTCATAAATGTTGTCAAACTGTTCTTTTTATATCTCATAACTTAGAACATAGGCTCAGCGCAGCAAACAGAGCCTAACTGATGAGCCAGGCTCCTGTCTTTCACTTCCAGCCTTAATGCCATGGGGCTTTGTGACGAAACAGACTCTGCTCTCAGGGGTGATCTTCTAGTGGAGGGAAGCATAATGAGGATGGGGCCACCTCCCCCCACTTCAGGAGACCCTAGAAGCCAACTTATTCTCTTTGAACTGGAAGAAGTTTTAGCTGTCCCCACTGGTTTTTTCTACTTCAAAAGCCACACTCTCTAGGATGAGATCCCTTCCTAGTTTGGGTTCCCATGGGACAAGGAAAGGGTGATTGGGTGATGTCTGGGCAGTAGAAACCTCAGGAAGACTCCCAACATGCTGACGAGGGGTGGGGAGCAGGCTCAGGGTGGGTGCGGTTGGATGGGGGAGGTAGTGAGGAGGAACATCTCACTTCCCCTTTTGTCACATTTGAAGCATTGTGTACCACACAGCCAGAAGGAAATTATTTATAGACAAGTCTTCCTTATTTTCTAGAGGGAACGTTCCACCCAAGGATTCGGCAATGTTGCCAGCAAAATACAGGGTCCTATGTCAGGAGAAGCGGAAAAAGACACGATGCAAGAGGTGCGGGGCAAGCCACAAAGCAAACACTGGGTTAGGAGCTGGAAAAGGAAGTACAAAAAGGATATTGAGCCCTAGAGAGTAGCACAGTGCTGATGAGACAGGTTGAAAAGCGCCCCCCCCACCATGCGGCCCCCTTCCAACTGAGGCTCTGTCTAGTCCTGATTACTTACTTGTCCCTTTTTCTGAAGAGGCTGGGGGAATAAGGAGGCTGAAATGCCATGGTTTAATTTGTCCTTCCTTCTCTCTTCTCTCTTCCCCTCTGGTTTCACTCCAATGTGGGAGACTACAGACAGGAAGGCCACTGCCACTTACATAGTTCCTTCGTCTTCATGGAAAATCCCCAAAGTCCAGAAGGAGGGAAGCAAGAAGGAAAGACGGTGACAGGGAAAGTGCCTTGTTCTCTGTGGATCATGTGAAGTGCCCTGCATGGACACGGCTGGGAGTCCCGACTTTGGAGGGGGCAGGAAAATGGGGGGGGAGGGTGTAGAAAGTGATGGGGGATGGGAGGGAGCCCAAGGAGAATCCTCCTGGGGAGATGGATACTCTCTTGGAGAAGCAGCTCTAGCAAATGATTTGGGGCACACCCTGGCACCAGATGATGGCAAGAGCAATGAATTGTGCCTTTCAGCTCCCTCCTGGACAGGGTCCCGTGTGAGCTTCACAAACAATCTCTGAGTGACACTAGGATGGCAGGCAGTGGAGCCATACCCTGTTTATAGCAAGGGAGTCTACCCCACCCGCCCCAAACTACTCTTGTGAAGTCATCTTCATCACCCCAACTTTGATGGCTAACTATGGCAGGGGGCTGTCCTGGTATCTCATCTGAACTCGAAATATTGGTGATTTAGCCAGGAATGCAGTTTAAAGCTCAGTGGATCTTAAATTTCATGAACCTGTGTCAATTTGTATGCCTGTCTCCTTTCCTCTTATGCCTTGCAGCTGGAAAAATTTACCTCCATAATTTTTCTAAACCTTCTCATTTTCTACCCTCCCCATTATCTAGCTACAAGTACGAAATAGATATTCCTGAAAAAGAGGTTTGCAAAATTAACCTTGGTAAATGGAATCCCAATTCCTTCTCCTCCCCACACTCACTGCCATTAACATTCAATTCAATTCAATTAAGTTGACCGAATGCGTATTCAAAGCCCAAGACACATTTCAGAAAAGCGTTAAAAAGCAAATCAGTAATACAAGCCCCAAATTGTGCATCCTTCCAAAATATCCTGGGTCTGTGGCAAATTCAAAAAGTTGTCTCTACTGGTTAGACCTCAGTGAAAGGTTTGCTTCAGGAAAACAATTTAGGGCTTGGAGCACATGGTATGGTAGCTTAGAGTTTAGGGGAATTGTACCACTCCTTCACTCCAACTGACGTGGTGTGTGTTCCACTGTGCCCTCGGCCAGTGCCTTCCAGGCTGAGGGTAAAGCAGCATCATGAAGCTCCGGGTTTCTGTAAGACCTACGGCTCCTGACACCGTGGCCAACAGTGCCAGGAAGGGTCCCTCACTCTGACTCCCTTTCTTAACACCAAGGGTTTAATTTTGTGTGTGTGTGCCAGGAATCAAACCCAGGAGCACTTAACGATCGAGCCACATCCCCAGCACTTTTTATTTATTTTTAAATTTTGAGACAGTTCTCACTGAGTCACTTAGGGCCTCGCTAAATTGCTCAGGCTGGTTTGGAACTTTCCATCCTCCTACCTCGGCCTCCCGAGACACTGGGATTATAGGCTTGTGCCACCGTATCAAGCTCAATACAAAGGGTTTGTAAAGGAAGGGGATAAGCTACAGGTGCTCACTTTCTGAGTTGCCAGCCTGTCCTTCTGAAAAGGGACACTTCAATTGGTATGGGGCTCACTTCTGTCAACCTCTTGGTCTTCCTCCTTTGGTCAGCTGTCTTACCCTCGTGTCATCTAGCTTAGAAGCAGGTGGTAAAGTTCCTTGTCTTCCTTACAAGCCAGTAAGCATCCTCAGGCATGCAAACAGCCCCCTCCTCAGAGACCACCCTCCGGAAATCCTGGTACACTGCTGCCTTTCTGGGGCTGGGAAAGAAAGCAGCAAAAACATGGCCACTCTCCACATTTACTTATCTTCAGAGGCCCTCCACCAGCCTATTCGGGCCAAGGAGACACTGGCAGGGCCTCTCCCCATCCCCTCTGCTCTGTGGAGCCACCCCACCCGTCAAAATTTCAAGTAATTTTCTCCAGCAGTTGCCAGGGTTACTCTGAGTAGTGCGTGAAGGACTTATGGCTATGGGCAATGCTTGGAGGAAGCCAGGGGAATCTTGTCAGGGAGGCAGAGCCAGCAGACAAGGGGCCTGTGAAGAGGGCAGGGGCCCTGAGGTGGAGCACCTGGCTCCACTGTGGGCCCCACTATAGAATGCATGACCTTTGAAGTGGTACAGGTTCACTAAGGAATAAAAGGATGGTTAATAATGCCGGGCCTCTTCAGGGCTCCAGCTCCTCAGCCACCGTGGGTAAGCATTACTAGCCTACAAGCCTCCCAGAGCCCTCACATTGTGCTCTTGGGGCCTTGCTTACCTCACAGTAGAGCTCTTCATTGTGGGCTCACTTGAGGTGGCTCCTTGATCCTGTGTTGCAGTACTCTATGACTTGTGAAGAGGAGCTCTGCAGATTGCAAAGGGCCTCTGGCTCTGTAGATACCACCCCCACCACCGCGCCCCCTCCCCCACCCCCTGGGCTTCCTGGATGAGAGAAGACGGCTCAGCTCAGGTGGAGGGTAGGGGGCACACTACTCTCAAAACAGAAAAAAAGAGAGAGAAACACCGGTGAGCTTTTCCCTGGGCAGGGCCCTCCAACCATGGGAACAGCGCCAGGGAACTCAGAGGAGTACTGGGAGGGGGTAAGGAAGGCCTCCCGCCTGGTTTAAGAATTGCTGACAAGGAATTACATACACCTTATCAGGAAGAAAGGGAAGCACAAAGCACACACACATTTATGCCAACACCTTCTCCAGCCTTTCACACAGTCTGATTCCCAGAGATAGTGAGGCAGATAGGCCATCATATCTCTTTCTCTCTCTTTTTGCTGTTGCCAGCTTCCCCATGACTCCAAAGTGGTAGTAATGCCACAAGGCGTGGCAAGATGGCAAGGAAGGATACTTGAGTTTAAGCTACAGTGTCAAAATCCATGGCCTCTGCTCTCTCTGACATCCAGAGCTGGCTGCATGTTGTACAGGGGTCATAGGTGGTGGCAGGGTCTTCAAGGGAAACTTGGGGTGGCAATCAGGTGGACACAGGGAGAACCACATTGAACGGTCACACTGCACACTATGAACAGGAAGTCCCAGAACTGTCAGGACTACAGTTTTCAAAGATGTCAATCTCACATTATAATGAACTCTTTTAAATGAGGGAGAAAAAAAGATAAGCCCCATTTGTACACAATCAATCACATGGATGCCTGAGGAATGATTCTCACAGACTCCTCCTGAGGACAGTTCTAACCAGAGCTAGTCCTGGCAAAGGTGCCCTCTGTATCTGGCTACCTCAAAAGTGTGATCTCAAGGACATTGAGAAAGAAAAATTCCCTTTCAGCCAGAGCTGTTTCCCAGACTTGCTATTGAGGTACCTACAAAGGTCACCCCCAGAGCATTACTAGCCTTTGGGTTCCAATGATCTCTCCTGCAGTTCTATACACTTAGAGGAAGAAAAGTTTCCTTTTCAATGCAAAAAGGCCTGAGAAGGTGCCACATTCAGCCACTAATAGTTCAAGCACTTTAGTATGAACTAAACTGTGGTATTACTTTCAACAGGGTCAATCAGACTCAGAAGATAACTGGCTGCACAGCAAGTAACCTTGACAGTGAATTGGGGAGGGAAAAAACGCATCTGGATGTAATTCTTCAAATCAGAATCACCTGAGAGGGTTTGTACTGGGTTCCAGCTTTAGCAAATCTTGCGGGATGAATCTGGAGCTCGGAGAGGGTATTTTTCAGGTGATTTGGATACAGCTCTCCTGTACCAGTCCACAGAATTGCTCCCCAGCACACCCCCCCCAAATAAAAACTATTTAAAAGAATTTCTGACAAGAGTGGGTGGGATGTAGTTCAGCTGTAAAGCACTTGCCTAGCATGCACAAGTCCACGGGTTCAATCTCCAGCAACTTCTCCCCCACCACACACAAAGAAAGCTGGGTGTGGCAGTGCACACCTGTAATCCCAGCAATTTGGCAGGCTGAGGCAGGAGGATTGCAAGTTCAAGGCCAGCCTCGGCGACTTAGTGTAGACCCTGCCTCAAAATAATAAAAAGGGCTGGAGATGTAGCTCAGTGGTAAAGTATCCCTGGGTTCAATTCCCAGCACCACAAAAAAAAAAAAAAAGGAACTGCTGACAACAAATACACACTCCTCATGAGGAAGAAAGAGAAGCACAGAGTACACACACACACACTCTTTTTTGTTGAACCTACTCTGATCTGTATCTAAATCTTTGGCAAAATTTGCCTCTCTCTTACGAGGAACAAATTCCTTCTAAGACACCTCCCAGCTGTCAGTGGGAACTCTCCACCTGGGAGGCTGGGGTCTGGGGGTGCATCAGAGTGGGGAAGAGAAAAGAACCCAGGCCAGAGAACAGGAAGGGGCTAAATTTTTTCTTGTGTTTGGTTGATGAACCAGCCCTACCTCCCTTCTACAGAAGCCAGCTCTCCTGCAGCCCAGTGACTGTTGCCACCCAGTCAAATATGGGTTGGTTCCCAGGTTAGCTGGAGGGCTGTGACTCATTCCCCCTCAGGAACCTGCTTCGGTTGGCTACAAACGTGTCCATCACCACCCTGATCCAAGCCTGAAGCTCACCTGCCATGATCACCATGATCACCTCAGGGAGGACTTGTGAGCTCCTCTCTGGCAATGAGGCTGCCACTACTGCTCACTGACTCCCCTCTCCCAAGGGTAGTGGGAAGGGAATTCACTATTCTCTGTGGTATGCATCCGGCCTGTGTTTGGTATTTTGTTTTTATGTTTAAATTACACTGCCTGCTAGGTTTGGGGCTTATAAATAAACAAAGGCTATGCTTCCCCCCAAGGCCTGGACTTCCTAGCTGCCTGCCAGCAATAGAGTGACCCTTTTAACCTCTTCTCTTGCTCCTTAAGTCAGTTAATGTTGGGGGTAGGGTTGGAAAAGCAAGATATTTTGAGCTCCGTCAAAAGCCTGGACATTCTCAGTACCAGCCTAAGGTACCATTCCCCAAATCTTCCCGATGACATGAGTGCTGAGCACTGAAGCCTTACCAAGTACAAACTTCCTTGAAAAGCCATACAAGACTGTGAGAATAAAGCACAAAAATGGAAAATTTGAAGTATTTGTGCTGATTATTTTTGAAAAATCTACTTACAGAGGTCTTTATGCCATCAAGTAAAGACAGAAGTGCCCAGGTTTTTATGGGTGGAAACTTTGTGGGCATGAGAGGCCTTAAAGACCTAAGGACAGCAGAGCACGGTGGGCCTGACCAGGAAAGGCTTCATGCCAAAGCTTATACACCTTAAAAAATAAGAGAAACACTAGCCCCTATGTCCTGGGATAGGGCTCTAACAGCAAACTACCAAATCCTGGTCAACAGTTCTGACATCCTGTTATTTGCTAAAACTAATAATACTGTGGAGTTTGTTGACAGAGTTGCAGAAGAGCTAAAGTAAATATGGAAACTGAGGAACAGCCAACTGTAGACAGTTACTAGCTCAGCAGTTGGGAAGAAAGGAGTCTTACAGGTCCTCCTTGGACATCTTGGGGAACCAAGGCCTGAACACAGTTGAGAGATAACCCAGAAGGCATCTGTCATGTCACCAGGGGAGTTCTCTCCAACAATAGGATGATACAATGATGGCTTTGACCCATGCAGCTGATACTGATCCCTCAGGCAAATAGTTGTGATAAGGAGAACTGAGAGGGACTTCCCTGATGCATATGTGAAGGGAGGACTGCTCTAGCACCCATTCTAGATAAACTTGCTCAAGTGGAAAGTAAATTATGTCAGAAGGCCAGAATTCTTCTCCCACACTGGCCACTAGCTAGCTGGAGGACTGCATAGAAGCCTTCAAAATACTCTACAGGGTTAGAACCTCATCCCGGAAACGAGAATCATGCTCTCTCCTGTATCATATACATGCATCCATGCATGGTGTACATGTTCATAGGTGCCCTAAGGTCTGGAAACATAGGTGATGCCATTTTATGTTTTTAACAGATTAAGGATGTTCTTGATGGCATGATATATATTTGGCTTATGTTTCCAACTTATGGGCACCCTGTAGGTGGCATTCTTGAGTTTTTTGGAGAGTGAAAAGGGGCCATATGAATATGATAAACTCCGTGATGTGATGAGTAAGGGCCCTGATTCCCCAATCACCCCTGGTAAAATGGTTCTCCAAATGTGTAGCACTTTCAAAGCTGTTTCAAAGTCTAACATTTCTAAACTTCTGTCCAGCTGTAATTTTTGTTCCCATGGTTTCATGAGTTATCCATACTACCTATGGGGAAGGGATGGTTTGAGGAATTGATTTAGCCTCACTAAATTGCTTAGGCTAGCCTCAAACTTGAGATCCTCTTGCCTCAGCCTCCCAAGCTGCTGGGATTACAGGTATGTGCCAACATGCCTAGCCTGACTTGCACGACTTTTTGACCTCGAGAACCTTTCTGATAGTAAAGCTGGTCATCAGCAGGGCTTCTACTGTTTCAGGCAGGAATGAAGGCATAGCCAGAGAGGCCCATGATTAAAAGTGGTCTATGGGCAATACAGAGACTCAAGTGAGCATCCATTGGCTTCCTAGACTAGAATATATGTTCTGTGAGGGCAGGGTCTTGTCTTGATGGCACTGTACCCCCATGGCCTAGACACAGGACAAATGTGGTAAGTATGTGCTTAATAAATAAATAAAAGAACTGGCTAAATGTTAGAATTTTGCTAAGGGCCCCAGTGGGGAAGAACTAGGCAAATTCATGTATTAGCCTTTTGTTAACACTTGAATTTGGAAGCAATCATTGTTTGAGAAAAATTCTGCAGTTAAAACACAAAAGACCTGTGAAAATCAAACATACTTGGAAAACCCAAACAGAGTTTAATTGAATAAGTGGTCACTAATGACCTGGAAGCAAGGTCCAACCTCTTAAATAAAAAGGATAATTTACCCAGCTATGTGCTCCTGATTCTCCAGTAATGCTGGGACTTCGGTCAGTTTCCATCTTTAGCTAAAGGGGCTGGGTCACTTGCGAACGGGTCACACAGAGGGAGCATTAGAGGGTGATAAAGCCCAGGAACAGGGCAGCCAAGTCTCAGCTGGCATCGATATCAAAGAGGGATTTAGGGTTAGCAGGCCTGATTCTCTGAGTGACAGCCATGTAACTGGAATGATGGGGCAGGGGTGGGGAATGACAGAATAAGTCCAGATAAAAATATCCTGCTGGTCACCAAGAGAAAGGAAATCCTAATCATTAATGTCATCCTTGGGTTTGAAATCTTGAGGTGCCCTATTAAAATGAAAGGTCTTTCTCAGAGGGGGAACCATTTAGTTTTTCTCAGGGAAGGAACATGATGACCTCTTCCTTCAGCTTGGTCTGAACAGTAGGGGGCTTCTGGGAGAAGTGACTCAGACTTGCTAAGTATAGACCGGGTGGTGTGCTGGGGGCTTATCAGAATGGGTACTTGTTACCTGGTAGCCTTGGGCTTTCCGGTGACATGCAAATGTTCCCAAACAGCTGTCAAAAAACCAAATTGCCTGTGAATGGGCAGCTTTAACAGTAATAGAGTTTACTGGGCTGGGGCTGTAGCTCAGTGGTAGAGCGCTTGCCTAGCACGTGTTAAGCACTGGGTTTGATCCTCAGCACCACATAAAAATGGATTAATTAATTAATTAATTAAAGGTATTTAACAAAAGAGTAATAGAGTTTATGGTTCCTGAGCACAGTTGGGAGATAACCCAGAAGGCATCTGTCATGTCACCAGGGGAGTTCTCTCCAATAATAGGCTGCTACAATGATGGCTTTGACCCATGCAGCTGATACTGATCCCTCAGGCAAATAGTTGTGATAAGGAGAACTGAGAGGGACTTCCCTGATGCATATGTGAAGGGAGGGAGTCCCTGAGGACTACTCTAGCACCCATTCTAGATAAACTTGCTCAAGTGGAAAGTAAATTATGTCAGAAGGCCAGAATTCTTCTCCCACACTGGCCACTAGCTAGCTGGAGGACTGCATAGAAGGCTTGTAGATCCTCATGCCTAAAATGGCAATCATGCTATTCCTCTCATATAACTATATACCATGCAAGGCGATTGCTTGTTCCTTCTCTTCTTGGTAAATGAAAGCAAGCTGTTATGCTGGGCATAGTGATGGCCAACTATAATCCTGACAACTTGGGAGGCTGAGGCAGGAGGATCTTGTTTGAGGCTAGCCTCAGCAATTTAGTGAGACACTATCTCAAATACTAAAAAGGACTTAGGGGCTGGGGTTGTGGCTCAGTGGTAGAGCACTTGCCTAGCACATGTGAGGCACTGGGTTTGAGCCTCAGCAGCACATAAAAATAAATAGATAAAATAAAATTTTAAAAAAGGGCTCAGGGTGTAGCTCAGTGGTAAAGCACCTCTGAGTTCAATCCCAAGTACAGAAAAAAAAAAAATAAAAAGAGCAAGTTGTTATGAGGATGCTGGGCAGAGCAGCAAGGCTGCGTTGGACATGTTGGGGACATTTATCTTCATTGCTCCCTGTCTGGGAGACCCCACTAGTTGCTCACCAAAACATGCTTCCTGGATGTCTCCTCCTTAAGTTCTTCTGCCTCATTTATAAGGTGGCATACTGAAAAACTGACCCCAAGAAAGTCTGTGGCTGAGAGGTTTGATGGATTCTCCTTCCCTGGGGCAATTTCTTTCCACCAAGAGCCTCATGTTAACCTAAAGGGATGAGTCTAGTGAGGGAAATTCCAAGAAGAAGGGCAGGGCACTGAGGGAGCTTTGTTTGGCCACTTTCTGCCATTCTTTGTTAGCCGTGGTCTTCTATACCTGCGCACCAGGTGGCCCTGGAAGTAGACACAGTACTCACACTAGAGCTGGCGGAGGCAGCCCTTGCCCCTCAGTACCTCTCCTTCTTGCCCTTGTACAACTCTGGAAAAACCTCAGCCCTGGGGCTCCCTCTAGCCTGACCAGGTGACAGCCAACTGCCTGACACCAGGCAGAGCTGGTCCAAAGAGCGGGGGAGTAGGACTGGGCATCCCCCCACCCGTGGCCCTGTTGTGAGGCGCTGACAGCTGGGAGAGGACCTGAAACCAGTTAGCCTGGGGCTTCCAGCCAGCAGTGTATTTTCATCTTGTTTTGACTGGGACCGACCTCCCCTGTGTAAACACATCCACGTCAGGAGGGAGAAAATGTAGAACAGCTTAATCTTAAAATAGGTGCGTGGAATGCATCCCACCCACGAATCACCAGAGCAGGGAATGCCCTGCAGGTGGGCCTTGCTTTAAGCAAAACTGACATATGAAAATCGCCATTTAACAAGAGGGCAAGGATGGAGAACTGTGAGGTCTTGACCTTCCACTGGGAGATCTCAAAGCCTCATCTGGTACGAATAATAACAGCAGCAGCTCCCATGTGCTGAATGTTTAGAGGGCACTTTGCTAAGAATAATATATACATTAGCCTTTTGAATTTTGTTCACAGTCTTAGGAATTGGGTATTGGGTTATCATTAGGTCGTAGTATGGATGAGGAAACTGAGGCACAGAGATGTTCAATGACTTACCTGGGGCTGCACAGCTAGTAAGGAGCAGAGGCCAGGTAAGAATTCCTGGTCTATGACTCCAAAGTTCTGGGCTATCTCTAGCTGGTTACTGCACTTTGTTTTGAGGAGAGTTCCAGGCACAACTGCATTCTGGGCAATGACTGGAACTTGCACCAATGTGACTTCTCACTGAACGTCCCTTAATAGCAGCTGCAGCCCAATCCAATGAGTCCTTAGCAGGCTCATGGTAGGAAAGACCTTGGTTGGAAGCTGGCCCTTTCCATTGACCAAAGCAACCCAAAGTGAATTCATATCCTGGAAGAGTGAGCCCCTCTAGAATGCTAGGATGGGATGAATCTGCATTTCAATTTAGGGACTGGCAGACTCCTAAAGGGCAGTCCCATTCTTAGGGGCAAATAGGTACAAACCACCCAGACATCAGACTGGAGAAGGGACAAAAGACTCAGTATAATCCAGTATAAGGAAAGACCAAATGTAAACATGTATTTTGAAACAAAATGTCACCCATCACTGTGTCTTTGCAGGACTGGCCCCCAGGCTAAACTGTGAAGTAGGAGTCTGTCTTCAGAACCTTCCTGCTTCCTTTTTGGTACCTTCCTCCTACTTGTCCCCTCAGGCGACCTGTGCCCTCCTGCTGTCTGGAGATTCAGGGGACCCACTAATTCAGGGAGGTTGGGGGTAACTGCCTCTCTAGCAATGCAGCTCCCAGTTTCCCTCCCACAAATCAAATTTATCTGGGCCAGCCGTGAAGCACGGATCGAAGAAATTTGTTTGTAAATGGCAGGTAATGGCTTAACAGATTTTCCTTAGTCAGATCACAGGGACTTTAATCTAAAGATTTCAATCAATGGTATAATTTTAGTCATAGGTGGGGGGTAGCAACTGTAGGGGAAGATTGCTTATCAATGCTCTTCAAAGCTTGCTAAGATGGTCACTCTCTACTCTATTGATATGTCTGGTTCTATATATGGGATAAATACTACCCTGTTGCACCATGCTGTATTCTTTTAAGAACATATCAGAGCCAGGCACGGTGGCACACACCTGAAATCCCAGCGACTTGGGAGGCTGAGGCAGGAGGATCACAAGTCGGAGGCCAGCCTCAGCAATTTAGAGAGGACCTAAGCAATTCAGCAAGATCCTGTCTCTAAGTAAAATATAAAAAGGGCTGGGGATGTGGCTTAGTGGTTAAGCACCCCTGGGTTCAATTCCCAATATCAAACAAAAACAAAACAAAACAAACAACAACAACAACAAAAAATAGTGGAGCTAGGTACAGAGGCTCATGCCTGTAATCCCAGCTACTCAGGAAGCTGAGGCAGGAGAATTGCAAATTTGAGGCCAGTCTGGGCAACTTAAGGAGACCCTGACTCAAAATAAAAAATAAAAAGGGCTGGGGGTCACTCAGTGGTAGAGTGCTTGCCTAGGATGTGTGAAACCCTGAAGTTCAATCCTCAGAATTAAAAAAAAAAAGAAAGAAAGAAAAGAAAAGAAAAGAAAAGAACATAGTGGAAAAAACACTGGAATAGTAATCAAGAAGCCTGGGTTCTGGCCTGGTTTGGCCACTGGCTACCAGAACAACCTTGAAAAGTCCCATAACCATTCTGTCCCTAGTTCTCCATAACTGTAAGGTGAAAGGATTTGGGATGGAAATATATATTTATTTGGGTGCTTCTTTGATGAATGATACAGTTATTCAAACTGAGAGCTCCATGAAGCCAGGAGCATGTCTCGTGTCTGGCACATAGTGCCCAACAAATTGAATAACTAAATAAATGAATGAACAGCAAAAGTGACTTCTAAGGTTGATGCCAGTTCTAATAGGTTCTGCCATGATCTTCAGAGACACAGCTATTTGCAGCTCTATCTCAGAGTCAAGAGACCTAGGCCAAGGGCTGAGTGAGAACTTCAAGCCCTTGTCCTCAGGACCAGGATGTGTCTGCACCACCAGGTGCAGGGGCAGCCTGCAATGGGGAGGGGCAGATCTGAGACCAAAGGCAGAAAGCAAGAGTTTCCATGAGGCCCAGGAGGTTTGCAGGATTCTGGATTGGGGTGGGGGTGGGGATAGGGGCAAGAGGGTAGTAGGAAGGGCAGGGTTGGTGAGGAGGAGGAGCCAGTAACATTTACACAGTTTTCTGTAAAACGGGAAGCCCAGATAACAGAGACCTGATGGGTGTCTGGGCTGAGGTAGGAAAAGTGCCGAGTTGCATGGTGACTCAAGGTCAGGAGTTGGAATGGGGCCCAGAGCTCTCGAGTCTCTGCTCACCCCTTGGGACTGGCCCCTGGCTCCAGGCCAGCTCCATGAATAGCTTCCCCCACCCCCACTCCACCCCTCCACAAGTCGTGCTTCCTTTTCCAGACACCACCATGGCCCTCCCCCTCCCTGTTCTCCCAAGGCTACATGGAAGTCCTTCCCTAACCTCCCTCCAAGGACTCAGCTGGTGCAGTCACCCAATAGAGCTGTCCAACCTCACTTCTGGGCAGAGCCGCCCCGCTTCCCAGTGTTGCCCACATTCACACTGACAGAACTCCTGCCCTCCTTATGCAAAAGGGTGGAGGTTTGGCAGCTTTGGGTCCCTCCCTTTCTTATATACCCCCTGCCCTGCTACATCCCGCTCCATTGCCTAGGCCTTCTCCTAGGAACACTCCCAGATGGTATTCTGAGATGCTAGACATTCTCTACTGCCCTCCCTACTCTTACCTTCAGCAGCACCTTTTGTTTGTTTGGTACCAGGGATCGAACCTGGGGTACTTTAACCACTGAGCCACATCCCCAGCCCTTTTTATTTTTTAGTTAGAGACAGGGTCTCGCTAAGTTGCTAAGGGCCTCGCTAAATTACTGAGGCTGGCTTTTAGACTCATGATCCTACTGCCTCAACCTCCCTAGGTCACTGGGCTGCTGTGCCCTTTCACGTTATAAGAGGGGCCACAGTTTCAATCCACGACAAAAAAAAAAATCTCTAAGAGCAAAGTTTAGACATTAGTGAGCGGGGAGAGAGAAGTTTTTGAGGGCAATGAAATAATGCCATGGAAGGGGTTACCTAGTCTGGACATTCATTAGGCCAATTCTGGCCTTCATCTGACCAAAGTTCTGGTCCCATCTCAGTCATTAAAACAGTCTGTACAACTTTGGGTAAATTACTTAATCTCTCTGTCTCAGTTTCTTCATCAGTCAAATGGAGGTAATTACACATCCCCTACCTTGCCAGGGCTGTTAGGGAAATTCGAGACTCCGTTTGTGTGTGTGTGTGTGTGTATGTGAGAGAGAGAGAGAGAGAGACAGAGAGAGAGAGAGACAGAGAGACAGAGAGAGACAGAGGCTTTCTAAATGGCAGTCAGGAATGAATTATAATGCCTCTCCCTGCCCTGTTGTATTTGGAGGATTCATTCAGGTTCTATGGCAGTGCCCTAGGCCTGTCCCCTTTCCTTTTTGCTAACTTCTCCAGGGCTTGGCTCTTAGCCACATTTGGTCTCCTGTGTACCTCCACCCTGCTTTAAGAACATCTCCTGCCCCACCCTTGTACCCCCACTGCCAAGGGCCTCTTGCCACACTCTCTCTCTCTCTCACTCTGACTTGTCCTTTCCCTCTCTGGTTTGTCTATGACCCTTTCCCAGCCCTGACTTCATTCAGGCCCTCCCCATCAAAGCAGTCAAGAGGAAGGGACTCTGAGGGTGATGCTGGACTTGACAATTTTCTCCAAAGGCTAAGCACATTGCAGAACACTCAGCCTGTGCTCGAGAGACACACCATTGTTTGGTTACATTTTCTGGAGGAGATGTTTGGGGTGGAGTCTGCTTTGGGGCCCCTGAAATCTTGCCAGGTAGACAATCGCCTGCTCCACCTCTAGGTTCTGCAAGCCCTGCCTTTCTGCTCTTCCCACCCATCTTCTCCTTCACCTCTAAACCCAGAAAATGGGCTAGGCCATTTAATCTCTAGGACCTGCATGCTCCAGTGTGATTTCAATCCTCCCTGGCCTAGTGCCACTGAGTTTCTCTGATGGCCCCACCTTTCCCCCAGGGAAGAGAGGCTGGGGAGCAGTTTGGGGCACCTTCTAAATTTCCCAGCACTGACAATCAGCTCCCTCTGCAGGGCCACACCCAAGAGTCTTCTCATCTGAAGAAACCTGGTCTTCCACCCCAGAATTAAGAGTTCCCAGGCTTTGGCCTAAGGGTGGAAGAACGAGGCCCACCAGAGCACAGCCGGATTTTATAGTTCTGCCCCACTGTGCAAGGTGATGACATTTCCCTTGTGTGGAACATCTCTTGGTGTAGAAAATACTGGAGAGTGAGTTTCTCCCAAATTTTGAAATCAAAGCCCTTGCTTTCATCTAAATGCTCCCTCCAGGGTTGGGGATGTAACTTAGTGGTAGAGAATTTGCTAGCAAGCACAGGGCCCTGGGTTTAATCCCCAATACCACAAAAAAATAAAAATGGTCCCTCCAGGTTATGTCTCAACCCTCCTCTCTCCAGAGGAGGAAATTAGAAGCAAAAGGTGACCTTGGTAGGCCTTGCCAGGGAACTGGTGACAAAGTGGCAATGCATGGCCTCATTTTGTTGGCCCCTGCCACCTGTCTCCCTCCTTCTGCCTGCTGATGGGGCCCCATATAGGCAGACAGGTTGGTAGGAGTTAGGACTGCATGGAGCAGCCATGTGGGAAAGCTGGTCTTGCAATGGAGCTAAGGAAGGTGATCTTGGAGGTCCAAGGCTCCATAGATGAACTTTTGGTATGGCAGGACTCCAAAGTAAAAGAGGTAACAGGGAAGTGGGAGGTTGGCAAGAAAAATGGCAAACTATCATATTTATTATCAGTAGAGGTAATAGTAATAATAATCACAACAATAATGATAGCTGCCATTTATTGAGAGTTTAATACGTTACAGGCACTGTGCCAAGTACTCTCTTTATGCATTAATTCATTTATTCTTCACAACAACGTTATGTTAACAAAAAAGAAAAGTCATCCAGATGCCAGACAAGGAAGGAGAAACTCAGGGAAGTTGTGATCAGTTCAAGGTCACCCAATTGGAACTGGGATTCACTGAGAAGGATTCGTTGACTCTCAGTTCATACTCCTATCCCTCACCCAGCACTCATCACCTATGCCTTAACCATGAGCCCAAAGGTTCCAAAATAATATACCAGGAGGAAGGGTTCAGCCTCCTAAAGCCCTTAGAGTTTGGTCACGTGGGATTGCTTTTTCTTCACTCATTTTCCCCCTAAGGGGGGA
The DNA here is from genome assembly GCF_902686455.1 of Sciurus vulgaris. Taxonomy (NCBI): domain Eukaryota; kingdom Metazoa; phylum Chordata; class Mammalia; order Rodentia; family Sciuridae; genus Sciurus; species Sciurus vulgaris. Next base: position 43,377,800 of record NC_136471.1, on the reverse strand, counting down.
ACATTGCAATTAGGGCTATGTTTATGAGCATCCAGAGATTGAAGCAGGGGTCACACAGCAGACAGACCAACCTTTGCTGTTGACCCTGCCATGAAATTCTCATGTCACCCCTGGCAGGTTAATTCTATACCCACATAGACTCTATCTTTGGTCCTGTACAAGGATCAATAATGTATCAAATCCAAGAGTATCAAACACTTAGTGATAGGCCCTTGACCACCCTCTTCCCAGTGGAAGACTGTCTGCTGGACTGAAGATGTTCCAGTTTCCCACCTTCCATGTGGAGGTCATGGTTTGGCCAGTCTGTTGGAGCAGTCACCTCCTTCCTCAATATCTTATTTTGGGACCTATTTAAGATCTCCATGCTGCAGGGTGCAGTGATGCACACCTGTAATCCCAGTGACTTGGGGAGGTTGAGGCAGGAGGATCACAAGTTCAAGACCAACCTTGGCAACTTAGCAAGATTCTGTCTCCAAATTAAAAAAAAAAAAGGACTGGGAGACAGGTGCAGTGGCACATATCTACTATAATCCCAGCAGTTTGAGAGGCGGAGGCAGGAGGATGGCAAGTTCAAAGTCAGCCTCAGCAACTTAGTGAGGCACTAAGCAACTCAGTGAGACCCTGTCTCTCAATAAAATACAAAAAGGGCTGGGGATGTGGCTCAGTGGCAAAGCACCCTTGTGCTGAATCCCCCATACAAAACAACAACAACAACAAAACAAAACAACAAAACAAAAACCCTCCATGGTGGTTCCTCACTACCATGTCCTCCAGCCAAGCCTTCTCTTACCAAATATTCATGAATGTCCTTTCCAGTCACTCCTTTGAAATGACCTTGCCTTGTCTTTTCCTTATCCTCCTTCCTCTCTGTCCCCACAATTGCTCTGAGAATGCCATCCTTCTTTGAGTCTGTCATAAATGCCTGATCCACATTGACTGGCTTCTTCCCTGAACACACAATTCTCCCCTTTGGTTGATTTGGCAATCTTCTGGTTTCTTTTTCATTGTGTTTTGTTTACTCAGATATTCAAAGAGATGAAAGGAAACTTGAAGATCAACTACTTCAATTCCCTCCTTTTATGAATGTAGAAACTGACTTTTGGGTAGAACAAATGACTTGACTAGGGTCACTCAGCCTGGTAGGGACAGATCTCATAGATTTCACCCAAGTCTAAGTCTGGAGCTTCTGTTCTTTTCCTCTGCTCCTTTGCCCCATAGGTAAAGTCTTAACCTGCCAGCCACCATCACCCTCCCCATGTCCAAATATATCTATTGTCCATGTCACTCCAGTGAGTACTGATTCTATTTCCTAATTATTTGCCACATTGATGTCTAGTTTCTCCAAAAATAAAGCAGTCCAGGTGGCAGGGGCTAAATCATTCTTTCCACTTGAATGAAGTCCAAAGGGAGAAGTGACCTGCCTTTTGTCATACAGCTCATTAGTGGTAAAATTGGAAACGAGATCTAAGCCACCAAGTCACAGGATATACCTCTTCCCAGTATTCCCCTTCTGTACTGCCTGGAATTTTTCATTTTGTCCCTTCTTCACTTCTTCATAGCCTTGTCCTTCCTAATGTCTGCATTTTTCATAAGTCTGCTGGGTTTTATTTATTTTTATTTATTTAGGCACCAGGGATAACCCAGGGGCACTTCACCACAGAGCCACATCCCCAGTCCTTATTTTAAAGACTTTATTTTGTGATAGGGTCTTGCTAAGTTGCTTAGGGCCTCACTAAGTTGCTGAGGTTTACTTTGAATTCACAATCCTCCTGCCTTAGCCTCCCCAGCCCCTGGGATTACAGGTGGGCGACACTTTGCCTGGCCACAAGTCTGCTGGATTTTAGAACTGGAAGGAATCTCTCTACCTATCACTTAACAGATTAGAAAACTGAGGAAAGGAGAGGGGAAATTGATGGCCTGAAATCAGATGGCTAGTTCACATCCCAGCTGGGATGCCCAAGTCACCAACTCCTAGTTCTTTGCTCTTTCAACCACTTTCTTCCTACCTGTGCTTTATTTCTCTGGTCCTTCTTGGTTTAAAAGCCTCCTTCCTCTAAGAACTTCCTGAAAAACCTGAGAGTGCTTGAGCTCAGGGTCATATAATGATCCTAGGGGAAGGTAGAAGTTGCTGAGAGGCCTGGAAACCACCCACAACCTCCCGCATGCCACACTGGGATGCCCAGCTTGGCCTTCCAGAGAGTGGTGACTATCAAGTATGTGTTGAGATAAAGCCATAGCCTCTCAGATTCTCAGTTCATGGCCTAGACAGTGGCGTCAGAGTCCGAGCCTGCTGCAAAACAAGGTCAGTTCGCTGTACTCCTGGTGGAAATATCTTGTACAATCAATAGCACTTATAACATCAACAGACCCTGGAACCTTTCCTCTGTTTGTTTTTTCCTCCTGGGCCACTGTTTCTTACTCACCCTGGGGTGAAGGCACAGACAACACAGTAATCCAGCAAGGGAAGCTGCAAAGTCCAGACCACGGCTTTCAGAGTTCCTGAACCAACCAGAGACAGGAGGCGTGCTGAAGTGAGTGAATTGTGAAGACCCTGGCTAGGGCCTTCCCAGTTCCTTCTGGCAGTGCTTTTCACATTCAAGGTGCTCCCTGGCAATTGGCACCTGGTGGGGAATAACCCGGAGCTGCCCAGAGTTCACTAGACATTCTGGAAGCTCGGTCCTAACACTGCTTGGCCACACAGGTCCTTTTCACTCAGTAAGAGAGCAACCCAAAGGCCAATTAGACACCACCATGGGGCCTTCCTGTGCTGGGAAGTGTCTGAGGCTCTCAGACTGGAGTGGATATTGGCCTTTTGCCCAGACATTCTCCCCCTTCACACACCATGGGTGTATCCCACTTTCCCTCCATGCACACAGAGGGTGACTGCCCCCATGCTGTTTCTTGCGTGGTCTCAAACAGGCTTCTTCTTCCTGCCCCTGAACTGGTCCTACCACAGAGCTTGGAATCTGCCATTAATGTAGTTCTTTATATAAGAGTATTATGAGTTTAGTCAAGCCTGGATTCATTTGACAAATATGTATTGAGCATCGACTCAGTGTCAGACACTGGTGGCTTCTATTAATGGTGTTCTGTATGATTGAGTGCTACTGTGCCCCATGAGTTCCCACTGAGCACCCAGGGTCAGATAAATAGGAGATTTGTTACTACCAGGCAGAGGAAACCCAGGGATGATATGTGAGATGGGTCCTGAGAGTAAGCATGTGCCATGGTATGGATCCCTGGACATCAGGTTATTGAGGCATGGGTACTTGGGGTGGCGAGCTTGGAGAGGCTCCTTCTATAAAAACTCCTACAAACAGGGACAAATCTCACATTCCCACAGGTGTTGTGACTGCAAGAGGCAGAAGTGAGAACAATTCCACAGACTTTGATAGCTAAGGGTCAACTTTGCCTCTGTTCTCGGTCCTGGCAGCAGGGATGCCTGCCTGTTGGTCTCCCAAGCAATCAAAGAAAAGCCATTTGGGAAGAAGCCACCTTCTTTTTTTTTTCAGATATGTCCTCTGGGCACCTAAGTTGGGTTCCACGGCTGGTCAAAATGCATCCAAGGCATTTAAAGGCAATGAGGTAGCTGTTTGGTGAGAATTTTCCCTGGTTTAACACCCCACACCCATCTCCCATTAAACACCTCACCCCCCACCTCACAAGTGTATGAACAAGATTTTGCAGCTCATCTTCTAGGCAAGGTCTTGGCCCTGTGCCTGCTCCCCCAATCCTGCCCTCTGGGTGATCTTGCTCAAGGACGCCAAGGGAGTTGGTGGCAGAGGCTGGGAGCAGAGCCCAGGTTTCCTGGATCCTGGCCTGGCACTCTTGCCACCAGACCCTGCTGCCACTCCCTCTCTTTCCTTGCCCTTTGTGCTCAGTCTGCACCCCCTGGAGGCACATGTCCCATACCCCACTAACATTCACTGGGCGAGATGTTTCTGGCCAACACCCGTCAGAGGTCTAGCCATATGGGACATGGGGAGTCTGGCTGGCTGCTGCCCATGGGGCCAGGCCTAGGGCAGGAGGGGGTGGAGAGTCAGCAGCTTTGCTGGTCTGAGACCAGCAGATCTGGATCCCCGAGGCTGTCATTTTAACCAGGGGTCCTAAGGGCTGCCCTTGAGCCTGGCTTTCCAGAGCTAGGGCCGGGTCACTGTGGGGGCCCCCACCCCCAGTCTTGTTGCTATGACACATGGCTCTACAAGTGCTGAGCGGCATTGTCGGGGCCGGATGCAAACGGCACGCAGCAGGGTCTAGCTGTGAGCCAGTTGGCCAGCTGACATTTCAGGGTCCAAAGAGCTTGTGTGTACTGGACAAGCTGTTTATTGTGGTGTTGGCACTGCCCAGCCCTTCAAACAGCAACAAATGCTCCCAAACTGGGAAAGGAGAGGAAATAAGGAATCAGTCATAGCCAAAGAAGACCTGGAATCTCTTCCCTCTCACCATTTGCTCCCTGCAGCTGACGTGCTGCTGGTGCCAACCATCGGAAGTGCCCTGTGAGGGAACTGGAGGGGGCAAGCCCCACAAACCTCCATTCGTGAAGACCTAGACTGCAAATCGTGTGGATACCCACGTCAGCCTCTTTCTGACTGCCCCATGTTCAGAGGCCACTGCTGATGACAGGTTGAGCAATCTGTATTTGCACTAGGAATGAGAAATCTTGATGCCTCAAAGTTTAACATACAAAGGAACGGAACCCTAAGGCTGCAGGTTCTATATTCACACACGCACACACACGCACACACGTCCTCAGGGAAATGGTCATAAACAGGCCATGACAGAAGCAGTCCTTTCAAGTTCTAGCCTAGTCCTTCAAATACACCAAAGGTTGACCACACACTGGGAAAAATGTGGCAAGGGCATGTGTGTTAGAGCATGGGGTATGGAGGAGAGGTGGGACATAGAAGACCCCAAATGACGGAAGTCAAGAAACCAGAGTAGAGAGAAGTTGGAGAAGGTGGAACTTCCCAGAAGGCATTTGGCCCCATACCCAGGAGTCAATCTAGTCTGTACTATGATCTGAGGGGAAGATCTGCTTGGGAGGAACAGACTCAGGAATAAAGGGTTGAGTTGTGCCCCAGGCTCTTGACTTCTGCACCTTGTTCTACTCAGGATTGTGGTTGCCAGGGCTAGACAACCAGAATCACTAAGAGGTTTTCTGGGAGTCCTAGTCAGGGTCTCTAGTCTGTCTATGGTTTATCACATAGTCAGTCCTAGCAGCTCAGTTGTAGGTGATAGACACCCTCAATCATCACACAGGCACAAGGTCACAGTAAAAGACACTAGCAGCTAACAGTCATTGTGTGCCTGCTTTGTGCCAAACAGTGCTCAAAGCACTTCACATACATTATGTACGTTATCTTAACTAACCTTCCCCAAATCATGGGGTTCATATGATCTGTATCATTATCAAGTTTACAGAGGGGAAATCTGAGGCTCAGTGAAGTGAAACAACTTAAGTGTACCATCAGGGATAGGAAGAGGCTGACTAGGGATTCAGATTGAGGTCTGTCTGGCTCCAAACCTATACTCATTATGCTTTAGGGCCACCCACGTGTGACCAAGTGCATAAGTGCACCCATTTGTACAAGAAGCCTCAGGGAAGGAAGGAAGAGAGTGCTAAGAGGGAAGATCCAAGAGCTTAGCCAGGGAAGAAGAACCACAATGGTAAGAGAGCAGGAGTAAGAGAGTGAGGGTGGGTAGCAGGGTGCCCACCAGATGCCAGAAACTAAGATGATCTAAGTTTTTGGCCTCACCCCTCTTGGAAACCCCTAAGCGACCAGCATGGTGCCTGTCATCTCATCTCTGTTAAAGAAGAAATAAATGCTGGGCATGGTGGTGCACACCTGTAATCCCAGTGATTCAGAAGGCTGGCAGGAGGATCACAAGTTTGAGGCCAGCCTCAGAAACTTAGTGAGACCCTGACACAAAATAAAAAAAATTAAAAAGTGGTAAAGCACCCCTGGTTCAGCTCCCAGTACACAAAACAAGCAAAAAAAAAACAAATAGGCTCAACATGGCAACTTTGGGGAATACACACAACCAAGTTTTGCCTCCCATTCATTGAAACCCAAACTTTAAAGTGAATTTCTTTGAGTCCAGATCAGCAGTTAATACTTAAGTCCCTGGCACAAGGCAGCCCTTGTGGGTATAGAGATGAACATATTAGGGATCCTGCCCTTGAGACATGGCCAGGCTCTTAAGGGAAATGTTAGCTTTGCCTTTACCATCCCCAGGGGCCTGCTGAGGCAAGGGGTGCAGGATGTATGTTCAGGAGCCAGAAAGAAGCCTTTGGATCTCTCCAGGGATGGGACTGTTGCTTTCAGCACCTTGAGTCCAGTTCACTGATCTGGGCAGCTTCCACTGGCCCCGTTCTCCATTTCATTGGGTTGCTTCTTCAAATACAGCTCAGGGCAGCCTTGCAGGGCTGTGCTGGCCACTTTAGCTGGCACGCCAGGGGCCTAAAGTGGATGCAGGCCAGAAGAAGGGATGAAGCCACAGGAGGTCCTCCTTGCCCTTTCTCTCCTCAATGTCTGGCAGTGGACCTGCCACTCCAAGGAAAGGGAGAACACCTTTCTTTAGAGCTCTCCTCTGTCCCCACATTGTCTCCTCCCCCACTGGGAAGCCCAAGGCTTAGAGAAATGAATCCAAGTAATTAACTAATTAATGAATATGGATGGCAAAGTTGCTGAGGTTGCTAGAAAACACCCTGCTGCCGCCAACACACTGCCCAGCCAGGCACCCACCTGGGCGACAGGGAGGCTAAGGAGGGACTATTGGACTGTATCTCCCCAAGGCTCCAGCTGCAGCAGAAGTGCCCGAGACCCAGCACCCCTCACTGAATGCCTAGAGCCCAGCTTCTGGGCAACACATCCCCTCACAAGACAGCCCCCACCCCCGTCCAGCTGGGGCAGCAATCGACTCAGTTATTTAGCATCAAGGGTACTCTCTGTGGTCCAAGGAAGTCCGTCTGTGGGCTCAGGAGATGGATGGATGGAGATAGGAGAAGGGGAGAGAAAAGGAGAAGGAGAGACCGAGAGGCACACACAGCTGGCAAGAGCCCATCTCCAGCTGTTGGGCGGGCTGTTTCCTTTGATAAAGCACTTGGCAGTACTCCCAGTTCTGTAGTTTCTGGCCTGCAAAAGCACACCCGGAGCACGAGCCTGCCTGTGGGAGGACTTCAGCCTTGCTTTGTTTTCTTTCTTTCTTTCTTTCTTTCTTTCTTTCTTTCTTTCTTTCTTTCTTTCTTTCTTTCTTTCTTCTTTCTTTCTTTCTTTTGAAAATGCCCCTCCCCTTCCAAGAAGCCTTGTCCCTCCCCCACACCTGGGCAAAGTGAAGTTGTACCTGCAGGAGGTATGGGCTGGGCCACTGGCATTGCCACAGAGCCATGTTTGAGTGCCTGGGATGGGTGTGCAGTAGGGCCTCTGTTTTTGTGGGCACAAGTATGTAAGTGTATGTGTGTGTGTGTGTGTGTGTGTGCATGTGTGTGTGTGCACACACGTGCACACACACGCACACACACACTCAGAGGATGGGAGAGAGAGAGACAGAATGTGTTCTTAAGACTGTGTTTGTTTGTCTGGTGTTGCGCTTGTTTGTTGTAGCTGACACTGCCTTCTGTGTGGCACATCATCACGATTCTCCCTGCCTAGGCTGTTTCCAACTCGCTAATGCTTCCCTGGAAAGGGCTGGAAATAGGGGGAGTCCCAGGATCACATGATTACACAAAACAATAAGCCCTCCCTCCTTTCAACCCATTGTCCTATGGCTTTATGAAAGTCATTCTCCCCTCCTTTATCCCCCACCTCCAGAAAATGAGGAGATAGGCCTTTGGAAGATCCAGGGTGCATAATGTCTGGGGTCCCCTGCCCACTCCTATTTACGGTCTAATGAAAAGACCCTCCAATCCCACAGTTTGACCAGCCCCCACAGGGCCTCCATGTGAGTTTCCCAGATTCCTGAGGAGAACCTGATCCTACCCTGGGATCAGTATGGGCTCTTCACATCATCCCCGAGAAATCCCCACTCATCAGGAGCCCCAAGAACAGTGCCCGTTCCCACATGGACTCAGCCCCACAGCATGGTCTGCCCGCCTGTGAGGAGCTCCATGTGACCTCTTGGGGTCAGTGGCAATGTTGTTGAAGTAGGGGGCTCCAGCAGCTCAGCTGAGCTGAAGCAGCAGTACTCCCCTGCTAGCCCAGTTTCTCAGGGCGGCCTTGAACCACTGACCTAATGGACCTGCTTCCCTGCCACACCCACCCACAGCCCAAACTGGAGTGGCCCTTAGCCCTAAGCAATGCAAGAAGCCAGTTGGGAAGAAGCAGACACGACAGAAAAACAAACACAGTCTGGGAACTTTGCCCCAGCTTCCAAACGGGAAGTCCTCAAATGTCCCTTACTCCCCCCAAAATGTTTACCTCATAAAAAGAGCAAGGGCACTTAGACCCAGATCAGATATCAGAGCCAGAAAGGCACCTTAGGGATTATCTATTCCAATCCTTTCATCTTACATATGAGGAAACTGAGGCCCACAGTGGAAAAGAGATTTCTAGTTAGCAGAAGAATTAGCACTAGAGGTAAGGGCCCTGCCTCAAACATTTTTGGGTCCTGACCATGGTTGGAAGAAGACATGCCAATCCAAGGCCCAAGCCATAATTTCAGGAACCAGAAGCAGTGGCCCCAGCTCCAGAGTTGAAGTGCACAGCATATCCTGGCAAGCTGAGGCTGACCAGGATGCCAGGGTGGGGCTGGGGATACTCTAGATCATTTCACTTGTCACCCAACATGCCTGTTGACACTGCAAGAACAGGTGAGCAGCACGCTCGGAGTCTGAGTGGGACTGTGGACTCTCACTCGCCCTTCCTTCCTTCCTTCCTTCCTTCCTTCTTTCTTTCTCTCTCTCTTTCTCTCTCTCTCTCTCTCCCTCTCTCTCTCTTCTTTCTTTCTTTCTTTCTTTCTTTCTTTCTTTCTTTCTTTCTTTCTTTCTTTCTTTCTTTCTTTCTTTCTTTCTTTCTTTCTTTCTTTCTTTCTTTCTTGCCTTGACACTTTCTAGACTATTCATCCTACTGAGGGCTCAAGTTCTGGAAGAAGGCAGAAGCACAGCCCCAGTTTTTCCAATGGTTGACAGTGGGGGCAAACCTAGGTATGTGGCCCTTAGCACTCCTTTGGGATTCAGAGGCACCTTCCTCCTTCCCAACCCACATGTAATACTCCAGTGGAGGACTATGTATGTAGCTGGAAATTAGCACAGAAAAGGAAGTGGGTGGGTGGGAGTGCCTACCAGCTTTGAGAAGGTTAAAAGTCATGGAGAACTTCTTCAACTTTGAGCAAACTATGGAGTCAGATTATAGGCAGAGGGCAAAGTCCACAGGCTGACCCCAGTATTCCCAGGCCAAAATCAAATCAATTAGGTCTGTGCTTAAGTCAGGGACTGGGCTGAATTTGAGGTCACTGGCATCACTGCCCTGTTCTCTTTGATATGATCAACCTTCCATTATTCCAACCCTTCACTCTGGCCAGTGGAGAAATTTTACATAGTGTTTTCTGAGATATGGTGACCTGGATATCTGGGAGACATTCCATTGAAATAAAGAGCTTAGCAAGAAAGTAAATTATGGCCACTTCATGCCTACTTCAGCTTATACACATGCTGTGGAACCCACCCTAACCATTTCAATTCTCCTTGTTCTTGCTTGGGACTGTGATACACATGTAAGAGTTAGAACAAGGTCTTCCTTGACTTTCTGCTAATGAAGTTCTGCACTAGGATCCCGACAGCTGCAACTGCCACCACCTAATTTCACCTAACACCAAAGCTCATCATTTTGGCTTGTACTATTTTGCATCTGCAGACATACCTTTGTAATTGTTCTTGAGTGACTTTTCTGCATGTATCCCATCTCCCCAATTTGACCCACAGCTCCAGAGAGGTGGGAAGCAGGCTTTTGCATTTTCCTCTCCTCCTCCCTCCTCTTGTAGCATCCAGTACAGTGGTGTGGGTAAGAGGATGGTCTCAATAGTGCTTGTTCAACTCAGTAACAACAAATGGGGAGGCCAGTATAATTTCTGAATTCATCTGCAAGTGTGGCCAGTGATGACGGAAATCTGCAGCTGGATGTATCTGTTGCAGCAAAGAAAGAGCTATTCTTGAAGGGAGGGTCACCCAAAGCCAGCATGTCAGTTGACCTAAGCAACCCCTCCCTGTGCCATCTTGATGAAATAACAAATAAGCAGTTGGGACAAGGATGGGGTGCCTCACACCAAGCAACGATCAAGCCCAGGAGCTGGACATTCCATTTACCAGTGTTCTCTACTCTGTTTTATCCATCTCTTTGGCAATAGAGCTTTAGGTCGCTTTCTAGGTTTCTTTCCAGAAGTGGCTTTCTCCCTGAATTTAGTCATATTACTACACTGGATCCAGAGTAAATTATTGATAGGAGTTTATTTGAAATTAGATATCATGCCTACTCATTAAACTGTATTAACATATACCTTGTTTGTGAGTTTACCTATGAGAAGTTGTAAGGGAACCGTCTTGTTTTGTTTTGGTACCAGGGATTGAACCCAGAGGTACTTTACCACTGAATCACATCCCCAGCCCTTTATATTTTTAAAACTTTGAGTCAGGGTCTCACTAAGTTGCTATCTCTGGCCTCAAACTTTCAATCCTCCTGCTTCAGCCTCCTGAGTAGTTGAGATTATAGGAGTGCACCACTGTGCCTGGCAAGAGGACTGATTTTCATAATGGCATACATTTATCCATAGGGATCCTGAGTATTTAAGAATATTTTTTCCTAAAATATATTTCAAATTAGAACTGTCTCTAGGTTTTACTTCTCGCCTGCTTCTCAAGCTACTCACAGACTGAATAGCTAAAAAAATTTTAATTTCTAACAGAAAGAATCCAAAGGTAGCCTGGAGACCCAATTATAGCTAAAGGCTGAGAATTTAGCTAATATCTCTAAAGATTGAACTACTTATTAACCAAGTCATTAATTAGGGTCATGTTTGCACTTCAATTGTCAGCTCCAAACATCTGTTTGTTTAAACGGAGGTCACTCTAGTTTATTACAGTTATAGCCACTGGTGAGATAATCTGCTTAGATTTCACAAGGACGTGTGAATTGCCTACCTCAGCCCTTATTTTCACAGAATAAGAGTTCCTTGAAGGCACAGGGTCAGACTAAAGATAATAAATGATTTTCCTTCTGAACAGAACTAAAAACAAGACTTTAATTAATTCACCAAAATTCAAGGATTGAATATCTATATTACGTTTCTTGATAATGTTAATCTGTCCAAGGGTGACCAGCAGTATTCCCACCGATCCAAGAACAATCTTTAAGCAGACATTTCATTGGCTTGGAGATTGTTTCCCAATTGTTGAGTGCAGCCTTTCTCACTAGTGGAGTCACCCCCACTTTGTTGGAAGACTGCAAGAGGCCTGGAAGAAAGGGTACTAAGAGGGATGATAGAGATCATGAAACAGAGTAAAGGGGATACATGGTAGAAAATATATCCCTAAGGAGGAGGAAGCAGAGGCAAAGAATGAGGTGGTCTGAGAGTGCAGGAAAGGGAAGAGAAGCCAGGATGGTTCTCTCAGGCAGGCCTACATTTTGAAGATAATCCAGACATATACATCCTCACAGACAGATAGGCAGGCAGACAGACACACACACACACACACACACACACACACACACACACACATGCACACATGGGCACACATAGATCCACACAGGCAGGCACATATATACTTCCTTTGCATATACCCTTGCCATCCTGACTCTCAAGTCTCATATACAGGAATAGACTATACACTCAGATGGAGTTAAATGCATATGTTACCCACACCAGAACACCAACCCTCCCGGATGCTATCCTTTCAGCTGTCCCTTCATGAATACAGGTAACCCACAACATAAATATGTTTACCATACATTTTTCTATACCTTTTGCATACAACATAAACAGATGTTGCTCTTTACATCCATCCATATTACTCAAGTCCTGACACAGTATGTAGTTACACATATATTCATATATATCTTTATTCCCAAAAAAGGCAAAAAAAGTCAATAGTCAATAAATTTTTAGTGTTTTCTTCTTTGATAGACTGGATTTGAAGGAACAGCGGGATAGCTAGGTGAATTGGATAAGTATTTTTACTAATGTTACTTAGCATGGTGGAAGAGTCCATCAAGGACATTTGAAATCCCTCACAGAGTTCACTCCCTTGGCCTATAGACAAGACACCAGTGGTAACCTTTAGTGACTGCCAAAAGCTTCTACGATTCTCTTAGTCCTGCTATGCTAGCTGACCTTTGCAAGGAATCCTGGGTATTTTTAACTAGGAACATTTAGTGTAAGAAACAAAGCAAAACAAAAACAAAAATCTTTCTCTGACATTTAAGAACAATATGAAAGTGCCTGTCCAAATTAACCTGGCAGGCCTGTGCTGCTGCAAGATGGTGAAGAGGGAAAAATTGATTTTAAAGCCCACTTTCCCTGTATATCCACATGAATCTTTGCTCACTTCTCCCTCATCACACGTGCCCTGGGACCTCCTCGTATTCCTTGCCAGGCTTACTCCTCTGTTCTGGCCAGAGAAAAAGAGAAAAAACCACTAGAACTGTGAAAAAGGCTTTTGGATTCGACTAGATGGAAGTCAATGGCAAGCTCAGAGGGAAGTAGTGAGTCTCCTGCACACGAGCAGAACGTAACACAACATCTAAGCAGTGGACACTGTGATCTGCGCAGTGTAGTCTGCATAGGAAATCTAGCCTCCAGTGAGTTTTCCCCAAGTCCCGCCAGCCTGCCCATTAAAAAGTTCAAATGTGGCTCAGCTGAAAAGCAATCAGATCTGTTATTGACACTGTTTCATTCTGAATAGCACAGAGGACTAAAGGCTTTCTTTACTTAGTTCATTAGTTAGCTAACAAGCATTTTTCAAGCACCTACTGTGCATGGAGCACTGTCCCAGACACTCGGCTCTTGCCGTTGCTGCTCCTGCTATTGAATTTCTGAATACAGACTGTTGCCAGACATCCAATTTTCTGAGTGCTTGCTCTGACAGGGAACAATGACTAATGAACCAAACATCAGGGAGGGCCCTCTGATCTCCAGCACAGAACATGCCCATAAAGGCAGAGTCTAATTTGTTCAGCAAGCAGCTGCCAATTCTTCTGGGATCTTAATTACCTGGAGCAGTTTATATGGGTGAATCCCCTTGAGAGAGAAACCCTGAACCCTGTCTTTCTCACACCCTATCATATCCCAGACCCTATAAATGGTTTTAACCCCTAGTCATTGCATATGTGTGCAAGGTCCAGGCCACATCAATTCACCAGACAGGCATTCCAGGCACTGCCCATGGGCCTTCTTCACACCCCTGCACATACAGTCCCCCCAATGCACACAGACAAACACAGACACAGAGTAGCATGTTATAGCGGAAAACTCTCTGGACTGCAAGTTAGGAGATGGTTTTCAAACCAGCTCTGCCTCTGCTTCTCTGTGTGACATTGGACAAGACTTGCTATGGCTCTGGCTTTCTATTTCCTTTCCTAAAAAGTGAGGGGCTGGACTAGATGATCTCTGTTGGCCTTTCCGGTTCTGGAACTTGAAATTCTGCTCCACAAGCTGTTAGAGAGCTGTGTGACAAGATCAGGTTTGTGGAGTGGGGATGAGACAAGGTGGGACAATGGCCTGGTCCAGAGCCCCATCAACCACTGTCATGAAGAAGGAGAAATCTTTGCCTCTTCCAGCTGGTGCTTCCCAAAGTTCCTTATTGCTTCTGAAATGATTCTCAAACAGGACTGATGGATCCAGGGCACTGTAGGCTCTTCCTCCCTTCTGCCTCATCTCCCCCCTTGTCATTCCTTTCATAACCCTTGTTCCAACTCTTGTTCCTTTCAACCAGCACTTCAGCTCCCCCTGACTAGTTCCCTTTAGTGAGCTCTTCAGAGAAGCCAATGATTAAATGGTCTCAAGAGTCTCTGTGTCTGTAAAATGTAAATAACAGTCCCTGCCCTGGCGGCATTCACAAGCTTTCCAGAGGATCAAATATGATAAAGTCTGTGAAAGTGCTTTGGAAATTGTCGAGTGCTATGCAAATGTGAGGGATTATTATTAATGATGGGTGGGGAGGCAGCCACATGATGTGAGAAGCAGAGTGCCAATCTGCCAGCTCTCCTCACCATCTTAACTGGGCGAAGGTACTGGCATTGCCAGCCAGCGTTAGCCAGAGAGCCCATCAGTAGGGATCGTTATTTGATTAGCATTACCCCCACTGTCTGCTAGCAGAGGTCAGAACCACAAGGAAAGCAAGGTACAGGTTATCTGTGATAAGGAGTGAGAAAGGCCTAGAGTAGTGTCTTAAAAAAATTAAGAGACACCTTCTTTCAAACAATCTTACATGAAAAACCAACTTTACAAAAGAGATCAAAGCAGGACTACTTGGGTTGACATTGGGAGAAAGGGCCTGGGGTCCTTCTGGCTAGGCTCTCCACTTGCCCTTGAGATCACTGTAGTAGCTCCTTAAGGCTCCAAAGGAGCATATCTACTAATTGGGAGTGCAGAGCCAGAGCACGTGCTTAGCACCTGATGCTCCTGAGCAGCCAGGGGCAGCCTCAGCCTAGGCACTGGAGGAGTTGGAAGACAGGTCACAGAAAAGAGGGGTGAGAGAATGTTGTGGAAGACAGAAGAGTTGGTACAACACATTTTGTCTACTCAGAATCTTTGTCTGGGTTCCAGTCCTGCAATCTCAGTCACTACAGAATGGGATTGTGGGTTTAGCAATTCAAGTCAGAGGCTTATTAGAAAAGTAGACCCAGGCCAGGCACAGTGGTGTACACCTGTAATCCCAGTGGCTCGGGAGGCTGAGTTCAAAGCCAGTCTCAGCAACTTAGTGAGGCCCTAAGCAACTTAGCCAGACCTGTCTTTAAATAAAATATTTAAAAAGGGCTGGGGATGTAGTTCAGTGGTTAAGTGCCCCTGGGTTCAATTGCTGGTATGAATGAATAAATAAATAAATAAATAAATAATAAGTGCAGACTTAGAAATGGGTTTTAAAAAGTTGTGGACCCTTGGGTATGGTGGCACATATCTATAATTCCAGCAACTCTGGAGGTTGAGGCAGGAGAATCTCAAGTTCAAAGCCAGCCTCAGCAAAAGTGAGGTGCTGAGTGGCTTAGTGAGACCATCTCCAAATAAAATACAAAATAGGACTAGGGATGTGGCTCATTGGTCGAGTGCCCCTGAGTTCGATCCCTACTACCAAAAAAAAAAAAAAAAAAAAAAAAAAAAAAAAAAAAGCTGTGGACCAAGTGAATGTGAGCAGTATCACCGTTTTCTCACATGTATTTCAGAAGGAAGCAGTTGTTCCCTAGGGTCTGTGGAAACAATGCCTTCCCAACCATAGTCCCACTATGAATGAACATCCCTGTCACAGTGAGGAGGAAAAGGCCAAGAGGAACTGACCAGACATCTTTAGGTAGGCTCAGTGGCCAGGCAGGCAGAAACCCTGCCACCAGTCCAGAGTCTGAGCCAAGGAGAGCAGTGAAAGTGGCAGGGGAGGTGGCAGAGTGGGTATGGCAAGGAAAACTGCAAACCCAGCATTACAGGCAAGGGGGATTGGGCCTGACAAGGATGTAAGCCCAGGAATAGGAGACACATAACAAGAAGAAAGAGCTGAAGAGTCAGGGGTGGGGAAACAGATAGCTCTCTCCAAGAGAACTTGCCCCATTTTCCCATCCTCCCCAACCAAACAGGCTCAGCAACGGTTCATCTGACTGACTAGGCATAAACTGATCAGATACTACAGGGACAAGTTGGAGACTCCAAGTCAGATAGGGGTATGCATCCCCAAAGACTTTTACAAAGCCAAGAGATGGGTGGTAGCTGACTCCTGGAGGCAGATGGAACAGTGTCAGGGATTTTGTTAAGATCCCTGAAAGTGGGAGAATATAATAATCATTTTAAAAATCACCTTAGAGTAAATTATGCTGGCATCCTAGAAACATCCGGTGCTGGTATTTCTATATTATTAGAGCCATTGACAAAAGCCCAGCATCTTTCTCTAGGAGATTCTTATTCCACATGTGTCTTCCCTTGATTCCTTTTCCACATGTGGTGGCCTAGAACTGCTTCTCAAATTACCCTGAGGTAGCTGCTACAGAGACATGTTTGCTGTGCCAGGGTTGAGCAGGAAATGGGTAACCCAGAGCAGAGGATCAGCAGCAAAAGTCATTTGTGCTTGAAGGAAACGAGAGCATTTGGAATTCCGGTGTGCTTGGGCGGAGGGGAAGAGGTCGTTATGTCGGTCCAGACAGTCTTTGTCCCTGCTCTTCTGGAAGGAGCAGTGGGACCAACTCGGAAAATGTGTTGGATGAGAGAATCACTTGGCTAGGGGTTACTTCCCCTGCGTAAGCTGTGAGAGCACAGACACCGGGAAGGAGGTAGAGAGAGAGGCTCCTGAGGGGCCTAGAAGGGAACAGAACTCAAGAAGGAAAGAAGAGCAAATGAGCCAAAAATAGATTCACAGCAGACCCTTCGGAAGGACTGTAACCCTTGCTCTGTACGTGGCCAGAGCTCCTCCCTGCAAGCAAGAATGTTTTTGCTATTACAAGTAATTGACTCACTCTTGTGTTCTCAGATATTTAAAAAGTCAATGGAGTCAGGTACACATGAGGAAGGATTTTTGTTCTCTTTCCTGCATCTTCCAAACGTTTCTACCTGGCTGGCTGAAGAGGGCCCAGAGGCCTAGGCAGAATTCAGCTATCCCCTTTACTGGTTAGACTGGGAACTTCACCTACCCAGGTTTTCCCCATTCCTTCTACTAAGGTCAACTGCAATGTTTCTGTTTAAGGTCATCAGGGATGGCCTTTATGCACAGATGGTGAAGGTGGCTACCCACATGGTCTGATTTGAGGAGATAAAGGACTGAAGGACCATGACCCAAAAGCTCAATTTACTTGCCCTCCACTGAACATATGACTCACTTTGCCTACTCTTTTTGAAGGTACAGGCTTAAATAGAATTGTGACCTTGGAGTGAAAGCATATTCAACTACTACCAGCTGTTCACACCTTACCTGGTATCATTGGGTCAAGTAGCTTTAGTAGAAAGCAAGGCCTGGCAGACTCTGGTTAATAGGCCAGGGGATGAGGGAAGTTGGTACCATCAGCTATATTTCATTCCAGAGTTGACAGCCCTGAGTAGCAGAGGGTTGTCTGAAGGAGCTTGTGCTAGAAGGTAGAACAGAGCTGAAGGGAGAAGTGGGGCGGAGGGGAGGAAAAAACAATGTCAAGAACAAATACTACGCAGTTCACTCTTTTCTGAGGGATGGGCCTGCTTCCTCTACCTGGGCTGGAAATTGTTGTGATTTAGAAGCTAGGTTTATAGTAAGGGATAAAAATCTCTTTTCCACACTGAGACATTTCTCCAGAATTTACACCCAACTTCCCATGTCATGTAGGGACCATGTGCTGATAAGGAGTAACTTGATCTGGAGCCTGTGTGGCATTGACTTCCCCTACTGAGCTTCAAGGCCTGATATGACCCACCCCTTGCTTCCTGTGAAAAGGAGAGGTAAAAATAGTTATTAGAATAAATAATAGAAAAGGGTCACACAAAAGCTGTGCCTGGGATTCCTCTTGTCTGTCTATCAGTGCAGGTCACAGACCTAAACAGAGTAGGTGCTCCCCGAGACAGCTGGCTACAACTTTTCAGGTGCATTAAGGGATTAGAAACCACGAGAAGTATGAGAGTCCTGAAGATGAGTGCTGCTGCCCAGCTTAGATTCCCAGAGACATCTCTGTAGTCTAATGAGGTTGCCAAAGGGCCGGTGTGACAACCTCACAACAGGGGGAAAGGAACTGGAGCAAAGATTCAGTTCCAGGCTCACCAGAGGGCCCATAGCCATGATAAGCACGGCAGGCAGAACTGCAAAACTCAAAAATATGGCAAGAATTAAGACTAGATAGAGCCCAACTGAGTGAGCTAGCTGGTCTCTGTGGGCTCTAGGGAATGGAGGAACCCCATCCATCCAGGTCACTATTAGTGCCAGCCCTGGTGACATGGCATCAGTCACAAGCCTGCTGTGGCTGGCTCAAGGGTCTGGGGTCTGTCCCCTTGGCTTCTAATTGCTAGGCAAAAAGCAGCACAGCCCTTGCTGTCCTTCCTTCACCTACTGCTTGGCTGCTGGCAGGGTACACCTGGAAAAGCCTACTTTTTTTTTAAAGTGGGTTCTGAGCCAGAGAGGAGAGATGGAGGGAGGAAGGGAAAGAGAAGGGAGCATGGACTCGAGGAAGGGAGGAAGGGCCAGGATGCTGGCCTCCCGAGGTATCATGGATTCCCAATGAATACACCACTGACTGTGAAAGGTAGCAGTGCTGCCTCTTCCAATTCTAGCACTTCTGGGAGTCATTTCTCAGCTCACACTTCCCTCCTGTGACAGATACATAAATCCTTGGCTGAAGAGGCTGCCGTGCCCCTTCCTGTCTCAGACATGATTTTCCTCAGATGAATTGCACCACCTCCTGCAGACCCGCATAAGCCAGCTGATCAGACCAGGCATAGTGATACAGCCATTGGGTTATGATGAGGAGGGCAAAGGGAACTATTGATTTCCTGGGAACTCCTTGGCTCTGCCTCCGCAAGTCAAACTACATTCCAATGGGCAGGCCCCTTAGATGTTTGTGGACAAATCCATGGTGTAAACAACCATATGACACATTCCAAAGACACACAGACATGACTTTTTGGTGCTGGAAAATCAACTCCCAAGTGCTTCTGGGTGACTCTTCTACTTTGTGAAATATCCTTGGCAATGCTTGATCTCAGTTTAGCTTCTCCTCACATCCAGTTTCTCCTCCTAGTTTCTGTATACTCCAGGGATACAAGCTAATTTTTCTATCAGCCAAAACAAGTAGAAAGGCAAAAGTGCTGGAAAAATAGGATCCAGAGTGAATTTCAAAACTAGCTGTACATGATGTCTCTGCATGTTAATCTTATACTTTGGATTATCTATGGCATATATCCTATGTTACTGCAGCCTTGTGAAATTCAAACATACTTGGGTTTAGAATCCATGTGTGAGTGGGTAATTGAATTTCACAAGATGCTTCCTTATTTATTCTCTGCTTAGACTGGTGTCAAAGGGACCTTGTACCTTCAAATTCCCAGAAACTACCTAGAAAGTATGGGGGGATTTTGTGATTGCTATGGATGATATACAGAGTGGATAATCCAAATGTGACTCAATGCAGATGTAAGAATGGAACTGGATATAACATTCCTATGTTTATATATGAATACATGACCAGCGAAACTCCATGTCATGTACAACCATAAGAATGGGATCCTAATTAGAATAAGTTATACTCATATATATAATATGCCAAAATACGTTCTACTGTCATGTACATCTAATAGAACAACCACACAAAAAATGGAACCCCGTGGATGGGCAGCTAAAAGGCAGAGGCTGCAATAAATTGCTAGCACACTATTTAGTATCATTAAGGAACAATCATTATCTTGGAAGATCTAAATAGGAAAGAAGCATATAGAAACCATGAGGTCATCTTCCTTCTCTATTGCATGATCATCAGCCACTAATGAAACCCTATACAGCTCCAGTTTCCTGTAAGATAGCTAGCGGAGGGGGTTAGGACAGGTGACTAGGTCCTCCACCATCCAGTTTCTTTTGCTCCTTTCTTAACCTGATGTCTTGCAAATGTGTGTCACTGATCAGAGGTGGGATTGGGATGACTGGCTAAAGGCAAAATGTTCATGCTATGCTCTCAGCTTTTGCAGGGGATGGAATGAAATCTCAGGAGGGGAATTTGGAGAATATTTAAAGTTTTCCTTTATAAAAAATAGATTTCACTAATTTGTGAAACAAGACTGATGAGGTAAGTAATGACTAAGCATATATGGGAGAGTTGGAAGACTCTAGAACTAGGAGGAACAATCTCAGAGGACAGAGGTTGTCAACCATTGGAATGTATGGCCAAAGGACATTGTGGTATTTCCTTTCTTAGAGATGTTTGAAGATTAAACTATGTGCTAAAGACAGTTCAAGGGACTGGACCATATAGGAAAAACACACAGTGCTCCTGAGTACAACCCAGCCAAAAGGCCCCAGACCAGTCCCATGACCTTCATCACCTGCTGCTTCCCCAGACTGCTCACCTCCCTAATCCACAAGGTGAGCCCCAAGGGGAAGCAGGATTGAGAATCATGTTTTCTGTTGCAGGATAACAGAAGGAGGACATGAACCAAATTTATACAGGCCCATCGCAAACTCTCAGGAGAATTGGGAAGCCTCTTGTACAGATTGATATTATGCACATTTCCCACCAAATCTTGTCCCAATCTGTCCAGAAATGGGTATAGGTCCATGCAAAATTGGTGCAGTGATATATTTTCTATCCTTCTCCTCTAGCTTTGTGCATTCAGAGGAAGATTGTAACCTCATGCCTTGCTTCCCAGAAACATCTCCTTAAATTTGAGTTGAATATGTCTGTGAACAGTGTTGACAAGAAATCAGTGGAGGCTGATGGGGACAGCCCGACTGACTCTCCAGCCTCTATTTCCCCATATCTGACCAAGTGTGGTAGAGGCAGTGTTCTCAACCAAGGGAAGGGCCAGCTGCTAATCTGGAGTGTTGAGTGTCATGGGGCAGAGCAGGACACCAGGGATATAAAAATAGCAGGTTGTTCTTATACTTGGAATAAAGCTGTCAGAGGAGGACTTTAAGCTAGGTACACATGGAAAAGACGATCTCAAACCATACTGTATGGCTCCTGTCACTTATCCTCTGGCTTCTCTTGCCCCACCTCTGCTAACATACAATGCAGTGGTCCCTAACTCCAGTCTGCTATTGTCAAGATATTTTCTCTAAATTAACTTTAAGTAGGTTCACCTTTTAAAAATGCCTCATCCTTACAAATAATATTTTTGAAATCATAGGGTGTATGTGCTAGCCACATTTTCCCTAATACATGTTAAATAAATAAATAGCTATAAAAATAGAAAAACAAAGTTAGTCCACATGCCACCTAAAATCATCTTGCACACCACCAGTGTATGTTTACCACACTCGGGGAAACAGTGCTCTCTGTATAGTGCATGCAGATGGTTCCTGCCACCAACAAGCAAGGCTTTATTTTCTTTTCCAATGTAAAGCTGGCAGGGCTTTCGACTGCTCCAAAAGGCCAGGATACCTTACTGAGCCTAGCTCCCTCCCTCTTTCTTTTCAGGGCCAGGGTCCTGCCTGTTATTATTTTTCTCCTTTCAGGTGACAGCCCCAGCCAAGGCTGTAGTTTGCAACAGAACACTGGGCCCTTATTCCTGGTCAAGTGTTCCTTCCCTTGAGCTATTTCCCCTGCCCAGAATTCCACACTAGACTTCACTTAGCTCGGCAGTGCCCTCGGTGGAGTGGACTTCCTCCGCCTTGGCCCCAGGGGCTGCATCGGTTGGAGTGCTGCAAGCCCACATCAGTAGCCTGCCTGTCCGCCCAGGCACACACAGAGGCCACACAGAGCACGTGGTGCCCCTAGCTGAGAACGCTGTCTTCCCCAGCCAGCCAGCCAGACAGCCAGGGCCACCCCTCCCCTAAGTCGGCTCCCCGGGTGGTCAGAAGACAAAAGAGGCCCCGCAGCAGGAACACGGGAGGAGGGGCCAAAGCATTTTGCAGGCAAGAAAGATGTATGCTGATTTGGTCTGGAATAAACAGATGGACTGCGGATCAATGAGGAAACCAGCTAGTACTACATGCCTTTAAGCCCAGGCAGCATGTCTACTTCCTGAGGATGCTTCAGACAAAATTCTTGTTCAGCTGGGGGCTGTGGAGTTAAGGTCCTTCAGTTGTTTACAACTTTTTTTGTTGTCGTTAAACAATAATCTTCCTTGCCTCCCTGCCCTACCCCCCCTACTCCCACCAATCTAACCTAAAAGCTCTTGTGGTCCTTAGACACAAAGTCCTTAGAGGAGCAGGATTGCTCTAAGGTAGGCTGAATTGAGGCTGGGAGCAGTGCCTACCGGGCTTCCTTGTGGGGTCAATGCACCCCCTAATATGTACCACCTATGTGGAGATACCTTCTAGTTTAATGGAGTTCAGCTTCAAACCCCTTTGCTGAAGAAATACAAGTAGGTTGAGGACTAAAACCCTAAAAACTTTTAAAAGACACATGTCGATTGTTTTTTGTGATTTTTTTTTTTTTTTTTTTTGGTACGGGGGATGGAACCACTGAGCCACATCCCAGCCCTTTTTATATTTTATTTAGAGACAGGGTCTCGCTAAAATGCTTAGGGCTTCACTAAATTGCTGAGGCTGCCTTTTGAACTTGTGATCCTCCTGTCTCATCCTCCGTAGCTGCTGGGATTATAGACATGTGCCACTGCACCCTATGACCTTATTTTGAGGTGTAACCTCAATTTGGTGAGAGTGGTGGTACAATCTGCCTCTCCTCTTTCTTTTTGTCCTCCTCCAGACTCTCTTCCTCTTCTTTGCTCCCTCAAAGTCACATTTGCTCTTGCCTCTCCTTTCCTCCCCTCTCTTTCTCCTCCACTTCCCACAGTCCCTAAAGCACAAGAAAGGCTTTATATCTTGGAGGGCTCTATATCTTGCAGCAATCTTTGAAAACCATTATCCTGTGGAAATATTAAGATCCCTTCCAATCTCAGGATTCTATAATTGATCATGATTACCTAAGTGGCCAGAAGTCTGTCAAGAAATTACTGTTGAACAAATAATTGGAGCCGAGAAGGGGGATGGGCTAGCAGCGAGGGCACAGGCTGTGTGGTGATAAAGGCACTAGGACTGTGGGCAGGTGTCTGAACAGGTGGAGAGAGGTTCCTCTTCTACTCACTGTCTCCACTGCAGTTTCCCTTGCAGCAGAGATATTGGTGGGCATGAGGTTGGCAGAGGACATTGTAGATGATCTGCCATATAGGGAGCCCCAAGGTATCACGCTTGGTCTGGCAAGAGCTCTTTGGTTAGTGAAAGGCCACCTGCTATGGCTTAACATTCATCCTATAACCCAGGGAAGAATAATCAATGTTGAAGGAATCTGAATGCAGTGTCATGTACCAAACACTAACACCAACCAAGCGGACTGGATTTTGGAAGCTCATCTGCACACTATTGATGGTGGGTAACCATATATATTGACCATCAGAATTTCAAAAGGATCTGAAATGAGTCATGCAGCAGTGGGTCTCATGGGAATTGTGGTTTATCAAGAAAGTAGGTTTTTAAGACAGGAGGTCAGTCTAATCTCTCTTCTTATGCTGTCTTTTAGATCTGGATGTGAACATCTGAAAATCACCCCCACCCCAACATTTAATTGAGAATTTCTGCAAAAACACACATGAAAACTTGAAAAATGAAATTTTGTTTAGCAACTGCATTTTGGGACTGATGGGGTCACTGGGAGACATTTGATCAAGGGGTTCATTAGCCACTGCATATTAATGAAACCCCCAAACACTCTAGCTCTCATCACTAACCTACTCAAAGTGTATCATTCTCGAATTTTGGAAACAGGAACTAATACTCTGTTCAGCCTGGATCCCCACTTGGAGGTCATGAATCTTACACATTTATTGCCTTCTTCTTTCTGTTTTCTTCTTCCTCCTCCTTCTCTTCTTCTTCTTCTTCTTCTAGTTTTGTTTGTTTGTTTGATCTTGTTTATGTGAACCCCTCTGCCCCTGTAACACTAGTCTGACACTCAGGTGCTCAACAGCTGATTCAAATTTCTTTGCATCCCATTCCCACCCAATGAGATTTTGGAGGCATAGTGTTCCCAAATATCTGAGTTGGAAAAGACCCTAGAGACCATCTTGCCTCTCCCTCCCCCATTTTTAAGGAGGGAAAGCAGCCCACAGAAGGGCAGGGAGTTACTTACTCAAGCTCAAGCATCAGATTGGTGGCAAAGTCTGGACTCGAACCCAGATCTTCTGGATCCAAATCTGACCCACTCTCTACCACCTCGAGCTGTAACTCCTCCAGGAACTGTGCCTCCTCCCCCGGCTCTGGGTCTTCCCCGAGCTGGGGCTCCTCAAGGAGCTGGGGCTCCTCCAGCCTTTCCACCTTCATCTCACTGCTGCAGAGGGAAACCTTGATTGCCTGGCTGGCTGGGGTTGGTTCTTTTCTCTCTCTTACTTGAATGATCTCTCTCAGAAATCTCTCTCTCTGTCTCTGTCTCTCTCTCTGTCTCTCTCTCTCTCTCTCCCTCTGTCTCTCTGTCTCTCTCTCTGTCCCTCCCCTTCTTGTAGTTGCCCGGCTAGGGCGGGAGCAATTGAAAACTCTTTCCCAGGCTCCAAAGAAAAAGTACTCTGGGTGCCCCAGGGCCAGCCTGGGCTGGCTCGCCTGTGGAGGCGGGAGGAAGTTCCCGGCCCTGAGTGCCTTCAGGGGCTCCCAGGCTCTGAGCGAAAGCTGGAGCTCCTGGGGCGAGTGCTGCCCTGGGGATCTTCTGCTGAGGCCGGGCCAGCTTCCTAAACTAACTCCCAGACTGAAGGGGAGGGCCGGATCCTCCGGGGGAGCCCAGACAGCAGCTCTGCCAGCCAGCCCCTGTGGTTGGAACTTTCAAAAAGACCAATGTTTCAGCAACTGATTTCTTTTCCAACCCGAACAGCAGGCCATTCTGTCCCCTTCGCATGACTGTGGCTGTGGCATGCAGCCCCAGCCTGAGCAGAAGCAGGATTCCAGGGCTGGGGCTCCATAACACCAAAACCACTGGTCAATTCTATTAAATAAAATCAAATAAAACACTGTTTTTGGCATCAGGTGGGCCTGAAGCTGGTCTTCTGGCATGGAGATGATGTGTACCTACTGGGACGGGATGTGCACAGCCATCTAGAGACGGGAAGTTGGAACACCATTGGGTCAGAGAATCAGGAGACATGGTTTCTCTTTCTAGCTGCTCACTAATTGGCTGTTTGGTTTGGGGCAGATACAAACCCCACTTTGAGCCTCAGTTTCCTCATCTGTAGTAGAAAGGGTTCAAAACAGATGACTGAGAAAGCTCTTACCAGTTCTGAGCCTCCATGTCTCTGTCTAAGGTGCATGTGTAGGCAGCCAACTTTGGGAAGAGAGAAGCTTAGGTCTTGAAGAGGCCTCTCCCAACCCCATTGCCCTCTGAAATCCTTCCCCATTTGCTAGTAATGCCAGTAGGACCCCCTTGTGCATATAGGTTTTGATCTTTGGTAAAAACGTAAAAGCTCTTTCCAGTTCCCCTCATTCCCCCAGCAGGAGGGAAACACAAAGTGTTCTCAGTCATTTATACCTGAGTGTGAATGAAGAAGGTTGAGAATGCAAGCATCAATGGGAAGAAGTCTTGCCAGATCGGTTTTCAGGTGTGGACTGGCTCCAGGCAGGAGAGGGTATGGTAATGATACAGAAGGGAAGGTGTCAGAGGAATAAGAATTTAGGGAGAGCGGCAGAGGCAAGGCAAGCCAGATAAGATGTTCTGGCACTATATGTGACTTGCCTAATGATAATGAAGGAATGCTGTATACTTTCTGGGAGTATCCTCTCACTTAGCTTTCCCAGCCACATCGCCACCAATTTCGAGATGAAGAGACTGAGATGCAGAAAGGCTGTCACTTGCCAAGGCCACAGATCTATCAATCAATGGTTGTCCATCAGATGCAAAGCCTCTGCACTTCATGAGCACACAGTGGCTAAGTTCCTGTGAGCCACTTTGTGGCCCCTCGAGGGCCTTTCAAGGCCAGAGAAATCCATCTCAGCTCCTCACAAGGGCCAGAACACCTCATAGCTCTGAGAAAGGGACAGGGGAAAACAGCTAGGCCCTATCTCTCTAGGATCCTGACTCCTTCCTGCTTAACACCACAGGATATACCTTGTAGCTAAAATTAGAAGACACAGCAAAATCTCCCATATTTAAAGAGGAGACTGGGGACACAGGATTTTGGAGACATGGTCATTTCTAAGGACCAATTTCAAATGTAATTTTCTGCACATTAGTTCTTTATTCTCTTCACTGACCTCCATCCTGTTCATCTGGCAGGTGATGAGCTCTTCAAAGTCTTCCTGATCTGGATTTTTAGCTGATAGGCCATTATGGCCCTTAGAGAATCACTCTGCCTAAATCAAGGCCTGCCTGATCTTGGCAATAAGAAAATTTCCTTGGGGGTTTGCTCCTATGTCACAGGGCTTCAGTTAGCCAGAAGAGTTTCAAAATCCACATATGAGGGCATTAGTTGTTACTGGGCTCTGGTTGCCTGTTCTTGCTACTGATTTTGGACAAGTATCACCTTGGGCACACATAGAGCCCAAAGTATCAACAAAGTGAGTTTTCTTTTACAGATTCTTAAATCCCAGGTGAAGTCCCTTTAGCCTATATTCTCCCAGCTTCCTGCACTTTTCCTTCATTACAATCAATTATAATGATATTGTTATTTGTGGAATTACTATTTGATATCTGTTTATGCCATTGAATTGTAAGTTTCCTGTGGCAGGGATCACCCATAGTTTGTGTTTCCCACTGTATCCCGTGTCTAATCTTCATTGTGTGCATGAAGAAGAAACGTTCTTCCCCACAATTACCTGGGATGAGTAGTCTTACTCTACTGTTTCCAGCATAAGGGTTTCCCCAAAATTGTTGAGTAGGGGATGAGGTGCTCTGTTGAGACAAAATCCGTGGATTCTGGAGGGGCTCTAATGAGTTTAGTACATTCACCCACACCATTCAGAGAAGAGTGTATGCTGGATTTAATGACTTACCTCCCATGGAAATTTCACTGACATTTTTGTCATGAAAGTATTTTCATCATCTTTCACACGTGCACTTGCCTTTTCCTTATAAGTACTTGCTCCTGACCCTTTTGTTTTCCCAACTGACTGCCCCCTTCTGTCCATGGTCCTTGTAAAACCAGTGCTCTCACTCTTTTATCCAATTCTTTATGGCTACTGTCACCATCTTTCATATATTTTAAGTTACATATAACAACCCTTGGTAATTTTGTCTAGCTTCTCTGAACACTTGAGTCAGGAAGTTCTTTTGCTATCTAATCTCAGTTCTTCATGCTGCTGTGTAGGCCCATTTCCTCTAGTTATGTTCCCAGTGTGACTGGGAAATAGCTAGTCACACTCTCTGAGTTGTGACTTTTCATATATTTGAAAATCAACCTCTCTTCTCTCTCTGCACCATCCCCATTCCCGACCCCCACACCCAGGAACCCTAAATTTCTCTTAGATCTATAATCTTAGTTTCTTTAGCTTTGTCCAACAGGTCCCTCAAGCCCCAGGCTTACCTCCTGTTGGCTAAACAAGTCCTGTTTCCCTTATCTGCATGCTTCACAATCAGATTCCCTTGGATCATGCTGAGATCGATCACAGCTATCACCTGCCTTGCCATTGTGGTGGGGCCACTTCTCTCAAATGAAAGTTCCTTGGGGGGCTCCTCAATCAATTTCTTTGCTCTACTCAGAAGGTAGTCTCCCTTCCCTTCCACATTGAGGCTGTTTTTCAGCCTGGCCAAGTATCTGACATTTGCAGCCCAGAGAATTTACACCTTGGGCCCCAGAAAGGAGTGCAGCCTGAAGTTCTGTGCCCCACTGCTTCTGTACAATGAGAAGCATTCATAGCTCAGACGGAAGCCGGCAAAGGGGAAAGAAAACCCAGCTGACCTCCCCCTTTCTTTTATTCTGTACAGTAAATAATTTACAAAAACAAACTCTCCTCCCCACAGGCTATACCCACTTTATCACTGAACCCCGGGACCAGCCTTTACACATTTCCATACTGTCACAGACTATTTTTAGCACAGAATGACATTAAATACTAGTTGCCCCATGGGCTTCAAACTTATCTCTTTCCCTTGTCAGAATGTTTTTAGTCCTTCCCCTTTGGACCTCCTGGTTACTCCGGTCCTAGAGATAATTCCAGAGGAGTGAGAGCTACCTACATGGCATGACTTGAAGAATCCCTTAGAAAAAGTCCTCTGTGTGAAAATGTCTTCTCTGGCCTGGGTCGGATGATCAGAATTTCAGCATTAGAGATTAAGTTCCTTAATTCAGATATCACTTCTTTGGAAACCTCTTTGTTATATTCTTTGACAAAGCTTATTCCTTTTCCCTCTTGGTACTAATTAGTTTGTGACTATATATTCATTAGTGGGACCACTTGGTTAATGACTGTCTCCCCCACTCCACTACCATTCCAAGATGGCTTAGACCATGCCTTTTGTACATTTCCTATTGCATCCCCAGTGCCTAACACTGAGCCTAGCACATGGAAAATATGTAATATTTGTTTTTGATTGAAACTGTTCATGAACTTGAATATGAATTCTGCAGACTACTTGTAAGAAAGGATTGTGGGCACATGTGCCCAGGACACTAACTGGGGAAGAGGACACCAGATAGCAAAGATGGAGTACTTTAACCTTAAAGAGCACACTCCTTCCCTAGCTTATCTGAGGTAGTCCCCTTTGCTACCCCAGCTCCCTCTCCCTCCCTGCCAGCTTGAGGCTTCCCACCTTTCTTAACCCTACCTCAGGAACTTCATTTAGAGGGCATCAGGGACAAAGGGTTTGTCCAAGGTGCGAACAAGGCTAAACGTTCATCCTGTGAAGCCCCCCACCCCAAACACTTACATGAAGGTATACACATTCTCATGGCAGAATCCTGACACTGCCGTACTTCTGTTACCCACCTCAGAAGGGACCTTGCAGAAACTGAGGACAGAGATGCATAGTTATGAAGCCACAACCCCCAGGGGATCTTCTGGAGTGCCCACTCTTAACTATACCCCCAAGCTCAACTCTCCTGGTTCCAAGGAACTTTCTTCCTGTTCCCAGGCCCTGAAGGCCGCTATGTATGCAGGAATAGCCCAGGTTCCTGAGGAGAGGAAATGGGGTCCAGTTTGCCCACGGCAGAGAAGACACGGAAGAAGAGGACCTGTTCCTCTTGTTCCTGAAGTTTGGTGCCACTGGGTTCAGCCCAGAAAGGATCAAAAGTGTTCCCTCCCACCCCAGGCCAGCACTATCCTACCAGGAACCCTGCTGAACTGGCAAGGTTCTTCTCCCCTCTCCCAACCAGAAAGCCTCTCAGCCAGCTAGTCAGCCAGCCAGCCGCTTCCCACCTGCCAAAGCCAACCCATTCTTTAAGGCTCTGCTGGAAGCCGCCGCCATGTAGAGACTCTCCCTTCCTAGTTTGCTTTGGCACCGCCCAAGTTCCGCTAAGCTTAAGGTCTTTCCCTCAAGGAGCAGGAGCCCTAACTTGGCTCGCAGAGGCCTGCAGCCGCTCCAGTGCTTTGTTCCCCTTGGGCCTTGGGTGCAGCTGCTCCACTCCCCTCAGCTACACCCTCAGCTCCTCACACCCTAGTCTAGCCTCTGACGTCCCCAGTGTCCTCTAGAGTGCTTAGCACGGTAGGTAGGCATTCAATAAATCCTCAGTCAGCTCTCAATAAATAGCAGGCCCTGGGTCAATAAATGATGGATTGATTAATTGAAGGGTTTGGTGGCTCAGTACAAGGCTGAATGAGGTGCTGCCATCATTCATTTCTCTGTACACCTGGGCAGACAGATTAAATTGCCTTAAAACTGAGCAGTTCTTTTTCTTTTTTCTTTTCTCTTGTTTTTTTCTTCTCCCCCTCCTCCTCCTTCTTTTTTTCCCCCTGCAAATTGATTATGATGAGCCAACAGGGCCAAAGGGACAGGGAGAAGTGAGGTGCTGGAGCCTGAGAGGACTCCCCAGAGGGGGAAATTCTATACCTCCATCTCAGAGACTTGGAGTACCCAGCTCTATTAAGCCCTGGGATGGTGATCTTGGGTTTGTAGAAGGACTCATGAGTTGGGATACAAACTATACCTATTTATATTTCCCTAACCACTGTTTTTGCTTTTTACTGTCTTTCCCTCTTTCTCCCTCTTAGACTACAGAGCAGTGTCCCCACCTACCCTCAGGGTGTGAGCCACTTAGGAAACATAGTGGGACAGGCTAGGGCAAAGACAAGGGCTTAGTCACAATCTTTGAGCCCAATGGGGTACTTGATTGATGGGGATATTGTGTGTTGTAGATAGTCAGATTAGTTTATTGGAGAAATATGTCATAGACTTCAGCAATCCTGACTTCATGGGGGCCTCAGTTGTACCAAGCTGGTTATATAACTTTCTGACTAGGAAAAGCTAAGAATCATTGTGAATTCAAACTGGCCCTGGGACTTTGAGACTTCATGATGAATGGACTTGGAATTGGCTACTGGTGGTGAATTGAACCCAAGGCTTCACACATGATAGGCAAGCACTCTACCACTGAGCTTTGTCCCCAGACCCTCGAAGCACCTTCCTTTAAACAGAAGAAGCACCTTCCTTCTAACTTCCAGTAAACCCTTCTACCTGGTGTCAGTCAGCCTGGGGTCTCTAGAGTAGTACCTGAATCAACAAACAAAAAGAAGAGGGACTTCATAGACCTGTTCTGGGGCTCCTCCATGCACTAGGCTGGCTCTTTAGTGTTGCATTATCCAGTTCAAGAAGAGTACCCACTGACCCCACAACAAAAATGCCTCAAGCCAAACTAAGTCCACTACAGTTCACCTGTCCACTTATATGTGCTGCTCAGTGTGGGGGCTGAGGAGGATCACCTGTGCAGTCTGACACTTACCTCTGAGCACACTGTTTGCCTGACACGGGGTATAGTAGGCTTTTCCTTGGAAAGTATGAGTTCCATATAGACCCTCAGCAGGCTTCTGAATGCCTGGCCCCAGGGAAGGCAGCCTCTGAGCAAGCAGAAGCTTGATGCCTCAGTAACCTGGCTGTTACATAAGGCACTGTGTGTGAGATATGAGTCAGGGCCCTCAGGCTGGCATAGGCTGGGAGTGAGGCTAAATGGCAGCCTTGAAGGAGGGGTTTCTGGGGGAGGGTAAGCCAGGAAGGAGCTACTAGAGCCACTTCCCTTCCTCTCATTTCTCACTCCCCTCTTCCTCAGGGATAGCTAGAGCCAATCATCAGCCTAGATAACACTGAACAGTGGCAATACAGGCAGACCCCTAAACTGAGCAGCTGCTTTCCATCTCTCCTGAATAGAAGACATGGGGAAGTGGACTGGATACTCAAGACTATTTTGTGAGAAAATTCTTCCTACCAGGAAGGATAGGGAATGTCCCTGAGATGCTTTTGTCTATAGGCTAGGGCCTGATTTCAGGCTGGACCTATTTGAGGAAAGCGGTTCCCGGGAGAGGAAGGCTGATAGCATGCCTGGGTCATCACTGACCAAGCTTGCTTCCAGCTCTTGTTTTCTCTGGGGCTGGAATATGCACAGTGAGAAGCTTCCCATTCATTCTTCTTTGCTACCTGGGATCTTATACCTCATAGATGGATTCCGGAAGTTCAACGGTACTTTGGGGCAGGGATTTCTAGCTGGAAGGTCCAAGTGAACTTGCCTTGTCTACTGACAAGATTCACTCCTTCCTGAAATTGCATTTGGAAAAGTTTGCTTTCTGCTCTCAAAGACCACACTTTATTCCCACTCCAACTCCTTAGCTAAGCTGGATTTCTGCATGGTAGACAGTGGCATCTAGAAGCCATTTTCCCCAAGCTGACTCATCATCAGCCTAGGTTGCTCTGAGGCTATGATCTCACCTTCTGGCCTTCCCAGGGCTCCTGGTTAGCCTATGGGGTTCTATGGAGGGCTTGCCTGAGAAAGCTGTGGCATTACAGTGAAGCCCTCACCCTTATTCCATTACTGTAGGCAATGGTACAGCACAATATGTCCTGGGCCATTATTACTCTCTTCATCTAAAAGGGACATCTTTCATCTTTCTGACCCCTATGGTCATGAAATGCTCTCCTCCCTCGAGTACACTGAGCACACAAAGTGCCTCACCAAATGAGCCCAAGCTTTAGTCTCATTTGGCACATTGGTTTCTTCAGGGCTCAAGAGGCTATTGCACGACACAAACCGATTTGTTATGTAAACCCAGCCAACCATGGCAGATTATGGCTTTGCAGTTATCTTGAGAGATGCCTTACATAAGAGGAGAAAGTTCAGGTAGGAGCAGAATCACGATGAGCAAACAATGCAACTGCCACCACCAGGTGCACACAGTGGCCTCCGTTCTCTCAACCAACCCAGCTGGTGGGGGCAAGTATTCTGCTGGGCTCCATCACTCAGGAGGCCTGGAGACCCTGGCAGTCTTCACCAGACACATCAATCTCCATTTACCCAGACTCTCTGGCCTTCAGGGCCAGGTCTGGAAAGGAGCCAACACTCCACCTGGAATTGAGAGCTTGTCAGTTTATCTGGAAGTGTAAATATAAGCAGGAGGGCTAACCTTTTCTTCAGTCAGGGAGGGAAAATAAGGTCACCCGGAAAGAGTTATTTTCTAAGGTTTGGGCTCACATAGATCCATTCTGGGCTAAACTGAGGAGTAGATGAAGTTCATGTTCTGTTCTTACCACCTTTCTCTAAGAGCATGAACCTTCGAGCCAGGCCTCTTGAGTTCTTGTACTGCCCAGAGGTCCATGCTGTAACAGCCCACCCAAGCTAGGCCTTTCATGGACCGTGGCTGTTTTTCCACCTCTCTTCTCTAAATTTTGCTTTCCCACGTTCCATTCTCAAAGAACCTACTGCCAGTGAGCTGGTACCCTATCTGAAGTTCTGAAAAACATATTCACACAAAGTAGTTAATGACCAATAATGGATTCCCTGTTACCCTTTTAAAAATGTATACCAGATCTGGGCTATTCAGGAGATGCACACGAAAACTTTTTACCACTCCCCAAACCATGAATATCCTAAAAGAATATCATTTCCCCAGTCAGCACCATCACTTTGTGAAACTTCTTAGGTTCCTTTTCATTGTCATCACCAGCACTAGCAGATGACTCAGGGTGGGGGGCATTCTCCCCAAGGAAGACATTTCTTCATTTCATTGGGCATTACTACATATATGTAGGCTGACTGTGAGCAGAGGATGAAAAATCACATTGAAAAGTAGGTGCTGGACAATGTCACTTTCAGGTCTATATCTAAAAGAATTGAAAAAAATGACTGGAACACATACTTGTACATCAGTGTTCATAATTGTATTCCTTTTTTTTTGGCTGGTGGTGGGGGGCAGGACTAGGAATTGAACCCAGGAGTGTTCTGCCACTATGCTACCATCCCCAGACCTTTTCATTTTGTATTTGTGACAGGGTCTCACTAAATTGGTAATGTTGGCCTCAAACTTGCAATCCTCCTGCCTCAGCCTCCTGAGTTGCTAGGATTATAAACCTGTGCCACTGTGCCTAGCTATAGCAGCATTCTTCATAATAGCCAAAAGGTAGAAACAACCAAAAAATGCTCACTGACGGATAAATAGACAAACAAAATGTGTTATATCCATACAACGGAACATTAATCAGTCATAAAAAGCAGCTTGCATGCTACATTGTGGATGGACCTTGAAAACATTATACTGAGTCAAAGAAGCCAGACACAAAAGGCCATATATTTATTGTATTGCTCCACTTGTGTGAAATATCTAGAATAAGCAAATTCACACAGACTGAAAGTAAAATAGAGGTTTCCAGGGACTAGGGGGAAAGCAGAATGGGAGTTATTTTTTAATGGGTACAGAGTTACTGTTGGATGATGACAAAATTCTGGAAATGGTGATGGTTGTACAACTTTGTGAATGTACCTGATGCCACTGAACTGTAAACATAAATATTGTTAAAATGGCAAATTTTATGCTCTATATATGTATATATACACACATGTATATACATTATTGTCTATAATATGTATGTAATAATAATATATAGTGGTTATATATATTATACCTAATATATAATACCACTACATACACATGTGTTAATAAATAGTGGTAATATATATTATATATAATACATATATACATACATATTATAGACAATACATACATATGTAACACACACCCAGATATAACAGTAGGTGCTAGTAGAGTACCAGACTCACTCAGCAACAAAAGGACTGCCCCTCATATACTAGCCTCCTAGCACATGCACTTCCATGTTGTCTTAGAAAAAGAGAATTTCTTAGATGTTAGGGTTCTCATGAGGAATCCAGATCATGAATGTTAAGTTTGTTAAGTTTGCAAAGGCATTAGTGTTTTTAAAAGAAACTTTCCCTTAATTCAAGAGTGCCTATTCTTTGTCAGATCACTAGATGCTCAGGAAATAGATATTTTAAATTACCTTGGGCTAAGGAAAGACTTTTGAAGCTTGATACCAAAACTAAAAATCACAAAGGCAAAGAATGACAGGCTTAACCACATAGAAACCCAAAACCTCTCTATGGCAAAGAATTCCATCCTTGAAATCAAATGGTAAATTAGTTGACAAAGGGTTGCAATCTCTAATTCAAGGTTTCTCACGGTGTGGTCCACATACAACTGATGCTATTAGAGAGGAGTTTTAGATAGTGTGGGGACAGAGACCTGAATTTTAAATAGTATGAATTTATGCACTATAGCAAGCAGCCCCTCATATCACACCACACAAGTGACTACCTTCTTGGAATCCAGGTCCAGTAATATATGTTATGAAATTATTAGTGTGTGTGGGGATACTGGGGAGGGAAGCCAGGGACACTCTACCACTGAGCTATACCTCCAGTACCTTTTAAATATATTTTGAGCTGGGCACAGTGTCACACGCCTGTAATCCCAGAAACATGGGAGGCTGAGGCAGAAGGATTCCAAGTTCAGGGCCAGACTGGGCAACTGAATGAGACTCCTCTTAGAATAAAAAAAAGAGAGAGGGCTTGGGATGTAGCTCAGTGATACAGCACACCTGAGTTCAATCACTAGAACCACACTCACAAAAAATATTTTGAGACAGGGTCCCACTAAGTTGCCCAGGCTGGCCTCAAACTTTCAAACCTCCTACATCAGCCTCTATGTAAAATTTTCTTGAAACCCTAATCTCTGAATTTATTTCTTTCCCCATGCTACTCTATATTAGCTCTACAGAGAATATTAAATAAACTAGCACACATAAAGAAATCAGAAAGATATGCTATTATTATTATTTTCTGAGCATCTATGTGTGAGAACCATTGGTGCCAGGTCAGAAGCTTAAAGGTAGAATCCAAGATCTTGAGAAACTGAAGGCAACTCAGATTCAGAATATTTTAGATCACATTTGGCAAGTATGCTCTGGGACCAAAAGCAAAATAGAGTTAATTTTAAAGTTTTGGGTAAAATCCTAGAAATAAATTTGAGGCTACAATAACAGCAATCACAATGCCAGACTATTATCAAACTATTCCAGACTATTCCATTCTAGCTTGCTATATCTCATCGATCAAAGAATTGAAGTTCTTGAAATTTCAAATTAGGGAGCTTTTCTCATATGCTTATGCTACATTTAAACTGGAAATTTCAGCTGGGCATGGGAGGCACACACCTGTAATCCCAGTGACTCTGGAGGCTGAGGCAGGAGGATCACAGATTTGAGGTCAGCCTGAGAAATTTAGTGAGACCCTGTCTCAGAATAAAATAAAATAAGCCAGGCATGGTGGCACACACCTGTAATCCCAGCAACTGTGGAGGTTGAGGCAGGAGGATTGCAAGATCAAAGTCAGCTTCAGCAACTTAGCAAGGCCCTCAGCAACTCAGGGAGACCCTGTCTCAAAATAAAAAAAAAAAAAAATAGAAAGGGCTCGAGGTGTGGGTCAGTGGTTAAATATCCCTGGGTTCAATCCCCAGTACCAAAAAAAAAAAAAAAAAAAAAAAAAAAAAAAAAAAAGAAACAAAGAAAGAAAGAATAAACAAGGAATACATTAATGAAAGCTTCAGTTGTTCCCAGCATATTCTGTCTCCTTCCTAATTTTTCCAGCGTTAGAAGAGAATCAAATCACAAGGTGAAATCTTCTAATAGTAGGGTAACCAACAATCCTAGTTTTCCTGGAATTGTCCCAGTGCAATCACTGAAAGTGTGTCCCAGGACCAAGATTGTTGGTCCCCTTACCTAATAAGGACATTTTGCCAGTTTGTAAAAGTAGTGTGCTCACATTTACCTCTTCTTCATAGACCCATCTTTAGTGTTTTAACAATGTCTTTAGTGTAAGATTTTTCTTTAGTGTTCTTTTTTTTTTTTGTTCTGGAGATTGAACTCAGGGGCACTCGACCACTGAGCTGCAACTCCAGCCCTTTTTTTGTATTTTATTGAGAGACAGGGTCTCAGTGAGTTGCCTAGTGCCTCAATGTTGCTAAGGCTGGCTTTGAACTGGGGCTCCTCCTGTCTCAGACTCCTGAGTCACTGGGATTACAGGCATGAGCTACTGCACCTGACTTCTTTAGTGTTCTTAATTCTTTCTTTCTTTCTTTCTTTCTTTCTTTCTTTCTTTCTTTCTTTCTTTCTTTCTTTCTTTCTTTCTTTCTTTCTTTCTTTCTTTTTTTTTTTAACAATTCTTTCTTCATAGACAGCACATAGACTCCAGAATCCATGCTCTCAGTCAGAGTCTAGGTACTGCTCTTCATTATGAAGCACTGGGAAAGTTACTTAATTTTTTCAAGTCTCAATTTTGTTCTTTCTAGAATGAAATAATAGTGCCCATTTCATTGGGTTGGTATAAATACTAAATGAAATCATGCAGATATGATGCTTAGTAGACATTATAAATATGTAATAAACATTAGCTATTAAACTCTTATAGTTATTAGTTACATAACACAAGATTGAGGGCATGGTGTTTAAAACACACTTCTTCCCCCTCAATAGTGTAGAGGCACCATTTACAGATCAACAGGCTGCATACCCATTACCACAGATTTATATGTGTATACACGGAAGTGTCCATCAGGACTTCTACCAGGCTATTAGAGACATTGCATGTAGGGTTAAAAAATGGGGAAAAAGAACAACCATATTTAAAACTTAATAAGGATTTTCCAGGCCAAATTTAAAGTTATCAAATCTTTACATGGGACCATACCAACAATTAAGTAGGCACCCTCCTCCTTTATTGAGTACTGGCCATATAAGTAATAACTGAGGAAAGCCAAGTGAGTCAAATATAGCCCTACCCTCAAATTGCTTACACTCTTTTGTTCCAAGGAAACCAAGGACTAAGCTGGGAACTAGTGACAGGTCAAAGCAGACAAACAAGATATAAATCAAGAGTGTGCCCTGCCCTCTTCCCAAGGATACAGGAGCCCACACAGCAAGGGAATGGACTACAGGATGAAGGATGGGGAGCATAACTTCTCCAGTGGGAGAGGCAGCCTTGAAAGTTGGCAAAGGAAAAAGACACTGAAACAGGAACCTGAAATGTCTAATCATGGAAAGGAACAGGAGTGAAAACGGTGGCTGAAGTATGATGATAGAAACCCGGGGAATGAGATGAAATAATAAAGGAAATGTTCACTTAGGAGAAGACTGTTCAATCCACGCATTGGAAAAGCCCCCTGACCAGAAATAATGGTCTCCTGGTTTGCTAATGTGCGTGTCATTCTGGGCAAAGCCTAAACTGAATTCAGTACCTCTGCCCCACACCCTTTCTTCCAGCTCTGTGGATGGAACTCAGGGCCTCTTGAATGATATGCATGTGGTCTACCACGGAGCTACACCCCCAGCCCAGTATCTGTGTTCTCTAAGGTCCCAGTTGTCAAGAAATGTGTGTGTGAGAGAGAACTCTAAGGTTGTTACCACAGAACCCTGTCACTCACTCTTCAAACTCAAGGAAGCCTGACAACTTGCTGGTTTGCTACTCAGAGGTGTAGGACACCGAGTTGCTCTGAGACAGGGTGCTCAGGTGCACCTTCCCAACAGTGCACTCTCCTTCCTCAACCAGTGCCATCAATGAACTTCCCGCTTCCCCACCCTGTAGCATTTCCAGGTTTTGCCAAGAATCAAGCATCAATAAACCAGTGTCAGCCGAGTGGATGACAAAGGAGGTCTTCCCATTCAAGAAACATGAACAACCAGGACACCCTGAGGTATGACACCAGTGAACACTTTGATCCTCTGGCTCCCAAGTTCACACCTTGCTCACTCAAGTCCAACCCTCCTAGGCCCAGAACTAGTGGAACCCCCTTTCACACTTTACCAAAGCCCTGGAGGGGCAGTTTCTCTCCCAACTGACAGAACACAAATGCTATAGACTCTCTTTCCAGGTTTCAGCACCACCCCTCCCCCTCTGCCACTCTCCAACAGAGATGAGTGGATCGTTAGGAGCCAGTTAGGGATTTTGCTCGGCAGGGTTTCAGTGTCTGTGGGATGAATATATTTGTAGTAATCTTTCACCAGAAATGAAGATTCTCTCGAAACCTGTTCCATCCATGGCCTGGTTTATTTTAGACAATGAGATAATTTGACACCTAAAGTGAAATAATAGATGAGAAAGGGCTTCAATGGCATCACAGATGTCTGAGAAATACAACTTGTTATAGTGATACTAACGAAGTTGGCAGCCTTGCTTGTCCGCCTCTGGAACCGCTGGGAATAAAGGGAGGAGGAGGCGATAGTGGATTTGTCTTGGGACAAGGGAGGTAAAACTGATCTTAGCATTAGGTGAAGGTAGCTCTTGCCTTTCTCTATCACTTTTTAAATTTCTCCTTCCAGCCTCACAGGCACCCAAGCATTTTGTGAGTGCTCAGTTGTTCTTATCACTTTGTCTGGGCACACCACCTGCCCGTGACCTAGAATCTCAGAGCTAGAAGGAGCCTTAGAGACCAGAGAGGTAAGGCGACTTGCTCAGGCTCATACAAAAAGGTAGAACCATAATTTGTACTACCATCCAGTCTCACACAGCAGGGATAGCTTTCACTTACATAACCTGTGTCATTGAGCAAGAATAAAATCCACCCCTGTACATACACACACAGCTTGCCACTATGAATGCCAAACCCATGGCGAGGATTCCTAAAGTTGCCTTCCCTGTCTTTAAATTAGCTCAGTTGTATTGGGAAGGGAGACAGGAATAGGAAAGACAATGGAATGAACCTGACATACCTTTCCTAGGTACATATATGAATACGCCACAGTGAATCTTAACTTCATGTACATCCACAAGACTGGAATCCTAACTAGAATAAGATATGCTTCATGCTTGTATAAATATTTCAAAATAGCCTCTACTGTCACATATAACTAAAAATAACAAAAATTAAAAAAAAATAAATTACTTCAGTTGTTAAGTCATTCTTAACAGACCATCTCAGACTGGGGGACAACAGCTGCCTTGGGTATGCACACTGTGTTTCTCTCCTCTCTTTACTCTTCCTTTCCTCCCTAACAGGATTTTTAGAAAGTCTAACCTACACTCAAACACATGCCTGCATATTTATGGATTCATCCACCCTATTGCCACATACAGTTCTTGAGGCACTCAAGGCGATGTCCTAGGATGCTCTCTGGAGTTCCTTTTGCCTACATTTGAAATCAAAGGCTGTGATCCATGGAGGGGGTGGGGTCCCCCCATCCAGAGTCTCAAGAAACTTACCAGTCTCTGATTTTTCTTATTCCCTAAACTTCACCTCCTGCCACCAGCTGCAGCCTAATTTTTCTTGACATTTTGCTTGTCCTCACTGTCAGTCAGGGCCACTCAGTAATTTAAAAGCCCTTGCAATTTCAATCCCAGCTTGCACATTTAGAAATGGGCTTTTGGGTAGGGTAGAACTCAGATTTCAAGAGAACCTCATGGCAGAATCTCCTAAGGGTCTATGGAAATGTATGCATTGTGAAAGTGGGTACTGAGAGCTATCTCCATACCTATGGGGTCTGCTGGCCCCCAGCGTCGTCCTGGTGAGCCTTTGCAGGCACCCTTCAAAATAGGGTCTCACCTGCCAGGCCTCCCCTGAACTCTGTGGGATTCCAAACAACCTCAAGGTCCAGTTACTGCAGCCTGTGAGCCTGATCTCCCCCGTGCCCCTCGTGAACTTCCTGGTTGCCCCTTTTGCCAGAGGTGAAAGTCCAGCAGAGGCTGGTGTTAGCCTGGACTTGCACCCACCCATGTGCCCAGCCACCCACCTGTGGAAGAAGAGCAGGATGGAGAGCATGGTTTGGTCGATGTTGCGGTTGCAGATGCCCTCGTTGATCAGGTAGCAGGGGTCCCGCAGCACTGGCTCTAGCGAATCCTGCCGCATTATGCTGTTGAGCTTGTCGGTGTTGAGGTTCTCGAAGATCAGCTTCTCCTGCAGCTGCCGAAAGTTGCTCACGGTGGGGCTGCCCGGGTTGTTGTTCTCCCCGCTACTGCCGCGCTGGAGCCCGCTCCGGTGGGCCAGGTCCAGGCAGCAGTTGCAGCAATCGAGGCCGACAGGTGAACGGCAGTCGATCTTGGACTGGGCCATCTTCTCAGGCTTGGGGGCCGCCTGGCCTTCGAGGTCAGGGGCGGCTGGCAGGTGCGCGCCCTCCGGGCTGGCCTGAGGGGACTCCAGGGTGCCTGGAAAAGACAAGCTGTGAGGAGAAGAGTTGGAAATTAGCGCCTAAAGCCAGCCACCCTAGGCTCGGCCCCCTTCTGGTTGTAACTGCTCGGGGTGCGAATAGAAACAGCTGGACAAACAGCTTTGAGCGGCTCCTTCGGGCTCACTTCCTCCTCCTCCTCCCCCTTCTCTAGTGGCCGGGGCCGCCCCCTCTGAGGTGCCACACACGGCCCCAGCGCAGTCCCAAGTTTCCCAAGTGTGAGCAGGGCTCGGGGCGGACCTGTGGCGGCAGGAAGGGCGGGCAACAGGGCAGAGGGAGAACCGGGACGCGCCCTCGCTCCCTCCCTCCTTTGCTCCCTCCCTCCCTGGCTCACTGGCTCTCAGGCTCCTGGGCTCCCTTGGGCTGTGCCGGCTGAGCGGTGGCAGGAGCCGAGAGCAAGCGAGCTGCACGCCTTGGACTCAGCACCCGGCTATGACAGCATGTAAATTACCCCAGCTGGGCCGGCGGAGGACGCTCCTCCGCCGCTTCCCTGTCAGGCGCGGGCCCCAGGTCCGGCTCGGTCTGGCCCCGTCGCCCCGCCCCGCCCGCACCCCAGCGCCCACGCAGCCGCTCGCACCCTCGCCCGCACTCCTGTGGAGCCCGGTCCGGCTCTCCCTTTCTCCGAGTGCCTAGTGCTTTGATTCGGGCTCTCTCAAGCTCATGGCGCATCCTCCGCCAGAAATCTGCCAGCACTCTGTCTGGAGCGCCGCGCCTCCCCTGTCACCCCGCCTAGCGGGTCTGGAGCTTGGCGGGAGGGCAAATGTTTCTAGTCCCACCGCGGAGGAGTCCCCCTACAGGAGAAACGCCGCGATCGGGAGCCCCCGCGTGTGGTGGCTTTCAACCGTCGCTCTCCATGAACCCAATTTTGCGGGGTGCAGAGAACGGTCGCCTCTGCAGAGTCAGAGAGCTCCAGACACACATCAGGGATATCCCAATAAATGTCTTAAGCAAAACTCAAAGAAACACGATCAAACTCCTCAGTTTCTGTCCCTTTCTTCTCACTTCACTTATTGCCCCCTTCCCCCCACACTTGCTGTTTCCTCTCCTTCCTGAATCCCACTTGAGGAAACCTCTCCTGTTTTCCTGGAATGCCAGATCCCCAGCGGACTTCCTTCTGCTCTGACCCTTCTCCCTCTCCTCAATCGCCTACTTTCCTTTTTCCGATCTTCTACTTTCCTGTATTTCGCTAATTTTCTCTTTTTTCTTTATTTACCAGTTTCCTCTATCCCCCTTCCACCCCAGTTCCTCTCTTTCCCCTTCCATTTCTTTTTCTCCACTTTTCTCGATTTCTACATTTCCCCTTTCCTCTTTTTTCTCTTTTCGTATTTTTCCTGCCCCCTTAATTTCCCTCACTTTATTTCCTCTTTACTTCCTTCACTTTAGCACCCCCCTTTCCTCTCATTTATCTCCCCCTATTTTTCTAAACTCGCTCTCCTCCGTCTTTTCTCATCCCTACCTGCCACCTTAGGAGATCTCCAGCTTTCTTACCCTTTTCAGAGATGTGGTGATTAAATGATCACGGGCCTCAGGGGCACTGGGGAAGGGAGTAATGCGTACTGAAACTGCCGGCGGAGGGATCTGAGAGGATGAATCCGGTGCTGAGGTACAGTAAAAGGGCAGATATGTGGAGAGGGGGCAGTCTGGTGCCCTGGGTCATACCCCAGCCTTGTGAGATGCAGGGATGTGCTGGGTGGGCAAGTGGTAGGCTTCTAGGGTGTCTCAGGACTTGGAGACTTGGAATATATTGAATGTGTAAGATTCAACAATTACTGATTCCTGGAAAAATTAAAAATATTCACAATGTTCAGTTTCCATATAAAACTCAAATAGATTTCAATTTCAGTCCCACTCCCCACCCCCTTTTCACTCGATTCATTCACAAGCCCATGACACTTGAAATAAAGCAGTATATACTGCCATCTTGTGCCCCAGGCATGAAACGGTCTATGTCTGAGTCTCCAAGTTAGATTTTTGGCAGACGCCAGGGGTGCCTCCTGGTGGAATCCCCGGTGTGTTAGTTCTCAGTAGGAGTCCAGGAGGCAGAGTTCCTGCACCAAGAGAGCGCCTGTTGCCAAGCTGTATAGGGACCCCAGCCAGGGTCAGAACCACATTTCTTTCTAGTACCTCCACTTGCCTGAGTCCCTGCAGATTCGATTTCATGAATTTGAAATTTCTTCCAGGTGTCACAACCTAGACCTGTGATTAGGAGCCAACAAATCAATTCTTTTTCCCCAAAGCCCTGTTGGTGTACTCAGAGTCCCCAAATTTAGAGGAATGG
Source organism: Sciurus vulgaris (assembly GCF_902686455.1). Classification (NCBI taxonomy): domain Eukaryota; kingdom Metazoa; phylum Chordata; class Mammalia; order Rodentia; family Sciuridae; genus Sciurus; species Sciurus vulgaris. Next base: position 43,335,119 of record NC_136471.1, on the reverse strand, counting down.
GGAAGGCAGTACTGTCTCTACTATAGTAGCCAGAAAACCAAAAACAATCTATACCTCTGGCTCCTGACAGGATTCCAAGGTCAGGGATGGTTGATGGTCATTGACAAGACCAGCAGAACTGAGTATGATCCCTGTGTTCTCACAGATTGCTAAGAAGTCTCCATTTCTTCTCTCAAAAGCCAATTCTTTAGATGAATTATTTTCCCTTTTTCTTCTTCCTTATCTTTTTTTTTTTTTTTTTTTTTAATGTTCTTGGGTAAAAGCCAGAGGAGGTAGTAGAATACAAAATTTCATCTGCATTGTGTAGACTTATAGCCTACTGAATTGTTTTTTAATTACAGTGTTTATGATTTTTCCTCTTGTTTATAATTATTTTATGTTAAATGTTATAACAAAATATATTAGATCCATAAATGTTTACTTAAATTGTGTTTTGAGAACTACTAGGCCTTTTGCTTCTAATATTTGCCTGAGTCCTCTTATCTTTGTACATAACCTTGGGATGAGGCCCCAGTGGAAGTATTTCCTTCTTGGCATTTGGCACCATTAAACTCAAGATTTTGTCCCCTTGACATTTTCCTTGTTCTGGTCCTTGTTCTCAAGTAGTATTGTTAATAATTCAGTACAGCTTTGCATACCATATCTAGGCTGATCAAGAGCAAATATAATACAGATATAGAAAAATCTAGATAGTTCAGAGATAAAGTTCAGAGAGCTGTCATGTGTTTGCATACAAGTCCAGCTCATATTGACATACTGCATACCTCTGCAAGGGAAGGCTGACTGGGCAGGGCCACCTGGCTCCCCTCTGTGGGACCTTGCTTTGCTGACATATATTGTGTTGAATGGAAAAAGTCCAAGCAGAAGAATATTCTTGCATAAACTCAGAAAGTGGAGAGAGAACTCACTTCCAGAAAGAGCTGGTGGCTTTCTGGGTGGAACAGAAAGGGGATAGCAGGGGTACCTCCTTCTCACACTTGCCCTGTGCCAGCTATAGTGTTAGTGGGGGATCAGGTAAATAAGACACATCTTTAGACCCCAAAGAATCTGTGGTCTAACTGAAAGAACAGAGTCATAGACAGACAAAATAGTACAAGTGGTAATTGATGGTAGAAGTCTAGTGTGTATGTATGGTTGCAGTGACAGCACTCCGTTCGAGAGTGTGGAGGAGAGGTTTGCTGTAGAAGCAAGGGCCATCTACAGATTCTCGTTGACTAATCAACAGTGGGGTTACATTCCAATGAATACACTATAAGTTGAAAGTAACATAAGTCAAAATGCATTTACTACATTTAACCTACTGAGTATCATAGCCTCACATCACACTACACTGTAGGCTATCATTCATTTACCCTCCTAGTCTCATGACTGACTGAGAGCTGCCCAGCATCATGAGAGAGTGTTAGACCACTTGTCACTAGCCCAGGAAAAGATTCAAAATCTGATGTACAACTCCTACAGAATGCATATTGCTTTTGCATCATCATAAAGTTAAGAAATTTTTAAGTCGAAACACTGTAAATTAAGGATCATGTATTTAGATAGACTAGTGGACAGAGGTCCAGGACTGAGAATAGTGTGTAAGTTGGGAACCGGTGTGGATTAGAAAACAGTTTTTGTATTACTGGAGAATAAAATGTGAGAGTTGGAATAGTGAGAGTTGAGGCCAAAAAGGAATTCAGGAACCAGGTTTTGTGGGGTGGATCCCAGGGTAAAACATTGAAGAAATTATATCACTTACAAGTTTGCCTTGTATTTTGCTAGTTATTGAGACAAAGAATAAAGACTGGGGATGTAGCTAAGTGGTGGGAGTACTTGCCTAGCATGCATGAGGCCTTACGTTCTATCCCCATCACCACAAAAAACGAAAAATAGATATCATTTATTGAATCCCTACTGTGTGCCAGGCACTTAAATATATTATCTCATTTACTCTTCACAACAACCCTATGAATTAGGTATTATGATTTCAGTGATGATATGGGCTTGGGAAACTTGTAGAAGTGCTCAGGTAACAAAGAGTAAGTCTGAATTTGAACCCATAGCTTTCTGACTTCGGAGCTTGTGACTTTACTCATTAGGTGACTTTTTGAATGATAGATTTATCAAACATTTACAAAGTGTAGCATCTATTTTAAGAAGATTATATATTTAAAGAACACACATGGAATTAATGATTTACTAATGTATTTAAAGACTTTCATTTGCACTGTAGAGAGCCGAGAGGGAAATTGACATCACTAATATCATATTATAATAGCTGGATTTTTGTTGACCTACCATGTGCCAGGCACTGTGCTAAGTGGTTTGCATGGCATCATGCAAGTTAATTATCACAACAACCCTGTGAGGTAGATACTACCTTCATCCCCATTTCACAGACAAGGAAACTGAGGTACAGAGAGGCGATATAGCATGTCTAAAGGATATGTAGCAGCCCTTTAAGCATTTACCTATAGTTAGGTTCAAAACAAGGCACACAGAAGTGATTTTTAGGCAAGTTTGGTTTCCTGATTCTCAATTTTGTTAGACTTTTTTTTTTTTTTTTTTTTTTGTATCGGGGGTTGAACTCAGGGACTCTGAAATACCGAGCTGCATCCCCAGCCCCTTTTTTATATTTTATTCTGAGACAGAGTCTCACTAAGTTTCTTAGGGCCTCGCTAAATTGTTGAGGTTGGCTTTGAACTTGTGATCCTCCTACTGCAGACACCCAAGCCAATGGGATTACAGGGGTACACCACCACACCAAACTGTTAGCTTTTCTTAAATGGGGAGATGAGACTAACCTTCCCAAACACTTTCAAAAGTGCTCATCACAGATTTGTAGACTGTTAAATCTGGTAAACGTACAAAATCTAGATGAGGTATTCATAGCCCCTTTTTTGTGCCTTGGGCCCTTTTGACATGTAGGGAAGTTTATGGATCCTTTCTCGGAGTAGTGGTATTAAATAACACAAAATATTTAGGATTACAAAAGAAATCGATTATATTGAAGTGTAGTTATCAAAATATAAAAAAGAGATATTGTGGAATAGTTAATAAGTATTAATGATCTAGAGGCAGCTTTGATAACCATGGTAACTTCAAAGTAATAAGTGTAAATATATTTTAAAAAAACCTGTAATAACAGTAATATGACATAAAACTGTTAGTGATTTCTATTGATGGCAAAGTCACAGGTACTATTAATACTACTGTGATCTGTTCTCTGCATTTTTTATTGAAGGAAAATAAATTTTACTTAGAGGTTGGTGAAAATTATGATGTAATATTTTTCCATCTAAGTTCATTTGTTCCTTGAATTTTTAAGAATCCCCATTTTAGACCAACCCCTTAAAATATTAATAATAATAGCTCACATGAATACACCTTTGCAATATGCCAAGTATTGTGCTAAAGCCTTTACAATGATTTCCATTTATTCCTAAGGTGGCTGTCTGCACAGCAGCCTTGTTTTATAGTTTTCAGAGATATGAAATTGTCTTCCAAGGTTACACAGCTGGCAAGTGGAAGAGATGAGACTTGACCCTAAGTCAGTGTGATTTTAAGCCCCACCCTTGCTCTTAACCAAACCTCAGGCATTTGGATTGGCACCAGGATGGTTACATTAGAACCACCTAGGAAGCACATTTTGAAAATCCAGGTATTTTGGACCCGGTATTAGTTTATTAGGACTGCCATAACAAACTGCCACAAACTGGCTTATGTAACAAATTTATGTTTTCATAGTTCCAGAAGCTAAGAGTCCAAGATCAAGATGCCTGTAGGGTGGGTTTCTTCTGAGGCTTCTCTCTTAGGCTTGTAGATGTCTGTCTTTTGCGTCTTCACATGGTCTCCTCTCTGTATGTCTGTGTCCATTCTTCTTGTAAGGACACTGGTCATATTCATTAGGGCCCCACCCAAATGAGCTCATTTCAACTGAACTGCCCCTTTAAATATCATCTCTAAATATAGTCACATTCTGAGGTACTTGGGGGTTAGGATTTCAAAATATGAATTTTTGGGGGTGAGGACACCATTTATAAGTTATCCCATAATAAACCCCAACCACAAGAATTCAGAGTTAGTAGGTTTGGGGAAGGGACCAAGGAACTATCTTTTTAAACATTCCCCCAGGTGATTCTTACAGATATCCAGGTTGGGAGCTATAATGTCCCCAACCACAAGCTTCTTGGTTTTTAAATTGTTTTCTTTAAATTATACATATTTAAAGCATACTGTGTGATGTTTTGATGTACAAATACATAGACTAGAGTTATGCTATGTAGCATATCCATCTCTTCACATAGTTACCTTCCTCTGTGTGTGTGGTAAGAAGTATACAATACCTTTTTATTAACTATAGTCACCATTCTACAAAACTGAAGATTTATACACTTTGACCAACATGTTCCCTTTCCCCCACTCCACTCTCACCTGACAACCACCATACTATTCTTTGCTTTCTATGAATTCACCTTTTTTTAGAGTCAACATATAAGTGAGATCATGTGGTATTTTTCTTGTTGTATCTGGATTATTTTACTTAGCATAATGTTCTCCAGGTTCATCCATTTCATCCATGTTGTCTCAAGTGGCAGGATTTCCTCGTTTTAAAAGGCTGGATAATATTCCATTCCCTCTCTCTCTCTCTCTCTCTCTCTCTCTCTCTCTCTCTCTCTCTCCTGTAGTTTTCTATCCATTAAGGGACATTTAGGTAATTTCTATTAGCTTCCTTAGCATGGTGCTTGAGCATGATAAATGCTCAATAATTATTTTTTGTATTGAGCCCAGAGGTGCTCTTACAATTAGCTATATCCCTAGTCCTTTTATTTCTTTCTTTTAAAAAAATTTGAGACAGAGTCTTGCTAATTTGCTGAGGCTGTCATTGAACTTGTGATCTTCCTGTCTCAGCTCCCAAGTAGCTGCAATTACAGGCATGTGCCATCACACCCAGAAGTAAATGTTTGTTGACTGGTCGACCTAAGGAAAATAAAATATAGAGAAGGGCAAGTAGGGGAAATTTTAACATTGTCTATGGGACCATCAAATAGAAAATAAGACAAAGATCTCAAATAGAATAGACACCTCTGTTTGCATATGGAAGGCTCTACCAGATGGTTTCAATGTTTATTCTTCTTCCTTTCAGTTTTTTTATAAAGTTCTTTAGATACAAAAATGACAGTGTATGAACTTACTAGGAACTGCATTAAATGGGATAGAGTAAATGAGAAAACAAGAGTAAGGTTCTATACATATAGGATGTTTGCATCTTTGCATCTTATATATTTCTATATGGAGCTTTGCCTATGTGTGAATATTGTATATATGGGGGATGGTTTGAGTATGGTTACAAATGAGTAAGGGGAAATTGTATGGAGGATTTATAATAAGTTATTAAATAACTTATTATAATAAGTAAATATTATATTATTTACTTATAATAAGTTTTTTTTTTTCATCTCTATTGAAGATCACTTTCTCTTCTCTTTCCAAATGGGGATCAATAAGTGGTTACCTTTATGATATTTTAAAAATAACGTAAGTGGCATTAGTAGTAGCAGCAGTGGTAATAAGGTCCTTGTCCTTAAGAACCTCTACATTTTCTAGATCTTCCTTTCTTCTTCTCATTCTCTCCCTCCTCCTCCTGTTCTCAAGGGAAAGTAGACTCTGGAGAAGTCACAAACTCTCAGAGAGGTCAGTTCTCATATAGTCTATAAGCTTAGATCTTCTATAAACACTATTTTATTTTATTTTAAAACTAAAGTTGGGATTTTAATTTTTGTATCAAAACTGAGATTTTAGCTGGGCATGGTGGTGCATGCCCATAATCCCAGCAACTCTGGAGGCTGAGGCAGTAGGATCGTGAGTTCAAAATCAGCCTCAGCAATTTAGCGAGGTCCTAAGCAACTCAGCAAGACCCTGTGTCTAAATAAAATGCAAAAAAGGGCTGGGGGTGTGGCTCAGTGGTTAAGCACTCCTGGGTTCTTACAATCTCAGGAACAAACAACAACAACAAATCCATGAGATTTTACTCTATTCAGAATTCACACAATTCTTCTGTTGCTTGAATTAAAATAGATCCTCCTGTGGAGGGATTCCAACTAAAGAGTTGATAGTTAGGTGCTAAAGGAAAAGAGTGAAGGAAGGGGACGTTTTAATTTTCTCATTTGCTAAGAATTTAGCATGTTTTACCTATAAAAAATTAATATTTTATATGATAAAAGTAATGAAGATCATTTTCAAGACATACAGCTATTTGACTTTTGATCTCCGGAAAGAGACTGTGTTCATCAAGTCTCCCTATCAGGAACTGACTGACCATCTTGTGAAAACCCACACCTGAATCTCTGTACAGAGGACCCAGGTTCCAGCTGTGGCTACAACATAGCGGTTTTATACAAAAATCAATCAATCAATCAATCAATCAATCAATCAATCGAATGAAACCTGAAAAAAAAACAGATAATTTTAGAAAATTAATGATGTGGGAAGATGTGATGAAGTTTTATGACTTACCCATAATTCTGCCACCCAAGAGCAAGTTTTATCTTAGTTTTCCCCTTTTTATCTGTGCCTTTTCATGGTACAGACAAAAGAGCACAGAGAACATTTCCTACCTCTCTGCTCCCATAATCATTTTTTAATAGGTTATTTTTTTTGTTTTTTATTTATTTATTTTTACAGACTGCATTTTGATTCGTTGTACACAAATGGGGGTACATCATTTCGTTTCTATGGTTGTGCACGATGTAGAGTCATACCATTCGTGTTATCATTGTTGACATCCTGGTGCCTATAGTTTCAGCTCTCTTTCTCTTCTCTGTAGATTGTGCAGAAACATCCCTTTGGTGATAAAGTACCCTGCTGAGGCTCCACCAGTAGGTTAATACATTCAAGTCACCTTAGAGCTTCAACTCCAATGCCTGGGGCTGGTACAAAAGACCACATAATATCTGCCTTTTAGTAAGTATAGGAAGAGAGCCTGGGACTGAACACTCCCCTTTCATGATAGAGACTGCAAGGGTGGGGATATAGGCTGTTAGAATCAGCTGCTTGAAGAAATAGCCCACACATTTGGAGACTTGGGATATCTGGGTCCCTAAGGCCTCAGAGCTCATATGCTCCAGAGTCTTCCAAGGACAGGAATCTTTTTTTTTCTTTTTTCTTTTTCTTATTTTAGTTCTCCCTTAATTATTTATTTCCCCTAGTTTGATTTTGGTATAATTGACAAAAAAATGTGTATAAGGTGTACAAAGTGATGTTTTGATATACATGTATTTTGTGAAATGATTGCCACAATCAAGCAAATGAACATATCCACCAGCCTCTCCTTTTATAGAATTAACTATGGTGGTCATATGTGGTTGCATAGTAATAATTGCAGTGTTCTATCCTAGAGTCAACAGTCTGGGGTGTGTGTGTGTGTGTGTGTGTGTGTGTGTGTGTGTGTATGTGTGTGTGTTGAGGGTGGGAGCACTGGTGGATAAAGAGACAATCACTATATATATATATATGCAAAAAAAAGTACAGGATTCTGGTAGAAAGAACACAGAGTGAACATACCTAAATCAAACTGGAAGGGTCTAGGAAGGCTTCCTGGAAGAGATGATGAATTGAGCCTTGAAGGATGAATTGAGAAGGCCAAAGTGTTTACTTGAACCCATTTTCTAGTGCCTATTTGACATTAATCTAATAAGATGATGGATGTGTAACATTTAATGCCAGAACATAGTAAGTGTTCAATAAATGGAAGATGTCATTATTATCACCTGATCTTTTCAAACAACTTCAATAACAATTTCTGTTTGCTCTGAAGAATAAATGAGATAATTCATGGTATGTAAAGTACTTAATATAGTGCCTGGTATTTGATCACAGCACAAAAAATGGTGGCAGTTGATAGTGTTATCACTGCTATTATTATTTTTAGGTTCTATGGAACTGAGATGAAATCTTGCCTCTGATCTTCTGGGTGGTCTGACCCTGCAATTTGTTGTGTTACATTATTTCAGATATGATGTCTCCAAGCTTGCATATGTTTGGAGATTTTGCTGATGATAACCTGTGTTCCCAACCACCAGTTCCACCAATACCAACATACAGTCTCCAAAAGCATATGGAAAATTAAAAAGCTCACAATGGAAGGAGTGGAGCAGAACTCTGGTGGCCTCCAAAAATATCTTTGGTAGAGTAAAGGCATACTGCTTTTCTCATCAGTGTAGGCTGTATATTGCAAAGCTGAAGAAAGTTGGTAGAAGTGAATCTGGAGCTATCTCCATTTTTCTTGAGAAATTTAACTATTCTGATAAAAGGGTAGAGTTCTTTGTACACTGTAAGTATGCTCCTCACTCCAACCCCATCTATCCATGATGGTTGGCACAAATTCCTTCCCCACTAGCAATTGGTAGTTATTCTCCCCCACCCAGTTTCGTAAATTAGTGCAAATTTCAATGTTTTTGCAGATATTTGTGGATATTTTAATGGGCATTTGTAATAGTGGTTATCAGATGGTGCTAGCTTGCTGCCATGTTAACCCAGAGTTCCCTTGGATACAGTTGATCCTCTTGCCAATGACTTCCATAAGAAGGCACAGAAATCCTTTTCTTTTTATTTTCTCCTCCTCCTCCTCCTCTTTCTTCTCCTCCTTTTTTGGTACCAGGGATTGAACCCAGAAGTGTTTAACCAATGAGCCACATCCTCGACCCATTTTTGATTTTTTATTCTGAGACAGGGTCTCACTAAGTTGCTTAGAGACCTGCTAAGTTGCTGAGGCTGGCCTTGAACTTGTGATCCTCCTGCCTCATCCTCCTGAATCACTGGGATTACAGCTGCGAGCTATCACCCTGGACATCCTTTGCTTTTTAATGGTCTTTTGTTACTAACTTTCCGTATGGCTCCATCCTGGGGACCTTATCTTCACCAGTCATATTATTTTATCTTCCTTTTTGTGCATTAAAAACTATGTTGTACTTCTTGGACACCATTATCCCTTTAGGAAAAGAGAGGGAGATTATTATGTTTTGGATCTGGAATGATCCCCAAAGTCTCATATGTTGAAATCTTGGTCCTTAATGCACTGATGTTCAGAAGTGGAATTTAAAAGAAATGGTTGGATCATGAGAGCTCTAATATCATCAGTGGATTAATCCTCTTGATGGGTTAATAATCTGAGTGGAGTGCAGGGAGGCAGTGGAAATTGTAGGCAACTGAGGCATGGTTGGAGGAAGTCGGTCACTAGGAGTGTGTCCTGGAAGGTTTTTTCTTGTCCACAGTCACTTTCTCCCCACTCTCTCTGCTTCCTATCTTCCACGAACTGAATAACTTTTCTCTTTCATGCCCTTCCACCATAGTGTTCTGCCTCACCTTAGGCCCAAAGCAATAGAGTCAGCCCACCAGGATCTGAAATCATGAGACAATATATCTCTTTCCTTCTTAAATTGTACTTACTTTAGTCAATGCAATGGAAAGCTAACACAGAGGTTAAAGGCACAGGAAAGTTTGCTGAACCTGGGGATGGGGTGTCAGTGTGTGGGGATAAATACGATGGGGAATAAATACTGCTTACTATCTTCCTTTCTGGACTGAGAATCCAGGCAAACAGAGGAGTGGGGCAGGAGGAGGGTGACTATCTTGGAGAGTTAACTTGTAAAGGCAACGAACGGTATTGCTCGTAGATTTCAAGCTACTGATTAGGAGCTCCTGACCTAATATAGTAGAAAAATGGTTTGCGTTGTCATTGTTGCTATTTTTTAATATCCTTCCCAAGGTGTATCTCCCTTCCTGTATTAGCTTTCTAAATCTTGATACTGTGCACTCAGATCGATCTCTTTGCCCTGCTTTCTACTTGTAGTATTTCTCATTTGCCTTTCACCACCTCGGGAATTCTGGACTTGGTTTATCCAGCCCTTTGTAACCACTCCATATGTTCACATACAGGCAGTCTCCAATCTTAGAGACAGGCTGAGTTTTCAAAGTTCATTCTGAAGTCAGTTGTTTGGAAGGTGATATGCATTTTTCCATAGGAGAAAAAAATTGTTATAAGTGGAATTACATTTCCAGGCCAACCCACAAAAGATTTTTTTTTTAGTTTTAATGTATTAGAAGCATGGGTCATTTGCAATGAAAAAGTAGGAAATCTTGGTAATTCAGCAGAAACCAGAAGCAAATTCAATGGAATAAGAAATATTTTAACTTGAATCCTGGCACTGTCATCAAGAAGGTAGAATCAGATGAGGTAGAAAGGGATTTCTGGAAGCTCTTTAGAAAAGCTTACAGGAATTTTGGAAGACTGCAGAGGATTATAACATAGTTCTTCAGTATTTCTAATTTCACATCAAAACTAACATTTTTGTTCTGTTTTGTTTTCTTTCTTTGTTACCAGGGATTGAACCCAGGGTCACTTAACCACTGAGCCACATCCCCAGCCTCTTTTGTTTTTATATTGTATCAGAGACAGGGTCTCACTGAGTTCCTGAGGGCCTCACTAAGTTGCTGAGGCTGGCTTTGAACTCTTAATCCTCCTGCCTCCGCCTCCTGAGCTGCTGGGATTACAAGTGTACACCACCATGCCCAGCAAAACTAATGGTTTTAAATAATAATCACTACCATATACTGAGTACCTATAGTGTGTCAGGCACTGTGCCAGGCAGTTTACATAGCTTTCTTTAATTTTATCTTCACAATAGCCTTATGAAGAAAATCTTATAATGACCTTCATTTTACAGATGAGGAGATGAAGGCTCAGAAATGTCAAAGAACTTGACAAAAGCCTCACAGATGGCACATGGATAATATATCAGATCAAGTCAATGGTTTCCCCTTACCCAAACCTGTGCTTTATAATATGCACTTGGCAATCCTTTCCTTTATCTGAGTATTTTAGGAGCCCTACTGCTAAGGTTATTACCTATGATTAGAGTTATTTGCTAGCTCAATAGGAAAAAATATCAGAAAACAAGAGAGGTGGAGGAAGGGAGAGAAAGAAGGAGGAATGTAGAGTTTTGCTAGGCAAATGCTCTACTAAGAAACCATATATGACAGTGCTTCTCAAACTTTACTGTGCATGCAAATCATCAAATGCTTGTTAAAAGGCAGATTATCAGTAAGCAGGTCTGTGGAGGGAGCCAAGATCCTATATTTCTAACAAGCTCTCCAGTGATGTTACTCCTGTTAGTCCAAAGACAACACTTTGAATTGCAAGGCCATACAGTGCAAATAATAAAAATCCACGAATACCTGCTTCCTAATTTAATTGAAATCAGCTTCTACATAAAACAATCACTTATTCTCTTTTCCTCTGCAGGCTACTCCAGGTCACTGTCTCTGCTTTGGGTCTGCCAGTCTGTTTCAGTTTATGTTCAACTGCTCATTTAAATACAGCTGTTAAATATGTATGAGCATCTTCTCCCATTCTGAGCTCCAGGAAGTCTCAAACAGGCATTAATTTCTATTGGCACAAGCTAGATCTCTGGCCAAGGGCTTCTAGGCTGCAACAGCTGCTTTCAGCTCTCTGTCTACTAGGACCCATCTTACAAAAGTATAATGCATGTAACACTACTATCCCAGCTCTTTCTAATTTCCTTCCTCAGAAGGGGAAGAATTACTAGCTTCATATGAAGCAGGCAATTGTCTGGCTCTTTAAAGGATCCAAAATCTTATTTCCTTCTCATAGTTGAAACAATTCAAGGCATTAGTTTTGAGGCAGACGTTGAAAAGATTCTTTGCTGAATCCTCTGGCCAATTCCAGAAGTCCAGTAAAATTTGTTTCCTGGAAGGTTATTTGCTTTTTCTTGCCACCTTCTCTCCTTCCTCCTCTTAGGATTTTGATTGTGATCATTTTGAGCCACTCTTCAAAATTTTCTTCTATTTTTAGAATCTGTGACTAATTCTTCCCCAAGAGCAAGAGTCAGGGAGGGCCTTCTACTCCAGCCAACCTCTATTTTTTTTTTTTTTTTTTTTTTGGGTAGGAAGTAGTCTTTCACAATATCTACAAAGCTGCTTGATGATCTGTGGCTCCTGACAACTGGATTGGTTTTACATCTTCTCTTTAAACATTAGGGAGGTTAACTTTAGGGGTTAGCCTTTCTAACACCATTAGTGGATAGATGTTTAATCAGCCTTCACTTGAATAGACTAGGTAAGTTAACATTTCATCACTGGATGAATTAAAAATTGTGCTGAAAAAGAATTGCAATCTTCTCCTGTAACTTTTATCCATTAATCTTACTTTTATCACATGGAGCAGAAATAGCCTGTCAAATATTTTATGATATCTCTCATATTCTCTTTTAACTATCTCTTAGCTAGACTAAACATACCCAATTCTTAATGAGTCCTTGATGATTCTTTCCTTCCTTCTTTCATTCCATCTTCCTTTTTTCCATATTTTTCAGTGCTGGGGATGAAATCCAGGGCCTTACACAGGCTAGGCAAGCACTTTACCACTGAGCTATTCCCTCACCCCTTGGTGATTTCTTGACCCTTCTATACATGCACTATGGCTTGTATATATTCACTTTAAAACAAATCTCCTAGAAATGGACACGCTGCCCCTTATATGGTTTGGCCAGTGCTGAGTAATTTGGGGATTGTCACTTCGTGTCATCTTCTGAAGCAATCTCACAATTGTGCTAGCTTAAAAAAGAGTAAGTTACTTCTTCACATTTTTTGAACACTTACTTTGGGTCAGGTACCATCTACCAAATGACCAACCTTTTCAAAGTTTCAATGGTAGAGGTTCTCTGTTCTTTCTTATCATATAGGGCCATGAAATGGCACAGACACTCTCTTCCTATCCTTTCCACTATCCTCCACTGCTCTCCAGTTCTTTCACTTGTTGAATACCTCACAACCTAACTTATAGTTTCCCTCTCTACTCCAATTCTGACCACCATCTTAAGTGATTTTTCTTTTCTTTAGATGACCCAAGTATAAGCTGTATCTTTTCAATCATTTTCACCTCTACTCCACTTCACCAACATCTTCCCATGATCCACTTTATTCTCTGTAGATGACCTTACCTCTTATTTCGTTATGAAAATCTAAGCCATCAGATGCTAATTTTCTGCCCTGACCCTGCCTTGCCACATAACTTCATTCCTAAATGTCCTAACCTCCTTTTTTTTGTCTTGAAGGAGTAAACATATCTTTTCAATTCAAAGCTAATCCACCTACCTGTGCTTTGGAGCCCATGATCTCCCACCTCCTTGGGGAACTTTCTTCATCAGTATTCCTATTTCCCATCTGTGTTTCAATTTCTTGTCCTTTTTATGGTTACTTACCATCAGTATTTAGATATATTCAAATTTCCCTTCTTTAAAAACAAACAGACACAACGTTCCTTCAAGCCTATCTCCAACTGGCACTTGCCCTATTTCTCTTCGTCCATGACCATGGAAGGTTTTCTAAAGTGTAGATATATGTTCCATCTCTTCACCTCCTATTCAAATCTCAACCCAACTCCAGTTTTTTTTTTTTTTGTCTCCAGAACACCACTCTTATAGCTCATGCTGAGAAAAACAATGACATCCTATTTGAAAAATCCAATGAACAATTTCGAGTCTTTATTTTACTGGCACTCTCTCTGCTGTGTGGAATATAAATGATTGCTCTCATCCTACTTCTGTCCTCATGACTCTCTTGAAAGTGTCTACTCCTTACCTTTGGTGGTTCTGCGCCTCTGCTGATTCTCCTCATTCCTCTCTGATTACTCCTTCTCATGCTCCTTTGTGGACCCTTCCTTTGCCACCACTTAAATGACAGTCTTTCCCAGGATTTTTTTATCATTCTATACTTTTCCCCTACATCATCTCATTCATCCTTATGGAACCATGCTATTGGCCTCTATTGATCTGTAGCCCCAGATCTCCTGTGGAGCTTTAGAGCCTATATACTAAATTGGTACTAGACATGTAAAATATGGCACATCCCATAAGTACCTTCAATCTGAACTCAGTATGTCCCAAATTCTTCTTCCTTACTCAAACCCACCCCTTTCTCCTATCCACTTCACTGCCAACATTTTGGTAACTCAGATCTCTATCCACACGATGGTCCAGGCCTGAAACTTGAGAGTTATCCTAATATTTTCATTCAATCAGTCATTGATACCTGTTAAGTCTGTCTTCTAAATATCTACCTGATATGTCTCTGTTTGAGGTTATTACAACATATTAGTCCTGGCTTTCTATCATCTCTTTTTTGATCTATTCAAATAGTTTCTTAACTGGTCTCCCTGCCTCTTGGCCTACTCCACTTTAGTCCTTCCGCTGGTGCTAGAATGAGTTTTCTCTAATGTGAATCCAATCACACCACTCCTGCTTGAAGACATATCATGGATCCCCATTGCTTGTTAGTAGACTTCAAGCTGCTCCCTATGACTTACAAGGCCCCTCACAACCTATCTCTGTCAACCCTTCCAATCTTATTTCCTGTCATCTTTGTATCCTCTTGCCCAAATGATGTCAAGCTGAACACCCCATAGTGCCCCTGTGCCTTAGAACATACTCTTGTCTCTGCTGAGAATGATCCCTTGACTTATAGTCAAACCCTTATTTGACTTTCAAACCTGGATTCAATAGGTCTGGATAGATTCACAAGAAACTAACTGTAGTGATTTGCCTCTGTAGAGAATCGGGTATCTGGGGTGGAGGAGTGGAAGAGTTAATCTGCTTACCATTTTATACTTTGTACCACAAATCTGAATTAACTTCTTAGCATGTACAGGGTCCTGTGTGTTCAAATATAAGCAGAAAAAAAAGAAAGAAAAAGAAAAAGAAATTGTGAGTTACCTAACCATATAATTTTTTAAAAAGTTTCTATAGAATGTGAATTCTATAGAAAGTTCTCCCCTCCTTTACCTCCTCTTCTACAATTTTGCATTGCACTCTGTGTTTTGCCTTTGGGCCCATTATGTGCTTCTGTGATTAGAATAATCACATTTTTTATACTTGATTTTTTAAATTGTCTTTCTTCTGAGACTGTGGTGAATTCTTTGATGGAAGGGGTTGCATCTTATTCTTATTGACTCAGAATATAGCACAGCGTCCCAAACATGTTTATTGAATGAATGAAGAAATGAGTGAAGAAATGATTGACTTATGGGATTCCCCAATTATAAAACAGAGCTCCCAAGCTTGGCTCTCTCCAGATCCACCTCACTCCATTATTTTTGCCATGCATTGAGCCTAAAACAATAATTTACACATATTCTTGTTGAGTATTATCACCTTGTCAGTTTGGGCTCAGCCTCCTCCATGACTACATAGATCATATCAAAGTTCCTCCTAACTTGGTATCATTGGGAGATTTGAGATGTATTTATATTTCCTATTCTGAGTCACTGAATCAGAAAAATTGGTATAAGATTTATCATTTATTGAACACCTACAGTGTGTCAAGCACTGTGTTTTGTGCTTTTACATGATTTTGTCATGGCATTTGCTTCAAGGTAGGTATTTTGATCCCTGGTTTCAGAGGACAAAATTTTAAAAAGGGTAAGTGCTTTCCCAGGATCGCATTGCTAGGAAGTGGTGACGCTGAAATTTGAGTCAAGGTCTCTTGACTTCAAAATTCATGCTTGAGGGACTGGGATTGTGACTCAGTGGTAGAATGCTTGTGTGAGACACTGGGTTCAATTCTCAGTACCACATATAAATAAATGAATGAAATAAAGGTCTATTAACATCTAAAAATATTTTTTAAAAATTTGTGTTTGAGTCAGGCATGGTGGGACAGGCCTGTAATCCCTGAGACTCAGGAGGCTGAAGCAGGAGGATCAAAATTTAGAGGCCAGTCTTGGCAACTTAGCAAGGCCTTCAGAAATTAGCAACGTCTTGTCTCAAAATAAAAAAATAAAAATAAAAAAGGCTGGTTGGTGAAAAATCTCAGGAGGCTAAGGCAGGAGGATCACAAGTTTGAGGTTAGATTTAGTAACTAAGAAAGACCCTGTCTCAAATAAAAAATAAATAAGGTCTGTGGATATGGTTCAGTGGAAGGTGCCTCTGGTTCAATCTCCAAAACAAATAAAAAGAAAAAAGAAAAGTGCCGTTAATGTAACTCAGTGGTGAAGTTCTCCATTCAATATCCAGTATCCACCCCCCAATTCATGCTTGACTCATAATTCCACACTGATTGAAAGGGGCCTGTGTACTGCTTGACTACCATTCAAGAGGTTCTCCAAGGTTGGCACGAATCCCTTGGTGCCTAGTGCTCAACTGCTCCTCAAGGCAGCCCATTTCATCTTTGGACTGCACAGACCATTTTGAAAACTTTTATTTGTATTGAATCAAAGTCATAAATGAACCAAACAAGATATGACCAGGAACAGGACTTTTTGGCTGTCTACTATAATTTCCCTTCCAGTCTGACCAAACCACTCTTTCACTCCTTTGGCTACAGTGGTTCAACTAGTTACAGGCTTTTCTCAACAAGCAGTTCAAGCATCCAGTTTATATTTTTCCATCTCATCTACAAGGATATTATAGAAAACTTTGTCCAATGCCTGGATGAGATGAAATCCCCTATAGCTATCACATTCTCTGATCTGCCAATCTAGCAACCAGATCAAAAAAAGGAAATGAAGTCTGGGAGGGATATTTGTTTTTAGCAGGGCAATTTGTCAATGACTCAAAGTAATGAGTTTCCAGTGGCATACTTTCAGACATCATTGAAAGGCTGTCAGGAAGATGATTTTTTTGGGGGGGGTAGTGGGCTTCCTACTGCTCTTCGAATGACATCTAAATAGACAGGGCCTCCCAGTTTTATTGTTTTCAATTGTACAGCACTCTTTGCACCTGTTTACTTATTTTAGGTTTCCATTTCAACTTTCTTTGCTCATATTAGTCTCTGTGTTTGCCCTACCACATCTTTCCTCTCCCCAATTTACTCCCTAAACTCCTACATTTCCAGCCCCCAAAATGCATGAGCACATGTGCACACACATGCATCCCACATCCTCCATGTCCTCTGAGAATCAGTGTCTGAACCCTTCGCTAACAAGCATTCTTTTTTGTTCCCAACTTGGGTTAACTCCTCCTGTGTGATGTAGTGGAAAGTGTAGACAATGTCTGTCACAAAACAGATAACCAATAAATATTAGTTTCCCTCTCTGTTACCTCCAAAAAATCTCTAAAATAGTATTAATCACACTATGTTGTATTGTCTTGTCTGATATCACTCAGTTATGAACTCATTCATTCATCTGTTAATTTGTTCATTCAACAGATATCTGTTGCTTATCTACTGTGTGTACAAGTCATATTATGTTGATGTCTGGGATTCATTAAATTCTAAAATATTTATTTTCACTCTTTCTTAGTATTTCTGTATTCACAGCACCTAGCATAATGTTTGACAAATAAAGTACTCATTTCATCTGTGTTAAGGGAATGCACTTCCTCAGCAGTTTCTCAAATTGTGGTCCTTATATTACTTGCAGCTGGATAACTGAGGGGTGTAGGTTAATTCCCAGGTCCCTCTCCAAATCTACTGAATCAGAATCTCTTAAGGGTGAGCTGAAAGAATCTGCATTTAAATTTAGTTCTGCAAGTATTTCTCTCACCCTAAAATTTGGGAGCCACCATAAAATAGGAGATGGAAAGGGGAAAATAATGTCTATTTTTGAAAAGGGTTGCTAAAATCTATTGAATAATTTTTAATGTTTCTGTCTTCTGTAAGAAAAATTAGTAAAGGGAGAAAATGGCATTAGTTGAAATTCTCTAAAAAGATTTTAAAAATAGACTTGGAATATTCAACTAATTAAATGCAAGTCTTTCTAAAATTGAAGATAATAAGTGGAATTATTGCTAATAAAATCTAATCTTAATTTAGGTCAAATTTACCAGAGAGTTTTCATTTTTATATAGCTACTTGTAAACTTGAGAGTATACAGGGTCCCTTTGTATAATCTAACAGTATAATATGTTGATTCCCATATTGTAGACTTGAATTACAAATTATCAGAATATGTTTGAACAGTATTTGTGATTTGACACTGATCATGTATGTGATTTATCTGATGCCTAGTGCTTGTTCAAGGATGGTAGTGCTCATTTTCCATCATAAGTTGATCCATTTAACTGTTTTATGCCATACTTTCCAAGAGCTTGCTGTTATTAAAAGTGCTCTTTGCTGACAGATAAGTATATAAGATTTGAGTCAACCTAAGACAGACACACTCTCTGTGGTATCTTTCAGGAAGATTTTAAAAGTTGGATTTTATGGTCATCTTCTTGGACCTGAAATTGTTCATTTTAATTTGTCTTGACATGGGCTCATGTTCAAGAGCTGAGGTGACCTTGAATCTGGATATGAATCAAATATTCACAAGTTTGTACTTTTGTTTCCCTCCTTATAATTTCCTTTTTTCCCATTTTAAACCTAACTTAGGACTGCAGTGGTGATATCACTGTTGCCTAGCTCGACTGAAAACTGCTGTTTGCTCTCTGTCCATTCAATACAACGTCCAATGACTTGAGAGTTCTGCATAATGTCTCCTTTCTGGAACTGCATGATTACCAGGACCAGCAGTTCAGTGGTGATAATGTTGAGCATGAAAAATTACTGAAAGAGAACTCCACACTCTATGTGGGGAACTTTTCCTTTTGTACAGAGCCAATATATGAGCTCTTTAGTGAATATGGTGACATCAAGAATGTATTTATGGGGGGTTTTCAAGATGGCGGCCTAGAGGGTGGCTGCATTTCATGTTGCTCCAGGACTCAGAATTCAAAAGAGGAGATATTGAGACACTTGGGACCAACTCAAAGCAGCCGGGTGACTCTCACCCATTGGGAAGGCGTCCCGGATGGGACAGTGGTCCCGGAACGCAGGGAACTTTGTGAAGTAGAGCTGCCGGCGAGACACCCCTCCCCCCGCTGGAGCAGTGAACTCGGACAACTGGGAGCGCCGTAAAGGAGGCCGCTCGGCACAGCGCTGGGACTCGGAGCAACCACTGGGGCTCCGGCGGCTGCCCAGGGGAGGAGTGGCAAGGAGAGCTGTGTGGACTCAGAACACCGGGGCCTGCCCTGAGGAGGAGGAGGAGGAGCGTGGCCGCTTGGATTCGGAGTGACTGCACCAGAGCTACAGGCGGTTGCCAGAGGAGAAGCTGCGTGGCGAGCTGTTTGGACTCAGAACGACTGCTTCTGAACACCGGGGCCTGCCCTGAGGACGAGGAGGAGGAAGAGGAGCGTGGCCGCTTGGATTCAGAGTGACTACACCAGAGCTACAGGCGGTTGCCAGAGGAGGGGCTGCATGGCGAGCTGTTTGGACTCAGACCACTTCTGAACACCGGGGCCTGCCCAGAGGACTAGGAGGAGGAGGAGGAGGAGCGGGGCGGGTTGTTTGGACTCGCAGTGACTGCATTAGCGCTCCAGGCGGCTGCTCAGAGGAGAAGGTGAGTGGTGAGTTGTTTGCACTTAAAGTGACAGCTCCTGAACACAGGGGGGCTGCCTGCAGGAGAAGCATGGTGGGTCGCTTGGTCTTGAGTGGCCGCACCAGAGCTCCGGACAGTTGCCCAGAGGACCCGTGCAGCGGGTCACGTGGATTCAGAGCCACTCAGAGCGACCGCTCCTGAACACCCAGGGGGTTATCTGGAGAAGGAGGAGGAACGGGGAGGGTCACTTCGACTTGGAGTGATTGATTGCCCAGGGCTACAGGTGGTTGGTGGGAGGTGGAGGCACGCAGTGAGTTTCTTGGACTCCTAGTGACCGCACCGGAATACTGGGCGGCTGTCTGGAGGAAGAGGCGTGTGGCGGGTCTCTGGGACTCAGAGCGATTGTACGGGGCCCCAGGTGGCTGCTCAGAGGAGGGGCCGCACAGTCAGGCGATTAGGTGCAGAGCAGGGTCCCAGGATCTAGGAGGCTTCTTGGTGGAAGAGCCGCACAGAGACAGGCTTAGGGCGGAGCGAAGGTTCCAGGCCTGCGGGCAGATTCTCTGAGGAGGGGCAGCCTAAGGAGATTCATCTGCGAAGGGTGAGGCTCCCAGGCCCAGGAGGTAGGGCCAGGCCCCTGGGAACTTTGCAGAGGAAGGCAGCCCAGCCCAGGCGGTAGCTGTAAATTGAGGGGAATCTCTAGGAGGGAACTGACCAGCGAGACCTCCCCACCGGGTGAGTCTTCCCTGCCGGGTGAGGTTTCCCCACAAGGACGGTAAAACCAGAGACTCAGGCCCAAACAGGCCTTGCCTCAGCCCGCAGCCTAGGTCCTCTTTGGATGACCACTGGTCAACAAGTGGAGGCACCTCTGCCCACTAGCAGGGATTATACCCCACCTGAAGGCCACCACTCCTAGAGAGGCAGCTTCCTTGTGGAGCACCGCATTATCAACTTCCTCCAAGACTTCAGCCTACTGAAGGCTAAGGGGGGATATATATAGAAATCTTCAGGGACATTGTAAGTCAACAGAAGAAATCTGCAATATCTCAGCGGTCCACTGATACCTGAACAATATGAGAAAACAAGGAAAGAAAATGCTGCAAACAAATCTAGATGTTACATCAATAAAACCCAATGACAGCATGGCAGAAGAAATGACAGAAAAGGAGTTCAGAATGTACATAATTAAAATGATCAGAGAAGCAAACGATGAGATGAAAGAGCAAATGCAAGCATTGAATTATCGCACCAATCGACAATTAAAAGAGCAAATACAGGAAGCAAAAGATCATTTCAATAAAGAGTTAGAGATATTGAAAAAAAACCAAACAGAAATCCTTGACATGAAGGAAACAATAAACCAAATTAAGAACTCCATAGAAAGCATATCCAATAGGATAGAACACCTGGAAGACAGAACCTCAGATACTGAAGACAAAATATTTAACCTTGAAAACAAAGTTGAACAAACAGAGAAGATGGTAAGAAATCATGAACAGAATCTACTAGAACTATGGGATATCATGAAAAGGCCAAATTTAAGAATTATTGGGATTGAGGAAGGCCTAGAGAAACAAGCCAAAGGAATGAACAACCTATTCAATGAAATAATATCAGAAAATTTCCCAAATCTGAAGAATGAAATGGAAAATCAAGTTCAAGAGGCTTATAGGACTCCAAATACACAAAATTACAACAGACCCACACCAAGGCACATTATAATGAAAATACCTAACATACAAAATAAAGACAGAATTTTAAAGGCTGTGAGAGAAAAGAACCAAATTACATTCAGGGGGAAACCAATACGGATATCAGCAGATTTTTCAATCCAGACCCTAAAAGCTAGAAGGGCCTGGAACAACATTTTTCAAGCCCTGAAAGAAAATGGATGCCAACCAAGAATCTTATACCCAGCAAAACTTACCTTCAAATTTGACGATGAAATAAAATCCTTCCATGATAAACAAAAGCTAAAAGAATTTACAAAAAGAAAGCCAGCATTACAGAACATTCTCAGCAAAATATTCCATGAGGAAAAGATGAAAAACAAAGAAGCAAATCAGCAAAGGGAGGAATTATCCTAAAGGAATTGTCAAATAAAGGAGGAAACAAGTTGTGTCAAACAAATAAATAAATAAAATTTAAAAATGAACCAAATGACTGGGAAACCAAATCATATCTCTATAATAACCCTGAATGTTAATGGCCTGAATTCATCAATCAAAAGACATAGACTGGCAGATTGGATTAAAAAGAAAGATCCAACAATATGTTGCCTGCAAGAGACTCACCTCATAGAAAAAGATACCCATAGACTAAAGGTGAAAGGATGGGGAAAAACATACCATGCACATGGACTCAGCAAAAAAGCTGGAGTATCCATCCCCATTTCCGATAATGTGGACTTCAAGCCAAAGTTAGTCAGAAGGGATAAAGAAGGTCATTTCATACTGCTTAAGGGAAGCATAAATCAGCAAGATATAACAATCATAAACATCTATGCCCCAAACAGTGGCTCATCCATGTATGTCAAACAAATTCTTCTCAATTTCAGAAACCAAATAGACCATAACACAATAATACTAGGTGATTTTAACACGCCTCTCTCACCACTTGACAGATCTTCCAAACAAAAATTGAACAAAGAAACCATAGATCTCAATAACACAATCAATAATTTAGACTTAATGGACATTTATAGAATATACCATCCAACCAAGAGCGAATACACTTTCTTCTCAGCAGCACATGGATCCTTCTCTAAAATAGACCATATATTATGCCACAAAGCTAATGTTAGCAAATACAAGAAGATAGAGACACTACCATGTATTCTATCAGATCATAATGGATTGAAGTTAGAAATAAATGAAAGAGTAAAACACAGAAACTATTCCAACATCTGGAGATTAAACAATATGCTATTATATGATGAACGGATAACAGAAGATATTAGGAAGGAAATTAAAAAATTCTTAGAGGTAAATGAGAACAAAGAAATATCATATCAAAATCTCTGGGACACTACGAAAGCAGTACTTAGAGGGAAATTTATTTCATGGAGCGCATTTAATAAAAGAAGTAAAACTCAACAAATAAACGACCTAACACTACAGCTCAAAGCCCTAGAAAAAGAAGAACAGACCAGCACCAAAAGTAGTAGAAGACAGGAAATAGTTAAACTCAGAGCTGAAATCAATGAAATTGAAACAAAAGAAACAATACAAAAAAATTGACAAAATAAATAGTTGGTTCTTTGAAAAAATAAACAAAATTGATAAACCTTCAGCCACACTAACAAAGAGAAGACGAGAGAAAACCCAAATCACTAAAATTTGGAATGAACAAGGAAATATCACAACAGACACGAGTGAAATACAAAACATAATTAGAAACTATTTTGAAAATCTATACTCCAACAAAATAGAAAATTTCGAAGACATCAACAGGTTTCTAGAGACATATGAATTGCCTAAACTGAACGAGGAGGACATACACAATTTAAATAGACCAATTCAAGTAATGAAATAGAAGAAGTCATCAAAAGCCTACCAGCAAAGAAAAGTCCGGGACCAGATGGGTTCTCAGCCGAGTTCTACAAAACCTTTAAAGAAGAGCTCATTCCAATACTTCTCAAAGTATTCCATAAAATAGAAGAGGAGGGAACCCTCCCAAACTCATTCTATGAAGCCAATATCACACTGATACCTAAACCAGACAGAGACTCATCAAGGAAAGAAAATTTCAGACCAATATCCTTAATGAACATCGACGCAAAAATTCTTAACAAAATTTTAGCAAATCGCATACAAAAACATATTAAAAAGATAGTGCACCATGATCAAGTGGGTTTCATCCCAGGGATGCAAGGTTGGTTCAACATCAGGAAATCAATAAACATAATTCACCATATTAATAGACTTAAAGTCAAGAATCACATGATTATTTCAATAGATGCAGAAAAAGCATTTGATAAAATACAGCATCACTTCATGCTCAAAACACTAGAAAAAATAGGGATAGTGGGAACATTCCTTAACATTGTAAAGGCCATCTATGCTAAGCCCATGGCTAATATCATTCTAAACGGTGAAAAACTGAAAGCATTCCCCCTAAAAACTGGAACAAGACAGGGATGCCCTTTTTCACCACTTCTATTTAACATCGTCCTTGAAACTCTAGCCAGAGCAATTAGACAGACCAAAGAAATTAAAGCGATATGAATAGGAAAAGAAGAACTCAAAGTATCACTATTTGCTGATGATATGATTATATACTTACAGGAACCAGGAAATTCCACCAGAAAACTCTTAGAACTCATAAGTGAATTCAGTAAAGTAGCAGGTTACAAGATCAATGCCCATAAATCCAACGCATTTTTATACATAAGTGATGAATCTTCAGAAAGAGAAATTAGGAAAACTACCCCATTCACAATAGCCTCGAAAAAAATAAAATACTTGGGAATCAATCTCACAAAAGAGGTGAAAGACCTCTACAATGAGAACTATACAACACTAAAGAAAGAAATTAAAGAACACCTTAGAAGATGGAAAGATCTTCCATGTTCTTGGATAGGAAGAATTAACATTGTCAAAATGGCCATACTACCTAAAGTGCTATACAAATTCAATGCAATTCCAATTAAAATCCCAATGACGTACCTTACAGAAATAGAGCAAGCAATTATGAAATTCATCTGGAAGAATAAGAAACCCAGAATAGCTAAAGCAATCCTTAGCAGGAAGAGTGAAACAGGGGGTATTGCAATACCAGATCTTCAACTCTACTACAAAGCAATAGTAACAAAAACGGCATGGTATTGGTACCAAAATAGAAAGGTAGATCAATGGTACAGAATAGAGGACACGGACACAAACCCAAATAAATACAATTTTCTCATACTAGACAAAGGTGCCAAAAATAAGCAATGGAGAAAAGATAGCCTCTTCAACAAATGGTGCTGGGAGAATTGGAAATCCATATGCAACAGAATGAAACTAAACCCATATCTCTCACCAAGCACAAAACTAAACTCAAAATGGATTAAGGACCTCGGAATCAGACCAGAGACCCTGCAGATTATAGAAGAAAAAGTAGATCCAAATCTTCACCTTGTTGGTCTAGGATCAGACTTCCTTAACAGGACTCCCATAGCACAAGAAATAAAAGCTAGAATCAACCACTGGGATAGATTCAAACTGAAAAGCTTTCTCTCAGCAAAGGAAACTATCAGCAATGCGAAGAAAGAGCCTACAGAGTGGGAGTGTATCTTTGCCATTCATACTTCAGATAGAGCACTAATCTCCAGAATCTATAAAGAACTCAAAAAACTCTACTCCAAGAATTCAAATAATCCAGTCGACAAATGGGCTAAGGAAATGAATAGACACTTCACAGAAGAAGATCTACAAGCAATCAACAAACATATGGAAAAATGTTCAACATCTCTAGTAATAAGAGAAATGCAAATCAAAACCACCCTAATATTCCATCTCACCTCAATTAGAATGGCAATTATCAAGAATACGAGCAACAACAGGTGTTGGCGAGGATGTGGGGAGAAATGTACACTCATACATTTCTGGTGGGGCTGCAAATTAGTGCAGCCACTCTGGAAAGCAGTGTGGAGATTCCTTAGAAAACTTGGAATGGACCCTCCATTTGACTCAGCTATCCCACTCCTTGGCCTATACCCAAACGACTTAAAATCAGCATACTACAGAGATACAGCCACATCAATGTTCATAGCTGCTCAATTCACAATAGCCAGACTGTGGAACCAACCTAGATGCCCTTCAATTAATGAGTGGATAAAGAAACTGTGGTATATATATACAATGGAATATTACTGAGCCACAAAGAATGATAAAATTATGGCATTTGCAGGCAAATGGATGAAATTGGAGAATATCATGCTAAGTGAGATAAGCCAATCTCAAAAAGACAAGGGACGAATGATATCGCTAATAAGTGGAGGATGACACATAATGGGGGGGAGGGACGGGTTAGTGTTAGGGTTAGAGTTAGGGTTAGGGAGGGGGGCAAGTATGGAGGAAGGAAGTACTGTATAGAGGGTAAAGAGGGGTGGGAGGTGTGGGGGGAAGGGAAAAAATAACAGAATGAATCAAACAGCATTACTCTATGTAAATTTATGATTACACAAATGGTATGCCTTTACGCCATGTACAGAGAAACAACATGTATCCCATTTGTTTACAATAAAAAAAAAAAAGAAAAAACCAAAAAAAAAAAAAAAGAAAAAAAGAAAAAAAAAAGAATGTATTTATGGGACTGGATAGAAGAAAATATTCTGTGGTTTCTGTTTTGTAGAATACCATAACAGGGCTGATGTTGAAAATGCCATGCACTTCCTAAATGGGACTTGCCTAAATGACCATATCATTGGCACAAATTGGGATCTCAGTTATTTAGAGGATAGACAATGAGGCCAGGGACAATCTGGGGGTCAGGTAATAGATGAGTTTCTTGAAAACTTTAATGTTTTTGATGGAGGATTTGGGGAGGCCCACATTAGGAGAGGAATCCACTAGAGAAAACCTTGCAGCTCAAATTTCTTGAAAAATAGATTAAAGAGCAACATCAGATATGCAAATAGCCCATTCCACAACAAGTTTAAATCACTTGCTGAGAAGAACCCTTTCTCTCTGAAAATTTATTAAATGCCACAAACATAAACAAAATACTTCAGTTCCCATCTTCTCTCTCTCTCTGTGTGTGTGTGTGTGTGTGTGTGTGTGTGTGTATGTGCTGGGGACTGAATCTTGGGGCTCTTTACCACTGAGTTACATTCTTAGTCCTTTTTGTTTTTTATTTTGAGAGGAGGTCTCACTAAGTTGCTGAGGCTGGCCTTGAACATGCAATCCTCATGCCTCAGTCTCCACAGTTGTTGAGATTACAGATAAGCACCACCATGCCCCTCCGATCTTAATTTTGAAGGTGGTTGACCAATTTCCAGTTCAGCAGTTTGATTATCAAACTGGTCAAAAGTGAAATGTTCTTCAGGAATGAATTCGGCATAAAAGATCTGTGTCCTCCAAAGTCCAACCTCCCTTTGAGGAAGACTTCAGCTGGATTTTACAAACATGTTCCTGGGGCCCAAAATGATCATTTTTAAATGTGTATTTAAAATAAAGTCAAATAAATGGAAAATTAAAGAAAATATCAAAGGAGCACAGGAACATTACTTTAAACTGTAAAAAGTCTAGAAGAGTTTATGATGAAAGGAGAATCCTCCTGCCCTACCCTTTCATATATGAGGCCTGTTCACTTTTGTTTTTGGTACTGGACATTGAACCCAGGAGCACTTAACCACTAAGCCACATCCCCAGCCCTTTTTGTATTTTATTTAGAGACAGGGTCTTGTGAAGTTGCTTAATGCCTTGCTAAATTTCTGAGGCTGTCTTTGAACTCGCAATCCTCCTCCCTTGGCTTCCCAAGATGTTGGAATTAGAGGGATGTGTTACTACATCTGGCTTAGGTCTGTTCCTTATGCAATAATTTAATTTTAAGCAGTTATTTTGTTTGTTTTTGAAAGTTTCCTCCATATCTCTAAATAGTATGACTGCTTATTTATTTACATTTGAAACATTATCTATTTAATTCCTGCTTTCATAATGAGGATTTAGCTCACTTCTTACCTTAGTTTGCATTTTTCTAGTCTCCATCCTCTCAATATAGTTCATAACATTTTACTTCTTTTTCTATCATTAAGTAGTATTGATTAGGTTATGCTTCAGTAACAAACAACTCCTTAAGTCTTATTGATATAAAATCACTAAGAGCAATTCCTCCCACTACATTTCCATTGTTAACTAGGTCTTTGTTTCATGTCATGATCATCCTCCTTTTCAGGATCCAGGCTGATATTTTAATAACTAAGGGGAATGATGGTGATACAAGAAAAATCAGCAGCAAAACATGAGCCGGCTCTACAAGTTTCCTCCCAGAAATGATATATGTCACTTTTTGCTCACATTTAAGTTCTCAAAATATGTTGCCAAAACTGACTTTGAGGGGGTGAAGGGGTAGGGAAGTTTCTGCTGGGAGAGGCCCTGAATACGAAAGATATTCTTGTAATTTAACATAGGTACTCTTCCATTTTTGTTCTACCACTTAGTACTCTCCACTTTGTAAGATGAAGATGTTAATTCCCCTTAGTCTTTTCTTCATCTTTCCTCCTCCCTTTCTACTTCCCAGTTTCTTTTATTGTACTTTTAATTTTACATTGTCAAAGTAAATTGATAATTAAGTTGTCCATGCTCTGTCTTTAAGTTAATTCCAAATGGTTAAAATTACTAAGGAGTATTTTATTATTGTGAATATGTAAATACTATTCTCTGAAAAGCCAAGGAGAATCCAACAATTATATTCTTCCTGGAATTTTGCATCTTTTTCTATTTTTTAAGGGTGGTTGTGGTTTATTCATTTATTTAGTCAGAGTTGAACACAATACCTTTATTTATTTTTATGCAGTGCTGAGGATGGAACCCACTGTCTCACACATGCTGGGCAAGTGCTCTACCACTGAGCTACAACCCCAGCTCTTTTTTCTGTTTTTACACTATTTGATCTTTATTGCATCCCTTAATTTTCTGCAAACTTCTGTTAAAATCAAGTGTTCTATGGAAATTCCCTTACTTTTTTCCCTGTAATCTTGTCTGTCCTCATGCTCCAATCTGGGTTTGTTGCCCTATTGACATTCAGGTCAGGTAATTCTCATAGGATGTTTGGTGTCATCCTTGACCTTGTATACCCATTAGATATAGTATTGTGCATTCACCCAAATGTGTGCAGATGCATGCACATGCACACATACTCCAACTTGTGACAATCAAAAAATGTCTTCAGACATTACTCATTGTTCTTGGCAGGCAAAACTAAAACTGGTTGAGAACTACTATTCTAAGACAACAGTCATCCACGTACTTTTTTTCACTATTGTCCTGCATCTGATTGACCATTTAGTGAATTTGGTGTTTATCTTTTTGTGGTTTCTTGTCTTGCTTTGCTGGAACACATTACCAAGGAATCAAGACAAGACATGTGGTAAATTGATTTTTCTGAGTCATTTTTATTCTTCCCCAAATTTTCTTGATAGTTGGCATTGGTGAAGAATTCTAGACTGTCAATAATTTCCATCAGGAGTGTGAAGTCATTGCTCCATTGTGCTCGAACATCCAATACCTGTCAGATTTTTAAGTCTTGCTATTTCTCCATCAGAAATTTTGGTTTTCTCTTATTATTGATGTCCTGAAATTTCACAACCATGTTTATACAGTTGTGTTTTGTTTTGTTTTAATTTGCTATGATGAGCTTTCAAGGGGCACTTTGAACCTAGAGATTTCTGTTCTATTTGGAGAAATTCAATTTGTCTTATTTGTTATTGTTTCCTTCCCCTTCATTTCTTCTGCTAGTTTGTGATCCCCATTAGCTGGATATTGGGCTTCTTGGATTAGTTCTCTAGTTTTCATGGGTTTGGCTATGTAAAGCATTATGGTAATCCCCTCCCTCTTGCTGGTGATTGGTTTAGGAGCACAGGCTTAAGCCAATCAGAAATCGACAATCCTGTGATGATAGTTATTAAGTTCAGGGGTAGACAACAAGCAAGTGCATCCAAGTGAAATTGAAATGAAAGAATTTTACTTTATGCTTAAAGGATAGGCATGTGATGTGAACAGGTATACATACAGTGATTACTACAAACAGAATTCTCACAGTCACAGGAGAAACTAGCCATAGGATGAATGGGACACTTCAGATGCTGAAAAGAGGGACCAAAAAAAGTCATGTCTTTCATGAGATCATTTAGTTGCTCTATGAGCTAACTTTGCAGCACACACTGTGTCTGGATGTCTTATTATGTAAGAAAATACATTATACTTTATTGTTTAGGTCAGCTCGTGGTGGGATATTCTGTTGACTTGGCAGCTAAAAGCACTCTGATCCCAAAGTTCACACATTTTGCCTTTAGTTTAATCCTTGTTGTAAATGAATTAAATCAATGCCTCATAAACTCAAGCATGTGTCTCCAGGGTTCATGATCTTTCATCTGGAAAAATGGGTAAAATCACCTTCTAACATTTTTTTTTTTTTTTTTTTTTTTTTTTTTTTTTTGCAGTACTGGGGATCGAACCCAGGACCTTGTACACGCAAGGCAAGCACTCTACCAACTGAGCTATCTCCCCAGCCCACCTTCTAACTTTTGACTCCTTCACCCTGTGACCTGATGTCATTCTCTCTGATCAGTAACTTTCTTTCCTGAACCAGGGAGGAAAGGGAACGTCAATTTTTATGGAGTGATTATTATGTGCTTTGCACTTGTGCTAATTAATCTGGATTGTTGACCTGATTAGATTGAGATACTTTAAAATTTAGAGACTTCTGGGTGTTCATTGAGGGTGTTTCCAGAGATGATTTGGCATGTGGGACAGCAAACTGAAGTGGGAAGAACTGCCTGAAATGTGGGTAGCTCAGTTCAATAGGCCAGGGGCCTGGATTTAAAAAAAATGTAGAAGAAGGAAGCAGCCAATGCAGACCCAACCTCAATTCTTGAGTGGGTGCTTGGATTCCTCCTGTGATCACCAGAGGATATGGAACTTCAGCTCCTTCACTCTCCCAAAGCGGACTGTGACCATCAATTCTTCAGGGAGTTTCCAGGCCTTCAGTCCTGGACTGGAGCTGCATTATTGGCCCTTCTTCTGAAGCTCCAGCTTCTTGGACTGAGAAACCCCTGGTTTCTCCAGTACTCCAGCTCACAGAAGCCATTGTGGGACTAATCTGACTTCAGGTTCTGTAACATAATCTAATATATATATATTAGATTATATATATTAGATTATATATATATATATATTGACTATGTTCCTCTAGAGAACTCTGACATACGGATTTTGGTACCAGGAGTGGTTCTAGAGAAAAAGAATTGAACAGGTGAATTTGTTTAGTTGGTTTTGTGACTTCTGGATTTGGCTCTCTAAAGTGGTTAGGCCTAATTTGTTAGGAATCAAGTTGCTTCTCCAACTGGTAGTATGGAGAGCACAGATGATAGTCCATGCTGTAAACTGTTTAAAGCAATATGCCAAGTAAAAGCTTTTTAAAAATTAAATAAAATTTTAGTTGACAATGGATCTTTATTTTATTTATTTACATGTGGTGCTGAGAAATTGAACCCAGTGCCTTGCACGTGCTAGGCAAGTGCTCTACCTCTGAGCCACAATCCTAGCCCAAAGAAATGCTTTTGATGGTTTTAATTCACCACTTGTGAGAGGCAAAGGAGTTTAGTGACTCTAAACAGGATACTTTTGAACATTTCCAGAAAACTAAGGCATATAATGATGTTGGCTGATTGCTTCTGGTTTCACTGGAGAAAGAAACAAAGGAGAAAGATGAGCTTAGAGATTAATCTTTTCATCTCCGGATTCTCACAACCAAGCTTAAATCTTCTCAGTGTGCTCTGAAAGAGAACCTCTGCTCCTGTAGCCATAGGGCTGAAGTTGCTGAAAAATGAGACACAACCCTCATCCTGCGATTGGCTGAATTAGGATACAAGTTTAACTCTCAGCCTCAAAGGGTGTGTGTAGTTGATGTGAGGATACTGCTTGGAAGAGAATGAGATCCTGTAAATTGAGACGGAGACATGTGGGAGGACCCTGAAGAAGTTGGAGATTTTGAACTTCTATATGCTGATTTTTTTTCTTGCCCAAGGAAGTAGCCTTCCCACTGTTACTAACAGGAGGGCATCTCCATCCCTATCCTCTGTGGTATTGAATTCTCCACCTCTCCTTGAGGGAAGGAATCCTGAATTGCCTGTGGAAACAGTAATGACCTCCCACAATGCAGTTGCTAAGCATGACAATACAGATTCCCCTCAGGACCCACCCTCATAACCTACTTTGGCCTCAAGGTCTCTAACCAGATGCACGTGTAAGCAGAGCTCTGGAGGTAGGATGTGACCCAAAGTAAATTCTTGACGTACCTAATTCTTACAGAGGTCTGGGGAATATGTATGGGTATGGATTTTAAGGGTGTGGGATAATAGTGGAAGGAAAATAAAATTAGACTAGTTTGAATTTAATGATGTGGGCCCATTAAAGCAGAGATTTTGGATTTAATATAGCAACTCACAGTTTTTAAAAAAGGTACTAATGGTTTGTTTTGTGATCCTTGTCCCTGATGCCAACCCAATAATAAGAACATGGTTTTGAGAAAAAAGGTAAAATAAGTGTTATTGCTTTGCTAGCAAAGGAGAAACACAGGGGACTCCTGTCCCAGAAGCTGTGATTTTGCCCATCAGAATGAACAGAGGGTTTTTAAAGAGGTGACTCAAAGGCTATATTCCACATGTTCTCTGTTGGAGTTGTAATTCACTTGTTAATTTGGGAGACAGTCATTTTGGAGATCTTCTGGCATCCCCAAAGTCTGGATTACTTCGTTCCTGTTGTGCATGTGTGCTCAAGGACAGATAACTCTGCCTAAGGTGGGGAAGAAAGGTAATCTTGTTTCCCCTGAGATTAGGGAAGGGGAGATTAAGGAGGAACAGGGGGAACAGAAGAGAAAGAAACATGTCCAGCTTAAAAATAAGTTGTAGTGGGGCTGGTAGAGCACTTGCCTAGCAAATGTGAGGCACTGGGTTTGATTCTCAGCACCACATAAAAATAAATAAATAAAATAAAGGCATTGTGTCCACCTACAACTAAAAATATGTAAAAAATAAGTTGCAGTGGCAGAGCAGCAAGGGCTATATTCAAAGCATAATATTACACTGTTACAGATTTACTGAAATATGGGTCAAAAGATGGCCTACTGTGAAAGAGCAGGCAATGCCTGATATTCCTATGTTTTCTGTTGATGAAGGGATTCAGAGGCTCAGAAAGATTGAAATGCTGAAATGGATTTTCCATGTATGACCTTCTCCACATTGGGAGGGTCCAGCAGATGTGCCCTTATCAATACCAAAAGAAACAGATTTGTGAGGGGAGTACCAGGATCCTTTAAGAGCTCTGTCTTTGCTTTTCTCTATAGCCTAGGCCTTATGGTGGGAGCTGCAGTCACTCAACTGGGGAACTTAAATGCAATGGGTTCAATCGGATCCCAGAGCAGCGGGGGCTAAGTGGCGGCACTCAACCACCAAAGGCAAGGTGGTCATACTTACCATAATGGGCAGCAAGAAGAAGCAATGAACAGAATGTTTTGACTCACGTAGCTTTGCAGCATCGGTTAATCAATCGTGGTGTTCCCAGAAGTCAAATAAACAGGAAATTCACCAAATTTCTACTTAATTTCTATAAGCATAAAAATTCCAGGGCAAGTAAATGTACTTAAGTCTGCTTTAAATCATTTAACAGCAGAAAATCATGGTCCCTCAACCAATTCTCAGACTTGAGCCAGTTTACAGACACAGAGTCCCTTGAATGAAGGGGAGACCAGGTCCCCTTGAGGAAGGACCCTGGTACAATATCAAAAACTTTCACTGTTAATCTTTCCCCCATGGTTCCCCAAAGGGACCTATGGACTTTTGCCAGGATGATCGTGCATTGGGGAAAACACAGTAATTGGACCTTTTGGGGACTACTAGACACTAGCTCTGAATTGACATTGATTCTGAGAGATCCAAAACATCACTATGGCCCTCTAGTCAAAGTGGGGACTTATGGAGGTCAATTGATCAATGAAATATTGGCTAAGATATGACAGTTGGTACAGTGGTTCCCTGACTCATTCTGTGGCTATTTTCTCAATCCCAGAATGCATAATTCTGATACATATAATTAGCTCTTGGTTGAACTCCCACATTGGTTTTCTAAGCAGTGGAGCGAAGGCTATTATTGTGGGAAAGGCCAAATGGAAGCCATTAGAGTTGCCTCTACCTGTGAAAATGGTAGATCAAAACAATATTGCATCCCCGGAGGGATTGCAGAGATTACTGCCACCATCAAGGACTTGAAAGATGTAGGGGTGGTAGTCCCCACCACATCCCAATTTAACTCTCTTATTTGGCCTCTAAAGAAGATGGATGGATCTTGGAGGATGATAGTTGATTATTGTAAGCTTAATCAGGAGGTGACTCCAATTGTGGCCCTGTACCAGATGTGGTTCCTTTGCTTGTGCAGATTAACAGATCCCATGATACCTAATATGCAACTATTGGTTTGTGTTTTTTTCCCGTACCTATTCATAATACCCACCAGAATCCATTTGCTTTCAGCTGGCAAGACCAGCAATACGCCTTCACTGACCTACCTCTAGGGTATATATCAACTCCCCAGCCCTATATCATAACTTAGTTCATAAAGACTCTGGTCACCTTTCTCTCCTACAAGTTATCACATTGATACATTACATTGATGGTATTATGCTGATTGAATAAAGTGATCAAGAGGAGCAACTACTCTGGACTTATTAGTAAGCCAGTTGCATGTTAAAAGATGGAAAATAAACCAACTAAAATTAAAAAGACTTCTACCTCAATGAAATTTTGAGAAGTCTAGTGGTATAGGGTCTGCTGAGATATCCTTCCCTTTTTTTTGGTACTTGGGATTTAATCCAGGGGTGCTTAACCACTGAACTACATGCCCAGCACTTTTATATTTTATTTTGGGACAGAGTCTCACTGATTTGCTTAGGGTCTTGCTAAGTTGCTGAGGCTGGCTTTGAACTTGTGATCCTTCTGCCTCAGCCTCCCCAGTCGCTGGGATTACAGGTGTGCACCACCATGTCCAGCTGAGATATCCTTTCTAAGGTAAAAGATAAGTTGTTGCATCTGGCCCCTCATTCAAACAAGAAAGAAACCTATTTAGATTTTTGGAGGCAACACATTCCTCACTTGGGTGTTTTATTCTGGCCCATCTTCCAAGTGACTTGAAATGTTACTGTTCTGAGTGGGCCCAGAACAGGAGAAGGCTCTAAAACAGGTCCAGACTGCTGTGCAGGCTGCTCTGCCACTTGGGAAATATGATCCAGCAGGTCCAGTGGTATTTAAGTTATCAGTGGCAGATAGGGATGCTCTCTGGATCCTTTGGCAGGCCCTCATAGGTGAATCACAGAGAAGGCCATTAAGAGTTTGGAGCAAGGCCCTGCCACCCTCTGCAAACTACTCTTCTTTGAGTTCTTGGCCTGATGCTGGGCCTTTGTGGGAACTGAATGATTGACCATAGGCCACCAAGTTATCATGCAACCAGAGCTGTCCATCATGAACTGGGTGCTATGTGACCCACTGAGTCCTAATGTTAGACATGCATAGTAGCAATCCACCATCAATTGGAAGTGGAACATACATGATTGGGCCCAGGAGTGTCCCAAAGGCATGAGTAAGTTGCATGAAGAAGTGGCCCAAATGCCCGTTTCCTACTCTTGCTACAGTGCCTTTTGTTCCCCAGCTTGCACCTATGGCTTCATGGACTGTACGTTATGATCAATTGATAGAGGAAAAGGAGGGCCTGGTTTACAGATGGTTCTGTATGTTAGCGAGTACCACTGGAAAGTGTATGACTCTAGCACTATAGCACCTTTCTGGGACATCACTGAACATGAAAGGAAATCTTCACAGTGGGCAGAGCTTCAGGCAGCGCAGCTCATTGTACATTTCATGTTGAAGGAAAAATGGCCAGATGTGTGATTGTATACTCATTCATGGACTGTAGCCAGTAGTTTGGATGGTTAGGAGCCTGGAAAGAACATGATTGGAAGGTTGGTGAAGAAGAATTGGGGAAGAGATGTGTGGATAGACCTCTCCAAATGGGCAAAGAATGTGAAGATATTTTTGTCCCATGTAAATGCTCACCAAAAGATGAGCTCAGTAGGGGAGGACTTTAACAACGAAGTATGCAGGATGAATCGGTCTGTGGATAATAGTCACCTCTTTTCTTACCACCCCTGCCATTGCCCAATGGGCTCATGAACAATATGACCATGATGGCAGGAATGCAGTTTATGCCTGGGCTCAGCAACATGGACTTCTACTCATCAAGTTTGATCTGCAACCACTGCTGAGTGTCCAATCTGCCAGCAGCAGAGATTAGCACTAAGCCCCACCTATGGCATCATTGCCTGGGGTGATGAGCCATTGACTGGTGGCAGTTTGATCATTTTGTAAGGGGCAGTGGTTCATCCTTACTGAAATAGACACTTATTCTGGGTGTAAACTTGTTTTCCTTGCATGTAATGTTTCTGCAAAAACTACCATCCATGGACTTATTGAATCCTTTATTTACTCTCATGGTGTGACATGCAGCATTGCTTCTGACCAAGGAACTTGCTTCACAGTCAAAGAAGTGTGGTATTGGGCTCATGCTTATGGAATTCACTGATTTTTTCATGTTCCTGAAGCAACTGGGTTGATAGTACAGTGGAATGTCCTTTTGAAGATGCAGTTACAGTGTCAGATAGGTGGCAGGGCTGGAGCAAGGTTCTCCAGAAGGCTGTATATGCCTTGAATCAATGTATGCTATATGGTACTCTTTCTCCTTTAGCTAGGATTCATGGGTTCAGGAATGAAGGGGTGGAAAGGGGAATGGTACCAGTCATCATTAGTCCTAGTGCACACTATTAAAATTTTTGCTTCTTGTACTAGCAACTTTATGCTCTGCTGGCCTAGAAGTCTTGTTTCTAAAGGGGAGAATGCCCCTACCAGAAGACAATGATTCCAATGAACTGGAAGTTAAGATTTCCCCCTGGCCACTTTGGGCTCCTCATGCCTCTAAGTCAACAGGCTAAGAGAATTATGGTGTTGGCAGGGGTGAGTGATCCAGATTCCCAAGGGGAAATTGAACTGTGATTCTACAATGGAGGTAAGGAAGAGTATGCCTATAGTGCAGGAACTCCCTTAGGGTGTCTCTTAGCATTACCTTGTCCTACTATTAAGGTCAGTGGAAAACTACAGCGACCAAATGTTTCAGATCCTTCAGGAATGATGGTGTGGGTCATGCCTCCAGAAAGAGAACCAAGACCTGCCGAGGTGCTTCCTGAAGGCAGAAAAAGTACAGAATGGGTAGTTGAAGAAAGTAGTTATAAACACCAACTATAACCACATGACTGGTTATGGAAATGAGGATCATAATTCTCATGAGCTATTTCTTTCCTATTTGTTAAGAATATATTTGTGCATATATATATATATGTATTATAAGCAGCCATGTTTGTTTCCTCTCCTCTCTTATTCCTTTATCATGTAACAATATTGACTGACTTAATGTCAATGCTAAAAGTCATGTTAAATCTACGTTATAGTATTTAAGCTGTGAGATGTCAGAAGAGTAAATACCACCTAAAAACTTTACCTCCTATTCTCGGGAAGAAATTAGTGAAGTTTTGGTTGTTTGAAGGATAGTTATATCATGTTAGGTGAAACCATGACCTTGTTATTGTGTTTATTTGGAGACAGAGTATGACTTAAAGAGAAGTTTGGGTGTCAAGTTGAGTGGACTTGTGGTGGTTAATCTACATTATCAACCTGATTGGATTGAAAGATGCTTTGAGATTCAGAGATGTCTGGGTACGTCAATGAGGGTGTTTCCAGAGATGATTGGCATGTGGGACAACAAACTGACGGGAGAGACACATCCAGAATATGGGTGGCATAGTCCAATAAGCTGGGGCCTGGATGGAAAAATGGTGGAAGATGGAGGAAGTCAATGCAGATGAAGCTCAATTCTTCTTGACTGGGTGCTTGGATTGCTACTGTAATCACCAAGGATGATTCTTCTGGGGCTCCGGTTTCTTGGACTGAGTAGCTACTGGTTCCTCCAGATTTCATCTACATGGCCATTGTGGGATTCTCTGGCTTCAGATCCTGTAAGCCAATCTAATAAATCCCCTTTTATAATCATATATATATATATGTATACACATATCATATATGTGTATAAATCACACACGCACACATACACACACACACATATATCTCCCATTTGTTCTTTTCCTCTAGAAAACCCTGACAAATACGGCACTTTATATTTAGAACACAATCTCATTTATTCTTAACAATTCTGTACCCATTACATAGGTGAGGATCGAAGAGGTAAAATAATTTGCTCAAGGGCACCAACTAGTAAGTGGCACAGTTGGGATTCAAACTAAGAGAGTCATTGTTAAAGCTGATGCCCTTAATTAGGGTATTTTATTGTCTCTTTCCCTTTCTCTCACTGAGGCCACTAACTCTAAAACATTCTGTGAGTTTCTTTTTTCTCCGGGAATAATTCCTGACTACATCACACTGGAGCTCTCTCTTTCTTAAGTAATCCCAAGTGTGATCCCCTTTCTGGCTTGACTTCCAGGATCTCTTAGATCTCACATCTACTGCCACCTAGCCATAGCTATTTTTACATTCAGGGAGAAGGAAAACCATCTGACAATGTTTCTGGCCAATTTAGCTTCCTCTGCATATAGCAACAGAGTTTACCAAATTTTGAGCATCTCCCTTCTGCAACTTCCCTAAAATAGAAAAAGAAATTTTAAAGTCATTGAAGTAAAATTTGTTTTCATTACAGGGTGCTTCTGGAGTAGAATATTGAAGTGTAACTCAACTATTCCTCCTAGTGGCTTCCAACTTGGATTGGTCCCAAGGATGTCTTCCTAGGCTCAGAAAAGGCTTTTAACAATTTCTTCTGAAGGATACTTGTGGTTAAGTAAAAGAAATTTTTTGCTGTGTGGTTGGAAAACTCCTCTAGTAGTTCTTACAATATGTTCCTCAAAATTGTGCTGAATGCATCAATAGATTAAAGGCTAAAACCCACACAATCATCTCAATAGAGTCAGAAAAAAGAATTTTTTAAAAAACCCAATACCCCTTTCCTTATTAAAAGAAACTCTCAGAAAACTAGTAATAGAAGAGAATGTCCTCATCCTGATAAAGGTTATCTGTGAAAACCCTATAGCTAACATCATCAGTGGTGAAATGGATCAATGGTTTCTTAGATATGACACCAAAGTTTTTAACTTTCCCCTGATGTCAGGAATAAGATATTTCTATTCAACATCATCCTAGTGGTTCTAGCTAGGGCAATTAGGCAAAAAAAATGAAATAAAAGACATTCAGATTGGAAAAGAATATGTAAAATTGAAAATTATCTTTATTTACAGGTGACAATCATTTATAGGTAAAACCCTAAGGAATCCCCCCGCCAAAGAAATATTGGGATTAATAGTTCCACAAAATTGCAGTATGCAAGATCATTATATTCAAATCAATTGTGTTTCTAAACACATCTGTAGGAAAATTCCGAAGTGAAATTAAGAATTCAATTCTATTTACAATAGTATCAAAAAAATGAAATACTTAGGAATGAATTTACCAAAAGAAGTGCCAAATTTATACTCTTAAAGCTATAAAACATTTTTGACAGAAACAAAAGAAGACCTAAATAAATGGAAATATATTCCATATTCGTGGATTGAATGACTTAATAAGAGGGTAACTCCTCCCATATTGATCTGTAGATTCAATGCAATTCCTATAAAAATTCCAGCTGACTTTTTTTGTGGAGAAGATGATCTCAAAATCCTTATGGAAATGCAGCAGTTAGAATAGCCAAAACAATTAGGAAAGAGAAGAACACAGTTGGAGGACCCACATGCACTTCCTGATTTCAAAACTTACTACAAAGTTACAATATATAAGACAGCATGGTACCAGCATAATGATAGACATGGAGATCAATGGGATAGAATTAACAATTCAGAATAACCATTACGTTCATAGTCAATTAATATTTTTGTTTGTAGATGAATACAATACCTTTGTTTTATTTATTTTTATCTGGTTCTGAGGATAGAACCCAGTGCCTCTCACATGCTAGGCAAGAACTCTACTACTGAGCTACAGCCTCAGTCCTAGTCAATTAATTTTTGACAAGACCATTCAATGGATAAACTAATAGCCTTTGATGTAAATATGCACAACTGGATGTACACATGGTTGGTTAAAGGATATACACTGTTGAAAGAATGAGGTTGGACCCATACCTCACACCATATGTTTAACTGGGAATGGGTCAAAGACCTAAATGTAAGAGCTAGCACTATGAAACTCTTGGAAGAAAATATAGGTATAAATTTTTAAATTAAGCAATGCTTTCTTAGATATGACACCAAAAGCAGAACCAACCAAAGGAAAAAGAGATAACTTGGATATTATCAAAATTAAAAGTCTTCAGAGGACACCATCAAGAAAGTAACAAGACAATCAACATAATGGGAAAAATTTTCAAATTATATCTGATAAGAAACTGTATCTAGAATATATAAACAACTCCTACAATTCAATAATAAAACATAAACCAATTTAGAAAGTGGGCAGCCAGGAACAGTGGTACACACCTATACTCTCAGATACTCAAGTGTATCACAAGTTTGAGGATAGCCTGGGCAAAGTAAAAATATAAAGGACTGGGGGATGTACTTCAGTGATAGAGTAAGTAAAATCTCCAGTATCAATTAATCAATATATAGTGGGCAATATCTGAATAGGCATTACTTCAAAGAAGAGATACACACGACTAATAAGTCCCCCAAAAGATGTTAAACATTGTTAGTCATAGGGAAACTCAAATCAAACCCAAAATGAGATATAATCACAGGGTGACTGTAACCAAAATGTCAGATAACAAATGTTGGTATAGATTTAGAGAAATTGGAACTCTCATACATTGCTGATAGGAGTGTAAAGTAAAGCAACCACTTTGAAAACAGTCTAAAAGGTCCTTGACAAGTCAAACATGGAGATATAGCCTAGCAATTATATTATTAGGGATACATTCATGATAAATGAAAACATATGTTCATACAAAAACTTGTACACCAGTGTTCACAGTACTATAATTGATTATGAGCCCAAAGTAGGAACAACCCAAATGTCCATATATTGATTTAGGGATAAATGAAATATGGTATACCCATACAATATAATAGTATTCAGTTGAAAAGAAATGAAATACTAACACCTGCTACTAACTGGGTGATTTTTTTATTAGTTCTTTTTAGTTATACCTGACAGTAGAATCTTGAAAACACAATGCTAAGTGAATGAAGCCAGACACAAAGGGCCATAGGTTGTGTGATTTCACATACATGAAATATTCAGAGTAGGTAAATTTATACACACACACAAAAAAAACCAGATTAATAGTTGGCAGGAGCAGGTGCTGGGATGGGGGAGAGTAACTACTAATGAGTGTGAAGTTTCTTTTTGGAATGCTGAAAATGGCATTTAAATCCATGCAAATTAGTTCACCCACTGAGAGAATGTAGACTGAAAAGAAGTTATAGGGCAGTTCACTGAAGAATACCAATATTGTTTTAAAGGTAAAGAAAGGATGGCAGGTAGCA
Source organism: Sciurus vulgaris (assembly GCF_902686455.1). Lineage (NCBI taxonomy): Eukaryota > Metazoa > Chordata > Mammalia > Rodentia > Sciuridae > Sciurus > Sciurus vulgaris. The sequence goes on along the minus strand of NC_136471.1, from coordinate 43,294,423 downwards.
AAGGTGAATGAGAAATAGCTAAGAAGTTAGGAGGAAAAACATGGGACTATATAGTCACAAAAGACAAGAGGGAAGTGTATTTCAAAATGGAAGGAGTGCTGAATGCTATTGAGAGCATGAGTAAAATGAGGACAAATAAGTGCCCATTAGATTTGGTGAAATATAGGTCATTGATGACAATAGTTGTTTTGATGAAATGTAGGGGTGGAGGACTGATTATAATGGATTGAGGATTGAATGGGAAGGCAGGAAGTCCAGACAGCATATTTACACAACTCTATATATGAGAAGTTGGTTATAAAGGGAAAAGGGTAAGTGGGATGGAAGTTGAAGGTTTGTGTGTGATCAAGGGACAGTGTTTATTTTTTAAGACCAGAAGTACAAGGACATACTTGAACTCCGATGGAAATGACCGAAGAGGGGAAGGAAAGAGAGAGAGAGAGACAGAGAGAAAGAGGGGGGGAATATTGCAAAAAGGTGCATATTCCTCAAAGAGAATAAATGAAATGGGATTCAAAGCATAATGGAGGGACCAATTACCATCTTGGGGTATAAATATATGAACATAAAGGCAAAGCAATCAGCTCAATTGTGTGATATTCCCCTGCATTATTCAGCATCTTGGGTGCATGCCCCAAAAAGGCAGATGGCAGAAGATTAGAGTTTTGCCAGTAGAGTAAACTGAAGGGGAGATGGGCAAGGAGCTAGTGTACTTGCAAAAATGAAACATACAATCAAATTACAGGTGAAGTTAGGAGGGAGGCTGCTGGGCAGTGAGAAAAAATAATGGGCAATGAATTTGAGGTCTTAGGAAGGTTGTGTGTTATGGGGCTGAGTGGGTGTATTGATATTGAGGGTAAGTGGTAGATGAGTGGGATATTCCAAGTGAAAATGGCAGAGGTGATAGAATTTTTGTGATGATGAGGTGCAGGGTGTTACCATGGGAGTAAGTGACTGAGTGGAGTTGAGAAAAAATATCATGTGAGTTAAATTGGTCAAGGAACTGAGAATTGTTTCATCCATGTAAATACTGAAGCATTAACTTTATGGAGTAGAAAGTAAAGCCATCAACAAAAGTGTGAGTTAACCAGTGTTTTTGCTCTTTCACAAGCAAGCCAGTTTTGCATTTGGATTTTAACTTCTTTAAAACTCAACTGAATCTTCTACAATACTAGAAAACTCAACATTTTCCCAGTTAATTTCCTCTCCCATTTTTCAGAACGGTTATTTTGACTGCATACTATTTTCCAAATTAGGTACTTCACCATGTCTCTGATCACACTTCTGAAATGACTTTGCCTCTTACTCCATAAATAGGACATCAGGAGGGAAATCTCTCTTACTAACTTCTTACATATAAATTTATCTTCATACACATAGTTTCATGTTTTTTCTTTCCTAAGTAGGAAATCTATACATTCTACTAAGGGTAATGCTCCATCAATGGACCAACTCCCAATAATAACTCCTGTATCTTTACCCTCTTTCTACTTGATTGTTCCCCTGAGACTATAAACAGGCACAAATCTCTCCCACCTATACAATAGCAGCATCTGCAACTACAACCACCACTGGACTTCTTTTCAGTTAAACTTGTTGAAAGAATTTAAAAAGTAAAGCAAAATTGGTTGAAAAGAAGTTTCTGTCTTCACTTCATAATCACTTTTTTGCTCTTTTATTTTGACATAATTTTAGATTTATAGAAAAGTTGCAAGAGGAGTAGAAGAAAGATCCCATTTACCCTCCTTCCATATTCCTCAAATGCTAATATTTATCACATTCTTACCTCATCCTGTCTCTTCCTCCCACCCCCTACACACAAACACACACACACACACACACACACACACACACACACACACACACACACACACACACCTCTTTGGTTCTGATCTGAGTGAATTGTAGACGTGATGCCACTTATAAATCCTTCAGAATGTATTTCCTAAGAGTAATGGCACTCATATTACTCAAGTATAGTTTCAAAATCAGGAATGGAATACTGATTCAATATGAACTAATTTACAGTCCTAATACAGATTTTACTAAATTTGTTGCCCCAACAACATCCTTTATGAAAGAATAAAATCTTAGTTCATCAGTTGGACTCAGTTTCCACATCTCCTTTAATCTGGGAATTTATGTGGTCTTTGTTTTTTGCAGTATGGACAAATTTGAAGAGTACAGGCCAGCTATTTTGTAGGATGTTCTTCAGTTTTTCTGTATGAGTTGCTGTCACAATTAGATTCAGTTTATGCACTTTCAAAAAGAGTATCATAGAAGTGTTGTGCCTTCAGCATGCATATGATGTTGATTTATCCTATTACTGGCCATATTAACTTTGATCACTTGCTTAAGATCCTGCTTGCTAGGTTTCTCCACTATGAAGTTACTATGTTTTCCTTTTGTACTAATAAATCTAGTAGATACTTAGCAACCACATATATATATGTGTGTGTATATATACACACAAGCACACACATATATATTTTTTCTCATTACCCCTTATAATTAATCCACTAGCTTTAGTATCCACTGAAGATTCTTGCCTGATTCAGCAATTATTCTGATAGTGGCTAAATGCTAATTTTTAATTCCATCATTTCTTCTACATTGATTTTTACCATAAAGATGATCTTTCCCATATCTCTCATTTGTTTATTTCTATCAGTGTGGACTCATAGATTCTTATATTATTCAAAGAATTAGCATCTTTTATTATGATCATTTTAATGCTCTAAATTTCCAGATTTGGTCAGTGGAAGTCTCTTCATGCTGGCCCTGTTTCCATTTGTTCATTTGACATTCCCCCATTATTTTTGAATACAGTGTTACTTTCTTGCACAAACACAATATTCTAGGCTCATAACGTACTTCTCTTACTGGTGCCCTGACCATCCATTTCTTTAAGGAGTTCTATTTGTCCTATTGCTTTTAGTGGAGAATAGCATCTAGCAACCAAGGTCTGGATACCTGCTTGTTTTATTATTATTTTTGTACCAGGGATTGAACCCAGGGATGCTTAACTACTGAGCCACATCCCCAGACTTTTTATTTTTTTTAATCTAGAGAGAGGGTAATGCTAAGTTGCTTAGGGTCTCCCTAAATTGCTGAGGCTGACTTTGAACTTGTGATCCTCCTGCCTCAGCCTCCCAAGCCACTGGGATTACAGGTGTGCACCACCACACCCAGCTTGTCTGCTGTTCCTGTTGCATGTAGAGCCTCTCAGTGGATAGAACTAACATCTCTGTCAGCAGCTTGGGTACAGGTCACAAGAAGGCAGATGGTAGAGTTCATCCAGGATTGAAGTTTTGTCAGTAGAGTAAAACTGAAGACAGATGGGCGAGGGAGCTGAATATACTTGCAAGGATGGAACATGCAGTCAGATTTGGAGTGAAGTCAGGAGGGAGGCTGATGGCCAGTGAGAAGAGTAATTGGGAAACTTTTTTTGTAATTTCTAGATCCAAAGGCTACTCTTCGATCTTGATCTTCCTCAACTTTTCCTGTGTTTGACTCTATGGACACTCCTCCTTTTATTAATTTATTTTTGAATTGAAGTCACTCTACACCTGAGGTACATTCTCAGTCCTTTTTTTTTTTATTGTAAACAAATGGGATACATGTTGTTTCTCTGTTTGTACATGGCGTAAAGGCATACCATTTGTGTAATCATAAATTTACATACAGTAATGTTGTTTGATTCATTCTGTTATTTTTTCCCTTCCCCCCACACCTCCCACCCCTCTTTACCCTCTATACAGTACTTCCTTCCTCCATACTTGCCCCCCTCCCTAACCCTAACTCTAACCCTAACACTAACCCTTCCCTCCCCCCCATTATGTGTCATCCTCCACTTATTAGCGATATCATTCGTCCTTTGGCTTTTTGAGATTGGCTTATCTCACTTAGCATGATATTCTCCAATTTCATCCATTTGCCTGCAAATGCCATAATTTTATCATTCTTTATGGTTGAGTAATATTCCATTGTATATATATACCACAGTTTCATTATCCACTCATCAATTGAAGGGCATCTAGGTTGGTTCCACAGTCTGGCTATTGTGAATTGAGCAGCTATGAACATTGATGTGGCTGTGTCTCTGTAGTATGCTGATTTTAAGTCCTTTGGGTATAGGCCAAGGAGTGGGATAGCTGAGTCAAATGGCGGGTCCATTCCAAGTTTTCTAAGGAATCTCCACACTGCTTTCCAGAGTGGCTGCACTAATTTGCAGCCCCACCAGCAATGTATGAGTGTACCTTTCTCCCCACATCCTCGCCAACACCTGTTGTTGCTCGTATTCTTGATAATTGCCATTCTAATTGGGGTGAGATGGAATCTTAGGGTGGTTTTGATTTGCATTTCTCTTATTACTAGAGATGTTGAACATTTTTCCATATGTTTGTTGATTGCTTGTAGATCTTCTTCTGTGAAGTGTCTATTCATTTCCTTAGCCCATTTGTCAACTGGATTATTTGAATTCTTGGAGTAAAGTTTTTTGAGTTCTTTATAGATTCTGGAGATAGTGCTCTATCTGAAGTATGATTGGCAAAGATATTCTCCCATTCTGTAGGCTCTTTCTTCGCATTGCTGATAGTTTCCTTTGCTGAGAGAAAGCTTTTTAGTTTGAATCTATCCCAGTGGTTGATTCTAGCTTTTATTTCTTGTGCTATGGGAGTCCTGTTAAGGAAGTCTGATCCTAGACCAACAAGGTGAAGATTTGGACCTACTTTTTCTTCTATAATCTGCAGGGTCTCTGGTCTGATTCCGAGGTCCTTAATCCATTTTGAGTTTAGTTTCGTGCATGGTGAGAGATATGGGTTTAGTTTCATTCTGTTGCATATGGATTTCCAATTCTCCCAGCACCATTTGTTGAAGAAGCTATCTTTTCTCCATTGCATATTTTTGGCCCCTTTGTCTAGTATGAGAAAATTGTATTTATTTGGGTTTGTGTCCGTGTCCTCTATTCTGTACCATTGATCTACCTTTCTATTTTGGTACCAATACCATGCCGTTTTTGTTACTATTGCTTTGTAGTAGAGTTGAAGATCTGGTATTGCAATACCCCCTGTTTCACTCTTCCTGCTAAGGATTGCTTTAGCTATTCTGGGTTTCTTATTCTTCCAGATGAATTTCATAATTGCTTGCTCTATTTCTGTAAGGTATGTCATTGGGATTTTAATTGGAATTGCATTGAATTTGTATAGCACTTTAGGTAGTATGGCCATTTTGACAATATTAATTCTTCCTATCCAAGAACATGGAAGATCTTTCCATCTTCTAAGGTGTTCTTTAATTTCTTTCTTTAGTGTTGTATAGTTCTCATTGTAGAGGTCTTTCACCTCTTTTGTGAGATTGATTCCCAAGTATTTTATTTTTTTCGAGGCTATTGTGAATGGGGTAGTTTTCCTAATTTCTCTTTCTGAAGATTCATCACTTATGTATAAAAATGCGTTGGATTTATGGGCATTGATCTTGTAACCTGCTACTTTACTGAATTCACTTATGAGTTCTAAGAGTTTTCTGGTGGAATTTCCAGGTTCCTCTAAATATATAATCATGTCATCAGCGAACAGGGATAGTTTGAGTTCTTCTTTCCCAATTCATATCCCTTTAATCTCTTTGGTTTGTCTAATTGCTCTGGCCAGAGTCTCAAGAACGATGTTGAATAGAAGTGGTGAAAGAGGGCATCCCTGCCTTGTTCCAGTTTTTAGGGGGAATGCTTTCAGTTTTTCACCATTTAGAATGATATTAGCCATGGGCTTAGCATAAATGGCCTTTACAATGTTAAGGAATGTTCCCACTATCCCTATTTTTTCTAGTGTTTTGAGCATGAAGGGGTGCTGTATTTTATCGAATGCTTTTTCTGCATCTATTGAAATAATCATGTGATTCTTGACTTTAAGTCTATTAATGTGGTGAATTACGTTTATTGATTTCCTGATGTTGAACCAACCTTGCATCCCTGAGTCCTTTTGTTTTTTTCCCACACTTTATTGGTGCATTATAGTTGTACATAATGATGGGATTTGTTGTTCCGTATTAATATATGCACATATTATAACAATATAAGTTGACCAATATCATTCCCCAGTATTCCCCTTTTCCCTCCCTGGTCTGTTTCCTCTAATTTGCTGATATTCCTTCAGTTCTTATGCCCAGCTTTCTTTTCCTTTTCCTAAATGCTATATTACTCAGGTTGGCCTCAAACTTGTGATCCTCCCCGTCAGCCTCCCAAGTAGCTGGTTTACAGGAAGGTCCACCACACCAGACCTGACTCTCCTTGAGACATTCCATTTCCTTAGTGAAGCAGACAAAATAATTCTACCTCCAAAGATGTCCATAATTGAATCCCTGGAATTTGTGAATATATTGCTTTCATATTGAAGAACAGGCTTTGTAGATCTGATTGAGTTAAGAATCTTGAGATGGGGAAATCATCCTGTATTATTTGGGTGGACCTAATGTAATCACAAGGATCTTTATGAGAGGGAAGCAGAAGAGCAGTCAGAGAAGGGGATGTGATGAGAGAAGCAGAGATAGTTAAGGGGATGTGACAACACTGTGCTGCTGGTTTTGATGGAGGAGGAAGGGTCCATGAGATAAGGAATGCAGGGTGTCTCTAGAAGCTGGCAAAGGCAAGAAAACAAATTATTCCCTAGACTCCAGGAGGGGTCAGCCCTGTTGATACCTTGACTTTAGTTCAGTGAGATTGGTTTTAGATTCTGGATCTTCAGAAGTGTAAGGTAATAAATTTGTTTTGTTTTAAGTTTTTAAATTTGTGGTGATTGGCTACAGCAGCAGTAAGAAACTAATATGCTTAACTCCATGATACTCCACTGTCCTGATTTTCCTAACTTTCTGGCGGCTTCTTGTCTACCTCCTTCTGGAGGTACGTTAAAGATTAACGTTCCCAGGCCTCTGTCCTTAGGCCTACTCTCATCTCCCCTTGCAGCCTTTTCCTTGGTGAACTTATCTGCTCTCTCAATTCCAATGCGCATGCTCATGATATACACATCTGGGTATTCAGTGCTTATCTCTCTCCTGAGCAACCCACACACATATCCATTTGTCTACTCAAAAATTCCACTGGATTGTTTAATAAACTCTTTAAATTCAGCAAGTCCAAAACTAATCTCATTATCCTTCTCCCATTTCCCTATTCCTGTTTCCCTTAAAAGCCAGTTTTTCCTTCTGCATTCCCTGCCACCATCCCTCATACCGAACCAGAATTCTGAATAATGTCCATATCCCTTGGAATGTCATGCAGAGTCTTTGTGATCTAGCCTCTGACTACTTGATTAACTTCTCTTCATTTTGCTCCACACTCATTCTATGTGACCAGAATATTATCATGCCACTGAGGCTACTACATTTCCTCTGGCCTCTGGGCAGTTTTGTGCTATCTTTCTGAAATGCCCTCTTGCCCCAGATAACTTCTACACTGCTTTCAAGACTCATCTTTCCCTGACTATCCTCTTTCCACTTCCACTGCCAATTATGACCTTATTCTACATGTTCTGTAGCAGCTTGTATTTATCATATCTCAGTACTTTATCAAAATTTTAAATTCGTCTACTTAGTATCTTCCCCCTATGAGATTTTGAACTCCTTGAGGAAAGGGACTCAGTTCATATTGAAAAATTAAATTCCAGAATAATGAGTTTGATTTACATAAGGTACCAATCAAGTTGCTTTGTAGTCACAAGCTTTTATCTTATCTTATTATATGCTTATGCATTGAAAATTATTTGAAATAAAATATAAAATAGAGATGCTAATTGTCATATATTTTTAGATATTTCTTAATCTTCTAATTATGTCCATCTGGACTGCATTTTCACTACTTGAAATCTGAATTCCCTTAGAATGAAAGTTAAAGTCCCACCTAAAAGACTGTCTTCAGTGAACAGGTAAGCAATTTTCCATAGAGTTGCACATAAGTGAGTTCTTCATTATTTTCTGCCAATTAACCAGGAATTAGAGACTCTAAGGGTTGAGAAAGACCTTTATATATCTCATTTTCCAGTGATTCTCAACCCTGATATCTCATCTGAGGGATCCTGTGAAGATGCAGATTCTAAGACCTTGCCCCAGAGGTACAATACAGTACAATCTTAGGTCAGTATTTCTAAAGTTTTCCTCTGTAAATTCAGATGAACAGTCAATTTTTAGAACCTTAATCTGGTTTAGTGACAGGGCATAAATTCTCTGGACACCAGTAGAGCAATATGCAATTTTTTTCAAACTTGATTATGCAGACTAATTTGAAGGAAGTATCTTCACAATACTGTGTCTTTCTATATTGGCATGTATCTATTTTTATTTAGGTCTTCTTACATACTATGATTAAATTACATGAGATAATTTTAAAAGTCCAAAGATACACAGAAAGGATGATAGAAATGAACTCCTACATATCTATCATTTCAGTGTCAACAACTACTAACATGTGGACAATCTTCTTTTATCTGTGCACCAACTCATCTCTTCTTCATCTGAATTATTTTAAAACAAATCCTAGGCATGCATGTAATTTTCTCCATGAACACTGCAGTGTGCTTTCTAAAAGATAAGTTGTCTCTCCCTCTACCTTTTTCTCTCCCTCTCTCATTATAATTGGTAGAATATTATTTTCACTTAAAAATTAGCATGAAATCAATAATATAATCAAATATCCAATTAGCATTCAAAAATACCCAATTGTGTCATAAACATCTTTCAGAAGTTGGTTTCTTCAAATCAGAATGAGGATGTTAGTTGGACTGTTATTATTAGTATTATCATTACAATCTCTGCCAAACAAACTTCTAGTCTATACATTGACCGTCAGTGATGAGGAGCTTGCTAGCCTCCATGGCAGCTCATTTTAATCTTTGAATAGTATGACTATGAAGTTTCCATTTGATATAAAGTATTTATATCTTCCTATATCTTCCATCCATTGGGTCTTACACAAAACAAATCTGCTCCCTTGGCTCCATGACAGCCTGTATTGGTTTCCCGTGGCTGCCATAACAAATTATCACAAACTGTGTGGCTTAAAACAACAGAAATTTATTGTCTCTGGAGTTTACAAGTCTGAAATCAAGGTGTTGACAGGAGCATGTTCCCTCTGAAGGATCTGGGGGAGAATCTTTCCCTGTCTCTTCTAGATTTTTTTGGTAGGGGCTCCTTGTTCCTTGGTTGTGGCAGTATAATCCAATCTCTGACTCTCTTCACATGGCTTTCTTCCTTCTATGTTTGTGTTCAAATTTCCCTGCTCTCATAAGGCACCAGTTTTATCAGAGTAAAGGCACACCCTATTCCAATGTGACTTCATCTTAATCAATCACATCTTCAAAGAGATCTTTCTCAAATAAGATCCCAACCAAAGTTCTGGCAGTTAGGACTACAACCCATCTTTTGAGGGTACACAATTCAAATGGTAAAACAGCCACTCAAATACTTGAAGAGAACCATCAAATCCCTTAGTCTTCCCTTCTCCTGATCAAATTTTCTCTATTCCTTTAACCATTTCTGAGATATGGCTTTATTTTTTTCAAAACTCCTGGTATTTATTGGATAATCCAACTTATCTGGTCAGTCAAAAATTTGTTTAGGTGTAGTTTGGCCATGCAGAATAGATTCACAGTATCTCTTCCCTGGTTTCACGTAATCTATTTCTATATCTGCCATACAATTTGAATCAATACACTTCTATATCTCCTTTTTCTCTCTATCCCCTTCACCTTACACCAAGTTACATGTCCTTCTTCTGTTTGTTTATTTTTATTTATTTATTTGTTAATTTTTGGTACTGGAGTTTGAACCCAGGGGCACTTAACCACTGAGCTACATCCCTAACCCTTTTTATTTTTTATTTTAAGACAGGATCTCACTAAGCTGCTCAGGGCCTTGCTAAGTTTCTGAGGAACTTTTGATCTCCTCAGAACTCCTTTTTGAACTCCTGCCTCATCTTCTTGGGTCACTGGGATTACAAGTGTGTGCCACCACGATGGCTCTTTTATTTTTCCTCCTTTACAATCACACTTACTGCACTACATGATAATTGTTTGTGTAAAAGAATTAAGGATGTAACGAGTCAACTTAATGGGTTGTGGCCATAAAATAGGTGATTTATCAAGCATTCATTTAATTCTTAGAATGTGCCAGGTACCATAAATGGTGCCATCAGTACAACTTTGGATAAGCCATAATCCCTGCCCTTTAGTAGCTCATAATCTAATGAAGGATATGAACAGATAAGACAAATGCAGCCAAATTAGTGTCATGATAGAGCCAAGTTCAGGATACCTTGAAAACACAGAAAAAAGCCATTTAACCCAGCCAGGATGGGACATATTAAGAGAAGCCTTGTTTGAGGAGATGATGTCAAGGCTGTCTGAGAGGATGACAAGAAGTCAGCCAGGCAAAAGGGGTCAATAGTAGGGGCATGGGCATAAAACAGGCTTCATGAAGGAAGGCATATAAATGGAGAAATATGATGTCACGAGAAGTTTGGAATTGTTGAAACATTAGCTGTGAGTGAGACAGTAGTTGGCAAGTTCGAGGAGATTTGTATCGTCTTGACATAACTTAAACTCCATCTGGTAGGGTGTTACATGATCATATTTTCACTTTAAAAGGCTAATTCTGGTGACTGTGTGGACAACTGACTAGGGGAAGAACTGAAGGTAGAGTGGCTAACAGTTGGTTATGACTGCTAGGTGTGTGATGAGTTGAGAAATATTTGAGAAGTAAAATCACTAAAATTGGGTCAATGTTTAGTAATGGGTGGAATGAGAGTGGTAAGAAGGCTAAATAAAATGACTTTCAAGATTCTAGCAAGGGGGTGAGAGGATGATGCTATTAATTGAGGCAGAAGACATAGGAAAAGAAATAAATTTTAGGAAAAGATATTGAATTTTATTTTGGACATGTTAAATTTGAGGTGCTTGTGCAATTTTCCAGGCCTGCAATACAGTTCTGACCTGGAGTTTGAGATTGTGGTGTCATCAGGATGAAGGTATAAGCAGAAACAATGACAGAAGATGGAACCACCTAAGATAAATTGAAAAGTGAGAAAAACAAGGGCTGAGGACAGAATTCTTCTCATTTACTCATGTTTTACGGGCTGTCACAGGAGGGAAAAGAGAAAGGTCACATAAGGGACAAAGCAAGAATAGAAAGGTGTGCAGGGAACTAGGAAACTAAAAAATGTCATGGAAACAAACAAATAAAAGAATTAAATGACATGGGAAGTTCTAGGAAAATAAGGATTTCTGGAAAGATCTTGTTTAATGCTTTGCTAAAATCCAAAGAAATGCCAAATTTTATTCTCCTTTTTTGTTCTAAATATTAGCCTCACCATTCTTTGTTCTGTTAGCCTACTCAAAGAAGAAAATAGAGTTGATCTGACTTACTCTTAGTGAATACTGTTATTAATTAGTGTTTTAGAATTTTTATTAAATTGAAAAATGTGTATTGACCACTTATTATGTTGTTTTAGGCTCTGTTCTAGGGTTCTCAGTAAGCAAAACTGACAGAATTCTTGCTATTGTGGAGCTTGTCATTGAGATGTAATATTGCATAGTGCTTATGAGCCTTGATCTAAATTCTGGAAAACCACTGATTAAGCTATGTGACCATGGATAAATTAATTAATCTCTCAGCCTTCACTTCCTCATCTATAAAATGAGGTGATTAAGAATTGTAGTCATAAAGTTATTAAGATTTAAAGAATTAATACATATAAAGCACTTAGAACAATTTTTTTTCTTTTTTCTATTTTTTTATCTTTTGGTTGGCAATGGACCTTTATTTATTTATATGCAGTGTTGAGAATTGAACCCAGTGCCTCGCAGGTGCTAGGCAAGCACTCTGCCACTGAGCCACAACCCCAGCCCCAAAACAATGTTAAGCATACAAAAAGATCTTAGTAAATGTTAGTTATTCTGAGGTGTGTGTGTATATGTGTGTGTGTGTGTGTGCGTGTGTGTGTGTGTGTGTGTGTGTGTGTGTGTGTGTGTAGGAGTGGGGAGAAGACAATAAGGAAGAAAACCCAGTTGGTGATAGGTGAATTGGAGATCATTAAAATAGGGAGGTTTCAAATTAAGTAAAGCAAATGTGTAGTTACTTTCAAATGGGTGGTGTAATCCAAGACAATGATGTTTGTGTTGAATTATGAACAAAAAAGAATCCTGACAATGCTTATTCCAAATTCAACAACTTTAGCCCTTGGGCCAAATTTTGATTTTGAAAGTAAAGTTTTACTGTTTATGTATTGTCTATGACTGTTTTGCACTCATCAGCAGAGCTGAATAACTGGGACAGAGATTACATGACCCACAAAGTCTGAAATATGTACCTCTGCTTCTTTTTTTTTTTATTGTAAACAAAGGGGATACATGTTGTTTCTCTGTTTGTACATGGAGTAAAGGTGTACCACTTGTGTAATCATAAATTTACATAGGGTAATGTTGTTTGATTCATTCTGTTATTTTTTCCCTTCCCCCCACCCCTCCCACCCCTCTTTACCCTCTATACAGTACTTCCTTCCTCCATACTTGCCCCCCTCCCTAACCCTAACTCTAACCCTAACACTAACCCTTCCCTCCCCCCCATTATGTGTCATCCTCCACTTATTAGCGATATCATTCGTCCTTTGGCTTTTTGAGATTGGCTTATCTCACTTAGCATGATATTCTCCAATTTCATCCATTTGCCTGCAAATGCCATAATTTTATCATTCTTTATGGTTGAGTAATATTCCATTGTATATATATACCACAGTTTCTTTATCCATTCATTAATTGAAGGGCATCTAGGTTGGTTCCACAGTCTGGCTATTGTGAATTGAGCAGCTATGAACATTGACGTGACTGTATCTCTGTAGTATGCAGATTTTAAGTCCTTTGGGTATAGGTCAAGGAGTGGGATAGCTGGGTCAAATGGTGGTTCCATTCCAAGTTTTCTAAGGACACTCCACACTGCTTTCCAGAGTGGCTGCACTAATTTGCAGCCCCACCAGAAATGTATGAGTGTACCTTTCTCCCCACATCCTCACCAACACCTATTGTTCCTTGTATTCTTGATAATCGCCATTCTAATTGAGGTGAGATGAAATCTTAGGGTGGTTTTGATTTGCATTACTCTTATTACTAGAGATGTTGAACATTTTTCCATATGTTTGTTGATTGCTTGTACATCTTCTTCTGTGAAGTGTCTATTCATATACTTAGCCCATTTGTCAATTGGATTATTTGCATTCTTGGTGTTGAGGTTTTTGAGTTCTTTATAGATTCTGGAGATTAGTGCTCTATCTGAAGTATGATTGGCAAAGATTTTCTCCCACTCTGTAGGCTCTTTCTTCGCATTGCTGATAGTTTCCTTTGCTGAGAGAAAGCTTTTTAGTTTGAATCTATCCCAGTTATTGATTCTTGCTTTTATTTCTTGTGCTATTGAGGAAGCACAATATTCTTCCTGTTGAGGAAGTCTGCTCCTAAGATGACATGTTGAGGATCTGGACCTATTTTTCTTCTGTAATCTTGCAGGGTCTTTGGTCTGATTCCGAGGTCCTTAATCCATTTTGAGTTTAGTTTCGTGCATGGTGAGAGATATGGGTTTAGTTTCATTCTGTTGCATATGGATTTCCAATTCTCCCAGCACCATTTGTTGAACAGGCTTTTTTCCATTGCATATTTTTGGCCCCTTTGTCTAGTATGAGAAAATTGTATTTATTTGGGTTTGTGTCCATGTCCTCTATTCTGTACCATTGATCTACCTTTCTATTTTGGTACCAATACCATGCCGTTTTTGTTACTATTGCTTTGTAGTAGAGTTGAAGATCTGGTATTGCAATACCCCCTGTTTCACTCTTCCTGCTAAGGATTGCTTTAGCTATTCTGGGTTTCTTATTCTTCCAGATGAATTTCATAATTGCTTGCTCTATTTCTGTAAGGTACGTCATTGGAATTTTAATTGGAATTGCATTGAATCTGTATAGCACTTTTGGTAGTATGGCAATTTTGACTATTAATTCTGCCTATCCAAGAACATGGGAGATCTTTCCATCTTCTAAGGTTTTCTTTAATTTCTTTCTTTAATGTTCTGTAGTTCTCATTGTAGAGGTCTTTCACCTCTTTTGTGAGATTGATTCCCAAGTATTTTATTTTTTTCGAGGCTATTGTGAATGGGGTAGTTTTCCTAATTATTTTTTCCAAAGATTCATCACTTATGTATAAAAATGCATTAGATTTATGTGCATTGATCTTATATCCTGCTACTTTACTGAATTCATTTATGAGTTCTAAAAGTTTTCTGGTGGAATTTCCTGGTTCCTCTAAGTATATAATCATATCATCAGCAAATAGGGATTGTTTGAGTTCTTCTTTTCCTATTCATATCCCTTTAATTTCTTTGGTCTGTCTAGTTGCTCTGGCTAGAGTTTCAAGGACGATATTGAATAGAAGTGGTGAAAGAGGGCATCCCTGTCTTGTTCCAGTTTTTAGGGGGAATGCTTTCAGTTTTTCACCATTTAGAATGACATTAGCCATGGGCTTAGCATAGATGGCCTTTACAATGTTAAGGAATGTTCCCACTATCCCTATTTTTTCTAGTGTTTTGAGCATGAAGGGGTGCTGTATTATATCAAATGCTTTTTCTGCATCTATTGAAATAATCATGTGATTCTTGACTTTAAGTCTATTGATATGGTGAATTACATTTATCGATTTCCTGATGTTGAACCAACCTTGCATCCCTGGGATAAAACCCACTTGATCGGGGTGCACTATCTTTTTAATATATTTTTGTATGCAATTTGCTAAAATTTTGTTGAGGATTTTGGCATCGATGTTCATTAAGGATATTGGTCTGAAATTTTCTTTCCTCCATGTGTCTCTGTCTGGTTTAGGTATCAGGGTAATATTGGCTTCATAGAATGAATTTGCGAGGGTTCCCTCCTCTTCTATTTCATGGAATACTTTGAGAAGTATTGGAATGAGCTCTTCTTTAAAGGTTTTATAGAACTCGGCTGAACCCATCTGGGTTTTGTAGAACCCATCTGGTCCTTGACTTTTCTTTGTTGGTAGGCTTTTGATGACTTCTTCTATTTCATTACTTGAATTGGTCTATTTAAATTGTGTATGTCCTCCTTGTTCAGTTTAGGCAATTCATATGTCTCTAGAAACCTGTTGATGTCTTCGAAATTTTCTATTTTGTTGGAGTATAGATTTTCAAAATACCTTCCAATTATGTTTTTTATTTCAATTGTGCCTGTTGTGATATTTCCTTGTTCATTCCGAATTTTAGTCATTTGGGTTTTCTCTCATCTTCTCTTTGTTAGTTTGGCTAAAGGTTTATCAATTTTGTTTATTTTTTTGAAGAACCAACTATTTATTTTGTCAATTTTTTGTATTGTTTCTTTTGTTTCAATTTCATTGATTTCAGCTCTGAGTTTAACTATTTCCTGTCTTCTACTACTTTTGGTGTTGGTCTGTTCTTCTTTTTCTTGGGCTTTGAGCTGTAGTGTTAGGTCGTTTATTTGTTGAGTTTTACTTCTTTTATTGAATGCACTCCATGAAATAAATTTTCCTCTAAGTACTGCTTTCATAGTGTCCCAGAGATTTTGATATGATGTTTCTTTGTTCTCATTTACATCTAAGAATTTTTAAATTTCCTTCCTAATATCTTCTGTTATCCATTCATCATATAATAGCATATTGTTTAATCTCCAGGTGTTGGAGTAGTTTCTGTTTTTTACTCTTTCATTTATTTCTAATGTCAATCCATTATGATCTGATAGAATGCAAGGTAGTGTCTCTATCTTCTTGTATTTGCTAACAGTAGCTTTGTGGCATAATATATGGTCTATTTTAGGAAAGGATCCATGTGCTGCTGAGAAGAAAGTGTATTTGCTCTTGGTTGGATGGTATATTCTATAAATGTCCATTAAGTCTAAATTATTGATTGTGTTATTGAGATCTATGGTTTCTTTGTTCAATTTTTGTTTGGAAGATCTGTCCAGTGGTGAGAGAGGCGTGTTAAAATCACCTAGTATTATTGTGTTATGGTCTATTTGGTTTCTGAAATTGAGAAGGATTTGTTTGACATACACGGATGAGCCACTGTTTGGGGCATAGATGTTTATAATTGTTACGTCTTGCTGATTTATGCTTCCCTTAAGCAGTATGAAATGACCTTCTTTATCCCTTCTAACTTTGGCTTGAAGTCCACAATATCTGAAATGGGATGGATACCCCAGCTTTTTTGCTGAGTCCATGTGCATGGTATGTTTTTCCCCATCCTTTCACCTTTGGACTGTGTGTATCTCTTTCTATGAGGTGAGTCTCTTGCAGGCAACGTATTGTTGGATCTTTCTTTTTAATCCAATCTGCCAGTCTATGTCTTTTGATTGATGAATTCAGGCCATTAACATTCAGGGTTATCATTGAGATATGATTTGTATTCCTGGTCATTTGGTTCATTTTTACAATTTTATTTATTAATTTATTTTTTTGAGAGGAGTTGGTTCCTCCTTTATTTGACAAGTCCTTTAGGATAATTCCTCCCTTTGCTGATTTGCTTCTTTGTTTTTCATCTCTTCCTCATGGAATATTTTGCTGAGAATGTCCTCTAATGCTGGCTTTCTTTTTGTAAATTCTTTTAGCTTTTGTTTATCATGGAAGGATTTTATTTCATCGTCAAATTTGAAGGTAAGTTTTGCTGGGTATAAGATTCTTGGTTGGCATCCATTTTCTTTCAGGGCTTGAAAAATGTTGTTCCAGGCCCTTCTAGCTTTTAGGGTCTGGATTGAAAAATCTGCTGGTATCCGTATTGGCTTCCCCCTGAATGTAATTTGGTTCTTTTCTCTCACAGCCTTTAAAATTCTGTCTTTATTTTGTATGTTAGATATTTTCATTATAATGTGCCTTGGTGTGGGTCTGTTGTAATTTTGTGCATTTGGAGTCCCATAAGCCTCTTGAACTTGATTTTCCATTTCATTCTTCAGATTTGGGCAATTTTCTGATATTATTTCATTGAATAGATTGTTCATTCCTTTGGTTTGTTTCTCTAAGCCTTCCTCAATCCCAATAATTCTTAAATTCAGCCTTTTTTGATATCCCATAGTTCTTGTAGATTCTGTTCATGATTTCTTTCCATCTTCTCTGTTTGTTCAACTCTGTTTTCAAGGTTAAATATTTTGTCTTCAATATCTGAGGTTCTGTCTTCCAGATGTTCTATCCTATTAGTTGTGCTTTCTATGGAGTTCTTAATTTGGTTTATTGTTTCCTTCATTTCAAGGATTTTTGTTTGGTGTTTTTCAATATCTCTAACTCTTTATTGAAATGATCTTTTGCTTCCTATATTTGCTCTTTTAACTGTCGATTGGTGCGATCATTCAATGCCTGCATTTGCTCTTTCATCTCATCATTCAGTGCCTACATTTGCTCTTTCATGTCATCGTTTGCTTCTCTGATCATTTTAATTATGTGCATTCTGAACTCCCTTTCTGTCATTTCTTCTGTCATCCTGTCATTGGATTTTATTGATGTAACATCTAGATTTGTTTGGGACATTTTCTTCCCTTGTTTTCTCATATTGTTCAGGTATCAGTGGACCACTGAGATATTGCAGATTTCCACTATTGACTTATAATGTCCCTGAAGATTTCTAATATATCCCCTCTTAGCCTTCAGTAGCCTGAAGTCTTGGAGGAAGTTGATAATGCAGTGCTCCACAAGGAAGCTGCGTCTCTAGGGGTGGTGGCCTTCAGGTGGTGTATATTCCCTGCTGGTGGGCAGAGGTGCATCCACTTGTTGACCAATGGTCATCCAAAGGGGAACTAGGCTGCGGGATGAGGCAAGGCCTGTTTGGTCCTGTGTCTCTGATTTTACTGTCCTTGTGGGAAAACCTCACCCAGCAGGGAAGACTCACCCGGTGGGGAGGTCTTGCTGGTCAGTTCCCCTCCTAGAGGTTCCCCTCCTAGAGGTTCCCCTCCTAGAGGTTCTCCTCAATCCACAACTACTGCCTGGTTTGGCAGCCTTCCTCTGCAACGTTCCCAGGGGCCCAGACTTACCTTCTGGGCCTGGGAGCCTCACCCTTCGCAGACGAGTCTCCCTAGGCTTCCCCTCCTCAGAGAATCTGCCCACAGTCCTGGAACATTCACTCCGCCCCTCAGCTTGTCTCTGTGCGGCTCTTCCACCAAGAAGCCGCCTAGGTCCTGGGACCCTGCTCTGCACCTAATCACCTGGCTATGCAGCCCCTCCTCTGAGCTGCCACCTGGAGCCCCGTACAGTCGCTCTGAATCCCAGTGACCCGCCGCATGCCTCTTCCTCCAGGCCACCACCTGGTGTTCTGGTGTGGTCACTAGTAGTCCAAGCAACTCACTGAGTGCCTCCTCCTCCCGACAACCACCCGTAGCCCTGGTGCAGTCACTCCAAGTCCAAGCGACCCGCTGCACTCCTCCTCCTCCTCCTCTGGGCAGCCCCCTGGTGTTCAGGAGTGGTCACTCTGAGTCCAAACAGCTCGCTGCGCAGCTCCTCGTCTGGGCAGCCGCCCGGAGCCCCGGTTGGTTGCTATGAGTCCCAGCGTCATGCTGAGCGGCCTCCTCTACGATGTTCCCAGTTGTCCCAGTTGCTCCAGCGGGGGGAGGTGTGTCTTCTTGGGAACTCTACTTCGTGAAGTTCCCTGTGTTCCGGGACTACCGGCCCATCTGGGACGCCTCCCCAATGGGAGAGACTCACCCGGTGGCTTTGAGTTGGTCCCAAGTCTCTCAATATCTACTCTTCTTGAATCCTGAGTCCTGGAGCAACATGAAATGTAGCCACCCTCTAGTTCACCTTCTTGAAACGCCCTTATCTCTGCTTCTTACAGAAAAAGTCCCTGTTCTAGGCAGAGGGAACAGCAAATGCAAAGCCCATATGCATAGACGAGTGTGGCTAGTACAAGGAACAGAAAGAAGTACTGAAATGAATAAGAAGAATAGTGGTATGAACCTTGTCTCAAATCAAGCCCATTGATCCTTACTTTGCAGAATCTACCTTATACCTTTTGAAAAACTGCCTATCTCTAGTTTTCAAATCTGATATTGATACTTCTCTTATTTGTTTGCTTTCTCAAGGAGCATTAACAGTGGTTCATTGATCTTGTTTGCAGGTTCTTGGTAGCCTCAAGGTAATTCATTCAGGATGGAATATTTGAACTAATTTAGAGCAGTACTCTCCATCCACTGTAAGCCAGTACGCTCCTTAAAGGTCAATATCAACAGTATGTAATATCTCCAATTATTGCCTTATTTTAAACTTGCATCCCATTATATTTCATCTCACAGATGTCTTTAAGTTGGAATCTATTGCCATGGACCTAAAGTTAACTCTGATTAATATCTGTGATACAGACATATACACATGCACACACACATCTATGTGTATTTATCTATGGCAGGGTTTCCAAAACTACATTTTGGGAGATGCTTGTGCCCTGTGAGGTATTAGTAAATGAATAGAACATAAATATTCCATGACCAAATATGTTTGAGAAATGCTAAACAGTTAAAATAGGTTTTATTTCTGCCAGGACTTCTTAGAGCCTTTGTATGCTAATGTGTGCTGTAAGTCTCCGAGAGAGAGAGAGAGAGAGAGAGAGAGAGAGAGAGAGAGAGAGAGAGAGAGAGGAGAGAAATTCAGTCTGCAGCATTTCCTAAACATGTTTGATCAATTTTTTTTCTCAGAATATTATTTAATATCTTCAGGGACACTAGTTATTCTTGAGTCAGTTTAAGAATTTCTGGCATATAGGCAGTTGAGGTATTGAGTTATGTGTTTGCCCTTCCTCCATGAAACTGCTGTGAACACACTGGTTCTTCCAAGAGATCCTTTTCATGCAATCTTCTCATTGCAGATTGAAGATGGGGGTAAATTTATGTCAGACTTGCACAGATCATCTCTGAACTATACTCTTTACTCTGTATATTGCTATTCATTCAGAAAATATTAGATCTACTGTGATCTAGGTACTGTTCTAGGTGTTGGACATCATACCTGTGATAGAAATGGATAAGGCTCTTGCTCTCATGCAATGTATATTCATGTGTGTGCATGCATGGAGGCACATAATAAACATATTTACATATGTTTATATTAATTTTAGCTAGTGATGATTTCCCTGGAGAAAAAGAATACTGTACTAGAGAATATAATGTAGAGGGGGTACTTTAGATAGGTTGGGAAGGGGAGGCTTCTTCATGAAGTGATGTATAATCTGAGGGAAGGCACTAGGCAGTCATGTGAATAGTAGAAGGAAGAGCATGCAAACATTCTGGGATGGCCAAGGGCATTGTGGCCTTCAGAGGTGTCAGAAGGCCAGTGCATTTGGATGGCGTGAGCAAGGGTGAGGTGGAACAGGATGAGGTTGAAGAAGTAGACAGGGGCTAGCTAGTGCCAGGTCTTGTAGACCAACTCAAGTATTTTGAATTTTATTTTAATGACAGAGAACATTGAAGGGTTTAAATCAGGGAATATGTGTCAAATGATCATTTTGAAAAGATCATTCTGGCTGCAGACTGATTGCAAGTAGAAGTGGGGACACCAAAATATGGCTTGGTCATGGATTGAATGTTGGGCATTGGGGCAAGGAAGGTGTCAAGGATGACATCCCAGTGTCTGACTTAAGTATTTTGGTGGTGTCATTAACTGAGATGAGGAGGAGTAGAAACTAAGAGCTGTCTTATGTCCACATTAAGTTAGTGATATCTTTGAGATAGCCAGATGGAGATGTAAAATATTCAGGTGGATATGCAAGTCTGGACCCAGGGGAGAGGTCTGAGCTGGAAAGATAAAATGGAGATCATCAGCATATGTATTGTACTTAAAATTTTGAGATTCGAGGAGGTCACCTAGGGAGTGAGTGTCAATGAAGAAGGGCGCCAAGGTCTGAGCCCTGGGGCATGCCAACCTTCAGAGGTAGAAAAGCAGGAGGAGGAAGTCACAGAACCTGAGGAACAGGCAGTGAGATGGGAGGAATACCAGGAAGATGTGATTTCATGGAAGGCAGATGTGACACTGCTGGTTAGAAAGCATGGCCAGCAGAAAAGTTTAGGCTTGGTTCAAAAGACACATTAAAACTCCAAGTAAATATTTACCAATGTAACATAGCTATCAAACATACAACATATATGTTGTAACAAACAAAATTCGAATAAGTTACAAAATTAATAATAGCAATAGCAGAATATAAATCAAAGAAGAATAAAGAGTACCAGGGTCATGCCATTTCTCCATACTGGAAACATATTTATTTTGAACCACTCTCTCTTAAGCTGCCTGCACAGCCCATTCACAACCAGGGTTTTAGAACAATGTGCTATTGATGAGTCCATGCCAAAGTGCTTTTCTTCTTCCCATCTTATTAAGAGTCCCTGGTTAGAAAAGCCTTTCTTTGGTCAACCTCTGGATTTCAGACAACTAGCTACTTCTTTTGAGAGCAGTATGAAGGTCCCCTTCTGCAGAAGCATGGATTCTGTTGCACAACAGAATCACCCTTCTGTGAATTTTCCTCCCGGAACAGACTGGGCTCTGTGCTTCTCTCAGTAGAAAGTATCTGGAGCTGTTCCTCCCTGCTCCACATTCTTAGCTGGAAAAAATAGCCCATAAGCTATCCCTTTCATACTGTGGGCCTGTGGTGTGGTAAGTTTGCCTCAGATTAATTCAATTAAACACCTCAAGCTGAATCTGTCAAATTTTTTTCCCATGGGACAGATTTATTTTGTTAATAGGATCAACATATGTTCTATACAAAGGTAACCATTAAATAATTATAAACAAATAATTTCATCACATACCCCCAATCAATTTTGCATCTCCTGCCAGATACAAAACATTTACTTTAATAAATTTACAGTGAGTAATTTACATAAAACCACTGAAAGTGAGGATACTTTCAAAGTAGCTGCTTATGTGCTGTGATTAGCAAAACTCTTCCCACCCCCCATTCCCACCCACACACACTATTAGTCATTCCTTTGAATTAATACATTGAAGGCCTCTGTTAAAATTAAAATATTATCTACTAATAGAGAGACAAATGAAGCTATTAGCATTTAGCTCAAATTAGTTGGTTGAATTCTTAATCATTAGCAAGATTCTTTGTGAACAGAACCCAGAAGCAGTTAAGTTTTGAGGAGGAAAAGGAAAAGTCCAGAACATGGGCTGCTGCCTGGGGAGGGAGATGGAATTAGGGAGCTGCAAATAGAGCTCTGGTGAGCCAGGGGCTATTTTGAAAGCCCTGAAAGCTGAGGTGGAGGAGAGATTGCTAAAAAGTGAAGGATAGGATAGTTTCTAAAGGATGCTCTTATGGTTTGGACGTGAGGTGGTCCCTAAAAGCTCACATGTGAGACAATGCAAGAAGGTTCAGAGGAGAAATGATTGGGTTTAAGAGTCTTAACCCAATCAGTGATTTAATCCCCCCATGGGATTAACTGAGTAGTGACTAAAGTGGTAGGGTGTGGCTGGAGGAGGTGGAAATTGGGGCGTGGTTTTGTATCTGGAGAGTAAAGTCTCTGCTGGCTGATGATGTGAGCTGCTTCCCTCTGCCACACTCTTCTGCCATGTTCAACCTCACCTTGAGCCCTGAGAAATGGAGCCAGACTTATGTGGATTAAGACCTCTGAAACTGTGAACCCTCAAATTAACTTTTCCTCCTTTAAAATTGTTCTGGTTAGATCTTTAAGTCACAGCAGCACAAAATCTAACTAAAACAATGAAAAAGGCCATTATAAGCAAATCCTTTATTGTCAGTTCTGTCAAGAGCTAGCTTGCTTTTTTCTGGGAATGTCCCTGATGAAAGTGGTCACTTCTTCACATTTTAGAAAATTATGTAGCTCTCTGTGGAGATCATACCAAGTGAGATTGAAGGATTCTCAGGGAACAGTTGATTTCTGACTTAATTTTGGGTTCAATTTGTGTTTTGGAGACATACCTTAAAATTTTGTTTGAAACTACTAAAGGACAATCTCATTGCAAAATATCCAATTATGAAATGAATAGAATCAAACACCATCCTTAGTTTTGGGCTCACACTCTTTGCAAGGTGCTCCCAGGCTCTTACTATGCATCTCCTGACATGTACAGATATTTGGTTTCTTACACAAATAGAATCATCTGTACTTGTTCTGTGTACTTCCTCTTTCTTTTTGTTTTGTATTCTTTTTATCATGGTAAAACATACATAAGATACAATCTACCATTTTGATCATTTTTCAGTGTACAATTTAGTGGCATTAAGTCCATTCACAATGCTGTGTAACATACTATTTCCAGAATTTTTCATCATCCCAGACAGAAACTCTATGCTTTAAACAATAACTCCTTAGTTCCCCCTCCAATTAACCCCTGGTAACCTCCATTCTACTTTCTATCTCTTTGCTCCTTGCTCTTTTAAATGGTTTTTGAAAAGGCAATTCATGAAAATTACAAAAAATCCAAACAGTACAAAACAGAATATACAATGTTAAATCTTTTGGGTTTGATTCTCCATCTTATGCTTGACCTCTAGGCAATCAGTATAATTGGTTTCCTAGATATCTTTACAGAGGAGTGTCTGTGTACAAGTATATATACACATATACCTCCCCTTTTTTATACAAGTACTAGCAAATCATGCACAGTTCTTTTTATTCCCCCCAGGGGCACTTAAACACCGAGCCGCATCCCTATCCCTTTTTTTGCATTTTGTTTAGAGACAGGGTCTCGCTGAGTTGCTTAGTGCCTTGCTTAGTTGTTGAGGCTGGCTTTGAACTCTCAATCTTCCTGCCTCAGCTTCTCAAGTGGCTGGGATTACAGGCATGTGCCACCTCACCCAGAAATGCATGCATAGTTCTTCACTTTGCTTTTCTCATTTAACAATATCATATATATTCTAATATATGTATACACCTGATGTATACATATGCATATATATGGTTGTTTTTAGTGACTACATAATTTATCTGTTCAATTATGCTGAGATCATCAGACTTCTTACCCACTAGTTTTTGTAGTACTAGGGATTGAATCCAGGATATTGCTTGTTCTAGGCAAATGTTCTACCACTGAGCTATTTTGAGATACTCTCACTAAGTTGCCCAGGCTGGCCTCCATCTTGGGATCCTCCTGCCTCGTCCACCTAAGTAACTAGAAGGTGTGCGCCACCATACCCAGACTGACTCTTTAACTTTTAAAAAAGCAATTAACTTTTTTTATTGAAGCAGAAAACCACATAAAATTTACCCTTTGAACAATTTCCAAGTATACAGTACAATATTGTCAAGTAAATACACATTGTTGTGCAACAAATCCCCAGAACTGCCCTCATCCTGCATGACTGAAACTCTACACTCATTAAACAACAATTTTCACACCCCCACACCCTAGCCTCTGGCAAATACCATTCTACTTTCTGTTTCTATGAGTCTGACTATTTTAGATTTCTCATATGAGTAGAAGTATTCAATATTTGTCTTTTTTGATTGAGGTATTTAATGTAGCATAATGTTCTCAATGTTCATCCATATTGTAACATGTGACAGGATTTCCTACTTTTTAAAGACTGAATAGTATTCCATGGCATGTATATATCGGATTTTCTTTATTCATTAATCAGTAGATGAACACTTAGATAAATTTCATTTCTTCATTCTCGTGAATAGTACTGAAATAAACATGGGAGTGAAGATGTCTTTTCTATTTTAGAGAAGGATCCATGTGCTGCTGAGAACAAAGTGTCTTCAGTCAAGATGTCTCTTCTATATTCAGATTTCATTTCTTTTGTGTACGTACTCAGAAGTGGATTTGCTGGATCATATGGTAGTTTTATTTTTAACTTTCTGAGGAAACTCCATATTGTTTTCTAACTTAAAATCCCTTACATAGTGGCTGAACTATTTTTCAACAGTGTGCAAGGGTTCCAATGTCTCTACAACCTTGTCAACACTTATTATTTTCTGTTGTTTAATATAATGGCCATACTAATAGGAGTGAGATGACATCTCATTGTGATTAGTGACGTTTAGCATCTTATCACAAACTTGTTGGCCATTCATTCCTCTTCTTTGGAAAAAAAAAAGTCTATCTGTTGCCAAATTTTAGTGTTTTTTTTTTTTGTTTTGTTATTGAGTTCTAGAAGTTCTTTACATATTCTGAATACTAACCCCATATCAAATATATGGTTTTCAAATATTTTCTCCCATTCTGTGGTTGCCTTTTCACTCTGCTGATTGTGTCCTTTGTTGTACAGATGTTTTTAAGTTGTATGTAGTCTCATTGTTTATTTTTTGCTTTTATTGCCTATGTTTTTGGTGTGACTCATTAACTTTTACTTCTCTTAGGGCTGGACTCTCATCAGAGTAGCCTGGTTGTGATTTTTGCCTTTGTTTCCACCTCAGTGCTCTCTAGCACATTGTTTAACAGGGGTGTTGGCTGAATACTATTGGTTCCCTGATAGGATACACCCAGAGCTACCTTAATTTTTCTGGACTTGTTCCCATACACAGTAAAAGAAGGCCTAAGTGAGAGGGATTCTTTCCTCCCATTTTATGGCTTCTTTCCCCTTCTCCCCTTTTTCTCCTTATTAGAAATAGTCTTCTCTGGGGCTGCCTCCTCCTTTCCTCTCTTGTGAGTGGGGCGGTGGTCTCTGAGCCAATGAAAGGTCAGCAGACAGGCCGCCTCCAGACCAATGGGAGGCTCTTGGGTTCCAAATGGACCAATCGGCTTATTAGGGATATTGAATACCTGGATAGCTAGCCTCTGCCCCATTGTCCTCTTTGTAATGACCCTCTTGTTTTGCCTGTCAAGGATTTGAAGGTGCACAAGACCCCTCCCCCCCCCAAACACACTCTGATAGCTTTAATCCATCCTCATAACTTCTGCCCAAGGCCAATAAAGCAGAGCCATTCTCCCTTTGTAAAGAGAAAGTGGGGTTGGGTTTCCTTCAATTGTCTGCCCTTTTCTGTCTCCTCCACTATTTTTGTTTTACTCTGTAGTTAACTTTGCATAGAGGAGCTTCATCAGGAGGACCTGTGCGGTGGACCCAGGCACTCTCTTCTCATTGGCGGGTGCAACAGCCTTTCCCTTGTTTTAACCTGGGGGTTTGTGAGGCCAGGGGGTTGGTGGGTGGGAGAGAGTTTGGCCACAGTCTTCTTGCTTCATTTCACACACATTCTGCGCTGTCCCCCTCTGTTTCTCTCTCTCTCTCTCTCTCTCTCTCTCTCTCTCTCTCTCTGTTTCTCTCTCTGTCTCTCTCTCTCTCTCTTACACACACACACACACACACACACACACACACACGCACACACACGCACACCCGCCCGCTCGGGCCCCTCTCTGTGTGTCTTCGTTCAAGATGACAGGGCGCTGGAGGAAAGGCTGCTGGAATCAGCTGGTAGGTACAGTAGTAATCCGAACCCCACCCACCCTCTGCCTTTGCTTGCTCAGGTTTCTCCGGTCACTCCTGCTAGGGGAGAAAACATGTAAACGCGTCTCAAGAGGAGGGCCTGGGGGAGCTGGGAGTGGCGGGGGCGGTGGAAGGTGAGCCCAGGAAGGTGGCCCAGCGCCCCTTCTGCTGGGGCCCCTCCCAGTGCTCCCTTGGGGTGTCAGCCTCAGCCCTGTGTGCCCCCACTCCACCCCCCTTTTCGAAGGGATTGCCTTTTTTTTTTTTCCCTCTGCGGCGGCGGAAATGACAGTGGTGCTGCTGTGGTGTCATGGTGCTGCCCCTGGACTGAGAGGCGAAAACTCTTAAGTTTAGCCCGGGAGACCCAGCTGCGGTAGCGTCACCGTCGCCGTGCTGTCCCCTGCGGGGCGCGCGGGCTGGCGGATTCTGGTTGCTGCGCGGCGGCGGCGGCAGCGGCAGCGGCGAAGGCGGCGGCGAAGGCGAAGGCGGGCGGCGGCCTAGAGTGTCGGTGGCGGCGGCGGCAGCGAGGGCGGCCCGGGAGCTCGCGCCAGAGCCCGAGCCAGCTTGCTGCGGAGGCAGGCGGGCGCCCAGCGCTCTTGAGCGCGTGTAGGAGATGGCTGGCACACGGGAACGCTATGGGTAAAATGCGCCCCCTCGCCGCGGCCCTGGGGTCCAGCGTAGCCGCCCGCGCAGGGCTCGGCCCCGGCTCCGGCCGCTCCTCAGGTGCCACCGGGGCCTGGAGCTGGGCAAGGGCTCCCGGGTCAGCAGGAACGGGTGACGGGGCCCGCGAAGCTCGGGGCGGCGGCAGCAGGGACCCTGGCCTGGCCCTGGCTCCTGCCACTGCCCTCCCGGGACGGTGTTAGCACTCCCGGGTGCCAGGCAGGGGTGGCCGGAGGCCCCCCGGGCGGCCGGGCTGTGTGGGGCAGAGCAGTTGAGCGGTTCCCCCCGGCGCCTGGGCGTGAGTCTGGGAAAGGGCAACGCCGCCTTCCCACGCTCCCGCGGCCGGCAGCCTCTTCTGCCCGGGCGGCGCCCCTCAGTCGGCTGTCTGACCAGCGGTGCTGGCGCAGCAGCCTGAGATGCTGCGGACACCCTGCCGGCGGGGAGGCCTGGCGAAACTTAATCCTTTTTCTGTCGGGGGAGCAGTCCTCGAGTCTCCGTCTGGGTGGTTCCTTATTTCTGGCCTAGCTGTGAAACCAGTTCTGTGGGGGAGAGGGAAAACTTCCATGTGTTCACAGGACAGACTGCGACTGAAGCAGGGAAAGGTGGGGATTTCCATTTCTGGCTCGTGAGAATTAAGTAAATAACGGCGGAGCAGATTTACAGAAACATTACTGCTCATGGTCCGGTTTAGGTTACTTAGCACTTCGTGTGCAACACACTTATTTTCAGAGGCATTTCTTCTTAGAGCCCCAAATTGGGCTATTTCTCTCTCTCTCTCTCTCTCTCTCTCTCTCTCTCTCTCTCTCTCTCTCTCTCTCTCTCTCTCTCTCTCTCTCTCTCTCTCCTTCCTCTCTGCCTCTTCTGCTTCTTCCTTTCCCTCTCTCTCCCTCACACTCCCCCACCCATTTTCAAGATCACTCACTTTATTCCTGCCTTCCAACACCTACTTACCCACCCAAACCTCGTACCGGAACCCCTCCACCACAGCCTTTCCCCATCATCCTATGCACTCCCAACCATGCAGCTTCTTGTTTCTGAACCCCATGTTGCCTTTTTTGAGGATTTCTGAGTGTGGGATGGGTGATGTGTGATGGTTGCATGTCTTTGAGGAGGAACCCTTATGAAGGAATATCTTGAAAGCAGCAAGTAGATAAGTATGGGGGTTAAAACATATGATTCTTAAGTTGGGCCTTTAACTCCATTCTGTTACATCTCAGTACTCAGTCTCTCTGGAAATGTTCCAATAGAAGGGGGTTGCCAAATATGAAGTTCCTCTCCCCTACTTCTCTTCTGTTTAGGGAGTTGTTTTGCTTTACCTCAGATGATCACCCCCCACACCCCTCTTTCTATCACCTGTCCACGCATCACTGCTCTGAGGGAGAAACAGTCTTTGCTATTTTTATATATTTCTGCCCAATCAATTAACTTAATACAGATATATAATATGAATTAGATTTCTTCTGATTGTTCCTCACAACTTGATTTATGTGGTTGAAATACTGGTCTAGGAGCTAAGAAGATCAGAGCGTTCATCCCAAATCTGGTATCCCATTGGCTTTATGACCTTAGGACATTCCTATGACCTTTCTTTCATAGTTGGTGTACTTGTATAAAAGGCACGATATTGTGTACTGGGTATTGTGAGTCTTGGCTTGGTCCTTTGAAGATGAAAGGATTCAATAAATCCTCAGTATTATACTTCTCAAAGAAAGCACTTCGTTTACCTTTTATGGGTTAGTGGACTGACTGGGTGTAAGTAGGAACCCTAGTTTACCAAAATCTTAATTTTCCATTATTAGTTCCCTGAGATTCAGATCCATCATTGTACTTAGGTCCTAAGTCTGTTTTCCCCCAATGAATGTACAACTGTATGAAAACATACCCACAAGTAGGCACACAGAGTAATGGTAATGATTTTAAGTCGGGTCTTGCATCATATCTAATGTACTCTAACCCAACAATCTGAGTCAGACTCATTCAAAAACAACCTCACCCATTTTTAGCCCATACGGGGGCAGTTAGTTAATTTCTATTGAAAAGTGGCATAAATAATTTTAGGCCTTGCTATATTAGCATGATTAGCATCTGACAGCAGTGAGTCAACAATATTTATTAAGCATCTGTAATGCGCAGGGTCCTCTTTTGACTGGACTGAGTATTTGGCCCAGTATTTTGGTCTCAGCTCATTCCAGGCTATACTCCATACCCGTAGCTCCAGGATTAGGATGGGGAAATGCTATGCAGGGTAGGGGCAGAGGCTAGGTATGTAAAGGGCTGGTTGCGTTTCTTCTGTTTACTCTCATGACTACTAGAATTCTCATCTAGCATGTTGCACCTTGCAAGACCACTCCAGGATATACTGTTGCAAACCAGGGACTTGGTTGTTTCACAAGCATATCACCTAGGCAGTGCAAATTGGTTTTGATGAAATTGGTTTAGTTAATCCCTCCTTTAAGAACAGGGCAACTTGCTTCAACTTGCAGAACTTAAAGTAGTGCCAGTGGAGTCTCGTAATTGCTTCCAAATATTGCTCTGGGTAGTGAGCCTGTCCATTCCCTCATCCCTCCTCCTATAAAATCTGCTGACATCACAGCAATTGGGAAGGAAACTACAGAAGGAATATGTCTTTATCACTCAGCAAAACTCATTGGCTTGATGAAGAGGAGAGAATGCTGTGTTTTCATTCAGTCCCTTAGAACTCAAGTTTTCTCTTTTTGAACAGGGACATAGAGCCCTAAAAACTGTAAAAAACAGGGCTGAACCTCAGACTTTGCCTCAAATGACTGTTCTTGGAAGTACCTGCTTGGCCTTGTGTATGTCTGTCATCCATCTTTATGGATCTTGTTAACTTCCTAGCTGTTAGGTCCTAGGACTGGGTTCTTAGATTCTGGGGCTCAGCTGTAAGGAGGCACAAGGGTGCTCCATTTCCATTTAGCAATTAAATTTTTGTCCTCTCTTCTGTGCAAAAGAGACAAAAATGAGGCTTTGTGTTCATGAAGTGCCTCCTTACTTAAGCTGGGTTTCTCGACTTAGAGCATTGCATCATCTAAATATGAAGTATAACATGTTCATACTGGATATCCCACAGTTCAGAAGAGTTCAAAACTCTTCACATTTTCATGATTGAAATATTGATACCAAGGCCATATTGCACAAAGATTGATATTTCAGGTCTCTCAAAAAGCACTGTGTTCCTTACTGAGTAGTTTATAGAAGAAACTAGAGAAGTGTTTCTCAATGAGTGTGTTGGGTCACATTAGCAAGCCAGAAGATCAGACAAGGGGTATTGAGACAAGAAATTCCAACTCCAGTTATCCCCCTGTGTAGATGGCTAATCCCCTTTCAGTTCCCTCCTCCTCCAATAATTGGTATTGGTATCCACTTTCATTTATTAAAAACCTGCTTAGAGTTTTTATGGGCTCTAGAGATTTGTGGCTCTTCCTGCCTGTTACTCTTTTCATCTTTCTCTTCTTTGTAAACATAGGCAGATATATTTTTGATAGTCATCTTCCAGATTCTGTATTTTTTCCTTAGAAATTATATACGCTGGTAAGACTACTTGATCATATAAGTTGTTTAAAGTATGGGTGGTGGAGGAATTTTGAATAATGTGTCAGCACCCAGTCATTCTCCTCTTTATTTGAGGTTCACCTAAATACACACTAGGATGTTGGTTCAGGCTAACTGTATTGGCTAAGTATCGTTTGTAAGTTATCCTACTTGGGTTCTTGTCTCCTTGCAATGCTCTGATGCTTGACCTTGGACTTTGTTTCAGCATCTTTCCTGCAGGTCAGTCTTCAGTCTCCTCTGTCTCTGGAGTATCCTCTTATAGAGACCAGATGATATGATAACAAACACATTATATAATTTAATATCCTCCAGAAATATGAAAATCCCAGTATTTGCAATTTCCTCTGAGGGGATCATAATGTATATGCATGGCAAACAATGCTAATTCAGAATAGTGAAATGTCTGAATATATACAGCACAGGGATAGAAAAATGGTTTATGGTCCAGAATCCTCTATTACTTTGTCTATAGCCCTTTGTTCAGTGTTGCTAGGATCCATGCAGTTCCCAGGAGAATAGAAGCTTGATTTCAAGTAGGCCTCTGTTCTCTGTCCCTTGTTTCTGACCTGAACTTGGGGTCCTCTCGGCTTAACATTCACCAGCATTTCCTACATTCATATATATTGCAAAATTTATTCTGTAAAAATAGAGATGACTGCCCATTCAGGTGGACTGCTGAACTTTTAAAAAAGATTCACAAAGATTTCACTGGGAAACAGGCTGGGAAAATTAGTCCTGGAATAGATGAAGAGCTGTACCAATAGCAGTAGGTAAATTAAGTTTGTTCTCCATTTGTTCTCCAACCTTCTAACCTTGCCAGTGTAATCTGCATTAAGATAAAGGCGTTATGAATTATACTTAGGATTCCTGTCAATTATCATGTGTTACCTTGGCAAATCCGTTTCTTGGTTACTTAGATTAATCTTTTGCATTTGCAGCAGATTCAGGACTGTTAGTTCTGCTACTTTGATATTATTTTAATGTTTATGGTGACTATATTGTATAAAATACCCAATGGTTGGACTTAATTATTGAAAGGAAAATATCATTAAATCCATATACTATAAAATATTAAATAGGCTTTAATAACCTATTAGATAGGACCTGGCTGTGGTTTTCTCTGCCAGTCAGTAATCAACCTCTAGTCCTGAGCTCTCCTTGTGTATGTGATGAAAGCTTAAGAGAACAGACAGTTTTTTTTCCTTGACAGGGTAGGATCCCAGCCTGAAGGGGAAGACATAGGAGAATAAGAAATACCACAGATCTATGGCCATCCAGCAATCTTGTGGGGAAGAGTGATTATCCTCCATTATGACAATCAAGTGTTCAGGGTGAATTTTTAAAAAAAAATTTTTAGTTGTAGACGAACACAATACCTTTATTTAATTTTTAAATATTTTGTGTGGTGCTGAGGATGGAACCCAGTGATTCACACATGCCAGGCAAGTGCTCTACCACTGAGCCACAACCTCAGCCCTCAGGATGACTTTCCAAACCTTTTCAGCTTGTAAAAAATAACATGTTTTGTGTGTATCGTCTATGAATGTATGATGAGAATACTTATTTTTGTAAAACAGGTTATTTTCTTTTATCCTCATCTGATCCTCACAAGAGCCTGTGAGATGCATAGGGCAGGTATTTTTAATTCAATATATATGAAAGCTGTGGCCCAGAGAAATGAAATGTCTTCCCTCAGATGGTTCTGCTAATTTGGTTTAGATCCTGGATTATAAATCAGACTCTATTTGGAGGATCAAATAAGATAATGGCTTTGAAACCATTTGAAATGTATAAAACACTATACAAGTGTAAGGTGACTATTATGAATTTCAATTATTGACTACCTAGCCCTCTTTTTCTTGGTTTTTATTTTCCTCTTTATCCTCTATGATGAAAATTCTATGCATTGTTTGCACAGAATTTGAACTTCAAAGGGTTCTTTGGTAATCATAGTGTCCTGGGATTTTGTTGTCTTCTTTTTCAGTTGCAAAAGGTGTTCTCATAGTCTCACCTGGGACTACCCTCCTCTTTTGTTGTCCATTGGAACATTCATTGTAACTTCCCTGAGATACAACAGGCAAAACCATCCACTGTAATTCAGCACCTTGGCTTAGCCAAGGGAAAGTCATGCATTTTGTTCATTTCCAGTTCCCTTGGTGATGATACCCATCACTTGTTAGTCTTTCTAGTTAACATAATAAATAATAATTGTATTTATATTATAACATAAATATTATAATATATGATATAAATATTATATTTAAAATAATCCAACGTATCTTTCCTACTCATCAACAAATAACAGGGACTCTATAGTAAATAAGATGTCAGAGATGGAACAATCTTAAAGAGACTATCTGTTGATTCTAGTACAACTTGAACATTTTTCCATGGAGGAAACTGACTAAGCCAGGATTCATTTTCTCATCTCCCTAGATCAGGAAGACAGTTTCTAATATTTTAAGTAAGATCTCTTGGGAAATTAATATTAATATTCTGAACAATACTTATTTTATATTAATTTGTTTTTAAATAAAACCTTACAATTCAGGTCAATTCTCAATCTACAGCCCAGAGGTCAGGCTTGGTTTCATACTCATGGATTTTCTGTGAAGGAAAGAAGACTGTGGCTCCTCAGGTAGGTAGTGAGAGCCCAGAAACATGCTTTGAAGACACAGAAGATGAAAACTAGATAACATATTAGCTGCTGGAATAAGTGGACATTTAATTATGTTCAGATAACATTTGAAATAATAGAACTCTGCCAAGTGCAGATCATGGCTTATCTTTTGATCAGAGTTACCTAAATGCTATATTTAGAGAGCAATGCTAAAAAACCAATCTTTAGTCTTGTAGTGGTAGAATGCATTTTTTTCTGAAATTTTAAATTTTATGTTGAAAAGAATGAAATCATTCAATTTGCCTTAAGGAATACCAAAAAGTATGAATGATAAATTGGCAACTTCAGATTACTCAATTAAAAATAGATATGGTAGTCCCATATTTATCACCTAGTGACATTTACCTGCCTTAGTCTGTATGATTACACTATGATGTTTACACGACAATAGAATCATCCAAAATGCAGTATGCATTATTTTTTTAATCTTAATCATGCTCATTGAAATGCCTCTTTTGTGTTTCTACCCAGGCACAGAACTTTCTGATAACTCATTGATGAGTTTCTCATTGGTTTCTTTTTTCATGGGTTTCAGCCTAAAGAGGAGAGCAAGGAAAGATAACATGCAGAAACAATTTTATAATAGAGCAAGGGCAAACACATAAACATATATATTTGACTACACAGCAGTAACTCAATGATTTGGAAGTGAATTGACCCAGTTATATCCACATGGGCATTTGTTTCTTAATCTATTATGTCTCTGCATTCCATATGTAGGATACTATAAAAACTTAGATTGCGTTAAAATTTGTTGCTCAGCTTAAGTTTTTTTTTTTTTGCGGGGAAGGATACCAGGGATTGAACTCAGGGGTACTCAACCACTGAACCAAATCCCCAGCCCTATTTTGTATTTTTTTTTTTTTTTGAGGCAGGGTCTCACTGAGTTGCTTAGCGCCTCGCTTTTTCTGGGGCTGGCTTTGAACTTCCAATCCTTCTGCCTCAGCCTCCCAAGCTGCTGAGATTACAGGTGTGCACCACTGCACCTGGCTCAATTTAAGTTTTTATAGATATCCTACATATGGGACATCAGGACATATACCAAATGGTCATACCATCCCAGGTATTTCCTTAATGCATTTTTAAAATGACAAACCATTGTTTTCTGGAAGAAGCTTCATGATTACTTGTCATTGGACTGTACCCTATCAGGTCTTGTCTTTGTCCTTAGCATATTCTTTATTTCCTCATAGGTCAGTGATTTGAAATCTGAAGTTGCAACACT
Source organism: Sciurus vulgaris (assembly GCF_902686455.1). Taxonomy (NCBI): domain Eukaryota; kingdom Metazoa; phylum Chordata; class Mammalia; order Rodentia; family Sciuridae; genus Sciurus; species Sciurus vulgaris. The sequence goes on along the minus strand of NC_136471.1, from coordinate 43,259,882 downwards.
ATATCATTGTTTTGTTTTTGTCTTACCAATTGCTTCTTCTAAACTTGTGTTGTGATGATAGGAGTCAAATATTTTTCAGGAGCTACTTAAATATTTTTAAATAAAAAAAAATTGGGAGTTGAGAATTTTCTGACACCTGTTAATCATTAACAATATCTCAGAGCATTTCGAAACCTAGATAGGGAATCACTGACCTAGAAAAACAATCAAAAGAAGTAAGCAACCCAGTAGAGTTTATAAATACTATGTAATTACAGTTGGCAGTATAGTACAGTGGTTAGTTATTTCCACTTTGGAGTCAGACAGGTCTGGATTTTAATCTCCTTTTAAAAAATCGAGATGTAATTCACACACCAAAATATTCACCATTTTAAAGTGTATAATCCAGTGATTTTACTAGATTAAAAATTGTGCAACCATCACCACTATATAATTACAGAACATTTTCATCATCTCAGAAAGAAATTGTACCTGTTAGTTGTCATTCCCCTGCTTTCCTGACCCTTAGAAACCAATAACCCACTTCCTATTCCTATGGGTCTTCTCTTATTAAGGGAATCATGTAATACACGACCTTTGTATCTGGCTTCTTTCACTCAGAATAATGTTTTCAAGGGCCATCCATGTTGCATTTCATTCCTTTTTATAGTCAAATAATATTCTATTTTATGTGTGAACCACATTTTGTTTATCTGTTCATCTCTTAATGGACTTTTGGGCTGTTTTTCTTTTGGCCACCATGAATGCTGCTACTATGTATATTTTGTGTACAAATTTTTCAATGAGCACATTTCCAATTCTTTTGGGTATACACCTTGGAGTGGAATTTCTGGGTCTTACAATAACTGTGCATTTAACATTTTGAGGGACTGCTGAAATATTTTCCAAAGCAGCTGCATCATTTTACATTCCCAACAGCAATGTATGAGGTCTTCAATTTCTTCACATCCTGGCTGACACTTGCTATTTTCTGGTTTTGGCTTGTTTGTTTATAGCCATCCCTGGTGTATGTGAAGTAGTTTTTCAATGTGGCTTTGATTTGCATTTCCCTAATGGCTAATGATGTTGGGCATCTCCTCATGTGTGTATTGGCTATTTGTGTATCATATTTGAAGAAATGTGTATTCAAATCTTTTGCCCATTTTTAAATTGGGCCATTTTTTACTGTTGAGTTATAAGATTTCTGTGTTTCTAGATGCCATATTCATATCAGATATGATTTGCAAATATTTTCTCCTATACTGTGAGTTGTCTTTCCACTTTGTTGATGGTTCCGTGGACAGCCATAGAGTTTTAAATTATGATGAAATACCATTTACTCATAGTTTATTTGGTTATTTTTGCTTTTGATATAATTTAAAAAACTGTTGCCTAATCTAAGTTCATGAAGATTTATATCTTCCTTCCAAAAATGTTATAGTTTCAGCTCTTACTTTGGGGTCATTGTCATTTTGAAGTAATTTTCTGTGTTGTGATAGGGCTCCAACTTCATCTTTTTGCTTGTGGAGATTCAGTTGTCCCAGGACCATTTGTTGAGAAGATTCTTCTTTGTCTATTGAATGACCTTGAACATCTTGTCAAAAATAAGTTGGCCAAAGTGCTGGGGATGTATCTCAGTTAGTAGAGTGCCTGCCTCACAAGCACAAGGCCCTGGGTTCAATCCCCAGCACTGCAAAAAAAAAAAAAAAAAGAAAAATAAAGAAAGAAAAAAGTTGGCTATAAATATATTGGTTTACTTTTGGAGTTTTCTCCCTAAGTTTGAATATTAGCTTTGCTATTTGCAAACAAGTATGACATTGGACAAATTATTTTCTTTTAATAATAGTGCCACCTTTTAGAAAATTGAGAAAGCTAAATGAGATAATGTATGTAAAAGTGCTTTGATAATCATGGAGGTAGGGAAAATGGAGGACAGTTGAAAGGATGCTGAATCACTAGGAGTAACCAGAAGAAGGAGACCTTATAAATGAGAGATGAATAAATAATGTTTGAAGAAGTTGATAAAAGTATTCAGTTCCCCACCATTGACCAATGTAGTTGCTATATGAAAATAAAATAGAACAGAAAAGAAACAGTACAGAAAAGTTACAAAAGGCAAAGATTGTAACCATCTTACATTGTCCTTCATAGAGTTGAAACCAGTTAAGGTTGGTTACTTTAGAGCACTGTGCTGCTTGAGTTTTCTGCCAAGGACTCTTGAGAATCCTTTGAAAGCTGTGGACAAGGAGCTAGGGATGTGGCTCAGTGGTAAAGTGCCTTTGGGTTGAATTCCAAGTACGAAAAAAACTATTTTTGATCTTACTCAAGGTAATCCTGACCCACTGCATGTTTTCCCAAACTTAGTTTCATAGTGAGGTTCAAGGGTCACACTGACTTGGAACACGTTTTAAGGCTTCAGGCAAAATTGGAGAACTTTCGCTCTGTACGGAACTTATATGACACTCTTCTAAGACAGGAGAGCTATAGCACTCTGGTAGATTTTATATAGGTTTCAACCCGTAGACCTGCTTTTCAGCAATGCCTCCAACCAACCCATGTAGTTTCCAACACAGACACTGAGGAATGCAGACATGCAGCCCTAGAAGATAGTAATAGAAGTGCAGTGTGAGATGGAGATGGCCCTAGAGCAAAGAGATATGATTCTGGAACAGATCAGAATGAAGGAGGCAGATTTGGAGGGACAGAGAGACAAAAATAGAAGTAGAAACATGCTATTTAGAACCCTCTTGTATATAGTCAAGATAAAATATAGTGAAGGAGGTAAGATGATTGAAATAAAGGTGTAAAGAGCACAGGCATTGGTATTAGACTGACCTGTGTCTGGGTATTATGTTCCCAATTGATTTACTTAATGATGCTAAGCCCCACTTTTCTAACTATATGATGGATATAGCAATAATACCTTTCTCACAGGTTTTGTGAAAGAATTTAATGAAATAATGTGCGTAAAATGCTTAGCATTGTACTCAGAATACAGGAGGTACTCAATAAATGCTAAATCCCTTCTTCTTCTTTAAGGAATACTTTATTAACAACTATTGAATACCTAGCTTGCAGGAGGTGTCATGCTGTGAATAAAAATATGAAATTTTTGATGCCCCAGAATAGCTGAAAGAGTTCCCTGGATATACAGATATGTAAATGAAATGAAACAGAATTTTCTGGAAGCCAGAAGTGGTTGAAGTTATAAATGTAAATGAGAGAACTCCTTGGTTTATAGGCTTGATGTTTACCAGACAGAGAAAATTGGAAAAGGATCTGATTTTTTTCAGGGGTAGTGGGGGAACATAAGTTCATTTATGGACATGTTGAATTTGAGCATCTAAGTGAAATAAAGTAGCTATCTAAATGATATTTCTGCCTTGAGTGGAGATTGGAATCTTTCTGCTCTGTAAATTTTCCAGTTCTAAGATTCTGATATATATATATATATATATATATATATATATATATATATATATCAGAATATATATATATATACATATTTTAATTTTTCATCTTGGTAAGTGAATCTTGATAGATTTTATAAGCTATAAAATAGTGACCAACAATTTTCAAGTACTTACAGATTGTAAAAGAAAAATAAATCTCAGATTATTTTTCAGTACACATATGCTAGGCACGCACTCTAACACTGAGCTACACATCCCCAACCCACATCTTACATTTCTTTTGAAAAGTGGTTATACAGATCCTTGAACCTACTAAACTAAGAGTGGTTTGCTTTACAAAGAGATTCTTCCCTTTTACATCCCACTTTCCTATAAATTTCCATTAAGTATCTAGTTAGTTTAGTGTGCTTAAAAGATTTTATTTAGCAACAGCCTTTAGGTATATATCTATTGTACATATGCACTAGGCTTAATTATACTCAGTATTTATGCACTCTGTGAGAGGGCTGTGCAGATATAACTGATAAATATCTGAATACCAACAGTGGATTCAAAATTTCAAGTCTCCATGAGGGTTTCCAGTGATAGCAAGATGATGAACAAAAGCTACTCAAAATCAAAAGATGCCTTTTTCTTTCCGATACTAATAGGATTAACAATTTCAGGCAGTAAGATATGTTTTATATTTTTACTTATTTAAAGCTAACTTAGAATATTTATGTGTGTGGGTTTTAATTAATGGAAGATCCATAGCAGTAAGTATCTGTATGTTTAACTCAGAAATGCCCGTAGGAGAATGGAAAGACTGAGAGACAGACCAAGTCATTAGTTTCTTGTCAGATAGGTGATTTCTTTTACTCTCTGATGCACACTAAAATGAAAGTCCCCAGATCTGAAAATTTCTGGCTGCTCATCTGGCTAAGTTTTATCTAGATCTTGGTTTGCATCTGGTTATGTTTTAGGAAGCATTAAAAGACATATGGAAGATAAGCTTCATAACAAGATTTTGCTGGTTCAGAGAATGTTTAAAAATGAAATCAAACTGAAGCCACAAGGTAATATGACTATCATTGATCAGCAACTATTGCTGAATATGTCAAAACTCAAAGTTCATTCCCATTTGATTTGATGGGTCTTCGAAAGGTGAGGAAAGAAAGCAAATGTGAAAACTCTCATTTTTTGTTTCTAGCAACTCGGTTTACTAGAAATGGGATGAAACCGACATTTTCATGTGTGATAATAGGAAGTAATTTAAGTTCACACTCTGAAGAAGAACTTAGTGTCCTGCACTACATTTTTTATAAAGTTCTCTCTTTTTTCATGCAGGCTCTCAAAATGGAATCATTTCAGGAAGTAGAGAGTTAGCTTGAAAGTTGGGCTTGCTTGCTTTCCACTGGATGTGAAATAGAAGAAGCCCTTATATCTTTCCTTTATGTGAAATAGAGAAAAATATTGGAGAATAGGAATTAAGAATTTTGCAGGGCCTCCAACTCATCATAGTCTAGGAGAAGAGATGTAAGTGGAGAATATGTGAGAAAATGATCCATGTCAATATTGTGAGCTGGAAAGGTAATGTTAATCAGAAAACCAAAGGTGGCCACTTGGTTCTATTTATTAGTGCAAGAGAATAAATGCAGGCATTTATCAAAAATAATGTTTGAAGAAGGAAAAAACAGTTACCGGACTAGTTCGCAAATCACTTTCCTATTGCTTCAAGCATCCCTGGGTAGTTCAGCATATAAAGTCTCCATTGGTTAGAGTATAATTATGCTATATTCACTTTTCTGTTGGAAATACATGATGACTCTTGCTTTGTATTTCTTACAGGTGAAAGCCCAGCCTCTGTGGTTCTTAATGCCTCAGCAGGATTATTTTCACTAAAGATGGAAACACTGGAGTCTGAATTGACCTGTCCAATCTGCCTCGAGTTGTTCGAAGATCCGCTTCTGCTCCCTTGTGCTCACAGCCTGTGCTTCAGCTGTGCCCATCGCATCTTGGTCTCGAGCTGCAGCTCCGGTGAATCCATTGAACCCATTACTGCTTTCCAGTGTCCCACGTGCAGGTATGTTATCTCGCTGAACCACCGGGGCCTTGATGGCCTCAAGAGGAATGTGACCCTGCAGAACATTATCGATCGCTTCCAGAAGGCTTCAGTCAGTGGGCCCAATTCCCCAAGTGAGAGCCGTCGGGAAAGGACTTACAGGCCCAGTTCCGCCATGTCTAGTGAGCGAATTGCTTGCCAATTCTGTGAGCAGGACCCACCAAGAGATGCAGTGAAAACATGCATCACCTGTGAGGTCTCCTACTGTGACCGTTGCCTACGGGCCACACACCCCAACAAGAAACCTTTTACCAGCCATCGCCTGGTGGAACCAGTGCCAGACACACATCTTCGAGGGATCACCTGCCTGGACCATGAGAATGAGAAAGTGAACATGTACTGTGTATCTGATGACCAATTGATCTGTGCCTTATGCAAACTGGTGGGTCGTCACCGAGACCATCAGGTCGCTTCACTGAATGATCGATTTGAGAAACTCAAGGTAAGGGATCTGGGAAATATCCCTTACATGACTTTGACTCTTAATACATAGTTATACAGTTAGCAAGTTCCCTAATAAAATGGGTTGCTTTTCCTATAGACGTAAGTGATCTCCAAGTTGTTCTAATGAGGAATAACTTGACCTGCAAGCTCTCACTGGAAACTGTTTTATCTGTTGCATAAACCTGCTTGCATTCATATACTTCTGGACAATTCCAGGGGAGTTAGCCCATGGCTCACTCTACCAGTAGTTCATCCAGAGAATCAGCACCCTCTCTCCTCTGTCAGTGGCATATTGTACATTGCATATCTTTGCTATGATTTTTCTACCTCTTCTTTTAAGTATGTGAATGCCTGTGTAGGTGTACTACAATAAACATATGCACTGATTTGCATATGTTTGGGTGTGTCTCTGTGTAGGTGTAGTTGGAGGTGTCTGAGTATATCTATATAGATGAGAGATTTTTGTGAAGGACATTAGCATATGTTTGTGTTTACATGTTCAGTACAGTAAAGAAACAGAAGTATGGCATTGGCCATTACAAATTGCCATTAAGCACTTAACACAGCTAATTCTAAACCTGCCTTAAAAAGAAAAAAAATTCAAAGAAACAAACAAAAATAATGTACCACAAAATTAGGAGGGATAATCAAAGAACTGAACTAAAAATTTAAACTAAATGCAATAAATATTTAATCCAGTATTAAATTTAATGCCAGTGCTTGTTATTATGGGCTACAGACTGAAACACTTGTTTGTAGTACCCACCTTGGAATTTTCAAGTCCTTATTTGTGTTCAGTGGACAGTGGACAGGTTTTTGAAGTTGTGACATTTAATGTTTATGTGCAAATCTAAGTTCCTATTTTTTTAAGTCCTCCTACCTCACATCAATGCTAACAAATGTCAGATCTAACAAATCACTTTATTCCCATTGCCTGCTATGTGGTATAATTTCTCTTTAAGAAGGAAACTACATAACAAAGATTCCAGAAAAATAAAATGTTTAAATGGATAGTACAACTGCCATCTCAAAATAGGTCCTGAGTATAGAGGCCAAGAGAATAAAGAGCTAGACAGGGGCAGGGCGTGGTGGCGCACATCTGTAATCCCAGCAGCTCGGGAGGCTGAGGCAGAAGGATTGTGAGTACAAAACCAGCCTCAGCAATTTAGCGAGGTGCTGAGAAACTCAGTGTGACCCTGTCTCTAAATAAAATACAAAAAATGTCTGGGGATGAGGCTCAGTGGTTAAGTGCCCCTGGGTTTAATCCCCAGTACCAAAAAAAAAAAAAAAAAAAAAAAAGAGCTGGAGAGCATGTAAGGAGAGCAAGAAAGGAGTGGAGATTTTCTTCTTGCCATATTCTGGAAAATTTAGTCAAACTTATGTTAAAAATATAATGTTGGTGAGGGTAGCAGTAGTCAGAACAGGACACATTTTCCCTTCCATAATTTGTCATAAGTTATATCAAGAGTAGTCACACTGACAAAGGTTTGTACTTCTTGAGGTTATTATTTATATCTAATGTATATAAAATTCAATGTTTATCTTTTGATTTCACTCAAGGTGATACTCTCATTCATATCAAGGCAACAGATGGGGATTATCTCATTGACTTCAATCCTTAGAATCATAAAATTTTAGTCCTTGGACCTGGTCTAGTCAAAACCCTACAATTTAAAGTTTATAAGCTGAGTCTTTGAAAGGTTAAGGGATTTGGCCAAAGTTAACAGAATTGTTTAGTAATAGGAGAACTGGCACTGAAACTAAGTCTCTAAATCAAGTTAACTATTCTTTTCACTGTTGCCTGCTGCCACTTTGTTTTGGATGTATGTTCGTGAAATGTGATTTGAAACTTAACTTTATGCTCCTGCAACTGCACATTTCATGGGTCACAGATAAATGATTAGCAGCATCAAAGAAAGGGCATATTATATAAACTTACAACTTCATAATGGTGAAAGACGGGGGAGGGATTGTAGGAAGAATGGGGGATATGGAGAGGATGGAACAGTCTCTGCCAAATATTTGCAGGTGTTAGGACTATAATAAGGCATTGGCCTTGAGAAATATTCCAAACAAATATCTGTATCCATATGTACTGTTGAGATAACAAAAAGACCGGAGAGAGTAAGCCTGTATCTACCAAACACCAGCTATTTGAAAACATCTGAAAGCATGAAAACATTGAATGATTGATTAGACATTCGGCATCATCCAGCTGTATAATCTTGTCTCTGGGGATAGAGGAAACACGAAAGTATTTTATCAAAAAAATGCTTTAGTATGCAACTAGTCAGTAATTTTTGGAGAAAGAAAGAGCAGATTTTTAATAGTTCCCCTTTAGTTTTTTAGGAAATGTGCAGAAAATTCTGATTATAAATTAAGTGGAAACTATTTTTGCTCATTTTTGGATGGAGAGTGGAAACATATGAATCATTCCCAACTATGTGGTTTGTTATTTTGTCTGGAACATCTTGGACTTTGGGGAGGAGAAGGAGGTGCTGCTGTGTGTGTGTGTGTGTGTGTGTGTGTGTGTGTGTGTGTGTGGTGGGGTCATTTTTGTTTGGTGGCAAGTGTAAAAGGATATCAGTTCTCCATATTAAGCAGAGAGCAGGGATGATTTTTAGTGTAATATATACTCACTTCTTGGGGTTAATTTTGAATTAGAGAAGCACTTAGGATTATCCTTTTAATCTGCTTGGTTCCTCCCCAAGGAGAAAAAAAGAAAGTTGACTAGCAGAAGCTGTGGGGGAGACTGTCTGAACATACTCCTCTGGCCCTGAGAAGGGGAGGGAAATCCTGTAAGAGGAGAGAAAGGAGAAGACTGATTTTATTTATGTATATCTCAAAGGGGTTGACTTTCTGTCCTGTAACTAATACAGTGTTTATTTTTATGTTTTAACTCTGGAGCTTCATTTTTAGTGTTTATAACTACCTTTTATGTACTAACCTCCCTGATTAAAATTAGTGGTCTCTAATATTTGCTTGTTCAGCTAAGTATAAACAAACCATTGTATTATAGATGAAATATCAGAATAACCAGAAGCTGGCTTGTCATCTTAACATATACTCAAAATGAATTAGAGGGCTTGGGATACTTACATAGTATTGTGATCTTATTTAGTTGTCTAGTCTACCTATAAGATTGAGATGTAGAACACATGTCCTTTGGAAAGCTACCAGTGGTTCAATTAATTCTCCAATTTCAAAGGATACTTGTGTTCTTGATAATAATTACAGTTGTAAGGCCTATCAGAGTAATCATTTTCTTCATTGCCTCTCTCTTTCTTCTGACTTACTAGTCCCAATATATATCTCAGTTTATGATATGTGCTGCATTTGTATAAAACTATTTCACATTCAAGAATTTTCATCATCCCATGAGTTTCTCCCCTTATCAAAGATTAATATTATAACAATAAATGTTGACTGTTAAAAAAATGGTCAAATGTTGATGGCTCTTTATTGCTGATAGACCTCAACTTGATACTCTATGTCCTATACAACTCCATGTGGCCCACTTATCTTTTCCCTTTACTACTCTGAAACATGCTACCTTCATTTACCCTCCTGTCTCCTAAACATCCCATTCTCTTTTGCTAATGCTCTTCCCTTGGCCTGCTTAGGAATTACACTTATTTTTGGTGTTCAATTCAAACCCCTCAAGCTCACCCAATATACCACAGGTATATCCATAAATTCATTGAGGCCAGGCAGTTTCTTAAGTATCCTCCTTAATGTGTAGCACACGTAGTATATGCTTATGAAATCCAAATGAATTGTCATCTTTATGGTTTTGCAGGAAGTATACCATTTTCTGTAGATTGCTTTGGTTCTCATCTTAGTAGACAGAAATTGATCTTGCAACTATGAGTACTTTAGAGGTCTGAAAAGTCTCCTGTGAACTACTGACAATCCTTAAAACCAGAGTGTTAGCAAAAGTATGGCATGTCCTTAATTTTAAATATCCTATTCATTTTGATGGCTGAATTTTCCAACTTCCTAACCCTATGGTGACATCTGTATAAATCAGATGTGATTATTATAATTCTCTTTGCGAATGATGTCTTCACATTTCCATGCCCACAGCCTGCCAAAACTATAGCGGATGAAAACCAGGGGGAATAGAGGAATTTCCTGAAAGGAATAAACAAGCAAATTTTCTTTTTCTTATTACATTGCCACAAACTCATTACTACAAATAATTTTTAAATGAAGTTATATTTATATATGAGGGATCTTGTTATAAAATATTACCTGGCACTGGAATAAGCTTTTTGCCAGTGGGAAAGTAAAACACACACACACACACACACACACACACACACACACACACACACACGAAGAGAGAGCTAAAGATTGCCAAACAAAGAGAAGGGAGATATGAGACCTGGAGAATGTTCAAAGGAAAACCACAACAGGAGTTAAAAGTTTGGAAAATATGATATTCTAGAATCTTATCAGAGTTGATTACTTGTCCTTTTTCCTACTCAAGTCACTCTGTCATTCACTCACCAATTCTCACTCAGCTGCCACCTTCTCCCAGTTGTCTACTCACCCACTTGACACTCACTTCCATTGACAAAGACAGATACCCTCTCAACTTATGTACCAGTGCACATTTGACTATTTCTGGACTAGTACGAGTATGAATGTAAGAGTAAGGATGAAAAATATCTTTACAAGAGACCAGGTTGAGAAAGGATATATATGTATACATACCTATGCATCATTTTATAAGAATGTGTATAATTCTTGCATGAATGAGCGGCTGAGAATGACTCTGTGGCTGTATATCCATGTGTCTACAAATGTGTGTTACTGTAAGTAAAGATGAGATTGTATCTGTATTTCTGAAATGTTGGATAGGAGGGGACCATGAATATAAGGAAAACACTCTGTAGTCACTTTAGGGAGGGTTAGTAAGGCTAGGGATCACTCTAATAAATGACTTCCACTGCATTCACTTGTACAAGAAACATCTTCAATGGAGGCCAGGATGAGTTACCCTAGGTGAAGGAATAGTTAAAGATGTTTCTTGCTCACATTCACTTGAGTCCCGAACCACAGTAGGTAAATATAATAAGTACAAAATATTTGAGTCCATATTTACACTCTCCAGGATGTATAGTGGTCACGGTGGACATATGTGGATGGGAGTAGGGCCAGTATCTGTCAAGGGGCTTCTCAGTTAAACCAGACTTCAACTCATGGTCATAAAGTCATTATTGCTTGTAGATTTGGCTTCTCTGCTGTCTCTATCTGTTCAAGACTTGCTCCCCATTATATATAATATGTACAAATCTGTACATGTTTCATGTATCTATATAGGTAAAAATGCATTTTATTCTATCTCTACTCAAACTGTGTCCTAAGACTACTGTGAATCCTTGTTCTTTTTCCTCCAAGATTTATATTGATTTATCTGGCTTTATACTCATTTAATATTAACAGAATCCTGTGTTGAATGATGTTTTCTGTTGTTTCCATTGTTTCAGATCAAGTTTAACAAGTAGAATACTCCTATCATTTGTGCTCTCATCTTTCGGTTTTTGTTATTTGTTTTGTCCCAAGTCTTCTCTTCATCAACATCTGAAAGGTGCTAATGATCATTAGTTTGAGAATATTTTGCAAATATTGACTCAGATTGTTCTGCGGTTGATAAAAAAAAATCCTGTTTTTGTTGGGTAAAGAAACATAGTTGGAAATATAATATAGGTGAGGAAAGATTACAGAAACAAGAATTATTACACTCAAAGCAGTGGAGTTTGAAGGGAAAATGTGATAATGGCCTTTAAGTTCATGAAAGGTTGAAATAATGAGGTAACACCTTGTTAATTGTCATCCCTAGATAGAACAACCCCTAAAGTTAGAGTGCTTGCCTAACATGCACAAGGCCCTAGGTTAAATCCCTAGTACCTAAAAAAAGATAGAATAGTTAATAACCTAAACTGTAGCATTAGGAATTTAGGCTAGGGAGTAATTCACTCACTTAACAATGAATGAATACTTGAATTTTACTGAACACTTTGGACATTGTGTCCTACCACAGAAAAACAGATATAGTTGCTACCAAAAAGGGGGCTTGGAGTTCAGTAGCGGAAACAGACAAGTAAATGGAAAGTTCTAACTCAAGATGGTGAATGCTATGACAGAGGTTTTCACTAGGTGCTCAGAATCACAGAGGAAAAAAATCAAAGAATGTTATCAAGTCAGAAACAGAGAATCATGAATGCATTTGTCAAGAGTAGAAGTCTCAAACTAGAGTCCATGAAGAAAGAATTGGCAGGACTTGGTATATGACTATAGTGTTATATATGACGGAGAGAAAGAATTTTTAAACGATTTTTTGAGTTGTAAATATCTTGAAGAATAATATTATTCAAGGCATTATCCTGACATTGAGAACAGAAATGGGGAAATTAAGAAAAGGCAGCAGTTTGGGTTGGATGGTTTAACTTTAGTTTGAATTTGTTGTGATTGTGGGTCATTCAACTTTCACTTATTCATCAGAATTTACTGGACACCTATTAGATGCCAGGCACTAGGAGAGGTTTTGGGGTTACACTGATTAAAGACAGCATAGTCTTATCCTTGATGGAGCTCTCAGTTTAGTGTGGGGAGACAGTCAAGTAAGGACACAGTTATAAGACAGTGTAGACATAAAGAGTTGTGATGGAGCATAGGAGGGACAGTGAGAGATTTGGGGTAGGTTTTTACAACCTCCCAATCAGGGGATGGGGTAAACTCAGGGAAGGGAATGTTCTAATACACAGAAAAGAATGTGTTCAAACATCTGGAAATAGAGAAGCATGGAGTAAGTATGGAGTGCTCTTAGAAAGGAAAATGCTAGTGTTCTAGATGGAATTGAAATTCAGGCCTTTGCAGTGGCAGAAAAATCAGGGCTAGACAAAGAGATTGGAGTGGCTTCAGCATGGAGGTAGACTTGTGAAGTCGTGAGCCAAGTGGGGGCCAAGAATTGAGCCTTGCAGCACACTCATGTTCTAGAAATTAGACATGAAGTGAGAGCAGATGAAAGAGAGAAAAAAAAAGTTGTGCATGACAGGCTGGCACTGAAGACGAGGAGTGCAAGTGTAATACAGTCCTGAGGCTTCTAGGAAAGTAGAGTTGGCTTTGGCTAACTAGTTTGAGTGGTACCAAAATAAATACTGGATTTAAGTTTTTAGTGCAGATTTTCTTTTAGAAGGTCCACATAATAATTTACCCATTTAAGTTAGATATTTAATTATGCTGTATGCCTGATGACAGGGTGGAAATGAAGGATGGTTAGGTGAGGGGAAATGGGGAGGTGTGTGTCTTTGTTCGATAGAGTCTTCTGTGAAGAAGAGGGTTGGCAACCTGTTTTACCTGGTTTGAGTGTCTAATTATTCTCTAACAAGTTTCAAGTAGAGTTGGCCTATGTGATGTACATCCAGTTTATCACCTGCATCTCATTCTGGGATGTAGCCTATGTCTATACAACAGCAAATAAATGTTTGGGGAAAGAATAAACTGTGGCATAAGGGTGTGGGCTTCAGTTTGTGGACCAGATGGTGTGTTCTGTTGTTGAAAGGCCATATGTAATTGATACATAAAGTGACAGACTGAAGCAAAAGCAAAGTAAGTATTTTAAGACAAGCAGTTAAAAAAAGAAGGCAGAATGTGACCCCCAAAGCATGTGAAGATTCTGACTTCTGACTTTTGGAAAAGCTAGGAATATTGGTGTGTAGACAGGATGTTAAAAAAGAACATGTCAAACAATAGTAATGGGATCACTGGCTCAGATTATTTTTAAAGATGAAGTTGTCTTCTGTGCATTGGGACGAGTTGGGCTTGGGATGGATTGTCCTTTCTTCCTTTCTTCACTTCTCCCTCTCCCCATCCACCTCAAGGTTCAATTTCCACATCAAAACTTCAAGATTGGAATCTTGCCTAGGTTTAGATAATGTTCCCCTTGTACCTGTTAGAAAGCAAGAAAGAAACACATATTCAATGACAATACTAGATGTTTCAATAGAACAAACGGAAAGGCTTGCATCCCATTTTAGTCTTCAAAACTTACTGAGTCAAGTTGGTGCATGCAAGTGTGCTCATAAACATGTGACTACATCTGCCTTCCTAGAGTATGACAGATGGAGATCAGAGTCCAGTTTGTCCTGTAACATTAATCTCTTGCTTTTATGAAGAGCTGGTGTTTGATGAATGGCTAGGTTTTTTTGAGGGAGCATGTAAGAAAGTTACCTGAAATAACCTGTGTCTAGAGAAGTTAAAAAAAATAGCAATTATTTTGATAGGGTTAGACAAGTCATTTTTTTAAAATGGGATGCTGTCTGGAAGAATAACCTGTGCCCACCTTTCTCAGATGGCAAAACATGTTCCTCTTTGGGAAAGGTACTACAGAGCACAAAGAGGCTGTCTGTGTAACACAAATGAAGTGGAACATGGGTAAAAATGGAACCAGTGTAGACTGCCAATTTAACTAACTTGGGTCATTTGAATCTCAATTGTGCAAGCCAGCCAAATCTTCTCCTTGCTTTGTGTTGTTCAGACATGTGTACAATTTTGTGAGAGCGAGAATGATATAGTCATCTGGAGGTAAAGAGGGTCTCCCATTTTCATAAACAAAATGGTTTCTCTAACCCTCACAAAGGGGAAGCACAGAAGGACCCAGAGGTAACCTCCTGTTGCAGGAAATGGGAGCTTCATCCTGCTTTCCCTGCCAACCTCCTGTCCCCATTTCCTCCCAGCATATATCTCCATTCCAATCTCCCTGCCACTTTGGCTCTCTTGCTGTCATGGTTCAACTATTCTGAGAAAGTTGTACTAACTGAGTTTAGACAGAGGGAACCTGGCCCCGTCATTAACAGGACTGTACAAGAAAAGAACAAAACAAACCAATTCTTTAAACTAAACAACAAGGAAGAAAGCACGTTTATTTTTACATAAAGAAAATTTATACCCACACTCATGGGTAGACACACACATACACACACTTTGTTTACTCAGCCAAAGGATAGACAAGATAATTCTTTGGCCAAGTCAATTAAATTATTCAAACCTAGAGTGGCCCATAATTTTTAGTTCTAAATGATATGTCAGTGCTAGGCATGATAAGGAAAGGGTGAGGAAATAGGTTGCATAATTGCTTCAATTCTCTGCTTCCCTTTGTATAAGTTCATTATTGAGAATCAATTCCAATTTGAGAGGAGGCTTTAATTCCTTGTAAATGAATAGGAAGTGAGTAAGTAAATGTTCGGTGTTTTCCTCAAATTATGTCTCATAATGTAAGAAAACAGTGGCAAAAAGCCATCAACAGATGGTGTTTTCATTAGTCAAAGATTTATTTTTCAAAGCATTTTCATATTAATGAAGCAAGGTTGAAATTAGAATCATCTTGTCAGTTCTAGTTCGGTGATGTTAAAATGCACTAGCATTCTGCAGATTGCTAGGGGGCCAGAGCAAACTAACCATTTGCTATAATTTTGTGATGGTAACCCAAGGCCCATAGTCTAACCAGACCTAAAATTATGTGTTCAGTTCTAATTTTTGTTTTCAGTGGCTTTATAGAAGGCGTGAGCCTCAGTTTGGGACCATAAATGAGGAACACAGCAGGAATCTTTGTCCTGCTCTGCACTATGAATTATTTATGAGATATCAATTTCAGGACCAGTGTTGCAACAGGTCACATATGATTGTTAAAAAACATTTTCTCCAAGGAATCCTGTGTTTGAATGGAAATACATTACAGTTGGAAACGGACTTCTAATACTGTTTCTTCTCTGCATTTATCAGTACACATTATATTTACCTAATAGGCCAATATATTCATTTATGATACATGGAATTTCCATTGATTTAGGAATTTGGACCACCTGTAGAGGATAGTGTTGACCAATTGGATGTATTACCAATTCCCACTCTCTAACTTAAGTTAGATCTTTTGATCAAACTGAGCTCTGTCATAGTCACTCTGACAAAACTTTTGAAGAGGAGTCTATACATGTAGCCTCCACTATGTCACTAATGACGTACTCTTTAACCCTATAATTTGGCATCTGTTTCCAAAACCTTACTGAAACTTCTTTTTCAGAGATTATCTATGACCTCTAATTAGCAAATCTAGCTGCCTATTACCAATGCTCATATTTCTTGTACTCTCTGCATGTATGACAGTGACAATCTTTTTTTGAAATGTGTTTCTCTCAATTATCCTCTAAGCTTGGCCCAGACCTGCATTAGCAACTACCTAATACTTCAGTTCTTCTAACCAGTGTCTCTTCCCCCCAGGCTTTCCTGTTTCAGTCTGCCCCACATATTGGTGCTAGGGTAATGTCCTAAATGAAACCCTGATTATGCCATTAGCTTGCTCAACAGCCTTTGGTAAGCACCCTATGCTGGGAAAAAGGGAGGTATAAATTCATCTATACATTTCAGATCTTCATAACAGGACTTTGATCTCCATTTCAAACCTTGTCCCCTACTAATCTCTTTGTACCCTCTGTTCTAGCCATCTAAACTACTGTTCTCTGAACAGTATTCTCCCTCCCTTTCTCCTACCTTTCTTCCTTTTCCTTTTCTTTCTTTCTTTCCCTTCCCCCTCCCTCTCTCTCTCTCTCTCTCTCTCTCTCTCTCTCTCTCTCTCTCTCTCTCTCTCTCTCTCTCTCTTTCTTTCTTTCTTTCTTTCTTTCTTTCTTTCTTTCTTTCTTTCTTTCTTTCTTTCTTTCTTTCTCTCTCTCCCTCTCTGCCTGTCTTCCCTTCCTTCCTTTGTGAGATGGTATCTCACTTACATTCTCTAGGCTTTCCTGAAATTTCTGGGCTCAGGTGATCATACTGCCTCAGCCTTTCAAGTAGCTAGGACTACAGATGTGAACCACATAGCCTAGCTACTTTATTCATTTTTACTTTTGCTTGTGGTATTCCTTGTGCCTGGAACACCCTGCCTCTTCCATCTGTGTAATAAAATTTTACTTATACTTCAAGATCCATCTTAATTTAACATCCTGTCTTTGAAATCACTGTTCCTTGAACAGAGTATATGCTCAATATATTTTTGTTGTGTTAAAAATCCAAACTGTTGTTTCTTTTTTCCTCTGATATCTATTTAGCTTACAGATCATGTCCAAATAAATTATTGACACCCTGCCTTTTTCCTTCTTCCCTCTCTTTGTGCTTGCTAAAGAGATCACAGATTGAGATTTTAGTGGGATTAAAGAAAGTCAGGGAGGAAACCCTCAAGTCAAGAAAAATGGAATAAATATTGAAAAATCACTTCTATGGGAATAAAGCCAAAGAAAATCAAAGATCTGGCAAGAAGGGAAGCAATGGTTAAGGTGGTCTTCAAACTCCTGTTTGATAACAAGTGAAATCAGAATACTCAGCCTAGAAACACATATATCTATGTGAGTATATCCTCTGGGATATATTCATAGGGACAGTGTTCAGGTTGATTAGCTATGCTACTTATTAGATTGGAAAAGGGCCAAGAACACAAGCCCCCTCTCTTCATCCACATCCCATTACTGCCCACTGTCCTTCCTATCCTCTCTTTCAAAAGTGTGAACTTTGGGGCTGGGGTTGTGGCTCAGTGGTAGAGCACTTGCCTAGCATGTGTGAAGCCCTGGGTTTGATTCTCAGCAAAGCATATAAATAAATGAATAAAATAAAGATCTATCAATATCTATAAAAATATTTTTTTAAAAAGTGTGAATTTTGAAAAATTGCAAATCATTAAGAGCCACAGAGACAACAATGAAGCAGTTAACAAGACTGAGGGAAGGAATGCTATCACGATAAGGGCCAACAAGTTGGAGTATTACAATTGGAATACACTTTGCAGGGTGTTGATATGATGGATGAGAAGGTAGTAGATATTGAGACAGGTGGTGGAGGAGAAGTAGCCATCAAAGATGAAGACTAGGGGAGAGAAGGATAAAAAAAACCCCATGATTCATCTAGAGTGAACACTCAAATGTTCACATAAGGAATAAGAAACAGTTGCCTGCTGAACTGAAAATATGTTGGAGTTCTGAGTACTGTTCTCGCTATTTTATATTGAACAAATCTGCAAAGTACTCCTAATGTGTATGTAAAAGAATACATGTGCTAATAAATGATGGTAAGCAATGATGTCCTCTTGACACAGTCAGATCTTGTGTTTGAAGCTGAGTACACCCGTGGATGATGCCTTAGTTCCAAAGAAGGAATGCTGTGAGATACAATGCTAGATTTATATGAATCTCACATTGAAGGAGCCTCCTGATAAAATTATAGTGTTATCAACAAGAAGACACACACATACAAAAACAAGAGTCCTGAGTCAAAACTGTGACTAGGGGCTAGAGATCTGAGTTCCAGTCCTCACTTTGCTGCAAACTGGTTATGTGACTGCAAAATGCTTTACCCTCACTCAGAAGTTCGGTTCTCTCATCAGTAAAATGCCGGCATCTCCTTTGTGAAATTATTACAATATTTTAATGGTATGTATGATATTGCCTGGAGTACTATCTTGCAAGCAATAGTCATTCAATAAATTATAGTTTTCTCAGTCTACTCATCAGTAGAAAAGATGAAACCAATTTTTCATATGCCATAAGATTTCTATGAGGGAAAATTGGGACATTGACTATGAAATACTTTGAAAAGTTCTAAATATTACAACATTATAAAACTTCACATTGCTTAATGTTAATAAATCCCTTTATCTACCCACAAAGTCATGAATATCATCTTTTGCCCAATGATTATACTCTGGAGCAGATGGAAAGCATTATTAGCTATTATCTAGATCAGGTTTGGTCTGTAGCAAGTACTCAATGAATCTTTGAAATATCTACTTATTGACTGATGTCCACATGATATTGGTTCTTGGGCTCACTGTTCTTTTTTTCTCCCTTCTTCTATGTTTCCCTTTGGCTTCACATTCTCTGCGATGACAGCAAACTCTGGAGATGAACCTCACCAACCTGGTTAAACGCAACAGTGAACTAGAAAATCAAATGGCCAAACTAATTCAGATCTGTCAGCAGGTTGAGGTATGTAACAGAAATATTTGCAATTCTTTCAGAGGACCTGGATTGGGAAATCCTTTGGGACTTCAATTTTGGCAGAATATAGCTCAGTCATTTGGAACAAAGGTCTGAATGGAAGTTCTAGGAAGTCTCATTCCTTTAGGATGCTTGTCCTAAGAAGAAAAAGACAGATTCTATGTTTTTTAAAATAGGTGATGGTGATGGATTGGCAGGATAACAGTCAGAGAGGTCATCCCTTCTCCTTTCCAAAAACCAGGCAGTATGAGAATCAGAGATGAAATATGCTTCTTCCTTAACAAATTGGACATTATTACTCCCTAAAGATATTATTGGAGTGTCATAGGCATGTTGGGAACTCATGAGTCCTTGGGGTAAGATGAGGGTCATTTAGCATAATATTGTTTCTGTAACAATATGATTAAGACTGCTTCTCTTCTTCCTAGCCTGTCCTCTCTCCATCCCCTGCCGTTGGTTTTAGCTATACCATGCACCCTACCTGGTCCTCACGTGTCACCTTTCCATTTGTTCTTGTCATCAACAAATAATATCTACATTAAGGTTGTCTGTGTATTGTAAAGTGCTGTACAACTGTAAGGTTTTTCAAAATTGTTATCTACAGAGAATATTAGAGCATAGCTCAAAAGAGAAGTTGACCTCTTCTTAACTGGGCATCATGAAAGAAAGATGTTATTCCTCACTCTTTCTCAACAATATGCACAAAACTTATGCTGTATTATTTAGTTTTGTGTTGATTTTGTTGAAGAACTGATGATAGGCCTTAAAGTCTAAACAGTGTCAGATAAAAAAAATTAGAGGATTCATCATGGCAAGGATTGGACAAGAATGTTTCTGATTCTATTTAGAGTCTGATTTTCTAGTTCTATTCTTACTTGTATGATAGATAAGTGGTAACAGTTCAAGTTTATTTTATTTTAAACAGTAAAATAATTGTATTTTAATACCATCTGAGGATTCTTATTTAGGAGACTATAGAGACTTTGCTTCTTATAAAGCAAAGACTTGCTTTTTGTATATGAGTAACTCCACATTTCCCAATTGTTTGGAATTAAAGTCTTGGGTTTCTTGCAGTAGAGTGTACTTGTATGATGAGCATACCATAGCAATTTAATCACTGTGGGGCACTCTGTGAAACAGAGTGGTACTTTATATAGGTTCATAGGGTACTGGTTAAACTTAGGTGTAAGAGCATAGAATAGGATAGGGGATTTGAGAAGAAGCATAAGACATGAAAGAAAAAAATTGGAATTTGGGTTGGAAAATTGGGTTCTAGACTTGGCTGTTCTGTTAACTGGTCACATAAATGTAAGCCATTTAACCTCCCAGCTTCAGTGTCCTTCCCTATAAAATAAGGAGTTAAACTGACTTTATAACCTTCTGTTTATTTCCAGAATTCTTATGTCACAGTTCTGTAAATGGTTACTTTATTCTGTTCCTTTTCTCTACTGTCTCATCCCTTCCAAGAGGGGAGAAATGAAATAGTAGTTCAGAGTGGTTTTCAGCTAATTAGAATCCCTCTATGTTCTGCTTTTTCAAAGCTTCTGATTATGCTGTTAGATTACAGTATAAGAAATCCACACTGGTGAAGGGACAATGGAGTATTGTGAACAGGAGACTAGATAAGGGATCTTTTGGTTTAGAATTTGCATGATTGAAGGTGGAGTAACACTTAATAGTGAATAAAATATGGTTAGAAATTATAATTATCACCTTCCTCATTCTAATCAAAGGACTATTAAATACAGAGCAAGTTGTAGTCAAAATAGCAAAGTAAGTGGTTTATTTCCATTGCTCATTTGTTAGGAACTCTCTAGTGTCTCATCTCTGTAGGGAAGTTTATCACTGTGGCTGGCCTCCCCCAAATATAGCCCTGTTCCAACCTTTCCCAACTCTTGCTGCCAACCAAGCCTTTACATTTGGGACCATATGGTTTTCAAGTGGCAAGGAGCTAGTCCCCCCTCCCAAATTAATTCATCATTGTTTTGGTAGGGAAGGACTCACTCTTTTTTTTTTTTTTTTTTTTCCGGTGCTGGGGATCGAACCCAGGGCCTTGTTCTCTACCGATTGAGCTATCTCCCCAGCCCAAGGACTCACTCTTTGACATTTTTTGGATAACAGGTGATTTTTTTTATCAGTGCCTTTCTGAAATTGGCATTCCACCCTGAGCCTTAAGGAAGTGACACAGTTGCCACATGCAAGTAAAACAAAAGGGAAAAGTAGCCCTGTGATGAACCAGCAAAGTAGGTATTCAGAGAGCACCCTTAGAGATGTTTGTTAAATCCCATCATGTACGCTACTGTCTGTTCTGGTTACATAAAAAAGTCACCTTTTACTAATACTTCTTTATGCATGGCATCATACGAGTTACAAAGAAAACAGTGCAAATGCAATATCTACTTTCTGAGGGTTTACCCTACAAAAATCCACCCCGACATGGATATCTGTGTGCAAGAAATATGGACAATGGAATAAAAACATTAAGAAAGAATAGTGAGATAATATAATATTGTTGAACATGAGAGTGTATTTTTTGTGGGTTAACTTCAAAGTCTCTTCAGTTTAAAATTCTGTCCTTGACAGGGGTCCTATAAGATAGTTTGTGGAAGGCCATGTCTGTCCTCTATGACATCATCCTGTCTGAAAGGTTAGGGATGTGCCCTTACCTTCCCCTTAATAATAGGGTGAATCCAGGCTACTTATTATATTCATTCAACATCGAGCCTGTGTGTCAAAAATGCTTCAGGACAAGCCCCAGGATTAGCAATGGAGTTAAAGGAGGGATGTGAAATTTCATAAATGCTTATAAATACTTAATAAAATGAAATAACTGTCAATCTTGAGAGTCAGACACATAAGGATGGTTTGTTTTCATTTTTTTCTAATTCAAATTTGTCTATAAGGAATGTCTATATTCACAGTGTAAACCAGGCATTTCACATTGGGTGGGAGTGGAGGCTTCACAACTAGGGCATTTCTGAGAAAACTGGAATAGGCTATTTCCCTGCCAAACCTGTTCCCTTCCTTATTGTCTGTAAATGTTTTTGTCACAGATTGACTTTTCATAAAGAAGTCATAAATACTGCCTCCCTATCCTAGTTCTTTCTCCCTGTTCTCTATTCTCTTCAGAAAGTAAACAAAGCTGCAGTCTTCCTATTATTACAGAAACAGAGATTAAGATCACCACAGATTTATTAGCTGAATTGTAGCTTGTTATAGTTGCTGCTAAGCTTTCAGAATTCAGTAAATAGGCAGTTGAAAATAATTTCTTTGGGGGCATGGGAAGGAGGTAGAAGCAGATCAAGACTCCTTTTAATCTGGTTAAGGAAGGACATGCCTTGACCTTGTTGCTCTGGCCACTTGATCTCTATATATAGTTCTTTGTCCTGGCTCATCAGGCATCCTTTGTTTGTATTTCCAAAGGAAATATCTGTATAATGCATAGTCAAGGAAAAATGTATACCAACAGATGGATACTTCCTTTTGGCTTCGAAGACTCCATGATTCTGTGAATAACAAGTATTCCTGAAAAATAGCAAGGGGGAAAAATAAATACTTAGTAATCTCTCAGTCAACAGTACTTCTTCAGCATATATAACATGCTCAACAAGATGGTTGTCTTAGAGGTTACAAAAGAAATACACGTGGTTGATGACCTCCAGGAGCTTTTAGTGTAGCTGGGGAAAGCACAGTATCTAGTAGCTAATTATGCAGTACAGGAAGTACAAATGAATATAGTAGAGTCCTTCCAATTTTACTTTTTTGTCCTTAGCTTTTAGGACACTGAACACATTAAAGCATTTTCCTTTAAATTGAATGTGCCATCTTCTTTTTTCCTCTTCTCAGCTGCTACAACACAATGGGTTAATCTATCCCAGAAGCTGCATGGGCAAGTTGATCTTTTTGTGACTCTTCAAAAACCTATTAAAGATCTGGGTGGTCCTGCTTTTTCAACCATAAAACAAAGAAGAAAGGATTTGAGTTGAAAGAGAAGAAAGAGAGGCTTCCCTTAGTTTGGGGAATTTCAACTTTCTACTGTGCACTGTGTCTGAGCTTAAATAACTTTTGGAAATAGTTCTCTTTGGGGTTCAAATTTTAGGTGACTTGTTCCTCTCCCTTTTCCAATGCTGTTGCTCCCTGGAAGGGAAGTTTTGGGAAGAACAAAAATCTTGGGAGTATATATACTAACGGTTTGATCACTTCTTCAAGCATAAAAATAGGTCTTCTACAAGCAAATAATTTTTAAAAAGCACTGCTATAAGTGTTTTCAGGAGATGATCCCTAAACGTTTTAGGGAGATTGAGCTAGAACAAGGAATGGAATGTAAACAATTCAAGTACAAACATGTTTGTTGGAGGAACCCTCTATAAGCACTGAAGCATGATAAAATTCAGGTGTGATTAGGGTGAAATGAGTGTAATCAGGAAAAATTTAGTGAAGGAAATGCATTTTGGTCAAATATTGATGGAGAAAAATTAACTTACCCTTCTCTGCTGGAGAGGCAGACAGCAGAAGTATTAGTGAAGGTGGAAATTACAAATCATATAACCAAAATGGTTCCCTAAGTTTCTGCACATATAACAGTAAATAGGAAATGATTCCTGCCCTCAAGGAACACAGATTGGTTGGGAATATTATTGGAAAAATGGCAAATAGAATATGAAGTGACCATTGTTATGATGAAGGTCATTTCAAGATGACAAACTAAGATGGAGGAAGAAACACCTAAATCTGCCTGAAGGACTTGGGAAAGACTGAAAATTGAAGATATAAATGGAGTTATCCTGAAATAGATATAGAATTTTGCCAAGAAAAAATGAGATAAAGGAGAATAGGTGATCACATGCAAGAACACAGAAGAGTGATCATCATAGAGATATTTATCAGAAGTTTGGTTCAGCCCAAATATAAGTTGTTAGAATCATTGCAAAAAGTGCGTCTGGTGATCAGGTAGATGCAATGGGTCACTGAATGAGAGAGACTTCAAGAAAAATCCATAGCTTTCTGGCTTGGAAGGCTGAATGGGTCTGTTGCCTTTATCTAGGTTAGGAAATAGAGTTCTTTTTAGACATGTGAGATTTGTTGTGTATGACTCAGAGAGTCAGGTGAGAAATGCCTGCTAGGCAGCTGGTTGGCTGGATCTGCAGGTCAGGAGAGGGCTCTGGGAAAGGAATAAACCTGTTAGTCATCAGTATCTAAGTAGCACTTCAAGCCATGGAGAATGTGCAAGAGAACGGGGGCTAGGACAAATCTCCAATAATTGCTTGTCTCTCAGAATACAACAACAAATTGGACTTCAAAAAGTAAAAAGAAAGACTGTGCTTTAATGAGATTACTGAGGTATGGTATGCATTTTTAAAATTAAACATCAGAAGTAAGTTCTTCATTTGTGGAAAGAATAAAAGTTTTAGATATCACCATTTTAAAGACTATAGTAAGAAGTAAACAGGGGCTGGAGTTGTGGCTCAGTGATAGAGCACTTGCCTAGCACATGTGAGGTCCTCAGTTTGATCCTAAGCACCTCATAAAAATTAATAAAATGAAAGTATTATGTCCATTTACAACTAAAAAGTATTTTTTAAAAAATAAGTAACTGTGAGGATTTTCCCTCCTCCAGGTGAATACTTTATATGTGTCATCTTATTTAATCCTCATAAAACTCTATGCTGTACACATTTATTATTCCTGCTTTACAGATAAATAAATGGAGATACAGAAAGATGTAAGTAACACCAAGGTCATTCCACTAGTAAGTAATGGGGATTTGAATCCAGATTCTTTTGCTTCAGAGCTTATGCCCCTAATTGCTCTGTTACACTTTCTTTTGCAAGAGCAAGGTACACACTACTTGAATATCTCCTTGTCACAGGTGGTTCCTGGACCCATTTTTCAAGATGACTTGTAGTGAGTAAGAAATATGAGATAGAGATGTGAATTCTAGAGGAGAGAAAAGGAAAGGTGGAAGAGAAATACCATCAAAAACCAAGAATCAAAATATCAAAGGAAAAGAGGTCCTTATGGTAAGGAAGATTTGATAGAGTCCATTGGTGTGGAAACAACATTGAAGAAATTATTATTAGTGACCTTTGAGGGATAAGGTTCTGTGCAAATATGAAGATGGAAGATAGATTCAGAGAGGTCAAGGAGAAAGTAAGTTGTAAGGAAATGCAGGCTACAAGAAGTTTTATTAAGAAGATGAGAGAGAAATAGGGTGGTAGTTGTTATCTTTTTGAAGTGGAAAACAATTAGACTCACAAACACATGTGTAAAATTCTTTTTGTTTATTATTTTGTTACTGAGTAACTAACAATAGGACTCACTAGACCCACTGCTTCCAAACACCTGCTTCACTTCCCTTCCTGACTTGGTGTCCAGGCACCTCTCCAAGGAATCTCTTGCCCATCTCCAAATCTTTTCTTTTCCCAGTATTGGGTGTGGAACCCAGTGGTACTTACCACTAGCTCTATTCCCAGCCCTTTCTGTGTTTATTTTAATTTTGAGACAGGGTCATGCTAAGTTGTGACCCTCAAATTTACTATCCTTCTACCTTAGCCTCTTGAGTAGCTGGAATTACAGGCATGTGCCACTGTGTCCATCAAAGCCTTGGTTTTTATAACCTGCTTCCCCTAGAAGTGATGTGTAGGTTCTCAGATGCAGTGTACTATGGTAGTTTTGGAGTTGGACAGACAGAAATTGTGCTAAGTGTAAAACTTTGATCTTCTCTGAGCTTCAGTTTCATCATGTATAAAACTTGGACTGATACCTTAAAAGGAAAGTGTAAGATATGGAGAATGCCTGTCACTGGGCCTGGCATATATAGGTAAAGCTTAATAAATAGTAGTGTGGGAGGAGAAGGGGTGGAGGGAAAGATGGAAAAGGAGGAAGAAGAGGTTAAGTAGTAGTAGCAGCAGTTGTTGATAGCAGTACTTATGGGCATCATATCTTTTGCTAGAGATTATCCTATTCTTGACCTTAGGATTTACAGAGGTATTTATCACTATCTCTGAGGGGTGTGGAGGAAAGTGATTCCCAAATGTTCACAATTTCAAATATAACATATGTACTTTCCTTGGGAAGAGGGAGGTGTAATAAAATTGCAGCACCCGGAATGCTGGGAATCTCAGTCCTAAAGCCCTATTCAATAACCCCAGGAAGTCTGAAAAGGCCATAAACTAAAAAAAGATTCTGTGCTCCATAAGTTGCTAGTTTTCAGCTACTAACTTAAACAATTTTTATTTGATAGGGAAAAGTTTGTTGCCCTTCTACAAGAATATCTAAGAAAATATTTACATTGATACTTCAGTAAACTTGCCTTTCATCCTGCCCAAAGCCCTCTGGGTTACTGTTTCTAAGAAAAGGCAAAGAGAAATTTTAGGGAGGGACATATGCTTTTATCTGTAGACTTCTTTGGGGTTTTTAAATGTTCATTAGTCAAAGTATTCTGTGAGTATTTCTGTGAAAGACTGAAGAGTAAGGGAAGCAGACACAGTAGCTCCTGAGAAGGATTTGAGCTACCAGTGCCTTATGAGAATGAAATGCCTATTTTGAAACTACCGTGGGATTATAGAAGAAAATGGTTTCCATGAACAATGGAAAAATATGTGCATATTGACCTAGTCATTCTATTCATTTATACTACCGTAATGACTAATTCAGAGTATTTCATTCAATTTATTATTTATATAGCAATTATATTTAATATAGGTAAAAAACTTAAATTTCCTGCAATCTGAGGGTGGGCATATTTTTATACTAGGAAAGAAAACACTTTATAATCTTTCATATACCTAAGGTGTTCAGACCTTTTTCAAAAATATTTGTGACAATTTTTGATGTTACAATAAAATAACACTTTCAATGACATTAAATATTGCAGTTGAAATATTTGGAGGGAATGAACATATAATAGGGTTTAGGGATAAAATGAGTTGACATTAATACTGTTTTCCTTCCCCACATCTATTAGACAGGTAAGCTTTCAGGTATGGTCATGTCTTCTTAGCCAAAACAGTTCATATATGCATGCATTCTCATTTTACTTTGGTGTAACAAAACTCCTCTTATAACCCCATTTATTATCTGCTGACTTCCTCTTCCATTACCTATTCCTTAGTGTTCAAATGCCACGTGGCACTAAATGACCAGAACAGTTGCCTAATTTTGGCTCCACCTGCTTGTTCCACTCTCGATGACCTGCCCGAATTATCCATTTCCAATGAGCTCTTGGAAAGTTGATGCCTAATGATTCAGCTAAAGACCTATGAAGCCTATGTTGTACCTCTGAACATTTTCAGTTCTACTCTTACCTCTATTTTCTCCTGTCATCAACCCAGACAATACCCCAAATTCAAAAACAAAGCAAAACAAAATAAAAACCTTCAACAGCCCACAGCTGTTGAGACATCCTTTCTGTCTCTGCCTGTCAAGAGGAGTTCAGCTGTGTGGTATGGTTAAGCAGGGACTGGAAGGGAGAGAGAATCATATTTGAATAATTTATTCTGGGCACTGTGCTAGCGGCATCATTGTTTCCAGTCTCACTTAGTGTTTATGACAACCCTGTGATACAGTTGATGTTCCCATTTTGTAAAAGAGAACTGGAGGTTTAGAGAAATTAGATGCCTAACCTGAGGTCACACATAGGATAAACTGGGGCTCCACTCTACATTTCTCCTACCCCAAAGTCCATGTTCTTGCCACTGCCCTAGGCAGCTTTGAGGAGAAGCTGTTTGCTTGCTTGCCACTGATTAATTTGTGTTCAGAAAGGTATGAAACAACTCTGGAATGTCCACTGTTTTTCTCCCCTAAACAGTTCTAGCTCTAGAAGAATCGATGGCTTATTTAGGGACTCGACATTCGTTGATTCAAGGCAAACCTCTTATATACCCCAGCCTTTGTCCTATTGTTGATAAACCAGAGTGGCTTTTCATATCCTAATAGTCTTTCTTGGATAGGGAGAAGAAGGACAGCTGCTAGCATTGGCAAAAGGAAGCAGTAGTGCCTGACATCAAGAAGTTACTTGCTTAGATTAATTTTGGGGTAGATGGGAGGTGAAAATAGGGTGGGTAATTCGAGGTATCAGCACTATTTCCAGCCATATAGTCAGTTTATTATAGAACCTGCACTTTGTTGTCAAGACTGCCTGGCTAGGTCCTCCTTCCTTTTAAGGCTGTGCATGACCATGTTGCAGGGTAAAAGTTGTCTTGATGAGACACAACTTCCCTCATTTTTTTCCAAGCTTCATTACCATCCCCCAGCTTTCTTTCTTTTTGTTTCTTTTTATTGTCACAGTATAATTATGCATAATAGTGTGATTTGTTGTTACACATTCATACATGCACACAATGTAGTAGTATAATATGGTCAATGTTCCACTTTTTCTTCCCTCCTCCCTTCCCCTGATTCCTTTTCTGTTCTACTGATATCCCTTCTCTTCACATGAGTTCCCCCTTCCATTTTTTCTTTTTCTTCTCTAGTTTCCACATATTAGAGAAAAAATATTACCCTTGACTTTCTGAGTTTATATTATTTTACTTAACATAATGCTCTCAATTTCCATCCATTTTTCTGCAAATGACAGTTTCGTTCTTCTTTATGGCTGAGTATAACACCACTGTGTATATATACCACATTTTCTTTATTCATTCTTCTGTTGACAGACACCTAGACTGGTTCCATAATTGTGCTGTTGTAGACATGGGTATGCATGCATCTCTAGAGTATGCTAACTTTAATTATTTTGGAGAAATACCAAAGAGTAGTATAGCTGGGTCATATGGTGGTTCTATTCCTAGTCTTTTGAGAAACCTCCATAGTGATTTCCATATTGGCTGTACTAATTTAAAATCCCACCAACAGTCTAAAAGTGTTTCTTTTTCTTCATGAACTCTTTGGCATTTATTATTATTTGTATTCTTTTTTCTTGTTTTTTTTTTTTTTTTCAGTGCTAGAGATTGAACCTAGGGCTTTGCACATGTAAGGCAATTGCTTTACTACTGAGCTACATCCTAGCACTATTACTTGTAACTGGAGTGAGATGAAATCTCAACAAAAAAATTTTTTTTTTTTTTTTGTACTGGGAGTTGAACCCAGTGGTGATTAATCACTGAGATACATCCCCAGCCCTTTCTTTTTTTTTTTTTTAATTTTGAGAAAGGGTCTCATTAGGTGGCTTACAGCCTCACTAAGTTACTGAGGCTGGCTTCAAACCCATGATCTTCCTGTCTCAGCCTCCTGTGCCACTGAGATTACAGGCATGAGCCACCATGCCCACTCTCAATGAAGTTTTGTTTTCTATTTTCCTAATTGCATTTTTCATGTATCTGAAGGTCATTTGTATTTCTTCTTTAGAGAAGTGTGTTTAGTTCATTTGCACATTTATGGGTTGACTTATTTATTTATTTATTTATAGTTTATATATATTCTGGGTATTATTCCTCTGTCTAAAGAGTAGCTAGCAACGATTTTCTCCCATTCTGTAGGTTCTCTCTTCATGTGCTTATTTCCTTGGTTATGTAGAAGCATCAGTACTCATACAAACTTTAAGTGCATGAATTCATTTAATCTGCACAATAACCTGAGGACGTACATACTATTCTCATTTTGCAAACAGGGAAACTGAGACATAGAGCAAATAACCAATATGTACAAAGTCACATATGGAGTGTCAGAACGGGGGTTTATATGTAGTTTGACTCTAAATCTATCCTCCTATCCACTGTACTGTATTAAAAATGAAGGGCAAACCACAAGATTAATCAACGATGACTCTGTGCAATGTTTTGCAAATTGCTGATTATTGTACTTATGATCAGGGTAAATATAAATGTCTGTGTTACCAGTCTTGGTGTGTTACATGGGTGTGTGTACATGTGGGAATGATGCAGTGTGAAGGTAGAGCAGTATTTTGGGCATGCCTTACTCTGGACTGATAATCTCTCTAGAGCATGCATCCTAATACCCTTGCATGTGGCATGTGTTATGCATCTATTTTAAAGACGGCAGCCTCAGTGTTTGTGTTTGTGGATACATGTATGCATGTAAGAGGATATATCTGGGAAGAAATATATATGTCCAGTGAGAGAATTCAAGTTTAAACCAGGTTGTGAGTTCTGTTTTTTCCTACCAAGGGTTCTTTTCAATTCCTTGCTGTTTTCTCCATATAAGCCGGAAAACTGGAACATAACAGGAGGACTCCCTAACCTTTTGTTACTTCTGATTGGAAACATTGTCTTTTCTGTTCACAGCTGACTTTTCCCCCTCTTTTCCATGTGGGAAGCCTCTGTCAGCTTCTCCTTATTACATCAAAGGCACAAAATAATCATTGGCTTTGGAACAATTTCTAAGCTGATAAAACTTTAGCTCAAAGACTGTATTGTACCAATGGGTGTCCAAATTGCATACAACCACTGAGTTTCAGCCTTAACTTCTTCAATCTATAGAGAAGTAGTCATGTACTGGCACAGAACAGCAGGCATATAAATGCCCAAAGGTATCAGGCGCAGGAGCAAGCCTAGGACATGAAGTGAGAGGACTAGGTAGGGGAGGATAAAAATGGTAGATGAAGAAAAATTATGTAGAAAGGAAAGGGAACATATAAAGAATGCCAATTTATAGTGCACATACTATGAAATTCTTGCCAAATTTGTGCTGTGTTCTAGCATCTGAAGAGTTCTTTGAAGAGCTCTGGATGTTCCAGCCTCCTGGGGCTAGTCTGGGTTTCTGATTGCCTAAGGGTCATCAGTTAAGAAATCCAAACCATTTGGGGAGGATTCCATTGGATTTCTAATGAAACAGATTTATATCATATTGGTAGCTCAGTGAACGTTTATATTTAAGAAGTAAAAATCTGATATCACAAATGAGTAGGCAAGTTGCATATTATCTGCCTGCCAGATAGTAGAATTAAACACATTCGTGCTTTCACACTCAATTTTTGTTAAAAACAGAATATTGGCAGCAAACCATTGGGAATAAAAACCCCTACTGACCTACAGTAAGTACTGCCAAGTCCCATGCTAAACCAATGACACATTATTAGCCTAGAAAACGAAAACCAATGATGTTCCCAAGGTTTTGGTGTCTATTATTTATGGTCTTAAAATATAACTAACTTCCTAGAGAGTAAGACTGTAGTCACTTTTTCCTTCTTAATCTTTATCAGAAAGTGTTTCTTAAGATTCATTGTGTGTTTAGCATTGTGGTAAATGCTATAGGGCATACAGCAAGTATTTAAGTCATTATCCTTTTCTGCAAGGACTTTTTAGTCTAGTTGTTAGAAGTTATAATATGAAGCCTTTGCAAACAATGCAAAATAAAATAATTCCTGTTAAATTGTATGATATTAACTGGAAGCACTATAGGTGTTCATAGGAAAGGGGTATTAAAGAAGGCTAATATCATCACTATTATCAATAACTAACACTAATTAGCACTTTAATATGCACCAGGTATTGTGCTTTACATGTATTATCACATTTAATCCTCTTAACTATTGGGATAGGCACTATTGTTATCCCTAATTTTTTTTCAGATGAAGAAATTTAGATAGCTAAGTGACTTATTCAAGGGGAGTGATAAGAGGCTAGAGAGGTACTAGAGAGATACATAGGGACTTGATCATCAAGCATCTTAAAAGCCATGTTAAGAAGTTTGGCATTTATGCTATGGTCAGATAGAAACCTATTGAACCTTAGTATAAAACCATTCTAAACATGGGAGTGGTGTGTTTCCAAAAAGATTATGCTGCCTGGCTGCTCAATTAAGATGCTTTGGGAAGATAAGGCTGGAGATAGAGATACCAGTTAGGGAATGTTGTGACACAGCACTTGGCACATTTAAGGCACTCAATATGTGTTTTTTTGAATGGATGTGTGGATGGATTCATTAAAGTACAAGATTTTGGTGGACATATAGTGAAGTGATAACTAGTAAGAACAGAACAGAATCTATTTGAATTGTACTTAGGAGGTAAAATGTATGGAATGTGATGATTCATTAGATATGGAGATAAGAAAGTCAGTGAAGAATGATACTCAGTGTTTCTGAAGAGGCAGTGGCCCCCTAATTTCATTTAGGGGATGTTAGAGAATAATCAAGTTTAATGAAAAAGGGTGTGGGAAGGAAATGAGTTCAGCTTTGGAATCACTGAGTTTGTGGTGCCTGTGTTTATGCAAATGAAAATATCTGGTAAACAGTGAGATATATGGGTCTAAATTTCAGGAAGGATTTAAGATAGAGATAAATATAAGTGAGGCAAAAAGGTGATGGAATTGTTCCATCTGAGGTGGAACAATTGTTCAATCTGAGGTGATGGAATTGTTCTAAAATTGAATTGTGGTTATGGTTGCACAATTTGTAAATTTACATAAATTATTGACTTATCTACTATTAAAATGAATGAGCATTATGACATGTATATTATATGTCAATAAAGCTTTTAAAGATAAAATTAGAAAGATTAAATTACATCTCAATAAAACTTCTATTAAAAAATTTAAAAAGATAAAAATATAGGTGGTAACTGAGATCTTACAAATGGATGAGATTACCTAAGACTTAATAGACTAGAACTCTCAGAATACTGGCATTTAAGGTACAGGTAAAGGAGTTGGAGTGTTATCTTTTTTAACATACTGTTATAAGAGCCTTATATATCTTTGAGTGCCAATGGGAAGGAGCTAGTTGATAGAAAGAGAGTGACTGAAGGAGAGGTAGGGAGCAGTTTGAGCTACTAAGAAACCCAAGAGGATAGGAGAGGATGAGATGCAGAAAACAGGTAGAGGAATGAACTTTCTTGATGAGAGATACCACTTCTTTGAGAGAAGGGAAAAATAGTCAAGGATAGTGGTATGTTTATTGATTTGTTGTGAAAACTTGAGGGTTTTCTCTGGAATGAGTTCTATTTTCTCTATGAAGAAAGAAGTAAAAATCATTTGCTATGATTTTCTGTGAGTGGAAAGGAAAGTGGAGTTTTGGGGACGGCAGTGATTTGAGTTAGCTAATTTAAGAACTTGCTTGAAACTGGAAACCATGATTTGAAGGGGAACTACTCTATGCTTATGATCATACATATAGACTGATAATTTCAGATTTAAAAACTAGCGTTTCTTTATATATATACATACATATCATATAAGTCATATATATCACATGATACTAACCATTTCCCTGTCATGTGTTGTGATTTTTTCCTCCAGTTTGTCTTTGTCTTTATTCTTTATATTGCTTTTGATTTTTCTAGCTTGTGGAAGATCTCACCTTCCTTAAACTTTCTTTTCATATCTTCAGTGATTTTATTTTTATATTTTAAGTCTTTAATAACCCTAGAATTTATCTTAGCGTGTGAGATTTTGAATTTTATTTTAGGATATGTTGTCTTGTTTACTTCAATTTAAATAGCTACAGTACCAAAAGACCATTTATTGAAAGAGAAGAGTCCTTTTCCCATTGAAAGAATATAGTATATTCGCCATATTTTGGGTTTACATATCTACTTAGTTATAGACTCTCCTGTTCCATTGATTTAATTTTTGTTTCCTATCCCAATACCTCACTATTTTTTAGACCTTTATATTGTTTATTTAGTTGTTGTTGTTTTTTAATGTGATACCTGGGATTGAACCCAATGCCTCACATGTGCTAAGCAAGGGCTTTACCACTGAACCACAACCCCAGCCCCCAGTACCTTACTATTTTGATCATAGTGATTTTATGGTAGATTTTAACATTTGTTAATATCTGGTATCTCTTTTTCATTCTTTAAAATAATTTTATCCAGGTATAAAATGTACTCAAGTTTAGATTGTGATTATCATTTCATTATTATATATTAATTAGGGGGAGAAATATATTTTTGTTATCTCAAGTCTTCCTATCATGAATTATAGTATTATATCTGAATTCTTTCAATTTTTAAATTTGGGACCTTGTCTAATAATTTTTTCTTCAAATAGATACATTACCTTTAAAAAAATAAATTCCTAGATATTTTGTAGTCTTGTTCCCATTGTGAATTGGTTCTCTTTCTGATTCCAATTTTAAAAAGCACATGAAAAAATGTTTTGATTTTATGTATTTTCTTGTATGTGATAATTTTACCAGACTGATAATTTTAGATTTAAAGAAAACCAGAGTCTCTTAGGTTTATCTGGGATACTTTTATCTCCTTTACCAATATATGCCAATTATTTAATTTCCTAATTTATTTTGCCTCAACCAAGACAAAGAAACACTGTGGTGAGGGCTGGGAATGTGACAAAGTGGTTTAGTAGTTACATGGTATGCAAGGGGCCCTGGGGCAATCCCCAGTACCACAACAAACAAACAAAACACTGTGGTGATATCAGATATCTTTGCCTTGTTCATGATCTTATTGGAAAGGGCTTTAGTCTTTTAACATTTAGTATGTTTTCTATTTCTTCTCATCATATTTAAATGTTGCCTTTCATTTAGAGTTTTCATTCTTATTAGCTGCTGAATTTTGTTTTAAAAGTTTTAGAATGAACAAAGGAAATAAGGTGGTTGGGGAAGGGATTGGATATCATAACAGTATAGGGAAGATCAGTTGAGTAGAAGAAGGAGAATGAGACTGAGGGAGAAAGAAGGAAAAGGGGAAGAAATATGGAATAACAAAATTGTGTTATATACAATTATAAAGGTACCAAAAGGAATTTCACTTTTATGTACATGTAGATTAAAAGAAGTTTAATAGAATAGAGGAGAGAAAATAGAGGTAGGGGAAGAGGAAGAAAAAGGGGAGGGAATGGGGATTCAAATCAAATTCCTTGCATGTACGATTTTGTCAAAATGAACCAAACTATTATGTATAATTACAATGCTCTAATTTAAAAAAGATTTTAGAATATTTTAATATAGCCCTATTTATTAATGTATTTTCTAATGTTGAGTCATTCTTTTATTTCTGGAATAAACCCTATTTGGTTTTGGTATTTTAATTCCTTTGTTGACCTATTGGATTTCACTTTTTATTTTATTTAGAAATTTTTGAATATATTCAAAAGTTAAATCAATCCGTAGTCTTAGTGTGTGTGTGTGTGTGTGTGTGTGTGTATTTTTTTTTGGTCGAGGGGATTACTGAGGATTGAACCCAGGTGCACTTAACCACTGAGTCAT
Source organism: Sciurus vulgaris (assembly GCF_902686455.1). Lineage (NCBI taxonomy): Eukaryota > Metazoa > Chordata > Mammalia > Rodentia > Sciuridae > Sciurus > Sciurus vulgaris. Next base: position 43,224,774 of record NC_136471.1, on the reverse strand, counting down.
ATCTCCAGTCCTTTTTATTTTTCATTTCAGACAGGGCCTTGTTAAGTTGCTGAGGCTGACTTTGAACTTGCAATCCTCCTACTTCAGCCTCTGGAGCCACTGGGATTACAGATGTGGGCCACCACACCTGGCCTGATTATATTTATTTAGGTTTTGGATATTATGGTATTATAGTAGATTCACTAAATGCATTTGGGTTCTTTTTATATTTCTCTTTGGTTTATAGCATAAATAGTTTGGGAATAGGATGTGGCTCTAAAATCATCTGGAACCTTGGGAAAAAAGATAGATTTTTAATCACCTTTCCAATCTGTTGTAAAGCTACCAATCTCTTGAATCTTTGCTACTTTTTATTGGCTAAAATTAGGTAGTATGTATTAGATATCTCAGCTATTTGCCATAGGCTGCATATAATATTCCCTCATCATTACTTTTATATCTATTTAGAAGTGTGCTAGAGCTGGCTTGCAAATTGTGTGACTTTTTTCCCATGGTGAGTTTAGTGGCTATACATTGGTAGCTTAAAATCCACCATAGTGGGAGTTTTTACACCAGGAAAATCAATAAGCACTACAAATTGTGGCCAATTGTTAAACGTTTACCAGCCCACTATTGTCTTTATCTATGATTGTTATCTCCTTTCGCTTTGTTCATATTGTTTTCTTTTGCTTTCTCTTCTTCCTTAATCAGGATTTTCAAATGACCAGCTTTTGGTTTTAATTATTTTTGTAAGGTAGTTTCATTTTGATTTAATTAATTTCAGGTTTTTACTTTATCATGCTTTCCATTTTTTTAATTAAATGATTAATTCATTTTTTTCAAATTTTTACATTTTCCTGAGTAGAACTCTAACCACATCCCAACAATTTTGGTATTAAGTTTGTGCTCTTTTATATTTTCTAGAGAATTAACAATTTCAATTTTGGTTTCTTCTTTGATTCCAAAGTTATTTAGGAGTATGTTTCTTAATTTCCAAATGGTTAAGAATTTGGGGCTTCATCTTTTCAAAATTTTATTCTTATTTTACAGGATAAAGATCAGAGACAGTAAACTATAAACTCTTTACTTTTTGAATGTACATGCATTGTGTTCTTTGTGTCTGAGTCAATTGTGAATGTTCCATGAATGTAGGAGAAGAATGTATATTTTCTGTAAGGTACAAAGTACTATAAATAGATAACTATTACATGGATTTTCTGGCAATCTATATTCCTTATTTTGAGGGGTACTGGGGATTAAACCCAGGGGTACTGTACCACTGTGGTACATCCCCAACCCTTTTATTTTGAGACAGAGTCTCTCAAAGTTGCTGAAGTTGTCCTCTAACTTGCGTTTCTCTTGCCTCGGCCTCCCGAGTCACTGAGAATACAGACTGTGTGCCACTGTGCCTGGCTCAACTCCATTCTTCTATATTCTTGCTTTTTTTCCCACTTGATCTGCCTCTTATTTTCTTATCATTCCTCTCTCTCTCTCTCTCTCTCTCTCTCTCTCTCTCTCTGTCTCTGTCTCTCTCTCTCTCTCACACACACACACACACACACACACACACACACACACACACACAGTTGCTGGGGCTTGAACTCAGTACCTCACACATGCTAGACAAGCCCCCTACCAGTGTGCTACATCCCAGCCCTTATCCTTCTATTCTTAAGAATATTTGTTTCCTAGAAATGAATGGTCATTTTAAAGTTATTCATACATATTGTCAACAATCTCTATTTACTGAGGTATTTATACTCCCACCAGAGATGTACCCAGGGAGTAGATGGTGCTTTCATGCTTTCCTTTATCATGTTGTTACAAAATATTATTGAATTCAGTCACATACACATATCCTTTTCATTCATCTCTCTGAAAATAATTATTGGGTGCCAGGCTATAGTTGAGAGCAGAAACTTCCACTGGGTTAGGGTTAGTGATGGCAGACCTAATGGATATCATCCAGTGGGCCTAGTTCCCATGGTAAAAAAAAAAAATTGTGTCTTAAGTACTTGTGTTGCTTCAATACAGAAAAAAGAGAAATCAGAAACAGTTTTGAGTAAGCAGTTGAATGTCCTCTGATAGACTTAAGTAGTCCCCTCCAAAATTCCTGCTGCCCAAGCATCTCTTGAGTTTCTCCCTGTCTTTGTTCTTCCTAGTGATAACCTTTTTTCCTCTCCAATACCTCCTTCAAAACTTGTTTTCTGATACTAAAATTCATAATGCTGCATGCCTGAATGAAAATCATTGTATAGGGATCTGTGTTTTCATAAAGTACATGCATTTCTGAAGATGGAATTTTAAGTTTCAATAATGAGAATGGGAGAGGTGCATAGAACCTGATGAGGTCTTCTGTTTTTTCGCTATGAAACAACAGTAATTATGCATGAGAACTATGCATGGCCTTTGAAAAATCAATATCAGATTCCTCTTCATAAAGTTCCTGATTCAAACAAGACAATTTTAAGGGTAATTTTTTTGCATTAATGAGGAACTTTAAATATGGAACAAGCATTAGATGAATGATATTGAGGAATCATTTTAATCGTTGTTTTTATGTGATAAAATTTCATTTGGTTTTTGAGAGGCCTACTGAAGTATTAGGGGTGAAATAACATGGTATCTTAGATTTATTTAAAAATACCAACAGAAAAGGGAAGGAATAGATTAAACACATATTGAAAAGTGTTGATGACATTTTAAGCTGGGGGGCACATGGAGTTTCATCATATTTTCTAGTTTTAAATATCTTTAGAAAAATATCTTTAGGAAATTTTATAATAAAAATGTTTAAAATGATAATAGTAATATATTTCCCTGAAACCAGAAAAAATACCAAAATATATTTAAAAATTTTAAAGCTTTCCCTACTCTCTCTAGTCAAAATCTACAGCCTAGCTTATTTTTTGTACATCAAATCCATTTTTATCAAAGTCCCACATCCCCACCCCCCAGAACTAGCCCAGTTTTCTCCCATGGCTGATTTATCTTCCTTTTTGTCATATTGTTTGAAGCTCCTCAGTGAGGAGACTGTGACAATAGGGAAAGATCCAGGTGCAGGCTAAACCACATGACTAAGTATACACAGCCCACGGGAAATGGGCTGCTAGTAGATGCATCCTTTGTTAGAAAAATGTATTTGGAATCTGGTGCTGTGTATGTGAAATCTGAACTTGGTAAGAGATCACAGACACGAAGTGCTACAATATATTCATATCAAACTAAGTGAACAAGTTTGTTCACTATCCAAATAAAGGCAATACAGCATTTAGGTTCTACCTAGATGAGTATAAGAATGATTTTCCTGATTTTATAGAATAGAAGTCATTTCTGAGTAATCACTTATAAGTTTTAAAATTATTTGGAAACATATTTGCATGTACAATATACAATTAAAAATTCCCATTCTATGTCAAATAACCAACAAAAGATTATGGAAGTGTTTGTCATAAGTGATAAACCAAGAGTTAAAATGCCAGTCATCCTATATTATAGTAAGACAAATAGAGATATAAATCAAAGACCAATTTTCAGTTTTCTGAGAAAGAAGTACTAACTTGTGTTCACACCAGGGTGGCAAGAAGGGGTGGAAGAGGACTGAGGAAAGAAGTCAGTATTTATTTGACTTTTACTATGTTTCAGGTAGTGTAAGATCTTTATCTCTATTATCTCATTTGTTTCTCACAACCACTTGTGAGATAGATAACATTATTTATTTTAACTGGTAGAAAGATGGGCTCAGAGATGTTAAGTGACTTGTCTGAGGTCACTCAGTTTGTAAATATCAAAGCTGGAATTCAGACTAGGCCTGCTTGACTTCAAATCCATGGCCCTTTCCACTCTACTCTGTTGCCTCCTGGGAGAAAACAGTCTGAGAAAAAAATGGAAACTTAGCATCTGAAAATCCTCGAAACAGAGAACATGGTTTTCCTCCAAATAATAGCTTTTGCTACAAAGACAGTGATCAAAGGGCAGGGTTACTTTGATGGTTTGAATGAGACATGGGTAATCTGCAGGAACCCTGGCCTTGGAATTAGAAAGCCCACTTTGGGAGTTGTTATTCCATCACTTGCTAGCTAATATGACTTTGGTGATTCACTTTACCCTTCTGGATCTCAGTTTCCTCATCCATAAAATGCATAGAGAAGTGCCTACTTTATCCATCTCATAGGGTTGTTGTTGAAGATCAAATACAGAGATCAAATACATCTGAAAGCACTTTATACATTAAACTTTAACAACTATGTAGCTATAATAACTACACAACTGTAATTGTTTCTTTTTCTTAACAGTAAGAATGTGTTAGGTGATTGGATCCTTGGAATTTCCCAGTAAATAGGAATTCCTTCCCTTTTGGTTTATTCCAGAAGCCACTGGACTTTCCAAAATGGGGAACCCTTAGCCATAGGCATAAAGTTAAGATCCCAAACATATCACACTCTGTGCTATTCCCCACATGCCCTCACCATTTTGATATAGGTGAACCAGGTTAAGAGGAATCTCAAGGACAGACCTATATGGGAAAGAAGTTCCATAAAGGTAGGCTTTTGCCTAGCAAGTGTGGGGTTGGGGAAGGTACTTGCTTTGCCCTAGTGATGGTGAAGAGAGATTATGAATTATAGGCATTATACATACACAAATACACGTATATGAACCTCTGGGCATTTTACTATAAGGCAGAACCCATCAAGATCCCTGTGTAACCTAGGGCCTGTGTAAACTATGGCTGCTTCTGACTCAAGTAAGACTTTCATAGTACCACATTTTCTGATGATATTTTTAACAACTGTCTCTTCCTCCTGCATCCAACAACAAGCAGGCTAGTAAGAGGATTCACTTCTATATAGAACAGAGATTGGATGTGGGATGTATTCATTAATGCATTAACAAATGTTTTAATGAGCCTCTAGTATATAACACAGAGTATGGAACAGGCAGAGTTCTCTCTCTCAAGGAGCAAAGAGAGACTAAAATTGAAGGTAATTACTGTATTATATTTTTATAAGCAAGGAAACATGTTAGATATTTTTCCTGCTTACACACCTATTTCTTCTAAACTCAAGTTATTATCTTTTGGGCTCTGAGCCTGGGGGGTTGTGTTAATTATGGGGGAGCCCAGAGCAGAAAAACAAGCTCAGGCCAGCCAAGTTCATCCCCAGCCAATGATGTGAAATGTAATTGGTGTTTTGTCAGAAATTAGCAGTTGACCTCCCTTCTGGCATTGACCTTCTTGTCTGAATTAAAGAGTAGGTGGTAGTGTAGTTTCTGGTAGGAAGAGAGGCCTTCTTACCTTTATAGGCAAGGCTAACCCTATCCAATAGTATGGAGATGACTGCATTAGAAAATGATATCTAGGTGCTTAGATGTGGAAAAAAGAGTAAGAAAAGGGACATGACAATCTCAGGGAAAAACAAATCCTGACCCAGTATGTTCCAGAAAGCAAAGCAGACTACATTGAGAAACTAATTTAAAATAGACCAGATGAACCACAGTGAATTTCATCTGTATATATATCTATAGAACACCAATTTAAAAAGTAATAAATAAGTAGAAGGAAGACCAATGAGTGAGGAAGAGAAACGGGGAGGGAAAGAGGAAGTACTAGGTACTGAAAAGGAGAAAATTATATTCCATGCATGTATGGTTGTGTAAAAATGAACCCCTCTGTTATTTATAACTATAATGCCCTGATAAAAACATTTAAAATAAACCAGATGATAAAATTGTGCTTGATTGTTGGTTCTGTAGAAAATCCCAGAAGATATAGTGGTTATAGCAATAGGAGTCATAGTTGTTGTCATTGTCTTAGTAGTTAATAGTAAAACAAATAAAAAAGCAAAACACAAATATTTGACAACCTAGCATATATCAGGAAAGGCATTAGGCGCTTTACATATGTTATTTAATTTAATAAACATGCACAAAATCCCATAAGGCTAGGTATTCATGTTATTCTCATTTATAGAAGAATAAACTGAGACCATTTACTCCAGACCAAACAGGGTTTTGGTAAGTGGCAAAACCAGAAGGCTCACCTCAGGGCAGTGGGGCGGGGGGAGCTGTTTGATTTCAAAGTCTATTTTTTAACTCTCTCCAATTTTAATTTAATTTTGTTTTTTTGGTTCAGGAAAATATACTCTCATCCAAGGACTCCAAGGAACGCTTCTTCCTTGACACTACCTTAAGGGAATTGTCCATTCAGCACTTGATCTAATCCCTTTCTCTCTCTCTCTTTCTCCATCTCCCTGTGTGTCCTTGTCTCTATCTCTATCTCTTTCTATTTTTATCCCATCCTCACCAAGATAACCTGGCCAAGGGCTCTAGTCAGGATTCCTCCATCCTTGTGGGCTTTCCTCTGTAGATATCCCTTAAATGTAGTCTGTTTTCCTGACATATGAAGGAGTTGAGATCTATAAAATATAACCTCAAGACATCTTTGTTTCCACAGAGTTGGAGATTATTCTAAGGCTTCTCTTCCCACTAGTCGTCTCATAAAGAATTTCTCTTGTTCTTGGGGCTCTTTTCTGGTACTTCTCTATCTTCTCTCTCTACCTTCCAGCCCACCCTAAAACTTCAAGGCAATACAAGCCATTCATTAGCTCTTTCCACTCTTACACTTGGGCCTTGCTCCTACTAGTTGTTATCTGGGTTTTCTGTATGTGGAACCAAAGTTTTTTTTTCCCCCTTTGTCATCCATAGGCCCCTGCCTTAAAACGTATGACTTCTTTCTCAGGAAAATGCCCTACCTGACCTTAGTTTGAATTTCCATGGTCCTTCTGATAGAGCTTCCTGGCTCTGTATGTATGCAGAGTATCAGGATGCTGAATCCTTCTCTCAGAAATGAAGGTCTTGAGGAAGGAATGCTTGTATCAGACTTGAGTACGATGAGGAGCTAAATTCTCTCCATAGTCCAGTTTGAGGCTAAAGAAGGCATAAGCTTTCATTGGCTCACCTTGCTCTTCTCTGCTTCCATAATTCCATGGTTGTGAAAGGCAACAAAATGGGCAGCTTTGAAGATGCCCTGAACTAGGAATTTGGAAACCTGGATTCTGATACTGGCTCTGTCACCTGCCAGCTGCATAAATTCGGGCAATGTGGCCTGTGCATACCTCTATTACTTGGCTGTATTGGAATTTCCTCATTACATGTTATTTCCTTCACTGGAGTATAAGCTTCCTGAAGGCAGTGGCCATGACCATGTCACATCCATTGTGGAAACCAGAGTTCCTAGCTATTCTGTCTGACTCATCAGTTCATCTTCAGCTTCCATTTTCCACATTGTTATGGGAATAAACTTTCTAAAATGCAGGATCCACCATGTCACTCCTCTTCCACAGACCCTTCAATGGTTCCCCATCACCTTTAAAATAAAGGTTTATAAGGTCCATCATGAGCTGGATCCTGCCCACTTCACTAGCCTGTTTTTTTTTTTCTTTTTTTTTTTGTAGTGCTGGGGATTGAACCCAGGGCCTTGTGCATGCCAGGCAAGCACTCACCCTACTGAGCTATCTCCCCAACCCTAGCCTGTTTTTTTTTTTTTTTTTTTTTTTAAGAGATGGGAACTAGATGACTTTGTTTTATTTTTATGTGGTGCTGAGGACCAAACTCTGTACCTAACAAGTACTAGGCAAACACTTTACCACTAAATTACAGTCCCAGCTCCACTAGCCTGTTCTTTTCCCATCTTACACTTTGTTCATTTAGTCCACAAATATTTAAGCATATTTCTGCCTAGGGCCCAGACACTGGGAACACAATGGTAGACATGGCACATATCATCATAGTACTTACACTTTTTCCCTTTTCTTCTGGCTGACTACTGCTTATCCCATAAGACTCATTTCAAGTGTCACCTCTTCCAGGAAGCCAATGTGCTTGCACCATGTCTTTCTCTGAACCTCCCATATCTGGTTCAGCTGTTCCTCCTCTGTACCCTGTACATACTTTCATCTTAGCACTTATATGTGCCAATTTGTCTCTCCACCAGACTAAACTGTAAACGTGAATACTATACCCTATCCAGTTTTCTTTTTATACCCAGCACATGACTTGGTACACAATGTATACTGAGAAAGGATAACTAAGTAAACAGTACCCTCTGGTGGCTAGCTGATGTAAGTATGCTCTTTTCTGTTTTGGAAGTATGATTGCAGCACAGCCAATTACCTAGGAAACACAACTTGTTTCTTTTAATATTGGGAAAGGAAATATTTCTGAATATGTGGCCCTCTAGAACCTAGGTTGTTATTGCAACATCTTTTTAATTTTTTCATAATTCAGCAAACAATACTGAAGTGGTAGAAGAGATAAAAGAAAACCATTTTGAGTAATTGTGTAAAAAAAAGATAACGGAAATTTGTCTCATGTAACAAAAAAGCATAACATAGTGCAGTCATTCCACAGTATCCTTGGGGAATTGGTTCCAGGACCCCTTCGGGATACTAAAATCCACAGATTCCCTTACATAATATGGTGCAGTGTTTGCATATAACCTACCCATATCCTCCCATATACTTTAAATAGCTCTAAATTACATATAATACTTTATACAATGTAAATGTCATATAAACAGTTGTTATGCTGTATTGTCTAGGGAGTAATAATAGAAACCCCCCTGTACATGTTCGGGGCAGATTTAATATCTTTTTCCAAATATTTTCAATCTGAAGTTGGTTAAATAAACAAATATGGAACCTATGGATATTGAAGGTCAAATGTACACATTTTTCTTTTTATCTTTGTTTCATGGCCAACACACACATATTTATTCATTCTACAAAGCACCTAGGGTGTGCCAGGCACTATTCTATGTGTGGAGGCTATGGTAATGAGCAAAACAAAATCCTTAGCCTTATGGAGCTTACATTTTATTTGGGGGAGACAAACAATAAAACATGTATATTCTTAGCTGGGCATGGTGGCACTTGCCTGTAATCCCAATGGCTTGGGAGACTGAGGCAGAAGGATCACAAGTTCAAAGTCAGCCTCAGTGAGGCCATAAGCAACTTAGCAAAACCCTGTCTCCAAAAAAAAAAAAAAATATATATATATATATATATATATATAGATAGATAGATAGATATAGATATATATAGACCTGGGATGTGACTCAGTGATTAAACATCCCTGAATTCAATCCCCAGTACCTAAACAAATAAATAAATGTATGTTATTAAGGATTATAAGTAGTATAAAAATAAGGTATAGAGTGAGGTACATGTGTGTGTGTATGTGTGTGTGTGTGTGTGAGAGAGAGAGAGAGAGCAAGCAAGAGAGAATTTCTGATGCAAGTCCTTTATCAGATATGTGCAAGGGCCTGAAGATGTATTAGGATCTATTAGTTAGAATTTCAGTAAACTACAGAAATATTGATTTAGTAGACCTGCCTAAAAGTTTTTGGGACTTCCCCAGAATTTGTGTTTTCTTTTCTTCAAATTTTTATTTTGAAGTAGTTTTACTTCACATGGAAGTTTTTAAAATAATGCAAAATACACATATATCATTTGCCTAACCTTCCCCAGCACTAATATCTTACATAACCACCTAACTATTAGAATCAGGAAACTGTCATTGGTGTGATAATATATTGAGCAAACTCTGGGTATGATTTGATTTTCTTTTTTGCCAATTTTCACATGAACTCAGCTTTTCTGTGTGCATGTATATTTGTCTTTGCGTGTGTGTGTTTCTACATCTATTAATTTTAACACATGTATAGATTCTGGTAATCACTACTATAATTAGGATGGTGTAGTTTCATCATCCCCACAAAATCTCATTTGTGCTACCTCTTTATTGTCATATCTGTCTTCCTTGCAACCACAGATCTGTTCTTCATGCCTATAGTTTGGTCATTTCTAGAATGTTATGTAAATGGAATCAAATAGCATGTAAAATATTGTGATTTTTCTATTATTCATCATAATGCCACTGAGATCCATTCAACTTGTATGGATAGTGTTTTTTTTTACTTTTATTGCTGAATAGTGTGCTATTGTGTGGATGTTCCACAATTTATTTATCATTTCTCTAAGTGAAGAACATTTCAGTTGTTTTCAGTTTTTGGTTAAAGCAAACCAAGTTGTTATGAACATTCATGTAAGTTTTTTTTTTTTTGCAGGAACATAAATGTTCATATTTCTATGGTAAATGCATAGTGGTGAGAATTGGAAAGTTGTATATCTTCAGAGTTTATAAGCCTGTGCTACACTTCACAAAACAAGCAGTAGAGTAGAAAGAACACTGGGTGGGGAGTCAAAAGATCTGACTCTAGACTTGGTTCTGTCATTTCTTAGTAGTATGATGTTGGTTAGGCCCCTCCCCTCTGTAGGCTTCATATTTCTATCTATAAAGTGAACGGGTCAAATATATATGATTTTCAGTCTTTTCTACATATAGTCCTTTCATGGTTCTGAAGACATAGAAACGAGGTTTCTGCCTCATTTCACATAAAATTTATAGTTATGTAAGGAAACTTACTGTATGCAAAACCTAGTTTATATCATTTCCAGTTTTTATCTCATGCTTTAAGCAGTTACTTGACATGCAGAGATATGGGGGATACAGTAACTAAGATTATAAAAGTTTGGTGGTCTGATTCCTAGAGAGGAAGAATTCCAAAACCAATACTGAATTGCCAAAAAGCAAAAGCCATTCCTAAGGCATGTATATGGAGCAAATTGTCCTTGCTCTCTGCTCCAATATTTTCATTCAGTAGACTAGGTAAAATAAGCATGGAATATGTATGTGTATGTATTTATGTGTAAGCATTATTTATGTTTTCTAAATATGTTTCATTTTATGTATCTTTACAGTATATTATTCCCAAAAGGAAGGAAATACACAAAACACTTACAATGGTTAGCTCTAGGGAATGTGATTATCTTTAGAGGAAATTTGAAGAGGAAAAGAAGCATGTTTGTGAACATAGACTCTCTCTCTCTCTCTCTCTCTCTCTCTCTCTCTCTCTCTCTCTCACTCTCTCTCTCATGCATGCATACACAGAGAGAGAGAGAGAGACAGAGAGACAGAGAGAAAGAACAGTTAAAATCAAAGACATGAGCCAGACACAAATCCTGGCTGGTATTTACTAGTTTTATTACCCTGGACAAATTACATAACTTCTATGGTTCTCAGTTTCTTCTGTAGAATGAGAATAGGAAAAGTGTCTACCTCACAGGACTAATGGGAAAAGTATGAGTTAAAATATATGAAACATTTAGAACAGTGCCTAGCATGTGGTAAGCACTAGAAAAGTGTTGACTATTATATATATTTTCCCAAAAACTGACAGGAAACTTCTCTCAGGCAATGTCTTTCTAGAGGTCTCACATAGCATGTGGTTTGGAGCCCAATCCACTAGCATTCTTCCACTGTTAGAGATGCCTTAGCTGCCACCTCCCCACCCATACTATTTTTCTAATTTCAACAGCCCACTTTTCACTTACCTCCAGCTCCACCCTCTTAATCTCTGTTCCCGTCCCCTGCCAACACATAATAATTTAGGTACGGAGGCCATAGATTGCTTAACTTACCTCAGTAAAAAAAAAAAAAAAAAAAAAAAAAAATTAACCTACTAGTCTTTAGTTACTCCAGGACAGGAAACCAAAACTCCTATTAATAGTTTCACATATCCATTAGTACTTTAAGTGGCCACCTCCCCCTAAATCTAAAGAAACAGATAAGAATCATTAAAGAAAACAAAAGAACCATTAAATAAATTACTGTTTCATTTAGTTATTTTTATATAAAGTTAGCAGGACCATCTTTGAAATGTTGTAGTGTTTCAAAAACAAAAACAAAAAAATAAAAAGAAAATAGTCTCTACCTCTGTTTATTCATTCAAACCTTCCTGATACAACAGGGCTGTGGCACTGGAGGTGCTGGTGTGTGTATGTGTGTCTTTAATGTGCAATCTGGTTAAAAACATTAGCATTGATGCTGCCACAGTGAGTGCTATGTCTGCTTCATAAAGATTGCATTTTCTTATAAAAAAGTAATGAAGTCTTTGCAGCTCACTAAGATGACAATGCTGTTCATAACAACTTCTTGATGATTTATCAGATGTCCAATTTACCTCCCACTTTTTCTTCTCATTTCCTTTGTATAAAAAGAAACTACATATTGAATGAAGTCCAACTCAACGGCTTTTCTCTGATGTTACAGAATCTGAGAGGATGGACTAAGGGCAATTGTGGGAAGTGGGGAGCTTGTCATGCCCTCGCACTTTGTGTACGATGCCTGCTTTCTCTCTCCACCTTGTTCTCAACAATACTTGAAGTGTTACTATAGTGCTAAGATCCTCACATTTCATTCAGATCCTTTCAGAGACACAAAATGACAGCACCTTTCTCCATAATACATCTGCAGCCTCCATTTCCAGCCTTATTTCCTTCATCACATCTGTCAAGCTGATTTGCTTTATGGAAGCACGTTCTCCACTTTTCTGCCTGTGCTTTTGCTTACACTGTTCATAACATTCTCTCTGACTGGACTTGTCTCCTTAAATCTTCCTTCTTTTTTTATCTTTCTATTGGTTCTCCTTAGTTATGCATAACATTAGGATACATTTTAACAAAATTATGAAAGCATGAAATATAATTTGCTCTAATTTAGTTCCCAATACTTCCCCTTTCCTTTCCCTCCTCTCTGCCTCTGTCTCTTTCCCTCTCTTCTACTGATATTTTTGCTATTTACCTATAGTTTTTTTTTTTTTCAGATTTAGAGTCTTGTGGATATACTTGATAGTGAGATTCACTGTGGTATATTCATGTATGTACATAGGAATGTTTAGTCACATTCATTTCACTGTTCTTGCCTTATCCCATCCCTCTTCCTTCCCCTTCAATCCCCTTCATGTACCCCACTGATCTTTCTTCTATTTATTATCCTCCCCCGCCCCTGCATTTTGGATTATCTTCTGCATATCAGAGAAAACATTCAACCTTTGACTTTGGGGGGCTGACTTCTATAACTTAGCATGATAGTCTCCATTTCCATCCATTTACTGGCAAATATCATAAAGTCATTCTTCTTTATGACTGAGTAATATTCCACTGTGTATGTATACTACATTTTTCTTCATCCATTTATCTGTTGAAGGGCACCTAGATTTGTTTCATAGTTTGAAACTAATTCACAACTATATTGTGAATTGTGCTGCTATAAACTTTAATCAAGACCAGTTCAACTACTGGAAACCTACATGAATTCTCTGATTGTCCTTTCCTGCACACGAAATTGTTTTCCCTTCTCTAGGTTCTCATATATCTTTATTTGTATCCTATTATATTAGTCATTCTTTCATTTTGTAAATTACAAAGATTTGTGTTCTTATTCATTTTCTCTACTAAACTGCAAGTGCTTTGAAGGAAGATGGATTCTTTTTCATCATTATATCCCACTCAGGAAATAAAGCCTTGGAAATGGTAGGCACTTAGTAAATGTTTGCTGAAATAAAATTTCCCCAAATGATATTTAATGCTGGAATTTCAGAATATTCTAGGTGGAATGGGAATATGTATTTGTATGAGAGACTGCTGAAAAATTATCAAATTGATTCTCTTCAAGAAGTTAAGATACAAAGATCTAGCCCATTTACATTTTAATACATAAGTGAAACAATTGCCAGAATAGCTTTTAATTGTTTATTATGTCTATTTCTTCATAGTGACCATCAGTAAAGTTCTTCCACCAAGGGACTTGTATGTTTGTATTATGGAAGAGTAGAAATTTGGAAAGACTAGGGGTCTTACTATACAGTCATTCTTTGGACTAGGATGTGGGAAAGAACTTCAGGAATTAGAGCGGAATGGGCAATTGGAAAGAAATACAGAAATCAAAAACACTTGTCATCCTTGGGAATAAAGTAAAAGTGCACAGAGCAGAAAGAAGCCTGTGTATTTAGTGCTTAGGTCCTGAAATGTTGGGGCTCTTAGTCTTAAGTACCACAAACTGCCCCTTAGAAATTTTTTTGAGTTGGGCAGATTTGCACAAGTAGATTGACAAAATGGCCCTAATGGTATTTTCAAGGAGGATAAATTGTTTGACAGACATAAAGCAGTTTATTTAAACCCACTAACCTAAAACAAAGAACAAAGTTCAAATAAGTAGCTGTGGTGTTCCATAAAATAACCAACCAAGGACACTTAATGAGATAACCCCAGTTATTTTGAACTAGGGATTAATATGCAAGTGAAATACCTTACTGCATTTTCAAACAGAACATCAGGGTTTTCAAGTGTCTTCCAAGCAATTTGAGTGGTTTTATTCACATCATGAAGGCACTTTCTCCCTGGAGTATTTCCTGTTCAGAGAACACTTAAATACCCTGCTCTTTTGGGCTGCTTCTTGATATGGAAATATTTTCATGTCACTGCCTTTACTTTCAGTTTGTGATTTTCCCTCTTCAGTCAAACTTCCGCTCCACCACTTGTGCTGGGTTGTTTTGTCTCCCCTGATGTGGCTGTCCAAAGACCCTTCCTGACCAAGTTCCCACCCTTCAACTTACATTTTATCTACAAAATACACTTACTGAAGTGTGTTTTCTAATGGTTGGCATTCTCATTTTGATATTTTATTGTGTTAAAGTAGTCAGTAAAATATTTCATAAGTGTTCATTGTGCGTAAGGCTTTGTGCCAGGTACCATGGGAGGAGCAAAGCAGCGTAAAAAACCTTTACTCAAGGAGCTTGTTGTCTAAATTTTTTCAGCAAGGGACTATTTGACCTTTCCTTTCTATTCCTGTTTTTCTCCCTGGCTAGGCCCTGTTCACATCACAATAGTCTCCTAACTTGTCCATAAGCTTGCAATTACCCCCATCACATCAGTCCCAGTTTCTCTTCTTTAAAAGTCAACTGTGGTCATCACTTTACCTTCCCTCTACTCAAAAATATTTTTTTCAAAGATAGCATATTGCATGAAGAATCAAGTTTGGTGACTTTTTATCTTACTCAAACCCTATTGCTTGGTTTGAAATTTACCCCCACTCCTACATTTAAATCTAAATCTTATTCCATCTTTAAGATTCATTCCAAGTCCCATGTCATTCATGTATCTTTTACCCATTTCCCCACTGAGGGTCTGATCTTTCCTTTCAGTTTCTCTGATAATGTTCTACATCATTAATTTAATGTTTAACTTCTGCTACCATGACTTGTTTATTTTACATGTAAGGGTCTTGTCCCCATTTAGATTACAAATTATTGAGTACAGGACCTTAGCATAATGCATTGCACACAAATATGTTTAATACAGGTTTGGAAATGAAGATGGTGTTTTTTGCTGGCCTTTGGTTAAAGGAAAGATTTGGAAAGTAGGAGATTAATTAGGGAGGCTTTTGCAATAATAATCCAAAAGGGTGATTATTGAAGGCCTCAATTTATTGACTCCTTGGCTCAGATCCTCACTCTATTACCAGAGGAGCTTTTGCAAGATTGAAAAGAAGGGAAGGACTCTGGGACTGTTGTGAATTTATGTGGGGGATGAGGGAGAAGTAGAAGTCAAAGCTTTACTGAATCTGAGCGACTGCCAATATTCCCATTATCATTGAAAAAAGTCAGAGATAGAGGATGAATTTGGAGAGGAGATAATGATTGTTTTAAGATGTAGTGTAGAGAGTTTAAGATAATTTGGGTGATCAAATGGATGTGCCTAGCAAGCAGTAAAATAAACTTTTTATCAACAATCAATTCAATCTAATAGATATTTACTTAACATACACTGTGTGTTATTCATTATGCTGGAAGATAGACAAAGTCAAATAAGACATAGTTCCTGGCCTCCAGAACTCATGTTTAAGTGGAAAAAGCAGACCAACACAATCACTATGATATAAGGTAGTAAATGGTATTATTGAATTAAATATAAAGTGCTATGGAAATATAAAAAGGGAACCAATGGATTGTGTATGGGCAGCTGAGAAAAAGTTACAAAAGTGATGATCATTGAGTAGATCCTTGAAAGATAAGTAGAAGGTTGTTCAATAAGTGAGGACATGCCCTTCCAAGGAAAAGTGTAAACATAGGCAAAGTCATAGAACATGAAAGTTCATTGCATTTTAAGGGAACAACAAGGACTCTGAAATGACTAAAGAAAAAGAGATAACAGGATAAAGAGGAATGGCGCAAAAGAGATAATGATTTCAGAAAATGAAGATGTGTTGTTATCTTAAACTAGAGAGGCAATATATGTATTGGGTAAAAATGTGGACTCTGGAGTTGGATTCTCTGGATCAAAATCTCACTTCTACCACTACTAGCTGTGAATCTTTGAGCAAATCACTTCATCTCTCTGTGCTCAGGTTTCCTTCTGCCAAATGGGAGTAATGATACCTGCCTCATAGGATTGTTTTCAGGATTGAGAGAGCTGATATTTATAGACTGATAAAGCAGTGTATGGCATAGAATAAGTGTTTTGTAAAGATTAGTTCAAGAACTAAATTACAAGTGACAAGGTTGCACACCATTTTGTACTATACCAGCAACAGCCCAAAAAAGGAACTATAAATGGGAGGTGAGGTGCCTGGGTTTCCAGATACTCTAAGTAAGGACCCGAGGAGAAATAGATGAATCTCTTATTCTCAGATAAGTGTGAGTTCCTTGAGATGTTCAGATATCTGCCTTGGAAAGGTAGATTGAATTTAGGGAAAGGTAGGGTAGTCAGACAAAAAAAAAAGTATAATGTGCATAGTGGGAATATGCACTTGAAATGAGTGGAAGCTCCCATTGTGACATTCTCCCTGGAAAGTGGAAATAAAGCAAAATAAGTGTGTCACTCACTAGCAAATAGATTTTATTTTGATTAAATAATAAACAGGAAATTAGCCAGTAGGGGCCTTACAGGATGAGAGAGGAGGTAACAGGTTCCAGGCAAAGATATCTTGCTGGAGTTGAAGTATGTAGAGGAACCTTGTAGAAAAAAAAGATGGCAATTAGAAATGCAGCCCTCTCTTGCTAATGAAGCACAGGTAGCCCCTTGAGTTTTGATGCTCTCAAGTAACCCATGTCTATTCCTCAGCCTTCTAGAGCTCTGCTCGAGTGATCCTTGAATAGACTCTTGGAATGATTGTGCTTCCCTGTGTGACTGCTCTGTGTGCTGCTGAAATGGAACTGAACCTCGTCTGCTCACCCAGCCTGCCAAAGGGTTTCACTTGACAGAACTCGGTTTGAATTCTGGTTTTACCACTTTCTAGTTATGTGACTTGGAGCAAGTCACTAAAATTCTCAGAGCCCCAGCTTCCCCGTCTGTGAAATGCAAATAAAAATGATTCCTATATTATAGAGTTACATGGATAATTACATGAAAATTTTATCTATAAAGTGCTTGGCACACTAAGTGCTTGAAAAATGTTAGTTCTTGGTCCCTTCCTTTCCTTTTATATTTGGACACCCCCCAAATGCCCTACTCTCATTTTAACCCCTTCTTGGGGCTCTGTGCCATCTAATATGAATAGTGATAGAGATGGGTAGAAGAAAAAAATCAATCCATGGAAAGGCAATGAAAAATAGTACTCTTTTTCAAACCTCTCTACAAATTCATATATTTAATGTGAAAATATATCTGCACTTTCATATATTTAGAAAGTAGATGGGAACAAGGAAACTGAAAGCATTTTTGGTGAAGGCAGTAAAATATATTGTTGCAATGTTATCTTAATATTATTGTGCCTGTGGAGAAGGATCCTCTTTTCCTGACATACATAAATCTCCTTACCCTCTTTCCAAAAGAACATCAGGAGAACAGGGTGCTGGAGTAAAGGGAATTGCACAGTGGGAATAACATGCCCCATCTCATCTGTCCTTCTGCCCAGCCTTCCATTAACCATCATGATCTACCAGAGGCCCGGAGAGCTTCCTATCTGTGGTGCTTCAATGCCCTTGCATCATTAATATCATCATCTCTACTCTTCTTCTAGGAGTGGATCTTATCGAGGGAGGTATGGAAGAAGTTGTGCATGTTTAGCTGTCAGTCCGAAACTTTTAGAGCCAGCAGGGGACAAAGGCAACAATCACTGTGTAATACTCTGGACTTTCTTGGCAGGTGAATACTGCTATGCATGAGGCAAAACTTATGGAAGAATGTGACGAGTTGGTAGAGATCATCCAGCAGAGGAAGCAAATGATTGCTGTCAAAATCAAAGAGACAAAGGTAAAGCACAGCATTTCAGTGAGGCCAAGGAAGAAATGACTCTTTATGAATGAAAAGAGTTGAATCCTGATGATTGCAGTTTGAAATTAGATCATGAAAGCAAGAAGAAATGAGGTTACAGGGAGAAAGGCAAAGAAGAAATGTTTGGCCTAGTGCTATGGATCCAATAAAATGTATGGTAGTTCTGGATGCTGGAAACATGTTATACCTTGACCTATTTGTTCGTTACATGGGTGTACATATTTGTGAACATTCATTGAGTTGAACACTTAGGATCTGAGTGCTTTTGTTGTTTGTTGTAAGTCAGCACACAGAAAGAAAAGTAGTGATAGAAATGTGGGCTAGAATTATGGAAAGACTGTGAATGTCACTATGAGTACTTTGGCCTTAGAATGAAAGTTGTTGGGAAATTATTCTAGAAGACTGATTGATATGGCCAAAGTGTGCAGGGCAGATCAGAACGGGATGATGATGAAGTCATGGAAGCACATTAGGAGGCTTACAACTTGATTCTTGGTATGAGTTGTTTAAGACCTAAAGCAGAATATGGACAGCACACAGAAAGAAAGAACATAATACGCATTTCCAACAGAAAATGATTGGAATCATCCAATTTATTAGATATAAAAGATGAAGGAGAGAGAGGAGTCAAGGAAGACTCACAGGTTTTTAACCCGGGAACTAAAGAATTGTGGTCAAAAACATCAGGTGTGAGATTCCATGCAGCTGTATGATTTTAGGTTTGATGACCTCCTGGTCAGTGTTAGTGATTATAAGCTCATGCTGTGGGCACAATGTAAAAACTTATGAGAGTCTGGTTTGATGACCAATACTTTATGCCATGCTGGGTGGTTCCAGTTAGCAGGAATGGAAGCTTCCAACAATACAGATTTGTGAACACACAGGTATGAGTAAAGATACTTAGAGAAATATATACATGAATATATATGTATATATATGTATAGTCATAAAGAAAAATGAGGTACGTATTATGAAATATATGTGCAAAAATATATTGACAATAAAATGTAAACAGAAGTGATCTCTAGGTGATAACATTTCTTTTTATACTTTTAACTTTTTAACTTTTCTATTATGAGCATGGATTGCTTTGACAATCAGTAAAATTAATACTATCAATATAAAGAGGACTTAGATAACTGAGACTATATGGCTGAGTGCAACATAAGTAAGGAAGCTGTAAATTGAAGGAGGAGGGGTTGGCAAGACAGTCTTAGTGGGTGGGGTGAGAAGGTGAATGGTTAGTAAAGGGACCATGGGGTATTAATAAGCCTTATTTTTGGAATCACTGCAGCAGATCTCCTTCATGTTTTTTTATTGTTTTTAATTAAGTGCTGTGTCTTTTATCTTATTTTTTATTTGACTAATTCCTTTAAGGTTATGAAACTCAGAAAGTTGGCACAGCAGGTTGCTAATTGCCGCCAGTGTCTTGAACGATCAACAGTCCTCATCAACCAAGCTGAGCATATCCTCAAAGAAAATGACCAGGCACGGTTTCTACAGTCGGCAAAAAACATTGCTGAGAGGTGGGTTCCTTATATTCTTTTGATATGTCCAGTCTTGTGAGAAGGGGCCAGCTTAAAATCAGTGAATTCTGTTCAGGCATGTTTATAGCAGCTGCCATTTTAAGATTTTACCAGCTAGGTAACTATTGAGCCTCGGTGGTAAATTTCCTGAGGAATTTCTGGATCCTCCTCTCCATCCTTGCATTCTGCCAGTTCTTTTAATGTACAACCAAACATGAGGCCTACCTGCTGCCTTATCTTCTTGTTGCTCACTTAGAGCTTGAACTCTCTGTGATGGTAGTGGTGTAGGGTCAGAAAAACTTTTGGTTACATTGATATGTGTGTGCATTTCTTAAGTCTACATGCAGTTTCTATTGTTTTTGTTTAGTTCTTGCTTTATGAAACATTTAGAGCAATGATTCTTTCACTTTTATTTAATCACTCTCTTTGAAAATCTGATGAAAGTCATGAATATTATTCCAGAGTGGAGAAAATGCATTTTAGATGTATACACAAATAATTTTGTATATAATTTCAAAGGACTTATGATGGATCTTTAGAAGCCTATCTATAAACTATTGACAAAAATTCCAAGGTCTACTGTGAAACAGTGTTCAGTATAGTCACCAAGGATTCAAGGGGCTACAGGAGATCATTAGGCCAGACTTAACCTCCTTATTTCTCCTTCTCATTCATTGGAGACTTGGGTTCCAGGTTCATAGTCTTCTTCCTATTGCCTCTGTCATCATATGGGTGACATAAGCAGCACCCACACTGATCCATCTCATGCTCTAGCCATTTAGAGCATCTGTTCCTCCAGTGACTCTCACCTTGCTCCAGTTCATCTACCCACTCCCATTGGACCACATGTTGAACCTTATCATCACTCACAGTTGCACTGAAATCACAAACTGAAGAATCCCACTTTCTAATTACAACCTCCATGCTTGAAACTCTTTTCTTCAAATGCATCTCTATTTTTCAACTTCATTGGAACCTCTAGCCTGGACTCCTGTGCTTTTTCCCACCTACCAGTTACTTTGTGTACTTCCAGTTACTTCCTAACTACCAGTTACTTCTTTCTTTAGCCTATTTTTTCTGTGATTTCTCCCTTCAGCTTCTCCTTTTTTATGTTTGTTTGGTACCCAGGATTGAACTCAGGAGCACACGACCACTGAGCCACATTCCCAGCCCTATTTTGTTTTTTATTTTGAGACAGAGTCTTGCTGAGGTGCATAGAGTCTCGCTCATGAAGTTGCTGAGACTGGATTTGAACTCACAATCCTCCTGCCTCAGCCTCTCAAGCCGCTGGGATTACGGGGGGAGCCACCACGCCTGGTTCAGCTACTTTTTTCAATCTGCCCAATTCCATTGCACATTATTGTTTTATCACACCCACCTGATAAAATCCAAACTCTGAAATCACTCCAACTATTCTTAACTTTTCCATGCCTGTATTTGAGTTGCAGAACTTCACTGGAAAAACCACATAGCCAAAGAGGTTGGTGCTATTGCACCACAAATTTATGGCTTCTCATCGGACCTGGGCTTCTCATCGTGTTACTTTAGTTCACTTCCTTTTTAACTCATCTCCACACTGACAAGTTTAAATCTTTTGCACCCACCTCAAAATTCCAACCCAGCCTCCTTTCTGCTTATGCTCAGCAAATACCCACCCACTTTTAAACTGATAGGTATGAAATGATAAATTCCTCAACTTTTTATAAGAAAGTGCTGGACACATCTACATCTACATCTATTACTTCTACCATCCTTCTGTTTGTAATGGAAGAGAGGTCCCTTCATTTTTCCTTTGACCACATGACCTCTTTTTTTCCATAGCTTTGATTTCTGCCATTCTGTAGTTGACTTCACGTCCATGTTCAAATCCACTGATGTCTGTCTTACCTAAAAACAAAAACAAAAGCCCTGAAACTTTCCTTTCCTCATATCCTTTCTAGCTGTCACTCATCCCTTTCCTTTCCTTCACATTAAACTACTTGCAAGACTTTCCAGTTACTTGCCATTAATTTACCCTAATATTTAAAATATATTTATGTCAAGTGATACCTTGTACATAATTGGAAAGTAAAATATTACTTTGAATCACGTTGAAAGAAATATCAATCTTTCTTATCTCTAATTTCTGATCTATAACAACAATAATAAGAAGAAAAAAACAACAATAACAACTTACTTTGTGTTGGGAACTATGCTAATTCTTTATAAGATCTAATACATTTAAAAACCTTATGTGGTAAACACTGCTAATATCTCCATTTTATAAATGAGACAACAAGGCTCAGAAAGGTTAAGCAACTTGCCTAAGATCACCCAACTAGTAAGGGGCAGAAGCTGGATTGAGATCTATGGAGTCTATATCATCATCTACATTTTCTCAACAAAGCCAAGCAATTTCAAATCTATTAAATTGGCATGAACTTTACATTTGTAAATAGCATTCTTACCTTGCTATTTTTTACCTTTATTTTTAACTATTTATTTATTTATTTACTTTGATTTGTTGTACACAAATGGGGCACATCATTTCCTTTCTATGGTTGTGCACTATGCGGATTCACACCATTTGTGTAATCATACATGTACATAGGGTAATGATGTCTGTCTCATTCCACCATTTTTCATACCCCTTTCCCTTTCCCTTGCTATTTTTAAATTCTCTTTTCAATTTTAGATATTAATTGACATGCAAATTTGGTAACATTTTTACCTATTATTTTTTCAAATATTTTTAGACCACCTCCTTCTTCTATTTTAGGGATTCCAACTACATGTATATTAGGGTGCTTGAAGTTGTCCTATAGTTTAAAGATGCTGTTTTCTTTTTTCCTTTTTTTTGGAGTTTTTTTTTTCCTCAGTATTTCACTGATATTTCTTCAAGTTCATTAACTTTTTATTTTATAATGACTAATCTGCTCTTGACCCCCCTCCAGTGTATTTTTCACCTCAAATATTGTAGTTTTCATCTCTAGAAGTTTGAGTCTTTCTAAAAATATCTTCTAAAATATCTACTTAAGGTATTCAGACTTTCCTCTAATTTTTGAACATACAGAATACAATTGTAACAACTATTTTAATGTCTTTGATTGCTAATTCTAACATCTGTGTCAGATCTGGGTCAGTTTCAGTTAGTTGATTTTGTCTTCATGATGGGTTGTATTTCTTTGATTCTTTGCATGTCTGGTAATTTTTTTATCAGATGCTGAACTTAGTGAATTATATCTCGTTGGTTGTTTTTTTTTTTTTAATTCTTATAAAAATTTGTAAGCTTTGTTTTGGGACACATTCAAGTTACTTAAAAATAGCTTGATCCTTTTGAGTCTTATTTTTAGATTTGTTAGGAGAAGCGCTGGGGGAATAACTAGTGGTGGAATGCTTGCCTATCCTGTGCAAGGCCCTGGGATCCATCCCCAGCATTGTAAATATTAGATGAGATTAGAGAAGTGTCTAGTCTAGAACACTTTTTCCTCACTACTGAAGCAAAATACTTCTGAGTAATTTACACAGTGTTTCATGAATCCATGATTTTCTGGTACTGCTAGAATTAAAATTCTAATTAAATTAGAATTACATTAATTTAAATGATACTTCTAGACTAAAATCTAAAAGGTTTTAAAATTATATCTTTATACCAATAAAAATATATGAAAATAATTTCTTTAACCCAGTTTATCCAAAATTTCACCAAGTTTTGCCTTGGTTATGCATCGTTGACTATTCATTTTTGCTGTAAACTCAGGGAGTCTTTGCAGTCTAAAGACTAGTGATCTTTGAATCCGGAAAAATTTATTTTAGTAGTCACTAATATCTTCCTCCCCTCTATCCTCTTGCATCTCTATTTCTGGGACTCTAATTAATCATGTGTCGGACATCCTAGATTTTCCTCCGATTAAAAATATATTTTGGAATCTGGAGTTGTGGCTCAGTGGTAAAGCGCTTGCCTAGTATGCATGAGGCACTGGGTTCGATCCACGGAACCACATAGAAAAGCTAAATAAACAAAATAAAGGTATTAAATATCTATATCTACATCTATATGTATATCTGTATATATACGCATTAAACCATATATATATGGTTTCCTCTTTTCCATGACTTTGTCTTCTCATTTTAGTGTTTTTATTTCCTTAACTTCTCTCCTATCTTTCTATTAAAATTTTAATTCCAGCATTCATATTTTTATGTACAAGTTTCCTTTCTGGATACTTTTAGCATTATTCTTGTCTTTTATGTTTCTTTTTAGCATTATTGCTTTGTGGATTCAAACTATTTCTCTTTCTGAGAATATTTTCATTTTTAAGTTTCCTTCCAAACCCTACATTGTCTTGCTGTCTTCCAAGTTTCTCTTCTCTATTAGTTTGTTTTGGTTTCTGTTCTACTCTAAATTTCTGGTAAGTTTTTGGCTGCCTTTTATGATTTAAGCACTAAAAGGTACCTGGAAGCTCTGAGTAGATGGGGGCAATTCATTATTGGGTGAACTTTGCTGTAGTAATACAAGGTGGAGTGCCAGTTTTTTTATTGAGGGACCTGAAGTGTCAATTCTATAGGCATTTTCTCTTAGGTCATTTTCCCTTGGAAGAAATTCTCCAGTCTCCTGTTTTGATGGGTGGAGGTTATAAGTCTGACTGCCAGGATTCTGAGAGCCAAGCAAGGAAAGGGAACTGAGAGTTTTAAGACTGCTTTTAGTATAATGTCAAGGCTCTGCATAAAACAAACCTCACATCTCCTGCCAGGATGAGGAAAAGACAGTCTCTGATTGAGTGAATCTGGGATCTAGCTGTTCTTCATGCAAACTTTCAAATTTGTGGCACTAAATCAGCTTGATGTTGTTGGCTTCCTGATCTAGCTTTTTCTGATCTGTTGTTGGTTACCACACATCCATTCCTTTCTAGCTTCCAAACATATGTTGACAATCTCTTAATCACTGGCACTTTTTCCATTCTCTTTGTCTTTGTGGGTTTATGATGCTTTATTCTTTGTCATTTCAGTGGGATTTCGTGAAAGCAAAGCTAAAACATGTATTGAAACCACTATATTTAATCATTCCCACTTACTCTTCAACTCTGTTTTTCTTTCCACTTCCATATTATTGAAAGTGCTTTTTTTTAAAGGTCACCAAAAGAAGATCTTACTGCTAAATATAATAGCCAATCATTTATTTCATCTTACTCTTTCATCTTACTTGCTCCCTAAGTAGCATTTTTCTCTTTTGATCATGTTTTTGTTTGCAAACTCCATTTTATCCACAGTTCATCTATGTGTTTTTTAATTCACAAATATGGTACATACAGGCAGTTACAATTGGTTATCACTAATAATCAAAGACAATGGTATAACATAGTCTTCATGAAAACATATCATAAAATGGAGAATACACAGTAATAATATTTTCAAAAGCAATGGTTGCAAATATCTGTGTTTCTAAGAAAATATAAATTTACATATACATGTATTTTAAGGAAGCTTTATACTCTTTCATAAATTCAGAAAACAGAGTGTGAAATAATAATGCTTATTTTATGGAAAAAATGAAAATAATTTAAATCATGACCTAGATGATTTTAAGTAATTAGAGTGCTCATAGATTGGATGTAGAACATAAAGAAATTTTCTGTAGTTTACAACCATCCCAGTTGAAAAGAGCTGAAAAGTTAATCAGTAAGTAGAATTGTAATTACCAAGTATGTTTAATACAAATTCCTTAGGTACAAATTGTAAATTGTTTCAACCCTAGCTAATTTAGGGACATAAGCACGAAGAGAACAGTATTCAGTTTTAAAATGACTTTCTAAGGAATTGAACTCTCATCTAAATTAGTTTTTATGAGGTCATTTGATTTTAACTAAAATGGCTTAGAGACAATTTTATGAAATCTAAATATTCTAGTTCTTTAGTTTTTCTCAAGGAAAGATACCTTCATCTGCTGACTATTTTTCCTTGAAATCGCTCAGTCCTTACCTTCCATGAACTCCCCTAGTTTCTTTTTGTACCTATGTGATCTGTTTTGCCTTTGTGAGCAACTCTCCCTTGATCTATTCCTTTAATGCTGTTGTTCTTCCTGATTCTGTTTTTAGGATATTCCCTTCTCTCCCTATACATTTTCCTCTTTGCAAACCTATTAGCTTGTCGAGCTGCAATTACCATTGAATTACCATCAATTACCATGTTGATGATTCCCAATTCTCTGTGTAAATCTTTTTTTCATAGGTTCAAATATAGTGTGTGGTGTAGGTGGAATAGATGACTGTTTATGTGGTATGATTTAAGAATCAATTATCCAACCTAATTATCTTTCTCACTGATTTTTCCCAGGTTCTGAAATTCTTCCCCACCATTATTCCCTGTATTGTGTTAAGGCACCATGACTTCAGACAAAATGAAGTTTTAGCTGAAAGAGCTGTCCTTTTCCCCTTATAAATAGCAATTGTTATATTATCCCTAATACAGATCAATGCCTTGAGAGGTTACAATGAGATGTGAATGTTGTGTTTTGCTTAAACACAGAGACAGATAGGCATGCACACCCACACCCCACAGCATTACTTTAACTCATTCTTAACCTTCCATCCACCATTAACATTTGGGAAGTTAGCATTCTAGTGGTTATATACATAAATACATATATATATATGTATATATATATATATTTCACAAACATATGGTCATTTTTATATACTGCATTACATCCTACATTTGAAACAACATATCACAAACTTTTTCCTATCGTTGTAAAACCAATGATCTAGTGATTTTCATCTTTTGATGAATGATACGATGTTTAACTCAGTCTCCATTGTTAGACAATTAGGTTACACATGCCGTGTTGAGTGCCCATGTAGTTGTGTCTCTGCATAGATCTAAATTATTTCCTTATTAAAATTTTTTATGAAGAACTGTGATGTCAAGGATATTTCATTGTAAAGTATTTTAATTTTTAATGCTAAATGAACCTTCAAAATGTCTATCAATTTCAGTCCTAAGAAAAGTATTTTAGACCGGGATAAAAGCCCCTAAATCATCGTTATTTATAAGCTACATGCTATCTCATTTCAACTTATATTTCTTTAGTTTCTCATGTAGTTTGGATTTTCAATATATTCATTGTCCATTTGCTTTCACATTTTTTGAGTAAATTCTTTCTGTTTTAGTTGTCTAAACTCCCATTACCACTTTTTACTTGCTATTTATTTCTAGCACCTTAAAATTCAGTCTACCTGCTTCCAATTTTGTTCTTTTCCAGTTCATTTACTATTGTCATAGTACTCTTCTCAAAACATAAATTCAAGCAAATCACTCCTCTCCTTAAAATGCTTCAGTGGTCCCATTGGTCTTAAGATGAAGGCCAAAATTTGTAGCATGAAGCCCTACAAGGCCCTGCATAACTATCTCATTCTCCAGTGTTCAGGCAAGAAAGAATACACATACCCACCTTGCCTTTGCTTAGCTAACTCCTATTCATCATGTAGGTGATTGCTCAAAGTTGACTTCCTCTGGGGAGATTTCCCTTAGAGTCCAAGTCCCTGGTAGATGAATCCCTTTGCACATTAGTTTTGCTTAATAAGTATCGGATGAATTGATGGATGGATGGATGGATGGATGGATGGATGGATGGATGGACAGAAGAAAGAAAGAAGATTTGGGAGGCCAGGAAGAGATTTTATGTACCATTTTTTGGGCTGAACTTTTACCCTAAGGAGTTGTCTCCTTATTCACCAAATCTTAGAAGACTGGCTGTTCAATGTAAGGCCTTAAGATTGTACTGAGTTAGTATTTCATTTGTTTATACCAATCTTTATTCCCGAGATATCTCTATTTTCACAAACATCTAAGGGATATTTATAGATGTGTATGAGTGCATACCTGCATGAGGATATGTGTTTGTTCAACTCCCTATCCCTTTACAATTGGTTCCGCATAAAGATTTCCTTTCTTATCTTCCTACACGTCATGCCTCTTTCTTCCACTCTAACCTGCATATTTCTTTCCAGCCTATCATTTGCATGCACAAAGATCTTCATTGGCTTTGATTCAGAAGGTCTAATACAGAACTTAAGCATGTGTATTTTGGTAAAAGCACCCCCCAGGTAATTCTGATAGAGAACCATGGTTAAAAATTGCTCACGTGTAACCAGGCGAGGTGGCATATGCCGGTAATTCCAGCAGCTTGGGAGGCTGAGGCAGAAGGATCACAAGTTCAAAGCCAGCCTCAGCAACTTAGCGAGACCCTAAGCAACTCAGTGAGACTCTGTCTCTAAATAAAATACAAAAAGGGCTGGAGATGTGGCTCAGTGGTTAAGCACCCCTAGGTTCAATCCCTGGTACCAAAAACAAACAAACAAAAAATTTGCTCAAGTGTGTAAAACAATTTTTTTTAAAAAAGGAGCAGTATAAATGGTTTTGGGTACAGAATTTAAAGTCAGGTGGACATAGGCTCAATTATATTTTGACCTTTATTGGTTGTGTGATTTTGACCTAGTTAATTTGTTTTTCATTGTGTCAGTTTTCTTACTTACAAAATAGAAATACCATCTACTACACAGTGTTATGGTAAGGAGTGAATTAGATAATGCGTGTAGAGTACATAAAAGTGCCCTATATATATTAAACACTAGATAAATCTTAGTAATTGTATTGTTGTTCCTGGTAATTCAGTTATTAATTCAATAATTATTTATTCACCATGTTTCCAAAACTGTTTTAGGGACCATGGAAGATTAAGAAGTACAAAATATGAACCTCATTCTTGAGTCTCTTAGAATTAGTTGGGAAAATAAAATTACTGTAGCATTATACAATATAGAACAACAAAATGAAACATAAATATTATAAAAGATCAAATAAAGGACAGGATTTACAGTAAGGTATTAACCCAGCATGTTGTTCTGTTGATTAGCATGAAAAATAGAGAGGGAGGAAACGATTTCTCAAACTGCTCTTACCAAGCCTTCAGAGGTCTAGTTCTGATGCTGCCTGCCAGATGGAAAATGATGCAGAGGGGAAAAAATTCTGTATTTACTTCTCAAAATTAAGACAGGATGGGGGAGTATGTTTGAGGGGTGAACATATGTGAATAAATATGGTATAACTCTTAATTGGTTCCTGACGATTAAAATTGAAATGGTTTCTGTTAGAAAAGCACAGCTATGATAGTTTCAGTTAACAAATCAAGCCTTACAAGTCACTTATTTTCACCTCGTTAAACCAGAAATCAAACACTAGATGAAGGTTGCAAACCTATGTTGATGTATATTGATGAACTTTTCTTTTCCTTTTTTTTCAGGGTCGCTATGGCAACTGCATCTTCTCAAGTTCTGATTCCAGACATCAATTTTAATGATGCCTTTGAAAACTTTGCTTTAGATTTTTCTAGAGAAAAGAAATTGTTGGAGGGGCTAGACTATTTAACAGGTGTGAAAGTACTGTGCTTTCCTTCCCATTTTAATTTTTCCATTGAGCTTTTACTTCAAAATGATCCGAAAAGGACAATATTTACAAGGAAATATTTTATAGTCTTTTTAGATATAATGTGTTTTGGTTCATGTAACAGAAATTAAAGATGATTTGTCAAATATTTCTGGAGTCAGAATGCATATGCCATCCATACTTTAATGTAAAACACAAGAAATTGCTGATCCCTTTCTCCTTATGAGTCTATCAGTCATCTATTTTTAATTGTTATAAGGGTAAGAATTAGGGAATATTACAGAATGTCCCATATTGTTTAGGACCTACTCAAATGGTTTTAAACAAACTTAGGAATCAACAGATCAGGAAGAAAAATGTAAGAGATAACTGACTTGCAGACAACTTTAAAAAATATGGGATACTAAATAAATGTGATCCATTTTGATTTTGATTTTTTTTCCTTAAGCATGAGCCATCTCAGCATTACTGAGAATTATCCTCTCTAACATTGATTTTAGTTACCATGTTTATTTTGTAAATCCTTTTTAAAGCATTATATCTAGTCTCAGAGCTATTAGGACTCAGGATTCGTTTTCAAGATGGGTTTTGCATATCAGAAACAGCTGTCAAATGTGACAGGGTACAATTGTTAAAATGTCTGAAATAAAGGATAATAAACGTCTACAAAAAAGAAAATAAGGGAGGCAACCAGCCTGTTAAAAATGCTGTTTACACTGAGGATTATTGAATGGTTGTTTCATAAAAAAATACACACACACACTAACATTATCTTTATAGTTATTTTGTTAATACATTAACATAGCTTTCATTTGCTGAACATCTACTTTATGCCAGATACTGTACATTAATTTTATATAATTCTCACAACAAATCTATAAGGTAAATAGCATCCACATTTACAGATGGGGAAACTCATAATGATTTGCATTTGAATATACTGTCAGACATACATAATAAAACTCATTTTGAAATAGAAATAAATATGCTGAGAGCCATGTAATAAGAAAACCATGTGGCTACTTTGCTCTAATACCTACATATGTGTTTACAGGCAGACTAGACAGCTGGGGCAATCATCATAATAACTTATGCTTGTATGTTGGCCTAAAATATTTTCATCTTTGAAACAAAAGTACTTTGGGAGAGCTTGAGTTCTCAGCACTTTGCTTCAGGTTGCATGGTTCTTGCAATCTTAAGCTTCTCTACTAGGAAAACCTCTCCAGGGCTTGGGTATAGCTCAGTGGTAGTGTTTGCCTAGCATGTACAAGACCTTGGGTTGGATCCCCAGCACCACAAAAGAAAATAATAAAAATCTCTACAAGAGATGTTGAGTTAGACAGAAAGAGTAAGGATTACAAACTTGAATAAGGGAGAATGTGCTTTCCTTACCTTCTTTTCTACTTTTCTTTACAGCCCCAAACCCACCATCCATCCGAGAGGAACTCTGTACTGCCTCCCATGACACCATTACAGTCCACTGGATCTCAGATGATGAGTTCAGCATCAGCTCCTATGAGCTTCAGTACACCATATTCACTGGCCAGGCTAACTTCATCAGTAAGTCATGGTGTAGTTGGGGCCTGTGGCCAGAGATAA
Source organism: Sciurus vulgaris (assembly GCF_902686455.1). Taxonomy (NCBI): domain Eukaryota; kingdom Metazoa; phylum Chordata; class Mammalia; order Rodentia; family Sciuridae; genus Sciurus; species Sciurus vulgaris. The sequence continues at coordinate 43,194,077 of NC_136471.1, read as the reverse complement.
GGAAATGTAAGGAAGCAGTAAGCTGCTCAAGATTGGCCGGGGCGCCACGAGGCAAGTGTTTGTAAGACATGTTAGGTTGTTTAGTATAGTCTTTCATAGACAGTGTAAGCTCCGCAGGGCATTGCAAAAACTTTATTTATGGGTGACAAGCAAGTTGTGTATTTCCTTGCTGGGCAGTCATTGGGGCCACTCCCATTTGTTTATGTAATCCTTAGCCTTTGCTCAACTAATCCATGGCACTCCACTCTCCTAAGGAGAGCACTGCTCAGCATTTGTTCCTGGACAGCTAAGCAACCATCATCACTGGTTCCATGTGTTTGAACATCTCCTTCCCTGACTCTTCTTCCACTTCATTATCATGATAAAATGTTTTGTTGAAAGATTATCACTTTCTTTGCTGTACTAATTTGTATCAGTGAACATGGTGACAAGCCTCCTGCCTCTGTCACTCATCCCTTTATTCCATCTCCCTTTCCATGAAGAATTACAGTAAATATAAAAACATGTCAGTGGGCCACAAAATGAAAGATGCTATAAAGCAGTTGTTTAGCTCGCCTAGTATGATAGTTTCACCTTCTGGCACGGTCGGAACTTGATTGATCTATTGCCAGTTAACAGGCATTGAGCTGAAAATTCTCCTCAATGTACTTGATGGGGGAATAGAAACAGAAGCAAAATTAAAGCTGGATTCAAGACTGGGACTGATCCCCACCCTATGATTGCATCTCCATAGCTGCAAATTAATATTTTCTTTTAACTTTGTGCTTTTCATTTATGTCTGACTTCACAGGCCAACATGAGAGGAATTTTTCCCACTAAGCCCTCCTTTTGAACTTCTTTTTCCAGTTTTGTGACAATTCTGGGGTAGAATTCTGTTTTGTGACAATAGTGGAGAGGGAATATGAGAAGACAGTTGGGAGTCGAACACTAAAAACACTTGCCTCGTGCAGCTCCAGCCTAAGCCACTTGGCTCATGTAGCTGAGTTCCTGGACGTTTCTTCAGTGACGTACTTTTCTGTACTTGTCTTTCATGTTCTTGGAAAGTCTTAGAGCCAATATCTGTGCTTCTACTTCCTAATATGGGGAGAACAGTCATCTCCTGGGAGTTGAGGGCAAGCTTAAAAATTGACAAAGATCTAAAGGTTGTCACCTTTTGTTTTCAAGGCTTTGTATTCCTTTGTAAAGAAATATCTAGAGAATAATTTCTAATAGTGATAGGCTTATAGCATCTTAGAGTTGGAATGAACCTCAGAAATCTGATCTTCTCTTCTGCCAGACATCCAGAAAATTATCATTCTGTCTCTGCTTGAGCATTGCCAGCGATGGGGAGCTCACTTCTAACAAAACAGCCCATTTGATGCAGCTGTAAATAATTATCAGTACTTCTTTTTAAGAGGCCTTCTTTCTCTTAGTAAATAATAAAAATAATAATTTTTAATAATATTTATAAATGGCAATAATAATAATTTTTATGCACATTATTATTGCCATTTATAAATACTCCTGCATATATTATTTCGTTTAGTCCTCATGAGTTCTTATGTAGCCATATGAAATAGATTATATTGATTTTATTTCATACATGAAGAAACTGACACTCCAGATAAGTGAGTTGCCCAAGGTCACAGAGTTATTAAATGATGTAGTCAAGATTGGAAACCAAACCTGTCAGAGTTCAAGCTTAATGCTCCTTGAATTAAACAATATCTACTAGATAGTACTGTCTGGGCATTTTATGCCTTATTAACAAACCTAATCCATCTTTAACATGCCAGTTCATCAGATAATTTTAGGTAACTCCTATGTTCCATCTAAATTTTCTCTTTTCTTGGCTAGACATAATTAGTTATTTCAATTGCTCCTCATACAACAAGGGTTTCAGACCCTTTCTCATCTTTATATCCTTTTTATTAACACTCTCTTGTTTGTCCAAGTGGTTTACGAAAAGTGCTGTAACAAAGGCAATTTCCATACTCCGAAAGTGGTCACCATAGAGGATCACTGGATTATTTCTCTTGTACATGAGTCACTCTCCTTTTGATATATACCCCATTTTTTTGTGTTTTGGCAGCCACATTGACTACTGATTTAACTGAGCATATAGTCAACTGAAAACCCTACATAGTCCAAATCCTGTTCCTATAAAATTGAATATCTAAAACTCAACACCTTGCATTTATCTCATTACATTTTATCTGAAACTTGTTCAGTGGTACATGCCTGTGATTCTAGTGCTTGGGAGTCTGAGGCAGGAGGATTGCAAGTTCTAGGATAGCCTCAGCAACTTTGAAAGACTGTCAGCAACTTAATGAGAACCTGTCTCAAAATAAAAAAAAAAAAAGTGGTTGGGGATGTGGCTCAGTGGTACAGTACCCCGGGGTTCAATCCCAAGTACTGCAACCAGAAGAAAAAATCTGGTTAGCTTTGACCCCTCATTTCAGCGTGCCAAAATCCTTTTGAATCCAAATACCTTCTAAAATATTTGCTTTCCCTACCAGCCTGACTCTTATGTCTTCCTGCAATCATTGACAGAAAAGTGCAATAGGACTGGAATAAAGACAGAGTGCCCTGCAGCAAAATTTCTGATTGAAATGGAAAACAATTTTATTAGAAATAAATATGAAAATTCAAGGTACCAGTAAGGCCTGCCACTGAGGACTGAACCCCAGTTCTGAGAGCTAGTTTCCCTTGAGGCCTTTTCATGTTTTCTTTATCCACAAGTTTTCTTTCTTGATGGTTAGGCTTAAGTCTAGAGAAGTAGTTCTCTCTGTTTTTCAACTTACTTCCTTCATTTTTAACTTTCTTCCCACCTCTTCTAAGATTTGCAATTATCATAACCAATACTGTTTCAGAGAGATGATGGTGTTAGCTGAATGAGAATTCCAACAGACATTAGTCTTCCCAATTATTCTATTATCCTTCCTCCATTTCAGTTTTGTGTTTTGCATTACAAAACCTGTGACTTGCTAGTCCATCTATAACATACTGCCACAAAGATGTAACTTTCATTTCTCCTCCTTCTCACTCTCATGCAAATGCTCTCTACTATGCATTTGCACTAAGGTTCATAGATTTCCATATTGTGTCGTTTCCCTTTTGAACAAGAGATAGACTTCTGTTACCATAGTTCAGTCATAAGTCCCATCTCATCACATCTCAGTGATACCTAGAGGATCATATATTTACCCATTTAAATTTAGAAATAATTTCAAAATTATAGAAAAGTTGCAAGACTACCATAAAGAATGTCTATACACTCATCACCCACATTCCCCTACTATTAATATTTTGCCCTATTTCCTTTATCATTTAAAACATTCTATTTTTTGAATTTATTTATTTTTTTCTCTGCATTTTTATTGGTATATTACAGTTGTACAAACCAATTGGATTTTTGTTCCATATTCATACATGCACACAATTCTCTTTTTTTCAAAACTGAGAGTAAATTGCATGCATCATAGTCTTTCACCCCTGAAGTCCTCAGCGTGTGTTTCCTACAAATAAGAACATTCTCTTACATAACCATAGTACAATTATCAACTTTAAGAAATTTAACATTGATGCAATACTTCTACTTAAACCACAATTTATATTCCAATTTTGATAATTAACCCAATAACGTTCATATAACTTTAAAAGAACTTAATATTGTCCTTTATAGTCTAGGATCAGGTACTGCATTTAATTGTCATTTCTCTTTAGTTTCTTTAGTCTGGAACATTTCCTCAATCCTTCCTGTCTTTAATGATATTGACTATGTTTGTAAATATTTTTATTGGTTCTTTTTGTTATATATGACAATAAAATATGCTATGACATATTTATAAAACATGGAATATAATTTGTTCTAATTCAGTCCCCTTTTTATTTCTTTATTATACTGTTCCTTATTTTGAGTTCGTTTGCTGTTTCCTCACAATTATATTCAGGTCACATATTCATGGCTAGAATACTGCATAAGGGATGTTGTGTCCCCAGAGTGTCATATCTAGAGGCACATGATGCCAACCTTCCCTTCATTATTGATACTGATTTTGATCACCTGGTCAAGATATTGTCTGGTTTCTTCACCATGTCATTTGTGTTTCTCTTTTGCTAGTAATAAGCAATCTGTGTGGTAATACTTTAAGATCATTAAAATATTCTGCTTTATCATCAAACCCACCTCATCCCACCCCTGTTTTAGTATCAATTGATTTTTGTCTCATCCATTCTTTACCATGATGATAGCAAGGCGATGATTCTTCAGCTGTATATTCCCTCCCACATTTACAAGTTGGCACTTAGTTTTCTATTATAAGCAAGAGTCCTACCCTTTGTTCCTCATCATTTGTTTATTTATCAGTATGGACTCATGAATTCTGCATTATCAATGATTTAGAATTCTTTACTGCCCTTATTTATTCAGATGCTCAATTTGTCCAGCTTTGGCTAGGGGGAGCCTTTCAAGAGGATTCTGCCATTATTTTCATGAGGACTTTCTTGCTTTCTGTCATAAAAAATGTTCTAGGCTTGGGGCTGTGACTGTAGCTCAGTGACAGAGTGCTTGCCTAGCATGTGTGAGTCACTGGGTTTGATCCTTAGCACCACATAAAAATAAACAAATAAAATAAAGGTATTCTGTCCATCTACAATTACAAAAATTTTTTAAATGTTCTAGTCTAATTTTGAACTTATCCTGTCCCAGTCTTGAAATCAGTCATTTTGTTCAATGAGCCTTGGTTTCTTTCAGTGTGAGAATAGTAGTAGAGACCAAGATCTGAATACTAGATATACACCTATAATGTACATACATGTATACTCTGTATGTGAGTCCACCTATATGTGCATACAAAACATATGTAATCATCCCTTGGTATACACATAAGATTGGTTCCAGGACCTCCTGAGGATACCAAAATATGCAGATGCTCAAGTACCTTATATAAAATAGTATAATGTTTGCATATAACCTACACACATCCTCCAGTTATACTCTGCATCATTTCTAGAGTACATATAATACCTGAAGAAATGTAAATGCTATGTAAATAGTTACAGTATTGTTTAGGAAATAATGACAAGAAAAAAGTCTGTACATGTTAAGTGCAGATGCAGTTTTGAAATATTTTGAACATGTAGTTGGTTGATTCTTTGGACAGAGAACTTGAAGATAAGGAGGGTTGACTCTACATATTTTAGATGTCATTCAGTCACATCAATGCCAATTCCAACTCATCCTTAGGAGTTCTTTCTCATGCCATATTTTTATGTTCCTTCTTCCATAGTGGGACCCCTGTCTGCCAACAACATCAATATGTATACTCATTTACTCAATATCATATCTAAAATACTTTTAGAGTTCCTCTGCACATACCACTATAAAAAGAAACCACCTAACAATACTTCAAGGATTTGCTTGTAGTTCTACCATCCCCATTGCTGTGGTGTGATTATTATTTATTGGAAATTCATTTAGGATCATTAGTTCCAGTCCAGTTTTCAGTCTTTTTGTCATCCTTGCTGATTCAACTCAAAAAGGTTACTCAGAGAAGTACCTTTCTTCCCATATCCTTTTAAAAACACGTTTTTATTAGTTGTAAAGGGACACAATACCTTTATTTTAATTATTTTTATGTGTTGCTAAGGATCAAACCCAGTGCCTCACACGTGAGAAGCAAGTGCTCTACTGCTGAGCTACACCCCCAGGCCATCCTCATCCTTTTTCCTCCACCTTCATCCTTTAGGGTAACCAACTTCATTATTTTCTGGGTTTTCTTTTCTGTTGCTATTATTGTTTTGTAAATATAAGACAATTTAATACGTTCTCTTATTTTCATTTTTCCCCTCAAAAAATGTAGCATACTATATATACTCTTGTTTAACTTTTTAAAATTAATCATATATCCTGGAAATCACCCTATATTAGCTCATAGAGAGCATACTTATTCTTTTTCACAGATGTATCATACTACATTGTGAAGGTTTTTTTTTATTGTTGGAAATGTGTCTGGAAGATCATATACTTTCCTCATATTAAAATTTTATGTGCAGTTTTTGATTCACATGCGTATTGGTACATAGATATGCAAGGTCTCAAATGTTATTCCCGACCCTTATCATATTGGCTTTTTATAAGAATCACTGGGTGCCTCCACATACTTATTCTTCTTTCTAGGACAGAGGTTTGCCTCCCATTATGCTTCTTATTCTAATTTTAATTTAGGCTTTTTCTACCTTCCCCCAAATGAATTGTAAAACCCTTTTGATCAGATCTCTTGCAAAACACTCATGACATTATTTCCAATTTCCAAACTCACGAAATTCTTTACTAGAGCTGCACAGAAGTGACTACATTCATTACTCAGTTTCCTTGCCCTTTCCTTTCCAATATCTGGTAGAACTGTGACAGAAGAGGAAAATCTAGATATTCCATAGACTAGAATGTAGTTTATTCTTTTACTGAAAGCTAGCCAAATACATATTTTAATTATTTATAGTCCCCCTTCGAAGTCAATGTTTATAGTTTAAAGACCTTCAAAAGCAGAAATCTAGATCTCTGATATTTTTCCCTACTTGGGAGGGGAAAAGATTCCAGATCACAATGTGTTCTTGGACTATCCAACCCCAGAAGAGTATGAGAATCAGTCAGGAAGGGTAAAAATATGTAGTGTTAGACTGAGATGATATCTTACTTTGATTATCATATCATCTCCTTGACACTTTGAAACCCAGCAAGATTGGAAAAGGTGAAGATGGTTACAAGAGAGAAATAAGTCCTGAAAGCCTTCACAAACTTGCAGAGACGAACACTGTCCTTCACTCCATGAATTGTGAGGTAGTGTAGAGAGAATACTGGACTGGGATTAAAAAGTACCAAGGTTATACTTAGCACTCTCAACAAAAATCTATGATCTCAGGCAAGTCTTCTCTCCATCTTAGTTTCCCATTTGTAAAATGAGGGAAACTCAATGTCTAGGTGTCCCTTCTGCTTTGAGTTTCTATGGTTCTGTGCTCTGCACAAGACTGCTTCACCCATGAAAGACCATATTCAGCTCTTAGAAGAATGGACATTTGGGGTAAAGATCCAGTGACTCCATAAGAATGATGGCTCTGTGTATGTAGTATAATGGTCATCCCTGGGTTATTTGGCAGAAAACTGAAGTAACCTAACTTTTGTTAGTGGTTTCATTCTATGGCTAAAAGTCAAGAGCCTGGCATAAATCCAGCTCTGTGGGACTGAAAAATAGTGGAATCATAAGCCCTTGTTCATTTCATTTTGTTGTCCAAGACTTAAAAGAAAATGAATTCACGTTGGGGGACTTATGATTGAATTTTCAGTGTGCTTTTCGTCCTCTCCTACCTGTTGATTGAAGTCCTTGTCTTTTCCCACTTTACAGGTCTTTATAACTCAGTGGATAGCTGGATGATTGTTCCCAACATTAAACAGAACCATTACACAGTGCACGGACTCCAGAGTGGGACACGATACATCTTCATTGTTAAAGCCATAAACCAAGCAGGCAGCCGGAACAGTGAGCCTACCCGACTAAAAACTAACAGTATGTTGTGATTCTAAAAGGAAAGATCCATTTTCTTCTCCCCAGGAAGGACAGCCTGGGCAGGCACCCGCAAGATTGTGTGAGAGCAGTGACTCTGTGTAGAGGAGCTTTACTCTTGTAGTTTGTGTTTTGAGCAAGAGGTTTGTGTCTATAGGAAATTTGTGGACAAAGCGATACATAAAATAGCTGATTGTTTGGGAGAATGTAAGTGAAAGTTTTTTCTTTGCTTCTCCCTGCCCCTATGCTTGGTGGAAAATTGAGTGAAAGAGCATTAATTGTGATTATGCAGCAAACCTCTACTGCAGAGAAACATATCTGTTAGGAATGCTTTTGACCACAAATAACAGAAAGGGTAACAAACTTAGCTTAACCAATAGTCTTTGTTGATAGCTTAAACAACTAGTGTTTCTCTCTTTCTGGATATATGAACATTGTAACTCCACCTGACATTCGACCACAAGAATGTGATCAAAATTATAATGTGTGGCCCTCCATGTACGTATAATATGTCAAAATACACTCTCCTGTCATGTATATCTAAAAACAACAAATTAAAAAAAAAAGTTTGGGATGGGCATGGTGGCAAACACCTTGGAGGACTTGGGAGGCTGAGGCAGGAGGATCGTGAGTTCAAACCCATCCTCAGTAATTTAGCAAGGCGCTAAGCAACTCAGCAAGACCCTGCCTCTAATAAAATATAAAAAAGGGCTGGGGATGTGGTTCGATGGTTAAGCACTCCTGGGTTCAATCCCTGGTACCAAAAAAAAAAAAAAAAGTTTGAAAGTAGGCAGTTCAGGGCTGGTGTAGCAGTTCTGCAATATCATAAGTGGCACAATTACCTTTTCCCTTTGTGCACTGGGTTATTGCCATGTGAGCACAACATGGCTACTGCAAACTACATATGTCTTATTTCCTTTAAAAATAGGAAGACAGAGGAAAACCATTGGTACTCATGATGGTAATCTCTTCTATCGGGAAAACAAAGTTTCCCAGAAGTTTCTACCACTCTGACTTATAGTTCCATCTTATTAGCCACTCTTGGCAGCAAGGGAGTATGGGAGATCGAGTTAAAGAGAATAAATAGGGAACAGTCATTGTGTCAGCTAACAGCATTTGTCACAGAAGCATTTTTAATAATAAAGCTTTTGCCATACCCAGCAACTGGCCCCTGATAGCAATGCTTTTGTCATATGGTTATAAAGAATTCTCTATTGTGAATGATTCTTATACAATAGAAGTTTTCTCTCATCTGATGATGCACTGTCACTCAAAGATGCCTAATGATATGTTGTTTACATCCCAATTAATGAGGGCAAAAACTTGTTTTTTTGCTGAGTCCTTCTCAGATTTTTTCTTCTGTTTTTGCCACCAAACAGCAATTGCCTAATAAGTACTCCTCACTTTGTCCCCGTCAAACATCATAATACTCCTTTTCTTACAATATACTCAAATCTCAAACCACCTCCTGGAATAAAGTACAAAACATATTTGAGAACACAAGCCTTAGAGAGATCCATTTTAATTTGATAATATATTGTGGTGGGCAGCTCACTAGCTCTCATGTGCTTAGAATATGATTTCAGAAACATACTCATATGAGAGATCCACATTTCTCCTGCAATGGGAAAATAAATGCCTTCAGAAGATAATTTTATCAGGGATTGACCTCTATTTTTATTTAATTGAAAATTGTGTGGCTTCCGATCTGCCTCCTTAATATAGTCTAAACAGCAGCCAACTTGCACTGACCAAAGAATGATTATTGTATCAAGTCTCCACTGCTATTGATGGTCCTGAAAGACAAAAGTAAATCTCTTAAATGGTTCATCACACCTTTTCTTTTTTCTATTCTTTTAGGTCAACCCTTTAAACTAGATCCTAAAATGACTCACAAGAAATTGAAGATCTCCAATGATGGATTGCAGATGGAGAAGGATGAAAGCTCTCTGAAGAAAAGTCATACCCCAGAGAGGTTTAGTGGCACAGGGTGCTATGGGGCAGCAGGAAATATATTCATTGACAGTGGCTGCCACTATTGGGAGGTGGTCATGGGTTCTTCAACATGGTGAGTGGATCAAATTTTTTCCTTTTTTCTTATTACATCTGTTGTTAAGTCTCTGGGGATTCAATTTTATAGCACAACCATAATACCAATAAAGCATGGTTAAAAAGTATGTGATGAGAATCAGTTCTAGAAAATATTTCTATTTTTTTTTTTTACAAAATTATGGAAGATATATTGTGGCAGGAGATGGAAATTACTACACCGCTCTAATTGCTAACTTTTCAAAACTCTAGTGATATCAGAATTATGCAACTATTTAAGGAAAAAACATGCATTCTACTTTCTATATGTCCTACATGATGTCTAGCACAACTCATATGATTTATGAATATGTATTTTTCTCTCCTTTCCATGGTCTCACAGGTATGCAATTGGTATTGCCTACAAATCAGCTCCAAAAAATGAATGGATTGGCAAGAATGCCTCCTCATGGGTCTTCTCTCGCTGCAATAGTAACTTTGTGGTGAGACATAACAACAAGGAAATGCTGGTGGACGTGCCCCCACAGTTGAAGCGTCTAGGTGTCCTCCTGGATTATGACAACAACATGCTGTCTTTCTATGACCCAGCTAACTCTCTCCATCTTCATACTTTTGATGTGACCTTCATTCTTCCAGTGTGTCCAACATTCACAATCTGGAACAAATCCCTAATGATCCTGTCTGGCTTGCCTGCCCCAGATTTTATTGATTACCCTGAGCGGCAGGAATGCAACTGCAGGCCTCAAGAATCCCCCTATGTTTCTGGGATGAAAGCTTGCCATTAAATTTCAAGAGAGCAGATGATTCACTGGCTCTCCTGTTCAGCAGTTCTTCCCCTCAGTTAGTGTTCAATATACAAGATAAAATAAAATTCATCTGAAGCATCCAAAATAACTAGATATTGTAGAGTTAATTTTGTGCATTAAAGCTTGTATTTGAATCAACATATTGCGTTTCTCAGAACAAATTATCTGAGTAGTCTGGGTTCAAGCCATCGAAGAAGAAATTTAGAGAAAGCCTCTGTTGCCATTGGAGAATTAAAAATTCCCAATGATTTATGAGTATTAATTATATTGGAAGGAATTAGGGTAATTATCAGTAATAATGTAGAAAGATACTCTGAACAAGGAGCTAGCCAGCCAGAAAGGGGTATGGTGGTCAGCCTTTCTTATCACATATTACATGTCCTTTTTAATAAAAACCTACAAGCGAGGCTTTACCATAAGGAAAACATGAAAGTATATATAATATATAAAATAACCAAATTCATTTTATATATTATATTTACAAAATAAAATTTTTAATTTGCACATTTGGGTGATAAGTTTACTGGAAGGAAAAACACCTTACATCATTAATTTTTTCCCTAAAAGAAACATCAAAATCAATCAGCATTTCTCCTCTCCCACTTCCATCTCTCTCTTCCCTCCACTTGTCACACACACATACACATGCAATCATGACACAGACAGTGAGAAGCATTCTTGGTTGGATTAGGAGAGACCTGGGGACAAGATTGTACAAGAGATGCTATTGCTAGATAGAAAACTGATCCAGGTGGAAGTGTCCTATGTAGCACAATATCATTGATGATAATTAATGGAGGAGATCCATCTGAATTGTTAAAAATTATGTCAGAATATTTCAAAGAAATACAGTTTTATCGCTCTCAAATATGTACCATTTCTAGAATTAGGCCAAAAAGGTTATATAATGCAGTTTCTTTAGAAATTCACTTTACTTGATCAGTAAGAAAGGAATTGTATAGGTGCAGCAACTATTTGCATATAAATGTACTGTTTTCAGATTAAAAAAAACTTGAAGTGCTTATGAATGCCTGAGAACAGTTTGTTCCTGTTAAATGAGGTTAAATACTCTTTCCATTTGCAATCTTCTTCACACTATTAATTTACTCAGCCACCTTTCCAAATACAAACTTTAACTGTCCTCATCAGCAAAGTTGAAGGGGAATGAATTTTATGGTCTGTGATTTTGTCAATTCTATTGCAGGGACGAGAGCTATCAAAGAGTAAGAGCTTTCTTCTTTCCAGGAGCTAAGTCTGCCCCAAAGAGTCTATTCTTTGGAAGTTGTGAAAATACTACTATTTTGCAATTATGAAGTGATAGCTATAGCTACGATCACTTGTAGATTGGGCCTTAAAGTAATGTCAAACCTTTGCTCGTCTTGCTTTCCATCAGCTTGGTAAAGCTCATTTACTAATTTGTTCAATAAACTATTAGATTCCAGGTAACACACTACTGCCCTGAGAATGCACATAAGTAAGAAAACAATTCTTGCTCTCAAATGGCTTATTAGTCTAAAGAAGAGAGAGTATCTCTACAAATTTCACCTAATAACAGTTAGATATTGTTTGTTTGCCTAACATGGAAAGCAAAACTGATGCAGATACAAAAGGAAGGCTCAAATTTACATAGGTAATGGTAAAGTCAGCTTTCTGGCTTTAAAGACCATATGTATTCACTGCTAATCAGGAAATGAGCAACCTCAGTAAGATTCAGGATTGTTGGCAAATAGTTTACTGTAATGGAAAGCCTTCAGGTTAGAATACCTTTGGGTTAGAATAATCCTAGTTTCTCAGCCATTTACTAGCAGTGTGACCTAGGGCAGGCACCTCACTTCTCTGAGCCTTTGTTTCCTTTTCTGTAAAATAATACTTCACAGGCTGTTTCAAAGATTTCAAAAGATAGCATATGGAAACTGCCCAGCACAGCACCTGGCATTTAGTAAGTGTGTCATATATATACATAGATTTATCTCCTCCTCAAAGCCATTTATTGGATTTTGTGTCCTTTAGATTTTAGTGCCCTGGGATGACACTTGAATTTTCCCACTCTACTTTTGATTGTAGCCTGGACTAAATTTCTCCACCCCTGACTCTCTCAACCAGACTAACACCTGATCTTCTAGACTGGGTTATGGGCCCCTCTTTGGAACTCACATGGCACTCTAAACATTCCCTCCCTCAGAAATAATCACAGTGTATAGCTGTGTTTTTCAAAATGTGGTCTTCAGAACACATATGTTAGAATCATCTTCCATGATTTGTTTGTTAAAACAATTGATTTGTGGACCCCACTACTGATCTACTTAATTAAACTATCTGGAAACAGGTGGAAATGTACATTTTTGCCAAGCTCCTCAGGTTATTTTAATGCACATGAAAGTTTAATGTATAATAATTATCTTCCGTACTAGACTGGGAATGCCTTGAGGGCAAGGACTATGTCTTGTTGTTGTTGTTGTATTTCTAATACTTTGCACAGTGTCTGGAACAGAATAGTTGCCTGGCTAATGTTTGTTGATTGAATGTATGAATGAACAAATGAACAAACAAAATTTCTGTCTTGTACTCTGATGAACAGAGAGGTATTTGTTATTTCCTGGGCAGAAAAGCTTGGTTAATTCTCCATTTTGTCGGTATTGATATTTTGCAGATACATGAGGGCTCATACATATAAATGATCACTGTTATCCTCAAATACTCTTTGGTAGTCATCTTGGGGAACCGTCTTTGGAACATGTGCCACCATTCTTTTCAATAACATTTCAGTTTTTTTGACTTTGTCTTTTGAAGGTATATTTAAGTTGATTAGAGGCAAAAATCACTCAAAGCTAAGCCTACTAAATAAACTTGGAAATGAAGGAGTTTGAGGTAAGCAATAAAGTTTGACTCTAAAGTCCCAACTTCTGAGCCAAATAACAAAGTGACATCTAAGATATAACATAGTTCAAAGCACACAGTAGGGGTTCCTCAAATCCTAGATATTTACTTCAGCAAACTTAAGACTTTTGCAGAATCCTGGCAGTGCCAGGGACCATAAGCAAAGCAATTGGCTATCTCTAGCTGAACCCAGTAGCACAAGTGGAATAGAATCTGTATTTAACATCTTCAAGGAAGGTGACTTAATAAGCTTTTTTGTTGCTTTACTCAATCTATTCTCCACAGCTCTTTCTGCTAGAAAATTATTTTCTGTGTGCAATTTATGCTTCTTTCCACTTTTTATATTGTCTTATTGAAGAAAGCACAAACATGAAGTTTAGCCTGTTTTGAGAATATGAAAGAAATTTTAATGCCACATAGAGGTTCTGGCTATTTACATATAAGTAAGAGTAACTGCATCTGACTGTTTTTATTATGTCATTCCATTCTATATCTTCAGATGCAGTGAAATTCCAATTACAGCAAAATCACTTATACATCATATTCAGCTAAAATACTCTAGGCAAATTTTCTAAGCTTCCATGGTTTACATATTTATATATGATGACTACCTGGATGGAGCAATCCATGGATGGACTTTTGAATAAGCTCAAACATTTGATACCCTTTCTTCCAAGGAACAGAGAATGTGAGGCAGGTAGATATGAACCACACCCACACTTATTTCTAGCTCCTGAAGCCAATTTCAGCCTTGGAGTCATTGGCTGTATTTGGCTGTGTATTATGAGTTGGCCAGACTTATTGCCATTGGGTCAGGAAAAACTGCCCTTTATGGTGTGGTCTGCCAGCTTCAGACATACGCTGTGTTATTGTTATTGGCTAGAATATTTATTAGACTATTGTTGGACTATTTTTTATCAAATGCTTTGTCCCAGGCTTGTTTGTACTGGGAGCTCTGGACCAATAGTGTCTCTCCTGGTGACGGAAATATGAGCATCTGTGAATTATACACAGTCTCATCCCTCTAAAATATCCCAGCCCATCCAAAATGCTATATTATGAATTAAATAAATATATATGTATTCATGAGTTCTTGACTGTCTGTCACTGGAATTTAATTGGGGGAGGATAAATGAATGATCATGGGTTACTGTAATTGGGTAAATGACTTGGGAGAAAATCACTTATCATATAATATGTAGAGATCTGGGCATAGAGGGTCTAGGAGGTCTGGAACTCAAGATCCAATTATGTAGACATTGATTTAAGGAGCAGTGTACAGTATAGTCTAAGGAAATGAAGACATAAAGTCCAAAGAAACATGAGACATTTAGTATTAGGAACTGGAACATAAGGTAGGAAGTAAGGGAGAACAAATAAGTCCCTAGTGCCAGAACCCATTGGTTAAGGTCAGCGTAGGAACAGAAGCCAGTGAGCTGACTTACTGGTAAATAATTGCCCTATATGAGGAGCCTAGGAATATTAGGCAGTCCCTCAGGGCTGGGATTTAAAATAAATTTTAATGCCACAAAGAGGCATCAATCAGATTTGTGGTTGCCCTGAGGCTAAAGGGCCATGCAATGTGAAGTAAACTGGGCGGCCAAGTAGGCAGAGTAGTGACGACTTGAAACAATTGGTCAGACCAAGGGCCTATAGAACTATAGCCCAAAGGTAAGAGGATTAAAACATAAAGGAAAAAAATATAGGAGGCAAGAATTTGGAGTATCAGGTATTAAGTGGTCTAATTTGTAGCCTGGACCAATGACAGATATGAGGTCATTGTCCACAGCCAAGGTTTTAATGTGTATTTTTTGTGTATGCATGTGTGATGTGATGTTTTGAAAGGCCAGATCTGGTCAATGTACCAGAACAGAGAAGACATAGGAATCTTTATCTTACCCAATGTAGGGAAAGAGTCTACTCCAGAGTCTCAATGAAGCTGAGCCTGTAGGTGGGGATGAGGTGGCCTCACTTGCAAGTGTTAGGAGTAACAGAGATCAAGAAAGTTGTGTGAATATAGGGAATGTATGTAGCATGATAGCTAATGAGAATGACCCCTCCACTGTGAATTTGCAGGAGAGGAGAAGGAAGTGGTCTTATAATTGCAAGGCACAATATACAAATTATAGTTGTAACTGGATCGACCTGATTCAAGAAGCATTTATTGATCACTCATTATGTTTCTAGCACTCTTAATTTCAGTGAGGGGATCCCAAGATGAAAAATATTCTAAATACTCATATTGGAGAACCCAAGTCAATAGTTTTAGGTGTCTGAACTCAGGGAGTTATTAGTAATTGAGAAAGGGAGCATTTAATGGAGACATAGGGACGAAAGTGGAAGCTCTTACCAGTGCCTATTATGGAGACTTGTGCATAGTAAATTTTTAGTAAATGCTGGTAAAATAGAATTAGAACCTGATCAGCAGAATAACAAGCAGGCCTCTCCACCACCACTTAATTTCCCCTGGCATGTACTCCTGACCCAGCGTTCCTATAACTGTTTCTTTCCATTATTCTTTAAGGCCAAGCTTCTTCAAAGGGAACATTTAGAAGAGTTAATAAATTAGTCATCAATAATGTGCTAATGGAGAAGTATGGACAAAATACATACCCCTACCAACTACTTACTCTACCTCTTCCTTTTCATAAATGTTAACAAGGACCTTCTAGAGACACTCTTTCATTGTCATTTAGGGGTGACTAGGTAGGAAGGGCAAACTCTGAGTTTTCATGTTTATAAGGGTCAACTGGCAATGTGTTGGAAGACTTGTAGGGAACATAATTTGAGCCAAGAGGAATCCTTCAAATCCTGGAATATAGATGCCAACTCTACTCCTTGTAGGATCAGCCTCATACAGAATCCAAAGAGGATCTGTTACTCCTCCAGCCAAACTGAAAGTCCCAGAAAATTGACTGAAAATTTTCCTTTTGATTTAGAGTGACAGGAAAAAGCCACTATGAGCTACAGCTCTTTGTCCAGCTGAATTTCCTTTGTAACAAAGGAGGGTGCTATACCAAAATGTGAAATTCACAGCAAGCAACTATCAGGCACACAAGGCAAGGCCAAATTCAAGGCCTGGCTGATTCAGCAAGTAACGATAAAATGAATTACTTTTAGTTTCATTGTATTTATTAACAGATGGTTGTTAACATAGTGAAAAAGAAAGCACCAGAAGTTCCATTTTCTACCAGTGCTTCTCCCAAATACAAAAAAGGCCGACCTGGGGCCAGAGGACTAAAATGTGTGGTATGGGATATATCCCATTGCTAAGAAGGCAATTCTAGACTGCAGATCAGTGGCTATATATTTTGTAGCCCTGTTTTGAGGGAAATGGGTCAGGAAGTCTTATACCTCATCAGAACCCAGATGGTGGGAGGTAATGAAAAACTGATGTATACAGTCTCCCAGGGGAGATAGGGAGACAAGTGGGTGATGGCTTTGAAGCATCTCCTCTCAGACTAGCCATCCTCTTGTGCTTTGGGAATGGATCACAGGCAGTCTGACAAGACTAGCTGTGTGTGGTTCAAGTCTTTGTATGCCATACCTATAAGGATAGTGCAACATCTCCATGGTGCCAGAGTGAAGCCCTTCTACAGAGACTTCCTGAAGTTCCAAGTAACTTCCCTGGGGGGGTGGGGGAAAGCAAAAGGAAGTAAATCAGGGTCTGATCAGGAACTTCCTTTCTCCATCCCTTCTGGTGTCCTTCTCTTTTTTTCAACCTCTGGTATAGAGGGTGGACATGGTTCGGGGATTAAAGGAATAATGGGATAATCAAAAAATGCAGGCCTCGTAATGTTCAGTACCAAGGCCAGAGAATCCTAAGGCCCAAAACTTTTCTATCTCTAGCCCTTGGGATTTTTTATTTTTTATTTTTATTTTTAGTTACATATGACAGTAGAATGTATTTTGGCAGCATATACATACATAGAGTATAACTTATTCTACTTTGGATCTCAATCTTATGGTTGTAACATGATGTGGTGTTACCCTGGTTGTATATTCAAGGCTAGGAAACTTATGACCAGTTAATTCTATTGTCTTTCCTTTTCCTCTCCATCTCCATTCCCTTCATTTCCCTTTGTCTCCCGCTCGCTTCCCTTCGTTTTCCTTTGTTTAATCCAATGGATTTTTGTTATTCCCCTCCCCAACCTCTCTTGTTTTGGGTTGGCATCAGTTTTTAAACTATCAATTGAAGTATATGGGTAATTTCTAAGGTCTCTGCTAGGCCTAACTGGATTTCCATAAATGCAAATTTAGTGAATGTACTGATAGAAGCCTAATCTGCACACCTGCCCCAAGAAGGTTGGGACATTAAGGTAGATCATGGGGAATCCTATGACCACAACAGAGAGACAGATGGCATTGCCTTTACTTAGGACCTCTGTCAGATTTCCTTTTGAACTGACTATCCTCCCCCATACTCACTTACTTCACTTGGAACTCCCTTGCCAATCTCTCCCACTTATATTTGCACCATTAGTTTTCGTTTTTCACTTCAGACCTCTCCCCCCATCCTGCTTTACTCACTGACTGCACAAGATGCAAATACTGCTCTAGCTAGTCATGTCTCACTGTCAAATTTCACGATCTTCCATTTGTCAGTGTAGGAAATTGTTAAAGGTATTCCACTTTCCAAGAGCAGAACAGGTCATTTGATGTAGCAACCAACAGGGGTCCTGTGGACCACCTTCCCAGTCATTGGCCTTTCCCTATCCCTCAGCCAAACTTCCACAAATACACCCCTTATCTGACTGAGGAACAGGGTCTTGGTCTAGCCACTAGCCCAAGTTATCATTCAATCGTCTATCTATTCATTCAACAAGTTATTTGTGGATAGTCTCTTTGCGTTAGGTGCTTGAGTTCAGTTATGAGTAAGACACAAAGTCCTTGCCCTCATAAAACTCATGATCTAATAGAGGCAGATGATCAACAAACAAGCACTTTTATAATCACTAATGGGTTGCTTACAATGTGCTTGACGCTATGCTAAGTTCTTGAGATGCAGTGACTTATTTTATCCATTCAGCAAGCATATGTGAAAAAGACTATTATTACTTCCCTAGAGCAGGAATAAATAGTTAATCCCTGCATCCTGTGCCCAGACCAGCAGATTCCTAGATGCTTGGCGAACTGCAGGCAAAGATGTTAGCCATAGTTGCCTTTGGCACGAGGTATCAAGTTTAAGAAGGAAATCACCTAGCCCAGGAGCTTCTGGGGGCAGGGTTGAGCAGGAAGGATTTCCAGGTAGTCGCTAGACATCCTCAAAATCTCCCCGGAGCTGTTTCCCCACTCTCATTTTCCTCCCCTTTCTCTCCCGCTCCCCAGTGCCCCACCCCCTTACAGCCCGGTCCCTCCCTCTGGGCCGCCTCCTCCCTGAGTCATTTCCCCTTCCCCGCCCCAAAGACTTTTGCTCTCTCTCCGAATCCCTTCCCCGCTGGCAGGAAGTAAAGAAGGGCAAACTGGCTTTGGGAACCAGGTGCATGCTTTCAGCAGCGAGGATGAGAAACGACTCCTCGCTCCCGGATTCCGAAGGACCGAAATAGAGGAAGTTCCCGGAGGCCGTTCTGCTGACGTTCCTGACGTCCCTGTCGTCTGAAGGCCTGGTGGCTGACTGTGGGAGTTGCCATAACCCCCCCTTCCCCCACTGTCTCCTGGGACTGGATTGAAGCAGCGGTCCAGTCCCACAGGCCTGCGGAGTTGCGGTGGGTTCGGGTGGG
Source organism: Sciurus vulgaris (assembly GCF_902686455.1). NCBI lineage: Eukaryota > Metazoa > Chordata > Mammalia > Rodentia > Sciuridae > Sciurus > Sciurus vulgaris. The sequence continues at coordinate 43,175,084 of NC_136471.1, read as the reverse complement.
GTGAGCTCAGCGCGCTGGGGAGGGACCTCACTGTTGTGGAAGCTGGAGGGCAGGACGGGTCGGCCCCAGAAACCAGCCATTGCAAGGGAGTGGTGGGGAAAGGTCCCGAAGATGCTGGTGGGAATGGGGGCGTGTGCAAGGGGGCCAGTAGGTGTGGTGAGTGGGAAATGCATGTGCGCGGAGGGATGTGGGGAGGTGGGTGCTTAGGTGTGGAGGCGCCTGTGTGCGGGGACATGTATGTATGTGTGGAAATGTGTGGTGGTGATGTGAATGTACAGTGATTTATACAGGTGCGTATGGAGACTTAGGTATGTTCCTTCGTGGAGAGTGTGTATTGGAATTTCTGGGGGCGCTTGTGTGACTGTGTATGTGTATGGAACTGTGTGAGGCAATTTATATGCGTGCACCTGGTGCGTGCGCGGGGGTGCGTGCGTGTAGGCGTTGGGGTGGGGGGGGTAGAGGTGAGAACCGAAAAGAAAGCTGACCTACACAGCAGGAGCAGGGACTGACACTGCTTGTGCGCACAGGCCTGACCTAGGTAAAGATGTCACAAAACCTCTGGCTGACAGAGCTTGAAGTCATGATTCTCAATATTTTATGGGGGTGGGGGAGTGGGTGGGAGGGTGGACATGCACCTATTGGAAATCTGGGAAAAACTCTTGACCGTCTCCTAAAAGAAAAAAAAAAGGTCTGCAATTTGCATATAACTGTACAGGGTTCGTGGGCCCCCTGTATGACCATTTCTGGACTCCAGATTATGATCTTAAGGGGAAGAGCAGATCCAAATAGGTTACTTTGATACTTGTCATTGTATGTTTTGATTTCGTGAGAGCAGAAATGAAGCATGACTGAGCTGTTCTCTAATCTTTCTGTGGTCCAGTTCTTGGCTTGCTGTGGTTTACACACTAGGTGTGCTGCTCCTGTGGGACATACTGCCCTCAGAATGAGGGGGAGGTTAAAAAACATGATCACTCCTCTGAGTAAGCTTGAGGAGACCTGATTGTGATACATTGTATGCAAAACGCTCCCTGAGCCAGTCATGGGGTATCACTAGCTTTAGTGCTTTGCTTTTCAATTTTTGCTAAGTAAGTTTGGAGCAAAGATTTTCCGTGCTTCCCTACGGTACCCCTCTCCCTAATTCTGGACAGGCAGTGGGTAATGTGAAAAGTAGGAATCTAAATTTGGGACTTTGTTGGGTGACTAGGAGACAGCAGACTTGGATTCTGATCCCATCCTTACCATTAACTGTGTATAAACCTAAGTAGTTTTCTTGATCTTCCCATGCCTCACTTTCCTCTTCTATAAAATGGGATAGTAGCTCATGGGGTAGCTGAAAGTATAAATATGACTATAATGAATTCCCAGCACAATGCCTTTAACAAATGGCAGCATACCTAGAAACATGCATATATATGTATACAGTGGTCTGTACGAATCCTGGGAGAATTGGCTCCAGGGACCCCAGTGGATACAAAAATTCTCAGATATACAAGTCCCTTATACAATAAAATGGTGTTATATTTGCATGTAACCTATGCATACCCTCCCATGTACCTTAAATCATCTCTAGAGTATAGTGCCTGATGCAATGTAAATGCTATGTAAATAGGTTTTATGCTGTAATAAGGAATAATAATGAGGAAAAGAGCAGTGAAGCTGTTAACAACAGAGTGTTTGAAGTCAAATTGAAGTGATACACCTTGGCACCAGACTGGATAGGGAGTGAAGCTGCAGTGGTTTAGATCTGGAATGGCCCCTAAGGGTTCAAGTGTTAAAGGCTTTGGTTGCTGGCCTGTTGTGATGGAACCTGTAGGAGGTTCAGATACAGCAACCCCCTCCCCCACCCCACCTGCCCCGACCACCTGCCCCGACTTCTGGGGATTGAATTCAGGACCTCACAGCTGCTAGGCAAATGCTCTACCACTGAGTCACATCTCCAACCCAGTACAGGCTTTTTAAAAATATATTTCTTAGTTGTAGATGGACACAATACCTTTATTTTATTTACTTATTTTTATGTGGTGCTGAGGATCAAACCCAGTGCCTCACACATGCTAAGCAAAGGCTCTACCACTAAGCTACAACCCCAGCCCCTAGTACAGGTTTTTAAAAGAATAGTTTCAATCCTTGATTAGTTAAATGCACAGATGTGGAACCCATTAATAAGGAGGGCTGACTGCATAAATATACACATATAAAATATATAATATGTATATTTCCGAAGAAGTTAAGGTAAACATTTTATTCTGAGAGAAGGTATTGAATTGATTTCATTTTGGTTTATTCTAGGCACTCCTAATTGTGCATCCTCAGCCAAAGTCAACTTGGGTTCAGCCTGTAAAGTCACGCACCTGAAGTAAGTGGGATTTTATTTTGAATTGTTTGCAATGTTCAGGTTCACCATTAATTCTTACCTGAATTGCTGTTTTGGTTTCCAACACTTCACATTTGTCTGCTTTCCTCTCCTACATTCCTCAATTGTACCCTACTCCACCACTGTCTACCTGTGTCACTTTTTTATAAATTGCTTGTTTAAGTACTTTTCCTTATTTGTAAAAGGGATCAATGATGTCATTTACCATGTATAGATTTTGTGAGGAGTAGAAGAGATTTTTATGATGCCTGTAGATTGGCCCCATAGTAATTGCTCAATAAATGGTAGAGTAAAAATGGTAAGAGCAGTGACACTGCTAACAAGAGTGGTTGAAGTGGTACATTATGGCACCTATACTGGGTAGGGAGTGAAATTGGTATGGTTTGGATCTGGAATGTCCCCTAAGGGCTCATATGTTTTTTTTTTTTTTTCTCATCTTTTTTCTAAATTTATTTTTATTGTAAACAAATGGGATACATGTTGTTTCTCTTTGTACATGGAGTAACAGCATACCATTTGCATATTCATAAATTTACATAGAGTAATGATGTTTGATTCATTCCATTATTTTTTCCTTCACCTCTCTTTTCCCTCTATACGGTCCCTCCTTCCTCCATTCTTGTCCCACTCCCACCCCCCATTAAGTGTCATCATCCGCTTATCAGTGAGATCATTCCTCTTTTGGATTTTTGAGATTGGCTTATCTCACTTAACATCATATTCTCCAATTTCATCCATTTGCCTGCAAATGCCATAATTTTATTATTCTTTATAGCTGAGTAATATTCCATTGTATATATATATACCACAGTTTCTTTATCCATTCATCAATTGAAGGGCATCTAGGTTGGTTCCACAATCTGGCTATGGTGAATTGAGCAGCTATGAACATTGATGTGGCTGTATCTCTGTAGTATGCTGATTTTAAGTCCTTTGGGTATAGGCCGAGGAGTGGGATAGCTGGGTCAAATGGTAGGTCCATTCCAAGTTTTCTAAGGAATCTCCACACCGCTTTCCAGAGTGGCTGCACTAATTTGCAGTCCCACCAGCAATGTATGAGTGTACCTTTTTCCCCACATCCTCTCCAACACTGATTGTTGCTTGTGTTCTTGAAAATTGCCATTCTAATTGGGGTGAGATGGAATCTTAGTGTAGTTTTGATTTGCATTTCTCTTATTACTAAAGGTGTTGAACATTTTTTCCTTATCTGTTGATTGCTTGTACATCTTCTTCTGTGAAGTGTCTGTTCATTTCCTTAGCCCATTTGTTGATTGGGTTATTTGTATTCTTGGTGAAGAGTTTTTTGAGTTCTTTATATATTCTGGAAATTAGTGCTCTATCTGAAGTATGAGAGGCAAAGATATTCTACCACTCTGTAGGCTCTCTCTTTGCATTGCTGATAGTTTCCTTTGCTGAGAGAAAGCTATTTAGTTTGAATCTATCCCAGTTATTGATTCTTGCTTTTATTTCTTGTGCTATGGGAGTCCTGTTAAGGAAGTCTGATCCTAAGCCAACAAGGTGAAGATTTGGACCTACTTTTTCTTCTATAAGATGCAGGGTCTCTGGTCTGATTCCGAGGTCCTTGATCCATTTTGAGTTGAGTTTTGTGCAGGGTGAGAGAGAGGGGTTTAGTTTCATTCTGTTGCATATGGATTTCCAGTTTTCCCAGCACCATTTGTTGAAGAGGCTATCTTTTCTCCATTGCATACTTTTGGCACCTTTGTCTAGTATTAGAAAATTGTATTTATTTGGGTTTGTGTCCGTGTCCTCTATTCTGTACCATTGTTCTACCTGTCTATTTTGGTGCCAATACCATGCTGTTTTTGTTACTATTGCTTTGGAGTATAGTTGAAGTTCTGGTATTGAGATACCCCCTGTTTCATTCTTCCTGCTAAGGATTGCTTTAGCTGTTCTGGGTTTCTTATTCTTCCAGACGAATTTCATGATTGCTTGCTCTATTTCTGTAAGGTACATCATTGGGATTTTAATTGGAATTGCATTGAATTTGTATAGCACTTTTGGTAGTATGGCCATTTTGACAATATTAATTCTGCCTCTCCAAGAACACGAGAGATCTTTCCATCTTCTAAGGTCTTCCTTAATTTCTTTCTTCAGCGTTTTGTAGTTTTCATTGTAGAGATCTTTTACCTCTTTGGTTAGATCGATACCCAAGTATTTTATTTTTTGGGGGCTATTGCAAATGGAGTTGTTTTCCTCATTTCCCTTTCAGCTGTTTCATCGCTTGCATATAAAAATGCTGTGGATTTATGCATGTTGACTTTATAGCCTGCTATTTTGCTGAATTCATTGATGAGGTCTAGAAGTTTTCTGGAGGAGGTTTTTGGATCCTCTAAATATAGAATCATGTCATCCACAAATAGTGACAGCGTAAGTTCCTCTTTTCCTATTCGTATCCCTTTAATTTCTTTAGTCTGCCTAATTGCTCTGGCTAGAGTTTCGAGGACAATGTTGAATAGAAGTGGTGAAAGAGGACATCCCTGTCTTGTTCCTGTTTTTAAAGGGAATGGTTTCAGTTTTTCTCCATTAAGAATGATGTTGGCCATGGGCTTAGCATAAATAGCCTTTACAATGTTCAGGTATGTTCCTACTATCCCTATTTTTTCTAGTGTTTTCAGCATGAAGGGGTGTTGTATATTGTCAAATGCTTTTTCTGCATCAATTGAAATAACCATATGATTCTTATCCTTAAGTCTACTGACATGATGGATTACGTTTATTGATTTACAGATGTTAAACCATCCTTGCATTCCAGGAATGAACCCCACAGGAATGATCGTGGTGCACAATTTTCTTAATATGTTTTTGGATACGGTTTGCCAATATTTTGTTAAGGATCTTTGCATCTATATTCATCAAGGGTATTGGTCTAAAATTTTCTTTCCTCAATGTGTCTTTTCCTGGTTTGGGTATGAGGGTGGTATTAGCTTCATAGAATGAGTTCGGTAGGGTACCCTCCTTTTCTATTTCCTGGAATACTTTGAGAAGTATTGGAATGAGTTCTTCTTTGAAGGTCTTGTAGAACTCGGCTGAGAATCTGTCTGGTCCTGGGCTTTTCTTGGATGGTAGATTTTTAATGGCTTCTTCTATTTCATTGCTTGATATTAATCTGTTTAGATCGTGTATGTCCTCCTGGTTCAGTTTGGGAGGAGCATATGTCTCTAGAAATTTGTCAATGTCTTCGGTACTTTCTATTTTGTTGGAATACAGATTTTCAAAGTGGCTTCTCATTATGTTCTGTATCTCATTGGTGTCTGTTGTGATATTTCCTTTTGCATCATGTATTTTAGTAATTTGAGTCTTCTCTCTCCTTCTCTTTGTTAATGTGGCTAAGGATTTATCTATTTTGTTTACTTTCTCAAAGAACCAACTTTTTGTTATGTCAATTTTTTGAATAGTCTCTTTCGTTTCAATTTCATTGATTTCAGCTCTGATTTTAATTATTTCCTGTCTTCTACTACTTTTGCTGTTATTCTGTTCTTCTTTTTCTAGGGCTTTGAGCTGTAATGTTAGGTCATTTAGTTGTTGACTTTTCATTCTTTTCTGGAATGTGCTCCATGCAATGAATTTTCCTCTTAGTACCACTTTCATAGTGTCCCAGAGATTTTGATATGTTGTATCATCATTCTCATTGACCTCTAAGAATTTTTTAATCTCCTCCCTGATGTTTTTTGTTATCCATGTTTCATTCAATAGCATATTATTTAGTCTCCAAGTGTTGGAGTAATTTCCTTTTTTTACTTTGTCATTGATTTCTACTCTCAGTCCATTATGATCTGATAGAACACAAGGCAGTATCTCTATTTTTTTGCATTTCCTAAGGGCTGCTTTGTGGCATAACATATGGTCTATTTTCGAGAAGGTTCCATGTGCTGCTGGGAAGAAAGTGTATCCACTCGTTGATGGATGGAATATTCTATGTATGTCTATTAAGTCTAGGTTATTGATTGTGTTATTGAGTTCTATGGTTTCTTTGGTTATATTTTGTTTGGAAGATCTATCTAGTGGTGACAGTGGTGCATTAAAGTCACCCAGAATTATTGTGTTGTGGTCTATGTGATTCTTCAAATTGAGAAGGATTTGTTTGATGTACAGGGATGCACCATTGTTTGGGGCATAAATATTTACTATCGTTATGTCTTCCTGATTTATGGTTCCCTTAAGCAGTACGAAATGTCCTTCTTTATCCCTTCTGACTAACTTTGGCTTGAAGTCCACTTTATCTGATATAAGGATGGAAATCCCCGCTTTTTTACTGGGTCCATGTGCATGGTAGGTTTTTTCCCATCCTTTCACCTTTAGTCTGTGGGTATCTTTTTCTATGAGATGAGTCTCTTGCAGGCAGCATATTGTTGGGTCTTTCTTTTTAATCCATTCTGCCAGTCTATGTCTTTTGATTGATGAGTTTAGGCCGTTAACGTTCAGGGTTATTATTGAGAAATGATTTGTATTCCCAGTCATTTGGCTTATTTTTGTTTTTTAAGTTGGCTTGGTTTCTCCTTTGAGTGGTTTTTCTCTAAGGTAGTTCCTCCCTTTGCTGACCTCCATTGTTGCTTTCATTTCTTCCTCATGGAATATTTTGTTGAGAACATTCTGTAGTGCAGGCTTTCTATTTGTAAATTCTTTTAACTTTTGTTTATCATGGAAGGATTTTATTTCATCTTCAAATCTGAAGGTTAGTTTGGCTGGGTATAGGATTCTTGGTTGGCAACCATGTTCTTTCAGAGCTTGAAATATGTTGTTCCAGGCCCTTCTAGGTTTTAGAGTCTGGGTTGAGAAGTCTGCTGCTATCCGTATTGGTCTCCACCTATATGTAATCTGATGCTTTTCTCTCGTGGCCTTCAAAATCCTATCTTTATTTTGAATGTTAGGCATTTTCATTATAATGTGCCTTGGTGTTGATCTGTTGTGATTCTGTGCATTTGGTGTTCTGTAAGCCTCTTGCATTTGATATTCCATTTCATTCTTCAGGTTTGGGAAATTTTCTGATATTATTTCATTGAATAGGTTGTTCATTCCTTTGTTTGTATCTCTGTGCCTTCCTCAATCCCAATAATTCTTAAATTTGGTCTTTTCATGATGTCCCATAGTTCTTGGAGATTCTGTTCATGATTTCTTACCATCTTCTCTGTTTGGGTGACTTTATTTTCAAGATTAAATATTTTGTCTTCATTGTCTGTGGTTCTGTCTTCCAAGTGGTCTAGTCTGTTGGTGATGCTTTCCATTGAGTTTTTTATTTGGTTTATTGTCTCCTTCATTTCAAGGATTTCCGTTTGTTTTTTTTTTTTAGAATCTCTATCTCTTTGTTGAAATGATCTTTTGCTTCCTGCAGGTGCTCTTTCAGCTTATTGGTATTATCATTCATTGCCTGCATTTGCTCTCTTATCTCATCATTTGCTTCGCAAATCATCTTAATCATGTATAATCTGAAGTCCGTTTCTGACATTTCTTCTAACATACTGTCATCAGATTCTATTACTATAGAATCTAGATTTGTTTGGATCATTTTCTTCCCTTGTGTTTTCATGTTGTTCATGTATCTTCCCCTCTAGCGCTGCAGATCTGGGGTATTGCAGATTTCCCCCTATAGGCTTATAGTGGCCCTATAGGTTTCCAAAACCCTTTCTTTAAGGGGAGATCAATATTAGCAGTGCCCTAATCAGACACTGTGCAATCCTAGACCAAATAGCCCCTATGGGGACAATAGCATCATGTAAATAAGGGAGAAAGCGACTCTGAGGGAAGAAGTAAACAGAAGGAAAAGAAAGCAAGAAAGGTAAAGAAATAAAAACTTAAATATTTTTTTAAGAAAGGAGAAAAAGGAAAATCTACTGTATAATAGTCATATACTAATGAAACCTCCCAGTGTTCAGTAGCCTGATGTATAAGAGGTACCTGACAATGAGCTTCAAGCCTCCAGCAGGCGTCTCAGGATGGGATTTGCCTCACCCGAAGATCGGAGCTAAGGCTTCCAGGATTATCCAAGATGGCCGCTCTGGCTTCCAAATGTGTTGGCAAATGGGGAGCTGCAGCTCAGGGGTGGATGTGGTCAGCTGGAGGTCCTGGAGACAGGATGCAGTTGGTCCGGCAGTGGTCCTGGAGGTCAGGTGTGTTTGGTGTGGTTGTGGGATCCAGGAAGCCGGGTGCAATCAGTTGGTCTGGGTTCCCAGTGATAGGGCACAGTCAGTTGGTCTGGGGGTCCTGGCAGCAGGGAGCAGTCAGTTGATGTGAGGTCCCCAGAGGCAGGGAGTGATCGGTCAGGCTGAGGGATCCTGGAGACGGGACTCAGTCAGTCCGGCCAGGGGTCCTACAGGGCCTGGCTGTTGTGTCAAAATGGCGGCAGCCACGTGTAATCAAACCTGCAGGTACTGTAACAGTGAACTTCCAGGCAGTAGCAGGCAGCTGGTTCTCCCCTGGTGGTGTGCGTTCAATCTGCTTGCAGCTGTCGGACGATCGGGAGGTGAACCTCGAGCGTTGGGTGATGGATAGGGGTAAGGCAGGCGATGGACAGGCGAGAGGCAGGCAAATGGCGGATGATAGACGCCTGACAGTGAGCAATCTGCTCTCAAAAAGGCGTCGATATGCTGGCAGATTGCAGGTCATCACAGCAGACAAATGGGGTAAAAAGCAGGGGATCGATAAGCAGCAAAAACTGCCTTACCGAGAAACAGATATCCTCTGCTTGAATCCGGTGTTGCAGAGCGACAAGGAACGCAGCCTCCCTCTAGACCGCCATCTTGGATTCTCCCTCATATGTTTTTTTAAACTCTTTTTTGAAAATATTTTTTAGTTGTTGATGGACAATTATTTATTTATATGCAGTGCTGAGAATCGAACCCAGTGTCTCATACATACTAGGCAAGTGCTGTACAACTGAGCTACAACTCCAGCCCCTGGGCTCATATGTTAAAGGCTTGATTGCCAGCCTGTGGCTCTATTGGGAGGTGGTAGAACTTAGAGGGGGTGGGTCCTAGTGAAGGAAAGTTAGGTCATTTGAAGCATGCCCTAGAAATGTTGGGACTTCCCCTTTCTGTCCCTGCTCCTTCCCTATTACCTTCCATCTACACTACTGACCTTTCTGCTATATATATATATATATATATATATATTTTTTTTTTTTAATGGAGTCATGTGGTTTTTGAAAATTGGTAGTATACTGAAGGAATTCCATGTCTGCTCAATGAGTGTCTTCAGGTTATCAGTGCTTTCCCTCGTCTGACAACCTCTGCTAGGGAGATTCAAATATCTCTGTTGGGAATTACCAGTTCTCCATCTGGCTAGGGACTCCTGGGCTTTCCCCCTGGTAGGCACATCCCAGCTCTTCTGAGTTTGTTATATGTTCTTTGAGGATATGTTGATTATTGTCTCTTTTTCTAAAGTTTAATGGGAAAGTGTCTTTCATCTTGATAGAAGAGTGCTTCCGCTGCCCACTGAACTAAAGCATACCTGACACTGCCACCATCTGTTGCCTTTATTGACTCATCTTCTGTTTCAGGAACCAATATTTTGGGGTTTCTTCTGGATACTAGCTCATTGAGTTACCTTCCTACTTTTTCTTGTTTCCTTACTTCAGTTTGTCACTGCAGAATTACTGATTTAATTCACTCTTGGAAAGCTGCTACAACACTGTCGATTCATCTTAGCTGCCATCTTTATATATTCTTATGTTGATGGTTATTTTTCACTTTTGGGTTATTGTGAATAAAGCTACTATATACTTTTTTTGTATAATTCTCTTTGAGGACACATATTTTTATTTTTCTTGGGGGAATACCTAAGAATGGAATTGTCGGACAGGTGAATGTTTACTTTTTTGAGAAACTTCTATACCTTTCTACCATTTTACTATTTCACCAACTTCCTCATAATTATTTGGCAGTTTCAGTATTTTTCATATTAACCATTTTGGTGAGTGTGAAATGGTACTTCATTGCAGTTTTAATTTTGATTTACCTGATTACTAAGGATATTGAGCATCTTTTTTTGTGCTATTAGCCATTTATATATCTTCCTTTGTGAAAGATCTCTTCAAATATTTTACTCATATTCTTTTCTTTTCATTGTGGCAAATATATATAACAAAGGGCTGGGGAAATAGCTCTGTGGTAGAGCTGAATTTACATAAACTATATAGATCATAAAATGTGACATTTTACCCACTTTTAGGTATAGCCATTAGTGGCATTAAATTCACATTATTGTGCAACTATCACTACCCAAACTGAAGTTTCATCTTCCCAAACTGAAACTCTGTTAGCATTTGTTATGGTTTCAATATGTGTTGTTCCAAAAAAAAAAATATGTGTTGTTCCCCAAAGTCTCTTCTGGGTAGCATGCAAGAACATTTAGAGGTAAAACGATTAGGTTATGAGAATATTAACCTAATGAATGGATTAATCCACTGATATGGATTAACTGGTAGCTATAGATGGGGACTGTGTGACTAAAGGTAGTAGGTCACTGGGGACATGACTTTGGGGTTTATATTTTGTCCCTGGTGAGCAGAGCTCACACTCTGCTTCCTGGTTGCCATGTCCTGAGCTGCTTTCCTCAGCCATATCCTTCTGCCATGATGTTCTGCTTCACCTCAGTCCAAAGGCTATGGAGCAGATCATGGGCTGAACCTCTGAAAACCATGAGTCAAAATAAACTTTTCCTCCTTTGTGTTGTTCTTGTCGGATATATTTGTCCCAGTGATGCAAAAACTGACAAAAACACCATTAAATATTTATTCCCTATTACTCTTTCCCCCAGTTCCTCAAAAACACTATTCTATTTTTGGAACTATAAATTTGACAACTCTAGCAATATAAAGGAAATCACACAATATTAGTCCTTTTGTATCTAGCTTATTTCACTTATCATAATGACTTCAAGGTTCGTGTATGTTATAGCACGTGTCAGATGCTCTATCCATTTTAAGGCTGAATAATATTCCATTGTTTGTATGTACAACATTTTGTTCATGCATTTATCCATTGATGAACATTTAGGTTGTTTCCAGTTTCCAATTTTCTTTTTTAATTGCATTTTAAATTAATTTCATTCAACTGATATTGATTTCTATTCACATACCATAAAATTCATCTTTTCAAAGTATGCATTTTAATTATATTGACTATTTTTACAATGCTGTACAACTATCAACACTATATAATCCCAAAATATTTCCTACACCCTACACAAAAACTCCATACTTATTTGCAGTCACCACCAATTTTCCTTTATATCAAGTTTTTTGCAACCACTAATCTACTTTCTTTATCTATGGATTTACACATTTTAGGTATTTCATAGCAATGGAATCATATAATATGTAGCCTTTTGTTTCTGGCTTCTTTTACTTCACTTAATGTATTTCTTTTTTTATCAGAGCATCATAATTATAAAGAGTAATTGGGTTAATTTTGATATATAATACATGCAAGAACTTTGATTTGAATCCCCATATCCCCCCTTTTCCTCCCCTCCTCCTTCCCTCTATTCTCCTTCCTCAACTCTACTAATTTTCCCTTCTTCTACATATACATAATGGTGAAACTCCCTTTGGTACCATTATATATGAATATGACATAATTTCGTTAAATTCATTCCATTTATCTTCCCCTTTCCCTTCTTTCCTGCCATATTTTCTTTTTCCTACTCCACTGATCTTCCCTGTATCTTTATGATATTAGATCCCTTCCCCAACCACATTCTTTCCTTTGTTTTGCCCTAGCTTCTACATATGAGAGAAAACATTTGACCCTTGATTTTCTGAGTCTGGCTTATTTCACATAGCATGATGTTCTTCATTTTTGTCCATTTTCAGGTAAATGCCATTATTTCATTCTTGTTTGTGGCTGAGTAAAACTTCATTTTGTACATATACCCCATTTTCTTAGTCCTTTCATCTGTTGATGGGCATCTCGGTTGATTCCATAATTAGGCTATTATTAATTGTGCTGTTATAAACATTGAAGTGACTGTATTGCTACAATATGGTATATTATGTGCAGCATTGCTATGATATATGGTATATTATGATATACCAAGGAATGGGACACCTGAGTCATATGGTGCTTCCATTCCTAGTTTTTTGAGGAATATCCACACTGCTTTCCAGAATGGTTGTTCTAATTTGCAGTCACACCAACAATATGAGAGTGTACCTGTTTCCCTACGTCCTCACCAGCATTTATTATTAGTCATGTTCTTGATAATTACCATTCTGCCTGAAATGAGATCAATGCAAATCAAAACTACACTATGATTTGTGCATTTCCCTAATTATTAGAGATGCTGAACATTTTTTCATATATTTTTTGACGATTTGTGTTTCTTCTTTTGAGAATGTTCTGGTTACTTATTTTGCCCATTTATTGATTAGGCTATTTGGGTGTTTTTTGGCATTGAGTTTTTTTAATTCTTTGTATATCCTGGAGATTAATCCTCTATCAGAAGAGCAGCTGACAAAGGTTTTATCCCATTCTGTAGGCTCTTCACTCTACGAATAATTTCCTTTCCTGTACATAAGCTTTTTAATTTGATGTCATCCCACTTATTAAGTCTTGTTTTTATTTCTTGAGGTTTAAGGGTCTTGTTGAGGATGTGGGTACCAGTACCTATATAATGGAATGTTGACCCTGTATTTTCTTCTAGCAGTTGCAAGGTTTCTGGTCTAATTTCTAAATCTTTGATCCATTTTGATTTGACTTTTGTGCAGTGTGAAAGATAGGGATCTAAATTCTACATATGGATATCCAGTTTTCCCAGCACCATTTATATTAAAAAGGCTCTTTTTCCCCCCAAATATATTTTAGCACCTTTGTCAAGTGTCAGATGTCTGTAAAAATTTGAGTTTTTCTGTCTTCTATTCTATTCCATTGGTCTTCATGTGTATTTTGATGCCAACACCATGCTGTTTTTGCTACTATAGCTCTGTTCCTGATTTCTTTCCCAGATGAATCACTATTGGAGTATAGAAAAACTATTTATTTATGAGTATTGATCTGGAATCCTGCTACTTTGCTAAATTCCTTTATTAGCTCTAGAAGCCTTCAGGTGGAAGTTTTTTTGGGTCTTCTAGATATGGGATCATGTCATCAGCAAACATTGATAATTTGACTTCTTATTTTTCAATATTTATCCCTTTAATTTCATTCTCTTGCCTGATTGCCCTGGCTAGATTTTCGAGAACTATATTGAATAGAAGTGGTGATAGTGGGCATCTTTATCTTGTTCCTGACTTTAGAGGAAAAGCTTTCTGTTTTTCTCTGTTCAGTATGACATTGGCTACAGGTTTGTATAGCCTTTACAACGTTGAAGTAAGTTTTTTCTATACTTAGTTTCTCCAGTGTTTTTATCATAAATGGTTGGGATATTTTATCAAAGACCTTTTCTGCATCTGTTGCAGTGATCATGTTTCTCATTCTGAATTCTATTTAAGTGGTAAATGACATTTATTGATTTGTGTATGTTGAACCAACTTTGCATCCCTGGTATGAAGCCAACTTGATCATGGATTGAATCTAGGGGCACTTAACCCCCAAGCTACATTCACAGCCTCTTTCTATTTTTGATTTTGAGATAGGGTCTTGCTAAGTTGCTTAGAGCCTTGATAAGGTAAATTGCTAGGCTGGCTTTCGACTTGAGTTCCTCCTGTCTTAGCCACCCGAGCCTGGCATTACAGGTGTTCAACACCACACCAGGCTCCCCCTAATATGTTTTTGAATAAGGTTCCTTATATTTTATTAAGGATTTTTGTATATGCAAAAATCATGGGTGACATTTATCTATTGTTTTCTTAAATGAGTCTTTGTCTGGTTTTGGTATCAGGGTTATGTTGGCTTCATAGAATGTGACGTGGTGTGTTTTTTTTACTTTTAAGTTTCATGGAATAATTTGAGAAAGCCTGGGGGTTAGCTCTTCTTTAAAGGTCTGGTAGAACACTGTTGAGAATCCATCTGGTCCTGCACTTTTCTTTGTTGGCATTCTTTTAATTGCTGTTTCAATTTCATTACTTCATATTGGTCAGTTTAGGTTTTCTGTATCTTCCTGGTTCACTTTGGGCAAGTCATATGTGTCTAGAACTCAATTAATTCTAGATTTTGCAGTTCATTGGAGTATAAGTTTTCAAAATAAGTTCTTTTCAAAGAATCAACTCTTTGTTACATTGATCCTGTATATTTTTTCTCAATTTCATTAATGTTGGCTCTGATTCTTATTATTCCATGTCTTCTACTTATTTTGGAGCTATTTTGTTTTTCTTTAAGGCTTTGAGATGGATCATAAGCTCATTTATTTGGGATTTCTTCATTTTTTTGAAGTAGGAACTCAATGCAGTGAATTTTCCTCTTATGCAGATTTCATACTGTTGCCAATATTTTGATTATGTTGTAGCTTTGTTTTTATTTGTTTCTAAGAATTTCTTGATTTCCTCATTTCTTCTTTGATCTAGTCTTCATTTAAAAGAGCAATTTTTAATCTTCATGTGTTTATGTGGATTCTATTATACTTCTTGCTGTTGATTTCTAGTTTCATTCCATTATGTTCCAATAGAATGCATGAGATTTTATTGATCATTTAGTATTTGCTAAGACTTATCTTGTGACCTAGAATATGGTCTGTTTCAGAAAAGTTCCATGAGCTGCTGAGAGGATGGTGAATTCAACTGTTTTGGGGTGAACTATTCTGTAGATGTCCATTTGTTTCATACTATTATTTAAGTTGGATATATCTTTATTGATTGTATGCTTTGATGACCTATTGGTGATAAGGGTGTGTTTAAATATCCCAATATTATTGTATTAGGATCTTTGTGAAATTTAATGTCAAGGATTATTTTTAAAGTAACTGGGCATATTGACATTTGGGACATATGGATTTACTGTCATTATATTAGCTTGATAGATTGTTCCCTTTACCAGGATGTAATGGCTTTCTTTGTCTCTTCAGACTAATTTTTGCTTGAAATAAGTTTTGTCAGATTCAAGGATGGCTATTCCAGCTTGTTTTTGAACTTCATTTGTGTTAGATAATTTTTTTCTATACTTTTATCTTCAGTCTGTGTCTTTACCTATGAGCTATGTCTCTTTCAAACAGCATATAGTTGAATCTTGCTATTTGATCCACTTTGCTAGTCTATGACTTTTAATCGCAGAGTTGAGATTGTTTATATTCAGTATTATTATGGGCATGAGTTTATGTTATGCTGCCATTTCGGTTTTTTGTTATATTTTGTTCAATCTTGATTCTCATTTAGCTGATTAGTCTTCTATTGATCTTCATTTATTTGACAATATCAGATTTTGTTTTGGGGATCCTCTGTGTACAATTTGTCTTTGAGGTTTCTTTGTAGTGCTAGTCTGGTTGCCATGAATTCTTTTAGTTTATCTTTGTCATAGAAGCTTTTTATTCTCCTATCTAATATGAAAGATAGGTTTTTCTGGGCATATCAATCTTGGTTGGCAATTGTTTTCTTTTAGAGCTTGGAATAGTTCATTCCAGGCCTTCCTTGATTTTAGTATCTACCTTGAGAAGTCAGAAGTGAGCCTTATTGGTTTGCCTCTAAATGTGACCTGATGTTTCTCTCTTACAGCTTTTAATATTCTTTCATTTTATAAACTTTACATAACACTTAGACAAGGCTTAGACAGATATAGTTCTCAGATGCATACATGTACCTAGTCACATATATTTAGGGTGTCAAATCTATTGTTATAACCTAAATAACAGTTGTTTGTTTAACCAGTTGCAAAGTAATCATTTAAGACTTTTAACAGGTGCACATCCTGCCGGGTATATCAGTGACGCATGCCTGTAATCCCATCAACTTGGGAGGCTAAGGCAGGAGGATGGCAAGTTCAAAGCCAGCCTCAGCAAAATCAAGGCACTAAGCAAATCAGTGAGACCCTGTCTCTAAATAAAATACAAAATAGGACTGGGGATGTGGCTCAGTGGTCAATGCCCCTGAGTTCAATCCCTGGTACCCCCCAAAACAAAAACAAAAACAACCAAACAGGTGCAAATCCTAATTCCTTTAAGACTTAGTTTCCCCAAGTAATAAAACCTAACAAATACAAGAAAATTATCTTGATAGATAAGAGCAAGTTGGTGTTTCAGACTTTGTTTCATATCAGTTAAAATTCAAATAACTTTGATAATTATAGCCAGTTTAATCACAAACAAACTTTTTGAGATTTCCGTTCTGCAAACCTTTTGCAACTTACATAGATGTGCACAACTTGTTAACATCCTTAGTTTTGCCCTTTTTCATCTTGAACTTTAGCACAAGAATATTACTTCACCAGACAAAATACTTTCTCATCCAGAAACATTTCTTTTATCTTCAAATTTTCCATATTAAAATATTTCCATACCTATAACTTATTCTATCTTTTCTAGTTTCAGATACTTTCTTTATACTTTCTTTATACTCTGAAACACTCCTTATAAATGTTATTTTCATTTAATTACACAACAGATTTCATCCCAGGAGAGGGTTGGACAATCCAGCATATCCAAAAAATGTAGCTTAATCTTTTTTCTCCCAGGTTTCATTTAAGTGATTGGAGCACAGGATTGTTTTGAGCCTGACCTGTCTGTCTTATCATTATCACCACACCATCAACTTTAAGTTTTAAGTTCTCCACTGTCAATTGTACCCAGAGGCTTCTTTTGCATCTTTTTTTATACTGGTCATATTGATATGCCATGGAGGAGGCCCTTTCTACCCTTTTCTTTAGGCTTCTTTGAAGATCCTTTTGCAGAATCTACCTAAAATAACATGGGTTGGCCTTAGTTTCTGTGTTTTTCTTTTCTGGATGTAGTCATTTATCCTGCCAGACTCCCAATGCATATAGTTTGATGGGATACTATTTTAGCAAGAACTGCTTTGCCCCAGTGAATGGATATTCCCTGACCAAGTGGAGTATCCTGTCTGATCCCAAATGGGGAGACTGTTTCTGTCCCCAGGTCATAAATTATCAGTGCTGAAAACTACTACCACATCCTTTGTGACCAGCAGCCTCCATCTGCCATGGGCAAAAGGGGCTGGAAAGCAGGGCAGAGGAAAGGTTTCTTTGGCCATTTTTCTAAAGCTCAGGCAGCTTTTCTGGGATTTTTTTTCTAGTTTAGGGCTGGTGTCCTTGACCCACAGTGAGATGATCTGAGGCTTCCTGGACCAGGCTAAGAAACAGTACTGGGAGTGCCAGGACTGGATTTAATCTTTTTATAATCTTTTCTTCTGGTGTCCTGCTATCCTTGTACACTAGAGGCAGTGACTTTTGAAACCTGCAAATTAGTTCCTGACTGTTCAAACTCCTTATCATGCAACTGCATAAATGACTTTACATACAGAATCTCTTTCCTATACTTTACCCCTGACAGACCAACTTCAACTTCAAAATTGTGTAATCCAGAAAAACCATTCAAAGGCCAGATTGTGTTACAGTTAAACAGTCTTTCTCTTAGATAGACTTACACCTATAGGTAGGTGACCCATTCAGCCAGATCTCTCTGCTCAAGTGACTACTGGTAAGATCAATGCAGTATGGCCCATGTCTTAAAGGGCCAGTACAGATACAAGAAGCAAAAACACAGATGAGAGAGGATCACCGAAACCAGGGCTGACAGATGGGAATCTTTAAAACAGACAGACCTGCACATACAAACTTCTTCCACTTGCTTTACCTTTGACGGACCAACTCCAAATGCAAGATTGTATAATAATGCAGAAAGCTATTCAAAAGTCAGATCATTACAGTAAAACATTTTCTTAGACAGGCTTATACCTATTGTTGGCTCTTTGTAGTTTACGTTACGTTTGACATACCAACTCCAATTGCAAGATTGGACAAAGAAACACAAAGAAAGACAACCTGAGTGGATCCCAAAAACCATGACCAACAGACAAGAATCTTTAAATCAGACCAGCCAAGATATTTCCCAAGGGACTTCTGTAAGATCAATGCAGTATTGTCCATGTCTTAAAAGGTGCAGTTACAGATAGAAACAAAAACACAGACGGACAACCAGAGGGAATTCCCAAACACAAGGCCAACAAACAGTTGAGAACCTAGAACAGACCAGAAAGGAGGAAATATTCCTAGGTTCTCAAGTCTCACTTTACCTTGACTCCTACAACAGTGGCGCCACAGATATCACCACAAAGAGGGACCAGCTGTGTGGAATCAAGTGTCTTGGTATGCACACTGGGGTCTTACCAGATGACCAAAGTTGTCCCAACTTTCCTGAGTACAGTTTCCTTTCTCTCTCAAAGTGGACCACAATGGAGTAACCTGTACCATTCAGGGAAAGAAGGCAGGAGTTCCCTGAAGCAAAAGGAGCTTTGGCAGCTGCTGGGATGTTTCCTCAGTTCCTCCCTTTATTCACAGGAAGGGCTCCTCTGGTGTACCTGAGGCAAACTCCCCTGTCTCCTAACTCTCCTGCAGTAGTTGGCTCTCAACAAGTTTGCCAGTACCATGAATCCTCAGCATGGAAGTGGGGTTCCTTGGAGAGCCAGGTCTGCCCAAGAAAGCTGGAGTGGGGCCTGCTCTCAGGTCTTACCTGGGGTACCAAATTTGTTACTGAAAATTCTGTGCTTGTCCCAAATGCCAATCCAATAACAAGTACACATATACAATACTCATTGTATACATATATCACATTTTATCAGTTTTATAAGTTGATGGACATTTGGGTTCTTCCCATGTTTTGCTGTTGTGTATAGTATTGCAAGGAACATTGTTGCACAAGTTGTTTGAATACTAGTTTTCAGTTCTTCTGAGTATGACTTAGATGTGGAATTGCTGGGTCATGTGGTAATTTGGTAATTTGAGAACCTAGGAATATTTCCTCCTTTCTGGTCTGTTCTAGGTTCTCAACTGTTTGTTGGCCTTGTGTTTGGGAATTCCCTCTGGTTGTCCGTCTGTGTTTTTGTTTCTATCTGTAACTGCACCTTTTAAGACATGGACAATACTGCATTGATCTTACAGAAGTCTCTTGGGAAATATCTTGGCTGGTCTGATTTAAAGATTCTTGTCTGTTGGTCATGGTTTTTGGGATCCACTCAGGTTGTCTTTCTTTGTGTTTCTTTGTCCAATCTTGCAATTTGGTTTAATTTGTTGAGGAATTACCAACTGTTTTCCACAGTGTCCATACCATTTTATGTTTCCACCAGCAGTGTATTAGGGTGTTAGGATAACTTAGGTTTTCTACATCCTTGCTATTTTCCATTTTAAAAATTGTAGTCATTCTAGTGGATTTGAAATGGATCATTAATCAGCCATAAAAAGGGAACAAATTACTGATATATGGTATATCATGGATGAACCTTGCAAATATGTGGCAAGTCAAAAAAGCCAGATGCAAAAGACCATACATTGTAGGACTGCTTTTACATAAAATGTTCTGACTAGACAAATCCTTAGAGACATAAAATAGAATTGTGGCCACCAAGGACTAGGAGGAGAGGGGGAATAGGGAATGTCTGCTTAATTGGTGCAGTTTTTCTTATTGGGGTAATGTAAATGTTTTGGTATTAGTGGTGATAGTTACAAAACTTTGTGTATATACTATAAAACATTGAATCGTACACTTTAAAAGGGTAACTTTATGGTATGCTAATTATGTCTCAAATTTTTGAAGTACAGTCTCACTTTAGGCCTGGGAATGAGGATTGATCTTTGAATTTTTATTGCATTTATCAGTAATCCTAACAGAAGAACAATCAAAGAATTAAATGAATGTTTTTCCAAATATCAAAAGGCTCTAAGCATCATTAATCATCAGAAAAATAGAAATGAAAAACACAATGAGCTATCACTTCACATTTGTTAAAATAGTTTTATAAAACAGGAGAAAACAAAAGTTGGTGAGGAATGATAAAAAGGGAACCCTTATATTCTGTTCCTGGAAATGTAGATTGGCATATAACCATTGTGGAAAACAGTATGAAAGATAATATTAAAAGTAATATTAAAAAATATAATATAAAAAAGATAATATTAAAAGTAGATTTGTCATATGATCCAGCAATCCTTCTTCTGAGTATATAGTCAAAGGAAATGGAATTAGTATTTTGAAGAGATTTCAGCACACTCACATTCATTGCAACATTATTTACAATAACCAATAAGGCTGGAAAAATTATACTGTCTCTCCTGTTTTTGTTAGCATGCATCGTGTACAGTCATCATGTAGAGTTGTGCGGTTTGTCGAATGAAAAGGCATGCAGCCAAAGATGTGAATGGGGACTGAAATTATCCTATACTCTGTTCTAACCTGTGTGTTCTACGGAAACAACCTAAGTGTCAATGGATGATTGGATAAAGGAAATGTAATATGTAATGGAATATGATTCAGACATAAAAAGAAAGAAATCTTTACATTTACAAAATGGACGAACCCATAGGACATTATGCTGAATGAAATAAACCAGACACAGTAAGACAGATACTGTATAATTTCCCTCGTATGTGGAATCTAAAAAAGTCAATCTTAAGGGCTGGGGATGTAGCTCAGTAGATAGAGTGCTTGTGTCACAAGCACAAGGCCCTGGGTTCAATCCCCAGCTCTACAAAAAAAAAAAAAAAAAAAAAAAGAAAAGAAAAGAAAACAGAAAAAAAATTCAATCTTACAGAAGCACAGAAGAAAGGTGGTTACCAGAGGCTGGGGGTTGAGGGAAATGGGAAGGTATTTAAAGAGTATGCTTTCAGTTATAAGATGTGTAGGTTCAGTGGATCTAACGTGTAAAACAGTGACTATATTTAATACTGTATTGTATACTTGATATTTGATAAGAGAGTAGATCTTAAGTATTTTCACCACAAAAAGAAAAGAAAAACTAAAGTGACTGATATTTAAGCCTGATTGTGGTAATCATTTTATAGTGTATGAATGTATATCAAACCATCACATATACATTATTTATGTAGTTTTTGTTTCTCATTTATACCTCAATAAATCTGAGAAAAATTCTAGTGTCTTCTGTATTTTGGGCAGCATGCATTTTGTAGAGTCACCATGTAAAGTTGTGCATTTGTTGAATGGAAAGGCACACTTCCAAAGATGTGAATAGGGACTGAAATTATCCTGTATTCTGTCCTCACTTATGTGCCCTAGGTTGGTCCTGTCTTGTCTCACAGGAAAGCATATCATTTCATCATTATATTATTCAGCTACCCAGAAGAGACAATCTTATTTGTTTTCTTGGAGATAATACATTTTAATACCTTGCATAAATATTTCATAAATTCTAGTGGAGATCCTAGTACAATGGATACAACTTTCCCATTCTGGAATTTGAGCAATCTCTCAGCCTTTT
Source organism: Sciurus vulgaris (assembly GCF_902686455.1). Classification (NCBI taxonomy): domain Eukaryota; kingdom Metazoa; phylum Chordata; class Mammalia; order Rodentia; family Sciuridae; genus Sciurus; species Sciurus vulgaris. The sequence continues at coordinate 43,153,386 of NC_136471.1, read as the reverse complement.
CTGTAGCTAGGACTAATATCCAGCAATAAAATATCTCCCCCCAAATTCCCCCAAAGTATGTTAACTTTAATTCAGTCTCACATATAACTTTTATATTAGAATTCTTTACTTGCGGATAACATAAATTGATTTGCATATGTTAATCAAAAACAGGACTGTTTGGAAAGATACTTGGTTGATCAAATTCAAATTGAAATGCTGAAATTCAAGGCCTCAAGTTCAGGAACCGATGAGCTTGAGTCATTTTGGTAGTAGAACCCCAGTCCCTACAATCTTTTTATTAAGTTTAAAAGTTCAAGGATGAGGAATCTGATTATTCTCTACAGGTATTGTGATCTCTTATTAGAGCAAAGGTGAGCGAAAGAATGCAAGATGAATAAAACAATAGTAATCAAAGGAGATGAAAACAGAGAGGAGTCAATATCTAATTGGATATGTTGAGTAAGCTTTTAAATGTATAAATTGGAATCTCAGAAGAGAGACCTAGACTGGAATAAACAATTAGGAGTCATAAGGATAATTGAAATAATGGACAAGACTTAGATTGCCCAGGAAAAGAGTGAGATACCATGCACCTCTCCATCTTCTTTATCTAGGGCAGACACTGTTACTGGAATAAATTCAGCCAAAGAACTGATTATATTTAGTGGTGCTGGGGATTAAGTCCAGGGCCTTGCATATGCTAGGCAAGTGCTCTACCATTAAACCACATCTCCATCCCAAGGATTGATTTTATCTTGAGAAGGATAATGATATTCCTAGAGATTGGGAAAATAATCCAAAATGTGTGAATATGATTTTATCCTGGAAACATTCTGTATCATAGGAATGAAATTACTATGTATAGATTTTAATAGAATATGCCTTCTTTCTGTCAAAGTTATAATAAATGACATCTTATTTCTTTCTCTTAACATTTACCATTTGTATTGTACCCGGCCCTGTGCTAAGCATTTTATGAATGCCATATTACTTAATTCTCATGAATTAATGAAGTAATTGTACCATCAACCATATTTCATATGTGGGTTTTGGAGTCTCTATTTAATTTACTTAAGGTCATTTTGCTAGAAAGATTGGAAATGGGACTTAAAGTCTATCTGAGTTCAAAGACATATCTACTCCATATGAAATGATAAAATACATTAGTTATATTTTAGGATTATTGAGTTTGCACTGTATACTACATAGTGGACTAAAACTTTATATGCCTTATCTCATTTAGTATTCTCAATTACCTTATAGGAAAAGTACTATTGTTATCTCCACTTAACAAATAACAAAATCTGATGTGTAGAGATGCAAATTCTATGGTTGTCACATAGTAGGTAGTAGAGTCAGGGCTCGAACAAATTTATTGGATTCTAAAGCCTGTTTGCTTCACTAATCCATTCTTTTTGCTATCAAAAATAACCAGATCTTAGGACAGTAGTTCTCTTTGCTAACTGTGTATTAGCCTCACCTGGAGATGCTTTTAAAAAAATCAATGCCAAGCTTCACCAAAGATTCTGATTTGATTTATCAAGCATATGGACCAGTAATTGGATTATCTTTGAAAGCATCTATTCATTCAATTTATTCATTGAATATTTAATGAATATCTCATTCATTAGATATTCTGTGCCAAACATATAGTAGCCATAATATGTTCTAGAAAGATTTATAGGTTAGCTATTGCCACAGTGGTACGTAACAACCACAAAATCTCTGTGGTACTAAATAGTTACTATCACAGCTCTGGAGTCCAGCTGGGACTCAGCTGCTTAGTGCTGTTGGGCAACTGTGAGCAAGACTGTGGTGGCTCTACAGTTTTGCTCTAGGATTGCAAATAAACTAGGGTAGCTGTGCTTCATATATTCCTCCTTCTTGGCTCAGTGGACTAGCTGGGGATTGTTTCTTTTGTGACTTCTCTCGTAACAATGACAGAATTATAAGATGGGGAGAGATTCAAGATGACAGATTAGAGGAAGACTGCATTTCTAGTTGCTCCATGTCTTGGAATTCAAGCAGCAGTACTGCTTCTCACTCAGGTGGGTGAAAGTAGAATCTCACCAAAATTCAATGATTGCACAGAGTGTCTTAGAGACTCAGAAATTCTGGTACATTGAACCAAGAAGAAAGAGTACATTGGAGTCAAACCCGTTGTGGTAGTAGGCTGGTTCACTGCAGAAGGGAGGGACAACACAGAGAAATAAATTGAACAGATTTGATACAGAAAAACCTATAGATCAGAAAAGCAGCCTGAACTTAGCTGATCCAGAGGCTGCACCACAAACTTGTGTTTTAAAAGTGGTCTATAGTTCTCAACTGGTAAACAGAGAGCTAAGGCAGGAGCCATCTTGAGACAGCCATGTTGCAGCTAGCTGTTGCAGGAACCGAGGAGATCATAGCAAACATAGCTATACTCTCCTGGCAAGTGCCTGCTGTGTGGCATAGGTTATACCTAGCAGAAAATGAATGAAACAGGCACAGGGGAGATTGTTCATGGGGAATTCAAGTTAGAAAAATGAAGAGGAGCCCAGCTCACTTCTTTGAGTCTGGTGGCTCATGTGACCAGCTGAAGAGGCTGTAGAATCTGAACACGTGGGTGTGAATATACTCAGTGACTACGCGTGGACAGATTGTGTTTGTGGGCAGCAGAGCGTGTGGAGGGTTGATTCTCTTGCCCAGTAAGTAGAATTCTTGGGAGGCTTCTGCAATTCATACTCCCAGCAGAGATCAGCATCTGAGAGGGCATAGGGGTGTATTGATCTAATATCTCCAGAGCAGATAACATCCAACAAAGCCCCTAAGTCCTGATTAGTCCTAATCCCCAGCTGGCAGAACTCTCCTCATAAAACTTGGCAGCAACCCCACCCTCAGAGTTTATCAGTCTTGTCTATCCAGACAAAACTCCAATCAACAGTGTATACCACTCCATCCTACCTTATACTGGTGAGAAGGGAAGCTAAGAACTATTTCAGTCAGATGCAGTCAGTACACTTGAAATAGGAGCTTGGTGAGCAACAAAAAAGAGGAAGGACTTAAAAACCCTCAGGCCTAGGCCTGGGGTTGTGACTCAGTGATAGAGCACTTGCCTAGCATGTGTGAGGAACTGGATTCGATTCCTAGCACTTTGAAAAAATAAATGAATAAAAAAAATCTAGCCCTTGCATGCATGCATACCCCACACCTTAGAATAAAACCCATATGACCTAGCTATGCCATTTCTTGGTTTTTAGTCTGAAGGAATTAAAGGCATCTTGCTACAGTGATACATGCATCCCCGTGTTTATAGCAGCACAATTCACAATAGTCAACTTAGGGAACCAGCTAAGGTGTATATCAGTGAATGAATGGATAAAGAAAACATGATCTATCTATCTATATATATACACAATAGAGTTTTCTTCAGCTGTAAAGAAGAATGAAATTATGTCATTTGCAGGAAAATGGATGAAACTTGAGACCATTATGTTAAGCAAACTAAGTCAAACCCATAAGGTCAAGGGTCATATGTTTTCTCTCATATATGGGGTGGATCTCCTAAAAATTAATGGGAGATCTGTAAAACAATAGAGGAAAGGGACCAGGGGATGGAGGAGAGTAGGGCGTAGGAGTGTTATTGGCCAAATTTATTAGAATATATATATATATTAATAAGTAGCAATAAATTCCACCAGTATGTACAAATATAATACACCAATAAAAATATGAGGAAAAAAAGGATTACAAGAGGGGACATGTTCAATTCTGTGTTCATTGTTTTGGTCAAAACAAGTCTCAAGGTTGAGCTGAAAGAAAAAAAATAGGAAAATATACCCCAATTTTTTTATGTCGGATTGCAAGTTCATGGCATTGACCATAATGCAGTGTAGGTGAAAAAACTGACAAATAACAATAATCATTATACATAAGAAAATTACTAAATATATTCAAATGTGATAAGTCATATTGCAAAGAGGGAAAATTAGTTCTAGATGGTAGTACAAAAATGGTTCTAGGGGGCTGGGGATATAGCTCAGTTGGTAGAGTGCTTGCCTTGCAAGCACAAGGCCCTGGGTTCAATCCCCAGCACCACACACAAAAAATGGTTCTAATATGCAATGAGAACTGAAAACCACTGCTCTTACAATGTGAAACCTAAAAAGAAACCTGATCTAGCATTGCCTTAACCATTTTGAAAATAATAAAACAGACCAAGAAAAGAGAATAATCTTACTCAAATTCCATAGGTAGACAGAAGTGGAATTAAGGCCTAGATCTCTTGATTCTCTAGACTATTTCTCTTATACTACAATATTCCAACACATAATCTTAGAATTCTCCCTTTACCAAGATCACCAAAGATATGTTTTAGAAGGGTGTTATAGCCATTATTTCTGTTTTGGATTACGGTTTTCTTTATTTTCCAGGATGAACAGTCAGAAGAAAAGAAAAGATATGGAACCTGCTTGTACCTGGAGTTTGTTGTCTGCAGAGAAAGGTGAATAATTGAATGAATAAGGAGTATTCTAAATAAAACTTTTTGTTTTCTTTCTTTTACTTCTCATAGCCTTTGTGATTCTTCTGAATATTTATATTTTGTTAGATGTGTATATGGGTATCTTTTTACATTTTTATTTGTTCTAATTAGTTATATATAACAGAAGAGTACATTTCAACTCATTATACACAAATAGAGCATAACTTCTCATTTCTCTGGCTGTACACGATTTGTGCAATCATACATGTACATAGGGTAATAATGTGTGTCTCATTCCACCATCCTTTCCACCCCCACACCCCTCCCCTCCCATCACTCCCCTCTGCCCAATCCAAATTTCCTCCATTCTTCTCTAGCCCCTCCCCCATTATGGATCAGCTTCTGGATAGCAGAGAAAACATTTTGCCTTTGGTTTTTTGGGATTGACTTATTTCTCTTAGCATGATATTTTCCAACCTCATTCATTTATCTGCATATGCCATAATTGCATTCTTCTTAAAGGCTGAGTAATATTCCATTGTATATATATGCCACATTTTCTTTATACATTCATCTGTTGAAGGACATCTAGGTTGATTCCATAGTTTAGCTATTGTGAATTGAGCTGCTGTAAACATTGATGTGACTGTGTCTCTGTAGTATGCTGATTTTAAGTCCTTTGGGTATAAACCAAGGAGTGGGATACCTGAATCAAATGGTGGTTCCAATCCAAGTTTTCTAAGGAATCTTAAGCTATTGCTTGGATACAGTATTTACTTCTTAATTTAAAATTGACTGCACAAATTATGTTTTGCCTAAAATGAGGAAAAAGAAAGCCAAAAGGTGAAGAGGCAACTGTGGTTTATTATTTTCCATAATCCCCAAAACATTCATAATCATAAAAGCCTCACGTCTCTTCCTTTGCTGTAACCACAGCTTTTTCAAAAGAGAACACAAAAGAACAAGAGTAAAATTTGCTAGAGTCCTTCCCTGGTGGCTGACTCCAGAACTACAAGGAACATTTAGTTGTGGGGGAAAAAATGCCCATTATCTTCAACACACCAGTCACTTGCTTTCTCATTTCTGTAACATTCTTAGTATCTGCCTCTGCAAACCCTGCTTCCATCCATCCACCTTTACCACCTATCATGTTACACCTTTTCCCAGAGGTGTGCAAATATTAAAGAAAAAAAAAACAACTATAGGAACGTGTACTTACTTTACTTTTATGTTTGGATTGAATGTGTGTATGTGTATGTGAATGTAGGCCATTGTATATATCTGTTAAACTAATATCCACCAATGCTTTACTCTTTCTCATTTACCATGTTAGGCTCAGAAGAAGCCTCTGTAGAAGCAATAGGCTAATGTTCAATGCAAAGAAAAACACCAGAAAACAGTCATTTCAAATATTGTATACATCTTTAAGTTTATGCCTAAATTTTCCTTATTAATCATAAGTTAAAATGTTCACAACCTATATATATGTGTGAAGGAAGTTCTTATGTTTTCCTTCATGGTGGGCGTTACTTGTAAAATACCTTTGTAGGTACGTTAAAAAAAGATATGAAGTGACTTGCTTTCTTCCAGCATGAATGGTTGTAGCAATGTAGCTATATTTGTGTTTCCGTTTCATGTATGAAGGTATATTTGATATAAAGGTATATTTGTGCTTTTCCTAACTCAAACTCTTTCTCCACAGCTGCTTCTAGTTCTCTGGCTTCATTTTCATGGAAGGAGCTTACAGGTAGATGTCTTTTTTATTTTACCCTCTTTTTCTATTTTGTGATTAGTGTCTCTCATCAACCCAGCTTCTCATTCCCACTGATTTTACATTTCCCTCTTATTCTTTAGCAGTTATTGACTTTGGAAACACCTATGATTTTCCAAACTGTCATAACAAATAGTACTTTTACATCATGTACAATGTATCCAAATACTGGAAGGACCAGGAGGTGGTCATTAAGACACAGATGTAGATTTTTATAGGCTAGCAAATTCTCTTTTGGAATTATATAAATAAGACCAACAAACTGTAGCTAGTAGGCCAAATCCAGTCAGTTGCGTATTTTTGTACCAAAGTTTTACTGGAAAAGACCATTCATTTACATATTGTCTATGACTGCTTTCATGCAAAATTGAGATTGCAAAATTGAGTGATTGCAAAGTTGAATAGTTGCAATAGAGCCTGAAAAACCAAAACTATTCATGAAATTTTACAGAAAAATTTTGCCAGATCTTATCTAGTTCAGTATTCCCCTTCATTCTACAGAATATTGTCTTCCAGGTGTTAAAATCTTTGCTGTTATAAAAGGGTTCTTTAGTCATTTAAGACCGGAAAATGTTGGATTAAACAAATTTAAACACTCTGTTTAACTTGAAGTAAAGAAGTCTTTCCTATGCTAATATCTAGCATTGAGAAACTCAGGGGGAAGAGGGTATGTTTCCCTCAATTTATTTGATCATAGAACACCTTTTTTACAGCTTTCCTTATTAGTATATTGTGTAATAATATCCTAAGGAACAACTCATTTGGAAAATACTGGTGTAGACATTCACTTAACAGAAGTTTCAACTGGATATCTGACTCCTTGTTATTTTTTTTAGATTCAGTTGAAAAGCTACCTAGTACAGTGTTTAAGCATATGGACCTCAGATAAACCTGAATCTGCCACTTACTGGAATTGGTCAAGCTACCAAATGCTATAAGGAGGACTGGCTATATAATTTGCAGTTTAGTACAAAGTGAAAACACAGGATCTCTTATTCAAATGTTAAGAATTTCAAGACAGCAATAGCGGGACATTAAATCAAGCATGGGTCTTGAGCATGAAGACCTGATGTACACTCCAGAAGCCAGTCCTGGTTATGTGTTTGAATTTCTTCAACTACCAGATGTGGAAAATACCTAACTGGCGAGATTGTTTTGAGAATTAAGTCAGAAATGTATGTAAAGGGCCAAGCACAATATCAGACACAGAATATTTAATAATAAATGACTTGCTTTTATTTCAAAAACATTTATAGCCATATTCAATAAATATATATTGAGTGTCCACTGTGTGCTGACCACCATGCTAGGTATTCAGGGTACTATGGTGAAAAAGACAGATAAAACCTTTGTTGTCATTAAGATTATTATTTAGTCGGAAAAACAAATAATGGAAATTTTAAAAATAAGATAATTATAAATTGTGACAAGTGATATAAAGGGGAAAACAGTGTGCTGGGAAGGGGAATAGTAGAAAGAATATTAATTTGAGTGGCCAGGCAGATTCTCTTCTGAGAAGTAATATTTGAGATCAGAAGTATAAGAAGCAGCTGTCCATGGAAGAATAGGAGGAAGAGTGTTCAAGTTAGAGTGGACTGTTAATGAAAAAGCTCTGAAGTAGGAGAGAATGTGGTATTTATGAGAAACTAAAAGTAGGCTAGTGCAACTTTAGTGGAAGAAGTAAGGAGAATGATAAAATGAGGCTGGGGAGCGGAGGTAGGTAGGGTCCAGATCATGGAACACCTTGTAGGATGAAGTGAGGATTTTGATTTTTACGCCAAGGGCAATGAAAAGCTCTTAAACGATTTTGGACAGGGCAGTGACATGATGTGATTGATATTTATAGAAACTCACTTTGGCTGCTTGGATTAGATACATAAGGGTAGACAAGTAGGAGTCTATTTCAGCAGTCCAGGAGAGTTCATAATACCTTGGACTTGGGTGATATTGAGCACATGCTGACAAATCAATGAATTTGAGGCTTATTTTTTTTAAGTTTTGTTAAATTGCATTTTAATTTTAATATTATTAGTTCTTTTTAGTTATACATGACAATAGAATTTATTTTGACATATTTTAGAATCATGGAATATACTTTGTTCTAATTCAATCCCCAGTACTTCCCCTTACCCTCCCTTCCTCCCAACCCCTGTTTCCTTCCCTATACTCCTTTGATCTTTTTGCTATTTACTTTTAGTTTTTTTAAAATTAGTCTTGTGGGTGTACACGATGGTGAGATTAAATGTGATATATTCATACATGTACATAGGAATGTTAGGTCAGATTCATTCCACTGTATTTCCCTATCCCATCCCACTACCCTTCCCTTTGTTCTCCTTTGCCTACTCCACTGATATTCTTTCTGTTATTCCTTTTTCTTGGTACCAGAGATTGAACCCAGGTGTGCTTAACTACTGAGCCCTATACCCAGCCCTTGTTATATTTTATTTTGAGACAGAGTCTTGCTAACTGCTCAGGGCCTCATTCAATTGCTCAGGGCCTCACTAAGTTGCTGAGGCTGGTTTTGAACTTGCAATTCTCCAGCTTCAGTCTCACAAGCTGTTGAGATTACAGGTGTGTAGCATCATGCCTATCCTTTTTTACTTTCAACCTCCCCACCTTATTTTAGACTAGCTTCCACATATCAGAGAAAACATTCAACTTTGGACTTTTGGAGTCTGGCTTATTTCACTTAGCATGGTAGTCTCCAGTTACTTCCATTTACCAGAAAATACCATACTTTCATTTTAATTTATGGGTAAGTAATACTCCACTGTGTACATATACCATTTTCTTTATCCATTCATCTATTGAAGGGCCCCTAGGTTGATTTCATAGCTTAGCTGTTGTGAATTGAGCTGCTATAAACATTGATATGGCTGTATCACTGTAATATGCTGATTTGAAAGCAACTGGGTCAAATGGTGGTTGCATTGCTGGTCCTTTTTTTAAATTTTTTGTAGTCATAGATGGACAGTATGCCTTTATTGTATTTGTTTATTTTTTTATGTGGTTCTAAGGATTGAACCCAGTGCCTCACAAGTGCTAGGCAACCACTCTGCCACTGAGCTATAGCCCCAGCCCCATATTGCTAGTCTTTTGAGGAATCTCCTTACTGCTCTCTAGAGTGGTTGCGCTAATTTTCAGTCCCATCAACAGTGTTTGAGTGCACCCTTTTGGCCACATCCTTATCAACATTTATTGTTAATTGTATTATTTTTTTGTTACATGTATTATTTTTTGGTACTGGGGCTTGAACCCAGGGGCATTTAACCACTGAGCCACATCCCTAGCCCTTTTTGTATATTAGACAGGGTCTTAGTGAGTTGCTTAGGGCCTCCTTAAGCTGCTGAGGCTGGCTTTGAACTTGTGATCCTCCTGCCTCAGCCTCCTGAGCTGCTGGGATTGCAGGCATGCACCACCATACCCAGCCTATTATTTGTATTCTTGATAATTTTTGAGGCTTATTTTTGAAGGTATAAATGATAGGCCTTCTTAATTGGTATAGAGAATTGAAAGAAAAAAAGATAGAAAAGTCCTGAAGTTTTTCTGATCAATTAGAAGGCATCATTTAACTGAGATAAGAGATGTTGGGGGAGAGTTGTTTGAGGGTTCTGGGGCAAAGTCTGTGAATAAATCAAGAGCTCAGGTTTAGACATGTAAAATTTGAAGAACCATTGAATCATCCAAGTGGAGATGGTAGTGATAGTGGTATTAGTCGTAGTTGTTGTTTGCCATTGTTGTCTAGGATTCTGTGATCATTTACTCTTGGTGTCACCTCACTAGATTACCGGGAAACATACAGAAAACATCTAAGAGAAAAATACCTAAAAATAGGAGTTGATAAATGTTATCACCATGGCAAGCATATAGAGTCACGACTGCTTCTTGTAAAAGAGCATGGTATATCAGAAAAGACACCATGTGGAATTCCTCAACAAGATCATTTTATTGAGATGGAACATGTATTTGATCCTAATGAAGAAGGCTCCAGCTCATCCAGAACTGTGGTGCTTCAGGGTTGTGCTGGGATTGGGAAAACAGCTGTAGTGCACAAGTTCATGTTCGACTGGGCAGCAGGAATGGTTGCTCCAGGCAGATTTGACTATCTCATTTATGTCAATTGCAGAGAAATTAGCCACACTAATAATCTTAATGCTGCTGACCTGATCACTAACACATTTCAAGATATAAAGGGACCAATCCTGGACATTATTCTTCTATATCCGGAGAAGCTCCTATTTATTCTTGATGGATTCCCTGAGCTGCAATACCATGTGGGTGACCAAGAAGAGGATCTTACTGCTAATCCCCAAGAGAGGAAGCCAGTAGAGACACTCTTGTGCAGTTTGGTGAAGAAAAAACTGTTTCCTGAATCCTCTCTCCTGATAACTGCCCGGCTCACAGCCGTGAAGAAGTTCCACTCTCTGTTAAAACAACCTATCCAGGCAGAAGTCCTATGGTATACAGATGCTGAGAAGAGAGCATATTTCTTGAGTCAGTTTTCAGGTGCTAATGCAGCAATGAAGGTCTTCTATGGTTTGCGAGACAGTGAAGGCCTTGATATTATATCTTCTCTTCCCATTGTCTCCTGGATGTTATGCAGTGTCCTGCAGTCACAGGGAGATGGTGATAGAACTGTTTTGCAGTCCCTTCAGACCATGACTGACATGTATTTGTTCTACTTTTCTCAGTGCCTCAAAACTCTTACAGGCATCTCAATGTGGAAGGGACAAAGTTGCCTGTGGGGCCTTTGCTCTTTAGCTGCAGAGGGACTACAGAAGCACCAGGTTCTGTTTGCAGTCAGTGACCTTAGAAGACATGGGATAGGAGTTTATGATACCAACTGTACTTTTCTCAATCACTTTCTGAAAAAAGTTGAAGGTGTCAATGTCTACACTTTTCTTCACTTCAGTTTCCAAGAATTCCTGACTGCTGTGTTCTATGCCCTAAAGAATGACAACAGCTGGATGTTTTTGGATCATGTGCAGAAAACATGGCAAGAAATATTCCAACAATATGGAAAAAGTTTTTCATCACCAATGATACAATTTTTATTTGGTCTCTTACATAAAGGAAAAGCAAAGACTGTGGAAACTACTTTTGGGAGAAAAGTCTCTCCAGGACTTCGAGAAGAGTTATTGAAGTGGACTGAGAGAGAAACAAAGGATAAATCTTCTAGATTACAGATTGAGCCAGTGGACCTTTTTCACTGTTTGTATGAGATACAGGAAGAAGAATATGCAAAAAGGATAATTGATAATTTACAGCCAATTATACTACTCCAACCTACCTATACAAAAATGGACATTCTGGCTATGTCATTCTGTATAAAAAGCAGTCACAGTCCCCTGTCAGTGTCTCTGAAGTGTCAGCACCTACTTGGGTTTGAGGAGGAAGAGCAAACCACAGCATTCAAGCCAACAGACTTAACATATAATCAGTGAGTATATTCATATCCTTCTAGATTTTTTGGCCTTCACAGACAATGGGCCTTCTTATTTATTTCATGTACTTAGGTATATGTTCATTTCAAGTATTTTCAATAAGTAGAAGTAATCATCTCAGCTTTCCATATTTTATGCCAGTCAATAGAGTAAAGATTTATTATCTACCACACATTGAACACTGGCATAGGTAAACAATGAGGAAAGCTAATATCTTTGTGTACTTACCATGTACTGGACACTGTGTGTGTATTAGTCTTCATTGTTACACTGTGGATGTGCTTTATCATTATAAAGTGTTATAAACATTTAAAGTCATTGAGATTATCATTGAGGACTTTGCTATTTTGGCATAAATGACCATTCTGGGAAAGATTGTAAATCTAACTTCAAATTGGTTTTCACTCTTCTGTATGTATACCTCATCACTGAGGCCTCAGAGATTTCCAGGCTATTAAGGGGAAGAGCTACGTGTCTGTGTATCTTTCTATAAAACCTGAGCTCTTTCTACAAGACCTTTACAGAGGACTGAGAGCTGCAGTTGAAAGAGACTTAGGTAAACCACATTTATAATATGGATTATCTGTATACTACAAAATGCAATTCTACTTCCTTATTTTTATAATGTGGATTCTGTACACTTTGTAATACAATTCTACTGACTTACTGATTACAGCAATGAATAACAATACCTATCTGTTCTCAATATCTAAGTTGAGGGATGATGCCTCTTTTGTACTTGTGGGGCCAGATAAGAGGTAGGGAACCCCAAGGAGGAGAGAAGAGTGAACAGAAAGCTCTTTGAGGAATGCATTAACCCAAGTCTTAGCTCTTATAGTTGTATTTCCTCAGAGGGCTGTAGCATAAGAGGTGGAAATGGGCAATGGAGTGTGTGTGTTTGAAGGAAATAGGGAGGGAGAAGGAGGTGCAGCAAGAGTTTGCGTTTAGAACTAACAGTGACAGGGATAGGAGAGGTTAAGTTGACAAATAATTATGAAGGATCTTGGCTATAAGGTTCCAATGAATTAGTGATAGCTTCAATCCAGTTGTATATTATAAAGTAAAATAATGGACAAATATATTTGAGAGATTTAGAAAACCGATGGAAACAAAAGGGGCTTCTGATTAATTCTGCGTTTCCAGAAAGTCAACTTTAGATGGAGTCCCTCCTCCCTGCCTTTGTTGACTTTATCAAAGGGCTTAACCTGTCAAAAATTTAAGCCAGAGCTGGGCTTAGTGGCACGTGCCTGTAATCCCAGTGGCTCAGGAGGCCAAAAAGGAGGATCGCAAGTTCAAAGGCAGCTTCAGCAAAAATGAGGCACTACGCAACTCAGTGAGACCCTGTCTCTAAATAAAATACAAAATAGGGCTGGGGATGCGGCTCAGTGATCGAGTGGCCCTAGGTTCAATCCCCACTACCAAAAAAAAAAAAAATTAAGCCAGAACATTCCCAACATTAGCATGCTGGCAAAGTGAGAGTACACTATTCAACTTTCTTGGGTTTCAATTACTGTTAATTTTTCTATCTGAACTGACAACCAAGAATCAGTTATATTGTAAAGTTAGCTTGGGCAAGTCACTTAACCTCTTAGAAAATCTGCAAAATGGTGATTATAATTTTAAAAACCAATAAATAAATAGAAGGAAAATCAGTAAAGGAAGGGATCATGGGAGGAAAGGAGGGAGAGAAAATGAAAGTACTAAGGATTGAATTTGAGCAAATTACATGAATTTATGAATATCTTGAAATGAACCCCACTGTTATGTTTAACTATAAAAAAAGTTTAAAATGGTGATTACAATAGTCATTAGGTTAAGGGCCAGATAACCTTGGTGCCTAGCACATAGTAGCATAGATTTGAGTAATGGCCTCAGTTCTATGTCAATTTATGTGATCTTGACCAAATTACTTTTTGTGCAAAAATTACCTAATCTGCAACCTGGTGTAATACCTTCTAATGTTTTTGGAAGGGTAAATTAGTACTAGCATAGAAAAAGAAGCCAAAATAAGCTTTTTGCTTAAAGTTTTAAGATTATTTTCTCATCTCTTTTAGGTCCTTTCAGCTGCACAATTTCCCAGTATCTCAACTACACTTGCTTTGCCAAGCACTGCGTAATCCATACTGTAAAATCAAAGATCTGAAGTAAGTTGAACTTTGCTGTAAACTCTGAGGTATTTGCAGGTAAATACTGGGTTGCCAGAAATTGCAGGGCTGGCTTATTGGATCTGAAAACAAAGTATAGCTAGTGTTCAGCTTGTCCATAATAGAGAAGTAAATAAAAACATGCTACAAACCTAGAAGAAAGGTGTCAGTAAGATCTTTGTCCACATGGGCCCGCTTTTTGTAGGTGCTGTTTCTTCACATAACAATGCACTGCAGTGAATGGGTGGCAAGTTGTAACACCTAAGAGATTTGTCTGGTGTTTCTCCTGGATCTACCCATCTTCCTTTTTCTACCAGATTCCTGAGATTCTTCCCTAAGTTTTCTTTCAGTTGGGTGCTGTCCTACTGTGATCATTTCCTCTCTTTCTATTCCTAATCCACTGCCTCCATTTATTCATCGAAGTGCTCAAAGTAGTCCCCATCCTGACCCTGACCTGTCCTTACTCACTTTTAATTTGTCCACATCACAAGCATATAAGCACAAGCCTCCTTGATTTCCCACACCTTTGCCGTATAGATCAGTGTCTGCTGTCCTGCTCCTTTCCTATCCCAGAAAAAAAAAATGATTTTTCTAAAACCACGGAAGCCAGTAAATTCAGTTTATTTGTATTTTTGTGAACATTTCATTATTTTACTTTCACATTACAGAATCATAAAAGAACATAGAAACCTTTCATCCAGCTGCCCTGTACTCTACCCTGTCCTCTATCCCCCCAACTCTATGGCCTCCCATTCCCTGACCATGAGACCACCCTTTCTAGGGTAGTATCTTATTTGCTAAATGTGTTTCCAGAGCTTTCCTATTCTTACTTAAGTAGGAATTTGTAACACAAGACAATCTATAAAGATATACAGCACACATAAAGATACAGAACTTTGGAGGTTTTGTTTTATACAAAAGGGACTTTATAATTTTTTTTCATTTACCAGAACAGTAACTATGCCTCTAATACAATATGTCAAATCTACTTCATTCTTTCACATATTTCTTGCATTTTCAATCTTCCTTCTGTGATCTCTTCCCCATGGCTCAAGTTTCTCCCACATTCAAAAGAACTCTCTCAACTATGTATCCCACTTAAATTCATCTTGTCACAGTCAAGCTTTGTCCTTAAAAAGAGCTCCCCCTCACTGACTCCACTTCCTCACTTCCCATTCACTCAGTCCTTGCAGTTTGGTTTCTACCCTGCAACTCCCCTGAATCTGCTTGAAAATCCAAAGTAAATGCCAGACCCAATGGACATTTTCATCTTATATCTCTCAGGGCCCCTCAGCATACCTGACCTTCTTTTTATTCATCCTCTAATCAGACTATTCCTAATTACTTTATTGCCTCCAGTCATCTCCAACTTGGGATGATTTTAACCTTTAATGGATATGTAGCAATATCTAGAGCCATTTTTGTCTGTCATGACTGCGTAAATAGGGTGGGTATCACTGGCATCTAGTAGATAGAGGCTAGGGATTCTGGTGAATGTCCTATAATGCACTGGCAAGCCCCCCATAGTAAAGAATTATCCAATTGTAACAGTCAAGAGTCCTGAGGTTAGGAAACCCTATCTAGAGGGATATAAACAAACCCAAAGACATTTCTGAAAATTCCAGGCTAAGTGTCTGGCCTCCAGTTCTGATGGTGATTGTGCACACCCTTCCCAAGAGGAAACAGCCCAAAGTCACATCTCTGCTGGATGTCCCAGGGCCATGGCAGCTTTCTGGTATGTAGGTCCACCGTCCCCAGGTGATGTCCAGGGCTCCTCCAGTCATGTCTCCTTGTGCTCCAGATGCACATCTCCCCATCCTTCCACCTGAGGGCTAAAGCACACTTTTAGCCCCCTTCAACATAGCTTATGGTCACCAGGAGGGAGAAACAGACCAACCTCCCGCCCACCCCCTTACTGTACTCGCTCCCCTCTTCCTCCCACCTCTCCCCCTCCCACTGGAGGTTGATTTCCCATGGGATATGCTTCTGTTCTATTTCACATTCCTGAATTCACTGAGATTTACAGCCAGACTCCTCTACCACATTTTTCATGGTATTAGGTTGGAGGAGAGAATGGTCTAGATCAGCATACCTTCTGGGTACTATCAGTTGCTCACTCACCTTAGCAGTGGTATGAGTTCAGATCTGTCCCTGGTTTCATCTACTGAGGAATGGGGAGGATTCTCCTGTCATGAGGCTATGCAGTTATAGCATTATTGCTGGCAGCTGGTGCTGCTTTACTCTTTGTATGCAGCCCTGTGGGATTCCCTTAGGAGCGGCAAATTTCTGCTATGTTGAGTCAAGAATAAACCTGGGGCAGGGTATGGTGGTGCATGCCTATAATCACAGCTGCTCAGGAGGCTGAGGCAGGAGGACTGCAAATTCAAAGCCAACTCAGCAATCCAGCAAGACCCTGTCTCAAAATTTTATATATATATAAAGAAGAATTATATATATATATATGAAGAGAGAGAGGGACACACACACACACACACACACACACACATATACATACATACATAGACACATATGGCTGAGGATGTTGCCCAGTGGTTAAGCACCCCTGGGTTCAATCCCCAGTACCAAATTAAAATAAAATAAAATAAACCGGGAGTTAACCCCAGACTTGTTCTGATTGTTTCTTATGATTTAACGCCCTCAGTTTGCTCCTTGGGTCTCTTTTGATGCAGGAATTCCTATTACTTGCCAAGCCTAAAGGAACTCCCCAATCAGTTCCAAAGTTTTCTTTGATGGTCTGTTGTTTCAAATTTCTCTGCTGATGCCAGTTTGACTTTTAAATAATCTGGTTCTCCATAATAGGAACCCACTCAAGTTAGCTTAAAGGAAAGGGGATCTAGGTAAAGCAGATCCACATGTAGGGTAATGCAAGATGTGAGCTCTTTTGGAGTCACTGGATCAACTCCTCTAAGCCTGTCTGTACCCTGGAACCTTACACTGCTGTCCTCCAAATGATACCTCTGTAATGCACCCAATTTTGCTCCCCCACAGTCAGGGTCAGGCCTCACCTGTGGCCTTGGTGTTTGTGGCTGTGACCCAGGCCCTAACTAAGTTATCCTCTGCTTCATTGACCAACTCCATCTTGACTATGGCATCAACCTCTTAGTTCAGATGTCTATCCCAAGAACCTGTGTGGCTCAGTACAGGTCAAATGACCTGTTCCAATCATCATAAGGACTAGGTGGGCAGATGGTCTTTTATATACATGAATTTCCAGGCCCACCAGATACTAGGGGAGGGAGACAGACAGACAGACAGACAGACAGATAGATAGATATACCTCTCTCTCTCTCTCTCTCTCTCACACACACACACACACACACACACACACACACAAAGAAGCTGCAATAATTCTAGAGTGTTGAATGATAATGTTTTGTAATACAAAAGGGGTAATCAGACCAGTCATGGTGGCACATGCCTTTAATACCAGCTACTTGTGAGGCTGAGGCAGACAGATTGCAAGTTTGAGGCCAGCCTAGACCACTTAGTGAGACCCCGTCTCAAAATAAAAAATAAAAAGGACTGGGGACTCAATGGTAGAACACCCCTGGGTTCAATTCTCAATAATGCAAAAGAGGTGGTTAATCAAAACATGTCTCTCCTTCCACCATCTGCACCCTCCCCACTTCTCACCTCTCACTTCCCTCCCCCCCTCCCCCCACCTCTGAAAATTGATTTCCCTCTGGGTATGTTTTCATTCTATTTCATATTTCTGAATTCACTAAGGGCTTTGCAGCCAGATTCCCCTCCCACAGCGGAAGCAACTTTCCCTTCGTGAAAAATTCACAGCTTTACACCAAGGGCAGTCCCAATCCCCAGGCCTGCGAAACACTGGAGGTTTTCTCTGCTGATGGATTTCAAAGTCTTTCCTGTTCAGGGTTTCTTGAGGATCTAATCCCTGGGTCCCCATATCAGACCACCACAGGCTAACATCAAAGGCTGAGCTATGGGGAAGCATCTGAGGTGGAGGGGGTACTGTGATCATGCCTGATGGTGGGGATGGTGAGGGTAAGGCTGGGAAGGGAGACAATGGGGATGAGTATGAGTAAGAGAATGAGGCAGGGAGCTGGACAGGGAGG
Source organism: Sciurus vulgaris (assembly GCF_902686455.1). Lineage (NCBI taxonomy): Eukaryota > Metazoa > Chordata > Mammalia > Rodentia > Sciuridae > Sciurus > Sciurus vulgaris. Next base: position 43,135,480 of record NC_136471.1, on the reverse strand, counting down.
GGTTCTGGTGAGGCAACAGACCCGGGATTCGGGGTCCCAGAGAGAGAAAACATGGCATTTTCCATGAATCTTTGATTTCCCTCCCTCTGCCCACCAGAGGCGTAATTTTTTGGCTCCGTGGTTCCAAGAAGCTGCAGGAAGCTCCCACCCAGCTCCTGTTCGGCCTCCATGGGGGCAGCCCCCACTGCATCACTCTCCTCTCTTCTTCCTCCTCCTCCTCCTGTAGCATCATCTGTAGCCGCCGTTGCCTCTTCTATCTCACTTCCTTCGGTCCCCGTCCCTCTGGCAGTGGCCAGTCCTGGCCCCTCTACAGCCTGCTCTGGGAGAGCCCTCAGCTCCTGGGGGAAAGTGGGCAGTGATGAGATGTGGTCTGTGGACAAGTGAGGGGGCAGACTTAGGATGGGGGCGGGGGATGAGGCAAGGACGGTGGGGTGATCTTACCGCCCTGAGAAGCTTCCACCTCAGTAGATCCCGTTCTTTCTGCACCTCTGCCAGTTTGGCCTGGGTCAGCCGCAGCTGGAAGGCAGCCTCCTTGCGCTCCATCTCCTGCTGTGCCCCCAGCTGCTTCAAGTCTGAGGCCAGGGCATGCGCCGCTGACTTGTGTAGTTTGGCGAAGTCATGCAGCCACTGCACCCTGCGCCCCTGTAAATGCCCCTGCCTGCGTGCGAACCGCACGCCCAGGGCCAGGCTACCCCAGGCGCAGGCCTCCTGGGCCTCAGTGGGCATCTCGCTATCCTCCAGGATAGTTCTTATCTTATCTTCCACTTCCTCCCAGGACAAGGTCAGATTGTCAAGGTAGAACTCAGGGCCTTTCGCGTGCCTGGCCATCTTCTCATTGATGAAGGCCACCACGTTGCTATGCCGAAATCCACTACAGGGGTCCTCAGGTTTCAAGGCCATGATGTTTAAGGGCCTTGTGGCTTCCTGATCTCTGGGAGATGGATCAACCAGTTGTGTCCTTCGCCTTTAGCCCCCCACCCCCACCCCCACCCTGTGGCCCTTATTTCCCCCACCCCCACCCCCACTGCCCTTAGCTCCTGACCCACGCCCACACCCCAACCCTGTGGCCCTTAGCCCCTCTACCCTCACCCTTATCTCCCCACCCCCATCGCCTTTAGCTCCTCCCCCTGCCCTCATCCCCTCCCCTCCCCGCTCTTGGCCCCTCCCCTGGCCCTCATCCCCTCCCCGCCCTTTGCCCCTCCCCTCGCCTTCAGTCTCCTCCCCTTTCTTGTGCTCGCTGTCCTCTCCTCTTGTCTCCTCCCCACCCCTCACAATCACCCTCTGGCTCCCTTGTCCAGTCCTAGAACACCTCCCACCAGGCCTCACCAGAGGAGATCCAGGCCCACCACAGACTCTCCCACGGAGAAAGGGGTCCCGCTCACTCTGAGGGCTCCGGAAAAAGGGAGCCTCGCGGCCCAATCTCTAGGTTTTTACTCTAGGACGGTTCCAACTCCCAGAGACTACAGGGGTGAGCAAGAGTGAGAGAGGAAGGTCGCGCCCCCTCCTGGGCCTGTAAGGGAACCCACCACAAGCCTGAAAGCCATGGAAGGCGGGAAGAGACGGGACTGGTTGGAAAAGACCCAGAGCGAAGAAAATGAAGCTCTCCTGAGCAAGTCCAAAAGGTCCCACCCCACCATAATGGTTTGTTCCATGTCGGGTGAGACCCCTCCTACATATGGAATATTCTAGAACAGGAAGTGGCTCTAACTCCTCTGTCGCTTCCAGTAGCCCCTGAAGGAAGAGGAGGAGCCAGAAAACAGCCCTTCCCCCAATGGCCCCTAAACTGGACACTGCAGTAATTTTGGTAATAAAGGGTGGCATTTCCACCCTGAAAATATGCCCTGCATCTGTTCATCTCCATCCCTGATCCTAGTTTAGCACCCCTCATTTCTTCTTTCTGCCACTGCAGTTCTCTGACACCAGGTCAGTCTCCCAATCTACACTGTCATCAGTGGGATGTGGTTTTGTCTCTTAAAACCTTCAAAGACTGTCTGAGGCCTATAGGATAAACCAGAGAGATCATAGTTTGCATCCCGGTTTTGACATTTATATCACCTTGAATCTCAGTTTCTACCTATGGGGCCAGGATGAGGACAAAATGATGAAAATACATGTAAAGTTGAAGAAGTAATGTTCTGTGTGATCCCATATTTGTAAAATGTAAAATTAAATCTCATATATATATGTAATCTAATATGTATGCATACATTTCTATAATCTCTGAGAATTGCAGTGGGAGAGGGTGGCACCACAGTCTTAACGTTAGTTATCTCTGGAAGGTGGGGTCGGATGGGAGGTTAGAAAAAAATTTTTAACTTTTAAAATATATATTTTTCTGATTCAATTTGTTATAAACAACATATAATTACATGTATGCATACATTTAAAAATATGGAAAGTTACATGCCAGCATTTTAATAATGGTTGTCTTTGGGTGCTAGGAATATAGAATTTGTGCATGTGTGCACACATGCTGGGGATTGAACTCAGGGCCTCCCATCTGCTAGTCAAGCAAGCACTCTACCCTTCAGCAATATCCCCTTTAAGAAAAACAACTTTATGTTTTTCTCTTTTGCAAATTTTTTTCAGAATAAGCCAGGCACAGTGATGCATGCCTGTAATCTCAGCAACTTGGGAGGCTTAGGTAGGAGGATCACAAGTTCAAGGCCAGCCTCAGCAACTTAGAGAGACCCTGTCTCAAAATAAAAAGGACTGGAGATGTAGCTCAGTGGTAAAGTACCCCTGAGTTCTATCCAAGTACCAAAAAAATTTAGAATAAACATGAGTGTTTCTGAATTTTTAAAAAAATCTGTTTTCCAATAATGTTTTATGATGGTAAATAATTTGTTAGTACCTGAAAAGCACATATCTTCCTATAATTCCACCCTTCCCCTATCCTGGGAGAGAAATGTTTTAATTGTTGATATATATCCTTCTGGTCTTTTAAAATAGGCCATAGCAAATAACTTGCAGTTTCTTAAAGGAGTCCTCAGTTTCCTTTCTCTTTTGCCTCCTGGCCTTTGCATAGGCTATTTCCATATGTGGTTGACCCTCAGCCCCTGCTACACTTTCCATTCCTATTCTCCCTATCTACCTAATTCCTATTCAGTTTCCATTTCTCTTACACAGGCACTCAAGCATTTCTTCATCTTATTATAAGTATTTCTTGATTCTCCAAACCCCCTTCTGAGCTAGGGGGTGCAAATTTTGTTTCCCCATAATGTTTTGTATCCATCTTGCAGTACTCCTCACACTATATAATAACCTAGGATTTTTCCAATCTTTTTTCCCATTAACTGGGCATTACTTGAGAACATAGTTTGTCTTAAATATCGCTTGTGTTTTGAACTCTAGCACAGTAGTAAGCACCCAATCCATTAATCATTACATAAATGGAAAGTGCAAAAGAGTACCTTCAAAAAGAACCATGTTTTTTTCTTTCCTGAAATATCTTTTTCTTCACATAGACTGATTTTCTGCCACCTCACAGCTTCTTGTGGTAAGGACCTCTCCTCAGTATTTGAAACCAACCAGTGTCTGACAGATTTGGAATTTGTGAAAAATACCCTGGAAGATTCAGGAATGAAGCTTCTTTGTGAAGGACTGAAACATCCAAATTGTATATTACAGACATTGAGGTAACTGATAGCAGGATAATATATCATTTGTGTGCGTTTCATTTTTTTGGTCACTTTCTATTTCTGGGGGAGTGAGAGTAAGAATAAGGTAATGAAGCCATTTTTCTTTTCTCTAAAGGTTGTATCGGTGCCTTATCTCTCCTGCATCTTGTGGGGCACTCGCTGCTGTGCTTAGCACCAGCCAGTGGCTCACTGAGCTGGAATTTAGTGAAACAAAACTGGAAGCTTCAGCTTTGAAATTGCTCTGTGAAGGCTTAAAAGATCCTGGTTGCAAATTACAGAAGCTCAAGTAAGTTGTAACTGTTAGTTTTTATTCTTCAGGAATATTTCTAAAATACACAATTCAAGATGGGTGTGGTGATACCAAAACACATTTCAAAGAGTCATGAAAAATGAGAATAAGAGTGGCAATTCCTGAACTTGTTCCTATGTAACTAGTTTAGAAAAATAATTTTTATTCTAATTGGCATATAATCAATGTCAATAATAACTCATACTTTGTATTAAGCACTGAGCTAAATGCTTTGTATAATGATTTCCTTTAATCTGTGTACCAGCTCTGAGAGGTTCAGATTATTGTACCCTTTGTAGCAGAGGAGGAAATGGAAGCCCAACATCATTAGGCTAAACAACATGGCAAAGGCAGAATTCAAAACCCAGGTTTATATGTTTTCAAAGTCCATGGTATTCACCAAAATCTGCAGGGTAGGCTGCAAGTCCAAAACCTGCAGGGTAGTCTGGCACAATGGAAACCAGGGGAAGAGCCCATGTTGCAGTTGATGTCTGAAGGCTGTTTGCTGACAAAATTTCTTCTGAGAAGTTTAGTATTTTAATTTTGATACAGGGTCTTGGTAGTTGGGATCTCAGTAAGTTGCTAAGACTGGCCTGAAACTTGAGATCCTCCAGCTTTAGCCTCCCCGGTAGCTGGGTTGATAGGCATGTGCCACTGTTCCAACTTATATGTGTGAGTTTTAAAAGTAAAAGCTATTTGGCATTAGCATAAAAGCTTTATAAAATCCACTTTGAGAACTCATTTTATGCAAACTACCTCTTTTTAAAATTTCAAAACTGGGGAGCTGTAAATTCATCTCCTTATGAACCCTCTTCAAGACTGAGTTTGGTGTATCCCTCTACTCTCTCACTCCACCCTGCTCTGTGCCTCCTCTCCCTAAAAGTGGAACTCAAACTCCAAGATCTTGACTTCTGGGACAGCCTCCAAGGCCAGGTCCAAGGATTACTGGACTGGGACATGGGAAACGAATCCTTTCTGCCCTTTACTACAGTGAATCTGCCCCTGATGGAGCAGAACGTTGCCAGATACAAACTTCGAATAGTTGAACCACCAAAACTACCTTTGGGGAAAAAAAAACCAGTGCTGATGAAGTTGGTTCAGATATTGAGCCCAACCTGTGGGTATGGATGAACCCCAATGTGTTTTATCCCCCTGGCAAGCTGGAAGTTGCAGAATCTAAGAAAGGGGAGGATATGATGAGTGAGCTGCAGTCCCTTCAGCCACCCCTAAAGGAGGAAGATGCCAGCTTCTCAGAGGTGGCACAGTCAGAATCATTGCTGCATTCCTCCAGTAAGCAGTCTCCCCCTTAGAAGCAGTTAGTCTCTTCTTCCAGCAACTTGGAGCTCTCAGAAGAAGAGGAGGCTAAGGACCAGGATGCCAGCTCCTCTGTGGCTCTCCCATCCCCTCACAAAAGGGCACTCCTCCAGAGTTGGAGGCTTTGACAAGCCATCAACCCAGAGGGAAGGCTCTTGTCCCAGCTCCCTCTCAATTACTTCCATCTAATTGCCCTGGCACTAAGAAACAGTTCCTACTGTGCCTTCAATGGGCAGCATATCTACAGTTTCACTTGACAACACTTCTCCTTTTCCTGGATAGCTCCAGCTCCAGAAGGTTGGAAGAATACTGTTCATCACAATCTCTGTTTCTGAGACAGCTTTGAGAAAGTGCCAATGTGATGCCCTTCCTCTTTAACCTTTAACTCTAAGAAGCAGGAGTCTGCCAGTTTCCATTATTAAAGTTTCTCTCAGCAGCAAAAAAAAGGACATAGTTTAGAACATAGTCATGAAAAAATGAGGATTTAAAGATTGTATTATGTATCTAGAAATTCGTGAAAGTATTCTTGATGGGAAATGGTTCAAGGAATTTGACTACTTAATATGGAAAAACAAAGATTAAGAAGACAGGAAAGTCAATAAAAAACACATTTCATTCCAAAAACGCTATATTATATGGATGATTGTGATAAACTGGATTTCTCTAAACATGGCAAATTAATTAATACTGGATATTTTGATACAAGGAAAAGAAAATGCATTTGACTAAAAAGTTTATTAAGGACAATTATAGAATTTTCCCCCTGGGATTTGGAAGAAGTGAGCTGGAGTGTTGAATTAACACAGGGATTTAAAATGAAATCAGATTATCAAGATTTCCTCCCAACCTTTTACTCAGGGAAGTCAACATTTATTGAGTTCCCACTGTGAGACACCTTGCCTTGGAAACATTTCATAATTCGGTGACATGTTCAAGATTTTGGGTCTTATAACTGTGGATCTTTATTTTTTCTGTTCATGTGCTCTGGTAGGTAGAAAGTGAGTAGTATTCTAAAGTGACCAATTCTGTCTCTCTTCGTCTTTCTCTTCAGGTTGTGTGCAAGCCTTCTCCCAGAAAGCTCAGTGGCTGTTTGCAAGTATCTTGCCTCTGTTCTCATTTGCAACCCACACCTCACTGAGTTGGACCTGAGTGAAAATCCCCTGGGGGACAAAGGGGTGAAGTATCTTTGTGAGGGTCTTAGACATTCCAATTGTAAAGTGGAGAAACTAGAGTAAGCTTCTTTCAACTCTCTGGTATTATGTAGTGATCATTTGTTGAGTGCCTGCTATGTGCTTGGTGCTTGCCAGACGTCCTATCACTTTATTCACTACTTAGAATAATCATATAAGATAGGTTTTCTTATCTACATTGTACAGATGAAGAAACAGAGGATTGGAGGAAAAGTGACTTGTTCAAATTCATACTGCTAATAAGTGATATAGTCAGGATGTGATTCCAACATGTGTTTCCAATATGAATATGTGTCTCATATTCTTTGCAGTATACCACAGATTTGTGTTTATAGGAATGATATTGTTAACTACATAAAGAATACTTACTAAATATCCAAAGATTATCGGGCTAGATGTCAGTGGAGTTATCAGAAGTTCTTCGTGTGACAGGGCTACCCTTAAGGACATAACAGATGTGTTATGATTGTGGAATCATTTAATGTCAGATGATCTCAGGAAGAGGAGGAAGTCACTGTGGGCTGGAGACATTAGGGGGAGCTTATGTGAAGGTGGTGGGACAGGAGGTGGAATTCAAAGGAGGGAGCAGGGAGCCTGCTGGGACATTCCCAGGAAGCCAAAATGATCATAGTGGTTTATTTTTCTTTTCTTTTTCTCTGGGTAGTTTAAGCAAATGTAACCTCACAGATGCTAGCTGTGTGGAGCTGTCTTCTTTCTTGCAAGTGAGTCACACTTTAAAAGAATTGTTTGTGTTTGCCAATGTCCTGGGGGACACAGGAGTACAGCATCTCTGTGAAGGTCTGCTGCATGCAAAGGGAGTAATTGAGAATCTTGTGTAAGTGTCTGCTTATCCTTGTCCTTCTCATGGGCTTTTGCATTTGAGGGTCAGTGGGACTCCCAGCTGCTGTAGTTAACAGCCATCCGGGTGTCTTCATCCTTCCAGGCTTTCTGAATGTTCCCTCTCTGCAGCTTCTTGTGAACCCCTCGCCCAAGTCCTGAGCTCCACCCGGAGCCTGACAAGACTGCTTCTGATTAATAACAAAATTGAAGATTTGGGACTGAAATTGCTGTGTGAAGGATTAAAACAGCCTGACTGTCAGTTAAAGGATCTGGCGTGAGTATTCTGGACTATAGCCACAGGCAGTTTCTTGATATTTGAGCAACTCCCAAAATTAAATATTTTTGGCCTGGTCATTAAATCTCCAAGGAAGCAATAAATGAAGAGCCAAATAATTTAGAGGGAATAAATCATCCTTTCTCTACAATCACTGCTTAGCCCTGACCCAAGGGATTTTTTCTAACATGGCACTCTGATTGTCTAATATGATTTTCTACTGGGAAAATACAATTCCTAAAGTGACCTGGTACAGATGAAATGTCATCAGTTTTCTCTTCTTACTGGCAGGTTGTGGACCTGTCATCTGACTGGAGCATGTTGCCGGGATTTGTGCAACACACTGTATACAAATGAGCACCTGAGAGACCTTGACCTCAGTGACAATGCCTTAGGGGATGAGGGCATGCAGGTTCTATGTGAAGGGCTGAAACACCCTTGCTGCAAACTACAGACCTTGTGGTAAATGTATGGGGACTCTGTCTAGTGAGCTTTTGTTTCAGGCTGTTTATGAAAGGGAGGGCCACTAGGAAACTTGGGATTACACAGATTTCTTTCTTAAATTTTTGATCCCTTCAGGTTAGCAGAATGTCATCTCACAGATGCGTGCTGTGGAGCCCTTGCCTCTGTTCTCAACAGAAATGAGAACTTAACATTGCTAGACTTAAGTGGAAATGACTTCAAGGATTTTGGAGTGCAAATACTGTGTGATGCACTGATTCATCCAATATGTAAACTTCAGACATTCTAGTAAGTCACTATGGTGGGGAAAATGGGGCAGAGGGGTTCAGGACAGGCATGTTGGGTTTGGTCATTACTTCAGTGAAGAAAGAGAAATAAAACTGAAGGTAGACAAATCTTAAGCAAAATAATAAAGTAAGTTATAAGGGGAGAAGCAGAGAACAGGCAGCCTTGTATCTCGCTGCTAAGGAAGAAGCATGGTAGGGGAAAGAAAGCAAAGGATCTTGATATACATGGCTCAAATTCTGGGTTTTAACATCTACTGGCTACATGAGCAACAGCATGCTTACTTAATCTCTCTGAACTTCAGTATCCTTGTCTGAAAATGGGGATAATGCTGGTATTGACTACCCAAGGTTAACATGGGCATTGAATTTAGATGACAACTATGAATGTACCTAGTACAACCCTTAGCATACAGGAGGTACTCCATAAATTTTAGGGCCTTTCCATTTCTACTTCTAATACATGATGGAGTGCTGAATATGTATATTTTGAATATCTCCAAAACTCAAGGGGATGAAGCTATAATTGTGCGATTACAGAAGATAGAGGTCTTGATCCTCTCTGATCGGTGTCCGTCTGCCAGCTCAGCAGGCTGGCATAACACACAAAGTAATTCTTAATTACAATACAACTGTGCTCTGTTGGCGGCTAACTAGTGGCCAAATGGCCATGTGTTTCTGGCATTCAGAACTGGAACACATAATGGAAAATAAAGCCTGAAAGCAAAAATTCCACATTCCAAAATCAATTTGATAGGTTGAATCATAAATGAAAACAGCATAAAGGCTGGATTACAAGTGTGTCTAAAACAGAAGCTGCTGTTTTACCAGAGAATGAAGTCTTTTAGTTCCAAAGGCTCAAGAGTGTGGTGATTACTGCCCAAGCAGAGGTAATTATGCACAACATTATAAGCCTCAGGGGTTAGAGACCTCCATAAAGTCTCTCTCAGAAAGATGTAGATGGATCCTTTATTTTCAAGAAAATGAAATAAGCTCAGTTATCAACTTAAGGTTCCTTTAAACGAAAGTAGTTTTAACGTGGCCACATGCTACAGTGTGTATGGTGTGATAAAGTTTCTAAATAATAACAAGGAGAAATTATTTTCTTGGGGTTGATGTATAGTTACTTGTTTTTGTTATTGTTATTAATTGTAAATTGTTGTATCATTTCCCATTTGTCTTATGTTTTGTCTTTTAACCTATATGCTTCCATTGTGTTTTCAGACCAACCTTCAAACCCTTGTAACTTGTCAATCCACAAGTTGAGAGCAGTGTGCAATTGTAATTTTGAATAGAAAATAAAGGACACACAGAGTAGACACAATATGTTGACTTCAAATAAATTTTTAGTACTAGATTGCACATAAAACAAAACTGAAATCAATGGAAACAGGTACTAATCCAAGTTAGGAAAGAGGAACATATGGATAGTTTAATATGGTGAGTGGGCGATGAGTTAATCCAGGAGAGCCTCCTAAGAGTTGTCCTCTCTAGAAATTATAAAGGCTAGAAGAAGGTTATTTTCTAATAGCTGCTTGAGTGCAGGATCTAAATCTTATTCCTCACTATATTTCACCTGTAAACTTCCTGGCACAATGCTAGGAAAAACATATAGGAGGCCAGTTAGTAATTTAGAGTATCTGGGGGCAAAACAAGAAAACAGTTATTGTTATATTCAATAAAGACTAAATGTCTAGACATTCAGAAGATCAAGGAAAAAGAAGTATGTCTTTAAAGTGACAAATCTCACCTTCAGTCATTCCATGAGTATTTATTTCATACCTCTCATGTGTCAGGTAGATGTGCCAGGTGTTGTGGAAACAAGAATGAATAAGATATGAGGCATGGTTTATACTTTTCAGGAGCCAGTGAGCCCAGTAGTAGAGAGATACCTAAACTTGTTAAAGCAGTGAGAAAATTAATCAGGAGATATTAAGGAAGCCATTGCAGAATACAACTAACCCAGCCCTTTAAAAGGGTCAGGGAAAGCTTCTTGGAAGAAGTGCCACCTGAGTTGAATGTTTATGACTATAGCTAGGGGAGGTGGGTGTAAGGATGGAGAAGGGTAGTCCAGGCTTAGGAGATAATATAATAAGGAAAGGTATCCAGATAACAAACAGCATGGTTTATGGTACTTGATGAGTACAGAGGTGTGAAATTTCTGACAAATTTGGTATTACTGGAGCATAAAGTGCTAAACAGTATGTCAATAAATGGGCCTGGGGAGGAGTCAGGACCTCATAAACTTTATGTGATACGTTAGACCTGTTAGCAGAATTTAAGTATGTGTGTATGTGTACACACACACACACACACACACACACACACACACACACACACACACAGTTATATGTAACTATGTGAGAGAAAGAGTTATCTCTCTCTCACATGCTGCTGTTGTGGTAGTAGTACATTTGAAACCACTCCATATCCAATATTTCCAAAGCTAGATGGAAAAATCAGTCTGTGGTTGCTGCTGTTTTTCACTACTACATGGGGTATAGATCCTACACCTTCCAACAGAAGCTTGGTGACTGGACAATGATGCCCTGTTTGGTCCAGGATCTCTGCTAGTCCTGCAGTGACATTATACTTCTACTTCACAGTTACATGTATCTTAGTCTATGTACAAATATGCACTCATTGTTCTATAAAGTACCATTTGTGTCAGGGTACCTGAGTGTGGAGGAGCTCCATTAGTCAGCCACAGGTGTATACATGCTGAAGTCTTCTCTTGCCCACCAAGGCCTTTGAGTGGAGCAATGGTCACCATTTAAGCCTTTCTCTTTTTTCAAGGCAATTTTATTTTAGGGGTATTGGCATCTTTCCTAGCCACTGGACCTTGACTGAGATTCCCTAGCTCATCCTTGATATTTGTTCCTCTTTTTAAATGTAGAAATAAAGGGTTTAGAGTAACTGACTCTCAACTTAACTTCCAGAAGACCTCTAGGCTTCCTGATAAAATTACCCCCTAGTGATAAAGCTTCCTATGCTGAGGGAAGGCAGCTTTTGGTAAGTCATTCAAAAAATTCTAAAGACGTTGTTACACTTGTATGGCAATTATATAATTAATGAAGCCACTAGTTTCACTTTGCCAGATAAAGATTAGTTTTTATCCACTAAAAACTATACTTCACTGTATACTTGAAAGAGTTGTCTTTTGTAGTCAGTGGATTTTAATCATGGATACACATATTGAATTTGAAGTGCCTAAGGAACACCCAGGAAGTTTTCTAGTAGGTAGGCAGTTGGATGTAGGAGTATGCCCTGGGAAGCAATCATCTATGTAGAGATGATAGCTGAAATTATGGCAGTGGATAAGATCTGTTAGGAAGAATGAGAAGAGAAAAACCATGAGGAATCTCTCTGGAGGAATCAGCCTTGGTCAATATCAGCTTTTAAGAGGTATGGAAAGGAAAAAAACTATGGAGAGAACCAGGAGAGAATCGTGTTTGGAAAGCCAAGAGGAAAGTGGGTTTCAAGGAAGAAATGCTCAACAGCATCAAATGCAGCAAAGAGGTCCAATAAGATGAGTACTGAAAAGTGTGCATTGAATGTATCAATTAGAAAGTTATAAGTGGCCTTGTCAAGGGATGTTTTAGTGGTGTGGTAGGGCCAGAAACCATATTGTAGTAACTTGAGAAAAGATAAGGAATTGGAGAGAGTACTTTTTCAAGAAATTTGTGAAAAGTACAGATGTAAGATCACAGCTAAAGGGAGTTGTGGGTCTGCAAAAAAGTAGGGATTTGTTTCCTTTTTTTGCCTTGTTTTGAGATAGGTACATTTGTAGGCTGAGAAAAAAGAGCCCATAGAAAGGGAGACATTGAGCTACAGGAGCAGGAACTAATGGACTAATAGAACAGGGACTTGGACAAGGCAGGGAGGGACAGGAGTGAGAGTCCAAAAGGAAAGTAGTTAAGGCTAGGAAAATAGGTAGACAAATGGGTGAATGCAGTAACTGAGTGGTGCAATGGAGCAAGTGTGAGTGGGAATCTTATCATTTAGAACAGGAAAGCTACTGCAAAAATCTGCTGGCTTGATTTTACTCAAGAGTTTTTCTTTTCCTTTTTCACAGCATTGACACAGATCATTTACATGAAGATACATTTAGAAAGATGGAAGCTTTAAAAATGAGCAAACCTGGAATCACCTGGTAGTTCCCAAGGAGAGCCCCTGAACTGACTTGATATAGACCCTCTGCATTTGGTACCATCTTTAACAACTGTGAAGTATTATTTTTCCAAATCTGTTGACCTTTGCTGAGGAATCGTCTATGAAATAAGCATCAGTGATTGAAATTTCTTACATAAAACCATCCATTAAATAGGATGTAAAAGGCAGAAGCACCTTAGTTCAAATGTTTTCAGCAATAATACCTTATATTCATATATTGTATTAACATGTTTACTATACTGTCACAAGAACCCTCTGAGGTGAGTAAGAGGTTCAGAAAAGATGTGACTAGCTCCAGGTCATACACATTATTAGTGAGAGAGTTGAGACTGGACTATAGCCAGATCTCCTAACTCCTAGACCATGCAGAGCAACAATAGGAAAAAAAATACATGAATGTGTCTACTTAAACAAGATCCTTGAAATGATAAAAAGACAAGGAAATATACAAACATATATTATAGCTTATGGTGCTGATTTTAAGTAAACTTATAGTTCGTGAAGGAGAGAAGAATGGGCTAGATCAAAAGAGAAAGTCTCATGGAGGAGGTAAGACTTGATGTTGGTCTTGAAGAATGAGGAGGATTGAGATAGGCAAAGGTACAATAGACCTTCGCTTTAAGACTGCAGGGTAACCAGGTGTGGTGACACATGCCTGTAATCTCAGCAGCTCAGGAGGCTGAGGCAGGAAGATTGCCAACCTCAGCAATTTAGTGAGTTCAAGGCCAACCTCAGCAACTAAGTGAAACCCTGTCTAAAAAAATAAGAAGGGCTGGGGATGTGGCTCAGTGGTTTAGCATCCTTGGGTTCAATCCCTGGTACCAAAAAATTAAAATTAAAATTAAAAAAGACTACAGGGTAACAGGACTGTTTTTGTATCTCACTAAAAGATACTAGAGAGAGAGAAATGTTTGCTTTAGAATTTCATGAGCTACCATAGTATCCATACTACTAAGCTCCTGAGAGTGCTCTCCAGTTCCCAGTCTTAATTCCTTTTCTGAACTTTTAATATCTCATAAATGTGTTCATATTTGTTCATGGACTACCAAGACTAATTCATTCCTCATACCTGACGTCTCACTTATCCCAACAGTGATCCTTCATACCACCCTATTTCTATCTCTGCCTAGTTTCCACAAAATGTCAGATGAGACAAATGCAGAAAAAGAGTGCTAGGCAAGGAAAATAGCACACACTCATTGAAATAGGTGTGAATGAGGTATGGGATCAACAGAAAGAGGCCAACCTTATTATAGAGTTGTCCCTGTAAGCTATTTAACTAGCTGTGTGACCCTGAATAATTCACTTAGATTCCTAGACTCTCCATTTTTTTATCTATAAAATTTGGATAAATTTATTTTAGCCTTGAAGGACTGTTTCCCAACATGTTTCCTACTCCAGTAGGCAGCAATTAATTGTACTTGTCTGCATGAGTGTTTACTTATAGTATCACTCATCTGCGTTGTCTTTGAACTCCTAGATTTTCTTGCTGTACTAATTAGTGCTAACGGTCCATTTGAACTAAATATGTACTGGAGGCAGTGAATCTAGTGGCAGAAGAGACACAGTGAGATGGTACTTCAGGTGAGGAACCGAGGAAGAATCCAGCTGTTCCATGACCTCACCCATAATTGTATAGTGTTTACCACATCCTGGGAGATGGTAACTCTCAGTAAGGAGACCAGGTCTGTCCTGAGAAGAATAATCAAAATAGTTTGTCTCCAGATTAATCAAGTTCCTCTTTCCCTTTATTTATTTAACATATATTTATTGAACATTTATTATGTGCCAGGTTTTATGCTAATTGTTGGTTTTACAGAGATGAATATGCCTTTTTCTGAGCACTTCCCCTTCTGTATTCTCTGTTTACCCTAGTTCCTCTGTTAGTCCGGTAAAAAGCTGATAAAACTCAGTCATATTAAGGACCTAAAGATATAAAGTTAAAAGAAAAATTGCAGAACAGTGTGTGTGAGCTTATTTGTATTTAGTTTGTAAACAAAATCATGTATATGAATCCGTATGTGTGTGTCCAGAAAAATCTATGGAAGAATATTTACAATTAATAATAAACACTGATTAGCTCTGGCAAGAAGAATTTGGCAAGCAGGGTAATAAGGAGAAAAAGAAAGAAACTTTTCATCTATGGTCTTCTGTTCTACTTGATGTTTTTAACATGTGCATGTATTACTTTTATAATTCATAGACTTGCTGTTAAAAATAAAATCATACTGGTGAATTACTTTTCTTTTAAAATATGAAGATTTAGAAGAAAACATATGGCAGGAATTTATAAGCATGGCAGAAAAGTAAAGGAAAAGAATGAAAGATTTCACAACATCAAAGTTAGAAACATTTTAATATAAAAATGTACACCATAAATAAAATTAAAATATTAGTGATAAACTGGAAAAATATACTTCATACATGTAAAAGATAAGGCTGATAATTCATAGTATCATAAAAGCAACAAGTATGAGAAAGCAAAATTTGGAGGACTTCTACTTCCATAATTATGAAGTAGCAATGACTAGATTTACCCTCCTATCATAACAAAAAATGAGCAAATATATGAGACAAAAATTTTTAGACATTGGATAATAGGCAGAGTTGGGACAAATAAAAAACAAATAGCAAGATGGTAGGTTTAAACTGAATCATATCAGTAGTCATTTAAAATCAGTGGTCTCACAGCAATCCAATAAAAGGCTGCTATTGGTAGAATGAGAAAAAAATAAAGGCCCCAATAGATGTTGCTTATAAGAGATAAATTTGAAATAACACAAATAGGTTAAATATAAAACACAGGAAAAGATACAATATTTAGACATTAATTTTTAAAGAGCTAGAGTGAGTGTGTTATCAGAGAAAATAAATTACAAAGCAAAGAATATTGCCAGAAATAAAAGGGGCCAGTTCAAAATGATAAAGTGGCTAATTCATCAAGAGAACATAACAATTGTAAATACATGTGCATTTAATAACAGATTCAAAATACATGAAGCAAAAACTGTACTTAAAAAAATAGACAAATTCACAATTTTAGTCAAGAGTTTTAAATACCTCTCAATAACTGATAGATCTGGGACACAGAAAATTAGTATGACTATAGAAAATCTGAACAACACAAGTAATAAACTTGACCTAGTTAACATGTATACAACACTCAAACCAACAACAGAAAACATACTCTTTTCAAGTGCGTATTGAACATTGGTTCAATTGAACCAAGCTAAATCATTTCTGGTCGCATTCTATAAAAAGTCTCAATAAAGTTAAAGGAATTAAATCTTACGAAGTATGTTCTCTGACTTCATAAAATTAAAATTCACTGAAAAATATACTGACCCCCCCAAAAGAAATCTGGAAAAAAAATACACTTCTAGATAACCCCTGGCTCAAAGAGGAAGTTTTGGGAAGTTAGAAAGTATTTTAAACTAAAGGAAAAATCATATCTGTGGGATATTGCTAGTGTAGCACTTAGAAAGAAATCTATAATACTAAACAGCTGTATTAGAAAAAGTCTTAATATCTCAATTTTCACCAAAAAAGAAGATCAAGTTCAAGTTTAAGGCAAAGTAAATGAAAGAAAGGAAAGAATAAATATTAGACCAGAAATCATTGAAATAGTAAAGCAATAGGTAAAATCAAAGAAACCAAAAGCTGACTCTTAGAAGATCAGTAAGATTCATAAACCTCTGGTAAGATTGATCATGAAAAAAGAAGACACGAGCCGGCCACGAGGTTCTCGCGAGATCCGCCTCCTCGATACCAAGCGCCTGTGTCTGGCACAGCCGGTGTGAGACGAAGAGACAATCCTTCCCCGCCGCCCGGATAATCAAGAGTTTTGGCCGGACCTTTGAGCACACACCAAGATAGTGAGGAGCCAGACGAAAAGCACAGACTATGGCGCTGAAACGGATTAATAAGGAACTTAGTGATTTGGCCCGTGACCCTCCAGCACAATGTTCTGCAGGTCCAGTTGGGGATGATATGTTTCATTGGCAAGCCACAATTATGGGACCTAATGACAGCCCATATCAAGGTGGTGTATTCTTTTTGACAATTCATTTTCCTACAGACTACCCCTTCAAACCACCTAAGGTTGCATTTACAACAAGAAGTTATCATCCAAATATTAACAGTAATGGCAGCATTTGTCTCGATATTCTAAGATCACAATGGTCTCCTGCTTTAACTATTTCTAAAGTTCTTTTATCCATTTGTTCACTGCTATGTGATCCAAACCCAGATGACCCTTTAGTGCCAGAGATTGCACGGATCTATAAAACAGACAGAGATAAGTACAACAGAATATCTCGGGAATGGACTCAGAAGTATGCCATGTGATGCTACCTTAAAGTCAGAATAACCTGCATTATAGCTGGAATAAACTTTAAATTACTGTTCCTTTTTTTATTTTCTTATCCGGCTGCTCCCCTATCAGACCTCATCTTTTTTAATTTTATTTTTTGTTTACCTCCCTCCATTCATTCACATGCTCATCTGAGAAGACTTAAGTTCTTCCAGCTTTGGACAATAACTGCTTTTAGAAACTGTAAAGTAGTTACAAGAGAACAGTTGCCCAAGATTCAGAATTTTTTTAAAAAATGGAGCATGTGTATTATGTGGCCAATGTCTTCACTCTAACTTGGTTATGAGACTAAACCATTCCTCACTGCTCTAACATGCTGAAGAAATCATCTGAGGGGGAGGGAGATGGATGCTCAGTTGTCACATCAAAGGAAGCAGCATTATTCTAGAAGCATCCATTTTGTTTAAACCTTCCACTGTTAGAGATTTGAGGTTACATGATATACTTTATGCTCATAACTGATGTGGCTGGAGAATTGGTATTGAATTTATAGCATCAGCAGAACAGAAAATGTGATGTATTTTATGCATGTCAATAAAGGAATGACCTGTTCTTGTTCTACAGAGAATGGAAATTGGAAGTCAAACACCCTTTGTATTCCAAAATAGGGTCTCAAAACATTTTGTAATTTTCATTTAAATTGTTGGGAGGCTTGGAGCTATTAGTTAATCTATCTTCCAATACACTGTTTAATATAGCACTGAATAAATGATGCAAGTTGTCAATGGATGAGTGATCAACTAATAGCTCTGCTAGTAATTGATTTATTTTTCTTCAATAAAGTTGCATAAACCAATGAGTTAGCTGCCTGGATTAATCAGTATGGGAAACAATCTTTTGTAAATGCAAAGCTGTTTTTGTATATACTGTTGGGATTTGCTTCATTGTTTGACATCAAATGATGATGTAAAGTTCAAAAGAGTGAATATTTTGCCATGTTCAGTTAAAGTGCACAGTCTGTTACAGGTTGACACATTGCTTGACCTGATTTATGCAGAATTAATAAGCTATTCAAATAGTGTAGTTTTAATATGCTGCACATGATACTGGCAGCCCTGGAGTTCATAAATGGACTTGGGACCCAGCAGTTTTGAAACATGTATATGGAGTTTAAGAAATTTATTTTCCTGGTGCATCACCCATCTAACTAAAATTACTCTTCACCGTGTACACTTGACAGCTGGGAAAAAAAAAAAAAAACTAAACAAAACATGGGAGTAATAATGGGTCAAAATTTACAAAATAAAGTACTGTTTTGGTGTGGGAGTTGTCATGAGGCTGTGTCGAAGTGACTTAACTATGTGGGATATTGAGTATCCATTGAAATGAATTTGTTCAGCCACTTACATTAATGAGCATTTAAATGCAACAAATATCATTTCAGGTGACTTAACATGAATGAATAAAAGTCAAATGCTATTGGATTATTTTTTTGTTTGACAAGTGCTATCTGTGCCACTAAACTTCTTTAGTAACAAAGGCATTACCATTCTTCACCCTTCCTAATTCTGATCCTGTAGTTATGCTTGTTTTCTTAGTTATTTTGATTTTACCATTGCTTTATTAAAGTCCTGTATTTTATTTCTAGCACGTGACATCTCCACTTTCACATTTTTGCACTGCTTACACTTGTGTGCAGTCTTATTCCTTGCCTGCACACAGATGTGGAAAGCTAGAAATAAATGTTAATGCTTAATTTTTTATAAATGGTTTAATATGTAGTTTGGATGTGATTTATTGACTTAAGGTTCTTATCTAAACTGGAAGTGAAATGCATGCCTTCTGAAGATATTCTGGCTTTGTTAATTCTGTATAAAGCATTTAATTGGGAAGTATCAGTCCAGCTATAATTTTTCCAATGAGTGAATTTTTTCATTTTAACTTTTGCTTTAAAAATTGTGGGTTCTTCAGGGTAGATGTCATGCTGTTAAAACTTTTGGATTCAAATTACGAATAAGAAACTAGTAACTGCTTCATAAGGTAAGAAATACTGCTCTTTGGCTCTGTTCTTAAAACAATTATTTCTGAAACTCCTATACTCTCAAAATAACAGCTTTAGTAGGCATATTTCTTGAAAGCCAAACATGAATAAAACATTTTTGTAAACAGTGGATCTTTAATGGGCTCTCACACCTTTTTTAGCCTAGGACAACCTTAAGTATTTACAGAGATGACTTAAACCATTGATTGTAATGATAATTAGTGGATATGTCCCGTTCTCTTTATCCTTGACTTGATGCTTTATACAATATTTCATATGTCGCTTCTAAGGGAATAAGCCATAAAGCCTTCTCCAGGTTTAAGAGAACAGTAATTTAAAGTACCTGGAAAACCAACATTTTTTTGAATGTATGGATACTAGACTTGGGATCATCTATGATGGAACTTTTAAAAGAATACAAGAATTTGTTCTTTTTTCCCCCATCCAACCCAGTAATTCAACGTTACTAGCTCTAGTGCCATGTGTAGGACTGAAATGAATATTAGCAGGTTAAATATTGATTTGGACTATTTCTATGTATTTCCTGTACCTTTTAATGCATAAATTTAAATTCTTAAATTTCTCTTATAAGAGTTAGTCCAGTTGACCTGTTAATGGTAAATTTATATGTTAAGTGATTCACTCTTTTCTCCCTGGGCAGATTTGCAGTGTGATAATCAGATTTTTTTTTTTTTTAATAAATGATTAGTTTGCTTTTCTTGTGTGGGTGTACTCACATTTAAAAGTATGAACCACAGTTAACATAGTGGTCTCAGGGGTAGTGAAACACTCACTTTTTTTTTTTTTAATAGTTTGAAGTATACTTAAAAGATACTGATCATGCTGTGTTAGTGATTGGGGGGGTAACTCAAACTAGCCATGTTTTTGTGTTGACATAACAAAACTGTTAAATGATTGTTGATTACACTTAAGTGAATTTGTCTTTTATGAGGAACCCAGTGCAAGTCACTAATGTTGTCTTAATAGTGACATCTGCATAAGACTTGTAATAGCTGAAGTTAATTGAGCTTAAAGGAATTGTTACCATTAAAGTCTGTGTTTAAAGACAAAAAAAAAAAAAAAGAAGACACCATTTAGTAATTACAAGAGTGAGAGTGGGTCATCACTAGAGATCCTACAGACATTAAGAAATAATTAAGGAATATTAAGGACAAACTTATGCCAAAATATTGTAAGTTAGGTTGAATATAAAAATACTTCAAAAGACACACTACCAAATTTCAGTCAAATAGAAGCCCTGAGTGGCACAATATCTAGAAATTTATTTATTTTTATTTTCCCCAAAAGAAACTCTAGGCATAAATTGTTTAACTGGTGAATTCCACCAAATGCTTAAAGAAGAAATAATGCTAACTCTATTTGAAATCCTCAGAAAAGTAAAAAGAAGATAACAATTCCCAATTTACTCTATGAGGGCAACATTATCCTTCTACCCAAACAAGAAAAAGGCATTACAAGGAACAAAAAACTACCCAGTGACTCTCAAGTCTGAGGCAAAAGAATCACAAGTTCAAGGCCATCATAGGCAACTTAAAAAGAGTGTATCAAATTTTTCAAAAAAATAATGAAGCTCTGATAATGTGGCTAAGTGGTATAGTGCCCCTGAGTTCAAGTACCACAAAAAGTAGTTTAAAAATTAGAAAGAAAAAAACCATAACAATATGTCTTATGAAGATAGAGTCTAAAGTACTTAAAATTTAGCAAGTCAAATCCAGCAACATATAAAGTAAAAATTAATCATGACCAGTTGGGCTTTATCCTAGAAATACAAGAATGATGCAACAATAAAAAAAAATAGAAGTATATAACATGATTATCACAAGAGATGTAGGTAAAGCATTTGTCAGACTCCAATATTCTGATTTTTTAAAACAAAGTAAACTGGGAATATAAAATTTCTCAGCCTGAAAATTGTCCTCTAAATAACAACCACCACCACCAAATCTACTTTCTTGAGAGTGAAAGGTTTTCTCTCTAAGACTGGGAACAAGGCAATGATGTCTGCTGTTAGAATATCTTGCCAATATTCTACTAGAGGTTTTAGTAATTGCCATACCGACAGAAAGAAGTAAAACTGTCTTTATTTCCAGAAAATCTGTGTAGCAAATCTTAAGGAAGGTGTAGAAGAGCTGCAAGGAATATTAAATGAGTTTAATGAGGCTGCAGGATAAAATATATATACCAAAAATAATTGATATTTCTATATACTAACAGCAAACAAATCAGGAATTGAAAAAATTTATTTTAAGTAGCATCAAAAATATGAAATAGTGTAAAGATAAGTCTAGCAAAGTATGTGTAAGATCTGTGCACTGAACACTATAAAGCCATGCTGAGAGGGACTAAAGACCTAAATAAACATAGTTATATATCATGTACATGAACAGAGAGACACAATATTAAGGTACCCATTCTTCCTACATTCATTTCTAGGTTCATTGTAATCCCAAGCCAAATCCCAATAGGAATTTTTTTGGGGGGCAGAAATAAAACACCCTGAATCTTGAATTCACATGGAAATTTAAATAACCTAGACTTGCTCAAATAGCTTTGAAAATATAAACAAATTTAGGGAACCACCATACCTGATTGTAAAACATATTACATAAATATGTTAATCAGTACTTTGTGATATTGGTGTAAAGGTAGATATATGCAATGAAAACAGAAATATATCTACCCCCATTGGACAATTGATGCAAAGGCAAAGAGATAACATTTTCAACAAAGGGTGCTGGAACAATTGGATAGGCATTTTCAAATGAATGGCTCTAAACCCCTAATTCACTCTATATACAAATATTGGCTCAAAATGGATTATAGACTAAAATATAAGAACTAAAATGATCAAAGAAAGCATAGGAGAAAGTTTTAGTCACCTTTGTTTGGCAAAATGTTTATTAATAAGACATACAATGATGAAATATAAAAGGAAAGAAATTAATAAATACTTTTTCACATTAAAAAATTTGCTCTTTGAAAGACCTTGTTATAAAGATAAAACGTCAAGACAAAGACTGGGAAAATATTTGCATAGTATATATCTGAAAAAAACATATCTAGAACATAAAGAACTCATACTACTCTACAATTAAATGACAACTCAATTTTTTGAAATGGCAAGGATTTGAACAGACATCTTAGCTTCACTTCCAGGTAACACCAGCTCTCAGCTTGGTGAGAAACACAAAGAGATCAGGTTTAACAACCCCCAGTCCTTGATCCAAGTAGTACATAGCCCCAAAAGAAATACGAACAAGGACAGTAGCATAGGTCATGAATGTTCATCCTTGCCAACACTTCTGACCACCTCAGCAGAGACAAGCTTCTCGATTTTCATTAACTTTTTCCTGTGTTTAAAAATATTTTCCATTCTCTATGTGTGTTCTTGTTGTGCTGATTGATTCAAGAAAAAAGTGTGTGTGTGTGTGTATTCATATAATTTGTCTTTTATTTTAATCATTTATTTCTTCACCTGCTTGTCACTTATCCTTGTTTTGACTTTGGAGTGGTAGAATTTTTTGTGGGTTTGTTTTGTTTTGGTTTTATTTGTTTGTTCTTGTTTTTGTTGTTTTTATTACTCCTTCAATTTCCTTCCCCTTTCAGAGGCAAATGCTCTTGTTCGCTCTTTCATTATTAATTTTATTACTTTTAGCTATTTTTCACTCCTCCTTTATAGTCATCACCAGCTACCTGTCCCCTGCTTCCCCTCTCTTCACTTTTTAAGTATTTCAAATTTCTCTTGCCTTTCTTCCTCATTTTCTGTTTACTTAAGGAGCTATAATTTTACAATCTCTTAGAGCAAGGCTGGAAACATCACAATCTTTGATCTCAAATTGTGTTATAGAGCTATAATAACAAAAGACAGCATGCTATTGGCATCAAAAAAGATATGAAAATGAATGAAATAGAAGACACAGAGACAAACCCACATATTTACATTCATCTGATACTTGTCAAAAGTGTCAAAAATATATGTTAGAGAAAAGACAGCCTTTTAAACAAATGGTACTGGGAAAACTGGATATCAATATGTAGACAATGAAACCAGATCCTTATCTCTTGTCCTGCACAAAAGTCAAATCAAAGTGGATCAGCGATGTCAGAATTAGACCAGAAACTTTGTAACTGCTAGAAAAAAACATAGGATCAACACTCCATCGTATTGGCAGAGGCACTGACTTCCTTAACAAGAACCCTAAAGCTCAAGAAATAAAACCAAGAATCAATCAGTAACATGACATCAAATTAAAAAGTTTCTGCATAGCAAAGGAAATAAGAGCATGAAGAGAGAACCTACAGAATGGGAGAATAACTTTGTCACCTACTCCTATAATAGGGAGTTAATAACCAAAATATATAAAAAAATGAAAAATCTTAACATCAAAAAAATCAATAAATGGGCAAAAGAACTAAACAGGTATTTCTCAAAAGAAGAAATACAAATGGGCAACAAATACATGAAAAAAAATTCCACATAACTAGCAGTCAATGAAATGAAAATCAAACTACACTAAGACTTCATCTCATTCCAGTTCAAGTGGCAATCCTCAAGAATATAAATAATAATAAATGCTAGAAAGGATGTAGGGGAAAACTTATTATCATACATTGTTGGTGGATCTGCAAATTAGTATAACTACTCTGGAAAGCAATGGGGAGATTCCTCAAAAACTAGAAAATGTAACCACCAGATGACCCAACTATCCCACTCCTGGGTATTTATCAAAAAACAAAAAAAAAAAATTAAAACTCAGCTACTATGGCAATATAGCCAACAATGTTTATAGTAGCACAATTCACGATAGCCAAGTTATGGATTCAACCCAGATGCCTGTCAATCGATGAATGGATAAAGAAAATAGATACGCAATGGAGTTTTACTCAGCCATAAAGAAGAATGAAATTATGGCATTTGCTGGTAAAACGATAGAACTGGAGAACATCATGCTAAGTGAAATAAGGCAGATTCATAAGGTCAAGGGTTGAATATTTTCTCTCATATGCAGAAGATAGAGCAAAATAAGGGAAAAATGGAGGGCAGATTCCTGAAAATGCAAGGGAGATCAGTAGAGGAAGATGTCTGAGGGGGAGAGATGTGAAAAGGGAGGAACTGAAGAAAGAATTTGACCAAATTATGCCACGTACATATATGAATATATTACAGTGAATTCCACCTTTACTGGTCCTTTATCAATAAAGGACCAATAAAAACAATAAATGACTAGAAGGAAGAACAGTGGAGGAAGGAAAACATTGGGAGGAGGGAGGGGAGAGAAAGTGGAAGCACTGAGGACTGAAAGGGAGCAAATTATGTTCCATGCATCTATGATTATGTCAAAATGAACCCCATTATTATGTGTAACTATAATTCACTAATAAAAACATTTTTAAAAAGCATATGAAAAGACAAAATTAGCCTAGTTTTTCATTATTTATTTTTTGTTTTATGTTATAATTACGTAATTGTTTCATTTTATTCTAGCCTTTGCCAGTTTATTTGTATTTTTGAATGTGTTGAGTATTTTAAATTAAGTATTCATAAATTACTCTCATTTTTAGAAAATAAAAATATTTGTATGAGTGGATGTGACACATTAAATTAATGGGATTAAAATATGAAAATGATACCAATAATTGATATAACAAGCACCTGTACCTCTAAAAGATTTCTGAACAGTTTTTTATAGGTACTTAACTACTGAACTATAATAACATTAACATTTTTAAATAGTTAACATTTCCTAATGTTCATTTTATCCCAAACATGATTGTCTATACATTGTGTAAAATAATTTGTTTGTCTCATATAACAACATTACTATCCCAATTTATAGGTAAGAAAAGAGTATGAACAGCTTTTGAAAGTTTCTAGACAGAGCAGGAATTAGAACCCAGGCTCTTTTTTTCCCAGAATTCAAGCTCAGAAACACTTGGTGAGAGTCAGTGTGCATTGGTGTTCTGTGGTTCATTCTCATGTGGAGTCCTGTCAGCCCAAAAGTACATGATTCTCACCCTCACCCTTGGCTTCAGTCCAGTGGAATTATGAAAGTTTCCATGACTCCCAAATCAGTGTTACCTCTTTTGTCCTTTTGTATTAACCACATTCTGTTTATCTCTCTGATGCAAAATTGCATTTAGAGATTCCGAATGCTGAAAAGCTCCTCTTTCTAATTTTGTCCCCATGGAAGCACATCATCATGTTGATCAACATCATTATTTCTTAGGAAAATGTAAATTAAAATCACAGTGAGCTACAACTACACATCAACTAAAATGCCTAAAATTAAGGTTGACCACATTCAACATTTACAATCATGAAACACTCAAACATTGATTAGGAATGTAAAATTGTATATCCACATTGGAAGAAAATTTTTTAGTTGTTCACAATGTTAATTACATACCTTATATCCAAAATATTTTATTCTTAAGCATTTATTCAAGAGAAAGTAAAGCATATGTTTACACGACTTACATATGAATATTCATATCAGCTTTATTTACAATGTCCAACACTTGAAAACAACTCCGATCCCCATGAGCAGGTAAATGTATAAACAGATTATACAACATTCATACAATATAATGCAGCAAATAAAAAAAGAACAAACTGTTAATACATGCAGCACTTTGGATGAATCTCAGAATAAATATGCTGAGTGAATGAAGTTTGGAAAAAAGGATACATACTGTGTGATTTCATTTTTATAAAATTCTAGAAGATTCAAAAAGTAATCTATTGTGACAGAAAGCAAGTAAGAGCTAACTTGGGAATAGGGATGGGAAGAAGAGATAGACTCCAAAGGGGCACAAGAAAACTTGTGGGTGATAGCCATGTTCATCATCTTGTCTTTGATGATGATTTTGGTCAAAAATTTTCAAACTATTTTTCAAATGCATTCAGTTTGTTATATGTCAATTATACCTCATTAGAGCTGTAAACACAAACATTCATATATTCACAAACATGTCTGAAAGAGTCATTTAAGAACACAATTTTCTAATCCCCTTATTCTACAGATAAAAAACATGGGTTCCAAATAGGTCCAGGTCACACAGTTAATTCTTGATAAACCTGATGTTGAAACTTAAATGTCCTTATTCCTGTTCTTATTCTCAGTACACCAAATGAGGAGCTCAGATCAATGTAATAAATTTCAATTGTTGGATTTTCAGGCTTTTGTGTCAGACCAATGGGAAAGACATACTCAATGACAAGGTGTGACTTTCCCAGGATCCTTTCAACAGTGTGCTGGAACTCTGATTCATGAATGCTGATGGTTAAATTCCAAAGGAATTTTTCAAGTTGATTGTTGCAAAAAGTTATTAAAAGGAAATCATATAAATCTACAATTAAATAAATTATACTAAAATAAAATTAATGAATACTCAAACTCATCACTACTTAATAATTTTACTACATTTTACTATCGTCTATGTTCTTGAGGTTATTTACATTTTTGTATCCGTGTGGTAGAAATATTAAATAATCGTGTTTTATTTTACATCTCTTTTACATTCAGTGACATCACATTAGTAGCCTTAAATTGGCCATGGTGGAAGTGCCTACACCAGATAAATTATCAAATATTACAAACCAGAGATCTCCTTCCCATCCAAAGAACTTGTTAGACACTAGTGCATTTCTGCCTTAAAGTATCATTTCCCTGGCATGTCTGGACTGGAAGACAACCCATCAGTGGCTAAAGTCATTCTAGGTAAACAGTGGGCAGTCAATAAATGTTCTCAGATAATTATCCTTCCCAGTTTGCCCAGGACCTTTCTACTTTTAACACTGATCATCCCAGAATATCTTTTGTCAGTTGTGGGAAAGACAGGATGGTTGATCATTCCAGTGTTAACACGCTTTTCAAAAAAATGAACCAGCTACTAAGGAGGTGGAAGCAGTAGGATTGCAAGTTTGAGGCCAGCCTGGACAACAGAGTTAAACTGTGTCTCAAAATAAAAATTAAAAGGGCTGGGGATATAGCTCAGTGGTAAAGTGTCTCTGTGTTCAATCTCCAGTACCACCACCAAAAAAAAAAAAAAACAAACAAATGGAATCAGGTGAGTAAATCAATTGAAAGATATAACATTTCTTGAAAAATTAGACCATCTATGAGATAAATAGTGGGCACATTTGTGCATAAACCCCTATACATTAGAGTCTCAGTAGTATCCAAGAGTAGAAGTCAGGGCCTTATACATGGTAGGTGCTCAAGAAATATCCATTGGTGGTAGATGACTGAGAGAGGCAGGACTGCAGGGGGAATGCAGCTCAAAGATGGTGGAGAGACACAGGTGAACAGGAGAAACTGAATCAACCATGAAAAAAACTGGGAAGTAATTGACATTTGTTCGCAGCATCCTCCATTTTAATTGTTTAGTGATATACCTAAACCAGGCTGCCATTTTGTTTACCAATGCTCCAGAAATTTCTCTTCCACCCCTCTCTTCTCACCACCAAAACTCCCTTACTATTTATATTCTGGGATCCTAGGAATTAATGGGGAGCTAGTTTGCTAGCTTAATCATGTGTTAGAATTTAACATGCTACTAATAGATTCTTATTTTCTCAGTATGCAGTGCTTTTGAGAACCCTAACTCATGAGTATAGAAAAATGAAATGAATGGTCCTTCCCAGCAATGTCTTCGGTATTTTCATGTGTTAACAACCAAAATAAGCACCTCAAAAATTACAGCCACCTTGTTTAGTGTTCACGTATCACTCTAAATAACTGTATTGTTTTTATCCTTTTTCCTTAAGGCTTTCCCAACTTTTGTCCACCTCATATCCAGAGTCATTTCCACCTGGAGTTGCCAGAATTTGGTAGATTTATCTCTTTTCTTTTTCTTTCTTTCTTTTTTTTTTTTTTTCTTTTTCAAATCTAGGAAATTGTCCCTGAAAAATTAGGAGATGTAGTAATATGTTCCATTTCCATTCCCTAATGTGAATGTTTCATGTTCCATCTCACAAAGCAACTTCTTAACACCCATAAGGAAGTGCCTGGAGTATGCCTTCTTTGATAAAAGAAACAGAAACAGACAATAATAATAATAGCACTGGAAATTATTACAGTTCAAGAACTTTTTTGGATAGACTTATACTTTACTATATTCTCTTATTTAATTCTATAAAGTAGATATTTATTTTCTGGATGTCATATATGACACCCAGTACTGTCAAGCAATTTGACAAAGGTCATAGAGGTAGCAAGTGCCAGAGCTAACGTTCAAACCTGTATCTAATTCCAAAACTTGTGCTATTGATAAGCATACCTCTTCATGTAGACTCCAGCTTGGATTGGAGGAAGAAGGAAGAGTGGACATTTAAGAATTATTCCATCTGACAAATATGTGTATACTTCCTACTGTGTGCTGGGCTTATTGAATATAAAAAGATGAATATGCACAGTTCCTGCCATTAAAGAAATTATTTCGACAGAGGGCATTTGACCACTGTTCTAAAAGTCCTAATAAAAGCAGAATTGGATCAGTACCATAACACAATATTACCTAGTACTTATTGAGAGCACACAATGTGTTAGACCTTATTCTGATAAATTCTAAATATATTTAATGCTCATGATGACTCTGTGACTATTATTTCATTGAATACATGAAGAATTAGGACTAGTGGAGAGTTAATCAAGCCCATCAGAGTCCCATCATTGGCCACCACCATGAATACCCACTACTACCACCCTTTTTGTTTAAAACCATTTATTCATTACGAATGTATTATATGTCACTGAATGGTATACTTTAAAAATGCCTAAAATGCTAAATTTTGTGTGATCTGGTTTTTACCGCAATAAATGAAACATTAATTATACAAAATGTTAAATTTTATTTCAAAGTCTAATATACTTTGCATGGTTGCTGAAAGTCATCTTCCCGCAAAATAAGGTTCAAAAAATATATAATCAGGGCAAAAGAACTTTTTTCCAAGGAGACCAGTAGGCCAGCTTACTACCACCACAGCAGAGTTTTGAAGAGAAGCATTGTCTCAATCATCTCTTACATTCTTATGCTATTTCATGCTACTTCTCATTCCTTCTTTCACATGTCTCCTTTTTATTCACAGACATTTCTACTGTGTGTCTCAGGTCCTTTGTTGAGTGATGAAAAAGCTCTCTCACACTCTCATCCTTGTTGACTGTTACTTGTATCTCCTTGCCTTGACTCTGGCATTTCCCCAGGGACACTCCTGATAGAGCATGCAGAGTGAAGGGTATTCTACTATAAGGACTGGAGAAAGGACTGATATTCTCTTGATTTTCTGAGGCAGCTTCCAGGCCATTGTTTCTCTGTTGGAAACACAAACACATGCCAATTGCATCATTAACTTACCATACCTCAGGTCTGTTGCCTAGACACTGGTCATGCTCCCAAAGTGATCCAGGTCTTTCAACCTCTAACATATAGACTTCCTCGTGAACACTCATGTGATTGTTCC
Organism: Sciurus vulgaris; assembly: GCF_902686455.1. Classification (NCBI taxonomy): domain Eukaryota; kingdom Metazoa; phylum Chordata; class Mammalia; order Rodentia; family Sciuridae; genus Sciurus; species Sciurus vulgaris. The sequence continues at coordinate 43,106,177 of NC_136471.1, read as the reverse complement.
AGGGGCTTCAATGTCCACCTGGTTTACTTATCCAAACCTTTGGCCTAGCAGTTCCTAACTTAAAACCCAGTCGCTTTGATTTACCTCTTGTTTTATTGACACATTTTCATGGCTACCCCCTGAAATTGTGCAGCATAATGCAGGAGCCAATAGCTATAGGTAGTTATTTAAACTTAAATTAACTGATATTAAATAAAAATTTAAAATCAACCCCTCATTTCAAGTGTTTGATATCTACATGGAGCTAATGACCAACATATCAGATAATGCAGACAGAGAAAATTTCCATTATCACAAAAATTGTATTAGAAAGTATAGTTCTCAACATTCTCATCACACTTAACTGCTCCACCTCAGATATATTTTAAAAATGTATTGCATATCTTTTGTTTGGTAAGTACTATACAAGGTTAAGAGGATATAATGATGAACAAAACATATGTCATTTATTAAGGCTTACTGTACAGCTTTACTAAACAAGACAATGTGGTATCAAGGAAGGGATATATGCATAGATCACTGAAACAGAATAAAAACCAATAAATGGATTCACATAAACATGCCCAATTTCTTTTTTCTTATAAAAATACAAAAAAAAAAAAAAGTCAATGGAGGAAAGATAGCCTTAACATCAAATGCACATGGAAAAAATGGGGTCCATCAATATTTAAAACCTTTGCTCTGTGAAACACCCTTTCAAAAGGACAAGCTAGAGACCAGGAAAAAATGTTGACAAACTACATATCTGACCAAAGACTCATATCTAAAATATATAAAGAGATGTTAAAACGCAACAGTTAAAAAGCAGGAAATTCAATCCAACAATGGGCAAAACACATGAAAACACATTTCACAGAAAAGGATGTACAGATGACGCATAAGCTCATAAGAAGATATTGACCATCTTTAGCCATTAGAGAACTACAATTAAAGCCACAAAAAGATATCATTACACATCTATAAGAGTGGTTAAAATGAAAAACAGTGATGTGTTATATTTCCATTACCGTGACACATACCTGAGATAATTAGCTTATAAAGAGAAAGGTTTGAAGTTTTGGAGATTAAAGTCCATGATTGGTTGACCTCATTGTTTTTGGGTCTGTGCCAAGGTAGCACATCATGGTGAAAGAGAATAGCCAAACCATTCTTCTCATGGCAGCAACAAAAGGGATAAGAGGAGACTAGTGTTCCACAATCCCTGTCAAAGGCATGCCCTTAATGACCTAAGACTTGTCAATAGACTCCACCTCTGGCCACCTATTTAACTTTCCACTACCTTCCAATTGCACCAAGCTGAGGACCAATTTTTTTAGCACATGAGCATTTGGGGGACATTCCAGCACTACCAAATACTTATGATGATACAGAGACACAGCCACTCATACATTGCTGGTGGAAATGTAAAATGGTGTAGCCACTCGAAAACAGTTTGGCAGTTTCTTACAACACTACACACAGAACTACCATAGGACCCAGAATTGAACTTCTGGCTATTTTTCTAGAGAAATGCAAATTTTTGTTGACATGAAAACCTGTATGTGAATGTTCATTGCAGTTTTATTCATAGTAACCCAAGACTGGAAACAACCCTGATGTTCTTCAAAGGTTGAATAGTTAAACTATTATACATGGTGAATGGGAAAAAAACACTCTTAAACATGGTACAGGTTTTATGAGTTCCAATTATACAACATTTTTGAAATGGGGGAAATATTAGTTGTTACCAGAAGTTAAGGAAAGAGATAGGAATGTTTGTGACAAGGGTATGGGACAGAAATTTGGCTGTAAGGAGAATCATGAAAGATCCTTGTGTTGGTGGGACCATTCTGTATCTCAACTGTATCAATGTCAGTATTTTGAATATGATATTGTACTATAGTTTTGCAGAATGGTACCCTTGGGAAAAACTAGGTAGAGGTACATTAGATCTCTCTTATTACTTCTTATAACTTCATGTGAATCTATAATTATCTCAAAATAATAAATTCAATTTAAAAAGCCAAGGGTGGTAAAGAGTTCAAAAAGGAAGAAGTGATTAGTTGCACCAAATGTTGCCAAGAAGTCAAGTCAGAAGAAATATGTCCATTAAATTTGACAATAGGGAGGTCATTGTGACCTGAACAAGAGCTACTTTGCCATAGTAAAGGAGCTAGAAACCAGATAGAAGTGGGCTGAGATGTAAACAAGAGGCCAAGAAACAATGATAATAACTTTTAAGAAGTTTAGCTATGAAGTGGAGGATAGGGTCTTGAGTAAAATGTAGGGTTAAGCAAGTATTTATTGTTGTTTTATTTTGTTCTTAATGGAGACACTTCAATATATTTAGACCTGTTGGGAAAGATGCAATGGAAAGGGAAAAGGTGAAAAGAGGAAAGATTAAGATCATCAATTGTGTTAAGGCACCTGAAAGACACATAGAGGGATTGTCACTGAAGAAAAGTAGTAACTACTTTTCTAATGTAATGAAAGAGAGTAAGATGAGCATGGAAGAATAAAATTTTCTCTGTGATATACAAGAACTATTAGGAGCAGGTGTGGGTATGAGGGGAGGATGGAGGTACATCAGAAGGAATCAGGATTTGAAGAGGCAGAAAGTTCCAAATATTTGTTCTAGAGAATGAGTTAATCAAAGAAACGTAGTAGTGTTGTACACCTATTTAGGATTGTTGATCTGAACTTCTCGTAAACATTATGTCCTGTTGTGCAAATTTCTTTAGCCGTACTCAGGTGCTGGTACAGAGAACTGAGAGAATAGAGATCAGCATAATGGAGGCTTTACAAAACAAATTTAAGGCAAGGGGACCTGTATTACTGGAAAGAATTTTATTAAAATTATGAACCATGAAGTCTAAGCTAAATAATGAGGGAGTTAGAGGAAGTAGAGGGCTCCATGGACTTGAAGAGCTAGGGAATGATCATAGTGTTGGCAGTTGTGGCAAAAAGTTTTGATGCTTGAATTTATGATGTTGACTAATTCCTCTTTCTGGAGGGAGGCAGCTTCAGGTAATAAGATCTTAGGTGTGGCTAAGATGAAAGAGATCATTTGAGTTGAGGAGGTCAAGGAACTGCATGGCAAGGTGTCAGATGGGTTATCCTTGGGGATGTTGAAATCAGTCAGGATAGTAGCAGAGCTTGATATGGGAAGAAAGTCTGTGAACCAGGACCCAAAGTCATTGATAAATGAAGGGAGTCATCCAAAGGTAAATTCATGAGTGACTAGGAGGGGCATAGGGGATATAATTGAAAGGATCAGATTTGGGTTTTATAGTTTTCATTTATGTGTCAGTGTTGTGAACAGTAAGAAAGGAATCAAGTTTGGTTCCAACAAGTGGATTTTATTTATGCAATGCACACTCAACTTAACATTCCTAGTAATAGCAAGTCACAAATACATTGAAGATTCACTCCCTTATTCACCTAGAGTCCAATCCTCATGGACTTACTCAATGCAACGTCTCTTAGCCAAGAAGTCAGTAAGCAAGGCCGAGGGGATTCTTCTCAGCCATAGCCTCTCTCAACTCCTTGGATGTCTTTGGATGTCCTCAGGTGTCCAATAAGCCAGAGGCTGGGTGGCAGTTGTCACCATAGGAGAGACAGTCAGTCGTCTGGCCTCAGTGACAATGGTTGATCAGCAATCAGTAATAGAGTGGACAGCAGCCGGGGCAGTCAAGAGACAGAGAGACATGGTCTCTTGTGAAGAGACAAGAGTCCTCTGGTCACAGTGCTGCTGAAAGTTTGCTCCAAAAGTCCAGGGGTTTAAATAGTGAATTTCAGCCCAGTCATGCTCTGGTCTTCATTGATAAAGACCAGAACACGACTATACTAGGAGCCACCACTCAAATCATAGATAAAAGTTCATATTGACATTGTTCAGGAGTGTCATCCTGCTACACAGCAAGTTTGTCACCAGGTGCCTTTATGATTTTAGTTTTACAAGTCCAGGCAAATATCAAATACAGCTTATTATTACTACATAACATACAACTATAGCAATTCCTATTATTTCCTTGTCTCATTACAGTCAGGAGCACAGGGAAGTAATGGTCTGAAAGAACACACAGGGGCAAGCAGAAGTTACTTGCCCTTCATGTATCTCTGAGGACAAAAAAAAAAAAAAAAAAATTCAAAACATACTCCAGAAGGCTGCACTGGAAAACACCAGGATTTAATAAAGTTTAAGAGGTGAAGGGAACTCTCAAGGATGAGTGGGAGCATATGGGAGAGTTTGCTTAATATGTGACAGCTCACCATATTTCAGGAATTACAGAGGAAAATTTCTGGGCCTGGGGTGGGAATAGCAGACGGCAGCAGGGACAAGAAAGTATGTGGTATTCTGGAGATGATGGCAGAATGGCAGATAGGTAACATGGGAAGGAGGAGTGATAGCAACTTGGATGAGAGTCCTATACATATAGCCTTAAAAGACTCTTACAGGAGGGTGGGAAGCAGTCCTAATGGCCAGTATTCTCTCAATCCTATAGTCTCTTGTCTACTTGAATTAACATGGTGGCAAATCCATGGGTTGCAATTTCTGTACTGGTATGTTTCCGGAATGGCACTGCTCCCAGGTGAGTTAATTTCAATCTCAATTCTTGTGACCTGGAGCAGTAGCATCCTTGGTAGCTAGAGTTCTTACTTCTCTGACCTAATCTCAAGTCTTGTCACACGTCCAGTGTGGGTGAGGGAAAGAGTTCCTGTCAGAGAGATGGGCTGGTTGTAAATTAATCACTAAGAACCTTATTTAATAAAAAACCACAGGAGACAATTATCTTTTGAATATTTGAACACAACAGCTACAGTCTTTGAAATGTAAATAGAGACCTGGTCGCTTTGAATACTGAAGATCAGGCAGGTCTGCCGGCATCTCTGACTGTATGAGACCGGGAACTAACTTGGCTGAGACGGATGCAAAAGTTTAGAATCTTGAGAAGAAAACATCCTAATCAGGAATTCACAGAAAAATCTGTAATTTAGAAGGGGAAATTCCTCAGTGAGTTTCATAGTTTAAATACGTGTGTTCCTGCCACAGCTTCCAGCCCTCCAGAAACAGCATGGTTTCTGCTCCCTTGGAGGAAGGATGGAAGCCTACAGAACATGACTGCTCCCTGCTCAGGCAGAGCCCCTCAGGGCCAAGCCTCTTGACGAGGGGAGAAATATCATGGGGATTGGAAGCCCAATGGCAGGCTATGAGAATTTAGTTCAGACTGTAAGAGAAACTTACTTTTATTTGGTTCAAGATTTGTGGTTGATGTGTGGTTTTTGGAAGATTTGCACACAAGTCTTTAAAATACTGCTGAGAACTTTAGATCTAAGACTCAGAAATGCTCCTCATCCAAGGACCTCTTTGTCTTCTGGGGAATTGTCAGTTGATAAAAAAGAAAAGGATTCAGAAACTAGCCCCAAGCCTGTTTCTGTGGACAGAGAGTCACATGATAGTCAGGGTGAAGTTTCTATTCAGAGGACTGGAAGGAATTCAGATGTAGAGAAAGATGAGTTAACATGGAACTTCTGTAATTTACATTTGAAAGGTCTTACTCTAGTGCCTTGCTCTGCCCCTGGAGTTAGGGTACCAAGAATTCCTACCACTATTAATAGGGCATTGGAAGGAATTGGTAAAATTCGGGTTATACCCCATTTTTGAGCAAAATGATTCTCAAAGTTCTAAAGGGACTAAAAGAACTCATGGGTCTATTCCTTTTACAACATTAATGGAGTTAAAATCTGCATGCTCTATGTAGGGAGCGAACACGCCATTTGTACTAAGTCTCTTACACTCCATATGTAATGAGGCTTTGCCACCTAAGAATTGGCTCTTACTAACTAGCTCCTGCCTTTCCAAAGGCGAGTATCTAACATGGAAATCCAATTGGAGAGAGCATTGTTCGGATCAGGCAGAAATTAATAAATTGAATGGAGTTCAGATTACCTTGGATATGCTTACCAGCTAAGGACAATTTGCTGACTTGGACAACAGCTGACTTATGACTTACAAACTTAGGCTCAATTAAGTGCATGTGCACAAAGAGCATGGAGAGAATTACCTGGCCAGGGAGAAAAAACTAAAGCCCAGCCAAATTTGGCAGGGGCCAGAGGAAAATTTTTCAGACTTTGTAACAACTAACCTGGACAATGTTGCCTCAAGGATTTGGAGATAGCCCTCACCTGTTCAGACAAACCCTAGCTAAGGACTTAACAAAATTCAGAGATAAAACGTTTGTAATTGTTTTCCAATAACTAGATGACATCTTTTATGTTCTACCACACAGGAGGACTATCAAGGCATTACAGAGGCTTCCTAGGGATAACTGGGTACTGCAGGCCTTAGATTCCTGGGTATAGGGAATTAGCTAAGCCTCTTTACAGCCTCCTAAAAACAAACAAACAAACAAACAAACAAAAAAACCTACAACAAGGAGCATAGTAGCTTCATTCTCAAAAGAAATAGAAAATAAGGTCTCATAATTTTCTTTGACATTCAAACCTGTCCTAAAAATAAGAAATGGTTAAAATGCCTTCAGCATCAAGTTTTTGCTGGAACCACTAATCTTTCTTTTAGTTCCTTACAGGTCTCAGTGAAGCTTACATTGAGATGTAAGTGGAGAAGCCTGCAAACTCACTAGGAGACCACTCAGACCCAAAAGAAAAAAAAGGGGGAAAGAAAAGATTTTCTGAAGTTGATAAAAGATGTTGTAATTGTGATTTTTGCTGGATTAATCTTTTGCTTTTTAGGGATGATTTTAGAGGTGAATAACGATCATCAGGGGCTGGGGATGTAGCTCAGCTGGTAGAGTGTTTACTTCACAAACACAAGGCCCTGAGTTCAATCCCCAGCACCGCCCCCCCAAAAAATCATCAGGACAAAAGCCAGCAACTCAAAATATTTTGAAGTTTTTCATTTTATATCTTAAATTCTTAAACAAATTAAATCAATGTTTAATGCATGTTTGTTCATTGCTATGTAGATTCACTTACAATAAATTATAAAAATTTCCTTTTTTTGACTGATCTATAAATGTGTGCACACAATTACTATTTACATGACTTCAAAACTTACAGTTCAATGAGTATGCTCACATTTTAAAATTAAAATAAAAACGATCCTATAATTTTAATTCATGTGAATTAATGAGTAATTATTATATGAATTAATTATTGGGTAAACAACTAAAAATAAAAGAGTTGTTTATACTTATTAATGTGCATTCTTCCAGGTAAAAATGCTTCTTAATTAATTCACATTTTTCAGGTAGTCAAATAAATAATAAAATTGCTAAATTCTATAATATTTAAGATCTTTGTCCCTTGTTTCTAATGTATTTTTAAACAGGAAAGAAATTATTAATATTATTGATATTTGTTTGATGTCTTGACTTTTGCAATTAAGAATAAATAAATTTAATTTGAGGTGAATAAAATTAATTATCTAAGCTTTTATTACAGGAGATATTTATTTGATTTACGAGGATGGGATGCTAAAAGATCATCAATTAGAACATCATCTACTAACTATGAAAACATCAAATACTTTTAACTAAAATATACTTAAATATTAGACATATTTGTAATTTGGTTAATATAAAGAAGGTCTAAAATTCCTTTATTCTCTATGTTCTCATTGAGAACCAAGATACTAGCACTTAAACTATCAGGTGTGATACGTGTCTAAAAAAATTTTTTTTCACCTGATAAAATGGAAGACTATAACATGTTGAATAAATTAAAACAACATTTGTACAAAATAATTTTCAAAAGCTTTACATGTAATTAAATTGGCTATATATAATTGGCTATATATATAATTAAATTGGCTATATATAATTAACACAATCAGCTAAAGTTATTGAAAGTTTTTTATTCTTTAAATTCTTTAAGTTTCTATCATAAAGGCTATTAACAAATATAGACAAGATCTTTTCAAAACCCCTATTAATTGGACATTATAACTAAGGATAGAAGAAAAAGAAAATATTAAAACATTAATTTCTCATTGTAATAATTTCTCATGCCTGTTGAATTTCAATTATAAAAAATAAACTAATTTCAAAGACATTATGGTTTCTACAATTTGGTTAAACAATAGCTGTTATTTTACAATATCACCTTGCGTTCCAAATTTCAAATTTCTCTTTAAAAGCCAAATTTGCTTAATATAAAAACATCAATGGCTATATTTTAAGTAACCATGGTAATTAGTACTTATTATGTTACTTACATTCTTGTTTTCCAGATAAAGAAGTCTTTAAAATATTAGATTTAGAGAAACATTTTTATTAAGCTGATGATTCCCAAAGTAAAGTTTTTTCAATAATGGTCTCTTGCAAACTTATATAATAATTAAAAATTAATTTAAAAATTAATAGCATTATTTAATATTTTAAAATTAAATAAATATGTTATACAATTTTTATATTACTCACTAAGAAGTAAACTTAGCTATATTTTTAGAGGACATTCAGGAGATTACTGTCTTATTTAAAGTCTAACAATATGAGATATAGAAGTATTTTAACACCTCCCCAAGAAGGGATGAAAGCTCTTGGCTTGCCTGTTTCACATTTCAGATGTGATATTAGATTATGCTACTTAATTTACATTAATCCAAAGAACTATATATGGAAATTTTATAATAAAATATTCAGATAAAGAGGCTAAAGATAGTTTCAAGATTAAGATAGTTTCCCTAGATTTGTCAAGAGACCCACTTAGGAAAAAAAAAATTTTTTTTTGGGTGCTGGGGATCGAACCCAGGGCCTTGTGCCTAGAAGGCAAGCACTCTACCAACTGAGCTATCTCCCCAGCCCCAGGAAAATTTAAGTATACATAAAAAAAATTTGTTTGAGGTTCTAACAACTATTATTAACATTTACTAAATCTTCTAAACTGCTTTCCATACATAAGCTCAGAGATACACATATTTTGTACATACAGAAATATATTGTTCATTTTAAAGCTTATAACATTGTTTTAGATTGCACATAATTAGTATTTTTTTACTACATTATGTTTAATGTAGATTTTTGTCATGTAATTTATTTATCCAAAACCCTATTTTGGACATTTAAATTATTTTTGCTACTTTAAAAACAAGGTTATTAAAGATATTCATACAACTATATCTTTATACATAGATTATCTTTCCATAGATCCCTTAAAATATAATTTGTAGATCAATGACATAAGTTCTAAGACTTTTAACTAATTTATTTTTAACTAATTTTATTTTAACTAATTTAACTAATTTATTGTCACTATCCTGACAGATACTACCAATTCTAATATAATAGCTTAAGTTAATTTAGAATAATAAAGCCATTACCTATAGAACAAACATGTATCAGACTAATTTTCAATGTCTGCACTGACTGCATTTTATAGCTTTGTAACTCAGCCCACTATTAAAGACAAAATCAGATCTTATATTTGGTGGAAACAGGGCTTTCCTTCTATTGTAATGCCCTATTCAACTCAATAACATTGACTTTAATAATATGTAATTTTATTAACCTTCCTGGCCAAATAGAAATATTTATTAAGTCACTTCTTATGGTTTAAATATTTGTACAATGCTCGACCATTGTCTACAACTTAAGGTTAATAATGCTTCAGTATATAGCAATCTTTTTCTATAATTTAAAAAAAATAAAAAGGGGGAAACATATCCCTATGTAAACTTATTTAATTTCAAAAACTGTTGTCTAAAAATTATTATATTAGGAGTTTCACTGCTGCTGAGTGACATATGGAGCAATAGAATGCACCAGATTTTACAATAAGGAGATTTAAAATCTCTAACAACAATATTTATATGCTAGCTCTCTTGAGCTCTCAGAAAAGTGAAATATATGGGAAATCTGTTGGGCCAATTTCACAGATCCACCTTTAATACATCCAACAATGTGGACTGGAGAATCAATCCCAATATTTACTGATGATATTCATATGATGAGAGGTTTTACAGATATTCACATTACATCCATCCATGTGACTGGATTTGACTATACTGGCTATAATGGAAACTTATCTATATGCTGGTTCCATGAGAGACTCTGACTGTCTAGAAGTAACCTTTAAGAAAAAAGCAACATAAGGAATACCTAGGCCAACCAATTATACTAGCCCTTGGAAATTAGGATTCTATGTTCAAACGGTTATTGGAATGGGACTTTCTTATATAAAGCCAGTCATTTCTATAAAATATTCACCAATATTTTACTGACTTAATTGTTCTGTGATAGAATCTGGCACTTTTCCTAAATGGATAAAATATACAAATATATTGCCAATAATACATATTATCTCTAAAGGTGATGGCTATGTTTTTGGATTGACCTAAAAAAATTGATGGAAGGCAGTTATATCAAAATATTTTCCTCTAGAAGATTCAAAGCCAGAAAGGTCTAACATGGCAACATTGCCACTAAATATGTTTCACTTTTAATTCCTCTTGAAAAGAGTTTACAGGCAACCATATTTAATCTAAATCTTTAATTTTATGAAAGATCAAAGGAACTAGGCAAATAATTGAGTTGTTCAAAAGTGATTTTTAGAATACAAAATAAGATTAAATATACAATCATTCTGATTTTTGAAACTACATGTAATTTGTACTATTCCCTATTATTTGGATATTACTTTGCACTACTGGTAACCATGTAATAAAGTATCTAACAAACTGACTGATATATTGATCACAAAAGAGAGATGAATAATTCACATTTATATTCTAACAGTTATTTCTTTGATGATAATTTGGTTCCTATATATTTTAATGTATTCTTCTAGGTTTCTGTCTGTTCTCACATTCATCATATCTAGGGCCATAATTCCTCTGTTAAGATGCTATGGCCCCTGAAAGTTAAGTATTAATAGAATGATTGAGATTAAATTAAATGATTTAACAGCTACTATTTCAAATATCAGTGATGAGCCTTTTGCTCTCAAATTTAAACAAAGGCTTAAATGCCATAATGATTGTAAGCATGTATGTTGTTACAACTAAATATCATACTTCCCAATGGGACTAAGATAATTAAGAATCATCTAATGGACATTTGACATAGCAGTAATAATAGCCTGGATTTTGTAAAATCACATCACTACATCAAGGATATTCAAATGATAGAATTGATCTCATAGACTCGACACTCCTGGTTGAGCAGATATTTCCTAAATGGAAAGATATTGAAATGATATGTTTGCTACTAATTCTTTTTGTATTGTGATAATAGGTTGCCATACCTCAGAACCAAGAACTGGAACCTCAGAGCAGCTCTCAGATCCAAGATCCAGAGCCTCATTCACAACTGCCCATCATTTATATTTTAAAATATTAAGAGGGCAGATGTGGGAAGCCATCCTTATTTAGCAGAATCAGACTAGGTTGAGCCATGGGATGCAGAGGCCTGGCTTCTAGAAACTGCGGGGAAGTATGTGGCACTGCATGGGAGTGGTTCCCTGTCTCCTTCTGGAATTTTCCCCCTAAGAGGATGGCTCCCCTAACTCCACCCTATCCTGTCCATCACAGAAGAGGCTCCTCCCAGTCCTTGCCACCTTTATCTATATGTTATAAATAAAGGAGAGTTGGGCAAGTTGTTGTAAGAGGCCAGAGCTGGTATGCCCATGCCCGTCACACCCCATCTCATATGAAGAGTATTGGCTTTTGTGTGTTCATTGAGTAGATAAGTTTTTTGGGTAATGGATAGAAAAAGCACCAACATCCTCCTCCAGTAGTTAACCCTTTCCTCTTCCATGTGGGATGTGACAGAAAGGACCCCCACATCCTCACTTTTTCTCTTAAATGTAAATGATGGGCAGCTACTTCGAGGTCTCGGATCTTGGTTCTGAGGGTATGACAACCTATTATCATGATACAAAAAAGAATTAGTAGCAAACATATCATTCCAATAACATATCACATAGAGCATTTCAACATATTTCTAGGATTAAAGCCATTCAATTCATGAAGTATTTGATCAGCTAGAGATGCAGGGTCCATGAGATCAATTTTGCTTTTTTCAATATCCTGGATGTGATGATGTAACTCCATAATATCCAGGCTATTATTATTGCTATGTCAAATGTCCATTAGATGATTCTTAATCATCTCCCAGTCCCACTGGGAAGTATGATATTTGGTTGCAGTAACATAGACATGCTTACAATCATCATGGCATTTAAGTTTTTATTTAAATTGGAGAGAAGAAAGCTCATTACTGATATTTGTAATAGTAGCTGTTAAAGCATTTAATTTGATCTGAATCATGTTATCAATACTTAATTTCCAGGGGCCATAGTATCTTGACAGAATGAACTGTGCCCCTAGATATAGTGAATACGGGAACAGATATAAGCCTGAAAGAATACATTAAAATATACAGGATCCAAATTATCATCAAATAAGAAATAACTATTAGAATGCAAATGTGAATTACTCATCTTTCTAGTGTAACATCAACCACTTTGCTGGGCTCTAATTTGGTTTTAATTACATGGTTACTAGTAGTGTAAATACCCAAATGATAGGGAATAGTCTAAATTACACGGAGTTTCAAAAAAATCAGAGCAATTGTATATCTAAAATTATTTTGTATTCTGAAAATAGTTTTAAATAACTCAACTCTTTGCCTAGTTTCTTAGATTTTCCATTGTATTAAAAATTCAAATTAAACAGGTTGTTTGTAAATTCTTTTCAAAAAGAAGTAAAAGCAGAACATATTTAGTGGCAATGCTTGCATGTTAAGGCTTCCTGGCTTTGAATCTTCTGGAGGAAGTGACATTTTGATGTAACTGTCTTTTATTAATTTTTGAAGATCAATTCAAAACATACCCACCACTTTTAGAGATTTTATGTTGTATTGGCAAGACATTTGTACATTTCATCCATTTAGGAAAAGTGCCAAATTCTATTGCGGAACAATTAAAGCAGTAAGATAATGGTGGCTATTTCATAGAAATGACTGGCTTTTATGAGAAAGTTCCATTTTAATAACTGTTTGAACATATAATCATAAGTTCCGAGGGCCAGTATGATTGGCCTAGGTACTCCTTATGCTGTCTTTTCCTCAAAGGTTACCTTTAGACAGTCAGAATGTTTATCATGGGACCAGTATATAGGTAAGTTTCCATTGTGGCCAGTATAATTAAATCCAGTCACATGGATGGGTGTAATGTGAATATTTGTAAAACCTCCCATCATATGAATATCAACAGTAAATACTAGGATTGATTCTCCAGTCCATCACTGTGTGTATTAAAGGTGGATCTGGGAAATAGGCCCAATAAGTTTTTCCATGAATTCCATTTACTCGACAGATCAATAGAGCTAGCACACAAACATTGTGGTGGGAGACTTAAGATCTTATTGTTGAATCATTTCTTCAGCCTGAAGTGTCAGGTTCTTCAGTTGTTTCCATGATGACAGGTTTTCTTTGAAATATACAAATATAGTTTCTACCCTATAGTATTGTAAAATCTGGTGCATTCTATTGCTCCATGCATCATTCATCAATGGTGAGATTCCTAATATCACAACTTTTAGAAAATTTTTTGAAATTAAGTGTGTTTACATAGGATTCTGCTTCCCCCTTTTTATTTCTTAAAATTGTAGAAAAAAGTTGATATAAACTGGAGCATCATTAGCCTTAAATTGTAGACAATGGCCTAGCATTGTACACATATTCAAACCATAAGAAATATATATTTTTATTTGGCCAGGAAAATTAATAAAAGTTACCTATTGTTAAAGTCAATGTTGTTGATCTGAAGAGGGCATTACAGTAAAAGAAGGCCTAGTTTTTACCAAATATATTATTTGATTTTGTCTCTAGTAGTGGGCTGAGTGACAAAAGTTATAAAAGGGAGTCAGTATAGATATTGAAAATCAGTTTTACAACTTGTTTGTTTTATAGGTAATGGTCTTATTTTCTTAGGTTTTTATATTAGAATTGGTAGACTCTTTCAGAATAGCAATCCAATAAGTTAGTTAAAAGCCTTAGAATTTTATGTCATTGATATAACAATCATATTTTAAGGGATTTATGCAAAAATAACTTTTATGCATAAAGATACAGCTATATGTATACTCTTAATAACTTCATTTTTAAAGTAGCAAAAACAATTTAAATGTCCAACATAGGGTTTTGGATAAATGAACTATGTGATAAAAAATTGGGGCATTAAAAGTAATATTGTAAAAGAATATTAATTATGTGTAATTTAAAATAATTTCACAAGTTTTAAGAATAACAATAAGATTCTACATGTACAAAATATGTACAACTCTAAGTTTATGTATGGAAAACAGTTCAGAAAATTATTCACCAAATGCTATTAGTAGTCATTCCTAGACAGTAGAATTCCGAGAGATTCCCATGTGCACCAAATTTTTTTTAAGTGCTTCAATTCTGAAACCCAGGCAAGGTGCTTCAATTCTGAAACCAATCCTAGTTTCTCACTTGAATACTTTTTACAAAATTTCTACATATAAGTTTTTGGATCAATATAAACTCAGTAACACAATTCAATACTGTATCTGAAACATGAAACAGACAAGTTAAGAGAGCTTTTATTCCCTCTTGGGTGAAGGTGTCAAAATGTTTTTATATCTCAAATTGCTACCCTTCAAATAAACTAGTATCTCTTAATTGTCCCTTAGAAATATAGATAAGTTTACTTCTCAGTATAGGGAGTAACATAAAAATTTTATAAGATATTTAATTCTAAAATATTAAATGACATTAAATTTTTAATTAATTTGCAACTATTATACAAGTTTGGAAGAGATCATTATTGTAAAAAGCTTTAGTTTGGAGAGCATCAGCTTTTTAAATCTTATACTAAAGATTTCTTTATTTGGGAAATAAAGATATAATTAGCATAGCAAGTTAGTAATAATCATTAGAGTTAATTAAAACATAGTCATTGATGTTTTTATACTAACCAAATTTAGTTTTTAAAGAGAAATTTGAAATCTAGAATGTAAGGTGGTATTTTAAAATAGCAGTATTGTTTAATGAAAATTGTATAAATCTTAATTTCTTTAAATTCAGCTTTTCTAAATAATAAAACTCAACAGATACAAGAAATTACTTTATTTGAATGACAGATAAATGTATTAATTATTTTCCTTTTTTGTCTATCCTTAGAAAATTTAGAACTTCTTCATATCAACCAAATTATAAATACACCTAATGTTTAAAAAATATTTTAGTTAAAAGTATCTGATATTTTTATATTTAGTAGATGATATTTTAGCATCCAATCGGTGATCTTTTAGCTTTTTATGCTTGTAAATCAACAAGTATCTCCTGAATAAAGACATAGATAATTAATCCCATTTACTTTAAATTTAATTTATTTATTTTTAATTTAAAAGTCAAGACATCAAACAAATGTAAATATCAGTTTAATCATCTCTTTCCTGTTGAAGAAAATTGTCAAAAGTAGATGGATATAGATTTTGAATATTATAGGAATTAGCAATTTTATTAATTATTTAACCAGCTGGAAAAATGTGAATTAACTATAAAAAAGCATTTAGTTTTATTTTTACCCAACATAAATTAAACCTTATTAACTCAAGTGAGTTAAAGTTATTTGGATTCATGTTTATTTAATTTTAAAATGTGAGCATGCTCAATGAACTGTAAGTAAATTTTTTAAATTAAAAATCAAATTTACATAGGGCAATGTTGTTTGATTCATTCTGTTATTTTATTTTCCCTTCCCCCCACCAATCCCACCCCTCTTTTCCCTCTATACAGTCCTTCCTTCCTCCATTCTTACCACCCTCCTTATCCCTAACCGTAAACCTAAACCAAACCATAACAATAACCCCTCCTACCCCCCATTATATGTCCTCATCGGCTTATCAGCGAGATCATTCGTCCTTTAGTTTTTTGAGATTGGCTTATCTCACTTAGCATGATATTCTCCAATTTCATCCATTTGCCTGAAAATGCCATAATTTTATCAGTCTTCATGGCAGAGTAATATTCCATTGTATATATATGCCACAGTTTCTTTATCCATTAATCAACTGAAGGGCATCTAGGTTGGTTCCACAATCTGGCTATGCTGAATTGAGCAGCTATGAACATTGATGTGGCTGTATCTCTGTAGTATGCTGATTTTAAGTCCTTTGGGTATAGGCCAAGAGTGGGATAGCTGGGTCAAATGGTGGTTCCATTCCAAGTTTTCTGAGGAATCTCCATACTGCTTTCCAGAGTGGCTGCACTCATTTGCAACCCCACCAGCAATGTATGAGTGTACCTTTTTCCCCATATCCTCGCCAACACCTATTGTTGCTTGTGTTCTTGATACTCGCCATTCGAATTGGGGTGAGATGAAATCTGAGGGTAGTTTTGATTTGCATTTCTCTTATTACTAGAGATGTTGAACATTTTTTCCTATATCTGTTGATTGCTTGTACATCTTCTTCTGTGAAGTGTCTGTTCATTTCCCTAAGCCATTTGTTGATTGGATTATTTGTATTCTTGGTGTAGAGTTTTTTATAGATTCTGGAAATTAGCGCTCTATCTGAAATATGAGTGGCAAAGATATTCTCTCACTCTGTAGGCTCCCTCTTCACATTACTGATAGTTTCCTTTGCTGAGAGAAAGCTTTTTAGTTTGAATCTATCCCAGTTGTTGATTCTTGCTTTTATTTCTTGTGCCATGGGAGTCCTGTTAAGGAAGTCTGATCCTAAGCCAACAAGTTGAAGATTTGGACCTACTTTTTCTTCTATAAGATGCAGGGTCTCTGGTCTGATTCCGAGGTCCTTGATCCATTGTGAGTTGAGTTTTGTGCAGGGTGAGAGATAGAGGTTTAATTTCATTCTGTTGCATATGGATTTCCAGTTTTCCCAGCACCATTTGTTGAAGAGGCTATCTTTTCTCCATTGCATATTTTTGGCACCTTTGTCTAGTATGAGTTTGTGTCCATGTCCTCTCTTCTGTACCATTGATCTACCTGTCTATTTTGGTACCGATACCATGCCGTTTTTCGTACTATTGCTTTGTAATAGACTTGAAGATCTGGTATTGCGATACCCCCTGCTTCACTCTTTCTACTGAGGATTGCTTTACCTATTCTGGGTTTCTTATTCTTCCAGATGAATTTCATGACTGCTTGCTCTATTTCTGTAAGGTACATCATTGGGATTTTAATTGGGATTGCATTGAATCTGTATAGCACTTTTGGTAGTATGGCCATTTTGACAATATTAATTCTGCCTCTCCAAGAACATGGGAGACCTTTCCATCTTCTAAGGTTTTCTTTAATTTCTTTCTTTAGTGTTGTATAGTTCTCATTGTAGAGGTCTTTCACCTCTTTTGTGAGATTGATTCCCAAGTATTTTATTTTTTTCGATGCTATTGTGAATGGGGTAGTTTTCCTAATTTCTATTTCTGAAGATTCATCACTTATGTATAAAAATGCATTGGATTGATGAGCGTTGATCTTGTAACCTGCTACGTTATTGAACCCACTTATGAGTTCTAAGAGTTTTCTGGTGGAATTTCCAGGTTCCTCTAAATATATAATCATGTCATCAGCGAACAGGGATAGTTTGAGTTCCTCTTTTCCAATTCGTATCCCTTCAATTTCTTTGGTTTGTCTAATTGCTCTGGCTAGAGTCTCAAGAACGATGTTGAATAGAAGTGGTTAAAGAGGGCATCCCTGCCTTGTTCCAGTTTTTAGGGGGAATGCTTTCAGTTTTTCACCATTTAGAATGATATTGGCCATGGGCTTAGCGTAGATGGCCTTTATAATGTTAAAGAATGTTCCCACTACCCCAATTTTTTCTAGTGTTTTGAGCATGAAGGGATGCAGTATTTTATCGAATGCTTTTTCTGCATCTACTGAAATAGTCATGTGATTCTTAACTTTTAGTCTGTTGATATGGTGAATGACATTTTTTGATTTCTGGATGTTGAACCCACCTTGCATCCCTGGGATAAAACCCACTTGATCGTGGTGCACTATCTTTTTAATATATTTTTGTAAGCAATTTGGTAAAATTTTGTTGAGAATTTTTGCATCGATGTTCATTAAGGATATTGGTCTGAAATTTTCTTTCCTCAATGTGTCTCTGTCTGGTTTAGGTATCAGTGTGATATTGGCTTCATAGAATGAGTTCGGGAGGGTTCCCTCCTCTTCTATTTTATGGAATACTTTGAGAAGTATTGGAATGAGCTCTTCTTTAAAGGTTTTGTAGAACTCGGCTGAGAACCCATCTGGTCCTGGACTTTTCTTTGTTGGTAGGCTTTTGATGACCTCTTCTATTTCATTGCTTGAAATTGATTTAATTAAGTTGTGTATGTCCTCCTGGTTCAGTTTAGGTAATTCATATGTCTCCAGAAACTTGTTGATGTCTTCGAGGTTTTCTGTTTTGTTGGAGTATAGATTTTCAAAATAGCTTCTAATTGTTTTGTATTTCACTCGTGTCTGTTGTGATATTTCCTTGTTCATTCCAAATTTTAGTAATTTGAGTTTTCTCCCTCTTTCTCTTTGTTAGTGTGGCTAAGGGTTTATCAATTTTGTTTGTTTTTTCAAAGAACCAACTATTTATTTTGTTAATTTTTCCAATTGTTTCTTTTGTTTCAATTTTGTTGATTTTGGCTCTGATTTAACTATTTCCTGTCTTCTACTACTTTTGGTGTTGGTCTGCTCTTCTTTTTCTAGGGCTTTGAGCTGTATAGTGTTAAGTCATTTATTTGTTGATTTCTACTTCTTTTGTTGAATGCGCCCCATGAAATAAATCTTCCTCTAAGTACTGCTTTCATAGTGTCCCAGAGATTTTGATATGATGTGTCTTTGTTCTCGTTTACTTCTAAGAATTTTTTTATTTCCCTCCTGATGTCTTCTGTTATCCATTCATCATATAATAGTGTATTATTCAATCTCCAGGTATTGGAGAAGTTTCTGTTTTTTATTCCGTCAATTATTTCTAAATTCAATGCATTATGATCTGATAGAGTACAAGGTAGTATCTCTATCTTCTTGTATTTGCTAACAGTAGATTTGTGGCATAAAACATGGTCTATTTTAGAGAAGGATCCATGTGCTGCTGAGAAGAAAGTGTATTTGTTCTTTGTTGGATGGTATATTCTATATATGTCGGTTAAGTCTAAATTGTTGATTGTGTTATTGGGATCTATGGTTTCTTTATTCAATTTTTGTGTGGATGATCTATCCAGTGGTGAGAGAGGTGTGTTAAAATCGCCTAGTATTATT
The DNA here is from genome assembly GCF_902686455.1 of Sciurus vulgaris. Lineage (NCBI taxonomy): Eukaryota > Metazoa > Chordata > Mammalia > Rodentia > Sciuridae > Sciurus > Sciurus vulgaris. Next base: position 43,086,941 of record NC_136471.1, on the reverse strand, counting down.
GTGTTGTGGTCTATTTGATTTCTGGAATTGAGAAGGATGTTTGACGTACATGGATGAGCCAATGTTCGGGGCATAGATATTTATGATTGTTATGTCTTGCTGATTTATGCTTCCCTTAAGTAGTATGTAATGTCCTTCTTTATCCCTTCTGACTAGTTTTGGCTTGAAGTCCACATTATTTGAAATGAGCATGGATACTCCAGCTTTTTTGCTGTGTCTGTGTGCATGGTATGTTTTTTCCCATCCTTTCACCTTTAGTCTGTGGGTATCTCTTTCTATGAGTGAGTCTCTTGCAGGCAGCATATTGTTGGATTTTTCTTTTTAATCCAATCTGCCAGTCTGTGTCTTTTGATTGATGAGTTCAGGCCATTAACATTCAGGGTTATTATTGTGATATGATTTGTATTCCCAGTCATTTGACTCATTTTTGTTTTTTGACATGATTTGGTTTCCCCTTTATTTGGCTATTCCTTTAGGCTAGTTCCTCCTGTTGCTGATTTGCATCATTGTTTTTCGTCTCTTCCTCATGGAATATTTTGCTGAGAATATTCTGTAATGCCGGCTTTCTTTTTGTAAATTCCTTTAGCTTTTGTTTATCATGGAAGGATCTTGTTTCATCGTCAAATCTGAAAGTAAGTTTTATTGGGTATAGGATTCTTGGTTGGCATCCATTTTCTTTCAGGGCTTGGTGGTAAATATTGTTCCAGGCCCTTCTAGCTTTTAGGGTCTGGATTGAAAAATCTGCTGATATTCTTATTGGTTTCCCCCTGAATGTAATTTGATTCTTTTCTTTCGTGGCCTTTAAAATTCTGTCTTTATTTTATATGTTAGGTATTTTCATAATAATGTGCCTTGGTGTGGGTCTGTTGTAATTTTGTATATTTGGAGTCCTATAAGCCTCTTGTACTTGGTTTTCCTTTTCATTCTTCAGATTTGGAAAATTTTCTGATATTATTTCATTGAATAGATTGTTCATTCCTTTGGTTTGTTTCTCTAAGCCTTCCTCAATCCCAATAATTCTTAATTTTGGCATTTTCATGATATCCCATAATTCTTGTAGATTCTGTTCATAATTTCTTACCATCTTTTCTGTTTGGTCAACTTTTTTTTCAAGGTTAAATATTTTGTCTTCAATATCTGAGGTTCTGTCTTCCAGGTGTTCTCTCCTATTGGTTATGCTTTCTATGGAGTTTTTAACTTGGTTTATTGTTTCCTTCATTTCAAGGATTTCTGTTTGTTTTTTTTTTCAGTATCTCTAACTCTTTATTGAAATGATCTCTTACTTCCTGTATTTGCTCTTTTAACTGTTGATTGGTGTGATCATTTAATGCCTGCATTTGCTCTTTCATCTCTTCCTTCAATGCCTGCATTTGATCTTTCATCTCCTCGTTTCCTTCCCTGATTGTTTTATTTATGTACATTCTGAACTCCCTTTCTGACATTTCTTCTGCTGTGCTGTCTTTGGGTTTTATTGATATAGTATCTAGGTTTGTTTGGGACATTTTCTTCCCTTGTTTTCTCATATTGGTCAGATATCAGTGGGACTCTGTGATATTGCAGATTTCCTCTATTGGCTTATAGTGTCCCTGTAGATTTCCAGTGTATCACCTCCCAGCCTTCAGTAGCCTGAAGTCTTGGAGGAACTTGATAATGCAGTGCTTCTGAAGAAAGCTGCCCCTAGCCCACTACTGGTTCCAGGGCTTGGAGCTGGCTGTGTGTGGAAAGGCTCTCACTGGGGGGCCTGCTCCGAGAAGCTGGCGGTGTGGGAGGAGCCCACTGCCACAGTGCCCAGGGCTGCCTGGAGAAGACTTTAGCTGCCCTGCCCTACACTAATAAGCCGCCTGAATCTGGCCCTGCCGCCCGGGCCGAGCTTCACCGAGTGGGGGAGACTAACCCCATGGCTCTATTTTAGTCTGATTCTCTCAATGCCTCCCCTTCTTGAATCCTGGGTTCTGGAGCGACTGGAGATGCAGTCACCCTCTAGTCCACCATCTTGGATCACCCTGTGGAAAAAGCCTGCGGCCGGAGGGGGCAGGTCCACCTGGAGACGTCTCTGGCTGCCCTGCCCTGGTCCCAGAGGCTGCTTGCAGGTTGGAGTTCTCCGCTGGTTTGGGGACTTGTCGCTGGCTCTGTGTAGAAAGGCTCTCACTGGGCAGTCTGCTCTGAGAAGCTAGCCTAGAAAGGCACTTCCCGCCAGAGGGAGCTGGGCTGCTTGGGGAAGTCCCTGGCTGCCCTGTCCTCGTCCCTGAAGCAACCTGTAGGCCGGAGCTCGCTGCGCTGGCTCGGGGACTTGGAGCTGGTTCTGTGCAGAAAGGCTTTCACTGGGGGGCCTGCTCTGAGAAGCTGGAGAATCTGGCCCTGTGGGAGGAGCCCACTGCCGAAGTGCACAGGGCTGCCTGGGGAGGACTCTAGCTGCCCTGCCCTACTCTAATAAGCCACCCGAATCCAGGCCTGGTGCCTGGGCCGAGCTTCACCGAGTGGGGGAGACTCACCCCGTGGCTCTATTTGAGTCTGAGTTTGTCAATGCCTCCCCTTCTTGAATCCTGGGTTCTGGAGCAACTGGAGATGCAGTCACCCTCTAGTCTGCCATCTTGGATCCTAAGTAAATTTTGATATCATGTAAATATAATCATTGTGTGCTCACATTTATAGATTAGTCAAACAAAAGGAAAATTTACAACTTTCTGCAAGTGGAGCTCCACAGTAATGAACAAATATGTATCAAAGCTTTGATTTAATTTGTTTAGAAAATTAATATATAATTAATTAAACTTTTGTATGATGTAATTGATACCGCTCTTTACCGGTGACTAGTCCTACTTCCTCAGGTGTTGAAGTATAACACTGGAGAAGCACGCGGAGGCAAATGTAGAGTGGAAATTACACCTTACTAAAGAAAAGTAAAGGCAGACTTCTCCCAGGTGTTAGAAGAGGACCCAAAGGCAGAATCTGTGGGATAAGCAAATCTTGTCCTTTTTATAGGTTTTTATTCTCCCATTCTTTCCCCCTTATCTCTTTCCTTCCTGCCTATGTGATTAGGCCGGTTTTGCAGGTGAGATGTAAGAAGTGAAAAGCAGATGGGGCAGAGGGAGGGCCAAAGTGATTCAGCCAGGTAAGGGCCCAGGGGGCATTAATCAGCATCTTCCTGCCTGTAGTCTCTGACAAGCGCAGGTAAATTTGGTAATCAATGGGCTCTGCAGGTTCTTGACATTCCATTCTCCCAGGGCAGTCTCCAACTTCCAGAGGCAGATGGCTTTCATGGCCTCCATTTCCTCCATCTGACCCGATCCCCTATTTCTACACTAACTGCCTGTCCCCAATTCTGACTTCATAATCATAAGGCAGGTTTGAAGTCCTACAACAACAACCAACAACAACAAGACTCAAATATTTCTGGTTGCTTGTTGCTGTCCTAATGATTGTTGTTCACCCTTAAAATCATCCCTAAAAAGCAAAAACTTAATGCATTAAAAAGCACAATTAGAACATCTTTTATTAACTTCAGAATTTTTCTCATTTAACTTTGGTTATAGATAATCTATTTGAGAGAATGAAAGAAAGTGCTGGTAAAATCAGTGAACTGCAGGTTGTTAATAGAGCTGCTGCCAAGGCCCAACAGTTAGCTGAGATTAACCTGTAAAAATACTTGCTTTATGTATTTTCTCCAGCGAGTTGTTACTCAGGGAAGTAGAAGACTGTAGCCAAGATTTTAATTTCCTTTTCTTCTCATGCTGTAGAATTAAGAACAATTAGCTTTCAAGTGCAGTGGAGCGCGGGGAAGGGCTAGAAATGAGTCGAGAAGACTATGTGGTTCCACTACGTTTTTCTGAATCCTTACAGCCAGCGCTATGGCATCTCTGATCTGTGTGTTATTTCTCCTCTCATCTTGGTGGTCTGGCCCTGAAGGCCTCTGCCAAAGGCAGGAACTAGCCTTGCTCTCTAGGAACAGGTGGCACTCCGTGAGCTATCCTGGCCACCCCAGGAAGTGTCCTGTCTGCTGCCTCCCATCTTCCCTGCCCGGGATCAGAAACCATGCGGTTTCTGCAGCACAGAAAACTGTGGGTGGAACACACACATTCGAACCACAAAACTTGCTAATTAATCTCCCCTGCCTAATTTAGATACCTTCCCTAAATTCCTGAATAGGATCTCTTCTCCAGGATTCCAAACTTTCACACCTATCTCAATCAAGCTAGGCTTCACGTGCAAGCTAAGTCGAACAGTCAACCTCTGCAGCACTCAGGCAGAGACAAAGGCAGACAAGGCAGGCAGACTTGCCAATGGAGCCTGTACGATTTAAAGCAACCAGGTTTGCTACCACTCCCAAGAACTGTAGAAGTTGCATTCTCTCCACTGAATTTCCATTCTGATTACGTTATTGAGTATAGCTGAATGAATTTCTCTTTTCACTTGTTCTCTCTGTAAAGAGTAAATTCCCCAGGCTTAATGTCACACTATGAAAAAATTCCTTTCTCTACCTTCAAATAACCTATTCACATGCGAGTGCTTCCCATGAGAAAGGGCTGACACCCACCTATAATTTACTTCTTCTGGAATCCTCTCCAACAGTCCCTGTTCAGGCGCCAAAATCTTGTGTCTTGTCACACGTCCAATGTAGGTGAGGGAAAGGGTTTCTGTTAGAGGTATGGGCTGGCTGTAAATTAGTCACTAAGAATCTTATTTAATAGAAATACCACAGGAGACAATTATCTTTTGAATCCGGGAGCACGACGGGATTGAGCCATGCTAAGATCTGGCTCTAATGAGAAATGGAGACCGCACTTGGTTTATTTATAGCAGTGCAGATCAAAGTGGTGCCAGGAGGAGCTTCTTTCATGAGAAACAGGATGGGGTGGAGGTAAGGAAGTCATTTTGCTTTAGCTGCTCATCCGAGCAGGACCTGCAAATTCTGGCAGTGAGCCACTGCACAGAAACCACATACTCCAGGCAATCTGGAATAATCTCTCGGTGATTGCCAGTTCCTGAGAGCCAGATTTCCGTGTCTGACAGCTCACCAAGCCTGGTTTTATTTGCTCGGCATGATGGTTTCCCACAACCCAATCCTTCTATTTCTATAGTCTATTTTGTTATTGTACCTATTCTTATAATTCGTTTAATCCTCTAATCCTTTGATACCTTCATTATCTCTCAAGCCCTGTCTTCCCAATATTTTCAACTGCCTCTCCCCTGGTCTATCCATTACACTTGCACAATAGCAGTTGCTACTGCACAATGTCACTCCAAAATCTGTACCTTCTACACATGGCAATTGCATAGTCTCAACAGGGCTTTACATACTCATGAATCCATGTGCCCATTTTCAGCATTATCTCCCATTTTCCCATTCACCCAAGAAGCCATGTCAGCCCTTTGTCTGTTTTCTCAAATACCTTCACCCCTTTCCCTCAGCAGATAACCTAGACTCCTACTAATCCATAAGTATAGAGCCCAGAAATAACCTCAACTTCTTACCCCTCAACCAGATACACCCCTCACAAACTTTGTAGGTATTTAAGGTTAATCATGGCATCTATGCTTTGTACCTTTATTCCTTCTTCTTAAGAATTTTGAGCCATTGTTTGATGGCCCTCCCTCCCTGCCATCATCCCCAGCTATATCTTCAAAAATTTTCCTTTCCACTAGTTTCTTTTTGTCTCTTACAAATACACACACACACACACACACACACACACACACACACACAAATAGAATAAACATGCTCAAGCATCATTCAGCTTTAGAAAACAAATTCTCCTTTCGATTTTCTGTGATATTCTCTGCATTTTTTTATTATTTATTTTGACTGAATTAGTGATACTTCCACTATACAATGGCTTTTCTTGGGGGTAGGAGTGGGGCAAGTAGGAGGGAAGCAGGAAGGGTAGGGGAGAAGAAAGAAGAATACAGATGCTGACAGTGAAAGAAGTAATGTTTCAATATAGTCTGTAGAAGTATCTAGTAGCTAGTAGAATGATGCTTATACAGAACATTTATTAACATGGCAAAGTGTTTACAACATATTTAACCAAAAAACAAGTTACAAAACAGTGTATATGATTTGACTTCATTTTTGTAAAAAGGTGTGTTTCATGTGTATAGGATAAATTCAGACCAGAAAGATAAATGCCAAAATGCAAAATGTTACCCATGATATTTTTAGTTTGTGGGATACCTTTTATTTATTATCTTCTAAATCTTCTACATGGACTTGTAACTTCTTTCTTTTATTATTTTTATATGTTTTATTTATTTATTTTTTTGTGGTCCTGGGGATTGAGACCAGGCTTGTTCTACCATAGAGGTTTATCCCCAGTCTTTTTTTTTTTTTTTTTTTTTATTGTAAACAAATGGGATACATGTTGTTTCTCTGTTTGTACATGGTGTAAAGGCATACCATTTGTGTAATCATAAATTTACATAGAGTAATGTTGTTTGATTCATTCTGTTATTTTTTCCCTTCCCCCCACCCCTGCCACCCCTCTTTACCCTCTATACAGTACTTCCTTCCTCCATACTTGCCCCCCTCCCTAACCCTAACTCTAACCCTAACACTAACCCTTCCCTCCCCCCCATTATGTGTCATCCTCCACTTATTAGTGATATCATTCGTCCTTTGGCTTTTTGAGATTGGCTTATCTCACTTAGCATGATATTCTCCAATTTCATCATTTGCCTGCAAATGCCATCATTTTATTATTCTTTATGGCTGAGTAATATTCCATTGTATATATATACCACAGTTTCTTTATCCATTCATCAATTGAGGGGCATCTAGGTTGGTTCCACAGTCTGGCTATTGTGAATTGAGCAGCTATGAACATTGATGTGGCTGTATCTCTGTAGTATGCAGATTTTAAGTCCTTTGGGTATAGGCCAAGGAGTGCCCAGTCTTTTTTTTTGTTGTTTTTCATTTTTAAGTTTGAGACAAGACCCTGTTATGCTGACAAAGTGGGCCTCAAACTTGTGATTTTCTTGCCTCAACATTCCAAGTAGTTGGGATTACGTGCATGTGGCACTATGCCTGGCTACACATGTAACTTTTTCCCCTTTTTATTATTTCTTTTACTTATATATAACATTAGGATTCATTTTGACAAAATTGTAAAAGAATGGGATATGATTTGCTCTAACGTATTCCTCAATACTTCTTTCCTCCCCCTCCCTTTCCTGTTCCCTTCCCTCTACTCTATTGATCTTTCTGCTATTTACTTTTATTTATTTTCTCTTTTGTTTTTAAGTTAGTGTCTTGTGGATGTACCTGATGGTGAGATTCACTGTGGTATATTCATATCTGTACACAGGAAAGTTAGGTCAGATTCATTCCACTGTTCTTTCCTTATCCCATCCCTCCTCCCTCCCCCTCAATCCCCTTCATCCAGTCAACCATTATTTCTTCTATTTTGATGGGACACTCCTCAATTTTCCTTTCTCTCTCTTTTTTCCCCTTATTTTGAACTAACTTCTGTATGTTAGAGAAAACATTCAATGTTTATAGCAGCACAATTCACAATTGCCAAGGTATGGAACCAGCCTAGGTGACCTTCAGTGAATGAATAGGAAAAGAAAATGTGGTGTATACACACAATGGAGTGTTACTGAGCCTTAAAGCAGAATGAAAGTATGGCATTTGCTGGTAAATTGATGGAACTGGAGAGTAACAACTTTTTTTGGGGGGGTGCTGGGGATCGAACCCAGGGCCTTGTGTTTACAAGGCAAGCACTCTACCAACTGAGCTATCTCCCCAGCCCCGAGTAACAACTTTTGTAATAAAAAAACCCTCCTTAGATATTAGATCATCTACCTCCCCTGTATTTAGCACCCTATCTCTCTCTTACCCTTCCAATATAGTTTTCGAATAGTCTCCATTCATTGTTTCCACTTTTTTCCTCCCTTTCTCTACTCAATTGTTTGTAATCTGGCCTGAGCACCTACCATTCACTGAAACTGTCCTCACCAAGGTTGTCCATGATATCCTTGTTGCTAATCTGTTGCATGGTTTTCTGTATTTATTTGACCTGACCAAACTATTGGAATGGATTTAATACTATACTATGGATTATTCTGCTCTTCATTACATTTCATCATCCCTTGGATCTCAGGACCACTCTTCCCTGTTTCTTGGCAACAAGCATGTGAACTGCAAAGGCAGACAAACATGGGTTTGAATTCTAACTCTGCCACCAATTAGCAGCATTAATTGGAGCAGGTGATTTTCATGTCTCTGAGTCGCAGTTTCCTTCTCATTTTGTTCTCAAAATGAGAACATAATGGCTACATTGTGAAGTTTTGTTTGGTATCAAATAATATGATATTTGTAAACCATTTAGCACAGTCATTTGCACATGGCTAATTGTAGTAAACAATACTAGTGGCATTAGTGGAATTATTCCCACATCTCTGAATTCTCTTTTCAGCTTCCGCTTAAAAGTCATTGCTCTCTAGGGTCCTTTCCTGGTTCCTCATCTCTTTTGATACTTCACACTGCCCCTGACTGATCCCATCCATGATCATGGCTTCAACTACCACCACATGCTAAAAAACTGTCAAATATGTACCACCATTCAGACCCTTTCTCTAAGTTCCAGACCCTTTATTTTTCTGCCTGAGGTTCATTACCACTTGGATTTCAGAGCTGGGAAGATTATGCATACCAGTGGGGACCTCTTTGTCCCCTGGGAAGTCATATGTAACATGTAGAGATATTTTGGGTTTTGTGACTGCAGGGTTGCTACTGACATCTAATGGGTTGAGGCCATAGATATGTTAAACAGCCTACAATGCACAGGTCAGCCCTCCACAACAAAGAATTATCCTGCTTCAAAAGTTAATAGTGTTAAGGTTGAGATACCTGGCATAAGTAATCTCTAAAGGCCCAGCTCGAAAATTCTTGTAAAGGACATCCAAGTAATGATGAACATGGTCCCTAAGGTTCAGAGGAGAAAGTGACCTGATTAAGATCACAAAGGGTTTTTAGTGGTGAAATGATTGTTGATTCTGTCTTGTTCCTTATTTATCTTCTACCCCTCATTCTGCTCGTCCTCTGCTTCTTTTGCAGACTCTTCTTCCTGTATTTATTCCTTAAACAACTACCTCTTCAGTCTTCTGACCTCTTTTTCTGTTCAGACTCAAAAACACTCGGCGAGTGATCTTGCCTAGGTCCATAGCTTTACCTTCAGGCTTTATCAGTGACATCCAAGTCTGTATTTCCAAGACAGATTTTACACTCCTTACTTTGCTACATCTACATAGGCCTTCTCGTAGTAAATATTTTTGTAAATGCCCCGTTTTTTTCTTTTGCAATACCCAATGTCCTAGAAATCTTCTAAATTTTCTTATGTTGATAGGATGAGGGTAGTTTAGAATGGTTGTACTTCTATCTGCTTATAGGAATTTGTCTTCCTACAGTATATTATGGCTCAGTGAATTTGGGTCTGGGGAAATAATTTTCCTTACAAACTGTATGTTGTTTTATAGCCAAAGTTTTCAAGAGATAGTATAAAGGGTAAATATATGGGTCAAAATGTGAAAGGAAGCCAAGAAAATGAAAGAAGTAGAACAGAGCCGGACAAAGAAGAGAGAGCAGAAGACAGTCTTAAACAGCATAATAGTAATGAAGGAGATCTTTGGAGAAGGTTCTTTTAAGAAAAGACTAAATACCTAAAATCGGATTTTTTCTTAGTTGTATATCCTTTTTTCATCTTCTTCGAGAAAATTTTTTTATTTATTTACTTTTTGTAGTGCTGAGTACAGAACCCAGTGCCTCACACATGTTAGGCAAGTGCTCTGCCACTGAGGCACAACCCCAGCCCTTTTTACAGTTTCCTTTTGCTGTGAAAGTCTGTGGCCCATCCTTTTGGTTCTCAGGCATTGTGTACACATACTGAGACTTGACAAGTGCTAAGACTCCCAAATGAAGCACTGCAGTTCAAAATTATCTTGTTTAAAGTCATGTTTTTAGCTCATTACAAAAAATGTCCAACATAGAAGGGAGAAAGGCCTTGTCCACCTTATAATCATGATCTAATTCCCTGCTCCCAGAGAATGGAAGGGTCAGAGAATCCTGAAAAAGAAAAGAAAATTAGAGGGCAATGACTTCAGTGAGATAATTGGCTAACCCTTTTGAAGAATCACGATCTGAAACTTTCATGCTACAACAAAAAAGTATCACATGAAGAGAAATAGACTTAACCACTTGACCCTATAGGAGCCTCCATGAAGGAAGGAAGAAGGTTCCTGGGCTTGTTCTGTCCTTATCTGAAACCTCAGTGGGCTCAAATGCCTATGCAAACTTCATCCAAGTCATGGCACCAAAAGTACAAGAACAAAAATAAAGTGACTTAAATAGAGGTTACAGACTTTATTCAGTTTCTGTGTATCAGGGAATGAGCTCTTCAACATTAGGTAACTCCTTGAGCTAAAGTATGATTGAGGTTTTTTTTTTTTTTGGGGGGGGGAGCGTGTCAGGGATTGAACGCAGGGGCACTTGACCATGAGTCATACCCCAGCCCTATTTTGTATTTTATTTAGAGACAGGGTCTTACTTAGTGCCTCACCATTGCTGAGGCTGACTTTGAACTCACGATCCTCCCACCTCAGCCTCCAGAACCACTGGGATTACAGACATGTGCTACCATGCCTGGCTAATGACTGAGTATTTTTTTATGAGATGATTCTTTCTTGGGATCTCTGGTGCAAATCTCCTTTTGGCGGCTGTGAGAAGTTTTTTTTCAAAATCTGTGTAAAGCTGTGAGTTGTCTGTTAACTGATTAATGTCAGTTAAGGTATAGAGAATGAAGAGGTAGAAAATAAAACAAAGGGGCTGGGGAGATAGCTCAGTCAGTAGAGTGCTTGCCTTGCAAGCACAAGGCCCTGAGTTCGATCCCCAGTACCGCAAAAAAAAGAAGAAGAAGAAAAAAAAAAAAAAAAACTAGGAAACTAAACATCAAAAAGAAAATAAAACAAAATGAGAAAATAAAAAGAAAGGAGACAAAGTTCTAAGCAAGGAAAAATTGGGGTCTGTTTTAATTCTTTTAAAGTTCCACCAACTTCTTCCATTTGTGCACTCTCCATTCAGATACACAAATTCCTAAGTACAAACCTCAGATTTTCCCCTTCTATAGCCTAACTCTAACCATCCCGTTGCTTCCATCACCCAATATTTCTCTGCATACCAGTTCTGCTGCCCTCATATCTTCCATTCCATAGCTACAGAATAGGTCACAGCTGTTGGGGGGGACCAGGAAATCAGGGAAGGCTTCATGAAGGAGGCAGTATCTGAGTTGGACCTGGAAAGATAGGACAGGATTTACCAGAGTAGAGTCAGAGGGAAAGATCTGGTAGGAAACAAGGGTTTGAGTAGTTCTTCAAATAGTGTCATGGAATACCTTCTTTGTGTTGGGCATTAATGGTGTCCTGGGTAAGAGTATGAACTTTAAGAAAAAAATGCTTGAATCCCAAACCTTGTCACCTACTTGCCACACCAGTGTTTGGAGATAAACCATGAAATGATCAGCGACAGTTAAAGTGGAGACTCTGATAAACTGAAGAGCAAAAGTCCTGTCTAACAGGGACAACTCCTGCTCAGATGATGGCTGTTATAGACACAGTGGCCTGATAAGGTGTGATATTCTGGCATTTCAAGAAAAGCTAGGATTCTGGAATTTATGTGCAATTTTTTAATTTTCAAAATACTAGCCACTAAATTCAAAAGGATAATTTGTAGGTCAAACTGTACACATCTGTAGGCTGGAACTCTTCATGTTTGACAAGTTTGCCATTCTGAATTCAAGTCTTAACTCTATACAGTAGTCCCCCCTTATCTGTGTTTTTACTTTCTGAAGTTTCAGTTACCTGTGGTCAGCCATGGTTCAAAAATATTACATAAAAAAATTCTAGAAATAAACATTTATATGTTTTAAATAACTTTTATTATAGTATATCATTATAATTATTCTACTGTTATTAGTTATTGCTCTTAATCTCTTATTGAATAAGTTAAAATCAAACTTTATCATAGGTATGTATGTATAGGAAAAATACATAGTATATATAGGGTTTGGTACTATTTACAGTTTCAGCCATGTACTGGAGGGTCTTAGAACATATCCCTTATGGATAAGTGGAGACTACTACACTTAGAACAATAGGCTGGGCTCTCAAACTAGGGCCTCTGCTTGGCCTCCAGACTTGCTTCTACCAACATTTCTCTTCCTTCCTATTCTATGGCCCCATATGTTATGACTGTTGCCCAGATTAGTCTCTATGTTCTTGAATGTATTATCCCCTCTGCTTGAAGTGTTCTTCTCCACATCTTCACTTCAATTTTTTTCTCCAGACTAGCATCTGTTATGCTTTAAGGGCCATCTCCTTCAAGAAGCCCTCACCAATTCCTTATTTTGGTTTCTAGAAACCCTGGGTAGTACTAACTGCATTGTACTGTCATTTCCTATCTACTAATTTTTCTTTTCCACTAGACTAAGTAAAAATCCTTGTTCATAAAAGCATATGAGAAATATTTGCTTGTAAAATAAGTAAATTAAACTACTATATGGGTCATCTGTTATATGTAAACATGAGCCAAGAGAAATATAGAAATCCCCTTTCCTAGCCATTCATCCATTTATTCAGTAAATATTTATTGAGTACCTACCTATTATGTGCCAGGGATTGTTCTAAGTGATGGGTATACAGGACTGAGTCTGCTAGACAAAGTTCTTACTCTCAAAGAGCACATATTTTAGTGTACAATGCACTAAACCCAATGTGTACTATAATTTAATATGGCAATAAATGCTAGAAGGATAAAATAAAAGTAGGGTAAGGGAATAGAGGGTGACCAGTGCATTTTTGGAGAGGGTAATTGGGGAAAGGCTCTCATAGAAGGTGACATTTGAGCAAAGACTTGAGGGAAGGGAAGGAACATATCATCAAAATAGCTGGGAAACAGCACATCAGGTAGAAGGAATGCCAAATGCAAAGGCCCAGAGGTGGGGAATTTTTAGAACCTTAAGGAACAGCAAGGAGGCCAGAGTGGCTATGGAAGAGTGAGCGAGAGGGAGAGTGGGAGATGAGGTTAGAGAGCAGTGGAGGGCCAGACCACGTTGCCAAAACCTATCTAGCCAGTGAAGACAGCCTCACTGAATAACGATGTAAGTAAATTTTGGCCTTGGTGGGATGAGTGGTGGCAGTCCCAAAGAGCTATGCATCCTTCAAAACAACTTTCCCCACAGATATATGCTTCCTTTAGCTCTCTCTCTTACCCAGAATCCTTCCCACAGACTTCTCAGATGCAGGTGTCACAGGTGGCCAGTCACTGTTTGCCTTGGGAGGGTCATGACTGGTGGAGATTGGCCAAAGTTATTTCCTGCTAGTTGGGGCTGGGACCAGGTTGTGCACCTCCACCTAGTTGGAAAGGGCTCTGGAGTGTTATTCACCAGATACACTGCTATATAGAAAAGTCTCAAGTTTCCCACCTCTCCCTTTCCCAGGAAATCACCAAAAAAGGGTAAGGAGACCTGTATTCTACTCCTTGCTTTACCTCTACAAAAAGTTGTAAGACCTTGGGCAAGTTCGGTACTCTGTGAAATGAAGGATTTGGATTCTATGCTCAAGTGCTGTCAGGTCGTGTCTGTGTCTTAACTTTTTGTGCATGGTGGATCACCTGATTTCTAAGACTGGAGGTGGGCTTTCTGTGACCCTCCTCATGATGCCTTACCTATATGTAAGCAGAGCTGGACTTCTTATTGAAAAGCAGCATAGACGGTGGTAGGTTTTGATGGAAGTCTCCAAGATCTTTTCTCCAAAACATCTCCATCCTTGGCTTCTTCTCTCCTTCATGCCCTGACAGTACCATCATTAGTCATTTCCCACAAACAAAGGTTGGGGACCATCCCCAGGGTGACAGCCGGAGCCACCAGACCTGCAGGCTTGCAGGCTGCAGCTAGGGGTTCATTCATCCTCCTAGAGAGGAAAAAAGAAGGGCATCTCCACTGACAGGGCATAACACAGGCTCTGAGACTATCAGAAATCCATTGGGGCAGGCTCAGGTGGGACTCATTACTAAGTGTCCTTGAGAAGATCCGGAGTCAATGAACCAAAGGGAACTAAGAAGTTCACTGCCTGAGAATGCCTTAATGAATGGTGGCCCTAAAGACAAACTTAACTGATCACACAGTTTGGTTTAGGACTAGCTACTATGTAAACTCTTCTTGAGCAGTGAATTTTTAATCCACTAAAGTTGCATAAGGAGTATACCATTTGTCAAGACCTGGCTACTCAGAGGAAGGCTGCACATATTGCTTTGCTGATCTCAGCTTTGGGCTTTCCCTAGAGTTGCTGCTGCAAAGGATTGTGGAAGCCCTAAGTCTTCCTTCCCATCTGAATGACTGAACTGGGCAGGAAGACATGAGGGAAAGGAGGAGTCTTTGGACATATGGGGTGTTTGTGCAGCCCATAGACCTAGCACCTGGGGTCAAGGAGGAACTCCAGGTGGGGGAGGAGGACAGATACTTTCTCTTAAATTTTAAGGGTTAGAAGAGCTTATGAACTTAACCAGGCCTGGGTCCCAGATTCAAATTGCTTTCTTTGTGACTCTCATTGTAAATCTAGAGGCATAGTAACAACCAGGATGTTTCTTTCACTTTAAGGGAAGAGTCACAAGATCACAGGAAGTGGATTGGGAAGCAGCAGGGTGGTGGTCAGACCTGTAGGAGCTGGAGAGTGCTTGCCCCATCTAAAAGGCAGCAGCTATTACTTGGCTCTCAATTGTTGTCATGCTGCAATATGCCTGTGTGGCATCAGCTGTGAGATTTTTTCTTTGAAGAGAAAGATCTTTATAAGAAATTATATCAGGGGGCTGGGGTTGTGGCTCAGTGGTAGAGCACTTGCCTCGCAGGCGTGAGGCCCTGGGTTCAATCCTCAGCACCACATAAAAACAAAATAAAGTTATTGTGTCCTCCTACAACTAAAAAATATTTTTAAAAGCAAGAAATTATATCAGAGATTTCCCACATTTCAACATTGGTAATGAGTTACATTTATATTTATATAACAAGTATGTTGATAGAACTTAATATCCACAGGTACTGTTCTAAGCATTTCACAAACAAATTATGTAGTTTCTATAAGAGTATTATGATGTAGGTCTTATTGTACTTCATCTTATGCATGAGGAAAATGTAGCACAAAGAAATCAAATAACTTGCTCATGGTCCCTTAACTGGTAAGTGGCAGAGCCTGGGTTGAAAGCCAAGTAGCATGACTCTGGAACCCATGCTCTTTGTCACTACACTATGCTGTCTGTCATTAGAACAAGCACACAGCAAACCAAAAACAGAAAAAAAAAACAAAGAACATGCAAAATGCCACACAGGACTAAAAAGAAATAGACAAATAAAACACAATGGAAAACCCCAGGTCTTCTGTTTGCTTTCTCTACTTTAAATCAAATCCAGCAGAATTTGCCAGATTTGCAGCTATCTCCAGCTTTTGTGGTCTACTTTGTAAGCTCCTTCATGCTTGACTCCCACCTTAACTCTTTTACTTTTGTAGATATTTCCAATGCTGATATCTTTCCATTCCTTCTATATAAGCAATCTTTTCTCTTCTCTTTTTGCCTTTCTGACATTCTTGCCCTCTGAAATGCTACCTCTTTCTTTCTTTTCATTGTCCATTCTAGATCTTTCCTTCAAAAATCTTGCTCTGGTCTGATCATTGCATATTGTATACACATATTGAAATAGCATACCGTGACATATAAATATATGCAATTATTATTTTTGATTTAAAATTTAAAATTCCTGCTCAAATCCCCCCAGAATCTCTGCTTCGTGCCTGGTAGACCCATGGAATTCATTCTTCAGTGAGGATTTGGGGGCTCACAGGTATCCATTGCTATATGTCACATTCCCTTTTCCTATACTAGTGTTTATTTGTTGTCTGTGTTGCTCAATGCAGGTTTTCATAATCATATATTCCTTAGGATTAATACCTGTTTGTGGGTATTTGTCTTGTCTTCCCATCAAGAGTGTGAACCTGGGATAAAGGGACTGTGTTGACTATGTATTTTACCGTCCTTTTCCCAGTGCTTAGTGAGGGAAGGCATGGAATTTAGGACTGTCTAACCTAGTCTCAAGTTCTGCTTCTGCTAATTATGAGCTGAGTGATCAATGGCAATCCATTTACCTCAATGAACTTCATTTTCCTTATCTGTAAAATGAGTGGTATAACTAATGCCTCCTTCATAGGATTATTGCAAAAATATAATTAATATAAAATGCTTAACCCAGGGCCTGACTCATCTGGTAAACTTGCAGCATTTGGTAGCCCTTACTATGTCAGAGGTCCCATTAACTAGGTTAGGCAACTGTGAAATGCTTCAATCTCTTTACTTCGATCTCTGGATCTCTGACTTTTAGATTTAATTTAACTCAAGAATGACACTTTTAGAGAGTGCTGAATAGAACTGGTTTAAAAAACAGGGCCCTGAAATCATACATCAGAATATGATTTTTTTCACTGTTCAGGTCAAGCTCCACTTTTCTCAAACGGAAGCAAATGAAAGATCTAGGACATCTTGGATTGAATAGGAATGTGTGTGTTTTTATTTGTGTGTGTGTGTGTGTGTGTGTGTGCCTGCACTCAGGTACTGTGCAACTGTGCATACATGTGATTTTTTTCAAAGCAGACTTTATGACATGTGTTTGTACAATGCGTCAACACAAATTGCCTAGGAGTAGGCTTCCCCAAACACTTCAATGTACACAGCAGATTGAGTCACACTATCGGTTAACATAGAGTTCCTGGTACTAACCCTTTCCAGCCTCCCTACTATCGCTAGGTAAGCAATCGGAGGCTACTCAACGAAAGCTGACTCATACTTATTGTTAAAACAACTTGTCAAAGGAGAACTTTCTGTATAGTTCTTCCCTCTAGGAGAGGAAACAATGATTTCCCAAATCAGCTGGACAGAAACCTCTGTGGCCTTCCTTAAATATACCCCCAAAGTGCCCCTGCTTCTCAGCCTTACAGAGGTCTATCTCTGGCATTTTTCTGAATGTCTCTGGAGGGTTCCCAATAAGATATCCAGAGGGCATATTCAAGGACTGTGTGTTCACATCAGGTTCAGTGCTGAGAGCAATTCCAGCCCCTATATTGGGGAATGGTAAGAGAAGGGGTACTCTCGCTGCATAAAAGCATGACAGAATTCACATGAGAGTTTCACTTTTTAGAATCTTGAGTTTGGGACTTCCAACATCTTGGTTCAGAGAATTGTAGAACTATACACTACTTCCTCTTCTTTTTATTGTTAAAGGCAACTCTGTATACTCCTGGGATAACTTTATTATTGTTGTTGATATGATTTTCAGTTTGTATTTCAATAAATATACCAGACCTTGTGCATCCAAATGAGTGCTGTCCTTGAAAATAGTTGTTTTGAGATACCATGAACTTGAAAAAGTGAATTTGCCAAACATTTCTAAAGTACTTACTAGGTGCCACTACCAGGCCAGGTTCTCAAATCCACAGAAAAGTAACCACAAGTTAAGAGCACATGTTCCAGAGCCAGCTGACTTCAGCTGAGGTTGTAGCTCTGGAATTTATGTGATCTTCAAAAAAAATTCTCTTGGATCTTGAGATTTAGAAATTAGTCAATCACTGGGGACTGAAGCTTTGACAAACAACAGTTGTACTTTTGAGAGGATGACTGGCAGCCATTTCATAATGGGAAACTGATAAAGTAAAATAAAAATGGCTGCTCACTAGCTGTATGCAGTAAAGAATGGGAGGAGGAACCAATATGTACAGGAGGCGAAGAGAAACCAATAGGTACTGCCCTCTGAAGAGAACAAAACACCACCTAATTACGTATAGAGTAAGGCACAGAGTATATATTGGAAATATTTGAGATGAATTAAGAAGAATGAGAATGAATCCTGAGTCCATCTGTTGCTATCCATGAGTTTTATATAAATTGCTTAATTTCTCTGTGCTTCTGTTTCCTCGCCTACAAAAAGAGGCTAATCAAATCTCATCAGAATGTTAGGAAGATTAAGTAAGATAATGTATAAAGCACTTACTGCAATGTCTGGCCAAAAATGAGTATATGAGTGTGAGTAAAAATCATGAAAATATGGTTCCTTTCTCTGTAGAAGCTTGTTATCTTACAGGTGTGAAGAGGAAAAATGTGTGAATAGTTATGGTATACCATAAACACTGTGTGAGAGGTATTAACTAATTCTCTGCAGGTAAGATTATATCACGTAGGAATTAGTATATAATCCATGGAAGAGTTAGTGGTGAGGCTCATAGGATGCGTATATATTTTTTGACAATTAGGCTTCGCAGAGTGATCTAAGAGAAAGGAATAGCCCATGTAAAGGTGCGAGTTATAAAAGTGACACACATGATCAGGTAAGAGACAGTATTCAGCTTTGTCTGGAGATCACTTATAAGACATTTGCCAGATCTGACGTTCTTTGTTATGATGAGGAGAAAGTAGACAGGAAAAGCATGGTATCAATTGAATGACAGATAAAAATATATCTAGGGAGGAAAGTGATGGAGAGTCATGGAAGATTTTTGAACAGAAGAATGACATGATTAGACTTTAGAAAAACTTATCTGATAGCGTTACAAGGGTGGATTTTAGAGGGATAAAGTTTGGAGGATGGAGGATGGGCTTTGAGGTCACAGCAACCATCCAAATGAGAGATAATGAGGGTTAAACTAGAGTATGGCACAGGAGAGAGGAAGGAGAAGAAGGAGTGAAGAGAAGTTTCATAGATGACTTCAGTAGAACTTAGTAATGGTACAATGGCAGGATAAATAAAGATAGGAGCCAAAAAAATACCCAAATGGAGAGTTATAATGAGGGCATCAGCTACGGTGCTTGGGAAGTTGAATGGGTTTGGGGACAGAGGGTGACACATATGAGATGGACTTTGAAGTACTAGTGGGGCCTATAAGAGATGCTTGACAGGCAATTGGAAAAAGGAAGGGTGCTGTGATTGCCTAAGGGATTTTTGAAACACCTTCCTTAGAATCATTCCAACTGAAATAACATATTTACACTCTAAGCACTGACTAGATTGTACCCATCCATATGTAATCCAAAAATTTCAAAATTGTAAAAAAACTTTAAATATATATAATGAAATCCAATAAACTCCAATTCTTCCACGATAATTATTTTGATGATAAAAAAATGTATGTGAAAAACTTTAGCACAATTTTTCCATTCTGTCTGTGTATATCTCTCTTTCATGTTGGTGCCATAAGAATGGCATTGATCTCTCTTGGAAACCTCAGACTGCCTTCTGAGCCAGCCCCCAACCCACACAAAGGTAACAGCCTTTTAACTTTATGACTGTGCCTAATTTCTTGACTAAAAACTACCATTACTGAACTTGATCATCTACCTTATTTATTAGAATTAACCCTAAATGACCTGTTTCCATACAGCCAATCTCCCTCAAAGGGTGATAGTTTGTCACTATTTAGGAACTAGGATATTTAATTTTTTAAATCTTATTTCACACAATACACAAAAATAAATTCCAAATGGTTTCAATTCAGATTCATAAATTCATCCATTCGACAAATAGTTTTTTTTTAACAAATGAGAGAAATCAACACATTTATTTGGGCCTATTATTTTAGACAAAAGTAGGCCCAAATAAAGCCATGTTTTAGGCAATTATTTGCTTAACCCATAAGTAATTATAGAAGATTATATTTTAAGTAAGTTGCATCTCCCCTACTGACTTCTTTTAAAATTTTTTTGTAGTTATAGATGGACACAATACCTTTATTTTATTTATTATTTTTATGTGGTTCTGAGGACCAAACCCAGTGCCTTACCATGTGCTAGGCAAGCACTCTGCCACTGAGCCACAACCCCAGCCCAACAAATAGTTCTTGAGTGCTTCCTATGTGTCAGGCACTCTTCTAGGCCCTTGGGATAAATAGTGAATAAGACAGACAGAAATCCCTTACTTCTTGAAACCTATATTCTAGAATGGTGAGAAATCAAACAAGTCAACTGTGTAGTACATTAGTCCTCCGCCCTTATCCACGAGGGAAACATTCCAAGAATCCCAATGGATTTCTGAAACTGTGGAGAGTACCAAACTCTATGTATACTGTTTTTTTTCCCCTATGCACACATACCTATGATAAAGTTTAATGTATAATTTCAGCACAATAAGAGATTAATAATAACTAATAATAAAATAGAAAAATTGTAATAAGATATTGCAATAAAAGTTATTTAAAACTTATGAATTAGGGGCTAGGGATATAGCTCAGTTGGTAGAGTGCTTGCCTGGCAAGTATAAGGCCCTGGGTTCAATCCCCAGCACCACAAAGAAAAAGGAAAAAAAAAAGAATATACATGTAAAACTTATGAATTACTTTAAAATTTTCCTTGGGCAATTGAAGCCATGTAAAACGAAACTGTGAATAAAGGAGGGCTACTCTATTTTAGAATATAATGAGCACTATGAAGAAAAGGGAAAGGTGGGGGGTTTAAGAGGGTTGGTGTGGGAGAAAGCTGAAGTTGAAAATTGTGTGAGCAAGAAACACTTTGCCAAAAACTGACAATCAAGCAAAGACTTTGAGGCAATGAGGGAATTCATCCTGCTAATATTTGAAGGGAAAGAGTTACAGGCAGAGTAAGCCTGGTACAAATGCTGTAAATAGTGGGACCATGCCTATTTGGAGATTCAACAATAAGAGAAGTACGACTGGAACAGAGTGATGGGGAAAGTAAGGTAGAAGAGGTCAGAGAGGTGATGGAGTTGGTGAGACATATCATTTTAGGTTCTTCTAAGCTGTTTTTAAATATTTTAAAAATTTTAATAATATATTTTATGTATCTCAAATGTTGTCACTTCAAAATGTCACCAGCATAGGAATTAGTGAGATTATACTTTATTTTTTCAGGTGAAGGCTTTGAAATCTGATGTGGATATTATAGCACATCTAAACTCAAACTAATAACATTTCAAGAGTTAAAAAGCCATGCGTGACTTGTGGCTGCCATATTGGGCAGCACAGATCTAACATACAGTGCATTAGGATTGACATTTTCTTATCATTGCCCCTTTCATTAACTACCTAGAACGTGTCCATCAAGGCATTTAACATATGAGCTATGAATCTCTAAGTTATTTTAAAGTCTTTAGTTTTACTCTGAAAGACAGGTCTAGTGAAGAATCTGAGCAAAGGTGAGACATGATCTGATTTACATATTAAAAGGATTCTTCTGGTGGCTGTTATGAGAGTAAACTGAGAAGCATAAGAGAGGAAATAAGACCAATTAGGAGGTTATTTGCAGTGACACAGGGAACTGGTGCTGGCAGCTCAGAGTAGGGTGGGGGACAGTGAAGGTGGGGTCAGAATCTGGATAATTTTTGAACATGGAGCCCAAAGAATTTGCTGATGAATTAGATGACGTGTATGAGAGGAGAGGACTCAAGGATGATACCAAGGTTTTGTCCTGAGCAACTGGAAGGACAGAGTTGTCATAAATGAGATGGAAAGAGACAAAATTATAGAAGTATCAGAAAAATAAATAGTTCTATGCATTATTTAATAATGATATGCATTATTTAATAATAATAATAACTTTCTATAGTTTTTGGATTGGAAAAGTTCAAAAGTTTTCTTAGGGAAGTCATGTAACTCAGAAATTACAAAGAAAAAATCAATAGACTAAACAAAATGTAAAATTTATGGTGAAAGACAAAATTAAAAAGTGATGGGTTTTAGAAGGTGATGGATTAGAAGAAAATAATTATAACAGATGCAAAATCCTTATTATGATTCATAATAGCAGCTGGGGTTGTAGCTCAATAGGAGAGCACTTGCCTCACATGTGTGAGGCACTGGTTTTGATTCTCAGCACCACATATAAATAAATAAAATAAAGGTCCATCGACAACTAAAAAAAAAGTTAAAAAAGATTCATACTATATGCAGAGTACTTCTTTATATATTTATAAAAGATGACCCAATGTAGTAAATGGGCTAAGGTTGTATAAGGTCAGTATGCTGGGAAAGGAATACAAATTAGACCAGAAAACCTGTAAAAAGAGGCTCAATTTCATTAGAGAAATACAAATGAGAACAACAAACAATACCAATTTTTATAAATAATTTCTGGTGGACAATTTTACAGTCTACTGAAAGTTTAAAAGTTCATGTCTGATGCAGCAACTCCATTTCTAGGAACCAGTCTACAGAAATAATCACAAAAATGGGCAAAAATCTAGACAAAAGGATGTTTGTTGCTTCATTGCTTATAATAGTGAAAAACTGGAAACGATCTAATAATTGCCCAATAATATGGTTAAATAATTTATTGTATTGTCATTTTATAAAATACTAGGTAACCTTAAAACAAATAAAGCAGTCCTATATATGTAGTTGGACATAATGAAAGAGATAATAGAAATGCTTTTTTAAGAAGAAAAAGGCAAATTATAAGAACAATATATATTGTACAATCACCCTATGTTAAGAAAAATTCTGTGTGTGTGTGTGTGTGTGTGTGCGTGTGTGTACATAAGTGCATAGAAATAGTCTGAGAAAAATGCTCAATTCCTGTTGCCTGTGAACCTGAGCACAGAATTATACATGTCGGTGAATAAATGAGGATGAACTTTTTTCTTTTTACTTTGTATACTTCTTTGTTCTTTAAAATCTTTTTGCAACCAAAGCATATTTTTAAGTTAAAAAAGTATAAATCAGATACCACATATTTCTGAAAGTTCCCAAGGATAAGCTGTGGAGGCAGTAGCATATTTGTTACATTATAATCACAGCATGCCACTGTGCAGTAAGGTGGGAACAGCTTCTAATGCGTGCTATGTGGCCTTGGGAAAGACACAACATTTCTGAGCTTCAGTTTTCTTATATAGAAAATGTAGATAATACCTTCCCTATATATTTTATTGGACAGTTGCACAGATAAAATGGAAAAGCAGTTTAAAATCATAAATCCCTTTACAAATGCAAAGACTAATAATTCATGTTCCAGTTAATGGTTCACTTCTTTGAGCAATAGTCAATTAACACTGAAATTCAGTTCTAAGTAGAGAATTTGGATGATCTCTTTGTGTTTTAATAGCAACAGTGTAGACATGTTACTTAAATGTTCCAGAGTGTTTTATGTTGTATGAGATATCTGGTGCTGATGGGTTTTGGCAATACCCTTAAACCACACTGTTTACTCCCATATTAAATTAATTAGCAAGATCTTCCTTACTTAGTACTTTGTGCCTAGCACTTCCCTGTGGGTAGATGACCATATATCTGGGTTTGTTTGGGACTGTCACAGGTAATGCTGTCTCTTCCATGTAATTGCTAATGATGCATCTTTCACTCTCAAAAATGTCCTAGTTTTAATGATACATTATAGGGTTGCTCTACTATGGTCACTTATGGGGCAAAAAAAGAAATGCAGGAAGCCCTTGGTTTATAGGTGCCAGACTTAGAAATCTCTTTTTTCATCCATATCACTGGAAATGGCAATGTTGATTTCAGGGAAGCCACTGTGAATATCGCGGGTCTTTTGGAGACTCGGTGGACTTACCAGTCTAGGCAGATCCAAAGCTGAAAAGAGCTAGTATGGACCTCCAGAGGACCACTCTACAAGTTGTCCTCCTCTGTAAAAATCCCTCCCTCAAACCATTCCTCTTTTATTGCATTGGCTAGTCCTCCTGATCAGAGATTTATTTGGAGAAATACAAGTTTCCTATTTTTCAGTAGTGCAAGCAGGTTGAGGAATATTCACAAAAGATGATTGTTTTTCTTCCTAACATGGAACTGATATCTGCTTGTGCAGAGGAGGGGAATATTTCTGGGAGGAATAAGGATAAAAAGAAAAGAGAAATTTTGGAGCGTGGGATATTCTGGGGAGACTTTCTTTAAGACCAACCTAGGGACACAAGGGGTCATGAGCATCATTCCAGAAAGGAAAGTGGGTGTCAGGAACATGCAGTACTTATCGGGTAAAACAATGTTCTCTTGTTCACAACTTGTGTCTTGGGAAAAGAAGAGAATGTTCTTTCTCTGTCACCTGCTATTCCTTCTCCCCAATCTCTATGACCCAATATCTAGAATTGAAGCTGGTGATGAACTATTTGCTACATAACCTAGGAATGAGACTTCTTAATAGCATTGTTTTGACAGGAGTGTGTATTCTTGGGCACATTTTTGGAACACACCCTTTCATAAGTTGGGAGCTGCCTATATAAGACCTAATGCTACCCTACAGGAGGTCACAATCATCGGATTTAAGGTAGACTCAGTTAATAAATAAGAAATTACCTGAGAACAATTAAATGCCAACTATAGAGTATTGAATGACTCTAAGTTAAATGTTAATTTATGCTAGGAGAAACCCAGAGATGAGTGGTATGGGAGTTAATCAAAATCTTCACATAAGAAAGCATGACTAGTCTGTGCCAAGAATTTGCTTAGATGAACTGGAGGAGAGAGAAGAAAATTCTAAGTAGTCACAGAAATCACCTGGAACCAAAGCTTGGCATCAGGTATGATCATGGATGAGAAAGGAGGAATTAGGACTGATGGAAGCAAAATGGCTTTCTGAGAAGTAGGGGAAAATTGGCTTGGCTAAGATAAGATGGGGTCAAACTTTTATAAATTAGAGTTCATAAAACATATCACTTGAAACTTGCACATATTTCATGTGACCAAATGCTTTGAAGTAATAAATCTTGATAGCATTTTTCAAGTGGATGATTTAATGTGACTAAAGGTCAGATGAGGTGAGGACCAGGTCTTGGATGACTGAGAATCCAGATGAAAGACTTTGGACTTGCTGAAAGAGTCCATATAGGATGTTATTGAAAATGATTGATTAGGGTTAGAACATTGACCTGTGACTAGTACACAGGATGAAGGAAGAAAAATTATGGGACACCATTTAGGAAGCTACTATGGTAAATCAAAGGTGAGGAGCTGAGTATTTGGAACACAATGGAAGCAAAAGGTTGGAGAACAGAAATATTTGAAAGAAAGTGTCTTAGATATGAAACAACAGAACCTAGAGATCAAATGGAAAGAGCCAGAGGAGGCTTTTAGGTTTCCTAGGGTAACTTAACCAGGAGGGGAACTCCATTATAAGTTTATATTCACATAAAGTCTTCTCACCTGTGAAGTTTCCCATGTCCTCCTAGTGAACCTCCATTTCCAAGGAAACCCTATAGCAGCTATTCAGTAACTTAATTCTGCAAAAATTTAGACTCGTTCAATGAAAGTCCTGAAGCATTTATTCATTAACCTGATTTTGCCAAATTAGGTTAGTAAATAAGTGCTATAGGGTTTCTAACCTGGAAGACACAAAAAAATATTGCATTCTAGTGCCAGTTTGGTGGAAGATAATGATGACTGCCAGTGCTTCAAAAAAAAGTGACATGTTCAGTGTTTGTTCACATAGAAATGAGTTGCTTCACAATCCATGCACCCTTCCTGTGAACTGCATCTCTCAAAGAAATCTTATAGCACCAATTTACTAACCTAATTTGTGAAAGAAGGTTAGTGAATCATTGCTAGAAGATTTTCATGGAAATATCTGAAATTAATTAAACTTCTCAACTTTTATTTGTGTAAGTTCTTTTCCAACTGTATTTTTCACCACAAGTACAATTTTTTAATGAGATTGATTTTAAATAATGAGACTTAGAAAATCTTTGTACAACGAACTTGAAGAATTTAAATACATGGGTTTATTATTAACACAGTAGCAAATATATCAAGGATACACACCCCATGAAAAGTGTTTCAAAGAAACACAAACGGCTCTGAGAAAGGTCTGTACCCAATAAGTAAGCCCAAAGAGGCATGTTTGCTTGGTGATGCCCAGCAGATAAGCCTGGCCAACCTCAGTGTGCTTGAAGAAGCCAGTGTGAGACTCAGCCTAGGTCAGGCAAGCTGCTGCTCTTGACGAACTTCAACGCAATGGTATTCACATTTTGGAAGGCTTTTCTGATCCTAAACTGCCTTGCAGGTAAGGAAAAGATCTCCAAACTATCCAAGATAATTGGAAATGGAGTTTCCTTTTAGACTGAAATTATACATTTTTATATTAGGTTTTCCTCTCCTATATGTGAAAGGAATTGTGATTAGCATGCTAAGTAATTGTAAGAACTCTAGCTTAACAAATATGTGCCATGTTAATATTCAGGAGTCCAGCCTGCAGTAAAATTGTCTTATAGACCTTCTGGATTGAATTTTTCTCAGAAAAAAATCATAGTATCTTACTTAGTTTGTGAGTTGAACAAATAAATTTTCTCAGAAACCAAAGTTTGTGCTATGGATAATTTCTTATATTTTTTATTTAGTGTTTCCCTTAAGCTCACCATGATTGACTTGCTTTACTACAGCAGGCAGAACCTGGGTTTAAGCCTACCAGGGCTTACATGTGGGAAGAACAGAGATTCAATGAGCACTTTATTATCCAATACTGCTTAGGGAGTTTTTGGTTTGCTAATCCTAAGACTATATTTAGGAAAATAAGTGAGTAATTTATCATTGTGCACAATATGGGTGACTTTAGGAATTCAAGCAGAGCAAAATCACTTTTAGAGGCAAAATCACAATGGTGGCTAAAAGCCTAAAGAGATCACTCATTTGTAAATGCCTTGGCCATTATTTTCCAAATACTAAATACATTTTGAATCTGTCCTTATGCTAACCTAAACCCATAGTAGATACAATAATATTGTTTATCAAAAATGAGCTTATTTTTTAAGCCATTGGTAATGTTAGGTCTTCATTACAGTGAGGTTTACTAAGTACATTTAATGAAACAAGAAAACACTAAAGATAAAATACTAAGTTAAAAAGCAGGATACACATACCTATAATAAATTACTGGAAGGTAATATACTGAGGCACTCATATTGGGAACTTCCAGGTGATGAGACTGTAGGTGATTTTGATTTTATTCACCAGTTATTTCACACTTTCTAAGTTTTCTATAAAGATTATTATTATTACTACTACTACTATTATTACTATTATTATTATTTTACAATGCCCTGGGTTGAACTCAGGGTCTGTTGCATGCTAGGCAACACTCTACCACTGGGCTGTATCACCAGCCCCTATAATATTTTTACAATTAGAAATGATGTTACTTTGAAAACTATCTTGTGGTTAGCAATAATTCTTTTTTTAAGTTTGTTTTTAATTTAAAATTTTTTTAGTTGTAGATGGACACAATACCTTTATTTTATTTATTTATTTTTATGTGGTGCTGATGATCGAACCCAGTGCCTCACACATGCTAGTTGAGCACTCTACCACTGAGCCACAATCCCAGCCCATCAATAATTCTTTAACTGTTCATTACTAAATGTCTGAACAAAGATGATGTGCAGAGTCAAGTAACCAAAAGGCAGTACTACAAATATCCCATTGCCTAAACAGGCCATATAGCTAGAAACATGTTACTATTTTCCTTTACCCCAGAATATTCATTTAAATTTAATTTTAGACAGGAAAAAATCTTTGTTCCAATCATTAGCCAATTGAGTCAAACCCAGGCCCTCTGCACCAACCCTCTAAGATCACATCTATAGCTAACACTTAATTCTCTATGTGAGGCCTTACCCTGGCCTATACTAAACACAGGGTTTGGAACAGTTGCAAGAATGATTTTCACTATACATCATATGGTATATGTATATATAACTATAAATCACTGTTATATGTATATTATATACAGGTATAATACAATTTTTACTGATTATATTTTTATAGCCACTGTAGGAAGGATGTAAAATGCAGACATATATAAATAAGGAAATAAAAATCACCTGTAATCTTGCCACTCAAATTTGGGTGAATTTCTTATCAATATTTTTTTTTTGCAAGTACATATTACATTAAAAAATGAGACCCATACCTTGTATGCAATTTTCATGTTATTTAAAAAATTATTTAGCATAATTTTGGGATCTTATTTCTGACTTTTCGAATAAAGCCTGATCAGAGTGACCAATAACTACTTCAGAATGCCTTTTTCAAAATTACAATATAAGTGTTTTTGTTGGTATATATTGTATGCTGTGTTTCTATGCATATATGATCTAGCTGGTATAAAGCAAAAAACAGTAGCCAGCCCAGCAGGTGGAATGGAAATAGGGTATAATATGTCATTATTTGCTATACTTAATATGAATGGATATCAGAGAAAGGAAGATTTAGATAATCTATACCTGCCATTTGCAGTGACTCAGATCCATCAGTTGATCCAGATCCATCGGTTGATCCAGATATTACTGTGAGAAAATTGACAATATTTCCAATAATGTACAACTTAATGCCTCATCTTTACTTGTTTCAGAGAGAACATCACTTTTTGGTGCCAAGTAGGTGCCTGGAACATAGCAGGAACATAGTAAATGTTTATTGAAAGAATGAATTAACTTCCTAAACTCCAAACATTCAGACAGACATGATTTTCATATGAATATTTCAAATCAATTTCCTGTACAAATAAGCAGGGCAGATTTAATTTTTTTAGTATTACTCCTTCCCCTTATTTATTTTTAATTTAATTAATTAATTAATTTATATTGGTACTGCGAATTGATCCCAGGGGCACTTAACCACTGACCTACATCCCCAGGTTTTATAGTTTTTATTTTGAGACAAGGTCTCACTAAGTTACCAAGGGCCTCACAAAGTTGCTGAGGGCCTTGCAAAGTTGCTGTGGCTGACCTTGAACTTGTGAACCTCCTGCCTCAGCCTCCAGAGTAAGTAGGATTACAGTTGTGCGCCCATGCCTGGCTCAGATTTTATTTCAATCAAAATATTGTCAATGGCTTCTTAGGAGGTCTTAGGTTAAACCTCAATTCAGGAAAGTAATTATAATAAAAAATATCTTCCACAAAAAATTGATGACTGTCATTAAAATACTTGTAATATGTATTAGTCACCTGTTGGAAAGATATGTTAATATCTCTTTCATTTTCTGGAGATGTGTATTATATATGTGAAAGAAGTGATATATTCAAATTTTGGTGTTGAAGTCAAATACAAAAAGTGAATGAACATTTGGTTATATTATTTTATAACTCAAAACAAAGCAATTATACCTGAAGTTACTGGAAATTAAATCACTTCAAATGCATCATGTTAAATATGGCTAATTGGAAGATATTTTTGCTGTAGTGTATTAGGAGAATAATAATCTTCCAAATAAGCAAATACTTGCCCATATTATAGGCATTAAATGAATGAATTAATAACCATTACCAAAATGCAAGACATTTAAAAGAATCTTCCTAAAATGTTGATTGATTTAGTTGCATGCACCTTGGATTATTTTCCTTTGATAAGAAGCACTGGCTTTTGAAAGAAGTAAATCGTAATTCAACAACATATACATTTTGTATTGTTTTTTAATTCAGCCAAGTCAGTAAGTGGTGTTGCAATACTGTTTTTTTTTAAATCGGGTATGATTCTTTAGATTATTATTTATTCCCAGTCCTGTTAATTTATATATTTTTCTGACTTTATCAACTTTTAAATAATTTTTTCAAATTAGAATTGATTAATCCAAGGAAAGGCAACTTTTTTCTCCTTACAGTCATAGAATTGACTCTAGTTAAGACTAAATTTATACTGGTCACTATCCATATGCAATTAAATTTAAGTTAACTCAAATTAAGTAAAATTGTAATATCATTTCCTCAGTCTTACTGGCTCAATAACTGCATATGGATAGCAGCTACTGAACTGCACAAAATGGAGATAGGATATTTCTATCATCACAGAAACTTCTGTTGAACAGAAAAAATTTTGAAATCCAGGCTGGGGTTGTGGCTCAGTGGTAGAGCCCTTGCCTAGCATACATGAGATACTGAGTTTGATCCCTAGAACCACACTAAAACATAAATTAATAAATAAACAAAATAAAGATTGTGTCCATGTACAACTAAAAATATTTTTAAAAATTTTAAATCACCATCTGAATTTCAATGTGATATTTCTGAGTTTTTACACATATCAAATTAGTTATAGATTTTTATTTATTCTATATTTAAAATGTTAGAAATGCTTGAATCAGATTTATAGTTCTCAAGACCTTGGTTTTCATTCACCTCCATCCTGGTCTGTGCTATAAAAGGTTTCCTGCTACATTGACATGGCAGGAAAAGAATGCATCTGTCTTGTTCCTTATGGTTTCCGCAGTGTTTAGCACTGTTTGTGACACAAAATAGGTGCTTACCAGATATTTGTTGCTAAGTTCTATGGCCTCTTCCTTAGTTTGTCTTGTGTGAGAACTATGCTTACTCTACCTCCAAGCACTTTTTACTGGCTGTCCATCAAAGGGTTGTTTTGCTTTACATGATCACAAGTAACTACTGTTGATCAATTTTATAAGATAGTGAGACCCAAACAAGAGAACAAAAATTTGTTTGTCAAATCATCTCTCCAAAATCTCTGTTTTTAGGGAAAAGTTCTTGGGAACTTAATGACTACCAGATACCCAGTTCTATCCCTTTTATTTTGAACATTTTAAAGACATTCTAAAGTCATCATTTAAGCACAGCCACAGATGTGGCTAACTTCCAGGAGAAAGGAGATGGGCTCTTTGAAGATAGGAAGGATCCACTTTCCCTCTAACAAAGGAAACCAGCTTTATCCAAGGACATTTATGTTGGAAAAAGTAGCTGCTCTCTGAAGGCCAGTTTTTCTTTTGGGGAAGGCATCATGGGAAAGGAAAGCAGGGGAAGAATAATGTTGCAAGAGGGAAAATGCATGGAATTAGAAGATGCTGTATTTGTGTCTATCCTAATGCACTCTTCTCAATTCATCAATGCATTAGTTGTCACATAAACTGTCATCTTCTGCCAAGGTGGGACTGATTCTAACACAGAATACAGCTATTGAATCCAGGAAACAAAGGATAATCAGTGCAATGGTTTACTTTTTCTTTTACTTCCCAATACCCTAAATTCCTTTTCTCTGACTGCTGTCATTAAATAAGAAAAATAAGAAATAAAGTCTTTGGAATCTCCCCCATTCATAGACAGGCAGAATTAATACTGTTAAAATGGATATATTATCAAAAGCAAGCTATGATTCAATGTAATCCCCCTCAAAATACCAATGGTATTCTTCACACAACTAGAAAAAAACAATCACAAAATTCATATGGAAGAACAAAAGATCCAGAATTGCCAAAGCAACCCTGAGCTAAAAGAGAAATGCTGGAGATATCACAGTATGTGATTTCAAATTATACTACAGAGCCATAGTAACAAAAAATACAAGAATAAAAGCAAGGTACCAGCATAAAAAGAGTCACATCAATCAATGGAACCCAACAAAAGACACAGAAACAAATTCACACAGCTATAATCATCTGGTTCTTGAAAGGTACCAAAAATATACACTGGAGAAAAAACAGCCTCTCTAACAAACGGTGTTGGGAAAACCAAATATCCATATGTAGAAGAATGAAACTAGATCCTGTACAAAAGTCAACTCGAAATGGATCAAAAACTTAGGAATTAGACCAGAAACTTTGCAACTGTTAGGAGAAAACGTAGGGAAAACCCTTCAGCACATAGGTGCAGGCAAAGAAGTCCTGGATAGTACTCCTACAGCTCAGGAAATCAGAGGAAGAATCAATAAAAGAGATTTCATCAAATTAAATGACTTCTACACAGCAAAGGAAACAATAAAGAGATAACCAATGGAATGGGAAAAATCTTTACCAGTTACTTTTCAAACAGAGGCTTAATAGTCAGAATATATAAAGAACTAAAAACACCCAACAAATGCTTACCTAACTAAATCATTGTTTTCATTTGTTCATTAAGGGCCTTGACTTACCCATATGTTTGTATAACATATATACTGGTAACACAGGTATTGAATCCAGGGACACTTAAATACTGAGCCACAACCCAAGCCCTTCTTATTTTTTATGCTGAGGGTCTTGTTAAGTCGTTCAGGATCTTGCTAAATTGCTGAGACTGGTTTTGAACTTGCAATCCTGCCTCAACCTCCCAAGTACTGGGATTGCAGGTGTGAGCCACTGTGCCCAGTTTGTCACATCTCTTTAAATCCAACTTTCTGACTTTCTTTGTGGGTCCTCGTTCTGTACCATCCTTCCTATACCTTCCATTGCAGTATTTTACCAATCCCACCTTTCCATGTGAGCAACATTTGGGTTCCATACTGTATCACTCAGTTTCTTCATGCCATACATTTTTACTTTTCTTTGCAACAGCAAGTTCCAAGTTAGGGCATCCTTTTTCCTTAACATGCAGGCTAGGGACAAGTAACTGAACATTCTTTAGAAAGAAACAGAAAGTACCTTTAAAGTTGATAGGTGATTTGCACAATGGCCTTGCATGGTCTGTTCTCAGAACATCAGGATGCCTGGAAAACAAAATCACAAGTGCACTTTGATACCAATTTGTAAGAATGCTGCTACATTCGCGAATCATAAAAGAAAACTAGACCTTAAATAAAAAACCTACTAAAACTCACCCAATATGAAATAGATAATTTGAATAACCCCATAACCATTAAAGAAATTGAATTCATAACTTAAAAAGCTTCTTCAAAAGAAATCTCCAGGTCCTTCAGTGGATATTTCTACCAAACATTTAAAGAATAATTAACATCAATTTTGTATATTCACTTCTAAAAAAACAGGCAGGAACACTTCATCTCATTTTATGAGACCAGTATTGCCCTAACACTAAAACCAGACAAAAATAGTACAAATATAGAAAATAACAGACCAATATCTCTCAGGTACTTAGAAGCAAAAAATGTTCATGAAACACTAGCAAGTTGAATTGAGCAGTGTCTAAATAGAATTATACATCATGACTAAAGGAGATATATTTCAAATACAGAAGGCTGGTTCAACATTCAAAAATTATTTTATGTATTTTTATGTAATAGTGTAAAGAAAAAATTGTGATCATATCAATTGGTGCAGAAAAAAAATTTTGGTAAAATCCAATACTCATTCATGAGAAAAACTCTTAGCAAGTTAGGAATAGCAGGTATGTGAGCTTCACGGAGCTACCGTAAAAATTTGCCACAACTGGGTACTTAAAACAAGAGAAATTT
This sequence comes from Sciurus vulgaris, assembly GCF_902686455.1. Lineage (NCBI taxonomy): Eukaryota > Metazoa > Chordata > Mammalia > Rodentia > Sciuridae > Sciurus > Sciurus vulgaris. The sequence continues at coordinate 43,053,803 of NC_136471.1, read as the reverse complement.
ATTATCTCACATTTCTGGAGGCCAAAAGTGTTAAATCAAATTGTGGTCGGGCTTGGTTAATTCTGAAAGCTCTGAAGGAAAATCTGTGCCACAAATTTCACCCTCATGGTGGCTGGGAATTCTCGGCGTTCCTTGACATGTAAAAGTATCACTCCAATCTCTGCTTCCATCTTTATAAAGCCTTTCCCTGTATGTGTCCATGTGTCAAATCTTCCTTTCTTTTTGCTTATAAGGACAACAGTCATTGGGCCAACCCTGAATGCATGATGATCTCATACTTAATGAGATACATGATGATTTTTAACTTAATTGCATCTGCAAAGATTTAATTTTCCAATAAAGTTATACTCCCAGATATTGGGGGTTAGGACTTGGACTAAACTCTTTGGGACACAGTTAAACCCACTGAAGAGAATTGCTTCAACTCAAGAAAGAACATGTACAAGTAACATAATGCTATCTTTGTACTTAATGGTGAAATGACTCTTTATATCCTAAGATTAGGAACAAGGCAAAGATATTCATTCTCGTCCCTATTATTCAACAGAGTACTTGATGTTATAGCCATTGCAATTAAGAAGGAAAAAGAAACAGCATATAGATTCAAAAGGAAGAAATAAAACTCTGTCTACCTGACAGATGACTAGCATGTAGATTACATAGAGCACTCTCAATTTGCAACCATAAACAATCCAATTAGCACATGGGCAAAACATATGAACAGACATTTCATCAAAGAAGTTATAGAAACAGCAAATAATCACATGGAAAAATGTTTGGTATAACTAGCCATTACTGAAATGCAAATTAAAATCACAATGATATGTGACTACATACCTATCAGAATGGTTAAAATAGAAAATAGTGACAACATTAAATGCTGGTGAGGATACAGAGAAACTTGATCACTCATACCCTATCGATAGGAATATACAATGTTGCAGTCATTCTGAAATGCACTGTGACTTTCCTTTTTACATAAAACTAAAAATGCAACTACCATATGACCCAGCTATTGCACTCTTGGGTATTTTTCCTGGAGAAATGAAAATTTCTGTTCATGCAAATATCAGTACATAAATATTTGTTGGACTTAAATACTGTAGACAAAAACTGGAAATATTTCAGAAGTTCTTAAATTGGTGAATGGTTAAACTGTGATGCATATATATCATTGAATATTACCAAAACAGTCAACTACTGATATACAACTTGAGTGGATTTTCAAGTAATTATGCCAAGTGAAAAGAACCAATGTCAAAAGTTTACTATGACTTCATTTATGGAAAATTTATGAAATGAGAAAAATCTTAGAAATAGAAGACATATTAGTGGATGGCTGTGGTTAGAAACAGGGATGGGATACAGGAGGGAGGTGGCAGTGTTCATAATAGGACAACATGGGGCATCTTTGTGGCGATGGAATTGTTCTGTGTCTTGACTATAGTGGAGACAAAATCCTACACATGTGATAAAATTGAATAAAACTAAATACATACACACAGTTGCATGTGTACAAGTAAAACTGGAGAAGTCTGTGTAAAGTCAGTGGGTTGTTGTATTAACATCAGTATCCTGGTTGTGATACTATACTATAGTTTTACAAAATGTTACCATTGAGGGAAACTGAATAAAATGCACTTGGGATATCCTTCTTGTTCCTAGAACTTCATGTGAATCTATAATTATCTTAATAAAATTTTTAATTAAAAATTATTGTGATGGAAATGGGGCATATCTCAGTGGTAGAGTGTTTGCCTAGTATGTATGAGGTCCTGGATTTCAACCTCAGCACCACAAAACAAAACAAAAAATTATCGAGGACCCCCAAACCTTTTTCTGTGTGACTTATTTCTATTTATATGTACTATGTTCAAAATTATAACTAAGAAAATAATTTTAAAAATACACAAGCACACATTTCATTAGCCACTAGAGCAATGACATCATTACCTGTCATGTAGATTTTGGGAAACTCCAATGTGTACTCATGAGAGAGAATGAAAAAGAAAATAAAAAACACCTTAGTATTGTTATGAATATAACACCCCTCCAATGGTCTTCAGGAAGAGATAGCTAATTCATCCCAGTTTGCCTGGATTTTTCCTGGTTTCAGTCCTGAAGTCCTTTAAAAACTAATATTATTTTCTTAAGACCTACTGAGTTTCAAAACAAAAAGTCCCACATTCAAAGGACTCTTGATGCTTAGCAACCTGGTTATTTTTTTTTTCCTTTTCAAAACACATATTTAATATTTTAACTTTTATAGGAAAGAAAATTAAATAATATATACTTGTTTTTGCTATTGACTTGATCATTTCACAAAGGTGACAAAAATACAGAAAGCAGTTCTGTGAAAATAAAAGCATAACACTGGGAATTTTCTTTAGCTTTCCACTTTAACAGCTGAAGATACCACACAGACTTGTGCGATGTCATCATACTCATATGTTGTCTTTAAGAATGTGTCTGTTAGTCTTAAGCTGGAGGCTCTTCGTAGTCCCTGTACTGAAGACAGTAGAGTAAGGGCAAGGCAGAGAAAGGAACGTGGATGCAGCTTTCCATGCTGCCTTCCTGAAATACCACACCAATGGACAGAATTGGTATTGCACATTTCCAAAACCAGATCCATCGTCCTTTCACTGCTGCAGTTAGTTATTTTACAAGTAACATGAAAAGGTTCTTCTAGGTTTACAGTATCTGGAATTGCCGCCATTTTGCGACAACAGTCAGGACTTCACTGGTTGGTTTTTATCCACATTCATGGACCTTTTTGGGTCCTTGGAAAAGAATGTTTGCATCCTTAAATAGAAAGAATTCCCAATTCAGTGCTATTGCCTCACCATCACCTAGGATTTGAATATCTTTACACTGCAAATTATTAGAAACTCCCCTTTCCCTGGCCTCATTGCTTGTTCAGTTTCCCTGTATGGTTCATTCTTCACTGTCCTCCTTACTTTGGATTCTCTAAATAAGATATTTTTGAAAGTGTTTTGCGTTCCAAAAAAGTGTCATCCGCATGTAAGTGTGTACCATTGTTTTTCTGATGATTATCTTTTCAGGTCAGGTTAGCTTGGTGCAAGTGACCATTCCAGACAGTTTTGTAAATGTGACTGTTGGATCTGATGTCACTCTCCTCTGCTTCTACACCACCACTGTGGCCTCCACGGACAAGCTGTCTATCCAGTGGTCTTTCTTTCATAAGGAGGAAATGGAGCCACTTACTGTAAGTTCCTAAACTCTTCTCTCTTGCTAGTCTGACTGAAAACTGTTGAGGTAATTATGAGAAAAAATGGTATGCCAGTGACAACAGTGACAGAACCTGACATACAAAGTCTGAAGATAGATGTTTAGGGAAGACCACCATGGAAGTGAATTTGCCTTTGCGTTCTCTTCATGCTATTTTATACCTGTTATCTCAATTCTGTATAGGTCAATACTTTGTGTATCATGTATTCTATATTAGACAGAAATGTCTTCTCATGGGTGAAATGAACAGTAGTTCTGAAAGAGCTTTCCCTCCAAATATCTCCATACTATTTCCTAATTAATTAATCTGCAGGTCTCTGCATCTGGGATCTGTCTGTTAAGGGAACTGACTCACTGCACCAGACTGTGTACTGACAGAAGGAGGAGACTCCCCAGATGGGTAGAGAGGGGCCACTTTAGAGGACAACCCTGGGTAATCAAGGGTAGCATGAGACCAGAGAGTGGGTGGGTAGTTATAAGATCTGGGGGGAAAGTATGCCAGAGGATGGTGGATAAACATCAGTGAAGGGGAATTATTCCACAGGCATGTGGCCTATTCCCAGATTTTTTTCATCTGGCCTTGAGGGCAAATCCTTCTTTAAATTAGCCAAAGGATTAAAATTTTATGCTCACAGGTATGTTTGTCCATGCATCCACACGTGTAGGTGAGCAAATATGCAATGAATATCCATAGACACCCCTTGAAGAAAAAAGTCTTTACCTTTCACCAGGTTTTCAAAAAGATGCATGAATCAAAGTGGAGTTCAGAGAAGAGACCTATCAGTGTGGTTTGGTTTATTCAGTTGTGTAGAGCCTTGAAGGAAAAGAAGCATTTAGTTAGTAGAAAGATAGAGGGAGAACAAATTGAGAGGGCTAAGAAAGGTCCAGGGCAGAGGTAGAGGGGAAGGAGGACATTGAAGGAGGCACACTTGGCCAGAGTTGCTTCAGCCAGTGATGGTCAGTGCTGAATCCTTGCTTTTACTAGAGATCTTAAACATGTGTCAGCAAGAAACACCATTCAGGGGGAGACTCCATCAGTGGCACTCTCTACTCAAATAATTTTGCTGGGTCCTGGTTACCTTGGACAAATATTTGAATCATGTGCCTCTCTTTAAAATATGATAGAACAGCAATACTCATGGAGAATCAATTGACATAATGCATGTGAAAACATCTGGGAAAAATTTAAAGCCCTGTAAGTTTTAGCCCATGCAAACACCATTATGATTATCAGCAGCAGTTGTACCACCACCACCAAAAGAAAAATAGTTTTTCTACCAGTTTCCATCACCCAAAAATGTCCTGACCCAAGACCTTGCATGTTGGAGCCAACTAAGAAATTATCAGTTTCCATTGCAAGTTGCTCTCACTTAGAAGGTGGATGGCAAAAATCACATAATCTTTAGTTTTTTTTTTTTTTTTTTTTTTTCTGACCAGTCTTTTCAACAAATTCTTTATCTGTAGACTTGAAGTTCTTCTCACTTTTTCAGTAGGGACTGAATTTATAGAAACTTTGCTAATATATTTTGAAGTGTTTCATGCTTGATGCTCAAATCAAGGTGGCCTCACCTGCCTGGAGGCCAGGCAAAGCCAGTCTGAGTTCAAAAGCACAAATTCTTCTGTATGCCTCTTTTGACAATGGAATTCACAGGGCCACTTCTTGCTTGAACTGTGTTGCTAGTGAGGGGGAGCTGTAGGGCCAAAGGATATTTTTACCAGCAGTGAGTATTATTTTTTAGGTCTAGGAATGCAGGGGAAAACATGTTTAAACTGAGTGTGGACTGAGCTCAGGGAATCTCTTAGAAGAACTTTCAAAAGAAAATCCATTAACAAATAGGTATTTGAGGATTGGCTCATTTACTTGCCATTTGCCTCATTCTTCACATGTCAGGTACAACTGCAGCAAATAATTTAAGATATTTACTCTTTGGAGATGTCCAAGTGAAATGAGGTCCTTGCCACTGAGCTGTTGTCAGGCAGGAACATGCTCCCTCATCTGAAAACTGCTTGAGATATGTGCTATGCTTGGGTCTTAGCACATGAAGGACAAGATAGAGTAGGGTCATCTCTTGGCTGGAGAACAGAGAAAACCAACACCCAAGGGACAAACCTTCTCCTCCTCCTCCTGTTTTCCTGTCTTGCTTCAACTTACCCTGACCAGATCCTCATTATAAGTATTTTAGATCTCTGTTTTGTAGAATAGAAACCCTTTCCTTCTCTTCCCATATGCTGCAGGCATGTGTTTCTCTGTGCTTTCCCAGATAAGTAGTTTTAGAGTCCCACTGGAAATCTCCTGATGGATGTCAGTTGTACTCCTTGCTATACTACTTACTTACTGGTTGGATGACCTTACAGAAGTCACTTGACTTTTCAGAGTTTTAGTTTTTCCATCTGTAAAATGGAGCTACTTACGTACCTCATAGCTTTAATAAGATTAAATGAGATGATGCTTGTAAAGCACTAAGAAGCCTTCCATACTGTAGCATTCAGTGAATGTGAGCTAGTGTTAGTGCCATTGCTACTCACAAGTTGGTGATTTTGTAAAATCCTTATCCCACTCATGCTCTGGTATATTAGAAGAACTGGGGAATGTACACAGGGAACCCAGCCTAACAAGATACATTTAGTATAACTTAACTGTTGGGACAGAACTTTTCAGGGACATCCTGGCCCAAGACTGACTCACAATTGCACTGTTCAGGATCTCTGTGGCTAAAAGGAGAACCTAGATGCCTTTTCTGCTGCTTCTTGTCCCTACCAGAGATTCTGCTCAGTCAAGGGATTGCAGACTTCCTGGGTGGAAATAGTATTCAGTTCAAGTCCCTTTCTTCTTTGAGCACTTCTCTGCATTGAAAATTCTGTAGACCATGTTATATGTTAATCTATGGATTGCTGGTGGAACATTTTTGGGATGTTAAGAAGACAGTTTTGTGTTAGACAATTCTATGATATGGGAGTAAGTTGTTACCAGATTGACCACTGAGTAATTCAATTCAACTCCTGGGTTGATATGGTAGTATACCGTGTAGCATTCAGCTCTCAGATCCACCCATTTCTGCTCAAACACAGCATGGCTCGTGCCTCAATACACGAGGTATGGAGGAAAAGGCAGTCAGTCAGTGTCTAAAAATGGCGCATGCAAGAGACGCTCGGGGAAGATGTAGCTGGACCTCTCAGGTAAGAACACCTATTGGTGTACTACTAGACCTCTTCACTGTTTGGAATCTCTAGGGCACTGACACCAGCTTTAGGAGTGGGATCAAAGGGTCTGAGTTTGGTGAATATCCAGATCAGCACAAACCCTTGGCAAAACTGGGAAAGTCTTCATTTCACTCTCTCATGTCCACATCTGGAACAGTTTTCGGCCTCCTCCAAAAGTTTCAGGGCCCTATTGGTGCCCCAATCTGGGCAGTGGCCAGCTCTTGCCACATGCCCGTCTTCTTCTTCTCCCCCAAATTATTGTGTTAAAGTCAATTTGAACTGGGCATCGTGGTGCACACCTGTAGTCCCAGCAGCTTGGGAGGCTGAAGCAGGAGGATCGAGAGTTCAAAGCCAGTCTCAGCAACAGTGAGGCGCTAAGCAACTCAGTGAGACTCTGTCTCTAAATAAAATATAAAATAGGGCTGGGGATGTGGCTCAGTGGTCCAGTGCCCCTGAGTTCAATCCCCAGTACCTCCCCCAACCTAACCCCCCCCCAAAAAAAAAAAAAAGTAAAATTGACTCTAAGGCCTGGTATTTCTCAGTACCCAGGGGCAGATGTTATCTCTTTGTAACTGTCCCAATTAAGGGGTTCTTTTGCTAAGTGGCAACTATATAAGTATCTCACAAGTTTTCTGACCCAGAGACAAGATTATTTATTAGCATGGTGGTCCTTTTAGAGAAGGCCTCTTATAAATTTGGACAGTTTCAGGTAGTCAGTTCTTTAGCAACAAATCTCAGCTGAAAACTCTAGACCTGGTACAGGCAAGGTAGCATGGAAACTCTGGGTGGTCTGATGCCCCTCTTGTGTCAATGATGTCCTCTTCTTGCCTGTTACGGGTAAAATTACAGACTTCACCTGCCCATGAACAGAATACACGTTGACTCTGCTTAGTGTGAGTCTCTTAGACAATACTCTTCTAGAATATTTATAAAGGAAGAAACCCTTTGACATCCTCATATTCCCAACACATGCATAAATTGGACGACTTCTTTCCAAGGACATAATGCCCTCATGCTCTCCAGCTTCTCAGATTTTCCACCCTGGTCTGATCACTACAGATAGTGTTATGTTAAAGTGTTTTTCTAATGTTGGTGTATGTGTGTGTGTGTGGGGGGGTGTTCCATTACCTCAGAGCATTTTAGAATGGAGAAGGTGCTGATTTGATTTTTAGGACTTGGAATCCCCACAGGAATTTAGTGGGTGCTGGCTAGAGGTGCTAAATATTCTGCAAAACATAGGACAGACCCATACAACAAATTGTCTGTCCAAAATGTCAGTGTCACCCTTACTGATAAATACTATAAATCTCCCCCCCACCAAAACAGTTATCTATTTTATGTCCCATTCCCTCAGGTCTCTATATTTGCTTTATCTGATAAATGAATCTAACACTAAAATGCTAGGAAGTTGCAATAGCTTATATTGTTGTCTTTCAGACAAATGCACTTAAGCTGCAAACTTCCATGACTTCACCCCAAAGTAGCAGATGGTAGACTGGTAAGAGAATGGTTTGAGGCATGAAAAACTTTCTTTTGGTATTTTATTCCCTCCATATGCAATCCCACCTCCCATAGTACAGACCAGAGAAAATTCTGGACTTGAGACCTTTGCCACCTTATCCTCCCCCCTTGCTTAACCCCTTTGTGGTCAGTACCAGAAAGCAAGAAGCTGCAAGGGGAATAGTGGGTGATTTGCTGTGGACTTCATGCCTTCCACATCTCCCAAAGGAAACTGCAACAGAAGTTCTGGAAGCTAAAGGTATTTAGTAACTCCAACTCTGACTCAAATAGAAAGCAGATGAAATTCTTTCAACCCTTCTTGTTTATACACCAGCCTCATTTGAGAGCAGTGGCACAAAGTTGAGGAAACATCTTTTAGAACAAATCTGGCTCCCAGATGCACGGTATTGTGTGACTAGGAACTTAACACAGTGAGAGAGGAAAGTCTGCTCTGCAAAGAACTCAGGGGACTGCAGTGCAGCTGGAAAATGTCAAGGGCATCATGTAGTGAAGCTGCTTAGTGTGGGAAGCATCAGGTCGTTGAGTAGTGGCAACTGACAAGAGGAAGATCAGACTGGGGTGGGATTGAATGGCCCCCAAGGGGAAGTTTGCCTGAGAATCATCTTCCTTGCCTTGGGCAGGAAGGACTCTGAATGCTATCTGAATATATTCAGTGGGAATTGGAAGGTACGGATTCCAGGTCTGAATGTAAATTGATTGTGTGACCTTGGAAAATGCACTTCTTCTACTGGGCCCTCAGTGTCATCTGTAATAGAAGAGGATGAATCAAAGTTTGCAAACAGTAGCCGTCTGGGCTAGATTTGGTCAGTGGACATATTTTGGTTGGTCAGCTCAGTGTTTCATTTGTTTCCACAATGAGCCCTGGCTCCCCAGTTCACCATGGTCTCCACCATCCCTTATGATCCCACCACTATCCACCAGTCTCTCACAGCCATTTCCCATATTTACAATATCCACCTACCTCCTAAAGTTTTCTTAACCTTAGAAACCATGAACTAAGTGATCTCAAAGAGGGTCTTATAACTAACGTGCTATTGTGACTCTATACGTTAGTCTCTAGCATCACCAAGGGAACAGACAGAGAGGACCTTGGAAGAACACAGTGCTCTTTGCCATGAACAAAGGCACAAAGAGAAAGTGAGTGAAAAAATTAACAAGCACTCCTTAAAGGAACATTGGGATGAAGTTTTGAAAAGCAGGACACCTCCACCTCGCATCCTATCCCACCAAGGATGTGGCCTATCGAATGTTCCTGGACTTCAATTGCTTTGATATCTAAATTGACAGTAATCTGTCTTTGAAAAGTATACAGGCCATGAAGGATCATGGGTTGGAACTTGGCCATTGTTTGGCTTTGATTTTTAAAAAAGAGTTATTCTTTTGTGAAAATGGAACCAAGTGCTGTCCTTCCTATGTGATTAGATAAGCAGTTTCAGAAAAACATTTCTTTCTTTTTTCTTTACAAAGACAGTGCAACTTCTCTGTGGACTTCTCCCACAGAAAGCCCCTGCATCAATGTATCTGGCTACTATCTAACCTCTTTCCCTCTCACACAGCACCCTGAGGCCAAAGTGATTTTAGGTCTCCATTATTATTCCTCCTTACTCCATTCCCTACCTCTAATACCATTTATTGTCATTTTTGAGAGGGAAAAGTGATTAGACTGCAGTGTAAAGAGATAGAAGAGGTGGTGAAGTTTTTCTTCATGGGTAAGTTACAGGTCTAGGACCTCATTGCTTATTTGCTAGTTTTACCTTAATTCATGCCCAACTATGAGACTTTCACAGTGGCTTCTTTTCATGTCCTAGTCCTGGCCTAAAATATACTCTGTTGGGCCCCTGATCTCTGTAGAAACAAGGACTTTTTCACTTGGATCCTCTGGGTTTCAGGCAGGACTGATGTGTCTCATTGTGATGTAATCAGTCATGAGTATAGAGTAGGACTGACCTACGCCCCAGTCTTCTTGGGGAAAAGGAAATGACTAGATGTTTAAGTTCTAAAGGACTTTATTGATGGACAGCAGGTTATATTCCAGGTAAGAGACAGAAGGGCTTCAAATAGTTGATCAGAAAGTGAGTAAACCAGGGTAGCACACACCTGCAATCGCAGTGGCTTGGAAAGCTGAGGCAGATGGATTACAAGTTCAAAGCGAGTCTCAGCAACTTAGTGAGGACCTAAGCAATTTAGAGAGACCCTGTCTCTAGATAAAATATAAAAGGGACTGGGGATGTGGCTCAGTGGTTAAGCACCCCTGAGTTCAATCCCTGGTACAAAAAAAGTGAATACACCCAGTGTTGACTAGTCAAATGGAGGTAAATGACCTTTGAAATGCTGAACCTCTTCCTGTCCCACTTGAGTACCTTGGGTTGATACCTTCTCATTTGTAAGTCAAAAAAGATCACTCTGGTAAAAAAAGGTATGTGGTTCAGTAGGTGTGAATGAATGAATTATAAATGGATGCATTTCAGGCAAGAAAGAAAGCATGTTGGTGTTAGAAAAAACAGAGGAGACATTTTTTTTATCATAAATATACTTGTTTCTTTTATTTTTCCCTCCAAATCTATCTTCCTGTGTTAGTTTTAATATATATTGAGTTTCTGCTTAAAGGAAAAGACGCTTGAATTTGGACAATATCTTTTCATTTTCTGATTACTCTCTCTCTTTGATCAGTCAATTAGGTAAAGAGCTGAAATTAGGTGAACTGGGCTGTAATCCTGTTTCGGCTGTTAGTTTTGTGTGTGATTTTTAAAAAACTTTTCTGGGCTTCAGTTTCTTCTGGAAAGTAAGGGGAGTGAATTAAATGCACTTGTAAGGCCCTTCTAGTTGATTTTATGAAAATGATTAGTCTCTTTGGACTAAGATAATACCAGCTTATTGAACAATAAACGACAATCACTAAATGTCACATTTATTCAAAACTGAAAAGTACATACACAAAATATGTATATTATGAAGGGACCTCAGAGATTACCTTGTTTAGTGATTCCCAAGTTTCAGTCACTCTTGTATCATCTTCATAATTTTTTTGTATTTGTGGATCACCGGTATTATTAATCACTTAATGTTTTCTATACTGACTTGGTTCCTTAAAATCTTAGAAAAATCTGCGTTATTCTATCTATAAGCAACAATATCAATGAAGTCACATATTTGATGAATTAGTTATATATTTTGAACACATTAAAATTAGATTTTCTTTTAGGAACTTTCTAAAATCAACTTAAGTGACTATACCTTGGGAATACATATCACATTTTGGAAAACATTGCTCTGGTTCCTTGTTCAGATGTGGAAACTAAAGGTTAGAGAGATTAAATAACTTTGTTTCTTATCACAAAGCAGGTTACCATGGAGGCATGACTAGAGGCCACCTCCCCTGCCTATGTCATAGAGGCAGTGCACAGTCAGAGGGAGAGTTGTGGCCAAAACCCAGCCCATGTGACCCTTAAACCAGGCCTCTTTTTATCACATCATACTGTTCCCACAGTTCTTTGAACCAATTATAATCTAAGTATCCATATTCTTTAATACAGTTAGGACTAGAATCCAGATCTTCCTTAAGCATAATAAATAATAATAATAAAATAATAAATAATAATAAATGAATCCTTTAGGTTTAAAATGTGTCATTTAACCTTTAATCTTTCCAGGTCTGAGTTCCCTTCTTTGACATGAGGAGAAAGATGATTGACGATTGACTAAGCACTTCCTAGGCCTTTTATTAGCTCATGTTGTTTCATCCTCAGGAAACCACTAGGAGGGATGGGGTCCAGATGATTTCTCAGGGATGCTTCTGCTCTGAAATCTGACAGTTCTAAGAAACAGAGCAAATCCAGGTTTGCTTATTGGAAGGTGTTTGTATGAAAAGAATATGAACATCTGAACTTTAACAAACATCAGATACTATTACTGAGTAAGGAAAACTCAAATAAAAAGTTTATGAAGAAGTAAAAAAAAAAAATAACATAATAGTTTTGGTTTCCTATCAGACATTTGGTCCTGTATAATAAGTTTCCCTCAGGAGGACTCAGTACGTGAGCATCTTGATCTCCTAGCTCAGGGTTAAGAGTTAAATCCTATCAGCTCCAAGCTTTCCCCTCCTCTTTAAAATAGGCATACCAACTATTGCCAGTATGACATCACAGAGATGCTCTGAGGCCCAAATGAGGTAATCACTGTGAACAATTCTAAGAAAATTAAGTTCCCCAATGAACTGAAAAAACCTTGGTCACAGGGACCTATTCCCCAGAGAAGAATGATGTTGCTTCTTACCAAAGGTAATATGAATTGAAGAAGCTTCCAGAAAACTTATCCTAGTCATGGACATTCAAAGTTCTGTATTTTCTGTTCTAGATTTATTATTCAGAAGGTGGAGAAGCTAAAGCCACTGGACAATTCAAAGATCGAATTATAAGATCAGCCAGTCCAGGTAATGCATCTATCACTATATTGCATATGCAGCCAGCAGACAGTGGAATTTACATCTGCGATGTCAACAACCCTCCAGATTTTGTTGGCAAAAACCAAGGCACTCTCAACGTCACTGTGTTAGGTATGGACACTTTTCTCTGCATTTTCTTTTCTTGGAGCAACTCAGAACATTGAATGACCAGGGTACTGAGTTATGATGCTAAATAGACCTTTGGGGATAAATATACTCCCTGTTCCTTTCATTATTGGGGAAGCAGAGACACATCACCAACTCAACCTGTACAATAATACTGAGATATCATTCATAAAACACATAGAAGCAATTGCCAAAACAAAAAGGACTGCAAAAATGATAGCAGTAGCTGATCCAACCTCCAGGTAACTCTATTTCTGAAGAATACAATGAGAACAGATGATTCAAGTCACTGTCCACCCCAAATGATCACTAGCAACTATTGCAGAGAGACTTTCCATCCAGTTAGAGCCAGATTTACCTGGAGGAGACAAATGTCAACTTATTAATTCTCCCAAGACTACTACAATCTCCACCATGAAAACATGATGGCAAGAGTTCCCCTTTCAAAAATGCTAATGCTATTTGGAAAAGGGGGCACAGATTAAGTCATTTTTAAGAATTAATTTCTGCATACACACATTTTCATTATATGATGTTGAGCAAGTCATATCTACTCTCAAAATGAACGTGGAGTAGTTCCTGTATTCAGTGTTCGTTAACTTCCTACTTTGTCCCAGGAGGGAGAAGTGCCTTTGGGGACCTCCAAATTTTGCCAATTTCTAGTGATCCTTCCAACTTCTATCTGAGAAGACAATGAGAACTAAACTCTGCAGGCCCTGGGAGTGGGAAGTACTAAAGGGCAGAAGGAAAGAACTTACAACCCTTACTGCCTACCCAGTTGACTAAGCATTTTCCCACTTCTATGTAATCCCAAATGGAGTCGATGTAGTCATTGCTCTTCTCAAACTGTGCATGTACATCATAGGAAAGGGGGCACTAGATCAAATCAGTAACAAGTGTTGCTTGGAAAAGCAACAGTTGGTAACAAGGTACACACCTAGGAGAATTGCTCACAATTGCTTTGGCTTGCCACTGGGGTACAAAAAGAAATATTATTCATGCGCTTTCCTGGGAGAGTTTATGTCCTAGTTTGAAAGACTAGCCATATACATGGAGACTAAATGGTGTGGTATTATTGCTAAAGCATCAAGTTGGGAGTCAAAAGACTTAAGTTCCTGACCTTATTCTGTACTCAGTGACTTCATGCAAATAAATCCACTTTTCTCTGGTCATTGTAAGATGGAGTTGTAACTCCTGACCTGTCTTCTTTAGTGATTTGTTATGAAGATAAAATGAGATACTGGTGATAAAAGAGCTCTTTAATGTTCAAGTAATTTGAGAGATTAATCCTGTAATTGATTTTGTTTCTCCCTGACTCTGGAGTGTTCTAAGCAGAAGCAATCTAAAGAGGCAAAGCTTCTTCAAGACAGGACTTGGAAATAGCCTTGAGATAAACTTAGACATGAAGGTTAATGTTCTTAAATTTAAGCTTCAGAGGATTCAAATGAATTCCCATATGAGGTCGAGGGTCACTTTCTTTGTGAATTATTCTTTCCCATGAGTCTTTGAGTCAGATGCTTCCTGTCATGAGTGTTCCACAACTTCCTTAAGCAGCTAGGACCCAGGCAAGGTAAGAAAGTGAAGGGTCTATGGATTTCCTTGTTTGGGAAGTCTCAAAATTTTTTATCTTTATTCATTTGGTGAAAAACACAGCCATTCTAGATATTTAGCCTTTCGGAAATTTCAACATGGCTAATTTATCTTAAAAATGCATAGTTTTGGGCTGGGAATATAGCTCAGTTGGTAGAGTGCTTGCCTTGCAAGCACAAGGCCCTGGGTTCAATCCCCAGCATCACAAAAAAAAAAAATGCGTAGTATTTTCAGTTATCAAATCTCATTGCACATGAGGACCTATTCTGCTTGCTCTCCTGGGGGTGTAGCAAGGTGGGTACAGGTGGGTTTGGGAGACCAATTGCGGAGAAAGATATTGACGTTTCCTTAATGATGACTCTTTGTAGCAAAGTTTCTTTCAGAGACATTTCATTACCCAGCAATGAACACCAATCCCATATATTTACCTGTGCATTCATGAATTCATTCAACAAATTCTGATTACATGTGTCAGTTACAGTGCTAAGCAATGAAGATGGGAAGATGTAAAAGATAGATTCCCTAACCTATAAAAGGTCAATCTAGTGAAGTAGATAAATATGTAACATAAAAGCTCTCTTTGGAGGTGTGAAAGGATAGCTGTGAGGGCACAAGGAAAAGATCTAAAAGCTTTGTAAGGAGCAGGGCGGGGCGGTACATGCCTGTAATCACAGCGGCTCAGGAGGCTAAAGGAGGAGGATCACAAGTTCGAGGCAAGCCTCAGAAACTTAGTGAGATTCTGTCTAAGAAAATAAAATAAAAAATGCTGGAGATGAGGCTCAGTGATTGAGTGCCTCTGGGGTCAATCGCTGGTACAAAAAAAAAAGGATAAAAAGCTGTGTAAGGGGACTAGAGAAGGCTTATTAAGGAAAGACTTTTATGCTGACTATTGAAGGATGTACAAGAGTATGTCAGGCAGAAAAGGGACTGAGGTGGCAGGGTACAATTTAGGTGAAGGAAATGGCAGTAAGCAAAGAACCAGGTGGTTTTGATGAACATTCATTTGAAATATTTTCATTAGTTATGACAACCTTGGAAAAATCAATCCCTGAAAAATACCCAGGTCAAGTCTGAATAATTATTTTGTGTGCATTTGGATTAAGCCTTATTTCCCTCTTGCAATTTGGCACATACAAATAAAATGATTAATTTAGAGAAGGTTTGAGAACATACTGAAGCATTTTCATTTATTTTCTGAGGTGAGACTTCTCTTCCCGCACCAATTCTGTTGAAAGCAATAAAGCTAAAGGGTAGATCAATGGCTTTGCCAGTAAAATATCCAAGTTCTACTGAGGACTTTAACAGGATAAAATGTCAATTCAATTTTGATTCAGTAGTTTTAGAAAATATATAGATTTGGTTCAAAGTGATTCACTAAGTGTTTTGTCAATAAAAAGAAAAGAAAGATGTGTTTAGCAAAACAATAAAAAGCCTATCTGGGTTTGAATCTAGGCTCAAGGGACGAGTACAAAACATTACAGTTTTCTGTCTAT
The DNA here is from genome assembly GCF_902686455.1 of Sciurus vulgaris. NCBI lineage: Eukaryota > Metazoa > Chordata > Mammalia > Rodentia > Sciuridae > Sciurus > Sciurus vulgaris. Next base: position 43,038,182 of record NC_136471.1, on the reverse strand, counting down.
AATTTAGTTCAAGTCCTGGTGTCTGACTTTTTCCCAAGGAAGCACCCATATGTAATTTTTGCTCAATTATTATATTATGCTGGACTGTTATAAAATACTCATATTTTTAAAAGTGGAAATTCTAGTGGTAGTTGCAATGGACTCCTGGTCAAATGGCCTATTTCAGGATAGGTAAACCAAGTTTTTCCCATCTGAGAATATCATTGATAAGGAAGACAAAATCAAGAGCTAACTAGAAAATCCTTCTTTTAATCAAAAGACACGTTTCCAAGATATGACTAGTGAAGTGTTTCAAATTTACAGCAGTATGCATTTGTCTTCTTGCTCATGTGTACAACAGGTTAGTGTCTGAAATGGCTGAATTGACCAATAGTTGATGGAAGATTAACTTTAGTAGCAGGAATTAGTCCTATCCATACTACCAGAAATTCCATGTGCAATGTCCTATATATATAATTTTATCGAATCCTTAGATCAGTCAGAGGTTAGATATTCTCTAATTCACATTTTTCAGATGAGTCAACTGGGGTTTGGTTAAGTTAGGTAACGTGCCCAAACACATCTAGAGTGAAGCTGTAGAGCCAGTATTCTATGTGGGATCAGAGCTTTGTTTTTAAATACCATGACACAGGTTAAGAGATGGAGGGCTGAGCATTTAAGATGTAACTTGTCTGAGAGAACATCAGCCTTTGGAGGGTTTTATAGTAGACTTAAGATAAGGAAAGTGAGCTGGGTGCAGTGGCTGATGCCTGTAATCCCCATGGCTCGGGAGGCTAAGGCAGGAGAATCTCAATTTCAAAGTCAGCCTCAGCAACTTAGCAAGGCCCTAGGCAACTTAGCAAGACCCTGTCTCAAAATAAAATATAAAAAGGGCTGGGGATGTGGTTCAGGGGTTAAGTGCCCTGGGTTCCATCCCTGGTACAGATATAATAATAATAATGAAGGTGAGTTAGAAATTAAAGAACTTCTGATCCTTGCCTGCAATATGATTAATGATAGAATAAACTGTGCAGAATAAGATGAATGGGGAGATTCTGTTTCAGTTTTCCAGTTTCTTCATGCATGTATTTTCATATGTAGCTAAGACTCAGTCACATCCCAAACCACCTTCATTATAACTCCTTCCTCCTCGTCACTCATTTCCCTAAAGCCTGCTCCTCTACCTGCATTCTTTATCTCAACTATGGCAAGTTCATATACCCAGTTGTCCAATTCAGGAGCCTGGAAATCACCACAGATCTCACATTCTTCCCTCATCCCCCATATTCAGCTGATCATTGTTGCCTTTACTTTAATACCTCTTGAAACTGTCTCCTGCTCTCCCTTGGTTTAGGCACCCCCAGTGTCAGAGAGATCCATCTAAAATATTAAAATAACCATCATCACTAACCTGCTTCAAGTCTTTCCATGGTCTCCCTGCTTTCAGAATACATGGACTATAAAGCCCTCCAAGATAGGATTCCAGGCACACTCTTAACTTCATCTCCCATTGCTCCCCTCTATCCCACTTCAGAAATGTGCCAATGTTACTTTTATATCCCTGGTGCTTAGTCCCATATTAGTTATACAGAAGGTACATAACTAAATACTTGGTGTGAAGGAGGAAGAAAGATTGCATTGCTGTGTAGCATGCACACCCAAAATGGGATTCCCCTGCTGATGAGAGACACAAGCAAATTCAAATCTCCCAACCATTTTGTGTCACTCACAGATGAACAAATGAAAAAAATGACCCATAAAGGAATAAAAATATAGTATTTATTAGTAGAATTATTTTTAGAAAGAATAAAAACAGGTTATCTCAAGTTATTTAAGGGTTCTGTTTTCCTTTAAAACTTCTTTTAAAGTATAAGCTATGTTCATAGTTGTTTAGTGTTTGCTTACATTTGGCTGTTTTATTAAAGGCATATTGTAAGACACAATGTGGAAATTCATAGTTATAAATCTGGGGAGGAAGCAGACAGAGACACTAGTTGAATCTTAATGACCTCCTGACTAGAATGTCCCTGCACCTGAAGTGCTCTACTCCCATCTGGTGGTACGATCAGAAAACAGTCAAAAAAAGTATACACACACACACACACACACACACACACACACAGACATATATATTATGTACCACTAGGTACCTTTTACCACTATATATATATATATATATATATATATATATATATATATACATATATATATTTGTAAAGTATATATATGTAAAATAAATATATATTCTGCAAAATGAAAGTGAGAAAGTAATAGCAAATGTCTCAGTCTGCCATGCATCCTGCAGGAGTTTTACTCTTTGTAATTGTCTTACAGTCAAACCTTCTAAGCCACTTTGTAGCATCCAAGGAAGACCAGAAACAGGCCATAGTATTTCTCTGACTTGCCTCTCTTCTTTTGGAACACCGTCTCCTGTGTACCACTGGTATAAACTTGAGGGAAGTAATGCTGTGCCAGTGAAAGAAAGCTTTAGTAAGTATCACCTTTGGCAATCCTTGGCAAGGCCTGGTTTTGGGGGTTGACTGATAGCGTATGTGACTGACTGTTGTCCTGACAGTTCAATATTATCTTTTACTTGGTTGGGGCGAGGGATTTAAAAGGAATATCTGTCTCCCAACATAAGACTATAGTATGGACTACTCCTCAAATTCTAGAAGCCAGCTCAAGGCATGGTTCTACCTGGTGGTAGATGGGCTACCTTTGGAACAGGTCCAAGTGGCCTAATTGGTCCATGGACATCTTAAGAAAGGGAGGGTAATGTAGGGGAGTAGGTGAGCATTGAATGATAAGTTACACTGATGTGATTCCTACCCACAAAAGAGATCTTAAAAGTCTATTTCCTGGTTTTGACAGACCCAGCCACTGGAATTTTGGTTATTGGAAATCTGACAAATTTTGAACAAGGTTATTACCAGTGTACTGCTATCAACAGTGTTGGCAATAGTTCCTGTGAAATTGATCTAACCTCTTCACGTGAGTTGACCATACATCTTTTACAGTTTCTCCTTGAGTCAAGTAGCCAGGACCTATACATTAATTAGGATCTTCAGTTGGTCCTTTCTGCCTCTCTGGACATTTGTGTGCTTTATTTATAGACTGATATGATAAATGATTGTTCTAATAACTAATTCTTACATAAAACTTAATATGTTCCCTAAATCCTTTACAAAAAGCAAATTGTTTAAGCTTTGCAAAAAATCTCTAGAGTTAACATTATCAGTCTGGATTTCTCTTAATGATGCTATTGGTAAGTTCAGGAGACACAATAGCTATCTATGTCAAACACACAAATCTTCCAGTTCTTAACTATTTGGTAATATCCATCCCTAATAATAATAAAACTCTCACCCACAATCACAGAACCTAATATTTGTCAATATTATTATTATTATTATTGCTTTTATGTGCCAAATACTTGACCAGTTGCTACATGAGCATTATCTCACCCAATCCTCCCAACCATCCTATATATGGAGGCAGAATATATTGTTAGTCTTATTTTATTGAAGAAGACATTGAAGCTCAGGAGGCAAATTACTTGCTCAAGGTCATCCAGATTAGTAACTGGCAGAGCCAGGTTGCCTCTGAACCTTAATCATCCTGTTCAAAGGTGCTTACTTCCTCTCTAAGCCCAATACTTATGAGCCCTGAAATTGTCAAATTGGACCAACCCAGGGAGTTTTCCTCATTATTTGCCCTGAAGCTTCTTGCTCTTCATTCTCATATCACTTTCAGCTATTTTCTCATGATTTTATCTATTGTCTTTCTTTACCTCTCTGCCAATCCCTGTCTGCTTTCCCACAGACACAATCATACTGCAGATATGCAGACACATAAGATTTGTACCTGAGCCTTGCTTCCTTTCTAATCTTTCCAATGATGCTCAACATTTGCCTGCCTTCCTATCCCTCTTCTTTCCTTCCCCTTTCTTCACTTCCTCCTTCCTTCCTTCCTTCCTCAAGCATTTATTGAATATCTGCTATGTGCCAGGGATTGTCCTAAACGATAGGGATACAGAGATTAAGAAGAAATATGTCCTACACTCATGGAGTTCACAGTTCACCTAGAGGAACAAACAAAACTAAAATGTGCTGAATGCTATGAGAGAGGACACCAAAGAGGGAACAATTATGCTAATAGATCCAGGGTCAGTTTTGCTGACCAAGTACAATTAGAGCTGATACTTTAAGGAACTTGTGAAGCCTGTTTCTTTATCTGTAAAATGGGATGTTAAAAAATGAAGAATGAAAATACAGCAGTCAGCATAGAAGGGCAACCCGTCTATGGTGGAAGAAGAGGGAGAACTCCATAAAGGTTGTCTCTGAGGGAAAGAAAACATAAGAAATATATATATGATGTGTTTGAATCTATTGAAAGGAATTTAATGATTTTGTGGATGTGTTGGGATTGGTATAATGCATATTTAAAAACTAAAGAAATACAAAAGAAAAGAAAGGGGGGAAACAAACAAATACCCAAATAAGGCAATAATTAGCTTTGGGGAGAAGGTTTTTAAAATGTTGCATAAGGAAGAATCATAGTATATTATGTTTCTCAGCTGTGCACAGTATTTACATAGTCATAATGCTGCAAGTTTTTTTTTTTTTTTTTTTTTTTTTTTTTTTTTTTTTGCAGTGCTGGGGATTGAACCCAGGGCTTTGTGCTTGCAAAGCAAGCACTCTACCAACTGAGCTATCTCCCCAGCCCATACTGCAAGTTTTGTGTTAACTAAAACTTGTGATATATTAGTAGAATGTGATGGGATTTGAGTGAAGTGGTATAAAAGGACTAAATTTCCAATTTCCAGGGTAGGAAATCAAAATAGAATGAATATTGAAAAAGGTAGGACATTCGGGGATAAGTACAATAGAAACACAGGGGCAGGGGGCCTCTAGTGATTGGGATCCAGAGATGGAGAGGAGTGGAGCAGAGGGACTGCTATTGTTTTTAGAAGTTTAGAACTATTTGACTTTTTAAATTATTTGAATTTTTAATTATTAAATTTTAAACTTTAAAATATATTAATTAAATTAATCCCCCAAAGTTAAAGGAATTATTAGGTAATTCAACTTGTCTCCCATCTCAAAATACAAGCTGCCCATCCTGTTTGAGAGGAAGTGGTTGGGGATTAGCCAGCTTATGACCCAGACATGCTCTCTCAGGGACAACACCTCCGGGCTTGAAGGTCTGGTTCTCAGCTGGATGGTCTCACACTCATTAAATTTTTCCATACACTGATGTAATAAACCAGATGCTGGTTCATCAAAATGACCATATCCACTCCTAGTGGCCAGAATGCACAAGGTTCCTCAGTGATCATGGACTATGCTAAATAAAAGACTTTTAGGAACCTATTTCATCTGTGCTCTGAGGAAGCCTGGTGAAATGTCCCTACTTATAACAGAGACATATTTCTGGTGAATAGATTGTGACTCCATGCTCTCTTTCTCCCTGTCTCCCTCCCTTCCCAAACAAATGCATACTGAACACTTTCTTCTCTAAACTCCATTTCTAAAACAACCTTGCCTGTCTCAAGTTGGCATTTTTTTCTTTCTGTGTGTAAATGTCAATGGTTAACCTACCTAGTCAAGCCACTCATCTTTCTTCACTCACTATAAATACAACTGGGATTCTAGGGGTTTCTGTTCCCTTGGCCTATAGGAGTCACCTGATATGTGAATGTTCCAGATACTCTCTACCAGTCACAAACACACACGTGAGAGGACAATGTGCTTCCCTTTACTAACCAGCTAGCTGCTTGTGTTCTCCAGATCCAGAAGTTGGGATCATTGTTGGTGCCTTGATTGGTACCCTGGTAGGAGCTGCCATCATCATTTCTGTGGTGTGCTTTGCAAGGAACAAGGCAAAGGAAAAAGAAAGGAAGAAGAATTCTAAAAGCACCACAGAACTTGAGTAAGCCCTTATTTACTTGAATACAAACCTTTGCAATTTTGTCTTTACTTGAATACAAACATTTCTCAAGCATCTCTCTTTTAGTCAGTCCTTCCTAAGCACTCCTTAAAAGGAACATAAGATATCACAGGTATCTTTCTACTTGGTCTCATTGCTTTTATAAAAAGAATGATAGGGGCTACCATTTACTGAGTCCTGTGTGCCAGACTCTGTTCTAAGCACTATATGCATATCCATTCACTTAACTCCCATGACCACCCTTTCAGATCCAAGAAAACATTTTATGATATAATGTTAACATACTTGTGTTTATAAAAGTACAGTTGTAAATGTAATTTTAAGTATATTTCTTATGGAACAAGAGGCCCATGAAGGCAAAAGGGTCTAGGGACAACAGAAGTCATAATGTGGCCCTGCTTGCAGCCCATGTTCTTAACCACTCTCTCATTTCTTTAGTGTAGAACACATTCATTCACTTGTTCACTCATCTGCTTGCTTCCATAACTATGTGTTGGGTACCAACCAGGTACCAAATGTGATACTAGGTGGAATCAGAGGAAGAGATGCATCACGACTGTGAATTTGGCCCTCAGAGACCTTATTAGATTCCTAGACTCTCTCACCCTGATATCAGTTTTCCCACCTTTTAAACACTGGTCTGTCATTCTTGAATTTTCATCATAGAGACCTAACCTTTTTGAACCCCAAAATGGACACACATGGGCTGACAGTGACTCAGAATATCAAAATGAACAGACATCCTGAACAGTCTAGGAAAGACCTCTGTCACTGGAGCTATAATGAAATATCAGCTATCATTTCCCTAACTTGATCTTTTCCGGGTCTTCTTTCTTACAGACCAATGACAAATATAAACCAACGAGAGAATGAAGCCATTCCAGTGGAAGATGTTGTTCAGCTAGAAGCAACTCTGCCACCCTCCACTCATGAGACTGACCCTACTATCATCTTGGAACCAGACCATGAGCCTGCCCCACAGACAGAGCCTGTCCCAGCACCTGTCCTAGGACAGGAGCCTACTCTGATGCCTGAGCTTGAGATTGAGCTGGAGCCAGAGCAGGAACTAGAGCTGGAGCCAGAGCCAGAACCAGATCCAGAGCCTGGGGTTTTGGTTCAGCCCCTGTGTAATGAGGAAAAGAATGTGATTAAGACATAGATTAGTGCTCTGAGTACACCATTCATCACTAAGGAACCCATCAATGGTGTCCGGAATTCACTTGACCTAGCCAGTCCACATCCCCTCCCTCCATACTGACCAACCTTCTTCTAACAAGGTGCTCATTCTTAACATGAATCCAAAATGAATGGGTCAGGATAACTATTAAATAAATATAAGGGTTCCTACATTATCAATAGAGAATACTTAAAATCATACTAACATATATGCATAACAAATGACAAGGCAAGTGTTTTCTAGCTCATTTGAAAGAGTTTTTCTGAAATAGTCAGAAAATATTTTGTTTTTAGCTGTGCTTCATGTGTTCCACATGCACACACAACAAAGTGGCATTAATTAGTTATATTTTCTAGGGTTAGTTGTCAGGCTTCCCTATTTGTTGCTATATTTACCACTAAGAAGAGAATTTGACAGCATTATCTCATAGATTAGGAAAAAGTTCTCCAAAAACAACAGAGAACAATACACATACATAGTATTTTAAATCAGGTCTTATTATCAATATATTTACCATGTTAAATTTCCTAAGTAATCTTCCTGGTGACTAATATCTAAGCACAGCAAAATCTTAAAATAATCCAAGACTTAAATGCCAACTATCATACAGGCAAACAATTGGAAATATGATTTTCCTTCAGTGAATACTAAGTGTTGATATAATAGGCGATATACAAGTTAGCTTTGAATAAGCTATTATGTTATCACTGTGATGCTACTTTTATCTACTTTGAAGGGGCACACTAGGAAAGTATTCTAAATGAACACTTAAGATCTATTTTAGATAACAACTAATTACAAAATCTGTTTTACTGTTGGTATATTCCACATCGATAAAGAAATGTTCTTCTTGTGTACATGCTACATATTAACAAAAATGCATCCATATCTCCTCTTCTTCACTTAAGTATTTTCATGATCTTATTTCACTCACATCCCTCCGTGAAGAAATTTACAGGTAGACATACTTTTTTCACTTCTGTAATCAATTGTATCTTAAAACTTGTTTTAAGGCTTAATAAATAATACTCAATAAAATCTCATTTTGATGACTCCTAAGGTAAATTCTTTCATAGACATCTTTATTGACATATAATTTATGCATGATGAACAGCACCAAATGTGATGGGTTTTGTCAGTTATGCATATCCCCCAAACCACCATACCTGTCTACATAGGGAACTTCTATCAGCCCAAATACTCCCCCATGCACAATCCTACTGTGCCCTGCAGCTCATCAAACAATGATGTGTTTTCTTTTTATTATTTATTGATTTATTGATTGATTGATTCTTTTTAGTTATAAATGATAGTAGAATCAATTTTGGTATAATTATACAAGCATGGAATATCTCTTATTCTAGATAGGACCCCATTCTCATGGATGTACATGATGGTGGGATTCAGTGTGATGTTTTCATATATGTACACTGGAAAATTATGTCAGACACATTCCACTGCCTTTCCTTTTCCTATGTCCTCCCTTCCCTCTATTCCCCATTGTCTAAATTACTGAATTTCTATTCTCCTCCTGCCTTATTGTGGGTTAGCTTCCACATATCAGAGAAAACATTCGACTTTTGGTTTTTAGGAACTGGCATATTTCACTTAGGATGATAGTCTCTAGATCCATCCATTTACTGGAAAATATCATAAAATCATTCTTTTTGAAAACCATCCCATTCACAATAGCCTCAAAAATATTTGGGAATCAATCTAACAAAAAATGTGAAAGACCTCCATAATGAAAATGACAGAACACTAAAGAAAGAAATTGAGGAAGACCTTAGAAGAGGGAAAGCCCTCCTATGTTCTTGGATAGGCAGACGTAGTATTGGCAAAATGTTTTCTATCTATATGGATTAGTTATGGATTGTCTTGACCTTCTTACAAATGGGATTACAGAGTATGTATTTTTGTGTGTCTGATTTTCTTCTAAAAATCCTTTTCAAGTGAGGTCTGAAGCACTAACAAATCACAATTATATTTACATATAAAGAAATTTATTATACTGCAATTTCTCTTCTATATAGATCATACCCTTCCAATTGAGGTAGAGTCTTTGAAGATTTTAGGGTGGACTGAAATGGAAATGAGCATTCATTTGTCCAGAGCCATGGAGAGAAGAGAGCAAAATTATGTATTATGTTGGATCTGTCAATTTGCAATCAATCTCAGAGTTTTGAAGCATTCCATTCACAGAAGACTGTACAATGATATGTGGTGTTTGATGGGTACAGGCAGCAAGATGATGAAGGTCTTAAGAACGATCTAATAATCCAAGATTAAAAACTAAACACCAGCAGTATAAAAATGTTAATAACCAGAAAGGCCAAATAGCTGGAATTCATTTTTCCCTTCTACTTTTAATATAGAGTCAAATCACAGGAAAAGAGACTGACATTTAATTGTCAATTCTACACCCCCAAATTTCTGAAGGATCAATGGTGACCAGGAAGGAAGTCACTGTTGGCAGTCTTACAGAACTCTGTCCTTATTAGCACTGCTCTGTTCAAAATACTGATAAATAGTTGGGCTGATAGTTTTTTACCTTTGTTTGAAATCATGAATCACTGTGAGAATCTGCAGAAAAATCTTGACCCCTTACATTGAAAAATGTTTTATAAAGTGACATATACAGTTTTAGATGAGTTATAGACTCCATGAATGCAAGATTAAGAATAGTGACTTAGTATTCTGTTTAACAGAATCGTGATTCAAAATTATCTTGATAGCTTGGAAGCTGAGCTGAAATTAATACAATGAATTAGACATAATGGATAGAAAAGTCTGTGTTTTAAAACAATAGAGAACATGTTGTCCTTGTCAAAACCATATCTGGATAAGATTGGAAAGTCTGTGAGTTTCGTCTGAAATGGTATCTTTGGATCTTTCTTTTCAGTCACCTTCCTGGACATTGTGGCAATTTATTTTCCAGACACCCAGGATTCCCATGCTCTTATTCACTTAGGAAACTACTCAGGTCTGCATCCCCCACACAGAATTAAGCACTCAGGACCTACTTCTACATTTGCCACCATTTCAAAAAGATTCCTGTTTTGTTACTTTGCTCAGTGAATATGAACTTGCAAACTTTCATCATCCTGTGATTTCAATCGGGTTGATAAATGAGTCCTCTTAAGGAGTATTTACACTGCCCCCTATTTTTGCAGTACTGGGGATAAAACCCAGGAACACTTTACCACTGAACTACAATTCCAGTCCTTTAAAAACTTTTTTTGAGACAGGGTCTAAGTTGCAGAGGCTGGTCTCACTCTTGCAATCCTCCTTCCTCAGCTTCCAGAGTTGCTGGCATTACAGAATTCTCCTGCCTCAGCCTTCAGAGTCATTGGGATTATAGGCATATACCACTATACCCAGTAGGCATATTTACATTTTTTCAAATTTTTTAGGTATAGAAGTACATAATACCTTTATTTTATTTATTCATTTTTATGCAGTGCTGAGGATTGAACACAGTGCCTCACACATATCGGGCAAGCACTCTACCACTGATACACAACCCCAACCCCATATTTCCATTTTAAAAGGAACTCTTGAACATATAACCCTTAATTCAAAGAGTCCAAGTGTTGGAACAGATACTGGAACAATCAAAAAGAGAGATATTTCTGGAAAAAGGAGCCCTCTCAGTTCCTTTCAAATCAAATCACGTGAGTTGTCATCCACTCGGCCTACTTAATAAGATCACTCTGGTCAATGCAACTTCATCGCAATCTACTTAAGTACGTCCATGGCACAAACTATATGTATGTTTGTGATGAATCCTGAGACTGGTAAATACCAACACAATTAAGTACACTATAGCCCACATGGGCAGTAAAATGAGTTTATATGTTAAAGAGCAGCCCAATAAGGGAATAAAATATTTTTCCTGCTTCAACACTGGATCAGAAAATATTCTGACTAGTTAAACTTTGACCAAATTATTTCAGCAAAATGTTCATTCAGAGTGGGTACTAAATTATTTATTTTCCTACAAGCAGTTAAAATGTCAGTGGGTAGTCCCAACCAAATCTTACACCAGGCTTGAGCTTAACAATCTTACCACCCAAAAGGATTTCCAGAAACATCTCTAATTTGTTTTTGCATTTAGCAACCAGGGTATGCCAAAATCAACAGAATACCCTTATGGTGGTAGATCCAAATTCCCTCCTAATTCATTTCTTTATTCTGATACCCATTGGACATTGATTAAACTGCTACAATATACTAGGCATTGTTGTTTATGCTAGTGGTGCAACAGTAAGCAAAAACAGTGAGCCCTTATCTTAATGGTGTATACAGTTTTGCTATCTTTGACAAGTTCCTGTGTGTTACCATCAATTGTGTGTTGACTGCAGGAGAGGAAGGTTGGAATTTGTATTGCATTGGGGAGGGTCTCCAAATTATAGTGATCTGTGATGAAAATAGTAATTCTTGACCAATAGATTAAAAACCCACACATACTGATATTTCTTATGCCCTCTAAAATACCAGGTGACTCCCCCCACATACTATATGCTAAGAAGTTAATATTAGCCTTTTATAGTGGCCTATGTGTAATGGAAGTTTGAGGAACTTTCAGTAGGAATTTCAGAGCTAGAAAAAAGTTTATGATCAATAGTACTTTCGATGTGTCAAAATGCATTCTACTGTCATGTATAACCAATTAGAACAAATTATATATATATATATAATATATATATATATATACATAAAAGATCAATAGTATTCAAACTTTTTCAATCCCAGTACACCTGAAGGTTATAACGCATATAATAGCTCTCTCCTAACAATGATGGGACTGCAGATGAGATATGATATAGAATTATATTCTTCATAGGGAAGACACAGAAGAGGTCAATGTAATTTCAAAAAGCTGGTTCATTCTTATATATTGCCACCAAGCCCACAGAGGATAAACCTTGAGTAAACAGAGGTAAAATAATCAGCTGGAGATTACACAAAAAAAATATAAATGAGATATTGTTGGGGGCTGTGCCATGTTGACGACGCCAGAATGGCGCCTGATCACATCCGCAGCGAGGAGGTTAATTGACATAAGCACACTCAGGTGATTTATCATCCACGCACACAATGTATGCGCATGTGTTCTCGAGCACTCCTAATTGTGCCTGCTCCGACTTCTAATCTTTGCGTAAGAGGCGTGGCCCTGCTCTCCGCCTCCTGGAGGTGATATAAGCATAGGCAGAGCAAGACAGCGAAAAACATATAGAAAGCAGCTAGTAGAAGAGCGGCAGCAGCTAGCAGAAAGAAACACAGAGAAGCCATTGGCAAAAAGGAAGCAGAAAGAAGTGGCAAGCAGAAAGAAAAAACATATAGACAGCAGCTAGTAGAAAGAAGAACACAGCAGCTAGCAGGAATAGGGCAAGAAGAAAGAAAAGACACACAGCAGCAGCTAGAGGGAAAAACACAGCAGCTAGTAGAAAGAAGAACACAGCAGCTAGCAGAAGTGGCAAGCAGAAAGAAAAGACAGTGGAGCAGCAGCTAGCAGAAAGCAGTGGAAGGCAGATCGCAGAGTGGAGAACTGAGACGCATCAGTAAAGCACCTTAGGTAGACAAACCCTTAGTTCACAGGATGCAGGACACACCAGTAGGAAGCAGCAGAAAACTAAGAAGACATAGATATCTCTGAAAGCAAAGTCTCTCTCTCTCTCTCTCTCTCTCTCTCTCTCTCTCTCTCTCTCTCTCTCTCTCTCTTTCCTCTCAAAGCAAGTAAGCCTCATTTCCTTTATCCTCTATAAACAAGCAAGCAAGGAAGCAGCCCAGAGATAAAGTGGCTCAGTTTCCATCAGTTTCCAGTCCACCACCCATAAGACCCATGCAAATTGTTACTGCAGGCGGTGACAAATATCCGCGGATTTGGTACCGCAAAGAGCCAGCGACAAGATATAAAGTCCCAGTGTGTTTTAGTCAGCTTTTTCATTGCTATGATCAAATGGCCTGACAAGAACAACATAGAGGAGTAAAATTTTATTTTGGCTTATGGTTTCAGAAGTCTCAGTCCACAGACAGCTGACTTCATTGCTGTGGACTCAAGGTGAGGCAAAATATCATGGAGGAAGGGTATAGTGGAGGAACACAGCTCAGGATATGGCAACCAGGAAGCAGAGAGAGCTCTGTTCACCAGGGACAAAATATAAATCCCAAAGGCACACCTCAGTGACCTACTTCCTCCAGCCATACCTTACCTACCAGAGTTATGCATAGTTAATCCATATAGGTGAATTAATCCATTGATTAAGTTGCACCTCTCATAATCTAATCATTTCACCTCTGAAAATTCTTCCATTGTCTTACATTCAAGTTTTCTGGGGAACCTCATATATAAACTATAACATGGTGTAATTAATACTCTTTCAATGCACCAAACTACTAATTTCCATGAAAAAAAAAAACATGTTTTATTAATAAAAGATTGCTTTACAATGTCCACATGCTCCTTTCAAATCAAATCATGTGGGTTGCCATCCACTCAGCCTACTTATAAAGTCACTCTGGCCACTGCAACTTCATATCAAGCAATTCTACAATTCCCTGTGAACACTACTGGGTGTCCTACAACATTAATTCAATACTGACACTACCTGGAGTTATCACAGACCCCACAGGTTAAGGGCTAGGTCTTGCAAGACTACCCCCTTTAAACACAAGTAACAAGTATTGGGTGCCATCCTAATTAGAATAAGATATACTCCATATATGTATAATATGTCAAACTATACCCTACTGTCATGTATATCTAAAAAGCATAAAAAAATAAATAAAACAAGTATTGGGTGTCCAGTGTATCCACACTTCAGATTTGGACTCAAATAGGGAATCCTTACAATCTCCTCCTCAGGTTGGATAATTTGGTATAATGGTTCACAGAACTTAGGGAAACACTTATGTTTACCCATTTATCAGAAAGGACAAAGGATATAGATGAGCAGCCATCTGAAGAAGTAAATAATGTGAGGTTCAGGAAGGTCCTGAGCATAGAGTTTCTGTCCCCATGGAGTTAGGGTGTACCACTCTTCTGGTGTGTATATGTGTTCACCAACCTTGATGTTTGTTTAAACACATGGTTTAGGAATTTTTATGGAGGTTTTATCATGTAGAAATAATTTATTACTGACTCAGTCTCAAGCCCCTCCCCCTGGAGGATGGGGGATGGAGCTGAGAAAGTTCCAAGCTTCTGATCATGGCTTCTGATGAGCAGATCCGTCCTGACTCTATTCAGGAGCCAAAGAGTTGCATCACTAGAACAAGACACTCCTATTGTAATGGAATCCATTTAAATTTAGAAGCCCCAAGTTGTTTCTTCTCCTCCTTCTTCATGACCTGTTAATTTATTTGTAATGCTAGTTTCTCTATTCCAGTTTCCTAAAAGCCATCATCTCATGCTGAGAATAGAAGTTAAAACTGCCCCCCCCCCCCCGAAAGCCGTGGCATCCAAAAAGATCAGAGAACTGGAATTCTGACATATCCCTCCTGTAGCACAGCTTGGCTGAATCTACCTACGTGTTTTAGTGAGCTTTTTCACTGCTGAGACTAAAAGTGTCTGACTAGCACAATTATAGAGGAGGAAAAGTTTATTTGAGGGCTCATGGTTTCAGAGGTCCTTGTCCATAGAAGGCCAGCTCCATTCCTCAGGGCTTGAGGTGAGGAAGAATGTCATGGCAGATGAGTATGGCAGAGGGAAGCAGCTTGCATCATCAGGAAGTGGGAGGGGGGAGGGGGGGAGAGAGAGAGAGAGAGAGAGAGTGTCTCCACTCTCCAGACACAAAATATATACCACAAAGCCATGCCCCAATTCCAATCTTTTCCAGCCACACCCTACCACTTCAATTAATCCCATCAGGGATTAATTCACTGATTGGGTTAATACTCTTACAACCCAATCCCCAATCATTTCTCCTCTGAACCTTCCTGCATTGTCTCATATATGAGCTTTTGGGGGACACCTCACATCCAAACCTAACACTATGCATATGTCCAGGCTTAGTGTTCCTATAAATTATAAGAGAAGCACATTGGCTCTTTTCCCACTTTTGGTCAAACTGTGATTAAATTAATTTTTCCTTTTTGAAAAATTATTTTCTCTTATTTCTGGATGCAGGTAGGTAACCAGTCTAGTTAGTTGGGACCCCAGTAGCCTCTGACCTAGGTCCTGATAATACTATCACCTAAGAAACTCAAAGGAATTTAAGAGCTCTGTGTAAGGCACTTTGGAAATTACAAGGGCTTTAGGAGCTCTGTCTCAGGAATCTGGGACCAAAATCAAACAAGTAGTTCTTATGTCACAGTCAATTTAAAGAAAAGTACAGGGTAGGTATTAAAACTAATGGGCTATTACCTAAATGCTAGAGTACCTTCCATTTGGTCCACTGTTTTTGAGTACAGGTAGAAAAGAAAATGTCTTAGAAGCCAGGAAAGCCAGATTGACTATTAGTCAATAGTATTGACTATTTCTACAGCTTTGGGTGTTTTCTTGTCTGGAAAATGAAGATGATTTTGGTCTTCTTTAAGACTATGGTAAGAATGAATGTAAACAATTTTAAATTGTGACAGGGCTATACTATTATAGAATCTACATGTCTTGACAATTGGTTCAGTAGTATTCTTTTGATCTCTCACTCAGGGATTATTAATTTGTGGGGGAATTATAGATTCCTTTGAGAATCTGTGGAAGGTATGAAACCTCTTCCTGGTAAATGCACAAAGTTCTGCATCCAACTTGAGGCAGTGAATAGAACTGTGGAGCTGGAGCCATAGACCCCCAAAAATGGCTATATCATACTATATCAAAATGGCTAACAGACTGATTCAGAGACTTGATAGCATAACAGAATATGGAAACAGAAAACAGTAGATACAGCCATATGATGAATTCATTGTAAATTGGTGTATTTGAGAAATCGCCAAATAAAACACTGGGATCAGACAGTGAAATTGTCCCCAAAGATTCTACAGCTTACCTCAAATATCAGAACCTTGCTGAAATTCTCAATTGTCTATAATAGACACCTAAGAATTTAAATTTTTCCACTATTTCCATTGGCCTGTTTCTTCCATCTTATATTCTCAGCTAAACTCTGCAACTGAATTATCATTTTTAAATTAATTTTGGAAGTAACTGTAAAAAATGCTGATCTTGAATCACTTTTATCTCTATCAAATATCCTACAGGAACAGGTAACAATCTGAGGCCATTAATATAATTGTTTATACAAATCATTGATTTAAGTAGTTAACAAGTCACTTAATTTAAAAGAGCAAAAGCCTACAAATGACCTCAGGCTTGGTTCCATTTGTACTGCTTATTGAAGAACTCATACTAAAGAACTAGAATGAGTTTTCTTTTATGCCCACAAAACCTGTTACTTCAGACAATAAATTCAGTATTTATGAAGAAAAGGTCTTTAGTCCTAAAAGACCTTATAAGAACAAACTTTACTCTCTGTTCATGCTAAAAAAAATTGGAAGTAAATAATTTCTTCATTCATCAATTCTATCTTCAACCTTCAATATAGAAAGCTTTGTTCCATAAGATGCCTCCCTGGGCTGGGGGTGTAGATCTCAGTGACAGAGCACTTGCCTAGCATATGTGAGGCCTTATATACCATCCCTAGTACCACACACAAAGGAAATTCATATAAAAAGTTTTGTATGTCAACAACCAGTTCCTGTTTACAAAACTCATGTTAGTTACTGGTCATTAAATCTTTGACTCCCAATAAATCAGTTTGTGGGCTAACTTGGATCACTTACTTCAAGAAGTAGTTGTAGCATAAAATTCAAATTAAAAGTAATTTGAAGAGTCACTTGAAGTTTGTTAGATTTTATGACTGATAATCATTTAAGATGCTTCCCTAAATTGAGCTCAAATTTACTTATTAATTTCCTTTTGCTTTAAATTTAGTTGGCAATCCAGAAGATTATTATTTTTAAATATTTAGTTGCAGTTCAAGATCCACTAATTTTATTGACTTTGGAGACACTCAAAACTGAGAAATGTCTCTATTCAGGATTTTATGGTTTAAGTGAATGTCTGACCAACTTGCAAGAAAAATTGGGAGATTATTTCAATATTTTATTTTTTAGTTCCTGAAATACAAATCAAAATAACTTTTTGTTACATATCACTTGAACAAGCTTGATATTCTTTTCAATACATGGTGAACCAATACAGGTATTTTAACATTTCCTTTTTAATTACAATACATCTTGTTTTGGAGGAAAACAGCTTATCAAAAAGATGAATGTGTACAGAGTTAGGATATACCCTCCAACTTAAAATTTGGTCCACTAAAATATATCAGTATTCCTCCTATAACAAAAATAAATTAACCCTCATAGTTGAAAAAACAAATATTTGGCACAGGCCTCTGAGACAGCTTGAAAAAACAAGTTAAGATGTGTTTCAACTCTACAGAGGAACATACAAAATCCACCAGAAACATCTTTCAGAAAAACTGGTCTGATTGCTATTGGGATTCTTCTGCTTCAGACGGGGAGAGAAGGTACACCAGAGGGCAAGGAAGACTCACAACGGCCACAGAATCACTTATGAGAATTAATCAAAATTTAATACAGAATAACATATGACAACAGTACAACAATCTCAAGTTATTCAAATGCCTGGAAAGCAAGTTGTAAGCTTAGAACAAGTACCTTAGCAGGAACAATACAACACATTTATATAATTTTGGAGGTGAGAAAACATCATTCATACATGATACTTTGTATACAAGTAACTTAGATTCTAGGACTCGGGAGATAACAAAACATACAACATGTCCAAGCTGCTTAACCTTCAACCATTCTCTTGAGTATTAAACCCAGGCCACCTTTGGCCACTTGCAGAGGTGTTTTTTCTTCCTTATTCTCAATGTATATACTTGCTCCTTGGGACACCAGCAGCTTTGCTTCTTCTATTCTCTCCTCATCACAGGCTAAGTGTCTGAAATTAGGGATCACAAAGACCAATTAATCACTAATAATTCTATGTAATAGGCTGTCGTGCAAGGTAGTCTAAACTGCATATTATTAGGCAGTGATAGATAATATTGGGAAGATATTTCATCAGGAAAAGAAAATCAATTTGCATGGGAAAGACTGTTTATAAGTTAAAATTCACTGGAATAGCCTTATAATACCAGATTATAAATTTGAATCCTGGTCTTATTACAGTAGAAGAATGGATCAAAATGCTAGCCTAAGGCAAAATTTCTGCATTTTATGGAAATTACCCCCAAATACTATATGTCACCATTCAGAGTTTGAATTCAGAAAAGTCTCAATTTATAAGCTATCAATAGCAAATTTTGTGGCTTAACTTTTGGCAAAGCAGTTGAAAAGGTTTTATCTTGTTTGATGCATCTATCTACTTGATGTTAGCAAGGTATTATTTTCACCATTTTATAGTTAAAATTTTGACCGAGGTTAATGTTCTTGGTCAGAATGACGCGGTTTAGCAGTAAACTGAGTGGGGGAGGAAACTAACCTTTGTCAGGCACTTGTAGTTTGCCAGGAAGGGTACTAAGCACTTTATATGTTATTTTATTTAAACCTCATAATAAGCTAGTGGGGAAGTAATTATAATATTAAAGATGAAATTAAAACTCAGGAAGATTAACTAACTTCCCTAAGTTACTTCATGTGCATATTTAATATGTTAGAAAGTGGCAGAGTCTGGATACTATTCCTAAATCCTCTGTTTTTCCCAGGACCCTAAGTCGTTTGTCTTCTAGACTGCAGACCATCCTGCCTTTCAAATATGGAGAAAGATGCTGGGGCATGGTGCATGCCTGTAATCTCAGCAGCTTGGGAGGCTGAGACAGGAGGATTCTGAGTTCAAAGCCAGACTCAGCAAAAGGGAGACCCTGTCTCTAAATAAAATACAAAACAGGGACATGGCTCAATGGTTGAGTGCCCCTGAGTTCAATCCCCATCACAAAAGAAAGAAGCTGGAATAGGTAAGTCTTTCTAAACATAGTAATTTAGAATTACAGGATAGATATTTAAACTAAGAGTTAAGAAAACAAACAACTTTTTGAAACAACTTTCAAAAAGTTGGTATAAAGTCAATCTGGAAAACTCATTCTGGAATAAAAAGTTGACTCATAGACTTTTTGTTTCAAAAAAAGGACTCACTCTTCAACAAAGAAGAAAAGTAACAAAGTACTGTGAAAAAATATCAAGGTAGGTTATGGCTTCAGGTTATACACATAAATAAATTTCAGATGGATTTAAGTGTTAAATGCAAAACAATAACTCTCAATCAACACATAAGAAACAAAACAGCCAGGCATGGTGGTGCAACCCAGTAATCCCAGTTATTTGGGAAGCTGAGGCAGGAGGATTTCAAGTTCAATCTAGTCTCAGCAATTTAGCAAGATCCCATCTCAAAACAAAAAATAAAAAGGGCTGAGGATTTGGCTGAATGATTAAGCACAAGGTTCAATCCCAGGTACCAAAAAACAAAAACAAAAACAAAAACAAAACAAAACAAAAAAACCAAACGAACAAAAACACAATAAGAAAACAAAAAAACCCACAATGAAATGTGAACCAAAACCTGTAATAAAATATAAGTAAATGTGTAACTAATTTCAGGGTAAAGAACAGCTTTTCAGTCATGAGGGAAGATTAATATGTACAGAAGTTGAAACTTTGTTATTTTAAAAAGAGCATGAACAAAATGAAAAGACAAACTGGGAAGAGTATTTTCAACTAACATGGCAGAAAAGTTAGTATTTTTACTATCTCAAGTCAAGAGCACTTAGAAGTCAGTAAAAAAGAAATTAGTTGTCCAAAAGGAAACAGAGAAAGGGACACCAAAAGTTAAAATTTAGATAAGAAATATAACTAGTCATAGGCACTAAGATTCAAAATCAATGAAAGTAAAAAATGTAAACTGCAACCATGAAATACCATTTTTCACAGAACAAAGGACAATTTCAGTGTTGATGAAGGGGTAATAGGCATTTTAAAATGCTATTTGGAGGGCTCAATGATTCAACTCCTCTGGAAGCACTTTGGTAATACATAGTAATAGTCTTCAAATGTGTGTATTTTTTGACTCAGCAATTCAACTTCTAGGAGTCTATACTAATGTAATATTCAGCAATATGGTCAAAGATTTTATACAAAATTGATCAGAGTAGCACATGGTGGAAAACTCAAAATTGTTTAGAGGAATGATTAAATTATGGCACATCCATAAAATGGAATTGTACCTTAGCATTAAAAATGTTTTAGGGGCTGGGGTTGTAGCTCAGTGTTAGAGCACTTGCCTAGCATGTGTGAGGCACTGGGTTTGATTCTCAGCACCACATAAAAAAGAAGTAAAATAAAAATATTGTGTCCATCTACAACTAAAAATATTTTTTAAAAATGTTTTAAACATATTTAATGACATTGGAAAATGTTCCCAATATACTATGAGGTGGAAAGAACAAGATACAAAACTATAAGACCCTATATGTACTATAAGACCCTAATTTTGCTAATACATATACATATATATATATAATATAAACATTTGCATGTATAAGACTGAAAAGAAATGCACAAAAATGCTATCTGTGTTTATTTCTGGGTGGCAACATGATAGGCAATTTTTATTTTTATGCTTTGGTGTACAAAGTTTTTGCCATTAACTTGCACTGCATTTATAAGCATAATAAAAAAAAAAGAAATGATGTGTAAGAATTATTGCAAGAGGGCTAATGTCAGGTAGAACACAAATGACTGCTGCTTGTCACTTACAGAGGAGTGTTACCCTCAGTGTCTTGGATGTTTGTGGATGCTTTGTAGTACAGAAGGATATGAATCATCTTCAAGTTACCCTTGGCTGCTGCCCGGTGCATTGCTGTAGCTTCATAATGATCCTTAGCATCTGGATTAGCCCCACCTTCTAGTAACATGACAGCAATCTGGAAAGACAGAGAAGGAAACAATGCGGAGATCCACTTGTGTTTTTGTATACATTTAGAACTCAAAAGAAGTAGGCTAAGGATGGACCCATACCTCATGCCTGTTTTTGGAAGCTGCGTAATGTAGGGGAGTACAACCATTTTGATTGACAGCATTCACTTGCGCACCTTTTCCCAGGAGCGCTTTTACAATTTCATCCCGGCCAGCAGAAGCAGCAATATGAAGAGGAGACCAGCCTGCCTGTAGGAAGTGGGTCATAGAAAAGTCAGAAGCTGAAGGTATGGGTATCAATGTGAATAAATTTTAAACATTCTTGTTTCCCCATCATTAAGTACTGTGGAAAATCTGGAAACCAGAATGTATAAAAAGAAGAATCAACCCAAATCCCATAATATAGACATACTGATACATAAGTCTAATTCTAATGTGCTTTTCTTTTTTTTAACATTGAAATTGGGAATGGATAATATATATTTCCATGTTCATTTTTCCTAATTTCCACTTATCATGCTGGCCATTCTTTAGAATTATAACTTCGTTGTTTCCGTATTATTTTATCATATGGATATATTTGATTGTATTCAACCATTTTCCCATTAAATTACTTTTCTACTATACATATACTTTGATAAGCATCCCTAAAAGGAAACTTTGCCTACATAAAAAGTTGCACTTTTTTTTTGTACCAGGGATTGAACCCAGGGGCATTCAACCTCCTGACTGCATTCCCAGCCCTTACTTATTTTTTTATTTTTAGGCAGGATCTCACTAGGCTGCTTAGGGCCTAAGTTGCTAAGGCTGCCTTTGAACTTGCAATCCTCCTGCCTCAGCCTCCCAAACTGCTGAAATTACAGGCATACATCACAGCGCCCAGTGAATGGTTCCATTTATATTTTTCACAATTCTAATCCTAATATAACCAAAAGCATTACAGTAAATATCTATATATAAACAACAGGGCTGGGGATATAGCTCAGTTGGTAGTGTGCACGAGGACCTGGGTTCAATTCCCAGCACTGCAAAACAAATCGCATGTATGTATATATATATGTATATATGTATATATATATATATATATATATATATAAACACATACATACATATACATACATACCTAGGCCCTCATTATTCAGGCAATACTCACCAAAAAATTCCAACATAATAAAAAGAGTATACAGACTTTCAGGGTTCAAAAGAATAAGCGTTGGTCTATATTTTTTCCCTAAATCACAGAGTATGAGTGACAAAATTAACATTCTAAAATAATACAAACACTAGTCTCATGCTTGATCACCAGGGCTAGGCTATAACTTCCTTGTTGTAAAGGTTGCAATTTTGTTTATGAGCTTAATACTCATGCTTCAGTAAACACCACTCTGGAGTCTAAAGATAATTGGGGATTTATCAACTTTGCCAAGTACTCACATCATCTTTATCATTCACTGGCACTCCAAGTTGCAGCAAGAACTCAACAATTTCAGTATGTCCAGCTGAACATGCCCAGTGCAATGCGGTTCTGCTGTCCTACGTGGGAAATAGAGAAACGCTACAGTCAACATTCATGAGGAGAAATACAGGCTAAAAGGCAGTAAAAGTTACACTGGTGTGCTGACAAACCTATAGTGTGAAAACAAGAAATGGAGAACACTGGATCCCCAGGTAAGTAAACTTAAAATTTTATTGCCTACAGTATAAGAGAGAGCAAGATTTTAGCAACATGTGGTGAATAACATCAATGAATGTAAACAATTCTGGCAGAGAACAGCAATGAAAGCAGTAGACAAGAAACTGATTCCAATGCTTTAGCAGAATGGAGCTCATTACTTATGTACCTGTATGTCTAGCACTGTGTTAGAAGATGTATGTGCATCATCCCATTTTACCACCAACATCCTATATAGTGGCTATTATCCCCTTTTACAGATAAGGAAACGAAGACTCTTTAAAGTCAAGCTATTTATCTAAGGTCACACAACTTATCCAAAGTCTGTCTAACCCTGAACTCTCTACTACTACACTGATCTGAAGTTACATGTTCTAGAAAGAACCAATGAATCTTATGGGAGAAGAAATGTTCATAAAACTAGTTGAGATTATCTATATAATCATTTAAAAAACATTCCACAAAAATTAAAGAGCAACAAAATTGTCTTTTATAAAATAGCTAGGAGTTAGTCCTGTTTTTGAAAGAGAATCCTTATTTGATTGATGACTGCTATATTTCTTAGTTGGTCCTAGGTAATAGAAAGTGGTATTATTGTTTATATTTTGCAGTGGCAGGGACTGAAACTAGGGCCTTCTGCATTCTGGGCAAGCACTCTACATATGGGTAGCTCTGAAAATAGTACTTTAATATTTTACCATATTTGCTTCAAAGTTTTCCTCACTTAAAAACGAATTCTATCATGAATTTTCACTCCTAAAATATAAAAGTACTTTCTTACATAACTACAAACCAGTTACATTTATTAAAATTAACATTAACTCCTTTATAACTTCTAATATCCAGTCTCTATTCAAATTTCCCCAATTGTCTCCCAAATACCTTTTTGCAGCTGATTTAAAAACAGGATTCAAACAAAGCCCTTAAGTTGCATTTGGCTACTACATTTCTTATGTGTTTTAATTCCAAATAGCCTCCCCCCTTTAATCCCCATTTTGTGCCACAGACTAGATGGTTAAATTTTCAATGGAGTATTATTAAATCTCAATATAAATTATTACATTAAAATCAAATCATTATCTCCAGGCCAAAAGGAAGGCAAACTAGGAAAATGTAGGGGAGTTTTCAGGTTGAGTAATAAAGGAAAGTTCCAGAAAAGAGAAAATAGTCTTCCTGATTTTGAATTATGTTCCTAAAGACACAAAATGAAACATTTTAAGTATGGGACACTGTCTTACAGAAGGCAATCTATCTATCTATACATAGATGTTTGTTGCTTTACTGGGGCGGGGGCACCGTGATCTTGGGAGAAATTCACAGTGAAAGCATGAGGGTCCGTTTGAGCAGGAGAGCAGAAACACTTCAATATGTCTATTCATTTATGTTCTCTCTGTTTAAAAGGCGTGTTCATTCGCTGTGAAAATCCCACTCTTTCAAGGTCTAACTTCTTTTACATTTTTTGCAAATCCTTTTCTAATAACCACGACATTCGCATAAGGTCCTCCCATTACATCTTCTGAAAGTACCATGTAAACTTCTCTCCAGGGTATTTACCATTTGCAACATGTTTTGTCGTTATTTTATTAATTGACCGTGTACCCAGCTCCTAGCAAACGGCCTGGGACAGAAGGGGTGTTAAGTTTCACGTGGATTATTGAATACAATCACTAAGGGTAAAAATATTCATAAAATAAAGCTTCCCTCCTCACGGATATCTCAAAGACGGGGCATTTCTGAGAAATGCGGTAGACGTTCTAGAAATATCCAAAATTCAGCGAGCTAAGCTCCGGGCCAAAAAAAACATTTGAGGTCTGCTGGGCTAGCTCTGGCAGCCCGAACACGAGTCCTCAGGTGACCCCGGGGTGCGGATGGGGAGGCGAGGGCGGGGATCTGCCCCGCGTGGAACCGGCCTCTGCTCGGGCAGGGCCCGGGAAGACACGTAGGGTTTCACTGATGCCGCCAGCTGCGGGCAGGCCCTAGTGCGGCTTTACCTGGTCAGTTCTAGTAGCCAGTGATTTATCGGCCAGGATGCTCTCCTTCAACTCCTCCAGCTTCCCGCTGTAGGCCAGGTTGCAGACCATCAGGTTAGACACACACCCCTCCATTTCGCTTTCCCAGGATCTCCGTGAAGCGCAAGCAACTCCCGCCTCACGTCCCGGGCTCCGGCTGCCAGTCAAGAGAGCCTAGAGCTCCACCAATCATCACCTTTCTCGTTCCCGTGTTTCTTTTCCCATCGCGTGGCGATTCTGGGAGTTGCAGTTTGAGAGCAGTTCCGGGCAGGGAGGCGCCTTTCCTGTCCTCACGGACTCGGCCCCTAGCAGTGAAAAACTACAAGTCCCAGGGTCCCTTGCGACGGCCATAGTCAAGTTGCCGGTGGAATTGGCCCAGGATGACAGCTGGAGAATGGAGTCAGGTACGGGGAGCGGCTTCGTGTGGAACTCTGTGGAAGAGCTGGGGTGGGTGGTCGCTGTTGGGGCATTGAGTCGGCCATATAAATCGGTTGCAGAGGCAGGGCAAGAGAGTTATGGGAGCCTAAAGGTGCTGTCCCTCGGGGGGGCCCTGACCTGCACTGGCAGGCGGAAGGGACAACAGTTGGAGCTGAATACAACCTCCAGGGCTCGAACCAGTGACTGTGGTTACCCTCCCCCTCCTTACCACCGCCCCAGAGTAGAAAGAAGTAGGGTTTAATTATTCTGACATCTCAGCGGACTGGCATCAGAGCAGGGTTCTGCCATAGCAGTGATAGCCTATAACACCATACTAAGATGATGTGCCAGTGTGATGCCAAAGGCAGGGTGTGATGCTGTGGAAGCCACTTGATATCTAAGAGAACTCAGTGAGTCCTTAGCTTGGTGACATCACTACTTAATGAGGGTCATTTTAAGAATACAGTGGTATGGTGTTGGCATTTTAATATCACAATAATAACGATGACATTGAGGCTTTGTTACAACTATTAAGTTAATAGTGTTTCTTTTTATGGAGATCTCAAATCGTGCCAAAGCAGAAGCAAGGCAAGGCTTATCCTTTATAGGGCATATCCAGAAGGGCATTATGCCCAAACTAGGTGATTATAAGAATGAATACATTCAAGAAAGAGATTGATTATATTTATGTTTATCCTGTTATGGTGTAGAAAAGGGCTTACTTGGCAAAGTCTCTGTTTAAAACAAAATGGTAAATATGTTAGGCTTTTGGGGCCAAAAGGTAAAATTAAGGATATTTTGTAAGCATTCATATGGCAAGAGAGAAAATAAGTTTTAACAAATGTTTATTGATCGAATTCAAACTGTAATAATAACAGTGCTTCTTTGTAACACAGGACTACTACTAAGAAGAATGGAATTATTTTGGGGATAGCATTTTGCTTAATTGGGTCTCAAAGTTAGTGTTCTCTATTATCAACATTGATGCCAAATATATCTGTCAATGCTGATCTGTAATGAAATTTTACCTATTTCATCTTTGAAAATGTCTTTTCACACAAATAAGCACTGCCAACTACTGAAATCAGTCCAGGAACGTATACTTTAAAATTTTTATCTAAATACATTTTTTAGATTTCACAATAGTTTTGGATTTATAAAAAAGTTGCAAAGATAGTACAGATTTCTCTTTTATCTTTCACCCAGTTTCCCCTGCTGTCTTTTCTATTTTAACGGCTGTATTGAGGTGTATTTACATACCATAAAATTCACCTATTTCAAGTTTATAATTAAATGATTTTAGTGAGTTTACAGTCATGCAGTTTTTACTATAAATAGGGATTATAATACTTGCATCTTCCCAATAAGATCTCATGTCCATTTACAGTTAATCCCCATTCCCACTCCTAGCCCAGTGAACCAATGAATCTACTCTTGTCTCTATAAATTTGCTTATTCCGTATACCTCATGTAAATGAAATAATGTAGTATAAGGTTTGTGTCTCTGGCTTCTTTCATGTAGCATGTTTTTGAGGTCCAATCATGTTGTAGTATGTATAAGTACTTCCTTACTTTTTATTGCCAAATAGTATTCCATTTTATGGATGTAACACGTTTTTGTTTACTCACTAGCTGACAGACATTTAAGTTGCTTCCAATTGTTGGCTATCATGCTGATGAGAGAATTTGAGTGCAAGTCTTTGTGTGGATATATGTTTTCATTTCTTTTTGGTCCATACCTGACAGTGGAATTACTGGATCATAGGGATTTTTTTTTTTTTTTTTTTGATACTGGGGATTGAACCCAGGTGCACTTAACCCCTGAGCCATATCCAGAAGGGCATAATGCCCAAACTAGGTGATTATAAGAATGAATACATTGAAGAAAGAGATTGATTATATTTATGTTTATCCTGTTATGGTGTAGAAAAGGGCTTACTTGGCAAAGTCTCTGTTTAAAACAAAATGGTAAATATGTTAGGCTTTTGGGGCCAAAAGGTAAAATTAAGGATATTTTGTAAGCATTTATAAGCCCATTTGTAAGCCCTTTTTTTATATTTTATTTAGAGACAAGGTCTTGCTGAATTGCTCAGGGCCTCGCTAAGTTGCTGATGCTGGCTTTGAACTGGTGATCCTCCTGCCTCAGCCTCCAGAGCCATTGGAATTACAAGCATGAGCCACCACCCCTGGCTAGATCATAGGGAAATTTTATATTTGACTTTTAAAGAAATTGCAGAACTGTTTTTCAAAGTAGAAGCTCCATTTTGCATTTCTACTAGCAATATATGATGGTTCCTGTTCCACATTTTCAGAAACATTTGTTATTGACTCCATTTTCTATTTTAGCCATTCTAAGTGGGTGTGAAATGATATATCAGTGTATTTTAAATTTTCATTTCCTTAATGATTAATGACAGTGGGCATTTTTTTCATATACCTTTTAGTCATTGATATATCTTGAACAGTGAAGTATCTGTTCATATCTTTTCTCATTTTAAAATTGTTGAGTTGTAAGAATTGTTTATGTATTCTACATTCAAGTACCTGTCAGGTATATTATATGTAAATATTTTTCCCAGTGAACTTCTTGTCTTCTCCTTTTCTTTTTTTTAAATATATATTTTAGCTATAGATGGACACAATAACTTTATTTTATTTATTTATTTTTATGTGGTGCTGAAAATTGAACCCAGTGCCTCACATGTGCCAGGCAAGTGCTCTACCACTGAGCTACAACCCCAGATCCTCTTTTCCTTTTCTTAAAGGTGTCTTTTGAAGTAAAAATGTTTCAAATATTGATGAGGTCTATTTTTTTTTTTCATTTATGGTCCATGCTTTTTCTTTAACCTAACAAGTCTTTGCCTAATCCAAGATCTCAATGACTTTCTCCTATCTTTTCTTCTAGATGTTTTATTGTTTTATCTCTTACATTTAAGTCAATGATTCATTTTGAGTTAATTTTTCTGTATAGTATGAGGTGAATATCTAAGTTCATATTTTTAATGCATATAACCAAATTACCCCAGCACTGTTTGCTGAATCTCTTTTCATATTAGTCACACTGATGAACACACGTGGGATATTAATATTATCTGTACTTCACACCAGTTTTACTAGTTTTACCTCTATCCGAATGGTGTCCATGATATCATATTACACTCATTAATTCTGTCTCTTTAGGTTCTTTTGGTTCAACTGTGAAGGTTCCTTAGACTTTGCTCATTTTTATCACCTTAAATTTTTTAAAAAATGTTTGTAGTTGTTGAAGGACCTTTATTTTATTTACTAATATGAGGTGCTGAGAATCAAACCCAGTGCCTCACACGTGCTAGACAAGCACTCTACCTCTGAGCTAAAGCCCCAGCCATTGACCTTAACATTTTTAGGTGTACTTGTCAGATACTTTGTAGAAAATTCCTCAATCTGGATTTGTCTGATGTTTTTCTTGTGACTTAGACTGGGGTTGTATTTTTTGGAGGAAGTCTGAAGGGATGAAGGGCCACTCTCATCATAGCTTATTAAGGGTACATAACCATATGATTTTAATTGAGCCTATTCATTGCTTGGAATAGAATTGTACTAGATTCATTATTCTCTTAATATTTACCTTTTAGAATGTCATTACATTGCAGATTAATAATTTCCAATTGAAAGTTAGGTGAAAGTTCCTCAACTGAACATTTAAGTGGATGTTGGAATATGAAAATATCCTTTGCACTTCCTCAAGGTCCAAAAACTGTTGCTGAAACTGTAGTTTGAACTAGGAAAATATATATGTAGCAAATTTGTGTGGAAATGGAGATCACGTTTCTTGTCTTAACATTTTTAAGGTCAGCTTTATTGTGATATAAGTTGGACACAGTAAATCTCACACTTTCTAGATGAAAAGTTCAATGCACTTGGTTATAAAAATAACTGTTTTGTATACCGTCACAGTCAAAGTGCAAAATATTTCTATCATTCTCAGTCGTTCTCTCATGTTTCTTTGAGGTCACTTCTCTCTGCACAACTCCCAATTCTTGACAACAACTGAACTGATTTCTGACACTAACTTTTTAAATGTACAATTTAATGATTTTAAGTATTTTTGAAGTTATGTTGCATCAGTACAATATTATTTGATTATTTATATCACCCCAGAAAGAGACCTCATGCCTATTTTCAGTTACTTCCCATTTCTACCCCAAACCCTAGGTAACCACTCATCTGTTTTGTGTCTATGGATTTTCATTTTCTGGATTTTGAATATAGATAGAATATAGATATGTCTTGCTTTTTTCACTTAGCATAATATTTTTGATATTTATCTAAATTGTAGCACATATCATTTCTTTTCATGGCTAAATAATATTTCATTTTATGGCTCTAACACATCCTTTTTTATTAATTCATAAGTTGGGCATTTGGACTGTTATCACCTTTTAGTTGGTATGAATAATGCTGCTAATAAACATTTGTGTCCAAATTTCTATGCAGGCAAATGTTTTCTTTTCTCTTGGGTACATATCAGGGAGTGGAATTGCTGGTCACATGTTAACTATGTTTATACTTTATAGTAGCTGTATTTTATATTTAATTTATATTTGTATTTAAGTTTTTGAGGAACTGAGAGACTGTTTATCAAAGTGGCTATACCATTTTGTAGAAACTTATTTGGGATCAAAGTTCTCCACATATTTACCAGTACATACTTTATCTTTCTTTTTATTACACCCATTCTAGTGGGTGTGAAGTGGTATCTCATTCTTATTTTATTGTTATGATTTGTTATATCATAGGAAGTATGTAAAGCATCTTCATATTATTTGTAATTCAATGTTAGTTGTTGGTGTGACTTTACTATGTAAAGTCTACTATGTAAACTTTACTAAAGTTTACTATGTAAACTTACTAGTGTAAATTTCACACCTACATTGTTTTGTCTTATAATTTTATGTTGAATTAATTAAGAAACATTTGCAAGTCTGCAGCAAAAGCTATATTTCCAGAGCCATTCAGTGTTCACTAATAGTGATTGAAGGCCGTTCCCCCTTTAAAATGTGAAAATCATCCTCACCTTGCTTTCCAAACAAACACATGAGAATGAATGAACTTAGCCTGCTAACCATAGTTTGCTAACAACTGGTGTAGAGCGAAAATACTTTGTATGTAGTAGGTGCTTGGTAAATATTTACCCAGTTCGTTATGAAGATGTAGTAGACCTGTTGTGTGGTATTCACAAATACATGTGTATAGTGACATTTCCTCATAATAATACATCAAGGGACTGGATCAGATTGCTATAAGCAGGTGGAAGCTCCAAATGTCTCTCCTACTGAGTGACTTGCTCAGGTAATCTTTTATAGAAAATACATTGTGCTTTTATTTTATTTGGTAGACATGGTAGCTCAGTTTCAGCTTGGAGTTTCTTAGGGCCAAGAGTCAGGTACTTCTTGACTTTTTGCAAGCTTCAAGGTAAATGGATCTTAGAGGAGAAGGTCTTGTCTTTTCTGTTTCCGGCTCCAAGTTATGGAAACAATGTGTTGGCTGTTTATGTCTATCAAGGGACATTAGAGACTCCGTTAGGGTCTCATTCCCTTGCTGCTTACATGATTGGATGCCTTTTCTATTGGTCACCTAGACTATAAGTGCTAGAACAAGCCAAGTTAACTTTCTAGACTTAAGTAGTAATACTAATAAAAACTAGCATTCATAGATCATGTGCCAGATATTGTGCTTATCCCATGTAACTCTTACAACAACCCTATGAGGTAGGTATTATTGTCCCCTAGCCCATACCTTTTAAAAATGAGAAAACAGGGACAGAGAAGTGAAGTAACATGTCTAGTTAAAGTTGGATCTAAAATTGAAATACAAGCTTATTTTACCTCAAAGTCCTAGCAAATAACTACTGTATCATACTGCTATGTATTACTGAAGATAAAATTATGCAGAACTGCAAACCGCAGAGAATACAATAACAATTTCTGTCAGAATTCTTTGGGCTGTAACTCTGCCTAATTGTGGGAATGACATGATTTTTCATGTTGTAGATTAACATTGTCCAATAGAACTTTTTGTGACGTTGGTCAAGATCAGTATCTATACTGTTCTTGTATGGTAGTCAGTAGCACGTGGCTATAGAGCACCTGAAGTGTGTTTAGTAACTGATTTTAAATTTTATTTACTTTAATTATTTTGAATTTAACTAGCCTCATATGGCTAGTGGCTACCGTTTTGGACTATGCAGAAGGCAAATTTTTCCCCACTTCTTTTAAATCATTACTATTTTACCTAATACAAATATTATTTCCATAGCACACCTGGGAATGAATACTTTCTATTAGTGAAAAAAAAATTGGGGGAGACCACACACAGAGTAGATGCAAATCACTTAACTGCATGACAGTCATAGAAATAGGTTCTGGGTTATCTAGCATGGAACTCCTCCACTTACTAGATGAGGTTTGAACAACTGGCCCTGAAACCCTTTCCAATTGATTTCTCATTGGTTGCAAATGCAATTTATATGGCCTTCACATTTGCAGTTGCCTGGTATAAGATGAGATGTTTTAATCTGTGGCTGTATTTTAAATCACATGTGCTTCTTAATCCTATTGTTAAATGTCCTTGCTATTGTAGGTCACTGGCCTATAAAAACTATTCTCATTTAAAATCCATCCCTTCATTAAACTGGCATACTGTTATAGACTATTATGGTAAAACATTTCATTTGTTTACTTTCTGAGTTTTAGCTTCCATACCTTTTTTCTGAGTTATTTGCTTTTAAGTAATTTTTAAAAATATGAATAACAAAAGATCCATAAGAAGCTGCAAAAATAGTGCAGAAAGGCTCTATACAATCTTCATCCTGTTTACCTCAATCATTAGATTTTACATAATTATAATATCAAAACCAGTAAACTGTCATTAGAACAATATGTGCTTATATTTTATTTTGTTTTTCACATGCATAGATTCGTTGAACTATCACCACGATCAGGAAATGTTCCATTAGCACAAAAATCTCTCCTCTGTTACCCCTTTTTAGTCATGCTCATTACCTGCCTCCACCATTCATAACCCCTGACAATACTAATTTGTTTTCCTCCTACTCTGCCATCATGTTTGTATGTCACATATTTTGATATGATTTTCCTTTTTATTCAGTTCATTGTTGTTGCTTTTTACTTCCCTTAAGACTTCCTCTTTGACCTATGAACTATTTAGAGGTATTTTGCTTAATTTCCAATTGTTTGAAAACTTTCTCATTTTCATTCAGTTTCCATTTTTTAGTTTAATTCTATAATAAACATTTTTAAGTTTCAGTAACAAAATTTCAGTTATTCAAAACTTGCTCATATTTGCTTTATGACTCAGGATATGGTCTTTCTTGGTGAATGTTTCATGGCAACTTGAAAAATGTATATTCTTCTGTTATTGGGCAGGTGTTCCATATATGCCAATTAGATCTTGTTGGCTTATTGTGTTGTTCATATTTTCTGTATCCTTGCTTATTTTCTGCTTAGTAGACTTACAAGTTTCTGAAACAAATGATGTTGAAGTCCCCAACATAATTGTTGACTTATCCACTTCTCTTTTCAGTTTTATCTGTTTTTGCTTTGTGTATTTTAAGGCTATATTTTTTAGTGCAAACACATTTGGGATTGATCTTTCTTCTAAATGGATTGACCTATTTATCATTATGTAGTTTCCCTCTGTCCCATGCAATTTTCTGTACTCTGAAATCTATTTTAGCCAATATAATATAGAAATGGTTGCTTTAAAAATCATGTTTACATGATATAGCTCTTTCCATCTTTATATTTTCACTCTACCTATATTGTTATATTTAAATGGAGTTTCTTGTAGATTGCATATAGTTGTGTCATGTTTTTATCTATTCTGCCAATGTCAGTCTTTTATTTTATACATTTACACCATTTATATTTAACGCAAAACTTCACGTTAGGGCCTAATCTGCTGTTTTGGTTAGTTTAGTTTTCTGCATTGTCTTACCTGGCTTTCTGTGGGTTGCTTGTAACCTTTTTATTCTGCGTTTGAGCACATCTGTGTGTGTATGTGTGTATGCACGCATGTGTGGTTGTTGCTCTAGGCATTACGTTATGCATAAGTAACATATCAGAGTTTACTGTGTTGAATTTTAATAGATTAAGTATAGAAACCTTACCTCCCCTTAAGTCACTTTACTCTTCCATTTGTGGTATAATTTTCTTAAATATTTCTTCTACATTTTTTTAGAATCTCGTCAATGTTATGATTTTTTGCTTAATCATAATTTAGGAAAAAAACAAGGAAAGTCTACTGCATGTACCAATACTTTTACTCTTTGTGTAGTTATGTTTTTCCTTCCTCATATTCACAGTTTCCTTCTTTCATCTTCCATTTCCATTTCAAAAACTTCCTTCAGGCCAGGCCTGGTGGCCCACACCTGTAATTCCCACAGCATGGGAGGCTGAGGCAAGGGGGATCTTGAGTCCAAAGCCAGTCTCAGCAAAAGTGAGGTGCTAAGCAACTCAGTGAGACCCTGTCTCTAAATAAAATACAAAATAGGCCTGGGGATATGGCTCAGGGGTTAAGTTCCCCTGAGTTCAATCTCTGGTACCCCCCCCCCAAAAAAAAAAACTTCCTTCAGCTGTGCATTCCTTTAGATACATATGATGGCAACAAATTCTTAGTTTTTCTTCATCTGAGAATATCTTTATTTCCCCCCAAGGATGTTTTAACTGGGTATACAATTATGAATTGATAGTTCTTCCCTCTAGGCACTTGAAAAAGTTGCCATTTCAGTTTGTACTCCAAGGTTCTTGTTAAGAAATTGGTTCTTATTCAAATAGTTTTTCCTCTCTAAGTAAAGTATCACTGTTTCTCTCATGGCTTTTTAAGATTCTTTTTCTGTTTCTTTTAGATTATGTTGCCTTCATGTGAAATTATTTGAATTTATACTATTGAGATTTGCTCAGCTTCTTCAATCTATAGTTTTATATATATTGCCAAATTTTGAAGACTTTCATGTTATTTTTCTATTTTTATAGCAATGTTTTCATTTGTTCTAATTGGTTATACATGAGAGTAGAATGCATTTCAACACATTGTATACAAAGGGAGTATAACTTCTCATTCCTCTGGCTGTACATGGAGTCACACCCATAGTGTAATCATACATGTATATAGGGTAATAATGTCTGTCTCATTCCACCATCCTTCCCATCCCCACAGCCCCACCCCTCCCCTCACTCCCCTCTACACAATCCAAAGTTCCTTCATTTTTCCCTACTCCTCTCCCATGGATCATCATCCACTT
The DNA here is from genome assembly GCF_902686455.1 of Sciurus vulgaris. Taxonomy (NCBI): domain Eukaryota; kingdom Metazoa; phylum Chordata; class Mammalia; order Rodentia; family Sciuridae; genus Sciurus; species Sciurus vulgaris. The sequence continues at coordinate 43,003,734 of NC_136471.1, read as the reverse complement.
ATCAGAGACAACATTCAGCCTTTGTTTTTTAGGGATTGGCTTATTTCACTTAGCATGATATTCTCCAGTTCCATCCATTTCATGTTATTTTTCTTGATTTAGCCATTCTACAAAGTATGTACATATCACAACATTTTCTTGTGCACAATAAATGCTACTTTTGTCATTTAAAAATTAATTTCCCCCACATTTTTATTCATGCATTATAGTTGTACATAATGATGAGATTTGTTGTTGCATATTAGTATGTGCATACACCATAACAATATAATTTGGCCCGTAGCACACTGCAACATTTCCCTCTTTCCTTCCCCCCCTGCCCACCCCAATTCCTTTCTTCTACTGATCTCTCTTTGATTTTCATGAGACACCCACCCCACCTTTCTTTTCCTTCTTCCTCTCTAAATTCCTCAAATGAGAGAAAGCATATGACCCTTGACCTGAGTTTGACTTATTTTGTTTAACATAGTGGTCTCAAGTTCCATGCAATTTAAAAATTAATTAATTTTAAAAATTTAAAAATTTTCATCAATTAGTTTTTGAATACTTCCTTAGCCTCACACTGATTTTCCTCTCCTTTTGGGACTCTAAATCAGGCATGAATTTTTAATATGCCATTATAGTCCCATATGTCCCTGAAGCTCTGTTCACTGTTTTTCTAATTTCTTTTCTTTCTGTTGTTTGGATTATGTAATTTCTATTGTTCTATCACCAGTTTCACTGGTTCTTTTCTGTGTCATCTTCTTTTTGTTATTGAGCCCATCCAGTGATTTTTTCATTTGGTTATTTGATTTTTCAGTTCTAAAATTTCCATTTGTTTCTATTTTATACAATCTATTTCTTTTCTGATACTTTCTGTTTTTTTAAATTCATTTCCAGAATGTTTATAATTGCTTTTTGAAGCATTTTAAGATAGTTTATTTACAGTTCTTTTTGGATGATTCTAATATCTGTATCATCACAGTGTTGGTGTCTGTTGAATACCTTTTCTCATTCAAGTTTTTATGTTCCTGGTTATCTGCATCATGAGTACATTTTTATTATATTCTGGACTTCTATGTTATGAGACTAGATCTTATTTCATTCATCTGTTTTAGCAAGGCTACTCTGACACCATTCTAGTGGGAATGGAGTTATGTATTAATTCCAGATGGAAGTGAGAGTTAAGGTTTCCTACTCACCATGTATTGATAACACGGTAGGGGTTGGGATGCCATTGTTACTGGGCAGGGGTAGAATTTCAGGATCCTCACTAGGCCTACACAAACACCATCCTGACTTGGAGAGAGAACCCTTTACTACCATCATGTTCTGGGAGACTCATTGTTGCCTGGCAGGGATGAAAATACTGGATCCTCATTCTACATTTTTTGAAACTACTTCATGGAGAAGGGGAATGGGATGTGTGACTATTTCAAGCCATTCGAAAAGGGAACACATGAAAATAGAATGGAAATCAGTAAATTAGAGGAAAGGAGGAGAGAAGGGAAAGGGGAGATACTAGGATATGAAATTGATCAAATTACTTGGGAATGAAATTGATCAAATTATGTTATATGTATGCATGTATGTATGTGTTGTAATGAATCCTGCTATTATGTATAATCATAATTCACCAATAGTAAAATAAAGCAAGATGAAGGTAGAAGTCTAGGTTCCCTACTTGATCTTTGCTGATGAGAGTAGGGATTGAATTGTTGTTTTTCTCTGTGGTATTTGGCTGGGAAATTATCTTCCAAAAGTGTTCTTTCTCTGTAGGTTACCCCTTCCCTGAACCTTTGACTTAAGATAAGCTAGCTTTTTGATGGATGTATGTGTGCACCCCTCAGCTTGCTGGTTTCCCTTATCACAAGTTCCAGGATCTTTTATTTAAAAACAAAACTGAGGAAACTCACTGCCATATCATTACTTGGGCCTTGAGGTCCCTAGTGCAGAATTCTTTCTACCTATAGGAGACTCATTAGAGATGGATCATACATATATTTATAAATGAACATATATATATATATATATATATAATTATAATGTCCAGTGTTTAAAACTATGCCTAGTGGGAGAAACAGGGAAAAGTGAATCTACTCCATTTTTTCATGGAACCAGAATATATAAGTGGTTACTTGAAGAAGACATGGATGTTGTATTAATCCCAGTAAATATCTAGTTAAGAACAGTAAAATCACTCTGACCCTCATTCCCAGATTCCCAGTTCCTGTCGACCACTTTTGCAATCTCTATTTTTATGAATTTCATGCCTTAGATGTTTAGATGTCTCATGCAAGATAATATAGTGTGTGTATGTGTGTACATACATAATACATATAAATATATATATACATATATATGATCACTTCTACTCTCATTTATTGATATTAATACTACTACGAACATGGATATCCAAGTATTTTTTGAGACCCTGATTTCAATACTTTTGGACATGCAACCAAAAGTAGGATTGCTGTATCATATTGTAGTTCTATTTTCCATTTTTGGGGGAACTTACATACTGTTTTCCATAGGGATTGCATCACTTTACAATCCCATCAACATTGCCCAGCATTTCAATTTCTCAACATTCTTGCCAACACTTCTTGTTTTCTATAACCATCCTAAATGGATGTGAGGTGATATCTGATTGAGGTTTTGATTTTCATTTTTCTGAAGATTAGTGATGTTGAACATCTTTTTATATGCTTGTTGGCCATTTGTATTTCATTTTTGGATCAAAAAATCAGGATATTTTGATTTTTTGTTGTGAAGTGGTAGGAGTACTTTATATATTCTGGATATTAACCCCTTATTTAATATATGATTTTCAAATATTTTCTTTCATTTTTAGGTTGCTTCTTCACTCTGTTGAATGTATCCTTTGTTGCACAAAAGTTTTTAAAGTTGATATAGTCTCATTGTCTATTTTTATTCTTATTGCCTAATGTTGATGTTATATCCAAGATTCCCAAGTCCAGTGTCATAAAGCTTTTCCTATGTGTTTTATTTTATACTTTTAGGTCTTATGTTTAGGTCTTTAATTCATTTTGAGTTAAGTTTTGTATATGGTATATTATCAGGATGCAGCTCGATACTTTTGCATGTGGATATCTCAAGTTCCAAAATCATCTGTTAAAGAGACTGTCCTTTGTCATTGAGTGGTCTTGGAACCCTTGCTGAAGACTGTTTGAACATATATACTAGAATTCATATCTGGACTCCTTATTCTATTCCATTGTTCTGTTTCTCTGATGCCTTTAGACCAGTATCATACTGTTTTGTCTACTCTAGCTTTGGAATACTTTTGAAACCAGGACATTTGAGTCTCCCAACTTTGTTCTTCTTTTTAAAAATTGTTTTGGTTAGTCAGGGTTTTTTTGTGATTTCATATGAATTTCAGGATGATTTTTTTCTGTTTCTTCAAAAAAATAGTCATTGGAATTTCGATAGGGACTGCATTGAATCTATGTCACTTTATGTACTATGGACATTTTAACAGTATTAAGTCTTCCAATTCATGAGTATGGGATGTCTTTTAATTTACTTTTGTCTTCTTTAATTTCTTTTGGCAATGTTTTGTAGTTTCCTATTGGTATACTTCTATATAAAATTAAAAGTTGACTTTTATTTTTAAGAATAACAATTCTTTGCTAAACCTTGCTTTTCCAATGATATCAGGGTATATAACTATGGATGGGGTACCATTATTTAGTCCCACAAATTCTTTGCTGCATGGAAAAATTACTACTATTCCAGAGGCTTTGCTCATTTAGTCTATTGAAGTTTTAGCTGGCTTCTTTTACTACAGTAGAATGGGACCAGGGTTTTCATCTCATCTTTTTCTTTATTTGCTCTCATAAAATTTCCCTAAGGACTAGTAATCTTTAGTGACTCTGAACCTGAGGCTCTGGAAGACTGCCTAAGTGTGGCAACCAAGAAAGGTAGCACCAACCTATGGATGGAGAGACTGAAACTAAACTCAGCCCCGAGCTTTGTTTTCTCTATGAAACCTTCTTCTACTATGCTTACCAATGTTCACTTTCTTAATCTGGCTTACTACAATACTTGTCTTTACTGTACAACCCAACACTCTTCTTGTCTTACCAAACACAGTAAAACCTCATAACCTATTTCTGGGAAAAGGGCATTTTTTCTGGATGACATTTGTTTCCAAAAAAAAAAAAAGTTTTTCCAAATGGCTCATAATTTGCCCAATTTAACCATCTTGAGCTTCTAACATTTTAACTATTCTAAATGGAGTTCTCCAAAAGACAATATATTCCCATGACTTCTGAAACAGAGTAGATGGATCATAATTTTATTTGAGTGGGTTAGTCATTACTAACTATTAGTTGTTATCCTATAAAACCATGATATTTTAAGGCATATTGAAATGTTTTTTCTAATGTTTGCCCTGGTACTAAATGGACCCACAGTATTAAAGCTGTGGGTGTTTGTGCTTGTGTGTGCATGTAAGTGTGTCTGTGAATCCATTTAGACTTTCATGATTTTCTGTCTCTTTCCTTGTCATTTGACCCTTATTGCTGATGTCAAACTACTTTTGTAAAAGTATTCTCCACTCTGCAGCTAGGTGGGCTTAACAAAGTTTTCTTGATTGGACTTGACACCTGAAGGGATGAAGGATCCTGAGAGGTTCAGAATTTACCTTCTCTATCCATTTTGTTCATCTTCATGTTTGCTCTAGTTTGAAGAGCTTTATTGTGGGACTAAGAACTAAACCTCCAGGAACAGGAGCCGCTGTGGCCCTTGAAACCAGATCACCCTAATTTTTCCTTATTTCAAGCTCCTTTCACATTACCAGGCTCTCCAATTGGGGTTTGCCTCCTGGGGCTGCTAGAAAGAACAGTTGGTGACAGGAAGTGTTTTGAGTAACTCTAGCCTATATCTCTTCCTCTCATCAGAGAAACAAACTTCAAAAGGTTCACAGGAAAATGCACTTTCCATTGGACCTCTTGCAAAGAGTGTTTGGGGTGCTGAACCAGGAATATTATTAAAATTCATTATAGTGGTCATGATGTATGGCAGAGGGTAGGAATGAGAGCAGCTTTCAGGGGAAGTTAGTGTGACATTCAGAATGCAGGGGCACTTTGGCACTATGTGTACTGCTAGGCTGTTGCAGAAGCAATTCAAAGTTCTCATTGTATCATCTCAATATAGCGGATGTTTCATGGCTGAAGATTCATGTAAAACTCATAACAGGGAACACCAAGGAAGGAGGCTATTAATTGTGCTTCATTTTACACATCTATTTTCAGTACTTATTATAATGGAAGTGTTTCAACTTCTCAGAGATATTAGAATGTGAGTATACTTGCTGATCCTGACTCTCCAGTGAAATGTAAGATATGTGAAACTGGAGTACAATTTCTGAAATGTAAGTGCATTTTCTATTGGCCACACCCAGGCACAAGCTCTTATTAAACACTCAGTTCAGGGCATATTAACATTTCTTTAAAGTTTACAAAGCACTTTCATATCAATTTTCTCATTTGATCCTTACTTTAGGCTCATGAGGAAAGTATTATCTTCATGAGGAAAGGTAATTTTAGAGAGCTTGCAAAACTGGCCCAAGGTGACTTGACCATAAAAGGCAGAGCAGAAATAGAATCTTGCTCTCCTAATTCATAGGCCAGCATTCTATGCAGTCTGTCTTGCAATACATACGTTATTGCAATAACATTTGAGGAATGAATTTGCTAAAAGGTAAGCTTGAGTACGTAAAAATTTTAAAGAGTTTATTTGGGCAGATAGTGATTCTTATATGTTGGACAGCACCAAACCATAAGTAGTTTGGCTCTGCAGAAGGGACATGAAGGGAAACTTTTATAAGGTACTTGAGGAAGTAAGACAAAGAAAATATTTGATTGGTTAAAATGGAAAGTCCCTAGATATCAGTTGGTGGTTTCTGACTGGCAGATTCTCTTATTAGAGGTTATTTGGTGGTTTCTGATTGGTTAAACTTAAGTTTCATTTTCCTGTTTATAGAGAGTTGGATATTGGTTTGCTTAAGTAGGAACCAGAGGGACTGGAGTCACCTGAGCCCAGTGGTCTTACTTTTCATGTAAAAAATTCAAATTCAGTATATTTCCCTGATGAAGACCAGCTAATGATATAGTAGGAGAGAACAATTACTAAGTTTGAAAATTTATAATCACTGTGAGTCTGTAAATATAGCTAGTATTTTAAATACTATAAATTGAAAAATCTAATAAATTAGCCTTATAGATAATATCTGAAGCCTGTAACTACTTTCATTTACACTTTTAATTTTTAAAAGTATTTTTGGTACTAGGAATTTAACCCAGGGGTGTTTTACTATTGGGCTACATCCCAAGGCCTTTTTACTTTTATTTTTTGAGACAGGGTCTCACTAAGTTGTTGAGGGCCTTGCAGATTTATTGAAGTTGGCCTTGATCTTGTGATCCTCCTGTCTCAGCCTCCCAAGTTGCTGGGATTACAGGTGTGCCCCACTGCACCCAGCTTTTCATTTAGATTTGATGTGTGGGGGGGGCAGGTTTTTCCACTCTGGTAGTGAAAGAGCATATTGTTTTAGCATAATTTTGATCTCTATTGCCAGGGTATACCATACATAAAGCTAATATAAAACTTAACATTTTCTTTTTTTCTTTAATAAAGGTATACTTAGGGGTGGGGGATATAGCTCAGTTAGTAGAGTGCTTGCCTTGCAGGCACAAGGCCCTGCTTTCAATCCCCAGCACCACGAAAAATAAATAAATAAAAATAAAGGTATACTTACAGATAGTAAAATGCACAAATATAAAGTGTTCATTTCAATGAAATTTTATGCATGTGTAAACTCCACCCAGATCATTACAGCCCCTCATAATTTTCTCTTGCCTTCTCCTATTTAACACCCTTTCCCAAGGGTAACAAATATTCTGAGCACTGTCCTAAGAAGTTAATTTTGTCTGATTTCAAACTTTAAAATTCATTCCTTTATTGATGAATTTGTGTTGTTTCTAGGTTTGAAATATTATGAATACAACTGCTATGGACATTTTTGGCCATAGTTTTAGTGGATATAAACACTTATTTTAAAAATATAGACCCAGGAGTGGAATCACTAGGGTAGGTATAATAAAACAGTTTTAACTTAGAAAAGTATTAATGAAGGAACTGCTATCTGAGCATCTCATAAAGAAACACTTTATAAAGAGTCTCAGTTGAAGATGAAAATGGTCCTACATTTGTTTAGCAGGTCAAGATTACTTGCCTGTCACAGATTAGAAAATATTTTTGCTTTTATTGGGCTGGGTCTTTCATACTTATGGATAGATATTTATTTTCCTGGTATCTGGTCCATATGGTAAATATCAGGGATGAGGAGCCATTTAATTATGAGCTCTATCTTTTTTGGATGGGGTCAAATTGCCTTATCTTGGGTAACGTGGCTCAGATGGTCATAAAACAACATAGAAAATCAAGTTCACTTTACAGAAATTTGCTTTAGGATTAACTTGGAATACATCTTTTGTTTTGAAAGTGAAAGTACACATGTAATTTTATGGAATCCCCAAGCTGAACTCTGGCAGTATAATTTTACATTACTTAGAAGGTAAAGAATTTTTAGACATCATATTTCTGCTGGCAATATTTACTAATGAAGCGTGATGTTGAAAGGGTATGGGAAGAATTCCTGTGGTTTGGGAAGAGGGTGAGGTGGTTAATAACTGAGGCGAAAACTGGGGAAGTGCTCCAAATGAAGAGTACAATTTCTGGAAAGGGCTCTATACTTCTCTGGTGGTGATTTAATATTTAACATACTGACAGAGACTGGCATTAACTGTTTCCTCAGCAAAGATAGTCACTTTTGGTCTTTTTTTTTTGACAGAATTTGATAATGAATGCAAAAAAATATAGTTAAGCCCCTGAGTATTTGTTTTACAGGCAGTGACTTGCTGTGTCACTTCTGTTCTGCAAATGCAGAATACCTGGGCTAAGTTCTTGAGGCCTTGAAGACCCTTTAGGGGCACCATGAAGCCAGATTTAAGTCCAGAATCATTACCAATGCCACCAAGGCCCGCCCATATTTCCTGGCCTCTCCAGTCTCAACAGTTGCCAGTCCCCACACAGCATCACTATTATACAGTCTGTCAGACCTCAGCATTTTTTTTAAATTTACTTTTATTGTAAACAAATGGGATACATGTTGTTTCTGTTTGTACATGGAGTAACAGCATACCATTTGCATAATCATACATTTACATAGAGTAATGATGTTTGATTCATTCCGTTATTTTTTCCTTTCCCCCCACCCCACCCACCCCTCTTTTCCCATTATATAGTCCCTCCTTCCTCCATTCTTGCTCCCCTCCCACCCCCACTTATGTGTCATCATCCGCTTATCAGTGAGATCATTTGTCCTTTGGTGTTTTGAGATTGGCTTATCTCATTTAGCATGATATCCTCCAATTTCATCCATTTGCCTGCAAATGCCATATTTTTATTATTCTTTATAGCTGAGTAATATTCCATTGTGTATATATATATATATATATATATATATATATATATATATATATATATATATATACCACAGTTTCTTTATCCATTCATCAATTGAAGGACATCTAGGTTGATTCCACAGTCTGGCTATTGTGAATTGAGCAGCTATGAATATTGATGTGGCTGTATCTCTGTAGTATGCTGATTTTAAGTCCTTTGGGTATAGGCCGAGGAGTGGGATAGCTGGGTCAAATGGTGGGTCCTTTCCAAGTTTTCTAAGGAATCTCCACACTGCTTTCCAGAGTGGCTGCACTAATTTGCAGCCCCACCAGCAATGTATGAGTGTACCTTTTTCCCCATATCCTCGCCAACACCTATTGTTGCTTGTGTTCTTGATACTCGCCATTCTAATTGAGGTGAGATGAAATCTTAGGGTAGTTTTGATTTGCATTTCTCTTATTACTAAAGATGTTGAACATTTTTTCATATGTTTGTTGATTGCTTGTAGATCTTCTTCTGTGAAATGTCTGTTCATTTCCTTAGCCCATTTGTTGATTGGGTTATTTGTATTCTTGGTGTAGAGTTTTTTGAGTTCATTATATATTCTGGAAATTAGTGCTCTATCTGAAGTATGAGTGGCAAAGATATTCTCCCACTCTGTAGGCTCTCTCTTCACATTGCTGATAGTTTCCTTTGCTGAGAGAAAGCTTTTTAGTTTGAATCTATCCCAGTTATTGATTCTTGCTTTTATTTCTTGGGCTATGGGAGTCCTGTTAAGGAAGTCTGATCCTAAGCCAACAGGTGAAGGTTTGGACCTACTTTTTCTTCTGTAAGATGCAGGGTCTCTGGTCTGATTCCGAGGTCCTTGATCCACTGTGAGTTGATTTTTGTGCAGGGTGAGAGATAGAGGTTTATTTTCATTCTGTTGCATATGGATTTCCAGTTATCCCAGCACCATTTGTTGAAGAGGCTATCTTTTCTCCATTGCATATTTTTGGCACCTTTGTCTAGTATGAGAAAATTGTATTTATTTGGGTTTGTGTCCATGTCCTCTATTCTGTACCATTGATCTACCTGTCTATTTTGGTGCCAATACCATGCCGTTTTTGTTACTATTGCTTTGTAGTATAGTTGAAGTTCTGGTATTGCGATACCCCCTGCTTCACTCTTTCTGCTAAGGATTACTTTAGCCATTCTGGGTTTCTTATTCTTCCAGATGAATTTCATGACTGCTTGCTCTATTTCTGTGAGGTACATCATTGGAATTTTAATTGGAATTGCACTGAATCTGTATAGCACTTTTGGTAGTATGGCCATTTTGACAATATTAATTCTGCCTATCCAAGAACATGGGAGATCTTTCCATCTTCTAAGGTCTTCCTCAATTTCTTTCTTCAATGTTTTGTAGTTTTCATTGTAGAGATCTTTTACCTCTTTGGTTAGATCGATGCCCAAGTTTTTTTTTTTTTTTTTTTTGAGGCTATTGCAAATGGAGTTGTTTTCCTCATTTTCCTTTCAGCTGTTTCATCACTAGCATTTAAAAATGCTTTAGATTTACGCGTGTTGATTTTATAGCCTGCTATTTTGCTGAATTCATTGATGAGGTCTAGAAGTTTTCTGGAGGAGGTTTTTGGATCCTCTAAATATAGAATCATGTCATCAGCAAATAGTGACAGCGTAAGTTCCTCTTTTCCTATTCGTATCCCTTTAATTTCTTTAGTCTGCCTAATTGCTCTGGCTAGAGTTTCGAGGACAATGTTGAATAGAAGTGGTGAAAGAGGACTTCCCTGTGTTGTTCCCGTTTTTGAAGGGAATGGTTTCAGTTTTTCTCCATTAAGAATGATGTTGGCCATGGGCTTAGCATAAATAGCCTTTACAATGTTCAGGTATGTTCTTACTATCCCTATTTTTCTAGTGTTTTGAGCATGAAAGGATGTTGTATTTTGTCGAATGCTTTTCCTGCATCAATTGAAATAACCATATGATTCTCATCCTTAAGTCTGTTGACATGATGGATTACATTTATTGATTTACGGATGTTAAACCATCCTTACATTCCAGGGATGAACCCCACTTGATGGTGGTGCACAATTTTCTTAATATGTTTTTGGATATGGTTTGCCAATATTTTGTTAAGGATCTTTACATCTATATTCATCAAAGATATTGGTCTAAAATTTTCTTTCCTTGATGTGTCTTTGCCTGGTTTGGGTATGAGGATAATATTAGCTTCATAGAATGAGTTCAGTAGGGTACTCTCCTTTTCTGTTTCCTGGAATACTTTGAGAAGTATTGGAATGAGTTCTTCTTTGAAAGTCTTGTAGAATTTGGCTGAGAATCCATCTCGTCCTGGGCTTTTCTTAGATGGTAGATTTTTAATGGCTTCTTCTATTTCATTGCTTGATATTGATCTGTTTAAATTGTGTATGTCCTCCTGGTTCAGTTTGAGAGGAGCATATGTCTCTAGAAATTTATCAATGTCTTTGGTAGTTTCTATTTTGATGGAATACAGATTTTCAAAGTAGCTTCTCATTATGTTCTGTATCTCAGTGGTGTCTGTCATGATATTTCCTTTTTCATCACGAATTTTGGAAATTTCAGTGTTCTCTCTTCTTCTCTTTGTTAGTGTGGCTAAGGGTTTGTCTATTTTGTTTACTTTCTCAAAGAACCAACTTTTTGTTTTGTCAATTTTTTGAATTGTTTCTTTTGTTTCAATTTCATTGATTTCAGCTGTGATTTTAATTATTTCCTGTCTTCTCCTACTTTTGCTGTTATTCTGTTCTTTTTCTAGGGCTTTGAGCTATAATGTTAGGTCATTTAGTTGTTGACTTTTCATTCTCTTCTGGAATGCGCTCCATGCAATGAATTTTCCTCTTAGTACCGCTTTCATAGTGTCCCAGAGATTTTGATATGTTGTATTGTCATTCTCATTGACCTCTAAGAATTTTTTTTATCTCCTCCCTGATTTTTTTGTTAACCATGTTTCATTCAATAGCATATTATTTAGTCTCCAGGTGTTGGAGTAATTTCTGTTTTTTATTTTGTCATTGATTTCTATTCTTAGTCCGTTATGATCTGATAGAACACAATGCAGTATCTCTATTTTTTGCATTTCCTAAGGGCTGCTTTGTGGCATAACATATGGTCTATTTTTGAGAAAGTTCCATGTGCTGCTGAGAAGGAAGTGAATCTGCTCATTGATGGATGGAATATTCTATATGTGTCTATTAAGTCTAGGTTATTGATTATTTTATTGAGTTCTATGGTTTCTTTGGTTGGATTTTGTTTGGAAGATCTATCTAATGGTGACAGTGGTGCATTAAAGTCACCCAGAATTATTGTGTTGTGTTCTATGTGATTCCTGAAATTGAGAAGGATTTGTTTGATGTACAGGGATGCAGCATTGTTTGGGGCATAAATATTTACTATCGTTATGTCTTCCTGATTTATGGTTCCCTTAAGCAGTATGAAATGTCCTTCTTTATCCCTTCTGACTAACTTTGGCTTGAAGTCCACTTTATCTGATATAAGGATGGAAATCCCCGCGTTTTTACTGAGTCCATGTGCATGGTAGGTCTTTTCCTATCCTTTCACCTTTAGTCTGTGGATGTATTTTTCTATGAGATGAGTCTCTTACAGGCAGCATATTGTTGGGTCTTTCTTTTTAATCCCGTCTGCCAGTCTATGTCTTTTGATTGATGGGTTTAGGCCATTAACGTTCAGGGTTATTATTGAGAAATGATTTGTATTCCCAGTCATTTGGCTTATTTTTGGTTTTTAAGTTGGCTTGGTTTCTCCTTTGAGTGCTTTTTCTCTAAGGTAGTTCCTCCCTTTGCTGACCTACATTGTTGTCTTTCATTTCCTCCTCATGGAATATTTTGTTGAGAACATTCTGAGGTGTAGGCTTTCTATTTGTAAATTCTTTTAACTCTTGTTTATCATGGAAGGATTTTATTTCATCTTCAAATCTGAAGGTTAGTTTTGCTGGGTATAGGATTCTTGGTTGGCAACCATGTTCTTTCAGAGCTTGAAATATGTTATTCCAGGCCCTTCTAGCTTTTAGAATCTGGGTTGAGAAGTTGGCTACTATCCGTATTGGTCTCCCCCTATATGTAATCTGATGCTTTTCTCTCACGGCCTTCAAAATCCTATCTTTATTTTGAATGTTAGGCATTTTCATTATAATGTGCCTTGGTGTGGATCTGTTGTGATTCTGTGCATTTGGTGTTCTGTAAGCCTCTTGTATTTGATTTTCCATTTCATTCTTCAGGTTTGGGAAATTTTCTGATATTATTTCATTGAATAGGTTGTTGATTCCTTTGGTTTGTATCTCTGTGCCTTCCTCAATCCCAATAATTCTTAAATTTGGTCTTTTCATGATGTCCCATAGTTCTTGGAGATTCTGTTCATGATTTCTTACCATCTTCTGTGTTTGGGCAACTTTATTTTCAAGATTAAATATTTTGTCTTCAGTGTCTGAGGTTCTGTCTTCCATGTTGTCTATTCTTTTGGTGATGCCTTCCATTGAGTTTTTTATTTGGTGTATTGTTTCCTTCATTTCAAGGATTTCCATTTGGTTTTTTTTTTTTTTTTTTGAGAATCTCTTTCTCTTTGTTGAAATGATCTTTTGCTTCCTGCACTTGCTCTTTCAGCTTATTGGTATTATCATTCATTGCCTGCATTTGCTCTCTTATCTCATCCTTTGCTTCATGAATCATCTTAATCATGTGTAATCTGAAGTCCTTTTCTGACATTTCTTCTAACATACTGTCATTGGATTCTATTAATATAGAATCTAGATTTGTTTGGATCATTTTCTTCCCTTGTTTCTTCATGTTGTTCATGTATCTTCCCCTCTAGCAGTGCAGATATGTGGTATTGCAGATTTCCCCCTATAGGCTTATAGTGGCCCTATTGGTTTCCAAAACCCTTTCTGACAATGAGCTTCAAGCCTCCAGCAGGCATCTCAGGATGGGTTTTGCCCCACCTAAAGATCGGAGCTATGGCTTCCAGAATTATCCAAGATGGACTCTCTGGCTTTGAAATGTGTTGGCAAATGGGGAGCTGCAGCTCAGGGTGTGGCCGTGGTCAGCAGGAGGCCCTAGAGGCAGGATGCGGTTGGTCAGGCAGGGGTCCTGGAGGTTGGGTGTGATTGGTGTGGTTGTGGGATCCTGGAGGCCAGGTGCAATCAGTCGGTCTGGGGTCCCGGTGATAGGGCGCAGTCAGTTGGTCTGGGGGTCCTGGCAGCAGGGAGCCGTCAGTCGATGTGAGGGCCTCAGAGCCAGGGATTGATCGCTTGGGCTGAGGGATCCTGGAGACGGGGCTCAGTCAGTCCGGCCAGGGGTCCTACGGGGCCTGGCTATTGTCTCAAAATGGTGGCAGCTACGTGCAATCAAACCTGCAGGTACTGGAACAGTGAACTTCCAGGCAACAGCAGGCAGCTGGTGCTCCACTGGCGGTCTGCGTTCAGTTTGCTGACTGTTGTCGGATGATCGGGAGGTGAACCTTGTGCATTGGGTGATGGATAGGTGTAAGGCAGGCGATGGACAGGCCAGAGGCAGGCAAATGGCGGATGGTAGGTGCCTGACAGTGAGCAATCAAGAAACAGATATCCTCTGCTTGAGACCGGAGTTACGGAGCAACAAGGAATACAGCCTCCCTCTAGTCTGCCATCTTGGATCTCCAGACCTCAGCATTTTGATACAGGCTTTCTCTGCCTGGATTGTCCTTTACAGGTCTGATTTGTTTAACTCTCACTCATTCTTTAAGTCTGAGTGTTACTGTAACCTTTCTTTCCAAAGCTGCTTCTTGGCCCCAGATTGGCTTAGGTGATTCTCTTCTTGTGCTCCCTTAGCCCCCTTGTCATACTGTATCAAAATGAACTCTTCCCTTCTTTCCCTCCCTCTTCTCATTAGACTCGGAATTGCTAAAATACGTTGCTATGCACAGGGCCTAATGCAGTGCTGTCCACATGGTAGGCACTCAGTAAAGGAATGTTACCTTGATATTTGGATAGACATATCAATCAGCTTTTAGAGTTTTTTCAACATGACCATTCATTCAATAAACATTTGATGGACCTTAGGGAATAAGTTATTGCAAGGCACTATGACCAGAGATATAAGGGATACAGAGACGATCGCTACCTGAACTAAGACTTTTAAGTGTTCATTTTAATAGCAGAGAGATGACATGTATGCAAATAATAATAACCTAAAGCACAAAGGGATCAGTACCATAAATAAGATATAAATGAAGGACTATAGAAGTTTTTTTTTAATTTTTTTTTTAAGTTTTGGGTGGACACAATACTTTTATTTTGTTTTTATGTGGTACTGAGGATTGAACCCAGGGCCTCACACATGCTAGGCAAGTGCAGTGCCACTGAGCCACAACCCCAGCCCAGGACTACGGAAGTTTAGAAGGAACTTTTCCCAACTTCTTGTTGCAAAAATTGAGGAGAGTTCATCAAGAAAATAGCCCTGGAGATAGGATTCAAAGGAAAGTAGGACAGAAATGAGCAAAGATAAGAATATCCAGTTCATGATGTTGTTTAATTTGGCTGAAAAGAGTAGATACCATGAAGGAATAATAAGCAGTAGGAAACAACTAGAAATATAAGAGGTGGCACTATTGGAGAGATCCTTAAATGCCAAGTTGATGAGTTTGTATTTGATTTCTATCAGGTAGAACAGTCTTGGAAGTCCATGGTAGATTTTTAGTGGTTTAGTGACTCTAGCAGAGAGATTCCTTAAAATTAATCTGACAATGGCATATCTTAGTATCTTTTTAGTAGATCATCATTAAGTACTTAATTGCTAAGCTGATAGTTTTACTGAATAGTGTTATAAAAAAACTCCAAAGGTTTTAGCTCCTTGAACTTTACTTTTTCTCACTGGAAATCTAGATGAGGTAATAGATCATATGACCAATTAGGTCTTAGAAATGAAAATTGAAATTGACATAGAAAAGAAACACTACCAAGACAGAAATGCCTCATAAAAACGCATAGACATATAAAGTGTTGTTTGCTTAGGAACTGTGTCTAAAACATTGCCTTTAGCTGCCTGGGAAAACCTGGACACAGTATATGAATTATACTGTTAATATTTATTCCTTTGGAGGTAGTTTTAGGTCATTTCCAGTAAATATAACTACACTGTTGTATCCTCTGACTGTCTACTCTTTCTCTCCTCTATAAACAGTGGATACTGCACCGTCAGTCTGTTTTATGGCAAGTTATATAACCGTAGCATCTGGTTTCTTGCCACCTTAGGCCAGGCCTTCAACACTCTAGTCCTGAATTATTGCAACAACATTCTCATTGGCCTCCTTGTCTTCAGTGCCTTGAATCACATTCTTTTCTTAGCTGCCATATACAGCAGGAAGAATACTGAATGGAGAATGAGATTAATTCTGTTTGAATCTTGGTTATACTGCCTACTAACTGTATTACATTGGACAGTCATATCACCTCTTCTGAGACTCTGTTCCCTCAACTCTAAAATGGAAGTAATAGTCCTTGCCTTGCCTAACTCAAGGGACTGGTTCCAGGATCACATGAAAGTGCTCTGAAAACTGTCAATGTCTTTATGGAGAGATGGACTCTACTGACTGGCTTTATACACTCTATAATCCAGTGCCATGCCACTTCTCTAATCTCCATTTTCAGTATTCCCCAGAACTACCTCCCTTTCCCATGTACATATAGTATTGGTTTCCCTCATCCAGAATATTTTCCATTCTTGACTCTGCAATAAAGACAAAATCCTAACTTCTTGAAATCTTACCTGATGACTCCAAATACTCATTCATTTCCCCCTTTGCTGAAATTTGACAGCACTTAGTTATTGTCAACACTTGCCTATACATCGCCACTTATTATTCTTGTTTTTACATAAGATTCATATGTTTAACTACACAATGATTTTATGATGCTTTGCCACCTTGCTTTATATTTAGAAAAATATTTATGAAGAATATTGCCTGTGTATTCCTCATAGAACCAAATTCAACATAAGTAATTGTTGGTTCATTTATTTAGAAATTCACATAGAAACTCTCTTAAGAGAGAAATAAATGAACCCATCTTCTCTTTTTTTTATACTGGGGTTTGATCCCAAAGGTGCTTAACCACTGAGACACATCCCTAGTCCCTTTTTTATTTTTTATTTTAAGACAGGGTCTCACTAGGTTGCTTACAGCCTCATTAAGTTGCTGACGCTGGCTTTAAACTTCCATCTTCCTTCCTTAGCCTCCTGAGCCACTGGGATTACAGGCATGCACCACCACACTCAGGCCATCTTTTCAGAGTTTGGACAACTCCTCCTAAGAACTCACTCTGTCACCACTTCCTATAGAACCATAGAAAAGTCATTAGAATAGAACTATCTAATAGAACTTTCTGTGATGATGGAAATGGACTCTTGCTATGCTGTCCAACATGATAGCCATTATCCACATGTGGCTATTGAGTGCTTGAATTGTGGCTAGTGCTATGAGAGATTGAATTACTATTTTTTGCTTTTTTACTGGGGATTGAACCCAGGGCCTTGTACAAGCTAAACACATGCTTTACTACCGAGTTACTTCACCAGCCCCCTAAATTTTCATTTGTATTTAATTTAAATTTAAAACTGCATGAAGCTAGCATGTCAGTCAGTATAGGTCTAGACTGGTGGCTTTTTAACCTTTTTGATCACAAGAGCACAATGAAAAATACATTTTACATTGCAAACTGGTCTATATATACACAAACGAGCTTCATAAAGTAATAATTATTATATATAATATGCTCTAATATTTTGTTCTAGTTATGTTCAATTTTGTTTTATTAAATGCTGACTGCAACCCACTACATAGATTGCACAACCTACTGATAAATTATGATCTGCTGTTTGAAGAGCACACTGCACATTTTATAGATGGAATCTGAGGTCCACAGTAGTTTCGTAGGTTTTCCAAGGTCACATAGCAAGTTAAGTGGTACGGTGGGACTAGAACCTACATTTTGGGGTTCCTAGCCTAGAGCTATTTCCAACAGGAGTGGGAGGTGTTTCCTTTTCTTCCTTTTCCTTACCATACTGGGTAGAGAAAATCAGTTGTGACTAAATAGTGTCAGTTTCTTGATTCCTACATGACACATGAGTTCACTCTTGAGTATCAGTGCTTTTTACTTTGTTTTCAATGTCCAAACTCAAAGATACAATACCATGGAGGCTTATTTTCAACCCACTCCATGAGTTTGTAAATGGCACTAATGTAAAACTGTCTTCCTTGGGGTTACAACCATGCTTCCCATCAATTGCTCAGTGACAATTGAGGAGCAGGTTCAGGTTGAATCTTAAAAACAATAAAACGTGTTGATAAAGAGTCAAGGTGATTCTCACTTCAGTTGTAGCAGAGGTCCCTCAAGTCTTCTTAAATCATATAGCCAATCAAATACTTTTCTCCATTTATACACCCAGTGTGCTACCCTCTCTGTATATCTTATCAACAAAGATGGTGGCAGCAACTTTTTTTGATCACAAAGGAATTTAATTATCCTCTCAAATCTAATCTCTCTATTTTTGAAAAATGCATCTCTCTTAAAAAAAGGAGTTATCAAAAACCAAATGAGTCACCAATTTGGAGGTGCTGTGACTGATGTGTCATACATTTCTGACCAGTTTGTTCATGGAAGTCCATTTCCCCATGGGTATTTCCAAGTACATTTCATTTGGCAGACAGCAGACAGCAGTTTGTCCCTAAGTGAACACAGCAGTAGCAGCAGCAACAAAAATACACTTGACAAGGCAACAAGCTTTTCAAAAGCATCACTTTAAAGGTAACACAGAAATAGCTCAGTTTTGATTACATTTTTCAGTGGGATAAGCATTGCTTATGTCAATGGGAC
This sequence comes from Sciurus vulgaris, assembly GCF_902686455.1. Classification (NCBI taxonomy): domain Eukaryota; kingdom Metazoa; phylum Chordata; class Mammalia; order Rodentia; family Sciuridae; genus Sciurus; species Sciurus vulgaris. The sequence continues at coordinate 42,985,367 of NC_136471.1, read as the reverse complement.
AAATTGACTGAGACCCCTGAGAAATATCAAATTTTGTGGAGCCAAGTTATCTACAGCCTGATTAATTTTTCTAGCTGGAAACCAAAGGGTCTTGCAACTTTACAATGGTCCCTTTCTAAGTGTACTGGTAAATTTTTTGCTTACTTATCCTGAAGTTTATCAGGTATAGCCTCCTATGCTCAACCACTGATTGCACTCATCAGTTAAACAAAATCTCATAAAGTCCTCTCTAGTTGAATGATACCCTTTGGTTAAGAATCCCTAATGTGGGAGCTGGGTGTGTTGACACATGCCTATAATACAAGTGCCTGGGAAGGCTGAGGCAGGAGGATTGTAAGTTGAAGGCCAGCCTTGGCAATTTAGCAAGACTCTAAGCAACTTCTTAAAATTAAAAAAAAAAAATTACATTGCAAGTTGGTTCACATGTACAGAGAATATGACTGTATATACTGGGGATGTGGCTCAGTGGGAAAGTGCCCCGGGGGTCAATCACCAGTACAAAAATTAAATCCTTAATATACGTCTAAAAACAACACTGTTCTATTAGAGAGTCAGAATTTATACTGGTCTGTAGAGTAATCATGTCTTCTGTGTTGACAGTCTAACATTGAAAGGGTGTGACTTGCAGGATAAATCAAGGAAATTTGCAATTTCAAATGGGAAAAATCCACTTGAAATGCTAAGAATTGTCATCTAGTCTTCTATTTTCTAAGTTCTTGGTTTGTCAGAAAAGCAGGACACATGAAGGGAGATGGATGAAATGGGACAGGGCCTGTGCACAAATGAGCAGAGGCTGAGAAAAAACAAGAACAGGGCAGTAGGTGAACCCAGGAAGGAGTTAAAGGCACATTCTAGGCTGTGCCAGAGCTTTGGCCTTCTGGATTCCTTGTGCCTTCCTAAGCCCTGCTGACCAACTCACCATCCACCATTGCTTCTCTTCAAAATCCCTGGGAAGGCCAACTTCCCTTTCACTTGTTTCCAGACCTCTCCTCCCTTTGTTAATCAAATCCACCAGTCCAACATGTTCTGGATCAATCAAGCTTATTCTTCCCCTGCCTAACTCCATATTTTTCTGCCAACATCTCATCACTCACACATGAAAACTGCAAGTTATTTTTGACTTTCTCTCTCACTGTCCCCTACCCACTCCACACTCACTTGCTTGCCAAGTTCTTTTGGTGTTCCCTCAACGGGGAATTTCCTCCCTTCCCCCTTGCCATTTCTATTTTATTGCTAGCAAAGCTCAGCTCTGATGCCCTTTCCTAGATTGGGGAAGGCCTGTTTACCCCCAGTTGTAATTTTTTTCTTTTCCTTCCCCTGGCTTCTACATCACTTGTCTTTCATATATCTGTTGTTAGTTGTTTCCAGAATACTTCCCTACTAGATTAAATGCTTTTGGAGGATAGAAGCTATATCTCACTGATGTTTTATTTTCCATGTTTAGCCTATAAGCAGGTAGTTTGTAAAGTTTATACAATGAAATGTGAATGAATACTCAGTCATTATCATACATATTCATCCCTACAGACGTTTTCTTATATTTTTGAAAATGTAACCTGACAGTATGTTAAATATGTATGTATTGCTAAGAAGGCTGTTTTGGAACCAGCAGTATCCTAGCACAAGCTGTTAGAATGGATGACCTACTGGGAAGTTAGCCCATATCTCAAGCCCCTGCTGGCTCTGAGATTTTCTGATCTTTTGATTCTACTTTAGAGAGTTTGTGGTGTTTCTTTCTTTAGCACAAGCTTCACAGAATCTAAAAGCCTTGATGTACAATTTTCTCATTTACTTGAAATTTCCAAAATAACCCTTAGAAATGTAGTCAATCACTAGAAAAAGTAAGAAATCAGCAAAAATGGCAAAGCAAAGACCTCTGAGAAATTGTCTCCATAATAGAGAGGAAAAAACTGACAGCAGTTGTCAGAATCAACTTTTTCAGAACTCTGGAAATGAACTAAAAACGTGCAGCAATTCAGGGAACATTTATCTAAGAAAACTGATATGTTTGTAAGAGTGAGCTTTGTGATATTTTCACTTGCCTTATTCCAAACTCTTGCTAACACTGTTCTGCAGTAGCCTTGAAAATCAACAGCTTATAATTACAGGGAAATTCAGCACCCTGGAAACCACCAAAAGAGACAAGATGGAGTTGGAGTTCCTTTAAAGTTTCATTTCTAGAGAATTTGATCTGTTTGGAAGTGGAAGATGCCACTTACAAGACTGTATTATGTGACCTCCCTTGAGGCACAGAAACTCTTCTACCCAGGGTCTTTTAAAGAAACCATTAAAGACAATTAGTTAACTTCTAAGCTGCCTAAAGCAGTAGATAACATTTCCAACTAACCAAAAAGCTGAAAAGGAATAGCAGGGGAATTAGATTCCTTGGGGCTTTAAAAAGCATGGGCATATTCTTGGGAATCTAGACCACATGTGTTCATAGGGCTATGTGCATTCCCAGGGTTGTGTGCATGCTCAGGAAAGACCTGAATAGGACCTAAGGATTCACTCTGGCTGATCTTGAGTTCTGTGCTTTCCTGACTGGGTGTTTAAGACATGTGCCAACATGTACATAGAGCCCTTTGGCCAAGGCTGGTAGACTCTCTTCTTTTTTCTTTTACATTGTATATGGCCACAGTACATTTATTTATTTATTCATTTTTATGTGGTGCTGAGAGTCGAATCCAGTGCCTCACACAGGCTAGGCAAGTACTCTACCACTGAGTCACAACACAGTCCTGAGACTGGTAGACTTTTTTGTTTTAGGAGTTTAAGGAAATCTTCATGCTCTTATTAACTGACCAATAAGCTAACCCAGCAGAAGCTTAAATGTAATAATTCTTACTAAAGTAAAATGGAACAGGGGGCATCCTATTGTCCCTCAGACCTTGGAGCAGTTATTTCTTGGTCTACCAAGCTGCATATTTTGTGATTGTAGAGTCCCCATCTCTTTAAATGGGCTGACAGGGCAGGGAAATTATATCAGGTCAATATCTGGTTTGTTAATTTTTAAAGGCAAGACAAATGTAGTTTGTGAAAGAATTTTTTAAGAAAAGTATTGCTATTAGTCACAAGCACTTGTATTGGAAATTAGATTTTACTTCTACACCTCAACCACTTTCCAGATGTGTTTATTATCTAAGTTCTCCTTGTAGAGGATCTATTCTTCTTTCTTCCCCGGATCCCCTTATAAATAACTTCCCCATCACTGCTCTTTGCTTTTTGTGTTCTGTTAATATCATCTTCTGTTCTAGTTTTCATTTGTTTCATACGTGTAGCTTTGACTCAGGGTTGGCTATGACTGGACACCCTGCTTTCTGTCCATCTATCTTCTAAGAGAAGAATCAAGAAGAATAGAGACTATAATGACCTTCTTGCTGGCCTAGCTGGGTCTGGGAGTGGGTGAAGAGCCAGAGTCAAATTCTTTGGCTACCATTTTGCTCAGAGCCATCCCAAATGAAGCAGGGCAGTTGTTACAGGCTTTAAAGGGCTGTACTAATTTGACCAGATAGCTAGGCAATGAGTCACTGGGACAGGGTTGGTCATAGAGAAATTTTTTTTCAGCCAGTACTAAAAAAAGACCCAAGGCTTATATGCATACATGCTGTACATTGATCCAATGCCACCCTTCTTCCCCTCTTCCAGGGTGCCAGAGAGTGTGCCCTTTTCCCACAGTCCTCTCAAGCAGCTAATTTTCTGATTTTCATATACTTTCTAGGCTATAGTGAGTGTTCATTTCCACCTGATTTCTCCTGCCTGTAAGGGGTAGAGGGTGGAGTCAAGAGATACACAGTGATTTACCCCGCCTCAGTCCACCACCTCCTGGGGATGGCCTGACCTGAATGATCATTTTTAGCCTGGTATTTCCTGAGTGTGGGCCAGCGGCTAAGGCCAGCAGTAGAGAGGCTAAGAGGGCACAGTTTCCCTGGCAGATTTGATGGTGATGAGTTTTCACCAGGGAACAAAATGGTGGTTTGATTTCTAACTTCTTTGGGTTTGAAACACTGTGGAGACTATAATCTTTAATAATTAAAACATATTAAGGACAAAAGCTACTTAAATCTCTAAAAGACTGGAATTTGGTAATGTTTCAAGAAAGGAAGTACCCTTGGCTAGCTGTGTTTCTAAAAGTGTTTTACAGATTATAACTTCAATTTCCAATGAGGTATTTTGAGCAAATGAACTTGTTTTCCTGATCAGAATAGCCTTGGTTTATAGTTAGGAACATTCATTTCTGTGAAGACAGCATGCTTTTGCTTTAGAAAACAAAACTGAAACAGTTTGTCCTTTCAAATAAATTAAACATAGCTTACCATGCCATTTGTACAGGAAACTACACCCATAGGATTCTTAGGGACTACTTGGGAGTGTCCCTGAAGCTACTTATGTCTGCACAAAAGGGCCTGTACTCTCTGTCTGAGCTCACCCCCGCCCCACACACAGACCAATAAGGGTCAGGGAGCCTCTAAGAGCTGAGAGAAGGTGTGTGTTGAGTGTTTTAGCTTTGAACTTGAAATATATTTTCTTATACAAATAGCATCATAAATCAAATATCCTATCAATTTATTTTTTCTGGTTACAGATTAAAATAGATATTTGTGAATTGACTTAAAAGCTTATTTAATATGTAGAATATTATTTCCTCAGAAAGTTGCAAAGGATTTGGAGATAGCATCCCTTCATATGTCAATCTTTTGTTTTATTTTGTTTTGTTTTGCAGACCTGTTCCTCACAGATGGTACAAAAGTAAATTTGAATTTTAACTCCTCTCATGTTACATATCATAAGTGCTGAAAATGTGGCCTATGAAAGTTTAGTTTTATTTTATTTGGTTACTGTATCCTGAGAGATAACCATAGTTGTATGAGATAGGAAAAACCAAACTTTTTTTTGCTACTCTCACACTCACCACTGAATACTTCTGACACCAGATTGGTGTGTGGGGAGGTGTCCCCACATACCAAGAAATTCTTTAGCAGATACCAATAGGATATTTATTAATTTAATTTAGTTCTAATGATATCTTCCTGGAGTCAGAGTCAGTTCCCATAGATTAAAGGCACAGTGCCACACAAAAACTGCCTCCAATTCAGATGCCAGTCACAAGTCCCATCTTAGGTTGTGACCTGTGCTCTTGAGTGACTGGCTATACATTGGGATTTCTACTACTTCTTCTTCAGGTTTGATAATGTGTGAGGATAGCTCCCAGACATAGGGGAAACACTTTACTTATATTCCCTTATTCACTATAAAGGATATTGGAAAGAATGCAGATGAACAGTCAGGTAGAACAGATGCATAGGGCAAGATATGGGAGAAGAGGTGTGGAGCTTCTCTGCTTTCTCCATGAACACTAACCTTCCAGGTACTTGCACATGTTCAGTAACTGCAAAGCTCTCCAAACCCTGGAGTGTAGGGATTTTTATGGAGACTACATCATGTAGGCGTGATCTTTTTTTGACTAAATCTCCAGCCTCTTTCTCTTTCCTGGAGGGTAGTGATGTGTTGACGCTTCCAAACTTCTAATCATTGCTTGGTCTTTCTAGTGCCAAACCCTCCTTGAAGAGCCCACCAAGTATCACTTTATTAGAATAAAAAAAATGCTCCTATCACCCATGGAATTTCAAGGGATTAGAAGTTTTGTGTCTGGAATTGGGGTCAAAGACCAAGTATCAGAACAGAAGGTACACCTGGCATCCTGAGCACTCAAGAAATTACAAACGTTTGTAGGAACTCTGTGCCAGAAAATAGGGGCAGAGACTAAATATATATTTCACATTATATCACAACATCGCATTAGTCATTGTGAATCCCAAGAACAAGTTATATTTATTATCAGCCTCAAGAGTCTTCTTTGCAGAAGCCATATGTGAATAAATGGGAAATAAAAATACTATAAAAACATCTGGTTTTTCGCTAAAATATTACCATTTTAACCATTTTAACAGTTGTACAATCTTCCAGGGCTTATCATAGCTTCCCCCAAGCCACTGACCACTAGAAACCTCACCATACAAACATTGTGGTACCTCCTGATGTGAGTAGTAATGAGCTACACAGGTATTATTGTATCACCTTGATACACTCCTCCTAGGAGAAGCTTGATCAGTGACTATTTACAAAGAAAGTCTCATGGTGGACAAAAAGGTTTTGAAGCAGCTATGGCGAAATGATTTTTCAGAGGTGGTTTTAAATGGGATCATGAGAAATAAATGGTCAAAAAAAAAGAGATGTATAGAGAAAATCTTTCAACTAAAAGAGCATGAGGGCTTGTATCTTTGTTTCTCAAGGGAAAGGATTTGCTTCTATTAGATTCAAGCTGATGACTTTTCACTTTCAGGGTAATAATCAGCAAACCACTGAAGTAAGTGCCCTTTATTAAATTTTGCTTGTGTGTTTCTTTCATTTTCTTTCAGTTTTATCCAAGTGTGAAAACCAGATTACTATTTTCACTGACTACCTAGAAGAATTTCCAGATACAGATGAGCTGGTATGGATCCTGGGGAAGCAGCATCTCCTTAAAACAGGTAAGATTTGGTAGCATTTCTCTGTGAGAACCCAACTGAGATGGGCACCTGAGGTTAAGGTCCTATCCTTTTTTACTTCATGGGTTGACAGAGCATTACCTGGATAAATGTTGATGTTGCTCTGAGGAGAATTTACCATGTAGAGAATGGAGTTTAAGCCTCAGGCCCCTTGCTTCCCTCACAAGCCCCTTCCAGGGTCCTTAGACCCTAGCAGTGTATTCACAGGGGTTTAGGTTTTGTGCAATTTGTAAAAGAAATGTATTTTTGTTCTTTCCCTTAAAGGAGAACCTCCAAATTATAGAAGCCTTGGGTTTCAAAAACATAGACCTCCTGGTGCCGCTAACCAGTATCTAGTCTTTGGTGTCCAAGCTATATATTTCTCATTCCACTCACATCCTTTTCCTTTTAGATGAAAATACCAGGGACTTATAAACAAGACATGACTCTCACAAACATAGTAATTCATATGTTTTAGATCTCTTTCTGACTAGAACACTGTCTCTGTTTATTCTGCTTTTATATAGAACTTTTAGCCACAGCAGTTAGATGGAAAGGGAACTTGAATTTTTCTTTCTTACCAACACATTCTTATAGATTGGGAAACACCTTTAGCCCTGAAAATGCTAACAACCCAGTACCCAGATAAAGCCTGAGTTCAGAAAGAGGAAGCTCGGAGATTTTTATCATTCTAAGGAGAGAACCTCTTCAGAGGCTGTTAGCATGAGGTAAGGAACAGAAACACTGATTGAAAGGCAGGAGAGGATATAAATCTTGCCCCTTCTCCTGAGTCTGGCTTCATTATTTTGATTGGAGACTTGAATAGTGGAGAGAGCCTGGAGTTAGCAGTTAGGAAACCTAATTGTTCAGACTTTTCTCCTAATTCAGGTAAGTTACTTTCTCTTTCTGGATTTTAACTTCCTTCCCTAGTATTTAAAATGAGGGGATTGGAGAGGATATCTTCTAGTTCTGCTGTCCATTGTGACAGGAATCCCCAGGTTGAATAGACCCATATTCAAATAAAAAGTTGGGAAATGTCTTTCAAAGTGAAAATATTGTTAAAATGCCTGCACAATCTTCCACCATAAAACCAAACTGGAAGGCATAGGGACTGCTGAGACAGGAGTGAGTGGGGTCAATATTTGAGAGGACAGGTATAATAACAGCTAACATTTGTCACAGGCTTACTGCATACCAGGCACCATCTAAGCACTTTACCTGTATAATCTTGTTGAATACTCACAACTCAATGAAATATTATTATTCTCCCCATTTTATAGATGAGGAAACTGAAGCTCATAAAGATTAAGTAACAAGGTCACACAGCTGATAAGCAACAGAATCAGAGTTCAAAGCCAGCTAGAGTATGACTCCAGAAATCTTATTTTTAACCATTACACATCTGCATCCCAATATGTGGTAGGCATTGGGGACATAAAGGGGAGGGAAAATCCAGAAAGCTCAACTTCCTGATTTGCTCAAAGGAAAGGGAGGAGAGAAAATAGAAAACATTGGCAAAAATTGAATTTCCTTTATTTCCCTTTTTTTATTTTTTGACTGTACTGGGGTTTAACCCCAAGTGTACTCTACCACTGAGCTACATCCCCAGTTCTTTTTATTTTTTTAATTTTGAATCAGGGTCTCCTTAACTTTCTGAGGCTGGCCTCAAATTTACAATCCTCCTGCTTCAGCCTCCCAAGTAGTGTGTGCCCTTGTGCCTGACTCCTTTTTCTTCTAAAGTGCAACAACTATATAAATTCTATACAGAATGCAAATATGAAAGTGTTTTTGAGAAGAGGGAGAGAGATAACTAAGAAAGAACCACGTCTAAGTATAGGTGGAAATGTGGTGGAAATGTGGCTATGGAAGTAAATTTGCATCATAAAATGCAAGAAAGCATACTTTGAAAAAAAGACACAAAAACATTGGTGATGTTATACATTCATTTAGATTACAAAAACCAGTTTCACTAGGTACTGTGAATAACTTTCTTACACACTTAACTTGTTTAGCAAGGACATTTCCTTTTCAGTTAAATGCATGCACTTACACACACACACACAGACATACACAAACACACAATCCCTTAGTTTTAGGTAATATGTAGGGGGCACTGATGAGAGATCCTACCAACCACTATCTTTCAGGCTGGGGATGATTGCCTTATTAATGGACCATCTCAGTTCCTTGCTTTTCCTATTCATTGTCTTTTGGCCATGACCTTAGTATTGATACCTAGGAAGACCATGTAGCCAAATGAGGAAGAGATAGGAACTACCCAGAATCATGGAACCAATCAGTATAGTAACTCTGACTAAAACAGAGGTGAAGGGAAATATTGAAATTATTTGGCTAAAATGAGATTGGATTTCCTATGAATTTCCCTAGCTCCATAACAATGGAATTGAATAGTTATTTGAAAATAAGTTTGCTTCTGACTTAGAAGTCAAATGTAGACATTTTTAGATGGGATATAGTGATTTAATTTTAATTTCACATTTAATTACAGAAAAATCTAAGCTGTTGTCTGATATAAGCGCTCGTCTATGGTTTACATACAGAAGGAAATTTTCACCAATTGGTAGGTATACCATTTGTTGTACTGTGCTTTCTTCCTTTCAGATAGCTTTTCTGAGGTTATCAGTGACTTCATAGAAACCTCAAAATTAACAGCTCACTATGGCAAAGAATTTGATTTAGGAAAGCTGGATGGTCTTACACTTTATCCAAACATTTAATTGCTGAAGTACTCATCACATCTGGTTCCACAATGTTGACATGTTATGGCAGTATACTTTTGACCCCACTACCAAGTGTTCTGGCCGCGGATGGCATTACTTGTTTTACTTTTGAGGGTAAGGAAAAAATAACATAAGCTTTTGTTTTAGGCAATATCTATTAAATTATAGTCTACTGCTTTGTAGAACTACTTGATTATTAAGGATAATTTGTGCCTTGATGGGAAGAAAATCATTCCTTTGATTTTTTTTCTTATGAAATGAAAGTACCTTGACATTGGGAGATGAATTACAGATTTTCTTAGAACTAATTCTAGTCTGTTTCTAGCTGACATCTAGAAAAAATAACAGTCCTAAAAGCTAATGAGTATACTCCCTTTAGAGAGGATTTGTAAAATGTTTGCAAGCCAGGTGGCTGCTTCCTAATATGAACTTGTAGGAAAAGGGCCTTCAAATGGTAGAAGCTACTCTCCTAAGAAGAAATTTGACAGATCTTGACATGGGACTGGACCTAGTAATTTGATTGAAATCAACCTTTCTGTGAAGGACCAAAGATGAAGTCTACACAAAGACATTTTCTTTGCTTTTTACAGGAAGTCATCTAAGCAGTAACACAAAAGAACATTCTGGAATACCCAGTGATTCCAAACTGTTAGCTTTCTCTGGGTGAGGAGGTCTTTGCAAGTCTGGAAGTCGTTTCCAACTCAGTTATGACAACATTTTGGCAATAGTCAATTTCTTCTTTATGTGGGCCCCATTGTACCTGTTCCACACTAATCTGGCTTATAATTCCAGCATTAGAAAGAGCAAAGGACTTCCCTTCCGTCTTACAATTTGACTTAGTCCTCCCTGTTTCACTTTAGCAAATTTCCTTCAGTTTCTACAACAAAAAGAAATCTTGGCCCACTTGTCTCATTGTTTTATATTGTGGTCATTCTCATAACATCAAGTATTTGTACCATCCTGTGTGGGTTCTAGAACACAGTCTTTTGAGTCTTATGACACCCACTGATAGTATATGGAGTATGTATTATTATTCCTAGTCTGTAGATGAGGCTTGGATTATATAACTAAACTGGTCTTCTGATGCCTATTCTAGGGCTCTTTCCTCTATATTATCCTTCTTATTCAGATCTTTTTAATATATATTTAGAATAATTAAGAGCCTTCTGAATCTCATGGGCCATTTTGATGACTACTTTTAGTGGTACTTTTTTCTTTAACTAAGGTAAGACTTGCTTCTCTGAGAAGTTCAGGGCCATTCAAGTGAGCTGTGCAGGGCAGTTTGGTCTGATGAGTGATGACACTGGATGTACTAAGTGTTGGTAGTCATACATGGCAGTCACTTATCAAAATCGCATGCATACCTAGATGTCTCCAAGCAGAAAACCCAAAGGGCAGGTTTAGTTTACTTGTTTGTTTTGTCTTTGACCACAGAACCCATTTTGATTAATTCAGCATTGTCTTTTCAAGTTCCAACCCTCATCCCAAACCCTATTTGATCTCTCTTGTCTCTGTGTTCAAAGTATGTGTATCTGCCTATCTTGTGTGAGTCCCAGATATGCTGATGTCTTAGGAAAGGTCAATTCAAGGAACTCATTCATGCTCATCCATTTTTGCCAATAGGGGGAACAGGCCCATCATCAGATGCTGGCTGGGGATGTATGCTGCGCTGTGGGCAGATGATGCTGGCTCAAGCCCTTATCTGTAGACACTTGGGAAGGGGTAAGTTGCATGTGTTCTATAAACTGCTTCAGAGAACCGTGTAGTATCACTTACTGCTTTTGGTTTGACATTAATGTTGAGTTTTAGGAACATTCAGTAACATAGCTGCAGGCCCTAAAATGCTCTCTGCAAACTTTAGTGATGGAGTTGACAAGTGAATGAAGTCCTTCATAAGAAGGAAACAGCTGGTATTTCCTTGTGACTCATCAAGCCAGAGGTTATTTTCCTGAGACAGAATTGATCATTGAGGCAGGTGTGTCATTTAGTTTCCATCTTTGCTATTGTTTAAAAAATACCAGATTACAAAGGGAGCAGGAAGAAGGGTGTGGTGGTAAGTCTGTTTCTTGACCTCATTTTAAAATACCCATCTGAAAAAGGATGTAAGTGACCTAAAGGAAGTACCTAATGAGGGAGCTGGTGCTATTTTTGTTTTTGGTTCACTGAGGATGTCCATTTGATGATGAAGGAATCATTACATTAGCTTCCTCAGGAGAGAGCTTCATTAATTAAGAACCTTCTGGTACTCATTGTTGGAACTCTTGAGTCTTGCTTTCTTTAAGACATTGTCCGTGCTTCCCTGTGGGCATCTGGAGGATGACTTTGGCTGTATGCCAGTTCAGGCACTTGGGTGAAAGTCCAATTAGACTTTGGGACGAGAGAGTGAAAGGACATTTTGGATGAGACTGGGCTGCTAAACTCATTGGCTGTTGCTAATTGAGGTATGAAAACATTGCTCCCTTTTCCCTATTCTACAAACTCACAGATCCTGCTACAGTTTTCAGAGTGGATCAGAGAAGGGTCTGGGAGGCTTATAGGGCATATTGCCTTCTCTTCAGGCTTTAGGACATCCCATGCCTACTTTCCCTGGGTAGTATCATAATTTCTATTTTACAGATGAGGAAACAGACTCATGGAGGTGAGGTGATTTGCCCAGGGTCAAACAGCAAGGAATCATAGATGTGGAGATAGAATGCAGATCTGCTGATTCCTTGTCGAGTGATTTCTCTACTGTACACCTATTCTTGGTACAGATTCATTCTTACTATTTCAGTTTTCCTCACTTATAGAACTCTTCAAGATGACTTTTCTGGAAGTAAATTTTGGAAGTGAGGAGCAGCCACAGTCAGCAGCCTCAGTCATTGCAATATAAAAGGAAGTAGCAGAAAACATTTGGAAAAAACCTTGTAATTAAGGTGAATTAAAACATGTAATTTTGCCAGGTACAGTGACACATGCCTTTAATCCCAGCAGCTAAGAAGGCTGAGGCAGGAGGATCTCAAGTTCAAAGCCAGCCTCAGCAAAAGCAAGGCACTAAACAACTCAGTGAGACCCTACCTCTAAATAAAATATAAAATAGGGCTGGGGATGTGGCTTAGTGGTTGAGTGCCCCTGAGTTCAATCCCTGGTACCCCACCCCCCAAAAAAGATTTAATTTTGTAAAGAAGTCTTTTGGATTGTATCCTTTTCAGTCACTTTAAAATGGAGATGCAGTGTTCACTTAGCACTGTCATCAGCAAATACTTAATGGTACTTAGCAGCCAGTTAATCAGGATTTCTCCAGGCTTGGACGATTCAGTAGCTCATGAGAAGAAGTTGGATGTGGTTCACCTTCTGCAGGATGTGCTGGATCTAAAGTTTAAGACTTTGGTTTCAGAGACATCAGAGGCAAAAGGGAACTGAAGAGTTTGGAGATAATGGCCTTTGACTTCAAGTGCATTTCAATTGTTAATTCAAGCTCTCTCTAAAACCTCAGGAGAGAAATTTAGGTCGAGGAGGCAAACTAAGCCTCACAAATCTGCCCCATTAGACAGAATTCTTAGAATGGAGAGAATGGGAGTGTGCATTCTGTTTATAGCAGTGATTATACAGCATTTCTGCAGTTGTCATCAATAAGTTCTAAGTGGCCTATGTAGGATTTGGGGGACTGTGCCTAAGGCACAGATGGGATCCCTACATATGCAGTGATTTTGGCTTTGGTCTTAAGGAAGCCTCAAATACCTGATAGCAAAGGTATTTGTTTTTTTCAAAGGTCAGCATGGATTTTTAAAAAGGTGTTGTAAAAATGTAAGCATGCAATTTTTTAAAAAGTTTCCTCAGCTGTGAATTATGTATCTTTCCCTGTAAACTGCTGTATGTCAGAATAGTACTTCCCCCCATGAGACCCTTTTGGCGATGCTGCCAGAATGTAAGAGAAAAGCCTTTGCTGTCCGTGTGGAGAAGAGATATTATGGCATCTGGGTTATATACGGACACACTGCCACTTTTTTTGTTGACTTCCTGTTCAGAGTAGCTGGCCAGAAAGACCTTTTGTGATACCATTTTTGTATAATATCTTTCCAGCTCCAGCCCTTTCATTAAGTCAATTCCTTGGTCAACTTCTTTTTCGGCTTTTACTTTATATCTACTGTCTTTGAAAAGTGATCAGTTTTCAGATGTCTTTATTATTCAGATGAAAGCTACTTAGGAATGTTCTAACTCCATCATCTTCTAGATGTTAAACCTTTATTTTCCTTCTAATTTGTAGTTACAATAGGAGTGCTAAGAGGTAAAAAACAGTTATAATAACGATTTCAGCCCTTTTTTTCCTTCAAAAGACTGGAACTGGGAGAAACAAAAAGAACAACCCAAAGAATACCAACGGATTCTACAGTGCTTCTTAGATAGAAAAGACTGTTGTTATTCTATCCATCAAATGGGTAAGATCCTTAATTAGCAGTTTGAAAGAAATACCCATACCTGATCTCTTTCTTCTCCTGCCTTATATAAGTGACTCCACTAAGTTGTCGTAATTATTATCTGTCTGCTTAATTATTTATGCAAAAATTTAGGCATTTATAGCTCATTGGAAGATATTTTGCTAACATGTCAATTTTTTCCACATAAAAACAGCACAAATGGGTGTAGGAGAAGGGAAATCAATTGGCGAATGGTTTGGACCAAATACAGTTGCACAGGTGTTAAAGTAAGTAAAAGAGTCTGGCATCTGCCTCTTCTACCATTTCCTAAGCTTCCCTCCCCAGCCAACTAAACCTTCCATCAACTTAAGTATTCTTGCATTCCCACTAAGCCCCCCTCCCACTAAGCCAACAAACACCTGGACCATTTTGCTCAGACAATTCTTTGAAATGTGTACATGTGGACCTCTTTCTTGGACTGATCAGAGTTGTATCTACTGTATCAGTATATGTGACCATACCCCAGGGTTCATCCAGCAGCCCATCCTACAGATTGATGTGCTTGTGCCAGAGAGTTATTAGTCTGGGGGGGGGTCCTTTGAAGTGAAAAGGATTAAGTAGTAGAGACTTAGCCAGCCCAAGCAAGAAGTAGACTCCCCTTGCATAGTTTAAAAATCTATTAACTAATTCATTTAACATTTACTGGTGCCTTTCCTATGTTAAGTGCTGAAATAAACTGGAGAGTACTCACGTCAAGGAACTCACCACCTATTGGAGGTGAAAAACCCCTAGGGAGTCTTGGAATCCCTCAGCAGTTTGCCATCTCTCAGCAAACTCAAGGTAGCCCAGCATGACACTTCCATAGTTATCCTGTTAAATTCCAGAATTTGCCTCCCAATGTAAGAGAAAAGATCAGAGCCAACTTTTTGGAAGTGAATAGGGCATCAGATTTTCCTATGCCCTCAGGCCACCTTTCTTCTTGTCCCTCCTTCCTTCCTGACAACCTGTTTCAGAATGAAAACTCCAGAGCAGAGGATAGATTTTTCTTGTTCACTGTGCAACTCTACCACATAAAACTTCACACACACATAAGTGCTCAAATAAATGTTTGAGAATGAATAAAAATGGCAGCTAGAATTTGGGGCCAAATTTAGGGAGCAGAAGATTGAAACCATCAGGCCTCCTTTGGTGTAGTGTATTTCAACTCCTGGGCATTATGGCAGGGCCTATTCCATGTAAGGTACAGAAGGGGACCTGTCTCAATTATTAGAAATTAATCCATTACTAATTAATTAACTAGAATGCTTTGGAAATATGCATGTGTCAGGAGCAGTCTGGGCTTTCTGGGGACCAAGGGAAACTTATAATGTGGTTTTACTAACAGGAGAAGGGAAGCTGTTCTGTTAGTAAAACCACATTTTAAGTTTTCCTTGGTATCACATTCTTAATGTGCTTTTGATTCATGATGTCTTTAATTTACAAAAGGTTTATCAGGCAGTAACTCTAGGAAATCTTTCCTTAGACCAGAGTGTGATTTGTGGGCTCATCTGTATCTCAGTGGAAGAGCACTTGCCTAGCATGTGCAAGGTAACTGGGTTCGATCCTCAGCACTGCATATGAATAAATTTTAAAAAATTAAAGTTCCGGGGCTGGGGAGATAGCTCAGTCAGTAGAGTGCTTGCCTTGTAAGTACAAGGCCCTGGGTTCAATCCCCAGCACCCAAAAAAAAAAAAAAAAAAAAAGTTTCATCAATAACTAAAAAAAAATGAGTGTCATTTGAGTATCATTGACTTAGCTGAGTCAGGAACTGGCAGTATTTCAGGAACTGCTGTAAGAACCCAGGGCAGAAAGTGTAAAAGATTAGAATAACTGTGCTGAGCCTAGAACCTGGCTTGAAATAGTTGGTTTTTAAATGACTTCCCTCAGAATTTTCTTCTTTCTTCTGAATGTCGAGGTTCCTAACAGTATACAAATAGAAGCACATAATTTAATTTAGCTCACATAATGTATATGGGCTCTGACTCATCATGATTGTTATCATCAACAACAATATCGATGTTCCTGGAGTTACTGCCTGATAAACCTGTTGTAAATTAAAGACATCATGAGTCAAAAGCATATTGAATATATCGAACCTATTGAACATTATTGCTTAGCAGTATGGTCTACTGTAGGATATTGGTTGTTTCCCCTTGTAATTCTGTGGCTGACTTGGAGCTGCAGCTCACTGCCACTGCCCATCATCACAGGAGAGTATCAGATGCACCAGGTATAGTGGTGCATGCCTATAATCCCAGCAACTCAGGAGGCTGAGGCAGGAGGATCACAATTTGAAGCTAGCCTCAGCAATTGAGCAATTGAGGTTCTGAGTGACTTAGCAAGATCCTGCCTCAAAATAAAAAACTAAGAATGGCTGGGGATGTGGCTCAGTGATTACGTACCCATGGATTCAATCCCTAGTACCAAAGTAATAATAATAATAGAGTATCAGGTGGTACATTATTAGCCTGGGGAAAGATCCCAGTACTGAATGTGTATTGCTTTTGCACCATAGTAATTTTAAGTCAAACCATCATAAGTTGAGGAATGTCTCATACCATCATCATCATCATTATTATGGGGGAAAATAATGCATTAAAGTGAATGTAGCCAGGCGCTATGGGGCACACCTGTAATCCCAGCCGCTCAGGAGACTTGAGGAAGGAGGATTGCAAGTTCAAAGCCAGCCTCAGCAAAAGTGAGGCCCTAAGCAACTGAGTAAGACCCTGTCTCTAACTAAAATAGAAAATAGGACTGGTGATGTGGCTCAGTGGTTGAGTGACCCTGAGTTCAATCCCTGGTACTAAAAAAAAAGTGAATGCAATATGTATGAATATGATATAATAAATCCCACTATTATGTATAATTATAATATACCAATTAAAATAAGTAAAAAATAAAATGAATAAAATAAAAATAAAATAAATAAAGATGTAATGTTAATTAATCTCTTCCTGGGAGCTGCTTTGGTAGACAGGATGTTTTCTTCTTTTGTCCAGTGAGACTAGACTTGACTCATATATCCCAGAAGTAGCCAAGTTAAATATGTCTTTTCTCAAACTGGCAAGGGAAGAAGGTAAGGGAAAATGGGAAGGGTGTTTTACACAGGCCTCAGATAATCTCTCCTTTAAAAGGGTCTTCTTACTAATCTGCCCTGAAGTCATGCAGTTTGACACTGTCTCTCTTCAGCCAGTGTAAGGCCCCACACCCAAGTCATCTGTGGTCTGTTTCCTTGAATGGGATTCTCATTCCTTGAATGTAGCTGGAGAAGGGAGTATAATGCATCTTTCTCTTTCATTATCCCCCCTCCTCTATCCCCCTTTCTCTGTTTTTCTTTCCTGGAACTCATTATACATATTATCTATGCTCCCAAACTATATATTTTTGGTGCTGGGATGGAACCCAGGACCTCATGCCTACTGTGCAAGTGCTCGACCACTGACCTATACCCCATTCCTAAATATATATATTTTTAATGACAGAATTATTCCTTTTTTTAAGACAAGAAGTAATTCAGAATGTCCTTATTTAAGAAAACAAAATCTCTTGGTATTTGGGGGGCAGATACATAGGTAACTTTTCTTTTTCACTCAGTAGGAGTCCCATCATTTTGTGAGATGGACTTTTCCATGCTGTGAAGTGGAGCCTTCTTTTTGAGGTTCACATACAGTCCCCTAGACGTGGAATGTTCCAGAGCTCTGTCAAAGGAGCCAGAGATAACCTGAACACCAGCCTCTCTGGTGACATCAGGAACACTGGGCATAAATTGTACTGCTTCCTGATATTTTCATCTTCCCCAATTGTGACTCATTATATGTTCATTTGCAGAAAACTTGCTTTATTTGACGAATGGAATTCCTTGGCTGTTTATGTTTCGATGGATAACACAGTGGTCATTGAAGATATCAGTGAGTTCCCTAGCCTGTTTACCTTCCTGGTTAGTGGGTGATGAGTTTGTTCCTCACCATTCAAAAATATGGGGTTCTCTGGCCTGTTCTACCAGGACAGGGGGCCCTAGAGGAACACAGGGCTCTGCTTCTCTTTCTTTTCAGCCTTCTTAAAGGTAGAAAAACATTAGAGGGTCTTTGCTGCCTCTCAAAGATGTATCACTTCCCTTTCCTGCAGGAGAATCAAACTCTGTATAATCTATTAAACTACCAGTAGATGTCTCATGGAAGCCCACCCTTGTCCAGGCCATGGGGTTTAGAGAAATCTGAAGTTAATGTCCCCATCAAGGCCCTTCCAGGCTAGTTGAGAGATGAGAGATGAGATTCTCTCAATGAGCCCAAAATACCTGTACAGAGCTAAACAAATGCTCAGTGACCAGCAAGAAGACCATGAAGCCAAAGGAATGGCCCAGGCTTTCAATGGGAAGTAGGGCCAACTGGGCCCTGTTGGCTGGGGCAGAGACCTTCCACGCAGGATAGGGAGCATGTGAGGTCCCTGTTAGTTTTACCTTTGTAGTATCTCCTAGAGCTAGCTACTTCTTACTTACCCAGCTCTCTTGTCTTTTGTTTCTAGAAAAAATGTGCTGTGTCCTACCCTTGAGTGTTGACACAGCTGATGAAAGCATCTCTGATTCTCTGACCGCTTCAAATCACAATAAAGGCATCTCTGCCTTCAGCCCAGTCTGGAAACCCCTGCTGCTCATTGTACCCCTTCGCTTGGGCATAAACCAAATAAATCCAGTGTATGTAGACGCGTTCAAAGTAAGTTGCTCCTTTCCCCAAGCCCATTGCTTCCTGCCCATCACACCACCATGTCAGCACAGAGATCCGTGAGCAGCAGTCCACAAGTGAGTTGAGAATCTTGCATTCTCTTTCCCTCTAGGAGTGTTTTAAGATGCCACAGTCTTTAGGGGCATTAGGAGGAAAGCCAAATAACGCCTATTATTTCATAGGATTCTTAGGTAAGAAAGGATGAATCTCAAGTAAGTCATCATGGGTTAGGGGAGGGTACGGGGTGAAGGTGTGCATGGGAGACCAGGCAGTTCCAGTAAGTGGGTCCTCATCTAGCTCAGGGATATTCCAGCCTCTGGTTAGTTCCTTCTGTCTTTAATCTGACCTACAAAGGGTAATGCTGCCATATGCCTGATGGAAAGCAGGTCCCTTTTCAGTAGCTCCACTTCCTTTCCTCTTGATAAGATGGTTTCACTACTTTCTCATGGGATATCCCCAAGGTCACAACATTGCTCCAGAACATCTGTCTCCTGCCTGTGAGCCTAGGCCAGTAGAGTTTCTGTCTCTTGACTTTGCTGATCTCCTTCTTATTGGGGTTCAGGCAATCAGGTTAGGAGGAACATTTTCTGGCTTCCTGTGCCCCCACCGCTGGTCTTGCTGGTTCAGTGTCTAGAGACATGACAGGGTGAAATCAGAGGTGGCAAAGATGGAAGTTTCTCTTTCCCAATAGTGACTGCTAAGCCTTAAGACCACTAACCTCCTAATGTGGACCTTAATTGAGCATCATGGAATTCCCTGCATAGGTCAGCACCTCTGGAGACCTAACCATCTTCCTTACTATCTGTGGCCAGATACATTTAAGGCCCTGATCACACAGAATGAGCTAGCCCAGTGCCTTCAAACTTGAATGTACACAGGTACTGTAAGAACCTAGTAGAATGCAGAGTCAGTATGTGTGGGGTAGGGCATAACATTTACTTTTCTAACTAGGTGGTGCAATGCTGCTGGTCCATAGACCATGGTTTGAGTACTAAGGACCCAGATACCCAGTCAGTGCTGAAGACCCTAAGCAAGGAAGTCATACATCCAGGGAAATTTGGCATAGGATGTCTCTGGCAGGAATGGAGTCTTAGAGACTGAATTTCAAGGAAGTTATGAAGTTAGATTGGTCACCAGGCAAGGAGAGCCAGAGCAGTTATAAGGGAATGTCATGAAAGGATATGTATAGGACATGGTGGAGATGGCTTTGGTCATCCTCCCCAACCTGTCTCTTCAGAGATTCTGGAAGGTTTGGTAGGATGGCAACACCAGTCCCCTATTTGTTAGCTGTGTGACTAAAGAAGATACCGGCTTTTTCAGTCTCAGGCTCTTACATGAAATAAGCTAATGCCTGACTCACCATTAGGTCATTTTGCAGTAAAGCCTTCAGCAAAGAGCCAAGCACATAGTATGCTCTTAGTGAAAGGCTCCACCCCAACACTTCCATCCTTCCTAGCTTCCTCTAGGGTGTGGTTGCTAAGCAGCTGCCTCTGCTCTCTCCAATGCTGCCATCTATTGGTCAAGTCTAAGAACTACAGCACAATGGAAAATCTGGAGCCCATGGTGGCTTTTATTTTTCTAAGTATGAAACCCACTATTTGGAATTATGTAAGTTTAAAATGCTGTCTGAAAAAAATAAAATAAAATAAAATAAAATGCTGTCTGTTTCTAAGCTTTTCGGTTCCTGTCAAAGAAAATGTTACAAAAATATACATTCAGCCCTCCATATTTGTGGGTTCCACGTCTGTGGATTTGACCAATCTAGGTGTCAAAAATATTTGGAAAAAATTGTGTCTGTATTGAACACATGAGTTTCTTTCTTGTCTCTATTATCACAACACCCCTGTGAGGTAGAGACTGTCGTTTTCATCTTATACATTATGCAAGATTAAGAAAGGCTATTTCTCAAGGTCCCCTAGCTATAAAGCATTGTGAAGCCAGGATTCCATCCCAGTTGGGTCATCTCGGCCTGCCACACTCTGTTGCTTCCCTAGGGTCCCCTGCCTGGTGAGAAGCTGGGAGAAGCTCTAAATGTGGGAGGCTCTGGCCAGGATGCCTAAGGCCTTCTATCCTGCCTAGAGAGAAGGAGATATTTGTTCTCTGCACTTGAGCGTAGGTTGCTATCTGGAGATCCACATCACTAATGCTAACAGGGCTAGCCCTGTTTCTGTAGATGATTGAGAAGCCTCCTCTTCTCCCTGGGCCTCAGTTGAGAACTTTATTCAGTCCTTATGTAATTTCTAGAATTTATTTTTTACATCTTCTGCTGTATCTCTTGTAAGCACCATCAGAAAAGAGGCAGCCTGTAAAGCTCTACTACACACACACACACACACACACACACACCCGCCCATGGGGTAAGGTCCAAGCCTGAGTCAGACACATTGTTTTTATTCTCAGCACCTTAACTGAAAACACTCTGGTGGCAGAGAGTTTGGTTGTAGTCCAGTTTTGGCTATTTTCTTGTCTGCAACTTCCTTTTCCTTTCACTTTTCTATCATCTTAGGCTTCCTTCTTTACATCTTGGTTGTTTCTCTTTAGTGTGATCTGAGATTATTTTGATGCCATGAATGTCACCCATCTTTGGTCTGGGGGAATATGTACCTTGACTTTCATAAAGCGAGTCAGAGGGGGATACCATATATTTGTAGGGGAATTCTTTTGATTTGAAGAAAGATACTTCTATGATGACCTTGCACTGGTATTGTGTTATATGTATCTCACAGAGGTGAAATCTAGTTCTTATAAAATCCTATGAGGTGATTCAAATAGGCTCAATGGCCCCAGTTAAAAAACAAGAAAATTAGGACAGAGAGTGTGTTAAATAATTTCTCTTTGGTTTATGATACAGAAAAGTCAAACTTTTCAACAGACATCAAAAACACAGTCTTTACCAATGGAAGTATATAGATGTGCCCTCCTGGCACCATGCCAGAAAGGTCTTTGGGACATCTCTCTCCACTTCATTCTCTTGATGCAGATAGATGTCTCTTTCATCACCTGACACAATCGAGGATAGAGACCCAGATAGCCCTCAGGCTTGGATAGTGAAATTAGGTGTTGCCCTAGGTACTTGACATGTGCTAATGACCATTCGAAGAACCTCAGCCCTTTAACTATTAGGTCAAAGTAGATATTTTATTATCCTAAAAAGTAGATATTTTATTATCTGAAATTCCTGCCAGGTCATTTGGGGGCAAAGCTTTTTCAATGGAATGAATGCAGTGTGAATTTTCTCATGTATGAAAGGCCAGACATCTCCAAGTGAGTTTTCCCAGTGAGGTGCATCTACACGTCTTTTAATGAGGCAAAGATAGTGCTTTCTGGCAAGGATTTATTTACTTGCTAACAATGACTAACCTGTTACCTAATCAACACCTGGAGTTAGCAATCCTTAGCAATTCCCCTTCAGTCTGGGTAGTATTTCTCTTGAAGGCTCAGGCCTGTTCCCTTACCAGAGGTACTTTCTGAATATAGATCTGAGAACTGGTGATCTAGAGTGAGTTGTTTTTCAAGGCCAAAAGAGGCAGACAGCTCCCTAATGACTCCTGGGCTCAGAGCCTGGTGACTCTACTATCGCTTCTTTGCTACTGCTGCTCACAGAGCCTGCCATGTCATCTGTGCTCTCTCATTGCCACCTTTTCCCAAACATGTAGCTTTCCATTTTTGGACTTGGACTTTGAGGAGTTGTAAATGCTAGGGTAAGTCTTCTCATTGAATAATTAGATCTGGGCACAAGTGGTTTGTTTCAAGCATGCTCACCCTGGCTTCAGGCTTTCTGTCATTCCATTCTCATTGTCACCAAGAAAGGGGTTAGGAGAACTAGGGGGCCTGTCCCTAAGGATAGCGGTGGTTATTCAAATGTTAAGCATGTCTCATTCAAAACAGGTGACGAGCTCATCTTCTTGGACCCTCACACAACCCAGACCTTCGTTGACACTGAAGAGAATGGAACGGTTGATGACCAGACTTTCCATTGCCAGCAGTCCCCACAGAGAATGAACATCTTGAACTTGGATCCTTCTGTAGCATTGGTGGGTATCTGAAGGTTGGGGGGTGAAATACAATGACACCCTGTTACAGATTGGTTCCCTGTGAATTATTTAGGTTGTTAGGTAGCATGCCTCACCACCCTCTTGAGAAGCAATGTAATATAGTAGAAAAGGAAAGGACCCCAGAGCCAGATAACTCAATTTCGAATTTAGGCCCTGCTACGTACTAGATAAGGACTGAACTTTGGACTTTTTGTCATAAAATGAGGGAAACAATAGTTCCTTCCTTGTAGGGATGTATGAGGTGCAATGTGCATAAGACACTTAGCAGAGGGTCTGGCACACTAAGTATTCTATAAATGTTGTTATTAGTATCATCATCTTTTGTCCTTTTCCCTCAAATTATAACCACGTGGGCACAAGGAATAATATAGGCATGGCTAGGGAACACCTCTTGGGAGGACAGTACCCATTTCTTGATACATACATTTCAAGAAGTATCAGGTTTTCCCTGGAAGCATGGTTGCTGTCAACATGCATTGAAGGGGCATCTGCCAGTGGCTCATAGGCCTGTCTGCTCCCCTTTAACCCAACTGTCAGAACACCAGTGACCAAAAGCTGAAAAAGTCCTTCTCTTGTGAAACATTCTTTCACTACTGTGGGATAGCTCTGAGGATGAGATGGAACCTGCTGGTTCTCTCTGTTCTGATAGATCATTTCTTGAAGGTCAAAGCCACTTTATTAAGTATTGCCTCTCGCTAAAAGTACTACTTGGCTTTTGTTTGCTGGTTTAATTGAACATTTTTAGAGATGTGTATATTTGTGCATTGTATGTGATGGAATTAATCCTGTGCTTTGGAGACTGATCTTCAAGTTAAAATATCTCACAGGATGGGGGGAGAGGGACAGGGGAAAGAGAGAGCAAGACCCAGAGAAGCAAAGAGAAACAGAGTGAGAGAGCAAACAAATTCCAATGTGTGTACCTAAGTGAGGCAATGGACTAGGACCAGAGGCCCAACCAATCTTCTCTTGCTGGAAATACACACGCAAGAGAGTGGCCCACCTCCTAATTCTCAGCCAACAACTTTATCTTGTAATACAAAGGGCAATTCTAAGTTGTGTTCTTTTGCTTCCCTCTCCCCAAGGGATTTTTCTGCAAAGAAGAAAAAGACTTTGATAACTGGTGTAGCCTTGTTCAGAAGGTAAACATGTTTTCCTTAGTCTTAAAAATGAAAGCTACTCAGTCTGATTCATTTTTAAGATTGTTTTTCATAGTAATATAAACCTAATCTGATAGAATTTTATTGCAAGAGAAAGAAACTAAGCAACATATCATCTATCAGATATGAAGATTTGTGCATAAATTTGGGGGAAACAAAGACTTTTGTCTCAAACGTGCTTGTAACGTAATGTTTCATCCCATTAAGCCCACGAGTCATTCAAAATATACAACTACCTTTCTATTGTTTTAACCTAAAAATGCCAGTTTCATATTGATCAATCCTAAATTCTGCCTTACACTATTCATAATACTGAGGTGGTTAAAAAAACTAAAGCACTTTCTATTTGGTTTAGTGGTCCATTTATAGCTTAATATACTCCATCATGCTTTAGAGGGATTATCCCTCCATTAACTGTCTTACTTACATAAAATGTACACATGCTACCTTTTACAGGAATCACAATGTATAGAAATCCACATGAAGTTAGTGTTTCTCTTTGGTATCTTGTGTGATACCATTGGCTCGCCAATCTTTGTATCTACCTCCCTCATCATCAGCCTCTAACCGATGCCACATAGATGGAAGACATTGGTAAATGCTTGTTGAAACAATGAAGGAAGATCATAGGGGGTAGTTTAAAGAGCACTGGGTAGGGTGGCAGGAGATTCCAAGTTCTCTCTGCATAACCAAAGGTTCAAGAGATGGGAGCCCAGAGCCTTTGTAAGCATAAGAAGGAAAGATTTTTTTTCTTCACAAGTGAATGAATAATTAACACTAATGTCCCTACCTGAATCTGAAACCCCAAGTAATAATTTCCTGAGATATAATATAAAATTATTTTCCAGATCATTACTTATATTTCAGAATGTAGCAAAATTGTATTGGTATCACATTTAAACAAGAAATTAATTTAAAAATAACTATGGTAAATGGCAGAAAGATCTGTAGAGTAGAGGGAAGGGAGTGGGGGTGGGGTGAGGAGAGGAAAGGAGAGGTACTGGGGACTGAATTAGAATAAGATATATTCCATGCTTTTATAATTATGTCAAAATGAACTTTCCTGTCATGCATCACTAAAAGGACCAATAATAAACCAGGAAGAGAATTTTATAAGACTATGCCATTTAAATTAGGACATATACCTTAAATGTTGGACTATAACTGAAACCTTGCCACTATATACCAATATTCTCTTGGGGCATATTTTTTTCTTGAGGCATATTTATTTTGATTAAATGAAATTTCTTTGGAGCCAATAGTTCAGGAACACCTCACCCCTAAATTGAGCTGGATCCAGGCAACTGGCTTTGGGATGCAGCATGGGCAATGCGTATGGGGGTCCATCAGCTATTCCCTCCCAGGTCCTTCCTGCCTGGCCAACAAAATCTAGAATTGAAGATGGCTCAGGTCTTCAGATGGTTCAAGTAGAGGATATGTATACTTGCTATGCTATTTTCCCCACCTGTCAACCTCTTAGGGTTTGGAGTCACAAATTGACAACTGGACAGAAACCTAGTGTCTGTAGTATTTACAACTGTTTCTGTGTTTCCCCAGGAAATTCTGAAGGAAAATTTAAGGATGTTTGAATTAGTTCAGAAACATCCATCACACTGGCCTCCCTTTGTACCACCAGCCAAACCAGAAGTGACAACCACTGGGGCAGGTAAGATTTGTTTGGGATTTTAGGTCAGCAGACCCACACATAGCAGTTCTTTTATGAGACAGAAACAACTGTGGCTTATGCTTTCTGTGGAAAGTAAAATTTCTGCTCAGCTAGGCTGATCAGGGAATAGTGTTGCTGATTATTTTAGTTTTCTGATGTGCCAGTACTTGCCAGTTTCAAAGAATGACCAAAGAAGAGCATGAGCTTAGTGTAAAAAGTTCTATGCAAATTCATGATGACAAGATTTTGAATTACCCACGCTCTATTCAGAAACAGCAAATCAGAAGCCATGGGTGATTCAAAAGGTATCTGGAAGGGCTTGCAGAGTCTCAGATCACTGTGATCAGGCCTATGAAACAAGTCTAGTTACTTTAAGTCTTTATAGAGAATGTCTCATACTTGGTAACAGTCCTAATTGTAAGTCTCATCCAGACAAGCCTTTCTTTAGCAAAGTGATTTAAAAAGCCACCGTCACACTGAGGTCATTGATTGACCACATCAACCCACGTGTCAAGCTTTCCTTCTTTCTCATTTCTGTGTTCTGATAGAATTCATTGACTCTACTGAACAATTGGAGGACTTTGACCTGGAGGAAGATTTTGAGATTCTGAGTGTGTAGAATAATAGGAACTCAACTTGGAGGTCTGTCTTCCATCTGGCACCACAAGAACATGAACTTGTTATATAAAACTTTTGTAGTCAGCAAGTGCCTGGTATGCCAGCAGCATACAAACTCAATAGCAATCATGACTGAGCCAATTACCATTTCTCAGAAAAAAACAACAACAACAACAAATGACAACAACCCTTCCCCAGGAAGAAATAGAACAGTCATGGAGTCTAGAAAGTTTAGGAGGAGTTCATTGCTTCCCAGCTTGTCTTACATGGCTACAGCAAGTCTTCAGCAGCTGAAATGAGAACATTTGGAAGACAGACAGAAACTATCATCTTGCCTCAAGCACCAGCAGATGAGAGATGGTTACACTGTTCTTCATCACTTTTTCAGGTGTGACCTCTGTGGAGCTAAATAATAAGAAGCAATCTGTTCTCTTGCTCAAATAATAAAGTAACTGAATCAGGGAGAAAAAGTACTTGTCAAATTATTCGAATATGTATTTTAAATAACTGTAATATATAACCACACATTTGTCAAAGAAAATATGTCAAATGTACACTTCTTGATTGTCTTGCTATTTGGAGGACCCTTGCTGTTTTGATGGGTCAGTCTCTTCATCCTTACTGGTACTTCTGTCTGATGTCAACTTGTCCTTAAATCATATTATGATCACTTAAATAGGAGGTCAGAACATTTTTCTCTAAAGGACCAGATTGTAAGTATTTTAGTCGGCAGGCCATGTGGCTTCTGTCACAACTACTCAATGGTGCAAAAGCAGCCTTAGACAATATGCATGTAACTGAACATGGCTGTAAGCCAGTACAACTTCACAAAAACACGTGAAGGGCTGGACTGGGCCTGCAGGCTGTAGCTTGCCATGCACTTAAATTGTTGCTTTATGTTTGAGGTATTAAAAATAAATTGTGTTTGAATTATACTGTTTTGGTAGATAGCCATATGTAGAAAAAATGAATCATGTGGCGACATTTAATCTGTGTATTAAATACGTTTCCAAACCATTTCAGGACTAGTAACTTACTAAGTTTTAAAGTACATATTCATCAAATTAGCTTTGCTAACCACTGAGCTGTGAGTATACTCAAGTCTCAGCATTATCTTCCTATTTTCCTTTCCTTGCCTTCTTAACTCTCTGTATTTCACATGGTTCTTTATTTTACCCCCACCATTAACAGAATCCCACAGGAGGCCAGCATCTGGGGCTTGGAAACTACCACCAACTAATTCACCTGTTTCCTTAGGTTCCATGTTTTTCTTTTTTTCTAGTAGGTAATGTATTCCACAGGTTCAAAGCTCAAAAGAGGCAAAATGGTACTCAGTGAAACATGTCTCCTTCCCATGGGTTAGTTCCCTTCCTTGAAATCTCCCAATTATTATTAATTTCTTTTTAAACCTTCCAGAGGATGGATTTTATGCATATATAAATATATGTACATACCTAAGTATATGCACATATAAAATATGTATGCATATATACACATATATACATACTTAAGTATATTTACATATAAAATATACATGCATATATACATACATATATAGCTTAGATTTTATTTTAATGACTTTAGTAATTCTCTACTTTTAATTTATCTATAAATGATCCTGAGGGTACAGGAGTACAGAAAATCCTTTCTGGAGCTCTAGCATGTCATGGGGATAAAACAGTTGTAGGCTTATCTTGAAGTGTGTTGTGGGTTTGTTGACCAATATGGGACTCCTTCAACCCTGACTTGGATCAATTCTCTTATTTTTATTGCCTCAACATTTTGTTACAGGGTATAGTGAGAATTAATGTTAGAAAAATTCTCATCAAAGGAAGTCAAAAGAGTCAAATGTTTAGATTTCATTCATTTTATTTGCTATGTACAAAGTTGATACCATGTTTATAACTCAACTAGGAGGTAAAGGTGACAGAAGTTCAGTTTATACTGATTATGCATTGTGTTGGCACAGTTTACATAATACTTAAGGAAACAGAATCACCTGGAAGGAATTACCTCATGTCAACATAGCTAAGAATGATTTGGGAAACTGATAATTAAAGAAATGGCTAAAAAAAAATCTCACAAACAGTATACAGTATACTTTATAGCCAACTCAGGCTTGCTTAGTCTGCTCACTGCTAATGAGAGGAGTGTGCTAGATTTTTATGAGGTTTTAAAAACATATTAAAATAGTTTAAAAGGCTACCTGTGAAAGAGCACTCAGATGACCAATTTAATGGAAAGTCTCTAATAGCTTCAGAATGCAAAGAAACCAAAACACTGTAGCTTCAATTTGCCACATTGCACACATCTGGATGGCATTTGGAATAAACAGGGACTTCTGAGAAATCAGGACACAGGATTTACCCTTTTGTTCCTGGAGTCAAAAGCAAAATTCACACCTCTTTACCCATCCACCCCTCTACCCCTGGCCCAGGAAAAAGGGTTGTGGTTCTCATTTCCTTTTATGGGCTGGGCCACATTTGTTGCATCCTCTGCTCTACTTTGGACCAGGCCAAATTCTCTGTCTCTGGCTGGGGGAGAGCTGACCTGGAGGAAGTGATTTGTCTGGGACCTTATGGAGTTATTTGGCCCCTCTCAGCTGCTAGCCTTCAAGCCTCCTTCAGCAATATGGGGTTCAGTCTTGCTCATTCTGGAAGGAGCCAAAGTCACTCTAGGCTACTGACTGGTACCTCATTCCAATTTTGTTGCCTGCTTAGACATAGGGGGGCTGCCTTGAATAGTGAGGGCTTGTCCTGTGCAGCATCTATGAATGTTCAGTCAGACAAAAATTTAATGTGGAAACACTGGGCTCTGGTTTAAGTCAAATAATATGTGGTGACCTCTGGTCATAAAGCAGTGACTTCTTAACTATTGTGAAGTGTTTTCTGATCAAGACAGGGAGGAAAGCTAGCAGTCCGAGAAAGTGGCCCAGCAAAGCTTTCTGAGGTAGCCGTGAATAGTCACACACACATCCAAATCAAATGGTAGCACCAGGTTGATGGAAATGGGACAGCAGATCTGAGCAGGGTGGGCTCATCCGCGAGGGCTGAGGTTCGGGTGACCCATGTCCAGCAGTCCAGCCCAAATGAGACTCCAATGTACAACTTGACAGACAGGCCAAGGGCTCAGGTCTTTCTTCTTCAGACTGTTCAGGTTTGTGAGGTGGCCATTGTGAAGGGGTAGAGAGGGCAAGGGGCAGAGTGGCAGATGCCACCCTACAGACTTTTCATACACACCTGGCAGCGGCTGACCCGGGTATGGAGCTGCCCGGCTTTCAGCGTTTCAGACATGGGCTCCTCCCTAAACTGCTGCCTTTCTTCCACTGTCGTCAGCCAGAAACTGTACTTGTTGGCAAAGTAGTGGCAGGTGCCTCGGGCACCACTGCACTCGATGAAAGGAGTGGCCCGAAAGTCCTCCAGGCAGGAGCCAGGGGAGACCAGGGACTGGCCTCCGCCCTCTGCCCCAGCAGCAGTGTGCTGAAACAGACAGGAGATGGTTTGGTAAGCTGCGCCTGCCAGGGCCTGGCATGGGGAGGTGCCACAGAAGGGCATGTGTGTGCCACTCCTCAGCACTTGTCCTTTGGCTCTGCCCTAGCTTCTAGCCAACATGCCCCAAACTGTGGTTTAGAGGTAGAGGCCGCCCATCCTTCTTTGTAGTAGCCTTCAGGGTTGGGGGGCCCCCTCCAAGCTCCTTAGTTACCTCAAAACTCATTATGCATGGCCAATGACTACATCTCAATCAGGGTTTGCCAAACTCTGAATTTGCAGGTGGTTGAGGTGTCTCCCCACCAATTTCCATGAAAAAAATGAATCTGAGAAAGGCTGGGTTAAGGTAAATTTCCTAGGGTTCTAAGGCTTTATCTACTGCACCTTGTACTGGTAAGAAGGGAAAGAGCTTGCAATATTCCACAAACTGCTTCAACCATGGCCCCTCCCTTAGCAGCATGTCCATCAATAGCTGGTACCCTGAAGCTCCCTCCATGAGAACCACTTACACTTTCAATCTGTGCCACACCTTTCAGGGTAGCATATAGTGTTTGTTAGCTGCCAAGTAAAAGAAAAACCTCATTGTATTTGGCCTCACTTCAGAGGACTTCCTCAGCATTTCCTTCCAGGGCCACAAATGAGCTGATGGTCTCCAGTCACTGTACCCACTGGCAGCAGCCCCTCATCTCTCCACACCCCACCACTATCCCTTCACCAGAGCTGGACTGTCATCTGGACCACAGAAGAGGGGGAAGAGGCTCAGGACATATGCCCAAGTTGGATCCCTTACTTTGCAGAAGTACAAAGTTGGCTAGAAGCTAGGGCAGAGAGGGAAAGTCTCCATGTGACCTTTCAAGTGACCCTTCCTGAAAACTGAAGCATCAAAGATTTCCTCATTTTTGTGGGGGGTGGGTACTAGGGATTGAACTCAGGGGCACTCAGCCATTGAGCCACATCCCCAGCCCTATTTTGTGGCTTTTATTTAGAGACAGGGTCTCACTGAGTTGCTAAGAACCTTGCTAAGTTGCTGAGGCTGGCTTTGAACTCTCCATCCTCTTGTCTTAGCCTCCCAAGCTGCTGGGATTACAGGCATGCACCACCATGCCCAGCAATATTTCCTCATTTTGACCCTCAGAATAGAAAACTTGCTCAAGCACAGGACACATCTCTTTACTTTACCAAACAGCAGACACTGTGTATTTTCAACTTTGTAGATGACACATGGCAAATTTCAGTTTTTACAGGGGTAATTATGCAAAGGGTCCCATACCAAGAGGTACAGTTTTTATAATTCTTGGGTTTCTTTTGAATTATTTTCTCTTTTCTCCTTTTTATGTAACTGCTTCAAGATGCATTATTAGACAGTCCAAACTTTTACCCTTAAAAGGATAAATATCCTAGTATGTTGGAATTATGTAAAATAAGAGTGAAGAAATTCTGAATAAGGGCTGAGCACAGCAATTGTGATGGAGTACATAACCTTGTATGGCTTCTTGTGGAAGCTTAAAGGCCTTTTCTCCTTCCTTCCTGGTTTGTGTGGTGAACAGAACAGAACGACAAGTGAGGTGGCTTTGTATTACATTGGTATAAACTGCCCAATGTGACACCCAGGGCATAACAAAGAATCACCATACCCCCAGTGGGTACACTAATATGAGGGAGCTTGTGACCTCTGAAAATTCTTCACAGATGCTCTCTCACCATCTCACTCCTGGTAATTCAGCAGAGAAGCTCTGGCAAGGCAGGACATTTCAGTGGGCCCCACACTGGTTTCCTGGGGGGTTGTCCTGGCCCTTAAATTGACTTTTCATTAAATGCAACATCCCCACATATGAGTGAGTGAGTGACTTTATGCCTCCTTGGGCTTACATATGTTCTCTTTTTTACCAAGACACATAACATAGCTAGCCACTGCCTTCCCACAAAAATGAAGAGGCACTAAAAATGTCAGTGAGGGCATATAAACACAGTATGCCCTCATCTGAGCCTTTCAGGAGGAAATAGAAGTGGCAAGAATGGGTCCTGGAGGGTGACACAAGAGTAGGGCATGCCATGCTCAGCCAGACCAGGGAGAGTATGTCCTGACCCTGACTGGGGCCAGTCTCTCCCGCACTGTCCCCTCAGATTATAATGTGCTTTGTCCTTTCCTTGGTGGTGTCAAAACTAAAGCCGGCATAGAAATGGTAGGGCCTTAGCCCAGAATTCATACATTTTTCATTTGAAACACTGGGTACAGATTGCCATATTCCCCCACATCCAGAACTATATGCAGAACTGAGATCTCTGGTCTTTAGCCAAACCCGGGTCAAGCATTTCCCTTCTTTTAAAGCTCTGCTTTCTACCCAGTGTTCCTTGAGCCTGGGAAGCAGTCTTGAGGGGCCCTCCCAGGGCTTCCAACCCTCTGCTTCTCCACTGGGGGAAGGGGCAGTGCAGGAGGGCCTTACCATGAGAAATGAGTACCCAATCCAGAGGCTGCGCCAGCCCAGGGGGCACTGTGGGATGGTGATGTCCTGACTGTGCACAGCAATGGCTTGAGAAGGAGCCTCACACACGGAGCAGCGGCTGATGTACTGGGGAATCTGGGTCTGACCAACAGGCATCATGGGAATGGGGGCAGTAGTGGAGAGCCAGTAGGATTTATCATTGCGCCTAGCATAGTGACACACTTCATTGATGTTGCAGTAGATGAAGGGCATGGTGCTGAAGCGGGGCAGGCAGGAGCCAGCAAAGCCTGGGGGGAGAAGGTGGGCAAGGACAGGTAAGGTCTGGCTGAGGCAGCACCACCAGGACTGAACTAGATGGTGGTTTGTGTTTACATCCAAATGCTTTACCAGACCAGGGCAGCTCTCTCCTGACAGTCCTGTGACACTGTCCATATGTAAATGCACCAGGGAACTTTAATAATGATGAGAATCTTTTTATAAACTGAATAATTGCTCCCTAATTAATCTGCTTTGTAAAACCAGCATTTACTAGACTGACTCCTCATTTAAGAGTTAGCACACCTACAGATAATGCAATTAATTCTTGGGTAATCATCATTACCCTGCAGGCCATGTTATTATTGTTACTGCTAATCACTGACACTTAATGGAAGCTTAAATTCCAAATGTTGTTCTAAGCATTTTACATTGGGTGATTCATGTGCTCCTTATGCCACCCTACTTGGTAGGTACTCGAATTATCTTTGTTCTATTAAGGAGGAAGTAGAAGCTTAGAGAGGTTGAATAACTCATTCAGGGAAAATGGCTAGTAAGTGGTGGGGTCAGCATTTGAACCCCTATTCGCTTGACACCAGAGCTGGTGCTTGTAACCTGCTACATAACGCTGGGCCCAAAGGGCTTGGAGAAGAGAGGAGATTAGCTGTTGGTCATCATGGTGACAGGTGGCCAGGGCTGGCTTCCAGAGTCAGTACTTACCCAGGTCCTGATTGTGGGCTTTCTCCTGCCCCTCCACGAACAGCAAGCTGTAACCCACCCACAGTTGGCTCATCCCAATGGGGCACAGGGGCACCTGTTCCGACTGGCTGTGCTTCACCAATGTGTAGCCCACTCTCACACTGTGCCCAGGCATTCCGGGCCTCCCAAAGGGGCCTTGCTGCCCTGGAGGTCCTGAGAGGGGGAGAGGAGAAAAGGGAAGCATGGTGTAGCCAGTGATAACATCAGCTACTCACTTGGCACCACACATTGTGCAAGGCACATTGTCTACATGGATCTTCTCACTTGAACCACACAACTACCCTAGGACAGGGTACCATTATTAGCCCAATTTGTAGATGAGGAGGCTGAGGTTTGGAGCTTCCACAGATAGTAAGTGATGGAGTCAGAACTCAGTTCAGATGTTCCTGGCTATAGAATTGCATTTTAAAAAGTGCATCTCCCAGCTACTTATCCTTGAGCACCCTGTGAGTGGGGATGAGTGGGTGGTGTGTGATCATTCCTGGGCTCAGCCTCAAAGAACTTCCTAAGAGATAACTAGGGCTAGGGATATAGCTTGGCAGTAGAGCACTTCCCTTGCATGCCCAAGGCTCTGATTCAGGCCCCAGTGCCAACGAAAACAGCTTTGCCAGATGTGGTGGTGCATGGCTGCAATCTCAGTGGCTCAGGAGGCTTGGGAGGCTGAGGCAGGAGGATTGCAAGTTCAAAGGCAGCCTCAGCAACTTAGTGAGGCCCTAAGCAACTTAGCAAGACCCTGTCTCAAAATGAAAAACAAAAAGGGTTGGGGATGTGGCTCAGTGGTTGAGTGCCCCTGGGTTCAATCCCAGTACTGAAAAAAGGTAACTAGGTAGTTGCTGAATCAGAGGCATTAAAAGCAGTGTTAAGATTAAACCTTGCCCTCCTCTCCCACCCATGGTGGATTTGGCTGATGGATTGCAACAAGGTTCTCACTCAGTCTCAGAAATGTTCTGTACTCAGAACATCGATTTGCAACTCTTGATATAAAATGGAAGGTGAGTAGCAGAGGTATGGACAGACATACTCAGCCTAAATGTTATCCCTTGAACCACCCCCTCCTATCCATATCAGAATTCTCAGGTAGAAAAGGGGAGTTACAGGCAGGTGACTATATTGTGGTATAGAGTCCTATGGCTGAAGATCTGGAAGAGAACCAAGAAAAGGATTTGGAACAATCCTTCACCTTCTGCAATGTAGGGCTCCCCTTCACAGGCTCACAGGGCAGTGGTGGGGTGAATGGGCAACAGCACAGTTTTGAGCCTCCTGGTAGAGTCAAGCTCCACCCTGACTGATTCTCAGATTTGAGTCTCCGACTTATCCCCAAGTCTCAAACCTCAGAGAAACCCTCTGCTTCCTGGTGTGATGTCACCAGACCTTCAAATCCTGGAGGGCCTTGCAGTCCGGGGAGACCAGGATCACCAAGGGACCCAGGTGGGCCTGGAAGCCCACTGGGGCCATCTTTGCCAGGGATGCCAGGTAAACCTTTGGAACCTGCAAGAGAGAAAGCCCACAGGGGCAGAGGTGGTATTCAATGTAGAGCATCCAGAGGTGCCCTCCCTGGGGAAAGGGGCATTGTGTCATGCCAAGGATTCGCTGCCTGACAACTGGGTGCGCACACTGAGCAATGGAGTCAAAACCTGCCTGGGCTAGTTCTTCATTCAAGGGGCCAGCTCTGCCCTGACACCATGCACTCCACGTAGCCTTTCTGAGCCCCTTCACACACTCCCTTCCTCTCATCTTCCCAGCAACACTAAGAAGTCTGCCAGTCAACTGCCAGCATCCCTTAGCAAGAATGTGGCACTGAGTCCCATGAGACTACTAACTTACTCTAGTGGAGGCATAGCTAGGCTTTAGAAGTCAGCTTTCCTGTCCCCAAGCCCTGAGCCTTCTCCAATGCCTCATGCTGCCCTTTATCCACCACAACAGTCCCTCCATCTCTTGATAGCCCTTGAGAGAGGGACAAATTGTTTGGAAGAGTGGCCATGTTCTGCTCACACATTCTCCAAAGTCAAGTATAACCACTACCCTTTTGACCCTGCTGGCCTTTCCCCTCCTTGGCAAGAAGCATGGGAACCTTGTAAAGGAGCAAAGCAAGTGCTCGATGAAGGCACTCCCTAGGAACTGGGGTTCCGAACCAGTTGCTTCAGCCTCTCAGCCAAGACCATTTCGGCTTCATAAGAAGACTTCTTCCTCTGGTGCCATCCTTACCTTGTAGACCAACAGGGCCTTGGATGCCAGGGTCCCCTGTGAGGCCAGGGATGCCATCAATGCCTGGTAGACCCAAGGGTCCAGGAGGAACCTGGACAGCTTCTGCAATGGGTGTTTGTCCAGGAGCACCTTGGGGGCCAGAGAAGCCTGTGGGCAGGTGGGAGTAACAGCACTGTCAGACTGAGGAAAAGGAAGACAGGCTGGCTTCAGCAGATGTCCTTTCTACCCTATTTGTCCTCACAGTCCCCAATAGATACAAGGGTGATTCTTACTAACCTTTGCACAGTGTCCTCTTTACCCATCTATCACCCAGTGCCTTGGTAGCTCCTTGAGGGCAAGGACTAGGTCATACTCATCTTTGTGCCTTGGCTCAGGGATAGAGCCACTGAGGGACTGAATTCCACCCCAGAGGTTTGGCTGGCATCACTGCCTAGGAGCCTGATCCCAGCCAGCTACCTTACTAGTGATCTGCTTAGTAATTCATTGAACAAGTACTTCTTGGGTGCTTACTATGTCTCAGGGACCTAGGGGATCTGGGAATAGAGCAATGAATGAGATAGCTCTTTATGGAGATGATGGTCTAGTGAATAAAGATGCACAGTGCACAATTTCACAAATGTCCTTAATCTTTGGGCAAGTTGTGAGAAGAGCTCTGAAGGAAACAATTAAGGTAGTGACAGCAGGGAGGAGCACAGGGTGGTATGGCATGCAGTCATTTGTTTGAGAGAGCAACCAGTGGCCTCTAAGAAGTAGGAACATTAATACATTGGAAGGAATTAGCCATTCGAAAAGTAGAGAGGCAAGAGCACTTTTTGGAAGTAGAACTAGCATGAACAAAGGCCTTGTGGCAGAACAGGGCTTGCATTTTTGGATGTCTGAAAGAGGTCACCTGCAAGAGGTCAGTGTAGCAGAACACAGGGAGAGGATGGGCATGAGACTGAAAGGGAAGGCATCACATAGGGCTTTTGGGTATCAATGAATTTCTATGACATGGGCAGCTACTGGAAGATTTCATTGGCTACTATGTGGAAACATGACAGTTGGGGGAGGGGAGGAAAAGTGATGAATGAGAAATGTCATTGGTCTGAAACTTGGGGTAGCAGTGAGATCAGAAGTGATCAGAGGCAAAACACATTTAAAAGATACACCCTTGAGGGCTTGCTAATGGACTGAATGTGTGGGAGTCAGGGTGGAGCTGGTAAAGGATGGAGAGGAAGGTTCTTCATTTCTGGACTGAGCAAATGAGTGGGTGTTGATCTGAATGCAGCCCAATGCCCATCCATGAAGAAATAATGCAGGGAGAGGAGGTCCGGGGTAGGATCTGTCGTGGCAAAGCAGCAGTGACCTTCAGTCCTGGGAGCAGATGGAGGCAGAGTTTTTCCCCAATGTGCAGAAACCACCTCCTGGGGTGGGGATTGATCCAGCTGCTTAGGCCTCCAGGATTACCTGGCACGGCCAGCAAGGACTCCTGAAGGAACTTTACACCAAACCTTACCTTACCACTTTGAGCTTAGGTTCAGCCCAACACATGCTCTCAACTCACCTCTTGGCCCTGCCTTCCCCTTTATTCCAGGGAATCCTGGGTCTCCAGGTGGTCCAATCTTGCCTGGAGTCCCCATGAAGCCAGGCTCACCTCTCATGCCTGGCAAAGTCCAAAGGAAAGCAGTCAGACCTTGGCATGACAGTGGTGGTAGAATGGAGACTGGGCAGGGGTGAGGAAAGGAGAAGCATGATCAGCCTCTCCTCACAGGGCTGCAGCCAGGGGTTCTTTCTGACTGTGAAGTGGGGAGGGGCTCAGCAGGCATACCTTTCAGCCCTAGCTCTCCAGGGAGCCCAGAGAAACCTGGAATTCCTTGGTCTCCCTTGAGCCCATGAAGGCCAGAAATTCCAGGGAAGCCAGGGTCTCCAGGGTCACCTTGATCCGAGGATGGCCCAGGGGGGCCTGGGGGCCCATATGGGCCTGGGCGGCCTAGGGATAAGATTGGAAGATGGATGAGAGATGGGTGAGCAGGAAGGAGTTGCTGCTGAAGGTTTATGGACTGACAGGAAATTAAAGCCCATTCCCAGGACAGAGAATGTTTCTTTGGCATCTGTGGAGTCCCAGTGCCCAGACCTTCCCAAACCTTTAGAGTAAAACACAGACAGTTCAGACTCCAATGCCCTAACTAAGGGGAGGGATGTATGGACAAACAGACCCATGCATGTCTAATAACAGGCCAAGCTGCACAGGATCCTCCCAAACACTAGACAAGATGGCACAGCCGGTCCTCTTTGGAGCGTCTTGTCTTTACCTCGTTCTCCATCCAGGCCTGGTGGTCCAGGGTCACCAGGCTGTCCTGTTATGACCGAAGGTGAGGAGATGCCTGGGGCACCAGGGGGACCAGCAGGGCCTTGGAGACCTGGAAAACCTGCAAAGAATAAATAAAGGGAGCTGGGTGGGCTTTGTGTGCCCAGGAGAGGGCCAGGTTGTCTCAGAGAAAATGGAAGTGCACACAGAGAAAATGGAAGCGGTTAGGTAGAAGCCAGACCAGACACTGCCAGCAGAGGGCTCTTTTCCCTTCATCTTACCTTCCCAGCAAGCAGACAAAAGTAATTGAGAAAGGTTCAGAATCCCCCTTTCCAGCTGGAGCTTCATTTTATTGGGACAGGGCTGTGGAAAGTTCTAGCTCCCCAATTTCACTGGTAGTAGAAATATTTTAGGCTGATTTCCTCCAAATCAGAAATAAAATAAGGCATGACTGAGCAGCTGGAGTTTAAGTTTTCCACATGTTCCTAGACCTTCTGTTCCCATCAAACAATATTTCATAAGTTAGTCAGTTATGACTGATCCTGTACAAAAGTTATGGACACAGATAGGCCTCAGGCCCCAGCCAGTCAGAATGGAGGTAGCAAGAGTGCTGCACCTCGCTATGTCTTCTAGGCTTCTCAGCTATCTTCTGGGACTTCTAGGTAAATTGGAAAACAATCTTTTAGAGGTAATTTGTAATATTAGCTGAATGTACAATTGCTCGTAGAACAAATTTCTCTGTACTAACAATCTTCTCCCCTTTGGATCAAAGAAAATAGTCGTTTATTAGAGTAGATATAGAATAGTTGTTTGCTCAGATTTTAACATTGCTGTACATGTTTTCTGTTTTTGGAACAATTTCTATTATATGTTCAAGATAAAACTTTCATCTTATAAATTCATTTAATATTCACATGTGAAATATATAAATGGTAATCTTGATGGGAAAACACATCAAAGCTATGTATATATATGCAGAAGTTCATTTTACACATGTAACACTGAAGAAATGTTTTACTTTGGCATATTCTAGAAGACATTCAAATGAAGAGAAACTGGTTGATAAATTTCTGATGGTTGAGACTCTTTCTGTGACAAGAAAATCCAGAAATGTTAATGTTGACTTTCCTATCATATCCATCTAAAATGACAGTAGATCCATGAAAACTTATGACAGATTGGCTAATTCAGATGTTTAAAAATAGTGCATTAATTGATTGCATCATGAAGAAATCTAAAGATGAAAAACATAAATTTTGAGAAAAGACTCAATTTCATGTCTGGGAAAGGAAAAAAAAAACAAAAAGAAAAGCTATTTGCAAAGCTACACGGTGCTACTTGCAGCATTGTCAGTTATGCCTTGGTGAACCTTTGAAGTATATTTCTTTTTCACAGAGGTAAAGATCTGAAAAGAAAGACATATTATATACTTTCTCCCTGAAATGTATTATTTTGGCATATTCTAGAAGATATTCAAATGAATATTCAAATGCCTGTATATAATAGAATGCATGAATATACATGTACATATATTTATATCAACTGAAAGTATGCAAAATTAATAGGACACCACATAACCACATATAATAGAGTCAATGTGGCAGTACACTGATTATTAAAGTTCCCATGCTAGTTTATATTTTTATTTTTTTGTAGTACTGGGGACTGAACACAGGGGCTCCACCACTGAACTATATCACCAGCCCTTTTTATTTTGAGACAGGGTCTTGCTAAGTTGCTGAGGCTGGCCTCAAACTTAAGATCCTCTTGGGATGACAGGCATGTGCCACCACACCTGGCTTCATATGTTTTTGAAGCCTCCTCTGCCCTTTACCTGTTTCTTGATTTAGAATTACAGCAATGTATTATAAAACCTGAATATTATAAAGGCACTGCTAACTTCATATAGTGTAAAAAGTTCATCTACTTCTTTGATTAAGAATGAAACACTTCTAATAAGCAGGCCTAAATGCAAAGTGGTTTATTTTTCCAAGTCATTCCAGTGTCAAAGTCCTAAACAAACTAACTGTACATATGCGGCCCCTAAATATTTAGTGAAAATATGAAAACAACAGTGCAATTGAAAGTTATTTAGCTAAAGATAAGGACAGGAGATGCTCTATGGAATTTTCTCAGGTGTAAATCCTGTTTTTGCACTGACTTCCATTATCAAATCACAGGTTCCAATGATGGGAGTATGGCACATGCTGTATTGTTTTTAAATAAATTGTTTTAATTAGATATTGGAAGGATACCACAAAATATTGATCAATAATATGTAAAGAATAATCCAGGTACAATGAACACATCTGTGTTCCAACTACCCCATTTGAGGAAAAATAAGATAGCATTACCTTTGGGCATTCTTGTGTCCCTGCCACAGATTCCACCCACCTCCCTCCCTCTCAGAGGCAACTAGTCCTGAATTTTGTGTTCTTCATTCCCTTATTTTTTAGTTTGACCATGAATATTTGTATCCCTAAACAATATATTGGTTGTTTTGCTCTTTTGAACATTTATCAGTGGAACCATACCAAATGTATCCCTTTGTGACATGCTTTTCACCCCCCAGTTATGTTCCTGAAATGTATCCATCTCCACCTGTGCTGTTTACTATGTGATTGTGGTCCCCAGCTAAAGGAAATTAATTAATGACCATTCCCAGTCAACATTTGCAAACAGAAAAGAAAATGCCCTGTGCTTTTCTCTGATCCCCCATCTCTGTCTTGTGAAAGAAGCCAGAGTCTCTCTGTAGGCTCCGGCCCTGCTTTGGTCCCTTCCTCTGGAGAAGCTGCTGGCTTTCAGAAAAGAACAGGATGGTCCAGACCAAAGGAAAGAGTAAACACAGAAACAGCAGATGCACCGATTCAAAACGCAGCAGGAAATGAATTAATTTGTGAACACAGTTCCTGGGAAACATATGAACATTATGTGAACATAAACATAAACTAAGTGCTATCAGACTCCAGTCCCCAGAACTATGAGAAACTGAATATTTTGGAAATGTCATTTCCCCAGGTAACATGCAACAATATAATGACCAGCACTGATTCCTTCCAAAACCTATGAGGCAGATTCTGTAATTACATCCATTTTACAGAAAAGAACAAGTAAGGGCTCATTTGAGATTGAGGGACAAGGAACTTCATTCTTCAAGGTCATATAGCTAGTGAGATTATGGAAATGAGACTCCTATTGGTCTGATGTCAGAGCCTATACTCTTAGCCATGATGCTGCACTGATTTCATTTCCTGTTTTACAATGAGTGGGATACATGTGGGTCTTCAGAACATTCCTAAGAGAAGTTGATCAATGAGAACTCATTTTTTTCTTTGCGGAAAGGGAAGCTCTGAAATAGACTTTAGGCAATCTGATGAGTGAGGGACTGAGATCAAGTGGAATCTGCTTTCCAGTAAACCCAATGAATCCTAATTTAGTGCATGCTGTGGGCCTGTCCTTGGAAGATACTTATTCTTAGCCTTGGGCTTCTTCTGGTAGCCATGATGTCTCCCCAAAGTCCTGGAAGTCCCACCCATACTGGACACTGAGGAAATTCTGGCTAGTCTCTCAGTAAGTGGACAAGCACTATCCTCTAGACCACTAAACCCATGTTCTGACCAAGAGAGTCCTTAAGGTTAAAAAAGAAGAGTGAAAGGGAACCTGGAGACTGGAGGGGACTTGGTGACTGCTCCCTGACACCAATTCACTGGAAAGTCATAGGCACAGCCTCTGCTTCCTTTCTCAGCAGACCCCATGGGGTTCTGAGACTCACACAGATGTTGAAGACATGCACAATACAACCCTGAAGTCCATAGGGCCCTGATGAACCCCAACCTGGACCTCCCTTCAAGGTCTCATTCAGTTTCTATGAGACCTGACATGGGCTCCCTTACCTCGGCCACCTTTTTGTCCTCTTGGGCCTGGTTTCCCTGGAGCTCCAATGACAATTCCTGGTGTTCCCTTTTCCCCTTTGGGACCAGGAAGGCCAGCAGGCCCAGGCACACCAGTGATACTGGCTCCTAGGAGGAGATATATAGAAAGGGGACAAGAACTCAGCAGGGAAAAGGCCTTCATGCCTAGCCCACTTGTCTATGCTCTGGAAGAAGATCTCATTCAGGTAGAAAGATGAATTCCATCCTCTTCCTCCCTTACATTAAGGAACCACAAACTGGTGAAGAGATTTGGAACAGACCATAATGGACGGCTCATGGCTAGTCCCTGTCAGGTTTCGGAAAGAGCTGGTGTCTTCCTCCTTGCCCTTGATGGTCTTTCTTACCTGGAGTTCCATGGGTCCCCTTGGTGCCTGGAAGCCCATTCAGGCCATGTAAACCAGGAGGTCCAGGCAATCCTGAGGGGGAAGAACATCAGAAATGTCAAGAGTTATCCACTTACCCACGAAGCCACTTTAAGGTCTTCATGTTGAAGTCCTGGTATTTCTTAAGGTATCAATGCCTTAAAGGAGTATATCCTGCCCTTAAATTACACCATGCATGCTAGATTCTTATAACTTTTATCAGAGACAAATACGACTTTAAGAGTATAATGGTAGCTAATTAGACATCATCAAGAACTTAAGTGGTAATAACAGGATCTTGGGGTTCCATCTCCCAGAGATTCACAGCCCAGTCTCTGAGTCAGGGAATGGCAACATTTGCAGGGCAATCAACTTCTGCCATGGCTTGGATATGTTTTTAATGTGTCCCCCAAGGGTTCATGTGTTGGAAGGTTAGTCCTCAGTGTTGCAAGGTAAAGAGGTGTTGAGATCTTTAAGAGGTGAGGCTTAGTGGGAGTTCATTAAGTGTTTGAGAATACTGCCCTCAGCAGGGATTAAGGTATTTTTCCTGGGACCCTGTATTAGTTCTCCTGAGAGTGAATTGTTATAAAAGAGCTCTGGCTTCCTGTCTTGCCACACGATCTCTCCCTCTTGCATGCCTTATACCATGATGTCATTCGCCATGAGAAAACAAAGCCAGGGCATGTCCTCACCAGATCCAATGCCATGCTGTTTGGACTTTCAACCTCTAAAAGTGTGAGCTAAATAAATTTCTTTTCTTCATAAGTACCCAGACTCAAGGATTTCATTACAGTAAGGGGCAACTAATACCTCCCTTGTTACCTCTCCTCCATGGAGCCCATGCTCTCCTTTTCCCCTTCATGCTTGCCCAAGTTCTTTCCTCTGCATCCTCCTTTCCTACTCTTCCTTATGTGGCCCAGGCGATGATTCCCTTGGGGATGGCTTAACCCTAGCTCCTAGCTACTGCCTTCTAAGATAAAGTAGTTGTTGTCCTTCATTGAGGTAAGGATACTTTCCTCCACTTCCTCCCCTCAAATACACATACCTTTAGTTCCTAATAAGCCAGAGGGTCCAGGGAGCCCAGTTGTCCCTGGATGACCAGAGGAACCTGGAAGTCCTGGGTCTCCTCTCATACCTGCAATCCCTGGAACTCCTAAATGTGAAATGAAGGCAGAAGTTCAGAATGGGGCATGTCTTGAGGTTATTATTAGCTTTATCAGAACAAGGTTGTCATGTGGTATGGTACCTGGGGAGCCAGGAAGACCAACATCTCCAGGAATACCAACTTTTCCAACTTCACCCTTGTTTCCAGGAAAACCCGTATCACCAACCAGTCCACCTTTTCCTTTCACACCTATGAAATCAAGACAAATGCTGAGTGGTCAGGTCACATTTCTGGCAGTGTGTTCCTCTGTAGGAAAGGATGAACAGGAAGGTAAAACTATTTTGAACTGCTGAGGGAACCTGATGCAATGAAGAATCTTTTGGGCTGGGTATGTAGCTCAGTGGTGGAACACCCAACATCACAAACAAAACAAACTAAAACAATGAAACAAACAAACAAAATCTCTGAAAAGTGCAGGGGTGGCTATTTTCACATTTGGAAAGTACCAACAGATTGCAAATTAAGTAGACTTGTTCTGGGCACCTTCCAGAAATGGAAACAACGGATTGAAATGTTTGAGAAACACAGTTTAAATAACAATCTATTCACGAAGGGAGGGATGCTATTATTCCAAAGGTCTTTTCTAGTCTTTGCAACTGAAGGTAAGAGTAGGCTGCTTTGCTTGAGCAATGTACAGGTAAAAAATTTCTGCACTGGATGC
Organism: Sciurus vulgaris; assembly: GCF_902686455.1. Classification (NCBI taxonomy): domain Eukaryota; kingdom Metazoa; phylum Chordata; class Mammalia; order Rodentia; family Sciuridae; genus Sciurus; species Sciurus vulgaris. Next base: position 42,941,894 of record NC_136471.1, on the reverse strand, counting down.
AAGTTGCAGAACTTGGGGTTGGTCTTCGTAATTCCTTCTAATACTCAGTTTCAAAGCATCTGTGAGGCACATGAGACAAAAATATAGCAATCTTACCTTTAAAACCTGATTCACCAGGCTGGCCCTTGGGTCCTGGGCTACCAGAAATTTCAAACGTCTGACCCTGATCTCCTGGTGATATGAAGACATTGTTCAAATGATCAGGAGAAAACTATAAGGCATTCTGGACCAAAGAGATCTTTTCAACACATTTTCTTCATATTCAATATAGCTAAAGGAGCTCTTTGACAAAATTATCCATTACCCACCTTGAGTAAAAGGTGACTAATCAATCACCACCCAGGAGCTGAGGTGCTACCAGGCTACCGGCATGAAATGCTGTTACATGCAGCAAATCTCATTGGGAAATATATTACTAGGCTTGGTCTAAGCAGAGATGATGATAAGTGGGGCCCTAAAACATCACCAGAATATAATAGTAATGGCCAGCAAGGATGGGAGTTTTCCTGCCCAATGGGCTCAGTTCATTAGGGGAAGAGACTGTCTGGAGCTGAGGTTCTCCCCTGCTGCTGAATCTGGAAGGCCGATGACTCAAACTACAAAGCCAAAGAACAGCCTTCTCTTTGGCTCCATGAAAGCCCTGGAGATCTTGGTAGGTATCATGTTTTGTTGCATTATCTTTGAGAAACAAGGATTGTAGATGGAGTCTGGCCAACAGAAAAATGTAAACCAATTCATTTCCCCCTAAACTCAAGAGTCTACTCCCACAGCAGCTCTGGGCCTGCTAGAAATCCAGCCTGCTCTAAAAAAACATATTAAAAGAGAAAATGGTCCTTACCTTTTGAGCCTGGGAAACCAGATGCTCCTGGGAGTCCACGGGCCCCAGTGAGACCTTGTGGACCCTTCAAAACAATACAGGAATCATCATTTCTGCCCAGAGCTCAGGGTTCCCCACCATCTTGCTCCCCCTCCACTCCCCAAGCCATTGCTTGAGAAATGTCTATTATACACACTGTCAAGATAGGCTGGTGTACATTCTGTGAATGGGAAGGTGAAAACCCAGGGGTCAAGGCACATACTTAGGGTTAGAAGGGGCAGGATTCCATCTGCAGATTAATCCTTATCTTGTCATTCCTAATTCCCCAATGCCTATCACAATTGAAATCTTGGCAAATCCACGTGCAGCTGCTCTAGCAAGTCTCTTAGAATTTGCAGAACATGCTGATCATGGTGCACACCTGTAATTCCAATGACTTGGAAGGCTGAGGCAGGAGAATTGCAAGTTCCAAGCCAGCCTCAGCAACTTACATAGTTCCTAAGGAACTGAGAAGATCCTGTCTCGAAATAAAAACATAAAAGGAATGGGGATATAGCTCAGTGGTAAAGCACTCTTGGGTTCAATCCCCAGTACCAAAAAGAAAAGAAAATACAGAACATGATGAGCCTGACAACTCCACAAACAGTTGGCTACCACCACTCTGGTCAAAGCTCTAGAACCATTATATAATAAAGACAAGTGTTGCTTCACCATGTAGGGGGAGCCCTTTGCCAAGGCTCCACAAGGAACAGAGGTGTTTCTGACACCAGGTAGCAGGCTATGTGTGTGCACATGCTGGAGTGCACATTTGGATGAATGTTACCATTTTCACAGGAAAAGCTACCTTCACTGGCTAATGTCAAACAGTCTGACTCTGGGAAGTGGGTACATCAGTTGCTATTAGCAGAGTTCTTCCACTGGAACCTAGTATGGCTATGATTCATTTGGATATATACCCAGTAAAGACATATGGCAGTGGCTTTGGGCAGGAGGTTGAGTACTAGATTGGGTCACTGTGCCCACTGAACCACTACCTAGGACACCCCTTCATTCTGCCTGTTTCCTTACCTGGTTTCATCTGGCACATTGCTATAGTTGCTCCTAATTATAAGCCTCTGCTCACACTGAGGCCCCTTCCAGAATGGCTTCCCACTTTGTTTCCATCCCTCCTCATTTTATAAGTAGTCAGGACTATTCAGTTTAGCACTATTTCTTTTTGTATGTGTACACATTTAGGTATGTCTGTGAAATCTCTCTGCCAGATGGATGGACACTTTTGAAAAACAGGGACTTTACCTGCAGGGAGCAGAGTTGTGTCCAGTTCATTTTGACTCTGTGATATTGCTATTTTTGCAGAACCTGCCATGTACCTGCCATGTTAAGTGCTTTACATGTACCATCTCACTTAATCCTCTTACTTTTAAAAAAATTTTCTTTAGATGTTGATAGACCTTTATTTTATTCTTTTATTTATATGTGGTGCTGGGAATCGAACCCAGTGCCTTGCACATGCTAGGCAAGCGCTCTACCACTGAGCTACAACCCCAACCCTCCTCTTACTTTTTAAAAGAGATTTGATTACTATTCTCATTTTCTACAGAGGAGGAAAAGGAGGTTCAGGGAAATGAAGCAATGTGTACAAGATCACAGAGCTAATAAGTGATGGAGGCAAGATCCAAGCTCGTCTGTCTCACTGCTTAGCTTACTCTACTATGCCTTTTAAGAATCCAGAGAAACCAGACTTAACTTTTTGCTAGTTGTTGCCCCTTGTGGAGCTTCACAGATATTTCTATCAAAACATCAAGAAGTCTGTACTGAATTCTTACAACGTGCCCGACTCAACATGGGATGCTGGCAGTGGGGTGTAGAAAAAAACAAGCATGGTCGTTCTTGTCCACAAGCCCTGGCAATCTCGTTGAGGAAGTCAGATTCCCCACAGAACCAACTAGATCAATGTAAGCAGTGAGAAGTGAAGAGTGCCAGCACAGCAGGAGCTCAGAGACTCAGGAGATGGTGCTGGGCTGGGGCCTAAGGGGCAGGCACGTATTGGCAAATGCAGAGGAAGGAGGAAGCTTGGCTTCGTGGAAGAGATAATGTGAGCAAAGACACAGTAGAGGGGAAGCTCAGGAAAGGGTGAGAAGACCTGCCAGAGAGGAAATGGTTTCGTCTGAGGATGTCTTGGAGGAGAGGGCTGGAAAGTGGGCTGAGATCAGTAAGGTAGGTACTGGGGGCATGTCCCCCTATATAGAAGCCCTTCTGTGGTGGAGAAACAAAGATCTGGGCACACTTACACTTTCCCCTGGCATTCCTGGGAAACCTGTGATCCCCGGGGATCCCTTCAGGCCGGGTAAGCCCCGTAGTCCCATGGATCCAGGTGGCCCTGGCCTCCCACTAAGTCCTTTGATAATGCTGGGGAAACCAGGAATTCCAGGTAGGCCTGGTGACCCTGGACGGCCAGGCTCACCTTTGTCACCTGGGAGAGAAATAAAAAGGATTGGGAAAATATTCTGAATAAGAGAAAACCAGCTCATCCAGGTACAGATACCCTGTGACACAGGCGTGGGGGGAATGTTCGTTTCGGAAGGGGGGGGGGCATGATGGGGAGGTGCCTTTTACTCTTATGGGGCATCATCAGGGTCATCCTCAATCAAGCAAAGGGCAAGTAGTTCAGTGCTCATGCTCCACTATCTGCCAGGCTCTTCCAGGGATACCACAGACTGTGATTCAAAGCCTTACTTACACAGTGGCAATGGCAAATGGCAGACTCAAAGTCCAAGCAACCATCAGGCACAGGGAAGTCAGCCTCCTTGGACCCCATGCTGCCACCCACTGCTGCTCTATGGGGCCTTTTCTCAGGAAGGAAGCCAAGTATGGTTGTAAACCCTTTCTTGGACATTTCTTGTAACTATTCCCTATCTCAGCACCTCTGGGCCCAGGAAATCCATCTGATCCAGCTGAGCCCTGAGAGCCTTTGTCTCCTTTGAACAATAGGTTCAGCATTGGAGGTCTTGGACTGGGTACTCCAACTGGACCCGGATCACCTCTGTCTCCTGCAAGGATGAACATTAGGCAATCAGAGCGAGAGATCGTCTAGATACAGACTCAGACAAGGGCAGAGCTTTCATATAATTTCTTTCCATGCCACCCCCAGCCCTCTTTCTGGGCTACTTTCATTCTCTTCTCCACCTCCATTTCCACGAATTTGCATTTTTGTGAATGCAAATCTCTTTCTACAAACCATCATTAATGGTCCATCATTAATTTAGACCCATAGCAAAACCCTTCTCCAAGTATCATCAGGGAGATGTATGGATGAAGCCTTTGTTATGGTTTAGATAAGTATCCCCCAATTCCCCCATGTGTTCTTGGTCTCCAGTCTATGGTGCATTGGGAGGCGGTGGAGCCTATGAGAAGTAGAGTCTAGTGGGTGGAAATTAAGTCACTGTGGGCATGCCCTCCAAAGGGGCTCTGGTCTCTTTTTCTTCTCTCTTTTTTGCTTCCTGGCCACCATGATGTTCTGCCTTATCACTGGCCCAAAGGCAAGGTCACAAGATGACCATGAACTGAATCCTCTAAAACTGTAAGTCAAAATAAACTTTTCCTTCTTATAAATTATCTCAGGTATGAGTTACAATACCGGAAAGCTAACACAGACAATTGGTACAAAGAATGGAGTTGTTGCTGTGACAGTACCTGAGATGATATGGAAAACCATTTGGAATTGGTTTACAGGAAGAATTTGGAAAAGTTTTGAGGAGTGGGCTAGAGAAAACCTAGAACAGGGTTTAACAGCAATTTTGGTGGGAGCTCAGAAGACCACAATACTGATAGAAATGTAGGCAATAAAGGCTACGCTGATGAGGTTTCCAATAGGAATGAGGATTCTACTGGGAATTCGACTAGAACTACCTTTGTCACGTCATGGCAAAAAAAGAAAAAAGCAAAAGATAAAAGTCACCTGAGACTTTCTGGGAGGCTGAGGAAATGTCAAGACAGCAAGGCACTCAGGCAGTGGAATGGGTATTACTATGTTTAGTCAAATTTACTATAAAAATCAGGAGCAAAGAGGGGCAGAGTGCGAAAATTTGAAAAACTTGCAGTTTGGTCAGAAAAGGGGTGTGTTTAAAGATGCCACCAAGAAGGACACAGTTCCTAAATCAATTAGTTTGTGCCATTAAAAAGAAGCCAGTACCTTGTACAGGGACAACTGATAGATGTCTCGAGGGCATCTTAGGAATTTGCAAGTCTTCAGCATAACCCATCACCCATCACAGATGCAAAGGTATAAAAGTGTAAACTCATTTCAATAACTTTCCTTTAACAGAGCCCTGTATTCAAGTATTGTTTCCCTGTATTCAAGTCCAGGTACTCAGAGGCTACTACAATGGGGGTTCAATCCAGCCTGGATACAGCTTGCTCCAATAGCCAACCATGACATTGTGTGTGTGGTACTTGTGTTGCAGGTATGAATGATGCAAAGTTTTGGTGTCATAGAGGCTTCCACTGAAATTTCAAAGGAAAGCCTAGAAGGCCAAGCAGGATCAGAGACCCTGCAAGAAACCCGTGTCAGGGTGACATGCAAAGCTGTAACAGTGAAGCTGAAACTGCAGTGGAGTCCCCGGGAAGTTAGAGATGCCAAGAACATAGAACGCTGGTCAAAGGAAGCTGCAGACTGTGGAAGAGCCAGCCCAAGAGAGGCCTGTTGGGCTGCAACTCCCAAGGCTATAGGGACAGGGTTGCACAAGTCTTTGGGAGCCCACATTCCGCCGTGGTGCATACATAATGTCAGACACAGAGCTACAGGATTTAACATTTGTCCTGCTCAGTTTAGGTCCTGCTTCAGTCTGATCCTGCCCCTACTCCTCCATTGTGTGTGGGAATAATTACTGTGCCCCATTATCTTGGAAATATGAAATTTGCTCTTTTGATTTTTACAGAGTTCACAGCTAAGAGTTTCCTTGAGTCTCAGAGGAAACTTTGGACTTGGAGACTCTTGGGGATGAACTGAATGCATTTTGTACCCCAAGACCAACATGAGCCTTTTGGGACTGGGGGCACAATACTAAAGCCCATATATTAAAGGCTTGGTGCACTAGGAGATGGTGAAAACTTGGAGAGGTGGAGCCTAGTGTGAGGATGTTATTGAGAATGTAATCAAAGGGGATTGTGGGACTCTGGTCTTTTCCTTTTCCTCTTTCTTTGTTGCTTCCCAGCCACCATGGGGTAAGCAGCTTTCTCCACCACACACTTCCTGCCATTATATTCTGCTGAGGCACATGACCAAAAGCAACAGGGCCAAGTGACCATGAACAGAAACCTCTGAAACCATGAACCAATATAAACCTTTCCCCTAATATAAGTTGTTCCTGTCCAGTATTTGTATGGGAACAGAAAGCTAAGTAACATGGTCTCTGATATGCAGTGTTAACTCAGAAGTCTTTTGGTTTAAAGGACTTAATTCAGAAGCCCCAAATCTTGTTATTTAACACAGGGTTGGTATAAGGTACAGAAGTGACAAAGTCATCAAGCAAAATGAACATTGAGCAGGTCCAGCATTCACTTCCTCTCACCTTTTTCACCAGGTCTCCCAGCCTGTCCAGATGTTCCTACTTTTCCAGCTGATCCAGGAATCCCCTTTAATCCACTTGCACCAGGAATACCAGGGAGACCTGGCATTCCTGGAAAACCTACCAGTCCAGTGGACCCCTTCTCACCTGTTGAGGAACAAGAACTTGTATTATTATCACTGTTTTACAAATGAGGAAACCAACAGGGCTCAGAGAGTTAGAATTACTTGTCCAAAGTCATGCAGTTAAGAAGTTTCACAGAAGGGAATCGGTTTCTCTAACTCCAAAGCCTCAGTCATTACTAAGCTCTTAGTCATTACACATCACTCTACTCCCCGAACAGGAACGCAGCACTAAGCAACACAAAGGAATGAAGCAGGTGGCTCTTCTGATCCATCAAGTTAGAGCTCATGTGTGACACAGAAAAAAAATTCTAGGGCCAGAAGGCAGGGAGAGGAGCTCTAGCCTGCCTCTGATGCTAATAAATTGTGTGCCTTTGGACCATTTTTCCCTGTTTAAAACAGAGTTGTTGCCTGTCCAACCAGTGATGACTATAAAGGCGATCAAAGGAAGTAAGAGCTGTTAGGTACCATGGCCGTGCAAATGAGAAACTTCATTGTGGCTGTTACTGCCATGGGTTTTTCTTTTTTTAAAAAAGGACTTAAAAATCAGGATACTACAGTATCACAGCCACATCAATGTTTATAGCAGCTCAATTCACAAGAGCTAGATTGTGGAACCAACCTAGATGCCCTTCAATAGATGAATGGATAAAGGAACTGAGGTATATGTACACAATGGAATATTATTCAACCATAAAGAAGAATATATTATGGCATTTGCAGATAAATGAATGGAATGGAGAATAACTTGCTAAGTGAAATAAGCCAATCCTAAATAGCCAAAGGCCGAATGTTTTCCCTGATAAGTGGATGATGATACATAATGGGACTCAGGGGGTGAGGGGTAAGAGAAGAATGAGGGAACTATAGATTATGTAGAGGGAAATGGGGGGGTGTGAGGGTATGAAAGGAGGGAAATGAGACAGACATCATTAGCCTATGTAAATGTATGATTATATGAATGGTGTGAATCTACATCGCGTACAACTACAGAAACAAAAAGTTGTACCACATTTGTGTATAGTGAATCAAAATGCAGTCTGTAAAATTAAAAAAAAAATAAAAAATTATTGTTAGTTGTAGATGGACACAATATCTTATTTATTTATTTTTATGTGGTTCTGAGAATTGAACCCAGTGCCTCACACATGCTAGGCAAGCGCTCTACCACTGAGCCACAACCCCAACCCTGCCCTGGGCTTTTCTGACCAAGATATTCAGTCCAGTGTTGCACCCAGCAAGCAGTCTGTGACTCACCTTAGGCAGAGTCTTACTTTAGTACTAGCCTTTTCCAACTATCTTTTCACAGGAAGCCCTGCCCTCCTCCCTTCCTGTTCCCCATTCCTGGGCAGAGAGGAGGGGCAAAGCTGGGCAGCTGGTACTCACTGGTCACTTCACTGGCCTTCCTGATCATTTCACTTACCCTTTGGGCCTGGGAGGCCTGGCAATCCGGTGACTCCTGGCAAACCTGGGCTCCCCAAGAAGCCAATTAGCCCTGGAGATCCAGGAAGGCCTTTTGTCCCAGGTAGACCTCTTTTTCTAGTTGATCCAGGGTGACCTTTCTCACCTTTTTGACCTTTCTTTCCAGGATGTCCTATGTCAGCGCAGGAGAGAAAACAGGACTGCTGTTAAGCAAGGCTCTGGCCAGATCTGGGCCACTGCCCATTCCCATAGCTTCTGGTTGGTTGGCTGGTTCGGTTTTGTAAATGGCCCTTTAACAATGACATATGCAAGCTGGTAACAGGCAGTTAGAGTTCCTAGTTGGCTGGAGCATTACCATCTACCACCCAGAGTGCCATGCCAAATGGCTATTACTTCTAGCATGGCACAATAGCTGGCAGGGGGAACAACCTCCTTGTGATTTAAACTTCTCCCTTTATGAATGTGGTTCATGCTTTAGCTTCTGAATGGAGCTTTGGGAAGTCAGAGTGGCCACTGGGCTCCAGTTTCCCCATACTTTCAGTCTGAATCGCTCCACAATGGCTGTTTCCTGAGCCAATCGGTGAGGTAGAGGTTAAAGCTGAGCTGTTGTTTCAGCCTCCCAGGGAGCCCTGGATGCAGGGCTGCCCTTTTAATCCCTCAAGCAAGCAGTTAAGTCAGCCAGTTCCTTGGCATTAGGGTTGAAAGACCCCCTAGTGCCAAGTACTGTAGAAACCTACAAGGCCCATTTGATCTCTGAGGTATTCTGAGCTGTCTTTCACCATGCTTTAAGTTGGTCAATGGGATTAACCTCCTGAGCTGCTGCCAAAGTGGAATGTTCAGGTACAAAGCAAGGAAATTAAAAAACCAAAGGATTAAATCGATGACGACAGAGGTATTTGGGCCCCCAAGGACCTAAATGAATGGCTGACTTAGCTTTCTATGGAATGAAAAGCATCAAGTAGCTAGGAGCCCCAGGATTCCAATGGGAGGCTGTGAAGGGAACTCCTCAACAAGGGAAGGAAATTCAATGGGAGCCAACCCCACAGCACGAGCTCAGGGATCCCTGGCCTTGTAAGCAAGGGCATGTTATAGTGTATAATCAGATAAATCCCTGGTGGGGATCTTAGTCTTTAAGCTGGTGTGCTGTGTTTTTTCAACCTAGGCAACCTAAGCGAAGACCCCAGAAACCCAGAAGGACAAAAGGGATAAAAAGGATATTAATGGCTCTGCAAATAACTCAACTTCAGTCACTGGGCCAGGAGCAAGCGGGGGATGATAGGGTCATTGAGGAAGTGTAGGGAAGAAAGTGCACAAAAAAGACAAGTAGCGAACATTAGGTTGAAAGCAGGCGGTGCGGGGCCCCACTGCTGAGTGAAAGCCACTTTTTGGCATTCACACTTTGCCCAAGTTCCTCCTCAACCTGAAGTGGGCTCCCCACAGCTCCAGCGAAGGCAGTGGGATGCACTAGACCCACCTGTACAGCACAGGTGGCTTCTCTAACTGGGGAAGGCAAGAGGCTGACAGAAGCAGGAAATGGGAACATCAAGTCATGGAGGAAGGGGCAGGAAGTGAATTGTTGTCATATTTTGGAAACTGAATTGCGGCAATCTATTCTTCTTGGCACTGCCAGGAAACCTTGAGGTTTGAAACTTAAGTGTTGAGGAAAATCAAGTCTTAGATCTAAGTTCTGACCATGTCACACTGATGCTGTTGCCTCTCACAAAATCTGGGCCCAGGGCCTAAGTGAAGTCTTTCATGCTGGGGTTCTTCCTCTGGTGAACCTACCTGAAGTACCTGGAAGACCTGGTGCTCCTGGGAGTCCAGATTTGCCCTTGATGCCATAGGGACCAACAGACCCTGGGAGGCCTGGCTGTCCCACTTGTCCTGGTGTTCCAGGGCTTCCCCGCTCACCTTTGGGGCCTAGCAAGCCAGATTTTCCATGCAAACCTAATAATAGGGAAGGGGGCAGATAATCACAACCTGGATCTATATCAGAGACTGAAGCAACAAACCAACTTGCAGCAGAAAAGCTTGGCCCAGGATTCATCTCAGGTGCCACTGTCTTTTCAGTTCCAGCCTTGTTGCTATTCCCAGCAGAGAACCAGAGTCTTTGCAAGAAATCTGGCTAGTCACTATGGTCACTTCTGGAATTACCAAGGCAGGAAAATGGACTCAGGCTATTTAAGGAAAATTTCCCAGATAAGAGGGACAGAACAAAATGATATTACATTTTAACCCTCTAATTCACCCTTCATCCCAGATTCATGAAAGTATACCAGTTACTTTAAGGCTTTCTGTAGATTGTTAAATAAGTGGGGCAAAAAGAGTCACCCTTCGGTCCTGGAAGGCCAGAGTCTCCAAGAAATCCTCTGTCCCCTGGTAATCCCTGTAGACCTTGCTCCCCCGGAACACCATTTTCAGCACCAAAGATGTCACCAGGGGCTCCCTTGGAACCTGGTAAACCTGGACTGCCAGCCTTCCCAGGTAAGCCATCTTTTCCAGGAAGCCCAGGAAACCCAGGCAAACCCTTCTCCCCACGAGGTCCAGGAAATCCTGTGTAAAGAGGCAAAAATAAAAGGCCATGGATATTTAGAAGTGACTTTTCTGGGTAGATATTTCCAAGACAGTTTTTTTTTTTTTTTCCTAAAATGAAACATGTTACTAAAGGTCAGGGGTCTCTCTGTTCCTGGGAGATTTGTGCAGAGGCAGGGACTGTACTAAGTGACCTGAAGAAAGTTGTAGTTTTATAAGGTTGACCATGGGCAGAGGTCAGCAACCTGCTTCCTGGGACTTGACAGATGCTGGAAAGCACAGGTAACACCCAAAGCCTCCGAGCACAAGCTCAATCTCCTTGGGGGTTGCTTGACTCCTGCTGTCATACCTCCTTCTTGGGTGAAGAGAGGATAGTGGAAAGAAATGAAGTCCCAATAAGCTCTGGGACAGGTGGCCCAACATGAGCCCCAAGCTCTAGAGCATAGGGGTTCAGAATCACCTGAGGTAACACAGAGATTGTTGGTTCCACCCTTGGAGTTTCTGATCAGTAGGTCTTGAAGACAGCATAAGAATTGGTATCACTAACGAGCTTACAGTTGATACAGATAGTGGCCCAGAGAACACAGTTTGGGAACCACTGGTGCAATGCAACACCATGAAGCTTATGTCAGAACAACAGGGTGTGAGAAAAGGGACAGAAATAGATAACTTCCCTCTGACTGATGTGGCTCTCTTTATCTGACCTTTAAGGAATTGACCCAGGAAAATGCTATAGTAGGCAACCCAGCAAAGTCCTAGCTGTCACCAGTGGTTTTGTGATCTTTGCAAGTCCTTTCCATCTGGGCCTCAGTTTTCTTATCTGAAAGTTAAGAGGTTTTTCAAACTGATCTCAAATGGCCCTTATTGCTCTGATATGCTGACACTCTATGGCTCTGTGATCTCTCTTGTCTGGGTGTGAGATCAAACCATCCCAACCACACCAGAGAACAAACCTAGCTTCCCATCATCAGTGAAGGGAGGCCACAATCTGAACAGACACTCACACAAAGGATAAGCAAGTAAGAAGCTCTTTTCCTTACCTGGCAACTCAGGGAGGTGAACTAATCCTGGATTTCCAGGCTCTCCTTTATTTCCATGAGATCCAGGCTGGCCTGGAGTCCCAGGGAGGCCACGGGACCCTTTAGGGCCTAAAAATCCAAAGCAAGTAGTGAGGGGATAGGATAGTCAGTGTGCCTGGGTATGATGGGTGATGTTCAGTCAAGAATCCCAGTCTCCTGGAAGGCCTCTACTATTCTCACCTCCCCACTCTACCCTCTCCAGCAGACATTCTGTTCCCTCAATCCTTAAGGCAGCCCTCAGGAGAAATGTTAATCCTCAAATGTTACTAGGTTAGGACTCTGCTTTCCTTGGCTCATGACCTGTCAAGTGTCCTCAGTGACCTTCTCTGGCTTCATTCCATACCTGGGAATCCGGGAGCTCCTGGGAATCCTGATGGACCATATGACCCAGGAATAATACAAGGCAAGGTGATCCCTGTAAATGGTAACATGTATGTATTATGTGAATTCAATGAATCAGGGAAGATGTCCCCCAAGCAGGCTCCTTTACTTCCATTCCATTTAATGGGACAACTAAGTTCTCCCCACTGAGTGGAAGCCCTCACAAAAAATCTTGGCATCAGAAGTTCTTGGAAGTTACTACCAGTGCAATTGCTTATGATGAGAATGCCCTTAGTGTCTAAGTGCCTGGATGTCACTTATCAAATAGTTGCTGTCCAGTGGGCAAGCAGTCACCTATGCAGTGGGTATTACCTAACAAAGTTTACTAGAGGTGGTCTGTGCAAGTAGAGCAGCAAATGGTAATTGCCTATTCACCCTGCCTTAGATAGAGCCTCTCCATAATGGTTTCTTGGGGTTAGTACTGAGGGTACATTATGCCTACATTACTAAGTTGGAGGGTTTGAAGCCAAGACTCCTCAAGTTAACAACTTCCCTTTTCTTGAAATGAAGAATTTGCCCAAGCAATTGGGTTCTTTTGATAACCCTTCATTTGGGATCTAGCAAAGCCCATTGATTTTTCTTGGTCAGATGCACCCATATGTCTGTACCAAGCAAACACCAAAGACCACTTTCTTGGTCATGACAGACAAATGAGGACCCCTGCCTCAGCTCCTTATGTGAAACTGTCAAATACTCATGGAGGAGGGCTAGTCAATTTCAATATTCAAGATGTTGAAATTGGTATGCATAACCTTCCCCTAGCAAATTCTTTCTTGCTCATTCATAGTGCAAATGAAAAGTGCATAAGATCACAGAGGGGAGGTTTAATAAAATACTGGTGAACAAATTGTTTGTGGGCTCCCTCAAGTGCCATTTGCGAACAATTGCTATATTAATTAAAATTAGCCTTGCCTATTCATTAAAAAAATCCCCCAAGGTCTGCTTTACACCACAGGGCCAATAGTTCTAATAAACTGCTATAGCATATATTTATATGCTAAATATATTTATTTATTTGTTTGTGTTATTTATTTATTTGTATGTGGTATTGAGAATCAAACTCAGTGCCTCACATGTGCCAGGCTACCACTCTGCCACTGAGCCACAACCCCAGCTGCAAGCATTTTTATCCCACTTGTTTTATTCCTAAATCAAGACTGGGAATTAAACATTATAATATATTGTTTATATTGAGCTCTGAAGCCAGACAGACTTGATTTGGAATCCTAGTTCTGTTAATAACTATCAATGAGGGCAAGATGCTAAACTTCTCTAGCCTCGTGTGTAAAACAGGAACTACCTATCTCATATGGTGTTTTGTGAGAATCATATTAAACTGTGCCTGGCACCCTGGTATATGCTCAATGAATAATAGTTCTCCTCATGCTTGCCTCAGATCTAGCATGCCATGAGGCCCTGGGTGACTCAGTACTGCAAAAAAAAAAAAAAAAAAAAAAAAATTCTTGTCATATTTAAGGAGAAGAAGAGCTGCTGCAAGGCTATCCCCTGATTTCTACCTCAGTCAGGCTAGTGACACCACTTTGTAGCCTGGGAAGCAATTTTCTGCTTCTAGATCTTAGGCTTTTACATTCATCTTTCCACAGGTGGGAAGCAGCTTTAGGACTGGATCCTCTTCCACAGGTGGTCACAACCACCTCCATCCTGTCAGATACTGAGATGACAGAGCTATTTCTGAGAATCACATTCCAACTATGGAAATAAACTCTACAGGCAAGCACCACATGGTAAGCTGCTTCACGGAGAAGATGCTTCTATCCCTGTGCTCTGCTCAGGCCTGGGTCCTCCGAACTAAGTGGAAGAATTGCCTTCATAGCTGATGTCATGAGAGGAATCGTGTAGAAGACTCTTCTGCCCACAACTATCTCAACAGCCCATTAACTCTAATGTGCTGAACTCATAACCATTATAGTTCTATTGCTTTATGTATGACTTAAGAAACAAACTGGATAAGCTATAAATATCTGTGGGCTGGGTTCAAACATGAAGCCATCCATCCCAATTTATGAGATCAGTTTCATAGATTCTTTTCACCTGTGACAGCCAGATCAAAACAAAGCCTTTAAAAGATGGGGATGAAGACAGGCATCTGTTCCTGTACAGGAAAAAATAAAGATAAAGGGAAGGTATATAGAAACTAGAGGAAATCAAGGCAATACTTCCCTTCATAACTTTGCCCCAGGTGGTCCTATAGACTGCACTATACTAGTGTACTGAAAGTTTGGGTTCAAAATGGTGAGACTTCACATCACACTGGTAGCTAGCTTTTACTTTACATCTTGTCTTCTGCATTCCTAAATTGAAAACATTCTCAACAAAGAGGAAATCAGCCCTACACTTGCTCTGTTTCGTAAGTGCAACAAATGACCAAATTATTCCAAATTTTCACACAAATGCCAAATTTCGTTTGAATATAAAGGACCTCTGGTTATAAAGATTTCTAACATCTTGATTTGTTCTGAGTTTAATGAATAAAGATTGGCATGCATAGATGATTGAAGGCACCTTCGTAAGCAAGGTATGGCTCCAGTTAAAGTTCAGAAAATGCAGTTGCTTAAGTCCGAGATTAGCCAAGCCATCAACATGCATGGTGAAGGGTATCAGCCCCTCTCAGGAACTTCATGCCCATTTACTTCTGTACTCCCCCAGGAGGTATGTGTTAGGGAGCCCTCAAAGCAGTGTCAGTGTCAGCATCAGCCTTTGCATCCCAGCCTTAGAATCAACCCTCCCCAAACAAGGCCTCCAGTGTGATGCTGAGGCCATATTGAGTGTCAGAAAAAAAAGTGAACAAAAAGGAAGGGGCCTTTTGCCAACATTGGTGTCTGAGTACCTGTAGACTTAGCTAGCTAGCTCACCTCCCTCTGTGTCTATGTCTCCTTTACCAACCTTTTCCCTGCAGCAGCAATCACCTAGACCAATCAAGTAAAGAAGAAATTAAAGCAAGGCAGGAGTTCATTGAGGCCTAAGGGAAGTCTTGTGTGCAGCTCAGAATGCCCACCAACCAAATTTGTTGTTTGGAATGAGTAGAGAATGCTGGCACCCTCACAGGATCAAGCACACAGTAGCCGCTTCAGTAATAATCAGGGTGATGGATTACTATGAGCATCTGGAGCCAGAGTCTCTTTGGAAACAGCCAGTTGTCAGCTTGCCCAGGGTTTGTAATAATTCACACTACTAGGCTGAAAGGCTTCGGATGACTACATTCTCTTTCTTGGCAATCCAGCTGTCTTAGCCCAGGCTATCACTGGCAGGGATGGGTACATTTAGGAATGGCATTTTAATATTTTTGTGGCAACAGAAAAGGCTGTAAGCAAATGCCTGAAGCCCACAGATTACTTGTTTTTAAAATTATGAGAAAGAAATCTAGGTTTGAGGAATTATGTTTGCTTACCACAGAAAGAATAAGAAAGCCAATGCTGTAAATGAAGTAATTGTTTTGAAAGTCTTGGTACTATGACAAGTACATTTTCTGTAAAAGGCATCTTCCAGGATAAAGCTGACTCTAGCACTATACTCTTGAGAACTTTCTGTGTCCAGGAACTAGTGAAGCTTGGGATAAAAATGATCTCATGGGCTTCCTCCTGTTGAGTCAGCCTGTTTTCAAACAATTGCAGTGTTGCTATTATCCAGAAGACTTGAGGGTGAATAAAATTTTTGAGATACTGGGATTGAACTCAGGACCTTGAATATGCTAAGCAAGTGCTCTATGACTGAGCTACATCCCCAATCCCAAGGGTGAATAAGTTTATGGGCACCATGTTATTATAACTCAATTTGTAACCTAGTTGCCGGGAAAATAGGTTGACCTAGAGTTAAGACCCATGATTGGCAGAATAAAATCACCATTAACATTGTTTTTGGAGACGGAGCTGGAAGAAAAGCCATAGCTGATATCAGGTCTTCCAAAAAGCAGAATGGTATTGTTTGATAACATTCTTCATAGTCTTCATTGGAATTTGTGAAATGAACTACTGACTTAGATTTAAGAATCATGAATGATCAAGTTTTTATCATCATGCTTATTGCATCAATTCACAAAAATGGATTTTAAAATAAAAAAAAAAATTTACAGGACCTGATAATTTGTCCTTTAAAAAAAATCTTCAAGATGAAATGATGGAAAGAAGAGAAATTGATCTAAGAAATAGCCCCTTGGTGGTTGGGAATACCATTTATTCTGCAACTAAATATTTGTCTCCTATGGAACATTGCACTATCCTAGGCAGGTAGAGACAAGCTCAGAAATATTATTCACCCTCCTACTATCCAGAGACTTACAATGTAGCTGGAAAAAGTAAAAACATTAAGGGAAAGAAATACACAATTTAGTACCAATGACGTACAGTAGAAGTCAAGGGAAAGCTTAATAAGAAGTACAGCTTATGTTGAACAATGAAAGATGGATATGATATGACTACATAGAGAAAAGAGGAAAGGCATTCTAGAAAAAGGAAGCATAAGCAAAATATTTGAGCTGGGAATGGACATGTTTGTATTGAGTACAGTGAAATTTTTTTTTTTTTTTTTTTACTATGAAGAGAGTGAGATAAGGTTGAAAATGTTGGTTGTGTCCATGTTTGGAGACTTATGGGTATTCCAGGCTGAGGAGTTTAGAAATTATTCTCTACTCAGTAGGGACCATTCATAGCTTTGGATTAGGACAGTAACTTGTTGATATTGGCACTTTACAAGTATTAAATTGACAACAATGTTCATAGTATAATTGAATGGGCAGTCTGGAGGTAGGAGATGAAAAACTACTTAGGAAGTTATCATTCACTCACTTACTTATCCACTCATCCATTCATTCATCAATCCAACATCCAACCAACCATCCATTTATTCCAAATAGTATAGAAATATTTGATAAGCTAGGCACAAGATAGTAAGAATTTAGTAGCAAGAATAGGAAGGAAGAATATAAGAAGCATTTCAAAGGAAGAAAAAGAGACAACCTCAATTTTTCAAACTTCCGATGACTGTAAGTGTGAAAACGAATGAAACTTGAGAATATTATGCTGAATGAAATAAGCCAAACTCAGAAGGTCAGAGGCCATGTGTTTTCTCTCATATGTGGAAGCTAGAGAGGATAAAGGAAAAGAAAGGATGCGGGGGGGGGGGCATCACATAAAAATTGAAGGTAAATCAGTAGAGGAAAGGGACCAGGGGTAGAAGGAGGGGAGAGAGGAGGGAAATGCTGGGGAGTGATATTGGCCAAATTATATTTTTATATTGTGTGTATGTATGAATGTATAACAACGAATCCCACCAATATATACAACATAATGCACCAATAAAAATGTGGAGGAAAAAAGGGTAAAAAATAAAAGTGTGATGCCACTAAGGGAAAGAGACAATTTCTGGACTACAGAGAATAAATTAGGATGAAGAGTTGTCCTGGGTGTATGAAAGAAGATGTTAATAGCACAGGACCTTCATAATATATAAGCAGGAATGTCACTATTATATATCCTGAAATCCAAGTAGGAAAATAAATTATAAAAAGAAGTTCATGTATTAAGTAATGTAGTAGTCTCTGCACAATCCAAGATTCCATCAATTGAAGAAAGGATCATCCCTGCTGATAAAATTACATAAAATTGAGAGGACACCTTGTCTAATCTCCCACTCATTATTTTGATGACATTTGCAGTAAATGGTCATCCAGCTTCTCCTTGAACTTTTCCTGGGATTATGAGCTCATAACCTCCATAGGCAGCTCTGTGACATTTTCAGACTGCTCTGTTCCTCACGAAGGAGAGCTGAAATCCATATTATTCTGCCTTCTAAGCTTATCACAATACAATCATAATCCTTTTCTCACTTAAAAACACTTAGGAGGATTAAAAGTAGTGATTTTTGTCAACCTAGTCTCTTCTTATGACATATTTCATGAACCTGAGTCACAGTTACTCTATGGGGGTTGAATTTTCATGTCCAAAGCCATCTGATTCCATGACTCACCTGGAGGTCCATGGAGACCTTTTTGCCCTGGTAATCCATCTATTCCTTTATCTCCAGGAAGCCCGCGGGGTCCAGGAAGTCCTGGTAGCCCAATTCCTGGAGGGCCAGTTGGACCAGGATGACCTTTTTCACCAGGAAGTCCTGGGAACCCCTTTTCACCTGGGAAGCCCTGTCCACCATCACCCTAGACAACACAAAAAAGAGTGAAAGTCTCAGAGACTTTCCTGGAGAATCCTCTGACCATAGGAAAAAGTTAACCAATGTGACCAATGATTTGTATTTTGCTAAAATTCTCCATGACTGTAGTTTATTCATCAATCTTCTCTGAGTTTAGTTAGTGGGAATGGTCTTTCAATTCTGTGTGATCTGATACTTCAAAAGGTTCTCTCCTGTAGGGAGAGGGCAGGAAATGTGTACTGTAACAACCCTTGAGGTGAAAGAAAGCAGCTGGATTACTTGAAGGAGAAAGCTACTGAGAATCCAAAACATTTTCAAATGATTTGGTCAATTGTTACTAACATTTACCAAAGGAGACAATGATTATTCTGAGAAAAAGATTCCCATTTTATAGGAAGAAAAGCACAGAGCCAAAAATGTCAGTGCAGGGCCAGGATGAGATACTCCAGACTCAATCCTGATGTTTCCTGGTTCAGGACTCATTAGATCACCCCTAAGTCAGGTTTGAGAATTTAAAGACTTAATCACCCAGGAATGATCAACTTACCTGAAGGCCTGGCAGACCTGGTAAACCTGGTACTCCATCCTTGCCTGGGGCTCCTGTTAGACCAGGGAACCCCTGGGGGCCAGGATCACCCTTCTCCCCTGGCATGCCAGATCCAGTACTGAGAGTTGGTTCACCCTTCTTTCCTTTGGGGCCTACAAGACCTGGAGGCCCAAATAATCCCTGACAACAGACAAAAGGGAATAATTAGGAGATGTAGACTTCATAGAATTCTGGCACATATGACCTAAGGGGTCCTTGGGTACATTTTGGCACTGCTCTTGGCACTTGATTGCATTGACATCTTGAATAATAACTGCCCCTATTTTCTGTGTTCTTTCTAAATTTTGAAATCTCTGAGAGTTGAAATTTCATCTTAATTCCTGTTTTATCTTCAGGGTTCAGCATGGTGCTAGACCAATGCAAATAATTTTGAGGGAGGAAGGGAAAGGAGGCAGGGAAGGTTAAAGCAGAATGAGACTCTGGACACCATCTAGTCAGACTTCTTCATGTTATAGATCAAAACCCCAAAGCTTTGCTTTATCTTCTTCTTTTATGTGCTTTAGGAAAGTGATTGTTGAGGAGTGAGGGACACTTGAAAGCTCCCATTGCTCCCTCAGGGTCAAACTTTGGCAAGACTTACTGGAGCCCCTGCTGGGCCCTGTGTGCCCCCTGAGCCTGGATCTCCTCTGGTTCCTTTAAGTCCTGGAAGGCCCATGAGACCTTGTGGCCCAGGCAGACCTGGTTCTCCGGGCGGGCCAGTGTTGGGGACACCACCATCACAAGCACAAAATCCCGAGTCCCCTGGGAGGAAAACAGACAACATCAAATAAAGTGGCCTTCTATCCAAGAAGAAAGATCTGATATTGGTTGTTTGTGACTTGAACAACTTGCCTTGGAGAGTATCAAGAGACTTGCAGAGAACAGACTCAAATGAACTAGGTTTACTCTCCCTCAGAGTACATCTATGCTAGTAATTCGAATTCCACTGATCTGGGATGACGTCAGTCATCCATTGAGCACAATGTGCAATCAGTGTTGAGAACCACTGACTTATACTTAACCAATTGAGAGTCTGGAATCCAAGCCACTCAACAATTCTTTTCATCAGAATTTCTTTTTCCCAGACTTTTGTACATACATGCACATAAGACAAATGCCAAATAGACTGATTTCAGCAAAGCACTTCTACTGAGGAATCAAGGAGTCACTAAGGCAAAGTCAAATCTACTACGCTTTTTCTATGCTTAGAGTCTGGAGAATGAGAATTAGCAACAATATAGGTGAATCTGAGTTTCCCTAGTATTCTGAAGGACTGCTTTTTACTTACAGAAAAATGATAAACCCTGAAACTGAGAAAACTATGTGTTCTTCAGATTAGGATAGGTTGAGTTTAAATGCTTTGAAATCGAAAACATTTTTTTTTTTATTTTGGCATTTTGGGTTAGGGTTGCTCAACCCATAAGGTCTATGCAAATATTCCAAAATTCAAATAATATGAAATCTGAAACACTTCTGGTCTGAAACATTTTAAATAAGGGATACTCCATCCATATTTCTCAAGTATGATCCATGGACCTCCCACATGAGTCACCTGTTTATGAGGCAGTTTTCCGGGCTCTGTTTAAGTATGAATCAATCAATCTTATAAGGCAAGTCCCAAGACTATAATTTTTAATAATTTGCCCTAGGTGGTTCTGTGGTCAATGATGCTTGACAATCACTATCACTTTTCTAGACTTAGAGAAAATCTTTTGGCCTCATGGAAATGTAGAAGGGGTAGCATTAGAGTTGTCCCTCTTTTATGAGTGAGAATGGTATTGAGAAATATACCAGCTGTGCAGAGTCAGGGAAGGGCCAGAATTAACATCCTAAGTTCAGACTTGCAATTTAGTGGCCTTTGCACTCTCATAGTCTTCCTTGAGTCTGAATAATAGAGATCAATATTTCTGAAATTTCTGAACCAGGTCAAGACCTGAGAGTCTGAAACAGGTCACCACTCCTATACTTAGGCAGTGACATTTTATGTTAGGGCAGTGAAAAAGGAGAGGAGAGCTGTTAATTCCTGTAAAGAAGAGGGAAGTCTCAGATATCTGAAGTCCCTAGGCCATCCCTAAACCTCTGCCACCCAAGCCTGCATTGCAAGCATAATGAATTGACTTATTTAAGCATCTTCCCCTTAGAGGAAGGAGAAAGGAAATGACCCAAAGGCAGAAAGAAGATGGAGAGAAGCAGTGTGGTGGAAGGCTAGGCTTTTTGATTAGCTCTTCAGCATCAGTGGGGACTTGGGTTGTTTTCCTGGAGTCAGTCAGCTTATTCAGTCTCAGGTCTTGACCAGTTCAGAGCTCTTTGCTTCGGGTTGAAGGTGATGATCAGTGGCTTCCAGTCTTGCTCTTGCGAACTGGGAGGCATTGGGTTGGTTAATACCCTGACAACTAGCAATAGCTTCAGCAAGTGGAAAAGGTAGGAAGAGTAGCCCACACCACTTTGTTCTATGTGACTTCAATTGCCAGCCTTGATCTTAGAGTCCTAATTATAGCACTTCCAATAATCCTTTGATCAAAGCCCCTCTCAAGAATCAAGATTGCTTCCATTAACATTCCCAAGGCTGTTGACTTGCTTATTCCCCATAAAGCCTTTTCTAAGAAGTTTGGGGGACAAAGAAACTCAAGGGGACAAAATCACCTTTTACTCCTTTGAAACCTGGGTTTCCTTTTGGACCTCGTTCTCCTTGGAGACCAGGGAGCCCCGGCTCTATGCCATGTAAGGTTCCAGTCTTAAAAGGTGAACCTGAAGAAAAAAGAGACATGAAAGATCGGCAGCTTATAGAACTCACCTGACTTGGCACAGCAACCTTCTCACCAAGGCCTGGATCCTTGAGGCTCAACACCCAGAGTACAGACAAATATATCTAAGATGAGGACCTCCAAGTCTGAGGTAAAGAGCTAACAAATCCCATTGGCTCAATTCACTTCACTAATACTTAACTGAATGTTTACCATGTTCCAGACATTGAGCATTCAGGGATGAACAAGATGGCTTCAGTAACTCAGCAGTCTCAATATGTAACCCAGAAAGCCCCCTTGGGACAAAAGAGGAATTAGCTGTAGGCTGCAGTGGTCAAGAACTCTTCAGGTACAAAGAAACATGCTGGGGAACATTTCTAGCCTTTCTCTCAGAATCTGGAATCCCATATTCAGGTATAATATCTAAGAAGAACAGACTCCTGTGCAGGCTTTTATTTATTTATTCATTCATTTGTTCATTCATTTGGTGCTGGGGATGGAACCCAGGGCCTCATGCACGCCAGGCAAATATGTACTCTACCACCAAGCTACACCCTCATCCCTACCTGAATAGGCTTTTTAGTAGCTACCTTAAGAATGTGGGCACAGTTTCTCCTCTCTGAGTCTTTCAGCCCATTCCTCTGGAGCCCTGCATCAGTGAATCAGGGGAAGCTCAAAAGAGCCAGTGATTCTTCTCCAGGAGCTGAGAAGCCTGAGGGTTGAGGGCTGAGAACAGTGAAGGATAGAAAGGGAATCTACAGAAGTTGAAAGGCATTTGGTGTTGTTGATCATCAAGATGGCCTTAGCTTGCTTGTTCCCTGATGAAGAACATTGTGGTGTAGATGATACCAGTAGAGGCAGGGAGGACTCAGACAGGACAGAGCCTTCATTGCTGCCCCTGTGTAGTTATCATGTGTCCTGCCTTAGCTGGTTCACCTGTGAGATGCTTCCTCAAAACGCATGACTGTTCTGTAGTCTGGATCACACCCAATCCAGCCTCAAGACCACCAAAAGAAATGAACAACTTACCAGGTGGGCCTGGTGGGCCTGGTAGGCCTGGCAAACCAGTTCTTCCAGGAAGGCCAGCTGTCCCAACAGTGGTGGGGCCTGGGTTTCCTTGGTCTCCTTTCAGGCCTGGAAATCCCTGAGGTCCTAGGGCACCTGGCACACCTGGAAGAATAAGCCCACACAGAAATGCTCATCACCCTACTTTCCAGGGTTATTCTGATCAGTGGCAGATGTGGGAAACAATTCAAGGAAAGAAACTGGGAAATCATTTGCCCTTCTCTTGCATCGAGGTTCTAGAGGATGAGTGAACCTAGCTTTTCAGGAAACTGAAAACCAAAGGAGAGTAGAAACATGGCTGGGAGCAGTTTTTCAGTGGCAAACTCCAGAGGAAAACTGAGTCTTTAGCCTGTGACTTCTCTAGTTATTTCCATCTTGAGGCTGGGGCCAACTGTACTTTCTCCACATAGCTGCTTTAAAAGTGCAGGTATCCTTACAGAGGCCCATCCCTATGGAAATTGGGAACTGGTGATTTAAAAAGTAATGTCTGAGGTTTTATATCTGGGACAGCTCTCCCCTCCCAGACTCTAGCACATTCTTTCTCTTCTTGCCATTATAGAATGACATATGAGTATGCTCCTCGGGTGACTGGTACAAGGGTAGCATGCACAGGATCCAGGGACCAGTTAAGCCAAAGTCAGAGTTGGGGTACAAATTTGCCTTTGGGCTTTCGTTAAACACTCTTGGCAAGCATCAGCCAGAGTGGCGCTTCCACAGAAGAGTGATAGGGTTCCAGCTGCCAGAGGTAGGCCTCTGATTACAGCAAAACCTCATTGACAGTCTGGGATTATCTGTCCATATGGTACATCATTTAATCAAAGGAAATCTTCTCACCAAGGTTCTACTCCCACATACACTAGCTTTGGGGTGGCAATGGGAGAACCTACTGACTGTAATGTACCTTACCTTTGACTTTGCTATATGTGTGCCCAGACCCAGAGGTATTAGAAAAGGATGTTAGGAACCAAAGTGGACAGAGGATTGATCTGTGCAAAGGATGGGTTAGTTTTTTCACCTGGTAAGGCTGGGAGACCAGGGAGGCCAGGAGGGCCACTTTGGCCCTGGATACCTTCATCTCCTTTAAGACCTGGGTGGCCTGGTACACCAGGGTCTCCAGGATAACCTAGCATTGCAACAAAAAATAAAAGAGTAAGCAAGCACAGTAGAGGCCCACAAATGTCACAAAATACCCAAGGAAACATGTGGGGAGCTGTCATGGGGCTAGAATTCATTATCTTGTCCTTTCTGGGTTTCCCAGATGCTAATGGCCTCACATGATAATAGGCCTACTGAAGCCTATGTTCCACTAGGGTTCAGAACTGGTTTGACTAGTGCTTTCCTTCCATGAAGAGATCTGGAAAGTACTAGAAGGGTTCTTCCATGGCTACTAATTTCCTGTAATGCCTCAAATGTCCCCCATTTGGATTAAGATGAAGTCCACTATTTGTGTTATATACATAGGGTTCCTGGGACCAAAAAGCCACTGTAAACTATTAATATCAGACAGGGCATGGAACTGAGAGAATGAGAAGAAAGGAGTACATTTGGAGACCCAGGTGGAAGAGGGACTATAGTAGAAAACTTTGAGGGAGCAAGATATAGCTGGAACCACTAGGCATCTGGATCTTTGAAAAAGGCAAAGGGAAGAGTTGAACACACAGTAAATAGGAAAAGGAGAAATGAAGATAAACTTTCACATGAGGGTTCTCCATAACTTGCTCCCCTAACCATGACATTGGCAAGCAGAAGCATGCATGGAATCATTTATATGAGACCCTGAGTGTTCCCTAGTGTTGGGCTAAAACCAGTTCACATGGAGGAGGATATCAATCCTTCCCTAAGCATTAATAGGAGAAACATTTTCATGAAATTCATGCCCAGGCAGTCCCAAATTCTATTTTTTTTTTTTTTTTTTTTTTGGTACTGGGGATTAAACCCAGGGGAATTTTACCACTGAGCTACATCTTAATGCTCTATATTTTTAATTTTGAGACAGGGTCTCACTAAGTTGTTTAGGGCCTCGCTAATTGCTGAGGTTGGCCTTGAACTTGGAATCCTCCTGCCTCAGCCTCCCAAGTTGCTGGGATTATAGGCATGTGCCACTACACCTGGAAAAATTCTACTCTTGATGGACCCAACACAAAAGTGGGAGGCTGTGCTTGACTTCTCTGACAGAGAGACTGGAATCAGTTTCATTTCCCAAGTTGAGGACCTACAAGGGGCCCTTGGTAGTGTCAGCAATTCAGTGACTGACAAAATATCCTATTATTAATTATGGGGGATATAGAATTTAGTGTCCTATCTTTTCTTCTCCAGTCAAATCAATGAAGAGTTGCACCTGAGATCACAGCACCACCTGCATCGATGAAAATGTCTGGGCCTGGCAGGCCAATGCCACCCTTTTCACCCTGCAAAGATTAAATATATTAAACACAAATAGTTCTCTGACCTCATCACACAAGATCTATGTGTCCTTATAGCCAATACCTAAGAAAATGAAATGTTCCTCCTTCTCAGACCCTCGATTTCCAGGGCCAGCTAGTCCAGAGTTAATTTCAAAGTCCAATAAATTTAAGTCAAAGGTGACACAAGGCAAGCCAGAGGCCTGACACTTGATTGCAAACCTGTCAAGGACAAGGAATCCCAATTTTATTTCACAACATTACTTAAGGTCATTCTGCTTCTGGGCCTGGGAAATACAGCACATACATAGACAACACGGACATACCTAAGATGTGCTAAGGAGGGAGTAGAATTTAAAAATGTTTTCTACTCTCAGCAGGTTTGGGACTGTAATACTGTCACTAGTTTTTTAGTGGATGATGTCACGTAGAGGTAGTCAAAGGAGTCCTAACTATTCCCCAAAAGGGACTACAGAACCATAAGATACAGTGGAACACCCAGGGTAGGTGGTAGGCAAATGTCTGCCCCAGGTGCAGGCAACAAGGGATACAAGTCTGTAGAGAATTTTAAAACATAATAAAACCTAAAAGTTGGTAGTTTCTGAGGAATGCTCATCAGCTTGGTGTGCTCAAAGCAGGTTGCATTCATTTTTGGATGAAAAAATGCTATCTAAAACATCAATATTAAAAATACTTAATTTCATATGTAGGCATTTATAGTAATTCTTCACCTTTCCACCACCCAAACCCTACATTTTCACTTCCCAACAACATTACCTTAATTCCTGGAAATCCATTCAGTCCAGGAAAACCTGGGGGCCCCTTCATGCCCTGTGGCAGAAACAGAGTTTCACTAAGTTCAAAGAATAAGTGGATAAGAGGACTGATCTTTGAATTAAGCCAGGGCAAACTGCACAGGAATTTTGGCTGGCATTCGGGGTATCTATGACTTCTACCTGACTCAGGAAGAAGAGAAGGCAATATGGCACTAGGCAGTCAACTTGCATATTAGGAAGTACAAAGGTCACAAGGCTATGGATACAAGCAGGCAAGTCATGCTAGTCCTGATAACATGCCAAAGATGTATTACCATAATGGCATGGCAAGGCACCAAATGTGACACTGAATACCCATCCATGCTTTTAGGTGAAAACAAAAGAGATTAACTAAGATATATTGTTAAGGGTGGGTGGACAGCTTGCATTCTAAGCAATGTCTCCATTTGGACATGTTAAGTAAAGTAAGGGGGCCTTTTGGTTAGAGTTTTGTACACCAAGGCATTAACCAAAATACCTGATATTAACCAAAATACCTGTGTCCCTGGAGGGCCTGGGACTCCTTCTAAACCAATGGGGCCCTGTAAAGAGAATAGCCACACCTTAGAAAGATTCTTGGCTCACACTGGAAAAGGCTGCTAGACTTACTTAATAAAGCTCTCCAACTGAGTTCAGGATTTAGTGGCTCCTAAAATCAGGTAAGAGAATGTTCCTAGACCTGACTTAATGACTTCTTTCTAAGCACTAATCCATCAGGCTGAATAGTCACATGGAGCATTTTTAAGAGCTAAATAAATGGAAACATTTTAAATAGTAGGTGGAATTTGGTAGAAGGGCTGGATGGTATTATGCTTAGTCTGCATTACTTCCAAGTCAGAGGATTTTAAAATAGATTATGGGACAGCCTCTTGTCTTCTACTCAAATACATTCTTTGTTGGTGATTATGTGTTTTCAAGACAACGGAGACAGAAAGGTAGAGAAAGAATTGGCAGGGTAATGAATGAATGTTGTGAAATACTCAAAAGAACTCCTAACTAACTGCATGGACAAACTTAAAACACAGTTCTTTACAATGTTATTAATTTAACTAAGGTTGGCCAACTGCTTATAGCTGAAAGATCTAAGTGCCTGAAGCTAGGATCAGATAGGCTGACAGTTACTTTTCCATTCCAAGTGACATTATATTGTCAACTATTGACTCCAAGCATCAGTACATTCTAGAATTTCCCAAGCTTATGTCTATTCTATAAAGATTTTACTTGTCCCTCTTTCTTCCATTCCTGTGCTAACCCCCCACCTACATTCTATTGGAATACAATGGAATAAAAGAAAAACAACACTCACATTCTTCTTTAGCTCAGAAGATAATTGTACACTAGGGCAAGGAGAGTAAATAGACTGAGAAGTCACCTAAAGTAGAGAGTTTATCATTTCTTATTCTAGGGAGATACTCAGTCAAAAGAGTAGGGTTAAGTAGAGAGGAGGAGCTTATATGGGGACTGAGGAAGACAAACGAGAAGCTTATGTGGCTATCAAGTACATAGCATAAACAACAAAATATTAAAGAAAATGGAGCAGGTGACTTGATAATGGAAAGCAACATTCCAGGTTCATACCCTAGGTCCTGGCAAACCAGGAATTCCCTTTTCTCCCTTTTCTCCAATAGATCCAAGTTCCTAGAGGAAAAAAGAAACCACAGGTTATGACATTCTTCTTCTCTTAGGTCTCCAAGCTCCATTCAAAGGAAGGAGGTAATTTCAAACCAGCTCCACTGTTCCATTAAGGAGGCTAATCATTATACTGAGTCCCTTGTCAATGCCTGAAAAGCACATAGAGCCTGAACATAATTTTGACTATTTCTTCAACATTCCTTTTTGGTTCTAGAAGTAAAGTCTTTCCCCTAAAACACTATTACAATTATTTATAACACCATGAGCTAACAGCACAGGAATAATAAAATACCTAATCCAGTTGATTTTAGAGACCAGGAAACTAACATCTGGAAGGGTTAAGAATCAATGAGAAAGTTAGGTCTTCTGACTTTCACTTCTGGGTCCTTTCCATGAGAATCAGCTGTTTTCTATCCTCTAGGAAATTGACTCTTTGACCCACAGAGGACTGTGAAAATCCTTGGGGGTCAGCAGGTTGAAATTAGAGGAAAGAATTTTCCCCTTTGGAGGCATATGACTGCAACATCCTTTCCTGTAGGAAGGAGTGTTTGTAACCAGACATGGTCCATAACTCTGCAGCTCCACACTGGGAGTGTAGGGTTCTTTCCAGGCCCTAGGAGTGTTGCAAATGCAACTATTAAGATGGACTCCAGTCCTCTTTGCCCTGCTCACAGGAGGTGAGGACTTGTACTATGGGTATTAACTGGGGATTCTCTAGGAACAAGCAAGGACTCCAAGAAGCAGACTGAAGGTGAGAGAGCTTCCTTCCCTCTGGGTATCAGGAAAAACGTCTGTACCCCCAAGATATAGAAGAGTTCATTACCAAACTGAATAAAGTCTTTAATGGAAAACTTAACTGGGGTCATTTTGTTATCATTGTTTGAAATTGTATATTTTGGAGCATAGATTTTGGCAAATAGCGTTTGAGAGTAAAGAAGCAGTGAAACTTTCTCACATGGAAACTTGTGAAAAGATGCTACATGTTGTAGTGGCACATCTATTGTCCACTTGATGTGACCTGGCTCCATTGGTGTGAGGGCACAAATCCAATTCCATTTGTAGCTTTTACATACTCAGTGCATTCCCATGGGTATTGAAGGCTGGCTGAATACCTCCATGGCTTTCTAGCTCTAAGGATTTTTTTTTAAATGTGGGTTGTCCGTTGTTGTTGTTGGTGGTTTTTATTACTGTGGGGAGGGTATGTGGCTTTGAAGGGTCCAATTAAAAGCAGGTTTTGCTTCCTTCTTGCCTTTTCTGTTTCCTATAGCTACAGTTATGTGTCAAACAGCTCAGTCCTTATGCTGAATAGATTTTCTAATTCTGAAGGACTGAGGGGCAGACTGAATACAAACTTGTTTGAAGGGTTTGAAATGTTTTTCTACATTTCAGGTTGGAAACCACTGCATGCTGCCACCTGGTGGAATGTGTCTATGGGCCTCTGAGTTTGAACACTTCAAGCAGTTTTCCCTGACCTGTCCATGAAAGGTGTGATAGTCAGTGCTGCCCCGAAATCTTAAAGCACTAAGATTGGTTACGTATGAAAGTTTTATAAGCAGAAGGCCTCTTTCACACTTTCTTATGTTTCCCTCCAAAGCATGGTTACTGCTGCCTGAACACATACAAGGTAGTCCAGTAAATGATTGCTGAATTGAAGTCTTGGTTAATGAATAAACTTGTTTTAAATTGGTTTAAAAAGTTGTTGAATTGAATGGAATAATGACCAAGAGAGTAAAACTGTGGCAAGGGGTGAAGAAAAGAATGTCCAGAACTGTCTCATGACCCCCACTTATCTTGCCCACAGTTATAAATGTAAGGAGACTTTGTACTCCTTTAGAAAGCAGAGAAAGCCTCAGGATTCTTGCTTTCTCAAAGAGAGAGACTGAGAGCTTGTGCTACAGTGTGAACAAAAATAAAAATACATGAAAAATGGAAGAAGGAAAAATAACTTTGTGCCTGTGGAATCAAGCCATTAAAAGATAAATGGCTTGGCAAGACACGGCTATAGTCCCAGCTTGTCTCCCAGCACAGGGAGGCACTGCACAGGGACCCTGCTGAACAAGCTATTCTAGTAAGTTGTCCTGGGACCTGGTCCATCACAGCCAGCTCTTGTTGTAAGCAGTCCTGGAATGGCTGCTCCCACACTCCCACTCACCCGTGACCTGGAAAGCCTCACTAGAGCTCCAGCTTATCTCTTTCCTGGTCTCCTGGGCCCTGGGCTTCTGAGGCTTTTAAGTTCCAGAGAGACTGAAATGAAAGAGAAGCCCACCTACCCATTAGTTACCTCAGATCCACTCAATAGTCACTTCAGGATATGTCAGTTTCTTCTCTTCTGACTCCCCTCATCTCTTCCAGGTTGCTGGCCCTTTGACAGAGGGCACATGGCTATACGATTCTCTCTGACAACCTCCATATTAGGAACTGTGGCCTACAAGTATGAGTGTGCTGCTGGGGACAATAGGATGGGATATGCAAAGCTACAACTGAGCCAGGAAAATTGGGGATATTTGATCACTGGGAGCCGGTGGCAAGCAAAAGAAAAGGAGGTCTAAATCTGTCAGATTGGGTACCTTGTCTCCTGCAAAAATTTGGGCCAAAATGGAAAGGGAACAAATAGTTAAAGGGAACATTCTAGATTCCCTAGAGATTTTCATCCTCAGCAATGCCTTGTTTTTCATTGAGCATAGATAATTGAAAGCTGATGTGAGGACTTTGGAATTGAGAAGTGTGTTTCCACTGAAAAGCCCAGAATACCCCAAATGTTACCACCTTTCTCCTCACAGCTTTTCTGCCAAGCACATAAGGTACTTATGAGTGCTCCCATTAAGCAGATAGAGATATTAGGAACTAAGCAGTTACATGATTTGGTCAGGGTAACATAGTGAATCTGTGCTGAAGTGGGCTGAGAACTCTGGTTTCTGTTTCCACTCTATGAAAACATGCTGTTCTATGGAAAAGGAGGTATTTTCCAGCTTTGATGTCTTTGCAATTGGAGTTTCCATTTTTTCAGCCTTCACTGTGTTATACTGAAAATACTGAACTTGAAATGGTGTTGCAATTTATTACTGCACATTGTGATCAGTCAGTTTCTTTTTATTTTATAGGACAAAAGGGACCAGATTGGAATTGCAGCAGAGGAAACGCTTTGAGGTCCAACTGAAGAAAAGGCGTGAGCATGAACGAGTGTATCCTATAGTACCAGAGCAGATCATAAAATTCTTTCTTAGAGACTTAGAGACCTGGAGCTGGAGAGATAGCTCCTCTTGGAGAGCGCTCGCCTAGCATGCGCGAGGACCATGCTTCGAATCCCCAGACCCGCAGAGACTTAGTAGACCAAAATACCACGACCTCAGTGAGTAGAACAAACTGGACAGTAGGGGGCAGTATGGTATGGGGGAAAAGCCCCAAACTGGCTAGAATTCAACAAAGCTGATCTCAGATCTGCTAATAACTAGTTCTGCAACTCTGGACATGACTCTTCATCTGTTCAGGCCATGGTTTCCTCATCAGTATGAGCGATAAGCCTGGATTTAACTTGCTTACCTCACAGGGTGCAAGGTAACTAGAATCCATATGAAATGCTCTACAAAAAAAGTTGCAAACCTTACTCCCCAAACCCACTTGCAAAGAGCTCTCCAATAGAAATATAACATGAGCTGCTATGTTATTTTCAATTTTCTAGTAGCCACATTAAAATGTAAAATAGAGATCCATTTAACAATATATCATATTTACCCAAATATACAGTAAATATTATCATTTTCCATCAAAGTTAAAATTGTTTCAGAGATATGTTATTTTTTCATACTAAATTTTAAAGATCTGATGGATGTGTATTTTACAGGTACATTGTCTCATTTCAGATCAGTCATGTTTCTTTCTTTCTTTCTTTCTTTTTTTTTTTTTTTTTTTTTTTTTTTTGGTACCAGGAATTGAACTTGGAGGTGCTTAAGCACTGAACCATATCCCCAGCCCTTTTTTGTGTTTTATTTAGAGACAGGGTCTTGCTGAGTTGCTTAGGGTCTCACTAAGTTGCTGAGACTGGCTTTGAACTCATGATCCTCCTGCCTCAGCCTCCTGAGCTGCTGTGATTACAGGCATGTGCCACCATGCCCGGCTCAAATCAGTCATATTTCAAGAGCTCAATAACTATATGTGGCCACTGGTTATCTTATTGGACAGTACAGCTTTGTATTTTGTAAAGAAACTTCACATACATTGTGAGTTGGGCCTCAGAAGAGTAAATATGACCACTGCCATATTACAAATCTACAAACAGAGGTTCAGCAACTTGCCAAAGTTCCAAAGCTGGAGCTGGGCACAAGGACTAGTTGTTTGTATCCAACACCAGGATTCTCCTGCGTTCTGATTCATTAGCTGCAGAGCTGATTAGAATCAAGGACACTGAACAAATGATTCTCTATGCTCATTTGTTTCTATGGAGTAATAGGAATCCTCATGGAAGCAACCTGTGTCCCTGGCAACCTGGCTCCCTTGGTTTTGCTTTCTGGCCATCCAGAGAGACCCAAAGTGTTTCAAAGTACTACAGGGAAGGACTGGAGCCATCTATCCCCATTGTGCTAGCAAGCAGGAGCAGGCCTTGCTATCTTTGATTCATCCATTTTCTTCCTGAGCTCTACCCCAAATCCATGAAAATCTTGTCAGTTTTTTCAAAACATATCATATAATTTGAGATATATCAACCAAATGTAATGTATTGGTTTTATCTGTATTCTCATTCCAACAAGTCAACTGTAATTATATATGTAATAATCATAAGTTAGAATTTTTGTCTTATTTACTGATATCATTAATTGGTGATGATGATATTGTCACTATGTTTTAACACAGTTTTAGAAATACTGTGGTATTTTTGATGAAATGATATGTGCCTCAGATTTGCCATGTATTGCTAATTGTTGAAGCCAGGTGATGGGTACACAGGGGGATCATTATGGCCTCTGCTTTCATGTATGTTTGAAATGTTCCTTAATAAAAAAGTAACATGTTTACATTTTTAATTCATCCACTTCTTCCATTTCCATTGCTATCACCAGAGTCCAAGCCACCACCATCATCATTTGCCTGGACTTCCGCAATAGCCTGTGTTTACTGTTCTACACTCTCCCCTCTCTCTCCCATACAGCCAGAGTGATCTTTAAAACAATGCAAGTCAGATCCTTCCAATGGCTTCCCATTAAACTTAAAAGCCACAATGAATCTGCAAAGATGGCCATGATCTTGCTCCTGGTTCTCTGTTTCTTGTCCTTTCTTACTTTGTCCTGCCAACTCACCTTGATGTTCCTCCAAAGTGATGAACCTCAAGGTCTTGGTACTTATGGGTCTCTTGATCTGAAACTCTCTGATCTTTTCATGACTTGCTCTCTCCTAATATGCACGTCTGTGTCTACCTATCAGTTCCTCAGAGAGTCCCTTGTTGGGGACCCTGTCCCAAGTGGCCCACCCTGTTCCCCATCCACATTCTATCACTTTACCGTTTTTCCATCTTTTATATGGTAATATATGAACTTTCTTTTTTACTGATGCTAGGGATAGAATCCTGAGCCTTGCACATGCTAGGCAAGCACTCTACCACTGAGCCACACCCCCAG
This sequence comes from Sciurus vulgaris, assembly GCF_902686455.1. NCBI lineage: Eukaryota > Metazoa > Chordata > Mammalia > Rodentia > Sciuridae > Sciurus > Sciurus vulgaris. Next base: position 42,908,962 of record NC_136471.1, on the reverse strand, counting down.
CCCCTTAATTTGCTATGGATTTCTCTCTTATTTATTTTCCATATCACCTGTCACTCCCATTACAATGTAATCACAATGATAGGGACTTTTACTTAGTTCCTGTTTGTAAGCTCTTTTATGGTTTAGATATGAGCTGTCTCCCCAAAGCTCATGTATTAGCCAACACAGGAGAGTTTAGGAGTGAAATGATTGAGTTATGAGAGCCTTACTGAAAGAATTAACTGGGTGCTAACTGTAGGCAGATAGGTTTTGGTGGAAGAGGCAGGTTACTGTGGGCATGCCTTTGGGGTTTATATTTTTCCCTTGTTGAGTGGAGTTCTCTCTCTCTCTCTCTCTCTCTCTCTCTCTCTCTCTCTCTCTCTCTCTCTCTCCTCTCTCTCTCTCTCTCTCTCTCTGTTTCCTGGTGAACATGTACTGGGTTTCTTTCCTCCTCCATGTCCTTCCATAGTAATGTCCTGCCTCACCTTGGGCCTAGAGCATGGAGTTGGCTGTTTATGTACTAAGAACTTGGAACTTATGAGCCCCAAATAAACTCTTCTTCCTCTAAAATTGTTCTTCTCAGGTCTTTTGGTCACAGCAGCAAAATAGTTGACTAAAACAGTCTCTGAGTTCAACAGAACTTAGCAGAATACCTGGCATGAAGGAGCCCCCAAAAGGTATTTGCTTGAGTGGAAGAATCTAAGCTAGAAAGGCAGATCAAAATGTAAAGAAAGGATTATTAAGTTCAGTTACCATTTACTGAACATTTGATACGTGCCTGGTATGCACAAAGCCTTTTTATTGCATATTATCTCATATAATCCTTAGACCCTCTCTCTCTCTCTCTCTCTCTCTCTCTCTCTCTCTCTCTCTCTGTAGGTTAGGAAACTAGGACTCAGAAAAGTTATGAAACCTTTTTAAAAAAAATCTAGAAACTGATGAAACCAAAAGTCAAGCCTGATTCTGTTCTAACTCTAGAGCTTGAGCTGATAAGCTCTAAAATGATACAGACTCATGGAGAACCATTCTAATGTCCCCGTGAGTTCAAGAATCAGGAATATTTCCTTAAATGCCTTATAATATTGAGAATGGTGGCATTCTCTACAACCAGCATGAGAAGAGAGCTTCCTGTTAGCTTTCTAGTACTAAAGGTTTTGTCCAATTCATCCCTTGAATACATGTTGACCAAGTAAGAAGACTTACCGGGAACCCTGGAGGACCACTCATGCCTGGGAAACCTGGAGGCCCTGGTTCACCCTGGAAAATATACCAAAAGCTAGTAAGTAGCAGCAGGGAGCAGCAAACACAAAGGATGGGTGGGCTGGGGTTGTGGCTCAGTGGTAAAGTGCTCATCTAGCATGTGTGAGGCACTGGATTTGATTCTCAGTGCCACATAAAAATAAATAAAAAATAAAGGTCCACCAACAGCTGAAGAAATATTTTTTAAAAATGTATTTGGGCTGGGGAGTGAGGAATTTAAGGATATCAGGATTGGGGAATCTAATAGTGTTGTAGATCCCCATGTTGCCCAACGGACAGCTGAATCAAGATGTCTTGGTTTAGGGAGCCCTTTGCCATGTGGGAAGGATCAAGGCCCATGAGTGTCTAAATCAGAATCTCAAATGCACTGGTTATTTGGAAGACAAAAAGAATGGCTATTTTCTTTCTTGTGGAAGAAATCTTTCAGTTTGATTTCCTGTAGCAAAATACAGGCTGCAGAGAAGTTCATGGTTTGGAAACAGGATAATAATGACAATTTGCATAGGCTCACATAGTGTTTTAATCTGCCTTTCCCTTATTTGCAAATTTATCTATGGGTACCATGGAAGGCTCCATAAGGTGTGCGAATGACCAGGGAGGCAGACAACCTCTTATATGCTCCTAGACTTTCCCAAATCAATGATTATTTCCTGTAAACCTGGAGGGTCCTGGAGCTGTTGTTTCCACACAGGCAAATAGTAAAGAAATGAGACTAAACATGTTTGCCAGCCTGGGCCCTTTAGCCATGGAAAAAAATTATAAAACTCAAAGGAACCCTTGGAAGGAAGGGAATGCAGGTTAATGAAAGATATCTGCACACCTTAACAGAATACAGACATTCAAATCCAACCCTGACATAGTATATGCTTCCTCATGAAAAAATATAGATTATAAAATATCTCAGTTAAACAAGGTTACAGTTTAGGTTTTGGTAGTTTAGATCAGGTGAATTAGGACATCTACTACCACTTGGTGACAGTGTATCCTATTGTAATGTCAAATTTTGAGGGCAAATGATGTCTTCAAAAATATAATTCAAATGGGATCCTAATTAGAATGTTATACTCCATGTATGTATAATATGTCAAAACACATTCTACTGTCATATATTGTAAAAAGAAAAAATAAAAAAAGATAACTCAAAAGGAAACATTTCTACCTTATATGTTCTGTCATAGTGCTTTGGGGACAACCTAAGTATTGGGATGCTTGGGAGTTAGAAGAAAAAACCCAAGTATTTAATTCTTGTTTTATGTTGTTCATCATATCACATATTGGATATGCAAGACTGAAACAGAGAAAATAGCATTTATGTGAATATCCAGAATCATGGGCACACTCACACCTACACACCAAAAAACAGACACAAGCTTTTTAGAAAGCCTTTCACAAGGTAAAAAAGAAAGAAGGTTTTACTCTCACTTCCCAACAAAGGTTCATTACCTAAAACCTTCTATTTTTCAGAATAGTCTCATATTAGAGATGAATTCTGGTATCAATAAGAAAGGGATTACTAATTTTTTTCTATTCTAGCTTTTTAATACCTTGGATCCTTTCTTCCCTTTGGGGAATCCCATGAATTCTAGTTCCCCAGTAGATGGTGGTGGTCCTGCAGGGCCGGGGAGGCCAACATCCCCCTGTAAAATCAAAGGGAACATTAAACAAAGGCTAAACCACAGACCATTTTTCCAGAGGACGAGTCTGTCCTCTAGATGTAATTCACAAATAAACTGTCCATTACTGTAGCTGTTCCATTCTTGCATCTATGAGGAAGCAAAACTCCTATTGCCAGGGGACTAAGAATTATAAATCTGACCAATTGAATTTTGTACCAGCACTGCAGAGGGAAGAAGCAAGATAGATAAAAGAAACCCACAGATTCATGGTTGCCATGGTCATGCACAAAAGGGTTTTCAGAAGAGAGCCACAAAGACATTTGAACAAGGTGAACAGCTACCTCTTGGCAACAATGATTGACTCCAGCTGGTACAAATCTTTGCCAAGAACTCAGGCAGAGGCAGTGAAGTATTTATTGGGACACTGGAGGCTACAGTTGCTCTTTCACAAAGCAGTGCTATCCACAAGAGCCAGTCAGGAAGAGGTGGATGGCAAGTTCCCAGCCTTGGTAGAGACTCCCAAATCACCATACAATTTATATAGAGGGAAATGAGGGAAGGAGAGAAATAAAAGAGAATGGTGAAAGGGAAGTTAAGAAAGAGAGATACGAGATAGACAGGGATAGGGAGAAGAGAAAAAGAGAAGGAAGGGCAGGAAGTATTAAGGGAAGGGAGGAATCAGAGAAAAGGAAAGAGAAGATAACAGAATATACAAAACCACAGGGAAATACCCAGGTGGAGGGAAGAGAAGAACTATTTCAGGAGATTATATTTGTTAAGACAGATAAGAAGCAGGGAGATGACAGTATTTTGAACGAAAAAGAACCACAAAAGCTGATGTGTGGCATATGTACATGCAGCCCTCAAGGGATCCTATCAGGGAAATCTATGTGAATAGGAAATGCCCATTTCCTAAGGTGAAAAACCAATCTCCTTCCCCCTAAAAACTGGAACAAGGCAGGGATGCCCTCTTTCACCACTTCTATTCAACATCGTTCTTGAGACTCTGGCCAGAGCAATTAGACAAACCAAAGAAATTAAAGGGATACGAATTGGAAAAGAAGAACTCAAACTATCCCTGTTCGCTGATGACATGATTATATATTTAGAGGAGCCTGGAAATTCCACCAGAAAACTCTTAGAACTCATAAGTGATTTCAGTAAAGTAGCAGGTTACAAGATCAATGCCCATAAATCCAACGCATTTTTATACATAAGTGATGAATCTTCAGAAAGAGAAATTAGGAAAACTACCCCATTCACAATAGCCTCGAAAAAAATAAAATACTTGGGAATCAATCTCACAAAAGAGGTGAAAGACCTCTACAATGAGAACTATACAACACTAAAGAAAGAAATTAAAGAACACCTTAGAAGATGGAAAGATCTTCCATGTTCTTGGATAGGAAGAATTAATATTGTCAAAATGGCCATACTACCTAAAGTGCTATACAGATTCAATGCAATTCCAATTAAAATCCCAATGACGTACCTTACAGAAATAGAGCAAGCAATTATGAAATTCATCTGGAAGAATAAGAAACCCAGAATAGCTAAAGCAATCCTTAGCAGGAAGAGTGAAACAGGGGGTATTGCAATACCAGATCTTCAACTCTACTACAAAGCAATAGTAACAAAAACGGCATGGTATTGGTACCAAAATAGAAAGGTAGATCAATGGTACAGAATAGAGGACACGGACACAAACCCAAATAAATACAATTTTCTCATACTAGACGAAGGGGCCAAAAATATGCAATGGAGAAAAGATAGCCTCTTCAACAAATGGTGCTGGGAGAATTGGAAATCCATATGCAACAGAATGAAACTAAACCCATATCTCTCACCATGCACGAAACTAAACTCAAAATGGATTAAGGACCTCGGAATCAGACCAGAGACCCTGCAGATTATAGAAGAAAAAGTAGGTCCAAATCTTCACCTTGTTGGTCTAGGACCAGACTTCCTTAACAGGACTCCCATAGCACAAGAAATAAAAGCTAGAATCAACCACTGGGATAGATTCAAACTAAAAAGCTTTCTCTCAGCAAAGGAAACTATCAGCAATGCGAAGAAAGAGCCTACAGAGTGGGAGAATATCTTTGCCAATCATACTTCAGATAGAGCACTAATCTCCAGAATCTATAAAGAACTCAAAAAACTCTACTCCAAGAATTCAAATAATCCAGTCGACAAATGGGCTAAGGAAATGAATAGACACTTCACAGAAGAAGATCTACAAGCAATCAACAAACATATGGAAAAATGTTCAACATCTCTAGTAATAAGAGAAATGCAAATCAAAACCACCCTAAGATTCCATCTGACCCCAATTAGAATGGCGATTATCAAGAATACGAGCAACAACAGGTGTTGGCGAGGATGTGGGGAGAAAGGTACACTCATACACTGCTGGTGGGACTGCAAATTAGTGCAGCCACTCTGGAAAGCAGTGTGGAGATTCCTTAGAAAACTTGGAATGGACCCTCCATTTGACCCAGCTATCCCACTCCTTGGCCTATACCCAAAGGACTTAAAATCTGCATACTACAGAGATACAGCCACATCAATGTTCATAGCTGCTCAATTCACAATAGCCAGACTGTGGAACCAATCTAGATGCCCTTCAATTGATGAGTGGATAAAGAAACTGTGGTATATATATACAATGGAATATTACTCAGCCATAAAGAATGATAAAATTATGGCATTTGCAGGCAAATGGATGAAATTGGAGAATATCATGCTAAGTGAGATAAGCCAATCTCCAAAAGCCAAAGGACGAATGATATCACTAATAAGTGGAGGATGACACATAATGGGGGGGAGGGATGGGTTAGTGTTAGGGTTAGAGTTAGGGTTAGGGAGGGGGGCAAGTATGGAGGAAGGAAGTACTGTATAGAGGGTAAAGAGGGGTGGGAGGTGTGGGGGGAAGGGAAAAAATAACAGAATGAATCAAACAACATTACTCTATGTAAATTTATGATTACACAAATGGTATGCCTTTACGCCATGTACAGAGAAACAACATGTATCCCATTTGTTTACAATAAAAAAAAAAATAAATAAATAAATAAATTAGGAATGGGGATGTAGCTTAGTGGAGGAGTGCCTACTTAAAAAGCATGGGTCCTGGGTTTGATCCCTAGCACTGAAAGCGAGGAAAAAACAAATAATTTACAGTTTAAAACAAAATAAAATAAAAAATTAATAAAAAAAAAAAACAAAAAAAACCAATCTCCTATGGAACTTGAGGCTATCATGCTAAGTGAAATAAGCCAAACCCCAAAAACCAAAGGCCAAATGTTCTCTCTGATATGTGGATGCTGGTTCACAATAGAGGCAGGGGAGGAGTGGAGATTCACCAGATTGGACAGGGGAGAATAGGGGTAAGTGAGGGGGGATGGGAATGGGAAAGACAGTTGAATGAATTGGCCATAACTTTCCTATGTTCATATATGAATACACGACCATGAAACTCCACATTATGTACAACCACAAGAATGGGAAGTTACTCCATGTATGTAAGATATGTCAAAATACATTCTACTGTCACGTGTAACTAAAAAGAACAAAACTGAAAATATATTATAAAATTTATTATAACATAAAAAAAAGAACCAACCCCCTTACACAAGCAGGCATGTGCTCCATGAAACCAGAGATGTTTCTTGGAGCATATCAAATGCAGATTTTACTTTCCAAAATCTATTTACCTTGACTCCTTTCTCTCCTTGGAAACCTAACCCCATGTTTCCCTGGGGGACAGGGGTACAGGAAAGGAAAAACAAAATCAATTACAAACAAGCTCCAGGAACTTAAATTGAAATGCAGTAATTTTTTTTCTTTTACCAGAAAGTAGGTTTAACCAAACCAGCTATCTCTCTGGAGAAACCAGAGTACTAACAGGAGACAAAATGCCATAAGACAACATATACTTACGTCAGGACCAGGGAACCCAGGGGGGCCTGGAGGACCCTAGATAACAAGAAAAGAGTTAGCACCTGTTAATTTCAGCAAAAAAGAATATGGGCATGTTGGAAGTCACTGGGGATAAGTCCTCCTCCTTGCTTGGTGAAGGCTGGCCTTCATATAGCAGATTCTAGCTCCTTCTCCCACAGTTTCTTTAATCTCCTGTCAAATCTCTCAAATTGACTTGGTAACCAAATTCATGCTAAGGTAATGAAGATTTCATGTGTCATTCTTCCCAACAGTTACAAAATTTAAAAAAAATTAAGTTGTAGATGGACACAATTCTTTCATTTACTTATCTTTTTATGTGGTGCTGAGGATGGAACCCAATGCCTCACACAAGCTAGGCAAGCGCTCTACCACTGAGCCTCAACCCCAGGCCCATAGGTCCAAAAATTTTAAATGATGACTTGATGAAGCCAAGCCAAATTCATAAGCAGAGGGATGGTATGCACTGCAGAGAACAATCTGGGGATAGGGCTTTCCCAGAACCACAGTGCATTGGCTGTTTTTCTTATACCAGTGATACATATGTTTGATATCAGGAAAATAGGTAGGTAAAGCCATCCAATATTCAATGCTGAGAAGAATTTTGAAGCTTCCTCAGTGTTCAAGGTATGTGATAGAAGTGGTGGTGGTATAATTGATTAGCAATGTCTGTCTTGGGTGAGGGATCAGAAGATAGCAAAAGAGATGTCACATATTTGCCATCCCTGGGCTGTACTTTAAATTGAGCTGGATTAGGAGGCTTTGGAGTTACAGATTGAATGTTAAGAAAGACTCTGACAAATAAAGATAACCAATAGCTCCTAGCAAGAGCATGTTTCATTTTAATCCTCCAGGAAGGGAAGTTGTCTTTCTCCACTAAAAGGGCCTGGATACACAGGCTTACATTTAATCTGTGGTATGGTAAAGAAAACAATCATGTGAATTCTGTGATCACATATGCAATTTAAGTTGGTATTACTTGTAATCCTGGTGGTCCTATGAATCCTAAATCTCCAGGAGATCCAGGTGGTCCACGTGGGCCCTAGAAAAGCAAGGTTTTTTCATAGTCAAAAAGCAAGACAGTTTTCCAAGAAAAATGAAAATATCTATGTCCACAAAAATGCTACAAGAATGTTCATAGCAACTTTAGAATAGTGAAAAAATGGAACTATTCCAGATATCCATTGATACAAGGACTGATAAATGAACTCTAATACATTCATACAGTGGCATAAATACTCAACAATAAAAAGTAGCAACCTACTGATATATGAAATGATGTGGATGAATCTCAAAAGCACTGTACTGAGAGAAGCTAGATTCAAAAGGATATACTTTATAATATTTTAAATATTTATAATATTTATAAAGCAGACAGAAATTAATCTATGATGGAAGAAAACATAATGGTGGTTATGTTTGGGGTAGGGGCAAAGATTGTCTGGCAGGAGGCAAGAGGGAATTTTCTGAGGTGATGTTCATATTATATACCTTAATAGAGTTTGGGTTACACAGTAGTATGCATTTGTGAAAACTCAGCAAATGTACATGCAAGATCTGTGAATTTTATTGTATGTAAATTTTATATAAAAGGAAAACCTGCAAACAAATATTGAAGTTTAATAATAATATGCTATAATATTTAGGAGTAAGTGTTTCATTTTCTATAATTTTACTTTGCAGTGCAACAAAATTAGGATGAATGAATTGATAGAGGGATGGATAGATGGATGGAGGAGAGATAAAGCAAGTATAATAAAATATTAATGGTATGGGTGTTCACTGAAAAATCCACTCAGTTTTACTCTATATTTTAATTGTTCTTACTAAAATGCTGTAAAAAGGGGAAAAAAAACTAAAAAGAAAGCAAAAGAGCTATTAAGTATCAGATTAAGTAAATGGAAAGACAAAGAATATTTCCATAGATTTTAAAAATTGCCAGAATTAAAGAGGGGTCACTTCATAATGATAAATAAATCAATTCATGAAGAAGATAATATTAGATGTGTCTGTATCCAATAGTAGAGCTTCAAAGTATGTGAAGCTCAAATTGACAGAACTACAAGGAGAAGTTGGCAAATCCACAATTATAGTTGGAGATTTTAATATCTCTCCCTCAGTAATTAATAGAACTAAAAAAAATGAGGACATTGAAGATCACAAAAACATTGTCAACTACTTTGTTCTAATGGATACTATTTAGATCATTATACTCAACAATGACTAAATACATGTTTTGTCAAGCATATATGCAACATTCACCAAAATAGACCATAAACTAAACTTCAGCAAGTTTAAAAGAACTGGAATCACACAGAGAATGCTTTCTTAACTGCAATGAAATAAAACTAGAAATCATTAGAAAGATAATCTGGAAGGTTGTCAAATATTTGGGAATGAAACAACACACTTAAATACTCCATGGGTCAAAGAAAAAGTCAGAAGGGAAATTAGAAAATGTTTAGAACTGAACACCAATTCTAAAGGCAACACAGAGAAATCAAGCGGAAGATTGGAGAAATGTAAGACCTAGTTCCAATGGGGGCCGTGTAACCTAATTCACTATTATGATATGTAACATGAACATCAATCAGAATATTCCCTCCTGCCCCTTCCCAGTAAATCTTTGCCCCCATCCCAAGACTAACAGAGGTCAGAACTTAGGAGGAAGAAATAGGAGTTCAAGTATAGTTCCTTAGAATGAATGATAGTATGAACATTGCTTTGAAAAGAAGAGCCTGTTTTCTCTTTACTGATCACAAATCTCTTGTTCAGTTATTAAACACCCTATCCTCAAATCTAAGCACTGATGACTGAGTAAATAGACACCATACCTTTGTGGACAGGGAACAAATCCCTAAGCATAGCTATGTAGCAAAAACAGTGTATATTATTCTACAAACATAATGAACACACCATCTAAACCTACTTTGTGTAGCTCTAAGGGACCTATATACCCTTGGCCCTTACTCATCTTTGTTTTTATGTAGGCTTGCATACCTCGAATTTCCTGCCTAAAGTCTCCTCCCACTGCCTGCAAGTCTAAACACCATCCATTCTTGTCAGAGGCCATCTTCTCTCTCTAAGACACAAGTCTCCCATGATGCATCTTTAGGTGAGTCACACCTCTTCTTCTAAGTTGCTATGGAATTCTTCTTTTCTTTCACAACCTTTATTTTAAATTGATATTTTAAAACAGTAAATTATATTTCACAGCAGTGCCTCCTAGTCTGGTAACTGCTGTGGAATTCTTATAACTCATTCCTTCTATGAGTTTCTACACGGGGGGGCAGGGACTGTGTCTGCGTTGACTTAGGATCACTCATAGCACTTTGCTCACAGGAAATGCTCAATATCTGTTGAGGACTGAAAATGAAAGGAAGGGAAAAAGGAAGGAATACAGGAAAGAAGGAAGAAATAAGGAGAAATTGTTATGCTACTTCAAAGGAAAGTGATGACAATGAAGAATTTCAAGGAAAAAGAAAGCTCTTCTTTTTACTGGGGTTTGAATCTAGGGACCGTCTACCACTGAGCTATATCCCCAGCCCCTTTTAGTTTTTATTCGGAGATAGGGTCTCACTAAATTTCCCAGGCTGGCCTTGAACTTGGGATTTTCCTGCCTCAGCCTCTTGGATTGCTGGGATTACAGATGTGTGCCACTGTGCCCAACAAACAGAGCTCTTTTTAATACAACTAAGGTCTTTCATGAACAATTATCAGAGTCCTTAAAAAGAATTTTTTGTATGGAATACCTTTTGAGTAAGTGTGTTTTACTTCTTTTGTACAGAACTGAACACTTAGTAGATGCTTGCTGAATGAAAAGCAAAATATTTAGAAAACAGTAATCCCCCCTTATCCATGGTTTCATGTTGAATGCTTTAAGTTACCCCCAGTCAACCACAGTTTGAAAATATTAAATGGATAAAGTATCATAGTGTTTATGTTCAAATAACCCTTACATAGTAGCCTAATGTTATATCCCAATGCCTAAGTCATTCACTTCACTTGATTTCATCACATATCTTCAAAGAAGGGTGAATACAGTATGGTAAGTTATTTTGAGAGAAAGCAAAACAGAGCAGGGTAGAGAGAGGACATTCACATAACTTTTATTACAGTGTATTATACTTGTTTTGTTTTATTATTGGTTATTATTGGTAATCTCTTCCTGAGTCTAAATGACAGATTAAACTTTATCACATGTCTGTACATATAAGAAAAAACACAGTGTATATAGAAGGTATATAGAAAGGACGCCAAGGTTTCAGGCATCCTTGGCAGTTTTCTAACATATCTCCCACCGATAAACTGGGGCTACATAGGTCACTGGCCTAATGTCTGAAAGCCTGTCTGTTGTGAAACTTGAGGTGGACAGTTCATCTTCTCGGTACCTTCTCATCAGGAAAATGGGAATTGTATGACCTGTTCTACCTCAACTCTCTAGATTTTCCTTAAGAATCTCTATGAAGACCTTCAAACACCATACAAAACAACAAAAGAGCTCAATACATCAATAACAACTTACAGTGATTCCGTCCAGTCCAGGTAGGCCAGGATCCCCCTGAGAAACAGACAAAGGCAGGACACTGAAGAGATTAATCAATCAGGCCTGCATTATTTTAAACAACTAAACTAAGATTCATGGAGATAAAATGCATTACTGAAAACTTGGGCCTCCTCTGCCAGTATCTCATGTTTTAAATAATGCATTAATTGGACATATTCAACCATTTACTTTTTTCCTATGAAAAATCTGGACTCTTGAAAACAAATATTATAGCCTTGGCTGAACAGGATTTCATATTTTACTTGGATTAATTAATTTTCACCTTTGCTAGGAACTTATCAATTAGAAACTGCTTCTGCGGGCTGATGATTTTCCTGCTCTTTTTAGAGGAAGGCAAAGCTACCTTCCCGTGTGCCTTCATCCCCAGAGAATCTGTGCCCATATGTATACAATGCAAATCAGACATTTCAAGGGAAAATCAACAGAGCATACAGTCTCTGATTACGTTTTAATTACTTTGCAGCATCTTAAGTCACTGTATGAATCTGTAATATAACCATCTTGTAGAAATTGCTGTGTTCCACTGGATCTAGGGTCTCTTTGATTTTGGGCGAAACCATTTAATCAATATTTGCTAAGACAATGGCTATTTTGACAACTACTAGTCTTACCCCACTTGGCTCACAGTCAAAAATCAACTCTCTGTAGCATGGAAATAGTACTGCCTGGGGCTAAACTCTTTGGTGAACTGGCTCTGTGGCTTTGAACAAGTTACCAAGCCTCAGTATTTCTATCTGTAAAATGAGCAATGAAAATCTGATAATCACAAGGTTCTTCCCATTTCTAACATCCTATTTTATGTTTACAACACCTATATTCAATATGCCCAAACCCTGGATCATCTCTAGTTGTCCAGTTACCCAGCCCCATCAATGCCTTCCAAAGTAGTTTCCAGGGTCCTTGGCTCTGTGCTCAAAAATGCCATCAAGTAGCTGAGTGAGCTTTGCACATCTTCCCCCCAGATGTTGGGCCCTTAGATTCTCATCTGCTACCAGGGCAATGATGGGTTCCTTTCTTACTCTGCAAAGGAAAAGGGTCAATCATTTGGAAGCAGGGTTTACCGAGACCCCATAAGGATACCAGGCAGCATATACCAAAAGTACAGTCACAAGAAAAAAGAAGGTTCTTGACAAGAGATGAAAGTTTCCATCCCGCTGCAGAGCTGATGAGCACACATCCAAGGGCCCACCTAGGGTGGTAGAATGGTATGCAAAAGCAGTGCAGGCCAGGCCAGGATCCTGGACTAGTGGCCACACTGAGATGGGCAGACATACATGTATTCAAACTAAGATATACACATGTCAAGGATTCTAGGATATTCAAAAGATATCTGCCTCTAGAAAACGTCTAGGCTTGTCAAAGAAAATTACACCCATGCAAACTGTTGTGTCTCTTATTTTTGGTCTAGATCCTATAAGGCAGATCTCTTTGGCAGTATAGTTGCAAACATTTCTGTCAGTGTTTCCACCACAAAAGCTCAGAATCTTTTAAATCCAGCTTGGTGTGCTCCTTAAAAAGAGACACAGATGCTAGTTGTAGAAGTATTCTTTTTATTGGAGGTGGGGCCCAGTCCTGGGAAACCCCGCTTACAACCTACTCAGCTGGCTGCCTTAGAGATTCTTACCTTTATTCCTGCAAAACCGCCTGGAGAAGGAACAGGTTCCCCTTTTGAGCCTTTCTGACCAGGGAGCCCCTGAGAAAAATATCAGGAGAAACTTGTGAAGAAATACATGCATGCATAATTTTGTTAATAGTATGATCTGATCAGATGGAGGATGGAACAATGAGAGCCTGAAATTATTTGGCTTACTCTACGACAGAACTGGCTGTGCTAAGGGGCAAAGCACACCTCCTTAATAGGTGCTGGTGTCTCAAAGTTGAATGTCCATTCCTCCATTCCCCAGGTCAAAAGGATAGGGGTTAGACAGAAAAAAAAACTTTACATTTGTTCATACCACTGATCTGAACAAACACATAATCTGTAAGCCTAGAGTTCACTACTCTGCCCACAAGAAGTATAAGACACTGACAGGGCATTTGTCTAGGACAAAGGTCAGCAAAGTTTTTACATAAAGAGCCAGATATTAAATAATCAAGGCGTTGTGGGTCACATCTGGAACCTGCCTTATATTTTTCTTGTGCTTTCTTTAAAAATACCTTTCAAATGTAAAAACAGGCTATAGGCGAAATGCCATTGTGGGCCAGTTGGAAGGCCCTGGCCTAAAAGATACTTATAAAATCATCTTCATTCTGGGTTTCTACCACACAAACTCCACTTCAACACCTGTGTAAGAAGCTGGCGTGTCTTACTGTTAACATGGAAAACAGCTCAAAAGTACCCAATCCTGGTCTTTGAATCAGATTTCTTTTTTGCTGTCTCAGTGGCAGATGCCGGCTGATATCTTCTACAGTTTGTTCTCCTGGGGAAAACCAATGTCCTTACATCTAAGGGGAAGTCAGGATTAGTACTGGGGGAAGGGATAAGCTTTGGGGACTGAAGTGTTGACTGAATGATGGATTCTTTGAGCATAGGGACCATTGGTATTATAAAAGAGCAACATGGTCCCAGAAGCACAGACCAGTTTCTTTCCTAACACTGCTTGTTTGCCCTTATTCTTGTGGTCACTATTCTTTTCAAAGATGCTTCAAAGAAGCTGATTGAATAGAGATTCCTGGGTATTCAGCAGGGAGTAAGGTTCAGCTTAGTAAAATACATTCCCAAATTCCTATTTAGGCTTAAGGTGAGGTTTAGGGACAGGATTAAGTTTCTACCCTTGTCCTTTGTTCATGGGGGGGGGGGCTGTTTTATTACCTCAGGCTCTCTATTCTCCTTGGGGGCAGAATTCCCTTTCCCTTCTCACCACAGAAGTATTCTATTCCCCTCCCCTGTTGCCATGGTAATATTTGAAGGCCTTTGTGATGCACACAGATTATTCCATGTTAGGAATATATCTTTTTCTACAGCTCCCCCCAGCTATACATTGGTTTTGGTCGTTAGGTGTCAAGGTCCTTTATTGCCAATCTGGGGTTTGTGATTTGTCTGTTTGTCTATCTCACTTTCTCACAGGTATACCCACAACCTAGTTACTGAAGGCAATGGTGATGCTATTCTAGTGAAATGCCAATTAATTCTTGAAGCTATGAAACTGTTTAATGGATAGTGTGGTTTCTAGTTAAAAGTCTCACATAAGAACCCTTATTAATTGAGATTTTTTTCAAGTGAGGTCAAAAATTGGCTTGAAATGTGTTATTTTCTCTTTCCAGTCACTTTAAAAAATCAGCCTTGCAAGGATATGATATGTACTAGAGATTCTTAAGATCCAAATATCTGAGGCCTATCTGGATGAATGGAATTAAGTAAAAGTGGTGACACTGGCATCCAATAAATACTTTATTAACCCTATAATCAAGGATTATTATGTGGGGTAAGGACAAGCTTTTCTCAACCACGGAACCATTGACACATTGTGTCAAAGGATTCTTTGACTTTTTTTAGGAGGAGGCTATTCTGTGCCCTCAATCATGACATGCAAAGATATTAGTAACAATTGCCAAATGTCCCCTGAGGGGGAAAAATCACCTGATTAAGTACCACTGGTACATAGCAAGCTTGCCAAGCCTCTGGGTTCTCATTAGTGCTTCTATGATTGCATGTAAGCCTTCCAAGCATTTCCCAGTATCCACTGATGTGGGAACATGTCAGATAGCCCAAGTGTGTATTTTGCTCTGAAATGTACTATAATCTTTTAACAGTCTTGCTAATTCCAAAAGCAACACTAAAAGAGCAAAGTGAAGTAGTGTGGCCTGTGTATGCCCCTCTGCAACTGGTATTCTTTAGACTTTTACTGCTGTTGTGCTGCCAACACAGATTCCAGCTTTGGACAGGGGGCTGCAGTGACTGCCCTGAAGAGGCTTAATAAGATTTCCAGATGAGCAGAAAAAGAGGATATCTGAAGGCAAGCAATGCTGTTTAAATTCAAGTGCAAAGATCTGGCAGCATACAGGTGGTCCAAGAATCCCAGGATAGCCATCAGGGCCTGGAAATCCAACAGCTCCTTTAGTTCCATTACAGCCATCTAGGCCAGGCGGACCTCTGGGGCCTGGCTGTCCAGGGTGGCCCTGTTCAAATAGAAAAGAAGAGATCAAGTCAGCCACAGGATTGTCAATTAATCCAAAAAGCTCCACAGTGAGAAAAGTCAACTACGCTGGCTAAACTCTTGGCTCCTTGTCCACTTGCTTAACCCCATCACATATGCTCTCATATCTTTCTTTTAGACTCAGATACATGTGTCTAATCGCAGCTCAAAGATACCTCTCCCCAAAGGATCAATAGTTTAATAGGATTCAAACTGAAACTGAAGGGATCAAGCACAAACAGATGGGATACACAAGGTGCTACAACTTTACATTCCCTGGGTTCAAAGGTGTACTGAAGTGGAGCTTAGCAATCTGGCAGCTGAACTGCTCACAACAGGGAATCATGCCAGGTCTTGGGATTCCTCAGACCAAACAGATACTGGGAAGTCTGGCACGATTTCTCTATTGGAAGCTCTGCATGGGAACTGATGCTGGATTTTGGTCTACAGAGCAGAAGCAGTTTCCATAGTGCCTCCTCTCCTGAAATCTGCTTGGCCCAAAATAAGCAAGTCCTGCAAGAACCACACTTCCAATCTCATTTCCTCACAATCACATGTCAGGTTACTGCCTCATTTAGGGAAGAGATTCTGGGAGTCTTCACTGGGAGACACAGGCTACAGATTGGAGCAGGAGGAGATTGAGCACAGGTATTTATTCCCCAAGGTCCTTGTTCCCTGGCTATATTTCTGGCAGTAGCCACATTTCTACATAGTCTTAGGTCCACTTGGGCAAGTTATTTCATGGTTCCAGGTCTCAGTGGGTTCCAGTACTCTGATTCCATTTTTCCCCTTTGGGTCTAGGTTGTAAATAGCTTTCAGTTAGTTAATTTACCATCAATTGTTTCCCTTAATCCCTCCCACATCCTTTAAATATACTCTTTATTCAAGTCTGTTCAGTTAAACTCTTTGGGTATACTGCCTACTTCCTGCTGGGGTCCTAATCACCACTGTAAAATGTCCCAGAGGAACTTCCTAGCGGTATCTCTCAGCTGGGTAGCAAGATTAAGTTAAAGCAAGACAACAGGCTGGTGCAGGGGTCTTCCTTGCTCCCAGGACTTTGGATTCTGTGTAACAACAAACAAATCATTTCCCTTTGCCTGAATTCTCCTTTGGTGTCCTCATTTTTCACATGGGCTCAATTCTTTAATAGTTTTGTCACCTAAATTCCTAATTTCTTACCTGAGGATTCTAAGGGTATCTGTTCACTCTTTTCTACATTAGTGGGTTCTCTAGAATTAAACTCTGATCTCTAACTCAGACATTCCAGCCCTTTCTCATCCAACTGATATGAGATGGTGGATAATGCATGTTTTGGGCCAGTCAGGCTTGTGCTACAATGCTAGCTTTACCTCTCTCCAGTTGAAGCCTCAGTTCCTTCATCTGTAACGTGGAGATGAATAACACCTACTTTATAGGGTTGCTGTCAACTTTAAAAATGAATAATGCCAACCCCATTGCATTCTGGTCAAAATCAAGTAGGATTAGGTTTACTAAGAAGGTGCTCAATAAATGGTAAGTGTTCTCCCAGGCAAGTTCATCAAGGGTAAACCACAGGGCTAAGCTCAACCTCCCTCTTAATTCTCAGGGCCACAGAAATTCTGGTACTTTTGCCCTTTCTGGTTATAAGTAATGATTTTACATATGTGTGTGCCAGTTTTCCAAGAAAGTGCAGCTCTTTGAGGAAAGAAGCCATAGTTCAATGTAGCCATAAGGGACTGAGCACACAGACTAGGAATACCTGCTGTATTTCAGCAAACAGTGTTCCTTAGAACCCAGTTTCAAAGTTTCCATTTGGTGAGTGGTATGTGTCCACTTTGGGAATATAAAGCTAGTGTGCTCATTTATAAGTCTCCAGGCAGGGAAATGTTTGAGGTTGATTCCATGAGAAAAGATAAACATAAATTGCAAAAAAGACAACTTGAAAACCTCTGTTCCCAACTTATTTGAACTGCAAGCATTTGACAAACATACATTTCTTATGGGTACCCACAGCCCAAACTCACAGCTCAGACATCATTAAAAGCCACAGCCCTACTATCCTCAGTCTACATTGGTCTAATGTAAAAAATCTTAGTGAATGCTTGTTTGTTCATTCTCTTCACTGGTCACTGTGCCCATTGGTGCAAAGACTCAGATTATCATAAAATGATTACTTACACATTCATGTTGAAACTGCCTACATGACAACCAAGATGGAGTTTTGGGACCCAAACCTGTGACACTTATGTTAATGATCAGCCTATATTAAGAAGGAAACCAGATCCATGCAGTAATCCAGTTCAGCAAGTTGTGTCGGAGAAGCTGTTGGTTTCAGCCAAATTGCTTAATAAGTTGTAAAAAGTCTGACTGCTCCAATGGCGTCTGTATTTCCCTCTGTCTGAAGGAGTCATGCCAGCCTGAGAATTATTTCATGAAAAAAATAGGTCCTAGAGGTTGGAGTCAGTCCTCTAAATCTTTTTAGATATCCTGAGGGATGTTGAACTCAACTCTAGGCCTCCAGAGCCTCTGGGAGGAGCAGAAAATTTAATCTGTGCTCTCAGGGAGCTATATGAGACTATCACATAGGACAACCAATAACTACCATGGGGCTCTATGTAATGAGGAGCTAGAGTATGTGAGACATTCACCAAGCCTTCTGGGACCTTAGAGATGGAAGGAAGAGGTAAGTACTGAACAAAGGATGCTCAATATATACTTCTTAATTAGCTGGAAGAGAGGAAAGGAATAAGGGAGAAGGATTTCATGGAGTAATGAAGCTTGGGTCCTAAAGCTAGAGCATTCACAAGTCAAAAGAAAACAGTCAACCTTCGGTCAAGGGAGTGGCAGTGTCTACTGGGAACAGCAAGCTCATTGGGGGAGTCTGGACAGCTGCAACTCTTTCTATCAAGCAATGAAGACCCAAAGAGAAGTGATCAACTCCTGCAATCTCTAGAGCTCTCTTGGTTACAAGTTGAAGTCAGAAGTGTCCAGCTGGACCTGGGGACAGGTTCTAGCTCCAATTTGGAAATAGTCTGGGCCTCACATGATTTACTTATTCTACTTTCTACTTCCCATTAAAAAGAGACTGCAGGAGGAAGGGTGTGTTAACACTGCAAGCTCCAAATCCCCCACTCATCTCTGGCAAAGCCAGGTCCACAGGATGAATGAACAGTAGAGGCTGCTTCCAGTTTTCTAGTTTCTCTTACCCCTGGTTCCCAGAATATACACACTCTGAGTGGAGACTGGCTAACATGACTGTAGAAACACAGCCATAAGAAAATGCCAGGAGATGTCATGAAAGGATGGCCATACCTGAAAGCACCCAGAAACCACTTCAGACACAGGAACTCATGCAAGAGATTTTACTAAGCAAACAGGCAGTGTCTCCCTGCAGGGTGAGAGAGAAAATGAGAGTAAAGAGAGAGAGAGAGAGAGAGAGAGAGAGAGAGAGAGAGAGAGAGAGATAGCGCCAGGAGGAGAGAGCATGAAAGGGAGGAGGAGAGAGAGAGAGAATTGCAGGGGAGCTATTCTTAAGTAGTTCGCAGGCTAATAACAGACCAATGACTGATGAGAATGTTCACAGGCTGACAACCTGGACCAATGACTGCCAAGAATGTTCACAGGCTGATGACTGGACCAATGACTGGCTAGGATGTTTGCAGGCTGACAATCTGGACCAATGACTGTGAGAATGTTCACAGTCTGATGAGTGGACCAATAGCTGGCTGGGATGTTCACAGACTCACAATCTGGGTTGTAAAATGGTGTGGGGGAGGGAGAATAATAGCAGATCTGATGCCAATAATACCCATTCACTTTATTTTCCCACTGTCCTATTTCTGGGCATTTTTCAGACTGCATTTAAATAGAATGCAGAAATGTGAGAGCTGACTTGTTGATATGTGTAACAAATACAAGAAAACCTTCTATTCTCCAAATCCACAAATGTCTATCAGATCTTGGGAAAAAATGGACCAGATGATAATATCTTTGAGGGCATAGGCATAGTCATATGCTTCTGCTATATCCCCACAGTATAGTACTAGAACATATCAGATGATCATGAAATTCTTTTTTTTTTGTGGTGTTGGGGATTTGAACCCAGGGCCTTAGGGCTTGTGAGGCAAGCACTCTACCGACTGAGCTATATCCCCAGCCCCATGAAATTCTTATAGGTTAACACAAAGAGATCTGCAACCCCTTCCTTAATACTAGATTATGTAGCATAGCAAAAGAAATTGTTAAGTCTAGGACTTCCCAAACCATGTATTGATATGGATCAGAACTTCTTAGAGGTTGTTGGAAGGATGAAGGCAGACTCTAGGGCCCCCTCAAATGGAGGATCTTCACTTTTTGTTTTTTGCTCTATATGCTGATTTTCCTGCATAAGATCTGCTCTTCTCTTAAACAAGACTGAAAATCATTGCAATAAACCAACAGCCCAGGCTAAAGATTGAATATAATAAAAAGTAACTATGGGCAAAACCAAACTATGGTAGCCAGTAAGTTCCAAAACACAATACAATAGGATTTTAAAGGCTGGGGAAATGTTACCATGGAATCTCCAGCAGTGGGTTAAGTGGAGATATAGGACAAAGATGGAGAAACTATGGGATTGGGTTGTATGGAATGGAAAATGAGATGTCTGCAAGCTCCCACCATACTACTTATATGTAGCAAAACAAAGGTCCACAGGATGAATGAAAGAGTCTATGTTCAAGTGATCTTTTTAAAATGTAAAGGGAAATTTGCTCTGAAATGAAGTAAGTCTGAAAAGAACAACATGCTGAAACAAAATATATCAAGATATCATTAAGGACTTCTATCTAATTTTCAAGTACCTTCCCAATTCTCCTATAATGAGCATGTGTATGGTTTAATATGGCTCAGCCTCTTCACCTTAGAAACAGTCCCTCATCTCCAAAGCTCCCCTCAACTCACAAGACCCTACTCATTTGGTCTAAAATATCAATGGTTTCTTATGGATGCCCATGTCCCTCCACCCCTCAAAGGTCTGACTTAGAGCTTCCTGAACTTGAGTCCAAGGGTAACTGTGACACTGCCCTTCAAATCTCACCAAATGCATCTCAATATTCGACCCTAAGCATGACTGCATGAGACAGGATGTTGCTAAGGCCAAAGTACCCCAGCTATGAAGTAGAACCTACAGGATGAAATTAAAAATGCTTCCGTGGACACTTACTGGAATCCCATTGATGCCAAGAAAACCAGGAACTCCCATGGGACCCTAAAAAATGGAGTAGGCAGAGGAATGTAAGAGACAATTCATTGTATATCTGCTAGATATGGTAGGTTTGTTTATGTGAATCACAGACCTAAGTTTTTAAGATATGTTTTGTATTTCCCTTACCATGCTGTGTGGCCTTGTTTTCTACTTCAGTACCAAGTGATCACTTGCTTCTACCTAAGATCTTGGATGTGTCTGTGTTCTGAGATGAGTTATCATGTAGTATAGTGTTAAGCCTTACAACTAATGCCGAATATCACATGCTGCTTTGACATCTGGAGAAACCCAGGAGGGCTTCAAGAGGCCTAACCATGAGTTCTCTCCCCACCTGCTCTTTCAGATAAAGTCCTGTAGTCAAACCACTCTCTTTATCAAATAGACCAGGTGCAGTTTCTGCTTATCCCTGAATAGCTATTTCAATATCCTGCTGGACCACTGAATTATTCAAACAAGTCAAATCACATCGTCCTTCAGGAACCAGGACTCCTGATACATGAAGTCTGCCTCCTACAGCCTCTTAATTTACTCTTCCTGAGTGTGATATCTGTGTGGTCTTGCATGGTATGCTGTGTCCTCCTACCCTGAGCTGTGAGTCTATATAACTAATAAACCATTATTGACCTCATCTGTTCAGTGTTAGGTGTCGTGTCTTCAGCTGTTCCCATTATTCTACTGTGAGAATCTCTCCCTCACCAACCGGGTTAATAGGAGGTGATTAAACTAGGCAGGGAACATAAACTGAGCTGCTAAACTCGGTTGACCTGACACCATGATATTATCACTCTTCTTTTGTGTAATTCTTTTCTTCTATCTGTGGCTCAGATTGCTTCCAAACCTTCCGAGTTCTTGCCTTCCAGTCTCCTTTCTGGTATTCTTGTTCTCTAGTGTCCTGCCAAATGGACTTCTGATATGTGCCCAGTTCAAACCCACATGATTTCTTACCACGATGAGTCCACTTGTCTGGCAAATAGGTTATGTATGCACTTTACAGTTTTCTTGCCATGAGAGTCTCTCCAGAAATGGGCCGGACCATCAGTAGCATATCACCCACCTCATCTCTCTTTTTTAAAATTTTTAGTTGTAGATGAACATAATACCTTTATTTTATTTATTTATTTATATGTGGCGCTAAGGATGGAACCCAGTATCTCATGCAAGCTAGGGAAGTGCTCTACCACTGAGCCAAATCCCATCCCCTGTCTCATCTCTTATTAAAGTATGTAGCTGGACACTGAAGAAATTCACTAAGTATTATTTCCATAATTAAGCAGAATTGAGATTGACAACTTTTGGTCTTAATGGTTATGTCCCATGACAGGAAAAGCAAGATTTGGTGATCTTACCTTATCTCCTTTCGGTCCATATGGTCCCAGAGGGCCTGGGGAGCCCTTTTCCCCTTTCAACCCTGATAAACCAGTAGGGCCAGCAAATCCTTCAGGACCTGTGGGACCTTGAAATCCAATTGGTCCAGGTCGCCCCTAAGATGGTAAGAAGGAGTGCAATTAGTCAACACAGAACTCAACATCAACACTTTCCATTTTCCCATGCACAAAGAACACTGTCACCACTTCATTAAATAATTTTGGCTTACAGATCTCTGAGGCATGCCAAAGTTCCAGACAAGGATCAGAAAATGCTATTTTAGGGGCTGCTAAGCTTATTTGGATAGAACACATTTTATAAGCTCATTTAATAAGATTCATGTGCACCAAGATCCTTCAACTTTGTACTTCTTAGGAGATTAGTTATTCAGGCTGGATAATATTGTCTTCTTCCCAGTGAATGCCAGACCATCCATCAGATTGTCAAGAGTGAAAGAACAGAACACCGGAGAACATCGTGGCATTTTTAACTCACATCCAAATGGCCAGCCACAAGCTTACAGTGAATTTTGGAAATGGCCATGCCTAAACAATACTGACCCAGGGGGCCAAAGAGGGAAGAACCTAGAAACCTCTGAGCTGACCAACCTGTCAGAATTCATCTTTGGCTGATCCCAGGATTCCACTGCTGTACCTGGCAACAGATACAGGGAACGCACACACACACTCACACACACACACACACACACACACACACACACACACACACACACACACTGTTTACTTGCTCTTCCTATTCTCCCTCCTTTCCTCTTCCCCCAATCTGAACAGTGTTGAATGTGTAAAAAGCAAGGAGCCTGAGAATATCTATTAAGCATCAATTATGGTAGCAAGAGGGAGCAGCCTGAGGATTTTGAATGCCCTGGTTATAAAATGTCTGTAACAATTAAGTCTGAGAGTTCAGGCTGACATTTTAAAGCAGACTGAGACTGAGAATTAACCCCAGTGGGTACAATACAGGCAGCCTGGACTATCATTTAGAACAAATCCCAGTAGGGACTGAATTTTCTTGGCAGAAAAATGAAAACCATTAGTAATGTGCATTACCTCTCAGAAAACACAACACCATATCAGGTAGAGAGCTTATTTTCATAAATGCTTCCATCTCCACCTCTCGGTCTCTTTACTGACTGTCTGCAATTTCCTACAAATCTGTGAAAACCTCTGGCAAAAGCCCATTAATCATGCCCTTTACTATTCACATTCAAGGTTTATTTTTTTGAGGGCCCCAAACAGGACAGATGCTTTATGCAGTGGCTAGAGTCACAAACTGGGTATGCAAGTGGACAATAGCTGTTCTGGTCCTTTGGAGTATAATTATCTGTGTCAATCAAGCCCATGAATACTTAGGACTCATGAAAAGAAGTAAAAGACACTCTGCCCAAGAAGATGAATTTCTCTGGGGCCCCACCTACCACTCAACCTTTCACAACACCCAACATGCAGGCTACAAAAGGTGGTAGGCTGAAAACTGTCTCACAGGCTTACTTCCGGTAATGATGAAGATAGGGGGTTAGTGTTCACTCTTGAAGATGTTACCTCCCATCGCTGGAATTTTGTTTACAAAGATTATGTAATTTACTATTCTTGTAATTTTCACACAATCAATATGTGTGCATGTGTGTATAAAGAGAAAAATCACCACTGTAAAAATCAATTGACTATATACATGTGTGCATCTATTTGTAGACTTTATTCTGTTTACATGTACTTTTATGCTAAAATCACACTTGTGTGATTACTATAGTTTTCTAATAAACTTCCTTTCTGATCTGTAAAAAAAAAAGAGAGAAAGAGCAATACTTTAAAACAATTTTGCTGGGGTGTTGCTGAGAATGAAGGAAGTCAAAATCTGGGTTTCGAGAGTACTATACAGGGCTGGGGTTGTAGCTCAGTGGTAGAGTGCTTGCCTAGCATGTGTGAGGCACTGTGTTCATTCCTCAGCAACACATAAAAATAAATAAAATGAAGGTCCATTGACAACTACAAAAATACTTAGAAAAAAGAATACTGTTCACAAAACCATCACAAACAGTATAGGTCTAGAACAGAGTATAAGTACTTCAGGAACACAGGAGGGATTGGCCACAGATGTCTGAGGAATGCTCACACTTGGCCTATGGCTAGGGGAAGTCATGGGCCACATTTGGATGGCCAAAAGGGCCCAGCTGAAGTGGGCCTGTAAAGTCAGGCAAGAAAGTGGGAGACTTGATATGGTAGGACATAGGGAACCATCTGGGAAGAAAGCAGTGTTCAGGGCTGAAAGTCATCAAGGAGCATTTTGGAGAACATGTGTGTGTCAGCAGGAGGCCAGGGCAGCCTGCCTGAGGCTGGAACAAGGGAGGCAGATAAGATCCAGCTGTTGGGGAGGAGAACTCTGCTTGGTGGGAGGATGGGATCAGGATGGGCTTGCTGAGGTCATGTTATTACTAGCAGAGAAGACCCAGTCAGGGCACTGAATGCTTGACCCGAATCTGAGTCCTGCCAAAAGTTTTCCCATGTCAAGGGAGGTGAGGGGCAAAGCATGGTAAACCACTGAACACCTTCTGAGAGAGTGAGCCGTGTCCAGCACAGGCACATGGACTGGCACACTCCACCTCTGCTACCTTGCCTCTGAGAACACAAAGGCAATACCTGGGACAAACAGGAAGACATAGGGATAAGGTGATTCTAGGACTGGACTTAACAGGAACTCTGATTCCAACCAGCAAAGGCAGGGTTCCATGGCCTGCTTCCTTTTCCTTAGCTGGGTGAGCACATTAAATTTGTTGACTCCTCTGTTCCAGTCACAAAAGTGAAAGTGAGTTTCCTAAAGACCTCATGAATCTTTTAAAAAAATTCCAATGCTTTTTTTCAAAGGGGCATTTGAAAAGGTACCACTTGGAGAAACATGGAGTTCTGGGCCAATCCCCAGGTGTTCAGGATGGTGAGCATGTGAACAGGCTAGCTTCGAATCTCTCAGATTGACTTCAGATCTAGAAACAGGGCTTCTGGTGTGCCTTGAGGCTCCTGAGGCACTATTTGTCTTGAACTCCCTCCTCACTGTGGTGCCAGGCCCTTCTGAAGTCGGGAATCATAGGATATGATAATGACAAGGAGCCTTCCCATTGAAGCACTCTCATGCAGTGAGGCACAGAGTACCACTAACAAACAGAGGTGGCCAAGAAAAAATAGGTTGTATTGTCAGTCATCTCTAGATAAGCTTACTCTGTGGCTAATCACGGTTTGGTCTTTTTTGCTTATCTCCACTGCACACGGTTTCTGTCTTAGTACCTGGCGTACTGTTGAAGCTTAGTACTAAATCAGGAATGGATTGGTTTTTTTTCCTCCAGACATTATCAGCGACACTTTTCATAGCGGCCAGCAGAGGTCAGTGTGAGAACACAGAGATTACAGATGAGCAGGTGGTTGGGTGGGCCTCTCCCACTACAGAGAAAAAGAAATCAAACCAGTGTCAGAGAAGTCACAGAATGTTCGAGCAGGGAAGGCCCTTGGAGACCATTCAATCCAGGGTTTATTTTATACATGGGGTGGCGGGGGAAGACTGAGAGAAGAGGAAGGACTCATTTAGGTCACATAGCCAGTAGGAACAGTGGAGAACTTAAACTAGACCGCCTGCTGCCAGTGGATGGCTCTTCCCTGTTTGCCAATGGCAGATGTCCTAGGGGGCCCATCAGGCTGGCCCCCCTTGCCCCGGGTCCGCCCCTGGGACTGTCCCCATCAGTAGGCTGCAGCAACCAGATGCTCACACATCATTTCTCTCTTCCTAACCCTGATCATTTCACAGAACCAATCTGAAACACCATCACTGTTTGGACTGCTAGCAGAATTTCAATAGGCTTGGACCAATGCCCTGCCCTGATACATGTCATTTATTTTGGCAAATAGACCCAGACAGGGCAGAAGGGACTCCTCCAAGTCTTTCCAACAAGCTCTCCCGCATCCATCTGCTCAGGATTTTAAATGTGCATATCAGGGACTAATTCTCAAGGGAATGGCTTGGGACTTGTGCCTAAGGCCAGGGACTACAGGTTCATAACCACAGTCCAACCTGGATGCTTCCTCTTGGTTATGGGTTGGGAACAGTGTGCATTTTAAGGTCACCATTGATCAGACCCAGACAAATGGGTAAGATACCCAGAAATGGGACTGCTTATAAAGTAGTACACGTATGCAGAAATAACACCCAGGAACCTTAAAAGCACATGCCTCAGACTTGGTAGTACTGTGAAAGTGATGGAGGTGGCTGACTTTTCATAATGTGATCCCCTTTGTTTTTTTATCCATCCCTCAAGATTCCAGTGTTCTTCTCCCATAAAATTAAAATTTGTTCCTAAGGAAGAATCTGAAACTCATTCCCACCAACACATAAGTGACTGACAACAAATTAGAGCTTTACTTTTCCCAAGGGGGATTTATAGTTTATGGTGAGCAAAATGTTAAGTCAGGGGATGCATGTGATATTTATGAAGCAGGGAAGGAAGGAAGAATGGTGTGCCCAGGACTTCCATCATGGAGAAGTAGCCCAGAAGGTGCTGCAGTGCTAATAGGTAGACCTGGAATCAAAGCTCCTTATTGCCCTTTAATCTTAATGTCCTTGGGCAAGTGACTTAACAATTCTGAGGCTCAAGAGTTTGAAAGTAGTAACAGCTCTTGCATATGATTATTGTGAGTTAATGAATGGAAAACACCTGGAACGTAAAACAAAAATACCAGTTCCCTTTCACCTTTAGGGATGGAGATGGTAAAATGGAGAAGTTAGGATAGGGTACTCGATACTCCTTTTTGTAAGTTTAGCTAAGAGATGCACAGACTTTATTGAGAAACCACCTTTGGGGCAAAAATGTGTGCCTGGGAATGAAGGAGCATGTATGCTGGCACCGCACATCTGTGGGGGCAATTCCCCCTTATTAAGCGATGGTGTCCTGGTTCTTCCAGGTACTTGGATCCTAAGTGTGCTCATTTTCCCAAAGGGACCTCATCTACATGCTAATGACTCTCCGAATCTGAACCTCCAGCCTAGATTTTTCTTCTGAGTGTGCCAGAGACCTCTCCATCTGCATATTCTGACTCCAACTCAGCATGACCAAAATAGAACTCACTGTCTTATCCTTAACCTCATTCCCCAAACCAACTCCTTTCCCTCAAATTACTGGAGTTAACTTAGTAAATGGCACTATCCATGAGGTTGACTGAGCCCGAAATTCAGGGATCCTCCATCGCAGCCCCCTTTGCCTCAGTTCCTATCCACATGCAATCCATTGTCAAGCACTGGCAATTCAACTTTCAAAATATAATGCAAATCTATCCCTTGATCTCCAGATGCTTTTAGTTCAGCTCTTCCTCATCTCTTCCCTAGAGTGTTGCCACAGCCTCCCAATTGTCTTCCATCTTGCAGTCTTGTATTACTCTCCCTAGTATGCTAGCTTTTATGTATATGCCTCTGCTCTCCTGGATAGCCCCTATGTATCTTTCAGGTTCCATAAAAGATTATCAGCTCCTTCAGAGAGCTTTCATGATTACTTTTACCCCACAGCATCCCTAGGTCGCCTGTTTATGTGTTGATAACTCCAATAGACAGCTCCTTGAGCACAAGACCCATACCTGACTCCTCACTGCAACGCTCATGCTGCACACAGTGGGCATTCAGTAAATGTTTTCTGAATGAATGAAGAAATGAATGAATGAATATACACACTGAAAAGTGCAATCAAGGAACATCTGCTCACAGGACCACAGAAAAGAGAGCTGCATAAGCCTCAGGATGTCATTTAGTTCAGGATGGAGAAACTGGAGCCCAGAAAGAAAAAGGGACATATCCAAGTTCACAGAATATCGAATCTGCACATTTTCCTCACTTTTAAAAATTGGTGTATTATAGTTGTATTTATTGATGGGATTTGTTACATATTTGTATGTACACGCTACATAACAATGTAATTTGGCCTATCATTCTCAGCATTTTCCCCTCCCTCTCTGCCTCTCACCCCTTGGTCCTTTTTCTCTACTGATCGCCCTTTGATTTTTAGGAGATTACTTGTTTTCCTCTTTCCTCTCTACCTTCCATATATCAGAGAAAATATATGACCCTTGACCTTGTGTCAACCCTATGCTCTTTTATTTGTTCTTTTTAGTTATACGCAACAGTAGAATATACTTTGACAGATTATACATACATAGAGTATAACTTATTCTATTATTCAGGATCCCACTCTTGTGGTTGTACATGTGTGGAGCTACCTGGTTGCATATGCAAATACAAGCCTAGGAAAGTTATGACTGATAAATTCTACTGTCCTTCCTATTCCCCATCCCTTCCCTTATTTTCCCTTTGTCTCATCCAATGGACTGCTATTCCCCTCCCCAACCTCCCTTGTTTGGGTTAGGATTCACAAATCAGAAATAACATTTGGCCTTTGGTTTTTTGGGACTGCCTTATTTAACGTAGCATGATATTATCCAGTTCCATCTGTTTACTAGAAAACGCCATAATTTCATTCTTTATGGCTCAGTAATACTCCACTGCATATATATACCACATTTTCTTTATCTATTCATCCGTTGAAAGACACCTAGGTTGTTTCTGTAGCATGGTTATTGTAAGTCGAGCTGTGATAAACATCAATGCAGCTGTGTCACTGTAGTATGCTGATTTTAAGTCCTTTGGGTATATTCTAAAGCATGGGATAACTGGGTGAAATGGTGGTACCATTCCAAATTTTCTAAGAAATTTCCATATTGCTATCCATAATGTCAACCCTACACTTTTAAAAAACACAGTATCATATCTTTTAGGAAATTAAAAACAGAAATGGTCAAAATGTAATGTATTTTCTGAGCATTCTCCATCCTCTGAGATCTCTGAGTGAAATGCCTTTGGTTCTTATCCAGATTGGTGTCTATCCTTTCAAAAATTATATATTTACCACCTAATATGTAAAAGGCTTTCAGGGTAAGATGGTGGGTAAGAGAAGCTTCTGCATTTGTGGAAGTTATAGTCTCAGTATCCCTTGAAAGAGATGTGCATTTATTACCCTATGTGCATATACAATCACATGTCCAGTGTAACTCTACATCATGTATAACCAGGATGAGAAGTTACACTCCATTTAAGTATGATGTGTCAAATGCATTCTATTGTCACATATAACTAATTAGAACAAATTTAAAAAAAGAAAGGGATGTGCGTGTCCATCCCAATCTAATTCAACACTTTTCATTTTGGCCTGAGTGCTGTGCTCGGTGTGTATGCATCTTTGTGTGAGAGGTGAGATGGTAATACACTAAGGAAACACATTGCATGGACCATGCATGTTGGGAAAGATAAGTCTATATTATAAGAAGAGATTGGAGATGAAGTCACATGCAATGAATTTTAAAAATTGTACTATATACACCATAAGTGCAAGAGGAATTTGGGGATACATGAGCTCACAAGAGGGGAGAGAAGTAAGGAAAAGGCTAACAACATGTTAGGAAATGCATTCCAAATACAGAGAATTGTGGGAATTAACAAATTGTGTAAGCAAAGGCCAGTTAGAAGCCCAGGCCTGGCTAGAGCTGAGGTAGCATCTCAAATAATCAGTGAGAAAGGGCAGGAGATGTTAACCTGCAAAAACCTCTGGGTGCTGGGGTGCTCACTCTGGTTCATTAGCTATGTTTTCTTAAATTTATTTTTATTGCAAACAAATGGGATACATGTTGTTTCTGATTGTACATGGAGTAACAGCATACCATTTGCATAATCATTAGCTATGTTTTGTTCTAAACTTTAGTCTGGCTCTCAGTTTAGTTCAGAATTTAATGAGTCAGCTTGGCATATTAGCTAAGAGGACAAGATTCTGAGTCAAAAAGTACTGGATTCAAAATCCCTCTTCACCACTGCAGGACTTTGGGATGGAGGACAACATCAGTTTTCTAACTTATCCAATCAGAATAATATTAGTGTCTACCTCAGAGGGTAATTACAAGAATTAAATGAGATAACTCATGTAAACCATGATTTTCACTCCTTTGTATGCATCTGAAACACCTGGAGGTAATGTTAGAAGACAGATGGCTGGACCCCACCCCCAGAATTTCAGATTCAGTAGGTCTGGTTGGATCTAAGAATTTGCATATTTATTAAGTTCCCAGGTGGTGCTGATGGTATAGGGTTGAGACCAAACTTGGAGAGACTGCTAAAAATCATTTAGCATGGTATCTAGAATAGAATAAATGTACAGTGAAAGTTACTTGTTATTGGTATATTATTCTCATTTAGGAAATGATTGTGGCTTGCACAGGTTTGGGATTCACAATTTCAGCATTCCTTTTTTTTGTTGTTGTTGTTGTTGTTGTTGTTGTTACCAGAGATTGAACCCAGCACCCCCAGCCCTTTTTTATATTTTATTTAGAGACAGGGTCTCACTGAGTTGCTTAGGACATAAGTTGCTGAGGCTGACCTTGAACTTATGATCCTCCTGCCTCAGCCTCCTGAGCCACTGGAGGGGATTATTCAGCATTTGTTTTTCACTACAGTTCAAGGAACCTCACCTTCTTTTTCATTATGACACACAGAAGGAAGGGTGGGTACAGGGAACGATACCAGAGATGAAAACATTGAGGCAGCTGTGACTTCCTGAAGAGAAATAACAGTGACCTGGATTAGGTTCACGACACTTGAGACAAAGGAGAAAAGAGATTTGAGAGATATTTCAGAGGCTTTACCATAAACACTCAGGGTTAGATTGGAATCAATGGGAAAAATTGAGGAAGGTGCAGCAGGGCGTGGGGGCACACTCTTGTAATCCCAGCAACTTGGGAGGCTAAGGCAGGAGGATCACAAACTAAAAGCCAGCCTTAGCAGCTTAGCAAGGCACTAAGCAACTTAGGGAGACCCTGTCTCTAAACAAAAAATAAAAAGATCTGGGGATGTGGCTAAGCACCCCTGGGTTCAATCCCCAGTAAAAAAGAAAACCCAATCAACCAACTAAACAAAGAAACCTGAAGAAGGTACAAAGGATGTTTCCCAAGTTTCTTTTTGGTCAATGAGAGATCTCTTCACTGACATGAGGAAACTAAGGGGAAGAAGAGTCTTTTGTGGAAGATGAGGAGTTCAATTTTGGACAGGTGGAATTTAAGATGTTTTGGGAACATCTAAGGAGAAATTCAGCATTGTTTTCCCCACTAGACTGAAAGGTTCAAGGTCAAGGAATGAAGTT
Organism: Sciurus vulgaris; assembly: GCF_902686455.1. NCBI lineage: Eukaryota > Metazoa > Chordata > Mammalia > Rodentia > Sciuridae > Sciurus > Sciurus vulgaris. Next base: position 42,877,632 of record NC_136471.1, on the reverse strand, counting down.
AGCTCACCACTGGTTTCTAGAGATGCAGTGTCTGGTGTGCAGTGGACAAGAAAAACATAATTATGGAATATATAAAGATAGAGAACTAAACATACACCTGGAATCTTTAAAAAGATCCATTCTAAGTCTCATTAGCTAGAGGCAAAATGAGATTAAACTACTGTTGCTAGCCTGAACAACCCATTGTAGCCTTCAAGAAGTAGGGAGCAGAGATCCCTGACCTCCAGTTAAGAGACTAGGTGAATTGAGTTTTATAATTCATCCTTACTCTATAACTGGAATTTCCATCTCAGATATGGGGTATAGTGGGCATACAGAAACTTAATAGATTCAGGGGACTCCTGCCACTGGGGCCCCTTCTCTTCATAGAAGTCTGCTGCTGTCACTTTTTCAATAAACCTGCTGATTGCTTACTATCTCTGTGTCCTGTTCTAAAAAATAAAAACAAACAATAACAATAACAACAAAAACACCTAACAAATTCTGGTCTAAATAGCTGGGGGGTCTCTCCCCTAGCCATTAAATGTGGTAAAGAAGATATTAATGTTAATACTCCCAAGAGCAGAGTAGGTTAAGAAGATTCAGACCACATTTTGCTGTTCCTTTGGATCATCACAATAGATGTGTGAGGTATGCTGTGGGCACTAAGCAGCAAAGCAGTAAGCCAATGGGGCTGGCTAATGTCACAAAAATGCTCAGTGGCAGAGCAGGTATCTGGGCCTCCCAATCAACTTGGTGCGCCTTTGTTGTTACTAATCAAGATAGATATGTTTAGATTTCTATATTCCACTCTTCTAGTAACAGCATTAATAGAATAGCATTGTTTATAGTGGTGAGTAGGGAAGAAAGAATATGGGTAGCTGAAGACTATATGTCTAGCACATGGCAGAGAAAAACTCATATCATGTAAATACATGAATCCATTTTGTGGCCCAGGAAACCCCAGTTCAGCTTGATAAATGTTATCATCATCTACAATTTGCCAGCAAGCACAGTGATCCTTTATATCCAAATAAATATATAAATAATAGACAGATTAGATAGTGATTGGTATCTAGCAAAAAAATGAACCTCCCAAATTCTCAGGGTCTGCCACAGCTAAGAAGCAGTATCAGAGACTCTCTCTCAACACACAAATGAAAACACATTTCTTTTCTAGTTCTGTGGCAGTAATCAGTGTTTGAAGCAGCCAGCCCAGGCATGAAGACATGCATCTACATGTTTTGTTTGCAAAGACACACAACCATTCCATTGGCTATTCTCAGAGACACTGATTCTCTGCATTGAAGAATGCTCTGAATGTAGAAACACAAACCCGCAGTAAGAGATACTCTGGGCCAAAAATGGTGTTATTATTATTGATATCAAAGACATTTATCTCAATTTGCCTAAACTTTTCACTGGAACAGGTACTATTTAATAGAAATTTACTAGTGGAATCACTAAAGTCATCCAGAACACTTCAAGAAATGGCACTATTAACTTAAAAACAGAGATAATTTCTTCTTGTTCTCAGGGAACATGGTCTCCTTAATTCTTCTTTGGGCAACAGAAAGTTAATCAGGTTATATTAGACAAATTCTGGTGTTCTAGAAGCTCCTGGTGCTAGCATATTAATTTAGTGGAAGAAGTGGGAATATAAGCACAATTTACTAATTTGGGATCATTGTGCTAAGCAGAAATTGGAGAATTTAATCTTCAATTGTTATATTTTCCCTTGCCCGGGGAATGTCTAGATAGAGGCAAATTAACTTGATGAAGAATTTTTAGGTCTTCCTTTCCTCCATAACATGTTTATTAAATGGTATTGGACACCAGAACAAACTTTCCTTTTGTGATCATTGGGAATTGCAAAAACCAAAAGTCAAGTAAAAATGTACAGATGATCAACAGTTGGTCATAAAAATAAAAACAGAATAAACACCTCTGATGGAATGAACATCTCAAATGGCTGAAGGTGCCCCCACATTTCTTGGAATGGACATGCAGCTTATAAATGAGCCCCAGTGTGTACTGAGTTTCCAGACTGCACGAGAAAATAAATACAGCTCTATTTGGGATGAATTTAACCTAAAACTAATATACCTGTTGGGAAAACATGGAATACTTAATTTGCTATAATTTTGTTTTCCTTCTTAGAATTTAGAAAGGCAACTTGAGATGATTTGATGGCACAGGCCTCTTTAAAAAGCTTTCTAGCAAACTTGGAATAATGTTGTGTTTGCCTCTCAGAAATTCTTGTGTTTGAAGAAGAATCATTAAGATTTAGGTTCAATTCCCTGCTCCCACTTTCAGGCTGTACGATCTTGAGAAAACCAATTAATCTCTAGGTTTTTGTCTTTTCATCAACAAAATGGGGACATTACTTGCCCTACCTATTTCCTGAGTTGCTTTGAACATCAGTTGAGATACAACAGTGAAAAGGATTCACAATATTTATTCCATCGACAGAGCTTTGCTTTTGGTGGGAAAACATGAGTAACTAAACTTTAATTTCCAAAAAATCCTCTCATTTTCAGGGCTCATCAGGCAATAAACCTTTAAATGAATAAAGGTTCATGAGGAAGAGTTTTCAGTAGAAAGAGATTGAATGAAATAAGGAGCAGAATTTAAAGTAGTAAAAGGCGGAGGGAAATTGACTGTCTAGCACAAGATTCTCATTATAGCTTTAAAATGATTAGACCTACACTATTAAAAATATGGGGTTTATTTTAAAACACACAGTTTAATTACAACCCAGAGTCAATCTTTTTCTTTGCATTTTTCTAGCAAAACATAGCCCTGTTTTTATAACAAAAATCACAGTGGAACAGGATTTGCCAGAAATTCACTTTGCAGCAATTTTTTTTTCTGTAGTGTATCTATTCCATTAGACAAGGGGTACTTTCAGCATTTTTCTCTGACATAATAAATTGCCCATCATTGATATACTACACAACCTTTGGTCCAAAATGGAACTGGTGTAAGCTGATTGCTTCTGGATCAATGCTGGCTTCCCTGATTCTCTGGTGAGAAGCCATCAAGTTTGGGGAATGGGAGGTAACTGGGGAGCAACCAACTACTGCTCCTTAAACAGAAGAAAGGTAGAATTTTTAAAAAATCCATCTGAACCCACTTGCTGAAGAACTCAGGGAGCTCTGAGAAGGAAGGGCAAGGAAAGTGGGGCAGCAATGTACTGACATAGTCTCAGTGCTATTCCCATGCACACTTACATCCCTGACTTCAGTTAAAACCAGAGGAGCAGTTATAGCCACACCCATGCAGATAAATACACACATGCTCACAGGTGCAGGAGTCTGCTAAAATGGTAATGCCCATTTCTACCGTGGCACAGCCTACCATACACCTTACAGCCAGCAGTGAGTTTGAATTCAAGAAGATAGCATGATTTACAGCTCCCCTCCCATCCTGCTTCCCTCCCAGTGTATGCAGTAGTCCCTGTGCAGAAATAAAGTCATCCACACATCCATACAAAGGAAAAAAGGAGATGGGAATGGGTTGTGGCGGGCAAAGGCTCCACTTTACATTTCTTTTTTTGGGGGGGAGTGGATTACAGGGATTGAACTCAGGGGAAATTAACCACTGAGCCACATCCCCAGCCTATTTTATTTTTTTATTTGAGACAGGATTCTGCTAAGTTGCTTAGGGCCTTGCTAAGTTGCTGAGGCTGACTTTGAACTCTCAATCCTCCTGCCTCAACTGCCGAAGCCCCCATGATTACAGGTGTTCACCACCACACCCAGCCTGCACTCTACATTTATGATATTTTTTTCCTTTTACATGGTGGACAGTTGGATGCTGAGATGAACTCAAGCTCTGTGTGCAGTAGGAACAATGAGCCATGGTGGTGACAGAAGCTATGGTATAGATTTCGAGTAGAAGCTCCAGAATTATTAGTAGCACTAGGAATAAGAGTTACAAGTTTGCATCAGAGCAGATCCTCAGATTTCAAAGTGTTTTTCTACTCTAGGACTCCATCTAATGTTCATGATAACCCTATCCTAAATCTACCAGGGAAAGTAAGTGAGGACCAGAGATTAAATAACTTGTCCAGGGCCAGAAAATTTGTACCGGCAGAGCCAGGTCATCTTAGTCCCAGTCCAGTGCTCTTTCTGCTACTCCTTTTATAAAGTGATGGGTCAGTTCTCTGTCAGAAATTCTCACTAAATGTCATGTGAGTCCACCCAAATCCCCGAGTCTGGAGCATATTGAATCCTTTTGATTTTTTCCTTAATCCTACTTGTTGCCCAGGACACCTTTATTAACCAACTAGGTAGGTGTACAAAGAACAAAGAATTCAAATCAATCTATTATCCTCTCATAACTCATCGATTCAGTAAAATTTCACTGAGTATCTACTATGTACCAGCCATGACATTATATGTTAGTAACACAGACGAATGAAACATGACCTTGCCTTTGAGGAACTCTCAATCCAAGTAGAAAAATAAGTCTTGCACATACATAAATATACCATAAGGCAGAGGAGAGCAGGAGGGATATGATACTAAATCCAAAGACTGTCACTGAGTTTGTCTTGAGGGCAGAAGAGGGTCCTTTTATTTCTCCAATCTAGAGAGTGTAAGGAAGATGTGTAAAGGAAAAAAACCAGAACAAGTAAGTAAGAGGGAAGTGGAGAAAGTCTATTTGAAATTGATCTCAGGTTTCTCAACAAACATAAGCAGCAGGTCACAGGTAGGGAGGGAAGTTAGTTGAGTTGAGGTTGATTGGAAAGGGCCAGGGTGAAATGCTGTAGAGGACCTGGCAGGAAGTCAATCTTTGGAAAAACACAAAGGCCTGCCAAGCAGCACCAAGAGCTCTTGGGACACTAGACAACGTGCTTTGGTGGGGAAATGTTCTCAAACAATAGTTGGCAATTCAAGAGCAGGAGCAGACGAAGCAGGTGAAGGAGGCTTCCAGAGTGGGCACTGACAGATACGCCAGAAGAACTGGGGTTGAGGCTGAGGCTGGAGGAGAGGGATAGGCCTAACTGGAGGGTGGTAATAACATTGTGGAAATGGCTAATCTTGGGTTTCAGATGGAGAGGGAGCCAGAGGGAGCTAGAAAATTCCAGTAAGCAATGATTTACTAGAAACTTTGGCCTTGCTCAAAGTAAGAATTCTGAACTACCCATGGATATAAATTATGTATAGCACTTACTACTTGAGTCAATTCTTTGAAGATAAATCTGGAGCCAGAGAGAGCAACCTGGAGATCCAAAGCTGGAGAAAATCCACCAGATGTTTAGCAATAGGATCCTTCATCTATCCCAGACTGAAGATCTCATTGCTTGGTTTAATATTGAACTCAAAGAGAGATGGTTTGAGCTAATGCAGAGAAAATTGTGCTAAGTAGCATGTCAGAGTTGATGGCCTGTGTAGGGAAGAAAGCAGGGGGTCCACATGCTCATGACTTTTGGAAGACTCATGTTGTGTCAGAGTTCTTCATCCTCTCTACCTTCTCTACTTCCTACTCTCCTTACCACCATCCTTAACTTTGCTGAAATTTTGGTTATAGCTCACTCTGCCCAAATGCTCTCTCAGAGTTAGTAGCAATGGAAACACTTTAAACAACTCACAAGTTAATTATCTCATTCCTAGAGATAGCAGAGTTATGGATAAACCAGGAAACTATCCTGTAAGGAATCCATTGGAAATTGGGGAGGGAGGGTAAAATAGCTGGAAAGGGAAGTAAAACAGGCCAAACTCTAGGACCTGTGAGAGAAAAAAAAGTGGGGGGAAAGGGAGCTGGATAGTCCAGGAGTCTGACTTGGGAGCGTTGACTGTGTAGGAGGCCCCACGTCTTCCTTACCCTCCCCCTCCATTTTTTCATTCTCTGGTTTTATGAGGATTTTTAAAAGCTTCTAGATCTGGTGCTGGTGATCTTTCAGAAAATGTTACCAGAGAATTCTGTATAAAGTCTCCAATGAAGCCTGCCACAGCAAAGAGTAGCAATTGTCCTCTAGCTGAGAGGAAAACAAATCTCGGGGACTTTCCCCTTCCAGGCTTTGAGCACTTCAGGTCTTTTGGACTGAGAACCAAGCAGCTAAATCACTTCTCTTGCCTTGCTGACTCACAAAGAAGTTTCTTTGTTAGTCCAGTTTCAACCAGTCCCTGGAACCCAGAAATACAAAAACAGTGGGGGGGAGGAGTGGAATGGGCAGATCTGTAATAAGTCCATTGGGGAGAGTCGAAATCTCCCAAAGGCTAAGCAAAAGATTACAATTATAGGGAAGGTGCAAGTCCAGGTACAGCAACGCTAACATTCGATGAGTTGTTCCGAGGCTCCTATCCCTTGGGACCCTGTTTGGGCAACTATCCTTCCTCTCCCCTATGTCTTCTGGACTAGTTGCTTTCCTTTGATCTGCCTGATACCAAAAAATAAAACAGAAAAAAAATCCTTCCTCTGACGCCCTGATTCCCATCCCACCACACATTATTACCCCATCTCTCCACCACCCTTCCAGAACAAACTTCTTGATGAACTAGCCAGAACTCATTACCTCTATTTCCTCCCTTCCTACTCTCTCCAATTCCTGGCAATCTGGACCTACCACACTCCTCTCTTTTAAGAATACCTTCTGGCAGTGTGTGGGGGCACACACCTGTAATCCCAGCGACTCAAGAGGCTGAGGCCAGAGCATCATTCGTTCAAAGTCAGGCTCAGCAACTTAGTGAGGCTATAAGCAACCTAGTGAGACCCTGTCTCAAAATAAAAAGTTAAAAAGACTGGGAATGTTGCTCAGTGGTTATGTACCCTTGGGATCAATCCCTGCTACCAAAAACTTAAAGACTTTGTACAGTTCATCTTTCTTTCCATTTAAGTGCTTTGCCAAAGTATGTGCTCACTTGATATTGTTTAACTGAATTAAGGGGACTGTGAAAATACCAGTTGAACTATAATGAGGGAACTCTGACGTACTTCATAATGCTTTGGAAATTACTATTCATGCAATATTCTGACAAAAATGCCATGTAATTCTCATTTTAAAATAAATTAATAATATTATCGCAAATTAAATATTGGATGAAAGAGGAAATACAAATTATGAATTAATGTATAGTTTTAACTCTTGAACCATGATAATGTTTTCTATACTCTCAAAATTAAATTATGAAATATGGAGGGGGAAGGATCTCTGACTGAACAAGAACAGAAATGAAGTATGGAGTAAACTCTGGTGGGTAATAACTAGGAGGGGGTACATGGGAGACTTCTGGGGTGATGATAATGTTCTATATCTTGGATCTGGTTGGGCATTACAGGGGAGTGTTGACTTGGTAAATCTTCAAGCCCTACACTTACAGTTTGGGAATCTCGTATTTGCAATAATATCTTAGAAGTTTCTAAAAATAAAAAAATGAGACATTATAGGAGGCTCACAAGTTTCATATATATATATATATATACATATAAAACAAGTTGTATGTACATTTAATATAGTGCCTGATTCATGATAATAATACCTAGTGCTGGCTGTTAAATAAGGCTTGTGATAAGAACTTATAGGGATAATCTCACTGAATTCTCAGAAAAGCCCTGTGAAATAGGTACTATTATTATCGCCCACAATTCATGCATGAGGAAAATTACCATTCGGAAATTAGTACTATTACCATTTGGAAAATAGTACTATTAGAAGTTGTGTGTGTGTGTGCATGCACACGGATGTGAGGAGTTTAGAACCCTGAAAGTAAAGCACTCTTTCACATAGATGTTTTCAGAGAACCATATCTTTGTGAGGGATGCTGTCTGTTGTATGTTAGCTGTTATCATTTTTAAGGGGTTCAACCTAGAAATTCTGGAGAAAGGTAGGTCCTGGCTCTTCTTGTCTCCTGCCAGATTTTTCTTCCTTTTTCCTTTCCAAAATGATTAGAATCAATAAATCTATCTATCTATCTATCTATCTATCTATCTATCTATCTATCTATATATCTTTATAGTCATACATAATAGTAGGGTTCGTTTAGATGTATTCATAAATGTATACAACATAGTTTTCTCCATTTCAGTCCCCAGGACTTCTCTTTCCCTCCCTTCCTCCCTGCCCTGATGCCCTTCCTCTACTCTAATGGTCTTCCTTCTATTTATTTATTGTTTTGTAATTGGAGTATTATAGTTATATATAAAGTTGGATTGAATTGTGATATATTCATACACACACAGAGTATAATTTGGTCAAAGATGTGGCTCAGTGGTAAAGCACTTGCCTAACATATGTGAGGCCCTGGGTTCAATACCCAGCAAAACAAAAGAAAAAAATCTTTTCATTTTTAATAAAATTTTAATTTTGGAATAATATTAGATTTATAGAGAAGTGGAAAGATGCCATGTTCTATTACACTCCTCACTTACATCACCTGGTTTCTCTAACATTAACATTGTATATAACTATTGTATATTTATCAAAACTAAGGAATTAACATTGGTATGCTACTATTAACTAAACTCCATGCTTTATTCAGAGTCCACCAGTTTTTATATTAATGACCTGTTTCTATTCCAGGATCTAAGCCAGGATACCTCACTGCATTTAGTAAAATACATTTAACATTTTAAAAAATCATGGTAAAATACATAACATTTACCTTTTTAACAATTTAAAATGTATAATTCTGTGGCATTAGGTACATTTACATTGTTGTGCAAACATTGACACCATTCATTTACAGATATTTTTCATCTCCCCAGTTGAAACCAGTAAAATGCATTTTTTAAACATAGTAAAATGCATTTTTACAACAAAGAAAACCTGTAGTCCAGAGTAGCTGGAGCCAAAAAGAAACACCAACCATGCAATTAACAACTAAGTTGCAACAAGACCAGACAAAGGGATTGATTTATATGGGAACCATGGAAACAGCTAAATATGAGTGGTACGTGTAGGAAACATCTAGATGAGGCTAGTGGTAAACCCTCTTTAAAAACAAGTTTTTGGCAATAATAAGCAAGGCCACTCATTTGAGTGAAACCCATAGCCTGAACAAGAGACTGCAAATGGGTTTGAGGGGAGACAGTTCTGTGAAACCAACCCAAAAGTAAACAAATCACCAGGAGGAAGAAGGAGACTATATCTGTTTTTAGAAGAGAACTTAAAACCTGTCACAGCACATGCTATCTAGACGTTACACAGCAATGCACATGATGCCTGAGTGAGTGATCAGATGCCCAGTGTGTCTGTCTCTGTGGTCCTTGCAAACCTACATGCACATCATTTCATGCATTCTGTACCATCAAGCAATTGTCAGTAGAATGCACAGTCAAGCACCTGGTAGTAGAGACAATCTTATATGTAAAGATCTCACAAAATGACTGTTGCATGTCTTTGACTACATAAAGAAGCAGGAAGATTCTTGAGAGTAGGAATATGTTAGCTGCCCTCCATCAGTGCTTCTCAAACTATATTGTGCCCATAAATTATCTAGTGATCCTATTAAAATACAGGTACTGATTCAGTAGGTCAAGAGTGAGACTTAAGGGTCTGCACTTCTAACAAGCTGTCATGTAATGTTGATGCTACTGATTGGCAGACTGAATTGCCAGAGCAAGGCTGTAAAATAGCATTCCTAAACTTGGCTTCATGCTGGAATCACCTAGAAGCTTTAAAAAATACTGATCTCTCTGGGGGGCAGTAGCACACACCTGCAATCCCAGCAGCTCAGGAGGCTGAGGCAGGAGGATTGCAAGTTCAAAGCCAGGGTCAGCAAATTAGTTAGGCCCTAGGCAACCTAGTGAGATCCTGTCACTAAATAAAAAAGTGTTGATAATGTGGCTTAATGGCTAAGTACCTCTGGATTCAATGCCTAGTACCAAACAAACAAACAGATCTGGGGTCTCATTCCTAGGGAGTTTGATTTAATTAATTGGTTTAGGGTAATTTTTGAAGCTCTAACCCTGAATGTGACTGTACTAGAGACAGGACCTTTATAGGTTAACTGAGGTTATAAGGCTGAAGCCCTGATCCAGTAGAACTGGTGCCCTTATAAGAAGAGCAGACCTGTCTCTCTCCATGTGAGGACACAGCAAGAAGAGAGAGCCCTCACCAGAACCTGACCATGCTGGTACTCTGATCTTGGACTTCCAGCCTGCAGAATTGTGGGAAAAAATTCTATTATTTAAACCACTCAGTCTCTGGTATCTTGTTATGGCAGCCCAAATTAACTAAAGTAAGGTATGGCCTGGACATTGGGATTTTTAAAATCTCCCCAGATGATTCTAATATACAGCTAAGGCTTGAAAAGCTTTGCTTTAAATAGTTAAACTGAAAGAAACATCAAGGTGCAATCTCTCATTCACCCATATCAAGACAAAAGCTATCAAATATGCTTAGAGAAACATCACGCCACATCACCAACTAATTACAGGGAAGCCACAAGCCTCTCTTCTCATCAAATATCTTAGTCATATCCATCAGGGACATGAGTGCCTTACCCAAAAGTTAGGAAAGTTTATGTGATGTCTACAAATTGACAACTGTTAAATTTTGTCTTTTAGTCTCTTTAGGAGAAATGCTGTGGATAATACTATGATTTGTATTTTCTATCTGTGGGCTTAAACATGGCATATGATCTTTTTATTTCAATGAGCATATGGGAAATCCTGTGAAGAATACATCCTTCAGATATGTTCAACAACATTTTTTGCTTCTTTCACAAGAGAACGATAGGAAAACAATCACTTTTCTCTATATCAGGCAAGCCTGCACTGTCATAACATAAGTGTTCACTTTTAAGCAACATTCTCAGAGTTGAGGCACTCAGAATCAACATTGAGTTTGAGCAGAAAAGAACAGATTTTATTTGAAAGACTTTTTATAACAAAATCAAAAGATTAAGGGAGATGAATCAAGTTCTTTCATTGGTCAACTAATGTGCCACCGATTATAAAATTTCTCCTTGAGCTGACCAGTAATACCATAATTCCCCAAATCTCAGGCCCAGTGAACCTGGAAACATACACCTATGCACTTGATTTGCTAAAAGGTGTAGCTGCTGATCAACTTCTACAGGATGGTCCCTGATCATGGAAACTTCCTTGAATTGCTGTAAAGGTTGAATGAGAATCTTTGATAGAAAAGTATTCTGAAAAAGGATTCAGTATTCATAGAACATGGTCATAGCATGGTGATCAGGTCATGTGAATGTTTGAAGGTGCTGAAGTGGTTGGAAAGAATAAGCTTCAAACTGATTCAACAGTCCTAACTACCACTTCTTTGCCCATGCAGATAATCAATAAATAATAATGAAAATCTCTAATAGTTTCATTGGGTTTATGTTTTTGCTAGTTATCTCCAAGTACTCATCCCAAATAGAGCCAGCTTGGGTGGCCAGAGAACTGGACTTGAACCACAACAAAGATGTCAGTTTTCAGACACTTTTCAGGTGTACCCTGGCCACATTAGTACAGAGTAAAAAGATTATATCCTAGAGGATCAGTTACGTGTTGCAAAACACAGGGTCCTCATATATTCTCTCCCCAATAACTTGGTCAGTATTTTCTCTTTCACTGAAAGAGAAATTTGTTTTCTGTGGGAAAAAGTCACAGAGGAAAGCACTTCATCAGAATATGTGACAATGTCATAAGGCAAACAAAACAAAACAAAAACACACTCTTTTACAAACCTTAGTACCTAGCTTAAAAGAAGTAGACTGTTTTAACAAAAGGATATATGTGTGTGTTCACGTACACACATGAACAAACCAGTCAGTCCAATAACATTCCTAATACCTTTCCCCAAGAAACCTCCTTCAACAGTCTATATTCCTTCCAGACCTTCCAACAGAAGTCTCACTATTGTGAGATATTTTTGTCATTAGTGGACTCAGGTAAATGATGCGGTGAGTAGAGGGAATACCATAGAATTGTCAGCATTTATAGGAGTCCCACTGAAGGAACTCTGGGTCCAGTGGGTAAAACTGAAAAGCTGGATGTGCCCCAACCCCCCTCCCCAAAGCTGTGGTTTATTCACCAGTATCTTTGCATTTAGCATAACAACAACTCTAGACCACTGAGTCCTGTGTGAGAGTGATCATGTGTCTCAGCCACACTGCGGAGACAGAGGGTGCCTATGAAACAGAGGGTTGCCTATGAAACAAGCATCTGTGGTCATCTGCATGTGAGTCACTTCCAAAGACGGTACAGACTCCATATTTCAATGTGTAGGTGGAATTAATAAACGAGTTTTACACCTTGTCTACAAAGGGTGTGCATTTTAGCAGTGAAAACAATGTTTACCTTGGCTACTGATCTGAATTCAGTGTAGGTCCCAGTGACCTGGAAGAGAAACATCAAATTCCACAGCCTGGTGTAGTCTGGGCCACAACCAAATGATATTCTAGATTTCTCAGCAAGCAGAAGGCTAGCAGAGGATCCAAGAATTGAGAGGTCAGCGTAACCTTCTGACAGAGGCTCTAACCAACATTTTAATAGACTGCATAGAAGCAGCCAAGAGGGAGATAAACATGTCAAACTGAAGCTGCTGCTATCTCTATTCACTTTTCCTTTCTGTTTCCATGGCACTGATCACTTGGGTGCCTCTGAACAACTGGGGGAAATGATTGTCTTTTCTCTGTTATCTCAAAAGAGGTCTGGGCTGCTAACTGCTTCATCCCCATTTCCTTCATTTCTTTTTTGTGTAACAGTGTCAGATCTGGGTTGGAATCACAGGGGTGTTATTTACTAGCTGTGTGATCCTGGGCAGATAACCTCTCTGTGTCTCAGTTTTCTTATTTTCTGAATGGGGTTAACAATAGCACCTACTTGTCAGGATTGTGGTAATGATTAGATGAGATATTATTCAATCAAAGTTCTTGGCTGTAAGCAATAGAAATCAATTCAGCATATATTAATCCCCCCATAAGTGATTTACCTGAAGAACATAGAGCAGGGGTGGCCAAACCATTTTTCCCCCCTAAGGGCCAGAGAGGAGTATTTCAGGCTTTGTGGGCCAAATTATATCTGTTGCAATTACTCAATTCTGCCATTGTAACATAAAAGCAGCCAGAGACAATATGTAGATTAATTTGTGTTCCAATTAAACTTTATTTGGAAGAAAGAGTGGGGGGGCAGATTTGTAGTTTGCCAATTTGTGTTATAGAGACTTCCAGATTGTGTGAGAACATGGAGGAAACTTTGAGGATGATGTAGCAGAAAGAATCTGGTCAGGGAACTATCACCACAGACACTGACTACCATTGTTATTGAATTTTGTCTCATTGTCTTAGGTCCAGTGGCTCTGCATTGAAAGTTTCAGAGAATATGACCTATTAGCCCAGCACAGATCCAGTGCCCACATCCTAGCTACCCAGGACATGATTTTCACTGTGAGAGGTGACCCCAACCTTGCACCAAGACTCACACAATGGGGAATTCCTTCCAGAGAAAAAAGGCATTGGTATGCTGAGTGATTAAAAATGACAAATAGCCACTATGCCCCATAAAGTTCTTAGGACATTGCCTTACACACAGGAAGTTGTTGGTGATTATGATGAGAATGATGATGCTCATTATCGGTAGCAGAGCATGGGTACAATGCCTGATCCAAGTGAGCATTCAGTGGGTTCTACTCCTGTCCTCTGCTCCTCCTTTTCTCCATTTCTGTAACTCACTTCCAACCCTTCACTCGTGAGAGGTCGCAGGACTTAATGCTCAGTGGCATAGATTTTGGAGCCTGCTCAGGTTGAAGTCTTAACCGGATGCTGACTAGCTGTGTAACCTTGGGTACACAGCTTTTTTCCCTTGTTTTCCTTTGTTTTCTGTATATAAATGCAATGATGAGAATAATAGTACTTACCTCAATAGAGGTTGGATTAACTGAATCAGTTTATATAAAGTGGTTAGAACACTGCCTCCTACCTAAATATTTATAATGGTTATTCACTCTCTTCTCAGAACTGCCTTACTCCCATTGCTTCAACTCCCCAGTCTGTGTCTCCTATTCAATTGTTTCCTCAAAATTATTATGTTTTTGGTACCAGGGATTGGACCCAGGGTGGCTTAACCACTGAGCCACATTCCCAGTCTTTTTATATTTTATTTAGAGAGAATGTCTTGCTAAATTGCTTAGGGCTTTGCTAAGTTGCTGAGGCTGGCTTTGAACTTGTAAATTCTCCTACCTCAGCCTCCATAGCTGCTGAGATTACAGGCACATGCACCACCATGCCTGGATGTTCCCTCAAACTTTATTATTATTATTATTTTTTTGTGGTGCTGGGGATTGAACCCAGGGCCTTGTGCATGCAAGGCAAGTACTCTACCAACTGAGCTACATCCCCAGCCCTCCCTCAAACTTTATCTCCACATTTCTCACTGCTGTCAGAGCATTTCTGTTGGGATGCTGAGCTGTCATCCAAGGCAGCTCATAATTCCAAATAATCATTGCCCTTATCCCACTATCTCAAACATGAGTCCTCAGAGTCACCACTGATTCCCTTCCCTTCCTTCATCTGCTATTGATCACTAAAATCTGCACACACATCCTGTGAAATGTCATTTGCATCTGTCTTCTTTCTTCCATTGTCATTACATTTGCATTTCTGGCATAAGGTTTTTTAAAATAGCTTACTAACTTGTCTCCCTGCTTTTACTTTCTGCTCCCATTGTCCCCCACCTCTGCCAATTCATTTTGTGCACAATGACCAGATTCAGCTTCCCAAAAGATTAAAGTCTACAGACCATTAAGCTATTCAAAAGCCTTTGAGTAAGGCTACCAGAGCAACTTAAACTGAGGTATAAGAATGGTCTTCAGAGAGTTCATAGCTCACAGCATATCCCTGAAATTAATTGTATGAAAAGGTGATCATCCATGAATGGGTTTCTGAGGAGAGGAGAAAATATGTAGTTTTCACCAGACTCCCAAAGGAGTCTGTGGTCCTACAGTGTTTAACTGATGCCCTAAAATAGTATCCAGAATAGGGGCACAGGGTCCCCAGGAGAAATACAAGATGGTTCTTTCAGGCATGAGAAGAAAATATTAGAACTTTTGTGTTCATTTTGTATATCATCCTGTATAACATTTATGTATGCTTTATAATGTATTAGCATATTATAAGTATATAGTTTAAAAATTAATATACATAAATTGGGGAGATGCTGTTTTACTGATAGGTATATATGATCAAAATTGTTTTGAGGATACTGCTATAAAGGACCAAATAAAAATTCCTTTGGCCTGTCCTCTCTGTTCTGAAGCTATTTCTTTTTCCTATTCTTACCTCTTTTATGTGAAGACTCCCCATATATTATAGGTTCATTCCCAAATCTGGACCTTGGTTCATGTGCTTCTCTTTGCACAGACTACTTTTTTCCTTCTCCTTTACATATTAATATCATATCCATTTTTCACAGCTCCAGGAAAAGTCCCACCTCCATCAAGAAGTCCATTCTGACTGATCCATCTTCTACAACACTGCAAAACTCTCTCTCTCTCTGGAGCACTCCTTATGGCACTTAAGCAGACAGTTCTTAAATGTATATGTTGCATGTTTTATTGACTTCTCTCCCACACCTAGAGAGCAAGCTCATTAAGGGAAGACTATGGAAATATTTTCCATATCCCCTATAGGACTTAGCATAGTCCCCAAACTGGTGCTTAACCAAGACTTGCTGAATGGAGACAAAGCAATAAATTGCTTAGGGTGCAATGGAATGTAAAGCCCTCTGAGGTTTCTGTATTCTAAATTATAAGGCTGTTGGTTGGAAGATGAGTTGAACTCACATGAAGCAGGGCCTCTTCAGTAATTGCTGATGATTTGGAAACCAGGTATCAAAGGCTAGAAACCCTCAGCAAACACAATCTGATCCAGTCACCCCAGAAATTTTAATACTTTTAGTCTATTTTGTTAGGGGTCCCAATTTTCTGTTAGGCTAATTCAACAAATGTATTTAAGGGGGAAAGTATTAATGAGTGATAATGTATTTAATGCAAGACCTCATTCCAGATAATGGCTGCACTCAGAGACCTTCACTGGAGTGATGAATAATCCTCTGAATAGACACTGACAGGACTGGATGAGAAGATCTGGGCCTGGAGTTTTCCTCACGTCCTTCACATCATACCCCAAAAATGAATAGGCAAAAAAGGATAAATAGGACAGCAAGTGCCTGTCTGAGGTCAGAGTAGGCACTAGAGCCCTCTTGATTCCTCCCCAGGGCTATGTGACTTCCATGACATCTGCCTTCTCCCTTCCAGCAGCCCACAGCTGAATAAAATACAATCTGTGATTAAAATGCCCTCCATTGCAAAGTTCCATGTAGGTTGCAGTGACATGAAAGACATAGAACTTGAAAAATAGTACTTCAAAATCCAAATAACTCTAATTTTGAAGCTAGATTCATAACAATGGGTCAACCCCCCCTCAGGCTGTGGAGCTGCTCAAATGAAACTCTGGGAAAATTAGAATGGCATCCCATTCCCATCTCTGTTCAGCAGGAAGTCTGGAGGATCAGAGAAAAAGCCAGCTGGCCGGGCCAGGAAACCATAAATTTCCAAACAATTTCCAATTAGCTTTAAAGTATCTGCTCTCTATAGAGCATTGCCTTTTACTTCAAGTCTTTTGGTGGTGGGAAAAGAGCTTTGACAGCTAGAGGCAATATTAAGACCCCCCAACAACTCCCTGAGAAGGAGCCCAGTAGGGAAAAATGGCTCCTGGTGTTTTAAACTTCCCTCCACTACAAAGTGGTGGATACATATCAGGCAAACATCCTGAGATGAACTCTTTACCTATCTCAGTTCCTCTTGGCTACAGTCTATGAAATAATTAATTCCAGCCCCCTTGTCATCACTTACATGATCTAGAGAAGTTCATGGGCATTGATGACAAGGCTGTCAACCTCTCCCTAAAGCACCATTCCTTTGTGTGCATAGGCTCCCCTTCCAGTCTGCTCAATCTCTGGAGGACAGGGGCCTTTGTCTCGAAAATCCCTCCCTCCACAGTACAATCAGGGCTTAAGTGACTCCCTGGGCCTGTAGAACTAGTCACAATGCCCCACGCTTCCTGCCCTGAGAGCCCAGAATTCATGACCGTGCAGATAAATGAATTATACACTTGGCCAGAGATTAAGCCTGGCCCTTTGTACAGCAACCTCTGAGGTCTGGGGGAAGATTTGACCTGTCAGGATCTGTGTTCATTCTGCCTTGATGAGAGGCAGAGCAAAGCGGTCCTGGCTGTACAATCCCACACCCTGGGGTGTGATAATCAGCAAATTGCAGACAAGGAATTGGCTATTGCCTGATTCTCATTGTCCGAGGCCCAGGCTGAACTGTTCAGTGGCTGGCTGGCTATTTTCTGACTCCAGATGGCAGGCCCATCTCTTGCCAGGCAAGCCAAGAAAGAAGAGCCTCCTGGGCAGAGGTTCCGCCAGAAAGGGAGTTTCAAGGGACCAGATGCACAAGAGCTAAGTTTACCCAGAATCCTACATGGAGACTGAGGCAGGAAGGAAGCTTAGGTCTGAACTCTGCTTCCTTGGCTTTAAACCCAAAGGTTTAGGTATATCTGGGAGACCAAGAACATCTTTGTAACAACAAATGCACACACACAAAGAATGCCACTTCAAACTGATTTCTTAACATGTCAACTGAGTAGCCTGCAAATGTGAGTCACTTCAAAACCAGACATCTTCAGATTTCCGGAGGCTTTTGTATGCCAAACACGAACTGTCTGTTGTCTGAAGGGTAACACTGTTATCTTGACTAACTCCTCATGTCTCCCTCATGTTTCTGTTTAAATGTTTCTTCCTCAGAGAGAGCTATCTTGTTGCCCCAATCTACATCAGATCCCCTTGTTATAATCGTTAATTACAAGTGTCCATTTTTTCCCTAGTGCTTATAGATAATTTTTAATTATCTATATTTACTTTACTCATCTGTCCAACAAATATTTATTACACATTCACTGGCTCTGCTCCAGGCTCTGCAGATACCATAGTGATGAAAAAGATGAAATTTCCTGTCCTCATGTAGCTTGAATTATATGTATAGCAGGGTAGACAGAGAAAAGTAATGTTATATAATAAAAAGGGCCCAAACATGAATTTTCAGGCCAAATTTTTTAAAACTGATAATTGTATATGCTATAGTATTTAGTAATAAGTAATTATGTTTCTCTTTCTTTCTAGCTCAGATGAAAGCTGACCTTAGTGCATAACAATAAGGTGGTCATTAGAAAAGGAATAATCTTCCTTGTACCTACTTTCATTTTCTGTTAAATCAACAGAACATACATTGTTCTGTGTTCATACTTTTATAAAGCGTCTCTGAATTGTGATTGTTAATCTCCTAGTCTCCTTCTATCACTAGGTAGTGAGTTAGTTGTTTGAGGGAAAGGACTGTCTTAGTCATCTTTGTACCCCTAGACTCCAGCCTGAGGTTCAAGAAATATTTGTTAAAATAAGTATCTGGGAGCCTTATTGTAAGTGCCTTGATTTGCATATAAAAGCCCAGGACTGAAATAAGAATAGAGGATGCAATCATCCCAGTGGAGTCTAGGATGAATGGCTAGAACAGATCCAGAATCCTCCATTTTTTTCCCAAGCTAGCGAGGGCACTGTCTGATTCATAAACCCTCCATCAGCCTTTGGAGATTTTATTCTAGGATTTGTGGGCATCTTCAGGCACCATCTTTCAGAGAGTCCATTAATTTATTAAGGCATTTTTAGAGATTACAGTGTATCTTTTATGTGATGAGGACTGTTGAAGAATGGACTATGTTTGTTTACAGAATTGATTCATTGTGACCTAAGGGGAAAACCTATGTCAATGAAAGTCTTCTAAGATATTGTCAGAAGCAAAAACTTCTGCCTCACAAAGTACTGTCAAGTGGAGATGACAGAAAACCTTTCTATTCTGTTGGAGGTCTAGCTGGGCCTCCAAGTTATTTTCCAGTAGATCTTTTTTTATTGTCCGAGACTGCTGGTGTAAGAAGTGTAGGAGATGGACTAAATGACTAGGGATCCCAGGACACTACGTAGAGGATGCTTTTTTTTCTGAGCTATATCCCTGATTTCTTCTCAGACCATTTTCCTATCACATATGATTCCCCCTAAAAGAACAATTCTACAAACAACATAGGTAGCAAAGGTTCTAGCCTATCAAGATTTTGTTGAGCATTTCAGTGGGATGTTGGTAATCCTATGGGCAAGCTTAATTTAAGGGAAATAATTTTCACTCTTCTCAAAGGTGGCTGAAGTAGGGTTTCAACAAAAGCACCCCTAAACAGTTGCAATTGACATCAGAGAACTCTTATAGTTTGGTTTGAACCAACACAATTCTAGTCTCAAAGAACTTGACAAGCTGGTTTGCTAAATTGCAAGGAGAATAATGACTCTCTGTCTAGGAAAAAAAATAAGACCAATCAGTTGTACATGTTAAATTCACATTAATTTGAGGCCGAAATATTCATTTTACATGTCTCACACACTTCTCTAAGTCTTGTATCAATCAGATGTGGTAACACCAGTAGTCAATGTGCATAAAACTACCTCTACTAGTTTTGCTTATCTTGGGGAATTGTGCAGAATGGAAATGGGGTGAGAAGTGGGCATATGCCAGGATGGTGAGGGCTGGCGGGGGGAATAGGAGTGGGTGGGGAAAAGGGAAGTTAGACTTGAAGAAACCATCTATGGGTAAAGCATTTTGATTACTTTACCTTATCTGGGCAAATCCTAACTTCTGAACTCTAGAAATAAAAAAAAATCAACAATGGAAAATGATGCCTCAGGAAAAAAGAAACTTGGACCCAAAGTTTTGTGTAAACTCTGGATCTGCCAGGGAAGTTTTCCAAAAGCTGGAAGCCAAAAGAAGGCTCTACCCCTCTTGAGAGCACACTTACAAAGGATCACCAGTGTTAGTTTTACTGATTGCTCAAGCCACTCTGAATCCTACAGGGTGAAAGAAAAAAGTACACCCCAAATGGAGGGGCTTTACTTCCTGAAGAGAGCTGTCTGCAAAGTTCTGCTCTGAAGGCCTGCTGTTTGAATTGGACCAAGGACAGGGTCTACCTTATCTAGAAGGGCCTGTATTAGTGTCCGCACTTTAGTAACTCTAAAAAGTAGAGCAGCATTTCTCAAGGGGTGTGTCAGGATGTTTTGAGAGGCTGAAGGAATGAGGCTGGGAGAGAGTTTTTAATAAGTAAGACTCAGTAGCAAAATATACTTTCCCCTTGTCTGCCCAAAGACCATCATATACAATGCACTAGTCTTTTTTAAAATAGATTTCTTTTTCTAAACTTTATTTATTTATTTATTTATTTGTTTAATTATTTTTATGAGGTGCTGAGGATCGAACCCAGTGCTTCACACCTGCTAGGCAAGCACTCTAACACTCAGCTACAACCCCAGCCCGGCAATGCACTATTCTTCAGAAACTCTTTTCTCTTCCTTGTTCTTCTCGTCTCTTTCTCCTAATTTTGTTCAGATCCAAGTTCTATATGGTTCTGATTTTCAGTTCTCTCATGTCACTTGTTCTATCAACCTCAGCCTGTTAACAAACCCTGAATCTTTGCTCACGCATATTCTTTTTTACACTTCTATCTAATTATCTGGTAGTCAGAATATTTGGTCTCTCTTCTAACCCTGAGTTTTTAGGACAATAAGGAACTCTGGCCCAAACCCCTAAAATATAACAACAGAGACCTTCAAAAAACTTATAAAATTACGTTTAATGACAAAACTTTGGTAGAGAATTCATATCTTCAGTATTAGTGAAAGAGCTGCTAAGAAGTCATAAGAAGTCAGGAGGGAATAGTAGGGTGGTATCAAAATATCCTAGCCAGTGACATAAGATATTTGGTCTCAGATCTATCATCAGCTTTCTGTGATGATAAATGAGTCTCTTGCTTTATCTGCATTTCAGTTTCCTTATTTGAAAAATAAGGGTTTTGGATGAAATCACTGCTTTTATAAAGAGTGATAACCAAACCACTGGTGCCTTGAGGCACAACATGGATAAATCCTTTTCATGCCAGTTGATTTGCATTTATTCTACTTTACATTAGCAAAACACCTGTTTTCCATTTCAAGTTTCATTTTAAAATGCATTTCATCAAGAAAAACTGAGAACCAAATTATTATTTTTTTTTAGAACCAAATTATTTAGTAAAAATATCAAGCACTGTATAGAGCAAGAATGAAAGTGTTATACAAATTTCCACTTGCATTTGGTAAACGATGAGCTAAATGATTCTTAATGGCTCTATCATCTGGATCAATGAAATAATAACTAATACTTTACAACATTTAATATGTGCCAGGCATATGCTAGTGTTGTAATATATAAATAAATATGTGTATTTTTAATATACATAAAAATCATGTGACATTCATAATCACACCTTATTATCTCTAGTTTTAGATGATGAAGCTGAGATAAAGAGGGGCTAAAAGCTTGTCTAAGATCACATACCATACAAGTTCGAGATAGGATTTTAACTTGGGCAGATGGGATCCACAAGTCACACTCAAAGAATGGTTCCTGGACCAGGAACATCAGTATCACTTGGAAGTTTGTTAGAAATATGAATTCTCATGTGCCTGCACCAGACCTACTGAATCAGAAATTTTGGAGGTAGAGCCCAATTCAAACTTGTATGTGCAAGACACTATACTATACTGAACCAAAGGTCACAAGTGTGAAATGAGAAGAAAGTGATTTGGAATGCAAACTGAGAGTGAAAGTGTGTGCAAGCTTGGTGAAACTTGGACACATCCAACAGCAGAAAGGATGCAACCAATTCAGAATTTTAGAAACTGAGGAGAAAAAGAAGAAGAAGAAAGTAGGAGAGTAAGGGGGTCAC
The DNA here is from genome assembly GCF_902686455.1 of Sciurus vulgaris. Taxonomy (NCBI): domain Eukaryota; kingdom Metazoa; phylum Chordata; class Mammalia; order Rodentia; family Sciuridae; genus Sciurus; species Sciurus vulgaris. Next base: position 42,855,844 of record NC_136471.1, on the reverse strand, counting down.
AAAGGACAATGAAGAAGCCTATCATTCAGAGGACTGGAAAACATAGAGAAGGACCCAGGGAAGGAGTTGATGGCTTGCATTTTTCACTTATATGACAAAATTTGATTAATGGTTTTTAGTGGTGATGAAGGAGAACTGACCAAATTTTGAAGAAATAGATGGCTGACTCAAACCAAATGTTCTGTGGGTCACAACATGGGTGAAATAATATTTACTTACAGTGCTTAGGTCAGAGTAACAGTCGGAGATGAAGATTTTCCAATGAACCAAGCCCAGTGACTATTAGAGTTTTGTGGCAGCCATGAAAATGTGCCACTCAGAGCTCCTGCTTTGTGTAGCATAATTGATAGATGTCCCTAGTTGCTGACTCTCTGAATCTATGTTTGAGTTGAGGTCATGTTTGCAACGGGCAGTTCTCAACCAATGACTGTTTATGTCAAGAATACTAATGCAAACCCATTTCTGTGAAGCAGAAAACTCCTCTGATGGCGACTCTTAACTTGAGAAATCCCTATTGGCCTGGATGAAACTTTCTCAGAATTGTGCTACAATGTGAGATTCTGCTTACCCAAGCCTGTTTCCTTCCCTCTCTTCTTCACAGGGTCAGAACCTGTACATAAGTCCTACCTCCTCTGGCCCTTTCCCTTTTTTCCCCTCATGGGAATTCCCTAATAAATCTCCTGCAAATATAATACCATCTTGGAATTTACTTTACAGAAGGCCCAAACTAACAAAGGGTTCTTCAACTATATGACTTGCTGTATTAGTGAAGACAGACTCTGGAAGGATGTCGGGGTTGGATGATTGGAGGTTAATAGTAACCTGAAGTTAAGGAATGGGGTTAAAGAGAAGATTTTGACAGTCTTATTCCTGTTTCATTCTGATTCTCACAGTAATTTAGAGACAAATGTGAGGAATTTACGAAATAAGCCTTCTGTAAAGCTCACATTTATACCATTTTGTTCTCTATGTGGAAGAGCTCTAGTACAGGCCTTGAGCCTAGTACTATGGAAGGGGTAAATGAAATGAATGAAATGGAATGGATGGATCGTAGTGTGGGGATGAGATAGGTTCGATCTTGAATGACTGGGAAGCGTCTGGTTCCATGTAAAAATAAGGATGGCAGTGACAGCAAAAATAGGAAGAATGATTTGTCAGAAGTTGAAAGGGTTAGTAACATTGACTGTCAGACTTTACTTTCTAAGAGTATACATATATTCTGGAAGGGATCTCTCCTAAGCTATATTAGCCTCGGCAGAAGTAAGACCTGAGGACCCAATATTATAAAGATGGTTTACAAAACAGATGACAGTGCAGAAAGGCTCTGGGGTCCCACTAAAAGAGGAACTGAGATGGAAATAAAAAGTTCCAAATTTCTAAAACTTTACCTTTTCCACTTTTGTTTTGGTAGAGAGGACACTCATACCCTCTTCTCTCTTAGGGAACCCTAGGTATCTGCACCACTTCTTTTAAGATCCCAGGGTATGGCAGAAGACAAGGCAACCTTGTAAAGGAAATTATAAGTATAAGTCACTAGCTGAAGAGTGAGTCTTCCAATGGAAACTGGGGTGTTTGTCTTCTTAATAATGCCTTCAATAGAGCTGAGCTGCTTCAAACTCTGAAACACACTGAAATTTAGTGTGTTATAAGAACCCAATTGCAAGAATAAGAATGGGATCTTTAAGACACAACAAAGTTAAAAGGATAAAAAGGGATAGTAAGCTTCTCTAACACAACTTAGTGGGAATGTTCAACAGCAGTTTAGGATATAAACATATTTTCTAAACAGAAGCACTGAATGTTTGTTCAGAAACAGATGCATCTGGCAGTCAAGTGATAATGCGATTAACCACAATTATACCCTTTTCCTGATTGTTCATTTGTAGTAATTGTACTATGTAATCCAAATAATAATAGTATTTCTCGCTTTATAAATTGTTTAACATTACAAATCTAAAGAAAGCATGTAAGTCCAACTCATGGGAAAATACAACAAATAATCTGTTTGGATGTGACCATCCCACATATCAATAGGTTAACCCAGTGTATTTGCCAGGCCTTTCCAGCCTCAACCGTCCAGGCAAGTAGACTTCATTTCCAGTACACTCAAGAGTGACAACATGTCTGCACCAAACATCCAAGGTACAATTTTCAAATGATAGACTGGAAACATTGTCTTTCTGGACTCCATGATTCATGAGGTTGGAATCTAGTCCCATTTTTTTTTTTTTTTTTGCCACCAACTAACTGTACAATAATGGGTGACTTCCCTCCTTCTTTAAGCCTCAGTATTCTCATCTATATAAAATAAGGGAATTAGATGGAGTGTTCTCTAAGGTCCCTTTCAGCTATAGAGCTGAATGCATTTTATTGTGTTTTTATTTCTTACAAATTGATCACATTCACATGGGAAAGATTACACAGAGAAAATAACTTTCATCTTAAATGTTGCCATTTAAATACCTTAGTTTCTTGATCCTGGCTGCCTAGAACACTGTATTGAGAAGAATTCTAAGGCTAGGTCCCAGTTCAGAAGGAAAAAATGCCAAACTCAAAGGAATAACTGTGAAATGATAGCTTTCATGGGTGAATTTACCATTCCAGACATAATACTATTTCTTGGGTAACTGGATCATATTAGTTAGAAGTCTTCATTCTAACTAGTTTATGGAAATAGAGATTAGTATTTTTTCCAATACTTCAAATCTTATGAGTGCTACATGTTCTCTAAAACCTATCATGGGAAAGTCTTAACTAAATAGGAAATGTTTATAAATATTTAGTTATACTACTACTACAGATAGTAGTAACTAATAATAATATTATTATTTCTATATTATTGCAAATATTGTAAATTTGGAAGTGGGAAATAAGAGTCTAGGAAGAATATCTATCCACTGTTCAACAGCTGATTTTCGACCAGGAGGACCTGTCATTGTTTTTAATTCAGACAGATTAATAACTTTATGCTGTCAGTGCTATGAGATATAAATCAATAAACTATTTCATGGAAAGGAAACATTTGTAAATTAAGAAAACAAGCTCCGTTTTGTATGAAAAAAGGTATAATTAATGTGGAATGATGGAAGTGATTCTGTGCAATCTGCTGTGTGTCTTAGGATGCACTACAGTGCTACTGTTTTCCAAGCTTAACATATTGTGGTTAAAAAGCATGTTAACATTTCAGATAGGGAAAAAAAGGAAAATTAGTTCAATGACTTGCCACCCCCTTGCACTTTTTAGTGGAACTAATAAGAACATGGAAGTTGTGCAGTTTGAAAACCTGAATGTGTTTAGAATATTTGACTAAATCCCTCCTCCCACACCAGAGGAAAAGCATTTCTACCGATCAGTGTTTACTAACCAGTTTTTAATCTTCCCCAAATTAGAAACCACCATTAGCACAGATAATGACCTTCTGCATAGAGCTGGCTAACACCATTGCTAACCATTTAGCATTGTGCTGCCCTATATGATCGTGGCCAGTCACATATGGCTGTTGGATTGGAACAAATAATATAAAAAATTCAGTTCCTTGGCTGCATTATCTTCATCCCAAGTACTCAGTAGTTACACATAGCCAGAAGCTACTGTGATAGGCACCACCGGTGTAGAACTATTCCTTAATGCAGAAAGCTGTAATGGATGGTGCTGTTCTAGAAAGCATAAATATGACACCTGCATGGGTAGGGGTTCAAGATGCCTTATGAGTTCATAAACTGCCATGAAGATTTGTAGCTGGAGAAAGTCTTAATTTGAATTAATCACTTTCATTTTATGGATTAGGAAATTGAGGCCGTGAAGAGGTCACATAGCTAATTCAGAGCAGAACTGTGATTACAACACAGGTTTTCTGATTCTGGGGCCCTTGAAAATTCCCTGATCCTTGTAACATGTTTTGAGCATTTTCCTGGTTGCTCTACTAGCCAAGGGCCATGTGTCACCAGTATCAGTAGCCCTAGACCAGTGGCCAGATGTTCCCATCTACTCCCTCCCAAACCAAGTATATTCTAGAGAGAAAACATGAGAACACTGGATGGAGTCCGAGGTAGGGGAGGCATATGCAATTATGCAAGTAAATACCTAGCTCCAGAATTAAGAATAAACATTCCAACTGATCTATAAATATTTAACCAAAGTCATACATCTGGGGCCCAAAGAAGTGGGTTTGTTCTTGGCATTTATAATTAAAATAGATTAATCACCTGACAGTGTTAATACTAACCTTTCTTAACTATAAACATGTCCTAGGGTACTCTGCTGTGAGTATAAATGTACAAGGATACATTACTCAATGGATCACCAACTCTTGGTGAAAATACAATGGTCTGTTCTCAGTGCACATGAATGGGGGTGTTGCATCAGCAAGGGTTTTTTGGGTCCTGTTTTCCATGGGTGGTAAAGGGAATGGTCCTGTTTACAAGGCTTATTAGGCTATTCTCCCCAGGTCTGAGGGCAGAGTCTCACCTGGGTAAGTCCAAGGCTGGACTGTGTATGACAGTTCTAAGATAATACATTTTCACTGGCTTTCATTCCCTCCACTATCTGGAACCAGGTGCTAGCATAAGACATTGGGATTACAGACATGACTAGGCACCAGTTCACTGCTCTCATTTTATTTCTCAGGATTGTTCCTTGAACTACATGACTCACAAAAGTCTACCTCTACTAAGTCCTGAAATGGGAAGTTAAAGAAAATCCAACTTATATTAACAAATCCTCTCAACTTCAAGATGTTTTCTTTTTCCAGTACTGGAGATTGAACCCAGAGTATACTAGGCAAGCACTCTGCCACTGAGCTATTCCCTCAGCCCAATCTCAAGCTATCTTTGTGAGGACCATTTACCTGTCCCCGTCATTTCTTCATGGAGTCATGATTCTTCCTTCCTGAGAGTACTGGAGATATCAGGGACTTTAATGTATTATTTTTGACATTTAAAGTCAATGATCTGAAAAGGGAATATTTAAATCAAATATATTAATCACTAATGGCAGAAATTTAAGCATAAATTCAGAAATTAATGTAATTTTTAAAGATATGTTTTGAAGAAGAAGGAGAGTCCTGCTGCACTCTGTCAATTTCAGGCTCTGGTGTGACCATCCCTGTAAGACTGCCTTACACAATTAATCTGAAGGCAGATAAAAGTAAAGGTGAAGCTTGTAAAGGAAAGAAATCTTGTCTCCTCCATTTGCTTCAAAAGAGACTAGCAGGGCCAATCATGGATTGGTGGTTAAGATGTCTATTTGTTCCTACCAATTCACAATTGTGAGACTTTTGCAGGCTTCTAGCTTTCATCTTTATAAAGCCTCTGTCACTTAAGAGCATTAATTACCCTACATTTAGTTTGATTGTCCAAAAAATTTTAAACCCTCACCCAAAATCCTTCCTTTATACGGGCAGAAGATATTGGAATGTACATTTAATAAACACTCCGATACATTCAGGAACTGTTTTGAAAAAACAGATGAAGAGCTGCGGTTCAGCTCAGTGGTAGGGCAAGTGCTTAGAATGTGTGAAGCCCTGGGTTCAATCCCTAGCACCTACTCCAAAATGGATGAATGACTACTGTAGCAAACATTTTCTAAGTCCAGGAAGATTCATAAAGCCAACACAACACATGTATGATTATGTCAAAATGAACCCCATTCTTTTTTTTTTATTATTTATTTATTTATTTATTTATTTATTTTTTATTGTAAACAAATGGGATACCTGTTGTTTCTCTGTTTGTACATGGTGTAAAGGCATACCATTTGCGAAATCATAAATTTACATAGAGTAATGTTGTTTGATTCATTCTGTTATTTTTTCCCTTCCCCCCACCCCTCCCACCCCTCTTTACCCTCTATACAGTACTTCCTTCCTCCATACTTGTCCCCCTCCCTAACCCTAACTCTAACCCTAACACTAACCCTTCCCTCCCCCCCATTATGTGTCAGCATCCACTTATTAGTGATATCATTCGTCCTTTGGCTTTTGGAGATTGGCTTATCTCACTTAGCATGATATTCTCCAATTTCATCCATTTGCCTGCAAATGCCATAATTTTATCATTCTTTATGGCTGAGTAATATTCCATTGTATATATATACCACAGTTTCTTTATCCACTCATCAATTGAAGGGCATCTAGGTTGGTTCCACAGTCTGGCTATTGTGAATTGAGCAGCTACGAACATTGATGTGGCTGTATCTCTGTAGTATGCAGATTTTAAGTCCTTTGGGTATAGGCCAAGGAGTGGGATAGCTGGGTCAAATGGAGGGTCCATTCCAAGTTTTCTAAGGAATCTCCACACTGCTTTCCAGAGTGGCTGCACTAATTTGCAGCCCCACCAGCAGTGTATGAGTGTACCTTTCTCCCCACATCCTCGCCAACACCTGTTGTTGCTCGTATTCTTGATAATCGCCATTCTAATTGGGGTGAGATGGAATCTTAGGGTGGTTTTGATTTGCATTTCTCTTATTACTAGAGATGTTGAACATTTTTCCATATGTTTGTTGATTGCTTGTACATCTTCTTCTGTGAAGTGTCTATTCATTTCCTTAGCCCATTTGTTGACTGGATTATTTGAATTCTTGGAGTAGAGTTTTTTGAGTTCTTTATAGATTCTGGAGATTAGTGCTCTATCTGAAGTATGATTGGCAAAGATATTCTCCCACTCTGTAGGCTCTTTCTTCGCATTGCTGATAGTTTCCTTTGCTGAGAGAAAGCTTTTTAGTTTGAATCTATCCCAGTGGTTGATTCTACCTTTTATTTCTTGTGCTATGGGAGTCCTGTTAAGGAAGTCTGGTCCTAGACCAACAAGGTGAAGATTTGGACCTACTTTTTCTTCTATAATCTGCAGGGTCTCTGGTCTGATTCCGAGGACCTTAATCCAATTTGAGTTTAGTTTTGTGCATGGTGAGAGATATGGGTTTAGTTTCATTCTGTTGCATATGGATTTCCAATTCTCCCAGCACCATTTGTTGAAGAGGCTATCTTTTCTCCATTGCATATTTTTGGCCCCTTTGTCTAGTATGAGAAAATTGTATTTATTTGGGTTTGTGTTCGTGTCCTCTATTCTGTACCATTGATCTACCTTTCTATTTTGGTACCAATACCATGCCGTTTTTGTTACTATTGCTTTGTAGTAGAGTTGAAGATCTGGTATTGCAATACCCCCTGTTTCACTCTTCCTGCTAAGGATTGCTTTAGCTATTCTGGGTTTCTTATTCTTCCAGATGAATTTCATAATTGCTTGCTCTATTTCTGTAAGGTACGTCATTGGGATTTTAATTGGAATTGCATTGAATCTGTATAGCACTTTAGGTAGTATGGCCATTTTGACAATATTAATTCTTCCTATCCAAGAACATGGAAGATCTTTCCATCTTCTAAGGTGTTCTTTAATTTCTTTCTTTAGTGTTGTATAGTTCTCATTGTAGAGGTCTTTCACCTCTTTTGTGAGATTGATTCCCAAGTATTTTATTTTTTTCGAGGCTATTGTGAATGGGGTAGTTTTCCTAATTTCTCTTTCTGAAGATTCATCACTTATGTATAAAAATGCGTTGGATTTATGGGCATTGATCTTGTAACCTGCTACTTTACTGAAATCACTTATGAGTTCTAAGAGTTTTCTGGTGGAATTTCCAGGCTCCTCTAAATATATAATCATGTCATCAGCGAACAGGGATAGTTTGAGTTCTTCTTTTCCAATTCGTATCCCTTTAATTTCTTTGGTTTGTCTAATTGCTCTGGCCAGAGTCTCAAGAACGATGTTGAATAGAAGTGGTGAAAGAGGGCATCCCTGCCTTGTTCCAGTTTTTAGGGGGAATGCTTTCAGTTTTTCACCATTTAGAATGATATTAGCCACGGGCTTAGCATAAATGGCCTTTACAATGTTAAGGAATGTTCCCACTATCCCTATTTTTTCTAGTGTTTTGAGCATGAAGGGGTGCTGTATTTTATCAAATGCTTTTTCTGCATCTATTGAAATAATCATGTGATTCTTGACTTTAAGTCTATTAATATGGTGAATTACGTTTATTGATTTCCTGATGTTGAACCAACCTTGCATCCCTGGGATGAAACCCACTTGATCATGGTGCACTATCTTTTTAATATGTTTTTGTATGCGATTTGCTAAAATTTTGTTGAGAATTTTTGCGTCGATGTTCATTAAGGATATTGGTCTGAAATTTTCTTTCCTTGATGAGTCTCTGTCTGGTTTAGGTATCAGTGTGATATTGGCTTCATAGAATGAGATTGGGAGGGTTCCCTCCTCTTCTATTTTATGGAATACTTTGAGAAGTATTGGAATGAGCTCTTCTTTAAAGGTTTTGTAGAACTCGGCTGAGAACCCATCTGGTTCCGGACTTTTCTTTGTTGGTAGGCTTTTGATGACTTCTTCTATTTCAGTACTTGAAATTGGTCTATTTAAATTGTTTATGTCCTCCTCGTTCAGTTTAGGCAATTCATATGTCTCTAGAAACCTGTTGATGCCTTCAAAATTTTCTATTTTGTTGGAGTATAGATTTTCAAAATAGCTTCTAATTATGTTTTGTATTTCAATCCTGTCTGTTGTGATATTTCCTTGTTCATTCCGAATTTTAGTGATTTGGGTTTTCTCTCGTCTTCTCTTTGTTAGTGTGGCTAAAGGTTTATCAATTTTGTTTATTTTTTCGAAGAACCAACTATTTATTTTGTCAATTTTTTGTATTGTTTCTTTTGTTTCAATTTCATTGATTTCAGCTCTGAGTTTAACTATTTCCTGTCTTCTACTACTTTTGGTGCTGTTCTGTTCTTCTTTTTCTAGGGCTTTGAGCTGTAGTGTTAGGTTGTTTATTTGTTGAGTTTTACTTCTTTTATTAAATGCGCTCCATGAAATAAATTTCCCTCTAAGTACTGCTTTCATAGTGTCCCAGAGATTTTGATATGATGTTTCTTTGTTCTCATTTACCTCTACGAATTTTTTAATTTCCTTCCTAATATCTTCTGTTATCCATTCATCATATAATAGCATATTGTTTAATCTCCAGATGTTGGAATAGTTTCTGTGTTTTACTCTTTCATTTATTTCTAACTTCAATCCATTATGATCTGATAGAATACATGCTAGTGTCTCTATCTTCTTGTATTTGCTAACATTAGCTTTGTGGCATAATATATGGTCTATTTTAGAGAAGGATCCATGTGCTGCTGAGAAGAAAGTGTATTCGCTCTTGGTTGGATGGTATATTCTATAAATGTCCGTTAAGTCTAAATTATTGATTGTGTTATTGAGATCTATGGTTTCTTTGTTCAATTTTTGTCTGGAAGATCTGTCCAGTGGTGAGAGAGGCGTGTTAAAATCACCTAGTACTATTGTGTTGTGGTCTATTTGGTTTCTGAAATTGAGAAGGATTTGTTTGACATACATAGATGAGCCACTGTTTGGGGCATAGATGATTATGATTGTTATATCTTGCTGATTTATGCTTCCCTTAAGCAGTATGAAATGACCTTCTTTATCCCTTCGGACTAACTTTGGCTTGAAGTCCACATTATCGGAAATGAGGATGGATACTCCAGCTTTTTTGCTGAGTCCATGTGCATGGTATGTTTTTCCACATTCTTTCACCTTTAGTCTATGGGTATCTTTTTCTATGAGGTGAGTCTCTTGCAGGCAACATATTGTTGGATCTTTCTTTTTAATCCAGTCTGCCAGTCTATGTCTTTTGATTGATGAATTCAGGCCATTAACATTCAGGGTTATTATAGAGAAATGATTTGGTTTCCCGGTCATTTGGTTCATTTTTAAAATTTTGTTTATTTATTTGTTTGACACAACTTGTTTCCTCCTTTATTTGACAATTCCTTTAGGATAATTCCTCCCTTTGCTGATTTGCTTCTTTGTTTTTCATCTCTTCCTCATGGAATATTTTGCTGAGAATGTTCTGTAGTGCTGGCTTTTTTTTTGTAAATTCTTTTAGCTTTTGTTTATCATGGAAGGATTTTATTTCATCGTCAAATTTGAAGGTAAGTTTTGCTGGGTATAAGATTCCTGGTTGGCATCCATTTTCTTTCAGGGCTTGAAAAATGTTGTTCCAGGCCCTTCTAGCTTTTAGGGTCTGGATTGAAAAATCTGCTGATATCCGTATTGGTTTCCCCCTGAATGTAATTTGGTTCTTTTCTCTCACAGCCTTTAAAATTCTGTCTTTATTTTGTGTGTTAGGTATTTTCATTATAATGTGCCTTGGTGTGGGTCTGTTGTAATTTTGTGTATTTGGAGTCCTATAAGCCTCTTGAACTTGATTTTCCATTTCATTCTTCAGATTTGGGAAATTTTCTGATATTATTTCATTGAATAAATTGTGCATTCCTTTGGCTTGTTTCTCTAGGCCTTCCTCAATCCCAATAATTCTTAAATTTGGCCTTTTCATGATATCCCATAGTTCTTGTAGATTCTGTTCATGATTTCTTACCATCTTCTCTGTTTGTTCAACTTTGTTTTCAAGGTTAAATATTTTGTCTTCAATGTCTGAGGTTCTGTCTTCCAGGTGTTCTATCCTATTGGATATGCTTTCTATGGAGTTCTTAATTTGGTTTATTGTTTCCTTCATATCTAGGATTTCTGTTTGGTTTTTTTTCAATATCTCTAACTCTTTATTGAAATGATCTTTTGCTTCCTGTATTTGCTCTTTTAATTGTCGATTGGTGCGGTCATTCAATGCTTGCATTTGCTCTTTCATCTCATCGTTTGCTTCTCTGATCATTTTAATTATGTACATTCTGAACTCCTTTTCTGTCATTTCTTCTGCCATGCTGTCATTGGGTTTTATTGATGTAACATCTAGATTTGTTTGCAGCATTTTCTTTCCTTGTTTTCTCATATTGTTCAGGTATCAGTGGACCGCTGAGATATTGCAGATTTCCTCTATTGACTTACAATGTCCCTGAAGATTTCTATATATATCCCCCCTTAGCCTTCAGTAGGCTGTAGTCATGGAGGAAGTTGATAATGCGGTGCTCCACAAGGAAGCTGCCTCTCTAGGAGTGGTGGCCTTCAGGTGGGGTATAATCCCTGCTAGTGGGCAGAGGTGCCTCCACTTGTTAACCAATGGTTATCCAAAGGGGACCTAGGCTGCGGGCTGAGGCAAGGCCTGTTTGCGCCTGAGTCTCTGGTTTTACCGTCCTTGTGGGGAAACCTCACCCAGCAGGGAAGACTCACCCGGTGGGGAGGTCTCGCTGGTCAGTTCCCTCCTAGAGGTTCCCCTCAATTTACATCTACCGCCTGGGCTGGGCTGCCTTCCTCTGCAAAGTTCCCAGGGGCCAGGCCCTACCTCCTGGGCCTGGGAGCCTCACCCTTCGCAGATGAATCTCCTTAGGCTGCCCCTCCTCAGAGAATTTGCCCACAGGCCTGGAACCTTCGCTCCGCCCTAAGCCTGTCTCTGTGCGGCTCTTCCACCCAGAAGCCTCCTAGATCCTGGGACCCTGCTCTGCACCTAATTGCCTGGCTGTGTGGCCCCTCCTCTGAGCAGCCACCTGTGGCCCCGAACAATCGCTCTGAGTCCCAGAGACCCGCCACAGGCCTCTTCCTCCAGACAGCCGCCCAGTATTCCAGTGCGGTCACTAGGAGTCCAAGAAACTCACTTCGTGCCTCCTCCTCCCACCAACCACCCGTAGCCCGGGGCAATCAATCGCTCCGAGTCGAAGTGACCCTCCCCGTTCCTCCTCCTTCTCCAGATAACCCCCCGGGTGTTCAGGAGCAGTCCCTCTGAGTGGTTCTGAATCCATGTGACCCGCTGCAGGGGTCCTCTGGGCAACCGCCCGGAGCTCTGGTGCGGCCACTCAAGACCAAGCGTCCCACCACGCTTCTCCTCCAGGCAGCCCCCCTGTGTTCAGGAGCTGTCACTTTAAGACCAAACAACTCACCACTCGCCTTCTCCTCTGAGCAGCCGCCTGGAGCGCTAATGCAGTCACTGCGAGTCCAAACGACCCGCCGCGCTTCTCCTCCTCCTCCTCCTACTCCTCCGGGCAGGCCCCGGGGTTCAGAAGTGGTCAGAGTCCAAACAGCTCGCCACGCAGCCCCTTTTCTGGCAACTGCCTGTAGCTCTGGTGTAGTCACCCGAATCCAAGCGGCCGCGCTCCTCTTCCTCCTCCTCGTCCTCAGGGCAGGCCCCGGGGTTCAGAAGCGTCGTTCTGAGTCGAAACAGCTCGCCGCGGAGCTTCTCCTCTGGTAACCGCCTGTAGCTCTGGTGCAGTCACTCCGAACCCAAGCGGCCGCGCTCCTCTTCCTCCTCCTCGTCCTCAGGGCAGGCCCTGGGGTTCAGAAGCGTCGTTCTGAGTCCAAACAGCTCGCCGCGTGGCTTCTCCTCTGGCAACCGCCTGTAGCTCTGGTGCAGTCACTCCAAATCCAAGTGGCCACGCTCCTCCTCCTCCTCCTCAGGGCAGGCCCCGGTGTTCTGAGTCCACACAGCTCTCCTCGCCACTCTTCCCCTGGGCAGCCGCCGGAGCCCCAGTGGTTGCTCCGAGTCCCAGCGCTGTGCCGAGCAGCCTCCTTTACGGCGCTTCCAGTTGTCCGAGTTCACTGGTCCAGCGGGGGGAGGGGCGTCTCGCCGGCAGTTCTACTTCACAAAGTTTCCTGCGTTCCGGGACCACCGTCCCATCCGGGATGCCTCCCCAGGGGGTGAGACTCACCCGGCTGCTTTGAGTTGGTCCCAAGCGTCTCAATATCTCCTCTTTTGAATCCTGAGTCCTGGAGCAACATGAAATGCAGCCACCCTCTAGGCCGCCATCTTGAAAACCCCCCTGAACCCCATTCTTATGTATAACTAGAATGCACTAATAAAAACATTTTAAAAATCACCAGTCATCACAAATGATAGATTCTGGTGGTAAATAGGGTTCAGGAAACAGAAGCATTTTACAACCTGTAACATTAAGTCAACGTGGCTAGACTAAATTCATAGAAAAAGAGAAACGACATCTTCCTGATGAGGTTCTCAAATGAGATTCCTATGTCCCACTTCACAGAGCAGTGACTCACAGTTTTCTCTGCACATTAGAATCATCTGGATTTCCCTCTAGAGATTCTGATTTAATTGGTCCGTCATTGAACCTAGGCATTGATGTTTTTAAAAAAGTCTCCCAAGAGATTCCAAGATGCTCTCAGGGTTGAAAACTACTGTGTTAGAGCACAAGGTTCTGCTTGAAATTTTCATTCATCTGAGGCATTATAAATACCTTAAGACAGTGGTTCCCATTAGCATTTTCCAGTGAGGTTTTCAGAAATACAGATTCTTGGGTCCTAGTACCATACTTCCAAATCAAAACTTTTAGGAATTGGTCCCAGGAGTCCCTAATTTTACAAGTTCTTCAGGTAAGTCTTTACAGTCAGCATGGGAGGTCCTGGTTGGAGGAAATGCATATGGAAACTACTTAATTAAATCATCTGTTGTCTACAATGAGGCAGAGCAGTGGACCTCACCCCTGGTTGCTCCAATGCCTGAATCTCACTTCCAGGGATCTAATTTAATTGGTCTGGGGTGGAAAACGGGTATCAATATTTTTTATAAGTTCCCTGTAATTCTATGTGCAATCAGATTTAGAAACTACTGGCTTGGAGCAAGGATGGCAAAAATATAGCCAGCCCTTGTGTTCATGGCAGACATCACTAATCAATTCTGGCATTCATTCCTATGGTGCCCATTTGTGGCCTCATAATTCTTTTCACTATATTGTTCTAGTCAGTCATTCGCATGCATGGAATGGTCAGGCAACTACTATTTGCTATCTTTATCTTATATCCTGTCTGGCAAAAATCTAATGACCTCTGGAGAGCCCTTCCTGGCTTTATTTCTAGGTATAGTACTTAAATGTTCAGACTATTTTCTGACAGGATGTTGCTCTGAAGCAGAGAGTGGAAGCCAGAAGTGGAGCAACAAAGAGAGCCAGCATCTAGCTAACTCAACTACCCACTTTCAGTCTCAACTTTTGCTGCAAGTAGAAAGACTTATACAGTGTTTTAGATAGATAGATAGATAGATAGATAGATAGATAGATAGATAGATAGATAGATAGATATAGATAGATATCTCAGGTTAAGGGAGACCTTCTGCAAGACCTCCTAATACCAACTATACAGAAAAGTTAAAGCATATAGGGATTTCACTCAGTGCTTACCCCAAACACTGATGGGATCCCTCATGATCTTATTTGTACATCCCAGTCTACTTTCCACAAGCATTCCTCCTTTTGAAGGCTGCCTGATCATAGGACTCATACCCAGTGTACTGAACCTTTGTCCCAGGCTATTGATATGCAGGAGAGGACTTGAACTTTAGACTTAAAATCTTACTGTGCTGTTCCCTGCTTTGGAGAACAAAGCCAAGTGAGCCAGAAGTTTCATGTTTCCTCTGTAACTGATAATTAATGTGGTATGTGAGTAAAGCAAAAAGAACACACTTTTTTTCTTGTAAAAAAGGGGGCCTCTTTCCTTGGAGCCTGTTGTTTCAACAAGTGCAGAACAAAGAACTGCAAGAAGACAGTTTCCCCCCCCCTCCCACTGGTACCCTGCAATAAAGCACCTTTAAAGGCAACAGGTCATATTTCTGATCAGGTTTGCAAAGTAAGTGCACATTAAGCATGCCAAGGTCCCAGAAGTCTATAGATGAGGAAATCTCTGTGGGAGCAAGCAGCCAGAAATAAGGGAAAAAGCATGGTCTTTGGAGGCAGAATATGTTGAGTGGTTCTACCACTTATTAGCTGAGTGACTCTGGGCAAATGACTAAACTCTCTTACCCTCAGTTTTCTCACCTACACAATAGAGTATTAAAATTATACCTTCCTTATAGAGTAGTAGAAAGGATTAAATTAGATAATAATAACTTTCTGTAAAGTCTCTTACAATATATCAGTTCCTGGCAAATAGTAGCAAATGAATGATGGATAGTATAATTATTTGAGCAGGTCACTACACTGCATTGATTTTTCATTCAAAATCCATATTCACCTTTCTCGAAGGATGATTTTTGGACAATCAACATCAGAGTGTCCTAAGGGAGCTTGTTAAAATTCAGATTCCTAGATGACATTCCAGATCTGAGCATCATAATTGGACTTGGGTTTGTTTGTTAATAAGTCATTTTAGCAAACAAATATTCTGGGTGATTCTGTTTCACATTTAAGTTTAATAACCCCTGATATTTATAATAGGGCCAATTATGTTTGATTTGTCTCACAAAAGTATAATTCATTCATATACAGAAAATCATGTACAAGTACTTGAGGCAAATGACACTATCAATTTTCTAAGTGGGGTTAAATGACATTTGTAGAGGAGGAAAGGTTTATGTAAGGGCTCATGGTTTTAGCGGTCTTAGTTCATAGAAAGCTGGTTCCATTCCATGAGGTTTGAGTGAGCCAGAACATTATGGCAGAGTGAAGCAGCTCATGTCATGATCAGGAAGCAGAGAGACTCCACTTGCCAGATATAAATATATACCCCAAAGCCACGCCCCAATTCCCACCTCCTCCAGCCACACTCTACCACTTCAGTTACCACTCAGTCCCATCAGGTGATTAATTCACTGATTGGGTTAAGACTCTCACAACCCAATCATTTCTCTTCTGAACCTTCTTGCATTGTCTCACATGTGACCTTTTGGGGGACACCATATCTGAACCATAACACCCTGTGTTCACTGCTTTCTTCTTTATATACAGGTAGCATAAGACTTAACAAAGGTGTATTTCCAGTGAGTTCCACAAAGATGCCAATGTTGTTCATAACAATAAGTTTTGAGTTGTTCTGTGAGCACATCACTGGTGATATTGCAGCAGTGAATAAGAATAAATTCCTGCCTTCACTAAGCTCAAACTAGAGACAGACAGTAAATTATTTAAAAATTTGAGACTGAAATATCATTCATTCATTGATTCATACACCCACTTGCTGTTTTTTTTCAACAAACATGAAGTGGCATCTATAGGAAGACAAAATTTCAAGTAATTACAAGTCAGTAAGGGTTACAAAGAAATATATATTGCTAAGGGATTATGTGTCTGAGGGAAGAGATTATGAAGTACAGCCTAATAAAAGGGGTGATTTTTATAGAAAGTGAAATTTGCATTGTGAACTGGAGGGTGAGTAAGCCAGGTGAAGGGCTGGGAGTAGGACTGGGAGAAGCTGACAAAGAACATTATGGGAATATGAAACTGTTCATTGAAGGCCCAGAGATTGGTTGAAGAGAACACACTGCATTTGAAGATATTGTAATGGTTGCTGAGGATAGAGAGGGAAAGAATGGCACTAGATGAGAGGGGAGGGAAAGACAACATATGGCCACATTTATTCACCCAATCTGGTGATGGGTTATAAGGCCAAGGTCTTTTCTTTGAGTATGGGTCATCTGACTGGAATTTCACAGACTCATTATTTAGTTACAACCTTAATGTATCCCATTTCATTTCCGGTGTCAGTTTTTGTTTTAATTTTTAATAATAGAGCTGGTTTACGTCTTTCCAAAGCGTTGAACTTAGATTTCATGGAAACAGCAGCTTCCTTTTTACATTCATATTTCATAAATTTACATTAAATTCCCTAATTAAAATAGCAAGTTCGACTGGCATAAATGAATTTGGCAACAACACAACTAATTCTTGGAAAGTGTTCAACTTGATGTGTGGGAGCAGAAGTATAAAGGTCCACTGAAAGTAAACTAATTACCACGAGCTTCCAGTGTGTCCTGAACATTGGTCAAGATATATTTCAATAGAAAGGAAAAGCATCAAGTTAATCCATTAAGTAATTTTAGGTCAGTAAAGAGAGTTATTACTATATATAAGAGTTTATTTTAAAAAGGAATAATTGATGGGTACCATAGTCTCAATTTACTCTTGTAAGCAATTCTTTCTAAATGTCCCCCCAAAATATTCATTAACCAATATTTTAAAAAAATTTTTTAGTTGTCAATGAACCTTTATTATTTATTTATTTATATGTGGTGCTGAGAATTGAATCCAGTGCCTCACACATGCTAGGCAAGCACTCTACCACTAGCCCTCGTTAACTAATATTAATAATGGCCAATATGCATTTACTTAGTACCTACTATTTTGCCAAGAACCTCATGAACATTATTTTATTTAATTCTCGCAACAACCTTACGAGGTAGGATGTATTATGCCTACTTTATAAATGAGATTATATAGTTAAGAAACTTGCCAAATGGCATATATCAAAAGAGATTCAGGCTGGGTGTGGTGGCATTCACCTGTAATCCCAGTAGCTTGAAATGCTGAGGCAGGAGGATTGCAAATTCATGGCCAGCCTCAGCAACTTAGCAAGGCCGTAAGCAAGTCAGTGAGACCCTGTCTCTAAATAAAATACAAAAAAGAGCTGAGGATGTGGCTCAGGGTTGAGTGCCCCTGGGTTCAATCTGCAGTACTGGAAAAAAAAGAGATTCAGAGCACATGAGAGTCCCTGGGTTCCATCCCCAGCACTACATGCACACACACACACACATACACAACACACACACACACACACAGAGTCAGAGAGAAATTGATTGATTCAGGCCTAAGGCAGTCTAGAGCCAACACTTATTACTATTTATACTACGTTCTCAACCACCAGGCAAATAAGTTCAGAGTCACAGCCTGATATGCTGTGATATGCTGCCAGCTACTGCTTTTCCACAGTCCAGTGGTCGAGCATTCCAAAGCAGGAGGCGCAATATCTATGGCAATGCACCTAGCCAGACTTCTTTGCTTCTTCATGTTCTATGACATGGAAGCTATAGAGTTCTCTCTCACTAGCGATGAGCCAGCAAAACAATCAGGGACCAAAAGCAGATACTGTCTGAATTTATGGAGGTTCTTTATCAGTAGAAGCATTTTTTGCAACGTTTTTACAACCTTATCCCTATTCATTATTCCTCTGGATTATGCTGTCATTTCTGAAGGCACAAGGCCAAACATTTTCTCTTGGCTCTACCATTAGAGCCACCACTCACTTACCTTCTGCCTCTAGAAATCACTGCAAGTAATTTGTCTTCCAGTTTTCCATGGAAGTATGGGAAAAGAGAATATCAAAGCTCAGCCTCTTTGTTGTGGCTGAGCTACATTAGCTCTTAGAATGAAGAGATGAGACAGAGTCTGACTGAATAGGTAGAGCCAGTCAGCCATATCAATCAGCTGCTGAAGTTGTGCTGCAGGAAAAAAAATATATCAGGAAAGAAAACTGTGACAAGAAAAAGGGAGGGGATTTCAGAGCTTCGAGTCATAGGAACCTCTGTCTAAAATGATTTATGACAGCCAAGTACACTGTCCAGACAGGTCAGCTAGAAACCCAGAGGATGCAAATTTAAGGTGTTACCTTCTACCTGTAGGATGTCAGAGATCAGATATAGGAGTGCAAGTGCATTAAAAGCCAGAGGCACTGAGTTGCCATGGAGACTCACACCTGAGAAAATCACAGAGGCTGTATTATAGATATCAACTCACAACTCTTTAGGCTACCATTGAACAGCTTGGGTCTATAATTCTACCCGAAGAATACTGGGCAGAATGGGATAGAATCATGATTTCAGGGCCACTGAGGAACTCTATAAAGACAGGAAAGGGCTAAATAAAAACTAGCCTGGACCTGTTAACATCTAAGTGAATCTCAGAGTCAGCAATAGGCATATAGACAGATCTCTGGTGACTTAATACTCTTATTCTTCAAAGGACCATAGTATGTCAGTTTTGAGGTTATTGTGGTTCAACTATCATGTGATGTTTGCATTTTCTTTTTAAAATCCATTTTTATTAAAATGAAGATTAAACAATAAAAATTAAATAAAAATGAAG
This sequence comes from Sciurus vulgaris, assembly GCF_902686455.1. NCBI lineage: Eukaryota > Metazoa > Chordata > Mammalia > Rodentia > Sciuridae > Sciurus > Sciurus vulgaris. The sequence goes on along the minus strand of NC_136471.1, from coordinate 42,837,030 downwards.
ATACTGGTATGTCTGTTTCAGGGACAACAGAATTTATATCTGTGTGTTTTAGTGGGAGGGAGATTTCATCAATATCCACCCTAAGCAGGTCTCAGTGGAAAAGTAGATAGGTAGTGATGAATGTGAATGAAGGAAATGGGCAAAATTCCCGAGGTGAAAGAAAGAAAGAAGAAAGAATGAAAGAACAAAAGAAGGAAGGGAGGAAGGGAGGAAGGAAGGGAGGAAGGAAGGAAGGAAGGAAGGAAGGAAGGAAGGAAGGAAGGAAGGAAGGGAGGGAGGGAGGGAGGGAGGGAGGGAGGGAGGGAAGGGAAGGAAAGGGAAGGAAGGGAGGGAAGAATGAACCAGGACACAAAGAGTCATCCCTGAAGATCCCTGAAGAGCTATGGACCTTTAAGTAGCTAATAGGGCATATGTAATGGAATCTTAGAATTCATTGTGGCAAAAAGTGGAGAGAATTAGAAATCATGAGGGTTGGGTTTGAATTCCACTTCTACCCAAATTTTCTGTGTGACTTTGAGCAGATCATTTTAGGTCCCTGTGTATGATATTTCTCATTCATAAAATGGGAACAGTCATATCTGACCTACCTACCTGTGGCAGATTGTACTTTTTACTCCAATTCTCTGTTCCCTTGTCTATCCATGCCATTTGACTCATTATTTTTCCATAAAGGGGACAGAGTATATTTTCTATTTTTTTCCAGAGTATATTTTCCGTTCAATGACTGTGGGTTTTATCATATAACTTTCTATGGTAAACAGAATGATATGTAAGTTAACAGTAATACAGTTATAAACCTAGACTTTAAGAGAGATTCTATGCTTCTGTTTGCTCTTGCATCACAGCCTTAAACATAAAAAGAACATGCCTAGACCAGCTCACTAGTCCTAGGAGAATGAGGAACATGTGAGGCAGAGCTACTCAAAGCCTAGATAAGTAACCCACAGTTTACCATAGGCCCATGATTGAGCTCAAGATTAGACTGGTCAATGCTCAACAAACCTGTGAACTAGTGAGAAGAAAATGTAGCCAGTGAATTTTGGGGTGGTTTGTTACATAATGATGACTAATTTACATAATGACAACCACCTCATAGATGTGATGAGTCTCACAATGAAAATTTTCTCATCTTTAAAAATTTCCAAGGCTTAACAAAAAATTTATAACAATTAATGTTCTAAGAGTGACCAAGCAGCTCAAAGGTCTGGGATACTAAGGTAAAGTGGAATTGGATCTTCTCTGTTCTCATAGTTTTTTTTTTTTTTTTTAAGTTGTAGATGGACACGATACTTTTATTTATTTATTTATTTATTTATTTATTTATTTATTTATTTATTTAATGTGGTAATGATGATCGAACCCAGTGCCTCACATGTGCTAGGCAAGTGCTCTACCACTGAGCTACAACCCCAGCCCTCTTGTAGGTTTTACCTGAAAGGGTCCCCTTTGCTATAAGAAAACTAGGGGAGATAAGTCCTAAGGTTCCAACCCAATAACCTCATCCTGAAGCTATGGTTGCCCATGAATTCCTATTTAGGCACTTGAGGAAGAACAACAAGACTAGAACAAAAGGAGATAGTAAAAGGATGTCTTAACAAGAAGACTTTCAGAACTCTTCAGACAACAAAACAGGATGCCAACAGCTCTTCATTCTGCTTTTTCAAATACTTGTTCTGTTCATTAAATCAGCCATAAAATTCATCAGTGTTGGTGGAGTCTTATGGGTTGTGGCCGGCAAGCTTGCTGGGCAATAATTCTGTCAGCTCTCTATTCCAAGCAACTGTCTCTGAGAGCTCCAAAAGCTAAACACAGGAAAACCACACCAGCCACAGGCCTCATTAACCAATAAACCCTTGATGGAAAGCAGGATCTCACACGGTTGTTTCTGGTATAAAATTCCCCCAAGGGAGAGGGACAGTTGTACTCAAAAATCCCACTGGGCTGACTACAGATGCTCCTATCCTTTACAATTTACTTCAGTTTGGGTCAGGCCTGTATTTCTACCAATAAAATAAATATCACAGGGATATTTAGAAGGCCTTGGCAAGAAAAGTATAAGTAAATATAAGAGCACAGGCAGGGGTATTTTGAGACATAATATTAACTGGACTTAGTTGAACAGAAAGTAAATTATTTACACTCTTAAGGATTGAAAGCAGACTCAGCCATTTAAGGGAAGGAGGAATGACCATCTGCTCCTCCAGCAACAAGTGACCAGCTTACATGTCACATGCCAAGTCTTGAACCACAGCCAGAAATATGAATCATAAGCAGATAGGGCCTCAGAAAGTTCCTCCTTGGGGGTCTATAAAGGGAAAAAATATGGGTTCTCTTCATTAGCAGTTGGGATTGCAAGTTCTCACTTCATGCAACTGTCCAAAGGGAGAAATCTCCATTACAGAGGGTAAGATGCAAACTAATTCAAACTGATTTATTTCCCCTATGTGTCTCTTGTGAAATTCATCCCTCATCCAACCACCCTGCACAAGGTACACTCTACAATGGATGTATTCCCTATATTAGCTGGTTGCCTTCAAGTATACCCCAAAGCACCTGAAATCTAATTAATCAGTTTCCCCTTCCTCTAACCACAAAGCCAAAGTAGATCTCTTATTACCATTTTACCAAGACCAGAGCTTGTTACCCTTTCCGTCTCTCACTCCCGTATGCAAGGGGGTCCCTCACTTTGCCTTTTTTTCTTTCAGGCACATCTCTCCTTTTATTGCAAACAGTTTTATTGAGATATAATTCACAAATCATAGAGTTTACCTATTTAAAATCTAAAATCAGTGGTTCTTAGTAGGTTTACAGGGTTGTGTGATCATCGCCACAATTTTAGAACGTTTCCATTACATTAAAAAAACTCCATTACCATTAGAAGTCATTCCCCATTTCTCTCCTCCTGCCTATCCTCCCTCCACTGCCCCCAATCCCAGGCACTTATCCACTTCCTGTCTGCTTATATTTGCTTATTCTAGAGCAACTCTTGATCTGTTTTGTTCCTCTTCCCTTCCATTATTCTGCTCTGGCTAGACTCTGTTCCAACATGCTTACTTACTGCAACAGCCTATATATTTCCTGGTTTCTAGGTTTTCTCTAATTTTTCTTCACATTGCAATCTGGTCATCTTCCTCAGTTACTATTTTGAAAAAAATCAATTCATTCCCATTTTTTCAAAGGAATGAGAATGACTTGCTTTCCTATGCTATCAATGGACCTGTGGAGTAGCCTTATTATGCTAACTTTACTTGCTGTGTCACCCAACTTCAGGCTAGTACCTAGAACAGTGCTAATTACCTTGAGACTTTACTCAAACTACTCCCTTTGCCTGAAGTACTTCTTGAGATCTTCTCAACAACACTCCTACCATTCCTTGCATGCAGGGTCAGCCCATCTCTCCCCATGATAATTTTCCTAATAACACTAATGAGATGAGTCGAAACCTAATTAAAAACAAACAAGTCAAACGACAACAAAAGCAAGATAAACAGGAGGATTCCTAGTCTTTTTACAGAACTAACTAGTAACGAGTCCAGTCCTAGTCCTTACTGGTTTATTGGGGACTTCTTCAGCAATGCCTTTTCCACCCATCTCTCCTTTGCTATTTCAGTAGAACCACTTTAATTCAGGATGGCACTCACTACTCGTATCTGTCAGTAGTTCTCAATGTTGACCGTGTACAGGATTCAACCACAGAGATTTGAAATACTGAATGTCCATGTTATATCTGAGACCAATTAAATCAAAATCTCTAGAAGTGAGTCCTCAGTATCAGTTTTTTTAATTATTCTACCAATTCTAAATTTGAGAACCACAAATTCATATTATCACTCTACTTTCCTGCCACATTTTCTCTACTTCTTGTTTCTTGTCTGTCCAAAAATTTACTGCTATTTCAATGTTCAGCTCCAAGTGTTTCATTCCCTTACTCAAAATGTTTCAGTGGCATAGAGATACATGTGCTAAGTTAAACATATGCAAACACAGTTTAGAAAAAATACAGTATGTTTAAATATAATTTTTACATGTGTCCTTAGTTTTCTACCGCTGCATAAGAACTTTCCAAAAATTTAGCACCTTGAACTCTGCAGCTTAAAACAACACAAATTTATGAAGTCATGGTTTCCATGAGCCAGGAGTCTGAGCATGTTTAAACTGGGCCCTCTGCTCAGGGACTCTCACTGTTTTAAAATGTACATTTTTATTGTTAATTAGTTATGCTGAGGCCAGCAGATCAAGAGGTATGTGTCATTGAAAATACAGTTCATTACTCACAGTTCCCAAGAAGAAGGGGCTTGCTATGCCACGTAGGGCCTCATTGGGAAGCACCAGGGTGTGTCTGGAGGCAGAAGGAGTGAGGGGATCACATGAACAAGAGTCTTTCCATGGTTTTCATGGGGAAGCAAGGCAAGGCAGGATAAATAAGCTCAGGATTGACTAGTATGCATAATTCCAATTACACTGGGGTATTAGGACTATTTCTAGTTTCCTGGTATTTGATCCTGCTATGACTGGGCAGAGGAATGTTGTCTCCTAGCATATAAGAGCCAGGCAGAGGAGATGGTTCAGAGTATGGGTTCTGATTGGTTGGTTTGCATATGCAAGGCATGGTCCTGAACAAGCTATTTGCTGTTTCTAAGATTTGGCTAGCCCTGGGGAGTCTCTCCCCAGTCACTAATGCTCTGGATGCCAAAGAATAAAAAAAATGCAAAAAACAAAAGTAGAGTTAATATACTCACCTGGTTGAAATCACAGTGTAAGGTAGGACTGGACTCATGTTCATTGGTTGTTGGCAAAATTCAGTCCCTTGTGACTTTAGGACTAAGATTCCTGTTTTTTTGTTTTGTTTTGTTTTGTTTTGTTTGTTTTTACTGGATGCCTGCTTGGAATCAGCCTTTATGTTTAGCAGGTTCTCTTAGGTATTAAGCTACATGGTCCTCTCACAGCATGAAGATTGACCTTCAAAGCCAGATAGAAATTCTCACATGATATAACATAGTCATGGGAATGATTATCTCAGCACCTTTGACATGGAATATAATGTAATGAAGAGAGCAACAACCCATCATATTCACAGATCCCACTCACAATTAAGGGAAGGGGATACAGGAAATGGGTATGAATCTTAGAATTCTGCCTTCCACAATATGCAATGATTTATACATCTATTTTTCTTGGAGAAAAAGTATGAGTATATGCACACACACATATACACATATACATATAGATAATATAGATAATCATCTCATTTAAAGGGGGTTCAGGTGGTAGTTGTTATTAGATGACATTAAGTTTTATTCTATAAAGTATATGTATGACTTTGGAAGAGAGAAATTAAAACAGGAATGAAGGAGGGAAGGAAGGAAAGGAACGGGGAAGAAGGAAGAAAGAACCCTCGTTACTTACTAAAAGACTAAGCATATATTAATTTTGTCAATTTCTCCATAACATAATCCCAACTATGTTCAAGGAGTCATCTTCCAGTATCTCCTTAGAAAAATCCAATATTGAAGCCAAGGTAAGTACCCCGGCCCATTAGTCTATGCTGAGCTTTTCTACTATATGGCACACTCATGTTACTGCACTGCCTCATTTCTGCCCAAATCCCTTCATCCAAACCTTCCCTCAAACATCACTGCTGACTTCTCTATTGTCCTTTTCTTTTGGTACCATGGATTGAACCAAGGGGCACTTAACCACTGAGCCACATCCCCAGTCCTTTTTATGTTTTATTTTGAGACAGAGTCTCACTAAGTTGCTTAAGGCCTCACTAAGTTCCTGAGGCTGGTTTGGAACTCATGGTCCTCCTGCCTCAGCCTCACGAGCTGCTGGGATTACAAGTGTGCACCACCATACCACCATACCTGGTTCTATTGCCATTCTTTATTTCACCAACCATGAGGTATTTCTTCTTACTTTTGAAATCCTTGAGTAATGAGCCATAGGGATAAGCTCCCAAACTACAGTCATATTGCCTAGGTTCTATTCCTAGCATTTGTCACTTTCTAGCTGGGAAATCTGGGATAAATTGCTTGGCCTTTATTAAATCAGAACCACTGTTAAATGAGATAAAACCATTGAGAGAAGAAGGGATATAATTCATAATTGAAGGGGAACTGGAAGAGGAGGAATTGGAATTGAAATCTCTAAAACAGAAACCCAAAGGAAACTACATACGACCACAGAGGAAAGCAATTGTTTGGGACCAAGATTTGAGAAATCATTTGCTGGGGGTATAAGTGGAACTTTAAAGTCAAAGACCAGAACATAACCTTCACTTGGAAAATTCTCTAGACCGAGTATCATGCTAAGTGAAATAAGCCAATTCCAAAAACACAAAGGTTGAATATTTTTGTTTATATGTAGAAGCTAAACCACAATAAAGCAGGGTAAGGGAAGAAAAGAAGTTCAGTTGGTTAGACAAAGGGAAATGAAGGGAAGGGGGGAAACAGGAAAAGGAAAAGACACTGGTGGAATGAATCTGACAGAAATTTCCTATGTACACATATGAAGATAACTAAGTGAATCCCACCATCGTATACACCCATAAGAATGGGGTTCAAATTAGAGCAAGATATATTCCATGCTTGTATACTTTTATCAAAATGGATTCTACTTTCACATATAACTAAAAAGATTTTTAAAAAAGAAGGAAAATTCTCCTACCAAAGTCACAGACAGTAAACAGGAACTAAGTGCTTCAGAGACCAGGCAATGCCATCAATGATGTTTCCTAGGCCATCTTTCCAAAACAGTGTTTCTCCTGTTTAGGTCTCTTTGTAGCAATATATGAGTACATTAACTCCAAGTGAGGAAACTTCATTTGTGAGCTCTTGAGAAGTGAATTTATCCAAGAAAATTAACCATCTCTTTTGACAGTTTTCCTCCTCCATTTATGCCAGTTAAATTATGAGAGGTAAAGGCAATTGTTTTCCAGATCCCTGTGCTTATTAAAAGGAATCCAGTATTCCTTCCTCTATTTGGTACTCTGTTCTGGCACAGAGGGGCACAAAAGGACTGCCAAATCATTCCAGGCTCCCTGGCAAGTTAAAGCTGTACCTTGATCCCACCAACTGACATATGAAATTGACATTCAGTTGATAAACCAGGTTAACTCGCCTTGGACTTGTATTCTGATTCATACATTCTAATTGTGTTTATTTATAGAATAATTGGGAGCTACATCACTAAAAGATACCATTTTAAGCTCTAAAGAAATAACTACACTATTAGCTGGGTGCAGTGGCACATGTCTGTAATCCCAGCAGCTTGGGAGGCTGAGGCAGAAAGATTGAAAGTTCAAAGCCAGCCTCAGCAATGTAGTGAAGTCCTAAACAACTTAATGAGACCTTGTTTCCAAAAAATAAATGGCAAAGTACTCCTGGTTTCAATCCATCAGAGAGAGAGAGAGAGAGAGAGAGAGAGAGAGAGAGAGAGAGAGAGAGAGAGGGGTGGGGGGAGAGGAATAACTATACCATTAAGTTCTGTCATTATTTAGCACCTACTGTGTGCAAATATACTTTGCCTGTATGATCTCAACCCTCACAACAACTCTGCCAACTAGGTAATCTTATCCACCTGTGAAAGAGAAGGACATTTGAGGGCAGAAAAATGAGAAGTTGAACAATATCTCTCATGGATCTCTCCTTTCTTTGATGCCCCTGTATTAACTCAGGACCTGAACACTTGGACCAAGATACCCTAAAGTCACTTCCTCCTCCTAAGACAAGTGACACTTCTTAAGACAACAGATCACTCCCATATTTCACAAGTATCTGCTGCTAGGCTCATAGGGAAATGGATCAGTGGAATTAGAGCACTTAAGGATGCCAACCTGTAACTGGTTAATCCCCAAATACATTCCCTTACCTTTCTGGGGTACTTGTTTCTCATCTGTATCACGAGAGGGCTGGACTAGATTGATAACATGAAAAATTTTGAAAACTGTGAGAACTTTGTTCAAACAAAATCATGCAGAAGCTCAAAACAGTGCCAGTGATTGGAAGAATAGAAGTGAGAAAGGCAAGGACAGTCTGAGGTATTCTGCTCAATCTTGGGGATTAGGGAGGAGTCCGTGGTTCAAAAACACAGTTAGACTAGGTATAACTCAAAGACCTTTTCAGCTTTAACATTTGATGCTTCATAAGCTGGACCCTTTACTTTTATATTTTACCATTTAATGCTCCCTTCCTCATGTTTAAAATAGAACATCTTCCAAGGTGGAGACATGACATACTAATATTATAATTCTGCTCCTTTACCCAGTTCAATTCTGCACACTTAACAAGGGTTCAGTAAATCCTAGCTATGTGCCTGTTGGTTCAAAGAATGTTTACCTTACCTTAAGATGAATATCCTCCTTTGGCCAGAGGGTGACCCTCTAAAGTTATTGGAGGGAAGCAAGTCTCAAAGATTATCATTCTATTCTCCTCAGTACCTAAAGCTGACTGTTGTGGGATCTGACAACCTTGATTATAGGGAACAGCAGGACACAGTGCTTTATAGCTGGAGCACTTAAGCAAGCCTTTAAAATCTACCATGACAATGGCATACAAAGTGACAAGAATGTATTTAGACATGGGCTTCCAAGGGAATAGAGGGTTTGGTAGGAAAGTAGAGCCTCTTTGATAGAGGATGTTGGGGAAAGAAGATAGTTGGATATTAATTTGCTGTTTCAAAAGATGTTCTGGTGATAGAAGGCAACATCTGAATAAGGGCCACACTTGAGAAATGTGAGCAAGATAAAGAAGCACAAACCACAGAGGCAGAAAAAATTGTGACACATTCAATAATAAGTTTAGTGTTATATTTATTGATTTGCTAATAATACTCTATTGCCCTGCCTGACTGGTAGAGGAGCGACAATTCTTGTGCTTTAAGTTTAATCCACTCAAAAGAAAGATACAAAGATCTAAAGATGAATTGTCCTTTTATATCATTGGGTGAAACTCTCAATGAGTTTTTTTTTTTTTCTTTTTCTTAAAGACCACAAAAAACCTCTTTGAATTGCCTCCACTGGGGAAAATCACTATTTGGCTCCAGACACTTCACAGATCTGTAACAAACCAGTTCAAAGAATGTTATGTTTTCTAAATCAATAAAAAAGAGGAGTCAGAAAGCGGGGCACTCAGCTGGCAAGTGTTTTCAATTTGCAGTATTAATAGTAATTGACGGTTCAAGTTTTCACCCTTATCCTTTGATAGTCATGGTCCAAGAGAGTTTATGTAAAACAAATGGGACCAAGTTCCAGTTTTGAAAGCTCACACAGCATCAAGTTTCAAACATGCTTCCATGTCTAACAAAGGTTTACTTCTCACCTTCACCTGGAGAGCAACTTAACCTCCTAATATCCATTTCCTCATTATGGAAGTATGTGTCGAATCCCATCACAACTTTTCCCTTTACATCAACTCTCTATCCCTTTCCTTTATTTTATTCAACAATATGGTCTTACGGAGAAGAAAACTGTACCCAATAAATAGTATTTTGTCAAGTCAAAATCATCTGCTCTCCCAAGTTGCCTGGGACTATATATTCTGGGTCTCCTGGGTGTCCAAATGGAAATCAAATCGGACAAGGCAGAGCAGGTCGGTGACTGTATTTACTGAATCTATTCCATCATGTGGACAGGTCCACAGTAGGAGAATCCAAGGGGAAAGAAATTTCCAGAGTTCACAATTTGGACTCCAAATCAGCATTGGAAGTTCCAGCCCAACCTCTTTTGCCCACATACTTTTCTAGGCTATTAGTTTGCTATTCCATACTCGTATGAATGTGATACTACAAAATTCACTATTACTTGGTGTAAAGAATAATGATGATGGTGATGTTAATCATACAGAAAAAATGTGATTACATGAGGAGAGAGCTTTCATGGGGGATAGTTATATGGCCAACCAAAAGTTAGTCTGGGTAGGAGTTAAAGTGGTCCAGAGAAAAGGTTGTGTCTATTGTGTGCTAAATTTTTCTCCATCAGGAAGAAGGCAATGGGTTCTAAACTATGCAAAGTGAATGTCCCTGTGAAATTTGGCTTCATCTGTAGGTGTTAGTTACTTTATTAGGGAAGAAAGAGAGCCATTTCAGGACTCACAGGCATAAACACACTGAGTAACCCTGGCTTCTTGGCCATGATAAACATAATCATAATAAGTCAAACAAAATGCTAAGCTCCACGTCTTACTTGGTGTCACTGATTAGGGAAATGGAACAACTCTGGCAGTTTGTTTGAGATAAGCTCAAAAGTATCTGGAGGTGTGGGGGCTGGAATTTAAACAACTCCAAACCAAGTTACTCATATTGAAATTTTTTGGCTATAAAAAACACTGAAGTGTCATCTCATTCAGGTCATTTTTAAGCCACGGGTCAAAACAGGGTCAAACAGGACCTCCTCTGAACTATGATAAGGTTCTGAACTTGAGAAGTGATTGCTAGCTGTCCTTTATTCCACTTTCCCATTTTCCACCAAATGACAGTATTCTGACAGTGTAACCAGGCATAATAGGCACCCAATAAACACTACAATTCTTGATCTGACTTGCAGATGAGTGTGACCTTGGGACTAAGTTCTGTTCCATGGGATGTAAAACAAGATGTGTCCTGATTTCTAAAAGTCTTTAAATGGAGGGTATGCTCCTTTCCCCTTACCTCCCATCTTGCTGTTGGAATTCAGATATGAAGGCTTGAGCTGGAGCTGCCATTTTTGAACCAAATTTGAAATCAAAGTTAGAAAAATCTGAGTCCCTGGTGACTATGAAGCTACTATTCAAGCCCTCATCTGCCAACATGAATTTGTACTTCATCTCAACATTGAATTTTTTTATCTCTGAAGTTCTATTTGGGAGTTTTTAATGTCTTTTATGTCTTTACTTAATATATCAATCTTTCCTCTAGGTGCCTGAACATATGGAAAATATGTATGACAACTTTTCTAAAGTCTTTGTCTACTGATTCTACCATCTGTTATTTCTGGGTCAGTTTCAATTGATTAGCTTTTCTTACTAGTGGTCAGTATCTAGTGGAAGTATCTTTTGAATGCCTGATAATTTTCAACTAGATGCCAAATGTGACTATTTTGTTGGGTGCTGAATATTTTGTATTTCTATAAACATTCTTGGACATTTTCTGGGATAGTATTAAATTACTTAGAAACAGATTCTTTCAAGACTTATTTTAAACCATTATTAGATAAGGAAAATGTGGTATTATGTAATGGAATACTACTCAGCCATAAATAAGAATTAAATTATGGCATTTGCAGGTAAATGGATGGAACTGGAGACTATCATGCTGAGTGAAATAAGTCAATCCCAAAAAACCAAAGGCAGAATGATTTCTCTGATATGTGGCATCACATACCACATCTCACAGCATCCACATGCTCACACAATAAGCCGGGGGGTAGAAAGAATAGAAGTTCATAGGATTAGACAAAGAGGAGTGAAGGGAAGGGAGGGGGATGGGAATAGGAAAGACAGAATGAATTGAACATAACTTCCTCTGTTCATATATGAATACACCACCAGTGTAACTCCATATCAGGTACAACCCCAAGATTGGGAAGTTTTACTCCATGTATGTATGATATGTCAAGATACATGTCATGTGTATCTAAAAAGAACAAATAAAAAATTTTTAAAAATGTTATTCAACAAGTCCAGCACAGCCCTGAATCTAGGGCTAATTTGGCATAACTACTGAGGCAAAACCCTTTGTGTACTCTGTCTTATGCTCTGTGAATTGGGGAATTTTCCATTCTGGCTGGTTCATCAGGCACTATTCCCAGCCCTGTGTGATCTCTGAGGATTGTTCTTTTTACTCCTCTTGGGAGGTTCTTTCTTTAGCCTAGGTTAGTTTCTTTATACACACATTGATCAGTACTCAGTTCAATGGTTCGAGGGGGACTCTCCATGTAGACTGTTTCCTGTCTCTTCTTAAGTACTCTATCCTGCAAATTCTAGCTGCATTGGTCTTTCTGGACTCACAGCATCATCTCATTATTCATTGGGCTCAGTTTCAGCTCTCTCCCCCAATACCACTGCAGTAAGGTGGAGGCAATCATAATGTTCACCTTGTTTGTTTTCTGTCTCTCCAGGATCATGGTTTTTCGTTGCTTGGTGTCTAATGTCTGAAATCCATTGTTTTCATTTTGTCTGGGTTTTCCCTTGTTTCTGGCAGGGGGGTAAATCCAGTCCCTTTGACTCCATCTTGGCCAGAAGGGGGGAACTTTTACATCAGAGAGAAATGCATGACTCTATTGTTTAACCCACTGTTATTTTGTGTTTTTTATCATTTGTAGGCAAATTCAATCCTAACAAGTACAGGACTGATACCTGATTTATTTAGAAGAGCTCCTAATTTTAATATAAAGAAGCTAACATTTTTAGAACAACCAAAGGCTTGAACAGTGCCAAAGTAAGGTCAAATACCTGGATGAAAACTGAAAGCTCTGTCATTTCCCATGAGGAGCATAGTGCTTATGCAGCCAAATCAATCCCAGCTGGTGCCAGTTGACAAAATAAAGTACATTTTTTACTTGGTGTGATTAATTTCTCATTCATGAAGACAGTTCATTCTAATTAGACAGAAATTTATTCAATAAACTTTTTTTTTCTGAGAATCTACTACAGCCTAGGCATTAGGCTAACTTCTAGGGATGTAGCCATGTATGGACTAGGGCATAATCCTCCACTAGCAGTTTACAATTTAGATAAGGAACTTCTTATATAGATAAGTTCCCTTGTCATGTGAATAGCTCATGAATTTGGCTAAGAGGCTTAGTGACAGCTTATTTTTTTTAAATAAATCTCTTCATTTTTTTTCTTTTAATTAGGGATAATGCCTTTTCAACCCATGATTCTGCAGTGAACCAAGTAATTTATACTTTCAGCATAAAGAGGCTTCTCCTGGAACAGGATATTCACATAAATTGAAAGTGTTATTGGTATCATTGCAATGGACAGATATGTTGGACAATGCCCTAATCAAATGATAAAGTTTAACATTACCAATCGAGGGAAAAATTACACCATATTGCTCCTGATGTAGGGCTCTGAGAAGGACACAGTAGTGCAGTAAACAAAAAGTTTAATCTTAATATATTCACGAGGAATAATCAGACACATCCAGTTGAGAAACATCTGCAAAAATATTCGCCTGAACTCTTCAAAAATGTCAATGTTATAAATAATAAAAGAAAAAAAAGGTGGGAGTCTGGCAAACTGATTGAAATTAAAGGGGATCAAAGAGACTGACAACTAAATGCAATGCATAATCTTTGGATTCTGCATCAAAAACAACACAGCTATTAGGACATTATTAGGACAATTGAGGAAGCTGTAATATAGACTTCATACCTGTATAATGTGCCAATTTTATTTTTACTGGGTGTTACTGTATCATATAGATAGGAGAGTGCTCTTGTTCTTAGGAAATTCACATTCAAAAATTTAGGGTGAAGATGGGCTGGGATTATAGCTCAGTGGTGCAGCACTTGCCTAACACTTGTGAGGCACTAGGTTCGAGCGTCAGCACCACACAAAAATAAGTAAATAGGGCTGGGGAGAGAGCTCAGCTGGTAGAGTGCTTACCTCGCAAGCACAAGGCCCTGAGTTCAATCCCCAGTACCGCCAAAAATAAATAAATAAATAAATAAATAAAATAAAGGTATTGTGTCCATCTACAACTAAAAGAAACTGGAATGTTTAAAAAAAGAGGTTAGGGGTGAAGAGTCAAGATATTTGCAACTAGTTCATAAAAACACAGAGAGAGGTAGATCAAATATGGAAAAATATTAGCAATTGGTGAACCCAGTAAATGGTATATGGGAGCTCATTGTATTATTCTTGTAACTTTTCTGAATGTTTAAAAATGTTCAAAATTAAAAGTTGGCAGGGAAATGAAAAGCTTGTGACAAGTTAAAAAAGAATTAGCTTCTCTAATCCCTGCTGTGGGCATTAGCTTTGGCTTCCCTGAGAGGTTTCATGAGGAACCAAACCTGGACTTGTCAGCAGTGACCAGAAGTTCCTCTGTTCCTCTAGGCCTTCCCTTAAGTTGTTCCACCCTCTGAAATATCCTAAGTTAACTACTTTGCACTCACTTCTCCCACCCTTTTGCACATAGTAAAGTCAAGCACCTTGGGTGCTCTCAGTGGTAGAATGCTTGCCTAGCATGTGCTAAGGCCCCAGGTTCAATCTCTTCTGGAAAATAAAACTAAAAACAAAACGAAACAAAACCCTGAATGACACTCACACTTTAATTATCATTTAAACTCAGGAAAACAATGGACTCAAATTTTGCTTCCAGTGGTGTGCTGGAGCTGATCTGGGCTAACTTGTATTGGTCAGCACTGATTCACAGAAGCCATCTCATAAGTAACTTGAAATCAGTCATGGTGGAATTATTTACATCACGGAAATCATCAAATGCTACAAAAAAAAAAAAAAAAAAAAAAAGGACTTTCAACCTCACCCTCTCCCTGAACTAGTGGTTAAACATTTACCAGAATACTACTGATTTTAATCCTTACCCTGTGAGAGGTGTTTTATAGACACTGTAATTGCTTTATTACCTTTACAAAAGATTTTGAAGTTATCTGAAGATTGCTAACAAAACATCCCATAGATTTCCTGGTAGCTATACAGAGTCAAATATAGACTTTGAATAAATTAAAGATATAGGTAAGAAGAAAGTTGCCAAGAGTAGAAAGAAAAAATCTTGGCTGTGCTTTCATACAAAAAACCTTTTAACTGGGTAGCAATTTAATGAAGTAGAAAAGAATGCAGGACCAGGAGACAGAGATGGATTTGTCACTTACTTACCATATAAACATAACCAATTCAATTACCATTGCTGAGTCACAAGTTTCCCATCTGTAAAATGTAAAGATTAATGGAAGTATGTATCTCATGGGGCTACTGTTAGGTGGTATGGGATCACCACATCTATCAGATTGAGAGAAATTTAAAAAATAATTTTTTTAGTTGTAGATGGATACACTACCTTTATTTTATTTACTTATTCTTATGTGGTGCTGAGGATCAAACCCAGTGCCTCACACATGCTAGGCAAGTGCTCTACCACTGAGCTACAACCTCAGTCCCAAATTGAGAGAAATTTGAAATAAATTTGATAATCATCAGACCTGATGAGTGCTTACTCAATGACATTTTACTAATTTCTTTATACACATAATCTCAATTAGATTTTACTGAAATTCTACAAATTTGGAATTATTAATACTCCCTTGAGCTTAAGACCCATGCCCAAAGCCATGCAGAATATGCCTAGTATGTGTTTACTGTTACTGATAATCCTGTGGATTTGTGAATAATTGAATTTAGTCTGTGTAACAACCTACGGAACAAGCAAGGTGTCTATAACCATAATTAAGCTTCAAATTAAGTGCACTGCTAATAAACAGCAGAGTAGAACTAAACCCTTTGAGCTCTCAGTCCAATGCTATGGTACCTGTGAGACATTGGTCATTATGTTACCCATCTTCCAGTATCTGCAAAAGGAAGGAGTTGAATTTGAAGATTACAAAGGGCTTTCCAAATTAAGTACGTCTTGATTCTAGGATGACCAATTTATTCCAGTTTGCCCAGGAATTTTTCAGTTGTAGCACTTTAAATTCCATATTTTGGAATCTTTGTAGTCCTGGGCAAACCAGGATGATTGGTCCTCCTCTTTGAGTCTGCTCTCTCATTCCCAGAATAGACCCAGGCCTCTCCCCAAGAAAACATATGGAGCTCTAGTACCCAGCTCCAGTCACCTCATCCCCTCAGCTCTCATTAATGCCTTATTTACTGATAATTTCTCAGTGTCTTTTGTGGGCTTTTCTTGCTCTGCCTGTCCCATATTTTCTCCATAATCTTACCTGCTGGTGATAGCCACCGATAAGTTTGTAGTCCATTTCCTTCCAATATTTTAAAAATATTAGGTATGCATAATTTTCCTATGTTCGTATATGAATACATGACCAGTGAAAATCCACATCATGTGCAACCACAAGAACGGGATCCTAATTAGAGTAAGTTATACTCCATGTGTGTATAATATGTCACAATACACTCTACTGTCATGTATATCTAAAAACAAACAAAAATACATAGAAAATCAGGAACAATTATAATTATTATCATTATAAAAATGTGAACATATTGTATAACTTATTTCCTATAATTCCCACTTAACATTTTATCATAAACATTTTTCCAAATCATTAAGCATTCTTCAAAGACAAGTCATTTTAAGTGACTATGTGATAATCCACTGTAAGGGATTTAGCATTCTTTCCTTTATTTAACCATTCCTACCACTATAAGATATTTAAGTGATTTTTTTCATTTTTTGCTGTTATAAACAGAATTCTGATGAATATCTTCATTCATAAGTCTTTCTGTACTGCTTTCTTTCTTTCAATTAAATTCATGAGTGGAATAATTAATGGGACAAAGACCAAACATTTTTGAGGCTACTGATAAATAATGTCAAAATGCAGAGTGGATTAACTGAGAGTAAATTTCCAGTGTTAATTTTAGAGACACATTTGTAAATGATTTGGAGAATATCAGGGTGAATGTGGAACTTCATTTTATATATGGCTCTGTGGAGAAAATTTAGGTTACTTTGGAATGTATTTTATAGTTAAAATCTAAGAAGGCAAACAAAATTATTTATGAAATGTTTAATGAACATTGTATTACTATGGGTGACATTTTAGAAACAGATGACACAGATGATACAGTAGAGACTCCTTTTATAATCATTAGATAAGAGTATGTCTATGCCCAGTATAAGGCATGCGACTTTATTTTATAATTTAGAATCATTATAGTTCTACTATAATTGTACCTTTGGTAATATGACAAAACCTTGGTCATGTTTTTCATTGATTTGATACAGTGTCCTTGGTCTGAAATAGTTCCAATTATAGCCTTGTTTTTAAGGAAGCCATCTTTGGCTATTGCTTGCAGGACTGTATTTACAGTAAAAAATGGGTACCATTTATACCACCATTCTCTCCTCCTCCACTGACCACCAGAGAGGAGAAAATATTTTGAGGTAGCTTTCAGCCTATTTTGATCCTCCAAAGGGACTAAAGTACTTTCCAATGGTGGCTGCCCACTTAACACTGTCTTCCTTCTTCAGCTATTTCCTGTTGGGGGCTATTTCTTTAGCAACCAAACTCCATCCTTATAAAATGGGACCACCTCTTAGAAGAACTGCTGTAGTTTAATTTATCAGGATTTACCAAGCTCTTTGGCAGAGTAACAGCCATCTCTTCCTGCTTGTTGTGTTTGCTTTTATAGTTCAAGGGATGGAGATAAGAAATATAAAGTAGAGGGGGAGAAACTATAATTCTATTTGTGACCATTGAAAATTAGAATATTTGAGGCAATCAAGACAAAATTTCCAGGACTCATCTATAGGCCACAGAGAACTTGTATGCAGCAGCAAGAGAAATAAAATCCTGAAAAATCACCACAATAATCTGTTTCAGTGCAACTCAGAATTTCTCTTAGCCCTTCCCTGAAATTCTTAGACCCCACTTCCAACACTCTGCTTTCTGCTGCTATCGCACAGTAGGAAAAAGTGTGACCCTCACTTCAACAATGTCTGGCTAAGAAGTGAGTCAGTTTTATGGCTGAGATAATTTTATCCTTGTGTCCAATTCTCCAAGTGTGTGGCCTTTAGTTACCAGCAGTGCTGTGTTTTGGGAGGCATTGTTATAGCATAATGGTTGAGGGCATGTATGTCTGAGCCGGATAGATCTGGGACTGAATCTTAGCTTCACAGTTTTGCAGTTATGCTATCATTAATTTCCTTTATTATGAAAATGGGAAGGATAATAGTACTTATCCTCATAAGATAAATGAAATGAAATAATTAATGCACAGTAAAGTCCTTAGCAAAGTATCTGACATAGGGTAAGTAACTAATGACAGCTATTATTATATTAGTCAAATTTGAGTCTCTGATATTTGCTTGTAGATTGTGAACAGGCAGCTCACTATTTAGAACCCTGCTGTTTACACTGCCTGTGTTTGGATAAGGTGCTATAATCTACTGAAACTCAAAATTGATAACTTCACTTGAAATCTATTCCAGATTCTCTTCCTAACATCCTAATTCTAAAAGAGCCCATGGGTTATAATCTCAACTATATTTGGGTCTTTGGCCTCTACCCAACTACACAGCTCTGCCAGGGCTACTTGATCTACTTAAGGAAGTCAGACTCAACCTGACCCTGTGCAACTCCCAGTCATGCTAAGTACCCTACAGGCGAAGTGAAGTTTTGCTTTTTGATGACAACCGGGAATCGCTATAGATTCTTAAAGAGTGAGATGATATGACCAATGTGAGGAAAGCAGTTGGAGATTTCATGCCAAAAGTGATCTTTATGCTTTTAGTTGATTAAACTGGCAAGGATTTGCAGGAACTATTTCACTTGATTAGTATACTACCTGGCATGCACTTCCTTGCTTAATACATGCTTTTTGTTTTGTTTTGTTTTGTTTTACCAAGGCTTGCCTTGTGGACAGGAAGCCTAGGGAGATTCTAGACCATGTAGCTTGATGGGTGCTCTATAATTCCCCATTCCACACATGCTCTGATGCTACCAAAATAACTACTACTATTTATTGTGCATGTACTCTGCTTCAGAACATTGCATCAAACCTTTAGCATGTATATTTAATTTAGTCCTCATAGCAGTCCTGTGATGTATGTACTATTATTATCTCCATTTTTCTGCTGAGGGAACTGAGGCTCACAGAGACTAATTGCTCAGGGTTACACATTTACCATGGGGTATCCAGACCAAAATGTAAAATCCAAGCTTGATGACAAAATTCTGTTCTTATCACTATGCTAAATAATGGTTTACTAATGAATGAAAGCAGGTCTAAGAGGGTGTAAGAAATTAAGGTTTCATAAGTCTTTCGAACCTTTGATGCAAATTCATGCCACCCTCTGAGAGATTTTGTGAGGGTTACTGTATACTATACAAGGGAAAGTATACAGGAGAAGGGTGGTTGCTAGGGAAAACAAAACCATCAATCCCTTGAGGGACAAAAGAGAAGAGGGCAGGAAGTGGATGAAAGAAACAAGAAAGTTGCAATTTTTTTCTTATAGTGTCTCTATTAATGAAAATTATAATGGACCATGGCACAAATAAAAGACCACCAGGGAGACAGAAAGAGCTGCATGGGTTGGGAGGGGGCAGAGAGATCTGCCTTTGACTCTCAGCTGAACCTCTTATCCACTGTGGGAACTGGGAAAGTCATTCAATCTTCATAAATCTTAGATGCCTCATGTGTAAAATGGGGTTTAAAATAAATAATTACTTTCTAAGGTTATTGTGAATATTAAAATGAGATGGAGCGATGAGATGTTCTGGAATTAGTGATGATGGTTGCGCAACCTTGCGAGTACACTAAAAACTACTGAATTGTACTCTTTTAAGGGGCAAAACCTATGGCATTATATTTATATCTCATTAAAATTATATGAGACAACATATATGAAATACCTAGCACAATGCTTGATAAAATACTTTATATATGGTGACAAGTATTACTATCTCATTGTTATATATTATCCTTATAATTTTTGATGGTGAAAGATAATTATTATCTCATGTTTCTGAAAGCAAATCCTTATATCTTAGTAGGAAAAATACATGTCTATGAACACATTAGTCAAGAGAGGGAATGAGCAGGCAGTTTCTGTATACATTTAGATCACAGATGGGATTACTAGGGTAGGAGCACATTTGGCATCTACAGGAGGCTCAGGGGACTCAAGCAGCTGGGTCACCTTTCCAGAATGAATTACAGCTTCCCCCTTGGGCTCTATCAACATTTCTTTCAGGAACTTTGGCTTTCTGTGGGCCCAGATGGATACCAGAGTATCTTTCACAAATAATAGTAGAAGTGCCAAAAGCCACCAGCCTTCTAGCCAGTTGGAAATCATGGTGGCCTTTATGTCACTTATGTATTTAATTAAGCACCTACTGGAAGGTTTAAAAACAAGACTGTTGTTTAAAAAGAGTTAAGAAAACTTAGAGGCTGGCTTAATTTTTAGAAGAACTTGAGTTGACTGGCAAGTTCAAACTCCAAAGAAAAAAGTTGCTGATTTCAAAGTCTTACTAATGTAACTCCTCTTGAAGTCAATGGTTTGGGTTTTGTGGATTAAATTTTTTTCCCTTCACTTGTTTATGTAAGCCAGATTAAAATTTTTCTCTGCACTAGGGCAGGTCCCATCTGGCAATTTACAGATAGACTGATCCATCTGCAAAGCAGATTGGTTAGTGCATATGGGATGTAATGCAAGAAAGCATGATTGTAGGTTTTGGATGGTCAGGGACTAGAAACATATGGATTTTATTTAATAATATTTCCAAGTCTGGGTCCAAGTTGTGGATGTTTTGTTGGTGTGGGTGGTGAGGGGAAAAGGGAAAGACTAGCCATCATTTAATGTGCCATAGTTGGCAGTAGTTAATGGCATGAATATTATAAAAACTAGACATTCTGTTTTTAATGGAAAAAAGAAACTTGGTTCAAAGATTCTATTTGGTTATTACCTCATTTTCACTCACAATGCTGCCAAATTATGTTATTAGAATGATCAGCAACACCTAATGGGTGTTTTGAATGTTCACAAGTTTTCTAATAAAATTCAGGCTGTGTGCTTTTAAGAATGGTTATTCCCCAAGGGACCATATCCTTGGGGAAATATAAATGCCACTTGCAAATTTGTAAAGATGGTGGTAGGACTGGTAAGTGTTCAAAGTTGCTCAAGGTTCAAGATGACTGGAAATTAAGTTAATCCAATACTGTAAGAAAGGTGAATTTATGTTGCTCCCTCTGTCAAACACAACAGATGAGCTCTGTTCATGTTAGAGTTGGCTATAGTCCTACTTCTGTCCCATACCTGGGAGGAGGTATTGGCATGATTAATGGGTGTGAACTGCTACTCCCTCTACTCCCTCCCTTTTATGGTCCCATCATTTATGAAAAGGGGAGGTAAAATGGCTGGATTGCGACTCCGTTCTGGAAGCCTGTTCTCATGAGACTCAAGCCACCCAACCCAACCCCCAGTCAAGCTCTTCATAACCTATTTGTCTTCTAAGGCCCTGCTCTAGTCTCATGCTCTTATTTTACTCCTACCCATGCAAAAGTGTTTTCTGAATATAGAAAATAGTTATAGATATAGATGAATATATACTCTCCTATTGAATAGAGCTCTATACAAGGAAGGATCAAAACAAAGGAAACATTAATCCCATTCTCAAGGATCTCATGGCCGGGAAGGAATAATAATAATAGTAATAATAATAATAATAGTAATAGTACCAAAAATAGCAATTATAGGGTAGTGGTGATAATGACTATTGAGTGCTTAAAGTTTGCTAAGTGCCTTACATACTCAACCTCATTTACTTCTCATGATAAATGCTAATTTATTCATTTACTCATTTAACAAAACAAATCAGACTACATCCCTCCTCTCTGAGGGCAAAGGAGATGAGAAATTTGACCAGTAAATGTAGGCAGAGAATCAAAGGAATGGTATCCTGGAAGCCAATCAAAAAAAGTTTTTGTTTTTTTTTTTTAAGAGAGAAAGAGAGAAAGATTGGCTTATTGCACTTAGCATAATCTTCTCCAGGTCCATCCATTTACCAGCAAATGCCATGATTTCATTCTTCTTTAAGGCTGAGTAATATTCCATTGTGTATATATATACCACATTTTCTTTATTCATTCTTCTGTTGAAGGACACCTAGACTGTTTCCATAGTATAGCTATTATGAATTGAGCTGCTATAAACATTGATGTGGCTGTGTCAATGTAGTATCCTGATTTTAAGTCATTGGGGTATAAACCAAGGAGTGGGATAACTGGGTCAAATGGTGGTTCCATTCCAAGTTTTCTTAGGAATCTCCATACTGCTTTTCAGAGTTTTTGCATCAATTTGCAGTCCCACCAGCAATGTATGAGTGTACCTTTTTCCCCACATCCTCAGCAACATTTATTTTTTGCTTCTATTCTTGATGATCGCCATTCTGACTGGAGTGAGGTGAAATCTCAGTGTAGTTTTAATTTGCATTTCTCTAATTACTAGAGATGTTGGACATTTTATCATATATTTGTTGATCAATTGTATTTCTTCAGTTCAAGTGTCTGTTCAGTTCCTTAGCCCATTTATTGGCTGGGTTATTTGTTCTTTTGGTGGGTTTTTTTTTTAGTCCTATATATATCCTGGAGATTAATGCTCTATTTGAGGTTCATGTGGTAAAGATATTATGCTAAGCAAAATAAGCCAATCCCAAAGAACCAAAGGCCAAATGTTTTCTCTGATATGCAGATGCTAATTAACAATAAGGGGGGGTGCAGAATAGAGGTATTTTGGACAAGACAGAAGGGAATGAAGGGAGAGGAGGGGTGTGAGGTTAGGAATGATAGTAGAATGAATCGGACATTATTACCCTGTGTGCATTTATGATTACATGATCAATGTATCTCTACATCATGTAAAACTAGAAGAATGAAAAGTTATACTCCATTTATGTATGATGTGCAAAATGCATTCTACTGCCATGTAAAACTAATTAGAACAAATAAAAATATATTAAAAAGAGAAAAAAGAGAGAGAAGGAAAAGCCATTTCAAATGCTGATGACAGAGCAAGTAAGAAAGAGGCTGAGAAATAATTGGAATTATTATTATTTTGTAAGACTGGGATAGAACCCAGGGGAACATTATCCCTGAGCTATATCCTCAGCTCTCTTTATTTAAAGTTATTATTTGTTTATATTATAATTATTATTTTTGAAATACTCTACCACTGAGCTTCATCCCCAGTCCTTTTTATTTTTTATTGTTTAATTTTGAGACAGAGACTCACTAAGTTATCCAGGCTGGCCTCAAACTTGTGATCCTCCTGCCTCAGCATCCCAAGTCATTGGGAACACAGCCTGTACCAGTGTGCCCAGATGATCACTGGAATTATTTTACATGCAGCATTATAAGAAATGGGCAGAAGGGCTGGGGAGATAGCTCAGTTGGTAGAGCGTTTGCCTTGCAAGCACAAGGCCCTGGGTTCGATCCCCAGCACCGCAAAAAAAAAAAAAGGTGGAAATGAAAACCTGTCTAGAATAGGTTCAAGAGAGAAAAGGATAGCAGAAATTTTCAGTATAAACTACTATTTTAGGGGGTTTTCAATATGGCAGACTAGAGGGTGACTGCATTTCATGTCACTCCAGGACTCAGGATTCAAGAAGAGGAGGTATTGAGAGACTCGGGAGCAACTCAGAGCCACCAGGTGAGTCTCTCCCACTGGGCAAGGCTCCCCAGATGGGGCGGAAGTCCTGGAATGCGGGAACTTTCTGGAGTAGAGTTGCCCAGTGAGACTCCCCTGCTGGAGCCGAGAACCCAGTCAGAGGAGGGCCGCACAGCGAGAGGCTTCAGAGCAGAGCTAAGTCCCAGACCCGGGGGGCAGGACTGGACCACAGGCAGCTTCTCGGAGGAGGGCCACCCAGCAAGAGGCTTTGGCACAGGGTGAGGCTCCCTGGCCCAGTTGGTAGTTCCAGACCCCAGGGAATGTCCCAGAGAAGGGCTGCACAGCCCAGACGGTAGTTCTGGACCGAAGGGAACTTCTCGGAGGAGAGCTGCCCAGCAAGACTACCCCACTGAGTGAGCCCTACCCACAGGGTGAGGCTTTCCCACCAGGGCAGTAGAACCAGAGGCACAGGCCCAGACCAGCCATGCCCCAGCCTGCAGTCCAGTCCCCCTTTGGCTGACCATTGGGAAACAAGTGGAGGTGCCTCTGCCCACTAGCAGGGAATATACCCCGCCGGAAGGACACCACCCCTAGAGGGGCAGCTTCCTCGTGGAGCACCACGCTATCAACTTCCTCCAAGACTTCAGGCTACTGAAGGCTAGGAGGTGAGTTATTGGAAATCTACAGGGACAATATTAGTCAATAGAGGAAATCTGCAATATCTCAGAGTTTCACTACTAGAGGGGAAGATACCTAAGCAATATGAGAAAACAAGGGAAGAAAATGTCCCAAACAAACCTAGATGATACATTAATAAAATCCAATGACAGCATGGCAGAAGAAATGTCAGAAAGGGAGTTCAAAATGTACATAATTAAAATGATCAGAGAAGCCAACAATGAGATGAAAGAGCAAATGCAGGCTTTCAATGATCACATCAATCAACAGTTAATAGAGCAAATGCAGGAAGCAAAAGATCATTTCAATAAAGAGTTAGAGATACTGAAAAAAACATAAAGAAATCCTTGAAATGAAGGAAACAATAAATCAAATTAAAAACTTCATAGAAAACATATCTAATAGGATAGAATACCTGGAAGACAGAACCTCAGACACTGAAGACAAAATATTTAATCTTGAAAACAAAGTTGACCAAACAGAAAAGATGGTAAGAAATCATGAACAGAATCTACAAGAATTATGGGATATAATGAAAACAATAAATTTAAGAATTATTGGGATTGAGGAAGGCACAGAGAAAAAAAAACAAAGGAATGAACAATTTGTTCAGTGAAATAATATCAGAAAATTTCCCAAATCTGAAGAATGAAATGGAAAACCAAGTACAAGAGACTTATAGGACTCCAAATATACAAAATTACAACAGACCCACACCAAAGCACATTATAATGAAAATACCTAACATACAAAATAAAGAAGGAATTTTAAATGCTGCAAGAGAAAAGAATCAAATTACATTCAGGGGGAAACCAATAGGGATATCAGCAGATTTTTCAACCCAGACCCTAAAAGCTAGAAGGGCCTGGAACAACATTTTTCAAGCTCTGAAAGAAAATGGATGCCAACCAAGAATCTTATACCCAGCAAAACTTACCTTCAGATTTGACAATGAAAATAAAACCCTTCCATGATAAACAAAAGCTAAAAGAATTTACAAAAAGAAAGCTGGCACTACAGAACATTCCCCGCAAAATATTCCATGATGAAAAATGAAAAACAACAATGTAAATCAGCAAAGGGAGGAACTACCCTAAAGGAATAGCCAAATAAAGGAGAAACCACGTCGTGTCAAAAAACAAAAATGAGCCAAATAACCAGGAAAACAAATCATATCTCAATAATAACCCTGAATGTTAATGGCCTGAACTCATCCATCAAAAGACACAGACTGGTAGACTGGATTAGAAAGAAAGATCCATCAATATGCTGCCTGCAAGAGACTCATATCATATAAAAAGATACCCACATACTAAAGGTGAAAGGATGGGAAGAAAACATACCATGTACATGGACTCAGCAAAAAAGCTGGAGTATCCATCCTCATATTAGACAATGTGGACTTCAAGCCAAAGTTAGTCAGAAGGGATAAAGAAGGACATTTCATACTGCTTAAGGGAAGCATAAATCAGCAAGATATAACAATCATAAACATCTATGCCCCAAACAGTGGCTCATCCATGGATGTCAAACAAATCCTTCTCAATTCCAGAAATCAAATAGACCACAACACAATAATACTAGGTGATTTTAACACACCTCTCTAACCACTGGACAGATCCTCCAAACAAAAATTGAACAAAGAAACCATAGATCTCGATAACACAATCAATAATTTAGACTTAATGGACATTTATAGAATATACCATCCAACGAAGAGCGAATACACTTTCTTCTCAGCAGCACATGGGTCCTTCTCTAAAATAGACCATGTATTATGCCACAAAGCTAATGTAAGCAAATACAAGAAGATAGAGACACTACCTTGTATTCTATCAGATCATAATGGATTGAAATTAGAAATAAATGACAGAATAAAAAACAGAAACTTCTCCAATACCTGAAGATTAAATAATACGCTATTATATGATGAATGGATAACAGAACACATCAGGGGGGAAATACAAAATTCTTAGAGGAAAATGAGAACAAAGATACATCATATCAAAATCTCTGGGACACTATGAAATCAGTATTTAGAGGAAAATTTATTTCATGGAGCACATTCAATAAAAGAAGAAAAAAAGCAACAAATAAACGACCTAACACTATGGCTCAAAGCCCTAGAAAAAGAAGAGCAGACCAACACCAAAAGTAGTAGAAGACAGGAAACAGTGAAAAATCAGAGCTGAAATCAATGAAATTGAAACAAAAGAAACAACCGAAAAAATCAACAAAATAAAAAGGTGGTTCTCTGAAAAAATAAACAAAATTGATAAACCCTTAGCCACACTAACAAAGAGAAGGAGAGAGGAAACTCAAATTACTAAAATTCGGAATGAACAAGGAAATATCATGACAGACGCGACTGAAATACAAAATATAATTGGAAGCTATTTTGAAAATCTATACTCCAACAAAATAGAAAATCTTGAAGACATCAACAGGTTTCTAGAGACATATGAATTACCTAAACTGAACCAGGAGGACATACACAATTTAAATAGATGAATTTCAAGTAATGAAATAGAAGAAGTCATCAAAAGCCTACCAACAAAGAAAAGTCTGGGACCAGATGGGTTCTCAGCCGAGTTCTACATAACATTTAAAGAAGAGTTCATTCCAATACTCCTCAAAGTATTCCATAAAATAGAAGAAGAGGGAACCCTCCCAAACTCATTCTATGAAGCCAATATCACCCTGATACCGAAACCAGACAGAGACACTTCGAGGAAAGAAAATTTCAGACCAATATCCTTAATGAACATTGACACAAAGTTTCTCAACAAAATTTTAGCAAATCGCATACAAAAATATATTTAAAAGATAGTGCACCACGATCAAGTGGGTTTTATCCCAGGGATGCACGGTTGGTTCAACATCTGGAAATCAATAAATATAATTCACCATATCAACAGACTTAAAGTCAAGAATCACATGATTATTTCCATAGATGCAGAAAAAGCATTTGATAAAATATAGCACCCCTTCATGCTCACAACACTAGAAAAAATTGGGGTAGTGGGAACATTCCTTAACATTGTAAAGGCCATCTATGCTTAGCCCATGGCCAATATCATTCTAAATGGTGAAAAACTGAAAGCATTCCCCCTAAAAACTGGAACAAGGCAGGGATGCCCTCTTTCACCATTTTTATTCAACAAGGTCCTTGAAACTCTAGCCAGAGCAATTAGACAGACCAAAGAAATTAAAGGGATACGAATAGGAAAAGAAGAACTCAAACTATCCCTATTTGCTAATGACATGATTATATATTTAGAGGAACCGGGAAATTCCACCAGAAAACTTTTAGAACTCATAAGTGAATTCAGTAAAGTAGCAGGATATAAGATCAATGCTCATAAATCTAATGCATGTTTATATATAAGTGTTGAATCCTCAGAAGGAGAATTTTGGAAAACTACCCCATTCACAATAGCCTTAAAAAAAAATACTTGGGAATCAATCTAACAAAAGAGGTGAAAGAGCTCTACAATAAGAACTACAGAAACACTAAAGAAAGAAATTAAAGAAAACCTTAGAAGATGGAAAGATCTCCCATGTTCTTGGATAGGCAGAATTAACATTGTCAAATGGCCATAACTACCAAAAGTGCTATACAGATTCAATGCAATTCCAATTAAAATCCCAATAACATACCTCACAGAAATAGAGCAAGCAATCATGAAATTCATCTGGAAGAATAAGAAATCCAGAATAGCTAAAGCAATCCTTAGCAGAAAGAGCGAAGCAGTGGGTATCACAATACCAGAACTTCAACTATACCAGAAAGCAATAGTAACAAAAACGGCATGGTATTGGTACCAAAATAGACACATAGATCAATGGTACAGAATAGAGGACATGGACACAATCCCAAATAAATACAATTTTCTCATACTAGTCAAAGGTGCCAAAAATATGCAATGGAGAAAAGATAACCTCTTAAAGAAATGGTGCTGGGGAAACTGGAAATCCATATGCAGCAGAATGAAACTAAACCCCTATCTCTCACCCTGCACAAAACTCAACTCAAAATGGATCAAGGACCTCGGAATCAGACCAGAGACCCTGCATCTTATAGAAGAAAAAGTAGGTCCAGATCTTCAACATGTCGGCTTAGGACCTGACTTCCTCAACAGGACTCCCATAGCACAAGAAATAAAAGCAAGAATCAATAACTGGGATAGATTCAAACTAAAAAGCTTTCTCTCAGCAAAGGAAACTATCAGCAATGTGAAGAGAGAGCCTACAGAGTGGGAGAAAATCTTTGCCACTCATACTTCAGATAGAGTACTAATTTCCAGAATCTATCAAGAACTCAAAAAACTCTACACCAAGAATACAAATAATCCAATCAACAAATGGGCTAAAGAAATGAACAGACACTTCACAGAATAAGATGTACAAACAATCAACAGATATATGAAAAAATGTTCAACATCTCTAGTAATAAGAGAAATGCAAATCAAACTACCCTAAGATTTCATCTCACCCCAATTAGAATGGCAATTATCAAGAACACAAGCAACAATAGGTGTTGGTGAGGATGTGGGGAAAAAGGTACACTCATAAATTGCTGGTGGGGTTGCAAATTAGTGCAGCCGTCCTAGAAAGCAGTGTGGAGATTTCTTAGAAAACTTGAAATGGAACCACCATTTGACCCAGCTTTATTCCACTCCTGGGCCTATACCAAAGGACTTAAAATCAGCATACTACAGTGATGCAGCCACATCAATATTCATAGCTGCTCAATTTACAATAACCAGATTGTGGAACCAAACTAGATGCCCTTTAATTGATGAATGGATAAAGAAACTGTGATATATGTATACACACACACACACACACACACACACACAGAGACACACAATGGAATATTACTCAGCCATAAAGAATAATACAATTATGGCATTTGCAGGCAAATGGATGAAATTGGAGAATATCATGCTAAGTGAAATAAGCCAATTTCAAGAAACCAATGGACAAATGATCTCGCTGTTAAGCAGATGATGATCCATAATGGGGTGTGGGAGTGAAGCATGAATAATGGAGGGAGGGACTCTATAGAGGGAAAAGACAGGCGGAAAGGGTGGGGGTGAAGGAAAAAATAACAGAATGTATCAAACACCATTACCCTATATAAATGTATGATTACACAAATGGTATGTCTCCACTTCATGTACAAACAGAGAAAGAAGATGTACCCCATTTGTTTACAAAAAAAAAATTAAAAACTACTATTTTAAGGAATTATATTATAAGGGGAGAAGAGAAAAAGAAAAATGGAACAATTAACTGTAGAAGACAGTTAAGAGAGAGTTTGATAATAATACTATACAATAATCAGTTTGTGGACTTAATTTGTGCTCTATTCATGTTAGCCTGTTCAATAATCAATACAATTCTGTGAGATAGGTACCATTATCCCAAGCCACAGATGAAGAAACTGGAGCTCATAGTGGTTTAAACCATTTGTCTAGTGCAGAGTTTGTGAACCTTGGCACTCCTAAAACGTGGGGGCTGTCCTGTGCGTTGAAGAACGTACAGCCACATCCCTGCACTCTACCCACTAGATGCCAGAAGCACTCCACCACTTGCGACAAACATGGCTAAGTGTTCCCTGGGGGACATCGCTACTTATTTTATTTTAGTTGTAGATGGACACACTATCTTTATTTTATTTATTTGTTTATTTATTTTTATGTGGTGCTGAGGATGAAACCCAGTGCCTCACGCATGCTAGGCAAGCACTCTACCACTGAGCTACAACCCCTGTCTCTCAACACTGCTTTTTGTTGAGAATTGCTGGGTAAAGAAAGCACATGTGGTATATGATAGATTCAGAGCTTAAAAGATTGGTCTGACTCCAAAATCCATGCTGTCAATCACTGGACTCATTTGTACTCCCAAGAAAACATATTTCCCTACCATGCTTTGGACACCTATGAGCCCATGGACAGTGGGAAGAATATGTGGCCACTAAAGTGAGGGCCAGTTAGATGCAAAGATTATTTTATCATACCTCTAATATGCATTCATGCTCATGAGTTACTTGGCTTAGCCTTGCACATTCTCTCAAGCTTTCTCTTCTCTTTTCTTTTGTCTTCTCTTTTTCTCTCAGTGTCCCCCAGTCTCACCACACACACAAACACACACACACACACGCACGCACACGCACATGCGCACGCACACAACACATCTGGCCTTCATAACCAAGGAGAGAGATTTTTTTATTGGTTCATATTAGTTATAAATAACATTAGGAATTATTTTGACATAATTATAAATGTACCGGAGTATAGTTTGCTCCAATTAAGTCCCCGATGCTTACGCTTGCCCTCCCCCTCCCTGTTTACTTACTCTATTGATCTATGTATTATTTTTTTCTAAGAACATTTTCATTTGTTCATTTATTTTTATTCTTTTTAAATATACATGACCAAGTGCATTTTGACCTATTATTTATACATAGAGTATAATGTGATCTTTTTATTTATTTAAGCATTCCCCAAAGTTTAAGTCTCATCTCTACCATGGATTTCATTTTCCTTGTATGTAGGATGAAGGAGTTAAACTACATGATCCCTAAGGTGCTCTTCTGGCTCTAACATCTGTCCTGTGATACTCAGTGCCCACCCTTTTTATGAAGTAAACATTTTGTGGGGAGCAAGGGAAATTTGAGGACTTCTAGTTCTGAAGCTGGGGCAAAATTCCCAGGCTGTTTGTTTCTGTGTTGTCTGCTTCTTTCCAAATGGCTTCTCCCATCACTAAGGCCCAAGGGCCACTCTGGTTTGGGTCATGGGTAGATGTGATGGGGCAGCAGGTGTAACTGCCAGAGCCCTCTACCTCAGCAGCATTGCCATTGACCTTAAGAGGTCTCCTGGAGCCTTCTGTGGGGCAGACTGCATGTGGTAATGGGCACTGTTCTCAGGGCTCCCAAGGAGTGGGGATTTCTTGGGGACGATGTGAAGAGCTCATGTTGCTCTCAGGGTGGGATTGGGTTCTTTTCAGGAATCTGGGCCTGTGGGGACTGGTCCAACTATGGGATTGGATGGGAGGTCTTGTCATTAGACTGTAAATGGGGGAAGAAAGGCCCTGGCTTCTCGTTTTTGGGCGGATAGGGGTGTGAGTGAGGAGAAAGGTGTCCATCCTGCTCTCTGAGCTAAAGCTTGGTTTGCCCTTGATTTAAAACGTAAATCTCAGTGAGAAGTTAATTTTTTAGTGTAGTAACAGTAACTGGAGCCATGGGCCCTGTTTCTGATAATGGATTTTATCAGGTCACTAAACTCCATGTCACATGCCTCAAAAACTAGTTCATGTTAGGCACTGTGGAACTCTGCTGAGTCTCTCTCTGGTTCTTATCTGTGCCTTGTGGTACCTTTATATTCCAGGAAAGGAGTTTGTGGGTAGTGGAGGTCAATATTAATATCTAGGTAGTGTATATAGTTAAGTGCATTTTTTAGTTTGTGGAGTGCCTGAATGGGTTTTAAGAATAGCAAATGTTGCTTTATATATGTGCAGCTTTTTCTATATATCCTCAGTTAATTATTCTTCAACTGAATTGCAAAGGCCATGTTTAACCCCTGGCTCTCTTCCCTTTCTGAGCTTTGTGAAGTTTAAGGCTCTGTTCTTACAGCAAAGGGGCCCTGTCTGGGGAGCCTGTTTAGACCTGTCTCTTCCTTTTGTTTGCTTTCTTTTTTGTCTCTCTCTGGGGAAACCTGGCTCCTGAACCCTGGTTACCCCTCATTCCACTAAGGGCCCCACAGCATGTTTCTCCACAGCTCCTTCCTTTGCTCATAGCTTTATTGGCATTCCCCCAGCAACATGTGAAGGGGCAGCAATCACCGATTCATGTCAGCCCTGTGAGGGAACCCAACTATAGCAGTGGAATGCCAAGTCACTACAATTACTTGAACTAGCAAAGACATGTACAAGGACAGAGACCATGATTTCTTTGATATGGACGATAACTAAACATATACATTAATCTCCCTGAGGGTGGAAGAAATGAGCATTTCTTTTCATTGGGTTTTCAAAAATTAAAGAGTAAAACTACACTTATTTAGCCAAGGATAAAAGGTATAAAAGATGCCATTGCAAAGCCAAGAGTCTTGCTTAGTCCACAGTATAAGCCTGCCATGCTCATAGCTAGTAATTCAGAAGAAGGGCATAATTCTAAGGCATTTGGCAGTTTTTCCACTGGCCAAGCTTTCAAATCTGTCTTCTACAAAACAATGACATCCTTCGTTCATGATTCCCCTAACCCTACCTTTTATTCAAAATCTCCAGAACAGAATTTGTTGAATAGAAAATATATGCTCTTTCAGAAACCATTGAGTTGGTCTTTCTCCCTGTAGTAACTACTACACGAGTTCTTAGTGTCCTACAGAGAAAGAAATCTCACAGTCCTACCTCTGGAATCAAGATGGGGGCCACCTCAGTGACACAGGTTTTAGGATGGATTAATTTCAGGCGGAATCAGAAGGGAATAACCACTGGAGACACAAGTTTCCAAGGAGTTAGAGGAATGCCACGGAAAGAAACTAGTACTATCTTCCAGAAAATTGAAAAAATGAGATGATAAATTCATCTAAAATGAAGACAAATCCCATCATCAAATCACAAGTCTGGATGAATATATGTGTGTATGTTCCAAAATAGAATAATTTGCAGAAACACAGCATCTGAGCACCACAAAATGCAAACTTTCCATTCTGTTGTGCTACAGGATATTGGACATGCCACTTAACCTATAAAAATAGGGTGCACAAACAGTCATGGTGGTGCACACCTGAAATTCTACCAATTTAGGAGTCTGAGGCAGGATGATCTCACGTTCAAGTCAGTCTCAGTAACTTAGTGAGACTCTCAGAAACTTTGTGATCCCTTGTTTCACAATAAAAAATAAAAAGTGTAGCTAAGTGGTACAGCCCCCTTGGGTTCCATTCCCAGCACCAGAACCATAATAATAATAATGATGATGATGATCAAGAAAAAAATAAAGAATTAAAAAGACCTGGAGATGTAGCTCAGTGATAAAGAACCCCTGGGTTCAATTCCCAGTACTGAAAACAAATAAATAAAATAAATATAGAGATCCTAGTATCTGTCTTTTTCTCACTTTAATCCACCCTGTATAACTCCCATCAAATCAATCTTGCTAAGGAAATATTTTCATCATAATATTTTTTAAAGAGTTGGCTGAATCATTCCAGACCATATCAATCTTTCCTTTTGAGGTTTTTGTGCTCTGCCATTCAAATTATTTTAATTAGATGCAGTGCCAGGTAGTCAAACACACGTGTGTGTGTGTGTGTGTGTGTGTGTGTTTGTGTGTGTGTGTGCATGCGTGTGTGTGTACTCTCCTTAGAAAGAGTCTGGTGCTTGCAATATGTTGGCCCTCTCCATAGTTTCTGCACTGACATTTAGCCCCCCCCCCCCAGGGGCTTTCTAAAATGTTTGTCTAGTGGCCTTGAACTCACACAACACAATGAAAAAAGTAAAATACAGAATATAGTCTATGACCTCCACCTCTGTAGATTTTTAAGTGAAGGTGGTCATTAAATAATTGGCCATGCACTATATTTTTTATAATAAAAGTCCTTTTGAAAAGATGACAGTGAAGCAAATTTCTGCAAAGCAATGCACATTTTCCCATTGAATTTTACTAGCTTGTAAGAGAGATGCCGTGCAATTAATTTTGTTAAGCATTCTTGGAAGACTTCCATTAATGAAGTTTTTTTTTCAAAGTAGATACCAAATGACTTCACTGACATGTACTCGGTAATCTCATCTCCACACTCTTCTAATTCCACTGCAGTGAACTTCCATATAGTGAGTGGACTACATAAAGGAAGAGACCTGCCTTAGGGCTATAAAAACTGACATGATTCCTCACAAACCTTGTCATTGCAGATGAAAACCAGGCTTTTCTTAAGCATGGAGTTCATCTCTTTAACCTTTAAAAGATTGAAATATTAGAAAAACATTTTAAAACCCAGACGAAGATATAAACATCCTACACATGCATTCAGGAGTTATTACTCACTGGGACAGAGGAAGAAAGGCAATTGATTTGATGATACCTGGTCTATGTCTTAGCACATTTTCTCCACTGAGTATTCCTCCATTCACAACAATGCAGCCACAATGAGTAATGCAGGATCTGAGTTGATTACAGCCATGCGTTTAAGATGCCATTTGACATAGTGGGAAGAGCACTGAACAGGGGGATGGAATATGTGGTTCCCATCCTCATTATGCCACTTACAAGGGACCTTAGGAAAGACTCAAACTTTCTGAAACTTTCTTCTGAATCTTTCATATTAAAGGTGAGGGAAAGATCACTTATAGTCATGCCTAGAAAGTCTTTTATAACCCATGATATAACACTTGGGGGCTGAATCCAACCTCCTAGGTTTGTGCTTGCATGATTTTAAAAGTTCTTCTGCTATTTACTATGATTAGCTAATATTTCAAGGCCCAGTGTATACTTATGGCAAAATCTTTTGTTATAGAGAATGACCATAAGACCATATTCCATGTAGTCTTTTTAATTATTCTTGCATTACTTTTTTGTGACTTCTTTCCATGTGTAATTAGATTGTCATGACTTTTACCTTGTAATGAGTCTGATGAAAAAAATCATTCTATGGATAGAAGTGTGTGCTTTGCCACTTTAATGTACTTAAATTTTTAGTATTTTATTTGACACATGGCTTACCTGTAGGAATCTTCTTAAGTCACTTGTCCAATTTGCGAGGGTTAAGATAATTATACAATGTAAACCACAAAACACTTAATTTGAGCTATATGAAACTGTAATATTTCTGGTATACATACAGGAAAAGAAAATAGGGACCCCTCCCCAAGGTCACCCCTTCCATCCTGTCTAGCTCCTACTATTTAGGATACCTTACAGAGTGTATGCAACACAAAAGCTGTGGACAGACCCATCCAGTGAAAGTGCCAGTGAAATGTATCACATATTTGACAGGCTTAGTAATAGTAATAATGACTAACACAGCTCTTAGACTACCATTTTCAAATGCTTTACCTATATTTTAAAATTAATTTTATTTTAATTTTTAGTTTTTACAGACTGCATTTTTATGGAAACAATCAATAATGTGAAAAGAGAGCCTACAGAGTGGGAGAAAATCTTTTCCATACTTTACCTATATTAGATAATTTAATCCAAATCTGAGTTCCCTTCTAAATGTTCTCAATATAAATCTAAGTAGAAGTTCTATATATTCTTCTACACTCAGTGAATTAATTTTCAGTGGTCTACCCCAACCTCCCAATTTTGGAGACCACTAATCCAGGCTCTGAAATTTAGAATCTCGGGATAAGTGGGACACTTACAAAATGGTACATTTCACAACCTTTTCCAAATACCTTGCTGCTGAAGTTTATATGACTGCTAGTTAGATGATAAACAACAACAACAACAACAAAAAAAACCAGAATCTGGTGACCCTGAAAGCAATCTCAGGTAACTGAAAGCAAAGAAGTGAAATTGGTTGAAGAGGCCTTGGTGAGGAGGCCATGATGTGGGAAATGGGAATGAGGGATAGAGAGACAGAAATACTGGAGCAGGAGGGAGGGAAGTATAGAAGGAGAAAGAAGAACATTAGGGACTAGAGAAGAAAGAAAAGAACAAGGAGAAAAAGGGGGTAAATAGTTGGTGAGGGACAAAGAGGAGTGAATATATCACATATTGATGTGCACAATGCTCACCCATGTTGTGCTATTCACTGTCTCTGAATTCTGGACCACCACCACAAAGAAAACTGAGTGGTCCCTAAAGATTTGTGATTTGTGCACACAGCTCCTCCCCAGGTGTGCAGGATGAGTCTACCTCCCCTCATTAGATGGGGATATGTAAATTATTCAAGCAAGGCAAAGAAAGGGTGGTATTTAATCTAAAGAATGAGTTTCTAGGACTGGGGTTCTGGCTCAGTGGTAGAATGCTTGCCTAGCATGTGTGAGGCACAGGGTTCAATCCCCAACACCACACAAAATAAATAAAATAAAGGTATAAAAAAAACAAAAAAAAAATGTGTTTCTAAAGCTAGAACTATAGGCAGAATGATTCTTAGGCAAGGCAGGGAAGGAGGAGTTATGGTAAAGAAGCATCCCTGTGATTCTTTTCAAATCACACTTCAGTGTCAGGAGCCTCCAGTAGCAGCAATAGAGAAGCCATGGCAAGTGAGTTATGTCTGAGGCAGCTGCCAAAGTAGCACTTCAAAGATAGGACACTGTCAAACATCACCCTCTATCTCACTGCAACATTAGAAAGCATGATAAGATACTATACAGGCTAGGACCATCATGAGATAGTAACACCATGTTTGACTTAGATCATGAGAGCTGGTGGGTTCTTTGAGATCACAGAGTCTAAAGCCCTAATTTTACTTGTGGCTAAACTGAGAGCCCAAGAGAGGAACACACCAGCTTGAATTCATCCAGTTGGCAAAGCTAGGTCATGATACTTAGATCTCTGAAGAGCTAGAGCAGTGTTCTTGACCCCACAGCTGTGTATATATCTCCTCCTCCAGGTCCTTGGCTCCTCTTTAGCAGAAGCCTCCCTTGCTAGTGTGGAAAATATACTCCATAAATCTCTTAATGTTCCAATATGATCAAAGAAATTATTCAGATCATCTGTGAACATGCGTTGGGCTATGCCTGCATCTTGATTCAGTGCACAGACACCAACTTTTAACATTATCATCAATTATCCTGGACATACATAATCATATTTAAATATACAAGGACTCTTGATTTTCCTCCCTCCCTTACCGCCACCCAGTGGCTGCTTTCCTGTTCAGATACTACTTCCTAACTTTCCTCCTTCCCCCACAAAGAAAAGGAACAAGGGAGACACAAGAACATCAATTTTGCAAAAGTTTAAGAGGCTTTAAGCAAAAGGTTTGGTGTCAAGGAGAATGAAATCAGTATCTGAATGAAAGGGTTATCTTTGACTCACAATTATTCAAGGATGTCCTCATCTTGAAGGACAAATGAATTGCTGGTAGTGAAATAAAAACTTTTTGCCAAATCCCTTGCATTGGCAGCTACAGAGTAAGAAGTGACTGGGCAAAAGAAAAGGCCATAGTAAAAAATCTCAGAGGAGTTAGGGAGAGCAGAATCCCAAAGCAAGCTATGGGAACCAGGGTGTGGAATTCTTACAGCTAGAGGAATCTAAAGATTGTTAGAAAATAACTACCCTGGGCCTTTGCCTTCTTTCAACAACTTTGAGTCCTCCTAGACAGAAGATATCCATTGGCTTTTCAGTGACCTAAGAGCCAATCCAGGATATGAAGGATATAGAGCTGCAATAACAGCCATGTAAAATGGTTCAGTCAGTTGGTCAGTCTTTCAGAAATAGTCTGGAGTGCACACTGTCCCTGCAGAGACCAAGGAGACCCAGTTTCTGCCTTTTAGCTGTTCATGAGATAGTGGAAAGCACACAAGTGAATAGTTTACTGCAATTCAGCATGAG
This sequence comes from Sciurus vulgaris, assembly GCF_902686455.1. Lineage (NCBI taxonomy): Eukaryota > Metazoa > Chordata > Mammalia > Rodentia > Sciuridae > Sciurus > Sciurus vulgaris. Next base: position 42,799,559 of record NC_136471.1, on the reverse strand, counting down.
CAGAATGATAAGACAAGATAAACTTGGCCTTGGTAATCATGGAAAAAGAGAAGTTTGTGTCTGGTTTTAAGGGGTGGATAAGTGAAAGCAAGTTAGTAGGGAAAGGGTAGAGTTGGACATATATGGACAGTACACATAGAGTGAATAACAGGCATGAAACCTGAAACATTTCAAATGACATACCAGGTTCTAAGAACTGTAAATAGTTTAGTGCACATTTTTTAAATTTGTCTTATTTTGTCTCTGGAGGGGAAGAGGGTTTCTAGTAATGAGAGCTAATGTTGAAGAAGTGGTCAAGAGACAGATCATGGAGGATTCTGATCTTACTAGAGTTACGATTTCATTGTGGAATCAATGGGGAGCCATTGAAGGATTTTAAGCAAGACTTTCATAATGATATTTGTGTTTTGGAAAGATTAGGGCAGAAGAATGGACAGGAGAGAGTGAGATTAGAGGCTGGGAGATCAGTCTGGAAGCTATTGCAGTAATTCAAGAAAGAAATATTACAGGCTCGACTGGAGAAATGAGAATGGAAAAATTGGATAGATTTGAGCTTGATTTAGGAAGACAAATGGAAAGGACTTAATGATGGGCTGGAGTTGATAATGTAGAAGGGAAGAAAGACTACATTTTCTGGCTTCAGCAACTGAATACCTGGGGGTGCCTTTTGCTGTGATGGGGGAGACACGTGTAGGACTTGAGAATAAGCATGTCTGAAGGGGAGTGGTGATGGGAGTTCTGAAGGAGGTATGTTTGTGGTGCCAGTAAAAATCCAAGCAGAGATATCCTGCAAGAAGTGGACAATGCTGACCTGAAGCTAAGAATATAGGTCAAGCTACAGCTTGAGATTTAATATTTATCATTGTATGGGTGATGGCCAAAATCTCTGGAACACAGGAAACCACCCTGTGAGGACAGCCCCTGGGGGATCCCAATCAAAATTGGAAAAGAATTAGAAGAGAATAAATATTATTATGAAATCCGAGGGAACAGAGAGATTCAAGAGAGAAGGAGGTGTCGTCTGCAGCAGAGAGCTCAAGGAAGACAGAATTAAAAATGTTCACTGGGATTGGCAATAAGGTGGTTACCAATGCCTAGTGTCAAAATTGAGGCAAACCCACACAGAGCAACGAAGTCATCAAGGTTATTTGCAGGCAGTTGCAGAAAAATTCAGGCACCCAGGAGATCATGGGCAATATGAACTTTCACTTTGAAGAAGCAGAGGATAAGGACATTGGTGTGTGTTGTAAAGTGATTGGTCAGGGCAGGAGTGTGTGTGTGTGTGTGTGTGTGTGTGTGTGTGCAAACATGGAGGGAGGAGGTAAAGGCATACATACTCAGCAGTTGCCTAATTCAGGAGAAAGTGAGAAGACCTCTTGGTAGTCATAGCATCAGTCGGTTAATACAAGGAACACCAGCTGGAGAACAAATTGAAGAACTACGGGTTAATTTGTCTGGGTTCTGGAATTCATGGGAAACATTTTGTGGTAGATGAGTGGGAGGATACAGGCAGAAGATAAGGAATTAAGAAACTTGGCTTCAATTTCACATGAAACTCTAGTCTCATATTCTCAAGCAAGGACATGGATTCTCAGGCCTTAGCATGGAATGAGTAGCCCTTACCTAGAGGGGAATCCAAATATTCCCTGATTTTTTTTTTAAATTCTAGCACTGTTGGATTATGTGTGTTGATGCTACTTCAGATGCTATGGATAATGAAGAGTTTACTATGTTATATATGTTAAAAAAAAAAAAAAAAAAAAAAACCAGAACACTGCTAAAACAGGCAGAACTCTGAAATAATGTTAGGGAAAACTGGGTTCAGAACAAAATATACCTCCACCCTTCCTCCCTTCCCCAACTTCAGAGAAATGCACACTGATGGAATATAATGCAGAGATAGCTTTCAGATCCAGTAGGATAAAAAAAGGAAGGATTATAATGTCAACCTAAAATGTTCTGTTCCATCAAAGAGCAGGGAAGAAATACTGACAAGAGAGCAACTCAAAAGAATGATTCTTTCAGATAAAACCTATGCCCAAGAAAGAAAACTGAAATTCAAATATTAAATACAAATCTAAATGTCTAAGACAGAAAACCCTTTATTTAACACTAGGAGGTATGTCATCTTTTAAATTTGCCATTCTTTTAAAGTAAGCTATATAAGATTTAATTAACAGGCTGGTGACCTTGGGCAAGTCACTTATCTGTTCACTTGTTGCGTATAGATGATTATACAGCCCCTGAAAGGTGCACTGTAATGCTTCAGAAAGTGAAAACTAGTATACCAACATCAAGCAAGAGTTTTACCAGGCAGGGCATACCTTGGAGAAATCAGTTTGAGAAAGCTTCAACCAAAAAGGGTTGAATTGGAGCTTGCAGGACTGCTAGGTGTTGTATAAATGTCCCAGGCAGTTTGAGAGGACTTTGGCAAAGGAAAAGTACATACTGCCCAGCAAGTTATGTGCTTGATGTCTCCCCAAGGCAGGAGGCAGGCCTGCCAAGGGCTTCAACATTGCTCAGGAGTGACCCAACCTTTTGTTCCCCTCCCAGCTCGAGAGGAACAGCTTGAAATCCAAATGGGGCCCTCTGTTCAGCTAAGGAAAACAGTCTCAAATCTTTTTGACAACTGCACAAAAGGGGTACAGAGGGGCTGTTGTGCAGGGTCAATAGTGCTGGGGCTAGTTTAAACACTACCAATTGGCCCTGGGAACACAGGAGGGAAGGGAAGATGACTAAATGGGATCTGGCATCAAGAAACCATGTTCACATTTTCCCTCATGAGCACCAGCCCCCTTATCTATTTGGAAAACAGGACAGATATTCTTGCTCTTGATTTGTAAAATACAAAATTGGCATGGTTCAAAAACCTTGAAAAATATTCTCAGAAACTTCAGACCTCACAAATAAACTTTTAGGAATATGTTTAATTGTGTGAAGTCTGTGTTTTATAAATACTGAAGGAAACATTCTGCACAACAATATTCCATTTTCCTCCATCTCCCACCCTTTCGATCACTTATCTGTTTCCAAAAGAGAAGCTAAACTTGGGCTCCAGATGTTTGGAACCCAAAGGACGGTTCCTCATGGATTAAATCTAATGTTCTCCATTTTCAAAAATCCAAATCGCAGCCTGCGGTTAAACAATGAGGTCATTATAAAACATTTTTGCCTGGTGTAGTGCTGACCTCAGGTTCAGATATAGTTTTTCTATTTTTAAAGGCCCTCCCAACTCAATGCACGGTTCAGAGCTTCTTCTCAGTGTCCTGGTTGTTGGGTCTGATTAGCCAACCATCCTGCCATAAGACATCAGGAAATGTTTCTTTGTGTCAAACTCAAATTGCATCTGCTTCCACTTGGATCATTTTTTATTTGCTGTCTTTGCATAGATGAAGCCAAAAAAAATCTTCATGTAGGACAGTGGTTAAAGGATTTGTCCAGTAAATTCACAGAAGAAATACAAACTTCCAATGAATATGTGATAAGATGCTTAAACTTGCACATAGTCAGGGAATGAGATGATTTTCACTCATCATATTTGCAAAATCTCAAATGTTGGCAAGGGTGAAGAAACATGGGCAATCATTTATAATGCTAATGTGTATATGAATTGGAACTTACTTTGTGGGGTAATTTGCCAGTAGCTTTGAAACTTAAAAATGCTTGTTTTATTATTCTGATGCTTATTATCTACATAAAGATGAGTATAAGAAGGCCTGTTCAAATATTTCCACTGTAGCATTGTCATTTTATAAAATAAAAATTCAGGAACAACTTAAGTGCCCAGTAAAAGGAAGATAGCTAAATCAAACTATGGGATAGAAAACATGTAAAAGACATAGTAAGTGGGGGAAAAGGCCCAGAACGAACACACACACACACACACACACACACACATCTCACATGATTCTATTTTGGAAATAAAGCCACATAAACACCTTCATTTTCTGTTTTTATTTCCAAAATAGAAGAATAAATTACCATATATATGTGTGTGTGTGTGTCTATGTGTATATATATATATATATATGTATATATATATACACATATAGCCTTTCACTTTGAATGTACTGCTTACATGTTAAGAATGCATTTTTATATTTATTGTACCTTTTTTCCTGTTTGTAGATCAGAGGCAAAGGTATGAGCCTTGGTGGTTACAGTGAACTTAGCTTCCCTGGGGGCTGTAGTGGGTAAGTGAGTGAAGTAAACAGGTGAGAAATCAAAGGACCCAGGTAATAGCCAGGAATCTGTCATCAATTTGCTGTGTGACCCCAGGAAGTCATTTTCCTTCTGAGTCTGTTTCCTCTGTACAATCAGTGGGAAAGATAAGAAGCTCACTAAGATGCCTTCCCTTTTTGATATTTTATGACTCTCTAAGTCTGTGTCTTTAATGTATAATAGGTCTGATCCTTTTTGATGAAGAGGTGGCTTTTTATTCTTTTCCTTCAAATTCTGGCATAGTTTGACATTTCACTTTACTGCAAATGGAAGATAATGAAAGAGAAGGTGGAGCGGTCACTGTGTTCCCTGTTTAGCTATGTTTTTGAAGGTTTGGTTGACCTATTTATGCTACTACCTTCCTTTGACAGTGTAAGCTCTCAGACTTTTTTGAGTGTGATGAGAGTGCAAACACAATACTGGAAGTGAAAGATCTGAATTCCACAGGGTAACCATAAACTATGAATTTATATATATATACATACATATTTTTAATAGATTGAACCCCCTTGAATACTTTTTCTAGGTTATACTAAAGGATACAAGTTTATTCAGTGAAAATCAGAGATGTAATTCATCTGGGGGCTAGGTATGCACAGGAATTGATGTAAATGCTATGTCAATATACTGTGTTTGTTGCAACTGACACCACAATTTGTTCATAGTTAATGAATATGTCACAATGTTTTAAAACATATCTTACATTTTAATGTAGTATTGATAAACCATTCTCTATGTATTGTTACCTATATTTTGGGACTTTATGGCTATCCTTTACTCTTGATTCTGTCTCTGATAAGCAGGGTTACTTTGGGCAAGTCATACCTCTGTAGATAATGGTTGGACCACCTGTTGCCCAGAGTGGTAGGGAAAAACCAAGTGGACAAAATGAGCTATGAAAATTTGTACATATCTATAAACATTATCACACTCTGCTTGTGCACAACCTAATTGGCATTTGGAAATGATCTGATGAAACTGGGGAAACCTTGGCATTAAGTCAATGAAGGAAACCTATTCTTGGTTCTTTAGAGACTTTGACCAGTCTAGTCCTATCTGTCATTAGTTAACAAAACTCCTTCCAGTTGGTCCTCCTCACTTTGCTTATTTCATGAGGTCAGAAGAGTAAATTCTAAGCAGTTTAATTCTAAAGAAAACAGAAAACAGACCCTGTGGCTATTTGTCTTTCAACAATGACATAAGTGACTTACTCTCACTCCCTTCTCAGGAGAACATTTACAGCCCCCACGGCAGTCTTGGCCCCCGCATGGCTTTCCATAGGACTTCTTCTCTCCCTGTTAAAAAAAGAAAAAGTTAGTATAGCATGTGAACCAAGAAAGAGTTGCCCCAGGGAACTTAACCCTTAGATACACTCCTAACAAAGTAAATTTGAAGTAGACTAATGATTTCATCCGATGTTGTCATTATTTGAAAGAAAAATTCATCTACAACTAGTATCCCCTTAGGTCACGTGTATATCTCACCAAATAGCCAGTTTGGTAGCTGCTTTGTGAACTGCAATTCAGCATTGACTTGTTGGTAGAAATTCCAGTCACAAAATATAAGAGAATTTTTTTACATGGGGCTGGTGTGAACACAGGTGTCCAGTGACTTATGGATTTTCATTCATTGAGAAAGCAGTAGCTGTAGGAGAGAACCTGGGAGAAATTCAAGTGCTAGAAGCACAGTGAAGGTACAAATGGGCACATTACACTCTGCTCTCATCTCCTCACACTCCATTTGTGCATATAATTCAAACCTTATGGTTACATCCCATCCCCAATGAGTCAAATGCAAATTCCTCAGGTGATATAAAACAGCATCACCCAAACTCTCCAACTTCATTTTCCCCTCTCTCCTTCTTGATGATTATGATGATGATGATGATGCTTACTTGCTGAATTTCTACAAGACCCTCACATGGCCTGATGTATACTCTGACCTTGTCCAACCTCCTCTCCTCATTCTCTCCTTGGCACACTCAAACTTCAACCACATTAGTGAACAGTCATTCTATTCTTTTAAAAATATCAAGCCTGTTCCTACCATAGGACCTCTGCCCTAACTGTAACTTCTTCCTGGAATATTCTTCCATTAGATATTTTTTTTTAATTGCTGACCTCTTTTCATCATCCAGGTCTCAGTTTAATTGTCCATTCTCAGAGAGGCCATTCCTGACCACTCAGCCTCAGGAAGTCCCTGTTACTTCCAATCATATCCCTTGTTACTTTTTCATCATTAGATATTTAGTCTTGGGCCACTTGAATGCAAACTCCATTAAAGTAGGACTTTTATCTGTCTTGTCCCACATTGTATCTCCAATGCCTACAACAGTGGATGTTATTCAAGTAAAGTTTGATGATCACAGAAATGGAGCTATGATTTGAACATAGGTCTGACTAACTCCAAAGTCTTGAACTTCACCCCTGTATCAGCATTTTCTAAGACCTCTCTAAACCAGAGTCTCAATACAAGACTCCAAACTGAGGGAAACTGCCATTCTGACCCTATCCACCTTGGGAAAAAAGCAAAACATAAATTCTAACTAATATCTATAACAAGAACTTTATCTCTGGGATGGATTTAGTATCATCCAACTTTTTTATTTAATGTTGGTCATTTTTTTTTTCTGATGAAAAAAGCATATTTATGAGCCAGCCTCACACTTAATCATTCTTGCTTCTGTGTACTGTGTGCTTTTTCCTGATTCCAAAGGATCACTGTGAATTTCTCAGATGGTCTCTTATCTCTTTAGACATTCCCACAATGCTTTATCACCACAGCACTTCAGTAATAAGGTAGTGATGGCAGAGCTATGACAAAATATTGCTATTTTCGATTCCAAACACCTTCCTGATATGAGATATTTTATCTCTTTTATATGCCTTTGACATGCTAAGTGCTATTGTACACTTTCCAGTTTGCCCTCCATTTTACAGTATATAGGACAAGCAAGTTTTTCATAAGGGTGAGATCAAGAGGTGCTCTGGGAGGTGAAAGCTGGGAGCTGGCATAGAATAACAAACAGAAAGAGCAACATCGAATTTAACCTTCATGTTTGCTATAACTTTGTCTAATGTTGAGTACTATGTTGCTTGGGACTATGGATAATTTGTATTGAGTTCACCATACATTTCTGTATTTTCCAAACAGTATTCAATGAACATGTATAATTAGAAGAAAATATAAGACATGTTATTAAATGATAAAAGGCAACCCTTCAAGTGAGAGGACTCAACAGGTGTTGCCAAAGTGTTATCTGTTTGGAGGTATGACCTAGTTCCAAATAGTGTCTGCATGGGTATCTAATAAAATTGGCATATCAAAAAATATAGAATAAGCAGAATTATTGGGGGTAAATTCATCTATCATAGAACAAAAGTTTCCAGATCTCTACTATGAAGGAAGGAGACTAGAAGCAAGGGAGCTGGATAAGACAAGAAAAATAATTCCAATGACAAGAACTGAGCAAAAACAGGGAACTTCTGCTAGAGGTTTTTCAGGAACTCACTAGAACACGGAGGCTGACACCTTCCTCCTAACAGACAGGAAGTCATTACTGTCCTCTGTCACTGAGGAAAGTAACTAGAGAAGCCCTACTGGCCACAAGGCAATTTCCTGTGATGATAGCCCTGGCAGTTTCCCCAGGAGTATTCAATTACACTGAGGTGGGTGGGGTAGAGTGGTTTTCAGGGAACATGACCAGAACAGGCCTTCTGCTCTGTCCTGACTTGTCTGGGGACACTCTACCCCCTACTTAAGCAGGCCGTGTTGCTGGAGTCATTCCCACCTTAAAATGTTGTCCTCTTCTTTCAAAATCCACCTGTCCTTATACACACAGAAAATTAAAACTGGAAAGGCCTTGGAAGGTCACCTAATATAGTGGTTCTTAACTCTATCAGACCAGTATATCCTTTTTATTACAATCAATTATTAATCTTCCTTGCCATCTAAAAAGAAATTCATAAGAAGGTATAATAAAGGTGCAAGCAATAATTTAAAAAGCACATAATATGACCTAATTATATTGCAAAGAAAAACAAAAGGAAAGTCATTTATAATGAAACTATATGCATTTCAATATTTGAAAACTCATCCATGGCTATATTAGAAAACATAATGAAGTAGTCAGAGGCTAGCATTTCTACACAGAATCATCATGAAAGTAATAGCTTGCTGAAACAGAAGGAATGACATTGGGTTGTGGCACTGGTGATTCAAGTATCAGGAATGCAGTTAGATTGGTGCAGTGATTCTCTGAAATGTAAATAACTCATGGTAATGTTCTGGAAGAAAAATACAACCTTCCCTTTATTTTACTAGGTATTTTACTCAGGAACAAAAATTCACTTCAATATGTGAAATGCAATTATGTTCTAAACTCAGACAATTGTAAAGTTTTCACCTCCATGAATGTTTAGAGTCTTCCTGTAGGGCAGGATGGAGTTCAATACTTCATAGTTTATAGAACATCTATCATTTAAGGTCCCCACTTATTAAATGCCCCTCCTGCATTTGGATAACCAAATATGGTCTCATAATTTCCAAAATACCTCCTGGGGTGGCATATTTTGATTAAAAACCACTGTTCTACTCCAAATCATCCATTTTACAGATGAGAAAAATGAAGGAAATTACTTTGACCTGAGCATACCCCAGCATTTCTGACTCGAATGCTATATTCTTTCCCCTAGTCCAAGTGTCTCAATGCCAGGTTCAAGTTCCATTTCTTCCATGACCAGCTTCAGTGAAAATCCAGTCAGTGGGCAAGCACCCCATGTTGCTATGGGACAGTCTTTGCAATGTTCTTTAGGTTGTACAGTAAGGTCTGTGATGGAAAGTCAACCTACTTTATTTCTTTGTAAATCCCCACAGTGTTAAAGAAGCAAACCTATGTTCTAGCTACTACTTCAGGCAGTATACCTTAGTTAAAATTACAAGTTCTAGAGCCAGCCTGTACAAGTTTAGGTTTAAATTCCAACTCTTAAGATTTCCAATTGTGTGAACTTAGGCAAGTGACTCACTTCTCTGAGACCCAATTTTTCCTTATGTAAAATGGAGATGCCAAGATTATTTGTAGTATTGGGTTTGACAGGAAGATACAAAGAGTGCAAAGTATTGTGGTAACTTACAGTATGCACTAAATGTAAGCTATTATTACTTTAACATTACCTATGCCAGACTACTCAGCATTTCTGCAAAACTGGCCTCTCTGGAGACAATTATCAACTGGTATGAACTGCTATTGCTGTGCCAGTTTGTCTATAACTGAAGTCCACTCCTCTTGGTCAGAATGTCCACTTGGATTTGCTGTTCTCTGTGACTAATTGTTAAATATCTGTGGGAGGTTACTGGGGATTGGACCCAAGGATGCGAAACCACTGACCTATACCCCCAGCCCTTTTTATCTTTTAAAATTTGAGACAGGATTGTATTAAGTTATAGGGGTCTGCCTCAAACTTGTGACCCTTCTGCCTCAGTCTCCTGAGTTGCTGGGATTACAGGTGTGCACCACTGTGCCCAGCCTTATTGCTAATTTTTTTTTTTTGAGATAGGGCCTCTTTACGTTGCTTAGGGTCTCATTAAATGGCCAAGTTTGGCTTCTAAAGTGCAATGCCTCAGCCTCCCAGGTTGCTGGAATCACAGGCAAGTACCGCAGTGCTTGGGCCCTGACTGACAAATATTTTTAATATCACTTTTATTTCATATACCTATTCCCTTGCTGATTTTTTTGGTCATTTTCCCATTTACCATGAACAAAATTTCTATTCATACTTCAAAACCCAGCCCAAACACCCTCTTTTTGGCAAAAATGTCCCAAAATTCTGCCTTCCCCTCAGCAATTTCAGGCCAAAATTCTTCTTCCCTCCTCTTTGCTGATAATGTTTTGTTATATTTTACCCAATCTATTTGGTTCTGCCATCAGACTTGGATCAGGACTGTGTCTTACTCTTCTCTGCAGCCCTGGCACAAGCAAGTAGCTGGTAAAGGAATGTGAAATAATTGCTCTCAGATTAAGTCAATTCCAGCTGGGCACAGTGACACACACCTGTAGCTGGGAAGGCTGAGGCAGGATAATCACAAGTTCAAAGTCAGACTCAGCAGCTCAGTGAGACCCTGTGTCTAAAGAAAATACTAAAAAATGGACTGGGGATGTGGCTCAGTGGTTGAGTGCCTCTGGGTTCGATCCACAGTACTCCCCCCAAAAAGAATAAGTCAGTTACAAGTGTTAGGTTAGCAAAAACTGATTCTCACTGTCCCCTTAGTTTCCTGAAATAGTTAAATTATAGTGTCTCTTCCACTAGACAATATGTTTTCCTAGGCATTTTCAGTGCTTTCTGCTATGGGTGGTGGCAAGGGTGACAATGATGTAAAAGATAACCCAAAAAGCAAGAGATTGGATGTAAGTAGGGCTTAGCAAGGTTTGCAAAGCTCAGTTATCTTCATGAGCAGTCTGTTCCAGAAGCTTGAGTCACAGAAGTCTGGCTATGTAACATTTTATTTTGACCAGTTATTCAACAAATATTCATTAAGCACCTACTATATGTACCTGCACTATGATAGATATGGGTGTAGAGCCATAGCCATAAATGAATCCAAGACCCTGCTCTATCCAAATGGAAGACACAAAGTAAACAAATGTTATATACCTACTTGTCAGATGATAGGTACATGGAGGAAAATAAATCAGTATATGAGGAATAGGAAGCATTGGGGTCACATTATTATTTTTTATAGGGAAGTAAGGAAAGGCCTTGATTATGAGGTGACTTTTGAGCAGAAAACAGTGTTTCTCAGAGCTCAATCTTAGAAATGCAAATTTTTGCCCACTCCCATATCTACTAAATCAAACTACAGGGTTGGGGCTTGGATCTATGTTTTAAAAAAAACCCTTCAGGTATTCTAATGCAAACTAAAATTTGAGTAATACTGCTGTAAAAAAGTGAGGGAGCAAGCTATGTAGATAACTGGGGAAAATATTCCAGCAAAAGGGAAAGCAAGTACCAGGGCAATCAATTCAAGACTGTGCTTGGGGTTTTGACTGAACAACAAGGAGGCTAGAATGCTGGAATGAAGAACAATGCAAATGGTGAAGCCAGATATGTAGCAGGGCCCAGATCACATAAGCTTTTATAAGTCACTTTATGAACTTTGCCTATGGAAAACCATTGAAGAGTTTTGAACACGAATCACATCAACTTATTTACTTTTTAAGATGGATCACTCTGCCTGCCATGTGAAGTATAATTGGGCAAGGTTTAGGGAAGAAGGCCACTTAAGAGACTGGGTAGTACAGCAGAAGGTAATGGTTGCTTTAATCAGAGGGGCAGTTGTAGAGTCTGCAAGAAGGGTAGGGGTGCTGGAACTGCAGCTCAGTGGTAGAGTGCTTGCTTAGCATGCATGAGGCACTGGGTTCAATTCTCAGTACCACATACAAATAAGTAAAATAAAGGTCCATTGACAACTAAAAGTATATTTGAAAAGAAGAAGTGTGTGGGGGGGATTCTAGATTTCTTTTTGCAGTGTTGGGGATTGAACCCAGAACCTTGTGCATGCTAGACAAGTGCTCTAGCACTGAACTATCAGCCCCTCTTGATAGTATTGAAGGTAGAGTCATTAGTATTTATGGATGCATTGGATATGGGATGTGATTGAAATAAGGGGTGAAGGATGACTCCAGTTTCTGTACTAAGCAACTAGAAGAATGGGATTACTATCTATTCAGATGACAAAACTTCTCAGAATAACTGATCTGTTGGGGGAGTGTATCAGAAATTCTGGTTCTGAGATGTCTATTAGACATCTAAATGGAGAAATCGAGCAAATAGTTTGCTACAGAAGTCTGGAGTTCAAGTGAGATGGCTAGCTTGGAGATGTACATGTGATGCCTTAGCACAGATTTAACTACGTTGAGGTAACAAACACCAAATCTCAATGTTTTAATACAGAAAGTTTCATTTCTCACTCATGTCACAATCCAATGAAGGACCAGTAACTCTCTTTCCAAGGTGACTCTTGCTTGCAAGCACAAGGCCCTGGGTTCGATCCCCAGTACCACAAAAAAAAAAAAAAAAAAAGTAACTCTTTGAAGGATTTATGAGCCTCTTTTCTCTAGCAACTCCTGCACTATCTCAGATGTTAGTACCTATGCTTTTTTAAAAATTATTTACAAAAAATTATGGAAGTGCTGGCTATTAAATCCAGGGCCTTACATATACTAAGCAAGCACATATAGTAGCTGCTCTTGATTCCTCCAAACTGTAATGGTTGCATCTCTCATGCTTATATTTTTCTTGACAAGAACCAGGTACCTCGAGCAATATAATGGCATGGAAAGCAAGAGAGAATGTTGATTATATGGTTATGGCCATCTCTCCTACTATTGGTATATAAAGGCACAAGTCTAGATATGATTGTCAAGGCAGTGAGTATAGCTAAAAGGAAGCGAAGACATTCTAATATGAATCACTAAGGTACTTCAATGTTAAGAAAATGTGAGGAAGCACCAGAGAAGGAGTCTGAGAAAGTGAGTCCAGTGAAAATATTAATCAACACAGAGGAGTCCTGAAAGACAAGTGAAGAAAGTATTGCAAAGAGATGAGTAATAGACTGTTAAATTGGTCATAGGTCAAGTAAGATGAGGTATAATAGCACCAATGGATTTAGCAATGTGATAGTCTGGACCAGGGAAATCTCAGTGGGGTGGTGGGGCTAAAATCTGGATTGCAATGAATTCAATGGGAAATGATAAGATGGAAACTAGATGTTATGGTTTAAATCTAAAATGTCCTCCAAAGTGTCATATGATCAGAGATGGGATCTGGGGGGAAGTGACTGGATCATGAGGACCCCGACTTCATCAGTGGGTTAATCCATTGATGGTTGAATGAACTACTGGGAGATGAGGAAGCAGGTCCCTGGGGGCATGTTCAGGAAGGGATTATCTTTTCTCTGACCCCCTCTTTTTCTCTGCTTCCTGGCTGCCATGAGCTGAGCAGCTTTCTTCTACCACACCCTTCTGCCATGATGTTCTTCCTCACCTCTGTCCCAAAGAAATGGAGCTGACTGACCATGGACTCAAAATTCTGAAACCATGAGGCAAAATGGATTTTTTTCTCCTCTAACTTGTTCTTGTAAGGTATTTTTGTCACAGCAATGAAGAGATGACTAACATCTAGGAGAAATCCAGTATAGTCAATTATCTCCAGGAGTAAAAGGAAGGGAAGAAATGGTACTGTATCCAAAAAGGGATATTAGAATTGAAAGACTGTCTACTTTATAGGATTGGAGATAACAATATATGCAAGAATTTTGAGGAAAAAACGTGTTAACACAGAAGAGAGAAGAGGAAATTTTGGGGGTGACTTTAAGTAGACTAGAGAGTATAGTGTCTCATATACAAATTGATGGAATGTCTTTAGATAAGAGCATGGGAAGTTTATCCACGGTGACAGGTGGGAAGGTAGAATATGTGGACACAGATGTAGGTAGGTTGGTTGGTGTGGACTTGAGACTCTGTGGAAGTTCCCCCCAGTGAAACATGAATCAAATTCAACAGCTTAGAATAAGAATGGAGGAAAGATAAAGTATATGGTCAGTTAGGATGGTAGGAGAATGTATCAGCTAAGGAAATGTGATAGGACTGCAAGGCAGCTCTGACGGCCCACTTCAGATTGGTGGTCACGCATTTGAAGGAATAACCAGTTATCAGTACTGTGATACTTTGTTCAGATGTGTGAGTACAGACTCAGATTAGAGGACTAGCTCGATACAATCAGTGTTGGGGTCTGCAAATTATAAAGGTAAAAAGAGGGACAATGGAATCAAAGTATATAGAAAACTGATAAACTGTGGGTCCTAAGGCTCCTAAGAAGAGAAATAAGAACATGAGGTATGTAAGGGGCAGTAAAAAGGTAGTAGGGTTAATGGATGATTGATCCTGTGGGATTGAAGAGATGCATGGATTTTAGGAGTGAGACTGAGAAGAAAGAAGGGGAAGTAATGGAAAGAGGTTAGGGCCTGTTAATACTTTACATAGTGCAAAATAAACTAGTCCATGGAATATAATAGATGTTTCTTCAATTAGCCCAGTAAACAGTTATTGAAATGGATGTTCAACCCTGGTTTCAGAAAACATAACAAAAAAAGCCTGCTTTAATAACTTAGGTTTCTTCAAAATACACTTCACACCAAATCTCATTTGATTTTTCCACCACCAATCTGAAATAGGTATTTTAGATGTACATGTATTCAGTGAAATAGACACATAATATTACAATGATTAATTTATGTCTTCCCCTGCTATTTTAGACATTAAATTCCTTTGAGATAAAGACCTCAGTTTGTTCAACCATAAGACAAATCAATTTAAATCTTGTAGGTCTCAATTTCCTGCACTATAAAATAGGGAAAATATTTTACTTTGCAGGGCTTTGTGAGGTTAAAAGAAATAATGCCCCTAGTAAAGTGCTTGGCACATATGGTATGCTCAATATTAGCTGGTATGATCTATAACTGCAGTGTCTAATACTATGAAGGAAGATACTTAATAGGTGCTCATTCAAAGACCAATTCACATTTAAGTATGAGGAAATGGAGTTTCGGCTCTTAAGTGAGTTCCTCGACAGGAAGTCAAGTACCAGAATTGGAATAAGAAACCAGTTATCCTCTGCCTTTTTTGTTTCCTATCAGATTTGCTGCCACTAGTTCTAGAAGTTAGCCTGAAACTGAGAAGTCAGGAAAAGCAATAGAAATGTTGGGAATGATGCCTTTCTTTGCACTTTTTCACACTACTACTTTACTTACTTTATAATATTACTTTTACTATTTGTATACTTTCTAAGCAATCTTCACATATGATTCTCATAACTACTTTTGAAACAGAAAAAAGGAAGAATTTTTATATGCCCATTTTCTAGGGAAAAAAAAACTCTAGAGTTACAGAGAGTTGGTGTCATTTGGTGACAGGATGAAGGCTCAAACCAGGGCTTCTCTTTTCAGTGAACAGCTAAACATCTAAAAGGGAAAAAATAACACAAGATGCTGAGATACCCTTTATGACCTACCCTGCTGCTAGTCTCAGGGTACAGAAATCCAGAGGGGCCTCTGTGGCTATATAGACCTATTTCTGAGGCTACATTAATAATAATCATTATCATGAGCATTTTCTATGCACCTAAGGAGTTAACTTTTCTTCTCACTGGACTGTCCCAGCTACTGTGAGGTAGGCACTATCATAATCTTATAGATGAGGAAACTGAGGCTTAAAGGATTTATGTAGTCAGCTGGACTGTGGCACCAATTCAAACCCAAATTTGACTCAAATCTTAGAACACTTCCACTAAGCCAGATCCCCTTTAGCATCATTCTAGTTTTCTGAACTTTATGCTAGTAATACGGAGAATCTGATTTGACTTTGAGCAATTCTAAAACAAAATTCATTCACTGAAATATAAACAAGCACAAACATTAAAACAAGCTGGGTTCTGTCCCATGTTTAATGTGCATTTGAGCTTTAAGAACATCTCCCTGTGAGTTTATGAATGAAAGACTCTGAGAAGAGAAGGAAGTCTTCTGTGGGAGCTGGCTCCCTGCCAGGTGGGACTTGTCACCACCCCCCTTTAAGAAAGAAGCTGACACCAGACATTGCTGAGTAGTTCAGGAAGGCATTTTCCCTCCAACATCTGCTCAACTTTGTTTGCACCATACACAAACATAACCGACAGGGTCAGGGAGTGGGAGAGGAACAAGCATGCTGCATTTCACTTGAAAAGCACTGATGATACAGTATTGTCCTGGTAGAACTGAAAGTAAATTCACCAAATGCTTACCACTCAAACGACAAACTAAATGTTGCCTATAATGTTCTTAATTTGGTTGCTTCCCTCTCCTTTGCCAGTATTACTGAGCATCTATGAAAGAAAAGCATTTCCTAAGGCTAGTCACTGAGAACAGGTGAGGGATACTTAAGGCTTAAGGCTCGAAGGGGTCGAAGGATCAGAGATCCCAGTATCCATGTAATTAGGGCGGCTAGATTTAGCAAATAAAAATACAGGATGATGAATTGTTTGGATTTCAGAAAAATGACAAATAAATTTTTGTATAAATACGTTGTAAATTATTACAAGTATTTTCATGCAATATTTTTTTTAATTTTATTGTAAACAAATGGGATACATGTTGCCTCTCTGTTTGTACATGGCGCAAAGGCATACCATTTGTGTAATCATAAATCCACATACAGTAATGTTGTTTGATTCATTCTGTTATTTTTCCCCTTCCCTCCACCCCTCCCACCCCTCTTTACCCTCTATACAGTACTTTCTTCCTCCATACTTGCCCCCCTCCCTAACCCTAACTCTAACCCTAACACTAACCCTTCCCTCCCACCCATTATGTGTCATCCTCCACTTATTAGCGATATCATTCGTCCCTTGTCTTTTTGAGATTGGCTTATCTCACTTAGCATGATATTCTCCAATTTCATCCATTTGCCTGCAAATGCCATAATTTTGTCATTCTTTATGGCTGAGTAATATTCCATTGTGTATATATACCACAGTTTCTTTATCCACTCGTCAATTGAAGGGCATCTAGGTTGGTTCCATAGTCTGGCTATTGTGAATTGAGCAGCTATGAACATTGATGTGGCTGTATCTCTGTAGTATGCTGATTTTAGATCCTTTGGGTATAGGCCAAGGAGTGGGATACCTGGGTCAAATGGAGGGTCCATTCCAAGTTTTCTAAGGAATCTCCACACTGCTTTTCAGAGTGGCTGCACTAATTTGCAGCCCCACCAGCAATGTATGAGTGTACATTTCTCCCCACATCCTCGCCAACACCTGTTGCTTGTATTTTTGATAATCGCCATTCTAATTGGGGTGAGATGGAATCTTAGGGTGGTTTTGATTTGCATTTCTCTTATTACTAGAGATGTTGAACATTTTTTCATATGTTTATTGATTGCTTGTACATGTTCTTCTGTGAAGTGTCTGTTCATTTCCTTAGCCCATTTGTCGATTGGATTATTTGTATTCTTGGTGTAGAGTTTTTTGAGTTCTTTATAGATTCTGGAGATTAGTGCTCTATCTGAAGTATGATTGGCAAAGATATTCTCCCACTCTGTAGGCTCTTTCTTCACATTACTGATAGTTTCCTTTGCTGAGAGAAAGCTTTTTAGTTTGAATCTATCCCAGTTATTGATTCTTGCTTTTATTTCTTGTGCTATGGGAGTCCTGTTGAGGAAGTCTGGTCCTAGGCCGACATGTTGAAGATCGGGACCTACTTTTTCTTCTATAATCTGCAGAGTCTCTGGTCTGATTCCAAGGTCCTTAATCCATTTTGAGTTGAGTTTTGTGCAGGGTGAGAGATATGGGTTTAGTTTCATTCTGTTGCATATGGATTTCCAATTCTCCCAGCACCATTTGTTGAAGAGGCTATCTTTTCTCCATTGCATATTTTTGGCGCCTTTGTCTAGTATTAGAAAGTTGTATTTATTTGGGTTTGTGTCCGTGTCCTCTATTCTGTACCATTGATCTACCTGTCTATTTTGGTACCAGTACCATGCCGTCTTTGTTACTATTGCTTTGTAATAAAGTTGAAGTTCGGGTATTGCGATACCCCCTGCTTCATTTTTCCTGCGAAGGATTGCTTTAGCTATTCTGGGTTTCTTATTCTTCCAGATGAATTTCATGATTGCTTGCTCTATTTCTGTAAGGTACGTCATTGGGATTTTAATTGGGATTGCATTGAATCTATATAGCACTTTTGGTAGTATGGCCATTTTGACAATATTAATTCGGCCTATCCAAGAACATGGGAGATCTTTCCATCTTCTAAGGATTTCTTTCTTTAGTGTTCTGTAGTTCTCATTGTAGAGGTCTTTTACCTCTTTTGTGAGATTGATTCCCAAGTATTTTATTTTTTTCGATGCTATGGTGAATGGGGTAGTTTTCATAATTTCTCTTTCTGAGGATTCCTCACTTATGTATAAAAATGCATTGGATTTATGAGCATTGATCTTGTAACCTGCCACTTTACTGAATTCACTTATGAGTTCTAACAGTTTTCTGGTGGAATTTCCTGGTTCCTCTAAGTATATAATCATATCATCCGCAAATAGGGATAGTTTGAGTTCTTCTTTTCCTATTCGTATTCCTTTAATTTCCTTGGTCTGTCTAATTGCTCTGGCTAGAGTCTCAAGAACGATATTGAATAGGAGTGGTGAAAGAGGGCATCCCTGTCTTGTTCCAGTTTTTAGGGGGAATGCTTTCAGTTTTTCACCATTTAGAATGATATTAGCCATGGGCTTAGCATAGATGGCCTTTACAATGTTAAGGAATGTTCCCACTATCCCTATTTTTTCTAGTGTTTTGAGCATGAAGGGGTGTTGTATTTTATCAAATGCTTTTTCTGCATCTATTGAAATAATCATGTGGTTCTTGACTTTAAGTCTATTGATATGGTGAATTACATTTATTGATTTCCGGATGTTGAACCAACCTTGCATCCCTGGGATAAAACCCACTTGATCGTGGTGCACTATCTTTTTAATATATTTTTGTATGCGATTTGCTAAAATTTTATTGAGAATTTTTGCGTCAATGTTCATTAATGATATCGGTCTGAAATTTTCTTTCCTCGATTTATCTCTGTCTGGCTTGAGTATCAGGGTAATATTGGTTTCATAGAATGAGTTTGGGAGGGTACCCTCCTCTTCTATTTCATGGAATACTTTGAGAAGTATTGGAATGAGCTCCTCTTTAAAGATTTTGTAGAACTCGGCTGAGAACATATCTGGTCCCGGACTTTTCTTTGTTGGTAGGCTTTTGATGACCTCTTCTACTTCATTACTTGAAATTGTTCTATTTAAATTTTGTATGTCCTCCTCGTTCAATTTAGGCAATTCATATGGCTCTAGAAACCTGTTGATGTCTTCGAAATTTTCTATTTGGTTAGAATATAGATTTTCAAAGTAGCTTCTAATTATGTTTTGTATTTCAATCCTGTCTGTTGTGATATTTCCTTGTTCATTCCGAATTTTGGTGATTTGGGTTTTCTCTCGTCTTCTCTTTGTTAGAGTGGCTAAGGGTTTATCAATTTTGTTTATTTTTTCAAAGAACCAACTATTTATTTTGTCAATTTTTTGTATAGTTCTTTTGGTACAATTTCGTTGATTTCAGCTCTGAGTTTAACTATTTCCTGTCTTCTACTACTTTTGGTGTTGGTCTGTTCTTCTTTTTCTAGGGCTTTGAGCTGAAGTGTTAGGTTGTTTATTTGTTGATTTTTACTTCTTTTATTGAATGCGCTCCATGAAATAAATTTTCCTCTAAGTACTGCTTTCATAGTGTCCCAAAGATTTTGATATGATGTTTCTTTGTTCTCATTTACCTCTAGGAATTTTTTAATTTCCTTCCTAATATCTTCTGTTATCCATTCATCATGTAATAGCATATTGTTTAATCTCCAGGTGTTGGAGTAGCTTCTGTTTTTTACTCTTTCATTTATTTCTAACTTCAAACCATTATGATCTGATAGAATACAAGGTAGTGTCTCTATCTTCTTGTATTTGCTTACATTAGCTTTGTGGCATAATATATGGTCTATTTTAGAGAAGGATCCATGTGCTGCTGAGAAGAAAGTGTATTCGCTCTTGGTTGGATGGTATATTCTATAAATGTCCGTTAAGTCTAAATTATTGATTGTGTTATTGAGATCTATGGTTTCTTTGTTCAATTTTTGTTTGGAAGATCTGTCCAGTGGTGAGAGAGGCGTGTTAAAATCACCTAGTATTATTGTGTTATGGTCTATTTGGTTTCTGAAATTGAGAAGGATTTGTTTGACATACATGGATGAGCCACTGTTTGGGGCATAGATGTTTATGATTGTTATGTCTTGCTGATTTATGGTTCCCTTAAGCAGTATGTAATGTCCTTCTTTATCCCTTTTGACTAGTTTTGACTTGAAGTCCACCTTATCTGAAATGAGGATGGATACCCCAGCTTTTTTGCTGAGTCCATGTGCATGATATGTTTTCCCCCATCCTTTCACCTTTAGTCTATGTGTATCTCTTTCTACGAGGTGAGTCTCTTGCAGGCAACATATTGTTGGATCTTTCTTTTTGATCCAATCTGCCAGTCTATGTCTTTTGATTGATGAGTTCAGGCCATTAATATTCAGGGTTATTATTGAGATATGATTAGTATTCCCAGTCATTTGGTTCATTTTATTTATTTATTTATTTATTTATTTATTTTGAGACGACTTGGTTCTTCCTTTATTTGACAATTCCTTTAGGATGGTTCCTCCCATTGCTGATTTGTTTCTTTGTTTTTCATCTCTTCCTCGTGGAATATTTTGCTGAGAATGTTCTGTAATGCTGGCTTTCTTTTTGTAAATTCTTTTAGCTTTTGTTTATCATGGAAGGATTTTATTTCATCATCAAATTTGAAGGTAAGTTTTGCTGGGTATAAGATTCTTGGTTGGCATCCATTTTCTTTCAGGGCTTGAAAAATGTTGTTCCAGGCCCTTCTAGCTTTTAGGGTCTGGATTGAAAAATCTGCTGATATCCGTATTGGTTTCCCCCTGAATGTAATTTGATTCCTCTCTCTTGCGGCCTTTAAAATTCTGTCTTTATTTTGTATGTTGGGCATTTTCATTATAATGTGCCTTGTTGTGGGTCTGTTGTAATTTTGTATATTTGGAGTCCTATAAGCCTCTTGTACTTGATCTTCCATTTCATTCTTCAGATTTGGGAAATTTTCTGATAGTATTTCATTGAATAGATTGTTCATTCCTTTGGTCTGTTTCTCTAAGCCTTCCTCAATTCTAATAATTCTTAAATTTGGCCTCTTCATGATATCCCATAGTTCTTGGAGATTCTGTTCATGATTTCTTACCATCTTCTCTGTTTGTTCAACTTTGTTTTCAAGGTTAAATATTTTATCTTCAATGTCTGATGTTCTGTCTTCCAGGTGTTCTATTCTATTGGTTATGCTTTCTATGGAGTTCTTAATTTGGTTTATTGTTTCCTTCATTTCCAGGATTTCTGTTTGGTTTTTTTTCAATATCTCTAACTCTTTATTGAAGTGATCTTTTGCTTCCTGTATTTGCTCTTTTAACTGTCGATTGGTGCGATCATTCAGTGCCTGCATTTGCTCTTGCATCTCGTCATTTGCTTCCCTGAGCATTTTAATTATGTACATTCTGAACTCCTTTTCTGTCATTTCTTCTGCCATGCTGTCGTTGGGTTTCATTGATGTAACATCTAGATTTGTTTGCAGCATTTTCTTTCCTTGTTTTCTCATATTGTTCAGGTATCAGTTGACCGCTGTGATATTGCAGATTTCCTCTATTGTCTTATAATATCCCTGAAGATTTCTATTATATCCCCTCTTAGTCTTCAGTAGCCTGAAATCTTGGAGGAAGTTGATAATGCAGTGCTCCACAAGGGAGGTGACTCCCTAGGGGTGGTGGCCTTTTGGTGGGGTATATTCCCTGCTAGTGGGCAGAGGTACCTTCACTTGCTGATGAATGGTCATCCAGAAGGGAAGTAGGTTGTGGGCTGATGGAAGACCAGTTTGGGCCTGTGTCTCTGATTTTACGGTCCTTTTGGGAGAACCTCACCCAACAGGGAGGAGTCACCCGGTGGGGAGGTCTCGCTGGTCGGTTTTCCTCCCGGAGGTTCCGTTCAATTCACAACTACCGCCTGGGCTGGGCAGCCTTCTTCTGCAATGTTCCCAGGGACCCGGACCTACCTCCTGGGCCTGGAAGCCTCACCCTTCGCAAACAAATCTCCTTAGGCTGCCTCTCCTCAGAGAAGCTGCCTGCAGTCCTGGAGCCTTCGCTCCGCCCCTCAGTTTGTCTGTGGGGCCCTTCCACCAAGAAGCCGTCTAGGACCCTGCTCTGCACTTTTCGCCTGGCTATGCGGCCCCTCCTCTGAGCAGCCACCTGGAGCCCCTTACAATTGCTCCGAGTCCCAGTGACCCGCCACACGCCTTTTCCTCCGGCAGCCACCTGTTGTTCCCTGCGGTCGTTCTAAGACCAAGTGACCCACCACGCACCACTTTCTCCACCAGGCAGTCACCCAGAGATCTGGTGCGTCACAAGACCCAAGAACTCACTGTGCACCTTCTTGTCCCGACTGCCTCCCGTAGCCCTGGTGCAGTCACTTCGAGCCCAAGCACCCTGCCGCGCTCCTCCTCCTTCTCCAGACAATCCCCCTATGTTCAGGAGCGGATGCTCTGGGACCAAACCACTCACCACGCTGTTCCACCAGATAGCCGCCCAGAGCCCTGGCGCAGCTGCTCCAATTCCAAGCGACATGCCGAGCCCGTATTTCTCCTTCTCCTCTGGGCAGCCCCCTGTGTTCAGGGGTGGTCACTTTCAGTCCAAACAGCTCACCAAGCACCTTCTCCTTTGGGCAGCCTCCCAGAGCGCGGGTGGGTTGCGCCGAGTCCAAGCGCTGTGGTGAACAGCCACCTCTTCAATGCTCCCAGCTGTCTGCGATCACTGCTCCGGCGGGGGGAGGGGCGCCTCGCCGGCCGTTCTACTTTGCAAAGATCCCTGCTTTCGGGGCTACCGCCCTGTCCAGGACTCCTGCCCCGTCCGGGACGCCTGCCCAGTGGGAGACTCTCGCCCGGCTGCTTTGAGTTGGTCCCAAGGCTCTCTATATCTCCTCTTCTTGAGTCCTGAGTCCTGGAGCAACACGAAACGCAGCCACCCTCTAGTCCGCCATCTTGAATCCTCCTTCATGCAATATTTGGGACATACTGCAATCAACCTTTAACTTGGTGTACCTTATTTACCTGAAAACCCTACAAACAGTATCGTGACACAGTTGTGTGATAAGTTCTGTTGTGAGGTGTGTCCAAGTAGTTGTTAGTAATAATTTTCAAAGTACAAATTCTGCAAAGTGGTTTTGAGAATATTAAGAGAAAACTCAAGTTCCTTTCTGTAATTGAGTCACTTTTAATCATTTGCATTCTGATATGCTATCCAAAGTAGGAGGAAAAACATAAGAGTTATAACTAGCATTGGAAAGATTAAGTTCATTCATTTACTCAACAAATGTTTATTGAATGCCTGCTGTGTACCAGCTACTGTGCTAGATTCTGGAGATACAATGGTAGAAAATTAAATATAACTTGCATATGAATACTCATAGCAGCTTTATGCATAATACCCAAACTGGAAATAACCCAAATGTTCATCAACAGGTGAATGAATAAACAACTTATATTTGTACAATGAGATACTTACTATTCATGAAGTAATGAAAAAAAAATAAAGTATTTTTAAATGTAACTACATGATTGAATCTTACAGACATTATGTTGAGTGAAAGAATCCCCTTATAGGAAGTTCTAGAATAGGCAAAGTGCATGTATGCTAATAGGAATCAAGACTGGTGGTTACTTTCCATGGCAATGGAGGGTAGAGTTGCTTGGGGGCATAAGAATACTTCCTAGGATGAGGGATATGTCCTATATCTTTTGAAAGGTAATGTTTTTGAGTGTTCACATTTCCCTAAATTCATCAAGTTACACATTTATCATCTGTAAATTTTTTGTTTGTAAACTATAACTCAATTAAAACAATAACTATAGTCCCTGCCGCCATGGAATGTACAGTCTTATACAAACACTTGAAGAATAATGATTGTGATAAGGATAATGGAGAAGAAAGATGCTACAAAAATTTACAACTTCAAGTCATGAAAACATCAACATTTTTCCTTCATTCAACAAACATTTATTGTCTACTCTATGCCAGGCACTGGACTATACCCTAGGTGTATACTGTTAAAGTAGACTTGGTGTCTTGCTCTTATGGAGCTTATAATCTTATAGGGGAGAAAGACAGGAAAAGTAAATGATAATTTTCAAATTCAAAGTGTGTTATATGCCATAAATGAGACTAATAGAAGAAAAGAAAAACACAAAACAGGGCACCTGGATAGGTGGGATCGGAGGTTCATATAAGAAAGTGTGGTTTAAACTGAGGTCTGAAAAACCTGATGAAGCATCAGCTACAGCAAGAGATGGAGGTGAGACAGACAACCTTTCTGGCAGAAAGGATGATGTATGCACATGCCCTATGATGAGAGACACATGGCACACAAGAGAAAGTAAAATAAAGCCAGGTCAGGTGCGGTGATGCATGCCTGTAATCCAGCAACTCAGGAGGCTGAGGCAGGGAGATTGCATGATTGAGGCCAGATTCAGAAACTTAGCAATGTCCTGTCCCAAAAAAAGTTTTAAAAAGGGAGCTAGAGGGATATATCAATGGAAAATCACCTCTGTGTTTGATCCCCAGTAACATAAATAAATAAATGACAGAGTGGCTGAAATAAGAAAGTAAAGGGGAGAGTGGCATGAAATGATGCTGTACAGGTAGACAAGGACCAGCTTATGCAGACTCTTGTAGGCCATGTTCAAGAGTTGGTTTTTATCCTCAGAGCAAGAGCAAGTCACTAAATAATTTTCATTAGAGTTGAATCAACATGATCAGATAGAGGTTTTAGAGAACTTGTTCTAGTGGCAGTGTGGATGAGGATGGGAATAGGTGGTAGTGAGATGGGAAGACCAATTAGGAGACTGTTGCAGTGGTTCATGTGAAAGAAGATGATGGTCTGAACAAGGGTTATGTGGTTGAATACAGAGAAGGATATGGACTTAGGAGGTATTTAAATAGAGGGGGTATAGCCAGAAATGAACAAGGCTAGAACAAAGGCTTTCTCATACCAAGTCCAAATCACTGATTTGAGGACGAGTTTAAGGCATATCTACTATGTATAAAGCCACTGCGTTGGGCACTATGGAAAAAAGACAAATATTTACAAAATACACTGATATTCATTAAACTCAAGGAAATAAAAAAACTGGATCAAAGAGATAATTATGATCAAAAAGAAGAGAGTGAGGGGCTGGGGTTGTGGTTCAGTGGTAAAGCACTTGCCTGGCATGTGAGAGACACTGGGTTCAATTCTCAGCACCACATATAAATAAATAAAATAAAGGTCCATCAACAACTAAAATATATATTTAAAAAAAGAATAGAGAAATACCACTGAAGATGATAAAGACATTATATTTCTAAAACTTAGATGTGATCATGTTTTTTCTCCCCTTAAAAATCTTTGATGACTTCTCATTACCTCCAAAGTTCAAACTTCAGACATGACTTTTTAGGGCCTTCTAAATCAGAGTCAACTCATCATTGCAGATCCATATATCACCTCCTGTATTCTGGTCTTGGAGATAGATTCATTGGTTATTTCATGTTCCTGGAATACCTTTCTTATTCAATTTCTGTGGAAATCATAGTCATCCTTTTCTCTCCTTTTTAAATAACAGTTTTATTGAGATATAATTCATGTACCATACAATTCACACATCCATTTTAAAAGGTACCTTCCCTCTTTCCAATCAATAGCACACTTAATGTCTAATTATGATGTTTGTTGCCCACTCTAACAGCCTGCCTTTTCACTACTTCATAGAAATTGTGGTGTTTTCCATTAAAAATACACAAAATTATTTCAGGTGGTTAGACTTAACCTGCTTCTTCAGCTGAGCAATGAATGCATAGTAAGGTTGCATGTTCTTCTATGTTCTGCAAGCCTACTCTTGCTACAACAGACTTCAGGTATGCAGGGAGTGTCATGTGCTTTAGTGGCTGGGCCCAGAGTTTCATCACTCACTTATTGTAGGATGCCTTAGGAAAAACATCCCAAGTTTAAAACAAAATCATTTGATGTTTCTAGTTGTGAGCCCAAGTTAGGAGGGAAGACTCTCTAAGAACTGAAACAAAGTCCTACAGGAATAGGAAAGGAATAGGACTCCAGGACAGAGGCTGCAGTCTTTTGGAAATATCCTGACAGATTGCCTCCTCTGGTATTAAGTCCAAATAGTCAAGGATACTGCCATTTCTGTCTTCTGTAATAGGAGGAGGGACTCTAACAAATGCCCAGTTGAGATAGACCGGGAGTCCATGCGTAATCAAGAGTGGTAACTAGGGGCGATCCAAGATGGCAGACTAGAGGGTGACTGCATCTCCAGTTGCCCCAGAACCCAGGATTCAAGAAGGGGAGGCATTGAGAGTCTCGGACTAAAATAGAACCATGGGGTGAGTCTCCCCCACCCAGCGAAGCTCAGCTGGGCCGCAGGCCCGGATTCGAGTGGCTTATTAGAGTGGGACAGGGCAGATAGCGTCTCCCCCAGGCAGCTCGGTGCAGTCTGGGGGTGGGCTCCGCCCACAGGGACAGATCCTCCAGCCTCTCGGAACAGGCCCCCCAGTGAGAGCTCTTCTGCACAGAAGAAGCGCGGCCAGCTCCGGCCCGCCCCAAGCAGCTCCAGCCCGCCCCACTGCCAGCTCCAGCCCGCCCGCAGGTTGCTTCAGTGACCAGCACAGGGCACCAGGGACTTCCCCAAGCAGCCCAGCCCCCCTCCAGCGGGAAGCGCCTCTCTAGGCTAGCTTCTCGGGGCAAATCACCCAGTGAGAGCCTGTCTACACAGAGCCAGCCACAAGTCCCCAAGCCAGTGGAGACCTCCAACCTACAACCAGCCTCTAGAACCAGGGCTGTGCAACAAGAGACCTCTCCAAGGTCTCTCTCCCTGGAACCGGTAGCGGGCTAGGGGCAGCGTTCTTGAGAAGCACTGCATTATCAAATTAATCCAAGACTTCTGGCTACTAAAGGCTGGTAGGTGATACACTGGAAATCTACAGGGTCACTATAAGCCAATAGAGGAAATCTACAATATCACAGAGTCCCATTGACATCTGACCAATATGAGAAAACAAGGGAAGAAAATGTCTGAAACAAACCTAGATACTATATCAATAAAACCCAATGACAGCACAGCAGAAGAAATGTCTGAAAGGGAGTTCAGAATGTACATAATTAAAACAATCAGGGAAGCAAACGAGGAGATGAAAGAACAAATGCAGGCATTAAATGAACGCACTAATCAACAGTTAAAAGAGCAAATAACGGAAGCAAAAGAGCATTTCAATAAAGAGTTAGAGATACTGAAAAAAAACCAAACGGAAATCCTTGAAATGAAGGAAACGATAAACCAAGTTAAAAACACCATAGAAAGCATAAACAATAGGATAGATCACCTGGAAGACAGAACTTCAGATACTGAAGACAAAATATTTAATCTTGAAAACAAGGTTGACCAAACAGAGAAGATGGTAAGAAATCATGAACAGAATCTACAAGAATTATGGGATATCATGAAGAGGCCAAATTTAAGAATAATTGGGATTGAGGAAGGCTTAGAGAAACAAACCAAAGGAATGAACAATCTATTCAATGAAATAATATCAGAAAATTTCCCAAATCTCAAGAATGAAATGGAAAACCAAGTACAAGAGGCTTATAGGACTCCAAATATGCAAAATTACAACAGACCTACACCAAGGCACATTATTATGAAAATATCTAACATTCAAAATAAAGACAGAATTTTAAAGGCCGTGAGAGAAAAGAATCAGATTACATTCAGGGGGAAACCAATAAGAATATCAGCAGATTTTTCAGTCCAGACCCTAAAAGCTAGAAGGGCCTGGAACAACATTTACCAAACCCTGAAAGAAAATGGATGCCAACCAAGAATTTTATACCCAGCAAAACTTACTTTCAGATTTGACGATGAGATAAAATCCTTCCAGGATAAACAAAAGCTAAAGGAATTTACTAAAAGAAAGCCGGCATTACAGAACATTCTCAGCAAAATATTCCATGAGGAAGAGATGAAAAACAACGATGTAAATCAGCAACGGGAGGAAGTAGCCTAAAGGAATAGCCAAATAAAGGAGAAACCAAATCATGTCAAAAAACAAAAATGAGTCCAATGACTAGGAATACAAATCATATCACAATAATAACTGTGAATGTTAATGGCCTGAACTCATCAATGAAAAGACATAGACTGGCAGATTGGATTAAAAAGAAAAATCCAACAATATGCTGCCTGCAAGAGACCCATCTCATAGAGATACCCATAGACTGAAGGTGAAAGGATGGGAAAAAACATACCATGCACACGGACACAGCAAAAAAGCTGGAGTATCCATCCTCATTTCAGATAATGTGGACTTTAAGCCAAAACTAGTCAGAAGGGATAAAGAAGGACATTACATACTGCTTAAGGGAAGCATAAATCAGCAAGACATAACAATCATAAATATCTATGCCCCGAACATTGGCTCATCCATGTACATCAAACAAATCCTTCTCAAATCCAGAAATCAAATAGACCACAACACAATAATACTAGGCGATTTTAACACACCTCTCTCACCACTGGACAGATCTTCCAGACAAAAATTGAATAAAGAAACCATAGATCTCAATAACACAATCAATAATTTAGACTTAACCGACTTATATAGAATATACCATCCAACGAAGAATGAATACACTTTCTTCTCAGCAGCACATGGATCCTTCTCTAAAATAGACCATGTTTTATGCCACAAAGCTACTGTTAGCAAATACAAGAAGATAGAGATACTACCTTGTACTCTATCAGATCATAAAGGACTGAAATTAGAAATAAATGACAGAATAAAAAACAGAAACTTCTCCAATAACTGGAGATTAAATAATACACTATTACATGATGAATGGATAACAGAAGACATCAGGAGGGAAATTAAAAAATTCTTAGAAGTAAATGAGAACAAAGACACATCATATCAAAATCTCTGGGACACTATGAAAGCAGTACTGAGAGGAAGATTTATTTCATGGGGTGCATTCAACAAAAGAAGTAGAAATCAACAAATAAACGACTTAACATTACAGCTCAAAGCCCTAGAAAAAGAAGAGCAGACCAACACCAAAAGTAGTAGAAGACAGGAAATAGTTAAAATCAGAGCCAAAATCAACGAAATTGAAACAAAAGAAACAATCGGAAAAATTAACAAAATAAATAGTTGGTTCTTTGAAAAAGGAAACAAAATTGATAAACCCTTAGCCACGCTAACAAAGAGAAAGAGGGAGAAAACTCAAATTACTAAAATTCGGAATGAACAAGGCAATATCACAACAGACACGAGTGAAATACAAAACATAATTAGAAGCTATTTTGAAAATCTATACTCCAACAAAACAGAAAACCTCGAAGACATCAACAAGTTTCTAGAGACATATGAATTACCTAAACTGAACGAGGAAGACATACACAACTTAAATAAATCAATTTCAAGCAATGAAATAGAAGAGGTCATCAAAAGCCTACCAACAAAGAAAAGTCTGGGACCAGATGGGTTCTCAGCCGAGTTCTACAAAACCTTTAAAGAAGAGCTCATTCCAATACTTCTCAAAGTATTCCATAAAATAGAAGAGGAGGGAACCCTCCCAAACTCATTCTATGAAGCCAATATCACCCTGATACCTAAACCAGACAGAGATACATTGAGGAAAGAAAATTTCAGACCAATATCCTTAATGAACATCGACGCAAAAATTCTCTACAAAATTTTAGCAAATCGCAGACAAAAATATATTAAAAAGATAGTGCATCACGATCAAGTGGGTTTTATCCCAGGGATGCAAGGTTGGTTCAACATCCAGAAATCAATAAATGTCATTCACCATATCAACAGACTAAAAGTTAATAATCACATGATTACTTCAATAGATGCAGAAAAAGCATTCGATAAAATACAGCATCCCTATATGCTCAAAACACTAGAAAAAATTGGGGTAGTGGGATCATTCCTTAACATTGTGAAGGCCATCTATGCTAAGCCCATGGCCAATATCATTCTAAATGGTGAAAAACTGAAAGCATTCCCCCTAAAAACTGGAACAAGGCAGGGATGCCCTCTTTCACCACTTCTATTCAACATTGTTCTTGAGACTCTAGCCAGAGCAATTAGACAAACCAAAGAAATTAAAGGGATACGAATTGGAAAAGAGGAACTCAAACTATCCCTGTTCGCTGATGACATGATTATATATTTAGAGGAACCTGCAAATTCCACCAGAAAACTCTTAGAACTCATTAGTGAATTCAGTAAAGTAGCAGGTTACGAGATCAATGTTCATAAATCCAATGCATTTTTATACATAAGTGATGAATCTTCAGAAAGAGAAATTAAGAAAACTACCCCATTCACAATAGCATCAAAAAAAAAAATAAAATACTTGGGAATCAATCTCACAAAAGAGGTGAAAGACCTCTACAATGAGAACTACAGAACACTAAAGAAAGAAATTAAAGAAAACCTTAGAAGATGGAAAGATCTCCCATGTTCATGGATAGGAAGAATTAATATTGTCAAAATGGCCATACTACCAAAAGTGCTATATAGATTCAATGCAATTCCAATTAAAATCCCAATGATGTACCTTACAGAAATAGAGCAAGCAATTATGAAATTCATCTGGAAGAATAAGAAACCCAGAATAGCTAAAGCAATCCTCAGTAGAAAGAGCGAAGCAGGTGGTATCGCAATACCAGATCTTCAACTCTATTACAAAGCAATAGTAACAAAAACGGCATGGTATTGGTACCAAAATAGACAGGTAGATCAATGGTACAGAATAGAGGACACGGACACAAACCCAAATAAATACAATTTTGTCATACTAGACAAAGGTGCCAAAAATATGCAATGGAGAAAAGATAGCCTCTTCAACAAATGGTGCTGGGAAAACTGGAAAACCATATGCAACAGAATGAAATTAAACCCTTATCTCTCACCCTGCACAAAACTCAACTCACAATGGATGAAGGAACTCAGAATCAGACCAGAGACCCTGCAGATTATAGAAGAAAAAGTAGGCCCAAACCTTCAACTTGTTGGCTTAGGAGCAGACTTCCTCAACAGGACTCCCATAGCCCAAGAAATAAAAGCAAGAATCAACAACTGGGATAGATTCAAACTAAAAAGCTTTCTCTCAGCAAAGGAAACAATCAGTAATGTGAAGAGAGAGCCTACAGAGTGGGAGAATATCTTTGCCAATCATACTTCAGATAGAGCGCTAATATCCCGAATCTATAAAGAACTCAAAAAACTCTACACCAACAATACAAATAATCCAATCAACAGATGGGCTAAGGAAATGAACAGACACTTCACAGAAGAAGATGTACAAGCTATCAACAGATATATGAAAAAATGTTCAACATCTCTAGTAATAAGAGAAATGCAAATCAAAACTACCCTAAGATTTCATCTCACCCCAATTAGAATGGCGATTATCAAGAACATAAGCAACAATAGGTGTTGGCGAGGATGTGGGGAAATAGGTACACTCATACATTGCTGGTGGGGTTGCAAACTAGTGCAGCCACTCTGGAAAGCAGTATGGAGATTCCTCAGAAAGCTTGGAATGGAACCACCATTTGACCCAGCTATCCCACTCCTTGGCCTATACCCAAAGGACTTAAAATCAGCATACTACAGAGATACAGCCACATCAATGTTCATAGTTGCTCAATTCACTATAGCCAGATTGTGGAACCAACCCATATGCCCTTCAGTTGATGAATGGATAAAGAAACTGTGGCATATATATACAATGGAATATTACTCCGCCATGAGGAATGACAAAATTATGGCATTCGCAGGCAAATGGATGAAATTAGAGGGTATCATGCTAAGTGAGATAAGCCAATCTCAAAAAACTAAAGGACGAATGATCTCGCTGATAAGCGGATGAGGACATACGGGGGTGGGGGGTAGGAGGGGTTAGTGTTAGGGTTAGGGTTAGGTTTAGGGTTAGGGATAAGGAGGGTGGTAAGAATGAGGAAGAAAGGAATGTATAGAGGGGAAAGAGGGGTGGGAGGGGAGGGGGGAAGGGGAAAAAATAACAAAATGAATCAAACAACATTGCCCTAAAAAAAAAAAAAAAAAAAAAGAACATCATTGGTAACATTTGTAAACTGCCAACTTATATTTTAAAAAATACATTTTCTCATTATTAAAAAAAAAGAAAAGAAAAATGAGAGACTACACTTTGTGTATGATATTTCAAAATGTATAAATGCATTGTCATATATAAATAATAAGATAAAGATTATGTGGTTTATTGCAAAAATGTAAATAAATTAATAAAATATAATATTAAAAATTGTAAAAAAAAAAAGTGTGGTAACTATTAGAAAACATAATGGGAGACAAATAAATGTCAATTCCTTGAAGATACTTAGGTAATGGTGTAAAAAGTCTGTAAGTCCTACAGGTGTCAATAAGGTTAAAGATGTTTCATCTCGGTCAGAGGTGGGGAATGATGATATCCTGGAGAGAGGACTCTAAAACAGAAAGAGTGGCTCATAGAAAGTCTACTCTTTATGACTAGGGGGATAAATGAGAGGGGGGGAAATCCCACAAAGTACAAAATGTAGTACATAGTAAACCAGAACTTCTGTCTTCATTTGCCAAGGACAAGAAGTTACTTTTACCTAACTTATGGTTGCACCTTTAAACTGTAAATTCTTTCGGAAATTAATTTTCATTTTTCTTTTAGCATGAGGAAAACAAACCAACGGGTCACACATGCCTGAATTTCTAAAATTAGGAGAAATAGCCTTAATCCGTTCTAATACGCAGAAAATAGAAACTAGTCAAGTAGTCTACTTAGTTGATGGGAACAGATTTTAAAAGTATCATGTTCAAAAAATAAAGCATTGCATGTCATAAGCAAAGTTCAGCCACCAGTTCATTTTTTCAGGGCTCAGCCAAGCAAACTGGCAAAGGAGCGGTCCATTATTTATATTTCCCATTCTGTGTTTCATGACCTCAAAACTAATCTACTTTTCTTTCTGCTTCTAGGATGAGTAGCATGAAAACTTATTTTATTAAGCTCCTCCATAGAAGGCCTTAACTACATCTTTGGTAATTCATTTGCAAGACATCAACTACCAAATCTCACTGAAGAAGAAACATAACCTAAATAATCCTTTACCTATTAAAGAAATCGAATTAGTAGTTAAAAATTTTCCCACAAAGGAATCTCCTAGGGCATATGACCTCACTGACGATTTCTATCAAACACTTAATACCATTCCTACACAAATTCTTCCACAAAATTGAAGATGGATTACTTTCTAACCTAATCTATGAATCCAGCACTACCATTACAGACCAATATTTTTCAGGAATATAGATACAAAAATTCATAATAAAAATTTAGGAAATTCAGGCTGTGATTGTGGCTTAGTGGTAGAGCACTCACCTCATATGTTTGAGGCACTGGATTTGAATCTTAGCACTGCATATAAGTGAATGAATAAAATAAAGGTCCAACAACAACTATAGTTTTTTTTGAAATTTAAATTCATCAATATGTAAAAATTATGGTAAATTTCAAATGTAATTTTGAAGGGGTACTGAGGATTTAACCCAAGGTTTCTTTACCACTGAGCTATACCTCTGGCCCTTTAAAAATTTTTTTTTAGGTTGAGACAAGGTCTAAGTTGCTTAGTGCTGCACTAAATTGCTGAGCCTGGCCTTGTACTTGCAATCCTCCTGCCTTAGCCTCCCAAATTGCTGGGTTACAGGCATGTGCCACTGTACCTGATCAAATGCAATTTATTCCAGAAATTGTAGGTTGATTTAACATTCAAAAATCAATGGACATAATTCATCATGTTAGCAAACCAAAAAAGAAAAAAAAATGATTGTCTCAAAAATGCCAAAAATGAATCTGATAAAACCCAACATCCTTTCTGATTAAAAAGTCAAAGTGAAGTAGAAGTTAAGGGGACTTGTTAAACCTGCTAAAGGGCATCTACAAAAAAGAAAAACAAAATCCTCAAAAGTAACATGGAAACATCATACTCAATGGTGAAAACCTTTCATGCTTTCCCCACTAAGGCTGCAAGGAAGACAAAGATGTTCATATGTATAATTCTGTTAAATATTGTGCTGGAGATATCCAGTCAGTGCACTAAAGCATGCAGAGAGAAGACACCTAAACATGAAAGGCAGATGTAAAACTTCACGGATGCCATGATCCGCATAAAGGATAGTATGAAATCGACGAAACAAAACATAAAAGCCCAGCTACTAGAATTAATAAGTGATATAGAAATGCTGGATTAACAAGGTAAATTACAAAAAAATCAAATGTCAAAATGGATCAAAAACCTAGGAATTAGGGGGGCTGGGGAGATAGCTCAGTTGGTAGAGTGCTTGCCTTGTAAGCACTAGGCCCTGGGTTCGATCCCCAGCACCCCCACCCCCCCAAAAAAAACCTAGGAATTAGACCAGAAACTATGCAACTCTTAGAAGAAAATGGAGGGTCAACACTCCAGCTTTGGGGCACAGGCAACCACTTTCTTAATAGGATCCCTAAAGCTCAGGAAATAATGTCAAGAATTAATAAATGGATGGCATCAAATTAAAAAACTTCTGCACAACAAAGGAAACAATTAGAAATGTGAAGAGACAATCCACAGAATGGGAGAAAATCTTTGTTAGCTACTCTTCTCATAGATGATTAATATCAAGAATATATAAAGAACTAAAAAATCTTTACACCAAAAAATCAAATAATCCAACTAATAAATGGGCAAATGAATTAAACAGACACTTCTCAAAAGAAGAAATACAAATGTCCAACACATATGAAAAAGATGTTCAATGTCATTAGCAATTAGGGAAATACAAATCAAAACTATACTGAGATTTAATCTCACACCAGTCAGAATAGCAGTCATCAAGAATACAAATAATAATTAATGCTGGAGAGGTTGTGAAGAAAAAGGAACAGTTTCACATTCTTGGGAGGGATTGTAAATTAGTACAACCACTATGAAAATTGGTATGTTGGTTCCTCAAAAGACTAGGCATAGAACCACTATATCACCAGCTATACCACTTATCAGTACTTACCCAAAAGAGTTAGAGGATCTTACCACAGTGACACATGCATATCCATGTTTATAGCAGCACCATTTACAATAGCCAAACTATGGAACCAGCACAGGTGTCCATCAATGGATGAATGAATAAAGGAAATGATGTACATAGAGTTTTATTCAGTCATAAAGAAAAATGAAATTACGTCATTTATAGGAAAATGGATGGAACTAGAGACCATCATATTAAGTGAAATAAGTCGAACTCAGAAGGTTAAGGATTGTATGTTTTCTCTCATATGTGGAAGCTAGAGAGGAAAAAGGAAAAAAAGGTGGGGGTAGATCACATGAAAATCAAAGGGAGATCAGTAGAGGAAAGGGACCAAGGGGTAGAAGGAGGGGAGGGAGGGGGAAGTGATGGGGAGAGATACTAGCCAGGTTATATTGTTATGTAATGTGCATGCACCAATATGTAACAACAAATCCCATCATTATGTACAACTATAATGTACCAATAAAAATGTGGAAAAAATAAGTACCTATATTACTATATTACAGAGTTTCAAAGTATTTTATTATAATTTTCACATCTTCACATTTTCAAAATTTTCACATTTTCTTTCAAAAATTAAAAAAAATCAATTGTAGTTCTACATACTAGCCAACAAAGCAATTTTAAGTTGAAATGAAAAACACTGTATGATAGCATCAAATACATAATACATCTGATAAGAAAATGTGTAGTACCCAGACACTGAGAACTTAATGATGAAAAATTAAACATCTAAATAATAAAACATATTTTTAAGATATTGATTTTACCCCAACTGACCATCATAGATTCAATGCAATTTAAAAACTTATAGGAAAATGTAAAAGACCTAGCATAGGCAAAACAACTTTGGGGAAAAAAGCTTTAAGATTTACAGGACCTGACTTCAAGACTTACGAAGGTACAGCAATTAAAATAGTGTAGCATTGGTCTTAAGACAGACATACCAGTGGAACAGGGTAGAGAGTCCAGATATAGATGCACATATTTATGGTCTATTGATTTTTGATAAAACTTCAAAGGCAATCCAGGAGAGAAAATATAGCTTTTAGCAAATGGTACTGGAACAACTGGACATTCATATGGAAGACAGATAAATAATTAACTTTGATCTGCACCTTATGCTGTGTAAAATTAACTCAAAATGGATAGCAGATCTAAATGTAAGTTGAGACCTTAAAATTTTTCAGTAGAAAAATTAGGAGAAATCTTTGAACTTTAAGATTAGGCAAAGATTTTGTAGATACAACATTAACAACTTGATGTGTATGAGAAAATTGAGAAATTGGACATCATCCAAATTAAAAACTACTTTTAGAAAATTATCTTAAGAGAATGTAGAGCCAAGCCCAAGGCTGAGAGAAAATATTTGTAAATCACATACCTCAAAAGGGATTATTGATACAGGCAACATCAGGAATAAATATCAAGATAATTTTGTGAGAAAACAAGCCAGAAAAACATACATTTTCATATCTCCATACATAGAATTCTAGAAAATTAAAATTTATCTATGGTGACAGAAAGTACACTTCCTATTGCCGAAGGATAGGGCCTGGTAGAGAGGTATCGGGGGGAGGATTACAAAGAAGTACAAAGCAAATTTTAGGGGTGATGGATATGTTCATTATCTTGACTATGGTGATGCTTTCATGGCTGTCATCATATACCTAAATGTATCAAACTGTACACTTCAATACGTATAGTTTTGTAAGTCAATTATATCTCAGTAACACTATTAAAAATCACAACAAATTATTAGGGTCACTGAAAGGGACTAAGAAGCCAATCTGATTAGACTTCAAGTGGCTAAATTGTGACAATTTGAGCACTGATAATGATCACTGTGGGATTGAGGGTATATCTCAGTGGTACAGCATTCACCTAGCATGTGTAAGGCCCTGGGTTCCACCTCCCAGCACTCCGAAAACCGAAGGGGGCGGAGACTGCAATGAACGAAATGCTTAAAATATTTAACATTGCATGATTACATAATGGTACTCTCCCTACACACACACACACCCTCACCAGTCACTTTGGAAGATGCTAGAGAAATAACTAAGGATTTTTTAAACTGATAAAAAGGTGGTAGAATCAAGAATTTATCCTGGCTTTTCCAAATGAACTATAACTCAGAATAACCATAAAAATTAATGGAGGGATGTATTTTTCTAAATGAAGTATGCGAGTATGCATAAGAAAGACAGAATTATAGAATCAACATTTGCAACCTCCAATGAAGTAATGGATTAAGACAATAAATATCACCAGCTGCTAACATCACAGAAAGAGGAACAAGCAGACATTCTGTGCATCAATAATGATAGAAAAAATATAACCCCACCTGATGAAATTGCCCTGCAGAGAAGAGACAGAGAAAAGGAGGAGGGAAGAGAATAAAATCTGATTAAGTCTATGAACCTAATTACCAATACTTAACTATACTTTCTAGTAAATGCAGAGGAATGGCAATTGACACATCAAAACTGTGGGGAATTTACAGGGCAAAGCACCCAGTTTCTTCAACAAAAGATTGCAGAGAGAAAAGAGATTGAGAGGAAGCTATAGATTAAGTGATTTAAGACTTACAATTCAATTGTAAAACAGGGATGTAGAGACAGGGACACTCCAGTGTAAGCAAGCAAAACCATTTATAAAACAATGAAGAAATAAGAACACTGTTTGGACATTTGATTATATTATGGAATTCTTGTCAATTTTGTTGTTAGTGTGACAGTGGAATTTTAGGTGTTTTCATAACTTATTTTTACAGATACATAATGAAATACAGATGAAATCATCTCTGGGATTTGTTTCAAGGTAATTGAGGATTGAGAGAAGTAAGAATAAATGAAACGAGAATGTCTAGGAATTGGTCAATTGGAAACTGAGCAATTGGAACATGGAGGGGTTTCAATGTGTTATTCTATATTATAAGTGTTTGAATTTTCTAAGAAAAAGCATTTTGAAAAGTTAGGCTTCTTAGTTGCTGAATGGGCAGATTCAGAAGAATGACTGGTTTGTGGCTTAGTGGTGGAGCGCTTGCCTCGCATGCGTGAGGCACTGGGTTTGATCCTCAGCACCACATAAAAATAAATACATAAAATAAAGTTATTGTGTCCATCTGTAACCAAAAATGTTTTCTTTAAAAAGAAGAATGACTGTATGTAGGAGGTGAGGGAATAAAAGAATCAAAGGAAACTCCTTCAGCTTGAGTAATAAGGAGCATGGTAGTATCATTATGGAAGCATGGAATAGGACTATTTTTTTAACATTTTGTTTTTAGTTGTCAATGAATCTTTTTTTATTTTATTTATTTATATGTGGTGCTGAGTATGAAACCCAGGGCCTCACACATGCCAGGCAAGCACTCTACCACTGAGCCACAACTCCAGCCCCTAGGACTAATTTTTGTATGTGCTAATGTGTGCGCATGTATGTAGAAAAAGTTCAGTTTATATATGTGTTCAATTTGAGATATCTGTGAATAGTCAGATGGACAGGTCTAAAGATATATGTGGGCTTAGAGCTTGGAAGAGAGATTTGGGCTAAAATACAGAATTATGCATGATGAGTCTGTGTGCAAACAGAAGCTATACTTGGAGAAAGCCTCAAAGAACATTTACTTGGGTTGAGGAAGTTGGGACCAAACTTTTATGAATACAAACCAGAATGGAACAATGATTCTGCCTTTGTGGATCTCACACTTCAGCCAGGGGACACAGTCAATTAAGTTCTATAGGCCTGGTACTAGCCCAGTGTTATGGTTTGGATGTGAGGTGCCCCCCAAAAGCTCACATGTGAGACAATGCAAGAAGGTTCAGAAGAGAAATGACTGGGTTGTAATAGTCTTAACCCAATCCGTGAATTAATCCCTGATGGGATTAATTGAAGTGGCAGGGTGTGACTGAAGGAGGCCATGACTTTGGGGTACATATTTCATGTCTGAAGAGTGGAGTGTCTCTCTGCTTCCTGATCACCATGATGTGAGCTGCTTCCCTCTGCCACTCTCTCCTGCCATGATCTTTAGTCTCACCTCCAGCCCCGAGGAATGGAGCCGTCCTTCTATGGACTAAGACCTCTGAAACCATGAGCCCTCAAATAAACCTTTTCTCTTCTACAATTGTGCTGGTCAGGTAATTTGGTCACAGTAGTGAAAAAGCTGACTAAGACACCCAGAAACTGTAAAGAAGACAAAATTTTGAAAATAATCACATGTTGCCTTAAATGGCTGTCAAATTAATCTAGGGCTTTAATTAGTCTCATCTCTCAGAAGACCATAAATGACTCCAGAGCAGGGAGTCAGAGAAGAGCTTGAGTCTTTAGGAGTAAGTGGAATTTGCCATATGTTAGGCAAATTCTTCCTTTAAATACCCAATCTATCCTTTTAGATGTGTCATGCATCAAAATGGGCACTGATAGTGCCTGAAAAGTGAATAGGCAATCCTGGAAATCAAGAGGTGGGAGACTGGGATAGGTTACTGTCCCAGAATGTAGGTGCCCTGTCAAATTTGACCCAAATCAAGCTGTCAGAGAGAAAGATGGGCTCTCCAGAAGCTTCTGTGCATTTGCTTTACCTTCCACAGCTACACCAAACAATTTTTCTAATCCTAGCTTGGGTTCTAGAGATTAGGCCAAGTTTAAGGAGAGAGTCTGGCAACCCCAATATGTGTAGAACATCACCTTTTTGTCATATGCTGTTCACAAAGTCAAGATTTAGTAAAGTGTTTAATGAATTAATAAATTCAAACAACAGATTTAACCAATCAGATTAGTCTAAAAGGAGGAGGAGAATCTATTTTACTTCCAGTTTTACAAGGCTTCTCTTTCTAAATTAAGTAAATTGCCTACATACAGATGGAATTTTGATTATCATTAGTGTTATTATCAGGAGTAAAGAAGAAAGTGATATGCACTTCGGTGTTTTTCTTGTGACTTTATTTTCCCACCTTGTCCTGTCTTTTGTGAATGTACTTTGTCATTTTCTGACATGGTGCAAATCTTTTGTACAGAGATCTCTTCTCTACATTCCCAGAGTCCAGCACTGTGCCTGGTAGTTAGTAGATGGCTGTATTAGTCA
Source organism: Sciurus vulgaris (assembly GCF_902686455.1). Classification (NCBI taxonomy): domain Eukaryota; kingdom Metazoa; phylum Chordata; class Mammalia; order Rodentia; family Sciuridae; genus Sciurus; species Sciurus vulgaris. The sequence goes on along the minus strand of NC_136471.1, from coordinate 42,759,379 downwards.
AGGCCCTCCAGAGAAACAGAACCATGAGGATTTGTGCATGTTTTTCTCTGTGTATTTGTATATATTTATTTTAAGGAATTGACTTACATGTCTGTAGGTAGCAGCAAGTTTGAAACCTGCAGGGCAGGCTGGCAGGGTGGAGACCTGGGAAAAGTAGATGCTACAATGTGGTGTCCAAAGGCAGTCTGGAGGCAAAACACCAGGAGGCCTGTTTTTTTTTTTTTTTCTCTTCAGGCCTTTGATTGATTGAATGAGGTCCACATACATTATGTAGAGTAATCTACTTTACTCAAAGTCTACTGATTTAAATATTCATCACACCTGAACTGTCTCTTCATTATAACATGTAGACTGGTATTTGACCAAACATCTGGGCACCATGGTCTAGCCAAGGGGACACAGGAAATTACCCACAACATTGTTTAATACCTATAAATATGGTAGAACTGAAATCACCCATGGACTGTGCATTTGCATATCTACTTCTGAAACTCATGTAGTGAGTACAAGGGGCACACAGACACGAGGTTACACTAGGCCACTGATTCAATTCTAACTAGAAAAAAAACAGTGTTTCAATAATGTGGAACATGAAATGGAAGAAATTTAGATATGGATGGAATTTACTTTCAGATTCTAGTCCCTGCTTTATTACAAACTGGCTGAGCCTTTCTTTGTTTCTGTTTCACCAAGAGCAAAAGAAAGTCTCAGAAATCCCTTAAGGCAAGTGTGATACAGTCAATGAAAGATCTGGGCTCATGCCTTGCTTCTGACATTATTAGTTCTGGGCAAGTTACTTCTGAGCCCTAGTTTCTCCAGCTCCAAAATGGGAATAAGGATATTCACTTCACGAGAGGGTTATTATGATAAGTTGAGTGCACAGAGTATCACAGATGTTTGCATGGAAAGAACATCTGTGCAGATGGGAAGTTAATACTGCTTAGGAAAATATAACTTCCAACAGAGACTAATCGTAAATAGGAAACTTAAAAGATGCGTTTGAGTTTACACAGAGTCTTGCACTACTTTTGTTATGGTGGAATTTCATTTAGAAGAATATTTATGACCATTTGATAATTTTTTAGGTCAAGCTGAAGTCCCTTGGCTCTTTAACTCCCATTGGCCACTTTAATGAGTAGGTTTGTAGGAAAGCAAAGAAGGTCAAAGTTATGGAATCTCTATCGCAACACATAAAGGGTTAAGTGTTGGTTATGTGCCTAGCACTAAAGCTTGCATCATCTCATTTGATATTCACAACAAATTAACAAAGAAGTTACCATTATTCACGTCCTCATGTTTTTGGATGAGTAAACTGAGGCTCAGATATGTGGGTGAGGTAAATGTTCCATGATCAGATAGTTAATAAACACCAAATTGGAATTTACTCCAACATCAGTTTTGGTTCATAATAGATGATCTTAACTATTATACGCAATTGCTTCTTCTTGCAATGTGTCTGTTTTATAAAAGACACAGGCATTTGAGATTTTCAAGAAACTTTTTCACTACAATAATCAGAGTGTACATGAATATGTCTGTATATTATTTATATACACATAGTTCCAGTAATTAAAAATTGGGATGTAAAGAAGCCAGAGTAGGTCATTTTTTTTCAAAATCCAAATAACTTCCTGAGTTCTACAATGGGGGTGAAGCAGGATAATTAGCAAACTCAATAAGAGGGCTGTGCCTCCACTTATCTGTGATAATTGACTACATGTTATATTTTGCATGAGACTCACACAGATTATTCCTGGTAGTTGCCAATTACCTAGTGTTGCCACTATATCAAGCACCGTGCTATGTCTTTACATGGATTATGCCATGTAATCCCCTAAACAATCCTATTCAGCAGATGAGAAACCTGAGGCTGACACTTTATATTACTTGCTCTAGGTCATACAACTAGTAACAAATCCAGTATTCAACTCAAGTTCCGAGCTCCTGTTTTTAACCAATATGCTAGATTTCTGTGGAAAGCATGGTAATTTCTCAATAAATTAAATATAGAATCACTATAGGGTCCAGCAATTCAATTGCTAGGTACATACCTCCCAAATTGAAAACAAGTGTCCAAACAAAACCTTGTACATTAGTGTTCATAGCAGCTCTATTTACAATAGCCAAAAGGTAGAAACAATCCAACTGTAACTGGAAGACTGAATAAACAAAAGGTAATAAACTCATACAATGAAATATTATTCAGTCATAAAAAGGAATGAAATTCTGGTATGTACTATGACATGGGTGAATCTTGAAAACATTATGCTAAATGAAAGGAACCATATGCAAAGGGCCATATGTTCTATAAATCTTTCTGTATGAAATAATCAGAACAGATAAATCCATAAAGAGAAAAGAAGATTTGTGGTTGTTAGTGGATGGGGTGGGAAATGGGGAGTCATTTCTTAATGGGGTACATGGATGGTGGCAAGAAGTTCTGAAATTAGGTAATAGTGATGGTTGTAAAATATTGTAAATGTACCTAATGCCACTGAATTATACTCTTTAAAGTGGTTTAAAAGGTGAATTTCGTGTTCTGTGTATTTTACCATAATAAAAATTTATCAATCCACTGATTCCTATGACTAACTGTGTGTTTTGCTTTTTAAAGCATTATGAGTACTTCTTGTCTGCTGGCCCATAAACACTCTGGGCTCATTTCCCCTTCTCTGCCTAACTCTTGCTGTTCCTTTCTTATTCTTCTTAGGACCTAGGGTCTCTGCTCCCTTCCCCACAATTTAAATTCTACCCTTCCTTCACAGTCTAGCTCATCCATGAAGAATGCCTTAATTGCTTGTTCTCTTCTGCCTCTAATCAGGAAACCAGGAATGACCTAAGTAGGCCTCTTTAGTTTTAAATAAAAATTAGAATTATACAACTTTCTAAAACCATTCTTTTAGTTCTCAGTTCAGTGTCTCCCACAGCACTTAGCATTGTCACATGAGTTGGCATATTCATTTTTATACATATACATTCTGGGAGGGATTGCTTTCAGCCTCTCTGGTAAGACACTCCTAAATGGTAAATCCAGTTCCCATTCTTTGAATCTCCCTTCTTGTGCTGGCAGATAGTAGATGCCCAATAAATACTTATAATAAATGACCTGCACATTTTCACAATGGGCCTTAAAACCACTGCTGACATGTAAACTAGGACAATACGACCCGTTACTCCATCAGAAAGGAAACATCTGTTTATTCGACTGTATTGTCAGTTTCTAACAAATCAAAATCACATGAACTCTTGCTAGTGAAACAAGGAGCAGACAGACAGCATCTAAGAGACAAGGGCGTATGTTCAGAATCAAGCAGATGTGGGAGTAAATGCCAATTCAGTATTTACTAGCTGTGTAACCTCAGGCAAGTTACCTCATCCCTCTGTGCTTTGGTTTCCTAGCCTGTAAACATGGGGATATGAATAATTGTACCTACCTCATTGCTTTGTTGTGAATATTAAATGAAATAATGCAAACATTAGTGCTAGGCACATAACAAGCACTCAGTATGTTAGTATTTGTGATTATCAACTGTTTCCACAAACTTCCCTCCTAAGTGATCAGTTTATTCATAGACATAGGCCTTGGAGAAACATTCTTCTTAATTGTCTCTCGTATGATAGGTTCAACCATTAAGTTCTAAATGGTGATACCATGACCCAAAGATATATATTATGAGGCTCAATAACCAATTCCAGGAAAACACAGGCTGATGCTATGGTACTGAATTACAACCTTATAAGTCCAATTAGCAGTGCCAGCCAGATTCCTTTTGGAGTAACTGCAGCATTCCTAACCCTGAGAACAAAAGTGGGACTTGAAAGAAGGGTTAGTTTGCATCCTGGCAGATGAACAAGGGATCTGCTGGTGGCTTTCCAGCTGATAATAGGGAAATCAGTGGACGGGAATGAGATGGCATTCCCAGTGTTTAACCATAAGAATAAGCCTTTTAATTCTCTAAGCCCTGTGGATCTGTTGGACACATGGTTATTCGTCAATTTTCTTCAAACATTTGATTGCCCATGCATGCCAAGACAGCTGCCCACATTTGAGTAGACTGGCTCATGCCTGGGCACAGGGATTTGAGACTGAAGAGTGAAATTACATGAGGTGGAAGGAACTAGGGGAGTTAGGGCAAGAAATGTCTTCGAGAATAAAGCTGCAATCTTTATAAAGAATCAGCAATGCACGCACATAATTTTTTCAGACTGTTCTTCCTCAGGAATCCAAACCTCTGTCAGTTTTGATGGAGGGTTTAGAAAGGCACTGGGAGAGATTTCCAGGATTGCAAACCACTAATGGTAGACAGTTGGCTGCTCTCATAGTATACAATCTTGACTTGTGGGATTACTTTCCCAAGGTTTGATAGAATGGTTTGCTTGCCTTTTTGGGTGAGCTGTCTCTAACTCTTCTGCCATACACTGTAATGTCAAAAGTCACAGTTAAAAATGAAATTGCACTATTGGAAACAAACACCTATGTAAAGTTTTGTTTGGTCAGGACCTAAGATTGGTTATATACATTGATTTGTTTCAAAGACAGGCACTAATCGAATGAATGAGATTAAAAATAACAATTGAAAGCTTAATTCAGTTTGGGCTACCTACAGTATGTAAATGGACAGGGGTGGAGGCAAGAGAGATAGGATTTTTACTGTCAAGCTAAATTTCATGGGATAAAAGAGAGTGACTTCAGACAGCCTGCCTGACTAGTGCTAGTACACTTTAAAATGGCTGCCCCTCTATAAATTAGTACAACTCCTACAGAAATCATTTTCCTCAAAAGACAAGTCATAGAACCACCATATGACCCAGTTTTACCACCTCCAAGTATTGACCCAAAAGAACTAAAGTCATCTTACTACAGTGATACATGTATATCCATGTTTATAGCAGCACAATTCACAACAGCCAAATAATGGAACCAGCACAGGTGTCTATCAACCGCTGAATGGATAGAGAAAAATGAAATTATGTCATTTGCAGGAAAGTGGGTGGAACTAGGGACCATCATGTTAAGTGAAGTAAGTCAAACTCGGAAGGTTAAAGGTCACATGTTTTCTCTCATATGCTGGAGCTAGAGAGGAAAAATGAAAACAAAGGTGGGGATGGATCTCTTAAAAACTCGAAGGAAAACCAGTAAAGGAAAGGGACCAAGGAGTGGGAGGCAGGGAGGAGAGAAGTGCTAGGGAGTAATAATGGCCAAATTATATTGTTCTGTTGTGTGCATGTACAAATATGTAACAAAAAAATCCCACCATTATGAACAACATAATGCACCAATAAAAATGTGAAAAAATAAAATGGCTGTTCCTGATTTTCTGCTTATATTCAGTTTCCCTTGTGGATATATAACTATTCCCTCCCCACCAAACATTCTGGGAACAAGATTTTTTATTCTAATTTTTTTTAAATTTCTTTTTACCAGTTCATTAAAATTATATATAATAGTGAGATTCTTTGTGATATATTCACACATGCACATAATTTGATCAATCTCATTTCCCATTATCTTTCCTCTCCCTCTCCTCCTCCCACCCCCTAATCTATTTGCTCTACTCTACTGATCTTTCCTCCTCCTCTTCTTCCATTTTTATTTTCATTAGTGTATTATAATGTGTGTGTGTGTGTGTGTGTGTGTGTGTGTGTGAGTCATTGTGGTATATTCATGCATATACATAGTATAATTTGGTAGATTTCATTCCCCAGTACTTCACCATTCCCTCCTCTCCTCCCTTGCTCTTGATCCCCTTCATTTTTTTTTTTAGAATTGGTTGGAGTATTTTATTTTTGTCTTGTCTGCTTAGCTGTGAACAAAAAAATAATTAATAATTGATCACAGGGCAGGAAGAGAATCTAATTCACAGGAATGTTAATCAGAGTAATAATTGTTGGAAAATTGAAAAATCCCTATTCTGGTAAATGTGATTTTTAAAACATTCCTTAAATTCTATTGGAATAAATAAGATTTACACTGTATATTATTATACATATTGGAAAATTTATGGTTATATTTTCTCTTTTTGATTTTATTTTCATTGGTTCTTTTTAGTTATACATAGCAGCAGAATCCATTTTGATATAATTATACAAACATGGAATATACATTATTGTAGTTAGTCCCATTCTTACAGATGCACATGGTGGTGGAATTCACTGTTGTTTTCTTATATGTACATGGGAAAATTATGCCAGTTGCCTTCATTTGCCTTTCCTTTGCTTATCCTTTCTCCCTTCTCTCCATTCCCCATTGTCTAATCTACTGCATTTCTATTTTTTCCCCTCACCCCTCACCTTATTATGGGTTAGCTTCCACTTATCAGAGAAAACATTTGACCTTTGATTTTTTGGGACTGGCTTACTTAGCATAACAGTTTCCAGATCCATCTATTTTCCTGCAAATACCATAATTTCATTCTTCTTTAAGGTTAAGTAATATTCCATTGTGTATATATACTACATTTTCTTTATCCATTCATCTGTTGAAGGGCACCTAGGTTGGTTCCATAGCTTAGCTATTGTGAATTGAGCTGCTATGAACATTGATATGGCCACATCACTATAGTATGCAGATTTTTAACTCCTTTGGATATAGACCAATGAGTGGGATGACTGGGTGAGATGGTGGTTCCATTCAAAGTGCTTTGACTTCCGCTACTCTTTTGATTCCTCTTTTACTACTCCTCTCTCTCTCTCTCTCTAGCGTGTGCATGCACGCACAGTTCCACATATGAAAGAAAACATTTGACCCTTGACTTTCTGAGTCTGCCTTATTTTACTTACTGTACTAGCACCAGGTTCTCTAGTTCCATTCATTTACCAGTAAATGCCATAATTTCATTCATCATTATGCCTGAACACACATTTAAAAAAGAAACTATTCACCTACTGATGGCCATCTAGGCTAGGAAACAATATTTTTAATCAATACTTTTGATGCTGGGTGTTGAAAAAAATAACTGGAAAGACTTTCAGGAAAACCAGGAGTACACAATGGAGCAGTTCAGAAAACTGAGCAGAAGCCTGGCTAAAACAGACCAATATCTTCTAAATCCCACACCAAATTCCTGCTGTTTTATTTAATTTATAGAAAGAAGTCTACAATTGACTGAAAAATAATATTAAGGCCTCCTATAATGTTCCCTTCATTGTCTTTTATCTTTGGCCGAACTTTGCCCTTTTCATTCCCACCTTCTTTGTCTTTTACCACATTTAATCCCTCCCTGATCTCTTACTCTTCCCAAAGTAATTATTCTCAGAAATTCAACTCTTAGAAGCCCAGTTCAGGCCCCACGTTCACCTTTCCAAATTTTGACAGCTCCTTATAGTAGGAACTAATTCCTATTGGTCCACATACTTATAGATAAACTTGCCCTAACCATAGCTTCCAATATAAATAGATAGGTTTCCCTTCTTGTGGGTGACAGCAATAAAATTAGGAAATGAACAGATCTCAAGTTTACCCAGCCCTTAGAGCCCAAAGCACTGGCTTCAGATACCTTCATGTTGTTCAGTTTCTGTCCTGAACTGCTCTCTCTGACCTGCTTTGCCCTCTACCTTTTGGCCTCCTTTTAAATCTTTGGCTTCTGACCTCATGACTCATTTTCCCCACTCAGTCTTTCTTTGATTTGATTCTTGCCACAGCTTCTCTATTTCTGAGCTATCTGATTTCCTTCGCAATGATTCCAAATCTTTCTCTTGCTATGTTGCATTTGACTGCTCTGGATCAACAAGTTACTTATTCTCCAAACTCATGCACAGGATCCGGATACTTCAAACCAACCCCTCAATTAGTTTAGCTATAATTCCTGCAGCTCACTTAACATTTACCACATATAGTTTTTTGTTGTTGTTGTTGTTTTTTTTTTTGTTTTTTTTTTTTGCGGTGGAGGGCCTTGTGCATGGGAGGCAAGCACTCTATATCCCCAGCCCCACATATAGCCTTTCAATGCAATATGTTCACATTCATTTCATAGACAGGGGGACTTTAATGTTCATGGTATGCTGGGGATATAAATAGTTATTTTCTAGTCAGGATCAAGGAGTTCAGTAGAACTTTCTGTAATGATAGAAATGCTCCATATGTATGCTGTTCAGCTGGGTAGCCACTAGCCACTTGTGGCTAGTAAGCACTTAAAATGTGGCTAGTTCAATTGAGGAACATAATTTTCAATTTTGTTTAATTTCTTTTTTTTATTGTAAACAAATGGGATACATGTTGTTTCTCTGTTTGTACATTTTGTTTAATTTCAACTCATTAACATTTAAATTTAAATGGCTACATGGATACCATACTGGACAGGGCAGACCTAATGTTTATATCTAGAAATGGACTTAATCAGTTGAAAAGCATGTTCATTTTCAACTTTTCTAGATATTGTCAAATGATTTCTGCAAAGATTGTCTATGTTACTCCCAAAATAGAAAAAATAACTTACATATCTAAGATGAGAAGCCAAACAAATAATGACTACAGGGATACAACAGAACACCATCTAAGAGTTAAAATGAAAAACAGAAGTATAATATCAATGAACTCTAAGACATTGAATTAAATATCAAGCAGTAGAATGTGTCCCATATCACTTATATAAGGTTTAAAAAGATGTAAAATGATATTTTATATTTTTGAGGACTATAGTAAAATCATAAAGACAGGTGAAAGAACGAAAAATATCTGAAATTTAATTTTCATTGAAAAATAATTTTTTTTTCTTCCAAGAATTTAGGAATTAAGGGAGGATGAATAAAAGGCAGGTCAAACATATATTTACACAAGTAACTGTACTTTATAAAGGCCATGAGAGGGGAACAAAGTTTTAGAATACTCTAGACCTCTACATTTATGTGTGCAAGAGATTTTGGCAGAATGGCAAATACTTGCTTTGTCCTATAATGTTGACTGACAGTCATGCAACAGGGGATGTTTCTGAGTTCTCTGTCATATGACCTGTCTAAACTCCCAGTGGGCTGTACTTTATTCACCCCAGCATGCAAAAGAGCAGGTACTCAGTAACATGTATACAAATTGTTCTACTTAGAAAGTATCAGATTCTCTAACCCACTTCTAATTTGAGATTGAACTCTAATGTCAACCCTTTTAGAAAATCTTTCCTAACTCCCCATGACAAAATTAATCACTCCTACCATTAAATAATTTTTCTTCCACCTGAAGAAATGGCAATGGCTCTGGGGTCAGAAATGCATTTTGCTCTTTCATTTGAGAGCTCTATTAGATTACATAATGAACCCCAAAGTCCATGTGCAGTGATATACACATTCCAGTGACTCAAGGGGCTAAAGAAGGAGGGTTGTAAGTTTGAGGCCAGCAATTGAGCAGGTCCTCGTCAACTTAGTGAGACCCTGTGTGACAATACAATAAAAGGCCTGAGGTCCAGCTCAGTGATAAAGTATCCTGGGCTCAATCCCAGTACATGAAGCAAAAGAATTTCAGAGGACCTAGCAATGCAAAACACCAAACATGAAGAATTTGATGAATAAAATTTGAACATTTAAAATAAGACCAGAGCTAGAAAGTCACCTTAAAGGAGATAGCAGAGATTCTTCTCTGATAGTTCAGACAAGTAACCCAATCAATGCTATTATGATATATAAAGAAAGAGTTCACTGGGAAGAAAAAGGTCAATTGGAGATACTGAAAGGATTTTCAAAAAGAAACCCTTGGCAATGCAGCACTGCCAAGGCTAGGAAGAACCTTTGGCTCATGAAACCTACTTTTCATTCACTGAGGTCAGCACATTCCCATCCTGAAGATTGATGGATGCAGCCCAGTAGAGTTGTCTGCCAGCAAATATTAGGATTATACAACCAACTTTCCTTACAGTGATACCATAAATACCAAGCAACTTCTTGTTTTCTTTTGTATTTCCACATGAATTTTCCTGCAGGCCAAAGACTTGCTCAAGGTGACTGTGGTTCTCAGCAATTTTTTTTTCATGATAAGTCAATAGATGAGTATTCTAGTGGAGGTACCCACCCCTTGTGACTAGCGTGAGTCTGTCTTAAGGAAATGATAGATTCCCTACTACCTCTGAGCTGACCAGGTTAAGTTTCCTGGTAAGTAATGCTGTGGGCCAGATCCAGAAATGTGAAAGATGAAGTAATATGACATAAAAAAGGGCTATGCATTCTTCCATGACAACAATCCTAAGCTATCACCCCTTTGTAAAATATTTCCAATGGATCTTCTTCCCCATAGACTCTTTCTTTAGGTTTTGAACCAAAAGTACGTTGTGTTGAGTGAGTGGTAACAAGCATGGAAGATTCTATGGATAATTTTAAGCAGAAATCTTGTACACAGATGTATTTTGCATCCCTACTAAAAAATAAGGTTTTTAAGGGCTGTGATTCTTTTGCTAAGTTCTTTGGATCTACAAGTGAGCCCAGTACAATGCTTGGCTAAGTAGACACTCGACAGATCCTGAATGAAGCAGTGATTCTACAAACCCAGATGGTGAAATTTTAGAGCTATGTGGGACTCGTTTGTAGGATAACAGAAGAGACTGTTCATTTATTCAAACATTTATTTTGGAGTGCCTGATATGTGTTAGATGTTGAAATATACATTGGGGACATACCAGAAAACAAGGAGAACATGGCTCTTGCCCTCATGGAACTTCTTTATCTCACAGAGTTGTTCCAAGTGACAAGTATATAGATAGGCTGTTAGGTTTTTATTAGTCTAAAAATTTAGGAATACTATGAAGGAAAAGAAGATAGTGCTATGAGAAAGATCAATAGGAAAGCCTAAATTAGATAAATATTCAGGGATGGTTATCCTCCCTAGGTAATGTCATTTAAACTGAAACCTGAAGTAGTAATTAGCCATAGAAGTAAATGGGAGAAAAAGCATTCCAGGTGAAGGGAATAAATAATATGCAGACTCTGAGTTTGGTGTAGTTAAAGAAATGAAAATACAATTAGAATGTAATAAGTAAGGGAAAGGATTGGTTGTGTTGAGACTAGAAATGTAAACAAAGTCAGATCACATGGAATCTTGTCAGTCATTCTGAGTTGGGTGAAGCAGGGATTTCAAGCAGTGGCAATGACCTGAACAGATCTGCATTTTGAAAAGATCGCTTTAACTGCCCTCTGTGGAATATACTAGAAGAGGACAATGGATACAGGGAGACCATTAGGAGGCTGTTGTAGGCATTTAAGCTTGAGATGATGGTGGCCTGGACTAATGACTGGAGTTGGTGAGATAAGGACAAATTACAGAAAATTAATAGAAGACAAAAATCAAAAGGGTTTGGTGAATAATCAGATATGGGGGGAGGGAAAAGAAGGAAACAGTATAATGTGTATATTTCTCCTTGAGCAACTATGTGGGTGGCAGAACAATTCACTGAGATAAGGAACAATGGAGAAGATCAGGTTGGGTTTTGTGGAGAGAGGAAAGTGTGGTACCTTTTGTTGAGTTGATATTGAGACATCTAAGAAGAACTATTAAGTAGGCATCTCAACGGCAACAATTTCCTAATTTGTCTTCATGTTTGCCCTCCATCAATTGCCATTCTTTTAAACGATAAGTTAATAAAATCTGTCCTCTACCCAAAATCCTTCATAGGCTCCCAGATTTTACTCAGAGTAAAATTCTTTATAATGGCCTGTATCACTCTACATACACTCCCACTTACTCTTTTAACTCTCTAAACAGATTCACAACTCTGGGTCTCATTCACTTCATTCTAGCCACATTGGCCTCCTTCCTAAAACATACCAATTTCATATTTCAGGGACTTTGCACTGGTTCTTCCTTTTGTTTGGGACATTCTTCCTCCAGATATCCATAAGACCTATTTTCTTATTCCCTTCTCATATTGGCTCAAATCTCTCCTTCTCGAGTAAGCCCATTTTGACCACCTTATTTAATGTTGAAACCCCCTTCCCAGGAATTTCAGCCTCCCTTCACCCAACCCTTTCTTTCCTTTTTCCAATGTTACCTATGACCTTCTAGCACACAATATACATGTGCTTACTTATATGTATTGTCTGTTCCTTCCCTTGATGTAAGTGAAATAAAAGATGTTGTCTGTTTTGTTTAGTGATGAAACCTAAGTGCCTGGGAAGGTGCCTGGCACAGAGTAGGCACTTGATAAATATTTGCTGAATGAATGATGTCCAGATGGGTCTGGAACTTAGAGAAAATGCCTGGACTAGACATATCGATTTGAAAATCATCAGCATATATGGGATCTTAAGCTCTGGAATGCTTAAGATTGACTAGGATACAAAGAAAAGAAGCCCTAGGGCCAAGCTCTGGGAGATTCTAAAATATAGAGGTAAGAGAAAGCTAAGCCATTAAAATAGAGTAAGAAGGAACATTCGGAGAGGCAGGAAGAAAGTAGGCAACTTTTTTGAGTACTAATGAAGGATCCAATAGTAAAAGAAACAAATTACTACTGGACTTCAGAACACTTTATTCAGTGCAGGCTCCTCATCTCTTGCCTACATCTTTGCAGTTGCTTTGCAATAACACCTGGCATTCTGATTCTCCCTTTTACTTTATATGCTATAATACCAAAGCCAGATTAATATTTCTATGAACAAGTTGTTTGATATTTAGTGAGATGATGTGGAAAGAATAGAATTACAATAAGAATTGCCAACTAAAAGCAGTATATTCCAGGGCAAGGCAAAACAAAAAACAAACAAACAAACAAAAAAAACCCCTCACTGCTCCCCAGCTTATCCATCCAGAAAATGGGAATAAAAATAACTGCTCATTTCACAAGATTAGCTTGGAGATTAAATGAAATGATGCATGTGTTACATCTGGGCCCTGTTCCTCCAGCAGCAACAAAATCTTGGAGACAGGCTGGAAATATCTATCTCCTTTCGACTGTTGTAGACTAAATTGCCTAAGGTAGAAGGAGTGGATGAGGTGTTGTCATGGGAACGAAGGCTAAGATCAGACCCATTCTGCCTCCACAGGCCATACAGTGATTTGTGGCTGCCCTTGACCTTGCACAGACTTCCTAGCTTACTCTCAAGAGAAGATGTATGATTTGCCAACCATCACCAATTTCTCTAGAGGGAGGGAAGGTCATTCTCTTTCCCTGGCAGTTGTCTCTTTTTTCTTTTCCCTCTCTCAGAGAGTTCTATCTTCAGAGAGGGGACTGCCTCTTTCCACTCTCTGACACATCCTATAAATATTGGCCATGGGTTTTCATTTTATGTTAACACTAAAATAAACATATGTGATAGCACTGTGAAAAAGTCCACCTTAAAGGCATTATTGGTTGCTTCTTTGGGGCATGACACTCTGCTATTTGATGTCTTAAGATGCCTAATATTCACTTGTCCACAAGAAGTGTACATCTCATTGGAGCAAAATTGTACATATTCATGCAACAAATATTTACTGAGCACCTATTATGTATCAGGCATTGTTCTAAACCTTTAGGATTTATCAGATAACAAAACAAAGATTCCTATCCCCATGTAGTTTATGTTCCATGAGAGAACAATTAGCTTTAATACACATATTAGAATACAGATAGCCCATGTTAATAGCCATAAGCAAGTTACAGACAAGTCAATGAGTTCAGTTAGTGGCTACCCGAGATTTCAGCAGCACAGTGCAAGGGGATGAGCCTAAGCTTTGGAGTTGACCTGGATTCAAGTTCTCCTTATGCTACTTTAGTACCCACAGGCCTTGAATAAGTGAATTTACTTCACTGAGCCTAATCTTTAAAATTATATGGCTTACGTGAGAATATCTTATCAACTATGCAGAACAGGTCTAGAATATTTAATTATTTTCTCATTCTCCACAACTAACTCCACCCCTATCTCATTCCTTTAAGGGCTTCACAATTTTTAACTAAGGATCTGAAAACTAGGCAAGATATTTAATACCTCTGAATCTCAGTTTTTTTAAATTTATAAATTGGGGATTAGGATAATTACTCCTAGAGTTGAGAGTTAAATGAAATGTAAAAAGATTCTAGTATAGTGACTAGCTCATAGAAGTGATCAATAAATGTTCAATGACTTCATTTATTCTTCTTTCTGTCTTTTCCAGGTCACCTACAATAGACTCATCCAGTGTCCAAAAGAGACTTAGAAAACTCAGCTGTTAAAATTTACTTGGCATAGATATAGTGAGAATTAAAGGAAATGTAGAACTGATGTGTCTGGCCCAATATCTGCACATAAAAAAGGTTCACATTCTCCATCCCTGAGAAGTTTAATTAAAAATAAATCCAAACCCAGGGTGTGTCTATATATATATTTTTTTTCTGTCAGAGGAACCACACTATTATGTATAACTATAATGCACTAATAAAGCATTAACAAAGAAAGAAAAAAGAAGCATAACAAAACATTACCAAATGAGAAAAAAGATATGTAGCTAGAGACATTGAAATTGGGGTCAGAGATGAACATGATTTAGAAACTAGAAGGACCTTAAGTTTGAGATTTAGTTTTGCTGATGAATTAACCCTTAGTTGAAATGGAAAACAAAGTATTCATTATTCAGATGATAAACATACAGCATGAGGGAATCATCAGAAAGACTAAAGTAAAATTTCAAATTTTATTTCAAATTATTCCAAATTCCTTCTATTCCAAATTAGGATGAAGATAAACACCATTCACCAGTTATTTTTGGCTGCAAAGGCAAAAAGCCAAAAAAGGCAGAGGGGGGAGAACTGGGGAGAGTTAAGTTGCCTGCCATTTAAACACATGTAGCCATTAACCAAAGGTGGCCCAATCAAGCAGCATGGAAGAGTGACAATAGTGAAATTGATTAGACAACTCTAACTGTCTCTTATCAAACGGTAGAGATAAAATACAATTGCTTGATTTTTGTTGTTTTCTATTTCACAAATGTTCTGTCTGTAAAGATCCACTCTGCTGATTGTAGTTAGTAAGAACTGTACCTATCTTATCAAACCCCAAGAATAAAATCAACTCCATTCCCAAAAGTAATGTTTCTCCCAGACTCAGATCTACATTAAAAGTACTAGAACAGAACTCCAAGCCTGAAGTCAGCCCCTAGAAACACCCAAAACATTAGTTTCCACTGAGAAATGTACTTAAAAGCAGAAGTTGCATTTGCCTTTTGCTTCAGGGAAGCAGACTAAAGCTTTAAACCCCTTCATATGGTAAGGTAGTGATCCCAGCCAAAGAACAAAGCAGCCCAGGACCTCTCTCCTGGCCACCAAGAATAAACAAGAAAGAAGGAACAGCTTTACAAACAAAACAAAAACAAACTATCTTCCCCTTCTGCTTTCTTCATCCGACTTGGCAGAATCTCAGAGTTTTCGGGAAGATTTTGGAACATAAAAGATTTGTGCTTAAGATAAAACTCAAATTTTGCTGAGGCTCAGCACTTAAGGTCTTTCCAGAGGCATCTTTTTTCTGATGTTTCAAAAAGATAGTTTTAGCTTTTCTTGAGCAATTTAAGTCACACATTAAAAGCCATATTACCAGTAATTCATTTCTGATGAATGATTATGAGAAAGGAATGTTTTAAATTAATACAGTATTATAATGATCAACCATCATTTGTTTCTGAATCCAGATTCTTTGATTTCCGATTGACAAATTTATTTGCAACTAGGCTTTTTGGGGTTCAGATAGCTGTTTCATAAATCATGTCCTTATGTAAAAAACATATCCATTTTCCTCCATCAAAAGCAATGAGACCTTCACAGGAAGGTATTCAAACATAAATGCAAGTATCTAACTGGATATGATTTATAATTTCATTTTACATAGAAATTAGCTACAAACTGGTCCTGTTACCTAGATGAATACTAATCCTGATTGGTAAGTGGGGGATGAATGAATCTATACTACTAAAAGACCTCATATTGGATTAAGTGCCTAAACTAACCTAGAATATATCATAGACATATAGGGTGGAGACCGGCTCCTAACTCCTGCCCTCAAAAGGTAGGGTTTTGTTACCTGGCTTTGAGTTCTCCAAACAAACAAAAGTTGCCCTACTTATTTTTAATCTATACTTACTAAAACCTTAAATACTATTGTACCACTCTCATCTCCCCCATCCCATGAGACTTCATGAAACAAACAAATCTGTTTTCAGATGATTTTTAGTGTGTAATAATGAAGAGCGGATTTTGCCACTTATCATCCACAAATGGACCCAAATTACCAAAATAGTTGAAAGTCGGCATAATTACAGTTTATCTAAATAAAACACATGTAGTCATCTTCTGGAACTGACAGAAGGGCATGAGTTATAGCACCATCTGGAATTGTGGACAAGGCAGATACATGTTGAAGCCTAAATTAATAAAAGCTGAGCAACAGCTAACAGCTCAAGCCTAGGAGATCAGCATTAATGAGATTAACTCTTAGACTGCCCTTGTACATTTACTCAACCTGATTACAAGACCAGGTGTGAGCTTTTTATTTCCCCTCTTTATGCAAGCTGAACATATTAAATGGAAAGGGGTACAGTATGGCTGGGGTGACATTTGGCAAATACAGGTGGGGCCAATGCAAATTTTATGGATTAGTGATTATTGCCCTGGGTCAAGAGATTTGGGAGGAATCCATGTTCAAGGTTACACTGGAACTCTGCCTCCTTCAATAGTGTGCTGTTAATTTTCATCATCTTTGTCACAGATATTCAGCATCCTAAAATCATGTGGTACTCAACTTTGGGTGTATATTAGAATCACTTGGGAAATTTTGAGAAATCCCATTGTTCAGGCCCCATCCCAGATGAATTAAATCAAAATCTCTGGAGGTAGGGTCCGGGCATTCATTTTTTTTAATTTATGTTTTTATGAGTGCATTATAATTTTACATAATTTTGGTGTTCATTGTGACATATTCATGAATGTTTATTACTCCACTTCCCTAGTACTATTGCTTCCTTTCCCTCCTCCCTCCCCTGATCTACAGCATCTCCTCTATAGATTTTCCTTCTATTAATTTATTTTTATTTGGTGCATTATATATAAATGTGGAATTCATTGTGATATATTCATACATGCACATAGCATAATTTGATCAATTTCATTACACAGTTCCTCCTCTTTCCATCCCTCCACCTCGCCCCCACTTGATCCCCTTCCTCTACCCCACTGTTCTCCTTTCTATTTTCATGAGAGCCTACTTAAAAAAATCCTTACTTCTCTCTACCTTCTGCATATGAAAGAAGACATTCAACCCTTGGCATCCATATTTTTAAAGCTGCCTAGGTAATTCCAATGTATAGTCAAAGTTGAGAAGCACAGGTCTAAATGTTGTGATTCACAAGGATTCAAAGCAACACAATAGTGAAAAACAGGGACCTAGGGACCCTCCATAAACACCAACATTTAACTGGAGGTTCAGCCGGCTCTGTACTTGGGGATCCCTATCTCACAACTGGGTCCATGCGGATACTGCCTTCCCCTTGGAGAAGATAGCCCACATTGGTGAGCTTTACATTGTGCAGATGCTGTGTGCAAAGAGGTTCATGTGTGTCTCATTTAATCCTCACAACACACCTACACAGGATGCATTATTGTTATTGCCTTTTTACTGAGAAGGAAACTGAGGCAAGAACAGGTAAAACGATTTTCCCAAGATTCCTCAACTAGTACTCTTAACTCCTCTGAAACAAACAAACAAAAATTCTGTCTCCGACAACCCTTCCAAAGGTCCTCTTTTGTTGCATTGTTTTCCCAAAGAAAAAGATTTCTTCTCTCTGGAGGAAGTGTACAGTGCAACCCTAATCCTTACCAAAGATAATGCACTTTACCAACAAATAGTGTATGCAACTTACAAGTTTTAAGCAACTTCTAATTAAGGACTGTGTTTCTCAAAATATTTTGTGGTTATTTGTCTTTCAGTTTTAGCCTTCAAGGAAGGAATTGAACTCAGGAAACATGTCAGAGGAGGGCCTGTCAAGAAAATCCACATTTGAGACTAACAGCCAAAAGCAAAGATTCCAGAGAGGTCAGTTCCTTTACCTTACCTTTTGGTAAATCCTGTTAGCCACTATTCCCCAAGTTAATAATGCGCATCTACTGCCGGGGGAAAAAAAAAGACAATATTAAATTCCCAGAGTCAGTCATCTAGTATTGTTAGTGTGCCTGGTAAATTTTTCGAGGGTATTGTTTCACTAAAACCAAGACTGAGTAGAGGGAATGAACAAATTCCATTTCTACCAGCGCCCCACTGGGCTGGACATGTGTGAAGGATGGATGGCCCCAGGATACCAGATCAGACCTTGTATGGTGAGCTGCAGTGAGGCAACCCCAAGCAGGGAGGGCAGAAGAAAACCCATTAAAGCAGCTCTGAAGCCCCACTTCAAACAATGGGCCAGAGCTGCAGGCAGCAGGAAACAAGCAGCAGGCAGGCCAGGCTGGCTACAGCAATAAGGGAGTGCAGGAGGGGGTGTTTTCTGAGCTCCAGGATGACCTCAGAGCAGAGTCCCAATCAACCATCACATCTGCACAGCTGCAATTGTAACTCAAAAACAGTCTTTGTGCGTACACTCTATGGAGTGGAAAGGGCTGAGACTGTCACCCTGGTCTTTTTAGCCCCATCTGTACTCACAGATAACAATCCCCATTAGTAGTATTATCTTCAAATGCGTGTAGAACATCAGCATAAATATAGCTAACATACCATTTCCGTGAATACAAATAGAGTGGCAGGACCTGTGCAGAGAGGATAATAATCTGTGATAGCTTTTCATTTTGTAAATGGATTTTCTTTACAGACAGCTATTTTTTAAAAAATCTATCTGCATACAGGAAAAGAAAAAAATATTAAAGTATGTACACTAAAATGTTAGCCATGTTTATCTCCGGATCTTAAATAACAGGTGTTTTAAATCTATTTTCTTTTGTTTGCTTGTATTTTCTAAATTTATGGGTTCATGGGTCATTTTTCAGATTTTAGAAGGATTTTATTGTTGTTTAAATTTTAAAAATAAAAACAAACAAAAAACTTCTTATGAATGTTTTAATTTACCCTCAATCTCAAAGATGTCATTGGAGACAAGGGATTAGCATTTCTAAAGATAGCACATGACACAATATATTCATGTACCCTTTGAGGGGAAAAAAGGTTCTATAAATAAGCCACAAGAGGCCTTGGCAGGGGCTCAGTCTCAGTAATAGAGACAGTCCTAAACTCTAAAAGAAGAGTTGGCCAGAATACCAATTCTACTGAAATTCAGAATCCTGGCAGAAAAGAAACACTCATTTTTTTCTTGACTTTCAGAATCTTACCTTGGAACAACACTCAGAGTTTGGTTTGTCATTCTCTACAAGGATTGGGAGCAGTTGAATGCTGGAGTCAGTTCACACCAGAGTCAGTTCACACCAGAGTCAGTTCACACTAGCTCAAGGCAGTGAACTGTGTGCATCTTTCAGCTCAGTATTCAGTGCCATCACATGGAGAGTTCCTCATCAGCCTAGCTAGGAGTACTTATACCATGGAAACTGGCAAACTCTACAAATCAAGACTTTCCCCTGCTCCCAGAGGGAGCCAGTTGTTAAACATGGAATACCTAAGCATCCCCTTTTACACAGCAGAGCCATTGTTTGTCTGATGCTTGAACTGGGGAGTGAAAACTTTTAACTCTTTTACTACAAAAAATACATTGCTGTAAAAACTGCAGAGAGGTTGGAGCCAATTCAAATTTAGCTAGGGTGTCTCGTTGCCCCTCCTGGGTCTTGGTTCTTTCATCTCTGCTATGAGAGAACTATTCTCCTAAGGTCTCTTCTAGGCAGGGATAGCTTATGATCCTGAGCTAGAGAGAGACAGTTTTGTTAGGGGTTCAGATTTTGGGGAAAGAAGATAATCCTCAGTTTAGATCTTGGCTCTGCATTTTTTAGCATCTGTGTGACCTCAGGCAAGTTACCTAACCTCTCTGAGCCTCCATTCCCTCATCTATAATAATAATAATAATAATAATAATAATAATACCTTCATTATAGGGATGTTCTTAGGATTAGATGAGATCATTCTTGGTAACCATAGGAGCAGGCACCAATAAATGCTTGCTATAATTATTAAACCTGTTCCCACTTGTCCCTGACACAGAAATGCCGCAGAACCATAGGGAAAACTTAGTTTGCTAAGATATTTATGAGATGTTCCCTAGGCTACATTAGATAGATAGTATACACTATTACAGATTAATCAACATTGGAAATAGTGGTAGTGTCCCTTGCAACATAAATATACACAATAAAAGAGGGGAGGGCTTAACATTTGTGATCTCCTATGCTAGGATTTTTATATACTTCTTATTTTGTCTAATGTTCACACTCCCTGGGTGAGCCAGGTGTTTCTCTAGTTGTTTTTTGTCCCTTTTATAGAGGTAGACACTGGGGTTCAGAGATGTTAGATAACTTGCTCAAGGATCCATACCAAATAATTGGGAGAGCCAGAAACCCTCTCCAAAAGAAATCATTTCAGACACCACCAAAGGAATTAGGAAACTTTGTTTTGTTTTCACATAGACAAACATGGAAAAAATTTTGTTGATTAAAGCAGAGAAGGATAGATAAAAAGGTACTATGGAACAAAAATACCATCAAAGATTTTAAAACAAAATTTGTAATAGGTCTGAAATTATGGGAGTGCTAAATTGGATATGCTATAAAAATTATCCTAAATCAGGAATAGTATTTTGGAAAATTCACAAAATTTCATCTTTTCCTTATATATTTTGGGATGGGACCATTCCTGTATATTTTTGTAGGTAATGGTTCCCAAAATCTAGCCCCCAAATAAGCAACATCACCATCACTTATGAACTTGTGAAAAATGCAAATTCTCCACTGTAAACTGACTGTGTCAGAAACTGGGAGCAGTACCCTTAACCCAAGCTCTACAAAGCCTGCTACCATTTGCAAATTAGTGTTGTAGGGATAGATGGAAAGAATGGAAAAGAATTCAAATCACACATATAGAGATTTTTTTTTTTCTTTTGGTACTAGGGATTGAACCCAGGGGCACTTAAACACTAAGCAATATCCCCAACCATTTTTATGTTTTATTTAGAGACAGAGTCTTACTAAGTTGTAGAGGCTGGCTTTGAACTCGCAATCCTCCTGCCCTCAGTCTCCTGAGCTGCTGGGTTACAGGCGTGCACCAACATTCCGGATGAGAAATCTTTATATATGCATATATTGCATTGACATGCTTATGAATGGTGACAATATAAGTGAATATTTAAAGTGCTTCAGTCTCAAGAAAGACTTAAATCATTCATCTTTTCGTAAGAAACAATTAAATCTTACAGAACACAGAGCTTCATGTATCTTTGTCACATATCCTATTCTCCCCCCAAAACACTCGCTATTGATTTTTTTGAGAATGGTTTCTGAATGATAAATGATTCTCAAAGGAGCTTAATAGTTAGTACTGACTCCATTTCTGGTTTGAGAGCAGTGGCAGGCTGTGAGTACTCCTAGTCAGCTGTCAGAATCCAACCCTTTCTTCCTCAAGAGCCAGAACTTGAGGTTTTAGCCAGTAATGAGCAGGGAAAGTTTTGCTTGCATTGCTGAGCCTGGGCAAGGACAGTCAATCCCTCTGAAATGGCTTCTGTTCTGGCCATTTAATTCTCTGTTCTTTCCACAATGAATTCTCCTGCAGCCAAGCTTAGCCTCAGGGGTCAGCTCTCAGGTGCGCATGCTAGCATCATGACTTTACTTCACTTCAAGTCACATTACTGTCATCCCCCAAAGAACAGTGCCCTATTGACAATTTCCTTTTCATTACTAAAGTGAAATTAAATGGATTTGTGTTCTGGAAAGATGTAATTGTCACTGTTATGAATGTTAACAGTGACTATTTCTGGGGAAGGGATGGTCCTTTTTTTTTTTTTTTTCTTTATACTTATCTTCATTTCCTGATTTTAAAATGAATTATTTTAGCAATGGGTATGATTTAATTTTTAGTTTTTAAAATTTAGATTTTAAACATAAAAGTTAAGTAGTATTTTATGACATGCTGTCTACTGCACCAAGAGTGCAGTAATAAGCTCTGTTTTAAAAAAGCAGATGACTCCATGTGAACATTTCTGTATGTGCCTGTTTGTGTGTTGAAAGGGTAGCTGAAGAGAATCTCGCAGCCACGCCTTGAGCAAATAAAAACCTGGGGCTGTGATCTACTGCTAAGGCACATGGCTGTATTGCCTCAGGGATACATCACAGATAGAAATACCTTGACAAAACAGTACCTTGATTTTAAAGTCAGATGTTTCAAAATTCATCAGGAAGCTTCATGTACTATGGGGGGCAGAGAGAAGAGGACAAAACAAAGAGCAACAAAATAAAGTTATTTCCACTGGGGGGATAAACAGTGATGTTATCTACAAAGAAAGACCACTGAAGCCATTTATCTCTTCAGGCCACAAGACACATAAATTAATACACACTTAAACATGCACAGGTGCGCGCGCGCGTGCGCGTGCACACACAAACACACACACACACAGAGGCAAGACAGTGAAACAAGCTATCTCTATATTCACTGCACGAGTCTTGCAATCAGGGATCATTTCCTGCCAGAAAGCATACTGGCAGGTAAAATATCCTTTGCAAATTGCCTAGGTAATTGCCACCTTAATACAGAACCTCGTCCGCCCCATCAAGGTGGCAAGGTCTTTGGGACACAGGAACCTTGGTCAGAATGCTCCTGCCTTTAGTGCTTGTTTCAGATTGTGGAGAACACAGTTATCTGGAGGATTATTGGTGAGGCTGTTGTGAGCTGCTTACCTGTCTGTTGCCTCCCTTTTATGTCCACCTCCAGACAAAGGGAGGAACATACCTGACGCATAAGAAGTAAATTCTCAAATTGTGTTAAAATGAATACAACCCAATGTTCTCCTTTGTAAGATGTGAATAGCAAAGTGATTGCCTCGAAATTGGTCCATTTACTTTGCCAGGAAGCAAAGGCATCCATGTGCTTTGTATATATGCTTCACAGAATCCTCATGACAAACATTTGGGGATGACATTAATCTCCTTTAATGGATAAAGAAATGGTACCCTGAGAGGAATTAACAACAAACAAATCTCATGTATGGAGCACTTACTATATTTCTGGCACTGGGCTACAGGCTCTCTAAATATTTTCTCATTTAATCCCTATTGCCTGGGATCAAGGTTGAGAATACTAGTGGGATATGTAGTGGTGATCCCAGTAGTCCTTGAAAGCTGCAGCATAAACCTGGATTCATCTTCAGAGCATAAACTTTTACATAAAGCATTACTTTAAATGTTTCAGCAAACCCAATTATATTTTGTTTTTTTATTCTAATTTTTAAATTTTAATTGCTTTTTTATTTGTTCTATATTTTACATAAGATTAAAAACTAGGTCTGAATTTTAAGGTAAAGTGGGTGCTTAGGGCCACCATGCCAAGGTCCCTAAAGGGTATATACTTACTTTCCTGTCATTAGCAGTAAGCTATGCCGTGCAGCTTCTAAACAAGGTAGCAGGCCATTCTTGTCTATCCTCTTCTGAGACTTCCTAGATTTTTAGAGTTGTTCTTTGTGGGTATGGTTTTGTTTGTTTGTTTGTTGCTGGGCATTGAACCCAGGACCTTGCACACGACAGTCAAGCATACTACCACTGAGCTATATTCTCAGCCCAAGGATTTTACATAAGGAAATACGTTGACTTTCTTGCCTCTTATCAGTCCCCCACAAGTGGAATCCCACCATTTACCTTCCTTGGCATGAAGAGTAATAAGCCACGGGTTGAAGGGGTGATGGTAAATGAGCCTTCTGATAGGGCAACTGAACTCCATAGGGTAGCAGTAGCAAGAGATAAGAAAGGCCAGACAAGGCCACCATCCTGAGTGTTTGTAGGTCCCAATGGTCTTCCCTCTAAGGCCTGAGTTCTACTTCTCAGTGTGGTGGCAAGTCAGATCTCTTCAGAAATTCCTTCTAAATTGTACTAAAGTAAGCCTCTTCTGCTTGATAATCACTTCCCAAATAATCCCCAAATTCATCTTCTCTTTTATCATGGGAGACAATGAAAAAACGAGCATCCCATACACAGAATACCTCTTGGTCTGCCCCGCAAAATGATTGCCATTCCTGACTCTGTGGCCTCGGCATATATTTGAATCAACTTACAGTTCATTTGTAATTTTTTTCACATAGTTGAACACCTATATGAAGCCTCTACATTAAGCTTCGAGAGGATGAAAAGATTAGGAGAGAAGGCTAAATAAATTCACACCATCAAAAGATCACTTCCCACTGAGGTAGCATTTAAATGAGCTTTAAAGGATGGGAAGAATTTCATTAGGTAGAGATTATAGGGTGTGGGAGAGGCATTCCAAGGGAAAGGAACACCATAAGCAAGCATTCTGCGGGGGAGGGGATGATGGAAATATCTAAACAAAAGAGCACAGGGCATATACAAGAAATGAGGATAAGTACTCAAGGATGTCTGAGATTATATCATGGAAATAGTGGCAAAGATAGATCTTGGAAAGGTTTCAGGCTCAGGCTTAACGGTTTGATTGTATTTAACTAGCAAGGAAGCACCACTAAATATGTGGACACAGAAAAATTCTATGAGAGAAATGCCTTAGAAAGATTAATATAGGGAAGCAGGAAAGGAAGAGAGACCTTGCGGATGAGACAGATTAAGGTGCTAAACAGGATGCAAAGGGAATGAATGGTAGAATATGTTCTTTTCCCTCTAGAATCACATTCTCAGATAAATTAAAGCTAACCACTGTAAGAAACCAGAAACCACTCTGGACACGGGAATTGACATAAGAGGGTTTATTAAACAAACAGAGTGTCTCCTGAAGCGTAAGAGAGAAAATGAGAGGAAAAGAGAGAGAGCGTGCCCAAGAGAGTGTGAAAAGTGAGGAGGAGAAAGCAGGAGAAAAGATGGCAGGGAAGCAATCCTTAAACAGTTGAATTCCCCAGGACTAACAGGGGACCAATAACGGAGAAGGATACTTGCAAGCTGACGGATGAATCAATAGCTAGCTAGGATGTTCACAGACTGACAGTAGTTGGGAAGGCGGGAAATGACTGCAGCAGAAAGGGCAAGGGAGCAACAAAAAATTGGGAGGTGGGGAAATGAATGCAGCCGAAAGGGCAGTGGAGCAGCTTTATATTATAACCACCACCATGACATGCTTCCTAGCTACTTGGTCCTGTTTGAGTGCTTTATTTTATTTTTTACCTTTATTTAATTTATTTATTTTAATGTGGTGTTGAGGATTGAACCCAGTGCCTCACATGTTAAGGGCAAGGGCTCTACCACTGAGCCACAAGCCCAGCCTTTGAGTGCTTTATTATACAACTCTAACTATACAACTTCAGAACACATTTTCCCCACACAGGTGCTATATCCTGTGGTATACTGTAGCCCTGAATTTTGAACACTTGTGACCTGCAGCTCTTTCTTCTTTCCTTGTATTAATACCTCCTAATTCATAGGAGGGGAAAAGAAAAGGATCATGAAAATAGCCGTTTTCTTAGAATGGTCTTTAAATTCCCTTTCCAGCCTCTCCCCACTCTCAAATCACCTGTGCTAATTTGCCAAACAGACTTCTGAGATTACAAGTAAATATCATTTAGGAAGAAAAACATGCCATCTCTATGGCAACCTGAAAGTCTGAGAGGGAGCCCACCTTGAAATCACCAAACAATGGTCTCTTTGAGAAGTCTCTAGGGCCTGGGTTAGACAATCCCTTATTAAGAGGTTGGCTGCTTTTAGTGTATCTGCTTTTCAAACCCACAAATATAAGCCCTAACTCTTGACATTCCTATGCAGGTGGTCTCCTTTCTTTCCACATCTCATTGGAAAATAAAGTTGTGATGATAAAAAATAGTGAAAGTTCATTCAAAGGGTAGATGATTATTGAGCACCCACTGTGTGCAAATAACTATGTTAAGTATTCTAGGGATGAACACCATGATAAAAGTGACAAGGTCATACCCCTTGAGATGTCCAGAATGACCTAAGGAGACCCATGGGAACAAAAAAGGGAGTGACCAACATTATCATGTACTCATTTTGCATTGACAACTGGAGGAGACACTGATCTTAGAGAGATCAGATGCTTGGATTTTCCAGAGGAGTTCTGATGACATTCACTGCCTATCCCACCTAAATGATCACAAAATGTCCAAGAAATTTCAATACTTTAGAATTTAAAGTATATGTTCCAATTGTTTCTACACCTAAAAGGATATAAAGTTTCCCTAAGAGAGAACCACCTCAGTTTTTGTTTCTGAAATTAGAAACACTCTGCTTGTTTATTCATTCAACCCATATTAATTTAACACTTCCACATGTTACATTGATAGTGGTCAACAAGGTAGATAAGGTCCCTGATCTCATGGAGCTTATGATCTGGCAAGACAATATATACTCAGAAAATATAAAGAAACCAGATATTTATTGATAGTGGCTACAAACAATAAAGGAAACCACAAGGTGATGGGTGATCAGGGAAGGCTTTCCTGAGAAGACAACATTGGGCGGACACCTGATGGTAGAGTCAGCTACACAAAAGTCTTAAGGGAGAAAGTTATGAATAGAGGGAACAGCAAACAATTTCAGAGGCAGATAACAATACTGACTATGGGACAGCTAACTGTTCAAATGCTTTGCATACTGAAGTGATTTAATTCTCACCAGAATCCCCTGAAGTAGATACTTTAAATAACCTCATTTTTCAGAGGAGGAAACCAAGCTAAAGAGATGATCCAAGACTCATCTATGGTCAACAGCTAATAAATGGTAGGCCAAAGATTGAAATCTGGACCATTTTGCTTTGAAGTCTGTATCTTTTCCACATGGAAGGGAAGGTATGCAAATAATGTAAGAATGTACATTAAGAGTTGGAATTTGCATAACACAAACTGAAAAGTCTTACAAAAGAGCCTAGGAAGTTATAGAGTTAACCCAGTATCTGGGCTCCTAGGAAGGAAGGAAGTTTGATTAGTGAAAGAACGGATTTCATTTTGAATCAGATTTAACACACGAAATTTTGGTTTATAGAATTATCTCTGAACACCTACACTCAAGACTTTTCAACAACATTCAAAAATGCTAGAGAAAAAGCCAGGAAATACCAGAGTATAAGGATATTAGCTCTGCTTATAAACAACAATCATAAATCCAAGTTTCTATCACCTACCTAAAGAGTCTCCAAGAAAAACAGTCTGATTAAATGAGATAAGTGTGAAGAAGCTGGCAACATATCATCAATACAGTCAGTTCAGAGATGTAATCATCATTCTTCATTTCCCTGGAATTTTTCATCTGTAGTACTTATTCATTAGATTAATAAGAGCAAAAGAAGCACATTTCACCTGAAAAAAGAACCTCAAGAGGACTGCAAACATTGACTAATTGTCTTCATAATATAACAACAAAGAGTGGAAAAATCTTTTCCATTCATTTGAAGGAGGAAAAAAAGGAGAATTTTGAACTCTTTAAATACATTTTGTCCACATCACCTCATTCTGGACCTTCTTCCATTCCTTTTCAGCTGTCTGAGATTTTAGCATTACCTCCTAAACACACACATATCTGCAAAACAACATATACAGATAATTCATGCAGTGAATGCTTATAATGATGGGTAGACAGCATGAAAATACACAAGGTTAGGACAAGAGAAAAAGGAATATTAGAGCTGGAAGACATCTGGTGGAGGGTTTTGTTTGTTTCTTTGTTTTGTTTTGTTTTGGTACTGGGGATTGATCCCAGAGGAACTGAACCACTGAGTCACATTCCCAGCCCCTTTTTATGTTTTATTTAGATACAAGGTTTCAGTAATTTGCTTAGGGCCTTGCAAAATTGCTGACGCTGGCATTGAACTTGTGATCCTCCTGTCTCGGCCTCCCAAGTCACTGAGATTACAGGCAAGCACCACCATGCCCCATGAATTTTATCAGTATAACACTGGGAACAGGACTGTACAGGATTCCAAACCTACAGCCAGTAGGCTAGACCAAGCTTCCTCTGCCTGCTATGTCACAGTGTGTAGTCCAGAGCTAGGTGATTTCTCAGTAAAAACATGATGAAATGGTTTGACTTCATCTCAGTTTTGACTTATAATGTCATTCCAATCTGGAATTTGATAAAATTTCACTTACACCCCTGGCCTCAGTTTCTCTACCTGACAACCACTGAGACAGGACAGTGACAAATATAGATCATCACTCAAATAAAATTGCTTCTGTGATTTCTCATTGCTTTTTATGATTAAGTCCAACTTCTTTAACAGGGCATGCAAGATCTTTGCTTATCACCTTCATCAACCCTACTTCTACACTAGAATTCCCCTTCTTTCATTCCATGCCTTCTGCTGGCAATGCTACTTATCCCTGCAATGACACTTCAGGCTTAGCCTACTAGTTGCAGGTTTGGGATCTTTCCTTGCTTCTTCCTTTCACCCTTCTCCTGAATAACTCCAATTTGCCATTTCTTTCTTGAGGACTTTTGGGACAGTACACTATGTTCTAGAATAGGGCTGAACAGGGACTTTCCTTAGTTAGGAAAGTATTTTAGAGTCTTCTAACCTTTTTAACACATAAGCCTACTAAAACAGTTGTGGACTATATCCAAGTAGTTTGTTACATATAACTGTTAAAAATACCAAAGTTTGAAAATGATTGAAGGCAGATTTAAGGTTATTCCTAAATACTATCACTAGCACTCAGGTTCTCTAAGAAGTCCTACATGACCTGTACCCTGATACATAAGGTACCCTAGATGCTTGCAGCACCCTTGTGTATACCCCTTAGAACTCTGCACTGGACTTTTCAGTTGTCTTATTATTCTTCCCTATTGGGTCATGAGTTCTTTGAAGGCAGGGTGAATATATTGTTCATTTCTGTATTTTCAGTGCTGGGCTGAGCCCCTGGCAAACACTTCTTTAATGAGAACATGAACATTGACATGTAGTGTAATTAAGAGAAAAGAGTAAGAATTTCTGTGAAGACTAATATGGCTTTACTTTGTTTCATCTGCAATATTGAAGCAGACCTAAATTCAGTGGATAATGATTTTAAGAAATTGTTTTATCTTCTCATTCTGTTGGTTATGATATCAATATTGTTATTGAGAGAGACTGCAGACATAATAAAGCAGAAGTATTTCTTCATCAATCTTTGCCTCTGAATTCTATCTATGAGCTGGCAACACAAGATATGGGTAGAATTAAGATGACAGAAATGGAAAGTTGGGAGATCAGGATCCTTTCCAGAGGGTGGTATTTCTAGAGTAAGCTTGGGGAGAGGGCATATCCTGAAAAGACCTTTAGAATCTTAAGGAACAGGTCTGTACTAGAGATAACAGTTTCAACATGGTTCATGACAGAGCAGAACCCCAACCCCTTCTGGAAGCAGATCTATCTATAATGCTCAGAAGATATTATGTCCAAGTCTTTACTACTCAGTTATTCTCTCCCTTTCCTGTATCATCAACCATTCATTCTCCTTATCCACCTCCTAAAAATGTGTGATCCTAAACCCAACTCTATGAAGTAGGCAATATCATTATCTTTATTTTAGAAACAAGAAAGTTGAAGGCCAGAGAATGAAGTAAATTACACAAGGTCACACAGCTGGTCAGTGATCAGAGGTGGGACTCTAATCCAGATCTGTTGACACCAAAGTCTTTATTTTTTACCACTCTGCTAATATTCTCTTCTTATCTAATTCAAGCAAGGTGTAATTGCAGGATTTTCCCTATTATCCCATTTTCCAAGGTAATGGAGGTTAACCATCAACACTAGTCATGCAATAATTTTCCCTGTACCAGGAGATTAATGGTTATGTCTAGCCCTACTCATTTCTTCTTGAAATTAAAAATAGAAGGTTTAGCATTTACATTCAATTTAGCAGATCTTTAGTTAAACCAGTCAAACTCAGAAAAACCTATAAGTCCCTACTAGATGTTCACTCTGTGTTTCTGACTCAATACAAGTTCCTGTCTTGAAGTGGGAGCAATGCATAAATATAGAATGTAAGAGTCAGGAACAAGTCAGCAAATGTGTGTTATTTATTTATATGGTCATAAGTTCAGGATAATAGAGGCTGTCATCATTTGACTTTGCGAAGTGCAGTTTTCCAGGAAATACTACCTGCAAAATGTATTTGAAGATAAGGAAATAAGAAGTTCCATATATATATACCTTACTTGTGCAGAATCAACAGAAGTGATTCAGAACTGCTATATTCAGAGCAACTCTTAGAAGAATGGACACAGTTGGACAAAGTTCATTCTCTTCAAAAGAGAAGTATTTCTAGGCACACCGAAAGCTGTGACAATCATATTTGGAGGCAAGCAGATGTTTGGGGTTCTGTGTGGTAGCTAGCATTGAATGGCTCCATCCAACTGGTAAATAATTCCCAAGCCCATAGATCAATCTAGTTTTCTTTTATTTCAATTGGTAAGATCCCCACATCCTTTTATTCTCGTCAATATCCAAATGTCTCACTTTTCCATTCTGAGAGAGTCAACTGTGACTCTCTCTGAACATGAAATCGGCAACCAAACAATTAATGCAAAATCTACCATGAAAAGTGTTGCTGGAAACACCACGGCATATCACATAAGACAGCATTTAGGCTCTATGTCTCAAAAGCTTACAAAGGGCTAATATTGGGTGAGAAGAATAACTCACATGAGAAGAGTAGTAGAATCTACTGCCTTAATCTATGACATGCTATATGAGAATGTGAACAGGTGTAAAGGATTTCAGAAGAGGGAGCACAGAGATCAATGTTTTTGGGGTGAGGATAGTCAGGGCAGTATCATGGAGTTGCCACTTGAACTCTTGAGGGACCGGGGGTTGTCATTTATGAAGTATAAGGAAGGGATTTATATACAAAAAGGAATGGGAATGATTGATTGGAAAGAGAAGAATGAGTGTGGAAAATGAGTCTGGGACCAGATCCTGGAGGACTTATGTTTACAGGAAAGAGTTTAACTTTCATCATATAGAAGCTTAAAAATGAAAGCTATCATAATGATAGTCTACAGGATATTGCAAACATTGATTTACTATTTTTAATTTTGTGGAAACCAGTCCCCATGACCCCTCCATGCAATATTTAATTATTCTTCTGCTATCGTTTTTAATTCTGTTTTCAAGGATTTTCCCCCCTCTGGTTGATTAAAATAATATATTTATGGCATGAACCCCCAGCTCTAGGGCCTTTATCCCTTAGCAGTTACAACCTGAAAAGTCACTAAGGCCTATCACACTGTACTCAGCTTAATTAACTGTGCAAATAGATTGTTTCTCTAACACAAAAATTATCTGGAGAGAGAAATAAAAGGATAGAGCGGGAAGCTGTGAGAAGCAGAAGCCAGAAGACAAATTTATCTCACTCAGGAAGCCATACTGGTTATCATAACAATAACAAATATTTATAGAGGGCTTTCATCCTGAAGAATCCCAGAGCCCCAGAGCAATGAATGCTTGTGGTAAATAGATTAAAGGAGCTACTCAGCCATCCAAGAGAGGAAACCCTCTCTCTCAGGCCCAGTGCACTAAGTCATTCCTGGGACAGAATTCGATTTTAGCCAAGGGATTTTAGAGGAAGCTGGATGGAACTTCCAAGTCATAAAACCTAGACAGCATGCATAAAGAACACCTCAGATTCTTTTCACAGGAGAGAGCCTGGAAGGAACAGGCATGCCCATAGTCATCTTAAGTCCCTAGCTTTAAGATCACAGCAGCTTCAGAAGCCAGTGAAAGCTCACTAATTTGAGGTAAAAGAAGTCATACCATCAGATGTTGTTTTTTATCTGAAACAATAGGTTTAATTTACTAACAAACACTTATAAATAAATTAATTCAGTAAGTATTCAGTGAGTGTATTAGAGAGAAGATGGGCTTATAATCTTTTCAGAAATTCAAATATACCATTAATAATAATACTTATGTTGTTTCAGTGCCATTTTTAGATAAAATATTAAGTAACTGTATGATCTTAGACAAGTCATTTGACATCTTTGAATCACAATTTCATCAAATTAGTTGTGTGTGTATGTGTGTGTGTGTGTCTGTGTGTGTGTGAGAGAGAGAGAGAGAATTACTATTTAACTCTAATAACTGTTTTGCCGGCCTGCAGGAGTGGTTACAAGTCATTTGACTTGAGGTTCTATTTGGAAATCTAAGAAATACAATCAACTAAATAGTTCAGAGATTCCTCTTAATGATAAATTTAGTAAAACATTTTAAAAGGGGAGCAGACTGCAAGAAGGCAGAACTTGAACAAATGCATAAAACATTGATTTATAGGATAAACTGATTTGTAAAGGTCACCTAGTTTAGAGGTTTTCAAATGATTCCATGGAGTGTCAAGGTTCCTTGGAAGCACTCATGATCCACCAAATGGACCAAAAGGGCTGGGTTCCCAGTCCAATGATGAAATGACCTACAC
Source organism: Sciurus vulgaris (assembly GCF_902686455.1). Classification (NCBI taxonomy): domain Eukaryota; kingdom Metazoa; phylum Chordata; class Mammalia; order Rodentia; family Sciuridae; genus Sciurus; species Sciurus vulgaris. The sequence continues at coordinate 42,726,975 of NC_136471.1, read as the reverse complement.
AACATCCTTACTATTTTTGAAAAATAGTAAAACAGCCTGTGTTGGAATAACTACAATCACTGGGAACTCCTTCCCTCTCAAGGTAGCCTGTTGCTCCTTTGGAGAACTCAGACTTCCAATAGGAAGAGAGGTAATAAAAATAAAAAGTAGAGGGTTTATTACATCAGCCCCCAAATACAGGAAAAACGTACCCCCAAAGCATAATACTAGTAAGTAGAAGAGTGATACTTGAAAATTGTATGTCCAGACCCCAAAGCTGTATCAATAACAGGCACATGTATGTACATCTTAAATTTCCAGAACCCGCCCACCTCTTACCTATAAAGGAACCTTTAAAGATTCTTCATTCACCTCAGACCCTCAGTCTGGGTTTGGTGGTATAACGACTTGCATTTTATTCTGCTCCATTTGTTCTGTGTCTTTAAAGTTGTGCTTTGACTTTATCATTCTGGTAGGGAGGTCTTTTTAGTTGGGCATATTTCCTTCCCCCATTACAGTAGCCTCTTGACAATCCTAATCAAGATTGTAGAATTCAGAGCAAATTAAAAGACACTTTGCCTACACCCTTAAAAGACCCTTTTCTTTTCTTCCACAAATCAATTCAATGAAGTTTTATTGAGCACATTCTATGAAATATATATCTGAAAATATATCTGAAATATATCTGAAAAATTCCCTGTTGTCTAATGAAAGGAAGAAAAAATTAAGTTTTTTAGTGTAATACATGTTATATAGGACCTTTGTAGTGTAATTCTCAGCCTAATTTTGAGCCCTGATTCCTCTTTCCCCAGCATGCACACATATCCCATGATCTAAGCACACCTGATGATTTGCCACTTCCTAGGCAATACCATGTATTTAGTATGCATGTACTCCTGCTATTCCATCTGTGTAAGACCCCTGTCTACCTGGGGGGTTCATATCCAACTTCTAAATTCAATCCTAATATTTTCCTGCAGCCTTTTCCACTTCCTCACTTCCCAAATTAGGTAACCACTCAACTGCACTTCCAAGACACTGCTATTACAGTATGAAATAATACTTATTAAAGTCGCCTGTTTATGCATATTCACTTACATGACACTCAAAAAAGGAGACTTTATCTCAGCCATCTTCATCTTCCTACACTTGCTTCCCCAGTGTTTGGAGTAGAGTAATGTTTGGGAAATGTTGAAAGATGCATAGAAAGAAGCAAGCAAGGAATCTCTCCTTTTACGAGACCTTGACTCAGGGTAAGTACCATGCCTTGCTCAATGTTTTTGCCCACAGTGGCTTTCACACAGGGGAACCATAATAAACCTCTGAACAATTGAAAGCAGGTTTAAAATATGATTCTTAAACACAAAATCATTAAATGTATTGCTGCCTCCTGTGTGCCTTGTTTCAAAGAAGAAAAGAATGTTTAAACTGGGAAGCAATTCAGTAATGAGACAAACAAACACAAGTACTCTAGAAGTTTGGAGAAGGGAGAAACGAGTGTGGGCTACAGTTGTGTGGAACAGCAAGGTTGTAAGGTTCAAAGGACTAACCAGAGGAATTTGTTAAAATGCAGAAGCCGACTCAGTAAGTATGGCAGAAGTCCGAAATCTACATTTCTAATAGACTCTTGGATGAGGCTGATCCTGTGGTCCTTACAGACCACACTTTGAGTAGCAATGAACAGTAGAAAGCCATTTTGAAGGAAACACTAGAGCTAGTTGTATTTCCGAGCTATTTAACCTAGGCGAAAGGCAAGTTAAGCAGGAGGACAGCATAAGTAAAGTAATGGAAACAGGAAAAAGAATGTTTTATTTCCAGAAGAATAAAAGGACCACATAAATGGAGAAGAGGGGTCTTATAAGGACATCATGATAATGCTAGAGAGGATAGGTGAGGCTAGATTATTAGCTGTATCAAAAACCCTCCAAAGAGGACTGGAGCTGTAGCACAGTGTCTGTAGAGAACTTGCCTAGCACATGTGAGGCACCAAGTTCGATCCTCAGCACCACATTAAAATAAATAAGTAAAATAAAGGTATTGTGTTCATCCAGAACTATATATATATTTTTAAACCTCCAAAGAGCCAGGCATGGTGGTACATACTATAATCCCAGTAACTGGGGGGCTGAGGCTGGAGGATCACTAGTTTGAGGCCAGACTCAGCAACTTAGTGAGACTCTCAGCAATTAAACAAGACCTGTCTCAGGATACAAATAATAAGGGCTGGGGATGTAGCTCAGTGCCATAGCACCCTTGGGTCCAATTCCCAGTAACTAACAAACAACCCTAAAAAACTCTTCCAAGGAGCTTGGACTTTCCATTGTAAATTCTTATGCAAGAACTCAATTATTACCTTCACGCCTATATTCTTGTAGAAATGTCCAATATATAAAACATATTTTCCTATGCATTGTTTTCATTGATCCTCACAACACCCCTGAGTTAGGGTAAGGTGTTTTCGTTTTCATTCCCGTTTTACAGGATAAAGAAATTAAGGCTCAGTGAAGTGAAGTTACATTCCTCAAACTTACCCAAACTTGGATTAGAGGTAAGAGGTAGTACCAAAACAAATTTTTATGACTCCCACTCCAAAGTGATTTTTCCTCATACCATGCTGCAGATTGCCACTTTAAACCAGAGGGTCCCAAAAAAGGGCACTTGTGAAATTATCTTCATATTATTTCAATCTTCTCTTTAACTGCAGCTCATTATCTAGCTAAGGAAATCTGTCTTTAGAATTACAATTCTCTGACCCAAAAGGATATTAATTTCCTTCTACTTAGTCATTGAGGAGTTTCTCCCTGCTCCTTCTGTTCTCATTGTACATTAAAGAAGAATGAAATTATTGGAGTAAGAATGTGGGGAGGCCCCTGCTAAACTATTTTGTTTGGGGAAATTCAATGGAACCAGTTCAAATCCCTTCATGATAACTACAGAGCCTCCTCCCTGAGGCCTTACTATTGTAGTTTCGCTTACCCCTGTCCCTTTTGTTTGTATCTTCCAGCCTGGAGAACTGATCACTCTGTTATTGCCTATTGTGATCCCCTAGGAGTCTATTGTTCCACAGATTTTCCTTTTTTAGAGATTCTTTTTTGCAAATTTGCATGGCTAGGGGACTGATAGTGTATGACATCAGTGTCATATATTCCTAAGCCTTCTTTTTAGTTAACAAACAATGCGTTTTGCCACTTTGGAATTAAGTAGATCCAAATTCCATAAAAGCAGCTCAGGAATTAGGAAACACTTTATCTAGAAAGAAGAAAAGAGAGAGATGGACTCAATTCAAAGACCTGTAGAACCTGCAACATCAAACAGATGTTAGAGACCTAGCACATTCTCAACCAACCTTTAGAACTCATTAATTTCTGAACACAGGAAAATAAAGCGTGCCTATTTCATAGGGTTACTGTGAAGTTCAGTATATAATGTATATACAGCATTTTTCACACTGTCTGGCACCAGAGGAGGCTCTCAGTCAATGGTGGCTGGTGCTCTCCTACTTATTCTTACACTTACTCTGAAAAGAACATGAAAAAATATTTAGACCAGTAGAACACATCCCTGTGTCTTTAATGACAGGAAACTAAAGAACCCAGCTGCTCTATGATAAATTGTAGTTACACAGGACTAAGGTAGATAATTTGGATCAGTGATTCCCACTTTTGGACTGAGAACCATAGTAAGAATTGCATTTTACATTGTTTCAAGAAACAATTATTCCCAGTAATGCCATTGGACATCTTCAACATAGTCTATTAAGACATTGTCTAATTTTATCACATTAGTAAACAAATGCTAGTCAAGATCTATGCAAATGATTTTTTAAAATGGATTTCAACCTGCAGTTTGAAAATACTGATTTATATATTCCCAAACTCCATTTCCATCAACCAAGAACAGAAACAGTGGTCAGTAGTACTATCTAGATTTTTGGTTCTACTCATCCTTCACATTTTTATCTTTTTTTTTTCCATTGATACCAGGGATTGAACCCAGGGTGCTTTGCCTCTGAGCCACATCCCCAGTCCTTTTTTATATTTTATTTAGAGGCAGGGTCTTGCTGAGTTGCTTAGGTTCTTGTTAATTTTCTAAGGCTGGTTTTGAGCTCATGATCCTCCTGCTTCCATCTCCCTAGCCACTGGGATTACAGACATGTGCCACCATGCCCAGCTCATCATTAACATTTTTAAATGAAATATTTCTTTAGAAAGTATTCCCTGATCTCTCAAGTCTAGAGTTTAGATCATGTTCCTTTGTTATATGCTGCTTTTCTTTTCAGAGCACTACTGCAGTTGATAATTATGTATTTATTTGTGTTTTTTTATGTGTATATGTATCTTCCTCAATAGCACCGAAGGTCCACAAGGGCAGGAATTTTGTTCATCATTTTCACTAGTATATTTTAGCATCTAGTCCAGCCCATTTCTTAGTCCATAGGAGGTACTCTATAAATATATGCCGAATGAATAAACAAACTAACAAATGAATGAATACAGGTGTTCTTAGACCCTTATGTAAACCTGGGTAGTCACTCAACCCACAATGAAATAATTTGTTTGTTTTGCATTCCAAAATGAAAGATTTGTCGAGGTTTCCTTACAAACTGTCTCCTCCCATAGACTGTAAGTTCCAAGTTTAATGTACAATGAGAATCAGACCATGTCTGATTTTGCTCTCCAATGCACCCCAGAACCAGCTCAGTGCCTAGCAAACAACAAATGTTTCATAAAATCTTGCTGCATTAATACTAAACATATAGGAGGGACTTCTGGAACATTTTCAAATTTCATGAATGGTTTTCAAGATGAACCTAATGATTGCAGATAAAGACCCAGCCTTTAACAGTACATATATCACATAATTTCAGAGGTGAAAAGGGACCCTACCCACTAATCAGGGTTAGCAAACCTTTTCTGTATAGGATCAAATAGTAAATGCCTTTTGTTTTGTAGGCAACTTCTCAACTTTGCCATTGTAGTGCAGAAACAACTATAAATACTTAACTGAATACCATGTTCCAATAAGTCTTTACTTACAAAAATAGGTGGCACACTGGATCTGGCTATAGTTTGCTGACTCTAAGCTTAGTCCAATCCTAATTTTGATATTTTATAGGGGAGAACTGAGAGGGACCCTTTCCTCAAAAAGATAAATGACACTATTTAAGGTCATGGAGCTAATAAATGAAAATGGGGACTCTCAGTTCACAAATTTCCTGAGATCACATGGCAGTCATGTTTGAAGGTCTGCTTGCTTGAATCCTGGTGTTAGTACTACCCCACCTTGTTTATTGAAGTTAGGAGCTGTAGCTTAAATTGGGTATGCATTGGTGTTTTTTCATTTCACTTTTTTAAAAATATCCATGTAGTCTGAAAATCTTGGAGGTTATAAGCTTTACAGAGAGAAGATACAACTCTCCTGCTCAGAGTCCAGGAGTTATACACCAGTAGGTTCTCTAAATAAATCATTCTGCCTTCTATGACATTAGGTCTGCATGGGCTAATAGGTAGGATTTTTTTTATATCATGTCCTTTCAGAGATTTTACCCAAATCTGTCACAAACCATTCAGTAGCAAAAGTTTACTGAGTTCCTACAGCACAGGCTATACTAAGCCAGAGTTGCAAAGGAAGGAATGGTAAGGTTGGGAATGAATATTCGTAGCAGCTAACTTTTTTGAATTCTGACTATGCCAAGTGCATTATGCATAGCTTCTCCAAAACCTCAACATGCTTCAAGGAAGAATCAAACAGACCAATCTGTGTCTGATCCACATCCAAACTCTGGTCTGTCTTTACTACTACTGCTGTTCTTGAAGGCTACAAGTTCTAAAACACCCTTCAAGGGATGGGAGATGAAGAATTTAAAGTTTCCGGCATGGAACACATGGTGTGCATTCATATGTTCTAATCACGTACCACTCTCCCTCACATGCTAACCAATGACCATATTTTTTGTATCTCTGAACCCAATGAACCTTTCCACAATCCATCAAAAAGGTATGGCCTTCCATGGTGCTGTGTCTTTACATGGGCTGTCCATTTTTCCTGGAACGCTGCCCACCAATGGCCTCTGTTCTACTAAGACTCAGCTCAAATGTTATATCTTCTGTGATGCTTTCCAGATCCCACTAGAGAGGGAAAATCAGTTTCTCCTCTATGCTCTCCCACACTTTGTTCAAAGGTCTGTACTTGAATCTAGTAAAAAATCTGTTCTCTGGTTTATCACATTTATTATGAACTCTACTGAGACAGGGCTGTCTTACTGATTTCCTTTTGAAAATAACATCTATTGTGTGTTTTTAATACAGAAAAGCATAAAAAGAGAAAAAAGAATGATAATTCATCTTCCAGAAACCCCTTTTGGCCTTTAAAGATGAAAGTGATATATGAACATGATAGGAAAATTCAAATTGTACAAAAATGTACAAAATCAAAATTAAAAGTCTTCAACTAGCTGACCCTTATCACAGAAGAAATCTTTGATAATACTTTCTTTTCTATTGTACTAGAAATACACCAGTACATATGTCAGAATTTATGTATAATATATATTGTATCTTATTAAGACATTTTCTTTTTTTCTAAAATTCAGTTTATACACCTTAATTTTTTCACTTAATTATGTATTTGAGACATTTTTTCAAATCATCACATATAGTTCGACTCATTCTTTTAAGTAACTGTAAAGGATATTATTTGGGATGAATAATAATAATAATAAGTTCATTAATTTCAGTTTCCTAGCTATGGACAATAGGCTTTTCTCAATCTTTTTTTGTTTGTTTTCGTACTGGGGATTGAAGCCAGGGGTGTTCTACCAGAGTTACATCCCCAGTTATTTTTATGTTGAGACATGTTCTCACCAAGTTACTGAGGCTGGCCTCAAACTTCTGACTCTCCTGCCTCAGCCTCCTGAGTTGCTGGGATTATAGGAGTATGCCACCACTTCTGGCTTTTCTCCATCTTACTATTGCAACTGTCACTGTAATATAAATTCATTTAGTAACTCCTTGTGGATATGAGAGAGAACCATATATCATTAAAACAAAGACTCATCCCAATTTCAGAGATATCCATATTTGCATAAAATGCAGATCTATTAAGTAAATGTGTATCACAGAATCAAAGAAATATGGTATGTTTGTGGAACAATCACAAAGAAGTGGAACTGATAGATCCAAAGAGTACGTGAGTATGAATTTTGACACGTTACCCAAGAAAAAGGCTACATCACCTTCCATTCTCACTAATGGGAATGAGAGTAACAATCTACCCACACTCTTGGGAGGATGTGGGGGAAAAGGCACACTCATACATTGCAGGTGGGACTGCAGATTGGTGCAACCATCATAGAAAGCAGTATTGAGATTCCTCAGAAAACTTTGAATGGAACCACCATTTGACCCAGCTATCCCACTTCTTGGTTTATACCCAAAGGACTTAAAATCAGCATACTACAGTGACACAGCCACATCAACATTTATAAGAGCCAACATTTTAATTGTCAAGAAAAGAGACTGTACAGAACTTACATTCATGAAGTACAGTTTGGATATCAATGCAATAAATTCCTTCTCAATATTTCAGCCTGGATATACTCTGATTTTTTGCAAAATTTCAACAACCAACTGGACTCAGCAAGTTAGAAGTTTCCAAGTTCAAGTCAATTCAAAAAGGAAGTTTTCATTCAGAGCAGCATTTCTGAGCCAAAGCACAGCAAGACAGACAATAAGGACAGATGTGGTTTTGGACATTTTATACAAGAAAAACACCTCTCTTCCCACAGGCACAGCTGAGACCACTCAGATTTGAAGCAAGAGTTCAGCTATCTCTGCCCCCTCTCCTGACTTTGCTCAACTGATTGCCTTCTTTGGTTTCTAGATCCTTGTTCCAGTCAGCCCCTAAATCTGACCCAAATGATGTATCTTCTGGGAAAAGATCTATCTCCTCAAGGAAAGTGCTTTCTCATTGTATCCATTTACCTTGATTGACATCCAGATAGCAAAATCCTACTTGAGACTAATGCACTTTTAGTTAACATAATAGTTTTGAGGACTTTGTTGTTGTTGTTGTTCTCTTGGTATTGGGATGGGTGACTCGTTACCTTCATATAGTTCCCACTATATACTTTACCAAAAGTGAGGTGGCTGCCTGGTGTAACTCCTTCCTTGGGATAAGTAAGCTCATAGAGATCTTTGACAGAGTGCTCACTTAATCAAATGCCCCAGAGAAGAGCAAACATTCAACAAGTATTTATTGAGCAATTACTGAATATCAGGTGCTTTCTCAAGTGATAGTGGTACACCCCAAATCCCTACCTCTGTGGCTCTGTAGAGCCTGTGTTTGTGTGTGTGTGTGTGTGTGTGTGTGTGTGTGTGTGTGTGGTGCAGTGCGGAGGACACAAACAACAAAGAAACTAGCTAAAATAAACATGAGGGCATGTGAAGACTAGTGCTATGGAGAAAAATAAAATAGGGAAAAAGGATGGGGATACCAGGGATTAGTTTAGTTATCATTCATTGAGTATCTAATATATTCCAGGTCCAGGGTAAAGTATGTTCCATACATGATGAAATAAGAGAGAGGGAGATGGGCAAGAATGGTATAGAAGTAGGAAGAGAGTAGCCACATTTAGCTTACATGTATTTATGGCTCTGGGGACTGCACACTAGACCTTGAACATGCTAGGTAAGTGCTCTACCACTGAGACTGACAGTTAACTTTAGAATCAGTGAGGGCTGACAGGAGTGGACCAAGAAGGAAGAAGACAAAGTGACCCACTTCTCAGGTTTTCATGATTTTACATTTCCCTCACAGCATGTCATCACAATTTCTTTAGTAAGTTATCTAGTAAGATTGGACACACTCCTATTCTGATATTAAACACAATACAGCACCTAAAGGCAAATCTATATCCTTTTGGATGATCTATATACCTCCTCGTTTTCCAATCACACAGTAATTAAACAGAGAGATGAACTTGAGTGTCAAAAAATGTGTGCAGTGCTAAGGGTTGTATGTGTAAAAAAATTAATAAAATGAGCAGGGCATGGTGGCACATGCCTCCAAGCACAGCTACTTGGGAGATCAAAGCAGGAGGACTGAGAGTTTCAGCCCAGCCTGGGCAATTTAGTAAAACCATCTCAAAATAAAACAAAAAGAACTGCAGATATATTTCAGTACCTAGCATCCATGAGACCCTGGGTTCAATCACAAGCACCACAAAAATTAGTAGTAGTAATAGTAATAAATAGATAGATAGATAGATAGATAGATAGATAGATAGATAGATAGATCGATCGATCGATAGATAAAATGAGTAAGTGCTATGGAAAGGTATGGATTAGATCACTGTAGGTTGTGACAGAGGTGCTGCATGGGAAAAAAGACAAACATAGGTGGAGGGAAAGAAGAGTGTGACTAAGTGCAAAAGATGGAAAAAAGAAAGAACAAAAGCAGGGGAGAAAAAGTCGATTGGGCTGCTGCTGAGGTCATGGGAAACAAGTAAAAATAAAATCTCCACTTTGCTCCCTCTGCATAGACTTAAACCCCCACCACCAAACAAGCATTATCAAAGTCAAGGAGTTGGCTAAAGCACTTTTCAAGTGCTTTGCAAAATCAAGGAAATTAATAGTCATTTTTCTCATTGGGGAAGGCTAAGCTTCTCAACATCAAAGAATGGCCCGTCTTTTCAGTGGGGCAGCTTCCCATAGCAGTACCTGGCTCCCTTAATCTCAGTAACTACAATAAATGCACAAGCCCCCTTTTGTGTGGATCTCCTACCTAATCAAAACTAATCACTAAACAGATCTTTGCCTAGCATATCTGAGTAACAGAGCCAATATCTTTACCCTAGCAGAGGCGTCCAATAAACCCTTGTGAATGAGGAGAAGGGTAGTTGGGCTGCTGGGCTATGGGAAATGACTTGGTGCTCTGTGAAAACTCTACATTGACAGGAATTAAATCAGATACACCCGAAGGCACTTGGAGAACAAGGATCAAGTCAAAATCACTACGTTTAGATTGACTGAGACCAGGCAGATCCAGATACTGACAAAGTGAAAATAGCAGAGATACCTTAAAACTTGTTTTCTGGTAGAGGAGTTGAGGAAGTCTCGTAGTGTGTGGGGGAGGGTGTTGTTGTGTAAACTAAGGAGGCCCTCAATTTAAAGATGATAAAAGCTCTTTCTCTAAGGAAGAGCTAAAGAGGACCCTTTGTGTAAGCTAACTTGTCTAGCAAAATAGTCAAGACAAACCAGGGCTCCAGTAATTGGGACCAATTAAATGGCCACCATTTATTGAGTGTTTATGGAAAACTAGGTGAAGTGAAGTGCAACTGCTTGGCTCAGATGGACTCATTTAGTGTTCAAAACAGCCCTGTAAATTATATACTACTGTTACTCCAGTTTTGAACCACCGCAAAAATTTTTTGGTTTCCAGCGCACATAAAAGTCACTTTTACTGTATGTTATAATCTATTAAGTGGCAATAGCATTATGTCTAAAAATGTGCATACCTTAATTACAAATATGTTTTGCTAACAAATGCTACCTTTTGAGACTTTAGTCAATTATAATCGTTTTGCTGGTGAAGGGTTTTGCCTTGATGTTGATAGCTGCTGATTGATCAAGGTGGCGGTAGCTGAAGTTTGTAGTGGCTCTGGTAATCTTGTAAAATAAGACAACAATGAAGTTTGCTGCAGAGATTGACTCTTTCTTTCAAAAAATATTTGTGTGTAGCATGCAATACTGTTTGATAGCATTTACCCACAGTGGAACTTCTTTCAAATTTGGAGTCAATTTTCTCAAACTCTGCCACTGCTCTGTCAAATAAGTTTATGTAATTTTCTAAATCCGTCATCATCATTTCAACAATGTTCACAGCATCTTCACTAGTAGTAGATTCCACGTCAAGAAACCACTTTCTTGCTTATCCATAAGCAGCTCCTATTGCATTTAGGTTTTCTAGGAAATCACAACAATTCTACCTCAGCTTCAGGCTGCCTTTCTAGTTCTTCTATTTCCACGTCTGCAGTTACTTCCTCTACTGAAGTCTTAAACCTCTCAAAGTCATCCACAATGGTTGAAATCAACTTCTTTCAAAGTGCAGTTAATGTTTGTATTTTCACCTCATGCCATGAATCACTAATCTTCTTGACGGCATTTAGAATTGCAAATCCTTTATAGAAGGTTTTTGATTTGTTTTGTCCAGATACATCAGAGGAATCACCATCTATGGCAGCTATAACTTTATGAAATATATTTCTTAAGTAATAAGACTTGAAAGCAAAAATTATTCCTTGAAGCATGGGCCACAAAATGAATGTTGTGCTAGTGGGTATGAAAACAACATTAATCTTGTATGTTTCCATCAGAAATCTCAGGTGACCAGCTACACTGTCAAAAAGCTGTAATATTTGAAAGAATATTTTTTGAGCAGTAAGTCTTAACATATTCATTAAACAGGCTTTGCTGCTCCATTCATAGAGCACAGGCAGAATAGATTTAGTATAATTCTTAATACTTCTAGGATATTCAGAATGGTAAATAAACACTGGCTTCAACCTAAAATCACCAGCCGCACTGGACCCTACCACGCAAGTCAGCCTGTCCTTTGAAGCTTTGAAATCAGGCATTGACTTCTCCTCTCTAGCTATCAAAAGTCCTAGATGGCATCTTTTTCCAATACATGGCTGTTTCATCTACGTGGACAATCTGTTGTTTAGGTCAACCACCTTTATCCATTATCTTAGCTACATTATCTGGATAACTCACTACAGTTTCTATATCAGCACGTAGCGCTTCCCCTTGCACTTTTATTTTGTTGAGATAGCTTCTTTCCTTATGGCACTCATTGAAACTAGCAGAGATTGGTTCAAAAGTTTCAACCTCTGCTAGTTTCAAACTTTTGTTCTACAGTTTCCTCATCTCTCTCAGCCTTCATAGACTTGAGGGGAGTGAAGGCTTTGCTCTGCATCAGGGTCTGACTTAAGAGAATGTTGTGGCTGGTTTGATCTTCCATCCAGACCAGTAAAACTTTCCCCCATTAGCAATGAAGTTGTTTCACTTTCTTATCATTCCCATGTTCACTAAATTAACAATTTCCTTCAAGAACATTTCCTTTGCAGTCACAATTTGGTTGTTTGGCACAAGAAGCCTAACATAGGGGCTGGGTTTGTGGCTCAGTGGTAGAGAGCATGTGTAGCATATGTGAGGAACTGGGTTCGATCCTCAGCACCACATAAAAATAAGTAAAATAAAGGTATTATGTCCATCTAAAACTAAAAAAAATTTAAAAAGAAGCCTAACTTTCAGCCTGTTTCAGCTTTTGACATGTCTTCCTCACTAAGCATAATCATTTCTAGCTTTTGATTTAAAGTGAGAGAAGTTCAAGTCATTCTTCCATTTAAACACCTTGGAGGCAGCCCATTCTAGAGTTATTGACTGGCCTCATTTCAACACTGTTGTCTTTGGAAAAGGGAGGCCCCAGGAGAGGGAGAAAGACTAGGGAACAGCCAGTAGGTGGAGCAGGCAGAACACACACAACATTTATCGATTTATTTTGTAGTCTAATATGGGTGTGGTTCATGGTGCTGTGCAGAAATAATTAGAGCAGTAACATCAGAGATCACTGATCACAGATCACTGTGATAGATATAAAAATAGTGGAAATGTTTCAAATATTTTGAGTATTACCAAAATGTGACACAAAGACACTAAGAGAGTACATATTGTTGGCAAAATGGTGCCAACAGACTTTCTCAATGCAGTGTTGCCATAAACCTTCAATTGTGCTGAAAACACACACACAAATACACAATATCTGTGAAGCACAATAAAGCAAAGTACAATAAAATGGGGTATGCCTGAGAAAATTCTGACTCAGAAGGTAAGGAAGTTGCCTGAAACCACAACAAAGTGGGTAAGTTGGGGTTCAAACCTTGGCTATGTCTATTTAATTCCAAAGTGTATATTCTTTCTACTTTATGACACACACTGAGTATTCCTTATCTGATATGCTTGGGTCCAGAAGTGTTTTTGATTTTTGATTTTTTTTGATATTATGGAATGTCTGCATATACATAATGAGATGTTTTGGGGATGAGACCCAAGTCTAAACACAAAATGCATTCACTTAAATTACACCTTAAACATATAACATGAAGGTAATTTTATGCAATATTTTTAATGTGCCTGCATTTTAACTGCAACCTATCACATGGGGTCAGGTGTGGAATTCTCCACTTGTGGTGTCATGACAGTAATCAAAAAGTTTTGGTTTATTAGCTTGGTGGGGCAATAGACCCATAATCCCATCTACCCAGGAGGCTTAGGCAGGAGGATCACAAGTTCAAGACCAGCTTGGGCCACTTAGCAACACTTTGTCTCAAAATAAAATAAATAAAAATTAAAAAGTACTGAGATGTAGGTCAGTGGTAGAGCACCTTGGGCTCAATCCCCAATCTTCTCCCCCTGCAAAAAATGTTTTGAATTTTGAAGCATTTCGGATTTTGGATTTTTTGATTAGGGAGGTTCGACATACACCCCATTTCTAGGAATCTAGCTAATGCACATGATATAAAATTTTCTCTGTCATGTATTTTTTCCCCTGCAAAACTTTTCCTTATTCTGGTCCTGGGCCTTAATTCAGGAACCTTCAGTTCACTCCTCTGCCCTATAATCTTTTCTTCCTCTCTTTAGCCATGGGACTTATTGAGAATTTCAGAGCCCGACTGAATTAAAAATTTAAAACCCACTTCTCTCAAAGAATATTGAAATCCTAGCATGCCCTGGTTGGAAGTCCCTTGTGTACTACTGACCCTTGCATTTTGGAGAGGGTGACCTAAAGTTTGGAGAGTAGAAGTGACAAGCCAAAGATCAAAGAGTTTCAGAATGGTGAAGTATGTAACAGGACTAAACCCAAGTATCCAGAATTCCAGTCCAGCATGGAATTCCCTCTTCCCTCCAGTCTCCCTCTTCTTCTTTCTCAACCCCTCCCCTGATTAAGCTGTCCTGATTAAGCCCATTACATCCCCCCCAGTCCATCCTACACACTTCATCTTGTTCATTACTATCCAAAGCAGAGCCTCTACATCAGTCAAGCCTGTCACCTTAAGCCCACTTCAGTGCTCATTTACTCTAGAGTCTCTTCACACATATGCATAATGTTTGTGGCTTATAGATTTTTATAACTAGCTTAACCTCCTCAGATCCATCATCTCCTTTTTCTTTTATAATCCGTTGTGTCCCCCAGTGGCCTTAAAGGTGCTTAGTAAACATGGGTTCAATTAACAAATGTTGTCTCCTTGGAAAAAACACAAATGTTTGCTAAAAGAATATATTCTCCTCCAAAAGAAAATAAAACAGGCTAAAAAGAGTCCTTATCAGTTCTCATTAGAATTTGACAAAGTATACACTAGTTAATTAGCCCTTAGCAAAGGCTTAGATAAGAGTCTGCTGATGCTAATTAACCCCAAGCCCCATGCAAACCAAAGGCAGAGAAGTGGGAAAATATTTTAAGCAAATTTTATTTTTAAGAGAGCTTGCTTACATGAAAACCAAACATGACATATTTATAACATTATGTGTTTAACTGCTGTAGCAACTGAGCCAAACTAAAAGCAAAGGGACCAGGAAAACATGGCAATTCATCTTCAGAGCAACTCATTCAGTACTCTCAAAATACCTCTTTGAGGTAGGAAAATATTATTGTCCCACTTGAACAATGGGGAAATTAAGACGGCCAGGTTGAGTGACTTACGTGAGTCTGAAAGTGCCCAAGACATATGACTTGGAATGGATATTTTACACATTCATTAATGCTGATAAACCACTGGAAGAATTACCCCTAAGATACAGGTGTGCCTGACATTTTAGTCATTGAAGGTAATTTTAAAAGGGGTATAGAACTGGGATGTATTTCAGTGGTAGAGTGTTTGTCTAGCACGGACTAAGGCCCTGGGTTGGATCCTAGTGCCACAAGGAAATGGGGTCTAAATCAAATCCTGTCTTCAATACAGAGAGAAGGTTCTTGGTGTGAGTGAATTCTTTGGTAAACAACCCCCTCATTTATCCATTTGGTAAATAACCTTTTGCCTTTTTAATCACAAAGTCCCTGGACAAGCAGTCTGACCAAGAAAAAGAGCTAGAATCCACCACTATAATCACAGAAGTGCAATAATTTAGGGTGTATTTTTCAAAATGTTAATAACTGCTTCATTCATTATACTGATTAGACTTCACACTTGCTTTAAGGATGAGAGTAAGGGTTGACCATCCATGACACAGAAGGATTGTTGTTATCAGCACTTGGCAGAATTTCATTCAGCTATTTGAAATCAGGAGAGAGCGCTCTGATTCATTTTAAAAGGCTTGCAACCTCTTTAATAAAATTTACAAAAGTATTTTCAAAGCATTAAGTAAGTAAGCGGGAAAGAAAGTGCAATGAAGTTGTCTTTTCTGAGTTGTCTGTCCCCTGGAAACCATTACCATCCATCTAAGTTAGCTCAAGGACTTAGTATCATTTTAAGTAATCAAGGGGAAGGCTCCAGGCTTTCTAATCTAATTGCCATCTCCAGGGAAGTGGCTTCTTCACTTAGCTAGGTTGAAGGAAAAGAGCATCTCTGGGGATTAAGAAGTGAGTGATTTGAACTGTAGATTTTTCAATCATTTTGATGGTGCTTGTCTCAGGAATTAAGGGTTTTTTTTTTTTTTTTCCCTTCAAATTTGTTATTTAATGAAAGACGCCGGCCTGTGTGCGTCTGTATAACAATCTACCTCTTTGGTGATTGCCACTAATCTGTGATGGCTGGCATGCTTCTCTTTACCATTTTAAGGGCTGCAAATTGCTGGTCTTGGGAATCTCTGCTAATCTGACTGGAAGATGAAAGAAAGTAGTATTATCCTAAAAAAAGACTTTTGTTCTGGGCTACTTAAAGAAGAGACATTTCATAATAAGAATTTGTTCTGGGCTACTTAAAGAAGAGACATTTCATAATAAGAATTGGAGAGTTTAGAAACTTACTATGATTTCTGAGATTCTTGGAAAATGCTGCCAACCCTTGCTTTTAACACCCTTCATAGAATTCTCTTACAGAATAGGTGCCCTTATCTATTTCAAAACTATTGTTTCTCCAGCTATCTTAATATGTGAGTCAGGCCACTACTTGATTTCCAACATTTGCAATCCTTCTGGAGCCATTTGCCCACTACCTGCAGTTTCAGTAATACTCCAAGTTCAAGAAAAAAAAAAAAAAAAAAAAAAACCTAGACAAAGGTTGAGGGAGAGAACATTTAAAGAGTTCTAACTCAGCTTTTTTGTCTATGGTTAATGTCGCTAGCATCAAGTCCTTGCTAGTCCAACCTTATTTCTGTACTCTAGTTCTCGTAATGTGATGGCTCCTCTATTTAGTTAGTTCACTTTGGCAATCTTCAATGAGCACCAATTATGTGTCATGCACCCTAGTTAGGACTTCAGGAGAGCTTAGCTTAGTCACATTTCAGATTCGTAATCTTAAAATGTTATTATATTTGTTCAGAGATAGAGATAGATCCAGGATGCTATGAGAGTCCAGAAGAGACTTAGTTAGTCACCACCTTGTATGATTCATAATAATGCAAACAGGTTTCCTTCATCTCCCTGTGCATTCTTTATTTGCCTGGGTTTCCTAGTACCTTTAGTTCCTTAGTTAAGCACACTAATCTTTGTAGGGTTGGGGTCCTACAGACATATTCTGAGGAATACATATACATAGTTTTTTATATATATATACATATATATATATATTATATGTGTGTGTATATATATGCGTGTGTGTGCATGTTTATTTTTCTCTTACAGTTTCAGTGAATCAGGAATTTGAAAGCAGCTAATCTTGGTGCTTCAGTCCATGAATCTAACATTAAACTGAAATCAAGATGTTCACTAGGGCCTAAGTCATATGACAGCTAGTCTAGGTCTGAAGCATCTACTTCTTATTTAATTGACATGTGACAACATCAATGAGGTACAGTATAATGTTTCAATACATATAAATGTGTAATGATCAAATTATGGTATTTAGTATTTGATATCTGATGTACATAACTGGCATAATCTAACTCATATAATTGCCAACATGATGTTGAGTGTTGCCAGGGGAACTCAGTTCATATCCCATAGGGAGATAACTCATCATAGGGTCAAGTGCCCTCACTCCTGTAAGGAAGATATGGCACCCAGAGTGAGTGATTCAAAAGGCTAAAGGGGAGGCTACAATGTCTTTTATAACCTACCCTTGAAAAAAATCACACACTGTCACATTTTTTCATATTCCACACAGTCAAGTTCTGAGTCGAGGTAGGAGATTACACAGGGTATGAACAGTAGGAGCTGAGAATTGTTGGGAATCATTTTGGAGACTGGCTACCACAGGCACAATAGCAAAGCAAAGAGGAATGGAAATGAACTTGGGGAGTGGGAAGGTGGTAAAAATCAGAAGAAAACAACATCTTTTATTAACTATTCCACGTGAAGTATTATATGCTTTTCTGGCTTTCAGTATTCTTTACTCTGTCTTATATTTCTTCACAGGACTCAATGCTACCTGAAATACTATACATTTACTCATTAACCATTTTATTTATGGATTCCCCACCAGAATAAAAGCTCCATGAAATAAAGAACTTAGATTATTTTGTTCCCTATTGGCACTTGATAACTTTTAAATAAATCTGAATGTATAAAAATTGAGTTATTTTTTTGGGGTTACCAGGGATTAAACTCAGGGCACTAGACCACTGAGCCACATTCCCAGTCCTGTTTTGTATTTTATTTAGAAACAGGGTTTAAGTTGCTTAGTGCCTTGACATTGCTGATGCTGGCTTCAACTCAAGATCCTCCTGTCTCAGCCTCCCGAGCTGCTGGGATTACAGGTGTGTACAACTGAGTCTGGCAAAATTGAGTTCTTAAAAGTTCTGTATTCCCTGATTCCATCCATAGATATTCTAATTCTAGAAATTTATAAATATGTCCTATTTTCAAAGTTCTCCAGGAGATATTAATAGTCATTCAGGGGTGGAAATCACTGTAAACAAAATGGAATTTGCCTTTGCCTAAATTAACAGCTTATCCCTAATAGAAGGGTGTCTGAACTGGAAGCAGAATTGATCATTGGGGGGATAGATGAAGAGAGTAGAGAAGTATATTAAGGTTTTGCCTAGCTGCAGGTACTAAGAGAAATCAAAAGATAGACAAGATTTCATTTATGCAGCATTCATTGAGGACCTACTAGGTTTGGGGCAGTAGTGTAGTCATGGGAGAAACCAGACTGTAGAAGAAGTAGAGAAAAATCCTTGGTGTCATAGTTTTATTGCAGTGAGAGAGCTGAAATTGGAGATGGCATGAGGGACAGCATGCCAAAGATGTGACGCAGAGCATATCTGTAGGAATATGAATAATATACAGAAATTAAAGTAAGTAAGCAGGCAATTACTCTAGGTCATAGAGAAGAATTACAAAGAATGGTACTTTTTAAAAACAATGTGTGTGTACTGCCTTTATATTTAATTATTTTTGTTTTCATGTGCGAAATATTACCATGAGCATATCAGGGATAACAATTCCTCCATCATTGCCTGGACCCTACTCCTTCACCTCCCATTCAGAACACAACTGAGCACCAGTAACTTTATTATAAAATTTTATTATAAATATTTATTGTAAGTAAACTTGATTATAAAAAGTTTATTTTTGCATTGTTTGAGGTTTTTTTTCATTTTTTCACAATAGAATTTTTCAGAACCTTTGACATGTTTATATGTATTGTGAATCTCCATATGGAAGGAGAATCTAGTAAACCTATTTTCCAATCTCATATGATCTCAGAGTCCTTTTTCTCTAAGTCCCTATTACCTGTGTTGCATGTGTGGAATACTCTTTGAAAACTGTTGACTTAGAGAAAAGTCGGAAATTCTTAGTCCTAGAGACTGACTAGATGTTTATCAGACTTGCTTCTTGTGTAGTATTCCACATTCTCTTATCTGGATTCCATGGAAGACCCTAAGGCCTTAGATCAGGATTGGTAAACTATAGCCCACAGGTCAAAGGTAACTGCCACTTATTTTGGAAATAAAATTTTATTGGAACACAGCTATATACTTTTATGTAAGTATTGTCTATGGCTGTTTCTGCTCAACAAAAACGATGAGTAATTATGACAGAGACTAACCCACAAAGCCTTACAGAAAAGCTTGCTGACCCCTAACTTTGTGAGCAGAGATCTAATGGAAGGAACCTGTGTCTCTGAATGACTTTATGAAACAGGGGCATTCATTTCCTCCATAGATTCACACTGGACATTTATTATATTAAACTCCTGACATTTGGGGTTTTCTTGTTACCACAATCAGCCTAATATTAAAGGATGACCTGGGTATTCTGTTTGCCTGCAGACCAACACTCTACCTTTCTCCACCCTTGTTTTGTGCTCAGGGAGAATGCCTACATTTTTGTGAATAGTCACTTCATTAAACTTTTTAATTAGTGTTGTATGTGTACCATCTGTTTCCTGCTAAAACCCTGACTAATAGAAAGGATAGCTTTGACTCTATTTATTTTAAAAAATGAATACATGTGTGTATTTCATTATTATGTTACTCACAATATACTTAATAGCTGATGGAGATGTATTCATAATATATACATACAATATATACGCATGTACAGGTGAAGAAAAACTAGATTTGTCTCCATATCACATTTGAAGTAAATTAACATTGATTTTGCAGTGCTGGGAGTTGAACTGAAGACCTTGCATATGTTAAACATTCCTCCAGAAAATGGAGTCCCAGACTTTTTTCTTTGCTCTGTTGCTGACTCACTTTGTCTTTTCCCTTCATAACTGCCAATGACCAGACCACTTCAGAAGGCTGGAAGTCTATCCTACAAACCTCTCTGCCCCCAGTACTTGACAATGATCCCATGAATTCACTAACTAAGCCAATATGGTAAAGATGCAGCATACAATCTTCTGGGCTTATGCATTTATTGAGATTCTTCAGCAGGGGAATTTCTGCTTTATACTCAATTAACCAGATAATGCCTTCAATCCACTATTTTAAGAGCACAAACTAATGGAGATCTTAGTATATTTAATTAACACAGATTAAATTTAAGAAGGCTATTTTTTTCACCACTGAATCAAGAATGTTGTTCATATTCTTTCCTATATAAATTGCTCTCTACAGCTTAAGGGGATTATCTCAGTAAACTAGTCCATAAATAGCTGAACTGGCTTTTAAGAAAAAAAAAAAAGTTTAACTGAATCACTTTTTAGAACTGGATTTCTTCAGAGCTGGAGGCATAGATCATGCACTGGCCAGAGTGAACACTGAAGTCTCCACTGGCCTACAGGTTATTTACTGAGCTTTATAATAGACAGGGGATGGGATATACATTGAACCTAGGAGCTTTTCCATAAGGCAATAACATCAATTTCAATCCAGAACAATCTGCGGTATTGATTAGCTTTTGGGATCTCTTTAACCACTACTGATCTGTCTCATCTTTTATTCAGCAGTTCCCTGAAAGAAATTTAGAGGTAACTGTAGAACACCTGAGGCAAATCATACTTGTACCTTCTCTACAACACTATTAGCGCCTCCATTTACAAACTCTCCTTAGAGAATGGAGAAAATGTTCAATTTTCAACACTTACTGAGACTACACTGTAAAAGACACAGAGCCAAAAATCAGAAGCCCAGAGTTCTCAAATCACTAAGTAGCTGTGTGTTCTTAGAACAAACCACCAAAGTGGTATGGATCTCATTTTCCTCACATGTAAAAAGAGGAAAATGATCAGCTACTTCATACAGTTGTTGAAAGGATTCAAAGAGATATATGCATACAGAGCACTTACTACAATGCTGGAGACATAGTGAGCACTATTAATAGTATATTATTAGAATATTATTTCCCATAAACTAGAGCAATATCACCTTTATGACTCCATTACCGTCTACTCATCAAGGTAAACCATCTGCTATAAAATGCCCAGTTTAGCATTGTTCCTTTAAAGTGTTAAACACTCAAACATGAGTTTATTATTAAAATATAGGTTGTATTACGTATTATTATGTTATCTGTCTTCCTCCAAAAGTCTCTGAGAACTGTAGAAAGGTATTACACCTCAAGTTTGTAACTCCCTTCACAGGGAGGTTCAGGTAACATAAATGAATTAAGCACTGTGGTGACACTGAAACCTACTTCAGAGCCTATTCCCTGTCTAAAAGGGCAATTCATAAAGTCTAGCTGAAAATAACCAAGTGGGAAAGCAGATCATATTTTTAACAGAAGCTGAAAAATCTGTATCTTATGAAAATGTGATTTCTCTTGATGCTTTCATGCTGAAAACAAATTAACTAAAAAACGGGAATTGTACAGATTAAAGACAAATAACTTGAGGTTAGATTTGGCTGAACTATTTACTAGCTTGTGTGGATTTTGGGCAGTTACTTAAACTCCTTGTACTATGGTTTCCACCATGGCAAAATGCAAATAATCAAACCTAATTCATAAGGCTATTATGGAGATATAGTGAGATCATGCATACTAAAAAATTAAAGCACAGCTAGCACTTGGTAAATATTGACCATTATCATAATCATTGAAAAAGTTATTTGTAACAAGATTATCATTAACAACAATGATAATGATGATATTAATGGTGGCAGCATTAATATACTAATAAACATGTAATCATATGCAAATGATGGCATTGTTATTAAAAGTAATCGTTTTTTCCTATCTCCTTATTCCTAAGCACAGTGCTAGGCACAAAGTGAAAAAAGAAAATCTTTCATTCTTGATTTTCTGTTCATATCGTTCTCTCCTTATAACTAATCTAATATCAGATCATATCAAATTCTTTTTTTTTTTTTTTTTTTTGCGGTGCTGGGGATTGAACCCAGGGCCTTATGCTTGCAAGGCGGCAAGCACCCTACCAACTGAGCTACATCCCCAGCCCAGATCATAGTGATTCTAATGCATGTATTTCTCTTGAACTGGAATTATTTTCTCCACTCCTACTATTATTGCCTTATTTTACTCCCTCATCAGTTCTAAGACTGTAACAATAGTATCTTCACTGGTATTTCAGACCTACTTTTGGTAGCTTCCAATCCATTTCCATAGCAGTCAGAGTGATGGTGCTAAAATACAAGTCTGCTCACACTTGCCTCTTTCCAGAGATCTTCAAATGGGCACCCTAACAACAATATATCACTTCCTATTCATCTCCATTATATCTGCCAAGGTTTTAATCCTGAACCTGCCTCCTACTTGCTATGTGACCTTTGGAAATTTCCTGAGCCTTAGTTTTCTTCCTATCTATTCCACCAGGTGGTTGTGAGGATTAAATTATTTAATTTAATATTTGTAAAGTTACCACAGTGCCCTGGCATATAATAATTGCTTGATAAATGGAAATATTTTCATCACTCTAGTGTGATTAACAATTACATTAATCTCTACATTAATCTCTAGTATTCAGGCACAAAACAATCTGTTTTTAAGCATACTAGATTATTCCACACCTCCAAAACCATGAACATGTAACCTGTGATGAATTAATTATAATCCCTACAGCAAGCACTATTAAAAAACTCTTTCTACCAAATGTCTCTAAAAAATTAACCAAGAGACATAGTTTAACAGCTAATATTGAGATGAGGTAAAACAGAAAACAAGCAAAACAATTTTTTTTTATTTTTATTTTTTTCTAAATGTAGGAAATAAAGAACAAAGGAACAAAGAGGAGGAAATACAAAACAAATAGAAAGTAGACTTAAACTCAATCATAACACTTAATGATTTCTACACTTAATGAATAAAACACTGCAATTGTCAGAATCTATTAAAAAAAAAGAGATTGTCAAAGTGGATAAAAAGATCCATCTGACAAGCTAAAGAGTCATAATTTAAATGTAAAAGGTCACACATTAAATAAAGACAAAGTCAGATGAATTGAATTTAAAACGAAAAATATAGAGCCAGTGTGGTGGTGCATGCTATAACCCCAGAGGCTCAGGAGACTGAAGCAGGAGGATTATCAGTTCAAAGCCAGCCTCAGCAACCTAAGGAGGTGTTAAGCAGTGAGACCCTGTCACTAAATAAACACAGAAAAGTGCTGAGAATGTGGCTCAGTGGTTAAGTGCCCCTGAGTTTAATCCCTGGTACCAAAAAACAAAAACAAAAACAAAGCAAAACAAAACAAAACAAAAACATGCACCAAAAGTCCCACAAAAAAACAAAAACAAAAATACTACTAGAGATAAACAGGGACATTTTGCAATGATAAAAGTGTCAACCCATGAGAAAAATGTAACATTTATAAATATGCATGCATTTAACAACAATGCTTCAAGATACAAAAAACAAAACTTGATAGAAATGAAAAGAGGTATAGACCATTCAAAAACAGTAGTTAGAGACTTCAATTCCCCTCTTGTAATAACTGATACAAAAAGTAGGCAGAAAATCAACAAGGAAATAGAAGACTCAAACACCATAAGTTAAATAAATCTAATAGGCATCTCTGGAACATTCAATCCAACAATAGCAGAATACACATTTTTCTCAGGTGCATATGAAATGTTTTCTTGGATGGAACATATAACAGACCATAAAATAACTCTCAATAAAGTTGAAAGGGCAGAAGTAATACAAAGTATGTTCCTCAACCACAATGGAATGAAATTAGAAATCAATGGAAAAAAATATTTTAAAATCTCATAAATTTGATGTCAAGGATTTCCAGTGCCCATTGATTACCAAATTTACCTGCCTTTATCAAGGACTGCAAGCGTGGAGCTGCTAATTAATGCCCCTTGGGCCCTTATCTGCCTGAATCACCTTGGCCCTCCCCCTGCCCATGGCTTCTCACTTAATGCAAAACCAGGCCTAGTCATGTAGGCAGGAAGGAGAGATAAGGGGGGAGAGAACTGGAGAAGAAAAGAGAATTTAACCTATAAAAGATGTAGGGTACGCTCACTTCTTGGGACTTCAGAACATCAGCCATGGCCCCCTTCTTCCTGCCGGGAGAAGTCTGTATTATTACCTTTAAATAAAACCTGCTTAATATGCTAAAAAAAATCTCATAAATTTGTGGAAATGAAACCAAAAGCCCTAAATAACAAATAGGTCAAGGAAAAACTCAAAAAGGGAATCAGAAAATACTTTAAGACAAATTAAATGACAGCACAATAACCCAAACTTATAGGATGTAATTCAACCAGTGCTGAGAGAAGTTTATGGTTGTAAATGTCTATATGAAGAAAAAAATATTTCAAATCAATAACCTAAATTTGCATGTCAAGGAATTAGTAAAAGAAAAGCAAAAGTAAACTTAAAATAAATTAATATTATGCACTATAACAGTACTTTTAAAAAATCCACATGACCATTTCAGTAGAGACAGAAAAGTCATGAGATAAAATTCAGGTTTCCTTTACAATAAAAACATTCAACAAACTAGAAATAAAAGGGAACCTCCTAAATCTAATAAAAGTGACCTACAAAAAACCACAGACAATATCATGTTTAATGATAAAGGCTAAAAGCTTTTCCACTAAGATCAGGAAAAAAGACAGAGATGTCACTTTTATTCAATATTTTACTAGAAATTCTAACCAGAGCATTTAGGCAAGAAAAAGAAATAAAAGACATCCAGATCGAAAAGGAAGAGGCAAAACTATTGCTACTTACAAATGACATTGTGTTATTCATAGAAAATTCTAAGTAATCCACTAAAACACTATTAGAACAAGTGGAAGAATTTAGTTAGGTTGCAGGAAAAAAACCTGATATACAAAAATAAATTTTATTTCTATAATCTGGCCATGAATAATTTGAAAATTAAATTAGGAAAGAAATTCCATTAATAGTGGTGTCAAAAATAGGATATCTTGAATTTAACTTAATAAAATAAGTGCAAAATTTACAATCAAAAAACTATAAAATGTTTTTCAAAGATATTAATGAAAATCTAGATAAATGGGGAAATCCATGTTCATGAATCAGAAGACAATATTTTTAAGATGGTAATATTTCTCCTAAATGGTCTACAGACTTAATGATATCCCCATCAGAATCCCGCATGCCTTCTTTGTATAAATGACCAGCTGGTTCCAAAATTTATGTGAATTGCAAGGGTACTAGATGAGCAAAAACAATTCTGGAAAAAAAGAACAAAGTAGGAGGAATCATACTTCTTGATTTCAAATACTACTTGAAAGCAATAGTAATTGAGACAGTGTATACCATTGTAAGGACAGAAATATAGGTCAATGGCTAGAAGTGAGAGCCCAGAAATAAAATATATATCTTGGTCAACTGATTTTTTGAAAAAAGGTGACAAGACCATTTGATGGGGACGAAAGTGTTTTTTAACAAATGTTGTTAGCAAAACTGGATATCCACATGCAAATAATTCCACATGCTACTTTCCACCATATACAAAAATCAAGCAAAAATGAAAGAGTCCTAAATATAAGAGCTAAAACAATCAAAAAATAATTCTTAGAAGAAAATATAGGAGTAAATATTCATGATCTCAGACTTGTCAATGAATTTATGTATTTGATTCTAAAAGCATGAGAAACAGGAAAATAGAGCAGATTGATTTTGCAAAAATTTAGAAAATGTATGTCTAAAAGAACGGTATCAAGAAATTTCAAAGGTAACCAACAAAATGGGAGAAATATTAGCAGACCATATATCTGACTTCTATTATTCAATAATAAAAGACAATTAACTTGAGGGGGAGGGAACAGGGGATCATGACCTGAAATTGATTTCCATGCATGTATGAGTTTGTTGGGATTAATCCAACCACTATGTAAAACTACAAAGCTCTAATAAAAAAGACAGTTAACTCAATTAAAAATGAACCAAGGATCTGAATAGGCATTTCTCTAAAGAAAATACATAAATGTTCATGAAAGATGCTGAACACTGATAGCCATTAGACAAATGCAAATCAAAAACCACAACAAGTTACTACTTTATACCCAGTAGGGAAGCTTCTATGTTCTAAACATTTGTGTTCCACCAAGTTCATATGTTAAAATCTTACCTCCCACCAATGGCAATAGTATTAGAAGTTGGGGCTTTGAGGGGTGATTAGGTTATCAGAGCAGAACTTTCATGACTGAGATTAGTGCCATTATGAAAGAGGCCCAAAGAAGTTCACTCATTCCTTTCACCAAGTGAGGAAACAGCAAGAAGGCTATCAATGAACCAGAAAGAGGGCCTCACCAGAAAGTAAATCTGCCAACATCTTGATCTTAGATTTCTCAGCCTCCAGAACTGTGAAAAATAAATTTTGTCTGTTTATAAGCTACCTTTTAAGGTATTTTGTAATAGCAACCCAACTGGATTAACAAAATGACTATAAAGAAAGAAGATAATAAGTGCTAACAAGGATGTGAGATTGGATTTTTCATATACTGCTGGCAGAAATGTACAATGGTATAACTCCCTTGGAAATCAGTCTAGCAGATCCCTAAAAAGTTTATATATATATGTGACCCATCAATTCCACAATTAGGTACATATTTAAGAAAAACATAAATATGTTTATGCAACAATTTGCACGCAAATGTTCTCTTTTATTTGTTCGTTTTAAGTACACAAATGTTCTTTCAAAAAACATTTTAGTTGTAGATGGACATAGTACCTTTATTTTTCTATTTGTTTTATGTGGTGGTGATGATTGAACCTAGTGCCTCACACATGCTAGGCAAGTGCTCTACCACTGAGCCACAACCCCAGCCCCAAAATGTTTTTATCAATGATATTCATAATAGCCAAAAAGTATAAAAAAATCTTACTATCCTTCAACTGATGAATGGAGAAGCAAAATGTGGTATGTCCATGCAGTGGAAAAATATTCAACCATGAAAAGGAATGAGGTACCAATACATGCTACTGATTGATGAACCTTAAAAACTTTTTGCTAAATGAAAGAACTCAGTTAAAAAAAACCCACACTCACATGACTTCATTAATATGAAATGCCTGTACAGAAACCAAATTAATGTTTGCTTATATTTGGAACAGATAAACTTATAGGAGGGTTATTGCCAACAAATACAGGGTTTCATTTTGATATGTGAAAATGTTTCAAAATTAACTATACCTCTGTGAACATACTAAAAACTATTGAAATGCACACCTTAAACAGGTGATTAACATGGTATGGTAGGTGAATTATATCTCGGTAGAGTTGTTATCCAATAATTATGAAGACACAGATAGACTGAAAGAAGACGTTGGGACATATACCCCATGCAAGCCCTAATCACAAAAATACTGGTATAGTTATATGAATTTTAATCCATTGATCTTCTACATTAAAGCTGACAGGACAGTTCCTTGAAAGCAGGGATTGCATATAACTGGGCTATGGATTCCTAGTACCTAGCACAATGCCTGGCATATGGAAGACATTCATTATCTTCTCCTGGAATCACTGAATTATTCATTGATTGATTTGCAATAAAATTAATTATAATTGCTACTTGCACAAACATGAATGAATTTCATAGACATGAAAACACAAAAAATTAGACATAAAGGAGTATACACTATTATGATTTCATTTTTATGAATTCAAGAACAATACAAACTAATCTATGATGTTAGAAGTAAGCCTGCTGCAATTCTAGAAGTGTTCTATATCTTGATCCAGGTGGTTGTTTTATGTGCTGAGTTGAACAGTTAAGGTTTGTATACTTTATTGAATGTATATCATTCTTATATTTGAGAATTAATAGTTAAAATAAAAATTAATAGTAAAAGTGACATAAGGTTCTATTTGAGTTGAAATTGTATTAGTTTTTCTCATTCAATAAATTATTTCTAATTTGATTTACTTTATGCACTTATGTGAAACTGTTTTAAAACACATAAATCTAAACTAACTCAAAATTATTTATTTATACTTATTCTTTAATAAGTAGAAAGACTTTAGTTTATTTCTAGCATTTTAGGCCTTTAAAAATAATATCATAAAACACAATATGTTTTCAATATTTCAATATGATGAGATTTTAGTTGATGACTCTAAAGATCACTTTTCAGGCTGGGGAGATAGCTCAGTTTGTAGAGTGCTTGCCTTGCAAGCACAGGGCCCTGGGTTCCATCCCCAGCACCACAAAAAAAAATCACTTTTCTATTTTTTCTATTGTAGTAATTGCTAATGGAGATTTTCTTCTTCTTATCGTATAACTATCTGGAAGTATTTTCTTTTGCTGTTTCTTAAGTCTCTGTGAATTTAATGAATACCTTACCTGAATGCAGGTGGTAATAATGAGCATGAACTCAAATATGTCCTTAAACTAAATTTAGTTTTAATATTTAATATTTCTTAAATAGACTCAAACTTATATAGTGTTCTGTATTTTAGATTGGGTGAGATTCTTTCGTGATGAGTGAAAATACTTTGTGAAATATGAAGGACATAGCATTCGCTTATTGTATAAAAAGTTCTCTGAATTTAGTACACCTGATGGTTCCTCTCAATGTTCCAAATGGTCATTTGTTTATTAAAACTTATATTCATACACAAAACAATGATCTCCATATGAATACAGATTCTGGGGGTCTAAGTTGCCACATGCTACTTTATTTAGGAGGCATATTTATGTATATTATTGAGTGAATCTTCTTTTTATATTAATATCATTACCATTTGGCCCAAGTCTCAACCAGTTTACTACTGCTTACCTTTGTCATTTAGTGTACTACAGGATGAAAAGACATGCACAAAAGTATCTTTTCCAAGTAAAACTTTATTAAAGGTTAAATATGTGTTACTGCATGACCTTCCATATGCTTTCTATAGAACATCAAAACCTGACTCAGAGTTTAAAGTATGAAGAGTGTATCAGTTTGGGGGTGTTTTAGTCCATTTTCTCTTCCTATAAAAAAATCGCTGAGGCTAGGTAATATATAAAGAAAAGAAGCTTATTTAACTAAGAGTTTGGAAGGTTCAAGGGTTTTGCACCAGCATCAGTTCAGCACTGGTGAAGACCCCATGGCAGATGGCATCACAGTGAAGGGAAAGTGTGTGGATAGATCACATGGTAAGAAAGGAAGTAGACAGGGACAGACTTGCTCTTTTGTAACAACCCACTTTCGTGAGAATAGCCAACTTCTTCCACAAGAGCGGCATCAATCCATTCCAAGGTCAAAGCCTCCAAATGACCTAATTACCTTGCATTAAACCCCACCTCTTAAAATTCCTTCACCTCAGTACTGTCACACTGAGGACTAAGCCTCCAACACATGAACACTTTGGGGACATACCTCATCCAAACTAACAGAAGATTTAGGGGAACTATTCTCTATAACAATCTGTGTCCTCCTTGGCTAAAAGGAGAGGAAGAAGTTCCACATATATATTTATGAATCTCAAGGGAAACATAAGGAAAAAATTATAATGAATGGATACAATAACAGTAGGTATCTCATATTTTTCCTTAACCAAATATCGAGAAAGCATTACAACTGATAAAACAAAAAATAAAATAGATCAATGGATAAAATGCTTTTGGTTTGTCCTGGTGTTCTGATTAAGCAGGAGAATCCAGTTTCCACATCTCCTTTACCTTTCCATGTGCCGTGAATTACATTTTATATTTGACCCTACGGTTTGCATTGCAACTTGAACAAACGTACTATGCTTTTTCCAGTATAAGTTCTGCATTTTTGGAACCTAACTTATACCCTAAGAGTCCCTCACCAAGACAGATAGCAATCCCTTTTCAAAGGATTCCATTATAAGAGGGGCTGACCTCATTTTCTCTTCCAGTTAACCATTTTGTAGTTTTCTGATGAATCAGAACAAACATGATTTGTGTTCTTCATAGTCCTCATTTAAACATGGCTTTAACCAATTAAGCCATTCACACTGGACATTCTTACAGCCAATTTCTTCTGTGGGTTGAAGTGTATTAAAATGTTAACTCTCTTTCCTTTCCCATGGTACCCCCTCATTCTGTAAACTCTTTAATGAATAAAGTTATTAAATAATAGTTCTTAAATAAAAATATTACTTCTTTGGAGCAAACTGCCAATTGTCTGTGGAGTAATGAGAGTTGGATGAAAACTGTTTTCCCCAGGTATGTGAGAGCACTAGCCTGTACCTGTGCCTCTCACTGTTCACACATTCCTCTGTTGTGGAATTCAGGTCAGAAACTCTGTATCCCCCACCTCCACCCCTCCTCCTACTCTTTCCACCCTCCCTTCTCAAGGCCTCCCAAGAATGAATTCACAACCTTGGAATGAAGAAGGTTCTTTACTTGTTTTAATGTCTGTGCATTGGCCTGGGTTTTCCAAATTGAGTGAATTCATCAAATGTGTCGGGACGGAGGTACTCTCTCTCATTAAGTGCACTCCAGCACAAAGGCATTTCTCTTATCTAAAGTCTGGGGCCTAGCTTTTGGACTTCTGGTTGTAAGATACCTATAGAAGCTCTGTTAACTCTTTCAGGACAGAAAGGTATGATCCAACAGTACCTCCCAATGTAAAATTATATTTCACCAGATTGGTTGGGGAAATAAGGCCTACAATTCAAAAACATTTTGAGGCATCATACATTTAAGTTTTTTTAAATGATGTCACTCAGAAAGTGAGTCACAGGACAAGAGTTCAGTGTTGACTGCAAAGTCAGGGAAGAC
Organism: Sciurus vulgaris; assembly: GCF_902686455.1. Lineage (NCBI taxonomy): Eukaryota > Metazoa > Chordata > Mammalia > Rodentia > Sciuridae > Sciurus > Sciurus vulgaris. The sequence continues at coordinate 42,696,277 of NC_136471.1, read as the reverse complement.
AATGTAATTCTACCTGTGCTCCCTATTTTTTCTGACTATCTAATTTCCATGTCTCTTTCATGGCCTAGCTCAGTTTCCACCTGATCCAGGAAGGCTTCCCTGATCATCAAGATGAATGCTGACCTCTCTTTGTCCTTAGATCACTCATCATTTGAACTTGGCACATATCTCAAAACTCTATTTATAATGTCTTTCACTGCCTATATATATCATATCTGTCCACATAGGATGCAACTACCTCCAAATGCATTCTTGAGTATGCTTCACACATCCGATCTTCCACAAATGCAGTTACACACACGGTAGATTCTGAATCACTTGAGAACCTCTCACTTTCATTAAGCCATGCTCCAACTATTCTTCAAGGCCTCCCACAAATAAACATGTAATCTATAAAACAATAGTGTATATACTAATGTGAATGAAGTTTCAAAACAAGTCCCTCAGTCCTCCCTTCTTATCAAATTGCTACCTTCAAAATCTCTCCTATATGAAGATCCTGAATTTGTCACAGTGATGACGATCTGTTCTTTAGAGACTTCCTTAATTTTCCAAAAGGGAGGACTACTCACTTACCATTCAAAAACAATTTTAATATATTTATCTTCTTCCATTTTTCCCTTTTTTGGTATCAGGGGTTGAGCCCAGGGCTGCTTAAACACTGAGCCTCATCCCCAGCCCTTTATATTTTTTATTTTGAGAGAGGGTCTCTCTAAGTTGCTGATGCTGACTTTGAACTTGTGATCCTCCTGCTTCTGCCTCCCAAGTTGCTGGAATTACAGGCTTGTGCCACCATGTCCAGCTGCATTTGTCTTTTATAGTTGTGATCAAGTATAGTCAGTCTTGTGCTTTTCTCTCTTTTTGTTTTCTCAAACTAGTTATTAAATTACTGAGTATGTGGAACCAGCATGTTCTATTTCTTTTTTATCTGCCACAGTTCTTGAATGCAGTGCTGTGTGCATTGTTAGCACAAAAAAATGACACTGAATGAATTGAAAATATTCAGGGCAACAAAAAAATCTAAGCAAAAATAACAAACAAATAGGGGCCATGTACCCACAGAATAAATCACATGGAATGGTATATTGATGCATTCATATCACAAAGACATTGCAGAAAACTGATACTCATTTACAGCTATTCCTGATTAGGCAGATGGGCCTGTGCCTACTTGTAGGTCCTGGTAGTGTTGACCACCCTTAGTGCCAACACATCTCTCTACGATGGATACAAAACAAATAAATTCCATTGAAGTCTGTTAAAAACTTCCAATTAGATAAAAAATACGTTTTGAAAGGACTAATTAGCTGACATTTTGTTTCAAAATGGCCAACTAAGGCACAACATGAACAAGGTATTTACTGAGTTCCTTTTCCATGCAAGACCCTGTAGTATTGATGTGAGGATTTAATCCACAAAGCAGGTGGCTATTCTCAAAGTTATTGTGAAAGAGAAAAACATAAAGTCAAGAGCAACATATGATAAAATAGTTAAATAAATCTCATTTTGCTAAGTCAAAATATACTCTCCCCACCCTGCCCTCGCAGCAAGAACTGACTAATGATGAATCAATCTTCACCAACCCTTGGCACTGCCCATCTATTTTAGGCATTATCAGATTCTGAGTCATTTTACTTCAATTACTTCTGCAAATTTCCCCTTTTTATGGAAAGAATCAAACTCTTGGAAATCTTGGTACTTGGAAGCCCTTGGCCATTGTCCATGGTTCTGTAGCACTTTTTTTCTTTGTGCCACAGACTCATTTGGCAATGAAGGTTTTGGAAGCCTTCTCAGAATGTTTTTAAATGCACAAACTAGAACACTTAAGTGTTTCCTATTATTTAAAGTTCAAGAATAAGCAAAACTATTCTACAACATTGGAAGTTAAGATAAGTGTTACCCGTGGGGGTTCCACTTTCTGGGGTGTTGGTAATATTCTTGTTCCTTCTTCTGAGTGCTTGCTGGTTACATGGTTATATGTACCTTATAAAAATTTATTGAGCTATCGACTTGTGATTTGTGCACTTTTCTGCATGGATACCCTATTTCAATGAAAAACTTCAAAAAATATAAATAGATATATAGAATTACACAGGAAATGTAGTAAACTAAACTATAGTTCTATTATCAGACTCTTAAGGGATCCTATGTCTTGGTTAAGACCCTAGAGTATGAACTGAGAAAAGGTCAGGCTTGATGACACATATGTGTAAACCCAGAGACTTGGGAGGCTGAGACAGAAGGATCACAAATTTGAGGCCAGGTTGGGCAACATGGCAAAACCCTGTCTCAAAATAAAATTAAAAAGGTTGAAAATGCAGCTCATTGTAAGAGCATTTGCCTAGTGTGCTTGGGGCCCTGGATTCAATACACAGCATCACACACACACACACACACACACACACACACACACACACACACACACACCATTCAGGAAAAAAAAAAAGAGATAGTATATAGGGTATACAGAGAATATGGAACAGATTCCCTCACTTCTACCCATTGATAATCTGGTTGTGGGAAAAAAGCTGACAAACCCGGAATTTGGAGGGACAAAGAAGTATACTTTTATGAACCAAGTAAGAGGGAAAGTGAAAAGAGAAAATTGAGAATAAACACTTTGGAACTAGAATGTAATGGAAGAGTGTCTGAAGGATTTGGAAACTATGCTGAAAATGGATGCATATGAAGTATCTGGATAAGCTGAAGAATATTCTCTATGTAGTATGACTAGTCAAGGGCTTGGGAGGCACTATATCTATTTGGCTATAGTGAAGGAGGTACATCAGATATCAGTAGGTAGGTATGAAATAAAACCTGTAACTACTGCTGGGTACAGAATGGGAACAGAAGTTGGAACTGGATTTTATTTTTCTTTCTTTTCATTTTTTTTTTGTACCAGTGATTGAATTCAGTGGCACTTAACCACTGAGCTACATCTCCATTGCTTTTTATTTTTATTTTTATTTTTTTTATTTTGAGACAAGGTCTCATTAAGTTGCTTAGGGCTTCGCCAAAATTGCTGAAGAAGGCCTAAAAATTGTAATCCTCTGCCTCAGCCTCCTCAACTGCTGGGATTACAAGTGTGTACCACTGGATTTTTTATTAACAGGACATCATATAGATTTTTTAAATAAAAATTGAAAGAGTATTATGGTGTGGATATGAGATATCCCCCAAATGTTCCTGTGTTAATTCAGTAATATTCAGAGTTGAAATGCTTGTATTGTGAGACCTGAAACCTACCAGTCCATTCTAGTTTGAGTGGGCTAACTGGGTGGTAATTGTAGGCAGGTGGGGTGTGGCTTGAGGGGGTGGTCACCGAGGGGGTGAATCACCGGGAGCGTGCCCTGGAAGGGTGGGTGCATCTTACCTGAAGCCCCACGTCCTGTCCCTTCTCTGCTTCCCAGCTGTCATAAGTTGAGGAGCTTTCCTCTGCCGTGCCCTTCTGCCATGATGCTCTGCCTCACCTAGAGCTTACAGGAATGGAGTTGGCCGACCATGGACTAAATCTCTGAAACCACCAGCCAAAATAAACTTTCCCTCCTCTAAATTGTTCTTGTCAGGTACTTTGGTCACAGTGATGTAAAACGAACTAACACAAAAAGAGAATGCTGTTTTAGGAGTTCATTCAGATCAATTTAATAAACATTTACTAAATATCCAATGTACTATGTTAGATTTTGCCCTGGTTAATGGCTTCAAATAGTCTCTAAGATTCTTCTTTGTGCTTTTCATAAGTATTAGACCTATCTAATTTGTAAATGGCTAAATTATTTTTACATTCTAGGTTGGTGTAAATTGGACTGCAGTTTAAAAGAAACTCAGACTCTAGATATTACAAATCAAGCAAAACTGGGGCAAAAAGACAATAGGATATGTTTCTATTTGGGTCAGGAACATGCCTCAAAGTTTTTAGTTGGATTGTTTCCAAGTGTACTGTTTGTCCAAGTGTTTTCCCTTCAGGCAATGTTCTTTTCAACACACAAAATGCTGGTGCTGGATGGAAGATGAGACACCCAGAGAAGGCAGCAGATTTTAATAACCATTGAATAACAATGATTCACCCTAGTATCTTTCTTTATTAACCATGTTGAAAGTTTGATAATGAAGAGTGACCATAGAAAAGCCCATCCAAGGACATAAACACAGATGATAGAGAAATTTCCAAAATCCCCAGCCTACTTGTATTTTTCCTACTTGCCTAACATGGAGGTCACACTGAGTTGTAAGCTAGGGACTGTCAATTTCACATTGAAAAAGATAGTGGAGATGGCTGATTTCAGGGAGTTTACTGTGTTCCTTTCAGTGCCTAAAAGCCATTCTATCTTTGTCATCATGACTACCAGTCAAGGCATGCTTTATTATTTCTGTAAGACATACAATCCAGACTACATTGCTGCCAATAAAACATTTCTTTACTGAAGATCACACTAAGCCTCCTTTTTTGTGAGGTGAAGGTTAGTAAAGACTAATAATTACTAGGAAAATGCATCTAAGATAATCCTTTCAGAAGTGATTTTTCATCCCTGCTTACTGCTAGGCTATATTTTGCTGTTACTACCCCAGAAAACAGTCCCTAGGTTCACAGTTTAATTTTGCTCTCTCCCTCCTCCCCTCCTTTGTTCTCTCCTTCAGATCCTTTCAATATATGACTTCTTTACTATGATATTAAAGACTTTGGCCATAAATCACATACATAAGATAATATCTTATTAAACATGGAATAAAATCATTTATTTTCAGCATTTTAATACCAACACCCAAATTTTCATAGCCCAGTTATTTTTGCCCTTAAAGACTGGAGTTGTATCTCAGAGCAATGATGAAAGGAGTATGCCTTCTATCTGGGGTCTAAATGTAATGGGGTGAAATTGCTCTGCTTCATCTCACCTGAACCTCAGAGTAAAAAGCCTTCTGCAATTTATAGTCTGGTCTGAGAAAAAAAATCTCTTTTTCCAGTTCCTGGCCTGAAAAAGTCAAAAGATAAAGCTTCAAATTCTGTTTTACGAAAAAAGCCCATTGTGTGTGTGTGTGTGTGTGTGTGTCCTGCAGATATTTAAACATAAATACACACACATAAATAACAGACTTCACTTCTTTACATAGTAATGAAGTAAGTCTTTCTTTCATACATGTTGTAAATGTTTTTCCAAATGTGGCATTGGGCTTCTAAGTTTTTCAGGATATGTTTTCACATAAAAAAAAAAAGATTAGAAAGTGGTTCAATGCCACATCATGTTCTACCAGAAGAATGGGATCCTAATCAGAATAAGTTATACTCTATGTATGTATAATATGACAAAACACGTTCTACTGTCAAAAATATCTAAAAAGAACAAATAAAAAAGAAAGTGGTTCAATGTATCAGTATTTTTCTTTGTGTTCAGATTTTTACAATACACTTAGAAAGTTGTTTCCTACTCCATATTTATGAGAACATTATCTCTCCAACTCTTCTAGTATTTCTGCAGTTTTTATCTCATTCATTTAAATTTTTACTATACCTGGTATATATTCTGGTGTATTTTATGCAATGCAAATTTGACATAATCAATCTTATTAGTCAACTGTCTTCACAAAACTAAGTTGCTACCTTCACTATATCAGAAGTTCATAGACATACTTAGAAATATTTCTGAAAATGGTACAAAAAGACAATAGGATATGTTCCTATTGGGTAATTTCTTGAGTCTTCACTAATGTGCACATACTGTGACTTAACATTTTTACTTGTAGTTACATATCCAAAGAAAAATCACAGATCAATACAAAACCTTAGCTATAAAAAAATGTTAATCAGCATTATTGATAAGAATTTATGTTGAAAGAAATCTAAAGTGTCTAACTTGGTGGAGTTGCTGAATAAAATATGATGTACCTATTTGATATAACACAATGTAGACATTGAATTAGGTGATGTACATTAGAGATAGAATATGAAAAATAATTTTGATATCAATAAATGAAAATAGGAGGTTACAAAAGAGTAATATGAATGGAATGGTCATAATCTTATAAATTATAGATGCATGTATGTATACAAAATCTATTGGGAAGATAAGGACCAAATAGCAACTGTGGAATAATGCGTGATCTTTTTCATGTATAAGCTTTTCTGTTTTTTCTACTTTCTACAATGTAGTATGTATTTTGTAATGAAGGAATTATAAATGTCATTTTAAAATAAAATTCACAACATTTACAGGTTAACAGGGAGTAACCAAACTAAAATCTGAGACAGAAAACTTACTGCCTATTGCTTTAAAAATGTTTCATCCTCTATGCAGGTCAAATTGTCAGGAGTTATTAATGTAGTGTTATGTGAAAATCTCTCTCCTGAGACGAAAATTTTTTCTCCTTTAATTTGTTGACATGGTAAACTACATCAATATGTGCCCTAATGTTAAAACGACTGTTGCATTGCGGAGATTCACCCAACACATCATGATAGATTTTTCTTTTTTATATCCTCATGGACTTAGTTTCCCAATATTTTACTTAGAATACTTATATTTATGCTCATGAAAGAATCTATATGGAGATTTTCCTTTCTCTTTTTCCATTATCTCTTTTTTCCCTTTAAAGGTTATTGTGATCTCATAGAAGGAGCTGATGGGATACTACAATTTTTTTTTATTCTCTTATATAATTTTCATATAGGAATTTGTATAGATTGGAATAATCTGTTTTATAAAGAATTCATAAAAATTCCAACTAGAGAATTCATTTCTTTAATAATTGTTTTAAGTATTTGTCCATTTTATTCAAATTAAAATTTACTGACATAAGGTTCCTCTTGTTATATTTTTAATATCTGGAACATCTACAGTTACATCCACTTTTTAATTACTCATATTGATTATTTGTAACCTTCTTTCCTTGCCAGAGGTTCTTCAGTTTTATTACTTTTTAAAGAACCAACTTTTAACATTAACAATCCTCTTCACTGAATGTTTTCTGTCATTAATTTGTGCTCCTACCTTTATTTTTCTAACTTCTTAAGCTGAATGCCTATGTAATTATTTTTGAGTCTTCTTTTCTACTACAAATTTTGAATACAATATATTTTCTTCTCTTATATAAATATCACTTCATCTCAGAAATTTGATATGTAGAATTTACATCATTCATTTATAATGTTTAATTCTATAGCAATTTCTTTTTACATGTTTTAAATATCTAAATGCATAAGGATTGTGAAAATTATTTTTTGTTGTTGACTTGTAACTTCATTTCAGAGTAGTTAGACAATATGTTCTGTAGATACATATTTCTTTTCATTCTGTTGCAATTTACTTTAGGACACAATACACACTCAACTTTTACATATGTCCTATGTCTGCTTGAGAAAAATATGTATTCTATAATTGTTGGGTACAGTGTTCTATAAACACTCATTACATTGTTAATTACATTATGTATCACATCTTTGTTAATTTCCCATCTACTTAAGGTATCAATAATAGAGGGGGGTGTTTTTCCCTGTAAGATGTCAGCTGTGTGAATTTCTTCTTGTATTAAATTTTATATTCCATTTAGTTGGTAAGTGATCTGCTGTCAGTCTAACTGAAGTTCCTTGGTAAGTGTTCTATCTCTGCTTTTAAGATATTCTCTTTGTTGATGGTGGTGCCCTGAAATTTCACAGTAACATATCTAGGCTAAGATATTCCCTGTCTCTCTCTCCGGTCCCTCTCTCTTTCTCTCTCTTTATATATATTATGTGTTCTTTATATATTACTCAATCTGTGATATTCTGTTACAGAAACACAAAACAGACTAAGATACTTTATTTTAATAAATAACAATAATGAATTGGTCACTATTACTACATTTTCCCTTTTTAAATAGCTAAACCTTATTTATTCACTCCTATCAAAGAATTATAACACTGTTTATCCTTATATGTTTTGCTTCCAGGGACTTATTTCCTCTATTAATAAAATAGATAAAAATTTATTTTATTTCTGCACCTGATAAAAATCTTGTTGCTTAGTGTGTTGGTCAGCTGTCTATTGCTGTGATAAAACACCTGAGATAAACAACCTAAAAGGACAATTTATTTTGGCTCATGGTTTCAGACCTTGGCCGCATAGCCATATAGGTTTGGGCCGGTGGTGAGGCAGAACACCATGGGGGGGAGCATGTGGTAAGGCAAACTGTTCATCTCATGGTAAGTGGGAAGCAGTGAGAGGAAGGGGTCATGGTCCTAATATCCCCTTTCAAGGGCACACCCCCAACAACCTAACTTCCTCCCACTAAGCCCTAACTCTTAAAGGTTCCATCACCTCTCAATAGCACCACAGGCTGGTGACGGTGACCAAGCCTTTAATACATAAGCTGGTGAAGGACATTCCAGAAGCAACTATTATACTAGAGCAGGATGGAAGGAAGACAGAGGCTATTACTCCAATATGCAAATCATCCATTTCTCAGGTTTCAGAAAAAGTATTAACCTATATTAACCAGTGGAAGTTTCTTTCCCTTTTTAAAGTATAATGGTTGTGCACATTAATTGTACAAAATAATAGGGTTCACTGTGACATCTCCATATATCATATAACAGGTTTTGATTATAAACCCTCCCTATTACCCTCTGTTACCCACCTTCCCCTGTTCTCCTCCAGCAGAAGTTTGTCTGTAGAAATTTCATTATTTACGAATAGAAACTATAAATTCATCTCATGTATCACATTGATCAATGAAATAGTTAAGTTCATATTTCTAAAACACATATAATGGTATAAGTCCACTTGAAAACAATACATCTCATTATTCATATGATTTTATCCAAACTCGGCACACTATTTATTTGTTCTGTCTTCATGTAGTAAATACATCATCAGGCAGATACCTCCTATCAAATACTCATTTTACCTTTCCATGTATTCTTTTATACTTAGTAACATGTGATGATGTAAAGATGCTGAAGTGAATGAAATAGAATTGAATATCAGTCATATACCATTACTAGTTTTTTAACACTGATGTCATCCTTTCCTATTAATCAAAATAGAGTTTAAGTCATATGTTCATCCTGAATATTTTAGTTTTTTATCATGTTTAAATCAGTCTTTTAGGTCAATGTTTGACAAACTTCCTTTTTGACAGCAGCACCCTCATCTATTCCCATTTAAACCAAATGTACACTAGAAACACACACACACACACACACACACACACACACACACACACACATTCTAGAAAGCCAAGTTGTTCTAATTAAAGCATGAGTGAAGAAGGAGCTGTTCAGCCTCTTCTTTGTCTCCTATAGCTCCACAGAACCCTAGTACTTTGAGAAAAAGTTTTAAATTTAGTATCATCTTTAGTTTGTGCTTGAGGTCAAGGTGCTCCTATACTTAGCATAAGCATGCAGGAACTATTTTGTGAATACTGGTGTTACACCCTGGTTCTGTTCTCAATCTGTTCCTTTTATTTTACATTCTCTGCTTGAATAAACTCATATATTCCCACAATTTGAACTACCATCAGTATGTCCATCAACTCTACATCTATATCTGGCCCAAATCTCTATGAAAGACTAGTAATTTCCAACTGCCTTATAGTTAGTTCCACTTGCATGAACCAAGGGAGGTTGAGCATTTCAAACTTAACATATCCAAAACTGATGTTAAGTCTAATCCTACCTAAATTTTTCCCTGATCCCATGTTGTCTATATCAGTCATTGACATCACTATCCTGGAAACCTAGGATGAGAATTTTCCTCAATAATTACCATTCTTCTTATTCCAAATGTACTAAATCATGATATCCTACCACTTTTATCTCCTAAGTATTCCCCAAATCTGGCTTTCAACTCCACTTTCTATAATCCCTGCTTTTATCTTAATCTCTTACTTTCTGGATAAATTAGAGAAATTGTCACCTAAATCATTCAACTAGCATTTTGGTATCCATGTTTATGCTAGAATCTTCTTGTAGTTTGCTGACATGATAAATTTCAGGCCTCTTATTATCCAGGGTACCCTTTGATCTGGTGCCTCAAATCAAGGTTATTCTGGACTTTTTAAAAATACATATTCATGCTTCTCTAACAGTGAACTACTTAAAGTTTCCCATACATACCATGCTGGTCCTAGCTCTAATGTTTGGCTCAATTCAGCATATTCTACCTGAAATAGTCTTTCTATCTTCACTCTTTTTCTTAGATAACTCCTATCAGTCATTTAGGATGTCCCATCAAGATTGCTTCACTGCTGTGATTCTATGATAAACTTTCCATAATTCAATAAGAATGCCACATAACAAATGTGAAGGAAATTTGTGTGTGTCTACCCTGCTAGATTTTTTAGTTCTTGAGAGCAAGAACTGATGCTGCTGGTGGTGATGGTGATACAATTTTTGTGGAAGGAAGGAAAAGAAAGAAGAAAAGAAAGAAAGAATGAAAGAAGAGTTCTTTGACTTTTTAAGCAACAACAATCTAAACACGCCTTCTGCAGGCTGTATTAGTATTTGACTGCCAAGGTTTTAATGGCATCTGTGATGCTGCTACCAGAAATCTCAACTCTAGGAGCAAATTATGTAGAATGGCTTTGTTATGTCTGCTAATGACTTTTAGATGGTTGCTTAAATTGAGTTTTATAACTAGAAACTATCAAGTCTAAAGTCAAATGTTTCTGTCTCTCCCATGAGAGATTAATACTAAATTTTTAAATTCTTGAGAGGGCCCCAAAACGTAGTTTGAGAAGGAGGGAGAGTGACCTATTAGTGAGTATTCAGCATTAATGACCTGCTTTCTTTCTTGAGTATATTATGGCTTACAAAATCTTTAAGTTCCAGCTAAGGGAACCCTTACCACTGAAAGTTTGTGACTCTCAATCAGGAGACAAAAGAATTTACGGTACTGTTGGAGAGAAAGGAGAGAGAAACAAAAAGGAAATCTCATTTTAAATGGAAAGGGAACCTGGAGTAATGGGAAGTTTCTTCAAAACCCAGAGAAGTGAACTTGAATATAATTCAGGAAATATTTGCTGACCATCTGACATCTTAGGCACCACAAGGAATACACAAGTAAATAAAACATAGCCCCTTCTCTCAAAGAGCATATGTTATACCAGGCATGGTTTCTGCAGAAACCTAGTTGAATTTCCATACCAGTGTTTTCCAAATCTGTGCTACAGAAATTAGACTTAGTATCTAACAGAGATGGGCATTTGAGTTTAAGCATTCTACAGTGTTTTAAAATATATGTAAAATAGTGTTTCCCACCAAACTCTGAAGAGGCAAGAAGCTAAGGAATCGATTTGCCAATTCTGTTGCTGTTTAAGGAATTTGAACATATGCTGCTGCTGCTGATGGTGGTGATCTGGGTGATCGTGACAGTACCAGTTAGTGTTTACTGATTGTTCATGTGCCAAGCATTCTGAAAAGTCTGCTAAATACCTCAAAGATTTTATATACAATGTCTTATTTAATCCTCAGGACCCTCTGATATAGGTATTATTGCAATCCCTATTTAAAAAACAAAGAAGCCAAGGTTCAAGGAACTTAAGTAGTTTATAAAGGCCATACTTTTTTTTTCTATTATTATTTTTTGTGGGGAGCAGTGCTGGGGACCAAACCCAGGCCTCATGTATGGTATGCAAGCAAGTGCACTACCACTAAATCACATTCCTAAACCTTATTAGTGTTCTTTCAAGCTTGTGAATCAGTGATAAAAACAAAGAAACAAACTTTGTAGCCATTTGCACTTACTGCATGTATTGAATTTTATTTTTCACTTCTGTATAGAAAAAAATGCAGGAACAAATTGAACTATAGACATTGATAAAAGATTCCAATTGCCATTCATAGCACCCAGCTTCATTTTTTGTATTGAAAATCACATGCACGTGTTTTGAAACAAAAAAAGAAAATCACATGCAAATATCACATATATGAACCTATGAAAATTTTCATACTAATAAAACATTACTTAAGTTCTTTATGTCTTGTTTTGTGCATGATTTCACATGGGACCCAAAGAGTAGGTCGCCATTCAAAAGTTTTGAAAGCCACTGATCTAGGACATTTAAGCACTTTAACTCTGGTAATTGAAGAGACACAGCCTAAGTGAAATGTTCTGGACCCTTGGTCTCCATAGTAAGAAACCTTGTGGTTGCCATGCCTAACTTTTAATCAGGCTGCATTTGCAGAAGACATAATTAGCTTGAATAGAAGCAACTTGGTTTGAGTATGTGAGGAGGGGAATCCAGCAAACTGCTTTCCTTCACCTGTAGCCAGTAAAGCTTCTTAGAGACCTCCTCCCATAATGGCTACAGAAATATGAACTTTTTCTGATGATGATGATGATCATCATCATAATTGTTATAAAGTACTCTATGTACATGTATGATTACACAAATGATGCAACTCTATTTCGTGTACAATCAGAGAAACGATAGTTGTACTCTATTTATACTTATCAGTATAATGAAAGTATGATGTTAAGAACAACTACCAGAAGTAAACAAGTGATTACCATGCTACATGATTTAAAAGTCTTATCTCATTTATTTCACTCAACAATACTGGGAGATGGGTACTATTATCATCTTATTTTACTAGTGCAAAATTTCAGACTTGGGTAAGTTCAAAGGGATTAATCACTTGTGGAAGGTCTCACGGCTAGGAAGTGGGTGAGTTATAATGGAGCTCAGGTCTAATGCTACCTTCTTAGCTCTTAATTATTATAGCAAACAGCATCCCCTGACTAGATAGCTATGCAAAAGCTCCATTTTTCTGCTCTTTTTTATTTTAAGCCCCTCAAAGGTAGTAGGGATGGATGGGAAGGCATCAGGCAGAAAGTGGATAGGATGCCAAATCTCTTGCTGAAAATATGCCCCTCAGGACAATAGTAGCACTGTGTGATCAAGGGTGGAGGATGGTCTTCATTCTTCATTGAATGACTAATTAGATTGCCCCCACCAATGTTTTCCCTAAGCTGGGCATGCTCAGCCCCTCTGTTTATTTCAAGCAGCTCATTCCAGGTTTGTCCTTTGAAGTTTTCCCCAGTATCCTTATCTTATCATCCAAGTGAAAGATCCTTTGGGAAGGTAAAAGTCTGAAATTAAGGAAGGAGTTTTTCAAGTGGCTATCAAGCACAGCAGGTTAGAGGGTGTCTGGAAAGTGATCAGTATGTTTTTTTTTTTTTCTGAAGATTCTCATCCCAAGGGTAGAGATCAAAGTCCTTGAGTCAGTGAAATTCTCTCCAAACACAGTCTAGGATGACTAACAAATAGAGAATCCAGAGGAAAATATGGTGGTATGGCCATTATGTTGATGAGCCTTTTATAACTCCCTAGCCTCCCAAATTTTGTACCTCTCTGTCGTCTTAAATTACTTGTTTAATCAATTTCACATTTATTGAAGACCTACTCTGAGCAAAAGCATTTTAGTGGATGTTGAATTAAGTTCATATTAAAACATTTTGTGGAAGGAAAAATAACAGAATGAGACAAACACCATTACCCTATGTACATGTATGATTACACAAATGGTGCAACTCTACTTCGTGTATAACCAGAGAAACTATAGTTGTACTCCATTTGTGTACAATGAATCAAAATTTTAAAAAATTAAAAAACCAGTTTGTGCACTCAAATGTAGTTTTCAGTGTAGACAGGGAGACAGATATATAATCCAGATGATATGGCAGATGACTGGATGGTTGGACTTTGTTAGGGTTTTCTGGAACATATTGATGTATAACTTTAAATAAGGACATGAAATCTGCTGATTGACAATAGTAGTTTCTGCATAAAACATGACATAATTGAAAAAACCAAAGTTGGAAGATAAAGGTCATATCTATTTAATTTCTTTGGGGGAGGGACTAAGTATTATAATTTTAAACTAATTTACCCTACCTCCTAAAGTTTTAGTCGTCAGTACACCATTATCTATCAAAATTGTCTCTTCATAAATGTTACTATTTTAGGGTGAACGAAGGCTTTCATTGGACCCTCTCTGGTAAAACTCCAGCCACTCACAATTCTTTAGTACACCATACATCCATTTTACCAAATGAAATTGGCATCAAAAACTCAATTTCCATCTTAAATGAATGAAGAAAAATGAGTTGTTTTTTAAAGTTTAAATAGAGAATGTTTACTCCTAAACAAAACCTATGCCAGCCCACCTAGGACAAAATCATTTCCCAAACTTTTAATAACTGTTATCTGTCTAGACATCACCTCATACTAAGAAAGTGGGGAAAGCTGTCAAAGGGTAAAACAATCAACATCATCAAAGGTGAAAAATTTGGGCACAGCAGAGATAAATGAAAAATAAATAAATTGCACTTCAATATGGTGATTAATGTGCAAGACAGATAAGCTTAGAGGTGGGCCAAAGCAAGCACTAGTTAATATCTTCTTTTAAAAATCTTGCCAGTAAGTCGTAATTATATATAGGGACCATAACATCTTTTCAAGGAGCTACCTTTCACTTGGCAAGAGGATAGTGCCTTAAAAATATAAGGAAACAACAGACGGATGATTATGATAATGTTTACCCTTTAATTTACTTTCTAGATGTCAGTTGATAGGAAAAGGTAGGCAATTTTGTCTTCTCTGTGATATGGAAAGGAGAAGTCTGAAATATGATGACTTTAAAGTTGTATGGGGCCTTGTGTATATATCCCACTATTATGTGGGAAATTGGTTACAACCCTGTGAGGTTATCTCCATTTTACAAATGAAGCAACTCAGCAAGAATTGAAGAGAATTGCCTAAGGCCATAGCGACAGGTCCAAAAGTCCATAGGCTTGCTACAGAATGAATTTCCATTATTTCCACTCCCTTAAGACAGAGGAATGGGTAAGGGTATTATGTCACCTATTAATTTAATTTATCCAGAATATTCCAACATAACAGAAGGAAAAACAGAGTGTAACTTATATACTTCAAATGCTTAGAACTGCAATTATCTGAAACTTGTAAATCCAGGGTGTCTATGCATGCCAAAGTTGATGCTTAGAACATTAAGCTTTATTGCTGAAGCTGCAGGCATTTCAAGTACATCTCTTTGGTTTCATTTTACCCCCCCCCCCCCCCCAGTGCTATTTGGAGGGAGGGTTGCTCAATGTTGAGGATAGAGGTGTGATCAAAGGGAAGAAAAGAGATTTATGGAGACTATGCAAGTGAGGCCACAGGGATGCCTATTGTGCCAGAGGCTGCATTTTCACAAAAGCACACTAGATCTTAATGAAGAGGCCCAGGAGATAAGCCTTATCAGGGAAAAAGAAAAGACTCACAGGAATAACATTAGTGTTTGTTTTAATAGAAAAGCAGGAAATGTATTTTGGTATCCATCCAAAATGCCTGTTCTGTAAAAGGAGTGAGAGATGGTGTCAGTAGATTTGTGGGCTTATCTAGCTTTCTAAAAACAAGTATTGTATGTAAATACTGGCTTATTACTATTCACCATAATTATGTTAGAGGATCTGGCACAACATTAGGACAAAGATATATAGTCTCTCAGAAATATCAGATACAGGATAGCATGGTGGTCAAAGGTTCTGTTCCTCTCACTGGAAATGTGAATAGAGACAATTTCTCGCTGCTCAACATGGCTAAGCCTAGATTCAGGACCGCCATACATTCAGAAAGAATGAAGAAGCAGAATGAGGTTTAAGGATGCACCATCATGATATGCCACTTGAGGGGGTTTTCTTTCTCTGTAGATCTGTGGAGCTATCACTCCATTCCACTGCTGCCCCACTGGTTTGACAAAAGCACTAACTGCCTCTGCTTCTCCTGTGACCTTCTGGAACCCAACCACCTCAGCTCCCATTTCCATGGAATGAAGGGAGAGCCCAGTTGACATGGGAAAGGTGGGTTTCTGACAGTAGTATACAATGAACAAAGTAGGTACACACCTGTTAGTCAAGCGACCAGTACATAACAAAAGCATTGTCCTGACACAGGGGACGATACATTTAATTCCACGTTACAGTTAATTCAACACATTTCTGGCACAATCAAAAAGTAAGCACAGCCTGCAGTCCCAAGTAATTGATTTGGTGTATGCATGCCAAAGAATCAAAGCTGAGGGTATGACTTTCTTTTGAAAGGTCTTGTTAGTCATTACTTCACAGTCTGTATCATTTGACTCATTTATTATTGTTTGAAGAAAGCTGAAGGTTGGTGATATTTTATTGTGGATTTTGGAAGAGTAAGTAATATACCTTGAATGTTTAGTATTCTTATTGGCATACAGAAGGATTGTTAAACCAGTTAAAGTAATTTAAGGTAAAAGGCTTTATTTGGAGGTCTCCATGCTACAGATTCAGCACTCCTGTCTCAAACAAAATTTTCACATAAAAATGTGGAACACCAAAGGAAAGAACTAATGTTAAAGTCAGGTGCAAGAAGACATTAGGTTTAATCATAGCACATTTTTAAAACTAAACTTTTTATGCCTTCATTTATTTTTTGTTTTTATGTGGTGCTGAGAATTGAACCCAATGCCTCATATGTGCTAGGTGAGTACTCTACCACTGAGCCATCATTCCAATCCCTTAGCACCTTTTAAAAGAAAGACAATAATCTGTTGAATGGAACTGAGTCAAAGGATTGTCTGGTTTACAGAGTTAATCATAATACTGGGGACCTGAGTCATTTCCAGTCTATCTAAGCTGATTCAGCTGTCATCTGTAGGATCCTGAAGGGAGAAGATAACTTGATAGGTCATCTGAAGCATCTCCATGCTTCTAGCAGCGTTTAGACAGTCTGTACTGTTTTGCTGCAAATAGGACACACTGGCCTTGCCTGGATTCTAGACACTGCAGAGAAACTAGTTTTCCAGCCTTGCACCATGGCATTGTGGAGTGCTGCAAAAACTGAAGGCAATGTAGGAGTTAAATGTCTATTTCCACTGTTTTTCAGGAACAGTGTAGGTAATATCTAGTGGTTCTCATCTGTGCAGAGCTGTTCAGAACCATCACATCCTCAAGAGACGCTAATTAAAGGTTTCATTCTCTCTCCATGTCATTTGTTACAAAGTGTATGGGTTGAGGGTTAAGTCCATGGCCACTGCACAGAGCAAAGGGAAATTCATACCGACATGGAAAATGCAGTGTATGACGATTTTTAATGGGGATCTCTAATCAAACTTCTCAGAGTTATGCTCAGTAGTCAGTGACTAATAGGTTGAGAAGGAAAAGATTATATTCAATCTGCCTGTTAACTACAAGACTTTAATCAATTTCAGTGGAAAATGCTCTGAGGCAGAAAGAAATATAATAGGACAGTGATCTAATCTCCCAGAAAGCTTGATGCCATTTTCTATTTTCTCTCTCCAGTGGGGAAGATGTTAATGCTGAGACTATTCCTAAGTGTATTCTACATCAGTACTGAGGAAGAAGATGGTCATTTGGCTCAAAGGCCCACATGTCTTTGCTATGAACTGTTGAAACTTGAATTTCCTAATATGTTTGTAATACATCACACCAGAACATCTGGAGGGGTTTGTTGGGGGTTATGCAAGTCTATGGACTCAAGTGTCTTGCTCTTCTCAACAAGATAGGCAGTAGATTTCCACTCCCAGCATTCAGCAGCACTGCTGAAAACAAAATAAGTCTTTGAACCAGCTTTGGACCATGGGTCACCAGTTTGTAACCTGTAGTCTAGACTACAATTATTAGAGGATTTCAGAGAAGAGGAAGATTAATGGAAGAAGGCCAGAACAGTCGTTGCATGCTTTGTGGAGGTAGCACAATTTGAATGGACCTTGGCAGATGTGTAGGATTTTTTGCCTCTCCAACTAATTCCTTTCATGTAAACATATATTTAAAAGGTCAACAAGCATCACCCCACACATATCCACTATATGTGTCTCTAAGCACATATTTATAAATGGCCCCATCAATTTACAATCAGGGAAACATAACCCTTTCTCATTTGTAGGATTTATGAAAGAATGAAGGAGGCTGGCAAAGCTTGTTTTCATGTTATTAACTACAGTTTCATTTTCTCCAAGAAAACTTTCCTTTCCCTCAACCATCCAATTGATTAGTTTAGGATTTAATGCTTGTACCATTTATTTGGTTCACAGAGGAGCCTTACAATCAAATAGTAGATCTTTTGTTAGATGGGATATATCAGGGCCATAGGACATATAGAACAGGCAATGCGGAATTGTGGGAAAACCAACTGATTCAACTTGATTACAACTCTGTAAATGGTTTCTCTACCTACTGGCTAGGTCAACACTTGTCATTAAGCTTCAGTCCCTTTCATCTAAAAAATGGTTATGACAGGACTGGGATGTAGCTCAGGGGTACAGCATTTGTCTAGCATGTGCAAGACCCTGGGTTCAAGTTCCAACACTGCAAAAGAGTGGAATGCATAATAATCCCTACTTATATAACTGGTAAATAGTTCAAATCAGGTAACACGTGAATATTCTAAACACAAGTGTAAAGGTATTATTTTATTATTCTTTTTAGTCTGTGAGTATGGGTTAAATTCACTCTAGAAGAATAATCTCCTTTCAAGTTGCAAAGAGCAAATCTCATTATGCATTATTATTTATTGCTCCTAGTAGTCTTTAATGATAAGAATTTCCAAGTTTGGGGATATATATTGGACACAAGACTTAAACAAAGGAGATCTGACTATGTTGTTGAGGTTCCACCTGAGAAACAACAGTGAAGAACAAAGAGGCTAAGGGAATAAGCATAAGCGAAGACAAAGTCACCAGTAATGCTGAAATGAAAGACAGATGTTCACCTAGGGGAATTAATGACAAAATACCTGCCATACGACTTAAGCCCACAGATTTTCAGTCATCATTGAAATGTAAGTAAATGTTTGGTTTGGGTATTTTTCTAGCAACCACTTATACATCCTTTTCCATTCTTCCTTTCTGCCTGTCCTTAATCCTACTGATAAAGTAGTGAAATGTAATGGTCAAAAACAAGACATTTCAACTGAGCCTAGTTTAAATCTCACTTCTGCCACTTGCTTATCTTATGACCCTCAGCAAGTTATTTAACTTTTCTGAGTCTTGGGTTTTTCATGTGTAAAATGGGGTAATAATAGCATTTATGGCAGAGGCTGGCACACAGCTTTTTATGCTCAGTAAGTATTCATTATCATTGTTAAAGAAGATAATAAACAATTTGTTAAAACCCTCCATTACAAGTCTCCCCAGTAGTGACTCATACACCAAAATTGTTCTTCACCTCTTTCAAAATTACCCTGTCAAATTTTCATCACAGACAACCCCCCCAAAAAGGAACAATTTTGTGGTCATGTAGAAATTACTTGTACTTTCTAGCGATATATATAATTTGGGATAATGTTTAGGAGTATCAGTGGTCAAAGAAATGGATCTTTTTAAACAATGTGTGATAAATGGCAGAGAAAACATTTGCTTTTGGTGACTTTCTTTAGTAGGGATTTCCTAGGAAGATTTAGAGATTACACAGCTTAATGAATAACTACATACTCATACCAATGGCAAGCCTTACTTAAATTTTATTTTCCTGGCTCTTCACCCATTTAAGTATAAAATCTAACAAGCCAGGTCAACAGGCATTTATTAAGTGCTTATTGTATGCCTGCTATCATGTGGGATATAGGACAAAATAAATGATGATTTAGTTTCTATTGCCTTATTAAGTGGGAGAAAAAGCTGACTGTACTCTAAAAGAGATATTATGATTCAACATAACAGTGGCAGAAGATGATGTAAAGACACATACCTTGATTAATTAAGAGATATCTGAACCTTTATTTTCTCATCTATAATTAGCTCAATACTATATCTTCCTTTCTGATTTCATAGGGTTCCTGACAGGATCAAATGAGATAGTACATATAAAAAAAGTTGTTACTGCACACAAATATTAGATGCTGATAAAGTAATCATACTGTAATATGAGAATTAGTGTTAAAGTAGCAGCAATTCATTACAAGATGGAAATGGAGAAATTGCCCATAAAAATGCAACTAGAGGAATTCTGGGGGCTTCCACCAAAGAACACTGTCTGATACCAACAGCACCTCAAACATACAGGAAGAAAAAACTTGCTACTTTGCTTTCCTGCGGTTGTTGTGAGGATGAAATGAAAAACATAAATCACATTCATAGCATGATGTCTGACACATTGTACTGTCATCATTGTTTGCTGTTATAATTATATTGCTATTAGTAGTAATTATTAATCTACATAGTTATGGAGTGAGAAATGGAAGCCTTAGTAAGTTTTCATTCTGAAATCCACTTAGAAGTCTCCAAATGCCACTGAATAATCTGCATCAATAGATTGGACCCCTCCCCCACCTACCAAATTAATGTTCCATGTAATGTAGGTATAAATTTTTTAAAATGCTCAGCTCTGCATAACAAAAAAGGAGTAAAACCTTGTTATCAAATTCAGTCCTTATTAGTGGAGACAAACACCAAGAGAATATTATTTTACTCACAATATTAAAACTCAGTATAGCATCCTACTTAGATTTTGAAACAAGCTTCTATGCTATATATGTAGAGTAGTAAATGACTTCAAAAATATTCTTCTAACAGACCTACAAAATATGCCATATGGACCTATTTGAAGAATACTGACACAGAAAGCTAAATTTTATTTTATAAAAATGTCTTTTGATAATGATTTGATAATGAATTTTATTTTTTATTTTATTTTTTGGATTGCTACTTTAAAAGTCATATACTAGTGAAAGAATTTATGTTAATCACAGCTTTCCTTTATTGTATCAAAAATACCAGAGACAAACAGCTTAAAGTGAAAAAGGATTATTTTTGGCTCACAGTTTGGGAGGTTTCAGTCCATGGTAGGTAGGTTGACTCCATTGCTTTAGAGGCTGTGGTAAAGCAGTATATCGTGGCAGAGAAACACATGGTAGAGCAAGCTGCTCACCCCATGGCACCACAGAACCAGAGAGAGAGATGGGGGTGGGAAGAGACCAAGGTTCCATAATCTCATTCAAGGACATGTCCCCGGTGACCTAAGATTTCACACAATGCTCTAACTCTTAAAGGTTCCACCAGCTCCCAACAGCACTGAGCTTGGGACTAAACCTTGACCACATGGGCCTTTGGGGGACATTCCAGATCCAAATTATAGCAGGATGCAGCATATGTTTAAGAGTAAACATTTAAAAGAATTATTAAGAGTTTGATATTACAACAATGTTCTTTAAACATAAGAACTTATGTATCCCCAAGAACACATTTGCTGACACTCAAATGTAAGACTCTAGTAATGGGAAGCAATGGTTCTTTTCTAGCTTTTAACTAACTTGATACAACAAATACGCGCTAATAGAAGGATGTTGGCTCCCTTGCCTCTAGGAATGATTTAATAAATTAGTTGATAACATCTGTGGTTGAGCTATTCTAGTGGCAACAATATTTTGCAGACTATTTTCAAGTACTTTGAATAACTTCTCTTTTCTTATCTAAAAGCCTAATATTTACATCTATGGTTACTGTAGAAAGTGAAAAGGCATCAAAATGTAATTCACAGTCATGAACTGCTAATGTTTATGAAAGTCTTCACAAAGGTCTCATAGCAGATAGGCCATGAGTTGAAAATAGTTGAAGATTGGTGATAGGAACATGAAATTACATTATAGTGTTCTCTCTGCTTTGTTTACATATGGGATTTTCCATGAGGGGAAAAAAAAAAAAAACTGTCCTGGTTTCTAAATGACTACAATAAAGGACTATATGAGAAAAAAATTTAGAATATATGTTACCACCACAGATATAAGAAAAACTGGTTCAACTCTGCACCAATGGCAGGTGTCCTCAGATATTTAGCCTTGTGATTCTACATATGACAAAAACCCTGCTTTAATGTCAGAAGAGTAATAAATATCACCTGATGCCAGAGGACCAACTATAGGAAAAATTGAAATTGTCATTCTGGTGGCTTCTCTGTGGCATTCTTTGAAAAAGTTCTTTCTTCCAAATATACAAATTACATTATTTAATCTTTATAAATATTCGATGGTGAATTCCTCTATGACAGCCTGGGCAGAGAGGCTTGTGGTACAAACCAGTATTCCTTATCTGAAATGGTTGGAACCAGAAGTTTTTCAGGTTTGGGATTTTTTCAGATCTTAGAACATTTGCATATACATAATGAGATATCTTGGGATGGGACACAATGTAAACAAAATTCACTTGGTTTCATATATATCTTATACATGTAAACTGAAGCTAATTTTATACATGTTTAACAATTTTGTACATGAAACTAAGTTTCATAGTTGGGAATTTTTTTCTTGTGGGTTCATGTGGCAGTCAAAAAGTTTTGGATTATAGAACATTCTGGTTGTATTTTTGGATTAGGGATGCTAAAACTACCTTGCAGATACTCTTGACTATCTATGTCAGATGTGCCATAGAAACTCTGTGCCTTTGTATTAGGACCTGTCTTTATATTAGAGGTATCTCCTTTATTATCTATTATTTTTAGTAGAAATGAAACTGTAATAATACCATGCATATATAATGCCTTATTCTAGATTGAAACATAGCATGGGTGATGAAAATTTTTATTTATTTGAGTCTTACCGATAGTCAGGATCATGTCACTGATCCATTCAGGGCCAGTTTTTTTTGTTTGTTTGTTTGTTTGTTTGCTTCAAGAAGGAATACATGCTTGTTGGCATAAGAATCCCAGGAATCTGATTTTATGACATGGAATTCATCAAAATACTCAAAAGGAGACAGTTAAATGGAAAATCTTTCTCTTCAAGATTAAAGACAAGATTCTGTTGTTACCAGTTGTCTCTGGGAGTAAATTACACTGCTGTCAGTTATACGACTTTCTTTACAGTAGGATCTGGCAATAACAAGAAGACAGACTATGAGTCAGAGATTCTGAGTTCAAGTTCAGGCTCCTCTAATATTTTACCAATTAGTTACATACCTCTGGGCAAATCATTTAATCCCATCTTTATGACCAGAGGATTACAGAATTACTGATATTCTGTTGCCATAACAGTAAACATCAGGAGGTGAGGGAGAGTCAAAAAGGAGGGCATTTTATTAAAAACAAAAGTATTCTAAGGTAGTATATCTGTATATCACTGTAGAATACAACTACAGGAACACTAAAGGGGTAGAAAGAATCCAAATCAAGGGGAAAAAACATCTTGCATTTAATGACACAATGGCAGCATGCACAAAAACTACCAAACTGAAAAAAAAAGTTGCTTGGATTCTGCAGAAGCAAGGAAACAAGTATGGTTGAAACTAAAAGAAAATGACTTAAGGTATTTCAGAGAAAAGGATGAGAACAGAGTGACCAACAATGTTTTCATTTGTTTGTTTTTTGTGGGTACTGGAGATTAAACCTGGGAGTGTTCTTCCACTGAGCAACATCTCCAGCCCTTTAAATTTATTTTTTTATCTTAAGACAGAGTCTTGCTAATTTGCTAAGGCTGGCCTCTGCCTCGTGAACAGCTGGGATTATAAACCTGTACCACCATGACCAGCTCTCCTGCTATCTATCTACAGGGTGCATTTAGTAAAAGCGTGAGAGGGGCATTAGTACTGCTCACTGAATATTTCCAGCTCTCTACCTTCAAGACATATGACAGGACTGCAATTCTTTTCTCCCAACTGGCTCCTAATAGAGGCTGACCAATAGTACATGAGAAAATGTGACATGTGTCCCATCCAGACATAAGATTTAATTTGTAATGCAGTGCAAGACCTCCATAACTCGCTTTCCTTCTGCCATGACAATAAGCAATGTTTCAGAAGGTGGCTGCTCCATCTGGGTCTTAGATTGAGGACCACACAATGTCCTCCAGGTGACCTATGATGGTCATGTTGTATAAACAAGAAATAATCCTTGGCTATTTTAAGCCATTGAGATGCGGGGAGTAGTTTACTATGGCAGCATAATGTACCATATCCCAAAGAATGAATGGCAGTTATCAGGTCTAGCAATCTATCTAACAGAGGGCAATAATAGCTTGGCTTTTTTCTCCAGGCAGATGAGCCTCAATAAGGGCCTTGTTAGTTCTCAGAGGCTTGTGCTTTAAAATATTAAGTTCTATTAGGAATATGAACAGGAGTAGTATGTCACTGTTACTGGCAGCTAATAGTGGACATGAAAAATATAAAGGACAGCTCAGGACAGGGGAGGCTCAGGGGACTGGTAACTGGATATAAATCCTTTCTCTCATTCTGTTCCAAGTAAATAGTGACTGAAAGTCATATGGTTCTTCAATGGTCCACCCAGAATTACTGGCCCAAGTCCAGCTTGAAGCAAGCAGGTGTCCTTCATAATAAAATTGGCACCTTCATTTGTTATTTTATTTAATAGCAGATTGGGCAGGAAGCTGAATAAACAAGAAAGGGAGAACTACATTTTATCATCTGAGGCACCGAAAGGTGACTAGGCTGAGAATACTGTTAAAAAATTAGGGTAATAAGAAAAACATATATGTATATAATGTAATGCTAACTAATTTCTTAACTAAATTATTTTCTCCAAAATACTCAAAAACTACTCAGAGCTTCTAATAGGCATAATGCTACAAATAAGACTAATAAATAACATTGCAGGAAGTTGAGGCAGGAAGTGCTGGCTCTCTTCCTGGCATGACTTCTGTCCACTAGCAACATCTTAAATAGGGGAATGGAAAATGATAAATTGTACCACAATGACATAAGAATTATCTGCCAATAACAGCTACAATTTGTTGAGTACTTTAGGATCCTTATAGCTAATCCTCAAACCTTATGAGCTGGGTGTTCTATTTTCTCAATAAAGAGACTGAGCAATATCAAGAGAGTGCAGAACCAAGCAAAGGGAGACAGTCTAGAGGACAAGTGTCCCAAGAGTAAGATTCTGCAGATAGTTCAATGAGGATAAAGACTGGCAAGAAGCAATTGAATTTGGTGATTAGCCTTTAAGAATTCATCTCAGTGAACTGTCTCAAAAGGAAACCAGAATACAAAGAACTAAATAATAAATGATTGGCAGAAAAGTATATATACTAACTGTAAACTTCTTTTTCATGAAATCTGATATTTCACACTCAGCTTACCTTTATCCATGTAAATCTCATCAAAGGTATGCATGTAGTCTTCCCCCAAAAGAATGCACACACACATCAGATTTTACAGACAATTTCAGGGTGTTCACAGACCTACCTGAAATCCAGCTTAGGAAAGAAAGATGTATACCAAAATGAAGACAGAGAAGGTGAGACTGTGGGAGTGGTACACAAGTGATTTCAAATGCATGTGTAGTATTTTATTTAAGCTGGTGATAGTCATATACATGTTCATTATGTATTTTATATAATTTTATGTATTATCATTTTGTTGCCTTGAATATTTCATAATTAACTTTTTCAAACAGAAAAATGGCTATATAACAGAATATATTTGTTTACAGGAAATACATATAGAAGTAGTTGAGAATGATATGACATAATGTTTGAAACTTATTTTCCAATGGTTAAAGAAAAAATGTCATTTAAATTGTTTGCCAATTTGTTTTCTTTTCAAGTATAGTACAAACAAGAAACCTTAATGGGCACATACTATCACAGGTATACAGGGAAGGTATAACCAAAATCACAGAGAAATGTGCACATAGAAATGCATAGTGAGATCCTCCAAAATACAAATAGAAGCTGCCATCAATTTGACTCTAAAGCACAAAGTTTTATGTCAAAATTCTCTTTCTCACTTACTTACACTCTGACTGAGTAGGAATACTCAGAAGGCCTGGAAGTATCAATGTCTCCCAGCACCTCTGGCTATCATAGCCACTGAAGAAATTGGGAGCCTCCAGCTTCTCTCATTCAAGGATGGAGAGCTCAGGTTGAGGGCTCAAAACAGATGCCAAATATCAAAACCGGGGTAAGCTACAGATTTCTCCTAGTATTACCACTGTGCTTTCAAATCTTTCCATAGTCTTAGGGCAGAGTGCAGTAGGGCAAAATCTGACAGGAGGAAGAAATAGAAGAATCTGGAAATTAAAGGGTTAGAGCTGCAAGCTTCTTGACACAGAATATACTATTGTTCTCATCACTCCATTAACACTTAAAACTCAGAAAATGAGGGCTGAAAATGTAGCTCTGTGGTAGCCAATTTGCCTAGCATGTGTGAGAACTTGGGTTTCATCTCCAGCAACCCTCACCACACACGTGCGTGTGCACACACACACACAAACACACACAACTCAAAAATGATTTTATTGTTCTAAATTTGAGATTTAAGTCTTTTAACTAAAAATGAAAACCCCACTAAATTTGCTACCTACATTATAAGTTCAAATTTTGTCTGCTAAGCTTCCTTTAAGGAAAGAGTAACTGTACAAATGGCACTAAACACATAGATAGTTTATAAGAGCAAGTAGTTATATGACTTGGTGGAATGCGAGAACTAGATTTGGCAACTGACAATAAAAAGAGAGGAATGTGCTTCCAATGGAAGGAAATGAAATGGTCAGTGTCAAGTTCCTAATGATAACAGTAAGATTTAATTAACACTTACTAGGTGCTAAGAACCCTACTAAGAATGTTATGTGCATTATCTCATTTAAAACATCTGAATAACTCTATGAAGTGGATACTATCATTTTACAAATGCAACGATGGGACGTAAAAAGTTAAAATGAATTCTTCAAGCAGCAACTGCTAAGAGATTGCAGCATAGGGCTCTGAACCTTGATCGAAAGGACTGGTTCTAGCACCTGGGCCATAGTAACATCTCTTCAAATGGGAGATCCTGTTGTTAATAATATGATTACTGAATGTGCACACACCTGGTTTCTGCACCTAAAAAATACTCTATTGATTGGTGTTTGGGGAAATACTGACATGATCATTGAGTTTTCTGCCCACTCTTCTTATGTCAGTTAATTGCTTGTCCAAAACACCCTAAATCCTATGTATCTAATATAAATACACTTACCACAAGTTATCTAACCATCCATCCATCCATCCTTCTTTCCATCTTTTTGTTATTAAAAAACTTTAGCTTTAGCCATAGTTTCTTTCTTCTATATTCAATCCTCCCAAATCACCATTTCCTTCTCCCATTTAAAAAGTTATAATGACACCAATGCAATCAAAGTCAAAATTTTCTTTGCTTTGATGTTAAGGCCTCCATACCCTAAACCAATTTAAACTCTCCACAGTCATTTCTGCCTACTCCACAAAAATCATTTCATGTTTTAGCCAGGTAGCTCACTGTCCTCCATTAACCATATTCATTCCCACTACAGCTGTACTGTAAGGTTGTTCGTAAGGTTCACTGCATAGGAAAACCTGACTGAAGCAACAAGTAGTGGCTGAAGTCCAGCCTTCCCATTGCTCCTTGAGGAGTGTGACCTGAAACAGAACTATGACTAAGAAAGGGTGCCTTTGAAAGATACCATATAGGTTGGCAGCACCCTGATTCCACCTCCATATTTTTGCTCATGCTCTCTAAATGAACTATATTTTGAATGAAAAGATGAGTCAATAATTCAGACAAATACAAGTATATTTATAGAAAGCTAGAGAAGAAGACATTTATCATCCATTTTCTACTATTTCTTTAAGGCCGAGCACAAATCACACTTAGGTAAAGCCTTCCATAACTATGATCCAAATTGATCTCTTCCTTCTTTCATCATCTATAGCACTTCATTCTGGCCTGTGAAGTTTAACAAGTGATTATCCTATAATTCAGCGATTTGAAAATGCGGAGGTATTCCAACAGTTCTACAACATTAGAGTTTAATTTCATTTTGAAAATATATTTTAACTATTTTAAAAGTGTAACCAAACAAAGCAGGCACTACTCAAATGTGTTAGATGCCAAGCTTTATCACACTGGAAACCACTGATTGTGTGTGTGTTTGTATGAGAGTGTGTATGTACGAAAGAGGGATAGAGCAAGAGACCTGTGTATATACACCTGGAAACAGAGGTTTTCTCATGTGTTTGAAGAGTATCCTGAGGTGGCAAAACAAAACATCCCCACACTACAATACCTGATATTTATTTGGGTACATCAAGATTTCTTCAACACTGTAATCAAAACGATGCAGAAATAAAATACAGACTAAAATTTCTATAGCTCTCAATTTCAGATTTTTATATTCTCTTCAGTCTCTTCCTTCTTATTGATATTAAAAATAGATGTTAAAACTTTCATTTACTAGCAGAGCACTTATTTTGATTTGGTTTTTATTTGGGGGGCACGTGAGATTTTATTTGTGTGGAAAAGGGTCTACTGCTATAAAATTTGAGAAATGGTCTAATCAATTGTTTTCTTCTTCATTATCAACATCTACAGTTTTATCTATAAGCATGCTCTGGATAGCTATTTGCATGGTACACACTGGAAGGTATTCATGCTACTTAATCATATCTCAAAAGCAACATAAATCTTATAAATCTAAAGTTTATTTCAGGCATTTCAGAGTATCTCTGCCAACCCTCTTCCATATGTAAGAAAAAATGATCACTCAAAGTTTATGGAGCAAGGGAAAATATCACTTAACTTTCATTCCTTCCCTAAGAGAAAAATGTATCTCCCAAAAGACCAATTCAGACTCACTGCCAGGGGTACCAGAACAGTGTAGGAAAACCTGTATCTCTGGGTAAATTGCTTATGCTTTATGGTGAAGGAAATTTGCACTGAATATCACAAACCCATCCTCAGTACAAGCAAACCAGACTGCAAGATAATGGC
Source organism: Sciurus vulgaris (assembly GCF_902686455.1). Classification (NCBI taxonomy): domain Eukaryota; kingdom Metazoa; phylum Chordata; class Mammalia; order Rodentia; family Sciuridae; genus Sciurus; species Sciurus vulgaris. The sequence continues at coordinate 42,667,581 of NC_136471.1, read as the reverse complement.
AAACTAGCCCTATTGTTGTTAGACAAAGGGGGACTAGGACTTCAGAAATGCCTGGGGAGGTGCTTTTAGGCATAATCTTTAGTTGGGACCCAGGTCTCCACAGGAGGTCTCAAAGGTAGGGCAGCACAGGTAGAAGTGTTTTTTTGGAAACTGGAACAAGTATAATAACAATTTTATCTCTTTTTCTCCCCTGTGAAGAATGAAAAACAAATTCAACAAATAATTAAGCAATTTTCTGTAAACGGCCCCCCAATTGGGCTCACCACCCATTTCTAGTAGAGAAGCAATCACAGTGAGAGGAAAAGAACAACAATAATAGTTGTAATTTATAGCTAATAATGTATTCAATGACTTGTCCTAAGGTCATAGGTAATAGTGGAGTCTTTATTTGAATAGAAAAATATTTGGCTTCAAATGCAAATCTCTTTATTTTTTACCACTCCATAAAGAATTAGAAGAAGAAAAAAATCAGGAAACAGAACTGTACGCTTGAATATGGGACTAAAAAAAAAAGATTGGGAGTAGAAACATACTTCATGGTTTGCCTAAATTTTATAAATCGGAAAGGATCAGATGCCTGCTGAAGGAGTGGGTCCTCCATACATAAGGGATTCATCATTGTGCTGACACAGAGTGAGGAGTCACAATAACTATGATGCCAATCACACCTCACATAGAAAATACGCTATAACACAGGCATTATGCAAATGCCCTGAAGATTCAGGAAGCAAATAAAAGTGCAGGGCAGATCCAATCCTTTTTTATTCCTCCAGCATTATCTCACAAAGTGTTCTGCCTCCCTCCCTCCATTTCACACTCCCAGTGCTCTGGCTACAAAAGCTTAGTACCTGACATGTTCCTTTCCACAACAGAATCGACCACAATGTCTGGCACATAGAAGGCACTAAATAAATATTCATGGAAGGAAGAAAAAAAGGAAAAACAGTGGCAGTCAGAGGACACAAAGAAAAGATTTCAGAAAAATATTTCCTAAACTGGGTCTTAAGAAAAGAATAATATGTCCATCTGTAGAGACAGGAGGAATGTGGAGGATGAGAAAAACAGAAGGAAAAACAGGAATAAATATGTGTGGCACATTGAGTCAACATCACAAGTATGACTCTGATCTAAACTTGAGCTACCTGAGGATGATAACACAAGATGGGGTTGGTTGGCAGAAAGGAATGGCAAGATCATATTTGTGTTTTAGAATAAGCCCTGTGACTTACAGAGAGGATTGATATCAGGATAGAGGGTGGGGAGGCAGGGGAAGACTGAAACCAGAACAGTTAGGTCTGTTATAGGGAGTCCAGATAAGAAATGATAAAAAACCCGAATTAGAGAAAAAGCACAGTATGATGGGTTGTAACCAAATTCTGCCCTTTGTTGGATCTGTGACCTTAGATACATCAATTAATATCCCTGGGATGCAAATATTTGCCCTATGTATTTCACAGAGTAGTCTTGAGCCATTAACAAAATAATTTATGAGAACGCATTTTGTAAACTTGAAACACTAGAAAAGATGTTATCACAGTAGTGGAAGGGAGGGAAAAAAATGAGAGACAAGTGAGAAACGTGACCTTCGTTCAAGACACACAACCACAAATGGGAGAGTCTTCTCTGACATCTCCCTTTCTCTCATCTGTTCATACATCAGCTATCAAAATTGAGAAATGATTTTTAATTTTCCATTGACATTAAAAGAAATGGAGGATAAGTTACTCAAGAGTCTGAGGTAGGAGGTAAACAAGTGCAAAGACCTCCTGGGCAACTTAACTGAGACCCAGTTTTAAAAATAAACTAAAAAAGGCTGTGGGGCTGGGGATGTAGTCCAGAGGACTTGCCTCTGAGGCAGAATGCTTGCCTGGCACATGGGAGGCCCTGGCTTCCACACAAATTTTCTTTTAAAGATATGAGGATGTAGCTTAGTGGTAGAGTGCTTAACTTTGGTACTGGTTCAATATTCAGTACAATCAAGCAATCAATCAATCTGGAGGGGAATGGGAATTTAGCAACTACTTCTCATGGTATGGTCACACACCTTATGTCATCTCATTTCACACAATGCCCATAGTAATATCTCAGGAGGAAAATATTATTCCCTTTTCTGGAGATGAGAAAATTAAAGTCTCAGAAAGGTAAACTAAGTCACACAGCTAGGAAGTGTGGGCAGAAGCAGCCTTCAGCAGAAGTCTAATTCTTGTATCCTCTCTCTTAAACATCACACCATTTGAACAAGGTTGTTATTTTTCCATCATATGGATTGTTACTGGAGTTATCACTAGTAATTATTAAGATAGAGAAGGAAAAGACCATTGTTGCAAGCCATTCAATGTAGATCTGTGTACTCACTTTAGTGTTATCAATTGATCACCTATGTTATACCTGTTAGAATCCTGGACATTGTAAGTACAAGGTTGAAAAGGGCAACACAGTCATTTAAGCAAGGAGATTTCAATGCACATGGTTAAGTGTTACCAAAGAAGCTAACGAGCTTCAGAAGCACAGAGGAAGGAAAAGTGAGTTTATTCCAAAGAAGTCTGAGATTGTTTAATTGAGAAAATGCACTAGATCTATGTATTAAGGGTTGAGTAAGAGTTCACAAGGTAGAGGAGAAGCTAGAAATGATGGAGAAGATAAAGGAAACAACATATACAAGAGTAAAGAGATGTGAAAAAACATAAAATCATTTGGGAATGGTTCAATCTGAATGAAGTGTAATATACACTATTTTGGGAAGTGTAATATACACTAGTTTGGGAAGGAAAGCTGGAAGGAAGAGACACATGAGGCTACAAAGGTTGTTGGGACTAGATAAGGAAAGTCCTTGAATTTGCCAAACCAAGGCTATGTAATTCAGAGTGGAAAAAGTAGAAATCTAACATAGGTTCTAAATCAGGAGATAACACAATTGGATTTTTTGTTAGTAAAATACTGCGGGCAATGTAGAGATTAGAATTGAATTAAGAGGTCAAAAAAAAAAAAAAAACAGTTTGTAGGCTAGTGATGTTTGAGGATGAGGTTTGGAACCAAAAGAGTATGAATGGGAAAGTCAGAGTCTACAGATTTTTGGTAAAACTAATGGAACTTGTGAAGAAGGATGGAGATAAAGAGAGTTGGTGGCTGACTATGCAGTTTCTTCCTGAAACTGGGTAGATGGTAATAAAAAAAAAGAAGAAAAGGATCACAGTAGGACTGGGCTTGAGGCTCAGTGGTAGAGTGCTCGATTGCCATGTGTGAGGCACTGGGTTCAATACTCAGCACCAAATAAAAATAAATAAATAAAATAAATGTACTGTGTCCATCTAAAACTTAAAAAAAAAGGATCACAGTAGCTTGGAGTGTCAATGGGAAGGACAAGAAAATAGATCCACCTTTTAGAGATGGTATATTTGGGTGATAAAAATAATTGTAGCTGGCTTTAGTTGAGTCCTTATACTAAATTCCAGGCACTATTGTAAGAATTTAGCATAAGTACTCAACTACAGCCAGGTACAACTGAGAGTGAGACAGAGAAAGAAAGAAAGGGGGGATAGTCATTGAGAGACAGGTACAAGGGCTTAGTAAGCAATTGGAAATATAGGTTAGGAGCTGAAAAGGGATGTCTGTGCTGGAGATACAAACTTGATGGTCATCAATGTAGAGGAGGCATAGTGAAAATCATTGAGGTAACACAGCAGCAAGGGATGAAAGGCTCAGAAAAGGTCATCATTTTAAGGATCATGGAGCAATGAAGACTATAAGCTCTCTAACTAGAAAAATCATGACTATCTTGTTTACTACTGTGTCACTAGGGTCTAGAGTAATACTTGAAATACATTGGTTTGCTCAATAAATATTTGTTGAATAAATAAAATTTTAGAAAGATCAGAAAAGCATAAGAAGAATCAATGAGCCATAGTGTGTGTCCTGGAACTCAAAGGGAGAAAGGAGGTTTCAGAAAAAAGGAAAATGCTAAATAACATGTAGAAAAGTCATATGGACTAGAAAATACAAAGAATACATGGCGTCAGATAGTTAAGAGTCATTAGTAGACAGAAAGAGGGCAACTGTGGTGGAGTAAACTCAGTCTAGAATATTAGAAGTTAAAGGATAAATGGTCATTGAAAAGGAGTAGACAAATTCCAGGAATCTGGCAGTAATGTCACTTAAAGGATGAGAGTTACTGAAGAAAATGAAGCTTTGGTGTTTTGTTTTTGATTATTTTTTAATATTGGAGGAAACCTAAATATTGTCCTAGAAGTAAAACAGAAACTCTAGGAGAAGAATAAAGAAGGTAAGAGAGTGGATAATTGCTCTTAGTTAATTTTCCCATCATTATTTTCTCTGAGGCATGTTTATCAGGTTTTCTATATACATTTAGTTAGACCTTAAAAAAGTTAAAGCCCTAAGATCTGCTTCACTGGGACACTTGGTCAGCTAAAAAGCACTTGATAGTTTAATATAGTCTAGTGCTTTCCTAATATGATATGTAGATATAAACAAACATACATAGAAGTTATCTATACGAAATAGGAAAAGTCAATACTCCAAGCATATTGGCAAAATTATGGCATTATCTATATAATTCAAGCAAGCAATAACCAATATGCAACAATGACAAGTTAATTACTTTCATTATATCTTAATGAGGTAATCATGGCAATAGCATACTTTTCCTGTGATCAGGCTTAACTATAAGCTTAAAGAATATATGGGAATATTTACTAGAGAATTCATACTACACCTAAAAACTAAAGGACTGTTCATATTCATATTTCAACAAAAATCCCCTTCTCCCTGGACAAACTTTAGAAAATGACATTTTGTTTACTGTAAAAACTAATTTCCTAAAAAGAGGTTCTTTTTTAATGCCATGGTTCTTTTTTAATGACTGACCATCTAGGAAAGTCTACTAACTTATTTTTAGAATAGTATTGTTGGGCTGGTGGTGTAATTTAGTGGTAGTGTGTGTGCTTAGCATGTGTGAAGTACTGGGTTTGATCTCCATTACTGCCAAAAGAATAACAGCAACATTAGTAGAATGTACAATGAAATTCATGGGATTGCAATAGAAATCAATTATATCAAAATGAAACACAGAGTGTGTGCTTAGCACGTACAAGGCACTGGGTTTGATACCCAGCACCACATGAAAAGTAATATTCCTAAAATAATATAATAAAAATTCATGGGATTACAATGGAAACCAATTATACTGAAATACAATAATCAAAACACATAATAACATGCAGAAGCTAGAGTGAAATAAATGAAAGGGGGAGGAAAGGATAAGACCACATAAAGAACCAATTAAATACAAATTAATAAATGAGCAGAAGGAATTCTAAGAAGGGGAGGGGATCATGGAAGGGAAAAGGACAGGATCATGACTGAAATAAATTTCCATGCACGTATGAGTTTGTCAGGATGAACCCAATTACTATGTATAACTATAATGCTCTAATAAAAATAATTTTAAAAACATAATAAATTTGTGACATGGTAATATGTTTCCTTACTAATAAACTGAATAATATGTCATACCTTCCATTTCTTTCTTAAAATGTTCATATTTGATCTACAAATAGTTTAAATATATTATCATCCAGGTATTATCTATGTACATAGTCACTTGATGATTCACTTGATAGTGTACTTGTACATCTACACCAGTGTTCTCAGTCATCCCAAGAAAAATATTCTATGTATAAAAACACACATGTATATGTTATATATTGAAGTTATTCAAAGATAGTGGATGTAGGAGATGTACTAGCAAAGCAGATAACTGCTTTAACAATCCATGGAGATACTGCCCCAAATGAGGCAAATACAACTCTGATGTTTAAAGTAGGAAGGGATTTTTCTCCATCTCTGAACTCCTTTAACATGATATTCACACTCTGATGACTATTACAATGACTGGGAAAATCACAGTGGAAAGGGCCAACCTAGGCAAGTTACAACTTTAAAGAAGGAAGTTGACTTACAACTTTAAAGAAAGATCTTGACTTGAAAGTGGTTAAAGGAATTTTACCTATGCTATCTGTAGAAGGGACAATAGATGCGTTTTTCTCCTTTTACTCTCCACCTGAACCCAAAAAATGTCTCTCACTAGGCCTTTTAATTTAAGTATGTTTGATTCTGTTGGAAACGTTTATGAAAGTACATTTGTACAGGAGCAAAGTAGGAAGAAAACTAAGGACTGTGACTACTATGAGGTATGTTTTATCTCCTAGACACAATGGCCTATGGTGAGATTTGTATCTTTGTAGTTTTCTTCTCTAACAGGATATAAGTATATACATGTAATAATTTATCATTAAGCAGTCTCTCTCTCTCTCTCTCTCTCTCTCTCTCTCTCTCTCTCTATATATATATATATATAGTGTGTGTGTGTGTGTGTGTGCGCGCGCGCGCGTGCGCACGCACGTGTGTGTATATGTAGTACTGGGGATTCAATTCAGAGCTGATTTACCACTGAGCTATATCCCCACCCCATTTTATTTTTTATTTTGAGACAGGGTCTCATTAAGTTGCTTAGGGCCTTGCTAAATTGCTGAAGGAGCCTCAAACTTAAAATTCTCCTGCTTCAGCCTCCTGAGTCCCTGGGATTACAGGTATGCACTACAGTGCCCAGCTATAAGCAGCCTATCTTTTAAGGAATGAATATAATAACTTCCATTGCCTGAAAGTTCAGGGAGGCTGAGGCAGGAGGATAGCAAGTTCAAAGACAGCCTCAGCAAAAGTGAAAAGCTAAGCAACTCAGCGAGACCCTGTCTCTAAATCAAATAAAAATTAGGGCTGGGGATGTGGCTCAGTGGCTGAGTGCCCCTGGGTTCAATCCCCAGCTACCCCCAAAAGTAAATTCCCAGAGAATTAGAAACAATATTTAAATGAGCATAGCACAGCCACTATGTTAGTCAGACATTTAACTAAAGATGATTTTGGAATTCTGAAATCCTAGGCTCTATCTCGTTCAGATAAATCGTACAAATATTTCACTTGAATAATCATCAATTCTTTAAAATAAATTCAATGGAAACTCATCATTAAATCCTGGATTTTAACATTTAGCTTTTAATTCCTTACAAGTTGTAAATTCTTTAAAAATGCACCTAAATTATCCTATCTTTAAATGTATAACAATATTCCACTATTGGCAACTTAATTCTCACAGTGAAGAGACTTTGTCCTAATGAAATGCAACAAAATTCCTGCCATTTTGTTTACAACAAGTTTTCATTACTACTACTCCAAGGCACAGAAAACTCAATTGTCTAAAATCAGCTAGGTGTGGTGATGCACACTTGTAATCCCAGTGGCTCGGGAGGCTCAGGCAGGAGGATCACAAGTTCAAAGTCAGTATCAGCATCTTAGTGAGGCCCTAAGCAACTTAGTGAGACCTGTCTCTAAATAAAAGATAAAAAATGACTGGGGATATGGTACTGTGGTTAAACACCCATGGGTTCAATTCCTGGTACCAAAAAATAAATAAATAAAATAAAAATAAAACCATCCCACCATCTCCAGTACTGGGGATTAAACCTAGGGCACTCTACCACTGAAATACATCCCTAGCCCTTTTTATTTTTTATTTCGATACAGGGTCTCACTAAGTTGCTGAGGCTGGTCTTGAACTTGCAATCCACCTGCCTCAGCCTCCTGAGTTCCTGGGATTATGGGCATGCACCATTGTGCCCGGCTCTTGTATAAACCACCTAAAAGATGAAAAATACTACAAACCTAGAGAATAAATTGGAATTGAGAACAGAAGTTGAGGACCAGACAATGTAGATGAGATTCCATTGCAGAGTTAAATGGTGTGTGTGTGTGTGTGTGTGTGTGTGTGTATTTATATGTATATATATATACATGTGTATATAAATATCTTCCCCTTGAAAAAAGTCATCCTATAAGAACGTATCCTGACTCTCTTCTTTCTTTTTGCCATTTTTTCCAAAAACTAGAATAGCTTTACAAGGGAAAATATATCATGCATAATTAAATCATAATGAAGGAAGCAACTATGGACTTAAATAAGGCAAAAAATAAAGTATTGTCAGTGGATATCAAGGTTTATTTTAGTCTCACCATGGTCATGCACACTGATATATCAGATGTCATTGTAAAACAATGAGACAACATCTAGAACCTATGCACCAAAACAGTGTTGGATTTTGAAGACTCTGATACTTGGAAGAAATGGAAGCATCATCTCCCAATCAGATCATGTGACAAAGGATGTTTGTATAAAACATCTGGGAAGTCTTCAGCTCTTTTGAATGATCTGTAGAGTTTTTCCCAAAAGTACACTGAATAAGATCAGCCAGTGTCTAAAAATAAATGTATTGCTGGAGGGTATTCTGCCCAAGTGTGACATTTTTACAAGTGGCAAGATTCCTGGACAAATTGTTAACTAATCAAAATCTGGCATTTTCAATAAATGTAGTATTGAGCCTCAAGGTAACACATAACTAAATTTGTATAAGGGAGGAATCAGATGGAAAAGTGCACAGAGTCCTAGATCAATATTTCTGCTTATAAAGTCTAGAACATACTTACATAAGAGCCAATGTTCTGAGTTAAGGGGTTACGAGTTTTAGATTTTAAATTTTCTGACGTTACCTTCTTTTCATAAGAGAAATAATTTCACCTCATTCTGATATTTTCTTAAAGACATTATATGCTGGGATAAAGTCCTCCATTTTTTCATAAGCACGATAGGTGATTTTATTAGCTAGAATTAAGTATGGTTCTAGAAATCATATTTAAATGATTAAAAATAGAGCAAATCTATTAAAATAATCAAAACCAGTGAGATAAATATTTTGAATATATATTTATCTGTTGTCTATACAGTAAATTACTACTATTATTAAGAGGGTTTTTTAACACTGCAATGAAATAGTACTCAATAGCTGAACAACTTCATATTTGAACTCAACGGTTAACTATTTCTGCTATCATTAGCTAGTTCAACTGGAAAATTTCAATATCTCAGACTATTTGGGTCACTTTACCTTTGTGAAATTACCCTAGTAATTTCATTTTTTGAAGTTTATGGAGTCCACTTAATTTTTTTATTAATTTTTTTATAGTCACAAATGGACAGAATGCCTTTATTTTATTTGTTATTTTTATTTGGTGCTAAGGATGGAACCCAGTGCCTCACACATGTTAGGCAAGTGCTCTGCCACTGAGCTACAACCCCAGCTCTTCACTAAACTTTTCTTGAAATGATGTCTACAGAAATTCCTTTGCCTGCAGTCTCTATAGAATTTGATGAATGATATCAAACAGTCTATGAAATGTTAACTTTTATACGTTATTTTTGTCTTAACTACTTTAACTTTTCACTTTCTGATACAAAAAACCAGGAAAAGGCAATAGCAGGTAGAAACTGAACATCATATAGTGGTACTAGTTTTTGATACTGTCAAAAGACTAACAAGAAAATACTAAGTTTAATTTCTATAAGATTTGCTACAATTTTGAGTCCCACTCCTTGATACTCTCCTCCCACTCTCAAACGTGTTTGCCAATTCATGTTCTTATAGACCAGGGAAAATTTCTTTTGCTTGGGAGATGGATGTAGAGGAAGGCATCATATGTCACTCATCTTAAGTTGTCCGGAAGAAGCTCAGAAATGTGTGCCTCTTGTGTCTCCTACTTTTATTTTCCCAACCCGTTACAAAGTTTTAGGACAGGAAGATGCCTGGGTCCCAAGGGCATTAGCCTAACACAGAGCTTGCTGTTCCTCTTCAAGAACCCTATTAACTCCCATTGGAAAGGAGAGCGATATGAACTCAGTTTCGTGGTACAACCCTCTGTAACTCCCTAACACAAACCCAAGAGGTGGGGAAAAGGAGGGGGTCCAAAGAGGAGGAGGGAAAGGGGTCAGGAGAAGACTCACCGCTTCTACCAGTTCTTCGGTCAGGCAAAAGGAAACCAGAAGCAGCCACAACCTGAAACGAGACGGAGTGTGAGTGATATTGGCTCTCTGGGTTCTAGGGTCTTGCGTCTGCCGCTACCCCCCCAATCCCTTTTTGATGCCTGATTCCACTTTCTTTACAGTGACAGAAGTACAAATATAATCCGGCCTGGCAAAGTAGCCCGAAGTAGGAAAGAGAAGGGAAGCTCAGAGCAGCAAGAGCTCACCCAGGGTGCATGCTTGCGGCTCCTCAGACGCTGGGTCCCGGGAGACTGCTAAGTGGCTCCGCGGCGCTGGCTCATCGGGACTCCGTTGATGCTCGGCGGCTGCTTTCTTACTCAGGACAGGATAAGAGGGCTAAGTGGCTCAGTTTAGAAAAAAGCAGTCAGCTTCCAGATAAGAAGTGCCTCAAAGGGAAAAACGCTCAGCGGTGCCCGCTACAACTTGCTGCACTCAAGAGATAGTTCCATGCGCCAGGAGAGGAAGGAATGGAGGGGAACGGGGCGTGGCTGTCTGTTGTCAATCATCCCCCCTACCTTGGGCAGCCGGTTGTCTCTCACATTCAGGCACCTCTGCACACAGCAGTTCCAAATGTCTCCACAGCTTCATGCACAGGCATTTAGAAACTAATATACTAAGACTTAAGCAACTAGGCATTATATACTTCCGTAAATCACTGTTAAATTACACATAAATAGAGTTAGGCATACTATTCCTACATCTACAGGCCCCAAAGTGCTCATGCACTCAGGCCTAGTGCATGCAATATTCATTCTTATTGATTGCACACTAAGCACTTGGGAAGATAAGGGGGGGTCCCTGGAGTTGTAAATCGACTTACTCTAAACTCAGCAGAACCTAAGGATGAATGGGCCCGCGTGAAACAGATCCAAAAGACTCTAAAGTGGTTAATCCTAGGGAGCGAGATAACTGAAATATTCTGAGGAATTCCTCAGCAAGTTCCTGAAAGACTCTCCAAGGAGACCACAAATGTATTTTCTGGGCTTTTAGGCACTTTAAAAAATCTATCAGAATTACCAAAGTAATGTTCAAGTCTACTTTATGGGGGAGATGCCAATTCAATTGCCATCAACTCCATATACATATTTCCAGTTAGGTGTTTGTGTTCATTCTAAGGAAAACCGCACTAAAATGATTTAATTCCTTTGCCATGTATCCTTCTGAAACACAACTACAAGAGTCAATACCTTTGTTAGGAGATAAATATTAATTATGGAATTCAATGTGGTTAAGTAAAAAGATGTGACTGTATCATGACAACATTCAACCATATAATAATTCCTAATGCATAGAGTGCCTCCAACTCCTGTACATGTATCACACGTCGATTATTCACACACACTTAAATATGTTCATTTTCTTCATTCATAACTCTATATTTCCAACATTTTTACACTTTCTACTTGTATACAGAAACTTTGCTCTGCGAGCACTCGGATGACAAAGACAACCAGAAGCCCAGAAAGCTGCGACCAAAATTCGTTTCTAATGATTAACAATAAAAAGCACAGTCTCTCTGAGATCCATCCGCTAAAAAAATAGTCCCAGCTCAGGTTTATTTGTAATTGGCTTTGATGCTCACACCAATGAGTGGAACTGGGCAGGGAAGAGTAGTGCAAACGGAAGGTGCAAATGAACGAATAGGAAAGCTTCCCGGTTGAACTCACGGAGCTCAATCTACTGGTCTAGAAGTTTCCCTCCCCCAAATAACTGAGCGTCACTCCCTCGCAGGTTGCTGGTGGAGTCTAAAGCGGTGGCGGAGTGATACTTAAATTCCCTGGTGCTGGCGGGGAGGGGGCGGTGCGGGAGGGGGAAGAGAGGGCGGAAAGTAGATCTGTGGGACTTGAGTGAGGAAAAAGTTTGCAAGTCTGGACAGAAGGGAAAAGTGCTCCCGAGAGACCGGCTTTGGGGAGTGGAGGGGGGAGGGAAGAAGAGCTTCTCTTCTTTCTCTCTTTTTTTTCTTCTTCTCCCCCCCGTACTTCTTTCTCTTCACCCAAGCCGACCTACACAATTGGGACACCCTCGCTGTCCCTCTCCTGCTCTAGCTCTCTCCCAATAAACCCTCAAGATTATGTCAGTTGGTCCGAGCCAGCCGGGGATTTCGTGCGGGTGCTGAAGAAACTGCGGGAGCCGGAGAAGAATGAAACTGCGTGGAGTCATCCTGGCTGCTGGCTTGTCCTTACTGGCCCTGAGTCTTTGGGGGCAGCCCGCAGAGGCTGCGGTAAGTCCTCCCCCGCCCCATCACCGCACTCTCACGCTTAAATCACTTTTTTGTCCCTTTACCTTCTTTTCTCCTTGGCCTTGTCTACGGAATTCCACTTTGCTTTTACTCGTTTATGAAGAAACATCTTATTTACGACGCTGGTAACTCAAGCCTTCCGAAGTCCAAGGGAGAGTTTTAAGTGTTTAAAAATAGGGCTATTTGCTTCCCTGCAGCTAGCACTTCTGGGGCAAGAGCAGAGGCAGGGTGGGAGACGATTATTAATGGATCACTAGGCTCTGGTGGGTATTTAAAACTTTTCCTCCCCTCCTCCGCCTTAGGGTGTTTCCCAGACTGCCGGCTAACCTTTTCACTACTTGTACCCACCCACACACTCTTTTTAAACTTTGCCTATAGTTTAATATTTCTGGTATTCTAAAATACAGCTTTCATCAAAGTGCTAGGTGACCAAATCAAGTTTGTCCCCTTTGCTCTCTCCTTAAGCAACACGAACCTACCACTGGTCAGTAAAGCCAGTGACCTGCTTTCCCCTATTGACGACCTTGCTATACAAATGCTAAGGTAAAATACCAAGCAAAGCGAGGTAGAGAGATGGCCTCAGTCTTCAGGTCTTTCAAGTGATTTTTTTTTGAGTGATGGGTTTTTGTTTGTTTCCTTTTTTTAATTCACAAAAGCACCTGAACAAATTGAGAATTTGCTCATCACCTATTTAAAAGAAATAATTCTTTTTTTTTTTTTCCAAAAGAATGAGATTTTTCTGGGTTAAAGGAGAATGAACATGTGAAACGACAGACCAAAAAGATCCACTGGGTTTTAGGAATTCAGAATTAATACTTAAATATCTCTCCAGAAGGATATCTGGGTAGTCCCACCCACTATCCTTCTGGAAATGAGAGGTAGATGTAAATGAATGAATGACTTTATCACAGAAAATGTTCTCCAGCCTGGAGCCCGTCATCCCTAATTTCACTTAACCTCTAAAGAATAAGTGTGTGACAAATTATTTAAATGTTTTATTTGAGTGATTATAATAGGTGGTTTTAAAAACACTTTAATATGAGATCATGGCTTAGGCCTTCACATGGTTGACTGACTATCAATTCTTTATGTGCAGTTGCTATGTTATAGCTTATCTAAGTCCTTTTTTAAGTTAGCTGTCTAGCTTCCCTGCAGCACTCAGCATGCCTCAGATCACATTGCCCTCTTTCTGTTCTTCAGAAAGTGTGTACTCAAGGTATGCAAACTTACTTTTCTTTTACTGTGAGTACAATATAATTATGATGGCAAATCTGAAAAATCATGCATATCAAATATTTTAAATTATGCATGACATAATTTCCCTCCATCAAAGTAAATAAATGATTTAAAATGGCTTTTTTGATGCAGAACATCATTAATGGGTTAAGGTGTAGCCATTCAATAGAGCTGTAGACAGTTGTATGAAACTACAATTGTGTTGTTGAAAATAGTTCACTTTAAAAACATCTTGGTATCTACTGCTTATGGCGTTTGGCCCTGGGGCAAAGATTTTGTGAATATTTCATTAAATATTTCTCTCTTCTTTCTGTTGACATTGCTAATAATAAATGTGAACCAGATACCAATTATACAGGTGTGCAAAGCAACACTACACATCAATTTATATTAAAAGTGTTCTTTTTATGATTGACAAAACAGAATCAAGCTTGCTTTCTTGGATTCTTAAAGTAGTTTTCATAAAGAAATTACAGTTTTTTTCTTTTTTCCTCCCCTGTAATTTTTAAAGGATATTTTCTTATCATTAGAATATTATACCTTTGTTAAACTAGGGATTTACTTTTTGTGCTTTATACATTAATATCCTAGTTGGATGAATGTTTTAATCATGTCAAAAATATGAATGGTATCCGCTCTTCATACTAGTGTGAGGGATATTGGTAACCTTCTTCAGAGTGAAACTGACTGGTAGTAGGGCTACTTGTTGACTGAAGCAGTCTAGTATTGTAGGTTTTTATATCAAGAAGAGCATTGCTATTTAAATTGCTTTGCTGTTTCATACTTAAGTGATTTCTTTATCTTGAAGTCATACCAAATTGGGATATCACAATATGTAGGTTTTCTCAGTGTTCATTAGGTGGAATAAAGTAATTGAAAGGTGAGCAACAAGAGCAAAAGGGAGGTTTAGATTGAGAAGTTCATATCTAGTGATGGAAATAGCATTTTTTGCCTTTTTTATTGATGCAGTATAATTTTACATAATAGTGGGATTCATCATACTATATCCATATATGCATAGAACATAATCAATTTCATTTCATTCCCTAATACCTTGCCTTCCCTCCCCTCCTTCCTTTCCCTGATCTACTTGTTCTACTTTACTAATCTCCCTTCTGTGATTATTATTATTTTTGTTTTAATTAGTGCGGAAAATAGCATATTTTTATGTTAAGACAATTGTACTTGTATAGACGGACTCAGCAGGACATATACTTAAATCTATGGATATGGATATATGTACAATGTAAAAAAATTATACTACTTTTACTATCCAAATGTGATTAAGTTGGTTTTTGTGCAGTGAAGTGGATATAGTTCTCTAATTTAAATATATTATGTGCCTTGTCACCAGTGGCAAGAATTCATCAAGGGTGGGAGTGTGGTTTGGAGACTTGAAATAATTTTTCCTCTATGAAATGTACTGCTCCATAGGAACAGTTTGTCATCATTGTCTTCATTATCATTATATTTTACATTTTCGACAGTTTATTATGTGCTAGGCTCTATGCTAGTATAGTAACAGACATTGTCATAAATTAATCATGTGTGTGTGGGGGGGTGCTGGGGATCAAATCCCAGGCCTCATGCATGCTAAACACTTGTCTTCTTCACAACAGACTTATAAGGTAAATATCATTATTGCAGATGAGAAAAATACAAATCATAGAGGATGGATAAGTAACTTGCCAAAAATCACATAGGTAGTAAGTTGTAGAGCTGAAAAATTTAAATTTGGACAGTTTGACTCCCTTTTCCCTTAACAACTCTTATACTGTCTCCTTTGTATGTAGCCTATAGAGATTTAGTTAGTATTCAGAGTATTTGGACTTCTACTTTTTGGAGAGTGACACAGAAGGTACAATGAAAATGACAGCAGAGATTGCTTTTCTTCCTGCTGACATTAGAAGAAGTAGCATAGTATAATGGCAGATGGAGCTTTGGACTTAAAAATATCAGAGTTTGATCTATAAATTTGTATCTATGTAGAGTGAGGTAATTTAAATGCAGTTTAAAAGCAATTGCTATTGCAGGTTGTTTGATTTTATGCAATCACAATATATAAAATGTTAGATTTAAAAAAAAAACTATAACTTGTGGTAGATGATTGACTTTAAAGAAAAATTTCTCTTATGATTCTTTAATTAGTCAGTTTCCACAGTAATTTTAAATATGCTGAACTTTTCAGGAATGTCTCCTGTGTAAAAACAGTGTATATGTGTTTGGTAGCACATTTCTATTTAAAATGTTTAATTCAGTTTTGTTGTTACCAATTTGCATATGCCATCATGTCCAATTCTATTTGCTTAATCACCTGTATATCTTTAGTCTTGTGCATCTATTTATACTTGTGCCCGTCCTGTGACTGTGCAAGAGTGTGTACATTTTTTCCTAAATATATTTGACCGAGTATGTCTGTGTATGCAAGACTTAAGACTCTTTACCCAGTTAATGTTGATAGATAACTTGGTTAAAAGAGTGTCTGCTGAGTTTATCAGCTGTAAAGTCACGATTTCCTCCCTTTGTAATTACAAAGTGAGATCTTTTGAAATTATACAGGGCAGTGTTGTAAGACACTGCAAAATATTTATTTCTCATTTGTCGCCACCTGCGACATCCTTTTCCCCCCACACTTTTAGCATCTATTAATGTTTTGACATAAATAATTATTACAGTGACAAATGGTGATTTTAATTTTCTGAAAAATTTACATTTATTAATTAATTGAATTCTACTATAATGGAATGTTTCCTTTACTATTACTGGTATTTTTTTTTTTTTTTTGCAGTACTAGGGATTGAACCCAGAAACATTATCTCTGAGCTACATCCCCAGACTTTTCTTTTCTTTTTCAAATTACAGCTGTGTAATTACACATATATAGTAGTTGAATTCATCCTGAGAAAATTACATGAGCCTGGACTTCAATTTCAGTCTATTTTTCTTCTTTTCCCTTCCCCATTCCTCCCATTTCCCCCCCCCCTTTCTCTACACTGGTAGACTTCCTTTAGCTCTTCTTTTTATTTATATTTGATTGATTCTTTTTGCTTATACATAAAGGTGAAATTCCCTGTGGTATATTTATGTTATATGTGTACGTAACATTATTTAAGAATTAATTCTGCATGGCCTCAGGTTACCCATCCCTCCACTCTGCCTCTGCATCTCCTCATTCTGTTACTGAGCTTTCCTAAATCTTTATCCTTCCCTCCCCCTTTCTTTCATTTTACTCTTGCTTCCACATGTGAGATAAAAGATTCAACCTTTTAGTTTCTGAGTTTGGCTTATTTTGCTTAGTGTGATGTTCTCCATTTCCATCCATCTGTCAACAAATGCCATAATTACATTTTTCTTTATGGCTGAGTAGAACTCCATTGTGTATATATATATACACATTAATCCATTCATCAATTGACAGTCATCTGGTTTGATTCCGTAATTTAGCTATTGTGAGTTGTGCTGCTGTAAACATTGAGGTGGATATATCCGTATCGTATACTGATTTTAGATATTTGGGGAAAATACCAAGTAGTGGGATATCTGGGTCATATGGTGGTTTCATCCCTAGTTTTTTGGAATCTCCATACACCTTTTCAGAGTGGATGTACTAGTCTGTGGTCCCACCAACAATGTACAAGTGTACCTTCTTCCCCACATCCTCATCAGCATTTATTGCTTTTTTGTATTCTTGGTCATTGCCATTCTGACTGGAGTAAGATAAAATCTTATTGTAGTTTTCATTTGCATTTCCCTGAGTGCTAGAGAGGTTGAACATTTTTTTTGTATATTTGTTGGCCATTTGTGTTTCTTGGAGAAGTTTCTGTTTAGTTCTTTTGCCCATTTATTGAATGGGTTATGGGTTATTTGGGTTATTTTGGTGTTACATTTTTAAATTTTTTTTTTATATATTCTGGATATTGATCTCCTATTGGAGGAATACTCAGCCCATTTTTTTAAAGTCATTTTGAGAGAGGGTCTCCCTTAGTTGCACAAGTGGGTTCTGAACTTGCTATCATTCTGCCTTAGCCTCCCCAGTGGCTGGGGTTATAGGAGTGCACCACTGTACCCAGCTCCAGTATTGTTGTTTTATTTTATGTATTTATGTAGTCATTTGTTCATTTAAAGAAGTATAGACTTAATGAATGTTTTATTATATGGGTCATAATGAATAATACCACTATTACAGTTTTTTATTTGTTACCAAAATTACTACAGATTTGGCCAACAGGCATCCCTTCACATTGGCTTCTATGTCTGTTCAACTTGTTTCCATCATTTGTTGAGCTTTCCATTACTTTCTGGCACTACATAATGTTCTAGGCTCATTTCTACTTTCCTAGTCCCAATCCTGGAATGAGCCATTTCTCCAAGGAGTTCTGGTTCTTTTTATTAAAGAATGGTATTTAGAAACCAAGATATGAGTGCTTTTCATGTTCATTGCCACTGTGATGTCACTGCTTCTAGTCCTCAACAGATAAATTATTAAATATATGTATATATATATATATACATGAACACATACCTACTTTTATATCAGTCCCTTAGAATCTCTCATTATATATATATATGTATATATATGTATGTGTATGTATATGTCTCTCTCTGTATATATTTGTATATATATTAAAATGCATGTATATGATGGATTCATAACAGTGTGTCTGATTCCAGTCCAAGAACACTAAATAAAAACATATCTTTGATGTAGTGGGTCTCACTATTTTTTGGCATCTCTCCTCAGACATGTTTAGTTCGCTTTTTAAAGGTCTTACTCGGAGGTTTTAACTTGGCCTATGGAGTCAGAACTAAAATCTGACTAGTAGATATTTGACTTTTAGTAAAATAGTAAGGATGAGACAGGAGGCTCACAAGTTCAAATCTAGCTTCAGCAAAAGCAAGGCAGTTAACAACTCAGTGAGACCCTGTCTCTAAATAAAATATGAAATAAGGCTGGGGATGTGGCTTAGAGATTGAGTGCCTCTGAGTTTAATCCATGGTATCCTTACCCGCCCCCCCCCCCCCAAAATAGTAACCTCTGAGCCTTTATTTCCTCATTGGCAAAAGGGGGACAGCAAAACTTATCTCACAGATCATTTTGAGGATAAAGTGAGAAAAGTTATGTAAAACACTTAAAAGAGCATTTCATTGTTGTTTTTAAAACTATTAACTTGTTTCCTTCTGTGGTGGTGGTGGGGTTTGTTGGGGAGGCGACCCGGAGCCTTGCACATGCCAAGCACATCTTCTATCACTAAGCTTCATCCTCAACCCCTTAACTTCCTATTTTCTGCTTCATCAATTCTCTGCCTGATTTTCAAGGCTTATCATGATTTCTTCCATCATCCAACCTTTTTTTTCATTACATTTACAATGTACTCCCTCCATTCTAGCCTAGTTGAGTTTTCCTACAGTCCTTTGAGTATTGCATACATATTTTTGTTTTCCATCTTGATTTGAATCCTCTGGATACTAAGTCTTTGCTCAATTCTAGCATAATGTTTACAGTCATTCAACAGATATTTGTTCAGCAAATCCTAAGTACTTAAGGGTTTATTTACATTTTTCTATTTCTACCCTCATGGAGTTATATTTTCTACAAAACTATTTTGTGCTAGACACTATTGATAAAGGTAAGTAAGACAAGGTCTCTGCCTTCATGAAGTATACATGCTAGTAAGAATAGATAAAAAGTCCTTTGAAACTTTCACTTACTACTATCATATCAATTGCTGATTGTACCCTTCTTTGAACATATATAATACTTAGCCTCTCTTAGTTTGGTATTTATATGTATTTGATCTTACAAACTTTTATTTTATGGGATTTTATCTGTTTTTTCTACTCAGTAATATATTCTTTGGAGATGATAACTATATATTTGTTCATTCATTTAACCAACTTACATGTTGATTTTGTCTGAAGATAGGTAATAAATATACACTTAATATTGAGAAGCTAGAAATTTTGGAAAAATGTGAAGAAGAAAATAAAAACCTGTTTATAGATTCTGTAGACCAGAAATAACTTCTATTATTGTTGTGATGATTTTCCTTTCTATATAAATATTTAAAAATAAATTGATTAAAATTTAAAATAATTTAGAATCATACTATATACAATTTTATATTTCAAAGTTTTCCCAAAATTAAAATTCTTGGTTTTAAACCATTATTTTTAAATGATTATTGTTCATGCAATTTATGTTTATACACACAATAAAATATTTACCTGTTCACTTTTGTAGGATATATATTTTTTATTTATTTTTGTTTTAAACATTTTTTTATGGTTGTAAATGGACAGAATGCCTTTATTTTATTTGTTTAGTTTTATGTGGTGCTAAGGATGGAACCTAGTGCCCCACACACGTGAGGCAAGTGCTCTGCCACTGAGCTACAGCCCCAGACCTGTAGGATATATTTTTAAAATTAAAGATTTTTAGCTATTGTATTGAGTGCTACTGTGGACATTTCTTAGTCTATATTTTTAACTTATTTTATCATCACTGCCTCCTTCTTGGGGAATTAATGGGTTAAAGGCAATCCATATATTTAATCTTTTATATATTCAGTAGACTCTGATATATACAAAGGTCACATCAGCCTGGCACATTGGCACATGTCTATTATCCCAGCTACTTTGGAGGCTGAGGCAGGAGGATTGCAAGTTTGAGGCAAGCCTGGGCAGCTTAGCAAGATCCTACCTTAAAAATAAAAATAAAAAATGCTGGTGGTATAACTCAGTGGTAGAGTGATAGCCTAGCATGCATAAGGCCCTGGGTTAAATCCCTGATACCACACACACACAAAAGCTTACATCAGCAGATAAATTATGATAGCCTTTTCTAGTGATTAGTATTACACCTATTAGTGTCATTTCCACTTTTTTGAGTACTTTTTTATTTAAATAAAATTTATTTTAACTGATAAATAAAAATTATACATCTTAACAGGATATTATGTGTATATTTTGTAATGTTTAAAACAAGTTAAAGATGTATCTGTGCCCTCAAACATTTATCATTTCTTTATGGTGCAAATATTCAAAATGACCTCTTCTAGCTTTATCAAATGTAAAGTACATGATGGTTACATATAGTAACCATATTCTACAATATTACATCAGATCTTCTTGCTCTCATCTAACTGTAACTTAGTACCATTGATCAACCTCTCCCCAACCCTCCTCATGCATAATCTCCCCAGGTTCTGGTAACCACTATTCTATTCTCTACTTCTAAGAGATCAATTTTTATAGTTCCACATATGAGTGAGGTCATGCAGTACTTGCCTTTCTGTGCCTGGCTTATTTTACTTAACCTAATAATATCCAGTTCCATTTATGTTGTCACAAATGACAGGATTTCATACTTTTTATGAATGGATAGTATTCCATTGTTTATATGTATTATATTTTCTTTATCCACTCATCAGTTGATAGTTTTTTTTTCTGTTTCTTGACTATTGTGAATAACACTGCAATAAAATAGGAGTGCCTCTTGTACCTGCCGATTTCATTTCCTTTGCATGTATTCTAAGGAGTGTGATCATCAAATCATATAGTAGTTTTAGTTTTAAGTTTTCAAGCAACAATCATACATTTTTCCATAATAGCTGTAACTAACTTATACTCACACCAACAGTGTGCAAGCTTTCCCTTTTCCCATATTCTTCCAGAAATTATTATCTGTAGTCTTTCTAGAAATAGCCATTCTTACTGGGTGATATCTCATTGTGGATTTGATTTGTATTTTCCTGATGATAAGTAATGTTGCTTGTCTTTCATATACCTTGTGGCCATTTGTATATTTTCTTTTCAGAAATGTCTATGTAGATCAAGTGCCCAATTGTATTGGGTTATTTGTTTTTGTGCTCTTGAGATTTTGGAATTCCATAAATATTCTGGACATTAACCCCTTATCACATGTATTGTTTGCAAATGTCTTCTCCCATTCCGTAGGTTTCTTCTTTTTTAAAAAATAATTTTTTGTTGTCAGTGGAGCTTTATTTTACTTATTTATATGTGGTGCTGAGAATCAAACTGCCTCTTTACACTGTTAATTGTTTCCTTTCCTGTGCAGGAGCTTTTTGGCTTAAGTAATCTTATTTGTGTCCATTTGCTTTTGTTTTCTGTGTTTTGGGGGTTTTGTCTACAAAATCCTTGCCTACTGTTTCCACTTTTACATACAAGGAATTTGAGGCCCATGGAGATTAAATAATTTATCTAAGTTCATACAGTTAATAAGTGATGGGACCAGGATTTGAAACAAGGCAGTGTAGCTGATGACATTTTTCCTCAGTCTCTAATTCATAAATGATAGAAGTTAGAAAAATAAAGGTTATGTGGAAATGTTGAATAATTCCCACTGCCCTTTCTATAACTCCTTCTAACTGGTGACTTGATTGGCCTCAGTCCATTAATAATTCTTTACTGTAACTGTCTAGGCCATTTATCCTCAAGGGCCTAAATTTTAATTTTGTGAAGTATGCATCCTTTTACTTTTTCCCTCTGGACAAAAGGTGGAATGCCTCTCCCTCTTAACTCTTCATAGCTTAGCTCAGGTATAGCAAGCATACTCTCAGTCCACTGACATTCTCCTCCAGGAAAGCTTTGTGAATACATCTGAAATGTAAGCCTTCTCTGCCAAACATCCTCATCTTCTTTCCCAGACCTTGCACCATAAGCCTATCAGGCTTACACTTAAATGACTGTGTCTTAACTTAGTAATGTCCCTTGCTTTCATCTCACCCTTAATCTCTTCTCCCCACTTTGGGGTGATAATACCCTAGCCTGTGTCTCCTCTTTTTAGAAAATCAAATTTGTAAGTACATGTGGAACAAGATGCTCCCCAAGCTTTTGGCATCCCTCCCACTTTACCTTCTCCCTGCATTTCTTCAGTACTTAAATGGCTTTATTGCCTGCTTGCCAGCCTTGTTGCTTATGCAATTCAAATGTACTCCTCTGTAAAATCACAAACTGTTATGCATTCTGGCTTTTCCAGGTGGCATTTGAATAGCTGAACTTTAAGCTTCTGAGTGATAGAGATCTGCTCTTGCCAAATTAATTTCCAGAATGGTTTTTACCAATTATACTCCTATTGCTATTGTATAAGAGAGCCTGTGTGACAGTTTTAATAATTTTTTTTCCTATGTATTACAGTGACTATGGAATTGCTGTTCAATTGATTGCCAGTTGGTTGGCTGATTTGGACCTATCCTCTAATGATTTTCTTTTAAAATATAATCATTCCATCATCTCATCTTCTTCTGACAATAGCAGCCATGGAACAGAAGTCACTCTTGAAAACATAATCTTGCTGATTAACATTATAAATGAATTATCCAGACACATGGCTAAGGCTTTATTATAAAGATTTGTTTTTAATTGCAGTAATTCTTGAGGTTGTTTGGAGAAGCATCTTTAGTGTAATATCTGACATATAGGCTCCTATCATTTTAACAAACCAGATTCTCATTTTATGCATCAGTGCCTGAGTAAATAATTTCATAATCTGTCCAGGTCCAATTGTCCTTATTCCTTTAGCAGCGTCTGCTGGCCTTTAACCAAAAGGGAAGTCTGTGGTGGCACTTGCTACTCTGTAGAACTGGGAACCTTGAATCCCATGTTATTTTCTAATTAAAGACAACAAAAATCAAATTATATAAATGAAATAAGCTTTTGCTAAATTAATTTTTAACTTGTTCTTTTTTTACTGAATCTAAAGTAAACATTGGATTTACTTATTATACGGAAACTAAATCACCTTTCATAAGCGAGTGCTAATCTGGTTAATATTACTATTGTGTTTTTGACAGTGAGTAATAAAGTAGGACTCTAAGAAATTCTGTTAAGACATTTTATCATGTTGTAAATTCAGTCACATAGAACTCTTTAATTTGGAACTGACTGGTTTCCTTCCAGAATTTCATGTAGTATATATGACATTGAGTACTGAAGAGGATCTGAAAGTTTGAAGGGAAAAGTAGTCTAATGAGTGGGACACTACTGAAAAATGTATTACAGTCTACATTTCCAAGCTGTTCAATACTCTGCTAAAGGAGAGGAGATCCTTTTCTGTCCATACTCTCACAATATATCTAGTTGATTTAGTGAAGCATTCTGTATATGGAACAAAGGCATAATAATGCCTCTTTATATATGATGGAGTACTTTCCATTGCAAGTGGTAGAAAACATGAATTCAGTTATCTTAAACAAGGAAGAAAATTTTAACTCATATAATAGTAAGTTTAGAGGTAGATTGTCTCCAAGATTAATTAATTCAGAAAAATAATGACACTGTTAAGGATTTAGAATTTTTCTATTTTTCTGCTCTGCATATTATGCCTATTAATATACTAAAAAGATTAGTACCCCTCACACTCACAAGATGGCTGCTGCAGTTCTAGGGATCACATGCAAACACCATAATGTCCAATAAAAACATATGAATTGTTGGTGTATATCCCTTTCTATCAGGCTTGTAAAGTTTCTCAAAAATCTCACATCTCCACCCTGTATATTGTTGGTTTGTGTTATATATGTATGATTACACCAGTACATTTGGCAAATGGAGTAGGACCATGCAGGTAGATTTAGGTCAGCCACTTACACAACCATTCCTCACCAAAGCACATTGCTGCCTAGAAAAGTTAGAGGCGGGGCAGGAAGTCTCAATAAAATCAAGGATTTATTTTTAGGAAGGAAGCTATAAATCCTGTTCCACAATAAAAAAAATTGTAAGAAATTGGTGTTCGATTGAATATCAAATATATTATTTATATGGGGAAATTAATGTTTTGTAGAGTCATGCCAATGAAAGATCTTGACTATCTAACTGTAGTCATTCTAGAGTTGGAGGGGCACTGGGGTCCTTCATATCAATGGTTCTTAAAGTGTGGGACCCCTGGGGTACCCACAGTACTATCAAGGGAAATACAAAGTTTTTTTCTTAACCAGTGATATTGTCAGTCTGTTTGGGCTGTCATAACAAAATACCTTAGACTCAGGGGATTATAAACAAGATGAATTTATTTCTCATAGTTCTGGAGGTTGGAAAACCAAAGATCAAGGCAGATTTAGTGTCTGGTGATGACCTGCTTTCTTTTTCATAGAAGGTTCCTTCTTGCTGTGTCCTCTACTGGTAGAAAAGGGAAGAGGTCTTTCAGGTCTTCTTTACCAGGGCACTAATCACATTCATGAGGGCTCTGCCCCAGGACCTAATCATCTCCCAAAGAAGCCATCTACTAAAATCATCACCTTGGAAATTAGGATTTCAACATATAAATTTGAGGTGGGGACAAACACTTAAACCACAGAAAATATGGAGACCATTTTACCTTTTTCCACTGTTTTCACATTTACAGGATGGTGGGTAAAACTACTGGTAAAGTATATCAAATTGTCCTCATAATTATGTTTTTCATACTCTCAATGGGGAAAATCCAATTTTACCTAACAATGCCTTCAGTATAGAATTGATTTTATTAAATCTTGACCCTCAAGTG
The DNA here is from genome assembly GCF_902686455.1 of Sciurus vulgaris. NCBI lineage: Eukaryota > Metazoa > Chordata > Mammalia > Rodentia > Sciuridae > Sciurus > Sciurus vulgaris. The sequence goes on along the minus strand of NC_136471.1, from coordinate 42,642,663 downwards.
CACATCTTTTTAACATTATGTATGACAAAATGGAAAAGTTACATTAAACAATCACATAATATGAAGTAAGGTAGTTGTTCCTAGGAAGAGCACTTGAGCAACCATAGGAATTGTGGACTGAACTGATTATTGCATGGAATACATTTTTCCTTGAAGTGAACAGCTAAGACATACTGTGGTTATTTAGACTTAGGTATTTGACAGGCAATTTCTCAAAACTGAGCAAAGTCAGCCTATTGTTTTAAGGAAGACTACATGATATTTGTTACCAATGAAAAGTTTCAGCTTTTCAAAAGTGAAAATTAGAATTTTAGAAAAATAATCTTCTACTGTGAGTGTGACAGCTTTCCAAATCTTAGATTTTTCTAATGAGATCGGTGATTAAGTACTGTTTATGATTTTTGATATTGACAATTATTTTCACTTTGGAAGATATAGTTTTCATAAATATATATAGGCATGTATTATTGTCACTTCAAAATAAATGAATAAATAACTAATTATTTTAAATATTAGTTTGTTTTTGCAGTATTGGGGTTTGAATCTAGGGGCTTGCATGTGTTAGGCAAGAGCTCTCCCATAGTGCTATACCCCAAGGCCCCTTATATGTTATATATTGATAGATATTACTGATATAAACAAATGCTTTTGGGGTCTTCAGTTTGTAAACCACTGCTCTACAGAGACCAGCTCCATCATTTTACAGGAAAATACAGTGACTGATGAAAGATGCACTTAGTTATTTGCAGAGGCGGGGATGGAAGCTGTCATCTCAGAATTGTACTCACATCCTTTCTTTAGTATGCCACATTAGTCTAGGGATAGGTGAGCTGGCAATATGATTTTATAATTTTATTCATCTTGGTAGATGCATAACAAATACCACACAGAAAATGGAAATTATACTCATTTTTCTTCTATCTTCAATCAAATTGCAAAGTTAGGTTTTTGTTCTGATGCTTGGGATTTGAAAGAATCATTCTTGCTTTACCACCATAGCAGAACCAGGCATGGTGTCACACTCCTGTAATTCCAGTTACTTGAAAAGGTAAGGCAGGAGGATCACAAGTTTGAGACTGGCCTTAGCAATTTAGTGAGATCCTGTCTCAAAATAAAAAAAATAAAATAAAAAGGAGACTGGGGATGTGGATCAGTGGTAGAGCACTTAACTGATGTACAGAGGCCCTGAGTTCAATTTTCAGCACTGCAAAATGTAAATAAATAAATAGGACAGGGACTGTATCTCAGTTGTAGAGTGCTTTCCTATCTTTGCATTTGCCACAGTGTACAGATTTTCTTGAATATAGTTGGCTCTCAGTAGTTAGTTGTTTAATAAATGTTGAATTTGGGGGGAAATCAGTTTATTTGGAGAGCGCCAAGAGGCAAGACCTGGAATCAATGGATTAAATTTTAGGAACTTTTGATAACAAGAATTTTCTAATATGCTATTTAGTAACAGGAGTATCCCATTACTAAAAGTATTCAAATACAGGGTAAGTCCCACTTTGTCAGAAATATTCATGGAGTCTGTTTCAATATTAAGAGTCTATTGTTCTGATGTTAGAAGGAAAATTCTTGCTGAGTTCAAATCTGCCTTAATAATTTTAGAGAACTTTGAGGTGTAATTGGCATACAATACAGTACTTATATTTATGTTGTAAATTTTTGTTGTGCCCTATATACACCTGTGAAACCAACACTGCATTCATGATAATGAACATATAAATATCCCCAAAAGTTTTTGTTCCTCTTTTTAATCCCTCACTTCTTATTCCTATACCTTATCCCCAAGTAACAACTAAACAACTATCTGTATATCAGTTTTATTTTCTAGAGTTTGATATAATTGGGATTATATTTTATGTATACTTCCTTTGTTCTGGCTTCTTTCACTCAGCATAATTATTTAGAGATTTATCCACATTATGGCGTATATCCATAGTTCATTATTTTCTACTGCGTAGTATCCCATGTATGAATATACCACATTATATTGATGGAAATCTGCGTTGTTTCCAGTATATCTTTATTAAAGTAAAGCTGATATGAACATTTTTTGCATTTTAACTGTATTTTATTTAGGTATAATGTACATAAAGTGATATTTACTAATCTTAGTTGAACAGTTCAATCATTTCTTAATAATTATATATACTTAGGTAACCAACAACCAGATCGACATATAGTCTTTCCATTAACCTAGAAAACTCCTTCATGCCCCTTTTCTTTCAGTACCATTTGTGTCCTGTCTAAAAATATCTTAAACTCCAAGGTGGTAAAGATCACATTTTCCTTCTGAAATCTTTATAGTATAGTTTCAGATTTTGCATTTACATTTTCATACTTATAGAGATAACCAGTTGTTCTGGTACTGTGTATTGAAAAGAAAAATCCCTTTTTCCATTGAATGAACTTGCTGATATTATTGAAAATCAGTTGAATGTTTATGTTTCGGTCTAAGTCAGAACTCTACTGTGCTATATTGATCTGTTTGTACATTTTTTTGCCAGTATCACACTGTCTTATTACATTGGCATTATAATAACTTCTAAAATCTTTCCGTATTAGCCCTTCAAATTTGTTCTTCTTCAAGATTGTCTTAGCTATTGTGTTGTCTATTTCTTCCATATAAATTTTAGATTCATTTTGTTAATTTCTACTGAAAAACTTTTTGAGATTTTGATAGGGTTTACAACATTTTATAGATCAAGTTAGGAGCAAATGAAATCGTAAAATTATTGATTTTTTTGAACATGAATACTACATACCCCACCATTAATTTAGATATTCTTTAATTACGCTCATCATAGAGGTCATGCTTATAATTTGTAAATTTCTTCCTCTGCATTTGATTATTTCTGTTGTAAAAGCTATCATTTTTAAAAAACTTGCTTTTCAGTTGTTCATTGCTAAGATGTAGACAAGTCATTCATTTTTATATTGATCTTTTCATCCTAAGATAGTAATAATTCCTTTTTATGGGATGATTTACATAATACTAAATTCATTATTTTAATAATGAATTGAATTCACTCATTTTATACATAATTCTGTGATTTTTGTCAATTGCATACAATCCTATAACTGTAGTCTCTAATCAAGATAGGACAACATTGCTACATTTATTCATTAGTTCTATTTTTGCATCTGTGACTTTGGATTTTCTATGTACACAATCATATCATGCAAATAAAGAGACTTCTTTATTTTCAATTCCTATGTCTTCTTGCACTGGCTGCCTTGTTGCACTATCTAGGACTTCCAATATAAATGTAATAGAAGTAGTAAAGTATGACATCATATTTTTGCTCTCTGTCTTTTGAGGAAGGTATTCAATATTTCATCTGTAGGTTTTCTATAGTTACACTTATAGATTGAAGAGGTCTTCTTTTCCTTTTTGCTGAGAGTTTTAGAAAAGTAATAAATGTAAAATGTCATCAAAATGATTTGCATCTATTTAAATAGTCATATTTTCAGGAGTTTAGCTAAGCTGTAGGTATCTGAGTAGTTGATTAAAATAAGTCAAAATGAAAATAACTCTCAAGTCTCTAATCACTCATTATGATTCTGTAAGCAAGAGGCTAAATTGAAAAAGTGCTGAGCCTTTACTTCCCTTCCAGTTATATTTTATGCCATGATAAGGTATATCAGTGCAGGCTTTGGGAGTTGGGCCATCTCAATGAAAAGGGAGCCCCAGACAAAAGGCTCCTGCAGTTTTGTGGACCCAAGGATCTAGAGGAGGGAGAGGGAAAAGATTAGTAGTGGAAAAGTACGTACTGAGTCAGAATGGAAAAATGCGTCTTCAAGGATTTTCTCTCCTTCCTTTCTGTGAAATTTGGGGACAAGTTTCGTGTAGTCATAAACTTAATTTTTCTTGGGTAAATATTATGGAATGAGATTTCTGGGTTGTCTTTAGTGTATTTTTAAATTTACAAGAAACTGCCAAAGTTTTTTCCTTTTACATTCTACCAATGTACCGAAGTAGTAGTTGTTCTTAACTGTCACCTGCATTTGCTATTGTACTATAATTTTAGCTGTTTTGATGTCTGGATACTGCTGTCTCATAGTTTTCTTATGGTCCCCTTTTAATTTATTTTCTATAAAATTCCCTGTCTTCAGTGTACTATGAGTTTTGATAAAACCATACAACTTTGTAACCACTGCCATAATTAAGATTCAGAACAGTTCCATCACCTTAAAATATTTTCTCATGCTGCCCTTTATAATTACCCCTGCATGGACCCACAGTTCCTGTCGACTACTCAGACTACTCAAATATTTTTTGTTCCTATAATTTTACTTGTTTCATAAGTGTCATATAGATTGGATTATATTTAACCTTTTGACTATACCTTTTTTCTGTTAGCACTATTTGAGATTCATCCATATTGTGGGCATCAGTATACCATTCCTTTTTTTATTTGTTTTCTTAAAATTGAGTGGTAAAAGTTCTTTGTGCATTCGGGATATTATATCTTTGCTTGATACACACCAGTCATGTGGTATGTTCTTCCACTTGGTGGCTTTCTTTTTCATTTTTTACATTGGGATATTCAGAGAATAAAAGTTCAATTTTGACATGATCCAGTTTATCAATACTTGCAGTTATGGTTTTCTGTGCCTTTTGTAAAAAAAATATTTTACTTCCCCAAGTAATAGATTTTATTTTATATTTGCATTTAAAATTTTTTGTGGTTTTAGCTTTTGATCCATTTATTTTGTGTATGGTGTTTGGTAAGGATAATAATTCAGTTTTTTCCCATGTGTTTAACAAACTCCAGCACCATTCCTTGAAAAAACTGTCCTTTCCCTGTGAATTATCTTGTTACTTTTGTAGAAGAGTGATTGACCAATCACATGTGAATCTTCCTTTGTATTCTAATCTGTTCCACCCATCTGTATATTTTTCCTTATGCCCATAATACACTGTCTTCATTACCAAATTTTTATTATAATAAAGCTTGAAATCAGTGCAAGTTATCCAAATTTGTTCTTTTTTTCAATGTTTTGGGTCTTCCGTTTTGCATTTGTATATAAATTTTTACATTCATTTAATATTTCAGCAGTGATTTATACTTTTCAGTGTGCAAGCTCTATGTATAACTTATTCAAGTGTTCATGTTTGAGTAGTATAATGGCATCAATTTATTTGTCATTTTTAATTTTTAGTATATATAAATGCAATCAATTACTTTCTATTGACCTGTTTACTGTGATCTTGCTAATTATTTCTAATAGATCTTTTACAGATTCTTTAGAATTATCTATCTACATGGTTATGTCTTTTGTGAATCAAGATAGATTTACATTTTTTGTTGTTGTTTTTTGGGTTTATTTTGGGGGGAGGTTTCTTTTTGGTACTAGGGATTGAACCCAGGGGCACTTAATCACTGAACTACATCTCCAGCCCTATTTGTATTTCCTTTAGAGACAGGATCTTCCTGAGTTGCTTAGGGTTTTGTTAGGTTGCCAAGGCTGGCTTTGAACTTGTGAATCTTCCTGCCTCAGCCTCCGAAGCCACTGGGATTACAGGTGGGAGCTTCACTTGCCCTATAGATTTACTTTATTTTTCTTTTATGGTACTGGGAATTTAGCCAAGGGCATTGTGCATGCTCAGCAAGTGTGCTACCTCTGAGCTACACCCCTATCCCTCAGGTAGATTTAGTTGTTATGTTTTAGTTTGTATATTCTTTTTTCCCCCTCATCTTATTTTCCTTGGCAGAGTCTTCAGGAGGATGTTTAATATAAATGTTGAGATCACAGTCCTTTGCTACTTTTTCCCAATGTTTGAAAAGTTTGTTTCACATATTTTTGTGCAGGTTCCTAGTTGTTTATGGCAAGAGGTCCATTCCAGAAGCAATTATTCCAACATACCCTGCTCTCAGCCTTTTGGTATTTATAAATAAGACTGCACTGAACTTTTTTGAACATCTTTCTATTTCAGACTGTTTCTTTGTCCAGACATAGAAAATTCAATATTGCCATTTAGATAGGTAGGTAGGTAGGTAGGTAGGTAGGTAGGTAGATAAGCAGGCCTATCTATGTGTATATTTATGCCTACAGTATGATAGTTACCTTGAAAACAGTGATCATATTTTGTACTCCTATACCATACATCATCTACTAGACAGCCTTTTGTTAAAGTAATGGAAAAGTTTGGTGATTAACTAATTTTCTCATACCCAGACTATTCCTTTAATTATAGAAGTATTTCAGCTCTTGCTTGTAAAGTTCAGAGAGAGAAGACTGGGCTCATTAGCATAGTCTTATTTCCTGTTATCTTTAACTGTCTTATTTCTCTTTAATAGTGTTGTAGAAAACAAGGAATTAAACTATATATAGGTCTCAGATTTGGCTACTGATGAAAGTATTTTAGGAGAAAAAATATGGTTTGGTTTATTTTGATACAAAAAAGACTTTTCCTAACTTCCCTTCATTTTGACTTAACACTGTGGGGTAATGCTTGAACAATGACCCTATAGGAAATGGCTTCTAATAACTTTTTTTTTTTGAAACTGGGGATTGAACCCAGGGACACTTAGCCACTGAGCCGAATTCCCAGCCCTTTTTATATTTTATTTCGAGACAGGGTTCTTGCCGAGTTGCTTAGGTCCTCAGTAAGTTGCTAGGCTGGCTTTGAACTTGCTGTCCTCCTGCCTCAACCTCCCCAGCCACTGGAATTATAGGCATGCACCACTGCACACTGACATAATTCAAGTTAATTTAGTTTCAGGAAACCTTCCTAAAATATGAAGCATTTACTTAAGGTTTAGTATCCCTTTTGAGTATTTTTCCAGGCTGGCTATTAAACAAGCCAATTGGCCCAGGCTCTAAGTCCATGTTCATTTTCTTTGTTTTAAAATAGAAAGGTCAATTCCTTTTACATTGTGATATTTTAAATGAAGCTGTCCATTTTCCTCAGATATGGGAATGTTAAAGATTTCTTATGTTTTGCAAACTTCATTTCTCAGGGGTTGTGGGTTTTCCCTTAAAGACACTTGATGTATTTTGTAAGAAGGGAAATAATAGCTTCTTTTTCTTCCTGTTCTTTTAGCCAGGTGAGTTCCTGGGTTTTTAATTTTTAAAAATATTTTTACTTTGGAGTGTTTACACTCAATTTGTAAGAATTGGTTAATAGTGAATAAATTCATTCTTAGCACTAACCTTTCTCAATTCTATTTGCTTGCTTATCTTTTATAGCCCATTTTGGTGTTCCATTTTTCTCCACCGTTGCAGTAAAGACTTCTTTTTGTTACAGCACAAGCTCATTAGACCTTATCACAGCCTTCATGCCTTCATTTATGTATACTGTATAATGGAAAAAAACCACAGACTAACGTAAAATAACAAGTAAAATCAAACTGAACAAGGTCACCTTTCTGAGAGACTGAAAAAAAAAATTTCATCTTCAGGGGCTTGAATTTGTTTTCCTAATTTTGAGTGCCACTTTTGAATTTGTAGATTGAAAACCTTTATAATAAAGACATAGGCTTATAAATTATTCTAGTAGATTTTCATACCCATATTCTCAATGTTTTCTCTACTTTATGATACATAGATTCTACATAGATTCAGGCATCTTTGTTCTTTTGATGTTTAAATTGTTACAATTTGAAGTTGGTAATATGCTAAAAAACAAAGGTGAGTTCAGAACTGGGTCTTTCTGATATCTGTGAAGTATTTTAAACATTATGTTTCTCAAAGTTTGTTGTTCAATCAATCTTAATTTAACTTGGAAAGACTGAAATTTTCGAGTAATAAATGGGATTAAATTATTAAAATATAGTCTCTTGTTTTACTTCATGTCTTCTTTTTCATTGGTAGTCTTACTTCATAGTGCTTAAAATATTTTTTCAAGAATTTTACAGAATTTAAACATTAATAGAATGGGAAAGTGTTATAGGAGACAAGAGTAGACATAGGATCTCAGGAAATCAGTTAATGAAATGTATGCTCCTAGGAACATTAACTTGGTTACTTTGGGTAGAGTACTTTGGTGCCTAAATTTAATGTCCTTTTCTTACCATTGTTCTTAAAAATGCAGCAGCAGGATTGGGGGTGTATCTCAGTGGTGAGCATAGCTAAATTCAAGGCCCTAGCAACAAAGGGGGAAGAAAACACCACCAGGCTAAACATTTCTTTTTCTGTTAACATAGGACTCCTGTATGATACTTATTTAAAATTAAAGGGAGAAAATAGATTTAGAAGGTGATATACTAAAATAAAATACTGGTGGCGAGGCTTTGGGTCATTTTTCCCTTTTTCCTTTATCTACAGTAAATGTTCATTACTTTTAATGTAAAAATGCTTTAAAACATTGAATATTATTTCAACATTTTTTTAAAAAAATTTAAGCAAGGGTTTGTATTGACAAAAGGGTATAGATTTTCTCATTCTGTGTAGAAGAGGTATAGTTGAATGCAGTTGGCAGGAACAAGAGTGGCATCCCATTAAGCACGTATTGCTCATGTTCTTCAGATTCTGCTTCTCTTCATCATTCCTTTGTCAAGTAGTCAGAGTGTAGTGTGGGAGGTTCATTCAGCTTCTCCACATTATTGCCTTTCTCTCCTCTACCATAGCAAATTATTGGGAAAAGCAGGACTTGGACCTAGGTTACACTTTATTAATGAAGTAGATGGTGCTCAGAGTCTATCCTAGATACCAAAGAATGAGTAACTGAAAATATGACCTGTTTTAGCATTTGCATGTTATGCAGTAGGTACAAATTTCACTCTTTTCATGGCTCTACAAAACCCCTGTAATCACTAACTCTATAGGTATGGCAAAGTAATTTAATGGTTTAGTTTGGAGCATGGACATTAGCATCAGGTTGATTTAAGTCCTGACTTTTCCACCTAGTTATTAGATTAGAAGTGTAGCCTGAAGTGTCTTACTGTCTGGCATAAAGTTTTTACTCAATAAATGATAGCTGTGACTTTCTACAGGATCTGTAGTATCCTTTTCAAAAATAATTTAGTTCATCTTAGGCCTAGAATTTGTTTTTTTTCCTGATCAATTTCTTTACCTCTGGCATTTTACCATAGAGGGGAAATATGTCATCAAAATATTTGTTTAGTTTACTTCTAGTGATAATTTCTAAATATTTTGTGAATTGTATGCATATACCAATATTTGATATATTAGAAAACAGATATAATCCTATAATAGGGGTGTCTCATTAGAAATATAATGGTCCTAAAAGAGCAATAGGAAAATAGGAAAGTGGGAGTAATTGTAAAGAAAACAATTAGAACTAATGTAAAAATAAGAGAGCAGGTTTATCTGCAACTATAGGGAAGAACTCTTAAAACTGCTTTACCTACTTTGATTTCCTGGGAAGCTTCATAAGATTTTAAATTACTAAACCATTTTAGTTGAATTAAATATTTAGATAATCACAGTATAGATAAGTATATCTGTATGTATATGTGTTAAATGTATACAGGTTTGTTATACCTTAAGTAATTTAAAGTTTCCTTCTCACCCAAAGGGACTTTAAATAAATACTTTGAATATTTCAGTAAATACAGCATGCCATTTAGCAAATTTAAGGGAACAAGTGAATAACTTAGCTATTCCAACAATGTTTTGCCTCCGCATTCCTTGGCACAAACAGGGACCTCAACGAAATGTCCCTCATGGGAGTTGCCTGGGGAGATCTTACTGAAAAAGTTCAGGTCTCAATTCAGATTGCTCTCCCTTCTATTAAGGTATAGTTTGTGTACAGTAAAATATATCAATTTTAAGTGTACAGTTTAATGAGTTTTGACATATGTGTATACCCACAACAATTACTGTATTGAATAGTTTTGCCACTCCAAAATGTTCCCTAGAGTGTCCTAGCAAACCTTACCCAGTTCCTGTATCCTGGAAAGCACTGATCTGCTATCTGTCCCTGTGAACGTTTGTGTACAAGTCACTTTGTACATGCAATTTTCATTTCTCATGGGTGAATTTAGAGGAATAAAATTGCTAGGCAATATAAATATATAATATATTTAAACTTACAATGAAGTCCAGAAGTATTTTCCAAAGTAATTGTATTATTTTATATTTCCACTAACAGTGTGTATGATTCCCCACCCCCTTTTTGGTGCTAGGGTTTGAACCCAGGGTCTTGAATATGCTAAGCATGTGCTCTGCCACTAAAGCTGCATGTATGAATATTATATAAATATGTAGATATATAATATACACTCACCTACAAAGTATTTTTCCCATTCATTGGGTTGTATGTACTTTTTCTTAACAATATAATTTAATTAGAAGAATTTTAAAATTTTGATTGAGTCCAGTTTTTTGGTTCTTTATTTTGATGTGGAGATTAACTCTGGTGTATGTTATATGTACATAGCAAAGTTAAGTCAGAGTCATTCCACTGTCAGTTTTTTTTGTAATTATTGCATTTTGTGTCATATATAAGAGTCCTTTAACTACACTGAAGTTTCAGGTTTTGCCTGCTTTCGTCTCATGTATGATGCTTTTAACTTTCAGTCTATTTAGAACTATTTTTGTATATAGCATGAAATTAAGGTCCTGGTTCAATTTGAAATTTCTATTGAGGTGGATTTCCTAGAACACAAAAGTATGCACTTAAAAGTTAACAATTGGGTGACATTTAGTTTTACCATGTGCAACCTCCACCTGTACCTAGTTCCAAACTTTTTTATTACTCCAAAATAAAACCCAATATGTAGTTTTTCTGCATTCTACCCATCCCCAGCCCCTGAAAACCACCAGTCAGCATTCTGTGTCCTTAGATTTACCTATTCTGTATATTTCATATAAATAGAATCATACATTATGTGTCTTTTTGTGTCTGGTTTCTTTCACTTAATAATATTTTCTTGGTTCATTTTTTTCTGTCATTTCTTTCTAATTCTCCATTCTTTCATTTCTCTTTATGGCTCTATAATATGCATGGTATGAGTTCTATATCATTACCACATTTTGTTTATTCATCCATCCATTTGATTTGTTTCTACCTTTTATCTATGGTAAATAGTGCTGCTCTGAACATGGGCATATACCTAGCTAGTGAATTCCTGGACAATATGATAATTCTATTTTTAAGTTTATAAAATGGTTAAACCATTTAATATTCCTACCAGCAGTGTATAAAAATTCCAATTTCTCCACATTTTTACCAATACTTGTTTTTTTAAACTTTTATTTTTTATTATGGTCATCCTAGTTTATTAGGTAGTGGCTCTTCATTGTGGATTCAATTTGCATTTCCTTTTTTTTTTTTTTTTTTTGTCTTTTTTGGAACTGGGAGTCGAACCCAGGGCTTTGCGAATACAAAGCAGGCGCTTTGCTACTGAGCTACATCCCAGCCATGCATTTTCTTAATGAATAATATTAAGCTTTTTTTTTTCATGGGTTTGATGGCCATATGATCATCTTCTTTATTGAAATGTCTATTCAAGGGCTGTTTTAGTCAGCTTTTCATCACTGTGACCAAAATACCTGAGAAGAACAATTTAAAGGAGGAAAAGTTTATTTTGGCTAACAGTTTAGTTCATGGTCAGCTGACTCCATTGCTCTGGGCACCAGATGAGACAACATCATGGTGAAGGTTGTGGTGAAAGAAAGCTGTTAGCTCATGGCAGACAGGAAGCAGAGAGAGAGAAAGTGAGAGAGAGAGAGAGAGAGAGAGAGAGAGAGAGAGAGAGAGAACGAGAGAGAACGAGCAAGAAGGCAAGGACAAAATATAATGCCCAAGAACACCCCCCAGTTTTCTATTTCCTCCACCCATTCCTCATCTACCTATAGTTACTACCCATCAATCCATTCAAATTATTAATCCATCAAATGGATGAATCCACTGACAAGGTCACAGTTCTCATAATCTAATAATTTCCGCTCAGCACATTGCTACATTGGATGATACATGATCTTTCGGGGGGATATCTCATATCCAAACCATAACAAGGCTTTTGTCCATTTTTAATTGGGCTGTTTGTCTTTTTGTTGTTGTAATATTCTTTTTGTGTTCAGAATATTAGACAGATATGTAATCTGCATATATTTTCTCCCATCCTGTAGGTCATCTTCACTTTTGTAATAATGTCCTTTTATGTATAAACATTTAAATTTTTTCATGAAGTCTAATTTATCTATTTTTTTTCTTTTGTTTCTTATGCTTTTGTTGTCACATCTGAGTCCCTTGCCAAATAAAAGGCCATAAGTATTTACCTCTATGATTTCATTTATGAATTTCACAATTAAGGTCTTAAATTCAGGTCATTGATCCATTTTATAAATAATGTGAGGTAGAAATTGAATTCTTTTTGGTGTGGATATCTAGTTGTCCCAGCACTGTGTGCTTAAGAGACTTATTTTCCTACTAAATGGTCTAGGCACACTTGACAAAGATCAAGTCATGGTAGATATATGGGTTTATTTCTGAACTTGCAGTAGGGCAGTATCACACAGTTTCGATTACTGTAACTTTGCAAAGTAAGGTTAGAAATTCGGAGGTCTGAGTCTGCCAACTTATTTTTTCTTTTCTAGACTGTGTTGGGTATTTGGGCCCGTTTGCAATTGCACATGAATTTGAGGACCTGCATTGCCAATATATCTGCATGGCCAATATATCTGCATGAAAGACTGTTTGCATTTTAATTGAGATTTCATTGAGTCTGTGGCGTTGGGTAGGATTGCCATTTTAACAAAATTCAGTCTTCAATCTGGAAACATAGGATTTCTTTCCATTAATTTAGACCTTTAAATTTTTTTCCATCAGTGTTTTGTAGTTTTCTGTGTACGTCTTATCTCCATGGATCAGTTTTACCATTGGCATCTTATTCTTTTGGATTGTATCACAAAGAGAATTGTTTTCTTACTTTTTCACATTGTTTGGTGTGGTTGTGTAGAAACTGATTTTTGTGGGAGTTTTTTATTTTATTTTTTTAATGTTAGTTTTCAACTGATTTTTCTTTTTTTATTTGTTCTTTTTAGTTATACATGAGAGTAGAATGTATTTTGATATATCATACATACATCCCATTTCTATGGTTGTACATGATGTGGAGTTACACTGGTCATGTATTCATATATGAACATAGGAAAGTTATGTCCCATTCATTCTGCTGTCTTTTCTGTTCCCATCCCTCCTTCCCTTTATTCCCCTTTGTCTAATTCAGTGAAAATCTATCCTCCCACCAGCTCCCACTTATTGTGAGTTAGTATCCCAATATCAGAGAGAACATTTGGGTTCTGTTTTGTGGGGATTGTCTTATTTCACTTAGCATGATAGTCTCCAGTGTCATTCATTTACTGGCAAATGCCATAATTTCATTCTTCTTTATGGCTGAGTAGTATTCCATTGTGTATGTACCATGATTTCTTTATCTGTTCATCTGTTGAAGGGCACTTAGGTTGCTTTTACAGCTTAGCTATTGTGAATTAAGCTGCTATAAAAATTGACATGGCCATGCCACTGTAAGATGCAGATTTTAAGTCCTTTGGGTATGCCAAGAAGGTGGGATAACTGGGTCAAATGGTGGTTCCATTCCAAGTTTTCTGAGGAATCTCCATACTGCTTTCCAGAGTGGTTGCACTAATTTGCATTCCCACCAGCAATATATGAATTTAACTTTTCCCCCCACATCCTGGCCAACATTTATTGTTACTTATATCCTTGATAATTGCCATTCTGACTGGAGCAAGATAGAATCTTGGTGTAGTTTTGTTTTGCATTTCTCCAATTGATAGAGATATTGATTTTCATATATTTGTTGACAGACTGTAATTCTTCTTCTGTGAAGTGTCTGTTCAGTTCCTTTGCACATTTATTAATTGGTTTATTTGTGGGGGTTTTTTTGGTTAAGGTTTTGAGGTCTTTATATATCCTGGAGATTAATGCTGTATCTAAGGTGCAGGTGGCAAATATTTTCTCTAATTCTGTAGGCTCTCTCTTCACATTTTTAATTGTTTCTTTTGCTGTGAAGAAGCTTTTTACTTCAATACTATCCCATTTATTGATTATTGTTTTTATTTCTTGTGCCTTAGGAATCTTATTGAGGAATTTGGTTCCTAAGCCAACATGATGTAGATACCTATCTCTCACCGTACACAAAACTCAAAGTGAATCAAGGACCCAAGTATTAGGCCAGAGAAACTGCAACTACTAGATTTTTGTGTTTTGATCTTGTACCCCAACCTTTGCTAAATTTGTTTGTTAACTTTAGTAGTTGATTTTTGGATTCTTTATGACTTTCTACATGTCATATGCAAAGAGAGATGACTTTATTTCTGTCTTTCCAATTTGGATGCTTCTTATGTCTTATTCTTGTGTAATTACTCTGGTTAAGTACTCTCAGTAGTATGCTGAATATAGTTGGTGAAGTAATCATCTTTGTCTTGTTCCTGATCTTATAGGAAAAACTTTCAGTTTTACATTTGAGTATTGAGTCAGCTGTGTGTTTTCATAAATGGTTATTATCATGTAAATTAAGTTCCTTTCCTAGATCTGAGTGTCTTAATCAAAAAGGGGTGTCAAATTTTTTCAAATGTTATGTCTATATCGTGTGAGATTGTGATATTTCTTGCCTTTGTTATATTAATGTGACATAATGGCATTGTTTCTTATATTGGAACCATCCTTGTCTTCCTGGGATAAATATCATCTGGTCATGGTATATAATTCTTTTAGTATGCTGTAGATTTGGCTTATGTTATGGTTTCGATGTGAAGTGCCCCCCAAAAACTCACAGGTAAGACAGTACAGGAAGGTTCAGATGAGAAATGAATGGGTTGTAAGAGTCTTAACCTAATCAGTGAATTAATCACCTGATGGGATTAATTGAAGTGGTAGAATGTGGTTGAAGGAGAATGGAATTGGGGCATGGCTATGGGGTATATGTTTTGTATCTGGAGAGTGGAGACTCTCTCTCTGCTTCCTGATGATATGAGCTGCTTCCCTCTGCCACTCTCTTCTGCCATGATGTTCAGCGTCACCTTGAGCCCTGAGAAATGGAGCCGGCCTGCTATAGACTAAGACCTCTGAAACCATGAGCCCTCAAGTAAACCTTTCCTTCTCTATTATGTGCTGGTCAGATCATTTAGACACAGCAGCAAAAAGCATACTAGCATTTTGTTAAGGTTTTTGCCTCTATTTTGATAAAGGATATTGGTTTGTGAATTTATTTTCTGTACTATATTTTTTCTTGTTTTGCAATCAGAGTAATACTGGTTGCACAGAATGAATTTGGTAGTATTTCCTCTTCTGTTTTTTGGAAGAACGTGAGAATAATTGGCATCATGAATTCTTTCCATTCTGGCAGAATTTACTTGTGAAGCTACCTTGTTAGGGAATTTACTTTGTTGTTATGTTTTTGATTATTGATTAGGTATCTTTATTTGTTATGAATCTGCCAGATTTTTTTAATCTCTTCTTTAGTTAGTTTTGGTAATTTGTGTGTTTCTAGGAATTTGTCCATTTCATCTAGGTTGTCCAATTTGCCGGTGTACAAGTATTTTCTTATAATCCATCATATTTCTGTAAAGTTAGTAGTAATGTTCCACTTTTATTTCAGTTATTTTTATTCTTTCTCTTTATTTTTTCAATCTAACTAAAGGACTGTCAATATTGTTGATCTTTTCAAATAACTCTTTTTTGGTTTCATTGATTTTTTTCCTTATTGTTTTTCTATTCTGTATGTTTGAATGTTTGTAATTTTATTTCTTGTACTAAATTTGGTTTTAATTTACTTTTCTTTATCTAGTTCCTTAATATGTAAACATATATAATTGATATGAGACCTTTCACTTTTAAAAATTTTTTGTACTGGAGATAGAATCCAGGGCATTGTTTTTTTTTTTTAATTTATTTTTTATTTGTTTTTTTTAGATATACATGACGGTAGAATATATTTTGACATATCATACATACGTGGATTATAACATCCATTCTTATGGTTACACATGATGTGGAGTTTCATTGGTCATGTATTCATATGTGAGCATAGAAAAGTTATGTCCCATTCATTCTACTGTCTTCCCTATTCCCATCCCCAGGGCCTTGTGCATGGTAGGCAAATGTTCTACCCCTGAGATGGATAGATCCCCAGTCCTTTTTTCCTCCCAGCTATTTGCATGTGAGTGTGTGTGTGTGTGTGTGTGTGTGTGTGTGTGTGTGTGCGCACGCACACACTGCTGGACATTTAAACCCAGGATGTTGCACATGCTAGGCAAGTGTTCTACTGCCAAGTTACAGACAGGATCTTACTAAATTGTGCAAGCTGACTTCTTGCCTCAGTCTTCTAAGTAAGTAGGATTTCAGGTGTGTACAACTGTCTCCAACTCTTTTCCTCTTTAAAATGTGAGAACTGACTGCTGAAAATTCCCTGGGACCATTCCTCTTTGTGTTTTCATTTTCTCTCTTTTCTAAGTAATTTATAATATTATTTGTAATTTCTTCTTTGACTTATTAAGAATGTGTTGTTTAATTTTATATATTTGTTAATTTTCCAGTTTTATTTTTTTGTGGCTTTATTGTACTATGTATGTAGTTGGATATAAAACTGTACGACTCCAACTTTTAAGAATATTTATTGAGATTGGAGAGGAATTTGTATTCTGGTGTTGTGTGAACTTTTCTGCTTTTCAGTGATAGTGATAAAACCCAGGGCCTTGTGCATTCTAGGCACGCTCTCTACCACTGAGCTTCTTCCCCAGCTCAAGATTTATACAGCCTTACTGATCTTCTGTCTAAATGTTCTATCCATTTGTTTATCTGGGCACATCTTAATTTCTCTTTAATTATTGAAGGATGATTTTGTCAGATATAGAATTCTTGGTTAGCACTTTCTTTTTTCTTTCATCAGTTTAAATGTGTCATCCCACTGCCTTTTGGTCTCTCTGGTTTCTAATGAGAAATTGAATTTTAATTTATTGAGGATCTCTTGTTTGTGGTACATTGTATCGGTCTTGTACCTTTGATTGTGTCTGTTGGTAGCTTGATTACAAAGAGTCCTGATGTGGGTCTCTTTGAGGTTTCCTACCCAGAGTTCATTGAGCTTCTGCAGTCATTTCTTTCATCCTATTTGAACATTTTCTGTGAATGTATCTTTAAATAGTCTTTCTAAGTCTTTCCATCACTCTCTTCTTCAGGGAGTTCCATAATATATATGTTGGTTTGTTGGATGGTGTAACTCAGGTCTCAGACTCTACTCAATATTCTTCCTGCCTCTGAGACTGGATAAAGTTAATTGTTCTGTTTTCAAGTTCACTGATTATTTCCTTAAATCTGCTATTGAATCTCTCTAGTAAAGTTTTCACTTCAAGTAGTATAATTTTAAAGGGTTTTTGATAGAAATCAATTACTATAATCCTTAATTCTAGAATTTCTATTTGTTTCCTTTTGTAATTTGTGTCTTTTTTGAAATACTCATTTTGCTTATATTATTTCTCTTCTGGATTCCTTTAAGTTTTTTCCGCCATACTTTTGTTTAGCATGTTGACAGTTTACATTTAAGACAGTTGTTTTAAAGTTTTTAACAAATAAGATCAATATCTGGATTTCCTCAGGGAAGGAAATATTTTTTTTCATTAAATGGGGAATAATTTCCTCTCTCTTTGTATGCTTTATATGCTTTCAAAGTTTTTCTTAACAGCTTGTTATCAGCAACCCAGTCCAGGCAGCCTAGCCAAGGCTTCCTGGATCACTACTGGCTGGTTTGGGTCACCCACCCACATAAAAAATAAGAAAAAGGTAGAAAAAGGAAAAGCGAATTCTATACAGTTTGTTCAAAGTGGGGAGGAGCAGCTAGATTGCTTCTCCTCCAGGTCCCACAGGAGCAGTTACACTTTATAGAAACAAAAGTCAGGAGATATACATATGTACATTTAGTTAGCCTGTGGTAAATATTCCAGGGCAGGGGGTGATTTCCATTCTCGGCTTCTTTGGAGTCTGTCAGGCCAGAGGGACAGCCCTGTAGCCTTTACTCTCGGCATGAGGTAGAGGCCCTCAATTTCAGGATGACCCTTAATTTCAGTCTGTTTCGAACTGGACACTTCATTTTAACGTGGTAACTGGAAATCAGATTCTTGCCCTGCATCAGTGTTTGCTGTTTTGTGGACAGCTACAGTTATTCACTTTCTTAATGACTTCCCAACCTATTTTTGCAAAGACCACATCCCTTGTTCTATGTTGGGTCTTCGCTCATTTAGTTTATGTTCATATGTTGTTTCGGTAGACATTTTCTCAAATTCCACTAGCCAATAAAGAGAGAAATGAACTGTGAAAAGAAGAAAAAAAATATCTCCTTTGTACATTGGCTCTGTTTTCTTTAATGCTTAGCCACGCAACTTGTAGTGAGCCTGGAGATCAGCTAGAAGTAAAATCTTAGGGTTTTCTCAGTTTTTTTTTTAATATGGCTCCTTCCTTGGATACATAGCTAGCTTTTTAAATTCCTTAGTATACAGGATATTTTCAATGCCTCCTTTTCACAAGGAGACTTTTTTTCCTCAGCTTTTCCTGACAGGCTTTTGGTGCTGTATGTACTCTTTGCCTCACCTGTGATATTTTGCCCCAGACAACTGCATTTTTCCTGAGTTAAAGACAAGTATCTTGCACCAGTTCTTCAGGTAACCCCCATACAAGTTCCATCATAAGAGAAGAGGTGTCTTCTTAAAAGAAAGGGTTCAGGGATTTCCCAGAGAGAAGGGGGAACTGAGCTTAGTACCAATGGGATCCTTGACTTACATGATGGAAAAGAATTTCAGCATGCACCAGTAAGAGGCATTGATAAAAGTTTATTTAGGAAAATAGATACACATTCAGGGGAGAAATGAGGAAGTCTCAAGGGAGACACCTTTGGGCATAAAGCAAGGAATATATATTCAAGGGAGAATGTGGGCTATGTTAAGAATAAGAGAGGCATTTTGGGAGTACCCAGATCTTTTTAAAGGAAACTTGGTTAGAGGAAGGTATGGGAAGGCATGAAGGAAATCAGTCATTCTTATGATCTCAGCAGTTTATGGTGGTCTGGTTAATGTCAGGATCCTTAGGTTGATGTGGTCTTCATTATCTGAGCAATAGATAGTGCTGGAAAGTCCCCTAAATATTGAGGTATTGAAATATTTATATCTTTGCTTAATCTGTTTATTGGGGGGTTAACTAATGGTGCACAGGTAGAGTTACAGATTACCTGGGAATTTGGGAGTGACAAACATGGGAGAGAGAGACTGGTTTAGGGAGTGACAGACCTGGAGATGTATGTGGAAGTTCTGAATTAAAAATTTACTTCCGGGCTGGGGATATAGCTCAGTCAGTAGAGTGCTTGCCTTGCAAGCACAAGGCCCTGGGTTCAATCCCCAGCACTGCAAAAAAAAAAAAAAAAAAACACATTTCCTTGTCCTTCCTTTATGTCTCTTTTCTGCTTATTTTAAAAAATTTCTTCTATCTTACCTCAGTTGCAAAGGGCAAGCACTTATTTAAGAATTAAGTTTTCTCTGCTCTCTCTACAATGAGGAACAAAAGTCCTTCACTGTAAACATGACTGCCCTCTTTAAGACTGCCACTGAGCTGGGGAGACAATTGAATGAGGGCAAACAAAACCACAACATACCATTCCTACCATTTTTAACTTACATTTTTCTTGATTCAACATTTTCTTGGTTGTTGTAAACCATGGATTGTTATCCAGAGTTCTGAAAAAGTTGGTTCTGAGAGTTCCTACTTGATTTTTCATGTTTCTGTAAAGGGACAGAGTTGCCCACTGATGTCCAAATTTATTAGTTGTTCTTGCATACTCCCCACCCCGGTTTTTAAAAGACAATCCTTTCTCTATTGAATTTTCTTTTCATCTTTGTTTAGTAAACTGACCTTATATGTGTGCATCTGTTTCTGGACCCTCCACTCCATTTCGGTGATCTACATGTGTATCCTTGTGGCAATACCACAGTTTTGATTACTGTACCTTTAAAGTAAAACTTGAAATCAGGCAGTGTAAGTTTGTCTTAACCATTATAACTTTATTATATTTCCATATAAATTTTGGAAAAAGTTTTTCCATTTCTGAAAAGTCTGCTGGGATCTTGATTGGGTTTGCATTGAATCTGTACATCAATTCACATTAACAATATTGAATTGTCTTCCACACATTCATGGTATATTCGATATTTTTGTTCGGCTTTAATTTTTCACAGCATTTCATGCATCAGCTTTATTATTTCTAGTAGTTGTAACAACTTTTTGTAAATTCTTAAGAATTTTTTTGTGGTGCTGGGATTTGAACCCAGAGCCTTGTGGATGCGAGGCAGGCACTCTACCAAAGAATTTTTCTATGCAAAATTATTATATCTTTGAAAAAAATGGCTTTACTTCTTTATTTCCAGTCCACATGTTTACTCTTTGTTCTCCCTGCCTTGTTGCCCTGGCTGAGATCTCCAAAACAATATTCAGTGTAAGTGGTGAGAACAAAATAGTGCATCAGCCATACTTACCTTATTTCTACTACTGGTGGCCAAACTTTTCAGTCTGTTTCCATTCAAGGTGATTTTAGTTCAGTGGTTCCCAGTGGATGGGGGAACTTCACCTACCTGATTGAAACAGGTAAATTAAATTACCCTTTGAAATTGAAACAACTTCCTGGTAACTGCTCTTACTTCCTCATGTTGAGGAAAGACACCAAGTAAACAAAGACTGATACGTTCTTTAGCTAAGCCATAGTAGCTAAATCTGCATATGTGTTTTTCCTGCATTTTGTCCTCCTGTGCCTCCTATTCTCTTACATAAGCTTTCCTTGCCCTTGAGTCCCCCCAACTTGAAATTCAAGATAGAAAGGTCTTCTCTATCTTCCTCCAAGATGGCTTTGAAGAAATCTGTTTTTCTTGCCAACCTGTCTCCCTAGTTTTTGTGGAGGGCAACTGGTGATAAAATCAAATGCCCCTGGTTTTGGGAGGACTGTTGGCAACATCTGGAGACATTCTTGGTGATGATAATTAGAAGCTGTTATTGCTGTCTAGTGAGTAAACGCTAGAAATGCTGCTAAACATCCTACAGTGCATAGGAAAGGCACTCAGTGAGTGTATGCAACAAGGAATCATCCACCTGAAATGTCAATATGACTGCTGTACTAGCTATAATTTTAAGGTATGCCATGATCAGATTAAAGAAGGTGCATTTTATTCCTTCTTTGGTCAGGGTTTTCATCAGAAATGATGATTGAATTCACGTCAGATGTTTTTATCTGCATCTACAGAGATTATAGTTTCTTCTCCTTTATTCTATTAATGCTGTAAATTACCTTGATTGATTTTTTTAAATGCTAACCCAATCTTCCATTCTTGTTTAAACCTTAATTGGTTGAGATATATTATCTTTATATGTATTTTTTGATAAGTTTGTTTCTGATATTCTTTATTTTTGTGTACATGCTTGTGAAACATTGGTCTACAATTTTCTCTCTCCCTTCCTCTGTCTCTATTTTGTCTCTCCTTCCCTTCATCATTTTCTTTTATATCTTTGTTTGGTTTTGGTATTAGGGTTGTGTTTATACTGTATGAGTGCCTTTCCTTCTCAGTGGATAGTTTTCATGCCCTGCAACTGAAATGTAATTCTTACAACCAGGAAATCAGAATTTAGAAATGTTTATTTACTGTATTACCTAACATTCTGTAATTGAACATAATAATATTTGTGTAATAAATTTATACATAGTCACATTAAAGGGAATAAAAACTATAAAATAGTTTTACATAGGTTCCTATTAAGTATCTGTTGACAGTTGAATTTTGGTGCCAGACTTAGGGTTTGGGTCTGGAAAAATTTGTGGTTTAATATTGAAACGATTGATGTCTTATACCATTTCCATTAGATGCAATGTACTTTAATTGCAAATGCTAATTTTATGAATAGGCAAATTTTAAAATAATTATTTTAGTAAAATTGGAATTATCTGTAATGCTATTTACACACTTGGTCCTGAGATATTTCATCTCTGATTCATTACTAAATGAAATAACCAATTCAAAGTTTATGTTCTTCTACTTTTTTGTTTTTGATCTGGGGATTGAACTCAGGAGCACTCAACCACTGAACCACATCTCCACACCAATTTTGTATTGTATTTAGAGACAGGGTCTCACTGAATCTCTTAGTACCTGACCATTGCTGAGGCTGGCTTTGAACTAGAGATCCTCTTGCCTCAGCCTCCTGAGCTACTGGGATTCCAGGCAAGTGCCACTGTGCCTGGCTCTATGTTATCTTATGAATGTCAAGTTCTTATATAACTAGCCAAAACTTATATAAGGAACTTGATAACCCTTCTTCGTCTATTACAAGCACCATATCTATCTTCAGTTACTGCCACAGGTTCCTGACACATCTTTCTGCTCTCAAATCTCTCCTCTACTACCAGTTACTCAAATTTATCTTGAGACATTTATTCACAGTTTTTGGAATTTTTCACCAAGAATTGAAAGACTGAAAATGATTTAAAATTTCCATTGCTCTGGTGTATTTTCATTACCTTACCTGTATTAGTATTGACACTGTTCACTAGAAGCTTTTCTATCCAAGTTCAAGTATAAGATGGGCTGTAATAGTTCTCTTTTAGTATTATCTATCCCTGTTTCATCCTTTTATTTTCTTAGCCACAAGTACAGATAAAACTTTCATGACTATCTTACTGTATCTTACTAAAAATTGAATAGATATTTAAAACATGTACACTTCAGATTAAAATGCAGATGTATTTTAACAAAGTACTCCAGTGTAATATTCCAAAAATTATTTTTTAACAATGAAGTCAAATCTGAGTTCTACAATCTCAATGAAGATATTTTGGGAATATTTGAATATTAGTGAGAAAAGGGTTTGTTTCACTTTTATAAATGTCATTTTCAACACTAGGGCCTGAAGTCATCTTCTGAATTCTTTTGCAGAAAAACTTAGTGGAGTTTGATTGGGGGTGGTTATAACTTTGTCCTTTCAAAAAACATCATCAAGGCAATAAAAGGAAAATACATTATTTTGGCACTAGTGTGTTGTCTTCATAGCTAAATTTTGGCTATAAGTACTTGGAATACAACGATGAGTGGTGTTGTTTGCTCCTTGCTTTAAACATATTTACCAATGTATAAAACTAATGAAAGTCATCATTTTGAAATTTTGAACCATTTATATATTGCCTGATTGTCATAAATATCAAAATAGCCATTCAAATAATAAAGCTTACCCTAGCAAATTCTTTTCTTAGACAATTGTCCATTCCTGAGAAACAGAGGAACTTCATGCTTGTTAATTAAAATTTGACAAATATTCTACTAAAGAACTTTTACCACTTGTCAACTAATTTAATAATAATCTTAAAATAGTATACAGACTGATGGGTTAAACTTTAGAAATGCCAGCTGCTTTGTAAAATAATGGGGTTAGCATTTTAAAAGCAGAGAGAGAATAAAGTGGTAATACTTTAAGCTGAAATTTGATTTATTTACTTTTAAAGATTGGTATTGTGCTTGGCTTCAGAGATATGGTGGTATACAGGATAGGCAGGGTTCCTATTCTCATTTATGTTTCCATTTAGCACCAGAAACAAATGACTTTTTAAGCCATTTTTGAAGCAAAAGTCTAAGCCAAAGGTAACTTTGGGCATCCTTAACCTGTGGGATATATTTTTATCACTTGGAAGTGAATGAAAATATGAATTCTAAGAACATATGAGTTGTTTCTTTTTTTTATTTACACTAGAATTTCTGATTACAATCCCAATTAAGGTCATTTGACAGCTTTATAGATACCATTCAACTCTTCTCTGAGACTTAAATGGGAAAGCAGTGCTTGCTTCATTTTGTCCTTTTAAAATATTTTCTTAGTTGTGACAAAAACACATGCAGTTTACTCTCAGTCATTTTAAGTGTACAGTTCAGTAGTATTAACTACATTCACATTGTTTTATGACACTTTTAGCTTAAAATTGCACATGGTCACATAGGCTAAATTATCAGTAGATTCATTATAACTTATAGTCTGAAAACATGATATGATGTTTTTTAAATGAACTTTTATAGCTCCATGCAAGTTATTAATTTTTGGCTGACTTTAGAGTTGGATGAAAATTTGTCTGAGGCTTTCTTGCCTTGAAATGCTTTGATTTTTTTCCAGGACTGGGGATTGAACAAAGGGTCACTGTACCCTGTGGAAACTTTTTATTTTATTTTATTTTATTTTTTATTTTGAGACAGGGTCTTGCTAAATGGCCCAGAATGGCCTCCAACTCATGCCCCTCTTGCCTCAATCTCCTGAATCACTGAGATTCCAGGCAGGTGCCACCATTTCCAACTGTGCTTTGGATACTAATTGGAGTGAGAAATTACCATGGCCTCTATTTGTTAAGGAAGGCTTCCATGGCATGGGTCCTTTAAAGATGAATAAGGACATAGAGTGGCCAAGGGAAGCCTTGAGGTATTTGGGAAAATTACAGAAAGAAGCCAAATTGCTGAAACAAAATCTGTGTCCAGTAATGTGCTTGATTTACTTGGGCTTTGTGAGTCTAAACTGGGTAACAGAGCTTCATGTTGGGAATGTGGAAAATAAGTCTTGCCCTTCTGTTGGTTATCTTACTACAATTGTAGTGGAAAATATTAGGATGTTTTTAGAAAGTAGGTAGTGCTATTAGCCTCAGTTAACTGTTTCATTTTAGTTGGCATTGGACATTTAATTTGTCATATATAATAATTTTTAAGGCTGCCCTTACAAGTCGCTAAAAATGACAAAAAATTTTCTCACACAGTTCTGGAGGTTAGATGTCTGAAACCAAGATGTTAGCAGAGCTATTCTCTTTCTGAAGTCAATGATAGTATCCTTTCTTTTCTCTTTATAGCTTCTGGTGGTTACTGACAATCTTTGTATTGCTTCATATATAGATTCAGGTTTCCGTCTCTGTCATCACATGGCATTCTTCCTCTTTGTCTGAGTCTAAATTTACATCTTCTTGTAAGGATATATGTCATTGAATTAGGGCTCACCCAAATCCAATATGATCTCATTTTAATTTGATTACATTTAAGAAGACCTTCCATTTAAGATTACATTCTGAGGGAATCCCTGTCATAGACATCATAATGCAGCCACTCACCATCACTAAGCCGCTCACGACCACTGCCTTATCTCCCAAGGTGGTCACCTCCATCTTGGGGCACCAGAATCTGGAGGCAGCCACCCACCACAGTGCTGCCCACCCCAGCACTACATCTCCAAAGATGGCTGCCACCATCTTGGGACAACTCCACCACTGCTACCACCAACTCAAGATGTGGCAGCTTCCATCTTGGGACACTGGCCTGGGCCTAGAAGCCCAACATTAAATTTTCTACAGGTTTGCCATCCACACTGCCGCTACCATGACTGCCATCTAGGGACATGGCTGCTTCCATCTAAGGACACCAGCCAAGGCCTGGAAAACCATCATCAAGATACCTGCAGGCTTGGTTACACCTGGGGTTTTCCTGCTAGGTGTGCTAATAGCCACCATGTTACTGCAGAGGCTGGAGAGAGCCGTGCATGGGGAGGACGGGACTGGCTACTGTGGGTTGGTAGGTTGAAAGAGGGTGTGAGGGCATCTTGCTCTTGACTTGACCAACCAACCAGTTCAGTACCCACGGGGTTCCCAGAACACATTTGGGCCAGCACTCACTGGGACCTGACACCAGCCTGATCCCCGACTCCCTCCCCATTCCAGCATCCACAGATTACCTGGTTCCACTGGTTTGGCAATCAACAGGGCTCTCTGACTCCCCAGTCCCCAGTTTTTCAACCCCTCCCTAGCCACCAACCCAGCCCAGTGCTTGCAGTATTTGCCAGGCCTACAACTCTCAGTACCTGGTCCTGATCTACCTGATACAGAGCATGTCTCCATGACAGGCACACAGGTCATGGTGCACAGCATTCAGGACTGCCAGAGAAAGAGGTATCTGATTAGAAAGTCAAATGAGCAGGGCTGGGAGAGATTGAGTTCAGAGACCAGGAATTGTGGGGTCCACAGATGATGTAAGGGGCTAAGATCAGACTCCTACATCACTTGAATAGAACCCAAGGGGGTTCCTGGGGTGCAGTCTTCCAGTGGGGACTAGCAGTTGCTATACCCTGCTTCCAGGAGTTCTACCTCCAAGACGAACCCTCCCACCCTAGTAACCTTCATCTTTCTGAGGGTGGTGATACCAGCCGACTCCACCTATGGGATGAGAAGGGAAGCGGGGAAGCTTTTGAACTCCAATGGAAACAATTGTTCAGTTTTTCTTTGAGATTTCTTTTTTTTCATTTCTCACTCTCATATCCCCATCATTTTTGAAACCAAGTACATTTCATGCATCAGGCTGTTGAGGACTGGAATGTCTGAATAGTATATTACAGTCTTGTATATTCTTTTATTTTGACTTTTTTCTTTTTTTAATTTTTAATTTGTTTCTTTTTTCTGATTTTATTTTTTACTCTCTCTATATAAATATATGGTATTTAAAATATATATATGGACATATATATATATTCCTCTCATTTATGTTTCCCAAATTCTTTCTTTTCTCCAGCTAACAGCCAACTTCTGTTGATTCCTCTTTCACTCGTCTTGTAATCTTATACTTATGTCTTCTTTCCTCCTACCTCATTAACATCACATTCTACACCACTCCTGTTTTCTCTTTTTCTACCATTAGAAATTGTAAAACCTTTTGCAAACCTACTGTTTATATTAATCTAACAATATTATTTCTGTTTATTGTGACAAAACTGTAGATGTCTTAATAGGAGCAATTTGGTTTAAGGCTGTGTATTATTTGCATTAGGTGCCGGTAATGTTGATCTTCCCCTTAAAGATGAAGTAGTGGAAATCTGTAGGGACACTATAAGTCTATAGGGTAGAAATTGTAATACCGTGGATTCGCACTGCTAGAGGGGAAGACAAACAACATGATAAAACAAGGGAACAAAATACCCCAAACAAACCAAGATGCTCCAATAATAGAATTCATTGAGAACATAGTACAAGAAATGTCAGAATAGGAATTCAGAATGTACATAGTTAAACTGATGTGTGAAATAAAGGATGAGGTAAGAAGTGAAATCAGGGATAAATTACAGGAGATGAAAGATCATTTCAATAAAGAGACAGAGATTATGAAAATAAATCAAGCAGAAATCCTCAAAATAAAGGAATCAATTAACCAAATTAAAAATAAAATGGAAAGTATCACCAACAGACTAGATCACTTGGAAGACTGAACCCCAGGCAATGAAGACAAAACATATAATCTTGAAAATAAAGCTGACCACACAGTGAAATGGTAAGAAACCATGAACAGAATTTCCTGTAATTATGGGGTAACATGAAAAGACCAATTTTAAGGCTTATCATGATAGAGGAAGGCACAGAGATACAAACCAAAGGAATGTACACTCTTGTCAGTGAAATAATATCAGAAAATAAACCAAACCTAAAGAATGAAATGGAAAATCAAATACAGGAGGCTTACAGGATGCCAAATGTACAAAATTCCAAAAGACCCACACCAACTCATATTTTAATAAAAATGCCTAAAATACAGAATAAGGATATAATTTTAAAGGCTATAAGAGAAAAGTATCAAATTATATTTAGGAGAAACCAATTCAGATCTCTGCTGATTTCTCAACCCAGACCCTCAAATCTAGGAAATCCTGGAACAACATATACCAAACTCTGAAAGAGAGTGTATGCCAAACAAGAATCCTATGTCCATCAAAATTAAGTTTCAGATTTGAAGATGAAATAAAAACCATCCATGATAAGCAACAGTTAAAAGAATTCGCAACTAGAAAGCCTGTGCTACAGAATATTCTCAGCAAAATATTCCATGAGGAATAAATGGGGAAAAAAAAAAAAAAAGAAAACCAGCAAAGGGAGGAAATACACTAAAAGAAAAGTCAATCAAAGGAGAAATTAAATCAAGTTAAAAATCAAAAATTAACCAAAATGACCAGGAATACAAATCATATCTCAATAATAACCCTGAATGTTAATAGGCTGAACTCATCAATCAAAAGACATAGACTGGCAGATTGGATTTTGAAAAATCCAATAATATGCTATCTTCAAGAGACTCATCTCATAGGAAAAGACATCCACAGACTGAAGGTGAAAAGATGGGAAAAAATTGTATCACTCACATGGACTGTGTAAACAAGCAGGGGTTTCCATCCTCACATCAGATAAAGTGGACTTAAGCCAAAGTTATTCAGAAGGGATAAAGGAGGACATTTCATACTGCTTAAGGGAATCATACACCAACAAGACATAACAATTGTACATATATATGCCCCAAACAATGGAGCATCTACATATATCAAATAAATCCTTCTCAATGTCAAGAATCAAATAGACCACAACACAATAATACTGGATGACTTTAACACACTTCTCTCAATACTGGATAGATCTTCCAAACAAAAACTAAACAAAGAAACTCTAGAACTAAATAATATAAAAAAAATTTAGACTTAACAGACATATATAGAATATTTCACCCATCAATGACTGAATACAGTTTATTCTCAGCAACACATGACTCCTACTCTAAAATAGATCATATCTTATGCCATGAAACAACTCTTAGCAAATATAAAAAAATAGAGATACTACCCTGCTTTCTATCATATTATAATGGAATGAAATTAGAAATCAATTACAAAATAAATATAGAAACTACTCCAAAACCTGGAGACTAAATAATACACTTATTGTATGATGAATGGATAGCAAAAGAAATAAGGCAGGAAATAAAAATATACTTAGAGGTAAATGAGAACACTGATACAACATACCGAAATCTCTGGGACATTATGAGGACAGTGCTAAGAGGGAAGTTACTTACATTGAGTTGATTCATTAAAAGAATAAAAGGTCAACAAATATATGACCTAACATTACATCTTAAAGCCTTAGAAAAAAGAACAACAAATCAGCACCCAAAGCAGTACAAGACAGGAAATAATGAAAATCAGAGCTGAAATTATTTAAATTGAAACAAAAGCAATTTAAAAAATTGACAAATCAAACATTTGCTTATTTGAAAAAAATAAATAAAATTGATAAACCCTTAGCCATGCTAACAAAGAGAAAAACTCAAATTTCTAAAATTCGTGATAAAAAAGAAATATCATGATGTATATTGCTGAAATAGGATAATTAGAAACTATTTTAAAAATTTATACTCCAATAAAATAGAAAATCTCAAAGACATGAACAAATATCTAGAGACATGTGACCAAACCAAACTGAACTAGGAGGACATACACAATTTAAACAGATCAATTTCAAACAGTGAAACAGAAGACACCATCAAAAGCGTACCAACCAAGAAAAACCCAGGACCAGATGGATTCTCAACTAAGTTCTAGAAGACCTTCAAAGAAGAATTAACACCAATACTCCTCAAATTCTTCCATGAAATAGAAAATGAGGGAACCCTTTGGAACTCATTTTTTGAGGCTGGTATCACCCTGATACCAAAACCAGACAAAGGCACATCAAGGAAAGAAAACTTCAGACTAATAACCCTGATGAATATAGACAAAAAAATTCTCAATAAAATTCTTGCAAATCACATACAAAACATATTAAAAAGATAGTGTGCCACGATCAATTGGGGCTCATCCCAGGGTTGCAAGGTTGGTTCAAAATATGGAAATCAATAAATGTTATTCATCACATCAATAGACTTAAAGACAAGCATCATATGATCATCTCAATAGATGGAGAAAAAGCATTTGACAAAATACAGCACCCCTTCATGTTCAAAGCTAGTTTTTCTTCATGTAGAAAAACTAGGGATAGTAGGAACATACCTCAGCATTGTAAAAGCTATCTATGCTAAACCCAAGGCCAACATCATTCTATATGGAGAAAAATTGAAAGCATTCCCTCTAAAAACTGGAACAAGGCAGGGATGCCCTCTTTCACCACTTGTGTTCCACATTGTTCTTGAAACTCTAGCCAGAGCAATTAGACAGATGAAAGAAATTAAAGGGATACGAATAGGAAAAGAAGAATTCAGACTATCACAATTTGCTGATGACATGATTCTGTGTGTACAAGATCCAAAAAATTCTAGCAGGAAACTTCTAGAACTAGTAAATGAATTCAGCAAAGTAGTAAGATATAAAGTCAACACCTATAAGTCAAATGCATTTCCATTCTGAAAAATAAATGAGGAATACTACCCCATTCACAATAGCCTCAAAAAATAAAATACTTGGAAACCAATCAAACAAATAGGTGAAAGACCTCTACAATGAAAACTACAGAACACTAAAGAATGAAGTTATAGAAGACCTTAAAAGATGGAAAGATCTCCCATGAAGTGGGATAGGTAGAATCAATATTGTCAAAATGGCCATACTACCTAAAGTGTTATACAGATTTAATGCAATTCCTATTAACATCCTAATGATGTTCTTCATAGAACTAGAAAAGGCAATCGTGAAACTCATATGGAAAAATAAGAGATGAAGAATAGCCAAAGCAATCCTTATAAAGAGAAGTGAAGCAGGAGGCATCACAATAGCAGACCTTATACTATATACTACAGAGCAATAGTAACAAAAACACCATGGTATTGGCACCAAAATAGACATGTACACCATGGTACAGAACAGAAGACACAGAGACAAATCTATATCAATACCATTTCTCATCCTAGACAAAGGTGCAAAAAACATACTTTGGAGAAAAGGTAGCTCATTAACAAATTTTGCTAGGAAAATTGGAACTCCGTAAGTAGCAAAATGAAATTAAAGCCCTATCTCTCACCTTGCACAACAGAACTAAAAGTTGATCAGGACTTTGGCACTAGAACAGAGACTCTGTACCTAACAGAAGAAAAAGTTGGCCCAAATCTTCATCATGTCAGCATAGGACCTGACCCCTTAACAAGACTCCTAAAACACAAGAAGTAAAATCAAGAATCAGAAAGTGGGATGGATTCAAACTAGAAAGCTTCTTCTCAGCAAAGTAAACAGTAAAATGAAGAGAGAGCCTACAGTGTAGGCAAAAATCTTTACCACATGCACCTCAGATAGAGCGCTAATCTCCAGGATATATAAAGAACTCAAAAACTTTACACCAAAAACCCAATAACCCAATCAATAAATGGGCTAAGGAACTGAACAGACACTTCCCATACAATTGATCAACAAATATATGAAAAAATGTTGAACAGCTCTAGCAATTAGAGAAATGCAAATCAAAACTACTCTAAGATTTCATCTCACCCCAGGCAGAATGGTGATTATCAAGAATACAGGCAACTGTAAGTGTTAGCGAGGATGTGGGGGAAAAGGTACACTCATATATTGCTGGTGGGACTGCAAATTGGTGTAACCACGCTGGAAAGCAGTATGGAGATCCCTCAGAAAACTTGGAATGGAACCATTTGACCCAGCTATCCCACTCCTTGGCCTATACCCAAAGGACTTAAAATCCACATATTACAGTGAGGCAGCAACATCAATGTTTATAGCAGCTCAATTCACAATAGCTAAACTGTGGAACCCACCTATATGCCCTTCAACAGATGAAGGGGTAAAGAAAATGTGGTATATATACACAATGTAATATTACTCAGCCTTAAAAAAGAATGAAATTATGGCCTTTGCAGGTAAATGGATCGAGGTAGAGAATGTCATGCTAAGTGAAATAAGCCAATCCCTAAAACCATATACAGATGCTGACCCATAATTAGGGGGGTAGTGAATAATGGAATAACTTTGAATTGGGCAGAGGGGAGTGAGAGGAAGGCAGGGTATGTGGGCGTGGGAATGAGGGTGGAATGAGCTGCACATTATTATCTTATGTTTATGTATTATTGCATGACCTGTGTGACTCTGCATAGTGTGTAACCAGTGGAATGAGTAGTTGTGCTCCATTTGTGTACAATGTGTCAAAGTATATTCTGTCGTCATGTATAACTAATTGCATGCCTGTAATCCCAGCAATTTGGAAGGCTGAGGCAGGAGAATCAGTAGTTCAATGTCAGCCACAGCAACTTAGAGAGGCCCTAAGCAACTCAGTGAGACCCTGTCTCTAAATAAAATAAACAAAAAGGCCTGGAGATGTGGGTCAGTGGTTAAGAGCCTCTGAATTCAATCCCTGTACCAAAAAAAAAAAAAAAGAACAAATAAAAAATTTGGAAAAAAATTTTTTAAATCACATTTTGTGATTCTATAGGGGTATAAATTTTGTGGTGACAGTATTTAACACAGTATACCATGTGTAAGAGAATTTCTTAATTGTACATCCAAAGGACACCTTGAAAAATATTTTTGTTTTAATATATTTGATCCATAAGCCATATAAAATACTGTTTTTTATGGGCAAATGTTAAGATATACTGTCCGAAGTTAGAGTGTCCCCGATCTTTCAAAACAACTGTAAAATGGAAAACATAACACAAATGTTAATTTTTTCTTATTTAAATTCATCATGATAAAACAAATGATTACATTAGAAAGTGTTTGAGGGAGAAATTTGTGAGAAATTTCCTCAGACTTGTGTGTTGTAATGCATGTTGCTAGGTTGAGCTGTAGATAGTTTCCTCACCTGCAGAAAGCTCACAGTTCTGTTAGGGGACCAATTAAAACATACTCTGTTGAGTTTAATAGTAGAATTGTGCATAAAGCATAGGAAGAAATAATTATCTGAATTTCTTCTTATCAGAAAAATAAAATGTAGGGTATTCCAGGGAAATAATTGTGTGTGTGTGTGTGTGTGTGTGTGTGTGTGTGTGTGTGTGTGAGTTAACTGGTTAGATTTCAAAAGAAATAAATAATTGAGATTGTTTATTCCATTTCCACTAATTCAAAAGTAGTGACCCACACATGTGTTAATACAGTTCCACCACTCATGACAAAATTGTTGATTTATTTATTCCAGAATGTTCTTTTTCTGACCAATTACAGTCTTTTGGAGCTGGACGATTTGCTAAAATTATCTTATAGCTTATCAGAAATTTTCAGTAGGGAAAACTTACCATGTAATACTATGAAAGAAGCATCAGTCTGATTAACTACTTATTTTGTGACTGAAATAAAATGGTACCTTTAGTTCTTATCCTGCCTGGAGGTGGTATTTAAACAAGGGAAATTTGCTGTGATAATTTCCTCTGGCAGATGAGCTGTGCACCATTTGATTGTTTTTCTTTTTCTTTTTTTATCCTTCCCTTTATTGTTTGATTCAGTAATATATTCATGTGGTTCAAAATTTGAAAGTTGTAAAAGAGTATGCAATTAAAAGTCTTCTACCCTTTGGACCTAGGCACACAGTTATCCTTCCCAGAGGCAACTTGTTAACATTTGTTATTTTTACTTGGAGAAAAATTCCATGCATATACAAGCATGGACACTTGCAAACATGTTCACAAATTGTTTTCCCCCCATGTTTTTATGCATCTTTCTGTGTGTTGCTTTTCAAGCATTTCATATTAGAACATAAAGTACAGTGGCTGCATGATATAAATGATTATATAGATATGCCATAATTTATTTAACCAGCTCCTCATTGAGTCCCATTACTTAGCTTGTTTCCTGTCTTTTGCTATTGCATTTCTGTAATGAATAATTTTCTAAGAGGTCACTTCAGATATGTGCTATCTTTAGGGTAAATTTCTTGAAATGAAACTGTTGGTTTGAATGGTTTGTATCTTTGTCATTTTGATAGATATTGCCAGAATGTCCTCTATAGAGGTTGCACCAATTTATACTTCTTCCAGCAAATATATGTATCTGTTTCCCTGACCCTGCCTAACACATTGTGCTTTCAAACTGTATCTTTGGTAACATGATAAGGGGAAAATGCTATCTCATTGTGATTTTAATTTGCATTTCTGTTCTAAGGTTGAGCATCTTTTCATATATTTGCAACATTGTGAATTTACAAAAATGATTTCTTGTGTATGAATGACTAGCTAGTGGATTGATGGGCACAACGTTCCCAACTTATACGTGAGCACATTCACATATACAGAGGACAAAGGTGATTCTAAAGAGCATTTTTAGGTCAAACCAACACTAAACAAAGAACACTTTATGTGTTTTAAAATTTTTATGAGCTTTTTATAATACACTCATTATATACTACTATATTTAACAAAGAAATGAATCAACATCTCATATTAATTGTTTTGTAGTTTGCAAAATAGTTTACCAGGAATGCATGTCATTTCAAAGAAATATTGTTCATTTTAAGACAAAATAATGCTTTGGAAAGAATTCTGACGTGGATTTGTATGTCTTGTTTCCCTTTTTGATTCTTTTTAGTTATATAAAACATTACAATACATTTTGAGGAGGGTACTGGGGATTGAACTCAGGGGCACTCAACCACTGAGTCACATCCTCAGCCCTATTCCGTATTGTATTTAGAGAGAGGGTCTCATTGAGTTGCTTAGCCCCTTGCTAAATTGCTGAGGCTGGCTTTGAAATAGTGATCCTCCTGTCTCTGCCTGTGAAACCACTGGGATTACAGGTATGCCCCACCGTGCCTGGCATTAGGACACATTTTGATATAACCATGAAAGCATGAGATAGTTTTAATTGATTTAAGTTCCTCAAGAAATTTAACTCAATGTTTTTGTTAGTTATTTATACACACTACGTTTTATAAAAATGTTTTTCATGCTCCACGAAAAATAGGATTATCCGTTATTTAGAAATTTATCAGTGTTAGAATTTGCACAGAATTATTCAAAATTATTCTATACTTGCCTTTGAAATATGTGTTTGCAGTTTTCTTTCTCAATACCTAAGCCACATTACAGGAAGTTTAAAAGTTCAATGTACATTTAAGTGTATTCACTGATTCATAAATGGTTCTGTACTCTGGGTTCTCACAACAAATTTTTCTCGGAGCTCTGTCTATGGCACTGTAGATCATCTCTCTTACAGATCATCTATTACGGTACTCATCAATGTTGGCCATGTATCATCATTAGTTATTTACATATCTGTATTTCTCACTAGATTGTGAACTTTTGGAGGATACACTTTATATTTTTCTCTAGCATGGGCTTATAAAATGTTATTTTGAATTGAATCACATTTATATTGGGATTCTGATGTTGCATTTTCAAAACATTTTTTCAGTTACTATTTCATTTTATTTTTTATGTATAGTCTTATTCTAATACTGCCCAAATTAGTTTTCTTCTAATATATTTGATTTTGTATTGGTAATTATTTGAAATACTACTCTGTTGATGTCAGTGAAGAGTAAGAGGTATGCTTTGTTTTGTTTTATTTGGTTTCAGGGTTTGAACCCAGGGGTACTCAACCACTGAGCCACACCCCCAGCCTTTTTTATATTTTATCTAGAGACAGGATCTTTCTAAGGTGCCTAGGGCCTCACTAAGTTGCTGAGGATTGCTTTGACTTGCTATCTTCCTGACTTATCCCGAGCTTCTGGGATCATATGCCACCATGCCTGGAAAGAATTTTACTTATAATTGTATTTATATCCTTGCTGTTCATCATTTTTCCATTAAAGTTCTGTTTTATTTCTAGTTGTAGGAAGTTCTAAATATTTAGGGAGCATAGTGGGTATATTGGATACTTGGTAAGGGATATAAATAATTTCTTCTCAGTTTTCCAGCTTATATAAGAAATTTCAAACATGCATTTAAAGTTCTGGTCATTGCTAATATTAAGTAATTTAGAAGGTTCTATAGCCTAGTGAGCAACTTGTCAAATGATATGGTGATTTTTTAATTGAAAATTTTTAGATAATTGTGGATTCATATGCAATTTTAAGAAATAATATAGAAAGAACCCTTATCCACTGTTGCATTTGTCTGTAATGGAGGTATCTTATAAAATGATTGCATATTGTCATAACCAGGGTATTAATATCAATATAGTCCATACTCTTATTTTACCAGTTTTGCTTGTGTTCATTTGTATATGTTTCAGTGCTGCACAATTATGTCATATATATATGTTAATATATCTACCACCATAGTTAAACTACTAAACAGTCCCAACAGCATTAAAATCCCTGCATTGCATATTAAAAAACCCCCATCTTCCTAATCCCATGGTAACCACTAATCTGTTTGCCATTTCTAAAATTTTGTTATTTCAGAAATGTATATATAGCATAATACAGTATGTGACCTTTTGTGATTACTTTTGTAATCACCATAATTCCTTGCAGTTTCATCCAAGTTCTTGTATTATACTTTCTTCTTTTTTATTCTTGAGTAATTCCATGTTATGTATGTACCACAGTTCATTAACTCATTCACATGTTGAAGGAAATCTGGGTTAATTCCAGTTTGGAAGTATTTCAAGTAGAGGTGCTATGAGTATTAATTTACAGGTTTTTGTGTGAACATATCTTTTTATTACTTTAGGATAAAAGGTCAAGGATGAAATCGATGATGAGGAGTTATCATATGTATATTATTATAAGGTAGTTGTACGTAGCTTTTTAAGTAACTGCCAAAATTTTACAGAGTGGCATTTCCATCCAAAATTAATGTTACAATCCTACAATGATAGGATGATTCAATTTCAGCATCATCAGTATTTGTTATTGTTTTCACTATTTTTTAAAATTTTAGCCATTCTTATTGGTAGTGATATTTCAATACAGTTGTAATTAGTAGTTCCTTAGTGGCTAATGATGTTGAGCACCTTTTGATGCCTCTGTTTGTTGACCTCTTTTTTTTAAATGATTCTTCATGTCTTTTGCCCATTTTCTAATTGGATTGTTTGTTTACTGTTGAGTTTTGAGAGTTCTTTTATAGATTAATTAATACTTTGTTGAAATGTGATTTGAGGACATTTTATCCCAGTCCATGGTCTATTATTTCATCCTCTAAGCAGTCTTTTTCAGAGCAAAGTATTTTAAATCTGATAAAGTCCAAGTTAGCAATATTTAATTTTATTGACATTGCTTGTGGTGCAGATCTAAGAACTCTTTGCCTAGCCCCAGATACTGAAAATTGTTTTGTTGTTTTAAAAAAGTTTACAATTTTTTACATTCAGGTATGTGATCCATTTTGGACTAATTTTTGACTCCACAGATTCTTCCCTTTTAGGACGGGGAGCATCTGAAGAGTGCCCAATGTGGGGTCTGCTAAGTTCTGGTGCCCCTTTTCCCCATGTCAAATCGTGGCATTTCATCCATACTTGTTTTTTGTGTTTTAACTATTAAGTGCTATGTTAATTTTTTATTTGAAAATAACCAACAAGATGTAATTAATCTTGATGCCAGCAAAAATGAAAGAGTAGGGAATTCCAGAATCTGTCTTGCTATATACATCTCAGATAGAGCTAATCTCCAGGATATATAAAGAACTCAAAAAACTTAACACCAAAATCCCAATAACCCAATCAATAAATGGGCTAAGGAACTGAACAGACACTTCCCAGAAGAAGAAATACAGTTGATCAACAAATATATGAAAAAATGTTGAACAGCTCTAGCAATTAGAGAAATACAAATCAAAACTACTCTTAAGATTTCATTTCACCCCAGGCAGAATGGCAATCATCAAGAATACAAGCAACTGTAATTGTTAGAGCAAGGAGTGTTAGTGTTAGTGTTAGTGGGAGAAAAGGTACACTCATATATTGCTGGTGGGACTGCAAATTGGTGCAACCACTCTGGAAAGCAGTATGGAGATTCCTCAGAAAACTTGGAATGGAACCCCCATTTCACCCAGATATCTCACTCCTCAGTTTATACCCAAAGGACTTAAAATCCACATACTATAGTGAGGCAGCTACCTCAATGTTTATAGCAGCTCAATTCACAATAGCTAAACTATGGAACCAACCTAGATGTCTTTCAACAGATGAAGGGGTAAAGAAAATGTGGTATAATATACACAATGGAATATTACTCAGCCTTAAAGAAGAATGAAATTATAGCCTTTGCAGGTAAATGAATGAAGCTAGAAAATGTCATTCTAAGAAAAATAAGTCAAACCCAAAAACCAAAGGTCCAATGTTTTCTCTGATAAATGAATGCTGATCTATAATGGGGGTGGGGAGATAAGGAATAATGGAAAATAATGGAATAACTTTGGAATGGGTAGAGGGGAATGAGGGAAGGGAAGGGGGTTTAGGAATGTGAAGAACAGTGGAATAAAATGGACACTATTACCCTATATCCATGTATGATTACACTACATGGGTGGCTCTGCACCATGTAGGCCAGAGAAATGAGTATTCGTGTTCAGTTTGTATACAGTGTGTCAAAATGCATTCTGCTCTCATCTTTAACTAATTAGAACAAATTTTTAAAAAAAGAAATTCTGGTAAACCATTAGAATATCACACCACATAGAGATGAACAGATAGCTCTTTGAGACCCTGCTTTTAATTATCTGGGTAATTACCTGGAAGTAAAATTGATGGGTCATAAGAAAATACTATTTTTAAAAATTTGAGGAATTGCCATATTGTTTACCTTGGTAGCTGCACTATTTTACTTTCCAGCCTACAGTGCCCAAAGGTTCCATTTTCTCCACATTCTCACTAACACTTATGATGATGATGATGATGATGATGATGATGATGATGATGATATTAGCTATCCTTATTCATGTAGGTGTTAACTCATTAGCACTTTGATTTGCATTTCCTTAATTATTAGTAATACTGGGCATATTTTAATGTGTTTGTTGGCCATTTCTATATCATTTTTTGCCCATTTTAAAAATTGGATTGCTTGTAATTTTATCGTTGAGTTATATGGGTATTAAATATATTCTGGATATTAATCCCTTATAATATACATGATTTGCATATATTTTCTCCTATACTAGAGTTTGCCTTCTCAGTATGTTGATTCTGTACAATGTTTTTTAAAAAATTTTTATGTCCAATTTTTCTTTTTTTAATTTGTCCATTTTTGGATGTCATATCCAAGAAATCATTGCCAAATTGAATGTTATGGAGTGTTCCTTATACATTCTTTTAGGAGTTTTATAGTTTTAGCTCTTTAATTCTTTGATCTATTTTGAAGGATTTTTCATTTTTAAAAATGTAATGCTGCACTCATCTATGAAAGCAAATAGGAAGGATGAAAATTATAGACCGGGAGAGATTTAACCTGCCATATAGTAAATGGGCAAGTAAAATATTTAATACAACCAGGGGATCCACACATATTAGTAAAATATGCCTTTATGTAGATTGATAGGTAATCCAAAAATGTCTGATCATTTTTATGACATTATACCAAAAGTTAAATTTTGGTTTTCTTTCTATCTTGTGATATGTAGACACTCGCCTCATTTCCTGTCAGCCAATGAATTCCTCAGTTTTGATCCACTTTGGAAAATCATTAATTCTTATATAGGATTTTTGTTTCTCTGACTTTAGATAAAAATAGGATGTATGGAGCCTTTCCCAAATAGTACCTGACTTTGTAAGGTTTCACTTTCTCAAAGGTTGTTTCACTTGTTCTTTATCCTGGGCAATTTTCTTTGCTAAATATTAAATATAGTTGGCATTCATTTTAATTTTTATAAAGAAAGGATTGTAGAATTATTTTGAAAATTGACTAGTTAATTTAATGCCCTTTTGACTATAGAATTCTTGTATCTGTAGACTTAGCTAAATGATGAAGAATTTTAAAAAGGATATGTTTATGAAAAAGGATCCAGAAACATTAATAAGTGATTCTGGAATTGTGCACCAATTTTAGAAATCTAAATCATTAGAGAATACATAACTCTGGTGTAAAGACCCTCAAGTTTATCAACAAATATAGTCCACACTATGAAGCAATTTGGATAGAATGGGTTCAAAGAAATGAATGATATCAAATAATAATAATTTTATTTTATAAGCTTACTCAAGTAGTGGCCATTTAGGAAATGTACTGAGAAAACTTAAGATGAAATAATTTCTTTTTAAATTCAGCCTTCTTTGGATGAGTTCAATGTAGTGCCTAAGGTCATTCTTTGTAGTACTTTTCTATGTTGTTTTTAATTTACATGCTTCACATTGGTGAATCATGTCATTAGTAGAAATCGTAAGTCAATATACATGGTGTTTTCTTCAACTTTGGTTCTGTTTGTCTACAAAAAAGAGTAAATGAGTGGATAATGTATCTCTTCTCTGAAACAAAGATTACAGTCATCTAATCCTTGGGTCTATATAGTCATCAAATATAGTACTATTTTTCACTGTAGGGAGCTCCCCAGTCATATGGGGGAATTAACCAGCACTTCTCAAATCTAAAACCTGATGTAGTGAATGGTATCTTTTAAATGATTTTGACATGTTAGTCAGTTTTCCTTTTTAATGGTTCTGTATATTAGTATTTTGCCGCATATGAACCAAAACTGTGCCTGAAATATACTGTTAAATTGGTACTGTGCTTTGCTTACTTTATGGTTATTTTGATATTTCCTGATGCTCAGAAAATAATTTTAAAATCTCCTTAAAAATTGATTGCAACCATGTCTATAATACCTCTTTATTATTTTTAATAAATTAAAATTTAAGCATGAGAATATATTTAACTACCGTTTTGACCTGCACAGCTCTAATATTAAGCTCTGTTTATAGTTTTACAGATTTTTTTCACAAGTGCAACAGATCTAGCATTATGGGAACTATATTTAAAAAACCACTCCAACAATTAAATTGTTTGAAATGAATGATCTGGAAAAAGTTCATTCTAACACATGGATATGCCTATAGGTCAACATTTTATATAAAGAATATTAATGGCAAATGGGTGATAGGAAGAGCAGAGGAGGAGACAAGATCCATAAGTAAAGATATAATCAGCTGCAGTTCGTACAAAGGTCAGGAGATTTGATGACATCTGTCTCTTTTTTCCAATTTTTCACTTTGAGTTGATCATATCTTTTAAAGGAAAAGTAAATATCCCAAGTTTTAGCACATTTATATTTCTTGAAAGAAATATTCAAGTTTTAACACATTTGTTCTATTTTCTTAGTTTGTATTTCAATGTGTTATAAGCATTTACTTCCAGAAGGACTTTATTCTGTAATGTAAAGTCCTGGTGTTTTTATTCAAATGTATTATTCAATACATTTATAGGTTAGATAATATAGAGAGAGGTTTATGTGGGAATGATTGTTTCTTTTAGTATTCATTCAATGAATCATCCACAAGTTCCTAAAATGTCATGTTTTAAGATGTATTTGTGGCAGATATTATACTGAATAAACAATGGCATGGACAATTAACACAAAAGGAAGCTTTTTCATTCTCCCATTCTCCCTACCTCCAAGTTTTTGTGTCTTTTGGGATTTGTACTTAGAAATGCACTTGATATGTTTATGCTCTGGGTTAGGACAAGATGCTTAGGGACTCAGTTATGAATATTGACAAAGAAGAATGAAGTGTTAGGAATTATGCCATCTGATATTAAAGCCTAGTATATAGTCATACTTAATCAAGACAATTGTGGTAACAGAGAAGAGATAAACATGCAGATCAGTGAAATGAAAGAGAGAATCAAGAAATGGAACTGAACACATCAGCACAGCTGTTTTTTGCTCACCAAAGAGTAACCTCAGTTTGATGAAGAACAGCTTTTTCTTCTTCCTTTTTTTTTTTTTTTTTTTTTTTTTGTATGTGTGTTTTGATACTGGGGATTGAACTCAGGGGTGTTTTACCACTGAGCCACAACCCCAGCCCTTTTT
The DNA here is from genome assembly GCF_902686455.1 of Sciurus vulgaris. Classification (NCBI taxonomy): domain Eukaryota; kingdom Metazoa; phylum Chordata; class Mammalia; order Rodentia; family Sciuridae; genus Sciurus; species Sciurus vulgaris. The sequence continues at coordinate 42,600,990 of NC_136471.1, read as the reverse complement.
TGTGTATTATTTAGAGACAGGTCTCGCTGAATTGCTTAGGGCCTTGCTGAGTTGCTGAAGCTGGCTTTGAACTTGTGATCCTCCTGCCTCAACCTCCCAAGCTGCTGGGATTACAAGTTTGCACCACCACACCTGGCAAGAATAACTTTTTCAATGGAACAATTAAATATTCAGAGGCAAAAAGTTGTGTCTTGACCTAAAAAAATCACACTTTTAAAAAAAATTAACTAAAAATGGGGTTATGGGTACGAATGAAAACTATAAAAATTTTAGAAAAAATGAATAAAATCCTTGGTACTTAGGACTAGATGAAGAGTTCTTAAGACTTGATACCAAAAGCTCAATCTATGGAAGGAATTACTAGTAAATTAGACTATGTCAATATTAAAAGAATTTGTTCGTGAAAGTCCTTATAAAGAAGATGAATGGCTCACTACAGGTGAAGAAAATACTTGCTAAGCACATAGTCAATAAAAGATTAGTATTTAGAATACAAAAAAATCTCTCAAAACTCATAAGGAAAAAAAGAATACCATTATAAAATGGATGAAGGACATGAATATACATTTCACATAAGAGAACATACATGAAAGGAACATTATTGGAAAGTTGGTAATAAAGAAATTTGCGGAAAGAAATATGTGTATAGATCTCCCTGTATGGGCAAAAGACCTGAAGATATTTGTATTCCATATAATTGCTCCCCAAAGAGTAATCTGAGCAGAGGAAGTTTGAATAAGCAAGTGAATAGTGTGTCCTGCTCTGGACAGTCTCTTTCCCCAACCACTCCTATCCTTGCCTAGGGGGCTCACAAGTCAAGTGGCCATGGTGGCAGGGATGGAGCTTATGCATGGGCTTAGCATCATGGAACTCCACTCATCAATTCTAACCTGGCTATTGCCACTGCTGAGTGCCCAATCAGCCTGTGGCAATAACCATCATTGAGCATCTGATGCTCAATGGCACCATTCCCCAGATGACCATCCAGCTCTCTGGTAGCAGACTGATTGATTATATTGGAGCCCTTCCACTCCAGCGTTTTGTCTTTCTTGGAATATACACTTTTGATACTGATTTACCTTCCCTGAACTCAGTTATTCAAAGAGAACTACTATCTGTTGACATAGAAAATGCCTCAATCCGTTGTCATACTATTTTGCCCCACATTGCTTGTGTGAATTCCTGAGTAGAAAACTTCATAGCCAAGGAAGAGCAGCAGTGGGCCCATGCTCATGGAATTTACTGGTCTTATAATTTCCCCCATCATCCAGAAGCAGCTGGCTTTATAGAATGATGGAATGACCTTTTTTTAATTTTAATTTTTTGGTACTGGGGATTGAACCCAGGGTTGCTTTACCACTGAACTACATCTCTAGCACTTTTTTCTTTTTTTGAGACAGGACCTCACATAGTTCTCGGTTTTGTAGGGCCTCACTACTTTGCTGAGGCATTCCTCAAACTTGTGATCCTCCTGCCTCAGCCTCCTGAGTTGCTGGGATTACAGGTATGTGCCACCTTGCCTGGCTAGAATGGCCTATTTAAAGACTCAGTTGTAGCACTAGTCAGGTGATAGTACATTTCAGGTATGGGGTAAGATTATCCACAAAGGTGAATATGCTTCTGAATTCACTTCTAATATATGGTTCTGTTTTTCCAGTAGCTAATATTGACAGGTTCAGGTGTCTAGGTGTGGAAATGGAAGTAGTACTAGTCACCATTTCCCACTAATAAAATTTTTGCTCCTTATTTCCAGGACTTTATGTTCCATTTGCCTAGAGAGGTCTTTTTCTTTTCTTTCTTTTTTTTTTTTTTTTTTGGTGGTGCTGGGCCTCATTGAACCCAGGGCCTCAGTACATGCAAGGCAAGCACTCTACCAGCTGAGCTATATCCCAAGCCCCTAGAGAGGTCTTAATTCCAGAAACAGAAATGCTTCCACCAGGAGATACAGTATGATCACATTGAGTTAGGACTACCACCTAACCACTTTGGGACTCCTAGTACCTCTGAGTCAACAGGCAAAGAAGGGAGTTAAGATGTTGGCTGAACTCTTATCAGCATTTTGTAAAAATGCTACGAGATAATATAAAACTTGATATTTTGTTACATTTACACTGATGCATTTTATTTTTTGGTGGTGTTGATATTTCTTTTTTTGCTTTCAGTTTCCAGTTGTTCGTTGTATATAGTAATACAATGCAACTGTATGTACAAATACAATTAATTTTTATCTCCTTTTTCCATTTACAGGAATGAATTTTAAAATTGATTTTTGCACATCTTTTTTGTATGCTATGACCTTGCCCAGTTCACACATTATTTTTAGGAGATATTTTGTAGGACTCCTGAGATATTTTACTTAGAAAATCATGTAATCTGTCAATTGAAACATTTTTATTTCTTCCTTTCCAATATCTATTGTTTTTATTTCTTTTTGTTCTCTAACTGCTTTGGCTCAGACTTCCAGTTTAATATTAAATAGGAGGGATAAGAGGGGATATACACTTATGTACACTCCATAATCGTTTAAGTCTTTCACGGCTATAAATTATGCTAGTTCTGTTTTTTTATAGGGGTTCATTATTAGGCAATGGGAATCCCTTATATTTCTAGCTACCTGAGGTTTTTATTTTTCTTTAACATGAAATCTTGCTATGTTGCCTAGGCTGACTTTGAACTTCTCAGTTCAAGTGATTCTTCTGTTTCAACTTCCCAAGTAGCTAGGACACAGCTCATTGCTGAGTTTTTATTCTGAATGAATGTTTGAATTTTGTAAAATTCATTTACTGCATGAATTTCTATTCTTTATATTATTAATATAGAGAATTACATTGAGTTTCTGGAACATACTCCATTTGTTCATGATGTATACTTCTTAATGTATATTGCTGGCTTCATTTTGCTAATAGTTTATTGAAAAAGCCTATATCTGTATTCATGATTGATTATTTGGTTGTAGTTTTTCTTTTTGGGCTGATTTAATATACTTTTAGTGTTAGCATATTGCTGGCCCCCAAAATAATTTGGAAAGTGTCCCCTTTTCTATTTTATAGAAGATATTATATAGAATCAGTATTATATCTCCTTTAAATATTTGTAGAATTTGCCAGTACATATAACTAGCATAGATAGTGTTTTCTTTGTTAATATTTTTTGGTTAACAATGGATCTTTTATTTTATTTATTTATATGTGAGTATCAAACTCGGGGCCTCACATATGCCAGGCAAGTGTTTTACCACTGAACCACAACTCCAGCCCTAGATAGTATTTTCAGAAGGTTTTAAACAATGAATTCAATTTCTTTAAATGTTATAGAATGATTAAAGTTATGTTTTATTTGGGGTGAGTTTTATAATTCCCAGATTTTTAACAACTGGTCCATTTCATTCAAGTTGTCAAATTTATGAACGTGAGAGTTTTTCATGGTGTTCCTTTATTATCACTTTGTTTTCTTGGATTAGTAGTGATGTCTCCCCTTTCATTTCTTAGCCTGGTTATAGAGTTTTATTAATTATATTGATATTTTTAACAAAGCAGCTTTTGTTTTCATTGATTTCTACTCTAATCCTTTTGCTTTTTTTTGTTTTATTTTGCCCTTTTTCTTTCTAACTTCTTAAGGTGTTGTATGAATGCAGCATGTTTTGTTTATCAATTCATCAGTTAATGGACATTTGAGTTGTTTCTTCATCCTTAGTGCACTTAATTATATTAAAAGTAATGCCACTAGGAACACTACATATAAATACTGCTGTTATGAAGTTTTGTATGGAACTTTTTATATGGAAGCATATTTTCATTTATCTTGGGCATGTATCTACAAGTAGAATTTCCAAGTGGTATGGTAACTCCGTGCTTAATCATTTTGGGGAACTAGCATGTTGTTTTTCTTTCTCTTCCTTCTTTTTTTTTTTTTTTTGCTATGAACGTGGCATCTGTCCTTCCCTCCTTCCCTCCCTCCCTCCCTCCCTCCCTCCCTCCCTCCCTCCCTCCTTCCTTCCTTCCTTCCTTCCTTCCTTCCTTCCTTCCTTCCTTCCTTCCTTCCTTCCCTCCCTCCCCTTTTGTTGGGAGTCAAGCCCAGAGCCTTGTGCATGTCAGACACACACTCTACCACTGAACTGTATCTCCAACCCTCTAACAGCACGTCTAGTAAAATGACTAAATCATTTTATATTTCCACCAGAGAGCATGTTGGGATTCTTAGAGAAGCTTGTTACAGAGTGCAAGAACCTCTATATTTGTAGGTCTCAGAAGTTTCACACTCCTGTGCTAGTTTGCAATTGAACTTTAGAAATTAGTTAATATTTCTAGTTTAACCATCCTACCAGTTTATACTTTATTGCATTCAGTATTGTCTTCCCTAGGTAAGCAAATGCTCGGTGCCTGTTTCTTTATTGAGGTTTTGGGTTGGTTGTTTTTCCTGTGATGATCTCTGTTTTCTGTAATAGGTCCAAGAAGCCAAAAAGTTGTTAACCTGCAACTTGCTTAGCTTTGATGTTACTTTGCTACATGTTTTAGAGCAATGTCTTCAAGCTCTCCAAGCTAAAAGTGCCAGTTAATAAGTTAATACTGAGTTTTAGTAGTTGTTTTTTGTATATTGTGTATCCCAGTGGGGCTTTCTCTTTGTTTGTTTATATTTTGCGTACTTTTTTTTCAGTCTATTGCTTGCTTATTCTTTTTTTTTTTTTTTTTTTTTTTTTTTGTACTGTGGAACAAACCCAAGGGTGCTGTACCTCTGAAATAATCCCTAGCCCTTTTAATTTTTTTTTTTTTTTGAGACAGGATTTTGCTACATTGCCCAGGCTGACCTTGAACTTGCAATCCTCCTGCTTTAGATTTCAGCTTATTTATTTTCTTTATGATGGTTTTTGATGCTTGTATTTTGTTGTATTTGGGATAGAACCCAGGGCCTCACACATGCTGTATAGTCTACCACTGAGCTTCATCCCCAGCCCCTAATGTTTGTTTATGAGAAATTTTTAATTTTAATGAAATATAATTTGTCCTTTTTTTCCTTTATCTTTATTGTTGGTTTTTCCTTTATTGTGTCTAAAGAATCTCATCCTATGCCAAGGTCACAAAGATATCTCCTATGTTTTTTATTTTCTAATAACTTTACAGTGTTTGCTTTTACATTTAAGGATCTTGGAAGTAATTTTTCATGGTGTGAAGTTGGAATTGACATGCCTATTTAAAATATAGGTATATTATTATTTCATCAAAACCTATTGGAGAGTTTTCTTTTCTCAGCGAACATTTCCGCCACTATTTAAAAAAAAAATTGACTTTATTCTTGCGGGTTTAATATTGGATTCTCCATTTTGTTCCATTGAGACATTCATTTAGTAATATTGTGTTTGTTGGTTGCTGTAGTTTTCCAAGAAGTCTTAAAATCAGGATGATTTTCTTCATCGTTTTAGTACAATTTTGTATAGTTTATGTCCTTTATATTGCCATATAAATTTTAGAATTGCCTTGTCAATGTCTACAACAAAGTCTAAGAATTTTTATGGGACTGTACTGAATATATGGATAATTTTAGGGAAAATTGATTCCTTAAGAATATTTGGACTCCAATACATGAACCTAGCACACATTTTTATTCATTTAATATCTATATATTTCCATTCCATTCCTTTTAATTTTTCTTAGCAGTGTTGTATCTTTTTCATTTTATACATGTTGTACATCTTTCATTGATTTTATCTCTAAATAATGTATGCCTTTGGATGCCACTAAAAATTGTGTTAACTTAAATTTTTATTTTAAAAAATTTACTTATTTAGATTTATAGTTTTGTGGATAACTTCAAATTTTCTCCATTCAACAATCACATAATCTTCTAATCGAGACCACTTTAATTTTCCCTTTGCAAATATAAGGAAAAAAATGTTACTTTTTTCCTTATTTGATTGCAGGGGCTAATTTTAATGACAAAATATTGAAGAAATATGAGAGAGGATATTTGTGTCTGTTTTCTAATTGTAGACAGAAAAATCTTCAATATTTCACTATTAATTATGTTAGATGCAAATTTTTTACATGCATATCATTAGTTTGAAGAAGTTCCCTTCTGTTTTGAGTTTTGTGATCATTTTTATCATGAGTGGATCCAATGATTATATAATTTTGTCCATGAATTTTGTCCAAGGATCATATAAAACAATATAGTATATTATATATATATTGAGTTCTTACAAAATATACATTTGCCTCAAAATGTATTTATTTATACAAGCATACACACACTGAGCGAGGAATACAGATTGACAGGACTCTGGAATTAGATACATCAGCACATTAATAGAGTCCAACTTTGAATGTTGAAAGTTTATTTTTTTACTTTCTTTCATAGTTTTCAGGATGTATATATTTTCAGACTGTGAGTGTTACTTTATAATTAGAAAGTATAAACCTGAAGCGTTTTCATTTTTGAGAATTAAAAGAGGATTTCTTAAGCTATCACTGGCAGGTTGGGAAATTACTAAAATACAATGTGGTAATTAAAATTCTAGCAATGTTCACATTTCACATTTCCCCCAATCCTCCCACCCAAGATCAGAACATTAAAAAGTATCTAAGGAGGTGCATTCTTTCAGACTCTCATGAAAATTGCCAAGCAATTAAGGGGACACATCTTATTTGAAAATAAGTCCAAGTTTTCCTTTTTCTTCTTTAAAGTCTTAAAGAAATGAAGTTGTTCTTTTTTCATCTAGAGATGGAAGGCTACTCAATGTCAGGTGACACTGGAAGAATTCAGCTTGAATTTTAAACTTCTTAAAACTTTTTTAAGAAAGGAAAGAAGATGAAAAGAATTACTTTGAAGAATTTTCTAGCCAAATCTGATAAACATAGCCAATGATAAGATAAAGTAAAAGTTTTAGAACATGTAATACATTGTTATTGCTCCAGTTTTTCAGATAATTAAGAAATAATGTCTATTGTTGAGAGTCTCAAGAAGTACTGGGGGAAAAGCATGGATATTTTATAAAGTACTTCTATATTTATTAGATAGGTGACAGTTTGTGTTACCTAAGCTCTTATTTGGCCTTGAACAAAGGTATTCAACAACTGAAGTAACATTAAAAGAACAAAACAATAGTGTACTTATTCAGGTATATCTGTCTATCAATCTATCACTAACCCTCCCTTAAAATAAAATCGTGGAGAAAGATATGATTATTAAAAGTGTTAGTTTGCTTAGGGTGTTTCAACAAGTGAGGGTTGAGGATAGCAAGAGAAATGGGGACCAGAGGTCCAAAGAAAAGTGAAAGGATGTTGGGAGATGAAGGGAGAAAACAATTAAAGAAAAATCCAGAAGGATAAGGAAGATTTTGTAATTCCCAAATTTGGGTAAATTCAGAATGTACCTATCAGGACTTGTGACTAAAATACATTATTATTGAGTTAGACTAGGGGTAAATGACAGTAGGGACAAAGAGGCTGTGGAAAGATGAAGGAATGAAAGGAAAAGGTAATAATCTTACTTTCCCCATTTCTCTGGCTCATTATTTCATAATACATTGTCAGAAGAATAGCCACAGTTTTGTCACATAAGATGCTTATTACATAGGATACAGATTCCTAAGTCTTATTCCATATTTAAAGAATTTATGAAAGTTTGATGCTTAATGAGTTTATTAGTTAGTTTTAGTTTGAAAAGTAGTGATATTCTAAATTTATATTTTCCTATTTATTAGTTGTTATTATGGACTGGATTATGTCCTCCCAAAATACATATGTTGAATTCCTGATACCAGTGTATCTGTATTTGGAATATGGATATAATTAAAATCAAATGAGATCATGAGAGTAGGGCCCTAATTTGATAGGATTAGTTCTGTTTAAAAAAAGACACACAGAGAGTGTACTCTCTCCCTGCTATATGAGGACATATTTAAAAGGCGGCCATCTACAAACAGAGAGACCTCACCAGGAACCAAAGGCTGCAGGAACCTTGAACTTAGATTTTCAAGCCTTTAGATCTGTGAGAAAATATATTTCTATTGTTTAAGCCACCTAGTCCGTAGAATTTTGTTATGGTATGCTGAGTTAAAAGACAGGTGAAATGCTATCAAAGATTAGCTATTTTCCCACATCTATTGTTTGGTCAACAAAGTAATGCCACATTTAAAAGGTAGGATAAATGTTTTGTGCTTTCTTTTTATTTACCATTTACCTGGGGAATGGCTCTTAGGCGTCATATAATATGGGACTTAATCTTTGGGAATATTTGAGTTTAACAATATTTAACCTTTCCTGATACTCTTTTTTGGACACAGATATCCAGGACCACTGTGCTAGTTTACATTGCTCAATTCTAAGAGTTAGACAATACAGGGAAGTTAGAGCATAGGATAGTGTTAAGAAATAAGGTTAGGGAGTTATTGGGAGATGCAGATATTGCAGGAACACCTTATAGTCCATGGAAGAGCTTTAGGCAATCCCTGTGCCTTAATTCTAGTATTTTCCAGCCATATTTCATCATTTTATCTACAGGAGTATTGTGTTTAACAGGGTACAGTGGCACACACCTGTAATCCCAGCAACTTGAGAGGCAGAGGCAGAAGGATCACAAGTTTGAAGCCAGCCTCAGCAATTTAGCAAGGCCTTAAGCAACTTAGCAAGACCCTGACTCAAAATTAAAAAATGAAAAGGGATGGGGATATAGCTCAGTGGTTGAGTGCCCCTGGGTCCAATCCCTAGTACTAAAAAAAGGAATACTGTTTTTAACTCCTTGTTAATCTCCTCTATGAAATTAAAATCCCTATGTTTTTTCATTTCCTTTATCTAAAAAAACTAATGCCTTACTTAACCTAGTATTTGTGGTACCTTTTCTTTAGGTTCTATAATTCCTCTCTCTTTATCAACTGAAGTGATAAAGTCTATCACTTTGAGTTATCTACTTTACTTTCCATACTTAAAAATAAATATCCTAGAAGTGTTTTTTTTTCCAGAAGTGTTTATAAGAAAGCTTGCATTAACTTAGTATGTCACTTATTTGATCCTAACAACATTAATATCTTCAAGAGTTACATTGCTCACCCTTAGATAAAGAATCAATTTTCATTCTTATTAATTTGAAGACCACCTTCCTCGTTGCAGATAAACTTACCAAAGTGTTTTATAAACACCAAACAACTTCTCTGTTTGCTACTTTATTTTTTCTAAGTAATTTTTTCCCCACAAGCTTTGGTTACTTTTAGGTTTTTAACTTTCTTACAGGTTTATGTTACTCATTGTGTCTGTCTTCCTTTTGTTTCCCCCTTTTTTCTTCTTTTCACATGATTTAAAAATCTAATTTAGACAGAATGTTCCCTTTGTCATACCTCTGGTTTAGTCACATGCCTTTCTTTTTCATTGAATTCCCATGCTTGTAGGATATAATTTTGCTTTCATAGAATTAACCATTAATCACAATTCTTTTAGCATTTGACAATGAAATCTGAGTTATAAATGTGAACTTTCCAAAATCTCCTTATCATTTTACAGTGTATACAGCTGTCTGTGCTCTGCTTTTTCTTCCCTTGCTTAATATTAACAATACCAATCTGACATTACAGTTTTTCATTTGTTTGTAACTCTTACTGCCAAATATCAGTGCATTCAACTGTGTTCCCCAGGATTAAAGTCTAGAATACTTTTGTTGGAAATAATCTGATTTCAACCATTTTCTCAAAAGTGAGCATTTTTCATTTTTTAAATAATACAATAAACGTATATTCAGTTCCTGCTGTTTAATGGTAAAATTATCAACTTCAAAAAATATTCATCTGATGAAAACTTTTATAGACTGGGTTCAAGAAGCTGTTGTGTCCCATCATATCAATGGAATGTTTGCAATCACAGGTAATTAGTGAAAGATACATGAAAGATTTGTCCAGGCTTCTTATGGTGACTTCTCCAGTGAAACTTGATTGGTTTGAATCTTGGATGCTGATCAGAGTGATTTCTTATGCATTCTTTTGCATTTTTTGATAAGGAAAATATATTTTTCAATAATAAAAACTTGTTTGAAATCCCTTCAAATTATCTTTTCTAAAATGAATTAAATAGTTCAAATTAATTTTATACTATGTAATAATTACATATTCAGATTTTGGGAATGATTAATCATTACATATAAGTGTTCCAGGAATAATGTCTGTATGTAGTACTTTTTCTTGGGGGGTGGTGTTGGGGATTGAACTCAGGGGCACTCAACCACTGAGCCACATCCCCAGCCCTGTTTTGTATTTTATTTAGAGGCAGGGTCTCACTGAGTTGCTTAGGGCCTCACTTGCTGAGGCTGACTTTGAACTTGTGATCCTCTTATCTTAGCCTCCCGAGCCACTGGGATTACAGGCATGCGCCACCGTGCCCAGCACCTATACAGTACTTAAAGTTTGATATTGATATAATCATTGATATTATAGCAGTGTCATGGCATAATAGCGAACAAAAAGTTGTAAAAGATTGAAAAAAATTGGTAGGAAGAAAAATTCAAACTAAAGTACAAGATCTCTGAAGGTAGCTTCTGTGTATCAGTTCATCTTTCCCATCCCTAGAGTACTCATTACTTTTGAAATAGTAAAGCTAGAATTAAATGCTTATAGAATCAAATTATATACAGCTCATTTCTTGATATTACAAAAGGCTAGTAACTAGAAATGTGGCCAATACTCCCTCAAGAATGGAAAGATATTTCATTTTAAAAAATCTATCTAGCCACAAGTCAAGGTATCATACGTTCTCTTCCAATTTGGTCTATTCACATATCTGTAGCTCTTATTCTACTAGAGGTAAAGTTTTAATTTCCTTTTGTGATTTTCTACTATGTCATATTTGTTCCATTCTTTCTGTTTTAAATTCAGTGTTGTCCTTAGTTCTGTTTGTATGTCCCTGGTTACTGAAACTTGCATTTCTAAAATAGTTTTGCTAGTTTATGTATGATTTTTAAAACTTCTCACCAAGTACTCTTAATATTATTTTCTTAAAAAAGATCTAGTGATAAAAATGAAGTATAGTCTCATATTAACATGAGATTAAATAGGAAATTGCCAGGTTGTTGAACGTTCTTTAAAAATAAATGCTCATTAGGGCTTGGGGTGTGGCTAAGGATAGAGCATTTTCCTGACATTATCAAGGCCCTAGGTTCAATACCCAGCACCTTGAAAAAAAGCTCATTGATTGACTGTAAATATGTAAAGCATATCTTAGATTCCTTCTACCTACAAAGAATTCTCTACTTCCATCTTTCATATCTGTTTATCAAATCATCTTTTTCTTGCCTGTGCTTCCACTGATCTCCCTAAAGTAGGGCTAAGCAAAGCATAGATTTTTGTCATGACAAGAGCATAAAGTGACAATATATTTTGAGTAGTATATAAATTAAAACTGCCTTTGAGATGATTGTTCTATTTGAGTGATGAGTATTGAAGACATACTGCCACCTTTAATATTAAGAGAAAGCTGTAAGTTTTTTAAAAATATTGACAGTTTCCACCTTACTGTATGGAGCTGGAGCTTTTGTGATTTGGGAAGGGTTTTGAGGGCATTGGTGCTGAATTTTCCATCCTTGATAGATAGATGATTTTATGTAATCAGTGTCCCACAATCAGGAACATTACTTAAAATGCAATGTTTTTCCCTGCTGGTTATAAATGAAACAGCCAGAACTAAAGTATTCCTGCTTTTGGTAATTATACTAACCTATACTTCTTCTGATTTCTGCTGGAAAATACCAGGGGATTTTTCATGCATAACATTGCTTTACTGAAAGTGGTAACAGAGCTTCTTGTTTTGCTGCCTATGAAATAAAGATCATATTAGCTCCTCCTATTGTGAATACCAGCTGCTGAGATGATCAGCCAGTAATTCTGTTAGAAATACACAGGAAATGCTGGTACACTCAGTGTAAGGGCAAAAACCAATTTCTTCTTCTTACCTTCCTGTAAGCAGGCAACAAGGAGGCCTAGGGCATGTTAGTGCATTTTTACACTGGCATCGAGCCCTGAAGTTGGGCTCACTGAGTCTTTAATGCACTTAGAACACAGGTTTTGACTGCTTCATAGGAGACATTCCAGACATATTTATGCTCAGCACAACTCTAAAGTTTTTATTCTTATTATCATGGTACTGTGGTCTTTTTGTTTGCTTCTTTTATCTGTGAGGTTAGTACTTTTCCAAGGCCAAGTTAAAACAAATAACTACAGATAAATTGAACTTGTGCTAATCTCTTTATATTTATGGAACTGCTTTATTGCAATCCTGAAAAAGATATTGAAAAACATCATATGTCTGTACATGCCCTTTAGAATGGTGGTTTAGTCTGCTTTTTCATTACTGTGACTAAATGATCTGACCAGCACAATTATAGAGGAAGAAAAGTTTATTTGAGGGTTCACGGTTTCAGAGGTCTTAGTCCATAGAAGGACGGCTCCATTCCTCCGGGCTCAAGGTGAGGCTGAACATCGTGGCAGAAGAGTGTGGCAGAGGGAAGCAGCTCACATCATCAGGAAGCAGAAAGAGAGAGTCTCCACTCTCCAGATACAAAATATATACCCCATAGCCGTCCTCCAATTCCCACCTCCTCCAGCCACACCCTACCATTTTAATTAATCCCATCAGAGATTAATTCAGTGATTGGGTTAGCACTCTTACAACCCAATCATTTCTCCTCTGAACCTTCCTGCATTGTCTCACACATGAGCTTTTGGGAGACATCTCACATCCAAATCATAACAGATGGAAAGGTGCAGTGCTATCAATAGCCAGTCCATAAAGATTCTTCTTGCCATAAAATCAGAATTCATCTTACTTCTCAATGTAGTTTTTTCACTGTGGCCCTCACTACGGTTAAGACATTTATTTGGAAGTAAATCGTTCTAAATAGTGTTGTAACATCCAGAAATATAATCTAAAATCTAAAGGTTTTATTGTGTCATTCATGTTTATTATACCATCATTTTGAAAAACTAATTATTTTTTGAAATTTTTGGATACTTTCTTCCAAAGAAATTAATTAGTAGTAGAAAGAATGTAGCATTTGGAGGCAAGAAACAAAACTCTGAGTTCAAGTGTTAACTTACTGTGTGGTCCTAAATGAACATGTTTAAGACTCATAACTCCTTCTAAACCTCAATTTATACATCCGAATATAGAGATAAGTATATTGCATATATCACAGCATTTTTACCAAGAAGATTTAATAAACCATATCACACTTTTTGTACATTTCAAAGAGTTATACAAATACTGGTTTTAACTTTTTTTTGCTTTGCAACCATTTCACTCCAAACTTCTTGTTTTAAAATTATTTTTAGTTGTAGATGGACACAATATCTTTATTTATTTATTTTTGTTCGATGCTGAGGATTGAACCCAATGCCTCACACATGCAAAGAAAGCACTCTACCATGGAGCTATAACCCAGCCCCAATCTTCTTAATACATCAATTCTATGTATCTAATCCCTTATGAATCATGTTAGATTTGATATTTTCACTTGAAACTGTATGTTCCATTTATTATTGAAAAATGCACATGTAACCAGATTTTCTTATGAAGTTTTCATATTACATCCAAATGACAGTGATTATAGAAAATTTTAACTTTAAGTACCGTCCACCTCTCCTCATCCTCAAAGTGACATAAGTGCTTTCAGTTTAAGAAAATTAAATGTGTCCTCTTCTTCTATTATAGCTTTTTAAAAAAATGTTAAGTAGATTCATTGAGTTGCTCTCATTTTAAGATTATATTAATATGTTACTTGCTCGAGTTCCTATTGTTGAATTTTCTTAAGGGTGTTAAACAGGTTAAATATCTAATGAAGAAATGTCTTAAATTGAATTGTTATGGGCTGGCCGCCTTATCACTGGAAGTGTTAACAAGATAAAACCAAATGGCTAGAAATGTTTTAGGTGATCTCATGGATCATGTAGAGACAAGAAGTGGAAAGCTATTAATTCTGTCATGCTGTGATCCACACTTCTATTTTCCATTTTAGATCATGAACATGCTTATATGTAGTTATTTTCTTCAAATATTGCTTGTTCTAGCTGAAATATTTTGGGAAGTCCTAATCATCAGGGAAATGCAAATAAAAATTACCATTAGCTATCACCTCACACTAGTAAGGATGAAAGTTATTTAAGAACTAAAGATAAAGGCTGGTGAGGATGTGGACAAAAGGGAACCCTTGCACACTGCTGTGGGTGTGAATTTATTCAGCTATTACAGAAAACAGTATAGAGGTTCCTAAGAAACTAAAAACACAGTTGCTACTGGGAATATAACTCAGTGGTATATTTCTTGCTTAGCATACATGAAGCTATGGGTTCAATCCCCAGCACCATAGGCACATGTAAAAGTAGAACTCCTATATGATCCAGCAATTCCACTACTAGATGTACATCCAAGAGAAATGAAATCAATATGTTGAAGATACATCTGTATTCCCATGTCCTTCTAGAACTATTCACAATAGGCAAGAAATGCAGACAATGTAAGGGTCTATCAACTGAGGAATGGCTAAATAAAATATGGCACATATACATAATTGAATACTATTTAGCCACAAGAAGAATGGAATCCTGTCATTTGCAACAACGTGGATGGGATGGGAGATTATTATGTTAAGTAAAACAAGTCAAGGACAGAAAGATAAGAACTATACCATCTCATTTCTATGTGGAATCTGAAAAAAATTTATCTTGTAGAAGTTGGGAGTTTAATGGTTGTTGCCAGGTTGGGGAGAGTAGAGGGGAAGGACGGATGGGGAGAGTACAGTGAAGAGATTGATCAGTAGGTACTAAGTTACAGTTAGATTGGAGTAAGAAGCACTAGTGTATTACTACACAGTATGATGACTATAGATAACAATTATATACTGTACATTTCAGAAAGCTGGAAGGATAAATGTTCTATGAGATAGATAAATTTATGCTGATTTAAACATACACAATGTACACTTGTATTGAAACATCATATTACACCATTAATATATACAATTTTTATGTGTCAGTTAAGAATAAGTTGAATTTAAATAAAAGTGTATTTCAAAAAAACATGAAACTAGTACTATTTGTGGAACACCCCATTAATATGTACAATTTTCATGGTTTTATATATCAGTTAAAATATAGTTAATTTGGAAACTGGTACAATGACACAAGCCTCTAATCCCATTTAGGAGACTGAGGCAGAAGATTTTGAGCTCAGAATTACTTTTGACAATGTAGCGAGATTCACATCTCAAAACAATTGAATAAATAAAATTAATTTAATTTAAATAAAATAATTAAAATTCTAAAAAAAAAGAAGAAAAAATTTGGGAAAATCTAGGGGGAAATATACTTAAGTAAAAGTAGATTCTGTGTATGTTACTGGTTTTCTAAGCCTATTTTCCTCTTTTGAGGAGATACTTTATGTTCATCATGTCATTTATCTAATTCTATCTCATAGCTAGTTATTTATTTCTCTAATTCCATTTATTAGATTATGACATTCTTATTCAAGATAAAATGTTTATTATATTCATGTATTCCACATTAATTTATACAGAGCTGGCACTCAAATAAAAACTAGTCAAATTTAATTTATGATCTCTGGTACCTAAAACTCGGTGGGAAAGTTGTTCTTGATTAAAGTAGCTTACATTTGGTTTCTTTTCCATCTGCCAATCATAAAATCCACTCTTAACATAATTGCCATACTGATTTAGGGTAACTTTCTAATATAGAAATACCATTTACTCAAGTACTACTAAAAGCATCCAATACTCTAATTAGTAAAAAGAGTTTCATTTTATGTATTTTCAAATGACATCCAAAGTTACCTGTAAATAAAAAGATCACCTTAAATGAGCAATAAGCATAGCTTCCTCATCCCAAATGTAAAGCTACAGGGATTAATCTGCGGAAATTGTCTGTGGGTCTTGAGGCTTAACATACTTGTAATGAAGTGATTGGTAATTTGTCCAAAGTAAATGCCAAATAAGACCATCATCTGATAATTGATATCTTCAAATCTTTGGACTCACTTTGATCAGTGGTGAGTTTGAGTATCCTTAAAATTAGGCATAAGTGTTCCACCTGGTAAGCATTCTTAGGCCTTTCTTCTCCTTTCCCCAACCTCCCCCTGTCCCTGCCCAATTGAAAAGAACAACAAAGTACCTTAAAAACTAAATTAGTACCTTTTTTCTTTGAATGTCTTATAAATTCCAATGTCTTTAATAAGTGGACATTATCAATTTTGTCAGTATCAGTAAACTACATGTTACAGGCATCATCTTTTAATAAGTTTCTGATATTTTTTGCTCCAAGTGTGTAGAAAGTGTCAGCTTCTGTTTGGTTAAAAATATTTCCAACTGATTAATGTGTTCATCTATAATTTATTTTTTTAAGAAAGATTTTTATTATAGTGGAAAGAAAATATTTCCTCTTCATAGAATATCTGGCAAAATACCTTAGCTTTCAGAAATTGAATGCAAATGAGAAGAAATGAGCTTGAAATATTAGAAAAGTCAAGAAACTGATACTAGCTCTGGCTCTGTCACTGACTGGCCCTCCATCTCTTCGTGTTTAAAATGACAGGAATATATTACATAATTTCTAAGACCTCTTTCAACTTATCTAACATTCTTTTATTGATACCCTTTATTAGGGATATATAACAAGATTTTATTTTGAGTTGTGATAGCATATAAATAAAGGGATGTAACAAAGATATCCAGAATTTTTAACCCTGGACTGTTTAGGAATGGCAAATCCATGACTCCACAAATACAGATCTTTCGTTAAGGGTAGCCAAGTTGAAGATAACTTCTCTTTTAAAATATTAGGTTTAAAATAATATCAGACTCATGCAAGTGCCCACTATGTGATAATATGGCATAGAATTATACACATTTGGTTTAAAAATTTAGTAATGGAAAACATCATTTCTTTTCCTCATCTCCTTTGACTTCCTGGATCAGTTCCTCAAAGGCAAAATCTTGCAAAAATTTTTTGTTTTTTCAACATTTTCTGTTTACTTTGTGCTATGATAGATGAGGTGCTCTTTATACTACCACCCTTTTTGCACTTCTTCAGTTTCCTCCCAGTGTTATACTATTTTGAATTAAATCATTAAACTGTTTACAATATTTTGAAAATGTGGATATTATGAAAATGTTGCTTATTGTAGTACCATGTAATTCTCCCTGATTACATTTATTTTCCTGTGTAGATTTTTTCCTCATACTTTGTAATTACTTTAAAAAATTTTTGTACTGAATTTCTTATTATTTTTTTCCTAAATAAATCACTTTTTTATCTAGTTCCTTCCCTTTCTCCCTGGGAGACTATACTGGGAATACTATTATAAGTGATCTCTTTTTGTTTTCTGAATTTTGTTTATGGTATATGAAAAATAATAATTATAATAATGTTTTTATATTTACCAACTTTACTAAGCTTTATTCTATTTGTAGATGTTATTTTGAATTTCCTCTCTGTAATCAAATAATCAAATGTGAATGACATTTTTGTTTCTTCTCTTCCAATTCGTTTGTTTTTTCAATAATGCCTAGGGCTATTTTAAATCCAACTTTGTCATACTGTATTTAGGAATTTTGCGTTTATGTTTATTGATAAGATTGGCTTGTATTTTTCCTTTCACACTCCTATTTAGGTTTGGTATCAAGGTTATGCTAATTTTACCCCTCCTGTTCTCTGGAAGAGTTTTAAATTTTTTTGTTCTAACTTAATTGCATGATGTTTAGAGATAATATTCAGTATGAATTCAGTCCTTTGAGATTTGTTTAGATTCATACATTCAAAATAATGTAAATATAGCTTACTCATTTAATGAAAATTGCATAACATTGGGAGGACACTGAGGGCCTACTGCATGGTCAGTTTTTATAAATATCTAGAATGTACCTGATATAAATATGTTCTTCATTTGATGAATATACTGTATTATATATGTCCATTAGAACAAGTTTTTATTCATGTACAAATCTCTCTACTTCCTTACAGATTATTTTGTTTACATGTTCTATCAGTTGTCAGAAGTCTATTTAAAATCCCCAGCTATATTGCGGATTTCTCTATTTATCTTTGTAGATTTTGTGGGTTTTAGCTTTTTATATTTTGAGGATGTTATAGTTTGTACAGTTTAAATTGGTTTCCCTTTAGTATCTTTCTTGTGAACTAAACCTTTTATCATTCTGAAGTAATCTCCTTTTATTTTTCATAATGCATTTTACTTTAAAGTGTACTTTGTCTGAAATTAATATAGCTATAGCTATACCAGCTTTCTTTGGTTATTATTTATGTCTGACTCTTTGATCTTTTGTCTCAGCCTTTCCATGTTGTTGCCGACAGCTCAGTCCTTGTCCCCAATGCCAATACAATAATGAGGACACAGTTTTGAGAAAAAAAAAAGTTTTATTGTTTTGCTAGCAAAGGAGAAACACAGGGTCTCCTGTCCCATAGGCTGTGATTTTACCCATCATGGTGAGCAAGTGCTCTGTCTGGAGTTGTAATTCACTTGTTCATTTAGGAGATAGTAATTTCTAAGATCTTCTGGTGCCTTCCTCAAAGTACTTCTTCCTGAGATTAGAGAAATGGAGAGTTTAGGGAGGGAAAGGGAGAGAAGAAGAGAAAGAAACATATCCATTTTAAAAAAATCAGACACAGTGACAGAGCAGCAAGGGATATATTCAAAGCATAAAATGGACCACTTGTTACAATGTGGCCTTATGTTTATAGTGTCTGTAATAAAAATCATACGTGTTGAAATTTATCTCCTTTTTCACCATCTGAGGATATTTGTTTCCAGTATATTTCTCAATATTTCCAACTTGAATATCAATATTTTCACAAAATTGAAAGAATATATAATTAATGCCATTTTATCTTCATCTACACTTAGTAATTGTTAGCATTTTTCTGTATTTGCTTTATGTTTCTTGCTCTCTGGTGTGTCGATAAGTGTGTTCATATGCTTAATGATCTTGTAAGTGTGTATGCATTTCTTTTTTGCTAGGCCATTAAAATTAAGTTACAGACATATGCCTAAACATATCAATATATACATCATGTCTTACTTAAGGAAAAGTACATTATACTACATAAACATAATGTAATTAGCACAGTTCAGAAAATTAGCAATATTTTTAAAGGATTATTAAATGATCAAGGTAATAACGGTTTTTAAAACTCTCATTGCTGTTCATATGCTACATTTGTTTATTCTCAATTTTTTAAAATTCTGAAATATGTTTGAAGAAAATTTTCCATGAATCTCTTATGTCTCTGTACATCATGAGAGGAGAGGAACTGTCCTCTCAATGAACTATATTTTTATGATTGTTTTATAGTGAATGACTTGGAAAATAGAGATAGTATCTGCCTTTGGAAGAATGGCCAGATTTGTGTACCTTCTAGCATAATAAAGATAATATCTCAGAGCAAAAGTCAAGCAAGCTTACTGCCCATTATAAAATATGTGGGTTCTCCAAATTCTTGATTTCTTTCCTATAACAACAGTGCAGCTCAGGTGAAGGCATCACCTTGACTGGTTATTATCACTCAGTGGAAATTGGGGTTCAGAGAAACCCAAGCTATTCCTTTTAGTGATAAATTGTCTGTTGTGTCTGATCAACATGTCTTCTATCTTCTACAAGCATCCCTAACACACAGGCAAACTAACTTGTTAGCTTGCAAATAGGGAATAGTCTCAGACCCTTCACAGTTACTGACAGCATGGATTCCCACATATTTTTTCTTGACACTGATTTTGTAAAAGCTTCATTGAAATATAATTTACACACCATCTAGTTCACCAATTTAAAGGGTACTATACAATAGAATACAATATTTTTAGAATATTTACAGTATCATGCAACATTCTCCTGAATCAATTATAGAGCATTTTTATCAAGCCAAAAGGAAATCCATATCCTTTAACTGTCATTGCCCATTGATCCTTAACCCCTCAGTCTTAGGCAACCACCAATCTACTTGTTTCATTATAGATTTGTCTGTTTTGTTTTTTGCATATAAGAAAAATCATAAGAGCAGGCGGTATTTTGTGTCTTAACTTCTTTCACATAAAATAATGTTTTCAAGGTTCATCCATGTTGCAGCATGAAACAATACTTAATTTATTTTTATTGTGAAATAATATTCTATTTTAGATACATACTACATTTGTTTATCACCTAATCTGTAGATGGACATTTGAGTTGTTTTATACTTTTTGGTTATTATGAATAATGATGTTATGAATGTTCACATACACATTTTTATAAGGACATGTTTCTATTTTCCCTGAGTGTATAGTTAAAAGTGGAATTCCTGGATCATCTGTTTATTTGGCAATCCTTCAGAATATTTTCTAAAGTGCACCATTTTTCATCCCCACCAGTAATGTTTGAGGGTTCCAATTTCTTCCCATCTTCAGTAACACTTGTTACTGTCTTTTTTGATTATAACTGTCTAGTATATGTGAAGTGGTTATCTCATTGTGGTTTTGATTTGAGTTTCTTTGGTGGCTAATGCTTATTGGACATTTATATATCTTTTTTTTTTTTTTTTTTTTTTTTTTGGATAAATGACTATTCAAATCCTTTGCTTTTCTTTACACTTCACAAGTGTAATGGAGCCAGGATTCTATCCTCGGCAATTTTAGTTTTCATTTTTAACTAGTGTAAAAAAGAGTTGGTTTCATTGTGTCATATTCATATATGCATGTAACATTTTGATAATTTCAACCCCCATAACCTATTTTTACCCTCCCTACCCGCTTCCCCTGATTCCCTTCCTCTTCTCTAATAGTCTGCCTTCTATATTCCTGTCATTTCTGCCTTCTATATTCCTGTCATTTCCCCATGGACTCCAAGATTCCACATATGAGAGAAAACATGTGACATTTGTCTTTCTGAGTCTGGCTTATTTCACCTAACATAATCTCTATCTACATCTATTTTCCTGCAAATGACACGATTTTGTTTTTATTTATGCTTTGCTCATTTTTAAATTGAATTATTTGCCTTCCTAGCATATTATAAAAGTTCTTTGTATAATCTGAATACATGTCCCTTAAAAGATATATGGTTCACAAATACAATTTCCCATTCTGTGGGTTGTCTTTTCACCTTTTTGATAGTGTCTTTTAAATCAGAATTTTTTTATTTTGATGAACATTGTAAAATATTAGTTGTGATGAATTTTTAAAACATTTTTTTCTTTTGTCATTAGCACTTTTGATGTGATGTTTAAGAAGCTTTGACTTAACAAAGATCAGGAATATTTTCTCCAGTGTTTTTTTCTAAGTGTTCTATAGTTTTAGCTCTTTAATCTTCTATCCATTTTAAGTTAATTTTTATCTATGGTGGGAGGAGCCAGTCCAGGTTCATTCATTTGCTTTTGAGTATACAGTGATCCCAGCACTAGTTGTTCTTAAAACTGTTTCTTCCCCACTGAATGTTGTCAGTACCATTATAAATAATTAATTCAATTAATTCACCATAGGTGAATGACATTCTCAATTATACCTCATTGACCAATGTCTCTCCTCATGCCAGTACCATATTAGTTGGATTATGTTTATAATAAGTTTTTCAATATTGTTTTTACTTTGGGAATTTCTTGCAATTGCATATAAATTCAATCTTATTATTAGGTGTTAATTTCTGCAAAAGATATACTTGGAATTTTTATAAGTATTGCCTTGAATCTGTAGAAAATGTGGAGAGTATTATTGTCTTAGCAATATGAAGTTTTCTAATCAATGAACATGGGGTTTTTCCTTTAATTTAATTGGATAATCACTAAATTATTTCAACAATGTTTTAAAATTTTCAGAATATATATATTTCAAATTTTTGCCTCAGTTTATTCCTAAGAATTTTATTCTGTCTTCTGCTGTTCGAAATGGATTTTTACTTAATTTCATGCTATTATATAGAAATGCAATTGAATTTTGTATGTTGATTGTGTACCTTGTAATTTTGTTGAAATAATTTATTAACTCTAATAGGAATTTCTAGATAAAAGACTGTCACGTGTGTATATATATGTGTGTGTGTATATACATATATATATATGTACATATATATTTATTTCTCCTTTTCATCATGGATGGTTCCCTTCCTGTCTAATTTCCCTGGGGAGAATTTTTTAGTATTATTTTGAAAAGAAATAAAAGAGTGGACATCTTTATCTCATTCTGATCTTCTAGGGAAATGATTTAGTCTTTCATCATCAACTGCTGTGACATTAATTCTGTCTTTTTGTAGATGCCCTGTATCAGGTTGTAGAAGTTTCCTACTATTCCTATATAGTTAGTACTGTAACCTCTTTCATTCCTGATTTTATTAATTTGAATAGTCATTTTTTGGCAATTTGAAATTTTGTTGACCAAGAACCACGTTTTGTTGATTATCTCTATTTTTTTTCTATTTTACACTTCATTAATTTCAATTCAAATCTTTATTATTTTCTTCCTTCTCTTTGAGGTGTTGCTTGCTCCCTTTTACTAATTCTTTAAGGGAAAGTTATTGATTTGATGTCTTTTTAAATATAGGCATTCAATATTATGTATAAGTCTAATGAACTAATAAAAATATTTAAGAACAAAAAATTATGCGCATTCAATGCTATAAATTTTCCTCTAGTACACTTTCAATATCTCACATGTTTTGGGTACTCAGTTGTGTTATTTTAATGTACCTTACAATATTTTAATATACTTGTGATTTCTTTGACCCATAGATTACTTAGGAATATTTTTAAATTTTCTATATTCTTGTGAATACCTTAATTTCTTTCTGATCTTGGTTTCAAATTTTATTTCATTGTGGTTAGAAAACATACTTGGTATGATTTCACTTTATTTATTGAAGGTTTTTTAATGGCCAGTTTTATGATCTATTCTGGAGAATGTTCTCTGCATTCTGAGAACATATATTCTTTTGTTATTGGGTGGAGTGTTGAATAAATGTTCAGTTCTATTGGTTTATACTATTGTTCAGTTCTGTATTTCATTATTAATCTTCTGCCTCACTGCTGTACCCATTATAGAATGTGGGGTATTGTAGTCCCCAAATACTATTATTAACTTGTCTACAGTTCTCTCTTCAGTTTGGACATTTTTTGTTTCATGTGTTTTGGGTCTCTGGGTTTTTTGTTTGTTTGTTTTGTTTTTGCAGTGCTGAGGGGACTTGTGCTTGCAAGGCAAGCACTCTACCAACTGAGCTATATCCCCAGCCCTTGGTCTCTGTTGTTAGGTTCATGCATAGTTATAATTGTTATGTCCTCTGTTGAATTGGACTTTTACCATTATAAGAGAAGATTTTGAAATATATAATGTATTATTGTTATTTCCAACTTTTTGCACCATAGAACATCAGAACTTATGCCTACCAAAGTACAACAATGTATCCATTGTCTGGCCTCCACTCCTCCCTCCTTCCAATATGTGCAAATATTATGTGTCAATCAGAATTGAAGTGAAATGAAAATTACGTATTCTTCTAGTCAACTTCTATTTTGTACTGAAATAGAATCTTTAGGATGGTGTATTAGGGTTCTCTAGAGGAACAGAATCAACAGGAAGTATGATTATAAAAAGGAAAGTTTTTGGATCGGCTTGCACGACCAGAAGCTGGATAGTCCACAATGGCCATCTGCAGCTGAAGAGCTGGAAGAACCAGCAGCTGCTCAGTCCAAGAGATGGAAGCCCCAGGACAAGAAGGATCAACAGTGCTACCCTAGTCGGGAGTCCAAGGCTTCTGGAAACTACCTGGAGAATCACTGGCAGTATCCACTTTGGAAAAGTGAAGAGGCAAGAGTCCAATATTCTTAGATCGAAGCAGCAATCAAGAACACTTTCAAGAAGAGTGGAGCTTGTATCTGCATCTGTTTCCTTGTTCTTCCTACTTTTATTCCATCCAAGTCACCATCCTATTGGGTGATATTGCCCCCACTTAGGGAGGGTCTCCACTTAAGTTCACTAACTATCCCACATTCCAAGCATTCCTAGACACGCCCTCATTGACACACCCAGAAACTGCCTAATCATCCCCATCTCTTAATCCAATCAAGTTGACAATTCAAATTAACCATTACAGATGGGTTCCTGGTATCCAAATTGTTACAAGGTTCTTTGGGCAATACTAATGCCTACAGGAATTTGCATTTTTTAATTTTAGTACTAGGGATTGAAACCAGGGCCTTGCACAAACTGGCCAAGTACTCTACCACTGAGTTACATCCCCAGCCTTTTCTAGTTTTATTTTGAGACAAGGTCTTGCCAAATTGCCCAGTTCAGCCTCTAACTTGAGGTCCTCTGGAGTAGCTGGGATTAAAGGTGTTCACCACTGCATTGGGCTACAAGTTTGCTTTTTACTTGTACTTTTAAACCTAATACCTATTACAGTTGGGTCTCCATAATCTGAAGTTTGAAACCCAAAATCTGAAAGGTTTTGAGCTCTGACATTGTACCACAAGGAAAAAATTACACATAATGAAATTTTGCTCCATGTACAAAATTATTTAAAACAATGCTTAAAATTACCTTCAGGCTATGTGTATAAGGTTTGTATAAGATATAAATGAAATCATGTTTACATTTGGGGCTCATCCCCAAAATATTTCATTATTTATATGCAAATTCTAAAATCTAAAAAGAATTAATAATTAAATGCTTTTGGTTCCAAGCATTTTGGATAATACTCAAATCTATAATTTTATTATAATGGCCTAAGATGTAATTTCATAATTTCCTATACTTATCCCAGCACCATATTTTAAGTGATTCATTAATTTCATATTTATTTGACATGCCAACTTTTATCATATAGTAAATGTGTGTTTGTGTGTGCGTGTGTGTGTGTGTGTGTGTGTGTGTGTGTGTGTGTGTGTGTGTAGGGGCCTGTACCCCTGTGTGTCTGTTTCTGGCTTTAGTATTTTAGTTAGTTAATCTACCTATTCTTTGAATAATACCACACTGTTTTAATTATTATAGTTTTGTGATATGTTTTACGATGTGATAATATAAAACCTTCCTTAATTTTTATTTTATTATTTTCTTGCATAAAAAAATTAAAAGATTTCTATAATTGCATAATTTTTCTGCTTTAACCAGCTTGTGTGGTTTTGTAGAATTAATTTTCCACAGTATTGAAAGGATAATATTTTAACCTTATCTCCTACTCTAGCTTATTTTTCATATTTACTTAGTAAGTGCCTTTTACACTGAGGTATGTAAATGTTCATTTTACCTGACTCTTTGCCTCATCCAATTCTATTTAATCTTAGTGCTTAGTATGGTAATTTGGTCTCTAGATGGCTTTCTTTCCACTTTTCCAAATTGAAGTCTACACATTCACCATCTCTACTGAGTTTTTATTAATATTTTCAGGCTCAAGGGAATTTGTCTTTTTTATCTTTGATAATAGTTATTGCCTATACACTCATTTCTGCTTGACAGATCCTAACAGAATCAAAATGAAAGCTAGATGCTACCTGAGGAGATCCCTTTGTCTATGTATGTCATTTTTACAAATGAGAAAATAACCCTAGAGCATGGGAATGACTTGTCCATGGGATTCTAATAATTCAACTTCTGAAATAAACTCAGAGTATATTTCTTGTGTTTTAGTCCTTTTTTCTATTACCATTCCCTGTTATATCGATTTTTCATTGTATTTTAGTTTCAATTTGTTTGTGCTTAGTTCTTTTTTTAAAAAGTCTAGATTGGAAGCTCCTTAAAGGCAGCACCCACATCTACACATAATAATCATAGAAATAATATTGTGCTTTGTGCTCTTTGAGCATTGAATCAATATTAATGGTAATTGGTTTAAAAAAAATTACTCCATTAATCAGATGTCTAATTAGGGCTATTTCCTTATGGGTGCCACTGTTATAACTGTATAAAAAGTGGCATCTAGTGGTTGGTGTGTGTATTACAATTGCCCTGTTTTTGTTTGTTTTGTTTTTAACCCATGAGTACCATAGCCCTTTTCATAATCTGGGCAAAATAAATAAAATTCAATTTAAACTTTTAAATTGAATTTTAAATTGAATTTTAAAGAAAATGACATGTTAATTAATAAAGAAGTGAAACAAGGTGAAATTACCAATTTTTAAGAAACATTGCGTAAAATCACTTGGAAAATTGCACAGAAGAATATTAAAGGTTTTATTTGCTTATACATTATATTGAGATTTTGTTGAACACTGACAAGTGAAAAATACAATTTTAAAGAAAAATAGTTTTATTCCCTATTAAAGAAATCCTATTGGCCAGTTGCTTTGCATTATTCTCAGGATATTTAATTCATATTTTAAAGAGGAAGATCTCTTCATAAAGACTGAATATGCAAAATTACATCATCTCCTACTTACAAGAAAATCCCATGCACATATTTTCACATATTATGTACAGACATTCATTCCATTTCAAATGTTATTCTTACATTAACAGCCATTTTGGATTTGCAGTAACCTTTGCACCAGTATTAATGCATGTAATTGGATGCTGAGAGTATACACAATCTAAAATTCATTTCTTCACAAACAATATTATGTATTTAAATTAAGCTCTGTTTCTGTCTCATATTGTAATTTTTTGTATGTAGGTTTATTCTTCCCATTAGAGAACAAAGATTTACTTTCTTTGTATTTCAACTTGCACCTAACGTAACATAGTGGCTGGCATATAACAACACATGATAAATAAGTGTTTGTTGAATTAGTTATGTATGTTAAAGGGAGTTGCATCTTATTCATTTTTACATCTCTCATACCTAAAAAGTTTTTCTGGCCTCTAATAATGCTTACTTCATGTATGATTAATGAGTATGTCTGAATAAAACTATCTGCCCTGTAATGTAGTTAACATGTAACACTAAAATCTGTGTACAACCTAATCACCTTTTTATAATAAATAATGGATGCATTACAGACTTTGAATTAGAAGTGTCAGGAGTACATTTTTTACAGGAATAGCCTCTTACAGATGAGTGAGAGATCTTCCATCTTCAAGCCATTGTGGTTTGCTCTTTTAATAAGGAAAAGAGATTTCAGCATGATGGTGGCTTCTAATTTTAGCTGTGTTCATTGATAAGGATTCAGAAAGGTGCTGTGTTAGAGACTAGAGAAAGGAAAGCATGGAGCTGGGCATATGCCTGCAATCCCAGCAACTCTGGAGGCTGAGGTGAGAGGATCACAAATTTCAGGCCAGCCTCAGCAACTTAGGAGACCCCTGTCTCAAAAGGAGTAGGGACTGGGGATGTGGCTTCAGTAAATTGCCCTTGCAAAGGGGGGGGGAGGAGGAGGAGAAGGAGGAGGAAGGGAAGGAGGCAGGGAGGGAGGGAGAGAAGGAAGGAAAGAAGGAAGGAAGGAAGGGAGGGAGGGAGGGAAGGAAGGAAAAGTATGGCTTATTGAGCAGGAGAGTAAGGCACTTTTTAAGACACAGGCTCTCAGGTTGATCACTGATGAACACAATTTGGTTTTTGCATCACAAAAAGGTTTCAGTTTAGTCTGTTGATCTATTTGATGAAAAGCATGCCATGTTCTTGTACATAAGTAGTAAACTGTCTACCTAAGTTACACTAATTACCATTTGTTTTTATAAGCAGTTCAACTTCATGCCAGAGTAAAAAATAGTTCTGGATTGCAGAAGTTATACTTTCTTCCTATTTACTATAGACTTTTATTTTAAAGGAAGTTATTTTTCTGGTTTCAGGATCTTACTTCGTAAACTGAGTGAATGAAGTTGTTAGTTGTGGTATTTAGAACATTTAGGCTGTGGGGGCAGCTTTTGTGGTAAAGCTTGGAGCTGTTAGAGATTGAGCTACTTTAGTGATGGGGGTTTGGGGCAAAGAAAGGAAGGGTAATATAGTATTATGTTTTCTATGTGCCATGGCTGCTCATGAATGCAAAGAAACAAGTTGACTTCAAGTGGTAGCCATTCTTGGCTATTTGCCAAGGTGATTGCTATTTTAGATAGAGGTGACTTCTTTAAAGTAATATTGGGAGAAAAACAAAGGAATTTGGAGAACTTGGACATGTGAAAATCACACTACAAGGAAGTTATATGAATTTTTTCACTTTTATCCTCTTTTATAAAAGACATATCTTACTTTAGAATCTTAAAAATTACATTGGATCATTGTGAAAAGCTTAAACATAAATGTATATAATAAAAGTTCAGAGAATAAAAGGTAGGGAAGCCAAGTGGTAACTGTAGTTTGTCATTTATATGTATCCTTTCAGATATTTTTCAAGAATTTGTTTTTTTATGTTTACATTACTGAGTTCAGTTGAATTCTAAGCCAGAGTTTGCTTTTCAGTTTTGTTTTTAATTATTTCCCCCTCTTTCTTATCTTTATAGGCTTGCTATGGATGTTCTCCAGGATCAAAGTGTGACTGTAGTGGTATAAAAGGGGAAAAGGTAAGATTGAAGATGGGCCTTTGAAAACTTAGTAAAACCAGTAAAATACTGTTTTAATACATTTTGAAAAATAGGGCTTCTATTTGTGCATGTAAGCAAATAAAATGAGTTCTACTCTCCTGCTTATTTTGAGAACTTATAAAGGTTAAATTTTATGTCAGGGATCAGCTAACATCTTCTTATAAAAGGCCAACTAACAAATATAGTAGACTTTGTGGAACACATAAGGTCTGTGTCACATTTTCTTCTTTCCTGTGTCCGTGTATTGTTGCTATTGAGATGCTGGGAATGGAACCCAGGACCTTGGAAATACTAGGCAAGCATTCTACTACTTAGCTGTATTCTCAGCTCTTCCTTCATTTCCAAAAAAAAAAAAAATCCTTTTAAAAGTGATGAAGAAAATTCTTAACTCTTAGACCATACCAAAAAAACCTCTAACTGCATTTGGCCTAAAAACTTTGATCTACCCTTATTAATCTTGTTGAAGTCACTGATTTAGTAGGCAAAAAATACTTAAGGGAAAAATACTTAAGGAAATAAAACAGGCATCCAGCTACTAAGCTGTTCTGGATACCAAGCTAGGCAATTCCATATCTTTTTCTCTAGATCATGCGAATTGATGATAGGGAAATGTCTATTTTTACCTTACTTTTTCTATAGTAGCACCTCCTATTGTATGGATATGATGATTATAAAGGGAGAATAGGTAAGTGTTAAATACCCTAAAAATAGCCACTGTTAGTGACTGATATAAAAATTCAAAAATTTGAAAGGGATAGTAAATTGGTGAATTGTAAGGTAAAAAAAATTGTTACAGGAGAGGGGAATCTCACCGTAGACTACTTTTTGGAGATCAATGAATATATTTGAATGAATAAGTGAATGTCACTAATTATATATGGAAAAGTTTGGGATAATGTCTCAAAGGCATATTTCACTTAGGAATATGGAAGATAAAGTAGCATAGTAAGATGTTTAATTATCCTAGATCAAAGAAAACCACTTGTTTGATTATTTTACAGGTCTTTATTCTCAAGCCCATTTGACCTTTGTAACCCCCTATTTTCCCAGCAGAACACCTATTAATATTAGTTAAATAATCTTCCATGAAACACTTATATGAGTAGCATTAGTTTGAGGGGAAGAGTTTTATTGTAAGTTTTATTGTAAGGGTGTTTTCTGTAGTGATAAAAAGAGTAAGAGGGATTCATTCCACATCATAGAACAGTGGCTGTTACCACATTAATTCATCTAGAGATAAGAATTAAAAACTCAGAACAAAATATAATTGCTACTTGATAACAGGATAGTTACCAAAGGAATAAAGTGGAGAGGATTCTTTTAAAAAGAATGAACACTAGATAAATTTGAATTTATATAATTTTCTTCCTGAGTACACCCCTAAGTGTGCGTGTCAGAGGATGGCTAGAACCCTGACAAAAACCCACAGTTATGATGGCTTGAGAAGACAGGGGAAAGAGTTGAGGATGCCAGATGATTTGAAAGTAAGGGAAGATGTGCTAGAGAAGAAGGAAACAAAAAGAAGAGAGCCTAAAAATATGCTTAAAGACTCCATTCAAATTCTTGGTTAAATACTGAACTTCATAGGTATAGGGGACGAGTCATACCACCCAGCACAAAATGCTGGAAGCACATGTACATAGATTTAACTGTAGTTCGTTGAAAGGAAAACAGTTTTAAGTTTGAGTTCAGCTGAGTTAACTATTATACTTTTAGTACGGGGGATTGAACCCAGGGCCTCACACATGCTACAAAAGTCCTCTACCACTAAGCAACATCCTCAGCCCTTTTTATTGTATTTTACTTAGTGTTAGTCAACTTTTTGTCACTGTGGTCTAAATAACTGACAAAAACAACTTAGAGGAGAAGAAGTTTGTTTTGGCCCATGGTTTCAGAATTTCAGTCCATGGTCCACTGCCTCCATTGCTTTCTGCCTGGGGTGAGGCAGAACATCATGGCAGAAGGATATGACAGAAGAAACCTGCTCAGCTCATGACATATGGGAAGTAGAGAGGGGAGGAGAGGAAGGGACTAGGGACAAATATAGTCCAGGGCCATGCCCCCAATAACCTGTTTCCTTCAGTCACACCCACCTGTCCATAGTTATCATCCAGTTGTTCATTCAGATTATTAATCCATCAACTGGATTATTCCACACCTTTTATGATTCAATTTTTTTAACCTAGGACCATTGCTATAGTGCTTAACACATGGTATCTTTGGGGGACAGTTTTAGAACCAAACCTTACCATTTATTTTAAGACAGAGTCTCACTAATATGTCCAGGTCGATCTCAAACTTTTAATCTTCCTGCCTCAAACAACCAAGTAGCTGGGATTACAGGCATGCACCACCATGCCTGGCTTAGCTAACTGTTTCTTACAACAGAAGTTCAATACCCTTCGGATGGAGGTAAGAGAATCCAAAATCTGTACGTATTACCTGCACTATGCAATATGCAATTAAAACTTACCAAGTTGAAGCGACCTATAGTCAAGAGAAAGATCACAAAATGAAAATCAATTCTAAAATAATACTGATGTTAGAATTTTTCAATGAAGAAAAAAATTCATCAGATAGACTGAACAGCAGAGCTAACAAAAGAAAAGGTCAATGAACTTAAATATTTAAAGTCTCAAGAAATGATCTAATCTGAACACGGGAAAAAAATGAAAAAAAAAAAAAAGAAAGATTAGGATCTCAGTGACCTGTGTAACAATATGAAATAGTATAAAATAAATATAAATGGAGTCCTACCAGGACAGGAGAGAACGATCAGAGGAGTAAAAAGAATAATGAAAAATGGGGCAATATTATTGGAAATAATTCCCTACCACTAGGTGAAAAATATGAATATATAGATATAACAAGTCTGACGAACCTCAAGTAGGATAAAAGCAAACAAAACTACATATAGGCCCCATGATAATGAAACACTGAAAAAGAGACAGAATAAAAATCTTAAAAACTGAAGAAAATTCATATTACTTACAGTGGAATGATGACATGAATGATGATGGAATTCTTAACAGAAGGAGTGGATGATGTACAATAATGTAAAATATCATTAGAAAATGAAAAATTCTGCAAACAATTATCATACAGTTTAAATATACTTCAAAAATAAAGGCAACTTTAAGATATTTTACAATGATAAGAATATAGAGAATTTGGCATAAATGTACTAAGAGAAATTTCTTGAGGTTAAAGGGAAATGTCAGTAGAAAGAAGTGTGAAATTACAGGAAGGAATGAAAGGCACTAGAAATGGTGTATATGTGGTTAAATATAAAAGACTATATCCTTTTCCCCTCTCTTATTTAACACAAAAGAGTATTTAAAGCATAAGATCATAACTCTAAAGTACACGAAGCCTAATCTGACAGAATTAAAGTGAGAGAGACAGATTTACAATCATGGTTGTAGATTCTGACACTCCTACCTCAGTCATTGATAGTACTACAGAAAGTCAGTAAAGATGTAGATGATTTGATTTGCACTATTAACAACCTGGCCCTTTTTGACATATAAAGAACCCTATGTTCAATAAGTACAAAATACAGTTTTTTCAAGAGCACACGGAATTTTTAACAAGATACACTATATGATAGGCTACAAAATGAGACCCTACAAATATCAAAAGTTTGAAAATATGAGTATTCATTCTCCGACCACAATGGAATGAGTAAGAAACCAATAACTATATGTAGAAAATTCTCAACTATTTGGAAATTAGAAAGCATCATTTTAAATAACTGATGGATCAAGGAAGAAGTTGTAAAGACAATTAGAAAATGTACTAGTTATATTTTGTTTAAAAGCAAAACTGAAAATTTGGAATGTCATGAAAGCAGAGCTTAGGTGGAAAACAGCTGTAAATATCTATGTAAAAAGAATGATTAAAATTGGTGATCAAAATTTCTCACTTAAGAAGCTAGAAGTGATAAGTGAACTAAATTTAAATTAAGAGAAAGAAGGTAGTAAGGTAAAAATCAAAATATATGAACTAGAAAACAAACAGTAGAAAAAATTTAGCCCAAATTCAATAATTGAAAAATTGATAGCATGACAGAGAAAAACACAAATATTAGGAATGACACTGTAAACACTAAAAGATCAATAAAGGAATATTATAAATAACCTTATGCAAATAAATTTGACATCTTAAGTGAAATTGACAAGTTCCTTGAGAAACGAACTTACCAAAAACAAAATAAATGAATGAATAATAGAATAAAATAGGCAAAAGATGAGTAACCCTGTATTTATAAAAGAAGTTGAATTTTTAACCCTTCCACAAAATTTCCAGCTTTAGGTTTCTCTGATGAATTCTATGAAACATTTATGTAGGAGACAATGTTAAACTTGCATGAACTCATTCTGAAAATAGAGGAATAGGGAATGACTTCCAACTGTTTGTATAAAGCAAGCATAGTCCTGATATCAAAACTAGACAATGACAGAATTACCAAAACCGAAAACTATATGAGTAGTTCCCATGAACACATGCATAAATTATTAAAAAGTTTTAGCAAATTTTATCCAACAACATATAAAGTATATAATATACTAGGAATGCATGTTTCATTTAACATGTGAAAATCAAGATTGTTATTCACTGTATTAAAAGACTAAAATATTTTACAGTGTAAATAAATAAACCTATCATCTACCTTAATAGATAATAAAGAATGCATTTAACAAATTCAATTTACTTTGCTATAAACTCTTGGCAAATTAGGAGTAGGAGAGATTTCCTTATTAAAGAGAAACTACCAAAGCCATTCATCTAAAATTATACTCAGTGAGGAGTCCTTTTCTCCTAAGTTCAGGACATGTCTGCTCTCACCACTTCTATTCAATATTGCCAGTAGAGTAAAGAAAAAAAAGTAAGCAAACAGCATCCACACTAGAATGCTTTATTTTTTCTTTGCTATTGTTGATGGCATACTTTGTCAATGCAGAAAATTCTATGGACATATACTAAAATGTTCCTAAAATTTATTACTGGTTTTAGAAAGATTATTTTAAAAATGAACAAATTAAGATCATTAAAAAATCAGTTCTATTTTCATAGTTAAACCATGAAAATTAGGAAATTGGAATTATAATAATGCCTTTGACTATAATATAAAAAAATTTGGAAAACTTAAGACCAAGACAAAAATATGCAGGACTTAGACACTGAAAACTATAAGAATTTTGCTGGGAAAAATAGAAGACCTGAATAAATGGAGATGTCTATCATGTTCATGGACTGGAAGATTCATTATTATTAAGTAACTAGGCAGATAGGGCATGCCTCAAGGAAGTAGGTCACTGGAGGTGTGCCTTTGGGATTTATATTTCCCTGGCACCCAGTTTGTATTCTCTCTCTTTCCTGGATGTCATGAATGGAGTAACTTTCTTATGCCATGATGTCCTACCTTACCTTGGTCCAGAACAATAGAGTTCATCACCTAGTGACTTAACCTCTGAAAGCATAAGCCACAATAAACTTTTGTCCTCTAAGTTGTTCTTTGGTCACAGTGATGAAAAGCTGAGTAAAAAAGTATATTTCGTTAAAATTAGGAATTTCTTCTCTTTAAAAGACATTGTTGGAGCTGGACACGATGAGGCATGCCTGTAATCCCAGTGACTCAGAAAGCTGAGACAGGAGGATCACAAGTTCAAGGCCAACTTCAGTAACATAGTGAGACCCTCAGCAACTTAGTGAGACCCTATCTCAAAATTAAATATATAGAGAGAGGGGACTGTGAATGTAGCTCAGTACTAGAGTGCCCTGGGATTCAATCCCTGGTACCAACCCCCAACACACAGACATTATTAAAGAGAATTAATAAAAAGATAGCCCACAATCTTGGGAAAAATTGTGAATCACATGTCTCTTAAAGAACTTGTATCCAAAATATTTAAAGAACTCTAAAAAAGTCAGCAATAGAACAAACAACCCCAACTAAAATTAAATTAGAAGAAAAAAGCCAGAGATTTCAATATACTTCATAAAAGCAGGTATAAAGGTGACAAAATCACATATGAAAAGATGTTCAACATTATTAATTAGGGAAATACAAAACAACCCAGGAGATTATTAGAATAGAATCTGAATATTAAACTTGGCCATACCAATTATAAATGAGGATGTGGAGTAACTGGAACTATTGTAGTACAGTGTAAAATGACACAAACACTTTGGGAAACAGTTTGACAGTTTCTTTAAAAGTTTGGCATACCATCTATTGTATTACCCTAATCCTAACCCTAACCCATCAGAAATGACAGCATACATTTATACAGAACTTGTGCATTAATATTCAGAGTAGCTTTATTTGTAATAGCCAGAAACTGGAAACAACCCAACAGCCCAGGTAAATTAATGAACAAATTGCATAATATCTATGCAATGGAACATCAGCAATAAAACTACATGAACTATTGGTAGACATCAAAATATATTTGAATATCAAAAAATGATGCTGAGTGAAAATTTAGACAAAAAGTATTATCTGTGTGATTCCATTTATATAAAATTCTGGAAAATGCAAGTTTCACTAAGAAATAGTTTTGTATGTAGTGACAGAAAGTCAATCAGTCAGTGCCTGGGGTGGTGGGGTTGGAATAGATGGGTTGAGGTACAGCGAAGTTAAGGGCACAAGGAAGCTTTCGTAACTGATGGATATGTTCTTTATTTTGGCTGTGATGGTGATTTCACTGGGGTATTTAACTTCTTATACTCTTAAAATTGTATACTTTACATATGTACAATTTAGTGTATGTTATTGTTTCCTCATTTTAATTGCTCTTAAATGTAAATTTAATATAGAAACGATAAAACATCTAGATTACCCTGCAGGAATGTATCCAAATGCTCGCTTCTAAAAACAAACAAATGACCGGACTCCTCATGAGAAATTATCCAGTTGAAAACCTACAATGGATGGCACAAATGTTAACTAAACAAAAGTATATCCCTCTACCCAGTAACATTAACAATTGCTAGGAACTGGTAAGAAAAATGTAGACTCTCAGTCTCCATAGCTGACAACTCTGGTGACAAAACCAGGTAATCTATATTTTAACAAGTTCTCCAGGAATTCTGTTGCAATCTAAAGTTTTAGATCTTATGACCTACATATTGCCATTTTTATAGTTGCTAAAGATCTATTTTCTTATTCTCCTAATTATATTACATCAACTATTTCTTAGTGCTATTTAATTACAAAAACAAAATATAAATTCTGCAACAAGTAGAAAAAATATCTTGCTTAAGTAAATCATTGTTTTCATTTGTTCATGGGAGGCTTTGCCTTACCCATATGTTCATATAATTTGTATATTTGTGAAGTATTATAACCCATAGGAACTTTAATCTCAATTGTCATTATAGCATTAACTTTTTTTTTTTTTTTGGTCCTGGGGATTGAACACATAGTCACTTAACCACTGAACCATGTCCCCAGCCCTTTTTGATTTTTTATTTTGAGACAGGTCTCACTAAGTTACTTAAAGGCTCACTAAGTTGCTGAGGCTGACTTTGAACCTGCAATCCTCCTGCCTCAGCCTCCTGAGCCACTGGGATTACAGGTGTGCACCACCGCGCCTGACTAGCATTTCTAATTTTTATTTTTCCTATCCTCAGAGAACTAATATTTTTCTTGTTAATTTTATATCTTCTTAAGACATTTTTTATTTCCATGATTGTGAAACTTTCTTATTTTGTTTATAAAATACCTTTGTAAAATGGGAAGATTTTTATTGGTGCCTTTTAACTCAAACTAGGGATGGTTTCTCAGCAAATGAATCTATTTTCCTTTTTAAATGTAGCTTATTTTAAATAAACTCACATTGTCACAGAAAGTCCTGTGTATAATCTTGCAATTATAACTCATTGTTCCTGAATTTTGGGCAAAAGTATTTGCTCAAAATTTTGTGTAATTTGTTAAGGAAGCACATTTATTGAATGAATATTACTAAGTATTTGTTATGTTGGACACTAAGAACACAAGATTGAGGAAGACATGATTGTTTAAATGATGGGGTAATGAAAAGAATGGAGTCAAATTTAATACAAATTTCTGGAATAACAATTATATTAGCAAAGACAATGAATTTAATGTTGTTATATAAAGTTTGTTGTTAGGAAAATTACAAAACTTCTCTTGTTAGTGATTTTTCATATATAAAATGGAAATTATTTTATCTAACTCATCTTGTCATTGGGAGTAGTAAATAAGATAAAATATTGAGGATTTAGAATAACATCTGACACATAAAAAAACATTCATTATGGATTAGGTATTATTGTTGAGTTTTAAATACTTGTGATAAGACAGTTGTTTATAGAAATTTAGCTTTCTGGAGAAACATTGATACATGAAATTTCCCAGGGAAAGATAGAGAAGATCAAAAAAGCGCCTAGAGTGATACCAAGAATTAAAGAACAGGTAGAGGGAGAATATTGTTCCACAAAGGAAAATAAGAATGACTTTTGAATATTCAAACAGGCAGGCAGCATAAACTAGGCTCTTTAGGTTTGATTTCCAGATATAGGCACACAACATTTTCTGTTTGTGATTATTAGCAAATAACAGTAAAATGTTGAGTGTTTTTAAGGATTTAAAGAGCCCCTAACAATAGCAAAGGGTAGGTACAAAATCAGTGTCAGCCTTCCCTATTAGGAATTGGGTAGAGGACCTTCCCCTTAACCCTTTCTTACTCAAGACTTCTATAGTTTCTACTCAGAAAACGTTTAACCTTTGAGAGTCTCAGAATTGCTCTTCTAGCTTTTATGCTGCTCTCCAGGAATCATTGACCTTCTATCTTGTTAACTATAATATTGTTCAATCTGTTGGATATGATGTTATTAGACTCTAGTGTGAGGACATTTCAGGATATTTCATTTATTAGATGTATGGTTTTATTAATTCCAACACAATTAAGCTTTTCATCATCTTCTACTCTTCAGTCTCTTAACTGTAGCCCAGATAGCAGTTTTGTGTCAGAGAAAATACTGCTTTATTCAAATATTATCCTCAAGTTTTGGCAGAGGTATGTTTTATATACGGGTTGAGATCCCAAAATGTAGTTGTTTTCCACTTATGGAAATCCACTAGAACTAGATTTTTTTCCTTCTTGCCTTTCTTTCTGATCAGAATTTGCAATTGTATTTTTACTACTATCTCTGCCAGTAATTAGCTATTTAATGATTTGAGACAGTTCTGTTGTACAAATTTTGAAATTTTTAATTTATCCCTTCTTGACCTGCTTTCTTCAAAATAATTAATTGAGGTTAATGAGTATTAAATCACAATTTTATGACTCATTGAGAAAACAAAGGAATGTATTTGTAGAAAATATACACATATGTCAGTTATGTCAGTGATTATTGTCAAAGCTACAGGAGTCTTTCACCTTGTCATGAATTAGTCAACATTTGCTTCATTGGCTTTGAATTAACAAGTAGAAACTGACCAGAAATAGTTTTTCAAATTACCTATATTTTTAAATGATTCAACCTAAGGAATTATTCAATACAAAATTATCTAAGTTCTTTAGAATAAACTTAATACAGAACACACACACACACACACACACACGAACACGCTCATTTTGGTGGTAGGAATAAGTCTACTGTATCTTAAACTCTAGGAGGAATATGTATTCACTGGCCTATGGGTCAGTTTCCTCATAAATATGGATGCTTTCTCTTTCTTAGGTGCTGCCTGGGCTGTTGTTCAGGATCTGGTAAGAGGGTTCCTAGAAAGACATTTGACTAGAGAAAGTTTTTTTTGAGAAATCCTTAAACCTTAGGAAATCAGGAAAGTATTAGTAGCCCGCTATGTGGCAGCATGTGACAGGAAGCTATGAGCCCTTTTGTTCTTAAAGTTCATGGTAGAGAATTCCATAGGAGTTTTGGCTTTCATGCCCTCACTATTATTGGCTTTATGCAAATTAATTAAGCCTGTTTTATTAATCTAAATAATACACTGCTGGCTTTGATACCCTTGCCTTCCTGGCTTTACAGATACATCAGCTAACTCTACTATAGAGATGCTAATAATATGTGATGGGCCCTCAATGGTGGGTTGGCAGCCCTCCTGTGATTATGTTAACTGCTGTGGTCAGAATTGAGACTTGAGTCACAATTCAATTATTCTGAGTAGAGGTGGTGTTTTCTTGTATATTGTTTTCTACAGTGAACTTGTATTTCTTTATCATATTAATTTTATAATCAGAAAAATATTAAAAAGTTGATGTTCTGAAGATTTATTCTGGCTGATTTAATTGAATCTCCAGTCAGCAAATGGAGTTTTATTCTGGTAATCCTGTGATTCTTCTACTCTACAACAGATCCGGGAGCTTCTCCAATGGTTTCCTTTTTCATTTCTTCATCTCTTCCCCATACTTTTTTCACGAAACATTTACAAGACCTGACTTCCTGAATCTATTGCCATCCTCCTTGTTTAAATCTTGATGTTAGCATGTTTAAATCTCACTTCATCTCTGATATACTATTTAATTTTATAGGAGATTACATTATTGTGCATGATATAAATTTGGGATGATTTGTGTTTTTTCTCCTTAAATCTTACTGGTTTCCTCATGTTAATAAGAAACTGAATTTAATATCATTAAATTATGTTAGTTTTAAACAGCTAATTATTTGATCTTCTTGAATATCAACCATGCCTGTGCTTGAAAATTCACAAA
Organism: Sciurus vulgaris; assembly: GCF_902686455.1. Lineage (NCBI taxonomy): Eukaryota > Metazoa > Chordata > Mammalia > Rodentia > Sciuridae > Sciurus > Sciurus vulgaris. The sequence continues at coordinate 42,561,830 of NC_136471.1, read as the reverse complement.
TAACCTTACCTTTAATTCTTGTTTAATTTCAGGGAGAGAGAGGATTTCCAGGTTTAGAAGGCCATCCAGGTTTGCCTGGATTTCCAGGTCCAGAAGGACCTCCAGGGCCTCGGGGACAAAAGGTTTGTGTTAAATTGCTAAAACCAGAGGAATTAAGTCATCTTAAATGTGGGACTGGGTGTCAAATTACTAAAAAGTTACTGTATTCTAGTGAGAAAGTATTTAAATCAGACATTGGAATGATGGGGAATCTGTAACTTATTGGTTTTTTTTCTTAATTGAATATTACCACCATATTAAGATGATTTTGGAAGATGTTTTTATTGTATGTAGCTGTTGTGATCCTTTACAAAAGTTCTTTCAGGAACTTAGCTGAACTGGAAAGAGCCAAGCTGCCTAGTGTCAGAGTAGCTCATTAAGACAATATATCATGCTGGCTGGGGATGTGGCTCAGTGGTAGAGTACTTGCCTAGCAAGCATGTAGGCCCTGAGTTTGATTCCCAGCACTGGGGGAAAAGAAACCATAATGAAAGTAACTGTTAAACATTTACTGATTTACTGCAGTATTATAAAAAAGAAGAAAAACTGGAGAAAGCACCAACTCCCCCATAGTTCTATTTTTCCCTGTGGCACAGCACCAGCAAGGGTCAGATGGATCTGCATAGAGGCTTGGAATCACTCATTGTTGGAAGAGCTCAAAACAAAAACCTCTTGAAGTTGTATAGCCCTGGGGGCAGCCATGACAGAAAGGAGAAGAAGGGCTAGGAATAAAAAAGTATTGAGTCACTGCAGAAAATGCTTTTTCAGGGTTTTGTACCAAAGGAGGTCTCTATCAAAGGCCCTGGATAAAGAGGCCTATCTGTATGAAAGCATGGCCATCCAGGAAGCTGCTTCAGAGAATGCAGTGCATTGGCTGTACACCAAGTTTAGTTTCAGGAGGGCAGCTGTTATCCATGAGGCCTACCATGAGGAATTGGGGTGGACCTGAAAAATCTTACATGGGTAAACGTTTAGATAGGTGCTAGACTCCTCAATTCTACCCCTTGATTTTTTAACATGTGAATGCGAAACATAAGCATGGACCTGAATATGCTGGACTTTAAGGGACTATGTCAAAAACCCTTTCAATTAGTCTGAAACCATTTCTAAGCAGGATGATCAGAGCTGTCTGGAATATTGAATGTAATCATGAGCCATAGCTCTTGCCACCCCAAGAATAGAAGTCCCATAGCCTGCCCAATCTACTTTATAAAGCCCAGAGGCTTTCTCTTAAGTCTTACCATGGGCTGTTTTACTTTGCCAATTTTAGTGATCTACGGGCAGCATGAGGTGCTGGCAATCATAAAGACTGTTCCTTTTTTTGGCCAGCAGGAAGCTGAGGGCTATAGGGTGATTTAACACTACTAAAAACCAAGGAATTGAGGCCAGTCTATTATGCTCCCAAAGCTGAGGTAGTGTCATTAATGTCTTCAGCAAGGGTCAAGTCCAGCACCACCTTTTTTACTTGAATGATTCTGACAGTGGGAAAGATTGCCTGGAGTTTATGCATGAGCAGAGAGGCTATAATGCCACCTGGCAATTCTCCTGATTAACCAGAGTCTTATCTGATTTTGGAGTTCCTCTCTTATTCCATAAAGTAGGATATACTTACTGGGAGGGACTGTTATGAATGGTTGGGAGTCTTTCATCAATATCTCATTATTTGCCTTTGTAGTAGTATTGAAAGCCTAGAATTACAAAAATGAATAATATACCAGTGGGGACATACATAGTTCTGGGAATGTAAAAATCATTGATTACAATGGGGGTCATTCAGCCAAAAGTTCATTTTAATGGGCAGGGACTTGAATGGAATTGGAAAATTTGTGTAATGTGGAAAAGGCCACTGCTATCAAGGTCAAACTGCTCCAGGGGTTGACCCCATATCACTTTTCCCCGGTTGTTTCAATTGCTTCCATTTTGGATAGGAAGGATTTGACATACAAGGAGGTAATTTGTTCCTCTAGGGTCAGAGTTCAATTGTGGCAACAAATCAGTCCCAAAGTAAAAAGGTCTGGGCACCTGAGGTACTAAAATGGTGTGTTTACAGAGAAGTCCATTTGTAATATTCAGCAGCACAGCAGTCAGATGTTTATCTAGGGGTTTGGGCAGTGTATGACATATCCAGCAGTTTTGTCATATGCATAGTGGTGGCAACTACCTGGGGCAGGCACATCAGTGAATTTGATAAGGAGGAAGTCATGTAGGCTATTCTGTGGGAGGGAGAGAAAAAAGAAGTTTGATTCACAACCCCAGCTCCCATGCCCTGGTTCATGGATCAGAACGTGTTCTTGTCCTATCAGTTAAGTGAACTGTGTTCATTGATTTCAGTGTGGGTAGTCTGTCCTGTACCATGAGCAAGGAAAGCATCTATGTGTGCCTGTTAAGATTGGAAATGGGAAGAGATAATAGTGAAGTTTCAGACTAAGAGAAGTTTCTTTCTTTTAGTTTTTAATGGCTCTTTTGGCTCAGTGCCCTTTTCCATCTGTATTAGGTAGAGTGGTGAAGTGATATATGAAAGGGCAAGTTCTGTTCATTTGCCTGGAAGAAAAATTGGCTTAAAAACCTTTTTTTTTCCTAATTTTATTATTGTGTGTAATGATGGTACATCATATCATTAGAGTATTAAGGAAATCAAATGGATATTCACCAGGTAGTCCTCCTAATAAGGGAGGAAGGTTAAATGCATGAATACATTTTAACGTTTAACTTTGTCAGAGCTTAGATTTTGAGAAAATACTGATCATGCAGTAGTTTTGTTAGATTCAAGAGCTGATGGGACCTGTACTAGATTTCCTGAGTAGAACTTGAAAACTAAGGAAACAGTGGGACCCTAAACGATGGCATAGAATTTTGGTGGATGGGCCATTCAACTGAATTAGCTGGGTCAAATAATACTTGGAGAGCAAGAAAGCAGAATGATTCTTGTGTACCTAGTAGGGGCACAGAAGTAGAAGTAGTAGAGATATGAGTCAAGTGGATGGATTCAGCAGCAATTCATGAAACTATTGGCATAGGACATCTAAGTGAAATTCAGCTTGAACTAGACTGTCCCACCCCTCAACACTTTGGAACTACTTAAGCTCTCCAAAACATAGACATACTTTTGTGAAAATGAGGTGGGAACTCCAGTTGACTGAGATTAAATTTCAGTCATGTTATAAAAACGGATGCTTTGGAACAGAAATTAAGTTGAACCATAGAAAAAGTTATATTTCTTGCATCTAGTTTTATCTGGTAATGTAGGCTGAGTTTCTTACCATGCTTATTGAGAGGTAACAGTTTAAGTAGACATTGTCTGATGTAAAAAGAAGTTAACTGCATCAGGATTTCTTTGAAATTATTTATCATTAACTGGGATTATTATGATAATTTGTAAAAGTATGCTTGTATGCAGATTAAGTATCAAAAGCAGTCCAATCGTTTGCTCTGATTCTTTTTCAGTATGTATAAAGAGAATATAAAATGCTTTTAAATTTTTGGGATTCTAACTTCTAAGCACTTTATATTTCTATATCCAGTTTGCCTTCATATTTTCTAAAATAGGTGAATTCCTACTTTTATGTGATTAGCTATTCTAGTACATGTTATACGTATATTATATCAAAAACTTTGTAGAATTGTTATTTATTAGTACACTCCTATTTATGAAAGTAAACATGAAGCAAATATATATTTTGTATATGTATATATTACTATATGTATATGTTTGTTTATATATATTTATATATTTTGAAAGGAGTTTTTATTCTTAAAAATGAAATTTGGTTTCTTATATTAATTTATTTTATTTGTACATTATAGTTATTTGTAAAAGTGAAATTCTGTGATATATTCTTACATGTACATAGTATAATGTGGTCAATTTCATTCAACAGTTCCTCCCTTTTCTCATCCCTCCTCCTCGATAGACATTACATTCACTTTGTTCAGAATAAAGTAACATAAGAGGGTATATAATGAAAAAAATCCTTTCCACCTGTGTTCATTAGTCACTGAGATATATATACATACATTTACCCCCTCTGTAAAATAGTAGTACATTATGTTTAACTTTTGTTTTTCACTTAATATGTCATACATATTCCATATGTGTATACACAGAACCTCCATATTATTTTCCGTAAGTCTATTTTATTTCATTGTGTATATAAATCACAACTTATTAATCAGTCCCCTGTTGATTTAGGTAGTTTTCAATTTTTTTGCTACTACAAACAGGCTTACTAAAACATAGATTTGTTTAGATATCCTTTTACCAATTAGGGATTAACTATAAGATAAATTACTAGAAATAGTATTGCTGGATCTGAGGATACACATATATATTTGCAGATATTGCCAGATTGCCCCTCCAAAAGTTACATGATTTAGCCTTGGTTCAGCAATATGTAAGAACATCTATTGCCCTTTAGCTCCACCAATACTATTATGAAACTTGGATTTTTGCCAGTCTGATAAAAGAAAGTGATCTCTCAATGTACTTTTAATTTGCATTTCTCTTTGTATGAGTGAGAATATGCTTTTCATATGTCTGAAGAATCAGTCTTTTCTATGATCTATGTATTCATATCATTTGCCCATTTTCCTACTGGATTATTGGTATTTTCATATTTCACTGAGCTCTTTATGTGTTAGGGAGATTAGCTCTTTGTTTACATTGAGAGTTGCATTCTTTTCCCCTACTTTGTCATTCGGTTTTGCTGAGTGTGTTCATATATGTGTATGCATTTATGTGTATTTTTCTGAGATCCATTCCTTTATATTTTATGGATTATAAGTAGGAAAAACCTTCCCCATCCTAAAATTTTATAATTCTCAAATATTATTCTCTGGTACTTTTATTTATTTATTTATTTTTTTACATTTAAACATTTTACTCATGGAATTCTTCCTGATGTATGGCTTGTGATATAAGTTCCACGTTTATTTTTTCCAGATGGTCTCACATGTGTATCAGAACATCATTTTCTCCAATGATTTGCAATGATACCTTCATTATGCAGTAGTCCTCCTTTATCTCCTTTGCATTTTTACTTTCCATGGTCTCAATTACTCATGACCAACCACAGTCTAAAATATTAAATGGAAAATTATAGAAATTAATACTTAATATATTTAAATAACTTTTATTATAGTATACTGTTAAATTATTCCATTTTATTAGTTATTATTTTTAGTTTCTTACCATGTCTGATTTATAAATTAAACATTATTATAGAAATGTATGCAAAGGAAAAAACACAACATATATAAGGTTTGGTACCATCTGTAATTTCAGGCATTAACTGAGGGTTGGGGAATGTATCCTCTTTGAATAAGGGGGGACTAGTATACACCAAATTCATATGAATATATGAACTTGTTTTTGAAACTACCAGTAGTCTTCCAAGGGTCAGCTTATTCAACTATCAGAACTAAACTATATTAATTATAGAGGCTTTATATTATATTTTTATACTTGACAGGGCTAGTGACCCCTCAGTGCTCTTTTGTTAGATTTTTTTCTGTGTTCTGTGTTCTTTCTTTTTTATTTTTCCACATGAACTCTAGAATTACTGCCTAGTTTTTAAAACTCATCACATCTGTTTTCATGATATAAAATTTGTAATTAAATTAATTGAGAATTGACTTTTTTTTTTAGTACTGGGATTGAATTCATGGGTGTGTTACCATTCCCAGCACTTTTTAATTTTTATTTAGAGATGGGCTCTTACTAGGTTGCCCATCCTGGCCTCCAACTTGCCAGCCTCCTGACTAGTTCGGATTACAAGTTATGTGCTACCATGCATGCCTAAGAATTGACATTTTGAATCTTTAATTTTGTTACTCAGGAACAGGGAATGACTTTAATTTGTTCAAGTCTTCTTTTGCAAACTTCAGGCATGTTTTAAATTTTTCTTCTTATAAATCTTGTAGTTTTCTTCTTAAGTTCATTACTAAATATTTTATCATTTTTTGTTGCAGTTGTAAATTGGATATTTTTTCTGTTATATCATTTAACTAGTTATTGGTATAAGAAAGCTGTTGGCTTTTAATATTAGTTTTATACTTAGTTCTTGATGATAATATTTTTATTTTAACAAGCTTGCATTTTTTTATAACTTGCAAATATTAGTAGTTTTGCCTCATCCTCTCTAACTTTTAAAAAAATATGCTGGGGAATCAAACCCAAGGCCTTGTGCCCGTTAAGCAAATGCTCTACCACTGAGCTACACCCCCAGCCCTATCCTTTCTAATTTTTATATTTCTAATTTATTCTTCTTAGTGAACCATGTTGGTTAGTACAACTACTACAAAATTATGGCAGCTGTGTTTTATTTCTGCAATCAATGGAAAGGCAGAAAAGTATTCATTGAGTTAAAAGTTCTTCTATTTGCTTTAAAGTAGACTTTTGTTTGCTTTAATCCTCTTAGAAGTCCATCTGATACAGAAAGAGTAGATTATTAAACTTTTTAAATTTTTTTAGTTGTCGATGGACCCAATACCTTTATTTTATTTATTTATTTTTATGTGGTGCTGAGGATCAAACCCAGTGCCTCACACATGCTATTCAAGTGCTCTACCACTGAGCCACAACCCCAGGGATTATTAAATTTTTTAAAAGCAGAGTGTGGTTGGGAGAAAAATGGTTTCCCTTTTCCATCTCAAAGATATCCATATTCTTATTCCTAGAACTTGTGAATAAGTTAGGTACATGAAACATAGCTAGGTTTTCTTTATTCAATTTTTAAAAGAAAATAGTTAATAAAATTTAGACAATATTTTAAATTTTCAACAACACAATTGTTATTAAAAATGGATAAATAGCTGACCATACATGTGGGTAGCCTCTCCTGCATGGAGTTGACAACAGAACCTGAAGAGGAAGGTTACTTTCTCAGTCCTTCTTAAGCTGTGCCAGTAGAAAGTATCTTATAAAATAAAACAAAGGTTTAAAACAGCAAATTCAAAAATAGAATGTATTTGGGTACAGAGATAATGCTATTTATTTGCAGCATGGCAGATTAACACAACATGGAAACTGCCCGTATTTTCACCTTTCATTTTGTTTATGCATAAATGATTTGGGGAATGTCCATATCACTATCTCATCTTTGTTTTCTTGTATGATTCATACTTAACTTTATAGATATAAAGTTTCTCCTATATGTCAGCAGTTTTCTTCTCAGTCAATAAAGACTCTTCCTGTTTTTGGTCATATAATTTATCTCAGCACTTTTAGTTGCAATAATAAATGCTTCTTCCTTGGGTGTGTAAATTTCTCCCTAAATTTCACAAATGTTCACCAAAATTTCAGTCTGTTATATTGCAATATTGTAAATTTAGATATTTGAGTACTTTTCTTTTTTAAAAAATATGTACTAAATGTATTGTATTTTTCAGGGTGATGATGGAATTCCAGGGCCACCAGGACCTAAAGGAATCAGAGTAAGCAATATTTGCTGTATAGCTAGGGCTTTGTTCTTGGAAAAAGATAAAAAGCAAATGAACTATTATGAGAGAACTGGAGAAGACCCATTTTGAAATGTAGGAAGAAAATTATTCTTCACTTAAAAAGTTAAATTTTTAAATTGAAGAGTTGGCATGACTACAGTTGTCCATTTTTGTATTTTGGTAGTTATATGTTTAGATGTCTGTTTAAATGGATATAAGATGATTTTAAAGTAACTTAGGATTAAGAAACATGAAATGCTAAATTCAGTTTTTTTCACTCTCTTCAAAATGTTTATCATCTAGTTGATTCAAACCAGAACTTCCTAAGCATTGTGATCATGTCAGCCTGCTGGGGTTCAGAGAACTGGTCTCCTCAGGTGTAGACCCTCCCATTTTACCCTCTATAAGTATTATAAAATTGTGTACCTTGAAGAAGTTTGGTTTAAACAATTACAGAATAATTGCTTGAAGAAGTTTGGTTTAAACAATTAAAGAATAATTGCTTTTGGAAGAGTACATTTCCTCAATTTTAACTTGCATGATTTTTCGAGTTGTAGAGTTCTGAAAATCAGGATGCATCTCAAAACTAAAAAGTACATTTAGTATAATTTTTTTCTCAAAAGCTTTCAGGTTGACATATATTTGACTGTTTTCTGGAAATATGAAGAAACTAGTTTAAAAATATACTGACTTTTGAAGGTCACATTTAATTTTTCTGAGCCTTGTTTTCTTCATGTGTTAGAGAGTTAAATCAGCATAATCCATTTTGCTCTGAAAGTCTTTCTTTATGGACTGATGAGATCCCTTACTTTGAGTATAAAATACATGGATGGGGCATTACATGTTTATATGTATGAAAAAAAAAACAACCTAATATTCTGGTCCTTTGATTTTCAGAAATTAGGAGCTGTACACATCTTATATAAACATTCAAATCATTGTGAGATATATGTTTTCACAGTTCAGAGCTTGCCTTATATGCTATGTATAACTGATGTAAGTATGGTACTAGAGAAACAAAGAAGAAACTCAAAACCCTTAGTTTATTTTAGCAGACGTTCTTCCTTATTGGTATAGTATATTGGTAATAAATGGTTACCAATATACTATGTAATGTCTTCATAATAATCATAACGTATTTCATAATAGTTATAGTTACCATTAACTACATCCTAAGCACTGTGGAGACTAAAAAGAATTGGTCATCCTATCAATTCCCATTTCCAAATAGCTGGAGATATTTGGATAGTCCATGCCCCTCAACTACAACTTCATAAATGCTTGGGAAAAGGTAGACTAATAGTTCCAGCATCCTCAGGTCTCAACTAATACTGAATTCATGACAGGCAGTTTTTGAAACATTTATTGTGGAAAATTTTAAGTGTCTACAAATGTAGAGAGATTATTATGCAGTGAACATCTATGTTCTTTTCTCCAGCTTCAAAAAAATCAACATTTTGACAATTTTGTTAACTCTCTCCCCCTGCCATTTATTGTTTGAAATATTTAAAGTAAATCTATCACATCATTCATTCTACTAATGCTTCATTATGCCTCTGTAATGGAAAACCACATAATCACCGTATCATTATCATACTTAACAAATTAGGAGTCATTTTTCATATGCTCTAAAACTCAGTCCACATTCAGATTTCCTCAGTTGTCTCAAAGGTACCCTTTTACATTTGGTTTGTTGAAATCATAATCCAAGCAAGGTCCTTGTATTGCCTTTGATTGCTGTGTTTCTTAAGCCTCTTTTATTGTGCTATTGGAAAAACTGGGTCATTAGTATTGTACTGCATTCCACATTCAGAGTTTAGCTGGCTATTTCTTCATGGCTTCATTTAAAATATTCCTCTGTCCCCCATATTTCCTACAAATTGGATGTTACCTTGTAAGAGACACTGAAGTAGTTTCTAGGGACACAAAAAAGTGCTATACATTTAAGATTTGTGTATTTACTGCATTTAAATCAAACTGCAATCAAATTAAATAGGAAAAAGTACACTTTATGGGTAGTGTTGTACATTTACTATTGAATTACATCATGACACAAAAATATCTGGCTAGCCTAGTTTCTGAGACTGGGTTTAATCACTGGTCTTAGAAAATGTCAGCCTGTTTCTTGAATCAGGTATTTCCCCATGAACCTTCACTTAATGGTCCAGCATCCATTGATAATCATTATTTTGTTGAGAGTTACAAAATGGTGATTTTTTAAAAAAAAATACTCTGAATCCTTTTTTAAGCTGTAATTTTAATAAGCTAATGAGTTGCTATACCAGCAATTTCCAGTTGTGATCAAGGAAGATTTTTGTGAATTGTTTATGATAAACACATAGAATTTAATGTTTCAATCAATTGTAGTTGTTATTTGTTTTGAAGCCTGAATTGTGCCATCCTTGGTTTGTGGGAGCTTCTTCAAAATCATTCCTGTCCTGTGCCCTTCTGACACTGATCTTTGGTGGCTTTCTTCTTTTCTGGCACAAGAACTTTCAGACTCATCTTCTGTATTTCCTCTATAAATGTAGCCATAAAAATTGTGCAGTTACTAACCTCAGATATCATATTTTGTTTTATAATTTCTAGTGTATCTTGGAGATAGACTCGTAGAAGTGAGTTGCTAGGTTAAAAGGTAAATTGCATGTGTAATTTTGCTAGGTATTTCCAAATCTCCTTTCACAATATTTGAATCCCCATTAGCAGTGTCTGAGAACACCTTTTTCCCACAGCCTTACCTATGGGAACGTTGTCCCACTTGTATTTTTGACAGTTCTGACCGGGAAATTTAATTGAAGGATCTTTGGGGGTAATCATATTAACATCCTTAGAGGCAAATATATTTGCTACCTCCCCTGCTGTACTCATTGTTCATTGCAAACCTGGGAGAACTTTACTTGTTAAAAGAGATGTTTCATCCACTACTTTGCTCACTCCTACCAAGTGCAAAGAAAACAATACTCCCTAAAAGTTTTACTTCTTTAGTTTTCTGTCAAAGAAACTTTTAAATATGTAGAGTTGGATTTTCTCTAATGTGTAAAATAACAATGAATGGTAGTAATTAATGAGACACATTTTGTCCATATCAAGTCTAAATATAAATTTCATAATACGCTTAGGTGAGATATAGTTTTTATTGTTATTGGTTATTATTTGGTTCACATATTTTTTCTTCTCATAGGGTCCTCCTGGACTTCCTGGATTTCCAGGGACACCAGGTCTTCCTGTGAGTAGAGCACTTGTCTAGCATGTGTGAATCCCTGGGTTTGATTTCCAGTACTACACAAAGATAAAATAAAATCCCTTAAAAAGTCATCTAAGAAATAACATACATGTCTCATATCCCTTTTCAAAGGGAATGCCAGGCCATGATGGAGCCCCAGGACCTCAAGGTATCCCTGGATGCAATGGAACCAAGGTGATGTTTCTTTAACTTAATATTAGGCAATATGCTTGATAATAATAGACTTAAAAATCTAAAGAAACCAATATGAAGAAATTGAAGATAAGATATAGTGGCTTCATATCTAGGGCATAGGGTATATTTTGACTTAATATTTTCAATATATTAAACATCAGTAATTTCTTTAAGCATTTGTAATTAGCTGGGATATTGCATGGGGTTGAAGATTGCTTCCCAAATCCTTTTTTGGCTTTGGTGTTTAGTAGAATGACTTTTATAAAGGAATTAGGGTATATATGTTTCAAATACCACAACGGTTGTTAAGAGTAATAATTGGGAATGTCATTTATTAGTTTTGACTTTTTTTGAAACTAGATACAAGTTAAGTTTTGGAATATTTCATGTTCTAATATTTTAACTTCCTAAACTGTTAATATGAAACTAACAACTCCTTTCTGTCAGCAAAAAATGATGCATTAAACAGTTTTAAAAGAAAAACAAATCTTTAGATATGGCCATCATTTTTTTCCTGACCCACTTTTCCTTTTTTAGACAACTGTTTGGTTTTAATGTAAGGTGACACATAACAAGGAAAATTTGCTTTTGCATACTTACATGTGGTAGCCTCTATTCTTATTCTAGGAAATGCAGTTATTCTCTGTATCTGTTTGTGGCATTTTCCATTTTGCACATCATATTCCATGAAACTATTTGTGAAATACCCTACCTAATTTTATATTTGTGTTCATATTTGAAATAGCTTGAACAAACTGTTTTGCATTACTTGGGTAATATTTTCTCATAATTTCTATAGTAGGTACTTGAATGCAATATAATTCTCTTTACTTCCCAGTATTTCTCCAGGCCATTATGATCCTTGCTGCTGCTGCTGATGGTTATGATAATGATAATTTTTAAATGTTTGGATTCATGAGGCTTTCTTGTATTCTTCCTTTCAGTGGGGGCAACTTTTAGTGATAGGACCAATGGAGAATTAGTTTATATGAGATACTTCATGTTAAAGTAGATTTCATTCTTGTACCTGTTCTGGTTATTTGTTGATGTGGTTTTTTGCTAGTGTGTAAGCAACAAACAGACCACTAGACAGAGTTTTAAATTTCAAGGCTAAATATATCTATAGTTAGTATACTAAGGCATTTAATTAAAGGGATCTTGTTTTTCCTTTTTGTAAAGCAGTAGATTTAATTATTAATTTGTATTTCAGGCCAGCAATTACGTAAACAACGAATTTCAAAAAAAGTTTAATGGATTTGTTATATCCATTAGATTTTAGGTTAGAATATTTTCTTATATTTCTCATTGTGTAAGTAAAAGAATGAACCCTATAGTTGAAACTACAATTTGTAGGTTCTTTTTTTCTGTCTTTTGAACTTGTGCCACTTCCTTTCTGGGTCTACTTTTTCTATGTGTAAAAAGTGGAGAGAAAGGAGTATTGGACAATTCAAAGGCACACAGATGTAGTAATTTTACTCTTTTAAACCTTCTGACATGGTTGTTTCTAGGATTACTATGGCATATAGGTATTTGAAAGAAGGTTGCATTGGGGTTCTTCTACAGCGATTTTAGCTTTTGTTTTCTAAACCAAATGTTCATATTAGTACTTTACAATAGTGAGTGGGAAAAATTCAGTGCCTAGAAAACATAATGACCTACAATTGCTAGAACTATTGCTATTATTGTCCTCTTGGTGATATTAATGGCCTTCTTTCTAACATCTTTTCCTCTTTACAAAAATAATTTGAAAGAGTTTACAATAAAGGAAAAATGCAATAGGGCAGTTAAAATAAGAATCTATATAACACATGGACAGGAAATTGGGGCAAATCATTAACTATTAAACATGATGAGAGTTGGGAATCCATGGTGTGATGGTTTCAAAATGGATTTGTCAGAAGAAAATGAAAAGGGAAGTTTTTTTCCCTTTATTTCTGAAAGAGATGGATGAGTAGGGATAAAAGTGTCTTAGTAGGTTGACCTCATATGGATAGTTTATATTGAAGTAATTGGAAATAGAAGGCTAATGAATTTTTGGCAATCTGGCATATTTCAAAATATCAGACATTCAAAAATGATTTTTGCAGAAATCTTTTCAGTAAGTCATTGTTTGTTGATGTAGTTATTCTTTGTTTCTTGTTCCTCCATGCTCTTTATTTTAACTCCTTCTAGGGGGAACGTGGATTTCCAGGCAGTCCCGGTTTTCCTGGTTTACAGGGTCCTCCAGTAAGTTACAAAATCTGGGATTATAATGAATACAGTAATTAACAGAAGAAGCAGAAATATAGAGAGTAAGATCAATGTATCTATGTCCAAAAAAAGAAATATATTTTATAGTAATAAACTAGAAAAAGTTTTCAAAAAATAAAAAGGAAGTTGGTAGGGCAAAATCAAGGATTTTATGGTATTTAATAGAAATGGTATCTCTTAAGTATCCTAAGATATAGAAATGACCTTATAGCAGCTTTAGTTCATATTCTGTTTAGAAAGCATTGGGTTCTTTTGTTTACTCCCCTCCTGTATATATAAATTTTTTTTTTCTTTTTAATAATAGGGGCCTCCTGGGATCCCAGGTATGAAGGTAAGCATCTCATGCTGAAAAGGTAAATGTTTTTGAATAAAATATTTGAAAAGTCTGCAACTTCAATAGGACAGTGATTCAAACTTGTCTCAAAAAATGGATGCTTCTTTAAATTGCGCAAGTGTACACATAGAAGCTTTCCTTAAGTAGTCCCCTCTGTTCCTCTGGCTTTTAAGTACCTTCTATCTGCTGATTACTTGAAAATGTATTATATCAGAATTACTTCTTTTCTGAAACCTTCAATCTGTATCATATTATACTTTGACACATTTAACAGTCTGCTTTTTTAGAAGTACTCTTCTTCCCTGAGATCTGTGGCACTCCTCTATTCCTGATTTTTCTTTTGCATCGCTGATTGTTTTGCTGTGTTCTAGGCAAGCTCATTGTCTTCTATCCAACAAAGCATGAGGACACAGTTCTGACCCCTTTTTCTTTTTGCCCACAATTTTATTAATTTTATTAATTAAATTTAATAAATTTATTAATTTTATTAATTTTATTTTTAAATGTCCATAGTATTGATTACAGTGTAGTTCCTGAATACCCACATTAATTTCTCCAAGCCAGACTTTTCTTCAAAATAGATTTTTCAGAAGAAAATAACAAATCTGAGTTGGATGCATGTGTTCAACTCCCTCCCTGACATCTCCACTCAAATATCCCCAGATATGCAAATTTACATGTTCAAAATTAACCTATCCCCCTAAACAAATCTAGTCTTGCCTCTGGCTCCCAATATCTAGAATTTACATCAATATATGACACTTTTACATAAACTCAAAACCAGAGGCTTACTTTCACAAACTTCTTCATTCCATTCTGTCACTGAATACTATTAAATTTACCTGTAAAAACTGTCTTATATTCATTCACTTTTCTCCATCTCCACTGTCATACCACTAACCATAAGGGCTTATCTGAACTACTGCAATAACCTCTTAACTAGCCCCCTTCTCTCTTTTCTCTCTCTCTTGCTATTATCTCTCATATCTCAGCCTGATTTATTCTCAAGCAACCAAGAATGATCATATATAATGTAAATCAATAATTTTATCTCCCTGATTATAAACCTTCAAAGGCTTCCCACTATGTGTCTAAAATATAGTCCACATTCTTTTCCATGGCTTGTAAAACCCACATGTTCTAATCCCTGCCTCATTTACAGCCCTTATCTTAAACCACCTTTTCGTTGGCTCACTGATTTGCGTTCAGTTATTTGAACGTGCTGAACTCTTTGTTTTTGGAGTCTTTTGTACTTACTATTTACACTTCCTCAACTCTTCCCCCCATTGTATCTCACTCACTCCTTTTTATCTTTCAGATCTCAACCCAAAAGTTACCTCTACAGATTGTCCTTCTTTAACTACCCAAACTAATTTTCTTCACTATTTCTTTATCACTCAGAGTCATGTTTTTTCATAGTCCTTAACAGCACATTATCCTCTTATTTGTTTACGTGTTTTGGTCTGCATTTCCCCTTTATATTGTTAAACCCATGAGAACAGAGTCCTCGTTTATTTTTTTCATTACTGAGTATCCAAAGCCTAACAATTCTTGGCAAATACTTAATATTTAATAAATATTTTAAATGAATGAATAGCAGAAATTACCACAGGCTCTTAATGATTATCTGTTGTACTTCTGTATACTCTGGCTACTTAACTCATTTTCTTTTAAAAGGTAATTTGTTCATTAAGCTACTGAGATGACTTAATCTTTCACTATACTTTGGTGACAAATCAAACTTTCTGATCATTATTTGTACTCTTGCCAGTTTTCATGTATAACTGTCACAACATCCATTGATGGTGTCTTTTTTAGGGGGAACCAGGTAGTATAATCATGTCATCACTACCAGGACCAAAGGGTAATCCAGGATATCCAGGTCCTCCTGGAATACAAGTAAGCATTCAGTGATTTTTCTCTTTTGCTATATGATTTAATTAGAGGATCATAGCAACTCTTCAACCTTTAGTACTCTCTATTTTAGCCCATAGAAAATATCATCTGAAATTTACTAGATTCCTTGTACCTTCTATCTGAAAATAAAAACATTCTGGACAAGGGAGAATTTTAATAAGCTCTGTTTTATTCTTTTGTCTTTCTGGCCAGTGTCCATGGAAATGTTTGCTTTGGGGGATTGGCAGCAAAAACAAGTTCCTATATTCTTATTCTTGTGGTAGTAGGGTACCCAGTAAATGGTCTTATTAAAAGTAAAAATCATTGGTCTCCCATTTAAGATACTTAAAAATGTCATTTGTAACACTATCAATTATGCATAACATCTGAACATATTTTGATGGTTGAAGGAATACAATTTATGCATAGTAAATATCAGATGTAATCTTAAGAAAAAAGATCATGTTAACTTACAGATAACATACATACAGACAGTAATGACTTTAAAGTATTTATAGATTAGAATTCTGGTCAGTTTCTGAGGGCTTATAATTCATGATAATTGATCCCTTTGCCGAAAAATGAAAATCAGAACTTTCTTTTATTTGATCACTGAAATACAGCATTGAGATTTTTTTCTTTAGCTCTCTTCTCATTCTTTACCTGACATCACCCATCCATATTCTCTTCAGGTCACTCATTCTTCCCCTTTGTAATGTTACTATGAATATTTGAAAATGCAACAGAATACACGTGAAATAGATGTGCATAATAAAGCAGAATTATAAAATGAATATCTATGAACCCAACACCACATATAAGAACTACAGTAGTACCAATCATTTTAAATCAACTTGGGTATTTCTTGTCAGTCATATCTTTCTGCATTCCCCCAAGATATAACTACCATCCTGAGTTTTCCATTGATTCTTAAAAATAGCTTTATTCCACATACAGATATCCCTAAACAATAGAGTACTTAGTTTTGCTTTATAAAATAATTGAATATTTATGTAATTTTCTGCAACATTTTTTTACTACTTGATATTTTAAGATTCATCCCTATTAGTGTATATGGCAGCAGTTCACTCAGGTTTACTTCCATATAACTTTTTGTGAATGTACTATAATTGATTTCATTAGAAAATAATCTAGAATTTATGCCTAGATATAGAATTATAGGTCTCAGGGAAGGGAAGTTTTCCATTTTTAAGCTGCCCATTTATATCCTATAATACCTTTCTCATTCCATTATCACTTATTCCAGTTAATCTCATTTCCCTCTTTGTCTTCAAATTAATTTATTTTAAAATTAGGCTGCCTTGAAAATAAAAATCCCCACTAAATGCCTATCTTTTCCATTTTATTCTTGAAATTTTCCTTATGTGTTTGTCCTACCTTTGTTATCCACTGTTTTAAAGCATAGTCTTTACAAAATATGCATCCATTCTATGTTGATTTCTGAGGGCTTGGATTCCTTTGGAGTTATTTAATCCTTTTATATGTATACATTTTAAAAATCTGCTTATAATACTGTAGGTTGATAGAATTGTAGAATACTGGCAACAGAATTTTAAATCTCATCCATTTAGTTCTTTGTAAGATACAGTAAAAGGCTTAGTTTTGAAGATTTTGTTTTTTCATTCTTTTCTTTATTCAATTTATAACAGGGCCCAGCTGGTCCCATGGGTATACCAGGACCAATTGGTCCCCCAGGACCACCAGGTCTGATGGTAAGCTTCTTCTATAATTTTATTTCTCCTCCCTTTTTTTCCATTTTTTCATTAACATTAGTATTATTTATAATACCTGAAAGTATTCATAACTATAATTTTGTTATTTAAGGATGGTTTTTGTTATGGTAAATAGTATGCATTCCAAGTAATAGTTCTCCATCTTACAGACAGAAAAAATGAGGTACATAAAATGAAAGATTTAAAATAAAGGGTTTTTTTCTTTTTTGCAATTCTGAGGATCGAGCCCAGTCCCTTGTCCATCCTAAGCATACGTTCTACTACTGAAACCTAAAACAAAGCATTTTGCTGGTTGCTTCTGGATACATCACTGTTGAAGTCAGTTTGGGCCATCTCAGGAAATCTTCTAAAGCAATCTTCATGAAAGCCTCTAGTTACTTGATGAAACATGTTTCTTCAAGATGCAGTTGTTTTGTTTAAGAAGAATAAAAAGAGTTTCACAAAAAATTGGCCTTAATTTCATAGGGGCTGGGAGATATGGTAGGAATGAGGAAGGGAACAACCACTCTGCAATGGAATCATATATGGAATCATATACTTGTGTACCTCAGCAGAAAGGCAAGAACTCATAAAGACCCTGATTGTGCAACCAGTCCTCTTATTACCTCTGTAGACACTCTTGTTTTCTACACTAATAAATTCTAAGTACTTTTACCCTTGTAATACTTGTATTTCATTCAAGTCATGTTTTGGACTTAGAGCTTTGCATTGTCCTCTTAAAATGGCAAAAAATGTATTTCAAAGTACTTTCTTATATGCCACCCTATCTCTTTATCTACCATATATTTAAGTGACAGTTTTCATTTTACTTTTATAGATTGTAAATTTTGGTAATAGTTGGTCCTCTACTCTTGAATGAAAGAAACACTGTTTGGTAGATCCTTGAAGAACCTACCATAAATGATTATGGTTTCTGGTTTCCTGGAATTCCTTGGGAAACAATTAGAAAACCTGATTGTTCAGTTTGTTAGTTTGTTTATTTATTTGTTTAGGTGCTGGGGATTGAACCCAGGGCCTCATGCTTGCTAGGCAAGTACTCCGTGCTTGAACTACATTCGTAGCCTATCAGTTTGTTTTAGTTGTAAACCTCCTACAGAGTAAGAGTCCCTGAATCATGGCATTTTTTCCTAATTCTGCTGTTGCAACGTTAGTGTTCCTTGGATAGGTTGTTAAACCTTGAATTTCCTTAACCCTTGTGTCCACTTAACGAATTCACTCCATGCTTTCAAATGCTCTTTCCATTAACCCTTATTGAATACATGAAGCAAAATCTTAGAAGTGTTGCCAAGATACAATATATAAATAAATACATCCATTGCAACTATGAGTGATGTACATGGATAGATAAATGCCTATTTAATTTTTCAAACTTTGAAACATTCTGAAAAATGCAAAGACATATTGCATGAAAAGAAAACTGGATTTAAAAAATAATCACATTTTTTAAGAACTATAGTTTATTAGGGCTGGGGGTGTAGCACAGTGGCAGTCTTGCCTAGCATGTGCGAGGCCCTCGGTTCAATCCCCAGTACCAAGGGGAAAAAATAAAGAACTAGAGCACATTTCTTTGTTGTTCTTTGTGGTAACTCAATTAACCCATAATTCTGATAAAAGAAATAGGATAATTTTTTGAAGTTAACTTTTGAATTGATTTTTGGTACTGGTGCTGCCCCTCTCTTATATCCATTCTAACTTTCTGCCCCTGCCCACAACCATTGTGTTGCCAGAAATTTCTGCATTCATCTAGTTTGAATTGATTTAAATGTGTATTACTGACTAAAAATCAATTAGTTAAAAAAAAACAGGATTGTTGTTATTGTTGTTATTATTATTATTATATTTACAGTACTATGAATTGCATTCTAGGCAAGTGCTCTACTACTGAGCTACATCCCCAGGCCCCAGAAATAGTTCAAGGGGCTATTTTAGCCCTCACTGTATGAAACCAAATAATTTTTCAATAAACTTATCAATATAACATTTTTATCCTTTCCTGTGTCTTCTTAGGGCCCTCCTGGCCCACCAGGACCACCAGGACCAAAGGTAATATTCTTTTTCTTTACATCTTTTATTTAGTGTGGATTATATTTCTTATTGTCAATGAGATTTTAATCAAATCTCTCTCTTCAGGGGAATATGGGCTTAAATTTCCAGGGACCCAAAGGTGAAAAGGTGAGTAAAGAAAAAGTTGATTTTTCAACCTTAGCTTTCTCCTTTCATAGTCACTTGAACTGCCTTTTTTGTTCCTTCCCTTGCCTCTTGCGACTAACATAGTTTACATGTTATTTTATTATCTGTGAATATTATGAAATATCATAATCTTAATTTATCTTGTAAACAGGGTGAGCAAGGTCTTCAGGGCCCACCTGGGCCACCTGGGCAAATCAGTGAGCAAAAAAGACCAATTGATGTAGAGTTTCAAAAAGGAGATCAGGTGAGTAGGTAAAGAGGAAATCAATAAAACTCTATTCATGTATATGTTAATTAAATTGATCTTGGTAATTATTTTACAATATATATGTATACGGAAACATTACATTTTACATCTTAAATATGTATAATATTTGACAATTATAGCTCAGTAAAGCTGGAAATATAAATAAAGCCAAAAAACTTTTGCTATGGGAGTGACAGTTCAATAAAATGCATCGTAAGCTGAAATATGGTTATATATGAGGGTATTTTTATAAACCAGAATTTGGGATAATTAAAATTTTAAAGTAACTTTATTGGGATATCATTACATATCATGCAATTTACCAATTTAAAGTGTACAATTCATTTTATGTATTTGCAGTATAGTGAAATTATTATCACAATTGAATTTTAGAAATTTCTCTCCCCAAATTCCATACCTGTTAGTTATAACTCCCTATTTCTCCCCAAACATTCCAACCCTAGGCAACCGCTGTTTATTTCTTGGCTCTGTGGATTTGCCTAATATGGAGAGATATATGAAATATATATATATATATATATATATATATATATTTTTTTTTTTTTTTGTAAACAGGGTGAGCAAGGTCTTCAGGGCCCACCTAGGCTACCTGGGCAAATTAGTGAGCAAAAATCCAAATGATGTAGAGTTTCAAAAATTTAAAATCATACAATCTGTGGTGTTCTGTGTCTGGTTTCTTTTATACAGCATAATGTTTAAGTACTTCATTCATTTTATGACTGAATAGTATTTCACTGTGTGAATGGTACATATTTTTTTGCCTATTTATAAGTTGATGTACATTTGGGTTGTTTTCATTCATTTTTAGCTATTTGAATAATTCAAGTATAAAATTAGGTCATGGTAGGGTAGATTGCATTGTCTTAGATGACTATGTTTTCTACATTTCAGTGATAACTCAAGAGAAATATGAGGTTGGTCTAATTGCCTTTCTTATGTTTAGAAATAGTTATCTGATACCTCAATTAGCATATGAAGGGATCAAACACATTTTTATTGCATACTGGTCCATCCTTAGAAGCACAGAGAAGAGAGTTAAGAATAAAGGAAAAATTGTATTGAAACTCCATGATCAATATGGGCCATTTAATTCTCTGCCGAAATGTACATGGGATTTGAAGATTCCAAATCCCCTATTTTAGGTATTGCTCTTGCTTATAAAAATATTTTGTAAAACTAAAAATCATTAACATTTTCATTTGAAGTGTTGTCTTGTTTTTACCTTGAAGCTTGGATGGTGTATGCAGTAGAAGTTAGTGTAAGTGAGCAAATATGGCTCTAGGTTCTTCTGCCTAGCAAATTTCAAATTTGAGTTAGGAACATTCTATTATCTTTGGTTATACTGTATTCAGTTGTTAAAAATGTTTCTGGCTGCCTCTAGTAGTTAGAGTGAGAATGCATATTCTAGTTTAATTGCTTTCCTTTCTTCTAAAACCATGTAGGGACTTCCTGGTGACCGAGGACCTCCTGGTCCTCCAGGGATGCGTGGTCCTCCAGTAAGTAACCAAAAGCACCTTAGCATCATTTAATTTAAATTGATATTGAACACAGTATCCCATGAACTAATGTAAAACCACTTTTGTATATACAGGGTCCTCCAGGTGGTGTGAAAGGTGAGAAGGGTGAGCAAGGAGAACCAGGAAAAAGAGTAAGTGTTATGAATACTAATACTCTTTACAAGAAAATTCTAAACATGTGCATTCCTGGATATGTGTGTGTGTGTGTGTGTGTGTGTGTGTGTGTGTGTGTGTGTGTGTGTGTGTTATTCTTTCTTCCTAAATCCTTCTTTCATTGCCTAAGAATAATCACTCTTTACATATTTATTATGATATTAAAGTCTAAGAAGTCTAAAAAGTCTATTTAACATAATCCAAGGTATAATATAAAACTTACTATATTCTTTAACCTCCTACATCCTAACTAATAAATTTATGTTCTTGCTCCATCATTTCTTTGACCCTATAGGGTAAACCAGGCAAAGATGGAGAGAATGGCCAACCAGGAATTCCAGTGAGTATCTAAGGTCCTTTTCCCTGACCAAAACTGGTAGTTGTAGGTGTTGGTAGAAAAGGAGGAAGACAAGGAGTTTGGAGTTTGGAAATATTTTAAAATGAATGGAAATTACCCTGTTTATCTTTTGAATATGAATATGAGATACTTTTTTAAGTCAAATTTATTAAGATGTAATTTACATATAAGAAAATGAAGCACATTTAGTGTAGACTTCTGTGTTTTAGTAAACATATAGTTGTATAACCACCATCATAATCAAGAACAGTTTCATCACCTTCAAAACTTCCCTCATGTTCTTTTATTTATTCACCTCCCTTACTTGCCCTAAGTGCCTGGTAACATCTGATCTGTTCTCCATCTACATAATTTTGCTCAATCCAGAGTTTCATTAAAATGGGGGCATATTCGATATAGCCTTTTCTTAATTTGTTCTTTCTAGATACACGTGATAGTAGAGCATATATTGACATATTGTACATATATAGAATAAATATAACTTATTCCAATTAGGATCTTATTATTGTGGTCTTATATGATGTGGAGTTACACTGATAATGTATTCATATATGAGTATAGGAAAAATACATCCAATTCATTCCACTGTCTTTTCTAGTCCCACCTTCCTCCCTTCCCTGTATTCGCCTTTGTCTAGTCCAGTGAACTTCTAAACTTCCCCTCCCTTGTTGTAGGTTAGCATCAACATATCAGAGAGAACATTTGGCCTTTGGCTTTTTGGGTTTGGCTTATTTTATTTAGCAGGATAGTCTCCAGTTCCATCCATTTACTGGAAAATGCCATAATTTCATTCTTCTTTGTGACTGATATTCCATTGTGTACATATACCAGACTTTCTTTATCCACTCATCTGTTTAGGGCACCTAGGTTGGTTCCATAGCTTAGCTATTGTGAATTGAGCTGCTATAAAAATTGAAGTGGCTGTGTCATTGTAGTATGCCAATTTTGAGTCCTTTGGGTATAAACAAAGGAGTGGGATAATTGGGTCAAATGGTTGTTCCATTCCAAGTTTTATAAGAAATTTCCATACTGCTTTCCAGAGTGGTTGTACCAATTTGCAGTCCCACAAGTAATGTATAAGTGAACCTTTTCCCCGACATCCTTGCCAACATTATTGTTACTTGTATTCTTGATAATTGCCATTCTGACATGGGTGAGATAGAATCTTAGTGTAGCTTTGATTTGCATTTCTCTAATTGCTAGAGATGATGAACATTTTTCGTATATTTTTTGACTATCTGTATTTCTTCTGTGAAGTGCCTGTTCAGCTCCTTAGCCTATTTATTGATTGAGTTATTTGTTTTTTTTTTTTCTTTAAGTTTTTTGAGTTCTTTGTATATCTTGGAGATTAATGCTCTATCTGAGATGCTGGTGGTAAACATTTTCTCCCATTTTGTCTGTGTAGCCTTTTGAATCATAATTCTTTCACATAGCATAATATATTATACTATGTATTGATAGTTCGTTCCTTTTTCGTTTAGTTCAGTAATAGTTGGTTATTTGGATTACTAAGTTTGTTTATCTGTTTACACATTGAAGGACATTTTGGTTCTTTCTGAGTGTCAGCTATTATGAATGAAACTAGTATAAACGTTCACATACAATTTTTTGTGTGAACATATTTTTCAGTAAAAGTTTATTTCGATGGATTATTTTTGCCAGTGTTCTCATTGTGTCTGTGGAAGAGAGAATTTTTTAGAATTCCTTGCTTTGTCATTTTGCTGATAATATCTCTTTATATTTTTAAGGGTTTGCCTGGTGATCCTGGTTACCCTGGTGAACCAGGAAGGGATGGTGAAAAGGTAAGAATTTTAATATTTTGAAGTGGGTGGTTTTATTCAAGTTCACATAGTTCTTTTCTCTTCCAAAGTTCAGTTATAAATGAACAAGTTATAAATATCTACTTTTGTATTCAAAACATGCTTTCATTATACATCTTTTGGTGTTGCTTCTTTTTCTTTATACACCATCCTCTAAATTTCCTTCCATTGCCCTAAATCATAGTTTATATGGTAGACACACATGAAGAATTATTTAACTTTAGCATTCCTATTGTGAAGTGAGTGCTTTTGCTTTGAGCACGTATTGGCAAAATTTTTTTTCAAGAAAGAGTACTCATCATTATTTTAGTGAGGTGCCTTGACTAGAAAGGATTATAGCTGTAAGATTAGTATGTCTTCTCTAAATATTTCCATTCTTTTTGCAGTTATCATCTATAAATCTGTTGCTAATTCTTTGTCTTTTCCTTTTCACTAGGCCAATGAAGCCTAATAATTTCTTTAGCTATGTATTTTAAATGTGACTTTGAAAGCATGTACAATGCAGTTACCTGGTTTTAAATAGGTTACAAAATATCCATGTCCTCCAAGACCCTGGTCTCTTAATTTCTCTGTATCAAAACCAGAATGAAGAGCTTTGTTTTTTTAAGCAATGAGGTAAAGGTGTTACAAAATGTACCCTCTGGGTACATCCAAGTGGTTTATCCTTAAATTAGATCCAAGTATGAGTTTGACCTGAAATGTACAGTTAGAATAAAGGGAGGTATTTTTTTCGAGGCTATTGTGAATGGGGTAGTTTTCCTAATTTCTCTTTCTGAAGATTCATCACTTATGTATAAAAATGCGTTGGATTTATGGGCATTGATCTTGTAACCTGCTACTTTACTGAATTCACTTATGAGTTCTAAAAGTTTTCTGGTGGAATTTCCAGGTTCCTCTAAATATATAATCATGTCATCAGCGAACAGGGATAGTTTGAGTTCTTCTTTTCCAATTCATATCCCTTTAATTTCTTTGGTTTGTCTAATTGCTCTGGCTAGAGTCTCAAGAACGATATTGAATAGAAGTGGTGAAAGAGGGCATCCCTGCCTTGTTCCAGTTTTTAGGGGGAATGCTTTCAGTTTTTCACCATTTAGAATGATATTAGCCGTGGGCTTAGCATAAATGGCCTTTACAATGTTAAGGAATGTTCCCACTATCCCTATTTTTTCTAGTGTTTTGAGCATGAAGGGGT
Organism: Sciurus vulgaris; assembly: GCF_902686455.1. Lineage (NCBI taxonomy): Eukaryota > Metazoa > Chordata > Mammalia > Rodentia > Sciuridae > Sciurus > Sciurus vulgaris. Next base: position 42,537,204 of record NC_136471.1, on the reverse strand, counting down.
GCTGTATTTTATCAAATGCTTTTTCTGCATCTATTAAAATAATCATGTGATTCTTGACTTTAAGTCTATTAATATGGTGAATTATGTTTATTGAATTCCTGATGTTGAACCAACCTTGCATCCCTGGGATGAAACCCACTTGATCATGGTGCACTATCTTTTTAATATGTTTTTGTATGCGATTTGCTAAAATTTTGTTGAGAATTTTTGCGTCGATGTTCATTAAGGATATTGGTCTGAAATTTTCTTTCCTTGATGAGTCTCTGTCTGGCTTAGGTATCAGTGTGATATTGGCTTCATAGAATGAGTTTGGGAGGGTTCCCTCCTCTTCTATTTTATGGAATACTTTGAGAAGTATTGGAATGAGCTCTTCTTTAAAGGTTTTGTAGAACTCGGCTGAGAACCCATCTGGTCCCGGACTTTTCTTTGTTGGTAGGCGTTTGATGACTTCTTCTATTTCAGTACTTGAAATTGGTCTATTTAAATTGTGTATGTCCTCCTCGTTCAGTTTAGGCAATTCATATGTCTCTAGAAACCTGTTGATGTCTTCGAAATTTTCTATTTTGTTGGAGTATAGATTTTCAAAATAGCTTCTAATTATGTTTTGTATTTCAATCGTGTCTGTTGTGATATTTCCATGTTCATTTCAAATTTTAGTGATGTGGGTTTTCTCTCGTCTTCTCTTTGTTAGTGTGGCTAAAGGTTTATCAATTTTGTTTATTTTTTCGAAGAACCAACTATTTATTTTGTCAATTTTTTGTATTGTTTCTTTTGTTTCAATTTCATTGATTTCAGCTCTGAGTTTAACTATTTCCTGTCTTCTACTACTTTTGGTGCTGTTCTGTTCTTCTTTTTCTAGGGCTTTGAGCTGTAGTGTTAGGTCATTTATTTGTTGAGTTTTACTTCTTTATTAAATGCGCTCCATGAAATAAATTTCCCTCTAAGTACTGCTTTCATAGTGTCCCAGAGATTTTGATATGAAATAGAGCAAGCAATTATGAAATTCATCTGGAAGAATAAGAAACCCAGAATAGCTAAAGCAATCCTTAGCAGGAAGAGTGAAACAGGGGGTGTTGCAATACCAGATCTTCAACTCTACTACAAAGCAATAGTAACAAAAACGGCATGGTATTGGTACCAAAATAGAAAGGTAGATCAATGGTACAGAATAGAGGACACGGACACAAACCCAAATAAATACAATTTTCTCCTACTAGACAAAGGTGCCAAAAATATGCAATGGAGAAAAGATAGCCTCTTCAACAAATGGTGCTGGGAGAATTGGAAATCCATATGCAACAGAATGAAACTAAACCCATATCTCTCACCATGCACGAAACTAAACTCAAAATGGATTAAGGACCTCGGAATCAGACCAGAGACCCTGCAGATTATAGAAGAAAAAGTAGGTCCAAATCTTCACCTTGTTGGTCTAGGATCAGACTTCCTTAACAGGACTCCCATAGCACAAGAAATAAAAGCTAGAATCAACCACTGGGATAGATTCAAACTAAAAAGCTTTCTCTCAGCAAAGGAAACTATTAGCAATGCGAAGAAAGAGCCTACAGAGTGCGAGAAAATCTTTGGCAATCATACTTCAGATAGAGCACTAGTCTCCAGAATCTATAAAGAACTCAAAAAACTCTACTCCAAGAATTCAAATAATCCAGTCGACAAATGGGCTAAGGAAATGAATAGACACTTCACAGAAGAAGATGTACAAGCAATCAACAAACATATGGAAAAATGTTCAACATCTCTAGTAATAAGAGAAATGCAAATCAAAACCACCCTAAGATTCCATCTCACCCCAATTAGAATGGCGATTATCAAGAATACGAGCAACAACAGGTGTTGGCGAGGATGTGGGGTGAAAGGTACACTCATACATTGCTGGTGGAGCTGCAAATTAGTGCAGCCACTCTGGAAAGCAGTGTGGAGATTCCTCAGAAAACTTGGAATGGACCCTCCATTTGACCCAGCTATCCCACTCCTTGGCCTATACCCAAAGGACTTAAAATCAGCATACTACAGAGATACAGCCACATCAATGTTCATAGCTGCTCAATTCACAATAGCCAGACTGTGGAACCAACCTAGATGCCCTTCAATTGATGAGTGGATAAAGAAACTGTGGTATATATATACAATGGAATATTACTCAGCCATAAAGAATGATAAAATTATGGCATTTGCAGGCAAATGGATGAAATTGGAGAATATCATGCTAAGTGAGATAAGCCAATCTCAAAAAGCCAAAGGACGAATGATATCGCTAATAAGTGGAGGATGACACATATAGGGGGGAGGGAAGGGTTAGTGTTAGGGTTAGAGTTATGGTTAGGGAGGGGGGCAAGTATGGAGGAAGGAACTACTGTATAGAGGGTAAAGAGGGGTGGGAGGGGTGGAGGGAAGGGAAAAAATAACAGAATGAATCAAACAACATTACTATGTAAATTTATGATTACAGAAATGGTATGCCTTTACGCCATGTACAAGCAGAGAAACAACATGTATCCCATTTGTTTACAATTAAAAAAAAAAAAGAATAAAGGGAAGTAGCAAACTACTAAGAAAGCAGGATTTTTTTCAAGTATTAAGTAGGTTATAAGACAGAATAAATTACTATAGTAAAATGAGTTTTTATATAGATAAAAAGTTTCTATGAATGAGTCTAGATCAAGCACCACAAAAAAAAAGAATAGAGGTGTAAGAATCTATCTTTAGGTCTTGGCCAGTAGACCCAAAGTAAGAGTTGAATATTGTATTATTCATGCTGTTGTAGCTATCAATCCAGGATAAAAATTTTGTCTGGAATTTATCTTTCATTAGCTTTTTAGAACAAACTTGTAAAAGCAATTACCATTTGTTAGCTGTTACTGATGATAATTAAGTCCACTGCCTGTAAAATATGTCACTAATAGAATTGGCACTAGATTATGCCCCTGACTAGTTTTATGAGAAGGAATACAGGTAAATGTAACCAAAAACTAAGTGATGATTTTAAGTGATTCTTGTGGTGCCAATTTTTCATTTTTTTCTTTATAGAGTATTTATAATTTGCTAAATAATGAGAATCCTAAAACCAAAGAATGTTACAGCTAGATGTCTCGTCCAAACCTTCATTTTTTAAATATGTTTCGGAGAGCTTAATTGGATAAAATCATATAGCTAGTAAATCTGAGACATCATCACAGGTCTTCCTCATCTTAATCCAGTATTGTTTTATTGCCTTATATTTTATTTCTCATTTGGGGTGTTTTATAATTGATTTGAATTTTTATGACACTTAATTGACTCATATTCTTGAGGAAGTTGATGTTTTCATGCGACTTTTACTAACATATTTTACAATTGTATTGAACAGGGCCAAAAAGGAGACGTTGGCCCCCCTGGGCCTCCTGGACTTGTAAGTTTTTTATGTCTTCATTTATCAATTTTAATATTGCATTATTATTTTGTGCCTTAATTATATACTCCCTACCTTTTTGAGTCATTTCCAACTTCTACAGGCTTAGAAGTATTTATACCTAAGAATTTCAGTAGTGTTGATATCCAGGTCTTTGTACTGTTCTGCCTTTGTATTACTTCTCCATAGTAAAGGTTCAAAATTATGGCTTTGGGTTGTTTTGCATCATGATCGCCAAATCATTTCTCAAGCAACCAGCAGGTGGTGCAAGTGTTGCTTACAAAGGTTCAACCAAAGAAACTCTTGGGTAGGGGATTGGTCTTTTCCCCTGCAGAGCTCAAGAGAGAGATGGATTTGGTCCTAATAGGTTTTCTCAATTTGTAATTGTCTGATTCACACCTCTTTCTTTCCAGAGTGTGTGCTTTCTAGGGGCTCTTAATAACAAATATAGGAACTGCTCTATGAAAGAATAATTGGAGGGTTTACAGATTTTCTGTCATGTTTGCAATGACCATGAAATTTAAGTCAGGTTTATTTTTAATCTTATTAAGAATAAAATATGATTGCTGAGGTTTGACAAATTGGTTTTACTTTTCTTGAAACTTGGTTAGATTTTATATTTTAGACGACATTCATGCCCCAACAGTGTGATTGCCATAAAACATATATCCAGACACTTTGGTAACATTAAGTCTTTTTTTCCTAGTGAATCTCAGATATTAATACTTAGAACTATACAAAATGTAATGAGGATGTACTTAAAGACACTTCTCTTAGGCAATTTTTTTAGGATTCAAGGTATTTTATTAACAGCTACTACAAACAGTAAGCTCAATTAGATTACCAAGTACAAAATCAACATACAAAAATCAGTAGTTTACATATATTCAAACAATCTTTTGGAAAATTTAATGGAAGTAAAGATTTCATATATAACAATAACAAAAAATATATTAATATTTGTCAATTAAAATGTGAGACCTATTAAAAATAAAAATTAAAATACCACTGAAGGCAAAAAAAACTTTTCTATAAATAGAAGGACCATATTATTATGTAAATTAATTTGTAAATTTAACAAAATCCCATTGAAAACTTAACAGTTTTAAGCTATATCACCTGATGGTAAATTTAGTGGAAAAAAATAAACATAGAAGTGGGACCAGCACTAAAACACATTAAGGCATTTCTAAAAGCCTAAATAATTTAAGAGTATCATACTGGTCTATTAGCAAAACGGAATGCCCACAAGTAAGTACACTCAGATACATATAGAAATTGAATGTATAAAGAGGAATTTTTATTCACCTTCACTTTAAAATCAGAGTTTCAGTTCTGTAAGGAAAAAAATTTCTTTAGAAAACAAGATAATAAAATTTTGATGAGTATCAGTAGAAATGGAAATTTTGAGAGTGCAGTCCTATCCAAGTAGTTCCCTTTTCCTTTTGAACCACTATCCCAATCCTGTGTCCTACAACTTTTGATTTCCTCTTGTGTTAACATTTCTTATATCCAGTAGAGGTAGGAGGAAATACCACACTTCACTTGTGGGTGTTTATTTGTACCTCAGACTGACACTTTCCTAGATAAATGAAATTTATTTACCTCTATAGGTGTATGAGATGAATTTCTAAATACTGAACTAGTATGAAGTTCTTTAGAATAGACTTAAGTCCTGAGTTCTAAGAAGACAGGAAACAGGTGCGATTAGTTGATTGGGTTTAATCAATACAGTTTTCTTGGAATAGACGTGGCTTATTGTTCTTTGTTAATGGAACAAAGACATGTGAGTATAGTGAAATATTGAAGTAAGGCATTACAGATGTTTGGAATGGCATATGCAAAGGCATAGATAAAATGTGTAAGTTGCATGAAGAGTCTATAATCAGACTTTATTCTAGCAAAAATTCTTTGCTAGAAATAATAGGAGATGAAATAGGTGAGAGAGTGATCCAAAGTGAGAAGTGATTTGACGGAATCTAGGGTTGAAAATAGCATCAGATATAGTGAAGAGTAAGCAATTTCAAGTGCTTAAGCAGAGTAGTTAACACAGAAAAATAGGTTTTTGAGGAATTATATCTTGCAGTAGATTTGGATTCAAAGGTTAGTCCAGATGCTTCTTTTAGTCCAAGTGTGAGTTGAAAATAGTAGCTGTGACATTTTCAATAAAAAATTGTTAGGCTTTAGATGATTGGAATGAATCAAATGTAAATTATAAGAGTAGAGACAGCAAAACAACTGATCTAGATTTGTTCAGAAAGGTGGTGATGTTACTGGTATTAAATATTTCCTATTCAGTCAGAGGATAAGAATGATGTAGAATGTGCCTCTATATCTTAATGATTTTATTTACATCTGAGCACTTGGTAATAATAAAGTATTATTATATTTATCTGCTAGATTACTTTCAGGAGACAAGCTTCTTCCTCTTTGAGTTCCTTTATTTTCTCTCACAATAAAGGTAATTCCTAGACCTGGAACTGGCGTGACCATAGGAGAAAAAGGAAACATGGGATTACCTGGCTTGCCTGGAGAAAAAGGAGAGCGAGGATTTCCTGGAATACAGGGTCCACCTGGCCTTCCTGGACCTCCAGGTAAAATAGACTATACTTATGTGGTTGTGCTCATAGCATCCTTACTAATCAATCCATGCATATGCTTTATCATACTGATTCTGGGATAAGCATAGCACTAGAAGACAGGAGTACTTTTTAATTGACAGATTATGCCCAACTCATACAATAGTCTTTCTTTTTCTTGCCAAATTTTTCACTTGTATTAAAAAAGTAAATAAAAAACAAAACGTAAGTAGTACCCTTTTATTCTAAGAATCCAGTTTCTACCTTTTATTATTAATAAATTATACCAGTTTTGTGATCCAATAGATGAATCATTACACTTTTCATACCATTAGGGAAGGGGATGCTGCCCTATTAATGCCTAGTTTTGATTCACTTAGAGTTACAGAAATATAAGTAGAAATCTCCATTGTGATTTTTCTATTTAATAAAATCTGTGGAATCACTATTGAGTTTTATATCATTCTCTTTTTTGATACCCTGTACAGTATAGCATTTCTGATTTGGCCACAGATTGAACACTGCCCTTGTCTAGCATGGTTTTTTTTTTCAGTGTTCCCTGAAATGGGACTATAGTTGGTATTTATGTAAAATTTACAAAAGCAGCTGGTATAGTACCTAGTGCACATACATATTCAGTGAATTATGGTTCCTTTCTCTTCAAAAATGCTATGTCAATGAAATATCAGTTTGACAAGTGGCACTCAATGATCCTTCCAAGAAGAAAGAGAACAAATGTGAGCTTATGTTCTAAATTTGTACTCTAGATTTCTAATCTCAAGATGGAGTACTAAATATATATTATATCTGAAAAATTAAAATTAAGGTAATCTTCTAGGGTATAGTAAGTGTTAAAAAGTTAAGAAATATGAAAGAAAAATTGGGGTATAAAAGAAAGACTTAGAAGCACCTAAATCTACTATTTGGGTGTTCAAGGAGGAAAGAACAGGACAAGAAGCATTATTTGAAAACAAATAGTGGCTGAGAACTTACATCTGCTTAAAAAAAGAAAGCACAAAGCCAAAAAGAAAAAAGAAAAATCATAAAGCCTGTGAATCAGATGATGAAGCACTAAGTAGGAATAAAATAATAATATAAAAACCCATAACAGACACACTGTAGGGAAATTCCAGAATTTAGGCATTAAAAACTAAGAAAAAAGCAAATCACACATGGAGCATTGAGAGTCAGGGAAAGATAGTAGAATATATTTTCAAAGTAATAAGGATATCTAGGTTGGTTCCCACAGTCTAGCTATTATGAATTGAGCTGCTATAAACATTGATGTGACTGCATCACTGTAGTATGCTGATTTTAAGGCCTTTGGGTATAAACCAAGGAGTGGGATAACTGGGTCAAAAGGTGGGTCCATTCCAAGTTTTCTGAGTAATCTCCATACTGCTTTCCAGAGTGGCTGCACCAATTTGCAACTCCACCAGCAAGGTAAAAGTGTGCCTTTTTCCCCACATCCACGCCAACATCTATTATTGTTTGTGTTAATGAATGAAAATTCAGTCCATAAAAATTAAAGAAAAAAAAGTGATAAGGATTAAAACTAAGAAATTTTGTGTTCTTAATTTTAAGAAAACTATCATCCTAGTGGGAAGATAGGATACCTACAAAGTTTACCACCTCCAGACCTTCTCTGTAATAGTTATTGGAGGTCTTATATAAGGGAAAGAATTCAGAATGAAGTGGACATGGAGGTAGAATGAAAGAACTAAGGGTTAGAAAAGATATAAGTAAGACTTATTAATTCTAAATGAGTTTTTAAAGGCTTTTAGCTTGCATATTTCTTTTCTTTCTTTTTAAAAATCATTTTGTTGTTGTTGTTTATTTTTATGTGGTGCTGGAGATTGAATTCAGGGCCTCATGCATGCCAGGCAAGTGCTTTACCACTGAGCTATCTCACCAGCCCTTTAAATGAGTTTTGATAATTAAAAACAACAGCAGCAAAGGTGCTTTAAGTAACAATCTGGAACTGGAACTGTATATTTTAACATGAGATATGTAGGTACAGAGGGGATCAGGGAGTTGGTGATGAGGGATTTTTCTGTATTATTGTTTCTTTTGTCTTGTTAGAAGGAGAAAATACAGAAATTATTAACTAAGTTTTCAGAAAATTATAGATTTAATGACATAGGTTAAACATTTAAAAGTAACTACTAGAAAGGATTATAAATAAAATGCATAGCATTACACACTAGTAAAGAGGAAAGGAGACCAAAAACCTCTATACAGTAGAATTTAGGATTGGGGTAAAATAAAGATAAACCCAGGTAAATAGAATATAAAATATAAGATAACTAGAAAAAGTTAAAAATAAATCAGTAATTGAACAAATACATAAAGACCAAGCACCAATTAAAAGACACTAAAATAAAATTGGGATAAAAATATCTTTATACTATATGCAATAGATATATCTAAAACAAAAAAAAATTTGAAAATAAAACAATGGAAAGAGTAGATGATATCAGAAAGAAAGCTGGATTAGCAATTCTATAATATGAAATAGAATTCAACAAAAAATGTATTAAATGGACATGTATTTTATATGAAAGAATAGATAAATTATACCACAATGATATAAAAGTCATGAAATTTTATGTACTTAGCAAGTGGCTTTTAATATATAAAGTGAAAACTTATAAACTACAAGGAATAAATTGGCAGATCCCCAACATATCAAGTAGTTGAAAAAGAAGGATATAAATAATTTGAGCAGCACAATCAAGCTGTCTATATGAAGGAGAATAAAAATTAAACAGGAAAAATACATATGCTTTTCAAATATACATGAAATATTCACAGATATTGACTCTATTAGACCAGAAAAATCTACTATACATTCAGCTCATTCTCTGTATGCACAGTAAAATAAAGTGATAATATAACAGCAAAAACACCAAATAACATTTTTATATTAAGACAAAATTACAAATAACTCTAAAGTGGAAACAAATGGAAATGACAAACTCCAGAATGCTAAGCAACAAAGAAAGCACTTTGTATCAAAACTCACTGAATATAGCCAAAGCAGTACCCTTAATTTATCACAAAACTAGAAATTCTAAAAGTAAATAAAAGGCTTGGGAGTAGCTCAGTGGTAGAGTGCTTGCCTAGAATGTGCAAGACCCTGTGTTCAATCCCCAGTACCAAGAAATGAGTAAATGAGCTAAGTTTAGAACCCAGACACATAAGAAATGACACATGGAAGAGAGGTTGAAGGAAACACTTGATAAATAGTAAAATGAAAAATCTTTTAAAATAATTTTAGTCAGGTATGAAAACTAAAAGATGATATTGAGAAGAAATTGAAATGTAAAAGCTCAGCAAGTATAATCAAGATGAAAATGAGAGAAGGCACAAATAAAATTAGCAAATAAAAAGTGATGTTACCATGACTTAAATTTTAAATTGAAGAAAACTAATTCTATCTTAATATATTTGGAATTTTACACGAAATATAAAACTCATCATGGAGCAGAGAACAAATGATTAATATTGTCCTGAGAAAGGAAATGTAAGTGGATCAATTAAAATAGAAGATTTTGAAACTGTTGGTTCTCCATGAAAAAGCATTGAGTTTTATGGGTGGTTTTATGACTTAAGTCTACTCCACTGTCAAAGAACAGAAAATTCCCCTATTTTAAACTATTTCAGAACACTAAAAGGTAACCCGATTTGATAATGTTGATACCAACCACCAAGGGGATGACACTTCAATTAAGTATAATTAAAAATGAATAATCCTAAATAAAATATTATCAAGTCAATCCAGAAGAATATTATGACATTATAACATTACTATAAATGACTATATTAACAGTAAAAGAGAGTAGGCCAAAGATGTAGAGAAATTCACAGTAGTAATAAAACAAATTCATGAATAAAGCCAATAGAAGATACATAAGAGCTCTGCAGGATTTTATAAAATTTTATAAAATTACAAACTATAGAGATGTACTTCATTATTACTTTAGGTAATAAATTGATATGATAAATAATTGATTGTACCAAAAGTTAGTCTTTAAGTTCAAATTAATCACATTTCAAATTCCAGTGGGTTTCTCAAAATAAAAAGTAACAAGCTGATTCTGACATTAATTTAGAACAACAAATCTGTAAGCAAAGATGATTTTTAAAAACCACAAAGGTATCTGTAACTTCCTTACCAACTTTGAAATCACATAAAGCTATAGTAACTAAAACATGTGTTAGAAGTGCAGGAATAGACAATGGAATTGAAGAATGTCCAGATTCAGAGCCATGTTTACATGGGAACTTTGAAATGCCTATTTTTGTCTAATAACTTTCTTTTATTTCTGAGAGTGTCCAAGTGGGTACAGAATTATTAGCACTTTCCATAAGTAACAATGTTACCTTGAATCATGATTTCTTACATTCAAACTTAATTACATTATTTGAACAACCTTTCAGATGTTGAGTATAATAGAAAAAATAAGAATATAACTAATATTATGTTAAAGAAAGGTCTAATCAGAACATAATATCTCATTGAGAACCAAACTAATATCTTCAATGTAAGATCATTTTGATCACTTTAATGAGTACTTTTTCTTATCTTAGGGACTGCAGTTATGGGTCCTCCTGGCCCACCTGGATTTCCTGGAGAGAGAGGCCAGAAAGGTGATGAAGGTCCACCAGGAATTTCTATTCCTGGATCTCCTGGACTTGATGGACAGCCTGGGGCGCCTGGCCTTCCAGGGCCTCCTGGCCCTCCTGGACCTCACATCCCTCCTAGTAAGCTTTCTTTTTCTCCTGTTAAGTTCTATTTTTGTTTTTGTTTATTTCACTTATAAGTGAATCCAGCTAAAGATTGGCATCATTATTTGCGTTCCTGAGGTCAAAGAGATTCTATTGAGGGTTTGATTTTTCAGTTTGCGTGATTTCTTTGGTATTTAAATTTGCTCTTTAATTAGTGTTACCAACAATGTTGTGTCTTCCTTTTGCTTGTAGGTAATTGTATTTCTGCAAAGATATTACTGAAAATAAATCCTTTTTTTTCCTAGCCTCTTGGGCTTTTTTATTGTAGTATTGTGAATGTTTCATAGCAATTAGCTGTTATCATTTCTTTATCTAATTTAGGTGATGAGATATGTAAAGCAGGCCCTCCAGGCCCTCCTGGGTTGCCAGGTGATAAAGGACTCCCCGGAGAACAAGGAGTGAAAGGTTTGATCCCCAAATATGTTCATTCCTTCATTCTTTCATAACATTAGCAAAATTCCCTTATCTTCCATCCTACCTCAGTGACTCATTCCCTGTTCATACTCCAACGTCATCTCATTAACAGTAGTGTATATCTACATAATCTAGATTTCATGAATCCCATTTTTTGTGATCATTTATCTCCTATCTTTGTAGCTCACTACCTTTCACAGCCTGAATCCAGTATCACTTCAACACCATTGAGACCTACCAACTTTATCCCTTAACTTTTTGGGGTCCTTTCTTTGCTCTTAACTTCACTTAAACTCTATGATCAATCATTGGAATAAGTCCTATTCAAAACCCCTTGACTCCTTTGCTCTTCCCTAACTTCCTTGTACTTGCTAGGAACTAAAATATAGCCAGTAGTTTGAAAATTTTCACCTTTTCAGAGCCTGTACTTTCTCTTCTCTCTTCATCCCCCTTCTCTATTCTCATTTTAAGATTCTGACCTAGCTTCATCCTTCAATGATCAATTAAAGTAATAACAAAAGTTTGTATAGATTGCTGCCACCATATTTACTTAAAATACTTGAATTTGTGCCCATATACTCTACCTTCTTGCCTGTTGCTGTTATAACTCCTATCTTAAACCAGTTCTTCTATTTGCATAATAAATTGCATTCCCTTTTGTTTCTCCAGGGATATTGGTCGAGAAATTTTTGCTCCTTCCACATCATCAATTTTTCCCCACTGGATCATTCCCTGCTGCATACAAATATGCTTTTTATAACCACTGAAAAAATACCTTAATGGTAATCCCACTCCTCCTGTTAGCTACTGCTCTATTCTTCTGCTCCCATTTGCAGCAAAATTCCCCAAGAATGTTGTGTTCACCGTTTCTAGATACTCTTCTCCCATTTTATCTTTTTCCTTATTTTTTTCTTTTTTTTAAATTTGCTATAAAATTTTATTTACTTTCTGAATTTACTTGAGGACATTTTTGAAGCTTTGAACTATTTTTGGCATACGGAAATTTTTCTCCATAATTTTTGAGCTACAGGGAATAGTCAATATTTTTATTTATTTATTTTTTATTGTAAACAAATGGGATACATGTTGTTTCTCTGTTTAATTGATACAAAAAAATAAAAGTCATACATATTAATGAAGTATCATATAATTTTCAGTACATGTATACATTATATGATATTTAAATCAGGTTAAACAGTTATCTTTTCAAATATTTATCATGTTGTTTTGGTGGGAAAACTTTCAAAACACTTTCTTCTAGCTTTTTCAAATATAAAATACATAATTGTTATCTGTAGTCGCCATACTGTGCAAAAGTACCTTCAGAGCATCTCACTTCTCTCTAACTGTAACCCAGTACCTGTTGATCAACCTCTCCCCATCCCTTCCTACTCTTTATTGTCCCAAGTCTCTGATAACCGCTATTCCATTCTCAAATTCTATGAAATCAACTTTTTTAATTCCACATATGACCAGGTCATTTGATACTTGTCTTCAGGTACCTGGCTTATTTCACTTAGCATGATGATCTCCAGTTCCATCTGTGTTGTTGCAAATGACAGGATTTCCTACTTTTTGTGGCTGAATAGTATTCCATTATGAATGTGGAATAATATTGTGTGCCACATTTTTTATCCATTCACAACTGGTGATCCTATAGGTTGTTTCCATTCCTTAGTTATTATAAATAGTGCTGCAGTGAACATTAGTGTATACTTGACTCTTTGACATATACAGATGTCATTTCCTTTGAATATATACCCAGTAGTGGAATTCCTGCATTATATGGCAGTTCTATTTTTAATTTTTTAGTAACCCTACTATTTATTATACTGGCTATACTAATTTACATTCCCACCAACAATGAGCAATAATTTTTTCTTTTCTCCATGTCCTTGCCAGCACTTGCAATCTTTAGTCTTTTTTTTTTTTAATTTTAGCCTTCCAAAGCTGGGGTGAGATGCTAGTTCATTGTGGTTTTGGTTTGCATTTCCCTGATGATCAGTGATATTGAGCATTTTTTCATATACCTGTTGGACATTTGCATATCTTCTTTTGAGAAATATGTATTTAGATCTATTGCCCATTTTTTAGTCAGGTTATTTGTTTTTTGCTATTGAGGTTTTGAATTTCCTTATATATTCTGGATATAAATCCCTTACTAGATGTTCACATTGCAAATATTTCCCCCATTATCTAGGTTGTCTCTTTTCTTTCTTACATGTTCCCTTTGGGGTACAGAAGCTTTATAGTTTCATGTAATAACACTTGTTTATGTTTGCTTTCATTTCCTATGCTTTCGGGGTTCTGTCCAAAAAAAATTCTTACCATTCCAATTTCCTGATGCATCCCCCTGTTTTTTCCTAGTAGTTTCATGGTTTCAGGTCTTACTTTGAAGTCTTTAGTCCATTGAGTTGATCTTTGTAACTGATGAGAAATAGTGGTGTAGCTTCATTCTTCCATAGTGCATATATCCAATTTTCTCTGCACCATTTATTGAAAAGACTGTACTCTTTCCAATGTGTGTTCTTGGAACCTTGTCCAAAATCAGTTTTCTGTAGACATGTTTGTTTATTTCTATGCTCTCTTTTCTGTTCCATTGGTCTATGTCTCTTTTTATGCCAATACCTTGCTCTATTGATCACTATAGCTTTGTACTATGTTTTGAAGTCAGGTAATTTAATGCCTCCAACTTTATTCTTTTTGTTCAAAATTACTTTAGCTATTCAGGATATTTTTGTGGTTCCATAGATATATTAGAATTGTTTTTCTATTTGTGTGAAGAATGCAGTCAGTATTTTGATAGAGATTGTATTAAATCTGTAAATTGCTTTGGGTAGTATGGACATTTTAACAATAGTGATTCTTCCAATCCATGAACACAAGATGTCTTCCTACTTTTTTGTCCCTTCTTAAATTTCTTTCATTAGTATCTCATAATTTTTTGCAGAGATCTGTTACCTCCTTGGTTAAATTTATTCCTAGATATTTTATGTTTTGAAGCTATTGTAAAAGGGATTACTTTCTGATTTCCCTTTCATATAATTTGCTATTGATGTGTGTATATTGGTTTTGTATCCTGCAACTTTGCTGAATAATTCCTTGGTTCTAATATTTTTGGTGGAGATTTTGTCGTTTTCTATATATAAAACCATGTTATCTGTAAACAATGACAATTTGACTTTTTTTTCCCAATTTGGATGCTTGTTATTTCTTTCCCTTGCTTGTTTGCATCCAAAACTATGTCAGATAGACTTGGCAAAAGTCAGCATCCTGATCTTGTTCCATATCTTATAAAACCTTCAGTTTTCCCCATTTCATTTTTATTTTCCCATTTAATATGTTATCTGTTAGCTTATTAGAATTGGCCTTTATTATGTTGAGGTATGTTCCTTGTATGCCTAATTTGTTCAATATTTTTGTCACAAGGAGATATTGAATGTTATCAAATGCTGTTTCTGCACTAATTGAAATAACAACATGGTTTTTGTCCTTCATTCGGTTGATACAGTATATCATGTTTATTGATTTGCATATATTGAACCCTCCTTGCATCCTTGCAGTGAATCCTACTTAATCATAGGAAAAAATATTTTTAAAGTGCTATGGAAAGGGAAGGGAAAGGGGAATGAGATTGATCACATTATGTTGTGTGTATACCAATATGACATAATAAATACCTTTATTATTTATAGTTATAATTCAACAATTATAAATTTTGACCAAACTCTTTAAATCCACTTTGAGAGTACAATAAAAGTACATTTCTGAGTAGGGAAAAAATAAAATACTTTTGGATTTGGTTTCCTAGCATTTCATTGAGGATTTTTAAACTGTTTATCAAGGATATTGGCCTGTAGTTTTCTTACTTTTGTTGTGTCCTTATCTGGTCTTGGTATCAGGGTAACACCAGCCTTATAGAATGTGTTAAATGAATTCTTTTTCTGTTTTTTTGGAGTAACTTAAAAAGAACTGGTGTTCTTCAAATGTTTGGTAGAATCCGCAGTGAAGCCATCTGGTTCTGGGCTTTTCTTTAATGGGAGGTTTTCTTTTATTACTCATTCAATCTAATTAACAAGTATTGGTCAGTTCAGGTTTTCTATTTCTTCATGGTTCAGTCTTTGTAAGGTGTATGTATTCAGAAATTTGTCCATTTCTTCTAGATTATTAAATTTGTAGGTATATACTTGGTGTCAGTTAAAATGTTTCCCTTTTCACTTTGGATTTTTTCTCTCTCTCCTTTTCTTGGTCTACCTAAAGGTTTATTTCTTTAATCTTTTCAAAGAACTAACCCTTATATTAATCGTTGGTGCTGTGTTTTTGACCTCCATTTAATTTATTTCCATTTTGCTCTTTATTCTTTCTTTCCTTCTACTAATTTGTCATTTACTTTGTTCATATTTTTTAGTTCCTTGAGATGCAACGACAGGTAGTTTATCTGGGATTTTTATAATTTTTTGATGCAGGCATTGATTACTATAAACTTAACCTGCTAGTATTGCTTTTGTTGTATCCTGTAGCTTTGGGTATGTTGTGTCTTCACTTTTCTTTTGGATGTTTTATCATTTTACCTTTCACATTTTGATCTCTGATCTATCTTCAGTTAATTTTTACGTCTAATTTGAATCAGAGATCAAAGAAGCATTCTCCCCTGTAGATATACAATTGACTCAGTATTATAGTACAAAAGACCATCAAAATTGTATTAATACTTTTGCATTACTTATATTAACATATTAATTTCATTAAAACATTCATTGGAAACCATAAGACTATATATAGGCGGGTCAGTTTATGACCTCTCTATACTATTCTATGTTTTTTAAAATTTATCTCTCATACCAATACCAGACGGTCTTAATTATTGTCAATTTATAGTAAGTCTTGCCTATTCTGGGTTCTTTGTATTTTTATATATCTAAGAATTATCTATTCAGCTTTTAATTTCAAAATGCCCCAGGGCTCAGTCCTTATTCCTCTTCCTCTTTTCTATCTAAACTCATTTATCCAGTCCTTTGACTTTCAATACCATGAACATATCAGTAACTTCCAAATTTCTGTCTCCTGTCCAGGTATAACTCTGCCTCTACTTTTGTTTTTTTTTAATTTATTTTTATTGTAAACAAAAGGGATGCATGTTGTTTTAGTTTGTATATGGAGTAACAGCATACCATTTGCATATTCATATATTTACATAGAATAATGATGTTTGATTCATTCTGTTATTTTTTTCCTTCCCCCCAACCCCACCACCTCTCTTTTCCCTCTATACAGTCCCATTTCCTCCATTCTTGTCCCCCTCCCACCCCCCATTAAGTGTCATCATCCGCTTATCAGTGAGATCATTCCTCTTTTGGATTTTTGAGATTGGCTTATCTCACTTAACATGATATTCTCCAATTTCATCCACTTGCCTGCAAATGCCATAATTTTATTATTCTTTATAGCTGAGTAATATTCCATTGTGTATATATATATATATATATATATATATATATATATATCACATTTTCTTTATCCATTCATCAATTGAATGGCATCTAGGTTGGTTCCATAGTCTGGCTATTGTGAATTGAGCCGCTATGAATATTGATTTGGCTGTATCTCTGTAGTGTGCTGATTTTAAGTCCTTTGGGTATAGGCCGAGGAGTGGGATAGCTGGGTCAAATGATAGGTCTATTCCAAGTTTTCTAAGGAATCTCCACACTGCTTTCCAGAGTGACTGCACTAATTTGCAGTCCCACCAGCAATATATGAGTGTACCTTTTTCCCCACATCCTCTCCAACACCTACTGTTGCTTGTATTCTTGATAATCACCATTCTAATTGGGGTGAGATGGAATATTAGTGTAGTTTTGATTTGCATTACTCTTATGACTAAAGATGTTGAACATTTTTTCGTATATCTGTTGATTGCTTGTACATCTTCTTCTGTGAAGTGTCTGTTCATTTTCTTAGCCCATTTGTTGATAGGGTTATTTGTATTCTTGGTGTAGAGTTTTTTGAGTTCTTTATATATTCTGGAAATTAGTGCTCTATCTGAAGTATGAGTGGCAAAGATATTCTCCCACTCTGTAGGATCTCTCTTTGCATTGCTGATAGTTTCCTTTGCTGAGAGAAAGCTTGTTAGTTTGAATCTATCTCAGTTATTGATTCTTGCTTTTATTTCTTGTGCTATGGGAGTCCTGTTAAGGAAGTCTGATACTAAGCCAACAAGGTAAAGGTTTGGACCTACTTTTTCTTCTATAAGATGCAGGGTCTCTGGTCTGATTTCAAGGTCCTTGATCCATTGTGAGTTGAGTTTGTGCAGGGTGAGAGATAGGGGTTTAGTTTCATTCTGTTGCATACGGATTTCCAGTTTTCCCAGCACCATTTGTTGAAGAGGCTATCTTTTCTCCATTGCATATTTTTGGCACCTTTGTCTAGTAGGAGAAAATTGTATTTATTTGGGTTTGTGTCCATGCCCTCTATTCTGTACCATTGATTTACCTGTCTATTTTGGTGCCAATACCATGCTGTTTTTGTTACTATTGCTTTGTAGTATAGTTGAAGTTCTGGTATTGCAATACCCCCGTTTCATTCTTCCTGCTAAGGATTGCTTTAGCTATTCTGGGTTTCTTATTCTTCCAGATGAATTTCATGATTGCTTGCTCTATTTCTGTGAGGTACATCATTGGGATTTTAATTGGAATTGCATTGAATCTGTATAGCACTTTTGGTCGTATGGCCATTTTGACGATATTAATTCTGCCTATCCATGAACATGGGAGATCTTTCCATCTTCTAAGGTCTTCCTTAATTTCTTTCTTCAATGTTCTGTAGTTTTCATTGTAGAGGTCTTTTACCTCTTTAGTTAGATTGATACCCAAGTATTTTTTTTTTGAGGCTATTGCAAATGGAGTTGTTTTCCTTATTTCCCTTTCAGCTGTTTCGTCGCTTGCGTATAAAAATGCTGTAGATATATGTGTGTTGATTTTATAGCCTGCTATTTTGCTGAATTCATTGATGAGGTCTAGAAGTTTTCTGGAGGAGGTTTTTGGATCCTCTAAATATAGAATCATGTCATCCACAAATAGTGACAGCTTAAGTTCCTCTTTTCCTATTTGTATCACTTTAATTTCTTTAGTCTGCCTAATTGCTCTGGCTAGAGTTTCGAGGACAATGTTGAATAGAAGTGGTGAAAGAGGACATCCCTGTCTTGTTTCCGTTTTTAAAGGGAATGGATTCAGTTTTTCTCCATTAAGAATGATGTTGGCCATGGGCTTAGCATAAATAGCCTTTACAATGTTCAGGTATGTTCCTACTATCCCTATTTTTTCTAGTGTTTTGAGCATGAAGCGGTGTTGTATTTTGTCAAATGCTTTTTCTGCGTCAATTGAAATAACCATATGATTCTTATCCTTAAGTCTATTGACATGATGGATTACATTTATTGATTTACGAATGTTGAACCATCCTTGCATTCCAGGAATGAACCCCACTTGATCGTGGTGCACAATTTTCTTAATATGTTTTTGGATACAGTTTGCCAATATTTTGTTAAGGATCTTTGCATCTATATTCATCAAGGATATTGGTCTAAAATTTTCTTTCCTTGATGTGTTTTTGCTTGGTTTGGGTATGAGGGTGATATTAGCTTCATAGAATGAGTTCGGTAGGGTACCCTCCTTTTCTATTTCCTGGAATTCTTTGAGAAGTATTGGAATGAGTTCTTCTTTGAAGGTCTTGTAGAACTCGGCTGAGAATCCGTCTGGTCCTGGGCTTTTCTTAGATGGTAGATTTTTAATGGCTTCTTCTTTTTCATTGCTTGATATTGATCTATTTAAATCGTGTATGTCCTCCTGGTTCAGTTTGGGAGGAGCATATGTCTCTAGAAATTTGTCAATGTCTTTGGTAGTTTCTATTTTGTTGGAATACAGATTTTCAAAGTAGCTTCTCATTATGTTCTGTATCTCAGTGGTGTCTGTCGTGATATTTCCTTTTGCATCATGTATTTTAGTAATTTGAGTCTTCTCTCTCCTTCTCTTTGTTAGTGTGGCTAAGGGTTTATCTATTTTGTTTACTTTCTCAAAGAACCAACTTTTTGTTATGTCAATTTTTTGAATAGTTTCTTTTGTTTCAATTTTATTGATTTCAGCTCTGATTTTAATTATTTCCTGTCTTCTACTACTTTTGCTGTTATTCTGTTCTTCTTTTTCTAGGGCTTTGAGCTGTAATGTTAGGTCATTTAATTGTTTTCATTCTTTTCTGGAATGTGCTCCATGCAATGAATTTTCCTCTCAGTACCGTTTCATAGTGTCCCAGATATTTTGATATGTTGTATCATCATTCTCATTGACCTCTAAGAATTTTTTAATCTCCTCCCTGATGTTTTCTGTTATCCATGTTTCATTCAATAGCATATTATTTAGTCTCCAAATGTTGGAGTAATTTCCTTTTTTTATTTTGTCATTGATTTCTACTCTCAGTCCATTTTGATCTGATAGAACAAAAGGCAGTATCTCTATTTTTTTGCATTTCCTAAGGGCTGCTTTGTGGCATAACACATGGTCTATTTTCTAGAAGGTTCCATGTGCTGCTGAGAAGAAAGTGTATCCGCTCGTTGATGGATGGAATATTCTATATATGTCTATTAAGTCTAGGTTATTGATTATGTTATTGAGTTCTATGGTTTCTTTGGTTGGATTTTGTTTGGAAGATCTATCTAGTGGTGACAGCGGTGCGTTAAAGTCGCCCAGAATTATTGTGTTGTGGTCTATGTGATTCTTGAAATTGAGAAGGATTTGTTTGATGTACAGGGATGCACCATTGTTTGGGGCATAAATATTTACTATCATTATGTCTTCCTGATTTCTGGTTCCCTTAAGCAGTATGAAATGTCCTTCTTTATCCCTTCTGACTAACTTTGGCTTGAAGTCCACTTTATCTGATATAAGGATGGAAACCCCCGCTTTTTTACTGAGTCCATGTACATGGTAGGTTTTTTCCCATCCTTTCACCTTTAGTCTGTGGATGTCTTTTTCTAAGAGATGAGTCTCTTGCAGGCAGCATATTGTTGAGTCTTTCTTTTTAATCCATTCTGCCAGTCTATGTCTTTTGATTGAGGAGTTTCGGCCATTAACGTTCAGGGTTATTATTGAGAAATGATTTGTATTCCCAGTCATTTGGCTTATTTTTGGTTTTTAAGTTGGCTTGGTTTCTCCTTTGAGTGGTTTTTTTCTAGGGTAATTCCTCCCTTTGCTGACCTACATTGTTGTTTTTCATTTCCTCCTCGTGGAATATTTTGTTGAGAACATTCTGTAGTGCAGGCTTTCTATTTGTAAATTCTTTTAACTTTTGTTTATCATGGAAGGATTTTATTCCATCTTCAAATCTGAAGGTTAGTTTGGCTGGGTATAGGATTCTTGGTTGGCAACCATGTTCTTTCAGAGCTTGAAATATGTTGGTCCAGGCCCTTCTAGCTTTTAGAGTCTGGGTTGAAAAGTCAGCTGTTATCCGTATTGGTGTCCCCCTATATGTAATCTGATGCTTTTCTCTCGCGGCCTTCAAAATCCTATCTTTATTTTGAATGTTAGGCATTTTCATTATAATGTGCCTTGGTGTGGATCTGTTGTGATTCTGTGCATTTGGTGTTCTGTAAGACTCTTGTATTTGATTTTCCATTTCATTCTTCAGGTTTGGGAAATTTTCTGATATTATTTCATTGAATAGGTTGTTCATTCCTTTGGTTTGTATCTCTGTGCCTTCCTCAATCCCAATAATTCTTAAATTTGGTCTTTTCATGATGTCCCATAGTTCTTGGAGATTCTGTTCATGATTTCTTACCATCTTCTCTGTTTGGGCGACTTTATATTCAAGATTAAATATTTTGTCTTCATTGTCTGAGGTTCTGTCTTCCAAGTGGTTTAGTCTGTTGGTGATGCTTTCCATTGAGTTTTTTATTTGGTTTATTGTCTCCTTCATTTCAACGATTTCTGTTTGGTTTTTTTTTTTTTTTTTTTTTGAGAATCTCTATCTCTTTGTTGAAATGATCTTTTGCTTTCTGCAGGTGCTCTTTCAGCTTATTGGTATTATCATTCATTGCCTGCATTTGCTCTCTTATCTCATCCTTTGCTTCATGAATCATTTTAATCATGTATAATCTGAAGTCCTTTTCTGACATTTCTTCTAACATACTGTCATTGGATTCTATTACTATAGAATCTAGATTTGTTTGGATCATTTTCTTCCCTTGTTTTTTCATGTTGTTCATGTATCTTCCCCTCTAGCAGTGCAGATCTGGGGTATTACAGATTTCCCCCTATAGGCTTATAGTGGCCCTATAGGTTTCCAAAACACTTTCTTTAAGGGGAGATCAATATTAGCAGTACCCAAATCAGACACTATGCAATCCTAGACCAAATAGCCCCTATGAGGACAAGAACAAAATTGTCATAATAAACAAAATGAGTTCAAATGTTATCTTCGGTAAAACAAACAGGTTTGCAATAAAGTCTGCAGTTTCTAATGGAGGACAAAGAGGATGCAGAGGGATGTAGAATATGGCTGTTAATGGGATAAGAAAAGAATATACAGAAGTTCTAGAAAATAGAAAGGGTGAGAGTGTAATCAAAAGAAATCAGATGTTAGCATGCAAATACGGGAGAAAGAGACTCTGAGGGAACAGGTAAACAAAAGGAAAAGAAAGCAAGAAACATAAAGAAATAAAAACTTAAATTTTTTTTAAAAAGGAGAAAAAAGAAAATCTACTGTATAACAGTCATATACTAATGAAACCTCCCAGTGTTCAGTAGCCTGATGCATGAGAGGTACCTGACAATGAGCTTCAAGCCTCCAGCAGGCGTCTCAGGATGGGATTTGCCCCACCCGAAGATCGGAGCTATGGCTTCCAGAATTATCCAAGATGGCTGCTCTGGCTTCCAAATGTGTTGGCAAATGGGGAGCTGCAGCCTAGGGTTGGACGTGGTCAGCTGGAGGTCCTGGAGACAGGATGCAGTTGGTCCGGCAACAGTCCTGGAGGTCGGGTGTGTTTGGTGTGGTTGTGGGATCCTGGAGGCCGGGTGCAATCAGTCGGTCTGGGTTCCCGGTGATAGGGCGCAGTCAGTTGGTCTGGGGGTCCTGGCGGCAGGGAGCAGTCAGTTGATGTGAGGGCCCCAGAGGCAGGGAGTGATTGGTCGGGCTGAGGGATCCTGGAGACAGGGCACAGTCAGTTCGGCCAGGGGTCCTACGGGGCCTGGCTGTTATCTCAAAATGGCGGCAGCCACGTGTAATCAAACCTGCAGATACTGTAACAGTGAACTTCCAGGCAACAGCAGGCAGCTGGTTCTCCACTGGCGGTCTGTGGTCAGTCTGCTGGCAGCTGTCGGACGATCAGGAGGTGAACCTCGAGCGTTGGGTGATGGATAGGAGTAAGGCAGGCCATGGACAGGCAAGAGGCAGGCAAATGGCAGATGATAGACGCCTGACAGTGAGCAATCTGTTCTCAAAAAAGGCGTCGATATGCTGGCAGATTGCAGGTGTTTACAGCAGCCAAATGGGTTAAAGAGCAGGGGATCGATAAGCAGCAAAAACTGCCTAACCGAGAAACAGATATCCTCTGCTTGAATCCGGCATTACGGAGTGACAAGGAACGCAGCCTCCCTCTAGTCCACCATCTTGGATCCTCTGCCTCTAGTTTTGTATGTGCAACTACTTACGCAGTGTTTTGAACTTGACATCCCAATTGAGTTACAGTCCTAATTTCTGTTACTTCCTTCCAAACAATTGCTTTCCTCACATCTTCCCTTTCTTATATGAAAAGCAGGCTACTTTTGCCTTGTAGTTGATCAAGCTAAAAAACCCTGGAATCATCCTTGAGAGTTCTCTTCTTTTGTATTCCATGTATGATCTTTGAGAACATCCAATTGACTCTACTTTTAAGTATACCCAGAACTTAACAAATTCTGATCACCTCTATTGCTGTAACTCTGGAATGAGCTACCCTCTCTCTTGGATCCCTACAGAGGTAGCCTCTTAAGGGATTACCAAGTTTCCATACTTGCCCTTAGGACTTACTGTTAACACAACACAACAGCCTTTGCTTTTCTTTTTAAATTCTTCTAAAAGATTCACATTTCACTCATAATAAAAGCTATAGAGTTTACCATGGCCTATACTATATTTCATGGTAACCCTTTCCTTATAAACTATTCACTCTCTGATATGGTTCTACTTCTTCATTCTGCTGAAGTAATCTCATCTGCTTGTTCTTTCTTATGTACACATCACATCCTGTGAGTTTTTCCTCATGTTTTCTTTTCGGTGAGGTCCACCCTGACCACCCTATATAAAATCACAAACTTCCTTCCACTTACCCATCCTTGGCATACCCAATCTCACCAAGCTCTACTTTTGCTACAAACAAAATGAACATTTTAATATATATTAAAATACTTAATATATTTAATATTGCATTAAAACATTTAATATATAATTTATTGCCTTCATTGTTTATCATTTCTTTCTACTGGTAAATTGTGAGCTCCACAAAAGCATGGATTTTTGTGTTTTTTGTATCAATGTATCACAAACACCTGGAACAATTCTTTGCATACAGTGGATACTCAGTAAATATTTGTCAATGAATTGAGTCTAGATTTAAGCTTCCCTAAACACACTGTTAGGTAGAAATGTTATTCCTTACTATCAGCTTCTTTAGAGCCTATCTAAAGAAAGTTTAAGTACCCTTCCAGCCAGGCATGGTGGCACATGCCTGAAATCTCTGTGACTCAGGAAGCTGAGGCAGGAGGATCACTAGTTCAAAGTCAGCCTCAGCAACTTAGAGAGACCGCATCTCAATGTAAAATAAAAAGGGCAGAGGATGTAGATGAGTGGTAAAGTTCCCCTGGGTTTAATTAATCCTCAATACCAAGAAAAACATCTCCAAAGTATTCCTTCCAGGTAATAATTTTTATTATGATTTTCACCAGGTGACAAGGGTGATACCTGCTTCAACTGCATTGGAACTGGGATTTCAGGGCCTCCAGGCCAACCTGGTTTGCCAGGCCTCCCAGGTCCTCCAGGTAAAACATTTTGCCTAAAATATTTCTTGGCTAGACTCTAGTAAGTTACAGTTAATAAATACCAGAAGGTACAATATTATTTGTAACATGAAATGTTAAATTTATTTGAAAGAAAGGGTGATTTCATTTTAAGAATATAAAGGAGGAAAATAAAAATGCAAATTAAGTGGGATAGAATTGTGTTCTTATTTTAAAACTTGATTTCCTGACTTGGTGATTTCTATATGAACTTTATCAAGTTTTCAAGCTCAGAGCTCACATTATTTTATGTGTATGCATGCTAGGATCTCTTGGTTTCCCTGGACAGAAAGGTGAAAAAGGACATGCTGGTGCAATTGGTCCCAAAGGATTACCAGTAAGTTTTGAGTATATTATAAATAAAAAAATTATAAGGAAGCCATTCACACTTTTATTTTCACATAAGGAGAGATGGATATGTAGGTAGGTAGATAGGTAGGTAAGTAGGTAGGTAGATACATAGATACATATTTTTATATAGACATGTATATAGAGAGATAGATAGATCTTATATTAAATTGTAATTTATTTGATTCCTTGACTCTCCCTGATGCATGTGCATTACTTGATTCATTATTTTGTACCCTAAACATTATTGGGTAGGTTGATGGATTAAACTGTAGAGAAGAAAGTATTACAAAAAAGGAAACTGATTTTCCTTTTCTCTTTCTTGTCCTCCCTCCTTTCATGTTTTCCCTCACTCAGGGCATACCAGGAGCTCCAGGTGCTCCAGGCTTTCCTGGACCTAAAGGGGAACCTGGTGACATCCTTACTTTTCCAGGAATGAAGGGTGACAAAGGAGAATTGGGCTCCCCGGGAGCTCCAGGGCTTCCTGGTTTACCTGGCACTCCTGGACAGGATGGATTGCCAGGACTTCCTGGCCCCAAAGGAGAGCCTGTGAGTTGGTTTGATATTCTTGGTCTTGTAATCTCGAATTTCCACTCTGAAATGTTTTCTAGGAGCTGGGCATGGTGGTGTGCACCTATAATCCCAGACACTTTGGAGGCTGAGGCAGGATAATTTCAAGTTCAAGTCTTGAGCAACTTAGTGAAACCGTGTCTCAAAATTAAAAAAAAAAAAAATTAAAAGGTTTGGGGATGTAACTCAGTGGTAGAGCACCTGCTTAGCATGTGTAGAGCCCTGGGTTCAATCACCAGTATCCAAAGAAAAAGTAGTTTCTTAAATTAAAACAAAGGATAGGCCTGGTACTGAGTTGTATACCCAATGTATGCTCAAAAGAATATGATACATATAGTAATGGTACATCATTACATGTAGTGTTTTCTTACTATTCTTATCTTTTAGTTCAGTTCTAACTCACTACTATATTACTACTGGATATGAATAGGTGGACAGGAGATTAAGATGCTTGAGTCAGCTTAAGGTTCACCCCTCTCTTGTTCTACATATTTATAGCTGACAACCAGATATTTACAATTTTTATGTAAAGTAAGCTTACCGATTAATATGAGTATATGGCCATGTTAAATGTGCCACGGAGTCAAATATCGAACATTAAGGAGCAGTCTCATTTTGTGCATAACAAATGACCCAGAATATTTAGTTTGGAAGTATATTTTATAATATGTTAGCTAGACTCTAACCTTCTTGACTTATACTAGGTTGTAAGCTTCATGAGAGTAGAGCAGAGATTTGTGTCTACTTATATTCTCTGCTATATTTCTCACAGGTTACACATAAGACCAGTTCAAATATTTGATGAAGGAGTGAATGACTAAGTGAATTGATTTCACATACCATCACATAATAGCACCTGCACTTAGGTAGCCATTAGAAAAACTGTTTATGACTATCATTTCCTTAGTTGTATTAAATAATACCAACCTAAGCCAGGCACAGTGGCACATGCCTGTAATCCCAGAGGGTTGGGAGGCTGAGGAAGGAGGATCACCAGTTCAAAGCCAGACTCAGCATGTCAGCAAGGCCCTGAGCAACTCAGTGAAACCCTGTCTCTAAATAAAATACAAAACAGTCTGGGAATGTGGCTCAGTGTATAAGTGTCTCTGGGTTCATTCCTCCGTGCTGAAAAAAAAGTAGGGATGTGACTCAGTGGCAAAATACCCCAGGGTTCATTCCCTGGTACAAAAGAATAATAATAATACCAACCTACAGATTGTCATTATATCTATGTGTTTCTGTAGTAAACTTTTCCCTTTTTCAGGGTGGAATTGCTTTTAAGGGTGAAAGAGGTCCCCCTGGGAACCCAGGTTTACCAGGTCTCCCAGGAGATATGGGGCCTATGGGCCCTGTTGGTTTTGGCCCTCCAGGCCCAGCAGGTGAAAAAGGCATACAGGGTGTAGCAGGAAATCCAGGCCAGCCAGGAAAGCCAGGTAAGTTTACTCTAATTTTTTGTTCTGTTTTATGTTTGGTGCTTAAGAGGAGACATGTATTATCATGTGGCCATATTTGGCTTCCTTTCCTGAGAGATGTGTTTTACTAACCTTTTATATTTGGACTCTTCGGAGCTCCATAGCAAGTGAACACATTTTTAAGGTGGGGGGAGTTCTCTTTAAATTTTTGTTCTTTTAAAGTACATGATCTATAATGATAATTTAACAAATAATTATAATAGAAACACACATGTAATTACTATACACATCAAGAAAAAGAACATTGCCAGCATCCTAAAAACATCTGCCTTCCTGTCCCTATCTTTGCCTGATCACAGTAACCTTCTTTCTCTCCAAAAGTAACACTGTTCGGACTTTTGCAAAATTTCCTTCCATTTCCCCACTGTTTTATCACTTATATATGCATTCCTAAAAATACTTTGATTTTGCTTCTTTTTGAGCTTCATATTAGTGGAATCATAGGGTAAGTTTTCTTTATGTTCACTTTGTGTATAACTATAGTATATTCATTTTCATTGCTATATATATATATAAATATATATATAGTACCCCATCACATATGTATATGTATGTGTATATATATATATATATATATATGCGCATGTGTGTGTGTGTGTGTGTGTGTATCACAATTCATTCATCCATTCTTTTGTCAATGAACCAGTGGGTTATCTGCAGTTTGGGCCTATTATGAAAAATGCTTTTATGTACAATCACACACACACACACACACACACACACACACACCCTGTTGTTCACGTACTCACACTTCTGTAGGGCAGGAGTTGGCAACTACTACCCATTGACCAAATCCAGCTCATCATCTGTTGTTATAAATAAATTTTTTATTTGTATATATCTATGCCCATTCACCATTGTCTATGGTTATTTTTTGAGCAATAACAGCAGAGTAGAATGGTTACTAAAGAGACCAAATGTTCCACAAAGGCTGAGGTACTTACTCTCAAGTCCTTTTCAGAAAAAGCTTGCTAATCTCTGGGTTAGAGTATATATTTAAGATTAACATTTCTGAAGCAGAGGATATGACATTTTGAGGCAGCTTGACTAGATATCCAGAGCAAATATACCAGGATATACTAGCATAAGAAACATTGGAGATTTTATTGCTCTACACATTCACAGATATTTTATTTTGTCACACTTTTACATTTTTGCTAGTATATTGAGTATTATATATCTTGGCAGTTTCATTTTGCATTAAAACTTAGCTCCTTCTCATATATTTATTGGCCATTTGGTTTCTTTTTGTGAAATGTTTGTTTTTGCCAGTTTTTCTATTGGAATATTTTTTTCTTATTGATTTTGAGAGGTTCTTTATATATTCAGTGTATTACTTCTTTGTTAGCTATGCACTTTGTAAGAAATCTTTACTTACCATGGTTTGCCTTTTGTATTCCCTGTCTGATATCTTTAATGAATAAAAATCAACTTTAATGTGGTCAGATTTGTTGGTCTTTTCTCTCATGGTTAGTGCTTATTATGTCATATTTACAAAATTCTTCTTTGTCCTGAGCCAATTTTAAGCCTCTCTTTCAATTAATGAGAAGTATTTGTACTTGGACTTTGTACATATAAAAACTAAAAGTGTCATTAGCTAACCAAAAAGAAATATTTTCCTTGTTTACTATGGTTTTTAGGCTGACTCATATTTTAAAAATTTATTTAAAGATACTTTCTCGTATTAGGGTTCTCCAAAGGAATGGAACCAATAGGATGGATGGAGAGATAGATATGAAAGGATTTTTTAGGGAAATTGACTTACCTGACATGGAGACTGGGAAGTTCTATGATAGGCTTTCTGTAACCTGGAGAAATAGGAAAGAAGGTAGTGTGTCTCATTCCAAGTTCTAAGGTCTGAGAGCCTGGGAGCTTCTGGTGACAGTTACAGAGTTTGAAGGTTGGTAAATCTGCAATTGTGATGTTCAAGAGCAGCAGAAAAATGAGTGTTTCAACTCCAGACGAGAGAACAAATTCGCCTGTTTTCTGCCTTTTTGTTCTATCTAGACCCTCGGATGTTGGGTGATGCTGGCCCACACTGGATGAGGACATATCTTCCTTATTCAGTCCACTAATTCAAATACCAATTTCTTATAGAATCACCCCCAAGGACATACCCAGAAATAATGTTTTACCAACTATCTGGTTATCCTTTAACCCAGTGACTTTGACATCTAAAATTAATCACATGTTCAATCATGGAAACTCTTAAAGCCATCATCTAATTTTCCTCTTTGAAATTTCATACTTATGTTTGATATCTTCCTAGAATATATAATGTGATATTGTTTTCTTGTGGGTTTTTGTTAAATTGCATTTTCAAAAGATTTTTTACAATTCCCACTTTTGTTTTTAAATAAAAGAGAGTTTTAGGAAAATAAACTCTTTTCATTCACCACCAATTTATTTTTGTGTTTAGGTCCTAAAGGTGATCCAGGTCAGACCATAACCCAGCCAGGGAAGCCTGGCCTGCCTGGTAACCCAGGCAGAGATGGTGAAATAGGTCTTCCAGGTATGTGAGGAATTTATTTTAAAATATCTCCACAGCTTGTTGGCTTTTTGTTTTGAATGTTTCCTTTCAACAACTGCTGTTTTTCCATAGGTGACCCTGGACTCCCAGGCCAACCAGGCTTGCCAGGAATACCTGGTAGCAAAGGAGAACCAGGTGTCCCTGGAATTGGGCTTCCTGGACCCCCTGGTCCCAAAGGTATGTTGAAATGTTGTAGGCAGGGTACATTAGCTGATTAGTATGGTATTATTTTTTGACAATGAAACATATTAATTAATGATTTTTCTGTGTGCTATAAAGAGTGCAGATGAAATGTTATAGTGTCTATGCACTTTAATTTCATGATGCTTATCTAAAATTGTGTAGTCATAAAAATATCTAAATTATATATTCAAAAATGATTTCCAAGCCAAAAAAATTACAATAATTATAATAGTCTGTGTTCATCATTATGTGCTCAGAGTATTAAATAGTTCCTTGGATGTAGAATTCTTTAAGTAGATTCTTGTTGATTTAGTAGATTGTATTAAACAGAAAAAAGACCTACTGTATTCATTTATCCACTGTTTTATCTCAAGTAAAAATACTGTCTTGATTTATCAAAATGTTTTAGGACTTTTGCTTTAGTCCTCACGGAATTCATTCTTTTTCATGACAGGGTACACATTTGTGTGAGAACAGTCCTTGAATGTGTCCTTACTCATTTATACCAAATACTTTGAAAAGTCTCATTTCATTTTATGTGTGAATGTATGGGCGATATCTACAATTGTTTTTTTTTTTTTTTTTTTTTTTGGAAACGGGTGGGTACCAGGGATTGAACCTGGAGGTACTTAACTACTGAGCCACATCGCCAACCCTTTTTATTTTTTATTTTGAGACAGGGTCTCACTAAGTTGCTTAAGGCCTCATTAAATTGATGAGACTGGCTTTGAACATGCAACGGTCCTGCCTCAGCCTCCAGAGCTGCTGGGATTACAGGTGTGCACCACCACACCTGGCTCTACAATTATTTTTAGCTCATTTACAGAAATATATGGGAGACATTTTATCCTACCATATCTGGATGCAAGCACAAGTTCCCTGAGTTTTTGTGCAGAATTTATTCCTTAGTTTAGTTCTGCCTCATGTAATAGTCATTCTTTTTCTTCAGAAGAGTGTATCTTCTACACGTTACCTGTATGTGAAAGTAAAATGATCATATGGTGATTGAGAGAGCATATCAGACATTTGTAAGGTATAATCCTTAGTAGTTATACAGTATGTCATTGTGCTTTAACATCTTACTATCGTCACTAAGCATATTGGTAAGGTGAGAATATGGATCTGATAATTTCCAGATGTTTCTTCAAGTATCTCCTCTTTGGGGACTAAAACGCATCATGATAATTGTATAGGTTTTCCAGGAATTCCAGGACCTCCAGGAGCACCTGGGACACCTGGAAGAATTGGACTAGAAGGCCCTCCTGGGCCACCAGGCTTTCCAGGACCAAAGGTCTGAGACATTTTAACTTTTTCCATCTCATTTTCCTATTTCCTTAGTCCTTTCCATTTAATTTTTTGACACCATCCAGTTTTTAGTGTACAGACAAAACCTAACTGATTATGCTTTAATTTCAATGTTTAACACAAAACCATCTTTAATAGCACAGGGGGTGGGGAGGGAGAGAAGAATGGGAGGTGGGGAGGGAGAGAAGAATAGGGGGGAGAGAGAAAAGAATGGGGGAACTTTAGATTATGTAGAAGGAAACAAGGGGGGTGTAAAAAATGGTAGAGTAAGACAGACATTATTACCCTATGTACATGTATGATCACACGAATGGTATGAATCTACATCGTGTACAACCATAGAAACAAAATGATATACCCCACTTGTATACAATGAATCAAAATGCAGTCTGTAAAAACTTAAAAGATAAATAAAAAAAAAATAGTACATGAGGTCATACTTGAATCCAAAAAGGAGTTTTTGATCTTGTTTTAAAATTGCCAGTTATTCAATGGCTTTCCCAGCACTTTGCTACACTCTCCTATTTCATCTCTGGCCATACTTCTACAATGATTGATTGAAAAAGTATTGAATGTATTAAGACCTTCCCATACTGTTTCCTTCTGTCCCATTTCCATCACAGATATATAATGCAAATCACTGCTATTAACAGTAATAATAATCATAAAAGATGTGTATTTATGCTATTATTCATTTCTCTTTCTATTCTCAAACTTTCCTCAGTCATCCTTCAGCAAACTGCTGCAGTATGTAATTATCCTGATTGTTCCTCTATTTTCTCTGAGCTTAATTAATTTAAACTTCCTGTGTTTCATCATTATTACTTGTTTTCCATGGGAAAAAGAGCTGACCATGACCTCAGCTCCCATGAGAGAACCATTACTCTGTTGGTTGATTATTTTTCTTTTATTATGAACATTTTCAAATAAACACAAAAGTAAAAGAAGTAATACAATGAACTTTCATTTATCTGTCATTCACATGCAAAACTATTAATATTTTATCATATTTACTTCATCTATTCCTTTTTCCTTTCTCAAATGTTAACCCAAATCTCAAAATCATGCTGTTTCACCTACAAAGACTTTGGTGTTCACCCCTAAGTAAGTGGACATTTTATACAAAAACCTCAATGCCATTATCATACTTGATCAAAAAAAATAATTATTGGAAATTATCTAATACTCAGTCTATAATCACATTCCTTCTTTGAGTAGATGTTATTTAATCCCATGTTCTCTGCTATCTCTTTCTTATTCTGAAACCAGTCCAATTCATCTAATTTGTTTTACAAAACCCTGTTTCCCACCCTTCCAGATGTTCTTTCTAAGATACCAATTATATTTCATTTAATTATCCTCCTCTTCTCCCAGTGGAAAAAAAGAATATTAACTTGTATTTTCTGCTTTAAATTCTCTATAGTGAACTATAAGCACCAGGAAAGTCATGGCAGTTGTTTTTGTTGTGTTTTTTCATGTGTATGCTGAAGGGAGAGCCAGGATTTGGGTTACCTGGGCCACCTGGGCCACCAGGACTCCCAGGTTTCAAAGGAACACTTGGGCCAAAAGGTGATCGTGGTTTCCCAGGACCTCCAGGTCCTCCTGGACGCGCTGGTTTGGATGGACTACCTGGACCAAAAGGTATGGAAGCTGTTGCTACTTCTCAATTTGATTTTAACTTTTATAATAATTGAAATCTGTAAGAAAGTTTATGGTGATAATTCCAATTGAGTGGAAAGCCCCTGTTGTCCCTCTGTCACAGCTATACTATTTTTTTCAACTTCCATTGATTTTTTTATCTTTTATTTCATTAAATAGACATTAAAAGATATATGTATAAAAGTAACATGAGAATTCTTTTCACCTCATCCTCTTCCAGTCTGTTCCTTTTCTTTTCCATATTCACTTTTTAGTTTCTTAATTATCCTGTCAGCATTCCTTTATAAAATACTACCCAATATAAATACATTTTTTATTTTCTGCATTTCTTAAAAGATAAAGTGAGAGTATTACCTTTTGGCTCTTTTTTTCACTTAATTCACTTAACTTTCTAACTTAGATATCACTGCAGAATACATAGAAATCTTGATTAAAAAATGGCTGCCTAGTTTTGATTTGCATGAATACACTTAAGTTTATTCCACCACTTACTAATTGCTACAATAGATTTTTGCCAGTCTTTTCTTATTAACCAATAATGCCACAGTGAAAGTACTTTTGCACACATTATTTTGGATATGCTTAGGTATACTAATAGAATGGAGTAAAGAAAATGGATTTTCTGAATAAAGGGTGAATGCACCCTACATATCATCAGATTCCTCTTCATTTGCACCATCTTACACTCTCATCAGCAATGTATGAGTGTGCTGGTTTCCCCAAAGCATTGCTAACTGAAGGTGCTGAAAAACTCCCAAATTTTTGCTAGTTAGCCTGATAGAAATAAGTAGGTTTCTCTGTATGACTCTATTTTAAATCTTTATCATGAAAAATTTTATATATACAGAAAAAGTAAAAGAATTATACAATGAACAGCCATATACCACTTCCTTGGTTCTACAATTAATATTTTGTCTCCCTCACATATTTTATTTTTAAAATTTTCAAATATAGGCTCTAGGGATGTAGCTGAGTGGTAGAACACTGGCTAGCATGCTCAAGTCCCAGGTTCAATCCCTAACACCAGAAAAAAATTACATGAAGAGCAAAAAGTTATACTTCACAGACTTTGGCACATATCTCTCCAACTATCCATCCAGCTCTCTATCTGTTGATTTATTTTTGGATGTATTTTAAATAAATTACAACAGGACACTTCTCCCTAAATACTTTAACATGTCTAACATAACTAAACTTTCATAGCAGTTTTTTTCTTGTGATATAAAATTTACATTAAATGAGATGCATAAATCTGAAGTGTACTTTTGCTGGATTTTGTCAAATACATACACCTGTGTAATACAGACTCCTACCAAGAGATCATCCCAGAGCTGGGAATGTAACTCAATGGTAAAGCACTTGCTTGGCATGCATAAGGCCATGGGTTCAGTCACCAGCACCTCAAAAAAAAAAAAAAAGATAATATCCCAGAAATTTCCCCTATGTCCCTTTCCAGTCAGTCCCTATACCAGCACCCACAGTTGGCAACTATACTGCTATGATTTTTTTATCTTAAGTTAGTCTACCTGTTGTAGAACTCCTTATAAATGGAATCATATACATTCTTTGTAAGTCTTCTTTCAATAACATAATATTTTTTATCTTTATCCATGTTGATGTGTTTATCAACAGTTGTTATCTTTCATTGAAATTATTGAATGTTACTGTATGAATATACTATGGACACCTGGTTCAAAATTATCATTATGAAAAATAGAATGGTTTGCTTAGAAATATTTATATAAATAAATCAATGTTATTTATGACAGTAACAAAATGTATGTTATATTACAAAATTAACAAAAATGTGCCTATTTATAAGAAGTATTAAGACTCCTATTATTAACACCTTGAGAATGGTAGAATTAATTGGGTAATAAATCATATACATTCACAAGATATCGGTTCTCCCCAATTTCATGTGGTGTAATGTTTTGTGAGGTTGATTTAAGTACTGAAACTGAGTGCTCATCTTATGTTAAATTATGAAACTGATTATTGATGGATTCCCTCTTTGCTCTGGGTACATATGTGTACTTTTCTTCTTGAATGAATGGCCAGTTATTCAAGATCTTTGTTTAACATGATTTGCATTTCTGCATGGGTATTGTGGTTTTTGAGGACTGGCGACTCAGTTGTTTTGTTTTGTTTTTGTTTTGTTTTGTTTTGTTTTGTGCTGTTTTTGGTACCCGGAATTGAACTCAGGGGTACTCGGCCACTGAACCACATCCCCAGTCCAAGATTTCATATTTTATTTAGAGGCAGGGTCTCACTGAGTTTCTTAGCACCTCACTTTTGGACTCATGATCCTATTACTCAGCCTCCCAAGCCATTGGGATTATAGGCGTGCATCATTGTGCCCAGCTTCACCTGTTATTTTTAATATCTAAACTGAATTTATTTATTTTTTTTTATTGTAAACAATGAATTTATTTCTTAAAGGTGATGTTGGACCAAATGGACAACCTGGGCCAGTAGGACCTCCTGGGCTGCCAGGAATTGGTGTTCAGGGACCACCAGGACCACCAGGGATTCCTGGACCAATAGGCCAACGTGGTAAGATTGAAGTTCATATGTATTTTATAACACTCACATAGCTTAGTAGGTCATAAGACCTACTTCAATCCCCAGTATTTCCCTTCTTGTTCATCTAAATTTCATTTATTTCCAATAATGCAGTTTAATCAATTACAATATGTTATCATTGACATAATCATTAAGCTACACAATAGTTTTGGAAGCATAGACTCTAAACTTCTATGTAGCAATAATAACCTTCTCTGTGGAATCTCCTAACATTTCTTAGCCATGAGAACTAAAGTTAGGGCTCATCCAAGACGCTCTTTTAAAATAATAACATAGACATTTTCATTTCCTTTTCTGCTTTAAAAAATAAATGAGTTGAATTTTTTCCTTGTTTGCCTCTAATGGGTGATCACATTATAACTCAGATCTCTAAACTATTTTTCTTGTATTGTTTATTGGATACTTAAAAGTGTTTGCCAACGTGTAGCTTAATGGTTTTGCCTCCATAAAAAGAATGATATGGTTCCTTTCTGGTTGTGTTGAGAGTATATTGAGATTGATGATTCTGAGTCATCTGGTGATATGAATTCCTGTTATTTTAATCTAAGCAGTCACAGTAAGGACAAACCTGGGCTGATATTATGTTATTGCAAAGTACCATGATAATTAATAAAATTAAAACAAAAATGGAATTTTTAGTCATTCCTTAACTCACGTGACTACATCAGAAAACTAAAAACCACAGTTCGGGATATGCATACATTTATTCTAAAGCCCCAGAAATACATTTCCTGGGATGGGGATGTAGCTCAATGGTATAGTGCTTGCTTAGCATGTGTGAGGCACTGGGCACCACAAAAAAAAAAAAGAAAAAAGAAAAGAAAGAGTGTATTTTTCTGACCTTAAATTACAATAGGTATTTTGTTAGTTATTATGCTAAAAACCTAGAAACACTGATTAACAGTATTAAAAGCCTATAAAGTAAAGGCTATTTTATCATGTCCTGCTTTTCAAAAAATTGATTTTAAGGCACATTGTACCTTTTTTATGACCTCAGATATGTCACTACTAATTTTAAAATAAGAAAACTTAAAGAGTGATGCTTTGAACCAGGTTATTATAAAATAGTTGTTTCATCACTCATGAAAAAATTATGATTGCAACTATTGTAGCAGAAAATCTTTAGAAAAACCTATTTTTAGGTTTGGTCATTGTCTTGACCTGCTGATTCAAAAAGATGGATAAAAATTAATTTATTACTTCTTCATGCTTTATTATTTCTTTTAGTTCCAAAAAGTACTTGAGATTATGGGAACATTTTGCATCCTTTTATCACAGCTGAGTGAGAAGCCAACAATACCAGTCTGAACAAAACACAAATTTGTATATACATGCCTCATGCTTTTTCAAATTCAGCTAACACTCTTCAGTGTTTCATTCATATAATATTCTCTCTCTCTCCTTTTTCTTTTTTACTTCTGGGGTTGAAATGAGGAGTACTCTTTCACTGTGCTATATCCCCAGCCCTTTCTAAAATTCTTTAAAATTCTGAGACATGGTCCCCCTAAGTTGCCTAGGCTGTTCTCATACTTGCAATTGTCCTACTTCATCTTCCAAAACAGCTAGGATTACAGGCATGCACCACCATGCCCAACCTCTCCACCCTTTCTTCTGTTAGTATACGTAGATATATTGACTTATAAAGTCTACATAAGATGTGGAGGGGTGTAACTAGTGTTGCTGAATTCAACTCTCTCTTCCATAAGTAAATACTTTGCCATAAAATTCAAGATCAATATTAATAGGCTTCAATAAATAAATGAAGTTCACAGAAATTAGCATGAAGATTATTGAATATAGAAATGTTGTCAAATCATCTTTTTTTAACCATGGCTGGACGACATTCATATTTGAATTTTTAGTTAAATTTTATTTACATCACCAAAGCAAAATATTACCTTAACCTGTTTCAAAAATGTCATGATTCCCTTTCATATATTTCAGTAATATGGTTATCAGCAAAACTGTTACTAATATCCTGATAAAAAAAACCTGAATTATATAACTTTGTTGGAATATTAACTCTAAATTTTATAAGAAATTTAATTAATATACTCATTTCTTTTTATAATAGAAAACTTATTGCAAAATATTTTATATGGTTATCTCTTAGGTGTAAAGTATTTTCATTATGCTTAACAGGGATTTTTTTCGACTCATCTTTTCTACTATTTACTTAAATTTTTACTATTTGCCTTTCTGTTTTCCAAGGCAGAGTATACAGTTTAACACATATTTATAAATTAAGGTCCTGTTGAATATCATTTCCTTGTTTGACAGCAGGAAATAAAAGAAAAATTGCCAAGGGATGAGAAGTGGAATGCTTTTCATCTCATGACCCACTAACCCAGACAAATATGGAGGTTGCTGAATTTTATTATTTAGCTTGGCCATTAACTGGAAGGTTAATACTTTAGTGAATCTTTTTACCAGTTGATTAAATATACTCTATTCCATATTCACAGACATGTTCCCATAACCTGGGCCAAATGTGTTGTAATGCTTACCTATTATCAGGAGAAAGTGTGTTCCTGGATCACCTAAAAAGAAAAACAATATTCACCACCACTGTAACCAAAACAAATCAACCATAGACAACAAAATTCCAGGAATTATTCATAAGATTTTCATAGATTAAGAATACAGTAGGGGCTGGGGTTGTGGCCCAGTGATAGAGCATTTGCCTAGCACATGTGAGGCACTGTGTTCAATTCTCAGCAACACGTAAAAAATTAATAAATAAAGTTATTGTGTCCCTCTATAACTAAAAAAATATTTTTAAAAAAGAATACAGTACAGCTTGTTAACTTTTTTGGTGGGCTGTGAAACCCTTGGAC
This sequence comes from Sciurus vulgaris, assembly GCF_902686455.1. NCBI lineage: Eukaryota > Metazoa > Chordata > Mammalia > Rodentia > Sciuridae > Sciurus > Sciurus vulgaris. The sequence continues at coordinate 42,499,442 of NC_136471.1, read as the reverse complement.
AGAGTGAGGTTGTGTGTGTGTGTGTGTGTGTGTGTGTGTGTGTGTGTGTGTAGAAAAGTTTTCATAGGGTGTGAGTATATAGCTGAGTGGTAGAGTGTTAACCTGGCATGTGTGAGGCCGTGGGTTTGATCTCCAGCACCCTTACCCTAAAAAAGAAAAGTTTCCACAGATAGCATGTTTTTCAATTTATCCCTTTTTTTCCATTAGCATTTGTATTTGGCTGCCAGTAAATTTACAGCACCTCTATACCCCTATCCATATGATTCCTGCTATTATATAAGGAGAGTCAACGGAACTTTTAAATTTGTATTGATTTTCATCCTGGATCTTACCAGGACCTGTTTTTGACATCTCTTCATGGAAAAAGATCAATGCTGTGAAAAGTAAAACATATTGTTTGTTACTACTACTAATAAAAGCAATGAAGATCAAAATCTTTGCCTAGTACATGCAAGTAGTTTACTCATGGTCATCCAGTAATAATTATTGGTTTCTTTCTACCTAAACTGTTATAGTATAAAATGAAATTATTTTTAACTTCCAACTAACCCTAGGGAGCTTAAGTTCCAATATGATATTGAAGCAATATAAAGGTCAGAGATAAAAACATGTACGAAGCTGACCTTCATCAAAAAAACATTACTTTTTGAATGTAAATATTTCATTATCTTTATTTACAGATACATTTTACATATATAATATGCTATATGGACATATAAGAAAATGCCTACAATAGTTTCTTTACTTGTTCTGAAGTCAGTAAATGATAGTAATGAATTAATGTCTAATAACTTCTATTGGTAGACTTTTTTGTTCTAATATTTTCATGCTTAGTTTTGTTTCCTAACCTAATGAATCTTTTTGCAACTTACTTCTGCTTGAGTGGTTCATCTTGTTGATGAACTGTAATTTCTTGCCTCTTGAACTTCAGGTTTACCAGTTATTGTAGCTCTTACTCAAAAGTTGCAACTTAAAGCTTTGAATATCAAAACCAAATATTTCTCTAGATTTAAATCTTTGGTTTCTTTTCATTATTTCATAGACCTGCTCTCTTGGAGGCTATTTCACGAGACAGATTATTATATTAAAAACTCAGCAAATTTTTTGGGTTATAACATAACAACTTAGGTAGTGGTCCATGTAGAGCTATTATAGCATTATTAGGCATCTTATCATACTTCACCAAGACAGTAACATTAAATCTGTCTCCCCTGTTCATAGTATTTTACTATGAAATAGCAGCATTGGAACTATCACCACTGTGACAACTAAGTGAAATTCTCTAATCTTTGAATGAATTTTATCAATTAAAAAAACATGCTAGAATATGACATCAAGCAGATTTTTAAATCCCAGCATCTTTTTCTTTTTTATCTTGTTCTTTTATGAAAATAATCATCTATGAATTTCTAATAGTAAATTTAGATTATATTGTTGAAGGGACACTCATGTGATCATTTGGCTTAGTCTCCAGCTTCCAGTCTGTTATAGTATTATCCCCACTTAGCAAATGAGTAACAATATTAAGGAACTCATAAGAAGAACAGCTGATAAGTACTAGAGTGTGAACATGCACAATGTTTTTAATGTAATCCTTTTCCCATAAATATATTGTGTTTTGACCAACTTGTTTCTTGGAATAGTTTAGTCTCACAGAATCTTACTAAGGTTAAGCATTTTTTAAATTTTTTTCTGCAAAATTCTGGTAGGAATACTGAGAAACAAAATTAACATGAACTAACAAGACTGTATTATTAAAACATCTAAAGCAAAGTCAAAATGAAATCAAATGACTCCTTGGAACCAAATTATTAAGTAATAAATTTATGGATGGTAGGGATGTGTACTAATAATTCATAATGTGTTAGAACAGTGCAAATCCAAGTGTGGTCAGTAGACCATTGTCAAATCACAACTATTATCTGTGTACAATGGAATAAGGACAGTCTACAGTGGTATCAGTCTACAATGGGATTAAGAGTAAGCATTTAGAAACTTTTATAGAAATTTAATGTGTAGTCATATTCATTGAGTATAGTAACCAAATATGTAGAATTTTATTTTATGTGTCTTTGATTTTTATTTCATGTTTTAGTAATTTTATTGTATTTTATAAAAATTTTAAATCTATGTTTAAGTAGGAATGAAGAAAATTAGTTTTAACCAGAAGTAATTTGAGAAGCACTGTCTTAGAGAAGTATAATTGAAAATCCTAAAGCTTGATTTTTCAGTCATTTTATGTGGATGATGCTAAAAGTATTTCTAATATACTCTTAGGCTTGTTATACACAAGGTTCTATCACTTGTTTACTAGAAACATAACCAGGTGTGTCTCTTGAAACTGTCTTAATAGTTGGTAATATTGATGTTGTATCCACTAGGTTTGCATGGAATACCAGGAGAGAAGGGAGATCCAGGACCTCCTGGGTTTGATATTCCAGGACCCCCTGGTGAGAGGGGCAGTCCAGGGATCCCTGGAGCACCTGGTCCTGTGGGACCTCCAGGATCACCAGGCCTCCCAGGAAAAGCAGGTGCCTCTGGATTTCCAGGTAATTTGCTTAATTTTTTCTCCGATTTTAGATTGAGGAAATTAATACTAATATGACTGGTAGATTATTCTTATGTGGCACTTTTCTGGATTGACACTATCAAGGAAGAATGCTAAATATCTTTGATTGCAGGAAACTCAGTTTTTTGCATGCACTCTCATAGAGATGAGAGCTTCAATTATGTATTATTGTGTAATAAACAACTCCAAAACTTAATGGTTTAAACCAACCTTTTTATTTTGCTTTAGATTGTGTGTGTCAAAAACTAAGAGGTGTCTTACTGAGTCATTTATCTGTAACCCATATGGCCCCAACTGGAATGGTTGGGGCTGATGATACTTCTCTGATTTTGGATGTACCTTGGCTCACAGGGCATCTCATTATCCATGGTGCCTCTTTGCATGACTTGAGCTCCTTACTCCATAGAATCAGAATAGTTGGTCTCCTTCCATTACATCTAGATTGCAAGAGAAAGAATTTCAGAAGCCACAAGTGAGTGTTTCCAGGACCTCCAGATAGAAACTGCAACATTTCTTTTGATCTATCCTTAGGAGTTATATAGTGCTATTTAGTCAAGGGTAAAACAGACTCAGTCCTTATTCCAGGGGAGAGGATTACCCCAGAATGTATATGCTAGGAAATATGTTTCATTGGGAGGCCATCTTTGGTGATTAGCTGCCACAATGAATGTCTATATTCCTGGGTATTGGCAATAGTGGGAGCTAAGGTTACAATAGGTGAAAAAGGTAAAACTTCACAGTGCTTTCTTTCCAACCTGCAATAGTTTTCCAGTTGACATCTTAAAACTTACTTTTTTATCTTTCCAAAGTCAAAAGAGGCAAAAATTACTTATTGATATTCTTCAAAGGTGCCAAAGGTGAAATGGGTATGATGGGCCCTCCTGGTCCACCAGGACCTTTGGGAATTCCTGGACGAAGTGGTGTTCCTGGTCTTAAAGGTAATATTCAGAGTTTGCTGGCAGATGTGTATAAGAGACAAAATTAAATATTGCTTTATGTTGATACAGAATATTTTTATTTGACTACTTTAAAATGAACAGTGCTTAGTGTATTGTTTCTGTATAACATGGCATTTAAAAAGGTCTTGTTTTAAATTTGATGATATACTTAGTTTAGGTACCATGAAACATGATAAATGCTTAGTTCTAAATATAAGGATTAAATCTTGAGGTTTTTTTTTTTGGGGGGGGGGGGCGCAGTCTATCATTGTCAAATAATTCCAAAAGGAAAGATTGTTATTTGAGTTTAAAACAGCATAAGTGCTCAAGTAATTCATAAACAACAACTTAAGCTGCATAAGTGTTTTGAGTTGCTAGCAGCCAACCCAACTGCTGAACATAAATAACCTGTATATGCATTCATTGTGGATAGATAAATCAAATCTGCTGTGCCTTCTCCACACATGTTGATTTTAGGTGATGACGGCTTACAGGGTCAGCCAGGACTTCCTGGCCCTGCAGGAGAAAAAGGTGGTAAAGGAGAACCTGGCCTTCCAGGCCCACCTGGACCAATGGATCCAAATCTCCTGGGCTCAAAAGGAGAGAAGGGGGAACCTGGATTACCAGGTGAGTGAATGCATGTATTTCTGGATATGTTTTCTGGTATGTCTGAGTTTAATTTGTGGGGAGAGGTGGTGCTGGGGATTAAACCCAGAACCTTGTGCATGCCAAGCATGCACTCTGGCACTGGGTTATACATACCCTCAGCCCCCAAAGTTTAATTTTTAAATAACATGAAAGTAAATTGTAATAGAGAATTCACCAACAAAAGAAACTTAGATGCATCAGATTTTGCTAATGAACATTTATTTTCACTTGGTTTATACTGTTTTACAGATCAACTTTTGTTCAAGTATCTTCTTTTTAGTTTTCCAACCACAAAGACAATTTTAAAGTAGACTTAGCCAGTCACCTTCAAGCCTTACAGAAAGTAGTACAGGATGTAGTAGATAGAAAACGATTCATGCCACACACACTTCAAAAATAGATTTCAGTGTTTAGGAAATTTGCTAGTCCTTTACATTTTTTCCCCCTAGAAACCAGATGGGGATGAATGGCACATTGTTGAACTGTAGTGTTTTGATATCCATATCATATATGGCTTCTAAATACAGTTCACTGTTATTCTACCTTAGCAAAATAAACAAATATTGGATTGTGGATAGCCAAGCTTGGCCCTGGGGGAAGTCACTGAAAGTAGGCCTAGGGAACAACTCTGCTATTATCGTTATTTATTAGAAGCAAATAAGGGGTAAAATATAAAGTAAATTTTTGAAATAAAAAAATATCCTTTTTTTCTTTTAATTGAAGTATAACATTTTCATAGCAAAACTTCACAAAATATAGATGAGCACAAATCAATATATAAAACACAGAAAATAAACAAAAATTTTTAAAGCTCTTACAACACAATCTATATAGAATAGCCTTTCAAATCATATGGAACCTTAAATCTAGTTATGTTTATTTGCAGCTTGTAGTAAATTTATAACTCTTTTCGTATTCCAATCATTAATATTTTCAGTTGTGTATACATGTGACTATGTGTTTACAGAGATGTTATGTTTCCTGTTAAGCAGAATTTGACTGGATTTTTCCTCAGAAAAGAGTTCAAGGTATTGCAGTTTTATGCATAGTCACAAAAGAGGCAGGGCAACCTAATTTTTTATTGTGGCTATCATGAAATGCCTTTCTTGGCTTATTCTCTGCAAGGGTTCTTTTTTCTTTCAACTATGATTTCTGTATAATAGGAGCAGTAAATTGTACTTGCGCTCTACTATGGACTTATTAAAGATAGCCATTGAGGGGCTGGGGTTGTAGCTCAGTGGTAGAGCACTTGCCTAGCATGTATGAGGCACTGGGTTCCATCCTTAGCACCACATAAAAATAAATAATAAATAAAATAAAGGTATTGTGTCCACCTACAACTAAAAAAAATGATTGTCATTGAATTTGAAAGAGTCTAGGGATTATGTGTCCCAGTTTCTCCATTTTACACTGTAGGATGCTGAAACCCAAAGAGACAAGTTACTTTATTGAGATCTCTGAATTTCTTGGTGGTAGATTAATAAAAAGTAGGGTGATTAGTATGAGTCCAGTACTAATGGTACATACCACATTGGTTCCTTTATTTCACTTAGAGTTCAACACCTGGGTAACTTGTTTTGCCAAATTAGTTCATTGGATTAATGATAATTAGCATAACTTCTCTCTTTTACTTCTCCTTGGAAGGTATTCCTGGAATTTCAGGTCCAAAAGGCTACCAGGGATTGCCTGGAGACCCAGGGCAACCTGGACTGAGTGGACAACCTGGACTACCAGGACCACCAGGTAGGTATGATAGACCACTTATAGTATTTGAATGACTTGATGCAGAATCCCAGAAAAGTAATGTGTTTTTCATGTTTGATGATGTTTTGGATCTCATCATGGTAATATGGAGCTCACGTTCAACAAAAGTATTGCCATTTGGCCCAAGTTTCAACAGATATGATTCATAGAATATTTTGTTGTGCTCATTGAGTTTCTTCTTATTTATGGTAGAGGGTATATATAGAATTAAGGTTCAAGTAAGGTTCTGTGTTTTATTATATATGTTGCAAATGACAATTATAAATATTTTTTATATTACCATATATGTGTGTGTGTGTATATATACACATATGTGTAATAAATATTTTATGTATTACCATATGTGTGTGTGTATATACATACATATACACACACACATATATGACAGCTACCAGGTAGGTTACTTTTCCTCTTTGGTTTTATTTTTGCCTTCAGATAAACTTGTCATTACACTATTTAAAACAGATTGCTGCCAATTCTATTTTTAAAAATTTCTGTGGATGAAAATTTCACAACCTCCCTTACAACATTAATAACACTTACAGTAAACAGGTTTTTTTCCTATTCCTCACAAAATTTTTTCTTGGTGTTTCTTTTTTTAAAAATATTTTTTAGTTGTAGATGGACACAATGCCTTTATTTTATTCATTTATTTTTATGTGGTGCTGAGGATGGAACCCAGGACCTCACATGTGCTAGGCAAGCGCTCCACCACTGAGCTACAGCCCCAGTGCTCTTGGTGCTTCTTAAGCCATTTTATTTTAGTTTGGACCCTACAGAAATAAAGAGCAGCTGGTCCCTATCCTTCTAAGAGCCCTGAAAATCCATCAATTTGCTTTAGACTCCTCACCACATTGCCTTGAAGTAGTATGAAAGAGAAATTCTTTCCTTGTCTCTCCCTCACATCTTTTTGCATTCTACTCACCAAGCTAGAAATCATTGTGAAAATTTTAGAAAATGTTTAAGGTAACACTGTGGTCCTTGGAAAACACATAAGTGACATCATGGAGTTGATGCACCTATGCTCTAGGAATAATATACAGAAAAAACAGTATGCCTGTCAGGGATGATTGTCCAGTGCCTCTCCATCAGCCCATCAACTCTTATCACTTTCCAGCCTACTGTACTAGGACTGTATCATGACAGGTTACTCCATTCTCTTCCTGGTCTCATATAATCAGGCTCTACATGGGAAAGCCATGTATGAATCTAGCTTACTATAATTATTAGCACATATTAATTGTACAAATTAATGAATTGTGTCATTGTGAAATTTCCATATGTGTGTGTATGTACACACTGCTTCAATCATCATTATTGATCTCTTAAAAAACATATTATATTGGATTTATCTTTGAAAATAAAATACAATAAGCATAGTTATACACATGTAACAAACAGATTAGAATTGTTTTAGGGGAATAAACAAGGTGTACTGTTTTTTTTTTCTTTTTTCTTATTTTCATTATACTGAGAGACCTCTATTGCCTTAATCATATAGTAATATGTTCCTAAGGAGATTCCTTTACCTTTTTTTGCAGTACTTCTAAGATTGCTTGGTGTTTGATGAGGAGATCTATCTGTGGACCTTAATCATATATTAATGTTTAATGCATCAAATCCCATGCTGGAGCTTATTTATTTTAATGTTACCCATTTCATTATTCTAGGCCCCAAGGGTAACCCTGGTTTCCCTGGCCAACCAGGACTTATAGGACCGCCTGGACTTAAAGGAAACATAGGTGACATGGGGTTTCCAGGTGAGTAAAAACTTCTCATATATTTAGTCCCATTAGGAAGGTGATCGGCTACCTTTTTTATGAGAAAAAGAGTCTAGTGTAAGAGCTTGGGGACGTAGCTCAGTGGTAAGGCACTTGCATAGCCTGCGTGAGGCTCTGGGATTGATCTGAGGCACTGAAAAAGAAAGGAAGGAAAAGAAGGGAATTGGTTAGGGAAGAAGAAGGGAGAAAAGAAAGGACAGGACAGGAACTAGTGTTCATAGAATCAGACTAAGACCATCTCTAAATAATCAATGGATAGAAATCTAGTTATAAATTTTTTTAAGGTACTAGGGATTGAACCCAGGGTCTTGCACATGACAAGAAAGCACTGTACCACTGAGCTATACCCCAGCTCTTATTAAAAAAAATATTTGAAGTGGGGACTTAAGGAATAGAGTTTTACACATTTTAAGAGTTAAAATCCACAAGCATATCTGCTGTCTAATCATGTCCCTTTTATTTAAACTTCCTTTAAAAATAGGCCTTTATATTTTCCTGACTGTGAAGCTCATTATTATAGAACTCAGCATTTACAGAGGTTTTTTTTTTTTATGTTTTGCTTGGTCATATGCATCTTAAATATGCCATGAGTAAAGAATATTTTGTAAAATATATTTTTAATAGGCCCTCAGGGTGTGGAAGGGCCCCCTGGACCTCCTGGAGTTCCTGGAAAACCTGGTTCCCCAGGATTACCTGGACAGAAAGGAGATAAAGGTGATCCTGGTGTTTCAGGCATTGGTCTTCCAGGTCTTCCTGGCCCAAAGGTAATCAATCATATTCTAGTCATGTGCTTAAGCTGTTCTAATTTTTAACACTGTGCTCATTCCTAATTCTTCATTAAGCAATTTACAGAATGGCATGGTAGATACTGGGTAACAGATTTTTTCCTTCTTTCTTCTCTTAGATTGTGAGAAGATAATGTTTTCAGGTTTGCATCAAGCCCAAAAAAAAGGAAAAAATGGAAAAATCTTTCTACATTTTTTTTTCAGTTCCTTAATCTCTAAATACGTTTCAATAAAGGAGAGGCATATTTTGTCCTGGTTTTGGTTCTCCCTTTTTAATGATGGAGTTGTTGATGTTTTTTCTGATATTGTTATTAATTATTTTGAAAAGTTTTAAAAACAAAGTTATTTTAGCAGTTAATGATGATACATAATGGGGGTGGGGAGTAAGAGAAGAATGGAGGAACTTTAGATTATGTAGAGGGAAATGAGAAGGGGAGGGGATGGGGTAGAAATGATGGTGGAATGAGACAGACATCATTACCCTATGTACATGTAAGATTACAGAAATGGTGTGAATCTACATCGTGTACAACCATAGAAACAAAAAGTTTTACCCCATTTGTGTACAATGAATCTAAATGCAGACTTTAAAAATTAAAAAATTAATTAAAAAATACAAATACTAAAAACTGGTTAAAATGAAAAAAATGAAAGTATGGTACTATGCTTAACTGCATTATCTGGGTTAGTTTGTTAATACAGTTTTACATACTTCTCTTCTTGCCTAGTCAGTATGAAAACTTAGGTGGTGTTTCTCAAGTAATCAAATTTCAAACATATTTAGAACCAATAGACTCAGCAAGAATTTACAAACAACTGCTTAGTTCCATGTAAAAATGTAATAACTCCTTTAATCATGCAGTTAGAATACAGACCTAAGGAGAATTAGAAAAGAAATTTATGGTACCTAACTTGCATGGGATTAGTGAAAATTCCTACTGAAATAAAAATTCAGATTTATATTTTAAAGATGATTTCTTTGCAGTACTGAGGATTGAACTCAAGGTCTTGCACATGCTAGGCAAAGCACTCTACCACTAGGCTAAATCCACACACCTTTATATTATTTTTAGACAAGGTCTCACTAAATTGTTCAAGATGGCCTCAAATGTGTGATACTCATGGCTCAGCTTTCTGAGTAACTGGGACTACAGGCATGTGCTACTGTATCTGGCAATAATTTCCTTTTGAATATGTTTCAATAAACCAGAGGCACATCCTACATAATATACAGAAAGACTATAGTTTAGTTGTCCAGTTGATCCACTTACTATAAGAGATAATCAAGAAAGAGGCTGAGATGAGAAGATTACAATTTCAAGGCCAGTCTCTGCAACTTAGACCCTACACAACTTAGTAAGACCCTGTCTCAAAATAAAAAATAAAAAGGGCTGGGGATGTTGCTCAGTGATTAAGCACCCCTGGATTCAATCCCTAGTACCAAAGAAAGAGAGAGAGAGAGAGAGAGAGAGAGAGAGAGAGAGAGAATATCAAGAGAAGTTTCTGCATATTAATTCCACTTTAACAATATAAAGTCTACAGAAGTAAATTTAATTTTTCTGTTATATTTTACCAGTAATACATATACATTTTATTTCAAAATAAAATATAGAAATACAAAAAGTAAAAATAAAAGTGTTAGTCAGGCCCTATCCTCATTTTTCTTATATTTTCCCTATAGAAGCACCTTTTCAACAGTTCATGTAGGAATTTCAGTCCTTTTGTCTACACATATCATATTTGTAGAGTTAGTGTACATACTATGCTTTGCCTTGTTTTATCACTTACATATTTTTTTCTTTTTCGGTATTTCTTAGACAGTTTTCTTTGTCATTGTACATTCTTTCTGCAGAAACGTGTATAATTATTTATGCTGAATAGATTCCTAAAAGTGAAATTGCTGGGTCAAGGATAAATGTATTTCAATTTTTTGTGTTTCTTAAGTTTTTATAGTAAAAGTAACATATGAACTTGACATTCAAATACACTCAATATGGAAATATATAAGATGAGAAGTATTCTTTCTACATGTTCTCAAGCCCCAAATTCCCTTTCTTTTTTTCCCAGGGTAACCACTTTAAGTAGTTTCTCATTTACTCTTCCAGAAGTGTTTTTAATAAATATATGTGCATGCATATAGAATATTTCATCACTTTTAAGATTCCTTTTTTTACATTCAAAAATCTCTGGTTTTAGAGTACGTATTATAAAGGAAAGGATATTTTAATTAAATTTGGAAACATTTTCCTCAATTATTGATGTTAAATGATGCTACATCTTCCACATTGAAATGTCTTCTAATGTTTTATTTGCATATGTAAAACCATGTGATACATCTGCTTACTTCAGTGTCATAGCTTTGTAAATCTTGGCAATCATATATTTATGGGCTGATAAATATGTCATTCTTTTGTAATTATATAGTATATTCTGTGTGGGTTCACAAGAAATAATTTAGCCTATTAGGAATACTGAAGTCATTTCTATTGTTTCATGATTCTAAACATATATGGCACTGAAATTTCTTATCCATACTTTACATATATATCTGAAGAATTTTTGATAAATATCACTGTAGAATAACTTCTGAGCAGAGTTGCTAGAATCCAACACATATTTGCCTTTGTAATATTGATATTTCTGTCATAGTTTTTTGTCAGATATCTCTACTCATTTATATTCTTGTGATTACAGTAAAATATTTTATTTTCTCTTCATTTTACAAATTTTGTGTTATCAATTTTCTAATTTTAAATTGTCTAGTTATACTTTGCCTCATTCTTTTAGATAAAGGTTTAGTTTTAAATATTGAATTAAAGTACATTATAAATAGTGAAACTACATTCACTATAACTAGGGTCACATATTCCACAAATATTTTCTCCCCTTCAATTGTTTGACTCCTAATACCATCCATGATGTATTTCCATATGTAGAAGTTTTAAAATTTTAACATAAGTGAATTTGTATTCATTTATTTTATTCAAAATATATCTACTAAATATGCATAATGTGCCAGGCACTGTGCTAGGTGCTGGAGCTACATCATAAAAGAAACAAATGCAGGGCTGGGGATTCAGCTCAGTGTTAGAGTGCTTGCCTAGCATGCAGGAAACCCTGGGTTCAACTCCCAGCATCACCAAAAACTAAAAATAAAAGATAAGGGAATACATTCACTGCTAACATGGTGCTTATATCTAGTCAAGGAGACATACATTAAACAAAATAAATAAGTCTACAGTATGTTAGAAAGTGATAAATCTCAAGACAAAATATAGAGCAAGTAATGTGGATAGTAATTGCTGGGAATTGTTAAATTTTGAAACAGGTCATTAATGGAAAATCTCTGATAAAAACTGAGCATCGACATCACTGCAGTAAGGGAGTGAGTCATGCAAAGACCCTAAGGTGGGGGCATAGCTGATGTATTTGAGGAATATAAATAAGGCTAGTACAGATCAAGTGGAATGAATACGGTGACACTAAATAGGTTATGGGGTCAGCTTGGTAATGGGGTCAGATTATGTAGGGCCTTATATGTTACAGTTAGGGCTTTTATTCCTGAGTGAAATAAGGAGCAATTAGAAAGAATATGATTGATTGTACATAAATGGACATTAACCATATATATGTATTAATCATATGTATGTGTGTGTGTATATATATATATATATCACAGCTACTGTTTTCAAAACAGATAATAGAGGAACAAGGATAAAAGTAGGTTGACCAGTTATGACACTGTTTAAATAACAGAGGGTAGAGATGTTGATGACTTGGATCATGATGGTTACAGTGGAAGTGTTAGGAAATCATCAGATTCTGAATATATTTTAAAGCTCAAACCAGGAAGATTTGCTTATGAAATGTGAGAAGAAATGGGTGGAGCAAAGATTACTTCAAAGTTTTTATACTGACGACATGGAAGATTTTGGAAGAAACGGTTTAATGAGAAAGATCAGGAACATAGATAGCATTTTGATTATTTATATTTAGTCGCGAAAATAGGAAATATATCAATGGGTTAGTAAGAAGGAGGAAGAGGTAAGGAAGGTTGAAGACATGATTTATAGGGTTTTTAAAATTTTTCTACTTATGAAGATTTCTACAGGCTAAGATTATAAAATCATTTATTTCTTTCAGTATTATAATTGTTTTGTTCTCTATATTTAAATCTTTAATCCATTTGAACATTTTGGTTTCTTGTATGAGGTAAGAGACTTTTTTTCACATAAATACCCAAATAACCTAACCCCATTTGTTAAAAACTCCATTTTCAATTATTAAAAATTTCATTTTTTAAATTATCTAAATTAATGAATGTATAATTTTTGGAATGAGCAAATTTTAACATTTTTTTAAGTTTTTAAATTTTTTTTATTGTAAACAAATGGGATATATGTTGTTTCTCTGTTTGTACATGGTGTAAAGGTATACCATTTGTATAATCATAAATTTTCATAGGGTAATGTTGTTTGATTCATTCTGTTATTTTTTTCACTTCCCCCCACTCCTCCCACCCCTCTTTTCCCTCTATACAGTCCTTCCTTCCTCCATTCTTGCCCCCCTCCCTAACCCTAACTCTTACCCTAACACTAACCCCTCCCTCCCCCCATTATTTATCCTCATCCACTTATTAGCGATGTCATTCGACTTTTGGTTTTTTGAGATTGGTTTATCTCACTTAGCATGATATTTTCCAATTTCATCCATTTGCCTGCAAATGCCATAATTTTATCATTCTTTATGGCTGAGTAATATTCCATTGTATATATATACCACAGTTTCTTTATCCATTCATCAACTGAAGGGCATCTAGGTTGGTTCCACAATCTGGCTATGGTGAATTGAGCAGCTATGAACATTGATGTGGCTGTATCTCTGTAGTATGCTGATTTTAAGTCCTTTGGGTATAGGCCAAGGAGTGAGTGGGATAGCTGGGTCAAATGGTCATTCCATTCCAAGTTTTCTAAGGAATCTCCATACTGCTTTCCAGAGTGGCTGCACTCATTTGCAGCCCCACCAGCAATGTATGAGTGTACCTTTCTCCCCACATCCTCGCCAACACCTGTTGTTTGTATTCTTGATAATTGCCATTCTAATTGGGGTGAGATGGAATCTTAGGGTGGTTTTGATTTGTATTTCTCTTATTACTAGAGATGTTGAACATTTTTCCATATGTTTGTTGATTGCTTGTACATCTTCTTCTGTGAAGTGTCTATTCATTTCCTTAGCCCATTTGTCGACTGGATTATTTGCATTCTTGGTGTAGAGTTTTTTGAGTTCTTTATAGATTCTGGAGATTAGTGCTCTATCTGAAGTATGATTGCCAAAGATTTTCTCGCACTCTGTAGGCTCTTTCTACACATTGCTGATAGTTTCCTTTGCTGAGAGAAAGCTTTTTAGATTGAATCTATCCCAGTTATTGATTCTTGCTTTTATATCTTGTGCTATAGGAGTCCTGTTGAGGAAGTCTGTTCCTAAGCCAACATGTTGAAGATCTGGACCTACTTTTTCTTCTATAATTTGCAGGGTCTCTGGTCTGATTCCAAGGTCATTAATCCATTTTGAGTTTAGTTTCGTGCATGGTGAGAGATATGGGTTTAGTTTCATTCTGTTGCATATGGATTTCCAATTCTCCCAGCACCATTTGTTGAAGAGGCTATCTTTTCTCCATTGCATATTTTTGGCACCTTTGTCTAGTATCAGAAAATTGTATTTATTTGGGTTTGTGTCCATGTCCTCTATTCTGTACCATTGATCTACCTTTCTATTTTGGTACCAATACCATGCCATTTTTGTTACTATTGCTTTGTAGTAGAGTTGAAGATCTGGTATTGCAATACCCCCTGTTTCACTCTTCCTGCTAAGGATTGCTTTAGCTATTCTGGATTTCTTATTCTTCCAGATGAATTTCATGATTGCTTGCTCTATTTCTGTAAGGTACATCATTGGGATTTTAATTGGAATTGCATTGAATCTGTAAAGCACTTTTGGCAGTATGGTCATTTTGACAATATTAATTCTTCCTATCCAGGAACATGGGAGATCTTTCCATCTTCTAAGGTTTTCTTTAATTTCTTTCTTTAGTGTTCTGTAGTTCTCATTGTAGAGGTCTTTCACCTCTTTTGTGAGATTGATTCCCAAGTATTTTATTTTTTTCGATGCTATTGTGAATAGGGTAGTTTTCCTGATTATTCTTTCCAAAGATTCATCACTTATGTATAAAAATGCATTAGATTTATGTGCATTGATCTTGTAACCTGCTACTTTACTGAATTCACTTATGAGTTCTAAGAGTTTTCTGGTGGAATGTCCAGGTTCCTCTAAATATATAATCATGTCATCAGTGAACAGGGATAGTTTGAGTTCTTCTTTTCCAATTCGTATCCCTTTAATTTCTTTGGTTTGTCTAATAGCTCTGGCCAGAGTCTCAAGAACGATGTTGAATAGAAGTGGTGAAAGAGGGCATCCCTGCCTTGTTCCAGTTTTTAGGGGGAATGCTTTCAGTTTTTCACCATTTAGAATGATATTAGCCATGGGCTTAGCATAAATGGCCTTTACAATGTTAAGGAATGTTCCCACTATCCCTATTTTTTTCTAGTGTTTTGAGCATGAAGGGGTGCTGTATTTTATCAAATGCTTTTTCTGCATCTATTGAAATAATCATGTGGTTCTTGACTTTAAGTCTATTGATATGGTGAATTACATTTATTGATTTCCGGATGTTGAACCAACCATGCATCCCTGGGATGAAACCCACTTGATCATGGTGCACTATCTTTTTAATATGTTTTTGTATGCGATTTGCTAAAATTTTGTTGAGAATTTTTGCGTTGATGTTCATTAAGGATATTGGTCTGAAATTTTCTTTCCTTGATGAGTCTCTGTCTGGCTTAGGTATCAGTGTGATATTGGCTTCATAGAATGAGTTTGGGAGGGTTCCCTCCTCTTCTATTTTATGGAATACTTTGAGAAGTATTGGAATGAGCTCTTCTTTAAAGGTTTTGTAGAACTCGGCTGAGAACCCATCTGGTCCCGGACTTTTCTTTGTTGGTAGGCTTTTGATGACCTCTTCTATTTCATTACTTGAAATTGGTCTATTTAAATTCTGTATGTCCTCCTCGTTCAGTTTAGGCAGTTCATATGTCTCTAGAAATCTGTTGATGTCTTCAAAATTTTCTATTTTGTTGGAGTATAGATTTTTATAATAGCTTCTAATTATGTTTTGTATTTCACTCATGTCTGTTGTGATATTTCCTTGTTCATTCCAAATTTTAGTGATTTGGGTTTTCTCTCATCTTCTCTTTTTTAGTGTGGCTAAAGGTTTATCAATTTTGTTTATTTTTTCAAAGAACCAACTATTTATTTTGTCAATTTTTTGTATTGTTTCTTTTGTTTCAATTTCATTGATTTCAGCTCTGAGTTTAACTATTTCCTGTCTTCTACTACTTTTGGTGCTGTTCTGTTCTTCTTTTTCTAGGGCTTTGAGCTGTAGTGTTAGGTCGTTTATTTGTTGAGTTTTACTTCTTTTATTAAATGCGCTCCATGAAATTAATTCCCCTCTAAGTACTGCTTTCATAGTGTCCCAGAGATTTTGATATGATGTTTCTTTGTTTCATTTACCTCTAAGAATTTTTTAATTTCCTTCCTAATATCTTCTGTTATCCATTCATCATATAATAGCATATTGTTTAATCTCCACGTGTTGGAATAGTTTCTGTTTTTTACTCTTTCATTTATTTCTAACTTCAATCCATTATGATCTGATAGAATACAAGGTAGTGTCTCTATCTTCTTGTATTTGCTAACATTAGCTTTGTGGCATAATATATGGTCTATTTTAGAGAAGGATCCATGTGCTGCTGAGAAGAAAGTTTATTCGCTCTTGGTTGGATGGTATATTCTATAAATGTCCATTAAGTCTAAATTATTGATTGTGTTATTGAGATCTACGGTTTCTTTGTTCAATTTTTGTTTGGAAGATCTGTCCAGTGGTGAGAGAGGTGTGTTAAAATCACCTAGTATTATTGTGTTATGATCTATTTGGTTTCTGAAATTGAGAAGGATTTGTTTGACATACATGGATGAGCCACTGTTTGGGGCATAGATGTTTATGATTGTTATATCTTGCTGATTTATGCTTCCCTTAAGCAGTATGAAATGTCCTTCTTTATCCCTTCTGACTAACTTTGGCTTGAAGTCCACATTATCTGAAATGAGGATGGATACTCCAGCTTTTTTGCTGAGTCTATGTGCATGGTATGTTTTTCCCCATCCTTTCACCTTTAGTCTATGAGTATCTCTTTCTATGAGGTGAGTCTCTTGCAGGCAACATATTGTTGGATCTTTCTTTTTTATCCAGTCTGCCATTCTGTGTCTTTTGATTGATGAGTTCAGGCCATTAACATTCAGGGTTATTGTTGAGATATGATTTGTATTCCCAGTCATTTTACTCATTTTTGTTTTTTGACATGATTTGGTTCCTCCTTTATTTGACAATTCCTTTAGGATAATTCCTCCTGTTGCTGATTTGCATCGTTGTTTTTCATCTCTTCCTCATGGAATATTTTGCTGAGAATGTTCTGTAATGCCGGCTTTCTTTTTGTAAATTCCTTTAGCTTTTGTTTATCATGGAAGGATCTTATCTCATCGTCAAATCTGAAAGTAAGTTTTGCTGGGTATAAGATTCTTGGTTGGCATCCGTTTTCTTTCAGGGCTTGGTAAATGTTGTTCCAGGCCCTTCTAGCTTTTATGGTCTGGATTGAAAATTCTGCTGATATTCGTATTGGTTTCCCCCTGAATGTAATCTGATTCTTTTCTCTTGCGGCCTTTAAAATTCTGTCTTTATTTTGTATGTTAGGTATTTTCATAATAATGTGCCTTGGTGTGGGTCTGTTGTAATTTTGTATATTTGGAGTCCTATAAGCCTCTTTTACTTGGTTTTCCATTTCATTCTTCAGATTTGGGAAATTTTCTGATATTATTTCATTGAATAGATTGTTCATTCCTTTGGTTTGTTTCTCTAAGCCTTCCTCAATCCCAATAATTCTTAAATTTGGCCTCTTCATGATATCCCATAATTCTTGTAGATTCTGTTCATGATTTCTTACCATCTTTTCTGTTTGGTCAATGTTGTTTTCAAGATTAAATATTTTGTCTTCAATATCTGAGGTTCTGTCTTCCAGGTGTTCTATCCTATTGGTTTTGCTTTCTATGGAGTTTTTAACTTGGTTTATTGTTTCCTTCATTTCAAGGATTTCTGTTTTTTTTTTTTTTTCAATATCTCTAACTCTTTATTGAAATGACCTTTTGCTTCCTGTATTTGCTCTTTTAACTGTCTATTGGTGCGATCATTCAATGCTTGCATTTGCTCTTTCATCTCATCATTCAGTGCCTGCCTTTGCTCTTTTATCTCATCGTTTGCTTCCCTGATCATTTTAATTATGTACGTTCTGAACTCCTTTTCTGTCATTTCTTCTTCCATGCTGTCATTGGATTTTATTGATGTAACATCTAGATTTGTTTGGGGCATTTTCTTCCCTTTTCTCATTGTTTAGGTATCAGTGGACTGCTGAGATATTGCAGATTTCCTCTATTGACTTATAATGTCCCTGAAGATTTCTAGTATATCCCCTCTTAGCCTTCAGTAGGCTGAAGTCTTGGAGGAAGTTGATAGTGTGGTGCTCCACAAGGAAGCTGCCTCTCTAGGGGTGGTGGCCTTCAGGTGGGGTATATTCCCTGCTAGTGGGCAAAGGTACCTCCACTTGTTGACCAATGGTCATCCAAAGGGGAACTAGTCTACGGGCTGAGGCAAGACCTGTTTGGGCCTGTGTCTCTGATTTTACCATCCTTGTGGGATAACCTCACCCGGCAGGGAAGACTCACCCGGTGGGGAGGTCTCGCTGGTCAGTTCCCCTCCTAGAGTTTCCCCTCAATATACAGCTACCGCCTGGGCTGGGCTGCCTTCCTCTGCCACATTCCCAGGGGCCTGGACCTACCTCCTGGGCCTAGGAGCCTCACCCTTTGCAGACGAGTCTCCTTAGGCTGCCTCCCCTCAGAGAATCTGCCCTCATCCTGGAACCTTCACTCAGCCCCTAAGCATGTCTCTGTGCGGCTCTTCCACCAAGGAGTGTCCTAGGTCCCGGGACCCCGCTCTGCACATAATCGCCTGGCTATGCGGCCCCTCTTCTGAGCAGCCACCTGGAGCCCCGTACAATCGTTCTGAGTCCCAGCGACCCGCCACACGCCTCTTCCTCCAGACAGCCGCCAGGTGTTCTGGTGCGGTCACTAGGAGTCCAAGCAACTCACTGTCTGCCTCCTCCTCCCGCCAAACGCCCGTAGTCCTGGGCAGTCACTCCAAGTCCAAGTGACCCGCCCCGTTTTCCTCCTCCTCCTCCAGGTAGCCCCCCGGGTGTTCAGGAGCGGTTGCTCTGAGTCGCTGTGAGTCCACATGACCCACTGCACACCTCCTCCGGGCAGCCGCCAGGAGCTCTGGTGCAGCCACTTGAGACCAAGTGACCCACCGTGCTCCTCCTCCAGGCAGCCCCCCGGTGTTCAGGAGCGGTCGCTTTGAGTCCAAACAACTCACCACTCACCTCCTCCTCTGAGCAGCCGCCTGGAGCTCCAGCGCAGTCACTGCGAGTCCAAGCGACCCGCTGCGCTCCTTCTCCTCCACCTCCGGGCAGGCCCCCCCGTGTTCAGGAACGGTTGCTTTGAGTCCAAACAGCTCGCCACGCAGCTCCTCCTCCGGCAACCAGCTCTGGTATAGTCACTCGAATCCAAGTGGCCACGCTCCTCCTCCTCCTCCTCCTCAGGGCAGGCTCTGGTGTTCAGGAGTGGTTGCTCTGAGTCCAAATAGCTCTCCTCGCAGCCCATCCTCTGGGCCGCTGCCCAGAGCCACAGTGGTTGCTCCGAGTCCCAGCACTGTGCTGAGCGACCTCCTCTACGATCCTCCCAGTTGTCCGAGTTCACTGTTCCAGGGAGGGGAGGGGTGTCTCGTTGGGCAGCTCTACTTCACAAAGTTCCCTGCATTCTGGGACTATCACCCCATCCGGGACGCCTCCCCAACGGGAGAGACTCACCCGGCTGCTTTGAGTGGGTCCCAAGTCTCTCAATATCTTCTCTTTTGAATCCTGAGTCCTGGAGCAACATGAAATGCAGCCACCCTCTAGTCCACCATCTTGAAACCTCAAATTTTAACATTTTTATGGTAGAGTGAAAATTACCATACCAAATCATCTCTGAATTTATAATGGATGATAGCAGAAAAAATGTATTTCTGTTGCCAAATATTCAAGGCTTATTCAACTCAACAAAGAGACTGAGATACTGCAGATTACCTCTATTGGCTTATAGTGTCCCTGTAGATTTCCAGTGTATCACCTCCCAGCCTTCAGTAGCCTGAAGTCTTGGAGTAACTTGATAATGCAGTGCTTCCAAAGAAAGCTGCCCCTAGCCCGCTACTGGTTCCAGGGAGAGAGACCTGGAGAGGTCTCTGGCTGCCCTACCCTGGTCCCAGAGGCTGCTCGTGGGTCGGAGGTCTCCACTGGCTTGGGGACTTGTGGCTGGCTCTGTGTAGAAAGGCTCTCACTGGGCGGTCTGCTCCGAGAAGCTAGCCTAGAAAGCGCTTCCTGCCAGAGGGAACTGGGCTGCTTGGGGAAGTCCCTGGCTGCCCTGTGGTGGTCTCTGAAGCAACCTGTGGGTGGGCCAGAGCTGGCTGCGTGCTGCTTCTGTGCAGAAAGGCTCTCACTGGGGGGCCTGCCCCGCAAAGCTGGAGAATCTGGCCCTGTGGGAGGAGCCCACCACCAGAGTGTTCAGGGCTGCCTGGGGGAGACTCTATCTGCCCTGTCCTACTCTAATAAGCCACCCGAATCCAGGCCTGCCGCCCGGGCAGCACTTCACCAGGTGGGGGAGACTCACCCCATGGCTCTATTTTAGTCCGAGTCTCTCAATTTCTCCCCTTCTTGAATCCTGAGTTCTGGAGGGACTGGAGATGCAGTCACCCTCTAGTCCACCATCTTGGATTGCCCCGTGGAAAAAGCCTGCAGCTGGAGGGGGGCAAGGCCGCCTGGAGAGGTCTCTGGCTGCCCAACCCTGGTCCCAGAAGCTGCTTGTAGGTCGGAGGTCTCCGCTGGCTTGGGGACTTGTGGCTGGCTCTGTGTAGAAAGGCTCTCACTGGGCAGTCTGCTCTGAGAAGCTAGCCTAGAAAGGCACTTCCCGCCAGAGGGAGCCAGGCTGCTTGGGGAAGTCCCTGGCTGCCCCGTGCTGGTCTCTGAAGCAACCTGTGGGCGGGCCAGAGCTGGCTGCGGGGCAGGCCGGAGCCGGCAGTGCACTGGTTCTGTGCAGAAAGGCTCTCACTGGGGGGCCTGCTCCGCAAAGCTGGAGAATCTGGCCCTGTGGGAGGAGCCCACTGCCAGAGTGCTCAGGGCTGCCTGGGGAAAACTCTAGCTGCCCTGCCCTACTCTAATAAGCCATCTGAATCTGGGCCTGCTGCCCAGCTGAGCTTCACTGGGTCGGGGAGACTCACCCCGTGGCTCTATTTTAGTCCAAGTCTCTCAATGCCTCCCCTTATTGAATCCTGGGTTCTGGGGCGACTGGAGATACAGTCACCCTCTAGTCTGCCATCTTGGATCGCCTGCTTTCTGTCTTTACTGAAAACAAGTCTATATTTCTGAGTTGGTGCTAGGTTTTAGAATTAAATAAAAAAAACTTTAATTCTCAATGTTCCTAACATTTTAAAGTAGAGTAAATAAATATAACTTTTACTATCTTTTTTCATTTCCCTATACATGTATAACTGACATTAAGAGAAATTTTAATGTTTCAATGTTTTAAACTTTTTTTAAATTTTGGTACTAGAGATTCAACCCAGGGGCACTTAACCATTGATCCACATCCTCAGCCCTTTTTATGTTTTGTTTTAGGACAGGATCTCATTAAGTTGATAGAGCCTTGTTTAGTTGCTGAAGCAGGTTTTGAACTCCAATCCTCCTGACTCAGCCTTCTGAACTGCTGGGATTACATGTGTGTGCCAGTGTGCCTGGCTGTAACCTTCCTTTTAATATGGCAAAATGATTCTTAACCTCCATTACTCATTCCATCTTAAAATTTAGCCATACTATGGATTCAATGCAATTCCCATTATAAATCTGGATTTTGTTGTTGAAATTGATAAGCACATCCTAAAATTCACATGGAAATGCAGGGGACCCAGAATAATCAAAAAGTCATGAAAAGAACACATTAGAAGGGCTCATGCTTTGGGATTCCCAAACTTACTACTAATTTCTAATAATCATGAAGGTGATACTGGCATAGAAGAGACATAGACACCTGATCTTCCTCAAAAGGCCAAGGACTGTCATAGGATAGGTATGAGTTTAATGAGATAGAGTAGAGCTCAGAAATAAATCCAGACATTTTTGGTCAACTGCTTTTCAATAAAGGTGCCAGGACAATTAAAAAGAGAAAAGAGCCTTTTCAACAAATGATGCTGGCACAAGAGTATATCTATAAACTAATGGATGAATTTAGACCCTCTACCTCATGTCATATACAAAGATTAAATCACAATGGATCATAAACTTAAATATAAGTGCTAAATACGATGATTTTAGAAAAAAAGAACACTAAATTCCCATGATATTAGGCTAGGTAATGGTTTCTTAGATATGATACCAATAGCACAAATAACCAAAGAAAAAAATAAATTAGACTATATTAAAATTTAAGGTTTTTTTAACTTGTAGTCAGACTCTAAAGAAAGGAAAAAGATGAGCCACAGGATAGGAGAAAATATTTGCATACAACAGGTAAAAAAATTGTATCTAGAATACATAAACAGCTCTTCCAAGTCAATAGGAAAATAAATGACTAATTTTTAATAATGTGAATTGAACTTAGCAGAGATGTAGAGAGCATTCTATTCAATAATAGCAAAATATGCATTTTTGTAAGTTCATAAAATAGATCATGTTAGCTCACAAATCTTAATAAATATAAGAAGATTAAAATTGCAGAGTTTGTCTTTTCTAATCACAGTGAAGTAAAACTAGAAATTAATATAGAACAACTGGAAAATCTACAAATATGTGTAGATTAAATAACATACTATTAAATAACCAATGGCAAAAAGAAGAAATCACAAGGGAAATTAGAAAATATCTTGAGACAAATGAAGATGAAACCACGACATTCCTAAATTTACAGGATGCAGTGAAAGCAATGCTAATGGGGACAGTGATAGCTGTAAATGCTTATGTTAGAGAAGAAATACCTCAAATCAAAAACCTACCTTTGAAGCTTAAAGCTTTACAAAAAGAACAAACTAAACTCAGAGTTCCTAGAAGAAAGAAAAGAAAAATTAGAGAACAGGTAAAAAAATAACAATGTAGAAAATCAACAAAATCAAATATTGGTTCTTCAAAAATATCAACAGAATTTAAAAGCCATTAGCTAGATTGACTAAGAAAAAAAGAGAAGACTCAAATAGCCAAAATCACAAACAAAGCAGGGGATATTACTACTGATTCTACAAATTTTTTTTTAAATTAGGAGAGTACTAAGAACCAATGATTGTGCCAAAAATTGTATAACCTAGATGGAATGGACAAATTCCTAGAAATGCACAGCCTACTAAGACTGAATCATAAAAACAGATTATCTAAATGGACCTGTAACTATTAAGGAGATGGACTCAGTAACCAAAAACCTCCCAACAAAGAAAATCCCAGGATGAAATGGCTGTGCTGCTGAATTATACCAAACATTTAAAAGAGGAATTAACACCATTCCTTTTTAGTTTCTTCCACAAAATTTAAGAGGTGGGAAAAATTACAAATTTTTTGTGTGATGCCAAGATTACCCCAATACCAAAGGCAGACAAAGACACTAGAAGAAAATGACAGACCATATCCCTTCCAAATGCTGACACAAAAATTCCTTAATAAAATTCTAGCATAACAAATTCAAAAGCGTATCAAAGGGATTGTAGAGCACGATAAAGGAGGATATATATCCCTGGGATGCAAGGGTATTTCAGCATACAAAATCATCAATGTAATACATCACAGAATGAAAAGAAAAAGACACACAGTAATCTCAAAGCATTATAAGCATTTGACAAGGGCTGTGGTTGTGGCCCAGTGGTCAAGCACTTGCCTCGCATGTATAAGGCCCTGGGTTCGATCCTCAACACCACAGAAAAAAGATAAAAAATAAAATAAAGGTATTGTGCTCATCTACAACTAAAAAAGGTTTTAAAACAGTATTTGACAAAATTGGATTCCCTTTCATGATAAAATACATAAAATACACCCAACAAACTAGGAATAGCAGGAAAGTACATCATAATATACACTGTATGTGAAAAACTCACAGTTTCACCACTTCTTCTCAGCACATTACTGGAAATCCTAGCCAGAGCAATTGACAAGAAAAAGAAATAAAAGACACAAATTAGTAATTATCTTTATTCACAGATGATTCACATGATCTTTTTTTTCCCAGTACTAGAATTGAACTGCAGGGCCTTGCTAATGCTAGGCAACCAGACATAATTCTATATGTAAAAAATATCTATAGTAAGTTCCCACATGCAAAAAACTGTTAGAACTAGTAAATGTGTTTAGCCTTGTTGCAGAACACAAAATCAACACACAAGAAACTATTGTATTTCTGTACACTAACAACCAACAGCCAGGGAAAGGTATTAAGAACACAATTACATTTGCAATAGCATCAACAATAAAAAGTAATATTTAGAAATGAGTCTAAACTAGAGGTAAAAACGTATACACATAAAACTAGGAAATACTGCTAAAAGAAACTAAAACACAAATAAACAGGAAGGCATCCCCTGTTCAGGAGTTGGAAGATTTGATATTATTAAGATGCTCCTACTACCCAAATCTACAGATTCAAAAAATCCCTGTCAAAGTCTCATTTGCATATTTTGCAGAAATAGAAAATTCATCCTAAAATTTATGTGTACTTTCAAGTGACCCTTAAGTTTTCAAATCAATTTTGAAAAAAAAGAGTTGGAGGATTCATACTCATTGATTTCAAAACTTATTACAAATATACAGTAATCAAGTTAGGGTGGTACTAACATAAAAACAGATAAATAGACCAATAGAGAGTGAATCCTACTATCATGTATATCCACAAGAATGGGATCCTAATTAGAAAAATATATATTCCATGCTTGTATAATTATATCAAAATTGATTCTACTGTCATGTATAAACAAAAAGAACCAATAAAAAATAAAAAAGGTCAGAGAATAAACCCTCTTGTATGTGATCAAATGATCTTTGACAAGGGCACACAATCAAAAAAGGACAGTCTCTTTAACAAATGGTGCTGGGAAATCTAGATGTCCACATGCAAAATAGTGGAGTTGCACCTGTTCCTTGCACCATATGAAAAACCTAAAATTGATCAAAGACATAAGACTTAAACCTATAAAACCCCTTAAAGAAAATGTGGAACAAAAGCTTCATGACATTGTATTTGGCAATGATTTCTTGTTTATGACACCAAAAGCTTAGACAATGAAATAAAAAATAGATAAAAATGGACTACACCCAAGTTATACTCTTCTGTGCATCCAAGCACAGTACCAACAAAGGGAAAAGGCAACTCACAGAAAGAGAAAGTAATTTACAAATGATATATCTGATAAGGGACTAGTTTCAAGATTACATAAATAATTCCTACAAAACAACAATAAAATTACCCAGACAACCCAATTCAAAAATGGACAAAGGATTTGAATAGACCTTCCTCCAAAAAAAAAAGATGGTCATTATCACTAATGAGTAGGGAAATGCAAATCAATACCACAGTGAGATAATACTTCATTCCTATTAAGAAGATTGTTATAAAAATAGTAAATAAAAGATACTGGTAACTGTGTGGAGCAAGTGGTTTGTGCATGGCTAATGGGAATGTAAAATGGTGCAGCCACTGTGGAAAACAGCATGGGAGTTTCTCAAAAAGTTAAACATAAATTTTCCATATGTTTCAGCAATTTCACTTCTATATATATATATATACCCCCAAAAAATAGAAAGCAGAGATTCAGATATTTTTATAGCCATGTTTATACCAGCAAGCCAAAAGGTGAAAGTAATCCAAATATCCATTATTGGAGGAATGGATACACAAAATGTCATGTGCTTGCACAATGGAATATTATTCGATATTAACATGGAATGATATTTTGATACATATTACAATATGGATGAACTTTGAAGACATTAAGCTAAGAGGAATAAGCCGGTCACAAAAAGATAAGTATTGGGGCTGGGGATGTAGCTCAGTGATAGAGTACTTACATAGCATGCACAAGGCCCTGGGTTAAATCACCAGTACCTCCTTAAAAGAAAAGACAAATATTGTATGATTCCACTTGTATGAGGTAACTAGAGTAGTCAAATTTATAGAAATAGAAAGTAGCATGGTGGTTTCCAGCACTTTGGAAATATTGGTCAAAGGGTAAAAACCTTCAATTATGAGATGAGTAAGGTCAATGTATATGTGTAGTATATCATCACCTTGTATATCATAAATATATACATTTGTTATTTGTTTTGAAAACAAAGGATTTTTAAAAGTGAAAAAATGGACAAATGATTTAAACATTAAACAAGATGTACAAATTGCTAATAATTACACGAAAAGGTGTTCATCTTCAGTGGTCTTTATGTAAATGTACATTGAAATCACAATGAGAATCCACTTCATACTCAATAGAATAGCCATGATCAAAACAGAAAATAATAAGTGTTGACAAGGATCTGATGAAATCAGAATCCTTTCATTGCTGATGGGAATGTAAGTGATGCAACTTCTATGTAAAAATATTTGGTAATGTCTCGAAAAAATATAGAGAGAGTTATTGTATGACCTACCAATTTCACTCCAAGGTATATACCCAAGAGAAATGAAATTGTGTCTCCACTCCACATAGAAACTTGTAAGTGTTCAAAGCAATGTTATTCATAATAGAAAGCAGAACAAATTAAAATATTCATCAAGGAATGAATGGCTAAATAAATTACACTATTTCCATACAATGGAATATTATTTGACAATTTAAAATACTGATGTAGTGATATGTGCTATAACATGGATGAACCTCAAATACTATGCAAATTGAATGAAACCAGACACAAGAGACCACATATTATAAGATTTCATGGACATAAAAAGATCTAGACTAGGCAAATCTGTATAAACAATAGATTAGGTGTTGCCAGGGCCTGGAAAGAGGGTAATGGAAAATGACTGCTAATGACTACAGGAAATCTTTTAGGGTAGAGTGAAATTTTTTAAATTTGATTGTGATGATGATTGTACAACACTGTTAATATACTAAAAGCATTGAATTCTATAATTTATCTGGATAAATTGTGTTGAATGTTTATCATATCTCAATAAAGCTATTTCAATTCTTCATGCACATTACTGGGAAAATCCACAAGGTTTCTACTTATAAAAATAATATTTTATTTGTCTTAAAATTACTGTCTTTTAAGGATATTTTAAGTTCTAGAATCTTGAGCTTGATGAACAGATGAGTGTTTTCCTTTACACTTAATTTCCAATACATTTTAAATAAGTTTATGTGCTGTGGTTACTAGAACTGCACAAACTGTGCTAATATTGAATAACCTGATTTTATGAGTCACATTTTTCTCTAATGTTTCTTTAGCATTTTGAGCTACTTTTGGCTCCACTGAGTTGATGTTTGTAAAAATTTGCTATTACTCTTTCCTTGTGTACTAAAAAATACTATTGGACGTATGATAAACTTGGTTCATGTTAATTTTCTCTAAGTTCATTACTTCAGAGATACACATATCTCATTTGCTACCTTTTGGCCTGCTGAGACAGTCTTGAGCCATTATTTATTAGTTTATCCCTGTTAGCTTATCATTTTACTTGCTGAAAGAGCTATATACATTACACACTTGAAAATCTTATTGTATACTCTCTCCTGTATATTAATTTATTAAATTAGTGGTTGCTCAGTGGGTATAAAGCTTCATTTACGCAAGATGAATAAGTTCTAGAGATCTGTGGTATACACTGCCTACAGCTAACAGTATTATTCATCTTAAAATATGTTAAATGGATTAATTTTATGTTAAGTGCACTTACCACAAAACACACACATACATAAAACAACACAAATAAATTTTTGGAAGTGATGGATGTGTATCTTCATTTACTAGTTTCTACCCTTCATTTCATTATATTTTTTGATTGACACATAGTGCTTGTATATATTTATAAGGCATACTGTGATGCTTTGATTCCTGTATACATAGGGTAGTGATCAATCTGGGTGATTAGCCTATCTTTCACCTTAAACTTTTATAATTTCCTTATGGTGAGTGTGTTCAAATTCCTCCCTTCTAAGTATTTTGATATATATAATACATTACTATCAATTTTATTCACCTTACTGTGCTGTAGAGCACCATAACTTACTAAACAGTAGCACTGTATCTGTTAACCAGCCTCTTCCCCATCTCTCCTCTTGACCACCCTCTCCCCACCTTTTGTCTTCCCTGTTCTCCATGCTTCTGGTAACCATTATTCTGCTCTCAGCTTCTATGATATCTGCTTCTTTAGATTCCCACACATGAATGAGATCATGTAATACTTGTTCATACCTGACTTATTTCACTTAATGTTCTCCAGGTCCATTCCTTCTTCTAATGACCGACTCGAATCCCATCATGTATATATGCCTAATTTTCTTTATCCATTCATCTGTTGTTGGACATTTGGATTGATTCCATATCCTGGCTATTTTGAATAGTGCTACAATAAGCATGGGAGTACAGGTGTCTTTTGGACATGTTGATTTCATTTCCTTTGGGTTTATACACAGGAGTAGGATTTTGTAATTGTCTGGTAGTTAGTTCTATTTTAATTTCACTTCTTGTTGATAGCCTCTGTCTAAATTAGAACCTTGAGCGAATCAGTCCCTGCCATTTGTAGATTTATTTGTGGTATCCTTAATTTCCAGTACAGATAGGGCTGCAAAAATAATTAATAATTATATGTGGAATAGAATTTACAACCAAAAAATTACTGTTGCATAGAGCAGGATATCGTTTTTACCCTTTCTCACCAAGTATTTTCCATTCTTTTAATGGGCAGTGCTTCTTCAATTTTACAGTGTCAGGCAAGAACCCAAAAGATTGGCTTTCTCACCAACTTTGATGTTGTCTATGAAACAGTGCAAACAGATAATTATATTCTGTCTCTTAGATTATAATACAGCATGGAAGAGAAGATGCTGTTACTAAGACATAGTGTAGACTATGAACCAATGCTCTTAGATTTCATTTTTACTAGGAATTTAATTGTGAAAGAATCTGAATTTTAACAAAAAAGATATCAAATTGAGCCCTGTTAACCTGAGCTGCATGTAATACAACACAGTGACCTTGAAAGCAGTTTTAGTTACAGGCTTGTTTTAAAAACAAGCATTCTAGTCTTCCAGTATTATTGTATTTTAGATAGTTACACAGTGGTAAATTTGTTTCATTAGTATGATATATTCCATTTCAGAATTTTATCAGAGCTTGACATTTAGAACAAATGCAGATATCTGCAACCCGAGTATACTCAAATCTCTTCTAGTTCTTGAAGTGCAAATAGAATTGAATCTTACTTTCTCTGAGTGATTTACGGATTCCTGACCAGTTTGTTGATTTTCTGACCTCTCTTCCTTATCTTTTCTGGCTTGCCTTTTTTGAAACTCATTGTTTTTTCTGTAAGTATATGAATAATAAATGTTAGATAAAGCTTAATCTAGTAAATTTTAGATCTTTTCAAAACTCCTAATAAAATATTTACTCTCTTTTAAAATATATATTTGGTTTGAATGAGTAGGGACCAAAGGGTGATGAGAGCAACTGTGTTAGGGGACAGTGCTAGCTGAACTTAAAGATTAAAGTTCTGTGGAGAATTTAACATATTTTAGTACTGTAAGTAATTAGGAGTTTGTAAACTGCTTTTCAGGTTTACCATTAGCAGAATATTAGAACCTTTTCTCATTTTTTTATATATAAATTGAATTCTTTCATGCATAACAGGACTCAAAATAATTGATTCAAAGCTTTTTCTGTGTAAACATATAAGATACAACCGATTCAAGCCAAAACTTTATTGTCTGCCTAAAAATGAGCTAAATACTTGATATATAAGGAGTTAAAAGAAAAAAATCTATCCACAGTCCCAAATTCTTAACTGATTTTTTAAATAACAGTATATAAGATGAAAAGGCATTAACTTTAAAAGTTATTACCACAATGCCTAAACACACAAGTCACAAATAGAAGATCTTATTCACCCAGACAAGTGTAAACACTAAGTGAAGAAAGAAACATTCTGTAGGTGATGGCAAATACTGACATTTTGTTGAGGAGGTCGTGATTCTTGTGAGCAGAGCAGTGAGCACTGTGGTAGAGATTTAGAGTTATGGTGCATGTTTTCATTATTACTGGGAAAAACTTAATTGTGAAAGTGGGCATGAATTGTTATAAGGCTCTGTTAGAAGAAAACATAATGCATATATTCTTTGAGAAAAAAATTGTAGCTGGGTGGGTATGTTGGTGCATGCCTGTAATTCCAGTACCTCAGGAGGCTGAGGCAGGAGGATCGCAAGTTTGAGGCCAGCCTCCGCAACTTAGCAAGACCCTGAGCAACTTAGTGAGAACCTGTCTTAAAATAAAAAATAAAAAGGGTCCCTGGGTTCAACCCCCAGTACTGAAAGAAACAGAGAGAGAGAGAGAGATAAGAAGGAGGAGGAGGAAGTGAGGGAGGGAAGAGAAAATGGTAATACATGAATAGTCTATGACCACAGAGATACTTTTTTTTAAGTTTAATCACTTTTATTTCAAGTTTTTTTAAAAATTTTTTTTAGTTGTTGATGGACCTTATTTTATTCAATTATTTATACTGAGAATTGAACCCAGTGCCTCACAAATGTGAGACAAGCACTCTACCTCTGAGCCACAACCCCGGCCCTTCAAGTGTATTTTTAGTATCTTAAACTGGATTTTGTAATCCAAAACTGAAACATTTATTTTTCATCAATTTGAACAAACTTTAACCTCTTAGAGTAAATTGTCTTTGTCCAGAATGGCTTCATGGAAGAAGTAGGATTTTAAATATCCACTGAAGAATTGATAGACTTATTCATAGTAAGATGAAATTTGTCTTTTACAGTAGAACCTACTATAGCTATTGTTTGGCATATTTATTATAAGCAATGAATTGCATTGAAGTACAATAGGGATGAGTATCACAGGTTCTGAAATCAGACTGGATTCAAATTCAGATTCCACTGCTTACTAGCTGCATTGCTTTAACAATGGGATAATAATAGTATCTTTCTAAGGATTAGTAAGAATAATGCAGCTGCCTACCACTGGAATAGCATGAGCTTGGAGACAAATAGACTTTGGTTCAAATCCTAATTCTGCTACTTACTAAAGATCTTAGGCACTTAACTACTTTAAAATTCAGTTTTCTCAATTATAAATGAAGATGACAAAAACCTAACTCATAGGGCTTTTGTAGTGATTAAATGAAGCAGTTTATATAAAGCACTTATCAGAGTGTCCAATGTATAGTAAAAGGTCTATGTTATGCTGTTACACAATCAAAGTCATGTAAGACTTCATTTTTATCTTTTTATTTGTGTTTTCAGGGTGAACCTGGTCTGCCTGGATACCCAGGAAGCCCAGGTATTAAAGGTTCTGTGGGAGAGACTGGTTTACCTGGATTACCAGGGACCCCTGGAGCAAAAGGACAACCAGGCCTCCCTGGATTCCCAGGTAAGTATTCCTTTTCTCTTTTTATTTATTGGTTCTTTTTAGTTATACATGATAGAAAAACTCATTTTGCTATAATTATGAAAGCATGGAATATATCTTATTCTAGTTGGAATCCCATTCTTAATGAAAGTATTCCTTTTCTTAAATGCCTCCTTCTTTCCTTCCTTATCCACTCTAACTAGTATCACATAGCAGCTTCTTATTTGGCTGACTTGCATTCTATTTCCCAATCAGATACTGATTAGCAGCACAGTCTCAAACTAACTACTTCACTTTGCCCAAATGTTTTTCTGTATAAAATGAGAATAAGTATTACCAACTCAGCAGGACAATATCCTGTGGGAAGAGAGACTTGTTTGGTGGAGTGTTTTTCAATCTTTGACTGCTAGCCACAAATCAATTAAGAGGCCTTACTATTTTTGTAGGTGATAATATACTCTTCCAGGCCCTAGCTTGCTGCTGATTCTCTTAGAAAATTGTACGTAAGCACACAGCTGGTGGCTGTTGGTAGAATAATCATACTGTTCATTCGAATGGCTGGGACTGAGTCATTCAAGCAAAGGGACTTAGCTCTATAGTCAAGCAGATAGCCTGAACTAGATTATTATATAGTACCTGCTTGTTCATGCTTCTGTTAAATTTTTTTGTTTTTTTAATTGCATAGTGGCATGGATGAGTAGGTCTTTGGTTACCATTTTGTTAAACTTTATAATGAAATTTAGCATGCAAATATATGGTAAACTACACTGAAGTACACAAGAATTTCTACCTATGTATATGTCCCATGAACCTATCATACATATCAAAATACAAAATAATTCCTTCATAAACTTTACCCATGCCACTTCATATGGAATCCTCCCTCTCCCTACGATAACCATTACTCTAACTTCTATTAACATCAATTATTTTTGCCTATTATTGAAATTCATGTAAATGAAATCTTATGGTATATATTATTTCACTCATCATTGTGTCTTTTTTAAGAGTCATTTATTTTGTTGCTTGGGTAAGTAGTTTCTTCTTTATGATTACTATGTAATATTCCATTGAAAACTATGCTACAATTAATTATGCATTCTCCTGTGGATGGTCTTTTGGGTGTGTCCAGTTTGGGACTATTGTGGGAAAAAAAATGTTAACATTCTTTTACATGTCGTTTTATGGACATAAGCACTGATTTATTTTATATAAAATCTTAGTAGTAGAATTACTGAAATCATAGGGTAGGTGTACATTTAACTTTGGTAGATGGTACCATAGAGTCTTTAAAAGTGGTTTTATAAATTAGAGTCCTATCAGCTATGTGTGATACATCCAGTTATCCATATCCTCAAAATCACAAGATATTGTCAGTCTTTTTAATTTTTATCTATTCTGAGGGACATGTATTGATGTTTTGATTTATAATTTTTTCATGAATAATAACAACAAATGCCTTTTCATATTCTTACTGGCCATTTGGATAGCATCATTATAAAGTGCCTGCTGACGTTTTTGTTATTGTAGTTCATTATTCACTGGGATATTTACCTTTTTTCTTATTGAAACAGAGCAATTCTTTATATATTTTGGATATGAGTCTTTAATCAAATACATTGCAGTTATATTCTCCCCATTTCAGAATTGCCTGTCACTGTCTGAACATTGTCATATAATCAACAAAAGTTGTTAGTTTTTAATAAATTACATTGTAGTAGTCTTTTCTTTTATGATTAGTGCTTTTTGTATCCTATTCAATAAATATTTCCCTATTTTAAGCTTTGGAAATATTCTAATTTTTTACAGCCTTTAATGTTTAAAACTTTCACAATTAGCTTTAAAATTTACCTTGAATAAAAATGTCATAGTGTAAGTTAACAGTCATGGTTCATTTTATTTTTCCCCATACAGATATCAGTTTCTCCACATTATTTTAATAATGCATTTACTCCTTTTTCAGAAGAAATTCAAGTGACTGTATTTATGGGGATCTAATTCTACATTCTATATTCTCTTCCATTGGCTTATTTTCCATTCTGGTTTTAATGCAATATAGCAATACTATCTGAATTTTGTAAATTTATAGTAAGCCTTGAAACATAGTAGTCTAAGCACATCAACTTTGTTTCAGTTTTTCAAAGCTTGTCTTAGGTAATCTACATCTTTTGTATGAATTTGGGAATAATTTATCAGTTTCCATTAGAAAATACCTGCAGAGATTTTGATTAAGGTTGCAATGAAACTAGATAAATTTAAGGATAGTTGACATTTTCACAATATTCAATCTAACAATTCAATTCATATGTACTCTCTCCATTTATTTATGTATTCAACTTAATTAAAAATGTGTTGCACTTTTCATTTTATAAATCTTGGTCATCTTTTGTTAAATTTATATGTGGAAATTTAATGCCTTCTGATAGTGTTTGCCATTGTTTTGCCTTTCCAATTTCGTTTTTTAGTTTTTTATTGGAAATAGAAATAATTGATTTTGGAATTTTAAATATGTATATACAGAAATTTTTGATTCCACTTATTAATCCTGAGTATGTTTAGATTTTTTTGTTATTGTAAATTAACATATCACCTCAAGATACTAACTTTTATTCATTTTCTTGCCTAATTACACTGGCTAAAATTCCAGTACAATGTTTAATACATGTAGTTATAGTCTACATCCTCATCTTTTTCATCAATTCAGAAAGGACCATGTTCAGTATTTTTCTATTAAATTTAACATTTTATGTCTTATAAGAAAATTATTTTCTATTTCTAATTCATTGACAGTATTTTTATCAAGAATGAGAGTGAGAGGCCTGGGATATAGCTCAGTGGTAGAACACTTGTTTAGTGTGCCTAATGCCCTGGGTTTGATCCCCAACACCACAAAAGTAAATAAGAATGAGAGTGAGTTTTATCAGTTACTCTTCTGAGTCTACAGAGATGATCATGTTTTCTTTTCTTCTGTTGACATAACAAATTACACTAATTGACTTTTTTGTAAAAACAAACTAATATTCTTGGGATAAACTCCAAGATGATCATGCTATATGGTATATATTGTTTTTAAGTATTATTGGACTTGATTGGGTATGTTTTATAGATTGTGTCCTAGATTTTATCCCCAGTATGACAAAAAATTTATATTTATAATTGTGTTTTCTCTCTTTTTCTTGGTCAGTCTTGCTAGGCATTCATTACATTGTACTTATTGTTCAAAGTTAACTTTTACATATTATTTTCTCTATGGTTTAATTTCTCTTTCATTGGTTTCTGCTTATATCTTTATTATTTCTTACTTCTTTCTACAAATTTAATTTTGCTGTTATTTTTCTGGCTTCTGTATTTGGAAACTTAGATAATAGATTTTTCAATTTTGTCTTTGAAATAGATGTGTTTCAAACTTTAAATTTTCATCTTCCATGTAAGGAATGCTTGAAATGAATCCCCCAAATTTTGTTCCTTTGTGCTTTATAATTAAATTGAAAACAATGTTCTAATTTCCTTTTTAATTTCTCTTGCTATTGATAGGTTATTTACAATTTTGTGGTTTAAGATATAACTATTTGGGGGCTTTCAGATATCTTTCAGTTATTGATTTTCAGTTTAACTGTTGTAGTCAAAATATATACTCTGTATAACTTAACTATTAATACTTATGTAGACATATTATATGATTCAGCTTTATGGTTTGGGTAAATTTTCATGTTCACTTAAAAAACTTATATTTGGTAACTATATGTGTTGTCCTATGAATGTCCATAAGGGCAAATTGACTGATAGTGTAGTTAAAATTTTGTATAAATTTTTTGTCTAATGTTCTTTCAATTACTGTTCAGTATGCTTTTAATGTCTTCCACTCTTTCACAGAAATTTTTGATTTCTATTTTCTTCTTTTTTGAGTTAACCTTATTTCTCCAGAAATTTCCATTTTTCAAGCATTGTATACATATTTGACTGTAAGATTTCTTCTTTGTGCTAGGGACTGAGCCCAGGGCCTCACTCAGGCTAGTAAGCACACTCTGTAACTCAGCTCCCCCTACAGCACCCACCCATTTCCTTAGATTCCTTATTACATTTATTATAGCTATTTTAAACATTTTCTTCTGCTAATTCTAACATTTTAGATATCCATGGGTCTATTACTACTTTTAGTTCTCTCCTTCTGATTTAGCGTCACCTTTTCCAGATTCTTCATATGGAGTATTTATTTTTTATTGTTTACTGAATTCTCTGGACTGTATGGTATAAAGATACTGAAATCTCTTAAATTTCTTTCAAAAGTGTTGAATATCATTGTAGCAGATAGTTTAGTTACCTGAGAAGCAACTTGGTCTTACACTAATATGTAACATTTCTGATGTCCTTCCCTTAAATTTTTTTCATTTAGTATTTCTAGTATTTGCTGTTGGCAGCAAATTATCTTAACTATCACTCTTTAGGAAATGTTCTTATTGTGCTTTTATTTGTTTTGAGTTATGTAGTAAATATAATGCCAATATGTCCCCAGCAATATTTATTGCTCCTGGTTATTCAGTCAAACATTGACTGACTCATCTAGGTAATGCTGTGCAAAGATTTTGCAGATATAGTTAAACTGGTTCCTAAATTGGTTCATTTTAAGATATGGAGATATTCTGGGTAGCCCTAACATAATCACATAAGCTCTTTAATGACACATTTTTTTGCAACTGGTAGCAAAAGAGGATGTCAGAGAAATTCATAAAATTAAAGAATATTCCACATACAGAAGGATCTCCATTGCTCACATAGCAATGGCCTACAGAGTGGGAATATGGGTGGCCTAATGAACCTACGAATGGTTTCTAGCAACCAACCTTCAAGAAAACAGGAGCCTCAGTCCTATAACCCCAAACCTGAATTTGTCCAATAACTTGGATGAGCTTAGAAGTGCATTTTTTTCCTAGATGAGACCCTAGCTAGACCAACACCCTGATTTTGGCCTTGCAAGACCCGAAGCAGAGAACCTAGCTCAGCTGTACCCGGATTTTTGCCTATAGAAACTGTGAAATAATTAATAGCATTGTTTTAAGTTATTAAGTTTAGGATGATACATTACACATTTTAAGATTTCTCTTCCTTTCCAAATCTGCCTGCTAGTGGTTTACTTTCAGAGTCTTTGAATACTTGAATGTTTGCTTTTTGTGTTCTGTCCAGTTTTTAATTGTAATTATTGTGAAAAAGTGCTTTAGTATTATAATCATTGTGAAAAACAGACTGTAATAGACTTAGTCCATTTTGCCTGACCCCAGAGTTTAGGGGTAAATTTAACAAAATATTTGCAAGGTGTGTTCACTAAAATCCATGAAGCTAGCTATGAGAAAAATGTAAATACCCAAATATATGAAGAGATATAGAGTATTCATGGATTGGAAGATCAAAATTGTTAAGATGCCAGTTGTAGCTATGCTCTCCCATAAACTCAAAGCATTTCCAGTTAATAAACTAGTAGGCTTTTATAAAAACAATTAACAAACCAATTCTAAAATGTGTATGGAAATATAAAGGATATAGAACATCCAAAACAACTAAGAAAAACATAGTTGGAGGACTTGCATTACTAGATGTCCAGATGTACTTGCATAAGGATCAATAAATAAACAGAATATTATGTAGTAAAATGAATTTTGATAAAAGAATCAAAGAAATCCTAAAGGGAAAGTATAATCTTTTCAGCAAACCTTCCTGAAATATGTGGATGTTCATATGGGGGAAAATGAAACTCACTTCATATGTCACATTATATAAAAAATTAATTTGAAATGGATCTTAGTCTTAACATAAAAACTAAAACATTAAAGAAAGCTTTTAGAAGAAAACTAACTTGAGGATAGGCAACATTTTCTTTGGATGTAGAAAGCAGTAACTGTAAAAACAAAATTAATAGATCAAACTTAATCAAAATTTAAAACTTCTATACATCAAAGGACACCATTGAGAAAATGAATAGGAAAACTACAGACTAGGAAAAAATATTTTCAAAATATATGTCTGACAGATTATTAATATTTGGGATATAAAATGAGCTTCTTAGACTCAGTAATAAAAAGTCATATAATCCAATTTTGAAAAATGTAGAAAAACTTAAGCAGACATTATACAAAAAAGATATCCAGATGGCCAATAAGCATATGCAAAGGTGAACAGTGTCATTAAACATCAGAGAAATGTACATTAAAACACATTGAGGTAGTACTGCATACCTACCAGAATGACTATTATTAAAACTGATAGTATCACATATGTTGTGAAGGATCTGAACAACTAGATTTCCTATACAGTGCTGTAAGTGTAAAATGTCTTGGCAGACTTTTTTATAAAACACAGCATACACCTATGTAACTCAGTGACCCACCAGTTTCACTCCAAGATAAATTAATACACGTCCACAAAAAGTCCTATGCAGAAATATTCATAAGCAATTAATAATAGACAAGACCTGATAACAACTCAAATTTTCAATAGCAGATGAATGGATTTAAACAACTGGGAAGTGAAATTCTGCAAATTTTACCAGTATAACATGATGGTAGTATTTTTATGCTTATGAAGATATAATAATGGACAACCTCTGGGCAAATAAATTTAAAGCTTAATATTATTCTTAAGAATTTCCAAGCATCACCAACATTTTTCAATTTCTTTTTGCTCTTCACTATTTCAGTGCTAACACTGTATGTTTTAAGTTTGAATTGTAGCTCTTAAAGTGGTATGGTATTTATTTTTAATTTGAGCTCTTTATTCTAGGAACCCCAGGCCTTCCTGGACCAAAAGGTATTAATGGTCCTCCTGGAAACCCTGGCCTTCCAGGAGAACCTGGTCCTGTAGGTGAGCATAAAAAATAAGACTGCCATTCTGCAAAACTAAAGCTTTATCATATTCAATTTGGGAAAGTCAAATTGTGGCTAGCTGTGAACATTTTCAAAGCAAGGAAATTGTGGTGATCATTCACTTAGCTCTGAATATTAAGGATAATCTAAACAAACTTTTAATAAATATACTGAAAATTTCATTATGGAACCTGTTTTCTTGGCTCCCTTATTTTCTGGAAGAGTAGATTCAAGTACCCTATAATAGAAGATGGAAGCTCTGATATATTTTTTAGAAGGGCCGAGGCAGTTTTGTTTGTTGACTCCTAAAGTAAATCACGCATCTTGGTCCATATGAGCCCTATAATACACCCTGTCACCCCTCACACCATACTCTTGGATATTCTATGGCCATTTTTAAATGATAAGCTCAAAAGCTTTGAATGTGGAGTGACCAGATTGTTTCTTTATGACACTGTCCTGTCTTTTTATTCTTCATTTTCCTAAGATTTCATGATTTAAAGGAGTGTCTCAAAAGCACTTTATATCTTTTGGATAGAAATATTTGGAACTAGTGTGGGAAAATGGGGTAGATGGAAGGAAAAGGATCTGGAATGATGGATATAAACTGTTGTACTCTATTATTTAGGAGGTGGAGGTCTTCCTGGCCCACCAGGACCTCCAGGTGAAAAGGGCAAACCAGGTCAAGATGGTATTCCTGGACCAGCTGGACAGAAGGGTGAACCAGGTGCTGTATTTATTTTAGTTTTTCCTAATACTCAAATTTCCACTTTGTTTATTCTCATTCACCCTTTTTTATCCATAATAAAATTACATTATATTTCTTTTTTAAATTGCTTTGTAGTTGTAGATGGACAGCATGCCTTTATTTTATTTATTTATTTTTATGTGGTGCTGATAATTGAACCCAGTGCTTCACACATGCTAGGCAAGCACTCTGCCATTGAGCTACATCCCCAGCCACATCATATTTCTTACCTTCTAAGATACCACATTATTTTCCCTTCCATATCTTCTTCCTCTTCATCCTGAGAATATCAATGGATATTTGTTGATCAAGTTGGCGCCTTCCTTACAAAAAAATCTAAATCCTGTCTTGACTAGTTTTTCACACTAAGAACTTACTCAGCTTTTTCAAATTTATCTGTTTTACTATGCAATCTATATTCCATTCATATATTTTTACATGATATATTTATATAAAGATATATTTGATGGTCACCACGAATAGAAGTTTTCTCATTTTAGAATTGTTCTGTTAGAAATAAGTCTTCTGGGACTGGGAATGTAGCTCAGTGGTAGAGTGCTTGCCTTAACGTTTGCAAGGGTTTGAGCCCTAGCACCAAATAAAAGAGAAAGAAAAAGAAAAAGAAAAGAAAAGAAAGAAAATCTTCTGCATGTTTTACATGATGTACATTGTAGCACTTAAAAACTTTAATGAGTCTGAAAATAATTTGTGCTTATTTTAGTTATTATTATCCATTTGAGATTTTTGTTTTGTTTTCTCATCAATAGGTCAACCAGGTTTTGGAATCCCAGGACCACCAGGACTCCCAGGACTTTCTGGTAAATCTTATTAAAATATGCTAAATTAATCCATAAAATGAAAATGTTCTCCAGTACATTTATTTTTCCATCTCCACCATTGTGGTTGTAAAATGCATATACAAACCCCCAAAACTGAAATCATATTTCTTATTTAGCAACTTAACAAAGAGGTTGTACTATATAAAAATGCATACTTAAGGAAATTTATCTGAAGATATCTCTTCATTGAATTCATAAAAATGCTCAGGTAATGACACAGAAAGAAGGCAAAATTGTGGGAAGAGACTTTTTGAAACTCACTTAGCCATGAGGAAAAAAATACTCTTTTCTCCCCATGAAAAAAATGTCAAAATAATAGAAGGAAATCCTGTAGAAATATGCACCAATAATGAAAATGTTTCTTAAACTCCATGTTAACATGTTTTGTATATTTGAATGGATATATGCGCACACATGTCTGCCTTTCCTCTCTAGTGCTTAATATCATTGTAAAACGATGTAGATATGTATGTTTTTGTACTGAAATAACCATTGGCTATTCTATGGAGGCTTTCCTCAAACCACAAATATATCTCTTGGAAATTCTGATATCCTTCTCATGATCCCAACATGAAAATTATTGCTTTAATGTGCAACTGTTTATGACTCTTAAGAGTGTTACTGGTGTAGAATAAAATGTTGAGAACAGTTTGTCTGGATTGTGATTGTAAATCTTTGGTTCAGTGGTCTGCTGGGACACACAACAACCATTGCAGATCCTTATCTTCCATTTATTCTACGAAACATCTCTAACCATCTTTAGCTTATTCTTGAAGATATTTTATACTTTTAAATTTTTCTCTCTCTTTTTTCTCATTGGTCATATGACCATTGCTCTGTGTCCTAATAAATGGGTACCTTTCAGAATGCACTGTTATTGTTTCAGTATTTTTATACATACTCTGATAAATATGTCTAATAGCAGATACATACATTTAATAGGAAGAATGATTTTTTTTGTGTGGTTTTGGGATTTAGTGGGAGATAGCAATTACCCTAGTGAATTCTTTAGTTGCTGTAATAGCTTTAACCTTATAGACGAGCCTGTAATTCAGTATCACTTAATGTTTTCTCTAATGTCATTTTACTTTCATAGGTCAAAAGGGTGATGGAGGATTACCTGGCACTCCAGGAAACCCTGGCCTTCCAGGTCCAAAGGGTGAACCAGGCTTTCAAGGCTTCCCTGGTGTGCAGGGTCCCCCAGGCCCTCCCGGTTCTCCAGGACCAGCTCTAGAAGGCCCTAAAGGCAACCCTGGGCCCCAAGGTCCTCCTGGGAGGCCAGGTATGTTCATGAGTGGTAGGAGAATGGTCTGTTTGTTAGTCAGTTTATTTAATTTTGCTGGCAGGTTATTCAGTCTTTAAGATCTTAGAATTTATAATGTAAAAACATATTATGAGCACATAGTTTGGTTTATACCTAGCTCCATCCATTTCCATGCCATCTAATTTATTATTTTTAGTAATTAATTTTATCATTTACTTAGTTAAAGTAAGGCAAAACAACTTGGATGGAAAAAAAAAGGAAATAGTGGTTTATTAGTCTTGCTGTTAAAGATAAAGCTATACTGATAACCTGGCAGCAAAATGCCACCTGCATTTTTAAATATGAACTTCTCAGCATGTCATCACAGAAATCATTGTAGTGATCACCCAATAGATGCTTGTGATCTATACCAGAAGTATTGCTATGGTTCTATCACATGATCAGCAAATGTCACCAGGCACAATAAAAAAT
The DNA here is from genome assembly GCF_902686455.1 of Sciurus vulgaris. NCBI lineage: Eukaryota > Metazoa > Chordata > Mammalia > Rodentia > Sciuridae > Sciurus > Sciurus vulgaris. The sequence goes on along the minus strand of NC_136471.1, from coordinate 42,457,934 downwards.
TTTATGTTCTCTAGGAACTAGGTAATCAAATTTGTCTTTGGCATCACAGCATGATCAAATTGACTAGCTCTCTATTAATACCAATCTCATGTCTGTACCTCATTTGTCTTGTGAACACCATTCACTTCTCTAGTTTCTAAATTTTGCATCCAATGTTCACCTTTTCATTTTGTGTCTGTTCTATGTCATTTCATTTTACTAATTTGGAAATGCTCATTTTCATCCTGCATTAATGTTGCTGAGTCCAGTCACTGGTGATAGGTTTTAGCAGATTTTTGGGACTTGGTATTCAGGTTTTCTGTTTCTAGTAATGAAAAAATTGTCCTTCATTGATTTAAAGAAGAGGAAAATCTAAGATTAAAGTTTCAAAGCAATTGTCCTTTTATCATTTGACAATTCATGACTTACTTTTAAAATTCATTTAAAATGAAAATTTTCATTAAATTTCAATAAAATCTTAAGTAGAGTTAATTTTAATAAGATATCTTCTAAAACATGAATTAAATGAGATCACATACTATGTTCAGAGGCTTCATTTTCAAAATCAGATTTTTATCTGATCTTACTTGGCTGTCCTTTAGAGGGTATTATTTAAGGTTTTACCTTTCTGTACTATTGAAGAAAACCAGTGAAAATCTTCTCAGCCATGTTAACTCTCTTGCATGTAATATAAAGAATTGAAGCAAGTATCTTGTCTTGTTTTGCATGCAATAATTCAAATAAACCAAACTATTATCCTTATTATATTCTAATTAGCTTTATGGTTATTCAGTTTTACTCATAATGGAGCTCACTGTTGAACAATACTTTAAAATATGTCAACATAAAACCATTAGTCACAAAGGTGCTTTAAAAATTATTATTTTTAAAGAAATAATAATGAAAGCACTCAGAAGAACAAATATCTGATGAGTATTTCACTTCTTGATTTGTTTATAAACTACAAATTTAAGTAGGGTTTTAAACCCTATTGCTCTTACAATTAACTGTTCTTCATCTAAATTCATATCAATGATTATTATAAAAATGATATTTTTGTCTTTTACAATATGGCACTTGTGCTATTTTCATTAATTCTAAGTATTAATGCTAAGTGGAGATAATTTGGTTTATATACAAATGCATGAATGTGAACTTTCAAAAATATTACATTTTAACTTGAAAGTATTTAGTGTAATGCTTTAGTTTCTTGATATTGCTAACAGTTTTGATGTTTTTCCTTTTTGTTAATGATGACATTGGGCCTTGGTGAACTTTGACCCCTATCCAGGTCCTCCAGGTTAGATCCTTAACTCCAAAGTAGTAACTGCATGAAGTTTGAAACTGTTCTTATATATTTATATGCATATATTTATGTATGTGTGTATATATACATATGTGTGTGAATATATATATTTATATACATACACACGCTTACTTTTGTATCTCATGTTTTCAAGTGTTTGAATGTATTTAAGAGCATATATGCCAATTCAATTCTTACATGGTGGCCTATTTCTGTAAGTTGTCAGGAACTTGTAGAGCCCAGTATTTCTATTGTCATGACTCCACATTATCCAATTAGGAAAACTTATTTTCCACTTCAAAATTAACAAATTTATATGTCATTTTTAGTTGAAAATATATAGTATGACAAACTGCTTTGTATAATATTTTACCTCAACTTTGTAGTAGAGTATATTTCTTATATTTGCCATATATTGGTTAATGGAAAAGAAATTGAACTATCAGCTAGGCATGGTGGTGCACACTTATAATTGCAGCTACTTGAGAGGATGAAGCTGGAAAATTACTTGAGCCCAGGAGTTTGAGACCAGCCTGGCCACAGAGTCAGACTCTTATTAAAAACAAAAAAGAAATTGAATTATCCTTCAAAAAGGAACTTTTTAACAATAATGTGTATTATCAGATCCTGCAAATATATAATCTTCACCATGGCATACTTCTTGCAGGTTTTCAAACATCTTCACATTTTGGTTTGTCACATTTTTCTAAATTCTATTGCTACGAAGAAGGTCTAATAGATAGAGTAGAAAAAAAATCGATGCAACCAAGACAAATTAGAGGCTGTTAAACTTATTTTCATCACACACATGTAAACAATACACACCAAAGAATAATTACCAAAAGCTATCCAAAGGAAAAATGCTAATTCTCAGTAAAAGATGTTCACCTAATCAAAAGTAAAAAAAGCCACAATATTTAAATGTATTGTTTATTATTTAAAATAAATAGTCCTTTTCAAATTTCTAGGGCAGATTAAAAGAGAGAAAAATATGCACCTGAAATCTGGAAGGACATTTTTTTCTTCTTACACATTAAAAATTCATAATTTTCGAGATGAACAGTTAAGAAACTTAAGAAGCCAACTATCTCTGTCCAAATTGATTCCCCAGTTTCTTAATCCCCCACCATTTCATTGAACCACAGAGTACCAGATCTAGAAGAGTTCTAAACTTTACATACATCAAAAAGAAATTACTCATTGTACTTGTTATGGCAGGACAGATTTTATTCAAAGGGGTTACTACAGTAGAAGAGTATAACCGAAATCAACTACAAATACAAAAAATACAAGAAGAATGAGGAGGTCAGTGATGGAAAAATATGAAAATCAAAGTTAGGCGGAATTCTTGCTAAACTGGATTTAATGGAATTCTTGCTACAGGCAGGCCAAGAGCTTAGATTTCAAGGGTGAGGGATGAGGCACTTGGTCAGATATTGAGGGTGGAGGACTCTCCCTATATACTGATTTAGCAGGATTCTTGCTGTAACTGGGCTTGCAGATCATATACATAGGCCAAGGATGATACCTAGCCAAGAAGAAAACTCAGGTTCAACTGTCTGAAGTTTGGTCAAGGAGAATGTCATTATCACATATGAAAAAACTGAGGGCCAAATTGTTTAAAAACTTGCTCAGAGTAATGTTGTTGGTTGTTGGTATAGTTGGGACTTAGGGCTCCCCAACATTTAGTTAAGTATCTATAACTAGTAGTGGTACCATATCATATTTCCACCTATCCTCTGGCTTGATGCTTTAGACCTGATCTCTTGTTCTAGTTATTAATGTAGTTAATGGAACAAAACTGCTCATACCATTTCAGGAAACATTTGGCCATAGCAGACTGGGCCTTCAATTCATATTCTTATTCTGTTACCTCAAAATCTCCATCCACCCCTAATAACTGCTTCTCATGTTCTTTCTAAATGGATGTCAAGAATATTGATAGTATTTGTGATTTAACTATCACCCAAATAAAGAGAAGACTACAAGGTACTTTGAAGTAATTTTAAACTCTGCTCTGCCTATCTCACATAGAATTCTGCTGCCCTGATCACTGCTAGACTAGACTGTCAGCGAGATTTCTTTTTACTAAGTCACTAGAATATATTTGAAGGGAAGAAGAAAGAAAAGTAGCCACATTTACTTTAAAACAGAGTTAACAACTTTCCATTTACCAAATGCACTTTAAATTATATTTATGGAAACCAGGTGGTTGTCTTCTTTGTAATAGTTGACTACAACCTTAAGAGAAAACTAGATTTAATGTCATGTGCATGTATGAATATGTAATAACAAATCCCACCCTTATGTACAACTGTAATATATCAATAAAATGTGGGAAAAAAAGAAAAATTAGGAAAATTTTCAAAGAAATCTAAAAAAAGAAAACTAGATTTAAAATAATACCTGTTAACTCATCAGCTTATCTATATCAATTATCACTTATATACAAAACTTTAGGTTTTTGTTTTGTTTTCTAGTTAAACTTTGTTAGGTCACTTGAAAAACAAGGGAATGAGAGCCTCATGCACAAAATTGATTTGGCATATAACTCATTAAAATGTAACCTTTTAAAAATTGCCGTCTTAGAAGTTTTGCTATGACATGATCCAAAGTTTCTCTTGCTACCCACTTGAATTAAAATGTCATATTTCAACAAGATGTGTTTTCTAAGAGTCCTTGTTTTGGGCCCTTCTATATTAAATATGCATGTGTCTATACTTGAACTCTGAACTATGTTAAGTAGAAATTATAATTTATTGAACTAATTGCATGGCAAGACTGCTCTGATCTGAGTGCTGACTTAAGTTAGTTTGCTGTACGTGGTTTAGAAACCATTGAAGCAAACACCAGCCAGTTTTAGCTTTCTAAATTTCAAACTATCAAAGGTATTAAAAGCTTTATTATTGGGCAGTGATGATAGTGTTTCCTATTTATGTGGCATAGTACCATTTACATCATATAATGTACTTTTATTGTAAGCTCCTTGAGGGCGAGGTTTGTGTCTAACTCATCTTTGTATTCTCTGGAGCACCTTACACCTGGCAGACCTTAAGTCTATCTATCCTTTAAAATTTGGTTTTCATCATTAAAACAATCCTGTGAAGTAGGCTGGAGTTGATGACACTATTCCCATTACACTCAGAGATTTAATTGCCCACCTTTATATATTTATTAAGTAGCAGAGTCCAGAATAAAATCCTGGGTCTTCTAACTCCTTTGACTCAGTACTTTAGCACAATTTATTCTCTCTTCTAAAATTAAGTGTTTATAAATCATAGCAAGACTTGTAAGAAAAGGAAATTGTGTTTATAGTCAATTAACACTAACCAAGAGGCATTCTATTTGTAGGCTTTTTATCTTTTTATTTAATGATCCTGGTTTTACTAGTGAATAGCCTGTCTTAATATGGGCATTGAATAATTAAGTAATTGTACTATTTTCTATGGTTTGGGGTGGGATATTGCATGCCAAATATATTAAAATACCCCTTCATTGATAGTCTTCACATCTTTCAAAAATTGGAATTTTTTATTTTGAAGTTCAGTGGTGTATGTGTATACATTGGGTTTTTCTCTTTAACTTATGGCAACTAATAATTCACAGAAGAAGGCCTCCCAATGAATTATGGGAAGAAATCAGAATGTGGCTTCATAGAATAATTTTCAAATAAGACAAATAAAAGTACATAGTATATTGGTAATGGCATACTTGTCTTTTGATTTTTCTATTTTGTCACCAATGATCTGAGGGCTTTATTATCTCCTTGGGTCAGTCTGAACATATTAAGATATTTTTACCTGGTATTTATTTTAAAGGATTGCAGAAGTCAAGATAAACATTTATCTAAAATTACCCCTTTGTTAAAGGAATTGAAGGCTGTCAGTGAAATGGTACTATCTTGCCAACTTTAGTATTTTGAGAAGCTAACTTTTGGAAAACCACAGTAGTAATGTTAACATGTCTTCAGTAGACTTTTCCATTTTTCTTTTGGATTAATGAAGACTGGGAGCTTATTCTTCAGAATAAGCTCAATTTGAAAAAGTTTGGCTCTCTACTCTCCTGTATGGTTCTGTTTGCATACTGATTATCCTGTAGGTATAGAAATGCTGGCAAAGAGGATTATTGTTTAACTTGTGCTATAATGTGAACCACTTCTAACTCATAATCTTATTTTGTACTGTGTGATGTCTGATACTGCTAACATCGATCTTTGGGCTTTGGTGAACTCTGATCTTCCCAGGTTTTCAAGGTTAGACTCTTCACTGGTCAATTCTTTTTTGTTGTTTGTTTTTCTTAATGCCTTGTATGTGTGATAAGAGAACTGCACTTTATTTTGCTATAATTCAGAAGTTGTTGAAGAGTGCTGTAATCCTCAAACAGTATCTGCTTGAGTTTTAGCATTCTGGCAAAGGTAATATGAGTTATGTATAATTGTGTTTGAAATTATACCAGGTCTTCATGGTTTTGATTATTTATAATAGATAATCCTATATAAAGACATGTTGAATTTTAAATGAAAACACACTTGATTTTTACCTTCAATACTGCATTAAGACATCTTTTTAGATAGGCATCTGGCCCTTTTATAATCTCTGCATATTGATTTCAGTTCCTTTAATTTTGGGGGTGCTTACATTGCCCTGATCTATGTGTTCGTGTCTCTTTTCAGTAAGGGAAGAGGGGAACTTTTAAATATTGTTCAAAATAAAACCTATATGTCCCTTATGTCATTAGTAACTCATTAATATAAATTTAAGGAACTTTAAACAGCAGATGTGAATTAACTTGTAAAATTCCCAATATTTCCTTTTAGTTGCAAAAAGAACAGTACCCCCACCTTTGTTATGTTTGGTTTTTCAAATGATACAGTGCTGGTAACTTAACTGGGAAAGATGGTCAGTTGTCAAAGAATCTTTTTCCCCATCTTAAATCTTACCTTGTTGTTGTCATCAGGATGATTTACAGATAGTTTTTCTCTTAATAAGCTTATTTGCTACCTGATATCTAGTCTAAATCATACAAACTAACAATTTGCTGAGAAAACCCTATATACTATATTTGAGCTAAGCAACCATGTCTTTGGGTACTGTTTTAAGTACAAAGTACCCCAACCCATTGCTTATGATTGGGAAGGAAATTTTTGTGTTGTCTGATTACCAGGCTAAAATGTTTATCTGAATTAAATTGTTTATAAAGACAATTATTATACTGTTGTGAACCTGCTTTATCTTTCTCATGTGCTGGATGGAGTAGTGTTACATTTTGAAATTACATAAAAAACTGCAAGATTAAAAACAGGCTCATATTTCAAATATGTTCATTCTTTCTGTTTTACTAATAATATAATAATACTAGTTGAGCACAGTGGTGCACACCTGCAATCACAGCAACTTGAGAAGTTGAGGCAGGAGATTTTCAGGTTTGAGGCCAGCTTCAGCAAATTAGCAAGGTCCTCAGCAACTTATTAAGACCCTATCTCAGAATTTAAAAACAAAAGGGCTGGGTATGTAACTCAGTGGTAAAGGGCCCCTGGGATCAATTACCAGTACCTAAAAATAATAATAGTAATAATAACTATAAAAATAATGCTTAGTTCTTACTATGTGCCAGAGACTATACTAAGTAATTCATACATGTTATTTCTTTTAATCCTTGCAACAAAGTAAAGTAGATGGTATTCTTGCTTTCATTTTACAGAAGAAATTGAAAGCAAATAAATTAATAATCATGCTTAAGGTCAAACAGCTAATAACTAATGCTGCTGTGGTTTGAACCCAGCATTCTACTCCAGGGTCCAGTTTCATAATGACTATGCCATTCTGTCTTGTTAATATGGAACTTTTGATTCTGAGTAATGAGAGTATTGGGGAAGGGAACTAAAGTCCAAGTTTAATCTCAGATCATAAAGATGACCCTTTGTCCATATGTAAACATGAACTAAGTATTCTAAATTCACATACCTATTATAGTTCCATAAAAGTAATATCTATAGGGGTTGGGCTTGTGGTTCAGTGGTAGTGTTCCTCTCGCATGCAAAAGTTCCTAGGTCTGATCCACAACATCAGAAAAAATAATAATAGCATCTACATATTTTCATTTTTTGTTGAAATCAGTAAAAAACTGAGACTACCAGAGGAGAAAAGTATAAGTGTTAGCTATGCCTCATTCATTATTTAGGACTTTGTAATTATTTTTAAGTCCAGAATATTTAATCTCAGCCTTAACCACCAATCACTCTGTAAATAAATAGCACCTATTTCCCATCTGCTGACAAAACACTTGACCAGTTAAGCTCTCCCTGGTGCTTATTGGATCTGGTATTGTTACAGGGCTGGGGTCTTCTGGGAAAATGAGGCAGCACAAAGATCTGCCCCTGCTTCAAACTCCTATTCGTGCGATCAAGTCAGAAAGATTTCAGACATTTCACTCAGAGTAAAAGGAATGAGTATATTAAAGGGATAGATAGGGAAGGGGGATAGTCACCCACTCTCTGAGGCCTCTCCAGCACTCCAGTTTTATTGGGGATAAATAGAGAAGTCTCCAGAGAGTCCCACCCACATCCACTTTTTGACTTTTGACTGACAGCAGGGTGACAATAGATTTTCAAGTCCCCATTGCTGTGACAACTCTGTCACTTTGGCCAATGCTGACTGGTTCTAATTGGATTCTTAACCATATATTCTTACAGATTGTATTGTTAGGAGGAATTATCCTTCTCTCCCTGAGTTTCAGGATATGGTCACGAAATACTTCCCCTTCAGGGTAACTTGGGTTCCTCTTATCAACATTATTTTGGGCCCGCATTTCTCCTGCAGTTAACAGGTAGTTTGCTGAGGAGTGTGACATGTCCTGTCCACTGAGGCTGCAGGTAAATTGCTTCTTGGAAAAGAAAGCATGTGGGGGTCAGCACAATGGGCCCATTTCTTAGAATTATTCTCTTAATCTCGTATTCCCACCATCCTCATCTGCCTGTCCCCTAACAGTATCTTCATTTTAGAAAGACAGGTTTAAAACAGCATAATGAAGAAGGCTTAGCCGGGCATGGTAGCACAGGCCTGTAATCCCAGCAGTTTGGGAGGCTGAGGCTGGAGGATCTCGGATATGTGCTGGGGATGTAGCTCAGAGGTTAAGCACCCGTGGGTTCAATCCCTGTACCGCCCCCCCCCAAAAAAAAAAAGTTATCAGAATCCCATTTCAAATTATTTTGTTTGTTCACAAGATACATGTAGAATTTTTACATGAGGTCCTGGGTTCAATCCCTAGTACTACAAATAAATAAACAAATGAACAAATCTATCAAACCCAGGACTTTGTGCTAGGGAACAACTCTATCACTGAGCTACATCCCCAGCCCGTGAAAATATTTTTTAAATAAATTTTAAGTGTACTACATAAGTAAATTTCTGACATTTAAAAATATTCCCACGTATCAACCATATCCCTAAAATGAAATTAAAGTTATATTGCTTAAATATCTTAATTGCATAGTAACAAAAGCTGAATAAATGTAACTTCTTACAAATAGAGCAGGGTTTTTTTTTTCTTTTTAAATGCATTTGTTTCTTTTTTCTTTGCCAGGGATCCAACTCAGGGCCTCACAGGTGGTAGGCAAGCACTCCACTACAGAGCTACACCCCCAGTCCCAAGAACTTACTTTTAATCACAGTGAGACAAATAGCTTTGATCCTTAATGACCCTACAGCAGGGATTCTTTAAGTGTGGTCCTGCAACTAGCAGCTTCAGCTTCTTCTGGGCTCTTGTTAAAATGCAAATTCTTGGGCCCCTCCCTAGTCTTACTGAAGCGGAAATTCTGGGGGTGGACTCAAGATTTTTTTTTTTTTTAGTTACACTTTTTTAGGATACAACGACATAAAGCATGGAACAATGCATTCCATTTCAGTCCTCCTCCCCCTATCCTTCCCCCACTCCGGTCATCCCTCTTCAATCCATTTACTGTTTACTTCTTTTGTTTTTAAATTAGTGTCCTGTGCATACCCCTGACGCCTGGTCCCATTGTGCCACATCCATGCATACACATACAAAAGTTGTCAAAATCATTTCACTGTTCTTCTTTTTCCCTATCCTTTCTTCCTCTTCCTAAGTCCCCTTCATCCACTTTACTGATCTGGCTCAGAAGTTTGACAAGCCCTCCAGGTGATTCTGATTCATGCATTCTTCAATTTGAAAATAGTGCCCCACTGTGTCTATTTCAGTTCAGTTTAAGTCACTTTGTTAAGGATTACAGAAGCAAACATAAGTATGCCCCACGTTCTTTCTTTAGAGTTTTTTGGGTTTAACAGACAATAAGTATAAGCCAAAAGGCTCTACAAACTAGAAATAATAGCAAAAATAACTCAATCCAATTTACATCAGGAAGAGAATCAGCATGAATCTGTATATTTTAACATAGTCTCTATTTTACCACACATTACAACAAAGATTATTAATATTTTGAAAGCCTGACATTTATGCTACTCGCTCATATACTATACTGAAATGTGGTCATTTGTTATGCATTATCAAGGTCTACCAGGACCAGAAGGTCCCCGGGGTCTCCCTGGAAATGGAGGTATTAAAGGAGAGAGGGGAAACCCAGGTCCACCTGGACCACCTGGCTTGCCTGGTTTGAAAGGAGATCAAGGACCACCAGGACTTCCGGTAGGAAATGGGAATAGATATTTGAGAGAGAAGTATGGGTGTTTCCTTTCAAAATGAGAATTCTAAGCTGTAACATTCTAATTAGCATTCATCTGACAAAGCTCTAAGTATTGCTCACTGGTGAACTAAAAAAATGGAGAAGGAAAGTTTCCTTTAGTTTTCCAACTAAATAAAGGATTCTTCAAAAAATACTTCACTTTCAGTGAAAGCAAATTTATGCAAAGGAGACACATATATCAGAACATTGCACGTGCATGAGTCCATAGGAAAGAAATTATGGTAAGTAGGAATATTTTAGACTTTGAAATTACATAGTTAGGGTCAAATTTCTGTTCCTTTGCACACCTATACTTTTTGTCTATGAGGAAAATAGACACCCTGGTTTTCCATCTGCACCTATAAAAAACAACAATAGCATATCCACTCCTATGCTTTCTGCCTTGGTTTCAGTGATCCAGAGGGTCATATACTTCTTTATGAATCCTCAAATCTGCTTTCATTTATTCAATCAAATTGTTGGTAGATTTCACAGTCTTGGCTGTCTTCTAACTGTGAAGGTTACTTTATAGCAGGAAAAAAATTCATCTAGAAGGTAGTGGCTCTTAAAGTTTTCCAGTACCTAACCTTTTCCCCAGGGCATCATCACGCTTCTGCTAGTTACATAGGCTTGAAAGTTCAGTCCTCTCTTTATTTATTCTTTATTTGCTCCCTATCTCATTCTTCTCCCATGTGCCTCTACATTAAAGTCTACTGACTGATATATTTTGCCCCATTTGCTTTCTTTGTATCATGTATGTACGTGTTCGTGTAAATATATATGCATACACATAAGTATATACAAACATGTACTTCCTAAAACAATAGAGTAGTTGCATCTGTTACAGTATTTTACCAATAAATGCTTTAGTACATATTTACTAAGATTAAAAATGCTATCTTAAGGGGTTGGGGTTGTGGTTCAGTGGTAGAGGGCTTGCCTAGCTTGTGTGATGCACTGGGTTTGATCCTCAGCACCACATAAAATGAATAAATAAAATAAAGGTATTGTGTCCATCTGCAACTAAATTTTTTTAAATGTCATATTAAGTAACCATATAGTATAGTTATCAATTTCAGAAAATTGATCACAAAAATAGTACTTTAATTTCTACCTTTAATTATCCCAATCATTTCAGTTGATCTAGTAATGTCCTTTTTAGCACTTCTTCCTCTAGTATAGGATCTATACCAAATCATGTGATTATCATGTCTCCGTAGTCTCTTTTAATCTGAAATGGTTCTTAAGCCTCTTTTTTTTTTCTTTTATCACCTTAACATTAAAAAAAGCATATATATATATATATATATATATATATATTTTCTGCATCCAGGCATGATGGTGCATGCCTGTAATCCAGCTACTTGGAGGCTAAAGAAGGAGGATTACAAGTTCAAGGCCAGCCTAAGGAATTTATCAAGGTCCTTAGGGAGACCCTGTCTCAAAATTTTAAAAAATGAAAATAAAAGTACTTGAGATACAGCTCAGTGGTAAAGCCCTTTGGGTTCAATCTCAAGTACCAATATACAAATGAATAATTCAAAAAATTGTAGTCTTCTCCCATTTAAAAAATAGAATACTCCTTTTGTCTGATGTTTCTTCTTAATTAAATTCAGGTTATGCATCCTCGGGTGGAATACTACATGAGTGATATTGTGTCTATCTCAGGGTAAAAGATAAGGAGACCCAGTGTCCATTTGCTCCTCATTTGTCATTTTAATTTTGAAAACCCAGTCAAGTTGTCCAAATTCTCCTCTGTGTGGTTGCTATTTTTCCCCTTAAAAGTAATAAGCAAAACTGGAGGAAAGGACAGATCATGCAAATATACTGTTCCTCATGAAAATTTCCCTACATTTAACATCTATCAATGATTTTTGCCTCAACCCATTTCTGTTGGAATGGTGGCAATGTCATGATTTCCCCAACTCTATCATTCCCTCCACATATACCAGTCAACCCTACTGTAAGCAAGAGCCCTGCCTGCTCCTATTTATTGACAAACTTCATGTCAATATAGACTCAAGAATTTTTGGTTTTTTTTCAATGATTTACAGATTTTTGAACCATCATTATTTATTTCATGCTCCTATTGTCCCACATTTGAAAGACCCTTTGAACTGGATCCTATGACTTTCTGTCACCTTTTCTTTGGCATTTTCTTATAGTTTGGTATAAGATGTTCTTGACTTACCCCTTTTTCATTCCTGCTATTCTGAGTTTCATTATTCCACATTTGGACTAATGCAAAAGCCTCTAGGACCCAATACCTAGGAGCATCTTTCATCAAGAAAAAACCCCCCTATATCATATTCTTGTTTTTCTAGTACTAGAGATTGAACCCAGGGGCACTCTGCCACTGAGCTCCATTCGCAGCCCTTTTTATTTCATATTCTCAGGCAGGGTGTCTCAAAGTTGCTGAGGCTGACCTCAAACTTGCAATCCTCTTGGCTCAGCCTCCCAAGTTGCTATGATTATAGTCACGTGTCACCAGATCCAACTGCAGCAGACTTTTAAATGACCTTGCTATTCTATATTCTTCCTTTAGATTCATTCTAAAGCAATTTTCTACTCTTTTTCTTTCCACACTTTTTATGACTCTCTAACCTAATTAAATAACAGGTCCTATAATACATTTGCTACTAAGTCTTTCAAACTTTATTTTTTCTATATGACTCTAATTGAAGCATTCATCACCTCAAATCTACACTAAAAAGGAAGTGTTTGTTAATAATTAAATAATAACAATTATTAAAAATGTCCCACATGCCGACCAATTTTCTGAGCAGTTAATATGAACTATCTCATTTAAACATCACTGGTACTGCATGAAGTAGATGAACTATTATTTTCTCCATGATAAAGATGAGAAAACTATGAATCAAAGAGATTAATCAACTCAAGTCCCACAAAGTAATGAGAGGCGAAGGTGGGATTTGAATCAAGAAGCACTCTAGAAACAGTGCTATGAACCATTTTCCATTACCTCTACCCTCACTCCCCTTCCTCCCCTCAACTTTTTCTAACAATGATGATTTTATTTATTTAGGGTAATCCTGGCCGGCCAGGTCTTAATGGAATGAAAGGAGATCCTGGTCTCCCTGGTGTTCCAGGATTCCCAGGTATTTGAAGAGATGTTTTGACATTTTCCTTTAAGTGAAACTCTTTTGGGACAAGATACCCATTTTCTGATTAGTCTGAGTAAAGACTGCCTCTATTGCTTTGATGTACAATTATATGTACCTTCTTTTCAGGCATGAAAGGACCCATTGGAGTGCCTGGTTCAACTGGCCCTGAGGGGGAACCAGGTCTTATCGGACCCCCAGGTAAGAATTATTCCTGAAGTTAGTTATGACTGATGCTTAGACACATTAAAGAACTTGAAAGTTTGCATTCTATCATTCAGTCAGACCGTCGTGCATCTAAATCCACAGTTCACTAATGTTTTAAACTATTTTATTAATGTAATGTTGATAGTAGACCTTTTATATTTTAGATACAGGATCCACAAGAATGCTTTAATTGAGATTTTATTGGCTTTTACACTTTCAATTGAGCAGATCACAAGAACAAGTCACATATGTATGTTTGTTTATTTTTATATTAAAACAGTTTGTCTTGCTAAGAGGCTTGTGGACGTTTCCTATAAACTATAAAAGAGGGTATCTGCTAAATTTCCCTACTAATTCACTGGGTCCCTTCATAAGTACAAGTAAAGAACTGCAAATAATATCAGAAGCAGAATGGACTTGTCAGGGAATGAGATTGTCTTCCCCTGACAGTGTTTGCAGCTTCATAATAGATTAGACTTTCTAGTAACTGAGTAATGTTCAAGGCTCAAAAAATAGGGAAAATATGCCCATTTTATCTATTGGCCCTAAGAGAATTATTTTTCTGTCTCCTGGGTGAGTTAATGGTAGTGTTCCCAACAGATTTATGTTGATAGGGCAGCAGTCAAATACAAATAACTTCTTTCTTTCATACCAATTCTTATATTCATCTTAGGTCACTTTGGCATCCATTTCTTCTGACTTTTCTCTTCCCCACCTTCACATTTGTATGCTATGCCTCTTAGGTCCTCCTGGATTACCTGGTCCTTCAGGACAAAGTATTGTAATCAAAGGAGATGCTGGTCCTCCAGGGATCCCTGGCCAGCCTGGATTAAAAGGTCCACCAGGACTACCAGGCCCTCAAGGTTTACCAGGTACCTTTGTCGATCATGGTTTTAGGCCTGTCTACTTGAAAACATTTTACAGGTTTCCCTATAACATGTCATTTTTGTCTCTGATAATAGAGTCTCAGCAACTAGTAAAATACTAGACTATCACAGGTCCCATTTTCTTTTTACTTAGAAATGTTAATTTCTTATGCTGAAATTTCTTTTAGGCTAGTGGATTCCATTTAGCTCTTCTGGTCATTCTCATTTGAAAGACTAATGCTAAAAACCCTGTAATGAAATGGAAATGCACTTACGGTCTAGTGCTTTCTCCACCTTACCCAGTAGAAAGATGTGGTGCTGGAAATGGAACCTGCTATCAAACACAGGGCTTCATGCATGTGCTGGACCACTTAACTACTTCCCCAGACCTACCTTGACCTTTTCTTTTTCTGCAATACTGGAGATTGAACCCTGGATTCTCTACCAAAGAATTATATACCCAGCCCTTTTTATTTTATTTTATTTTATTTTTTCTATTCTATTTTCGAGATAGGTTCTTTCTAAATTACCCAGGCTGGCCTCAAACTTTTGATCCTACTGCCTCAGCCTCTTGAATCACTAGGATTACAGACCTGCTCCACTTTCCCCCTTGATTTAAAACTAACTTTGGTCTTCTTGGCCATTTGAACCTATGCTTAGAGCCAACTTTGATTATATAACTAGCTTCAATCTTTTCCCCTTTATTGAGTTCTGGGTTTCCATAAATTGAGTGTGCCTGACTTTACTGCCTACCAGTGGTGGGATAGATAACAAAAATTGTGACCTGCATTTCTGTCTGGTTCTGAAGGTGAAGAGACCACAACTACCATATTAAGGGGATCTCCTTAGAGGCAAATGGAATGTTTAAACTAAGGCTGAATCCTTGTCTGCTTTTTTTGTCTGAGTTATTTCTTCATTTCTCTTGATTTAAGATAAAAACAGAATTTGAATTTAGTGTCTCAAGAACTTTAAGTGTGCTAGATCTATCTGGATGTAGACTTTTTCTAACCACATTTGAAAACCCCATTTCTTTTCCCATAGGTCCAATTGGCCCTCCAGGAGATCCTGGACGCAATGGGCTCCCTGGCTTTGATGGTGCCGGAGGGCGCAAAGGAGACCCAGGTCTGCCAGGTCAGCCAGGTAAGACAACTAAAACAGTACTGTTGGTGGTGCTCTTTTAAGTCTGCGAGGCCTCAGGATATAGGCCTCCACTTAGAGCTATGAGATCTTCCTTTTGATAAACAGAGCTGGCTGGTGAATCTAGAGCTGGAAAAAAATAGGAAGGCAAGTCCCAGCAGATTTGCCACAAATGGTTGCTTTTATTTATGTGTGTAGAGCACTGGAAAACTGATATCTTCCTTCAGGTACTCGATGTAATTACCTATTCTGCTTGTTTCAATGTGTTGCTTTAAATCCCCTGACCAACTTGGAACTATTAATGAATCCTTCCACATTTGAAAATATCACAGGAAGTTATAATGTCACTCCCAAATCGTAGTACGTGTAAATGAAATGTTTAAGTGATCCCCATAGACCTTTGACAGTCAAGATGACATCTCATGCTGAGAGGATATATTGATATGCATATATTGGAGGTCACTCAATAATAAGGTGCTCCTGATAATATTGAGTCTGGTATCTACTAAATTTCCATCTGTAGTCAACCTATTTCCAAAAAGAATTTGAGTCAACTTGTAATATTTAAAAATACTAACGAAAGATTGCTAACATAGGAATAGAAGATCATAAACTCAGTAGACTCTTGATGTATGTTAGCAACTCTTGATTATAAATATATCTTTAAATAATATAAGCATA
The DNA here is from genome assembly GCF_902686455.1 of Sciurus vulgaris. Lineage (NCBI taxonomy): Eukaryota > Metazoa > Chordata > Mammalia > Rodentia > Sciuridae > Sciurus > Sciurus vulgaris. The sequence goes on along the minus strand of NC_136471.1, from coordinate 42,441,938 downwards.
AAGAATTTGTATTGGCAAAAATATCAGTGGCAACAAGGCAGAGTGGTAATGCATATGGCCTTCCTAGAACCATAAGCTTTCCAATCTATTACTTTCATATTTCCAAGGAAAAAACAAGTTGGTGTCATCCTCCTCACAGGCATTGCTATGAAGTTTTTTAAAAAATACAAGTCTATACATACATAGTGGTTAAACACCTGTATACAAAGCAAAATTTAAGTAAACTCAAATCAAGAGGCTAAATGGCAAAGGGGAGCCAGTGATAGATTGAAATAGGTAGTTTTGGCCAAGCACCATGGCACACATCTGCAATTCCAGCACCTGTGGAAGTTGAGGCAGGAGGATTCCAAGTTCAAGGCCAGCCACAGCAATTTAATGAAACCCTGTCTCTAAATAAAAAATAAAAACGTCTGTGGATATAGCTCAATGTAAAGTGCCCCTGGGCTCAATCTTCAGTACCAATAAATAAACAAACAAAAAAACTTAAAAAATAAATAGGCATTTTGAAAAGGCTTCTTAAATACTCTGCCTCTTTTCTAAGCATCAAGGTGTGCCTGAGAAGAATTACTCAGATTCACAGGAAAGTGTTTTTCAGCACTACAGCTGATAGACCTATAGAAACAGTACCCTTCCTTTTTCCTTGAGGAACAAAACAGCAGGTTGAAATTTGGTCATGGGATAAAAACTCCTTTAGTATATAGCAAGAGAATAGATAATATACAGGCTCCCCAAAAAAGCATCACTTATTCCCATCTGTAGTTTCATTAACCTACTATTTTAGTGTCTTCAAGCAATACTAGAGGAAAAAGAAATACATTTAAATCTCTTTGAGGACAGAAACCATATGTTTGTTACTTGTAATTGTTGTTTATGAAATATTATGCCTTTGTAGACATTATAAATATTGAATAAATTTACTAATTAAATGAGGTCACTATGTTTTGTCAACAGCCATATAGTGGGTCAGCTCTTTCTCTGTCTTGTATACTGATGGTTTCATGGAAATAGGTACTCGTGGTTTGGATGGTCCCCCAGGACCAGATGGATTGCAAGGTCCCCCAGGTCCTCCAGGAACCTCCTCTATTGCTCATGGATTCCTCATCACACGCCACAGCCAAACAACTGATGCACCCCAATGCCCACAGGGAACAGTCCAGATCTATGAAGGCTTTTCTCTCCTGTATGTGCAAGGAAATAAAAGAGCCCATGGTCAAGACTTAGGTAAGATAATTGGTGTCTTATTTCTTATTGTGCATTTTTGTTTTGAAAATCCTATAGGGTTCTAGGGTAAACTTGGCAAAGTAGGTCACCCTTTTCTTTTGGGGATTTGAAATTGCAGACCATGTCAAGGGCAACTGAATGTATTTCCTGTGATTTTTAAATAAGTAATATTTAAATATAACCTAAAGGCATTAATTAGCTAGTATGAGGTACATTCCTTGGCCTTAAGCAAAGCATTTTCGAAAGGGCCACATTTACTTTCAGTTAGCTTAGTTACTAAGGAAATTAAACTGCTCTCTACAGTATAGCAGCTGCCTGAGTGGGCAGTATTTATAAACTGTCATAGAAGATTGTTTCCTCTTCTCTGAGACTGGTCTTCATCAAGTTGAAAGATAAATTCTGAAGAGACTCTTAGGTTCCTAGATCAAAGAAAGTAAGGTCAGTGCTTAATTATGCTAGTTTGTAGTTTCTAAAACAGTGCCTTAGCTTTATAAAATATTATCAGAACAATTTAAAGTTATATAAAACATCACATTTCCATATAGAATCTAGTTTATTTAACGTGTTACCATGTATCTTTCTCTTCTGGTATGGACAGCTTGGTTGATGGAATGAAGCTGGACTGATGACTTTCAAGGACTCTTTGATTCCCCAACATTTGTTTTCTAGAATTTTGATGTTGGATGTTGAGATCTCATTATTTGACCTAGGGCTGCTATTTAGGATTCACTGTCACATTTGCCTGCATAAATACATTTTAAGATAGTCTGAGTTCCTAGTTTCTGGGATGTCTATAGTTGGAGGCTTCTTGACGTCTCATTGGCTGGGCCATTCATTTTATGAAAACATTTTAGGAGTAGAACCCCAGAGTTATGCTCTGCTCACTCTGTTCCCAAGGTATATAGGGATGACCCACCAGCCAATTACGGCTCATCAGACTAGAAGAAAAGGGAAAGTCAATGGCCATAGATAAATTTATGTACCCAAATAAAGCAGAAAGAAGTTTGCCCATCTTTCTTTTCCCTCTTCTCTTGTCTTCCTATTATTTTTCTCCTTTTCATCTTTCTTGTTTTCTTTTCCTCTTTTGCTTCACGTTACATCCTTTTTAATTTTACAATTGACAAATCTTCATTAATGTTATTTTAGACAAGTTTAATATTAAATATCTAATTAATTAAATCATATCTTTAAATATTTTTTCTCTAGTCCTTCTCCCATAAAATTTTTCTCCTTTTTTTCCCATTCTCTCTTCACTGATACAGCCTCACTTATAATCAAACTTGTAAACTTCAACTCTAACCTGTCAGGTTAATATGAAACCATGAGAAATTTTAAGCACTGTGAAATTTAAAATTCAAAGAGACAATACAAGATAATGATCTTGTTAAAGTCTGCATTTACTGAAATTCTATAATACTTGGTTCTGATCCATCTCATTAAGAAATATATTTTGGGGGCTAGTGGTGTTGCTCAGTGATAGCATGCCTAGCATCCATGAGGCCCTGAGTTCAGTCCTCAGCACCTCAAAGAAAGAAGAAATAGAGAGAAAACAAATCTATTTGTAATAAAAGTTTGCTTTTTGTTTAGTAGTTATCAAAATTTACAATGTCATTTATTTTTAATCATTTGTGAATTAATAATGATCATAATGATCTATCAGGTTTATAGAAAACCATTAGAGGTTTTCAAGCACTATGAAATCATAAAAAGTAATGCAGGGCTGGAAATGTGGCTCAGTAGTAGAGTGCTTGCCTAGCATGCTTGAGGCCTTGCTAGTTAATTTAATGTCTTTAGATAATTTTGTCTAGTCTTTCTCCCACAAAATTCTCCTTTTTTGTACTCTCTTCACTGACAGAGTCTGGCTTACAATGAAAATAAAATATTTAAAACTGGGCATGGTGGCACATACCTGTCAGTCCAGCAACATGGGAGACTGAGGCTGGAGGATGGCAAGTTCGCAGGCAGCCTCAGCAACTTAGTAAGACCCTGTCTCAAAAATAAAAAGGAGGGGCTGGGGTTGGTTGCTCAGTGGTAGAGCCCTTGCCTAGCATGTGTGAGGCACTGGGTTCGACTCTCAGCACTGCATATAAATAAATGAATAAAATAAATGTCTATCAACAATCAACATCTAAAAAAATTAAAATAAATAAATAAATAAATGAAAAGGACTGGTGATGTAACTCAGTGTTAAGGTACACATGGGTTCAATTTCCAGTACTGCAAAATAAAAGTATAAGTAAATAAAAAGAAATACTCAACCCATAAACACTATCAATCATCATGGAAAGTTTTACAAAGTTATTTTATTTAAATTTTTGTTTCAGTAACAAAAATAGGATGATAATAGGATGATCAATAAAAGACTCCCCAAAATTAAAAAAATGCATTAGGATTAAACTGTGTGAAAGTAATAGAATCAAAATATAATTTCCAAAAACAAAAGGAATGATGTATAATTTCCAACTGTTAAAGTGATTTTATGCATTTTTAAATGGTAATGTTAAATTTCAAGTCTTTACATTTGATATATTTAAAAGTGATTCAAAAATGTGTTTTTAAATATCAACATTCACAAAATACCAGCAATGACAACTGGCAATGTAGAAATGTTGTTTGTAGCCTCTGTTATTATTAAGTAGATTGATTATAAAGGGTGGATTTGGAGCTGAGAGACAATAACGAATAGCTTAATACTTGCATGGTATCAGTTTAACTTCTGATCAAAAACATAGATATCATATGTGAGAGGGTACCTAACTTTTTGGAAGTCAATGAAAACAAAGAGTCACTTACTAGAGAAGATAATGTTTATTGCCTCTACCTATTCTGAAATTCAAAGTCTATTTCCTTTTCTCTGTTTTCTCTTTCTGTGTTTTTTCCTTCTCCCCTCTCTTATTTTTTTTCCTTCTTACTATTCACCTCCAAACCTATCTGTGGGTTTGCTGTACCAATTGGTCAGCACTATTATTGTCTCCAAGTTTAAAGAAATTGCTAACCCACACAAGACACATGGAAATGTCATAGAAAAGAGGACACCCTGGAGTAGGAAATATTAATATAAGGATTCAGTGTGCATCTTTCACTTTTACATAATAAATTACTAAATATTTTCCATAATATATTATTGTTTATAAGATTCATCACCAGTTTAAAAACAGCACTGGGAAATATGTAATGAGATAACAACAATAAATCTCTGCATAAATTGTAAAATATATCCTGATTTTAGAAATGTTAAAATGTGAGTAAATCTTAGAATTTAAGAAATAAAGTGCATGTATTATCTAAGAAATGCTGTCTTTCTTTTTGAAGGTTGTTTGTTAATTGTTTTAGAAGAAACTAAAGAATCATCATAATGCAACCCTTCATCTTTCTCTTTCCAATTCTTCCTAGGGACAGCTGGTAGCTGCCTTCGTCGCTTTAGTACCATGCCTTTCATGTTCTGCAACATCAATAATGTCTGCAACTTTGCTTCAAGAAATGACTACTCTTACTGGCTTTCCACACCAGAGCCCATGCCAATGAGCATGGAACCCCTGAAGGGCCAGAACATCCAGCCATTCATTAGTCGGTGAGGCACTGGTTTAACTTTTGATTTTACCAATCCCCAGTTAGTTTAGCTAGTCAGAAATTAGTCTACAACTAATTATCTTATGATATTCCTCCCAGTTAAATAAACAATGCTGCTTTTTAATATTCAATTTGGTATTTAGTTTGATCTGTACTTATTGGGGATCTGCTTTTCACCAGGTCCTATGAAATACATAGTGTAATATAAAAAAACTACAGTCTAGTCATTAGTAAATATACTTAAACTAATCTGATATATGACAGTCTTGAGCTCAGTGCTATGACGGATCAAGTAGAAACATTAAAAGCATAGGGGAATGGATTCAATTCCAACTGGAGAAATACATGCTGTATGGAAGAAATGTATTTAAACTGGTCTGTCCTTGATGATGGATTAAAAGAATTTGAGGAACAGGCCATTATAAAAGGAAAAGATATAAGTAGGCAGAGAAAATGAGAATGAGTAATAGATTAATGTGGCTAGGACATAGTATTTAACAGTTGCATGTATAGAAATGATTAGAAAGTTAGCATGGGCCCAGATGGTAGAATACTTTCAGGACCAAATCGTAGCATAGAATTTAGTTGGTATATTATGAGGAGACTCCCAAATTTTTGAACTATACCTCAGGGAAGATTAAAGAGTCATCAGTTTACAACATGTATTACTGAAGGCATAGTCATGAGGTAGAGAGATCAGTTAGATTGGATGTTATTGCCATAGTCCTGATGTGAATGCATTAGATCTTCCAGTGGGGAACATGTATCACATCATTAGGTTAGAAAGGATTTGACAGTTGATTAGCTGTGGGAAGGAGAAAGTGATGGCTAAGATTTGGCCTATGAGTAACTAAGGGGAGAATGGTACTTTTAATAGGGATTTCCTGGGGTTTTGTAGCCTTGGAACCCTATTTAGCTCAATCTCCCAGGAATGTTGGATATTGGCACTTTTATTCTCATCATGATCTAGGGTTCTAATAACTGTAAAGGATGAATCACTGGAGTATAGTTCTTGTAACAGTGAACATAAAAATTAAACCTCATTCAGCCTTATTATTAAATTCAAAATGTCCTTTTAAATATATTTGCCTAAATCCTTAGAGAATATGTGTGTGCTTGCTTATGTGACCAATAGTTGATGTCAATCTCAACTTTGAGGAGTAAAGACCTCTAAATGTAACATGTAGGCAAACTGGGCTAAGTTTGGCTTACTCATACTTGGACAGGTCCCCTTATTAACAATCAGGTAGACTCAGTTGTATTTACTGTCTTGCTGTTTTACTTGATTTTGAATTTTTGGCCACATTTCCAAGTGCCTGGGCCCCTGCCCACCATTATGGATATGCTGTACTTATGTGGATATGGCCAAATGGTTAATAAGTGTCCTTTGGACTAAGACTAATGAGCAGAGGTTAAGCAAGCATCTGCTTGTGTCTCATCCAGCTTACCAAACATGGTTCTTACCACAGCTGTAGCATCACTAAATGTCTGCTCTCTCCTGGAGCACTTTGATAGCAAGTAGTATATGCAATATACTAAATCAGACTCTTAGAGCACTTATGACATTGACTATAGGAGTTTGAGTACAAAACAATTAGGGCAGAATGTAAAGTGAAAATACACTTTCTTCTCAGCAGCACATGGATCCTTCTCTAAAATAGACCATATATTGGGCCACAAAGCTCCTGTTAGCAAATACAAGAAATTAGAGATACTACCTTGTATTCTGTCAGATCATAATGGATTGAAATTAGAAATCAATGACAGAATAAAAATCAGAAACTTCTCCAAGACCTGGAGATTAAATAATATGTTATTATATGATGAATGGATAACAGAAGACATCAGGGGGAAATAAAAAAATGCTTAGACGTAAACGAGAGCAAAGACACATCATATCAAAATCTCTGGGACACTATGAAAGCAGTACTTAGAGGAAGATTTATTTCATGGAGTGCATTCAACAAAAGAAGTAAAAATCAACAAATAAACGACTTAACACTATAGCTCAAAGCCCTAGAAAAGAAGAGCTGACCAACACCAAAAGTAGTAGAAGACAGGAAATAGTTAAAATCAGAGCTGAAATAAACGATGTTGAAACAAAAGAAACAATCAAAAAATTAACAAAATAAAGAGTTGGTTCTTTGAAAAAATAAATAAAATTGATAAACCCTTAGCCACACTAACAAAGAGAAAGAGAGAGAAAACTCAAATTACTAAAATTCGGAATGAACAAGAAAATATCACTACAGACATGAGTGAAATACAAAACATAATTAGAAGCTATTTGGAAATCTATACTCCAACAAAACAGAAAACCTCAAAGACATCAACAAGTTTTTAGAGACATATGAATTACCTAAACTGAACCAGGAGGACATACAAAACTTAAATAAATCAATTTCAAGCAATGAAATAGAAAAGATCATCAAAAGCCTACCAACAAAGAAAAGTCAGGACCAGATGGGTTCTCAGCCGAGTTCTACAAAACCTTTAAAGAAGAGCTCATTCCAATACTCCTCAAAGTATTCCATGAAATAGAAGAGGAGGGAACCCTCCCAAACTCATTCTATGAAGCCAATATCACCCTGATACCTAAACCAGACAGAGACACTTCGAGGAAAGAAAATTTCAGACCAATATCCTTAATGAACATCGACGCAAAAATTCTCAACAAAATTTTAGCAAATTGCATACAAAAGTATATTAAAAAGACAGTGCACCACGATCAAGTGGGTTTTATCCCAGGGATGCAAGGTTGGTTCAACATCCAGAAATCAATAAATGTCATTCACCATATATCAACAGAGTTAAAGTTAAGAATCACATGATCATTTCGATAGATGCAGAAAAGCATTCAATAAAATACAGCAGCCCTTCATGCTCAAAACACTAGAAAAAATAGGGATAGTGGGAACATTCCTTAACATTGTAAAGGCCATCTCCGCTAAGTCCGTGGCCAATATCATTCTAAATGGTGAAAAACTGAAAGCATTCCCCCTAAAAACTGGAACAAGGCAGGGATGCCCTCTTTCACCACTTCTATTCAACATCGTCCTTGAAACGCTAGCCAGAGCAATTAGACAAACCAAAGAAATTAAAGGGATACGAACAGGAAAAGAAGAACTCAAACTATCCCTGTTTGCTGATGACATGATTATATATTTAGAGGAACCTGGAAATTCCACCAGAAAACTTTTAGAACTCATAAGTGAATTCAGTAAAGTAGCAGGTTACAAGATCAATGCTCATAAATCCAATGCATTTTTATCCATAAGTGATGAATCTTCAGAAAGAGAAGTTAGGGAAACTACCCCATTCACAATAGCCTCGAAAAAAATAAAATACTTGGGAATCAATCTAACAAAAGAGTTGAAAGATCTGTACAATGAGAACTACAGAACACTAAAGAAAGAAATTAAAGAAAACCTTACAAGATGGAAAGATCTCCCATGTTCTTGGATAGGCAGAATTAATATTGTCAAAATGGCCATACAACCAAAAGTGCTATACAGATTCAATGCAATTCCAATTAAAATCCCAATGACGTACCTTACAGAAATAGAGCAAGCAATTATGAAATTCATCTGGAAGAATAAGAAACCCAGAATAGCTAAAGCAATCCTTAGCAGAAAGAGTGAAGCAGGGGGTATCGCAATACCAGATCTTCAACTCTACTACAAAGCAATAGTAACAAAAATGACATGGTATTGGTACCAAAATAGACAGGTAGATCAGTGGTACAGAATAGAGGACATCGACACAAACCCAAATAAATACAATTTTCTCATACTAGACAAAGGGGCCAAAAATATGCAGTGTAGAAAAGATAGCCTCTTCAACAAATGGTGCTGGGAAAACTGGAAAACCATATGCAACCGAATGAAATTAAAACCCTATCTCTCACCCTGTACAAAACTCAACTCAAAATGGATCAAGGACCTCGGAATCAGACCAGAGACCCTGCATTTTATAGAAGAAAAAGTAGGTCCAAACCTTCAACTTGTTGGCTTAGGATCAGACTTCCTTAACAGGACTCCCATAGCCCAAGAAATAAAAGCAAGAATCAATAACTGGGATAGATTCAAAGTAAAAGTTTTTTCTCAACAAAGGAAACTATCATCAATGTGAAGAGAGAGCCTACAGAGTGGGAGAAAATCTTTGCCTCACACACTTCAGATAGAGCACTGATTTCCAAAATATATAAAGAACTCAAAAAACTCTATACCAAAAATACAAATAACCCAGTCAACAAATGGGCTAAGGAAATGAACAGACACTTCACAGAAGATGATCTACAAGCAATCAACAGATATATGAAAAAATGTTCAACATCCCTAGTAATAAGAGAAATGCAAATCAAAACTACCCTAAGATTCCATCTGACCCCAATTAGGATGGCGATTATCAAGAACACAAGCAACAATAGGTGTTGGTGAGGACATGGGGAAAAAGGTACACTCATATATTGCTGGTGGGGCTGCAAATGAGTGCAGCCACTCTGGAAAGCAGTATGGAAATTCCTCAGAGAGCTTGGAATGGAACCACCATTTGACCCAGCTATCCCACTCCTCGGCCTATACCCAAAGGACTTAAAATCAGCATACTACAGAGATACAGCCACATCAATGTTCATAGCTGCTCAATTCACCATAGCCAGATTGTGGAACCAACCTAGATGCCCTTCAGTTGATGAATGGATAAAGAAAATGTGGCATATATATATATATATATATATATATACACACAATATATATATATATATATATATATACACACACACACACACATATATATATATACACACAATGGAATATTACTCCGCCATGAAGAATGATAAAATTATGGCATTTGCAGGCAAATGGATGAAATTGGAGGATATCATGCTAAGTGAGATAAGCCAATCTCAAAAAACCAAAGGAAGAATGATCTCGCTGATAAGCGAATGATGACACATAATGGAGGGTGAGAGGGGTTAGTGTTAGGGTTAGGGTTAGGTTTAGGGTTAGGGTTAGGGAGGGGGACAAGAATGGAAGAAGGAAGGACTGTATAGAGGGAAGAGAGGGGTGGGAGGGGTGGGGGGGAGGGAAAAAATAACAGAATGAATCAAACAACATTACCCTATGTAAATTTATGATTACACAAATGGTATGTCTTGACTCCATGTACAAACAGTGAAACAACATGTATCCCATTTGTTTACAATAAAAAAAAAGAATTAGACAAAAAGATTCAATACCCATTCATGATAAAAATGCTCAGAGAACCAGGAGTAATAACTGCTTCAAATTGATAAAGAATGATAGATGTATTCCTACATTATGTATACTCAGAACAATGAAAGATTACACTCCATTTATGTATGATCTATCAAAATGTATAAATGCATTCTACTGTCATGTACAAGTAATTAGAACAAATAAAATGTAAAAATTAAATTAAGAAAATAAGTGAAAATATTATAGCAGTGGTTCCTAGTTTCCTCAAAAAAAGTTTACAGTTTCAGTTTATAATTTTTATGTCTATTAGAAGATAGTGCTTATACAAACATAATTCTCAAAGTGCTGCTTTCTCTTTTTCTGAGCCCCAAAGGTACTTTAATGGGCCTCCCTATCAGGAAGGCTTCCAAAGAAGCAGTGTTGCTATTTACCACATACTTCTCTGTCCCTTTCCTTTACCAGATGTGTAGTATGTGAAGCTCCAGCTGTGGTGATTGCAGTTCATAGTCAGACCATCCAGATTCCACATTGTCCTCAAGGATGGGATTCTCTGTGGATTGGTTATTCCTTCATGATGGTAGGAAACAGACTTCCTTGCCTTTGTCATCATAACTCATTGTCCATTATATGTTTATTTCTCTCCAGTTTGAGGAATTCCTATAACTTGCACAGTAAGAATTTTGAACCTCAGATAGCTTCTGTCCAAGCACTGTGTCCCCCTCACACATTTTCTGTAACATATTTTCATAAACTATCTATTTGCTTCTGTAGACTACCATTGATGTGGAGACTATTGTTACCTCTGCTCCTGAATTTGTGAAACTAAACTAGTTACACATCACTGGATATTCACTAAGTTGTTATGGTACATAGGTATTGTGGCACATTTTCCTTGTGTTTTCTAGCATACGAGTGCAGGGGCAGAGGGCTCAGGTCAAGCCCTGGCCTCCCCTGGATCCTGTTTGGAAGAGTTTCGTTCAGCTCCCTTCATCGAATGTCATGGGCGGGGAACATGTAACTACTATGCAAACTCCTATAGCTTTTGGCTGGCAACTGTAGATGTGTCAGACATGTTCAGGTAAGTTACTTATGGCTTTAGTTCAGGTCCAAAACGTCCTTCAGAGATGATAGGGAAGAAAGAGAAAATTCATGTGTGGTTAGGGATTTATTGAACTGGGTCCTTTTTTCTTGCTTGTTTTCCTCATCTATATGACTCAGTTCAGAAAAAAAAGACCTGACTAATATTGGTGAATATGTGGCTTACTAATCTTCCTTCAGTAACAAAAGAGAGGCAAGGAAATTTATGTGACCTGCTCAATAACAAATCAGCAGCTCATCTACTAGAATGAGACTACCCCAGGAATTGAAGCTGTGATCTGTGTTCTCTAACTCAATTCCAATCCCATGATCTTCCCAGAATGCTTTCTTTTTTTTTTTTTTTGGTTTTTGATTTGTTTTTGTCTTTCTTTTTTGTTTGCTTTTTGGTACCAGTTATTGCAGGGGCACTTAACCACTGAGTCACATATCCAGCCCATTTTATTATTTTATTTTCAGATAGGGTCTTGCTAAATTGCTTAACGCATCACTAAGTTACTGAGGTTGGTCTCAAATTTGGGATCCTCCTGCCTCAGCCTCCTGATCCACTGGGATTATAGGCATGTGCCACTGTACCTGGCCCCAGAATATTTTAAAGGCTCTCATCCAAGTGTGTGATGAATGCATAAGATCACACATAATACTTGCATCTCAGGATACTTCAATCTACTGAAATTTGTTTTCAGGTTACATTTATTGACTTATGTGATGGTTCTTTTGAGTTATCATTACTTTGTACTTTTCTTATGGTCCTTATCAAATATTGATCATCAGTTACCTGGATCGCGTTCATTCTAGGAATACCAAAAAAGGTATCAGAAAGAGAGGAAGAAACAAATATACAAAGATAACATTGGTGGGAGATCAGTCACAAAAATACCTTCATTCAGTAGTGACTCTTGGTCCATGTGAGTCACTCCCAGGTCATATTGCTCAGAAGTAAAACACTGAGTCAATCTGTGGAGCCACTTAACACAAAGATAATATTTGGGCGTGGATTTGAATCAATAACAGAATTGAAATAACAGAAAGGTAAAGCATTGAAGTCAGAAAAGGTGATTCTAATTGTCGTCTTCCTTATTTCCCAGCAAACCTCAGTCAGAAACACTGAAAGCAGGAGACTTGAGGACACGTATTAGCCGATGTCAAGTGTGCATGAAGAGGACATAACATTGTGAAGAATTTGTTGTTTTTAAATGTGACTTATATATGAAATTCCCAGGATGCATTGTCTCACTCTCCCCAACTTTACCACTGCTGTCACCAATGGTGCTACTATATATGACCAAGAGAGCATGCTGACTAGTGACCATGAAGATTCAAATGTACCTCAGCAATGTGCCAGATTAAGGCCTCTTATTTTTTTTTTTATGAAAGAAATAAGGAAGTGAATTTACTTTTGGGGTCCAGAATGACTTCTTCACGGATTACAAGATCAAGATTATATATTTTGCCCAGTTACTAAAACAGCACATTAAAAATTCAATTAAGAGAAGAACCACACTGAGTAAAATAAAAGACTGCAGTTTGGGGGAAGAATTATTTTTTATGGTGCTACTAATCCTACTGTATCCCAGGTTTTTAATATAAAAGTGTTAAGCTTATTGCTCTGTAAGTAAAGAATGTGTATATTGTGTAAACAACCTTTTTGCTCAAAATGTTGAGTCATTTAGATGTGACCTGGAATGAATCAGTTCTTACAGAAAATGTAAGAATACCTTGAGTACAGACAGCAAGATTTTATGTGAGAGAATTTGTCCTCTTACATTTTTACTACTAAGAGTAAATTTATTGACTTTTGTCCCCTAAGTTCTTATTTGATATTTTAAAATATAGATCATTTTAGCCACTTTAATAAGAATTTCAAAGTTTCATGTTACATATTAAATTATAATATCCAATGGAGTAGTTTCTTTTTTGCTCTATTCTCCAAGACAAGAAACTCTTAAGACCAGATGCCCCCTGTTTTAATTATTTTTACATCTTGTTTCTGTTCATCCCTTACTGAGCAAACTCCCCAACAATTTTGAGAAACAAAATTTACCACAGAAACTTAACTGGTTTTTTTTCCTGGTGCTTCTTACATAAGAATTATTCTCCTGTGGTCTCACATTTACAAGAACTGGGAAGGCAATACTTGGTTGGTCTTCCCTCTTCAATTACAAAAAGCCAATGGATTTTTTTACTCTTTTTTATTTTAAGCATTTTATTATAAATAGTCATAGGATACCTTATTTCCCTAGCTGTCATCTTCTCACTGAATGTTTTTTAACTCACCAATATCAGTTTAATTAAAGATTTATGTTGTAAGGATGGTTTGTTGTGTGTCTCTTAAGCCTTTGTATAAAAACACCTGCTCATTTCCTGATAGACAGCACATCTGAACATCAACAATTATTCTTTTCTCAGGGAATCAGTTGGCTTCTGTAGACTTTGATCATTCTGATAGATGATAGAAAACATAGTAATATAAACTTTTACTAATGAAGAACTCAACCTACTAGAAGCTATTTTTGAGACAATAAATTTCTTAACATTGTATTGTTGAGAAAGGGAGCAGAACTAGTTTCTCTTTGGAAGAATTTATTAATAATGTTTAAAGCAGATTAGTGACTTAATATTCCTAATGATTAAGAATGAACCACATGTAGCTCTCTAAAATAGTTGAAGACTTGCTAAAAATAAAAGGCATTAAAAGCCTTTATAACACAATCTTATGTTACAGCTAAAGTATAAAACAATCAAAACAATTCTAAGAATTTTAGATCCTAATATGAACCCTTGAAAAATCAAAACGTAGAGCCTACAGTGGTAAAATTTAGGGATTTCAACCATGGTAATTCATAATTTTGTTGATTTTGGCTAATCATTTGAAATTTTAGCTTTTGTCCTATATAGCCCCATGCATGAAAACACTGATGTGTAATTTTCTGACTGAAAATGTCATTATTACATCCCATGGATTTTTCAACATGGTGTACATTCCAAGATGGCCCCTTGAGTTAGAGATGCAAATACTAATTCTAGAGGTTTTTCTGTTTATAGCATTCCCTCACATATATAGCTGGTTGAAGACCTTGGCTCAAAAAGAACCTTCTGACTTTTAAATTGTTGAATATACAGCTAGCTAGTCCATGTGTTTCTTAAATCCTTTAACATTCCCTAGACCTCCTTGTGGTTTGACATACATAGACCCAATGCATTCCAGGTCCTTAATGTTGCTGACCTTTCTTTGCCACTGTTGATTCCAAAATTATTCTTAAGCTAGCTGTTCTACTAGTTGCCTTTGGTAAGTTTTCCAGTCATCTGTAGTTAGTGGTTTTCCCACATGGGCAAACAGTAAATGAGATGTTCTGCTTAATCACCTAGTTTGATTACCAAATAGGAATGTTAACCAAATGTGGTTTTACCTGTTAATAAATATTTTTTGGATTCCAATGTTATACAGGGACCAAATCCTATTGTTCCACAGCTATATGGAAGAACTGGTCCTGTACTCCTGGTATATACTTCTTATTTCGAAGAAAACTCTTGGTAGCACTATTTCCACCAGAGGAATTGTACATATCATGCCTATTGCTTTTATACATTCCTTTTTCTTCTATAGCTTGTTGGCTTGATCTGCAGGCTAATGCCATGTTGGTATTGTACTCATCGTTTCCAAAGGAGGTTCTATTGGACACTGTGATTTTATAGTTTTTTTCCCATCCAGTGAAATTTGAAAAACGCTTTCTGGTTCTTGCAGTGCCTATGAGGTTCTTTGCCTCAATTAGCATCATTAATTGAAAACTCACTGGTTATGCCAAGCCAAGCCATCAAAAGTTTATTCAGAAATTAACGCAAGAGGGCACTATTGCCTATAAAAATAAATGAGCATTTGTAATGATTCCTTGAGCTCATTGTTGATGGTGGAGGTGGGTTTATCTAAAGTCTTACCTTTAGATTCCTCGTTTTAAGTTTCATGAATTCTTTCAGCTTCATAAAAATCAATGACAAATATTCTAAAAGATGGCCCAGTTTCCCCATTTCTGCATCCAAAATGAAAGGGCAACTTGGCTCTCAAATATTCTCTTCCTAAAAGCCTGATTAGGAATTGGCTCTGGCAGCACTTCCCAGGCATCTCAACACAGAAGCAAAGAGAAATCACTTTTGTTTGGCCAACACTTCAATTGGCTTCTTTGGCAGAGAAGCTCTTTTCTCAGGCTGCGCTACACAAACACCTTCATCCCTAGGCAGCTCCAAAATAAACTGAATAATATTTGTAAGTCATATGTCATTTCCATCTTAAGAGCAGTGGTTTTTTAATATATTCAGTGTGCTTTGAAGGTTTGAATGGTAGAAATACTCATAAGTTGAGACATTGAAGGAATCAAATCCAGATCAGCCTGTCTCCCAAGTTCTACATTAACAAACATTTATTGAATGCTAATTAGCTGTAAGGTACCATGGGAGATAGCAATCCAAAGTCAACCAGAACGATGTGGTCACCTTAGAATATACTCGAGAAGAAATATGCTATTCTGTCTTTGACCCAGATGTCATATCTGTGTATCTTTCTCTTGACAATAATTTGGCCTTTACTTGAGCTCTAAAGAAGACTACCTCAAATGCTTCACTAGCAATAAGTGTCACACCTTATAATTATATAGTTTTCATTAAAATGTCATTCTTTACACATTTCAGCTAAGCCTCAGACAACTGATGCATTCAAGTAATGCAAGGATTAGTCTCCAATTCACAGATGAAAAGTTGAGCCTTGGAATGGTTAAATGACTGTCCCAAAATTACAGGACAAGTTATTAAATTCTTCTCCTGAAATCTAATCATCTTCTGGCCATGAAAATGCTTGTTTCAAGAAAATCAGATCCATTGTGATAGTGATTTGTGGGGTTCATGTACAGGGGTTTCTGCCTTCTGAGAAGTCCTAGACTGCATGTTTTGGAAATCTTGGTTCCTAGGTAAGGATTAGTGTTTTTCCTATCACTACTGTGGCATCTGAGACCCTTTGGAATTAGCCATTGGATACAAGGAACTTGTAATGAATTTGCTGTACCTCAGGGGTATTCCTGTCTGTCTGGCCTGAGCCTCTGTAGCTAAAGAAAACTTGATGTGTCCAGCCTGGTGCCTGCCTTGTAAGCTTCCACGGACTCTTCAATCCACATGAGCTCTTAGAATTTGAATTCTCTGGTCTGCAAGCTGTACAGTGCTACTAATGCTTAAGTAAAGGCCAGTGATATAAATCTGAGACTATCCAGTGAGTATCTATCATATATTTTAGATAAAACAGAAAGTACTCTGTGGAGGTGAAAATCTCTTTAGTTGCAACAGGAAAATTCATTAAATCTTATGTGCACTTAATATATATAAAAACACAGAAACAACATGAGTTTGCTAACTGTACCCTCCACTGGTGATATTTCACATGTAGAAATTTAGTTCCTTTCAGCAGAAATTTTGGATGTGAATCAGATGAAGCAAGCCAAATGGACCAAATAATAAATGATTATCTGATTACAGAGGCAGGAAAAGTTAAAGTTGAAAAATTTCTGTGCCAAAATAGGATCCTACTTAGTTTAACAATACTCAGGAAATAAGTCTGGCTTTGAGGTTACTGAGTTTAAAAGAGGGATTAAGGGCCTGGGGTTGTGGCTCAGTGGTAGAGCGCTTGCCTACCACGTGTGAAGCACTGGGTTTGATCCTCAGCACCACATAAAAATGAGTAAATAAAATAAAGGTATTATGTCCATCTACAACTAAAAAAATATAGAAAGTGGGTTTAAGAGTGTTCTTAAATTGACTAGCACTTTCAGATGTAGCAGCTGTTGCCCACCTTAAGGCCAGCAGCAGCATAGAATGCCACCCCCCGTGGAGTGTGAAGTGATAACAGCCTGAAGCCATTCTCACAATCACTTCCTTCTACCCTAGGAAACCTGCATTTTCTTTCATCCTCAAAGCAAGTAGAAGTGACATTGGGTGCATGAAAATGTGCTAAGGCTTTTCACCTTGAAGCTGTTTTTGCTTCATCTATTTTGATAATCTGTAAATAGGTGCATAAAAACACTTGTAGTTGTCATGCCCTTTTAATGAAACTGCATTTTATCATCATGCTAATGGCAATATGGTAAACAAAATGCCAATATTATTTACACTGAAGTCTACAAAGATGGCAATTCGTCTGTCCAGTTTTTCTGGGGTGTGCGTGTGTGTGTGAACATAATACTTGGTTTTCCTTCCCATTATTTTACTGTAAATCTTTTTTTTTTTTTTTTTTGATACTGGGAATTGAACACAGCAGCACTTTATCACTGAGCTATGTCTCCAGTCGTTTTAATTTTTTTATTCTGAGACAGATGCTTAAACCTCGCTAAATTGCTGAGGCTGGTGTCAAACTTGCGATCCTCTGGCTTCAGCCTCCCAATTCACTTGAATTACAGGCATGGGCCACTGTGCCTGACACCTTTAACCCTTTCTATTTGAAGCGCATTTCCCAGAGTGCCTGTAGTTGAATCTTAGTTTTTTTATAAAACTGGACAATCTTTGCTTTTTAATAAAGTGCATTTAATGTGGTTATTGCTGTGATTAAATTTAAATCTATAATCTTGTTGTTTACTCTGTGTCCCATTTGTACTTTGTCCATTTTTATGCTTTGTTTTAAATTAACTATTTGTTCTGATTCCATTTATCCCCTTCATAGCAAATTAATTTGGTTAATTTAGTGACTAGTTTGATATTCATTAATGATATTCATTGATTTTAGAGTTTGATATTCATATTAACTTATCATAGTCTATGTTCAAGTCACTTAATACCTCTTCATATATACTGTGAGAATGTTACAAGAGTATACTTTCAGTCCTTCCCTCATGAGCTTTGTGCTATTATTTTCATACACTGTACTTTTATGTTATAAAATTCATATTACATTATTATTTTTCTTTGAACAGTATATTCTCTTTTTATTAGATATAACTCTTACCATAAAATTCACTCTCTTAAAAGGTACAATTTAATTGGCTTTAGCACATTCATAAAGTAGTTCAGCCATCATCACGATCTAATTCCAGAACGTATTTATCACTCCCCCAAAACACCCCAAGCACATTAGCAGTTTCTCCCTGTCTTTTCCATCCTAGGCAATCCCTAAAGGTCCTTCCTTTCTATAGTTTTGCCTGTTCCAGGCACTTCATAGAATTGGAATCATACACTCTATGGCCTTTTGCTTCTTGAACTTACCTTAATGTGCTCAAGGCTCTAGCATCCAGGTTGTGGCATGTGCCAGTACTTCACTTCTCTCTCTCTTTTTTAATGGAAAAGCCACAGGAAGTGTGCTTTATTCATCGGTTTAGAATGACAACAGGAGTGCTTTTTTAAGCTCAAAAAAGGGAGTTTGAGAGACAGAACAATTCATTATTTTAGTGAATAAAGGGGATGAGGAGAAAATATGACTTAA
Organism: Sciurus vulgaris; assembly: GCF_902686455.1. NCBI lineage: Eukaryota > Metazoa > Chordata > Mammalia > Rodentia > Sciuridae > Sciurus > Sciurus vulgaris. The sequence goes on along the minus strand of NC_136471.1, from coordinate 42,423,383 downwards.
ATAGCAATAATCTACTAAGGAGAGCCAAGGTTTGGTGCCCTGGACATCCCCTCTCACCTGTTCTCATTACAGGACATTACTAATCTGAAAGATTGTTCTATACATTGCTTTGAGGAAAGTGGGGGTGTGTGAGAGAAGAATTCCACCACATTATAAAATCTTAATTCCAGTACTTCATTGCTTAAATTGAGGTGAGATTCATATTACATAAAACTAGTCTTTTTTCCCATACAGAGGATTGAACCCTATCTCTATCACTAGGTTACACCCCCAGCCCCTTTTATTTTATTTATTTATTTTTTATTTTTCAGACAAGGTCTTGCTAAATTGCTGAGGCTGCCTTTGTACTTATGATCCTTCTACCTCAGGTGTGTGACACCACTCCCAATGAAACCAATCTTTATTTTCAGTGCTGAGGATCAAATCCAGGCCTCTGTGCATGTCAGGCAAGTGCTCTGCCACTGAGCTACATCCCCAACCCCAAAACTATATTAAAGTAAACAATTCACACAACATTTAATATGTCCCCAATGTTGTGCAACCACCACCTCTATCTAGTTGCAAAACATTTTCCTCACCCCAAAAAAAAACTTATTCATTAAGCAGTAAGTCCTCTGTTCCTTCTCCACCCAATCCCTGAAAGAAACCTATCTGCTTTCTGTCTGTATGGATTTACTAATTCTGGATATTTCATATATATGGCATCATACAATTTATGACTTTTGGATTTTTTTTCATTTAGCATAATGTTTTCAATGTTTATTCACATTATAGAATGTATGAGTAGTTCACTGTTTTGTATGTTGCATAATAATCTATTGTATGGATAGACCGCATTTTCTTTCTTTTTTTTTTTTATTGTAAACAAATGGGATACATGTTGTTTCTCTGTTTGTACATGGTGTAAAGGCATGCCATGTGTGTAATCATAAATTTACATAGAGTAATGTTGTTTGATTCATTCTGTTATTTTTTCCCTTCCCCCCACCCCTCCCACCCCTCTTTACCCTCTATACAGTACTTCCTCCATACTTGCCCCCCTCCCTAACCCTAACTCTAACCCTAACACTAACCCTTCCCTCCCCCCCCCATTATGTGTCATCCTCCACTTATTAGCGATATCATTCGTCCTTTGGCTTTTTGAGATTGGCTTATCTCACTTAGCATGATATTCTCCAATTTCATCCATTTGCCTGCAAATGCCATAATTTTATCATTCTTTATGGCTGAGTAATATTCCATTGTATATATATACCACAGTTTCTTTATCCACTCATCAATTGAAGGGCATCTGGGTTGGTTCCACAGTCTGGCTATTGTGAATTGAGCAGCTATGAACATTGATGTGGCTGTATCTCTGTAGTATGCTGATTTTAAGTCCTTTGGGTATAGGCCAAGGAGTGGGATAGCTGGGTCAAATGGAGGGTCCATTCCAACTTTTCTAAGGAATCTCCACACTGCTTTCCAGAGTGGCTGCACTAATTTGCAGCCCCACCAGCAATGTATGAGTGTACCTTTCTCCCCACATCCTCGCCAACACCTGTTGTTGCTCGTATTCTTGATAATTGCCATTCTAATTGGGGTGAGATGGAATCTTAGGGTGGTTTTGATTTGCATTTCTCTTATTACTAGAGATGTTGAACATTTTTCCATATGTTTGTTGATTGCTTGTAGATCTTCTGTGAAGTGTCTATTCATTTCCTTAGCCCATTTGTCGACGGGATTATTTGAATTCTTGGGGTAGAGTTTTTTGAGTTCTTTATAGATTCTGGAGATTAGTGCTCTATCTGAAGTATGATTGGCAAAGATATTCTCCCACTCTGTAGGCTCTTTCTTTGCATTGCTGATAGTTTCCTTTGCTGAGAGAAAGCTTTTTAGTTTGAATCTATCCCATTTTCTTTATCCACTTATCCATTGACATTTGTGTTGTATCCTGGAACCTTTTGGTGACTATGAATAATGTTGCTGTGATCATTTATGTATAAGTATTTATTTGAATACTTGTTTTCCATTTATTCAGTTATATACCTAGCAGTGGATTTTCTGGGTAATATAGTAGTTCTTTTTTTTCTTTTTTTTTTGGTAACTGGGATTGAATCCACAGGTGCTTAACCACTGAGCCACATCCTCAGTTCCCTTTTTTATATTTTATGTAGAGACAGGGTATCACTGAGTTTCTCAGTATCTCCCTAAGTTGCTGTGGCTGGTTTTGAACTCGAGATCCTCCTGCTTCAGCCTCCCAAGCAGCTAGGATTACAGGTGTATACCACCGTGCCTGGCCGATTTATTATAGTTCTATGTTTAGTTTCCTGAGGAACTGCCAAATCATTTTCCACAGTAGGTGCACTTATATTCCTACCAGCAACACATGAGGGTTCCAGTTTTTTCCACATCTTACTGAAACTTGTTCCTTGTCCATTTTTAATTATAATCATCCCTTGAATGTGAAGTAGCATCTCACTGTGCTTTTGGTTTGTATTTCCATAATGACTGATGATACTTATTGGTCATATCTTCTTTGAAGAAATGTCTACTTTTAAGCTTTGCCTATTTTTAAACCTGAGTTGTTTTCTTATTATTGAGTTGTAAGAATGTGTTAAGGATTATCAATGGTAGCCCCTTATCAGATTATTCAATTTCCAAACCTTTCTCTCACTCTGAAGGTTGCTTTTCTACTTTCTTGGTGGTATCCATTAAAGCACAAGATATACTAATTGAGATGCAATCTTGTTTGTCTTTTCTTCCTTTTGTTTCTTTTTTGGTGTCATATCTAAGACAACCTTTCCTAATCCAGAGGCATGAAGAGTAACCCTCTCTGTTTTCCTCCAAGAATTGTATCATTTTGGCTCTTACATTTAAATCTTTATCCATTTTGAATTAACTTTTACACGTTATGTGAGGTAAGGGTGCAAATTAATTTTTTGCATGTGGCTATTCAATCATTCCAGTACCATGTGTTTAAAAAATCTATTCTTTCCCCCATTAAATTGTCTTGATATGCTTATCAAAAAACAATTGACTGTGAATGGTATGCATTTGTTTCTGGCTCTCAATTCTATTGCATTGATCTACATATCTGTCTTTATGCCAGTACCACTTAGTCTTGATTACTGTAACTTTATAGTAAGTTTTGAAATAAGCAGATTTGAGTCTTTCACTTTTGTTATTCTTTTCAAGATTGTTTTGGCTGGTCAGGCTCCTTTGTAATTCTGTATGAATTTCAGAATCAATTAGTAGAGGGGTAGCTAACTAGGATTTAATAGATTTCACTGAATCTGTACATTTGTTTTGGGAAATATTATATTTTACCCTATTAAGTCTTTTGTTCCATGAACACATGATGTTTTCACTTTTATGTAGGTCTTCTTTAATTTCTTTCAATGTTTTGTAGTTTTTAGTATATAAGTCTTGTACTTCTTTTGTTTAATTTGTTCCTAAGTATTTTGTTCTTTTTGATTTTACTGTAAATGAAATTGTTCTTAATTTCCACCTTTTCAGATTGTTCATTGCTAGTGTACAGAAATATAATTGCTTTGGGGTTTTGGTTTGTTGTTTGTTTATCTTTTCTTTTTTTGTCCCCTCAGATCAAACTCAGAGTCTCCATTCATGCTAGTCAAGCTCCCTACCACCAAGCTACTCCCAAGTTCTTATCATTTTATTCTTACACTGGGTCTTGCTAAGTTGCCTAGGCTAGCCTCCAACTCACAATTATCCTATTTCGGCCTCCAGGGTAGCTGACATGCCACCTTCCATACCTGGCTCCTTTTTTAAAGATATATATTGATCTTGTATCTTGCATCTTTGCTGAATGTATGTATTAGTTCTAATAATATTTTAATGAACACCTTGGAATTTTCTCTATATAAGGTCATGTCATCTGCAAATAGACATAACTTCTTCCTCACAAATCTTTATGCTTTTTATTTATTTATTTGTCTGATTGATCCGGCTAGAAACTTCTGTATGATATTAAATAGAAACCCTAAGCCAGGTGTGATGATGCATACCTATAATTCCAGCAACTGGGGAGGCTGAGACAAGGGGATTACAAGTTTGAGATCAACCTCAGCAGTTTAGCAAGGTCCTAAGCAACTTAAGGAGACCGTCTCAAAACTTTTTGAAATGCATGAAAGGGTTGGGGATGTGGCTCAGTAGTTAAGCACCCCTGGGTTGAATCCCCAGTACCAAAGAGAAAATAAAATAAATATGTAAATGGAAATAATAAGGGCTGGAGATGTAGCTCAGTGGTAGAGCCTATGCATAGCAAATGCAAGGCCCTGGGTTCAGCTCTCCAGTACCAATAATTTTAAAAAAAGGTAAAAGAACATGGATTTATTTTTTTCTAGTTGTTGATCTAAGGAGGAAAGTTTCAGTCCTTCACCATTAAGTATGATGTTAGCTGTGGATTTTTCACAGATGCTTTTTATCAGGTTGAGGATGTTCCCTTCTATTCCTAGTGTTAGCTGTGTAAAATCATGTAAAGATACTGGATGCTAAACATAGGGAGACCCTGAGCAACTCGGAAAGACCCTGTCTCTAAATGAAATATAAAAATGGTTGGGGATGTGGTTCAGTGGTTAAGTCCCCCTGGGTCCAATCCCTGGTAATTACAGAAAAACAAACAAACAAAAAAAAAAGATATTGGTTACTGGTTACTGTGAAATGCTTTTTTCTGCATCAATTGAGATAATCATATGCGGTTTTTCTTTTATTCTATTATTTAGGTGTATTACACTGATTAATTTAAATGTAAATACCACTTACTCCTGGTATATAATCTTGCTAACATGATGTTAAATTTAGTTTGCTGTTATTTTTGAGGATTTTTACATCTTTATTCATAAGGGACATGGCTCTTTAGTTTTCTTATAAGTTTTTTATCTGACTTTGGTATCAGTGTATATTACTGGCCTCAGAGTGAGATGGAATGTATTCCCTTAACCTCAGTTTTTTAGAAAATTTTGAGCAGGATTGGTGATAATTCTTCATTAAATGTGTGATAAAGCCAAAACTCAAGTATTTGTGGTGTATGCTGTAGTCCCAGCTACTAGGGAAGATGTGGTGGAAGGATAACTTGAAGCCACAACTTCAAGAGCAGCCTGGACAACACTGAGAGGCCTGCCTCAAAAAATCCCTTTTTTTTTATTTTATAGAATTCGTCAGTGAATGTATATGGTCCTGGGCTTCTTATATGTTGCTGGATTGTGTTGATTACTATTTTTCAAAAGATTTTGAGTTTCTATCTTTAAGGAATATTGTTCTGGGTTTTCTTTCCTTGTGGTGTCTTTGGTTTTAGAATCAAAGTTTTGTTTTGCCCTCATGGAATGAGTTGGGACACTTTACCTCCTTTTCCATTTTTGTAAAATTTGTGAGGGAGTGGTGTTAATTCTTCTTTAAATACTTGATAGATCCCACCAGTAACGTTATTTATCCTGAGCTTTTTTTTTGCAAGAGGTTTTTAAAAAAAGTAATAAATTCAATCTCAGTATTTGTTATATTCATGCAGTTTTTTCCATTTCTTCCTGTCGGTTTTGGTTGTTCATATCCTCCTAGAAGTTCATCTATTCCATCTAATATATCTAATAGGTTTGAATATAATCCTTCATAGTATTATATAGTCATTTTTATTTCTCTAATATTAGTAGTAAAATCCCTCTTTCATTCCTGATTTTCATAATAGGAGTCTTCTATTTTCTCTTAGGCTAACTAAGGGCTTATAAATTTTGTTAATTTTTTCAAAGAATCAACTTTTCATTATTAAACTTGTGTATTGTTTTTCTATTCTCTGTGTCATTGATTTCTACTCTAGTTTTTTATTATTTTCTTCTACTTGCTTTGTGTTTAGTTTGTTCTTTTTCTAGTTTCTTCAGGTAGACGTTTACATTACTGATTTGAGGTCTTTCTGCTTTTTTATATAGGCATTTGCAAAGTTAAATTTCTCTAAACACTGTTTTAGCCATAGCCCATAAGTTATCTAAGTTGTGTTTTGTTTCCATTCATTTCAAAGTATTTTCTAATTTACCTAGCAATTTCTTCACTCATCCATTGGTTACTTAGAAGAGTGTAGCTATTTTCCACATATTTGTCAATTTTCCAAATTTTGGGGGCTAATTTCATTCTAATATTAGAGAACTTACATTGCATGATTTCAATTCTTTAAAACTTATTGAGACTTGTTTTATGAAATAAAATATGGTCTATCCCAGAGTGGGTACCATATAATTTTGGAACAAGGTATATTCTGTCATCATAGGGTAGAGTGTTCTATAGAAGTCTATTAGGTCTAGTTGATTTATAGTATTGCTCAAGTCTTCTGTTTTCTTGTTTATTTCCTGCCCAGTGATTCTATCCATTATTTAAACTGGGCTATTCAAATCTCCAACTATTATTGTTGAATTGTATATTTATCACTTCTATTCTAGCCTAATTTTGTTTCATGCATTCTGGGATTCTGATGTTAGCTGTATATGTGTGTGTGTGTGTGTGTATATATATATATATATATATATACACAAATATTATACATATTATATACATTTATATATACTATATTATTATATATATATAATTGTTCTATCTTCTGTATGGAGTCACTCTTTTAATCTTTTTCTTTTTTGGTATTGGGGATTGAACCCAGGGGTGCTTAACCACTGAGTCACATCCTCAGCCCTTTTCTTTTTTTAAATTTTTTATTTCGATACAGGGTCTCACTAAGTTGCTTAAGGCCTCCCTAAGTTGATGAGGCTGCTTTGAACTCTCAATCTTCCTGCCTCAGCCTCCTGAGCCGCTGGGATTACAGGTGTGCATCATCACGCCAGGCTTGGAGTCACCCTTCCATCCTCATAAAAAGTCTTATTTCCACTAGCAATTTCTGTCTTCAAACTCTAATTTGTTTTAATACAGCCCCTCTAGCTCCGTTTTTGTCTGATTTTCTTGATACATCTTCTTTTGTATCTTTACTTAGGTCTTCAAGTCTTAAATGTTTATCTGCCAAGTAGCATATGCTTAGATCATGTTGTTTATATCTTTTCTGCCAATCTCTGACTTTTGAATGGATCATTCAAGCCGTCCACATTTAATGCAGTTAGCGAAAAGGTAAAATTCAAGACTGCCATTCTGCTTCCTCAGTTCAGGACATTGACTTGCATTCTCCCACCCTTCCCCATGGCCTGAAACGGCTCTCCCTGCAGTCAGCCAGGAGAGTTGTAGGGCTCACAAGGTTTCTCATTTCTCAGGGATCCCACTCATTTATTGCCTGATGCCCAGTAACTTGAAAATCCTTGTGAGTTTAGCGTTTTGTGGGGGTAGGGATTTTTTGGTCTATCTTTCGTTTTGTTTTGTTTTGCTTGTTGCTTTTTCAGGCGGGAGGAAAAATCTGGTGTATCATGGTCAGAAGTGGAAGGCTTCCTGAAGCTCTTATTTCTCACTATTTAATAATGACTTGATACCAGCATTGTATATATTCATGACCACATAGGTTAAAATCATTGAAGAGGATATTGTTGACTGCGTGACACGTTGACTTTTAATGTAGGGTCATCTGTTATGTCTCTCATAATATGAATATTTGTATTAGAATGGCCTAGTCTTTTGTCTCAGTTGTGATTTAGTAGTTGGAGTTTCAATTAAGATATTTTTCTCATTAAATCTAGCAAGGTAAGGTTTTACTTTGGTTTTCCTGGGTAAAGGGTTAAATCTTGTTTAAAGTCTCTGAATTCACTAAGAGAAATATTATGAGCACCAGGTGTAATGAAGACATTCCTTGGTGAGGATGGGAAGTGTCAAACCAGGGAGGGAGAAGAGAATGCTCTCTTTCAAATCTTCTATGGCAGACTCTCATCTTGCATGGACTATCATGAGTCATAAAACTCGAGATTATCAACTCTACACAAAGACTCAAATATCATTTTCTAAAGTGTTGCTATTCTGGAGTTGGGTTTAGAACTTCAAAGAATCTTAGACAAGGTACAGACCAAGCCCTGTCAGCATTCAACTACTTCTCTCTCTTCACGTATTCTCTTCCTTGGAGAAGTTATTTCAATCATCTTTCCTAGCTACTCAAGTCCTGATAAAAGGTCCAATAAGGGAGTAGGATAAACTGTTGAAAATATTTTGTCTTAGTCTGCAGTTTTATGACATAGTGTTATTGACATGCTTCCACAAGAAGACCTGGGCGTCTTGCAAAGATTTTTCAAGTATCTATCTTCCATGGGTTATATCTACTGTAACTAAAATATTTAGCTATAATTCTAAGAACTAAGCACAACTACCAATACCTCTGGTCCTCCTAGAAAGGCCATAATCTTAACATAAGAGGGGCAAACAATTAAAAAAAAAAAAAAAAGGTCAGACAGATGGTTCCTAAGTTGCTTCTGAAAAAGTTAAAATTACAATAACAGAATTCTGAGCAAGAATGTATTTTAAAAGGCCCACATAATTTGAATCCCTGAAAATGTTGCAGAAAATGCAAAAATGTTGAAAACCTTCCTGGAGGTTGCAAGTGTGGAAATACAGAACGAATTGAAAGCTTCACATTTTTCTGTAGACACTTAAGAATCTGCTTTCCATTTCAATATTTCCTTGCTCCTTTTGTTATTGAAATGCTAATTCAGATTACTGCCAGTGAAAATAGAAGACCCTATAATGGATATTCTGAGGTTGAAACGTCAAGGAATGGATTGCTTCTAGTTCAGTTCTATGGACCCAAATGTTTAATATTAAGTAAAATCAATGGCTTCCTCCCAAATTCTCAGGACTTTATTCTAAATAAGTTTCCCTCATTTACATAGCACAGCACTGATGTTGCTGACAAATTCCAATGTAGCATGCAACAGTGGTTCCTAATTGCTTTAGCATTTATCATGCACAGGAGACAGGAGGGAAGTTGTCTCATTTTGTACAGCTCAGTTGCATTTCTTATCTCTGAAGTACACTTAAGCAGCAAACGGGACTTAAGGTGGCTGCCTGAAAACCAGCATCCATTTACATGCATATCTAGGAGGGAAAATGAATTGGATTTTCTAAAACAGAATACAGTCCAACCTCATTCTCCGCATTAATTTTGCATAATTTCTTTTGCACATTTTATAAATTAGGGGCCATGATCTGGTTTACCCAAATTCACCTGCACACATTTTCCAGGTTGTTCCTTTTGTCAGTTTTGTTTTCAAAACATTTTTTAAAAAGCATTTTGGAACATTTCCAAAATGGCCTTTGGGGTCAATTAGCACGTAGTAATATTTTTCTAAGCAGTCGCTGGGAGGTGCTTAACTAGTGTGTACTCAGGTATCTTTTACCTTACAAGTCTTCTGAAAGGTTTTGTGTTTTAAAGAAACAGGACTCCAAGATTCTGCAGAGAACATTTGGTTACTATGTATGAGACTACGAGAGTGAGGAAGCTGAAGTTCTGGTTATGCATTCTTGGACATAGATCCTTCTTGCTAGTGATTTCTGCTATTGACGCAGCCAGTCTGTGCCTACTGTTCCAGGAATTTAAGTCCTGTGAACCCGAAAATGAATACACAAGTATCACTTGGATTGATGGGCATGGATGTGCCTATTTGTATTTAAATTTTTAATTACTTTTATTATTATTATTTTGAGGGACTGCTGGGGATGAATAAAAACATTTGGGCTGTCTGACAAATATAGATTGTTCCCATGAAGTGTGGATTAAGAGTTTATATACACATATATATTTATAAAATTGTATAAAGATGTAAAATTACACAGAAGCTAAAATATGTTGTAGACAGTTTCTAATAATAAAGGCATTCTAATTGTATCCTCCCATTGTGATAATATTTTGTACACATCTTCTCAGGTCTATCAATTAAGTTCAAGCTGTAAAACCAATCCGGTTATTTGCATATACACAACCCATGTGACTTACAGATTTTTCACATAATCTGGGACCTGCCTTCCTACCTTGTGGCCCATATAATCCCATGGATGCCTCTCCTCCTGATTGCTGGGCAGATATTGGTCCAAAATTTGTTCTCACTGTTCTTCTAAGTGGCAAGGGCAACTTGATAAAGAAAAAATGGGGGAGAAGAGAGCAATTTTTCTAGCATTTCTTTAAACTTTCAGTTTCTGTAAGGGTAGCATCATTTGCTAATAAATTCTTGATATTAAATCCATTTTTCCACATTCCATGAATACAAAACTGCTGTCTTGCCATTGGTGTAATTTTCATGTATTTGTGTTTTTCTTTGCAGTGGTTGAAAATAAGAAAGGGCATGGCTGGCAGTGGCAAATGCCTGTGATCCCAGCTGCTTGGAAGGCTGAGGCAGGAGGATCCCAAGTTTGAGACCAGTCTTGGCAATTTTGTTAGTCGCTATTTCAAAATTTAAAAATAATTTTTAAAAGGGCTTGCTATGTAGCTCAGTGGTAGAGGGCCTCTGGGTTCAATCCCCAATACTACAAAGAAAAAAGGAAATGAAAAGGGAGTCATTGAAAGGACATCACTAAGTGGCAAGGGAAGGAGACGAGAAAATTTATAAATGATCAACTCAATCTAGTTGCGTCAATGTAGGATTCACATGAAAATTCAGGTAAGTCATTTCAGAAGTTGTTCTATACTAGTATCTCCACATTTGGAGACTCAGGAGTTAGTTGCCTTATGTTTCTAGGCAAAATAACTTTTAACAGATGCTGGGGTGGTAGCTCAGTGGTAAAGCACTTGCCTAGCACATGTGAGGCACTGGGTCTGATCCTCAGCACCACATAAAAATAAATAAATAAAATGAAGGTATTGTGTCCATCTAAACTAAAAAATATTTTTAAGAAGTAACTTCAACATAAACTTTGAATTACCCCCAATGGTTTCATTCTGAAAAATGAAGCCAATTGTACCACTGAATAGGAAAACATATTATAGTGAAGCAGAAAGAGTAGTATTAAGAAAAAAACAAATTTCACATGAATAACTTACATGAACACATTTATTGCAAGTAGCTCTATGGAAAGGCAAGTCAGATATATATATAAACACTATACAGAGTCGCAAGTTTGTCTCCCAAAACTGCAAATGAGATGTTTACAAAGAAGAGAGTATAAGAGTATTTACAAAGGAAGACAAAGCCGGAGCAACTCAAAGCAGATCTGTGAAGCAGAAATAGCAAATGTAATGAGCAGTTGGAACTGTAAGGTTTTAGTTTTTACTGACCATGTAACTATGTATGATACCAAATTAATGTAGAGGTCACAAAAAAAAATCGTTCCATCATTGGTTTTTCTTAACAGCAGCATAAACTGATAGCTGGAAGGCAAGTGATATGTTGGTACACATATTCTATAAAGAGTCTTCCAGCACAATACTGAATAAATTAATTGTCTGTAAACTAAGAAGTAGTGTCAAAAAGTTTGCATATTTGTTATGCTGTACCTGTGACTATTTGTACCTGTTACTATTTGTATGTACTGTTGTGTATGAGGTTTCCATTCATTTATTCAGCAAGTGTTACCTCTGTGCTGTACCCTCTGTACCCTGTCTGCTGGCAGCCCCTGAACCTAATATGTAAATAAAATGATATAGCATTTCCCCCCAGAAAAAAAACTTAAAACTTTTCTTTCCACAAATCTGAACGATTATGACTTAACTTACTTGTATATAATTGGTGACAGAAAGCTTGAAAAGAGGCTGCCTAAAGAGCACATTGTTATCATAATGAACAAAAGCCACACTGAGTTATTTGAGCAGGTTGAAAAGAGGAGTCTGAAGAGACTGATGAAGCTGATGTACTAGTAGTGACCAGTAACTAGAGCAGTGACTGGCCCTGTAGTCACACCATCTCCTCAGCACCCTTCAAAAGGGGGGAAAAAAGCCCCCCCCATCCCTTTGGTTGGTAGGCAAGGGAAAAAAAAATAGAAGTCAACTCGGTTCTTCAAGAAAAGTTAGCAACATGTACTATAAGCCTGCTCAAAGATAGAAGTACACGTTCAAAGACATCAAAACCGAGTGGCAAAAACTTCAGATAAATATTACACTACTTCAAAGTTGCACATTAAATGCGAAGCTTTTTTTTTTTTTTAACAGAGTTACACACAACAGGTACATCTATAATCACATGTTCACAGGTACACAAAGGTATGCATACACACAAATGTGCATACACACACTAGCACTCACACACTTAAGACACTCAAACACTCACACCCATCTGTGATATGATGAGGTTTGCCAGTGATGGTACAAGCCAAGATTTGTGTGCCACCACATAACAAAGCTCTAAGCAAGCTTCAAGACCTTTGTGCCTATCCTCTGTGGTCACCACCTGTTGGTGTCATGTTCTCAAAGGTCCAGGTTCCTAAAATCTTAATTCAGTTTCCATCAGAGGCAAGCAAAAATAGGAGAGGGGAAGCTTGCTCTGATTTTTTTTTTTTAATTTAGTACATCTTATATTCGATCCTTGTCCAGAAGGAAACAAGGCCTTATAAGAGGTTCCTTTTGGCTTAAGTTTTAGTCAGAATATCGATTGATTAAGTACACACTAATTTCTTGAATATGGGAAACTGATTTCTTTATAGGAGTCCTGGGCATAGGAGGGAATGTGTGCGTTGGGGAGAGGGTCAGAGAGAGGGAATGGTGGAAGGAAAGAGAGGAAGGCCCAGAGAGGCAGAGAGGGGCCTGTGAGAAGCAAACTTTTGAAGAACATTGCTTCTTATAGGAGAAAAATGTAGGTCACTTTAACAAAATAAAAAAATAACTGTTTTGGAAAATGCTCAATTGATTTGCAGACAGAACTTCACTGTGTTACATATGAGCAGGTAGCTAAACCTGCTTCTCAGTTCTGTCTTTAAAATGTTGGAAATACTCATTCAAGATATGTTTCACTGACATTTAATATAGACAGATTGTTGTAGTCTTGTTAATGAGTAAAAACTGAGATATCTGCCCTTAGTCCTGCCTTTAAAATACTGAAAATGCCCCATCAAGATATCAGTTCAGTTGTCATTTAAATCCTTGATCAAGAAATGTTCTATGTATGTACTATTCAGAGAAAGAAGATTCCAGATCATACCTACCTTCTCATTTGTATAAGATTTTTTTCTTACCTTTCCTTGTTTACAGGTTTTGTAACTTCAAAATTAATCTAAATATTATGCATCATTAAAACTCGAATTGGCTCATTTTACAAGGAAATAATGTTTTTAAGAGAAAAGGAAACGGTTACAAGATGCTAACTTTTACAGTAATTGCTTCCTTTCAAAGACACAGATCAGGGAGTGGAAACTAGACAACAAAAAACAAAGCACAGTGTGAATATTCTTAATTCAAAATTAATGGATCCAGAAGGCAGCAGTAAAGAAGATCTCTGAGTAGGATCATCTAACTGCCAGAGTCCACTTGTAGGAATGTAGGAATTTAGGTTGCTTTCTATTCAGAAGCCTCTGAATGTTCTTTCTTTTAGGTAGATCTGGAGTAGATAAAGATGAAATCCTTAAGTGTCACTTTTCTTCTAATGTGTTTCTGTGGCAATGCATTCACTCTACAAAAAAAGATAAAACAAAAATTATTTTCAAGACTAGTACAAAGCTTTTACCCCTACCATGTCCTAAAAACAAAACAAAACAAAACAATTTTAGTAGAAATTTGTGAGTGATTTTTGAGAATGCCTTGGCATGGACATGGTTAATCAACTCTGCTGGCTGCCTGTGAGGCACTAGCACAAGCTGGGCAAAGACATGAGAGCAGTTACTCCTTTTGCCCCCAGGTTGCCACTCTGACATTTCTGGTACATAGTAGCATTGCACATGCATGCACTGATGATCTCCATCCTCCCTGTGAACCCACAAGTGAGCAAGGCATCAAGCAAAGAGAATGTTTTCCGTCTCCTACATGCTTGATTATGCCTTTGCCAGGTTATGTGGCATGAATCAAAGGATTTAGGCGCAGCCTTGGTGATAGTCTCCTGACCCAAACGCAGAATTTCTTCTAAAAAAAACAGTCAGCCCTGCAAAGGACATGTGATTGAAATTCCCATCTTTCTAATAAAAAGAGGTTAATTACTTTCTTCGCTTTTTGCTCATTGGGAGGGTGCTTAATGGGGAGCCTGGGATGGGATCAGGTAGGCAGAAAAAGATATTTGACTGGCAAAGGGATGGGGATAAATGCTCGGCAAAATGATTATGGGTTATTATGGGTTACCAGTGTTATCTGAAGACTGGGTCACATCAAACTACCAAGTATTCTATTGCCTTTGAGACAACCTAAAATAATCCGTTGGAAGCATCCTCCAGAATAGGCTTTCAGCGCAAGATCTTTATTAAACTGGAACTATACACTTTATTCATTCTTTCACCAGATGTTTTGATGAATGTAATGAACTTGGCAGCTAGATGAAACATTCAGTTCTCCATTCCCCTACCTACTGGGCTACTGGTCTCAATTCACTGGATGGGTCCTCTTCTCACATTAAAAAGTAAAACAAAAAAATACTAAGTTCCATTTTGTTTAGGATATTTTAAGATTCTATTTATCTTGTTTACAGAGGATGAAATGTGCCTGTGACAACCATAGGTTAACTGTGAGTGCTTGTTAGCAACTCAGTCCTTTATTTATTTGCTACAAAATTAGGCCAGACTAGTACTGTGGAATTTCGTCAGATATCAGCAACTTGTTTTTTTTTTTTTTTTTAACCTAAATTTGAGCTTAGAAAGATGTGTCAACTAATTTACTATTTTGTTTTAATATAAAAATAGCTTCCTATGTTCATACACAGCACAATGCATGTGCTTTAAGGGGGTTTTCTGACTCATATAATCCAGAGCATTTATATATATTTTTCCAGAAACATAAAAATTAAGTTCCAAAAACTACCTCATCAGCATTATGTTAAGCCTGAAATATGGGGCATTTGTTGCTGTTGGAGTAGTTTTTCTTTCTTCTTTCCTTACTCTAAATTAGAGGCTCTACTATGATATTTTAAAAAATATTTTTAGTTGTAGATGGACACAATACATTTTATTGATTTATTTTTATGTGGTGCTGAGGATTGAACTCAGTACCTCATACATGTAAGGCAAGTGTTCCACCACTGAACTACAACCCCAGCCCTCACTATAGATTTGACTCACACTTCCACTGCTTTCCTATAACATCTACACCAGTGGTGGGTGAATGCTTGATAACTTACTGAGACCTGGCAAATAATGGTGTAATTTCAAGTTTACAAAATATGTTTGCTGATTCCTGATTAACTATGATAGTAGAAAGGAATAATGCTTTCCAAAACAGGATAATCCCCAAATAATTTAACTTGCTTCTGAAATGCATTGTGGGAATTTGAGCCTCGGATTTGTCTTTATAATCCTGTTTTACTTAGGCCAATATTAAAATTAGTTTACATTCCCTGAGCACATTCCAAAGAACAGCAAAAGGAAGCGACTCAAATGCTTCCTGGGTGGCAAAAGAAAGCAATTGGGGATTAAATGGGATCATAAACAGTCTACAGAATGAATATCGTCTCCTGTTCATTTTTATATCATTTCACCATCAGAAGTGTAAATGGCCATGCTTTAAATAATGTGGTCTGGTTTTGATGTATTATTCCTATTTGATACTGACAGGTTATAAATAATTACCTTATTGTATATTCTTACTTTCCAATTAATCAAAGATCTTTTTAATGACAAGTTAATTGCACCCTTTTTAATGGGTGGCAAGCTCTTCAAGTAATTTCTCTCTACAAGAAAGAAAAACTTAATAGACTTGGATGGGTCAAAACATTTCCCTTCTACTTCCTCCAGTCTGGCATGTATTATTTTCTTCTCAAAAATGAAAGAAGTAAACTTTTCTGTTTCAATTTGTATAATGATATAAACTTTAACATTAATATTTAATATACTAATAAAGCACACATGACTTCAATATCCCTGGAAATCTGTAGGGTGAGCCAAGAAGGCAGTTCCTCCAGGGTGTTCCAGACCTCTTTATATGAATCATAAACACGCCTCCATTACTGTTTGAAGTCCAAAACAGCAATGGTTCCGCTGCGCAGAGAGAGGTGAGACTGTAACAATGTATTCAGTTATTCACTCATTCTCTTTTTATCCTCTCCAATCTTATTGTTTTATTTTTTCTAATCTTTTCAACTCCAATTTTCCTAGAACTCAAAAATGTTTTTTTCATGTTCTATTGAAAATCCTCACTCTGTTCATTAGTCAACATTGGCTATCTCTGCAATCAACTGGTGATCCCACAAGCAAGGGGCAACCAAGTAAAACACTGAAGGCAGACAAAAGGAAGTGAAGGGAAATGAAAGTGTATACCCAGAGATGAACATATAATAATGCAATTATATTATTTAGCTTAACATTGTGTTTGGATTATAAGTAGATTTTTTTTTCTTCAGTAAAAACAGTCGTCACACCTTTTGGGGCCCCATGAATGTATAGGAGGATGGTTCCCTAGAACTATAAAAATCCTAGATCAGATGACAAAATATGCTTCTCCTCATAGTAGCAACAGTTGTAAGAGAATAGTCAAAATAATCTGCAAGGAAAAGGATGATACTTGTATACCTCTACGATCTCAAAGGTTAACTCAATTGTTCCACCCCTGCCTTCACTAAGCAGCCCTGGACCACATCTTCATGTTAACTCCAGTCTTGATTATCTGTATACAAACTGGAGATCAGCTACAGAATTTCCATCCCAGGTCAGTTTCCCCACTACCTCCCAACCACACTTGGTCCACTTTACTCTGCTGCCTAGTTACTGCCGACTTAAAGAATGCAAGTTACTAGAATTCTAATATAGGCAGTCTCCAATTTACAAAAGAACCATATTCCAAGGTTCACTGTTGAATTGAAACTCAGAATAAATTATCACATAGAAGCACTGTCATAAATAAATGGCGAATAAGTTGGTAGCTTTGTCTACACACATCTATGTTTAACCTGTACAGTTCCTGAACTAACAGAGGAACTACTTTGACTATGTCCAATCACCATTTCTATGAGAAGATGTATTGGGAACTTTTAATTTGTGACTCCAGGGAAATACACACATAATAATAGAAATAATGTCCCCTATACTCAAAAGGCTGGAATATATTTGGACGTAGGGATGGCAGCAGAAGGGAGACTTTGGGCAGAGCTGCAGCCACAATAATGATTCGTTCAAAGGAGGGACTCTGAGGTGAGGACAAGGTTAGTACGCTTTCAAGGAGAAGGAATAACATATTACCAAGTGGGGGTTAAAATTACATTTGCTGGTCACACTTCCAATTTTCCGATTGTGAGCAATTTTCAAGATGAATTTAAAGATAATGACTTCATTGATATTTTGTTTCAAGTATACAAGTAGAAAATTAGTAATCATAGGAAGATTATATATATTTTGAAAACTAGCTAAAGTGACTACAGTTTAGGGGGAATTGGATATTCAGTAAATCCAGAAGATCTGGCTAGCATCAAACATATTGTGGTCAATCTAACCATGAAAATAGCTTTAAACACCAGGCTAGCTGCCTCTGTGCCAACAAGTCAGAGTAGAACAGGCAGCCTAGGCTTGAAACTGTACAAGGATCCCTTACAGGGGAGGCTGTTCCTGCAAGCTAAGTGCAGGCAGGTTGTGAACTAGGAGTTAACGACATCTAGGGAGGTCCTCCGTGGGGCCCTATGGGACTCCCAGGATGGCCCTCTCAACTTTTCAGTCAGAGAAATCAGGAAAGGCATGTTTTTCTGAGAATAAGGGCACATGTCTGGCAAAGGGCACATGAGGGCAAAACTCCCAGAATACAATCAAGGCAATCCTAACAAATAAGGAAGGAGTATTAGGAAGCTAGGGGACAAAATAGTAGTAACTTTCTCATTTCACCTAATAGATATTTAAGCACATATTTTTCATTCTAAAAGGAATTAATTCCCCAAGCAAAAGTTGAAAGTTATCCACTAAAAAAATACAAATCATATATCAACATTAAGAAAAAATCCTTACAAAAATCCTATTTCTCAAGTGTTGAGCCTACTTTCCCAAAGGACAGAAATGTGAGCCCTATAGCTACATAACCAAAAATCAATACTTTAAAATTAGCAATCTGATAGTTCTGCTAAAAGTGGATTGTGTTGTAATGCATTCATTTCATCAAAAAAGTAGATTTTTGGGGGGAATGGGGATGGATCCCAGTTCCTTGCGCATGCTAGACAAGAGCCCTACCACTGAGTTACCTCCCAGTCCTTAACAAGTAATTTTTAAAAATCTCTCATTTCTCACTCAGGACCAAGTAACGGTTTTTCAGTAATTTTTTTAGTGAAAAAAATCATTCCAGTAAATGATCCTCAACACCAAAGAGCCGGCAGCACCTCTTAGACAAAACATACTGCAGACTTTAATTAAGCATCTTACAAAAGCTATTTTCCAATACTGCCAATAAAATGTCTGGGCTATTTTTACATAGTCTTAAAGACTTAAAAAGGTGCTAAACAAAATGAACTTAATTTTAAACAAGGATTTTTATGTCCTCAGGAGAGGATTTGATTTTCAAGGCTTCTAAAATCTACCTGCCTGACTGCCAAAAGCAAGTTTACTTTTAAAATAAATGAACATCTATTTCGACAGCGTATTTTCTTCTACCTGGCTTACTTTATCCTGTTTGCCCACTGTGATAGTTTAGATTAGAATATCAGATTTTATATATAAAGGAATTAAATGAAAAGACTTTTTGATATAGCTGGCAGATGTCACTGGATTATTAGAAAAACCATAAAAATCTAATTTCAGTTAAGGAAATGACCATTCATTAATGGACATTTACTGAATATACCCTCAATTCACTTTCATTCCTTTCAATGTTTCTGCAGGAACTAAATAGACACACACATTATTTGTGTTTGGGAGGTAAAGATTAGCTAGCTCCTCCCCAGATCAGATTTAAAACACTGACTTCCAGCACAGGTCAAATTCTTTTATTCTAAGAACCCTGGCAAACAGTTCAATGTAATGAAAATTACCCAAACCCTGGCAGATGGTCTACATTTAAAACACTTCAAATGAGTTACAACAAATTTTCTTACTATCAAATTCAAGCAAACATGTAATTTTTCCCAATACTTGCCTATATGCCAGTCTTTCATTGATATGAAAATAACTGAATGAACACCTGATTAAAAAGGGAATTGTGGTGTTCTAGGTGGGGCATTGAATTTGAAATCGGATGTATGAGTTAAATTTGCAGCTCTGCCACTTACCTTTTTGACCACAGGAAAATTCTTAATACCGGCTTCATTTCCAGTACTTACCGTTGTTCATCAATAACATAATGAATATGAATGTGCTTTGCAAACTATAAGGCAATCTGCAACTGGAAAGCATTCCCTCAATCAACAATAAATTGACAATTTAACAACATTCCATTTCAAATCACACAGTACTCCTTACTTCTCCCTATACTGGCCAGCCACATCTGTTTCAACATGAAGTTTTTTAAAAGCCTGAGTTAGTTCCCAAAACAACTAGCTCTCTGCCAATGACTCGGAAGTATTTTGGTTCATGTTTGGCGATTAGGGACAGGAAAAGAAAGCAAGAGATCCTGTTTGAGCTTTTATGCATGTGTGATATTCTGGCATGCTTAATTAAAGCCCTGGTCCTTGTTTGATGGAGATGTTTTGCTAGTGTCGAGAATTTTTATCCTGGAAGCTTCTCTCTTAAAATAGAATGAATGCAAATGAATCATGATTGCCAACAACTTTAGCTAACTTTAATTGAGTGAGGTCCTCTTTAATTGTTGTAGGTCAAATACCTCATTACTCCAAACAACTTTCCAAATTGTGGGGAGAGGCTGTTGAATGTTGCCTAAAATAAGTGACCCATCAATGGTGGCTGAGAAATCTCTGCTATATGGAAGTTTTATTCTAGTAATTTGCAATAAATAAGTTAATAGAATAAAGACAATTTGCTCCTACCACCTATAATTTATGGCAATGGGATTTGGCAGGATTACATACACTCAAAAGAAGTTTGGGCTTCTTACACAGTGATAATGGTGCCTAAAATTTCAGAAGTTAATTACTAAAGTTTTTTGCTTATAAATACCAAATATTATCATAATATAACTAATTTGGCTGACCCATTATCTCATGCCTTCCAGAGCTCCCTTTTTCATTCTCCTCTCTCTTGAATGAAAAATCAGGGAGTTTTTCACCTCAAATCATTTCAACCTATCAATTCTCTATCAGGTCAAGTAGTAAAAGAAGCAAAAGGTCGCACATGGATTAGGAGTCAGACTAAACCATGAAAGAAATTACAGTCTCCTCTTAAATGCTAACATATACTACAGTTCCTCTGTTTAAAATGTAAACACTTCATCTTCAACAGATGCTTTAAAAGATTTCACTTATTTTATAAAAGTAATATCCAAGTTATATTTCTGAGTGTTTCTTTCTGACCTGAAAGATGCCCTTAAAGTACTTTCTCATATGTAGAGTAGATAAATGAGATTATTCATTTTGTTTCATGAAAAAAAAAGTCTCATTGATAAACAGATCTCAACTGTGAAGGTCCCGAGTATGAAAAACCCCATGAAGTATTTAAATGAGACTAACTGAAAGGTGAAATTTGTGAACAGAGAATTTTAATTTTTCTTTGTATCTCTAGATGTAACAGGGGTAACAACACTGATAATAACTACATAATAATTCATGTATAGCACTTACTATGTTCCAGGCATTGTTCTAAACACCTTCCATAAATTAGAATTAATTTGAAACATATAACTCCTAACACTATATCTTGCCTCTTTATCAGGGCACTTTTTTCATTTCCTAACAAGGTCTTCTTATTTTTAAAATGTTAAATCAGAAAATGAAGAGAGAATGGAAACAGAGGAAAGTTATTCCACAACTTTATACTAAGAAATGATCAGATTCATTCAGCCTATTCTTAATACTTCAAGACAACACTCTATTATATCAATTCACATTAAAATACTAACCAAAGTCATTTCCTGCAATGGGTATTTCACCACACCCCCACCCCCTTCACACCCTTACCCCCCACTTTCCCACCATTCCTTCTATACATCTCAGCAAACTCAGCACTAAGTATTTTGCAAAAAATTAAATAAATTCTAAATTTAAATGGCTGAAACGTCACCTCACTGCTAATCCAATGACAAAATAAAATCTTCCATTTATAAAGTGCTTTAACATTCCAAATTGCTTCCACATTCATTCTTTTACTTCAACCTAAGTACCTGCTTCCCTGTGAGATACTGCCTCCTTGCTGTAGTCAATCAATAAAGTTAGGAATCTCTAAATAGACAATAGATTTAGAAAATGTCAAATCTCCAAAGTAGTTACAAAGTCATAAATCAATAATTTATGGTATATGATCACTGGATCTCAGTAATCCTTGGGAAGGCAAGGTTTATTTGAAGAACACTCAGATTTCAACTATTTTTAATCTTTACCTAAACAAGATTATTGGAAATTACAGGCAAACCTGCATGAAAACTCATCCCTTTCAAAGTTCCACAGGGACAAGCAGTTATTTTGATGTATGTCTATTTTGATGTGCATTTTACATCAACGTTGTAAACCTTGTCTTCAGCAGTTAGGTTCCGACAATAGCTTGAAATCAATTTTCAGGTGCACTTTACAGAATAAAATAGACTGGTTTCCAAAAATCTGATAATGAATTAAATTCTTGGAGATGGAATTATAAATTTTAAATGAAGTAGTGGTGATATTGTGTGTGTGTGTGTGTGTGTTGGAAAGAAGGCTCACAATTTAAAGGACATCTGAATTGAATTCTTTGGCAAGCTAAAGCATCCTTTAGTCGTTTTAATGATCACTCTTTTAGTGTGTCTGTGCTGCAAATGTGAGTTTTTGTATGGCAAGTTTTCTATAGCAGAGGGAGAAAGGGGAGGTGGGGGGGTTACACCTGCACTAAATAGGGAGCTTGTTAGGTGACTGTTGTGATCAGTCCCGGACTTGTTCTGCCTGATCAAGCACAGTGGGCAGAGATCCAATCACAAAAGCATTCCACAAAGCAAGCAAAGCAAAAATCTTCACTAAACTGACTACTGGAATGAAAACTGCTGGGGTCCATCCCTTCCCTTCACTGGGAAGGAAGCATGTTTTACTAAAGACGAAGGCAGTGGTGACTATGAGGACATCATATTTTGCAACCATTCCTTGAAAACATCAAGACAAATTTGTGCAATGTTGCACACAGGAGATTTACTAACTTTTGTTTCCAAGACCAACAGATCCTACTCTTTGGAAAATTAGCCCTTTAAAAACTTCCCACTGTTCCAGGGTAGGCTGCCCCTGGGGTCAGCTTTTCCTCCAGTTTAGTTATCTTGCTTTCCTTGATTTCCCAGAAGACACACCAATTAGATATTTTAAATGCTTTTTAAATCTTTGAAACAATATTCATATCCATTATCAAGTTGTCACCACACCCTCTTCTGAAAGGGTGGCAGGTTAAAAGAAGAAAATAAGGCACAGCAAACATGACTTGCCTGTCCCTACCAGTGACAGAGAAAACAGACACGGTTTCTCACAATTTATCCTGTGTAAAAACAAACACAAAAAGATCAACACAAAAACACATTCCAGAGCCAAATACTATCTTCATTTAATCAGATCCTGTTTGGGATTATTTATGGTTTGTCACCCCCTCCCCCATTCATTGATGCTAACAATTGAGATTTAGCCTTTTTGGTCAATCAGAGCAAACCAGCAAAACAATACTGCATTTCAAAAATAGCAATAGTTAATTGTTACCGCTTAATATTCTGTGCTCTTATTTAATACCTGCACTTAAATATAGGCATTTGTGGAAAAGCATGTTTTAGTTGTCGACTTGAAAATGAGGTGATGGGTTGTTGGAACTCAATTTACCATGTCCTGCTTTGTCCTATCATTTAAGGATGGAGAAGGATGTTCGAAATCCTCCTCAAGTCCTTTTGTTTTAACTAATGCTAAAAAGTATAATCAATCTTCCAATGGTAACCCGCTTTGTCTAAATTTATGGTTAGACGAAAGTTTAAGGTTTTGCAAAGATCAAAATGGTTTCCTGTGGAAAATTAAAACTGAATTCTACCCCCCACGTCAAATAGCACCGATTAATGAAATACTACCTCCCTATCCTTAAGGCTGTAGACGGCAGCGCAGCGTCTCGCTCATTAAGCAATGCCCACTAACTTTATGGAGATCAATTCTAAATTACCAACCTCTTTTCTGAGAGTCGAACTTCTTGTTGTCAGGTCTGGCAAAGTCCATTCTCACGTAAGTGTCATCGTCGTCCTCAGAATCTTCTCTCTCCAGGGGTCTCGGCCCCTGGTGGTGGCGAGCAGGCGGTGGGGGAGCAGCAGCTGCGGAAGCGGCCCCGCCCGCCGCATTCTCACCTCCCGCAAGGTCTGCAGCTGGGTCCGGGGCTCCCGGATTCGCGCCATCAGCAAGGTCCTGGGCCCCCCTCACCGCCTCGGCGTCAGCAGCAGTAGCAACAGGTTGGAACCAGAGGGTGGAGGCGGAGTCAAATCCAGCGGCGGCCTCTAAGCCCGCGGCGGCTGCGCCGATGCCTGGGACCGCTGCGAGAGCGGAGGCCGCGGCTAACACGCGGCCCACGGCTAAGGTCGGCGCCGCTGCCGCAGCAGCAGCCGACGGGGAGGGAGCTGAAAGGTCTCTCTCGAGGCCATCAGTCGGGAAGGCCGAGACCACGGCCCGGGCGGCTGCAAATAAACTCAGCGAACGGCTTTGTGAGCGTCTCCCCTCTTGCTCCTCCTCCTGCAGCAGCCTAGCTACAGGTGGTGGTTCGGAGCATCGGCTAGGGGACAGGGAAATGTCCATGCAGCACTCAGAAAATGGATCGACCACGTAGATTCGACCTGTTTCTGCATCGTAACGAATGGCACTGTCAGCAAAAGGCACGGCTGGTGTCATTGCTGGGTTGAAATTTACTTCAATGTAGTCGCCCTCTTCCACATTAGCACTGCTACCTGTAGCACTGGGAGGAAGAGGGCGAAGTGGCCACCTAGCACCATCCAGAGATAGGGGGTTGGCACCTGGGATAGCTCTTAAGAGATGTGAGAGGCGGCTTGCTGGATTTGGAAAGGGCACTCCAAATTCAACATTCACGTAATTCGAAAAGGCTGGCTGTCTGGGGTCAGCAATTATGCCCCACGAATCTGGCAGTCCTTGAGCAGAGGGGGCTGGCATATTGCTATCTCTTTTAGTGAAGTCAATGTTGACGTAGTCACTAGAGCTGTCAGCTTCTTTCTGCTCACGTGTGGGCTTCTGTGGTTTGGGCTTGATTTTATTTCCTTTTGTCATGAAAGAAAGCCGGTTAGGTCTCTTAGCCTTGCTCTTTGGGGGGCCATCATCTACGGGCTTTGAGAATGACCCCTCAACTGAAGGCTTTGCAGGTGCACGTTTGGGGCCCCAGTTAGATGAGGCTTCCTTGTCTAGGCCCCTCCCCAGGAACTTTCCAGGTAACATTGGTACATACTCACTGTGGTCACTCTGTCCCAAGGGTGAGCTCTGAAAAGGATTTGGCAGCGAGAAGTAGGAGCTCCAACTTTTGGACGAAGAGCCGCCCTGAGGATTCCTGGGGTTTTTTGGAATTGCACCAGCGCCAGGAGCCATAAACATGTAGTCACTGTCACTGTCATTGTCCTTGGAGTCATCCTCTTTGTTAGGATCAGGTGCTTTGGGAGGACTAGGGGCAGGCGGTGGGCTCACTCTAGGAAACATCATCATGTATCCTCTTGAATCTTCAAAAGGTGATCGAGAGTGGCGCTTTTTTGAAGCAGAGACATTTTGAGGGGCCATTGGCATGTAATCACTGGAGCTCGCCAGAGGGGCAGCCACCCCCGGCCTCATTGGCACATATGGGTCATCCTCATCTTCATCCAAAGCTCTGGCTCTGTGGGGACCACGAGCTGCACCTTCTGAAGTCTCTGTGTCTCTCACCTCCTTGGCTTCCTTGCGTTCTTTTGTGGCTCCTCTGTCAGCACAAAAATAAAGGCGGAATCTTCCCCCAGACTTGCCTTTCCCACTAGTTCCCGCTGGTGGGGGTGGGGGCGGGGGCGGCGGAGGAGGTGGAATTTGCTGTTGCTTGCTTTGAGTTAATTTGCCAAAGTAGGATCTTTTCTTCAGAGATTTGCCTCGGTCACCATCCCCATCTGAGCTTTTCCCACTTCCTGAGCCTTTGCCACCTCCAGAGTGCTTGCCACCACCTGGGCCATGGCCATCCCCCGGTCCCTGACCACCACCTGAGCCGTGTCCACCTCCAGGTCTCTGGCCACCACCTGAGCCATGGCCACCTGCGGTGCCCTGGCCATCTCCTGAGCACTGGTTTCCTCCAGTACTCTGGCCTCCTGAGCCTTGGCCACCTCCAGATCCCTGCCTCCCACCTGAGCACTGGCTTCCTCCCGAGCTCTGGCTACTGGAGCCCTGGCCACTTGAGCCCTGGCCACCTCCTGAGCCTCGGCCATTTCCTGAGCCCCAATTGTTCATGGGCATGTAGTCGCCTTCGCTTCCTTCCTGACGCTCTTTGCCCTCTTTCCCTTTGCCCCCAGAGTTGCCAGAGTTGGAGCCGGAGGCTTCACCAGCCCTGTCACTGGCGTTTTCTTCAGGGTGAGGGGCACGTACCGGGCTGGGCGCTAAGCGGCGAAAAAAGCCGGCTGGCACTGAAACCGCTCTCCTGGACCTTCGCCCTCTGGGCAGGTGCAGCCTTCCTCGCCTGGAGGGGTGCAGAGGCTCGCTGGGCGATACGTAGCGCCTGGTGAAAAGCATCTCGTCTTCTCCGTCGCCGATGGACCGAAGGTGGCAGAACTGCTCAAAGCGGGACCTTCGGAGCCAGCCGCCAGGCTCGAGCGGCAGCAAGCCCAGGTGCCTCCTAGCGGACAGCAGGGTTAACAGGTGGGCGCCAATGCTGATGCTGTAGCTGCGGCAGCGGGCTCTGTATTCATCTGCACACAAGGCTCTCATCTTCTCCAAAAAGAGCTCGTGCATGTTTTGGGCCACCACGCAGTCATCGACCTGCATCCACAACTCCCCTGGACCGATAACGGTGGACCTGCCGACTTCCAAGAAGAAGTACTGCTCCGAGTGCCCGCAGCGACGGATGCTCAGGAGCTGGACGACCACGCTGGCCACTTCGGTGTTCAGCCTCACAAACACGACCTCCTCGTCGGTAAGACACAGCCGGAACACGCCGCTCAGCTCTTTTCTATGCCCCAGCCCCCTGGGTTTCACTACTACCTGCCACACATCTTTGTAGAAGGGTGGCTCCGCCGCCGCTGCCGCCGCTAGCGCGGCCGGCTCTCCGTCCGGCTGTGCGCCGAGCGTGCCGCAGCGGCGGCGCTTGCTCTCGAGGATGAGGCGGCTGAGCAGCAAGTACCAGCTTTCTTGCTCCGACTCGTTCTCGGCCACCATAGCGAAGTACTCGTCCTGCGTGAAAAGGGCAATGAGGTGGCGGTACCTTGCATCAGCCCGCTGGCTCACGGAGAAGCACTGGTACAGGGTGATAACGCGCCGCGGAGGGATGAGCGCGGGCACCGCTGCACCCGAGGCGGCCGCCGCCGCTGCAGCCGCCGCGGCACGGACACTGTGCCGGAACTTCCTGGCATTTTCGTAGTATTCCAGCCGAGCCGGGGCGTCAGCGGTCTCGACTTTGAGCACGAAGTAACGCCTGTGCCCGTGCTTCTGTTTCCGCAGGTAGCCGCGTTTGCAGACTTCGTCCCCGACGGGGAGGTCTTCCTCCTCAGACTCGGAGTCTGACCGGGAGCCAGTGGCCGTGGAGAGCCACATGGCTCCCGGACAAGACGACCCGGTCCCAATGAGTGCGGTCGGGGTTCCCGAAGAAAGAAGCGGGGTGCTCGTTACCGCCGCTAGAGCTGCCGCTGCCGCCGCTGCTGCAGCCCTCAGTCTCCTTGTCGCTTGGTCGCGAGCGAAGGAGCTACTCGCCATGGTGATGCACGATGGTTTTAAGGTGAGCGAAAGGGGGAGGGGGCACTCGGGGAAGGGAGGGTTGGTGGAAGAGGCCGTCTACCCCCATCGGCCCGCCCCAGCCCCCTCCCGCCTTGGCCCGCGCCCCCGCCCACTTCACTCCGGGCGCGCGGCAGCGGGCAAAACAACACGTGACTGCCGCCTCACGCGGCGGCCGCTGCGGATCCAGCTACCGGCGCAGTCGAGGGGCGCCAGCGGCCACCAGTAGAGGTGTGCAAGGGAGGGGGCGTCGAGCCCGGGAGGCGGGGCCACCTCCAGCTGGGCCGAGACCCTCTGGGTGGATCTCGGGGCCTGTGGGCCACGGGAGGAGGCGGGGCTCTCTGGCCACGCTGGTCCTAAAGGGGCGCTCAAAAAGGCAGGAGCGAGCGGGAGCAGGCCAGCTACCAGGGCTGGGCGCGGGCGCCACAGTCAGGGCGCTATTGGCTGGAGGGGGCTCGAGGTGGTGGGAGGGGGCGGAGCGCCAGCGGCGCCAGAGAGCCGAGCTGGCACAGCTGCGGGACGGTTTGTTTGTTTATTTGGGAAGCGGGAGCCAGGTGAAACTGTTGCAAGGCTCTGATTGGTTGGGATAGGAGCCAATGGGAGGGTCCGACAGGAAGGCGGCCCTGAATTCATTAGTTTGGGGGAAGGGAGGGGAGCTGAAGGGCTAGGGGGCGTGGCTGGGGTCCCAGAGTGGGCTTCGCTGTCTGGTTGTCTCGCGCTCGGGCGGTAAACAACCCTCTGCAAGTAGCTGTTAATGGTGGTGATAAATTCGGGCAAATCCCAGAGCCACAGTGACCTGGGGACCGATTCGGGCGCCCTCTCTCTCTTCCTGTCGCTCACACATTTTCTATGCCTATCACAGTCTGGTCCATTTCCTCCCGCTGCACGCGGCCGGCCTTACTTCTCAAGGGAAAGTGTCCAGAACCCCTGAAAACGTCAGCCACCAGGGCGCTCAGACCTGCCGCCCACTGTGCTGCAGGAGCTCCAGAGCCCGCTCCACCCCTGACACACGAATAGGACATTCAAATAGCAGCGATGCCTTCAAAATGAACACAATCTTTAAACAGCGCATTTCTAGCCCATGAAATACAGGTTCGCTAGGGATGGTGTTGCTGACTATTTGATTAATGATGACTATGAAAGCACAAATTTGGGGGCCAGCGAAGTATACAGCCATGTTGAAAAAAATCGGACTGGATTCTTAACTGAAAAACGCAAGTGTTGAGCTGTCGTGATTATTTGTGTGTGATGGGGGGGAGATGCTTTGAAAGGTGCCTTTAAAAGAATCTCAAAATATTAAGTTTCTCTTTCTTCGAATGACACCAAAAAAACTTTAGAAAAAGAAAAGCTCATCCCTAGAACAAAGGACCCTACCGAATACACATCCTAGAATATATTTCACATCCCTCGCGTCAAGAAAAGAAGGTTTTACTGCATTTCAGTTTACAAGTTGACATCACAAAAATAAGAACTACTGCCTCCCTTGTTTCTGCAAAAACTGCCGGAGTGTAAGTGCAACCACCTTAAGTCAGTTTCTGTCTCTGTCTCCATCTCTCTGTTTCCATCTCTCTCTGTCTTTGAATAGGGTTTCAGACTCTTAAGGGTGAAGATGGGTCGAGAGTACATTAAAGTGTCAACGGAACGACCACATTTGCAATGAGTGATTTGGGGAAATATGGAATTTCTCTCCAAAACTATGTAATGTCAGTTTACCCTTGCTCTAGGGTAGTACTGCCAAGGGTCTTATTTATAAAGTCTTAACAGTAAACTAGGCAATGTATACATATATCATGAAAATAGACACCATCTCTGTTCTTTTAAGAATTCATTCTCTTAGAGACAGCATAAACATTTGAATAGATGGCACCTTTTTGATGCTTTGATTTGGAGGGAAAAGAAATTGGTTTTGATTGTCCCCAAAACACAAGAAACAATTATTACCATTTCCTTTGCTGCCAGCGGCTTGTAAGTAGAGTATGTTCACAGGTGCTAGACACAACCGTGGTTGCTGAAAGAGACCCAGTAACTGGAGGCAGAATGGGTGTGGAAGAACTAGGGATGCTACCTACCTACTTTTCAGATGCCTTGTCACATATTTATAAGATTCATTGCCCTTATAACCAAAATAACAATGAATAATCTCATTTGAGCTATTTAATAATAGGTGTTATGATATATTGTTTTGCCAAGCACAAGGTTTTGCTTTAGATAGAAATGTGAAAAAAGGCAATGCATTGAAAAGTGCTTTGAGTAGTAACATGACATTTTAAAATATATTTAAAACATTAAATGCATGCTAAATAAAATTTGTAATGTATCAGATTTAAAAATACTCATGTTTCTTTATTTCCTCTATGTGTATAGAGTTTTTACACAGAACGGTAGGTTTATAATGTATATAATTTTGCATCCTGTTCTTTTCACTTAGCATTACATGATAGCATTATGGATCGGCCTAAACATCATTTAAATGCAACATAATATCCCACATAGTTGTAATCTCATATCTTCTCAGTTCTAATGTACATTAATATACTAATTATCATTTTGCTTTGGGGGAATTTAGGTTGTTCTCAAAGTTTTCCAGTATTACAAATAATACTGCAACAAATATCTTGTACCTGACTTTTAAAATATGTTTAAATTATTCCCCTGGGGTGGACAGCGAGGACTGCGATTACTGGGTTAAAATGTATGAACATTTGGAACATTATTTTTCAGAAATATTATATCAGTTTTCTCTGTCACCACACCGATTGCCAGCACTGGACATTTTTATATTTAAAATACTACTGATGAATTGAGTGACATGCTTTTCCACTGTTCTTTTAGTTTACATTTTTGTTTACTAGTAAGGTAAAACGTTTGTATGTTTATTGCTGACAATATATTGTCTTCTATAAAGTGTCTTTTTTTATGTCATTTCCCCTATCGGATTCCTTGTGTTTTTTGTTCTTATATGTGTGATTTGTTTTTACAATAAAGATATTACAACTTTGTTACAAGTTTTTTCCCATCTATTAATTTTTTTAAAATCACATTTAAAGCTCATTCTCTACTGTTTTGAAAGATGTATAAATGTGACTCAGTGTGGTTTGTAGCACAATTTAAAACAGAGCTGCAAATACACACAAATATCACAATCACTTCAGATCTTTCTAAAGATCACATATATCTAAGTTCATATACTTAAAGGGAAAGCTAACTTGTTCTCATGTCAAAAAACCTAAGAAAATGTCTAGACTAGTTATATATCACTCTTAAATAATACTTTATGATGTTATTCTCTAGGGGGGAAACCTAGGAGCAATCAACATGTTTAAAAAGTGTGGAAATAATTTTTGAACAATCACAGTAAAAGATTACCAGTGCTGATAACTTTGAAACCAAAGTATATTATTGGGCTACAGCAAAGTAGAATTAGAGATATAGTGAGATATTTCATAAAGGCGTTTAATTTTGTGAGTTTCTGACAATAGGAGATGTGGAAAGTGTTAATACTGGTGAACAGGGAAAATATCTGACTAGAGGAACATTATTTTCCCCCCATAGGTCAACCAAACCTTCTCAGTCCTAAAGTTGTTCCAACACAGAAGTTCTTACAAGAGACCATCATTACTGAGTTTACCAAATGCTGCAGCTTGTCTATATGTATTTAAACTTGCATCTTCCTGGATAACTTAATGATATAGAATAGTTGTTTAGGTCAGGTTTCAATAGGTAAAATAAAGCAGAGGGATGGTACAGACATCTCAATGGTTCAGGGAAAAAATGGACACTTTGTGTTTTTCCAGAACTTTCCAGATGGTTGCTTTGATATCAGATCCCTTCTTTGGTTATAAATTCCTGTCTCTTAATTTTTTGTTTTTAGTTTTAGGACACATTACCTTAGAAAGCTACAGTTGCTTTACATATTCCATTATAATGCCTGTAAATTTGGACTCTGAACCAAGACTCTGAAACACATATTTTTAAAACAACAGGTTAGAATTAATAAAACCTACAATAGTTCTTATTTTATCTTGCCAGTTTAGCTGAGGAGAAAAAGCCTCACAAGTACTGCAGTTGTTATTTTACATCTGGAAACTAAGGTAAATGGATAAACAGCCATGGTACCTTTAAAACAGATTCCACTTAGTGAATAAATATGCCTTTTATGGGGTTTGCCTTTAAAAGGAATTTCCCATGCATCTTGTTTTAAGAAAGCAATTGTTTGACTGAATTGACTAGTCAATGATAATAAAGATTCGTCTGTTCATTCCTTATCCACATTATCATCAGTAATCTAAATTCAACTTATACTAAAATCAAAATGGATAATTGAAATGTGGATTTACTTAGCTGAAAAATTGAACTGTTACATTAAATATGGATGACATTATTCAAGTGAATAAAACCTAAGAGGAAAAGTAACCAGTATAAAAGACCTATTATTCTTGCCCAATGTATAAATTAGCCTTTAAGTATTAGCTCTATAATCTTTGTGAACTAACGTCCAATTATGTTGATCAAAATATGGTGCCACTCGATATTCAAAAATGATACTGGCAATAAATCATTGCTTTTTCTATGTTTGGGCATAAATAAAATCATGTACAATGAATGACGCTTCCTATGCTACGCAGGGATAAGGGCTGCCCTGTGATTTGTGGCCGTAGCCACCGTTTGCAGATGATGGGTTTACTTCTCAGCTTTTTCACTTCTGTGCTACTCAAAACCTCTGCTGGAGAAAGCAATGGTCAAATGCCTGATTGGTGCACACTGATCAGGTCTGTTGGCTGCTTTTGTTTCCTAGCAGTCTCCAGCTAAAGTAGTTAGAGCAAATATGTGGTTTAATTAGGCTCCTAAACCTTCCCTGTTATCTGAAGAGTCAACTGAAAATCTTGCATTCTTTCCCTCCTCCAAAAGAAAAGTTTCATTTGGAAATAACTTCCAACAATGGAATCTAGTAAATTTCACATGAATTTGACCACATACATTGTATAAGCTAATATAAACAAACAATAGAAAATGTAGCTTACTACTGTTTCTTGTGGGTATCATGGAGCAGCTGTTTTCGGGTGTCAAACGATTATAGATTCACACTCACATGTCTTCAAAGTTTAGAAGCTTTCCTTTGTAAGTTATATACGGTCATGAGGTCATTCCAAGGTTAGGGTTTTGTTTTGTTTTTGTTCTTTGGTGGGGTGGGTATTGGGGTATTGGGGATTTAACCCAGGGGCCATTTACCAATGAGCTAGATCCCTATCCCTTTTTATTTTTCATTTTGAGACAGGGTCACACTAAGTTGCTTAGGGTCTCACTAAGTTTGTAAGGCTGACTTTGAGCTTTCAATTCTCCTTCCTCAGCCTCCTGAGTCACTGGGATGACAGGTGTGCACCACCATGTCCAACTCTAAGTTGTTTTTTTCCCTTCATTTACTTGTTATGTTGTCCACACTGTCCCGGAACTCCTGTGCTTAGGTGATTTCTCTCCTTTCAGCCTCCCAAGTAGCTAGGACTACGTGCACACCCACCCACTGCGTGCTGACACCACAGTAAACCCTCTTTCTTACCCTCTTGCTGCCTACAGCCCATTCTTCCAAATTTGTCCCTCATTCTATTATAACACATTCTCATTCTCACTGTGGGAACTTCCAGTTAGGTTGATTTTGTGTGTGTGGCATTTGGTACATAATTTATCCATTTCTACCTTTACCTTTAGAGGAGTTAGTATTATAAGCTTTCATTTTCTTTCCAGTGTTTAGAAAACCAGCTATCATATGTATATAATCAACTCTTCTTTCTCCAATCTTCACATCATCCTGCAATATCTGTTGGGTTGAATCCTTCTTTCACTTTTGTAGTCACCATCCTGGTGTGTCATAATCAGCTCTACCAGGATTGCTGATGTACCCTCTTAAACTTCTCCCTTCTTCAGTCTCTTCATATAGCCTGTATTTTTCACTTTCATCAAACCATTTCCTGCTCAATGACATGCTGAATTCTCCTGCCTTTTCTTCTGCTATATCAGAACTAAACTTCTAATCCTAGTATTTGAAATACCCTCTTCCCATTGCCACCACAACCAACCCTCTTTCCATCCTCTTGGTGCATTACAACCCATTCTTCCAAATTTATTCCTCATTCTATTATGATACATTCTCATTCTCACCACCTTCATTTTCCAGTTGGATTAATTTCTTTGTAGTTTCTGAATATAATTTATCCATTTATTTCTTTACATGGATCATTTCTCATATCTAAAATTCCCTCCCCTTTCTCATCATCAACTGATGTAATCATCTTTCTCAAGAGTCAGATCAAGTCGGACACATGGTGCACACCTGTTATTTCAGCAGCTCAGGAGGCTGATGCAGGAGAATCACAAGTTCAAAGCCAGCCTCAGCAATTTAGCAAGGCCTTAAGCAACTTAGCAAGACCTTGTGTCAAAAAATATATAAAAGGGCTGGGGATGTGGCTCAGTGATTAAATGTCCCTGTGTTTAATCCCTAGTACCAAAAAAAAAAAAAAAAAGAGTCGGGTCAAGATTCACTTGTGAGAGCTTCCCTCACCCACATAATCCTACTACAACCACTTACTAATCTTCTTAAGCACCGGATATAAGGAGAGCTAAGTATTAGTTGGTATCCATGGTGGAGTCATATCATTACTAAATGATAGTCATTGTTATATGAAGCACACTTTGCTACCACTTGGCAACTAGCTTCTGCCCTTAAATTGCTGCCCCACAAGACAACTTGCCCACCCAGTTGTCCTAGCTATTCCAGTTTCTCCCTCAGGACCTCCTACCTCTCTGCTATCCATAAACTACAGGGATTACTGCTGGTACCCTAGGGGACTTCTGGGCCCCCACGCATGAACCTTGGGTGATATAAGTTCTCATTGGTTGTCTTATGTTGCACAGGTCATTAAATAGTTAAAATTACCATGCCTGAGTATAAACTAATCCCTGAGTTGGGAACATTATTTTAGATTATAAACTCCTTGAGGACCAAGACTATGTCACATTTATCTTTGTATCCTTAGTGCTTAGTATGACACTTGACAATCACCAATGCGTGTTTGTCAAGGGAAGAAGACAGGAAGGAGGAAGCAAGGGAACAAGGACAAAAGAAAGAAGGAAGGGAGGGAAAGAGAAGGGAAAGAGGAGAAAAAAATATATGACAGATTTCTAAATGGTCATGCAGGCTACTTCCTCTTCTAAACCACTCCTGCCAGTGCCCAAGCTCTCCATGACTGATGGCAAAGCTTCATGACTTCAGCTTTACTTAACTTCTGTTCCTCTTCAAGGGAATTATGCCTAATAAGACATATTACATGTTCTTATAAATATATCAAAACAGATTCTACTGTCGTAATAACTAAAAATCACTGATAAAAAATAAAAACCTCCATCAAGGGAAAGAACTTACCAATTCTTTTAATTTTTTTAGTTGTAGATGGACACAATACCTTTTATTTATTTATTTATTTATTTATTTATTTATTTATTTATTTATTTATTTATTATGTGGTGCTGAGGATTGAACCCAGTGCCTCACAAGTGCTAAGCAAGGGCTCTACCACTGAGTCACAAACCCAGTCCCAGTTCTTTTATTTATTTATTTGTTTGTTTGTTTGTTTGGTACTGGGAATTGAACTCAGGGGCACACTGCTACTGAGTCACATCCCCAACCCTCTTTTGTATTTTATTTAGAGATAGGGTCTCACTGAGATGCTTAGTGCCTTGCTAAGTTGCTGAGCCTGGCTTTGAACTCATGATCTTCCTGCCTCAGTCTCCTGAGCTGGTGGGATTACAGGTGTGTACCACTGCACTTGGCCCAGCCCCAGTTCCTGCTATCATTGTTTCCCGTTTGCATTCCCACACTAGCATACAGGTTCCCTGTATTCTCCATGTACACTCACCATGTATTCTCAGAGCCTTGAATGGCACCTGACACACAGTAGAGATTCTCAGTAAATACTTGTTGAGTGAGTGAATGAAAATGAATAACATGTTTTGATGTTAAAATAGAGATACCACAGAGGTCAGAAGTGCTCTTGAAAAGGATCATCTTCAGAAACTCTGCAGGAATATTCATCTATATTTTTTGTGCTACAGGGGACTGAACTCAGGGCCTTGCAAAGACTAGGCAAGTGTTCCACCACTGAGCTATAACTGGCCCTCATCTCTATGTTTTAATTAAACGTGATCTTTCTGAAGCATCAGCATTTGAAATATGACCCGCCTATTTTACGATCATTTTCATTTTCCATTTTTTTCTGATTGTTTACTTTCTAGTTCATTTTCATAGCAAATGTACAGATAGAACTTCCATATATTATGAATTAGCCGAGTTTCTTTGAAAAATCTGTATATCCAATCATCATTTATTTGGAGTGTTTCTGATAGTAAAATGTGTTCCAAGTTTGGAACAATCATCTTACAAACCGCTTTTGAAATGCAAACATTTT
The DNA here is from genome assembly GCF_902686455.1 of Sciurus vulgaris. Lineage (NCBI taxonomy): Eukaryota > Metazoa > Chordata > Mammalia > Rodentia > Sciuridae > Sciurus > Sciurus vulgaris. Next base: position 42,387,988 of record NC_136471.1, on the reverse strand, counting down.
ACATTTCTGAAGTTTCATTCAGCCTATCCTTTACTATCAGGATTGGTAATGGATTATAAGTACTTAAGGTTACTTCCTTGAGAGTGTGCTTTATCTTCCCAAGCATTTTGTAAGTTACACCCAGGGAAGACATTCTATTTCTGTATTTTAGTTTGCCTTTTCACAGTGTATAGTACTGCACTGAATTCAGTGATTACATTTGAAGGGAGGATTTTTACCTAAATGCAAAACATTACCCAAGGCTAAATCACACTGGATAAAATATCATTCAATGTATTCTTTACTATTTAGGGCTATTGTAGTTGAAAGTCATCATTAGAGATCACATTTTGTTTAGGCTTGTTAATCATTCCTCCTTGTCAAAGTTTTCACATGAGTTTTATTAAAAAGAGCAATAATACAGGACAATAAATCATAATTATAAAAATATCACCAGCATAGGTTTACAATATTTCATTCTTCAATAATTATATGCTCCCTCTTCCCCTTAAATACATCATCAGGGAGGATCATGAACTATTATAAAAAAATGTTATATGAATTAAGGAGTTTAGAAGTGAAATGTTAGTAATTATTTTTTTTCGGGACTTTTTCCAAATTTTGGACTAAGGAATGAAAAGAGAATCATTTTTTGATCAGGAACAAGGAAATTTATTCTCTCATAGCAAACTTCTCCCTTCTATCTGTGATGATATATTCAAAATACCTGAGATCATATTTCTTACCCTGAATGATAGGTACGTGGGCATTCAGTTTGTACTCTTCTGTAAATAGGATACATTTTGCAACCAAAAAAAATAAAAGGAAAATTTTGACCCAAAGAAGGAAGCATATCAATATTTCCCATTGTTTCAAAATCAAGAACCAAGTATAATATGTCAAAATACATTCTACTGTTATGCATAACTAAAAAGCACAAATAAAAAATTTAAAAAAGAGTCAAGTATAAATCATTCACTCATTTGGCTAATTAACATTCAGAAAGGAATAACATTAACAATTGGATATAGTGTTTAAAGAAATAAAGTTTCCATCCGAAATAAAGTGTTCCTTGGAAAATAAAATGGGTGCTTTCAGTATTAAAATTAAAAAAAAAAAAACAAGTTTTGCCTACCTGAGAAGATTTCTTGAAGGATTATTTCAATATTTACCTAAAGACCTTTGTCACATGGTTCAGCACTCCCCTGGAATCTTCAAGATGTTACAGAATCAAAGCTGAGAGCACTCTAAAAAGTGAAATGTTTAAGTTGAGAAACCTTATTCAAAGTACCTACTTGTACAAGCTAATATTTCTCAAGAAAAAAACTTGCTTTTCCTCTTGAAACTTATTCATTATTCTATCATTTTGTCCTCTGTGTATATGTGTATGCAATATAATTGTGGCTTTTATGCAAAATTGTTTTTCTCATTAAGAAGAATTGTAAATTTCTCCTCAGAAATTTTTAGAGGTGATCTATTGTCCATCTTTTCATGCTCCCTGCATGGCTTAGCTCTGTTAGTTACCTGATACTTTTGCTTGATTTGCAAATGCATACATGTCATATTCTGATAGCTTGTGACTCCTTTGTGTCATCCATATTATGCCCCAAAGAATATGCTAGAGGATATAAGAATGTGCTGTCTTGCATATGCTCTGGAGATAGTCATAATCATTAAATGTTAAGTTTAAGGTTGTTTATACAATTAAAATGATTAAAATACAAACCTGAAAGCATGTGATTTGAAAATCTTTTAAATTATTCATTCTACAAATCAAACTTGAAAATTTTCAGACATTCAGGGTATGTTGACTATTTGGTGCTGACCCTCAAGGGAGTACCCCCCCCCCAACAACCCCTGAAAATACTCAGTTTACTAGCACAATAGGTTTATGCCTAAAATAAATCATGTCCCAATGACTCAATATTGATCAGTAAAATGAGAGATTACACTCCATTTAAATAAGATCTATCAAAATGTATAAATGCATTCTACTATCATGTACAACTAATCATAATGAATAAAATAAAAAGTTTCCATTACTTAAGGAAAAACTGATTCATTATGTACAATCTTTCTGTGGATTCAAAGTCTAATAGGTTAAAATGTAATCATCATATTGTGACATTTTGCAACATTACAAATTACCTTCAGACTCTACATTGTAATACATATCTAACTTCTAGATGCCATCATTCAACATTGTTTGAGTTACTATTTTATGAGGATTGTACCTATGTGATTTCCTTTCATTTAAAAATTTTAAGAACTCACCTGTAGCATGCCAAACTCTCAAAAGTAAAACTTTCTTATGTCTCCTGCCTTTTCCTTCATGCCTCCTCACTAACTACTTGACCTGCCTTTTGACCTTTTTTATGCTGTAATAGAACCAATATTTGATGGTGACCACAATACTGATTCTTAGTACAAAAGTGAAGCGGAAGCTGACCGTGGTGGAGCATGCCTGGGATCCCAGCAACTCTGGAGATGAATTGTTTGGGAAGTTTAGCAAACTCTGTCTCAAAAAACAAAACAAACAAACAAGCAAACAAACAAAATCAAAAACAAAAATAAAACAATCTGGAGATGTAGCTCAGTGGAAGCGTGCCACTGGGTTCAATCCCCAGTACACAAAAACAAAACAACAAAAAATGAGTGATCTGTAAAGAAGACTGTACTGGAACTCAGGAGAGGTGAGTTTTAGTACTATTTCTACCACATATTAGCTGTATGGTTTATTTATTTATTTATTTTTGTACTGGGATTGAACTCAGGGGTGCTCAACCACTGAGCCACATCCCCAGCCCTTTTTGGTGTTTTATTTAGAGACAGGGTCTTGCTGAGTTGCTTAGGGCCTTGGTAAATCGCTGAGGCTGGCTTTGAACTCCCTATCCTCTTGTCTCAGGAGTCGCTGGGATTACAGACATGCACCACAGGGCCCCGTGTAGCCTTGTGATCTTTGGTGGGTCATTTAATGCTTGTTTACTTTTTGAAAAATGAGAGGTTAGAGTCCAGTGTTTTCTAATGTTTCTGAGACAGGAAGAGAAAGGACAGACATGTACCCTCCAGTTTCTATGTTTACAGTGTTTCATATTTTGAACCATTCTCAAGAGAGAAAACTTTACTGTGCCCCTCAGAGCAAACATTCTAACAATTTAACATCTTTTTAAATTATTAAATCATAAATTTGCTGTCATCATCTTTTCTTTCATTTATTCATTCATTCAAAAATATTTATTGCAAGTCACGGTGAATTCTAAGAGTGTATTGTAGCTATAAATGTGAAATGATGTACAAGGTCTTTACTCTTACGGAGTTAATATTCCAGTTAGGGTAGCCACATGAACAAGCATATAAGAAATTATCAGTGGCAAGTGTTGTGTTGAAAAATTCAACTGTAACATAACTATATTGGGTGATGGGGGAAATTTCTCTCACAAGAAAGGATTTTGTTCTGGGAGAAATACCACATTGTGGGGGTACTACCCATACAAAGATCAGAGGAAGAATTCCAGGCAGGGAATAGAAATCACTAAGACATAAAAACAGGTTTGAGATTGGACTGTTGGCAGAATAAAATGAAGGCTCTAGAACACAGTGGGATGAGAGATCCAGGGGTTACATCAGAGAAGGATTTATAGGTCGAGGTAGAGAGTCTGGAATTTATTTGGAATGCAATGGACAATGATTGAAAAGATTTTAGCAGGAAAGTGACATGATCTGATTTACGTTTCAAAAGGGCACTCTGGCTGCCACTTGGATTATAGGTGACAAAAAGTGAATTGAAGAACAGCTAGGAAAATATTTTAGTAGTCCAATTTAAGTGGCTTAGACAAAGGTAAGAGTGGTGAAGATAAAGTTAAGTGGACAAAAATCTGGATATATTTGGAATATAATATCTACAACTGACAGAGGAACTGGATTTAGAGTGTGAGAGCTAGGGGTGAATTAAAGATAACCCCTAGATATTTGGCATGAATGGGTTTACTGGAGTCCTTATGAATTTAAACATTTTTACACATACTGGAACCCATTAAACTTTATAGGATTTCATTTATTTTCCTCTCCTTTATGCTTTTGTGTAGCTGTAGTCAGAGAAGCATGATATTTGAACAATATGATGTTATTTTTATATTATTTCATATGGTTAAATTTATATATCAGCATAATCCCAACCCTTATTATTTTCAGCATGACTATATTATTCTCATACATTCCCCTATTGTTATTATCACCCCAATATTAAACTGTACATTTTAAAAAACACTGAAAATTTAATTTTGGCCATTCTCAGGTCTGTTTTCCATCTTTTTCAAATACTTATTAAGCTTGGTAGGCTGAGGCAGGAGGATTTCAAGTTCAAAACCAACCTCAGGAAATTAGTGAGACTCTGAGCAACTTAGCGAGACCCTGTCTCAACAAAAACACACACACACACACACAGAGAGAGAGAGAGAGAGAGAGAGAGAGAGAGAGAGAGAGAGAGAGAGAGAGAGAGAGAGAGGACTACAGATGTGGCTCAGTGGTTAACTGCCCCAGGGTTCAATCCCAGGTACCAAAAAAATATTATTAAGCACCTTCACCTACTAGGTAAGTAACCATTATCTTTGTAATGGATACTGGGGATGAAATCTAGGCCTCATATATGCTAGGCAAGTGCTCTTCCACTAACCTAAATTCCAAGTCCCATCTTTTTATTTGAAATTTTAAAAATTCCTGTGCAATTCTAAAGATTGGAGGTGGGTAGGTGAATGGAGCACCCAAAAAACAACTGAGGAACTTCTGACCTACTTAGTTTCAAACATAATATTAATTCCCTTTGTGTCAAATGCTGTTATACATAAAATTAATTAACTGATGGTTGTAGCTATCTTCATGTTTGGTTGGGATATAGAACTTACACATATGAAGATGACCCATGACTTTACGTTAGTCCCTTTTTTCAGATTATTGCAGTGCTATCCCAGACACTTTGAATGTAATCATTCAATCTCTGATAACTACCGCAAAGCAAACTGATGTACCTTCTGCCAATATTTCTCAACTGAACATAGAATGCTACATTGTTTGAAGTTTTTATATTCAGCATGCCCTTGAAATGTTTCTTCTGTTCTCCTTGCTTATTATTTCCTCTCTGAAGATCACTATACTTGCTTTCATCCACCCTTTTTATTTAAATTACCAAGATTCTAACTTGCCATTTAAAGTTAGGAGAGACATATACAAGACACTAATGAAAACCTCTAAAGGCCATCAGTCTCTCTGTGGTAGCCTAAGAATGATAGCCATGACAAAGATAAAGTGACAAGTCTTAGTGCTTCTGTTTAATGTAGAATTGCACTTATGTGTAACATGCTGACAGGATTATGTGTAGGTTATTGTTATCATTGTGTTTGGGCACAAGTTTTAAAAAATTAAGTAGCTCTGCAAAACTTGTAATAAAAACAGCAGTCCACTTTCCTTCCCTCCAGAGGCAACTCTATTCAATTCTAATGTCTTTACCTTTGATACATAGTACAATTTCATTTTTTTCTCCTGCATGTGGATTTCTAATTGTTCCAAAGTTACTTATTGAATATACTATTCTTTCCCCTTTCAGGTGTCTTGGCACCTGTGTAAAACTCAGTTGACCATTATGTAAGAGTTTATTACTGATTCAGGAGCTGTGGTGTATCTATAATTCCAGGAACTTGGGAGGCTTTGATACATAGTTCATTATTTTTGAACTAAATACTTACATTGCCTGTGTCTTGACTCTTTGGTTTTAGGCATCTCACTATGAAGCATTTTTTTTTCTTTTTACATAGACAACCAAATACACTTCATATCCATCCATCCTTCCTATCCCTTGTTTTCCCATTGTATGTATATCATACCTGCAGCATTTTGAGTACATAAATGCAATTAACAGATGACCCAGCTAGAATACTATAATATTTTAAATTTCTTTTACAACTTTGTTGTCCTTGGAATTAATCATTTTATTGTTATTGAATTCTCTATGATATTAATACTAATTCAATCATGTATTCTTTGCCTATTTTCTAAGTATGTTTTCAATTCATTCGGATACAGGAAGTCCTTGAATTTATTTGCTGTCTTTTTTCCATGTGTTTTGCTCTTTGTTCATATTGATATTCCACTTCTGCTTTCATTTTTTAATTTTTCCTATTTTCTAAATGTTTCTTTTGACATAGCATCCCATTATATTTTTATTGTTCCAATATCTTGTCTAATGTTGGAGATATTGATTAGTTGTAATTATTCTCTCTGCATGTGACTGAGAAATTTCATTGCCTTCTAAATATCTTGGAAAAGTGCAAATGGTTAGGCAGCAGGTGGCAAGGACAGATTTTTTGTTTGTTTCACTAGAAAGCTGGTGGACATTTGTTAAAGGTAAAACAGTCACCTAGGTTATCTGGGAAGTCAGACCACCTGCTGCTGGCTGAACCTACAGTGTTAGCGGAAATGGCTTTAAAAATTCATAATGTTGTCCAATCTTTACTTTTGTGCTGACTTTAGTTACTAAGTTGTTTTACCAAAGAGACAGTGCAGTCCAGAGATAGCCTCAGCTCCAGAGAAGCTAGTATCACAGGTATGTGCCACTATATCTGGCTTACTTACATGGTATTAAAGCCCAATAACTTTTAACATTCCAAAAGGAAACAGTGGTAATCAATACGACAGTATTAGTAGCAGAGAATATTTTGGCCCCAAGTATTTTTCAGGAGTTTCTTGTTAAGAGTTTTATTCCTGATAATAGAATCTAGCAAAAATCAAAGTAAGAAAATTTCCTTCTCACTCAAATGTATTTTTAGATCTCTAGGTAGAAATCAATAGGTTGAGAAAGAAAGGGTCAGGTAAAACATTGTGACCAATAAATAAAAGACCGAACACATGACTAAGGACTTATTATAGAAAAGATCTTTGTATGTGTTTACTCCCTCATGGACCTGTCCAGAAGTAACAAGACTAGAAGCATAAGTTTTTGAGGATAGCAAATTACTAAAGAAGTCACAAGGTAAAGCTGAAAAAGGCTGTAATAAAATGGCATCAAAAACTCAGCAAATGGACTGGGGTTGTAACTCAGTGGTAGAGCACTTGCCTGGCACATGTGAGGCACTGGTATCCATCCTCAGCACCACATAAAAATTATAAATAAAATAAAGGTATTGTGTCCATCTGCAACTAGAAATATCTTTAAAAACTCAGTGAAATACTAGTTTCAAATCTAATAAAAATATGTGCAGGATCTGTATGTTAAAAACTATAAAAGACTGATTAAATAAAATATGCTATGCTCATGGGTTGGAAAACTCAATAATCATAAAATATTCATACTCTATATCTATAGATTCAATGCAAACAATAAAAATCCTAAAAGATTCTTTTGTAGATATCAATAAACCAATTTCTAAAATTTATATGGAAAACAAAAAACTTAGAATGGATAAAATAATTTTTAAAAAGAACTAAGTAGGACTCATGCATTCTGAACTTAAAATTTATTATTTTGTTATATGAATCAATGGAATGTGTTATTTATAAGACACCAGACATATGGATCAAAGGAACAAAAGAGAGGGTCCAGAAACAAAACACAATGGCAATTCAATGGAGAAAGACAAAATCTTTTTGACAAATGATACTGGAAAAATTTGACATCAATATTGGAAAAAATAATAAATAATAAAACAACCCTTTGATCTTTGATCCTTATCTTGCATCCTATCCAAAATATTGATTCAAAATCATAGACCTAAATGTAAAATATAAATGTATAGAACTCCCAGAAGAAAAATATCAATTAACTTTTTAAACAAAATTTTCTTTTACATATGACACTAAACATAAAAAAAGGTGTGGATGAATTTGATTTTGTCAAAATTTAATCAACTTGTTCTGTGAAATACACTATTAAGAAAATTAAAAATACCAAGCAGACTGGGACAAAACATTTGAACCTTAATTTTTTTTTTTTTATTTTGAGTTGTGGTGTATTGAACCTCGGGCCTGATGCATGCTAGGCAAACATTTTGTCTTTAAATTACATCTCCAGTCCCTGGACAAACCATTCGAAAAACACATATCCGAGAAAGCACTTATATCTAGAATGCATAATGAATTCTTAAAACTCAAAAGAAAATAACTCAAAAGTGGAAGACATTTGGGCAGATATTTCACAAAAGAAGATCCATGGATAGCAAATAAGCCCATGAAAAATACTTAGCATCTTGGTCATCAGTAAAATGTAATTTTAAAACATAATGAGATACTGCTATGCACCTTTCAGAATGGCAAAATTTATTTAAAATGGGCACACAATATGCTGGTGAAGATGAGAAATAACTGGAAGTCTCACACTTTGCCAATGAAAAGAAAAATGGCACAGTCACTTTGGAAAGAAGTGGGATGAGCAGTTTCTTATAAAGTGAAACATATACTTACATTACAACCCATCTATCCTAAATCCCCCCACTTTGCCTCCCTCCCTCCTGTCTTTCCTCCCTTCCTTTCTTCCTTCCTTCCTAGACAAGTTCTCATGCACTTACTATGTTTCTCAGGCTGCCCTGAGCTCCTGGGCTCTAGTGATCCTCCTGTCTCAGCCTCCTGAGTAGTGTAGGCCACAGTCCAGCTTCCCAAATTTCTGTTTGTGTGGTACTAGGGATTGAACTTGCAGTTTTGTGTATACTAAGCAAGTATTCTACCACTCAGCCAAACTCCCACCCCTTTTGAATTAATAAATTAATTAAATAAATCAAGCTATTAATTAAATTAATTAATTAATTAATTTTTGCCATACTGGAGATTGAACCCAGGGCACTCTACCACTGAGCTATACCCCCAGCCCTTTTTACTTTTTATAAACAGGTCTCAAGCTTGTGATCCTTCCACCTCAGCCTCAGGAGTCACTTGGAATATATGTGGGAAACTCACAAATTGGGTAAATTGGGCTAAACCTCCCACTGAGCACAATCACAAAAAACAAATGCTTCTTAAAACCTTAAGTGTATCAGAGAATTAACAAGGTAGCAAAACACACACAAACACACACACACAAGCACCACACTGGATTTGGATCCAAGGTGAAAATGGAAATCCAGAAATATGAGCTGCATTATTGGGCTGCTCTTCCCCTAGGATATTGCCAGTTCTACAAGACATGGAAGGAATAAAAAGCAGGAATGCTGAAAGACTTGAGGCTGGGAGGTAAAATTTAGAGTCCAAGAGCTATTAAGAAGTGGGAGACTTGAGTAATCAAATTTGAAATTTGAAAATTAAAGATACGCTGACTTTCTAAATTATTAATAAATCATAAGTCAAATGAAAATTAGAAATTATTTTAACTGAACAATAATAAACATTGCATTTTGAAATTTGCATTATTCAACTAGAGCCATACTTAGAAGGAAATTTATAAGGTTACAAGATAAAATATTAGACAAGAAGAAAGACTGATAATCATTGAGCTAAGCATCGTCACAAGAAATTAAAATGAGTGGCAGATTAAATTTTAATAAGGGAGTAATTTATACCAATGGTAACAATAGAGAGTCATAAAATAGAAAACAAATGTACTGTAGAGGATCAACATGGTCCAAATTTGATTCTTTGAAAATAGGAATGCAATTGACAAATCTTTGGTAAGACTAATCAAAAACAAGGATGAGGAGGAGAAAATAATGACAGGAATGATAAAGAAACATTGCTATAGATTCTATACATTTTCAAAAGACTCAGACATGACATTATGGACAACTTTATGTCATTTTTTTGGGGGGGGGGTACTGGGATTAAACTCAGGGTGGTTAACCACTGAGCCACATTCCCAGCACATATTATTTTTTATTTTGAGACAGGGTCTTGCAAAGTTGCTGGGGCTGACTGTGAACTTATGATCTTCCTACCTCAGCCTCCTGAGTTCCTGGGATTATAGGTGAGCACCATTGTGCTGGAGTATGCTAATAAATTTTTAAAATTAGAAAAAAGTGACAAAATTTTTAGACAATAAAACGTACTAAAGTGGACAAAAGAAAGAATAGAAAATAAGAATCAGTAATTAAAAACCTTCCACAAGGAAAACTCCAGGTACTGGTTTTCTTGCTAATGAATTCTGCCAAATATAAGGAGGAAATAACACAAGTCTTATACATACTCTTCTGGCAATTAGGAAAAAAAACAAATAATCCCTCATTCCTATCATAGGGCTAGCATAACTCTCCTCCTCAAACCTGTCAAGGACTTTTGCAAGAGTAAATACAAACCAATTTCACTCATGAATGGATTCACAAAAATCCTAAAGAAAATATTGACAATATGAATCCAGTAATATATAAGACAAGTATTGCTAGTAGCTACAGTATTGGATGGTACAAGTGTGTAATATATGCAAATTTGTTTTACTAGTTTGCAGAGTACTCCATTGTGTGGATGCACTTGTTTAGCTAAGACCAAACTGGTAAACATAAGTTGTTTGCAATTTTTGCTATTATAAAAACACTTGGATCAATACTGCAAAGAAAGGGCTATATTAGAAGAATATTGGGCTAGTTCCATTTTTTGGTGTATTAACAGCTAATACTTTTTAAAAAGCTAGTGCTATACATACTTTGCTTGATTACTCCCATAATTCAGTTATGAAAGTATTTTTCTCTACGTGGACAAATCTTTCCATAGTTTTATAATTCTGAGTATTTCCCTTTGGAATAATCTTCCCAGTATTCAGAAGTATTTCTGACACCAGTTCCCTAGCAGGACTGAATATAATGTTTTAATCCATAAAAATTATAAAATGCTTGCTCTTTAATTTCTTGGCAGTGCTAAGGATCAAACCCAGGACCTTGAGCATGCTAGATACCTGCTCTATGCTGAGATACATCTGCAACCCTCAAACTCTTGGTGGAAGGAATGGATCATTTAGGAAATTATCCAGATTTAAGATATTAGTGAAATTCTCAGAAAGCCAATGTCATGTGAAATATTTTAGTCTATTTTTCCTCATAGGATAGTTTTTTTGTTTTGTTTTGTATTTTCTTAATTTAAAAAATTAGCATACAGACAGCAATTGTATGCAAAAGTGTATGTATGTACAGTTTAAGGAACATCAATGTGCCTACCACCTACTCTAAGAAACAGAATATTATTCTACCCTTTAGATGGCCTATATATGACCCTCTGTCTTCATGGGTCCTTCTCATTCCCTAAGAGATAAATACTTGAAATTTGTGCTAATCATGTCTTGTTTTCTTTAAAGCTCTTAACATTTAAATATTTATCCTTTAAAAATATGTAACTTATTTTTCCCTGGATTTGAACTGTACATACATGGAAACCTGTATATATTATTTTCTGTCTGGCTTCCTTCACTCAAATTATGTTTTGTTATTGATATTATTGTTTTATATTGAGTGTTACTATATACATACAAGAAAGGACATAAGTTACACTAACCTTAATTTTATAGCTCAACAATTTTTTAAAAATTTTGGTATACATTCATCTAATATTACCCTGTAAAGATAAAGATTTGCAGCATCTCAGAAGGTATCTGTAATCCCCTCAAAGTAAACTGCTATTTGGATTTCTATAATTAGTAATTTTAAGTCTGTATTGATCTAGTCATACAGTATGTGGTTTGGGGAGCCTATCTTCTTTTCTGGGGTGCTAGGGATTAAACCTAGAGCCTTGCACATGCTATGCACATGCCTTATCACTGAGATACACCCCAGTCTTGAAGTTCATCTTTTGCTTATCATCGTATCTGTGAAATTCATCCATATTGTTGTGGTATTGCTAGTGTGACCTTTATTATTATTATTGAAAATGTTACTAAGTAATATTGCATTGTATGAATATACTACGATTTGTCAATTGTTTGATGATGAGTGCTTTGACTGGTTTTAGTTTTAAGTCAAACAGTGTGTATATGTATTTTAGTGGTTATATGCATTCATTTCTTTGGGATGTATATACACAGAAGAGAAATAGTTAAGTCATAAATCATATGGTATATATATAATTAACTTTGCTAAATACATCCAAACAAATTTTCAAAGTATCTATACGATTCTACATTTCCAGAAGGAGCATATGAGAATTCTTCTTACACATCTTTTCTGACAGTTAGTACTGTCAATATTTTTAATTAGAGCCAGTCTGGCGGGTGGTGCTTCATTAAGGCATTAATTAGCACTCTCTTGAGACTACTGGTTGTTGGCAAATACCTTTTCATATGCTAATGCCCATTTATATGTTACCTTTTGTAAAGTATCTCTTTAAGTTTGTTTTCTCATTATTTTGTAGTTTCTCTTTATATATATTTGATAGTCATGTTCAGATATATGCATTGCAGATATCTTTTGCAATCCTCTACCTCATTTTTAAATTATATTTGTGATTTATTTTTAAGCAGATTAACCATGACATAATTCACATCTTACACAATTTTCTTATTTAAAAAGTACAGTTCAATTGCTTTTATAGTTGTGCAATCATTGACCCAGTAAATTTTGGAACATTTTCATTACCCTAAAAAGAAACCCCCAACTCACCAGCAGTCATTTTCAATTATTGCCTAATGCCTATTCTGCTTTTTGTCTCTGTGGATTTGCCTATTCCAGAAATTTCATGTTAATGTAATCATATAAATGTAGCCTTTTGTGACTTATGTCTTTCACATTGAATAAACAAGATTTCATTCATGTAATAGCATGTGTTAATATTTCATTCCTTATTATGGCTGAATAATATTCCTTTGTATGGATATGCCGCATTTCAATATCCATTCATTCACTGAAGGACATTGAGTGCTTTCACCTTTTGGTTACTAGAAATAATGCTCCTATGAAAACTCTTATACATGATTTTGTGGACACATATTTTAATTTCTTTTGGAAATATGCCTAAGGATTGCTAGACCAAATATTAGTTCTATGCTTAACTGTTTGGGAAGGGCTAGACCATTTTCCAAAGTGACTGCACCATTTTACATCCTCACTAGCAATACCTAAGGGTTCTGGTGTTTCTATGTCTTCACTAAAACTTTTCTTTTTTGGTTATAGTTATCATAGTAGGTATGAAGTGATATCTTGTTTTGATTTTGATTTTCGTATCTCTCATATCTCTGAAGGTGAAAGCTGTTGAGTATGGTTTTTTTTTTATTATTCTTTCTTTCTTTTTATTTTGGTGCTAGAAATTGAACCCAGGAACCCTTTATCACTGAGCTACATTCCCCCACCCTTTTTATTTTTTATTTTGAGGCAGGATCTTGCTAGATTTCTTAGGTCCTCCCCACTTTGCTGAGGCTGGCCTCTAACTTGTGATCATCCTGCCTCAACCTTCCCACTCATTGGGATTACAAATAGGAACCACTCTGCTCAGCTTGATTATCTTTTTTTTTAAATTAATTTATTGTGTTGTCTTCTCACTTTCTTCATGGCATCCTTTTACACATAAAGGTTTTTGATTTTGATGATATGCATGATGATAGTTTGAACAGTTTTTAATGTCAATAAAAGTCTAGTGTGTCATTTTTAAATTATTAGTCTTTTGTGTCCTATTTTAGGAAATTTTTCTATCGAAAGTTCATTAAGTTTTTCCCTTACCTTTTCTTCTTGAGATTTTTTATTTTATTTTACATTTATAAAAATGATATGTTTAAAATTAATTAAGGCAGTCTATTTCTGGATTTTATATTTTTTCACTGTTTCTTTCTGATCTTTCTGCCAATACTACAGCATCTTAATTATTATAGCTTTACTGTAAGTCTTGCAATCTAATAGCATAAATACTCTTGCTTTGTTCTTATTCAAGATTTTATTGCTTATACTAGATTATTTGCAATTTTATGTGAATTTAAAGTTAGCTTGTTGGTTTCCACAAACATTTTTCCTGGGAATTTGTTTTGGATTGCACTGAATTTCTAGTTTAATTACATGAGAACCGGCTTTATAACAGTGTTTTCTGACTCATGGTTATGACATAGCGCTCATTTTTTTTTTTTGTCTATTTGGGACAATGTTCTGTAGTTTTTATTACAGAGCATTTTTATCTTTCACTTAGTCCTAGCTATTTGAAATTTTGTTCTATATATGAGAAATGGCATTTAAAGAGATTTTCAATATTTTTTAACAATTCTTTTTTTACACTGATTTAGTGTCTAGCTACTTTTCTACATTATCTTATTTATTCTAATGATTTATCCCTATTTGCTTGTGCATCTTTTTGGTATGTTATCAGTGAATAATGATAGCTTTTCCTCTTCCTTTAAAATCCTTATGTCTTTTATATAATTTCAATTTCAATTTTTGTCTTATTGTTCTAGTCAGGTTTTTCAGTACAATAATGAATAGAAATGATAATAATGGGCAATTTTGTTTTTTCATGATCTTAAATGGGAAGGCTTTCAATTTTTTAATGAATAAGTGTACCCTTTTTTCTTTTCTTTTTTTTACAGTATGGGAGATTGTGCCCAGGGTCGCTTTACCACTGAGCTACATCCCTAGCCCATTTTTTATTCTTTGCAATTTTTTTTACATGTCCTAATTGGTTTTACATGACAGTAGAATGCATTTTGACACTAGCCCTTTTTTATTTTGTGTTTTGAAACTGGGTCTCACGAAGTTGCTGAGTCTATCCTCAAACTTGTGATTCTCCTGCTTCAGCCTCGAAGTTCCTGGGGTTACAGACGTGTACCACCATGCCTGGTTGAGTGTACTATGTTCTAATGAATTTTTGTAGATGTTCTTTATTGGGTTAAGAAGGTTCCTTATACTTTGTTTTCTAAGACTTTTTTCTCATGAATAGACTTTGAATTTTATCAAACGTCTTTTCTACACCTATTGAGATGTTCAATTGGCTTTCTTTCTTTCTTTCTTTCTTTCTTTCTTTCTTTCTTTCTTTCTTTCTCTCTCTCTCTCTCTCTCTCTCTCTCTCTCTCTCTCTCTCTCTCTCTCTCTCTCTCTCTTTCTTTCTTTTGTTTTGTGGTGCTGGGGATTGACCTTAGAATCGTACGCATGCAAGGCAAGTGCTCTACCACTGAGCTACATCCCCAGTCCTTTTTATTTTTTACCTTGAGAAAAGTTCTCACTAAGTTGCTTAGGGCCTCCCCTAAGTTGCTGAGGCTGTCATTGAACTTGTGATCCTTCTGCCTCAGCCTCCCCAGCTGCTGGGATTATAGGCATGCACCACTGTACCCCATGACATGATAACTCTTTATCCCTTAGTATTTCAGGGTGTTTCTTTAAATATCTTTTTTTTTCTGCATAACTGTCCTGCAATGATGAAAATCAAGAAATTATCATTGTCTCGTTAGTCTTTTCTAATCTATAAACCTCATTCACATTTTCCAATTATCCTAATAATATCATTTACAGAAATATATTTTTATCTTCTATTTGAGGATTCAATCCAGGGTCAATATCACATTTATTAATCATGTCCCTTTAGTGTCCTTCATCTAGAATAGTTCTTCATTCCTTCTTAGCGTTTAATGACCTTGGTAATTCAAAAGGCTTTAGGCTACTTATTTTTGTAGAACACCTTATAATTGTGTTTATTTGATTTTTTTTTCATAACTAGATTCAGGCTAAATATTTTGTTATGTGTATTGTAAAAGCGGTATTGTTTCCTTCTCAGAACATCTTAAGGAATCAGAAATGTTGGTTTATTTAGTCTTTGTGTTGATATGCATTTTGATTACTTGGTAAAGCTAATGTCTTCAGATTTTCTTCACTGTGAAGTCAATTTTTTTTTTTTGTACTGGGGATTCAACCCAGAGGTGCTAACCACTGAGAAACATCCCCAGGCCTTTTTATATTTTTATTTTGAGACAGGCTCTTGCTAAATTGCTTAGGACCTCACTAAGTTGCTGAGTTTGGCTTTGAACTTGTAATCCTCCTGCCTCTGGCTGCCAAGGCACTGGGATTATAGGTATGTGCCACAATGCCCAGCATATTTGTTTTTTTCAATTTGTAAGTAATAAGTACTTTATGTTTTGAGACTTTGTAAATATCCTGTTTAAAATATCCTTTTTTATGCAAGTCTATCTTTATTTGTATAAAATAATATACAACTAAAGCTAATTGATTTTTTAGATCAAAGTTCATTTAGTGATGTATTTGTCAGGGTTCTCTAGAGGAACAGAATCAACAAGAAGTATGATTATAAAAGGTATTTTATTAGATTGGCTTACACAACCAGAGACTGGATAATACACAATGGCTGTCAGCAGCTGGAGAGCTGTAAGAACCCGTAGCTGCACAGTCCAAGACGCAGAAGCTCTAGAACAAGGGGAATCAACAGTGCTACCCTAGTCAGAGACCAAGGCTTCTGGAAACTACCTGGAGAATCACTGAGAGTCCACTTTGGAAGAGTGAATAATCGAGAGTCCGATGTCCTTAGACAATCAAAGCAGCAATCAAGAACCTGTTTAAGAAGAGCTGAGCTTGCATCTACATCTGCTTCCTTGTTCTTCTAGATTTTATTCCACCCAAGCCACCATCCTTTTGGACAGTGCTGCCCATGCATAGGGAAGGTCTCCACTTCAGTTCACTATCCCACATTCCAATAATTTCTAGACACACCCTCATGGACACACCCAGAAGTTTCTTCATCTTCAGCATCTCTTAATCCAATCAAGTTGGCAATTCAAATTAGCCATTACAAGTGATAATGTACATTTTATAATAAAATTGTAGTAATATACTGACATTTGATAGTTTAAACAAAGTATCATTCATGTAAAATTCATGTCATATCATGTAAAATTTAATTAGAAAATTCATAGTTCACAAAACTACATATATTTTGTCGACAGCTTGAGAACATTATCATAAACTAACTTAAGATACACAACAGGAGTTTCAAGATGGCGGCCTAGAGGGTGGCTGCATTTCATGTTGCTCCAGGACTCAGGATTCAAAAGAGGAGAAATTGAGAGACTTGGGACCAACTCAAAGCAGCCGGGTGAGTCTCTCCCATTGGGGAGGCGTCCCGGATGGGGCGGTAGTCCCGGAACGCAGGGAACTTTGTGAAGTAGAGCTGCCGGCGAGACGCCCCTCCCCCCGCTGGAGCAGTGAACTCGGACAACTGGGAGCATCAGAGAGGAGGCCGATCAGCACAGTGCTGGGACTTGGAGCCACCACTGGTGCTCTGGAGGCTGCCTAGGGGAGGAGTGGCGAGGAGAGCTGTGTGGACTCAGGACACCGGGGCATGTCCTAAGGAGGAGGAGGAGGAGTGTGGCCGCTTGAATTCGGAGTGACTACACCAGAGCCATAGGCAGTTGCCAGAGGAGAAGCTGCGCGGCGAGCTGTTTGGACTTAGAGGACGCTTCTGAACACCGGGGCCTGCCCAGAGGATGAGGAGGAGGAGGAGCGGGGCCACTTGGATTCTGAGTGACTGCACCAGAGCTATAGGCGGTTGCCAGAGGAGGGGCTGCGTGGTGAGGTGTTTGGACTCAGACCACTTCTAAACACTGGTGCCTGCCCGGAGGAGTAGGAGGAGGAGGAGGAGGAGTGCGCGGTGGGTCGTTTGGATTCGCAGTGACTGCATTGGAGCTCCAGGCGGCTGCTCAGAGGAGAAGGCGAGTGGTGAGTTGTTTGGACTTAAAGCGACAGCTCTTGAACACAGGGGGGCTGCCTGGAGGAGAAGCGCGGTGGGTTGCTTGGTCTCCAGTGGCCGCACCAGAGCTCTGGGCAGCTGCCCAGAAGACACGTGCAGGGGGTCATGTGGATTCAGAGCCACTCAGAGTGACCGCTCCTGAACCCCCCGGGGGGTTACCTGGAGGAGGAGGAGGAACAGGGAGGGTCATTTTGACTCGGAGTGATTGATTGCCCCAGGCTACGGGTGGTCAGTGGGAGGAGGAGGTACGCAGTGAGTTGCTTGGACTCCTAGTGACCGCACCAGAATACTGGGCAGCTGTCTGGAGGAAGAGGCGTGTGGCGGGTCTCTGGGACTCAGAGCAATTGTACAGGGCCCCAGGTGGCTGCTCAGAGGAGGGGCTGCATAGCCAGGCGATTAGCTGCAGAGCAGGGTCCCAGGATCTAGGAGTCTTCTTGGTGGAAGAGCCGCACAGAGACAGGCTTAGGGGCGGAGCGAAGGTTCCAGGCCTGCGGGCAGATTCTCTGAGGAGGGGCAGCCTAAGGAGATTCATCTGCAAAGGGTGAGGCTCCCAGGCTCAGGAGGTAGGGCCGGGCCCCTGGAAACTTTGCAGAGGAAGGCAGCCCAGCCCAGGCGGTAGCTGTAAATTGAGGGGAACCTCTAGGAGGGAACTGACCAGCGAGACCTCCCCACTGGGTGAGTCTTCCCTGCCGGGTGAGGTTTCCCCACAAGGACGGTAAAACCAGAGACACAGGCCCAAACAGGCCTTGCCTCAGCCCACAGCCTAGTTCCCCTTTGGATGACCATTGGTCAACAAGTGGAGACACCTCTGCCCACTAGCAGGGAATATACCCCACCTGAAGGCCACCACTCCTAGAGAGGCAGCTTCCTTGTGGAGCACCGCATTATCAACTTCCTCCAAGACTTCAGCCTACTGAAGGCTAAGAGGGGATATATATAGAAATCTTCAGGGACATTGTAAGTCAATAGAGGAAATCTGCAATATCTCAGTGGTCCACTGATACCTGAACAATATGAGAAAACAAGGAAAGAAAATGCTGCAAACAAATCTAGATGTTACATCAATAAAACCCAATGACAGCATGGCAGAAGAAATGACAGAAAAGGAGTTCAGATTGTCCATAATTAAAATGACCAGGGAAGCAAACGATGAGATGAAAGAGCAAATGCAAGCATTGAATGATCGCACCAATCGACAGTTAAAAGAGCAAATACAGGAAGCAAAAGATCATTTCAATAAAGAGTTAGAGATATTGAAAAAAAAACCAAACAGAAATCCTTAAAATGAAGGAAACAATAAACCAAATTAAGAACTCCATAGAAAGCATATCCAATAGGATAGAACACCTGGAAGACAGAACCTCAGACATTGAAGACAAAATATTTAACCTTGAAAACAAAGTTGAACAAACAGAGAAGATGGTAAGAAATCATGAACAGAATCTATAAGAACTATGGGATATCATGAAAAGGCAAAATTTAAGAATTATTGGGATTGAGGAAGGCTTCGAGAAACAAACCAAAGGAACGAACAATCTATTCAATGAAATAATATCAGAAAATTTCCCAAATCTGCAGAATGAAATGGAAAATCAAGTTCAAGAGGCTTATAGGACTCCAAATACACAAAATTATAACAGACCCACACCAAGGCACATTATAATGAAAATGCCTAACATACAAAATAAAGACAGAATTTTAAAGGCTGTGAGAGAAAAGAACCAAATTACATTCAGGGGGAAACCAATATGGATATCAGCAGATTTTTCAATCCAGACCCTAAAAGCTAGAAAGGCCTGGAACAACATTTTTCAAGCCCTGAAAGAAAATGGATGCCAACCAAGAATCTTATACCCAGCAAAACTTACCTTCAAATTTGATGATGAAATAAAATCCTTCCATGATAAACAAAAGCTAAAAGAATTTACAAAAAGAAAGCCGGCATTACAGAACATTCTCAGCAAAATATTCCATGAGGAAGAGATGAGAAACAAAGAAGCAAATCAGCAAAGGGAGGTATTATCCTAAAGGAATTGTCAAATAAAGGAGGAGCCAAGTTGTGTCAAACAAATAAGCAAAATTTAAAAAATGAACCAAATGACTGGGAAACAAAACCATATCTCAATAATAACCCTGAATGTTAATGGCCAGAATTCATCAATCAAAAGACATAGACTGGCAGATTGGATTAAAAAGAAAGATCCAACAATATGTTGCCTGTAAGAGACTCACCTCATAGAAAAAGATACCCATAGACTAAAGGTGAAAGGATGGGGGAAAACATACCATGCACATGGACTCAGCGAAAAAGCTGGAGTATCCATCCTCATTTCCGATAATGTGGACTTCAAGCCAAAGTTAGTCAGAAGGGATAAAGAAGGTCATTTCATACTGCTTAAGGGAAGCATAAATCAGCAAGATACAACAATCATAAATATCTATGCCCCAAACAGTGGCTCATCCGTGTATGTCAAACAAATCCTTCTCAATTTCAGAAACCAAATAGACCATAACACAATAATACTAGGTGATTTTAACACGCCTCTCTCGCCACTGGACAGATCTTCCAGACAAAAATTGAACAAAGAAACCATAGATCTCAATAACACAATCAATAATTTAGACTTAATGGACATTTATAGAATATACCATGCAACCAAGAGTGAATACACTTTCTTCTCAGCAGCACATGGATCCTTCTCTAAAATAGACCATATATTATGCCACAAAGCTAGTGTTACAAATACAAGAAGATAGAGACACTACCATGTATTCTATCAGATCATAATGGATTGAAGTTAGAAATAAATGAAAGAGTAAAACACAGAAACTATTCCAACATCTGGAGATTAAACAATATGCTATTATATGATGAATGGATAACAGAAGATATTAGGAAGGAAATTAAAAAATTCTTAGAGGTAAATGAGAACAAAGAAACATCATATCAAAATCTCTGGGACACTATGAAAGCAGTACTTAGAGGGAAATTTATTTCATGGAGCGCATTTAATAAAAGAAGTAAAACTCAAAAAATAAATGACCTAACACTACAGCTCAAAGCCCTAGAAAAAGAAGAACAGAACAGCACCAAAAGTAGTAGAAGACAGGAAAGAGTTAAACTCAGAGCTGAAATCCACGAAATTGAAACAAAAGAAACAATACAAAAAATTGACAAAATAAATAGTTGGTTCTTCGAAAAAATAAAGAAAATTGATAAACCTTTAGCCACACTAACAAAGAGAAGACGAGAGAAAACCCAAATCACTAAAATTCGGAATGAACAAGGAAATATCACAACAGACAGGATTGAAATACAAAACATAATTAGAAGCTATTTTGAAAATCTATACTCCAACAAAACAGAAAACCTCGAAGACATCAACAGGTTTCTAGAGACATATGAATTGCCTAAACTGAACGAGGAGGACATACACAATTTAAATAGACCAATTTCAAGTACTGAAATTGAAGAAGTCATCAAAAGCCTACCAACAAAGAAAAGTCCGGGACCAGATGGGTTCTCAGCCGAGTTCTACAAAACCTTTAAAGAAGAGCTCATTCCAATACTTCTCAAAGTATTCCACAAAATAGAAGAGGAGGGATCCCTCCCAAACTCATTCTATGAAGCCAATATCACACTGATACCTAAACCAGACAGAAACTCATCAAGGAAAGAAAATTTCAGACCAATATCCTTAATGAACATCGACGCAAAAATTCTCAACAAAATTTTAGCAAATCGCATACAAAAACATATTAAAAAGATAGTGCACCATGATCAAGTGGGTTTCATCCCAGGGATGCATGGTTGGTTCACCATCAGGAAATCAATAAATGTCATTCACCATATCAATAGACTTAAAGTCAAGAATCACATGATTATTTCAATAGATGCAGAAAAAGCATTTGATAAAATACAGCACCCCTTCATGCTCAAAACACTAGAAAAAATAGGGATAGTGGGAACATTCCTTAACATTGTAAAGGCCATCTACGCTAAGCCCACGGCTAATATCATTCTAAATGGTGAAAAACTGAAAGCATTCCCCCTAAAAACTGGAACAAGGCAGGGATGCCCTCTTTCACCACTTCTATTCAACAGCATTCTTGAGACTCTAGCCAGAGCAATTAGACAAACCAAAGAAATTAAAGGGATACGAATTGGAAAAGAAGAACTCAAACTATCCCTGTTCGCTGATGACATGATTATATATTTAGAGGAACCAGGAAATTCCACCAGAAAACTCTTAGAACTCATAAGTGAATTCAGTAAAGTAGCAGGTTACAAGATCAATGCTCATAAATCCAATGCATTTTTTTACATAAGTGATGAATCTTCAGAAAGAGAAATTAGGAAAACTACCCCATTCTCAATAGCCTCAAAAAAAATAAAATACTTGGGAATCAATCTCACAAAAGAGGTGAAAGACCTCTACAATGAGAACTATACAACACTAAAGAAAGAAATTAAAGAACACCTTAGAAGATGGAAAGATCTTCCATGTTCTTGGATAGGAAGAATTAATATTGTCAAAATGGCCATACTACCTAAAGTGCTATACAGATTCAGTGCAATTCCAATTAAAATCCCAATGACGTACCTTACAGAAATAGAGCAAGCAATTATGAAATTCATCTGGAAGAATAAGAAACCGAGAATAGCTAAAGCAGTCCTTAGCAGGAAGAGTGAAACGGGGTATTGCAATACCAGATCTTCAACTCTACTACAAAGCAATAGTAACAAAAACGGCATGGTATTGGTACCAATATAGAAAGGTAGATCAATGGTACAGAATAGAGGACAGGGACACAAACCCAAATAAATACAATTTTCTCATACTAGACAAAGGGGCCAAAAATATGCAATGGAGAAAAGATAGCCTCTTCAACAAATGGTGCTGGGTGAATTGGAAATCCATATCCAACAGAATGAAACTAAACCCATATCTCTCACCATGCACGAAACTAAACTCAAAATGGATTAAGGACCTCGGAATCAGACCAGAAACCCTCCAGATTATAGAAGAAAAAGTAGGTCCAGATCTTCAACATGTCGGCTTAGGACCAGACTTCCTTAACAGGACTCCCATAGCACAAGAAATAAAAGCAAGAATCAATAACTGGGATAGATTCAAACTAAAAAGCTTTCTCTCAGCAAAGGAAACTATCAGCAATGGGAAGAAAGAGCCTACAGAGTGGGAGAATATCTTTGCCAATCATACTTCAGATAGAGCACTAATCTCCAGAATCTATAAAGAACTCAAAAAACTCTACTCCAAGAATTCAAATAATCCAGTTGACAAATGGGCTAAGGAAATGAATAGACACTTCACAGAAGAAGATCTACAAGCAATCAACAAACATATGGAAAAATGTTCAACATCTCTAGTAATAAGAGAAATGCAAATCAAAACCACCCTAAGATTCCATCTCACCCCAATTAGAATGGCAATTATCAAGAATACGAGCAACAACAGGTGTTGGCAAGGATGTGGGGAAAAGGCTACACTCATACATTGCTGGTGGGACTGCAAATTAGTGCAGCCACTCTGGAAAGCAGTGTGGAGATTCCTTAGAAATCTTGGAGTGGACCCTCCATTTGACCCAGCTATCCCACTCCTTGGCCTATACCCAAAGGACTTAAAATCAGCATACTACAGAGATACATCCATATCAATGTTCATAGCTGCTCAATTCACAATAGCCAGACTGTGGAACCAACCTAGATGCCCTTCAATTGATGAGTGGATAAAGAAGCTGTGGTATATATATACAATGGAATATTACTCAGCCATAAAGAATGATAAAATTATGGCATTTGCAGGCAAATGGATGAAATTGGAGAATATCATGCTATGTGAGATAAGCCAATCTCAAAAGCCAAAGGAAGAATGATATCGCTAATAAGTGGATGGTGACACATAATGGGGGGAGGGAAGGGTTAGTGTTAGGGTTAGAGTTAGGGTTAGGGAGGGGGGCAAGAATGGAGGAAGGAAGCACTGTATAGAGGGAAAAGAGGGGTGGGAGGGGTGGGGGGAAGGGAAAAAATAACAGAATGAATCAAACAACATTACTCTATGTAAATTCATGATTACACAAATGGTATGCCCTTACGCCATGTACAAACAGAGAAACAACATGTATCCCATTTGTTTACAATAAAATAAAATTTAAAAAAATAAATAAAAAAAAAAAGAAAAAAATCATCTTGAATACTGCCTGGTATATGAAAAGCACACTTTGGAGGACTTTGTTCATGAATGCTCTGGTTTGCTATGAGTCATCAGTCTTTTTACAGTACAGTAGAAAAGAAAGGAATGTTCCATTTTCCCCTTATTTTCTTTACATGGGATTTGAGTGGAGTACATAAAGTACAGTAGGAGATTCTTGACATTCAGGAAGAATGATCCCAAGATGTTTACAAAATCATCAATTTCCAAGTATAATTCTAGCACTTTGGTAGAATACGGTCAATTAACACTTTGCACCCATTTTTTTTTTTTTCTATTGTGCTTTCATGTACTTCAAAGTTTGAAAAATCAAACTCCTGAAGGGTCCCTTACAGTTGGGAGTTCTGAATGAAAATTTGATTTCAACAATTAGATGTATTCTGTAAGAATTACAGCTAATAAGGAGATGCTATCATACTAGTGGTTTTGTCTGTCTTCTCTCAACTGTAGTTTTGTAATTATTAAATTGTTTTGGCAATAAACTTTCCAGCATCCATTCATGAGCCACGTGGATGTAACAGTGACTTGGCACAGAGGGGAGCAACGTAGATTGCAACAATGACTATGTGACCTTAAACTACATTGTTCCAGTGGTGACCTCAGCTTGTTCCGGTGGTGACTTTTTAGCTACCTTGGTGGGACAGTTGTGAGAATCTCTTCTGGACCCCAAGGAAGCTTGCTTTCCTGTCTTTCTAATGTCTCTATATATTCCTAATTAAATCGATTGACTCACTTCCTCTTAAAATACTGTAGTAATTTCTGTTTTCTTAACTCAACCCTAACAAAGGAAGCATAAAATATGCTCGTGAAATATACAAGTGGAAAACAATAAAACATCCTTGAGACAAATTTCTAGGGAGACGATCAACTTCTCAATCAACTACTTTGTTAACAAAAAACCTCAATTCAAGAGTGATTTGAATTATTGAGTAGAATTACTGATTGTTATTTGTTGCATGACTTTAAGTTTGGTAATAAATATCTGAAGTGTCAATGTTAAATGTGTGAATACCAAGAGACTACTACAAATGTTTCTACTGTACTTCATTTTTAGCACAATCTCAATAAAAGAAACATAATATAAAAATAAAAAAAAAGATACACAACAAATTCACAGGCTTGACATTTAGTACTATAAAATTTTATACTGGAATATCCTGTTAATTATAAAATGTTGTCAATCTTCCCTGAGCCAATTGTTATTATCATGATTGTCATATTGCGATTTGTAATTTCATGATTATTATACCTTTATTAGATGATATCCTACTATAGGCATGAGATTTTCTTTTTTTATTTCTCTCCATATTTATTTACTTACAGTAGTATGGTTTCTGTTTGATAGGCAATTATTCATCATCATCATGAGTTTTTTTAGGGGATGTAGATTTAACTCTGGGGCACTTGACCACTTAGACACATCCCCAGTCCTATTTTGTATTTTAGTTAGAGACAGGGTCTCACTGAGTTTCTTAGTGCCTCGCTTTTGCTGTGGCTGGCTTTGAACTTGAGATTCTCCTGTCTCAGTCTCCCAAGCTGCTGGATAATAGGTGTGTGCCCCCACACCTGACCCATCATAAATTTTAATACTCAAATAGTCCTTGATTTGGCCAGTTAAAGATCTTTCAAATTGACACATGTGTCTTTTTGGCATATCCATTTGGCTTATCAATTATAGATTAGCTTTTTCTACATGAGACTGGTTTCTGTGAAGGTGTCTGCTTGTTGACTTCCACTCTGGTAAGTTGTGATTTTTCCATTTCCATCTGTCTTCAATTAGGAGAGCAATGGTATGCCCTATACCATCAATTCCCTGCCAAATCTAAGAAGAGTTGTTGATTTTTAGTTTATTCATTATTTTTCTGATTTTTTTGAACAGGGAAAATATATTCTAATCTCCTTACATGTTGTAGTGGAAAACAGAACTTCATTCTTTTTAGAAGATGTATAGTACTACTATATTAATATAAAATAATTTATCCAAGGACTATTTTTTGTATGGTTCTTTTTAAATTACAAACAATATACTTTTACACATATATTTTTGCAAATGTACCTTCAGGTTAAATTTCTAGAGTTTTGATTCTAGATGTAAGATGAACACACTTACAGTTCTATTTGCAGTCTCCCAAATACTTACCTGAATTGTTATACTAATCCCTGACTCTTAACTAGGACATCTACTTTATTTTAATTCCGATGTCATTCAACGTGTTTTTACCACATTATTTTTTATGTTTCTTTCTGTTTCTATACTTGTTTGTTTTAATCCTTATCTTCTTTCTGATTTATTGATTTGATTTTTCATTTCATTTGTTTCCTTCAGATGTTTGGAAGTTTTTCCCTATTCTCTTTTTTATTGTGTTAAAGCACATAACATTAAATTTACCATTGTAAATTTTAAATGTACAATTCAACAATTCAGTAAAGTTAAGTATATTTACATTGTTGTAGAAAAGTTCTCTGTCAGGAGGTTTTTTTTTTTTTTTTTTTTTTTTAATCTTACTAAACTGAAACTACACATTCATCACTAATTCCTCCTTCCCCCACCATCAGCATTTGGAAACCACCTTTCTATATTCTCTTTCAATTATTTTGACTTATTCATATACTTTCTATGAGTGAAATCATACTGCTACAGTTTGGGTATCATTTGAGTATGTCTCCCAATGATTCATATATTGGAAGATTGACCTTCAACGTGACAGTGTTAAAAGGTATTGGGACCTTTAAGAGGTAAGGCCTATTTGGAAGTCCTTATATCATTGAGGCATGTCCTCAGAAGTGAATGAAGTAGTTCTCATGGGACCCATGAGTTAGTTTGTGTGAAGTTGTTATAAAAAGAGTAAGCATAGCTCTGGCTTCCTGTCTTGTGATCTTATTTCTTGCTCTCACAATTGTGATACCATCATTGTGATACCATCCACCAAGAAGCCTTCACCAGAACTCAGCTGTTGCCAATACCGTGCCCTTGAATCTCCAGAAGAGTGAGCTAAATAAACCTCTTTATTAGGTTACTTAGCCTCAAGTATTTTATTATGGTAATAGAAAATGAACTAATACATATGTAGTATCTGTCTTTTTGTGACCCCTGTTTTGCTTAGCATAATGTCAGGATTCACCCATGTTGTAGAATGTGAAAGGATCCTATTATTTTTATTTCTCTATTCTATAAATGTTAATATTTCATTGTACCTGCATACCACATTTTCTTTATACATCCATCTGCCAATGAACACTTACATTGTTTCCACATCTTGACTATTGCGAATGATATAATGAACATGTTTCTACACGTATCTCTTTGAGACCTCCTCTGAGTTCTTTCCTATATACTATAGTCTGAATGTGTGCCAAAGTTTATGTGCTGGAAATTTAATGTGTTATGAGGTGGAGCCTTTTGGGAAGTGATTAGGGCTCCACCCTCATGAATGGATCGATGTACTTATAAAAGGGCTTGATGGAAGGAATTTGTCCCTTTTGTCCACTATCTTCCTTTATGTGAGGAAACAACATTCTCTTAGGTGAATATATCATTCAAGGCACCATCTTGGAAGGAGAGAGCAGACCCTCATCAGACCCCAATATACAAGTGCCTTGGTGCTGGACTTTCTAGCCTCTAGAACTGTGAGAAACAGATTTCTATTACTTATAAATTACCGAGTCTCAGGTATTCTGTTATAGGAGCACAAAAAGTACTAAGACACGATATAGACACTGAAGTGACCTTAAAGTATCAGATGGTAATTCTATTTTTAATTTTTGGGGGAATTTTCATACTGTTTTCCATAATAGCAGTACCATTTTACATTCCCATCAACAACGCACAAGGGTTCTAATTCTTCTGTATCTTCACCAACACTTGTTATTTTCTCTTCTTCTGATAATGACCATCCTAATGGTTGTAAGGTGATATGTCTGAATTTCTTTTTATTGTGCTGGAGATCAAATCTAGGGCTTCATATATACTAAGCAAGTGCTCTCTCTCCCACTGAGGTACACATAGCCCATCACTATAGTTTTGATTTACATTTCCTCTATGATTGGTGATGTTGGGCATTTTTTCATATGCTTTTTGGTGATTTGCATATCTTCTTTGTTATACTCTATTTTCCTTTTATAGTAATTACCCTAGAAATTGTATAGTTCACCATTTTCCTTAGCATTTCTGTGTCTCAGACCTATTGTGTTTCTTCTCTTTCCCCTAGTTTAATTGATCTTGTTTAGAATTTATTTTACATTTATTTTAGTGAATAACTGCTAGGTAAAGACCAATTTTTTTTTGAAAAATCATCATTTTATTCTTGTTCTTATAAGGTATTTTTAGTATGTAAAATTCCGGGTTGACAGTTTTTCCCCCCGTCTCAACACATTGAATTTACTATTACATTCTTGTCAGCATTCCACTGCAGATTTTGATACAGTTTCAGTCTGTTATACCTTTCAGATTAATTTGACTTTTCCGACTTTTTAAGGTTTTATATTTATTATTGATAGTTTAAAGTTTATCAAGTTGTGGTTTTCTTTTTATTCATCTTCTTTGGGAATTAATAGGTTTCCTGAATCTTTTGGATTCATTAGTTTGAATATTCTTAACTTTGATTACTTCTAGAATGTTTTCTGGTACTTTTATTTTAGTTATCAATGGACCTTTATTTTTTTTTTTTTATTTATTTATAGGTGGTGCTGAGAATTGAACTCAGTGCCTCACACATGCAAGGCAAGCACTCTACCACTGAGCTACAGCTCCAGCCCTCTGGCACTATCTTATGTCTTGCTTTTGACCTATTATTTCTCTCCTGTCCTATTGAACTCCAATTGGGCAATTAGATATTTTCACACTGTCTTCCAGTTCTCACTTTCTTACCAGTTCTCATGTTTTTTCTATCTTGCTCTTTCTATGAATAGCACTTTATAACATTTCTCCACTTTTCTACTTATTTCATTCTTTTTAGTTTTATCTGATCTGCTGTTAATTCTGTCCATTGAGTTTATAATTTTAATTATTATATTTTTCATTTTTTGGAGTTCTATAAGATTATGTTTTTCAAATTACCACATTCATTAACAATTTTCAAGCATTTCTTATGATACATTAAGTGTATTTGTTTTATATTCTGTATCTTATAATTTCAATATTTCAACTTTAGTTTGATTTCATTGTCTCTTGCTTCTGCTGGCTCTTATTTGTTCTGATTTTTTTACCATATGGGCATAGTGATTCTTGACTGTCAATTGCTTACTTGCTTTGGAATTTTATCAGTAGAAATTCATTGGATCCTAAGTGAGTGCCCATGGAAAATGTTTTGATTACATATCTGAGATGTCTGGGAGTACCAGTAGTCTGAAACCACTTTATTAAGTTTTCTGTTTGAGTTTTTGGATCTCCTTGGTAAAAGATATCTAGTATGTATATCTATTAGAAGCGTCTAAGTTGAAGCTTTCTTTTCTTTATGAAGTTCAGTGATGATTTTTCTATCACTCTCAGCACCTAGGTTCAAGGCAATTAATTCTCCTTTTGGCCTACTGGAGAGGTGGATTTATATATTGATTACTCTTAAACTGACCTCAAATATTCGACGTTCCAGATTCTATTAGAAACCATTTTTTGTTAAGCACATAAAATTTTTAATGTATCTGTGTCCTTTATTTTTATTTACTTGTTTTCCATATTTTATGGTGCATTGTAATTATACATAATGGTAAGATTCACTACATATTCACACATGCACATGATATAACATAATAATTTGATCAATATAGTTCCCCAATATTTTCCCTTTTCCTCTGCAGGGACTTCTAATTGATTCCTCACCTTGAGAGGCCCCAGAGTTTGTCTTATTCCTTTTTCCATTAAATATCCAGAAAGCTGCATTTAATTTCATGTAGTTTGGCAAGTGCTATTAACACGAAAGCTTTAGTGCTTTACTTAGCTTTCTGTGGAACCATCTATTTTTTTTTTTCACTTTACTTTATCTCTGGCCTAACAATTCCTCAGTATTTGTGAGAACATAAATGACACTAAAATATTTTCGAAAAGTATTTGGCTCATTATTATTATTTTTTCAGACTGGGGATCAGTATAAGAATGTATTCTGTTATATTATTACAAATGTAACCTAACATGCTTTTCAGAAGACAGGATATACTGTAATTTATGTTTCCTGTATTTTGTTAGCATTGCAAAATATCCTACATTATTTGGTGTGAAGATATATATATGTAAATATATATATATATTATTATTATTATAATAATGGTACTGAGGATTGAACTCAGAGGTACTTGACCACAACCCCAGCCACATCCCCTCTGGAGCTGCTGGGATTATAGGCATGCACCACTGCACTCGGCATGAAGACATATTTTAATTTTGGTATAGTCATGGTTGATAATAGAGTTGATCCAGAACAAATAGAGAAAATATGTCATTTAATGAAAAATAAATATGTTGTCTGTTTATTGCCATTATCAACATTATTTCCTTTCTTCTTGAAGACCAGATTACAGAAGACAACTTTAAAATCTTTTGGCATTACTCATTGCTTCATGTTTTAAGAGAAAACCTTTAAAGGCATATTTGTGTACTGCTATATTTGAAAATATTTTATTGAAACCTTTAGTGTTATCTTGCTTCAGAGCTGAGATAAACTGGAATGACAATTAGATTAAAGCATTTTAACAATTTCTATGGATTATAAGGCTTAATCTTTCAGAGTGTGAAATTATATTTAGATGAGTGAACTCTCTTTAGAGTTCTCTTACCTCTTGAATTCACCAGTATTTGACATTTGACTCTTTTTTTTTTCCTTTGGTTAGTAATGCTGAGAAAATATAGAACATCCTGTATTTTGCAGTTTTCTTGATAGTATATTATTCTTTAGTGATAAAATAATTTGCAAAGCCATAAATTTCTGCAGCAAATAATTGATTTGTCATGATCTTGTCAAGCAATTTTATCATTTGAAATGGGAGAAAATTACTTTCAGTTAATCTCTGTAATTTCTGAATTTATGACATTTCCCTGATTTTGTATATACTGAGTTCCTCAATCTTAATAAAAACCTTCATTATGCTTTTATACTCTAGAAAATTATTTTATGAATGATTACAATCTAAAATTTCTACCCATTTATACCAAGAATAAAACATTTCTATCTATAGATAAGACACAATAATTTTTTGGCTTTTGTGTCTAGTTATGATGTTACACAGAAAGGAAAATTACTGTACTTATTTAAATACTGTTTTAAATATAAATGAAGTAAATTTCAAAGAAAAAATAGTTTAATGTTGTGAAAGATCTAAATATCAGTGTTAGGGTTTCCAAATCTGAATATTACCTGTTATAATTTATACAATATGAAAGATGAAATAAACCTTATATTTCTTTTTTTAAGTTCTCTCTCTCTCTCTCTTTTTTTTTTTTTTTTTTTTTTTTTTTTTTTTTGCGGTGCTGGGGATCTAACCCAGGGCCTTGTGCTTGTAAGACAAGCAATCTACCAACTGAGCTACCTCTCCAGCCCCTCTCTCTTCCTCTTTTGCTTATAGATGGACACAATAACTTTATTTGTTTATTTTTATGTGGTGCTGAGGGTGGAAACCAGTACCTTACACATGCTAGGCAAGCACTCTACCACTGAGCCACAACCCCAGCTTATATTTCTTTTTTTTCCTACAATATCTGTATTTATTTATTTTTATGTGGAGCTGAAGATGGAACCCACTGCCTCACATGTTAGAGGTAGGAGCTGAACCACTGAGCTACAGCCCCAGCCCCCAGCTTATATTTCTTTTTGCCAGTCCCTATGTACCTATAGTGCTGAAACTTTTAATGTCCCTAAGACTAGAAAGCACAATAGTTGATAATTATGGAATTAAAAAATATTAATAACTTCTAAAAAAGACTTATTTAGATGAATTTGTTAACCTCTAATATGAAATATGAACAATTTAAGTATACTTTGAACAAATACATTCCTTGAACTGGAGTCCTAATTTTTCTGCCTCTATGTTAAGCCTGCCATTTTGAGATCCTTTTGAAGATTCTTGCATTTTTTTCCCAGTACTGAGTTTCAGTCTAATAAATTTGAGGTCTCAAATATGATATTGGAACTTGAAGACAGGGTAGAAACAAAAGGCCCCATCTTCCATGCAACCAAAGTCTAATCTTGCTTTCAGTCACATTTCTGAACTACCTTAATTGTTTTTCTTCCCAACTTAAAAAAAATTTCACTGTCTCCTTAACACACAAAAGATAAAAGATATAGACCTACATACATAACAGATCCTTCCTAGTATGTCCTAATCATCTCTGTAGACTCCTTTGCTCTTTCTTTCCCTGTCTCATCTCTATCTCTATCTTTATCTCTATTATCTATCATCTATCTCTATCTGTCATTTTCCTATGCTTCAGTCATATGTATCTTTTCCTTCACTTCTGCAAAGGCAATTCTTTTTCATTGTCAAGGCCCAGTTCAAACTTTCCTCCTCTGCCTTACCTAATCATCTCAGTTATTATCTCACTATTGTTCATGGTAGACCAGGCTGAATTAAAATAGGCCCCCATATTTTATCAAATTAACACCATATATTTTTCTTTATTTTTAGCATTTGTGGGAACCAAGCAACTACAGAGGCAAAGGCAGAAGGATCATAAATTTTAGGCCAACCTAAATTTGGAAATTTAGTGAAACCCTAAGCTAGTTGTATCAAAAGAAAAATAAAATAAACATAACTGGGGGTGTGGGTTCAATTCCCAGTACAAACAAATAAAAACCCAAACAACAACAATGAAAAAACTGACACAGTTGTGAGAGATTTTTCAGGTTACTGAGTCTTATTTTGTGTAGTCCTTCAAGAAATGACATCAACAGATGAATGAATAAAGAAAATGTGGTTAATATACATAATGGAGTATTACTCAGTCATAAAGAATGGCTTTATGACATTCACCAGTAAATGAATGGATTTGGAGATGATCATGCTAAGTGAAATAAGCCAATCGCAAAAAAATGGTCGAATGTTCACTGATATGTGGATACTAACTCACAAAAAGGGGGAGGAGGACAGAAGAATAGAAGTTCATTGGGTTAGATAAAGGGGAATGAAGGGAAAGGAGGTGGAATAGAAAAGACAATGGAATGAATCTGATATAACATTCCTATGTACATATATGAATACACCACAGTGAATCGCCATATCATGTACATCCACAATACTGGGGTCCTAATTAGAATAAGATATATACTATGTCTATACAAATATATAAATATAGATTCTACTGTCATGTATAATTAAAAAGAACAAATACCAATTTTAAAAGAGAGTGGAGCTGAGAAAGCACTCCAATCTTCAACACATGGCTTCCAATTTACCCTGAATGTTCACATTCTATGTAGCCAGAAGGGGGAAAGAGCACAGAGCATCATGCATGGGAGGTTTTAGGGTTCAGAACTGGAAATGGCCTCCATCATTTTTGTTTAGATTTTGCTGGATACAGAATACTTGGCCACACCTAACTGCTTTAGATGTTATGATGTGTGCCTAAGAAAAGAAGAAAAAATTTTTGGAGAGTTAGGATTTCTATGATATTTCTTAAGGGATTCCCATAAAACTAATTAAGCACAGTTCGATTTGTAATGCAATTATATTTTTAAGTGTTTACCTCCCTTAATGGTCCAGTTCTGAATTCTGAATTTGGAATTCAATATTTTAGTGAATGTTAAAAACATCTTCCATGTGCCAGTGTTTCTATATCTCTTACAGTGATCAATGCATGTTTATCAAACCAATGAATATATAAATTAGTGAATGAATATCAATCTTACCATAATTGGATTATGGTGGTGTAGTGATATGATTCTCTCTTGTTAAAAAATTCACACTGTCACTTGAATGATTTTTTTAACCTTCTACAAAAAATCATTTTAACATTGTAATAACAAAAATTATTTTCTGTGGTAGAGTCATGTTTCCAAATTAATTATTTAAATGACAGAGTTTAACTATTATAAGGCAGGGATTAGTAAACTTTTAATGTAAAGGTCAAAAAACATATTTTAGGTATTGTGAGGCATAATCTCTGTTAAACCTACTCAATTCTGACTTTGTAAAGTGAAAGCTGTTTTGGCCATTGGCAGGCCATAGATTACCAACCTGTGATACAGGGTAATATATAATAAAATGTAAAATCACAGAATAGTTTTTACTCCTAAAGGTGTGAATGATGTCAAATTGGTTTTAATGATTACACGGAAAGCCAATATAGAAGAAAGCTACTGCTGAGGGAAGATAGCATAGACCTCAAGTTCTTTATTCTTTGGCTCTAAACACAACTATACCCAATCACACAGGGATTTCAAATGTGCAAATTAAAAGGTAGAATAGCTTGAGAACTCAGAATTTGGAGAAGGATAGGCAGTGAGCTCCATCTTTTGTTTTGTTTTGTTTATCTCCCATGCATCCTGGAATGTGTGCTGGGGAATTCAGCAACCCAGAAAAACAACAGGTGTAGATGAAATAATACAAAAAAAAAAAAAAAAAAAAAAAAAAAAAAAAAAAAAAAAAAAAAGCAAAAACCTGTTGTCTCTAGCCCAAAAATCCAGAAAGGGGAAACTCAGCAGGCACTCAGCAGGGAGACCGGTATTTGCCCACAGCAGCAGTCCTGCTGTAGTAGAAGCAGTGACAAAGTGGACTGACCCCGGGGTGTTAATCTATTGTATGCTTCACACTTGTCTGCAGAAGTGGGCACCATCTGCTAAAAGCAGTAAGAAGACAACCAGGGAAGGAAAACTCACCCCATGCCCAACACCAGTAGGCAGTGAGTGGGACACTCTGACCCTTGAAGAAGAACCACCAGGCCTGGTTTCTCTTTGCTTTTCATAAATAGCAGAGTATGCCTCAAGGTTAGTATCTTCCAGCCCTTCTTCCAATGGCAAGGGCCACCCAGGCTCAGTGACTCTTTTCCCCTCCATGTAGTGGCAGAAATTGGTTCATGTAGGTGCTTTCTTCTGAATGCAAAAGAAGAAATGTAGTGCTTGTCTTGCAAGCACAAGGCCCTGGGTTCAATCCTCAGCACTGCAAAAAAAAAAAAAAAAAAAAAAAAGAAAGGAAGAAATGTAGTGGGAAAATCACAGGCAGTGATGAGAGAACAGGTCAGGGAAAACACGCCATCCTGTGTATCTGGTATCCCCATTTCATATCTAAAGACACACAGTGACAGTGGTAAGGATTCAGCTGCAGCTAAAGCAGAGCTAGAAGAAAGGCTGATTAGAATGTCATTGTAAGAATTCAGAAAGTTAAATTGAACTTAAGACGATAAACCATAAATGTAGGATAGAATGAATATACATGCTAAACCTAAAAAGATCTGCAGAGGATCAAGAGTTTGCTATTATCAAAAATATACACTAGAAATTCACTTATACCAAGAATCAGGAGAATCATAACTCAATTAAAAAATGATAGATGGCCATACTGAGGTGAATCAGAAGTCAGAACTATCTGACAAAGATTTTGAAGCAATAACTAAAATTCTTCAGTAGTAGTTGAAAACTCACTAAAACCAAATGAAAAAAGTGAGGAAAACATCAACAAAAATTTTGAATGAAAATTATAAAAGCAAAAATAAAATAACAAATAAAAACTCAATGGATACATGTACATAGGGCAATGACGTCTGTCTCTCGAGGGAGGGGGGTATAAAAAATGGTGGAATGAGACAGACATCATTGCCCCATGTACATGTATGATTACACGAATGGTGTGAATCTGCATTGTGTACAACCATAGAAATGAAATTATGTACCCCATTTGTGTACAATGAATCAAAATGCAGTCCGTAAGAAATTAAAGACTAAAAGAAAACTCAGTGGATAGAATGAAGATAACAGAAGATAAGAATCAGTGAACTAAAGGACAAATAACTGGAATTCATTCACTCTGAACAACAGAGAGAAAATCGAAAAAATGAACAAAGTCACATGCATTTCTAAGTCCAATAAAGAAAAGTCTGGAGACTGGTATTGTGGCTCAGTGGTAAAGTATTTGCCTAGCACATGTGAGGCACTGGGTTCCATCCTCAGCACCATATATAAATAAATAAATAAAATAAAGGTATTGTGTCCATCTACAACTAAAAAAATATTTAAAAAAGAGAAAAAAAATCTGCCTCTTATGAATGGCTGTGCATATATGAGTCCCAGAAAGAGACAAGAAAGAATGTGGGCTAAAAAAATATTGAAAGGAATCAAGTCCAAATTTGACAAAAGTCATAAATCTATAGATTTAAGAAGCTGAGAAAATCACAAACAGAATAAACCCAAATAACTTAAGAGTAAGATATATATAAACACAAAACTTAAAGGCAAAGAAAAACTATCTATACATCAATTGGCGCTAAATGACAGATTACTCATAGAGAAACATTGACTTGAATAGAAGAGGATTTCTCATTTGAAACCATGGAAGCCAGGAGGAAGAAGCACAACATACCATACTGGTCTACTATGTTCAAGGATTAAAATACTCAGTATAGGAAAATTGTCAGTTCGCCCCAGTTGAGTCAAAGATCTAATGCAATTTCCATGAAAATCCCAACAAGGATTTAAAATCTAGATAAAGTTATGGTAAAAAATTAAATGGAAATGCACGGGCCCTAGACTAGCTAAACAATCTTGAAAAGAAAAAAATATCAAGTAGGAGAAATCACTCTATATTAATGCTTACTGTATAGGTACAAAAATCAAGACAGTGTCATTACCAGTGGAAGAATAGACACATGAACCACAGGAACAGAAGAATTCAAAAATAGACCCACAAAAAATATGTCCAACATATTTTTGATGAAGGTGCAACAGGGATGCAATGGGGGAAAGATGAATTTTTCAACAAATAGTGCTAGAGGAATTGGGCACCAATGAGATGTGAAGAAGAATCTCCCCTTATCCTCATATCTTATACAAAAATGAACTCAAAATGGAACATGGTCTTAAATGTAAAACATAAAACTTTTAAACTTTTAGGGGAAAACTAATAGTACAAAGTCTTCAGGATCTAGGTTAAGCAAAGTTTATAGACTTAACACCTGAAGCACAATCTATAAAAGCCAAAATGGATAAATTGGACCTCATCCATTTAAAATTTTTTGCACCTTTAACAACTATTAAGAGGATGAAAAGAGACACTATAGACATGGAAAATATTTGCAAGCCTTATATATCTTATGAAATCTTATTGTTTAGTATATAAAGATTTATCATAACTCAACAGCTACAACAAAACAAAACAAAACAAAAAAACAGCCAAAGAGTTCAGTTAGAAAATGGACAAAAGACACAAATACACATTTCATTTAAGAGAACATATGGCTGTATGTGTGGATGCCAATTAAGCACATTTAAAGATGTTCTGTATCATTAGCCATGAAGGAAAAGCAGATTAAAACCATAATGAGCTGGGCATGGTGGTACACACCTGTAATCCCAGCAGCTTGGGAGGCTGAGGTAGGAGGATCATGAGTTCAAAACCAGCCTCAGCAAAAACAAGGACCTAAGCAACTCAGTGAGACCCTGTATCAAAATAAAATATTAAAACAGATGGTGATGTGACTGCGTGGTTAAGCACCTCTGGGTTCAATCTCTGGTACCAGGAAAAAACATAGTGGATCCAGCACAGAAGAGAGAGAAAGGGCATTTCTAGGATGATGAAAATGGAGGTCCCAGCAGAATAGTTGCTCAGCCAACTTAAGGAGAATAAGTTTAGATTGGGTTAGGATGGTAGAGAGCACCAGTGAAAACAAAATTGATAAGGGATTTCCTATGTAAAAAATTGTTTTGAGGTGATTTCACAGCCTCATCAGGAAGCGAGGGCAGACTTAGAAGTTCCAATTAGTTTAAGCAAATTTTAACCCCAATTTAAAAAGAAAAAGTTATATGTGACATGAATTATAACCATAAACTATCACATGGGTTCAGCACTGAATAATATTCAGATAGCTACTCTGTAAAAAATAGCAGAAGGGTGCAGCGGCACACGCCTGTCATCTCAGCTGCTCGGGAGGCTGAAGCACAAAGAT
Source organism: Sciurus vulgaris (assembly GCF_902686455.1). Classification (NCBI taxonomy): domain Eukaryota; kingdom Metazoa; phylum Chordata; class Mammalia; order Rodentia; family Sciuridae; genus Sciurus; species Sciurus vulgaris. The sequence goes on along the minus strand of NC_136471.1, from coordinate 42,350,080 downwards.
TGCAAGCTCAAAGCCAGTCTCAGCAACTTAGCGAGACCCTGAACAACTTAGTGGACAAAATGTCTCAAAATGAAAAGGGCTGTGACTCAGTGGTAAACCCCTCTGGTACCAAAATAAATAAATAATCAATTGAAACTTAATTAAAAGAGCTGGGGATGTGGCTCAGTGGTTAAGTGCCCCCTGGGTTCAATCCCTGGTACCAAAACAAAGCAAAAAAAAAAAAAAAAAAAACCACAATGAACTATCCACTATGTGTTTATCAAAATGACAAAACAAGAAATGGTAATAATACCTATTGTTTTGAAGGATGAAGAGAACCTGGATCACTGACAAACAGCTATTGAAATGTAAAATTGTATACCCATTTTGGAAAAAAAAATTGTTTGGCAATCTTTTTAAAATCTAAGCAGTCAGCTTCCACACAAATCAGAAATTTCAGTCATGGGCAGTTATCCCAGAAAATGAAAAAATATGCTGACATAAAAAATCTGCATACATTCATAGCAGTTCATAGCAGCTTTATTCCCAAAAGTTCCAAACTAGAAGCAACTCTGATGTCCTTTTCTATATAAAGTTAGAACTTTATTTCTTTTCTTTTTAAAAATCATTTATTTATTTTTATTTTTACAGACTTCATTTTGATTCATTGGACACAAATGGGGTACATCGGTTGTGCATGATGTAGATTCACACCATTTGTGTAATCGTACATGAACATAGGGTAATGATGTCTGTCTCATTCCACCATTTTTCATATCCCCCCATTTCCTTCTACATAATCTAAAGTTCCTCCATTCTTCTCTCACTCCCCACCCCCACCTCCATTATATATCATCATCTACTTATCAGGGAAAACATTCAACCTTTGGTTTTTTGGGATTGGCTTATTTCACTTAGCAAGATATTCTCCAATTCCATCTGTTTACTTGCAAATACCATTATATTATTCTTCTTTATGACTGAATAGTATTCCATTGTGTATATATATATCAGTTTCTTTATCCATTCCTCTGTTGAAAGGTATTTAGGTTGGTTCCATAATCTAGCTGTTGTGAATTGAGCTGCTATAATCATTAATGTGACTGCATCAATGTAGTATGCTAATTTTAAGTTCTTTGGGTATAAACCAAGGAGTGGGATAACTGGGTGAAAAGGTGGGTCCATTCCAAGTTTTCTGAGGATTCTCCACACTGTTTTCCAGAGTGGCTGCACCAATTTGCAACTCTACCAGCAATGTAAAAGTGTGCCTTTTCCCCACATCCACACCAACATCTATTATTGTTTATGTTCTTGATAATAGCCATTCTAATTGGAGTAAGATGAAATCTTAGAGTTGTTCTAATTTGCTTTTCTCTAATTACTAGAGATTTTGAACACTTTTTCATATATTTATTAATCACCTGTGTGTCGTTTTCTGTAAAGTTTCTGTCCAGTTCCTTGGCCCTTTTACTGATTGGGTTCTTTGTATTTTTGGTGTAAAGTTTTGTAAGTTCTTTATAAATTTTGGAGATAAGTGCTCTGTCTGAAGTGCATTTGGAAAAGATTTTCTCCCATTCTGTAAGCTCTCTTTTCTCATTATTGATTGTATCCTTTGCTGAGAAAAAGCTTTTTAGTTTGAGAACAATTAGATAGAGCAAAGAAATTAATGGGATACAAATAAGATAGGACTTTATTGCTTACAGTTCTGGAGGCTGGGAAGTTCAAGATCAAGGTGCTGGCAGGTTTGGTATGAGGTGAGGGACACAGTCTCTACTACAATGTCCTTTAACAGGTGAGTTATTAAGTGAACTGTTGCACATTCATTCCATGGAATAGCACTCAGCAATAAATATGAACAAACTACTGATACACATGACAACCCAGATTCATGTCCATCAAATTATGCTGGATGAAAAAGGCCAGTCCTGAAGGTTATATGCTATATGGTTCCATTTACATAATATGTTTAAAAGGGCAAAATTATAAAAATAGGGAGCAGATTATGAGTTGCCAAATGTTAACGGTATACAAGAGAAGAGGGTGTGGTTATAAGATGGCAACATGTATGATCTTTATGATGATAGTATTGTGCAAATAAAAATGGCAAAATATGAATAAGGTAGGTGGATGGTATCAGTTTCATTATGCTGGTTGTGATATTGTACTATAGTTTTGTATGATGTTACTATTTTTTTTTTTTTGTACTGGAGATTGAACTCAAGGTTCCACTACCACTGAGCTACATTTCCAGTCCTTTTCTTTTATGTTATTTTTCATTTTGAGAAAGGGTCTTGCGAAATTTCTGAGCTTGGCCTCCAACTTAAGGAACTTCCTGCCTCAGCCTCTGCAGTCACTGGGCTTACAAATAAATGCCATAACACCCAATACAATGTTACCATTGAGGAAAACTGGGCAAAGTGTTTATGAGATACTTTTCTCTTTTTAGTACAAATGCATGCGAATCTACAGTGATCTTAAAAATAAAGTTCAATGAAAAAGTATGATGTTGGCACACAAAGAGTCAGGAACTAGTTAGATATCCAATAGATGGTTTTAAAAATTCATAATAATTATGCACTTTGATACTCAAAATGGGAAGCAAAATTATGAGAAATAATTTTTATAGAAAATGGCTCTAAAATCAACTTGCATTAATTTTGCTGCTCTATTTATCCTTTGAAGTAATACTGGAATAAACTGTCAGGAAGGTGTGGATTTCCAAATTCCTGCTGGACTTCAGTCTGTGTTGTCAAGATCACTCTTGTTTTGGGGCCATAATTACTGCTCAATTAGAAACCCATTGCAGAGGGAGGGGGGATCTTTGTTTTTCAGGGAAGTCTTGTAAGAAAATAAAATTGAAAAGAGTAGAAAGCTGACAGGGCTTTTCCTCCTGGTAGAAATTAATTGTTTTGGAATTTTTTTCTTTAGAAGTTTATCAGAGAATGTCAATTCTATGAGATAAATACACCAAGAATACAAATAGCCCAATCAACCAATGGGTTAAGGAAATGAACAGACACTTCACAGAAGAAGATGTACAAGCAATCAACAGATATATGAAAAAATGTTCAACATCCCTAGTAATAAGAGAAATGCAAATCAAAACTACACTAAGATTCCATCTCACCCCAATTAGAATGACGATTATCAAGAACACAAGCAACAATAGGTGTTGGCGAGGATGTGGGGAGAAAGGTACACTCATACATTGGTGGTGGGGCTGCAAATTAGCGCAGCCACTCTGGAAAGCAGTATGGAGATTCCTTAGAAAACTTGGAATGGAACCACCATTTGACCCAGCTATCCCATTCCTTGGCCTATACCCAAAGGACTTAAAATCAGCATACTACAGTGATGCAGCCACATAAATGTTCATAGCTGCTCAATTCACCATAGCCAGATTGTGGAATCAACCAAGATGCCCTTCAGTTGGTGAATGGATATAGAAACTGTGAATACACACACACACACACACACACACACACACACACACACACACACACACACACAATGGAATATTACTCAGCCATAAAGAATAATAAAATTATGTCATTTGCAGGCAAATGGATGAAATTGGAGAATATCATGCTAAGTGAGATAAGCCAATCTCAAAAAACCAAAGGACGAATGATCTCGCTTATAAGTGGATGATGACACATAATGGGAGTGGAGGGGGCAAGAATGGAGGAAGGAGGGACCATATAGAGGGAAAAGAGGGGTGGGAGGGGTGGTGGGAAGGAAAAAATAACAGAATGAATCAAACACCATTACCCCATGTAAATGTATGATTACACAAATGGTATGCCTTTACTCCATGTACAAACAGAGAAACAACATGTATCCCATTTATTTACAATAAAAATAAATTCAAACAAACAAACAAACAAAAAAGATGTGTTTTAAGGGCTGGGATTATAGCTCAGTGGCAGAGGGCTTACCTAGCATGTGTGAGGCACTGGGTTCGATCCTTAGCACCACATAAAAATAAAAAGTGAATAAAATAAAGGCATGCTGTCCATACGCAACTACCAAAATATTTTTTAAAAGATGTTTTAAAATATAGAAATGCTATATTATCATCACTCCCCTAAAACTGAGTAACCAAGTTATGGAAAATTTTAGTTTCTCATTTAAGATCATATGCAAAACTAAATTACTCTTATATTATAGTTTTGTAGATGTTTTCTGTCCATTCAAAAGCATATTCTTATATTTCAAGTACAACAAATCTCATTATAGGAAGTGGCCATTTGTTTTATGCAAATCTCAATTTTATATTTATTCCTGATGACATGTTTGACCAGTATGTTTGTGTGTACCTGAAGTCCTCCAAAATTACATTACTTCATTTACATAGAGGGGGACAAAATCATTTTATTTTTACCAAGTCTTCTCAAGTCTTCTGTAATGATTGCAGTTTATTTTTTTTTTTCATCAGGAATTGAACCCAGGAGCACTTAACCAGCCCTTTTATTATTTTTATTATTTTTTATTTAGAGACAGGGTCTCTCTAAGTTGTTTAGGGCCTTGCTAAGTTGCTGAGGCTGACTTTGAACTCTCCATTCTCCTGCACTGCTGGGATTACAGGTGTGTGCCATGACACGATAACTCTTTATTCCTAAGTATTTCCTCCTGCCTCAGCCTCCCAAGTCACTGGGATGTAATTTACTATTTTTATTAACACATGTTACATTTAAAAAATTGTCTTTCCACTCACAAATTTTTTTATTGCACTTTCCTTGTCTAATTCTCTGCTTATAGTATATATATTGAATCTTATACACACAGAAACATAAAGTTGGCTCTCTATATCTGCAGGTTCCACATTGGTAGATTCAACCAACTGCAGAATGAAAACATTTTTAAAAATTGCATCTGAACTGGGTGTGGTGGTGCATGCCTGTAATCCCAGTTGCTCGGGAGGCTGAGGCAGGAAGATCACAAGTTCAAAGCCAGCCTCAGCAATTTAGGGAGTCACTGAGCAACTCAGTGAAACCCTGACTCTAAATAAAATACAAAAAAGGGCTGGGGATGTGGCTCAGTGGTTAAGCACCCCTGAGTTCAATCCCTGGTACCAAAAATTAACTAACTAAATAAAATAAAATAAAATAAAATAAAATAAAAAAATTGTGTATGCACTGAGCATGTGTAGACTTTTTCCTTCTCATTATTCCCCTAAACAGTACGGTATAACCACTGTTTATGTAATATGTACATTGTGTTAGATATTATAAATAATCTAGAAATGATTCAAAGTATATGGGAGAATGTGTGTGAATGGTATTCAAATATTACATGGTTTTATGAAAGGAACCTGAGCATTCACAGATTTTGTTATCCATGATATGGAAGGACAACTGTATTTACCTATCTACCTGGGCTGAACCCTCCTCTAGTATGTATGTAACTTAGCATTGTAAATGGTTGTTTTTTTCTCCTCCAGATTGCTTAGCATGTGGTTATACATCCTTATATGCTGCTCTACATATTGATTCCACTATTTTCTTTTTAAAGCTTCTAGAGAAATTACTTTTAACATATTTATTTTATTGTATTCTTAGTTATTTTGAACTACTCCCTATTTATGTCAATGGTTCATTTAAGAAATTGTTATCCTAGGTTTCCCTCAGTTTTCATTTACCATTGTCATGGCCTTGACTCATTTTCCACAATTTTCTTTCTTTTCTTTTACTCTAGTAAGATCTATACCAGTCTGCTTTTTCTCCTATATTGTTTAAATATGTATTGACCATTACTTTTTCCTCCTTCAATCACTTCAGGCTCGCTTAGCAGATATTAAAAGGTTGCCATGTGACTTTTTTTTTTTTTTTTGGTGCTGGGGATTGAACCCAGGGCCTTGTGCTTGCAAGGCAAGCACTCTACCGACTGAGCTATCTCCCCAGCCTGCCGTGTGACTTTGTTTTAGTAAATAACTTTCATTGTTATCATAAACATGGCTGACTACACACTAATCTACTAATACCTAATCTACTAACAACATTTCTAACCTATCTCAAGGATATATTCTCTGTGTATAGGATCCTATGGCATCATACTGATGTTTGGATCACATCTAAGATTCTTTTTCTATTTTTTTTTTTTTTTTAATTTTTATTTTTGTAGACTGGGGATTATACTGGGGGGTGCTCTACTACTGGGCTACAACTTGAGCCCTTTTTATTTTATTTTATTTTTAAAAATTTGAGCCATGGTCTTGTTGAGTTGCACAAGTTGGCCTGAGATTTGCTAAAATCCTGCCTCGGCATCCCAAGGCTCTGGGATTACAGGCATGGTCAATTGTGCCGTGTAGGATATTTCCCTATTTAAGCCCACCTTCTTTAAGGCACTTTTTCTTCTCAGCACCACAATTATAGCCTCATGTAGATGGGAATATTCTATAATAATGTGGAGGCCCTTTTAGGCTGTTTGTATCTGCAACTTCTGTTGTATTTATGAGCAGAAAATGGGCATTATAGATTCCATGCAAATCCTGATGTTTTCTCCCCTTCCTTCCTTCCTTCTTTCCTTCCTTCCTTCCTTCCTTCCTTCCTTCCTTCCTTCCTTCCTTCCTTCCTTCCTTCCTTCCTTCCTTCCTTCCTTCCTTCCTTCCTTCCTTCCTTCCTTCCTTCCTTCCTTCCTTCCTCTCTCTCTTTTTCTTTCTTTCTCTCACCCCCCCTTTGGTACTCAGATTGAACCCAGGGTTGTTTTACCACTGAGCACATTCCCAGCCCTTTTCCAGGCAGGATCTTTATAAATTGCTTAGGGTCTTGCTAAATTGCTGAGGCTGGCCTCCAACTTTTGATTCTCTGGTCTCAGCCTCCTGAGTTGCAGGATTGTAGGCTTGCACCAATGTACCCGGCTAATCCTGATATTTTAAATTTAAGATAGGAGGCTATAATAAACAATGTGGTGATCAGAGTCTGAAGTTTTGAGTTTGAGTCCTAGCTTCAAATATATGTTCTTAAAGAAATCATTTAAATCTTCTGAGTCTCAGTTTCTGTATCTGTAATATGGTCTACCTCACAGTTGTTAAAATGATTAATGTATTAAATTGTTTTATAAAGTTTTACTCTATAATGTCACTTACATTTTCTAGACTCATAAAATATTAGACCTAGAGCCGCTCTACAGATCACTTAGTTCAAATACATATTTTTACAGATGACTAGTTAGTAAAAATCTTTATTAAAAATGTCAAGAAAACTGCTGAAATTTACTACAGCCAATGTGGCAAACCTGCAGCTAAATTGCATTAGTGCCTCTTAAAATTTCCTTTGTTCAGTCACTTGGTACCATAGAACCTGTCTTGGAAAAGTGTTTGCATAAAAGCTAACATTTGTTAATATTACACACTCTTCTAAGCATTTTAAGTCTTTCCACATTTAATCACAATGGTAACCTGGAGAGCTAGGTGCTATTCTTATTTCCCATTTTTCAGATGAGAAAATTGATGATCAGAAAGATTAAGTAATTCACCTAAGAATACATAATCTTCCTAAGATTAAAGTTTCAAAACCAAATGAAAATCAATGTGAATAGTTGGAAGGAAGTGATACTCTTCATGCCCAAAGTAGGATAATGGAGAGAATAAATAGCAATGGCAGAATCCAGATCCTAATTCAGGCAATCTGCCTTTAGAACCCATGTTACTAAACAGTATAGTATACTTTTATTGCCTCTCTTTTTTGTGTGTGTATTTCCACCATCACCACCATAGGCCTAGTCCTCAATTCCTTCTAAAGGATTTCATCCCTTGTTCTCTTTCCCCTACAATCTATTCATGTCACCTCAGTCTGATCAGTAATTATGGGGCATTACTTCATTCATGTCATTATATTTTTTCAGAAGCAAGTCAATATTCCAAATTGCATAACAAATCAAGCCCCAAATCCTATCTCTCTTACTCAAGTTTCTCTGGAATCTGATCTGTCTTCATTATCTGATTTACTGTCCACTGTTCATCCTTTGCTCTAGTTAGGTGAATGGTTGGACAGAACCTGATCTTATTCTTACCTTTAGGTTATTACTAGTTCATGGAATATTCTGTGTCAGAGAGGATTCTGTGTAGCAAGTGATGAAAAGATCAACTTAAACCGTCTCTAACAACACAGGAAATTTAATAGCTCATTCAACTGAAAAATTCAGACATAACCCTTTAGGCAAGGGTTGGACTAGTGGCTTAGTGATGTTACCAAGAATCTGGATTCACTCTGAATTACTTCCACTCTGTTTTCAGTGATGTCCATACCAACCCTTAAGGACTACACAGTAGTCCAGGTACCCTATACCACACACATGCTTGTAAATTGAATCTTCATAATACACTATGCAGGAGAAAAGAAAAACCTGTATCCCAGCATTCCCAGAAAGTGCACTGAAGTTTACTCTGATAGGATCCTTTCAGTATCTACTTCAAATTAATTACTGGGCCCAGAGGAATAAGATGCAGTAATTGGTTTAGGCTTGGGTTACGTGCCAACCCCCAAGTCAGTCACTAATAACAGGAGGATAGAATATCCTGATTGACTTCAGACAATTACAATGCACACCTGGAGGTAGAGTCAACTCTGCCTAAAGCACTTGGCTGAGAATCGTGAATGGAATGGTTTCCCAAATAAGAATTAAGTGCTATTGCCAGGAGAAGGGAAAGGTAAGTGTTTAGGTAAGGTACTCAGTTACAGTTCCCTTCTCCTCTTTGACAATTCAAATCATTTCTTTGATGTCCAACTTAAGTTTGGTCACTCTGGCTCACACCAATCTCTGAAGCCACATAGCTTATACTATTATTTTATATGCTTTGTGCTTATTCTATTTTGATAGTTTGCATGTTTAGTTTAGAAGTTGTGACTCCAACAAAATTATAAGGCACAGACCATGTTTTCTAACTTTGCATGGTCCCCAGAGCCTCTAGAACATTTCCGGGCAAATAGCTAGTGCTATACAAGCACTTGTTTGCTGGTCTTTTTGACTTGTTGAGTTAGGTACACCATTTTGTTCATTTTAGTCATCATCAGGATGGATGTTGATTGCTGTGGTTCACTCAGTCTTTTGGTTCTCCACAGCAATCATGAGGATAACAAAGTAAATGGATTGGTTAGGCATCAGTCCATTCATGGAGCACTTATAGATAGGTATAGCCTTGCTGATAAATAATATTTGTCTGTATGTACCCAAAACATGTTTCATAGTTTTGTGTATGTTTTTGAAGACTTATTTTTTTGTTTAGCTATAGCTACTATTAAAACCATTTCTATGGAAAGCATTCTCTAGTAATTGGTTACATTTGAGTTACTGGTAAGTGCTTTCCATTTTGCAGTGTTTACTTGTATTAACTATTGTACCCTGTTTGGTGTACATCTACCCCAACCTTTTTTGATTTTGTTTTATTATATTTTTTATGTCCCATAATTAAACTTCTGGAAAACAGCATTAGCCACATTGAATGCAGTTCATCTTGTACAAATAATCCATTGTTTGCTTGATTTCCCCTAAATGGAACACTCAACTTTTTCTCCTGATCCATGGGACTTTTATTTTTTTCTATTATAAAATTAAGTGGATCCCAAAGAGTTCTCCTGTCCTTTTTTATAAGAGGAAAGTTTCAAAAGGTACTGAAAAGATGAAGTGTTTAGTTGAATACCGATGAGATGACTGGTATACAAAGTAATGAAAAGTAAAAACATTTGAAGTTAGGAGTTCTCAACCAGAGTCCTGATGGTGCCCTTTAAATGTATGATGCTAGTGAGTTCTCTTGGCATTTAGGAGGAAACTTAAAGTTTAAGAGAAGAAAATTACATCTACCCAAGAAGTTGTGGGAAGATGCTGTGTGTGAATAGGCCTTGGACATTTTCAAGTATCTTCATAAAATGCAGTGGCTGTAATGATCACAAAGGAAATTTTGGAAAGTGACCCTTTTAAAGGTAAAATTGACTATATTCTCCCCTATTGTGGGTGCTTATTGAGATAGAGTATTATGATACCTGCAAGGGCTTGCAAAATCTAGCTTCAGTCTCTCTATCTTCATTTTCCTTCATGTTCTTCCACACTCCCTGCCATACTCTAACCATATTCTTCCTCATTAACAGATCTCCAAGAACTTGTTCTGCTTTTGAAAATTTGCACAAACTGGTAGAGTAATATTTTCCCCAGTTCTTCACTTATAATTAGTCCTTCTCATTCCTCAGGTCTCAAATGAAATGTCATTTATTTATTAAGGTAGAGATTAAGTCTATTTTATTCACTGCTTTGTTAGGTGTTTAATAAATATTACTGACTGACCGACTGAATGGCACATTAAGTCTCATATCCACTAAAATTTAATTTGCAATATATTGATACAAGTATCATTTTCAAGTCAATGCAATGTCTAGGTTAGAAATCAAGTGGGCCATAAATATTTATCCATTAAATAATTTTGAGATTTGACAGACATCTATCTTAAAGCAAAACATAGAAATCTTTAAGTTAAATGGAAGTAAGCTGAAGCAGCAATAAAGATCTACATGGAAAGCTTCCTATTCTAAAGATTTTTGATTAAATGAAATAAAATTGTAAGGCGTAACATTGAAAGATTTATGTTCATTAATAAAGGGCCTATAAATACAGACTAGAGACCCTGCTTCCAAAGGCTAGTACAGAATAATCATTATTATTTGAGAAATGTGAGTTAACTAAGAGTTATATTTCTTTTTTCAATTTCTCCTGAATATATAAAGACTTCTACTTTGTAATACTGTACTTCTACCCATCACATATTTATCACTTTTGATTTTCTTTAAAAAATGGTTTTATATATGTATTGCATATTCATGAAAGAAAAAGAAACATGGACAAAGTGTAGATAAGGAAAATAAAATCACAAATAAGGCCACCACCTCACATTGTGGTGCTTAGTTACCTAGACAGTTTAGTGAGCACATACATAATTATGGATTTGTGCAAAATGGGATTATATTGTGTGAATTGTTGTGATTTTTGGGTGGGGTACTGGGAACTGAACATACAGGTGCTTTACCACTGAGCTAAATTTCCCGTCCTTTTCATGTTTTATTTTTAGACAGGGTTTCACTTGGGTAGGGAATTTGAAATTGTGATTCTCCTGTCTCAGCTTCCTGAGTCTCTGGGATTGCAACAAACTGTTGTTTTTTTTTTTTTGTTTTTTTTTTTTTAATCGTGGTAAAATATACGTAAGACAAATTTTACTCTACTGTCTTTAAGTGGACAATTCAATGGCATTAAGAACATTCACATTATTGTGCGACCATCACTATTTTCCATTATCAAGACCTGTTAAGAAACAAGAAATTTTATATCCATTAAACACTAACTTCTCATTTTCCCCTCTACCATTGTAACATATATATTATTTTCTGTCTCTATGAACTTGCCTATTTTAAGTACCTAATGTAAGTGCAATCACACAATATCTGCTCTTTTGTGTCTGACTTATTTCACTTAGCATAATGTTTTCAAGTTTCACCCATGTTGTAGCATATATGCAATATAGCTTTTTTTATTTAAAGCATATTGTGATGCTCTGTGTCAGTAACATAAAATGTAAAATTCAATAGCTGTATAACATTTCTTTATAATATGAATTTACTATAATTTACCCAACTGACACAGATTATTTGCAATATCTTAGCATTATTAAAAAATCTTTGGTGGGCATTTTTATTTATGTATTTTTTGATTTTTACAAATTTTTGGTACCGGGAACTGATCCCAGGAGCACTTTACCACTGAACTACATTCTCAGTTCAATATATATATATATATATATATTTTTTTTTTTTTTTCTTTGGTACTGGAGATTGAATTCAGGGATGCTTAACCACTGAGTCACATCCTCAACCCTTTTAAAAAATATTTTGTTTAGAGACAGGGTCTTGCTAAATTGCTTAGGGCTTCACTAAGTTGCTAATGCTGGCTTTGAAATTGTGATCCTCCTGCCTCAGCCTCTGGAGCTGCTGGGACTACAGGTGTGCACCATCTCACTCAGTCCTGAGTTCTATTTTAATTTTTATTTTGAGACAGGGTCTCTTGAGTAGTTGATGCTGGCTTCACACTTGTAATCTTGTCTCAGATTCCCAAGTTGCTGCTATTACAGCCATACACCACTGCACCTGGAGGCATTTTTTAAACAAGTATTTTTCACCTTAGTATGATTGTTTGTAGTAGATTTCTCAGATTTTAATTCTTCAGGATATGGGTGTTTTAAAAACATTTGATCCTTACTGACAAAAAGTTCTTCAAAATGCTCATATGAGGGAGCTCAGTCACCTTTGGTAGAACAATGCTATTATTACATCCATTTGATTACTTTTTTGTTGGATATGATAGACAAAACTTGCTTTTGTTTCCATTAATTTAGTTATTAGGAATGTTTAGCATTTTTTTATTGTTGTTGCTTAATATAGGGATTCTTTAATAACTTGCCTGTTTATGTCTCTTGTTCATTTTCCCTGATACTGTTGTTTTTTCAAGTTCATTTATGAAAACACTTTCCATATATAGTATCTATTTAATTAAACAAGTTATGTAATCTTATTCTATAAAAATAAGAAATTGATGAGCAAATGAGAAGAAAAGCTAGTGAAATTCCATCACCTAGAGACAACTACTGCTGATTTTTTGGTATATATTCTTATAGAATTTCTCCATATATATGTGATCATAATATGAATAACTATTTTTTCACTTAATTTTCTGTGACTATTTCTACATCAACATATACATATATACCTGCTTCTGCTTGTGTTAATAGACTCATAATATTTCATTGCATTAAGTAAAATATTAAACCAATTTCTTGCTGATATTTAGATTGTTTCTAATTGTGTGAATTAAAAATGGTAGCATGGGTGGGCTGGGGAGATAGCTCAGTCGGTAGAGTGCTTGCCTTGCAAGCACAAGGCCCTGGGTTCGATCCCCAGCACCAAAAAAAAAAAAAAAAAAATGGTAGCATGGGCGTCCCTTGTACAGAATACCACCATGTCTAAAGAAAGTTAGAGGTGCTTGGCACACCTCTGTAATCCCAGTAACTCCAGAGGCTGAGGCAGGAGGATAGAGAGTATAAAGACAGAATCATTGATTTGTTGAGGTCCTAAGCAACATAGTGAGAACTTGTCTCAAAATTATAAGGGCTGGGCATCTGGTTCAGTGTTTAATCACCCATTGGTTCACTCCCTGGTACCATAAAAAAGGAGAGAGAGAGAAGAAAAGAAAAAAGGAATTGGTGCCACGAAAAGCATTCTTTTACACAAATCTCTTAACATGTATCCAATTATTTTATTAGATAAATCTCTAGAAAATAAATGTCAATGTTGGAGTACTTTTTATACAAATCGCAAAGTTGCCCTCCAGAAAAGTGACAATTTACATTCCCACCATGTGATACTTCCCTCTACTTAAAATTATTTTCATTTTTAGTAAACTTTGTCAACATGATGAACAGAAAATGGTGTCATTACATAATTTGCATTTTTTGGTACTTGGGACTGAACCTAGGACGTCCTTCATGCTTAATGTGTGCTCTACCACTGAACCACACCCCCAGCATATTTTCATTTTTGATTACAAGCAATGGTGAATTTATTTCAACTCTCTCTTGCCACTTACTGATCATTTGTATTTCTTGTTTTGTTTGCCTGATCATGTTCTTTGTCCATCATTTTCACATACTGGAATATGTACTTTTTCTTATTGATGCATAAGAGCACATTTTATTTTAAGGATATCATTCTTCAGGCTGTCATATATTTCAAATATTGTTTTTTATTTTGTTTTTTTTTTACCATTTTTATTTGAACAAAGTTTTCAAATGTATGGCATGTAATTGTAGCTTCTTTTGGAAAAAAAGAATCTCTATTCTGCTGTAGTAATTGCTTAATTTTTTTAATTCTAAATTTTGATTATTTGAACTTAACTTCCTTTTTTGCTTCCTTCATTCCTTCCTTTTGCTACTGGAGATTAAATCCAGGGGTGCTTTGTCACTGCACTGTATCCCTAGCCCATCCTTATTTAGTTTTTAAAACTTGAGACAGGATTGCTCTAAGTTGCTGAGGCTATCTTGGAACTTGTGACCCTCCTGCTTCAGCCTCTTAAGTCATTGGAATTATAGGTGTGTGCTACGGTGCACAATTTTATTTATTTATCTATTTATTTATTAAGTTATTTGTATTTTTCTAGTACTGGGGATTGAACACAGGGACATTTTACCACTGAGCTACATCTCCAACCCTTTTTATTTCGTTTTGAGACAAGGTATCCCTAAAATATCCAGACTGGTCTCGAATTTGCAATCCTCCTGACTCAGCCTCTTGAGTAGGTGGGATTATAGGCCTGTGTCCAGCCATTTCTTCCTTTTTTTTAAATTACTTTTTCTCAATAATTTTATTTTGAAAAATAATAAGCCTACAGAAAAGTGGTAAGAGTAGTATAATGATCACTTGTGTATATTCTTTACCACTTTCAATGGGTTCCCTTTCTCAATCTTTCTCCACTATCTCTAATATATGCACATATTTACCTGTTGTTTCTATTTAAGTGTATTTATAGATAAAATTTAAAATATTTATGTTGTCCAATAGTTTTCTTTATGCATTCTGCTTTTAATATTGGAAATTTCCTTTCATCACAAGATTATATATGTGTTTACCAGTATCTTATTCTTTCTTCTTCTTTCATATAAACATTTTAACTCTATATAGAATTAATTTTAACCTATTATTATTGGGATGAAATACTTTTTCCAATGATGAGCCAACTTTTCTTCCTGTATAAATAATCCCCACAAATCAATATGCTAATAGAAAAGAATATGCTAGAAAAAATAGGTAACATATATGATTAAACAGTTTGCAGAAAATGAAAATAACAACTCCTAAATATATGCAAACATTCAAGTTCACTTGTTCAATAAATGCAAATTAAAGAACCGCAAGATAATGTATTTTCCTATATCAGATTAATAAATATCATAAAGCTTATAATAGTCTGTATTGGAACGGAGAAATGTAATCAGAAAAGGAAATGCACTCCTACTGTGAGGTTAGATTGGCACACTATTTGTGGAGGGAAGGCATTTTAGAAATAACCATCAAAACTAAAAAGGGACAAACTGATTTAGAAATTTCACTCTTGAGTGCTTATCCTTTAAATATAATCAAATCAGTAGAAATAATCATTGCAGTCTTGTTTGTGTTAGCAAAATCTGAAAAACAACCATCACAGGGAGACAGTTACATTGTGGTGCATCTGGACAATGGAATACTATGCAGTTTTACAAGGAATGTGGAAGCTCAACATGTATTTATATGAAAGGATATTGAAGATGGGGTTTTATTTTTATTTGTATTTATTAATTTATTGGTTATTTTTTAAGTTATACGTGACAGTAGAACCCATTTTGGTATAAAATCATGGAATGTATCTTATTTTAGTTAGGATCCCATTCTTGTGAATGTTCATGATAGTGGGATTCACTGTGATGTTTTTGTATATGTACATAGGAAAACTATGTCAGATTGATTCTGCTCTCTTTCCTTTTCCTAGCACCTCTCCCTTCCCTCCAGTCCCCATTGTCTAATCCAATGAACTTCTATTATTCCCCCTTATTGTGGGTTAGTTTCCACATATCAGAAAATATTCAACCTTTGGCTTTGGGGGACTGACTTATTTCACTTAGCCTGATAGTCTCCAGATCCACCCATTTACTGGCAAATGTCACAAAGTCATTCTTCTTTATGGCCGAGTCATATTCCATTTTGTCTATACACACCACATTTTCTTTATCATCTGTTGAAGGGCATCTAGGTTAGTTCCATAGTTTAGCAATTGTGAATTGAGCTGTATCTCTGTAGTATGCTAATTTTAAGTTCTTTGGGTATAGGCCAAGGAGTGGGACAACTGGGTCAAAAGGTGGTTCCATTCCAAGTTTTCTGAGATATCTCCATACTGCTTTCCATAGTGGTTACACCAATTTGCACTCACACCATTAATGTGAGTGTGCCTTTTTTCCTCACATCTTTGCCGACATTCATTGTTACTTATATTTTTGATAATTGTCATTCTGACTGGAACAAGATGGAATCTTATTCAGACTCACTCTTAAAATAGATTGAATGAATTATCCATTTAACATTTTCAGACTTCAGTTGATTACAAGTTACAGAAACTATGGGAATTAAAGCTGTGGGCAAGGTCTGACTACTGTATTTCTTCTTATTCTTATTCTTATTAGAAGAAGTAGTAGTAATAGTAGTAGTTTGAGGGATTGAACCCAGGGGAGCTTAACCATTGAGCCACATCCCCAGTCTTTTTTTATTTTTTATTTTGAGGCAGGGTCTCACTAAGTTGTTGAGGCTGGTTTTGAACCTGGAATCCTCCTTCCTCAGTCTCTGGAGTTGCTGAGATTACAGGTGTGTGCCACTGTGTCTGGTTTATTTTATTTTATTTTATATTGAGACAAGATCTTGCTAAATTGCTCAGGCTGGCCTTGAATCTGTGATCCTTCTGCCTCGGCCTCCAGAGTCACTGGGATTACAGGTATATGCCATGATCCCTAGCTGAAATTTCCAGTTCAAATGTAGCATAAAAATATGAAAAAAGCTTCTTAATTTGAAATTTCAAGAACTTGTATTTATTTTTTATGGGCAAAATAATTGAAATTTATTCTCTTAAAATATGAATATATACATTGTTAACTATAGTCACCGAGCTATACAATAGATCTCAAAAAACTTATTACTCAGGACTGGGGTTGTAGCTCAGTGGTAGAGCGCTTGCCTAGCACATTTGAGGCACTGGGTTTGATCCTTAGCACCACATAAAAATAAATAAACAAAATAAAGTTATCGTGTCCATTTACAACCAAAAAAATTTTAAAATATTGTTCTTTCCTAACTGAACTTTGCATACATTGAGCAATATCCCTCTCCCCCTCAAATCCCCCACCTCTGGTAATCACCATTCTACTCTCTTCTTCTGAGTTTCATTGTTTTAGATTTCACATATAATTGAGGTCATGAGGTATTTCTAATTGTGTTCCCTCCACATTGTGAAAAAGATAAGATTTAATTTTCTTTATCCATCTATGCGTTGATACACACTTATTCCATTTTTTTGACTCTTGAGAACACTGCTACAATAAACATGCTAATGCTGATATAACTCTTTGATATACTGATTTTACTTCGTTTGCATATATACCCAGTAGTCAGAGTGTTGGATTATATAATAGTTCTAATTTTGAATTTTTGAGGAAACTCCTCACAATTTTTCTTGATAGCTGTACTAATTTAAAATTTAAACAATGGTGTATAAGGGTTTCTTTTTTCCCCATATAATTGCTAATACTTTTCCTCTTTCATCTTTTTCATAATAGCCATTCTGACAGGTGTGAGGTGACATCTCATAGATTTAATTTAGGTTTCCCTAATGATCAGCAATGTTCAACTGTGCCATGTATCTTTGGTCATTTATATATATTCTTCTGGGAAATGTATTCATACCTTTGACCATTTTAAAATCAAGTTCTGCATTTTCTTACTATCGAGTTTTCTGGAGTTGTTATCTATTGTGTCTATTAACCCCTTATCAGATATATGACTTGCAAATATTTTTTCCCATTCTATATGTTGTCTCTTCACTCTGTTGATTTGATTTTTGTCCTTTGCTGGGGAGAAGTTTTTAGTTTGATGTAATCCTGTTTAGTCTATTTTTGTTTTTGTCACCTGAGATTCGGGGTTATATGAAAACTTATTGCCCAGACTAATGTCATGTAGCTTTCCCTGTATATTGTCTTCTACTAGTTTTACAGACTTCACATGTTTGTTTCAGTCTTGAAACTATTTTGAGTTTATTTTTTGTATATGATGTGAGGAAATAGTTCAATTTAATTCTTTTCAAGGAGGACATCCACCTTTCTCAACACCCTTTATAAAGAGGTATCTGTTTCCCATTGTATTTTCTTTGGACCTGTTTTAAAATTCAAATATCCATTAAAAACTCCATTTATTTCCCAAGTCTTTACCCTGTTCAATTGGCCTATGTCTATTTTTAAGCCAGTATCATGTATTTTTAATTGCGACATCTTTGTAATTTAGTTGGAAATCAAGTATTGAAAAAGAATGAATTTACCTCCCCTTTGAAATTGGGAATGGATTCCTTATGGTAGGGAGGCTGGGAAGATTGCACTCCAACCACCCTCCCAGATGTTTCTCCATTCTATTCCTGCATCTGTAACATCCTTTCTTTAGGTATTCTAAGTTCTAAAGAAAACCCTCTGTCATACCGTTTCTTCTCCTCAGTTAAAAACAACAACAAAAAAAGAACATGTTTATCTAAAAGGGAGACAGATGCTGACCCCAGGAAGTCCTAGCACATTTTGATATGATAAAGAGACTCCAGAACCTGTGAAACACCTGGAAACTCCTTTCCACCAACAAAATTCCCAACAGGAAGGAGGTGGAATCTGTGAAAATCTTTTGTCTTCATGTGGTTAACCCTTCCCTAGTAAAAGCTTTCCACCTCCCAGAGCTTTTCCAGATAGAACTTTTGGAACAATTTCTTCCATCGTACTTTAAAGCTGGCTTTGGAAAAAAACCATTCTCCTACAAATTTATTATGAATATCTCTGGAGCAGAGAGGATTGTAGCCTACCTAACCTCTTTCCTCCCTGGGAGGGATCTTGTGCCACCCAGTAATAGTAGTATGATGTCTTTGTCTTTGCTTTTGTTTTGTTTGCTTGTTTTATTCCAGGTTTTCTTGGCTATTTGGGCTTTTTTTTTTTTTTTTTTAGTAATTACATATGAATTTTAGTATTGTTTTCTTCTGTGAAAAATGTCATTGGAATTTTTATAGTAATTGTATTGAATATGTAGTTTTTTGGGGGGTAGTATGAACTTTGTAACAATTTTAATTCTTCCAATTCAAAATGGAAAAACTTTCCATTTATTTGCCTTTCACCAATGTTTTACAGTTTTCAATTCCTTAGTTTACTTTATTTCCAAGTATTTTTTTTTTGGCAGCTATTATAAATGGAATGATTTTTAACTTTATTTTCCCAATGCTGTATTATATAAAAATATCACTGATTTTTGTGTTTATATTGTTATCTACAATTTTACTGTACTTATTAGTTTGAATGGCTTGGTGGAGTTTTCAGGGTTTTCTACAGATAAGATCATGCTATCTGCAAACAAAGAAAAATAATTTCACTTATTCCTTTCCTATTTGGATGTCTCTTCTTTCTCTTAATTTTTCTGGTCAGGACTTTCAGTACTATGTTGAATAGAAGCGTAAGAGTAAGCATCCTTATCTTATTTCTGATCTGTGAGGAAAAGCTTTGAAATTTTCACAGTTGAATGTGATAGCTATAGGCTTATTACATATATGACTTTTGTTATGTTAAGGTAAATTTCTTTTATACCTAATTTGTTAAGTGGTTTTTTTTTAATCAAGAAAGAATGTTGAATTTTGTGAAATATATTTTCTACATCTATTGAGATGATTGCATCATTTTTGTCCTTCGTTCTGTTATTGATTTGCATATGTTGAACCGCCCTTCCATCCTAGGGATAAATACCATTTGATCAAAGTGAATGATCTTTTATTTTATTGTTGAATTGAGTTTGGTAGTATTTTGTTTAGGATTTTTCTGTCTGTTGTTCATCAGGGATATTGAACTATAATTTTCTAGTCTTGTAGTGCCCTTGTTTGACATTGAGATCAAGGTAAATGTCTTGTAATGTAAGTTAGAATACATTCCCTTTTCTGCAATTTGAGAAGAGTTTGAGGATGCTTCATACCCTTTAAATGTTTGGTAGAATTCAAGAGCAAAATCACTCATTTCTGGTTTTTATATGATGGGAGACTTACTAACTGATTCAATCTTCTCCCTCATTATTGATCTGTTCAGAGTTTCTATTTCTCTCCCTAGGTTTTATGTGTCTAGGAATTTATCCATATCTTCTAGTTTGTCCAATTTGTTGACATGCAATTGTTCCTAATACTCTCTTATGATACTTTGTATTTCTGTCATATAAGTTGTACTATTTTCTTTTTTATTTCTGATTTTATTCCTTTTGAGTCTTTAAAAAATTTCTTTATTTAAAAATTTTTAAAATTGTGGATGGACACACTTATTTATTTTTATCTGGTGCTGAGGATGGAACCCAGTGCCTCACACATGCTAGGCAAGTGCTCTACCACTGAGCTACAACCACAGCCCTCATTTTTTTTCTTAGTCTAGCTAATGGTTTGGCAATTTTGTTTATCTTTAAAAAATGGTTCTTAGTTCTCTTGATTTTTTTTCTGTTGTTTCCCCATTCTCCACTTTATTTTTTCTCTGCTAATGATTTTCCCTTCTTTCTGCTAACTTTGGTCTTAGTTTATTCTTTGTTTTCTAGCTCT
Source organism: Sciurus vulgaris (assembly GCF_902686455.1). Taxonomy (NCBI): domain Eukaryota; kingdom Metazoa; phylum Chordata; class Mammalia; order Rodentia; family Sciuridae; genus Sciurus; species Sciurus vulgaris. The sequence continues at coordinate 42,329,686 of NC_136471.1, read as the reverse complement.
TTGAGGTAGGTTTTTTTGGAGTTATTTCTTCTTGTTTATAGGCATTTATTGCAATAAACTTTTCAAACCGTTTTGCTCCATCCCACAGGTTTTGGTCAGTTGTGTTTCCACCAATTTTAGTCTCATGAGTTTTAAAAAATTCTTTTTTGATTTCTTCCTTGACCCATTTGTTGTTCTTGAGGATATTGAATTGTCAAATATTTGTGAATTTTCCAAAATTTATCCTGTTACTGATTTATGTTTTTATGCATTGTGACCAGAAAACATGCTTCATATGATTAGAGACTTAAAATCCAGACTTGTTTTGGCCTATCATATGATCTATATTGTAGAATGTTTCATGTGCACTTGAGTAGAATGTGTATTTTGCTGCTCTTTGATGGATTGTTGTGTATATGTATGTTAAGTTCATTTGGTCTAAAGTGTAGGTCAAGTGTGGGGTTTTCTCATTAATTTTTTGTCTGGATGACCTCTTCATTGTTGAAAGTGGAATATTGATATTCCCCTCAATTATTCTATTGTAATTAATTTCTCCCTTCATATTCTATAATATTTTCTTTGTATATTTAGTTGCTGTAGTGTAGGGTGCATACATATTTACAATTGTTATATCTTCTTGAGGTGTTGATCTAGTTATTAATATATAAGATCCTTCTTTATCTCTTTTACGATTTTTGTATTAAGGTTTATTTTGCCTCGTGTAAGTATACATACCACTGCTCTTTTTGTCTCCATTTGTATGGAATTTCTTTTTAAATCCTTTCACTTTCAGTGTCGGTCCTTAAATGAGATTAGTCTTTTACAGGCTGTATATACTTGGGTCTTGCTTTTTTATCCAGTCACTGTATGTCTTTTTATTGGAGAATTTAATCCATTTATTCTCAGGGTAATTATTTATAGTTAAGGACTTAAGACTGACATTTTGTCATTTCTTTTCTGGTTGTTCTTTTGGTTCTTTGTTTCCTTCTTCCTCTTTTCCTGCCTTTTGTGATTTAATGGTTTTCTGATGTGGTATGCCTTAAATCCTTTTTATTTCATTCTACATCTACAACGTAATTTTGCTTTGTACTTAACATGCAGTTTACATAGGACATCTTATAACAGGTTATTTAAAGTTGATAAGAACTTAACTTTGGCTGCATATAATAACTCTGTACTTATCCTCCCTGGCAACATATATATTTTATGTCGAAATTTATGTATTTTTGTAGTTTATGTCCCTTAACAATTTATTTTAGCTGTGCTTGTTTTGATAGTTTTATCTTTTTCCCCTTATATTACAGATAAAATTGGCTTAGAATATTCTGAATATGATTATGTACTACTTATATTGTTGTTTTATTTTTTCCTATGTTTTATGTTATTAATGACCCTCAATTTCACCTTTTTTTCTTATCACAATATTATATTATCCCTCAATAATACCATTAATGAAAGTTTTCCTTCACTTGTTATTCTATATTTTATCTGTCTAACCAGATTATTTTGACCTTCTACGCAGGCACATTGCTTTACCTAAAATTGGGTGAACACACCACACACAAGAATGCTAATAAATATTTGCCCATGGGTTCCTTTCCAAATCACAACTAAAACCATGGTGGAATCTAAAGAACTCACTTCAATAATTCCTTTCAGACAGGCTTAGTGGTGATGAACCCCTTATTTTTGTTTGGGAAAGTTTGATGACAGTTTTCCCTGAGTGAGATATTCTTGGTAGGCAGTTTTTTCAACTCTTTGAATATATCATCTCAACTCTTTTTTTTTTTTTTTTTTTTTTTTTTTTTTTGGCAGTGCTGGGGATTGAACCCAGGGACTTGTGCTTGCAAGGCAAGCACTCTACCAACTGAGCTATCTCCGCAGCCCTGTCATCTCAACTCTTGATGACTTGCATAGTTTCTCCCAAGAAATCTATCATGTTAGGAATTCTTTGTATGTCAGGGATTTCTTATCTCTTGCTGTTCTCAGTATTTTTCTTTGATTTTTAATAGTTTGATTATTATTTATCTTGATGAACTCCTCTTTGGGTTGAATTTGGTTGGAGTCCTCTCTGCTTCCTATACTTGGAGTACCAAGATTTGAGAAGTTTTCAGCTATTGTTTCTTTAAATATGCTTTATGGTTGTTTCTCTTCTTACCCCTCTCCTCTCTTACAAATTCTTATTGTTGCTGGGTGTGGTGGCACACACCTTTAATCCCAGTGGGTTGGAAGCTGAGGCAGGAGGATTAAGAGTTGTTCAAAGCCAACCTCACCAACTCAGCGAGACTCTGTCTCTAAATAAAATATAAAAGGACTGGGGATGTGTTTCAGTGTTTAAGCACCCTTGGGTTCAATCATTGGTACCAAAAAAAATTCTTATTATGCAATTAAAAGGTTTTATAATTACCATAGTCATCTTACTTCTTCTTTTTTAAAATATGTTTTTAGTTGTAGGGGGACACAATGACTTTGTTTTATTTATTTATTTTTATGTGGTGCTGAGGATGGAACCAGTGCCTCACACGTGCTAGGCAAACACTACCTCTGAGCCACAACCCAGCCCTCATCTTACTTCTTTTTCCTGCTTTTTTATTTCTTTTCTTTCTTTTCTTCTGACTGGATAATTTAAAATGTTCTGTCGTTGAGCTCATTGATTCTTTCTTTTGCTTGATCCTAGTCTACTGCTGAAGCTTTTTATTTAATTTTGTACTTCTGTCATTGTATTCATCTCTAGGATTTCTATTTTTATTTTTTTTAAATATTTCTTTAGTTGTAGATGGACACAATACCTTTATTTATTTATATGTGGTGCTGAGGATGGAACCTAGTGCCCCACACATGCTAGGCAAGCGGTCTGCTAATGAGTTACAACCCCAGCCCCTCTATCTTTCTTTGTTTCAATTTCTTTGTCTTTCTTTTTAAAAATTTGTGTATTGTTTTCCAAAATTTATTTAATTTTTTATCTATATGTTTTTTATAGTTCACTGAACTTTTTAAAATTATTTTGAAATTTTTTTTGTAATTCCATAGGTCTCTGTTTCTTTAGGGTCCATTGTGAAACCAAATACTGCTGAGGCAAGACATTTGTATGACTTGACATACATTTTTTGTGGTACTAGAATATGAACATGGAACCTTCTGTATGCTAGGTAAGCACTCTACCACTGAGTTACATCCTTAGTTGTTTAATTTTATTTTGAGACATGGTCTCCCTAAGTTTCCCAGATTGCCCTTGAACTTGCAATCCTTCTTTCTCAGCCTCCTGTTCCTAGGATTATAGGCAAGACCCACCACACATAGCTTACGTGGGGGTTTAAAATTTAAAAAAAATTTGTTGTTGCCCAATAATTTTTGTTGAGTAGGGGTGGAGAGTGGGAGAAGATAAAGACAACAGAGAAAGAGATGCATTTGAAGATGTATGTCACCATTACAGACACATCAAAATATCATGACCTCCCATTTTGGCAATATCAAAAAGGAAAAAGAAGAAATTATACATTAAATGTGAATTTTCTATTTGACTACAGAAGGCTATTTCCTCTAAAGGGAGCATATCATAAGGACTCTTTTTTTGTTGTTTTCAGTACAGAAATATTATCATCAGGTTGAAATTATGGGATAATGACTCATAATTTGAAGGACATGAAAATTGTTTATTTGTGAAGATGTGTGTCTAGTTTTGAAACTGCCTGATCCTTTGTGGTTTAGAACCTGTATGAAGTCCAGAAACCTATTTTTCTCCTTGATCCCTCCTCCAATAAACACTAGCACTATGATTAGGAGATGGGAAAGCTGATACATAACCTTAAAACCAGTTAATAACAGGGGACAACCTCATAAATACATGGATAAAAGTGGATGAGTGTGAACTTGATCCCATGATTTCTAAAGTTGGCAATTTATAATTATGTAATGTGAAGTGCATTTTTGTGAATAGGGCTGAGATAAAGTTATTTTCTTGGTGTGTAACCTATATAAGGAATCATAAAAAATTATAGACAAAGATTCTCAGATTGTTATGTAAAATATCTAATAATTCTTCCTGATGACTTTTAGTGAATACCAATAAATATTCCTAGAAATAGGAAGTGATCTTCTCTAATACCCAGAAGGCTTCAAGCAAAGTAAACTTCTGGTTGAGAAGTGAGGAAAGTAGTATGATTTTCTTTTACCAAATTCTTGGATAGAAAGTGTAGTTTATGTTTGGTCATTCAGGTGTAATTAATTATTCAACTATTAGAATCTTATTCTTTTTCACACAGAGTGGAATTTGGAAGGTAAGATAAGGTTCAATTAAGTTGGGTTAATACTTCTCAACTCCATGATTTTTAAATTCTTCTGTTATGTGAAGAATAACCTTGGAAGAAACTTGAACTTCTCCCTAGACTATATTGTAAGACGACCAGTTGTATATAGACCCCACTCCCTCTTTGTACCCATAGAGAAGATATTTTAGTTTCTATGTCTTGGTTATTTGATGAATGATCCCAAATCTGAAGGTGAGAAAACAAGCTTTGAGAAAAAGCTGCCTGGGTTTAAGTCTCACTTCTGAAAATCATTAGCTGTATGACCTTTAAAAAGTACCTTGACTTTCCTGTGATAAGGTATCCTTGTCTATAAAATAGGAATGAGGCTGTAAAATGCAGACTAGAAAGGATAGACACGTATGTCCCTGTTCCTTCCTGCTAAATACAACTTTAATACCAAGAAATAATACAAGAAGAAAACTGAATGGTGGTAAGAAGAAGGTGAACTGTTTCGGAACTCAAGGACTAGAGGAATGGCAGGACATATTTTGTTCCCCCAAACAAACAGATGAAGGTGACCCAGGCCCAGAATATTCTGATTCCCACCAATAAAGGGCAGCCTGGATAGGTACATTCCTCCTTTGATTCAACAGAAGTCCCACCTGTAAGACCAGGTAATCCTGGAAACCAAGTAAATGAAATTTGATTAATTGGCAGTCCTGTTTATAATAAGCAGCAATTCAAAGTGCTCTTCTTCCTGAATTGGCCTGAGACTCTGCTTCTTCATTGAGAAATATTGGAATAGCTGGCATTGGCAAGAAGGTCCCCATCTCCACAAGTGACCCACCTCAGAAAGTCTTTTTGTCCTTGCATGCCAGACTTCTTTCCACTGCCCAGAGATAGCTGGTCACACAAGTCACACCAGCAAAAGCACAATACCACAAAAGTCAGACATGCCTGGTCCCCTTAGATCTCCTGGTGTTGAGACTCCTTTCTCTTATAGAGATGAGATGAGCTCATTAGTGGAGTGGAGAAGGCAGAGGATGTAATTAACGAACTTCAGGACAGACTGACAAAAACATCCATTCTGAACTATAGAGGGAAAATGTACTGAAAAATAAGGAACAGAGATTCAGAGACCAATGGGATAATAACAAAAGATTTAATATTTTTGTCCTCAGAGTCTCAGAAGAAGAGAAAGAGGGGATGTAAGAGTATTTAAAAAATAATGCCTAAAAATTCCAAAGTGTGGTAAAAGACAAAACCTATAGATTCAAGAAGTTGAGTGAATTTCAAACATGATAAACCCAAAGTAAGTCATGCCAAGATATTTCACAGTTAAACTTCTAAAAATATTGGGATAATTAAACATTGGGTCATTGGTAGGATTGATTGGTATAATTTATGAAAATTACCTGGGCCATAGAAAGTGGTCTAGGAACTATTATGATCTATCATTATGAGCTTTTTTATTGTCTTGAGGGGCACTCAGAAAGGATTCTTGAATATTTAAGAATTCCATTAAGATCAATATGTCCAGAAGCAGGGGCTTTCTATGTCTCTTATACAACACATAACCTTTCAGAATTGGAATGTCCTGTTTCTATTTGTGAGAAAAAGGTAGGGCAGAAAAAGACCAGGCACCCAGTCAGTGTCCTAGCAGGAAAGAGATGGCATGATTAAATGGGAAAATTGAGAAACATTTATCAAAGGTACTATTAGCAAACATGGGCAAGGTTAAGGATAGTATGAGGCACTAAGACCTAGATAGTGGGGAGCCTATTAAAGGAAAAGAGGACTGCACAGTTACCAGAATTCATAAAACTATATAAGAGGACTACCTGATAGAAGGTATGGCCTTTTGTTCAAGGGACTTAGATAACTCAAGTTGATGGAGCAGAAAGGGAACTTGGGAAATAAATATCCTAATCTCATTTTACTGCCTTTTGATCATTTGCTAGGACCTTTCATTGGCCACACCTAATGGGAAGCCAGAGAATAAGATAAGCTGATGATGCAGCCCATAAAGCCATTTCCAATTATTCACACCTTAATATGAATTGTTTCATGCGCTAACCAGAGTAATTTCCTCTTGGAAAGGAGGAGGGAGATTATTTTTAGTATTACTCTATTTCGTAGAGGGCATCCTGGATGGCTTTGAACTTAAAGAGGCCATGAGGCACAACATTGTCTTGGATGGTGGTGAAGAAAGGTTATCTGGAAGCAAGAGAAGGGATCAGGAAAAGAAACAAGAAAGGTAAAAAAGAATTTCGGATACTCTGCAATTTTTTCTTTAGTCCTAATGGTCATCAAACCCCCTCTGTTTTCCACTGGCACCTGAGCTATTATATGCCAAACAAAATGAAAAAGGATAACCATCTGACTCTTGGCTTAAAGCTTTCACAGCTTAGCAGTATCTTGGGAATGACTAATGTCTGGGCTTTTAGAATTTTGAAGACATATGTCTACATTTACCAAAGCAACTTAAGATTATATATTTATAATCAGCAGCTTTAAAGCAGGAGTTTCCTCTATGCAAATATCATCAGAGCTCAAAATACCTAATGCATTCTCTTGAACACTGATAGTTATCCTACTAGCCAAGTGAGTAGAACCTCATTATAGACAAATGACAATTTCTCTTACATGAGGTATCCACGTGTTCTGATGTCACATTTGTAACCATCATTCACCAAAAGAGTCACATGATTGACTGTGGTTTGTCCTATAGTACCTCTTACATTCTGATGTTCAGACACAGAATCTTGAAATGTGTAACTCAAAGCAGCTTATGAGATTTTGAGAATCTCTCCTATCAAGAAGACACAACTGTAGCTATCAATAGAAAAACGAATCTTAAAAATGTTGCTTTTCTTCTGATCTCAGATCTCCTATCCTAGGAAAAATCTCTTTTGCATTTGTGTGATTGTGAGAGTAAAGGGAACTCCAAGTCTACTATGTAAACATTGATTCTAACTGGCTCACTAATGTTTTACTGAAAATCGTGGATAAGACCATATTGTTAGGTTCATGATTTTAAATAAGGAATCACTCTCTTTTAGAGGGGAAAAGGAATATTTTCCCCTGGGTTTGTTTTATATTTTATGGTGAATGACAGATAAAATAGGTTCATCAAAAGATTTTTGGATTTTATTATGACAACACTACTCAACATGCATAAACTCATATTTTCTAATGGGCAACTAAATGCAAATAACATTTCTGTAATGAATAAAATTGAAAAGCTGAGTTATTATGTGTTTCTTTAAAAAAAACTTAGTTTCTCAGAACTACATCTATGAGAAGTAGAGTGCAGTTATGTTCTCCAATGTTTGTCTTTTACCATTTATAAATAAAGCTCTCCAACAGGAGATAGATTTTCTTATTATTAAAGTCTCAGAATCTTTATCAATGCCATGCCTGATGGAAAAGTGATTGTTGAAGTCCATGAAAGCCATCTGCCCCTGGAAGTCTGGAAGATGAACACTGCCCCTGGGAGAATGGACTTTTTACATCTCACCTGCAAAACCAGCCCTAGTCACTTAGGCAGGAAGGAGAGATGAGGCAGGAAAGAACTGGAGAACAAAAGATTTTCTTATAAAAACAGAAATGGGGGAATGTAATGTACAAAGCTGCTCCCCCGCCCTTTCTGTTGCAGGCGTTTTCCCCGCCTCCCAACTACTGTCAGTCTGTGAACATCCTAGCTAGCTATTGGTTCATCAGTCAGCTTGCAACTATCCTTCTCCACTATTGGTCCCCTGGTACCCCGTGGAATTCAACAGCTTTACTGTAGCTACCCCGCCATCTTTCCTCATCTTTCTCTCTTTCCTACTCACTTTCTCTATCCTCCTAGCTTTCACACTTTCTTGCGTGTGCCCTTTCTCATTCCCTTTCTTTTCCTCTCATTTTCTCTCTTACCCTGCAGGGAGACACTCTGTTTGCTTAATAAACTCCCTTATGTGATTTCCCGTGTCCAGCGTGGTTTCCGTGTGATTCCTTACAATTGTTATAGCCACTTTGGAAAAAAGTTTCAATATTTCTTATAGGCATTTACTCAAGACAATGGGAAATATATGTTCATACAAAAAAACTGCATAAAACTGTTCATAGAATCTTTATTCATAATTTCCCAAAAGTAAAACCAACCCAAATGTATGTCAATTAGTGAATAAACAAACAACGGTCCATATAACGGAATACAGTTCATCAATAAAAAGGAGAGATACATTGCATTGATATATGCAATGATGTGGATGAATGGCAAATATGTATTACTTAGTGAGACAACCCAGACTCAATAGGCTACATGGATCATAATTAGAATAAGCTATACTCCATGTATATATAATATGTCAAAATACACTCTAATGTCATATATATCTGAAAAGAACAAATTAAAATATTCTAAAAGTTTACATATAGTTTGATTGCATTCTTATGGCATTCTATATAATGACATAAATCATACCAGTGACTGCCAGTGACTGGGATAGAGGGGAAAGTGTTCACTACAAAAGGGCAGAAGAGAACTTTTGGGGATCATGGTTGTGGTTCCATGTTGCATGAATTTGTTAACATGCACTGACTGAACTCTGCACCAAAAGAGTGAATTTTTCTGTATCAAAATAAATCATACTTAAAAACATAATGCAAGGTATTATTTAACCATTAGTTATGACAATTATTCAGAGTAGATTAACTACTTGGTGAAATTTCCAAGACTTTGCTTCTCCTCTTACCCACATTTTGAATGGTTCTGTGAGAAAATGACAGCAGCTAAAATGAGAATGGGCTAAACTTTAAATCAGTTATATTTATTATGGAAAGTTTACAGGTTAAACATAGTACCGAAAACTGCCGCTTCTTGCCTGGGTTGCTTCAAGCGGCTCCCACCACTTCTTGCTCTTTCGGCCCGACCAGCGGGACAAAAGACACGTACTCTTCCGAAGTTCATGAAGCAGCTTCCCATTTATTCAGATAACACCTTCAATATATAAGCAGTCTCATGCATAAGCAATTGTAACCAGATATGTGCATCCAATCCTGTTAAAGGTCAAGCGATCACTCGCTTGAGCATACATGTAAAGTAGATCTATCCACGTGCTAGGCAGCTGAACTGATTATAATACAGCCAATTGTAAATGCTTCCTGCCTTTCTCCATGCATAATCAGGATACTGTTTGCTCTCTGCCAGTCGCCATCTTTAGATGCACGTGGCGTAACCCTGGGCCCTGGGTCTCGTCCGCCACACATAGGAAAATGAAGATCTAAAATTATATTGGGGTACATGACAGATTTCAATGGTCTATCATGGTGGTTCTGAAACATGAGAACCCAAACAGCTTTTGTGCATATGATTTATATCTCTGAATGTTAACCATATCACAAATTAAAACCAAGGACTATTAAAAATATTTATTTCTTAATTCATTTCAAATGAGTAGTAACACATTCCTTATATACTAACATAACACATTTATTTAAAAAAAACTATGTTTTTAGAAAAATGTGATGTCTGACTTGGTAGAATATAGCTGGATTCTCCTATCTGCTTCTGCATTTTGTCTTTTGTGATACCCCAGTCTACTGTAAACTTGTAAGAGGATGAGAGTAAAAAGAAAATAATATTTGTTGCTCAATGGTAGAGCACTTTCCTGGTATGTGTGAGGCACTGGGTTTGATCCTCAGCACCACATATAAATAAATAAAGGTTAATCAACAACTAAAAATAGAATAATAATTTAAAATATTATTCTGACAACAGTTTTGATCTTATGGATACCCTGAAAGGATATTGGAGACCCGCAGGAGTCCCCAAACCACATGGTGAGAACAAATGTTCTATACTACCATGTAGGAGAAAGGACACAGTATTCATGAAACACCTACTACAAACTTGGTACTGTTCATAATGCTTTGCATACACTATTATTATCTCCATTTTGTAGATGAGGAAATAGAGGTTCAGGGCCATTAAGAGATTGAGATTACACTGGTAGTAAATGGCAGAATTAGGATTGAAACCTACACCTTCTGCCCCTAAAGCTAGAGCTTTAGCTTTCTTCATTGTACCCTGACTCCATATTTACCAATAATTAAAGTATGACTTCTATTTGGTAGTGGAAAGAAATAGGACTTTACATTACTGAAACAAGTGGAGATTTGACATATTACTGTTTTATTTCATGTGTTTGGAATTTATTACTGATAAAATTGAAAGGGATTAATGACTCTGAGAAAAGCCATGCATTAATGCTAGCAGAAGTGCATTCTGAATTCCCTTTTCAGAATCTTTCCTTTCTCTGTATTTTCAAATCCAGAGCAAAATCACCCTCCAACTACCTTTTTGTCCCTCAGTATCTCTTGCAGGAAGGGATCGATAAAGCTAATTCTCACTTAGGTGTTAGGGATTTAATGATACTCATCTGAGGAGTATTTTTACTACCTGAGGGTGGGGAATGACTCTTATTCATCTTTGTAACCCCAGAAACCTGTACACTGTCTGGAACTGTCAGTGTTCAATAAATATTGGTTGTCTTTATAGAATAATAGGAAGTAAAAAGCCAAAGAGGGAGTTGCTGAAACCAAAGAAAGAATGGAATTCTAGTCATCAGTAGGGGAAATGTATTTATTGGACAAACAAATCATAACCTGCATAAAACTATATATCTAACTGCATAGAGGGGCAACATTTACTCTACTGTAAATGCCCTTTCAATTAAGTTTGATTTTGCTATTCATTCAACTCTGTAAACTAGATATTGTCAATTTGACAATAATTCATTTCTTAAGATATTAAGATCAGCTGTTAATTATAAGCATTAAAATTTCTCACAGGTGTTGGTGGAGAGAGAGAGAGAGAGAGAGAAAGGAAGTCTATTTCAACTGACAATAGTATTGTTAATTACTTCTCTCATTAATGATTTGTCTTTACTGTAGCTTGTTTAGTAATGAAAAGAAAGCCTCTAGTCATCTTTTACATTTGTTCCATTTGTAAGTTTGATCTAATCTAAAAGGGAAGGGACTTAGTCATTGTGGAGAGGATCAAAAGTGGGGCATAGCACATTATATGTACATTCTAATACACTAGTCTGATATCAATATCAGCTTGGACTCTGACTAAATTATGTTTACATTGCATGCAGGTTTTTTAAAATATGCAGAGGAATACTGCAAATTATAATTGTGTAGTGATTAAAGAAATGTGTTTTTAATTTTGAATTTGAAAATAACCATGTTAAAAGTAAAAGCTTCTACCCAGAATTCATCCTAAAAATGCTGGTGGAGATTGGCTCATGATACAGGCAATATTATTAAAATTTTGTTGTGTTGTTTGTAATCCTTTCTAACTTCCTCTTTCATGATTCCAAGACTGATACTGAGTTTGTCTATCTGTAAATAATGATTGATAGACAAAGTTATTAAATTTTATGTTGTTGGCATGGCTACCTTCTAGAATAATAAAAAAGTGTTAATTTCCTATCAACCCGTAGCATAGAAACCTGTTATAAAACCCAAGGGAAGACGTACCCTACTCATGTGTTTTTTAGTACAGGATTTGTCTAAGAGGAATTCAGTGGTTACTTGTAAAAGTTCTTGGATAATACCACTTCCTACTCCTTTCAGTATATGTTGATGTCTTGATTCTGCTCAGGGCCTTGGATCTCCTATCCAAAATGGGCAAAAGAAATCAATATCCATGTGCTAAAATTATCCTAGTTAAGATCATTTCTATATCATAGAGAATATTCAAATGTGACTGGAATTTTCTTTTTTCATCACTGCAATATATAACTTAAGATTTTACTGAGCTAATTGGATTTAGATAACTAGACCAAAGTAATAGCACACAGTGCATCTTGCTAAGTGTTTCTCAATCAGCAAATAAAATCACTTTTCTAATCCTTTCGTTTCTCCCCTAAAAGCCTACTTTGGAGTGAAATGTTTCTTCTCCTCTCCTAATTTTTCCTACTTTTTGGGGGAATTGCCATCAGTGTAATACATTTGGTCTCTCTTCATTCTTCACTTTTCCTCCTCAAGAGAGATGGAGTGATGTGTTTAGGTTAATGAAATTAAGAACAAAAACTGTTTGTCAGGCCTCCACCATCATTCTTGGAAATAATCTGCATTTCTTTTTTTTTATTTGTATTGGAGATTGAACCCAGGGGTGATTAACCACCAATCCACATTCCCCAGCCCTTTTTTGTATTTTATTTAGAGTCAGGGTCTCACTGAGTTGCTTAGCACCTTGTTAAGTTGCTGAGCCAGGCTTTGAATTCGTGATCCTCCTGCTTCAGCTTCCTGAGCCACTGGGATTGCAGGCATGTGCCACCGGACTCTGCATCTTATTTTACTCTTGCAAAGGAAGGACTCTCCATCCATTGCATGGGGAAAAGCCTGCTTACATTCAGCAGTATCTGTGACTGGGTGGATATCACTGTTAATTCTGAGATTCACTGTCAGGAAATGCTCTTGACCAATAATAGCTACCTCTTCCAACCTATCCTTTATCTGTAATAAAGGCTCATTGTTTTGTCTTATCTCACATTTGATTCAGAATTCAGGTAGGGTAAATGGTGACCTTACCAAGATGCCAACACCAATCTCCATCCTCTACTTACTGAGCCATTCTTTCCAATGGAATCTACTTCTGCATTTTACCTATCCATTTATCTGTTCCATTCTCTTTCTATCTTCCCACCAAATCATATGCTATCTGAAAGAATAGCAGTTGTTATGTTTAGTGGTAAATGGTATAACTTTGGATCTTACCTCGAAATAACATCTTAGGAACTAAACAAAAAAACAATAACAAATTTGAAGTAGAGTGTTGGGGGCTATGCCATACGGACTACGCCAAGATGGCGCCTGGCAGCCAGCCAGAAGTTGTTTTGATCACATCTGGCGGTGAGGAAGTTGGTTAACAGAAGCACAGCCAGGTGTTTTATCATTGGCTGTATTCAATTAAGTCCACACACACAACGCGTGCACATGTGTTCCTGAGTGCTCCTGCTTGTGCCTGCTCCAGCTTGCTCGTTTTTTGACCTTTACCGTGATTGGACAGCTAGCTCCTCGCCTGATCTTTGCATAACTAGCGTTGGCCCTACCCTCCGCCTCCTGGAGGGGATATAAGCCGGCTCTTCTCAAGCGCCAGGATTCCCGGGTTCCTGAATCATCAATAAGCCATTTCGAATTCAAGAGTCTCGCTACCCATTTGTCTCCCGGGCCAAATTGACTCCGCTGGACAGCGTCAGTAGAGTTTGTCCTAGGGCACTGTAAATTCAAAATTGTCTTGGCCTCCTTGCCTGAGGGACTAAGTTGTGAGAAAGAAGTGACTCCCTTTGCAAACACCTAAATTATTTGAGACATTTATACAAAAAAACTTACCTCATAAAATTTCCAATTATCTACAAAGGGAAAAAATTGGACCACTTCTTCCCACTTCCAACATATCTACTTAACTGTATTTTCCTCTTTTAATGTTACCTTAAATGCACATTTGTATCTTATTTTACTGTAAGTAGAATTAGGAATATGTAGCGAGATTGGATAGAAGCATATAGTGTGATTTCCTCCAAGACTTCTCCCTCTAAAAGTGTCACCCAAATCAAAGTCCTGATAGAGGATGCAAATTTCCCAGACCAGTTGATATAACCAAACCAAAGAGTGTCATCACTATGCTGCTGTTAATTTCAGAAATGACAGAATGCAGGGTGCTCTGTGACAACATTAGATCTGAAAATTCAAATACAGCAAGCATTCATTCTGTTCCTAATATATTCATGATTTTACTAAACATAACAGGGAATATGAAAATGCTGCCCACCTCAAGGTAGTCACAAAGTTCTGAAATTGTCTTAAAGTTATCCCAAAGCTTAGACTATGCATCAGGACTGCCAAAACTGTTAGAATAGCACAATATATGTGGAGGGCTTCCAGTGTCTATGACTTCAGTTCTGAGTAATGTAGCATAAGGTATAACCTCTGAGAGTTCTTTTTTCTAATGGCACCAGAATCTGAATCCAGAGCCTTGCACAATCTAAGCAAGCACTCTACCACTGAGTTACATCCCTGGCTTTCTGAGGATTTTATTTTTATTTTTATTTTTTAGTTATTGATAAACCTTTATTTTATTTATTTGCGGTTCTGAGAATCAAACCCAGTGCTTCGTATATGCTAGGCAAGCACTCTACCCCAGTCCCCGAGGATTAGTTTTTCAGCAGGAAGACATATAGTTGAAAACTTCTTAGAAATTAGCTAGACTAGTCTCCAACTGAATATAGACATCTTTGCTACAATATTCCATATAGGTGATAATAGGTTGCACAAAATATCTCTTTGAACTGCACATGATCAGAGAAGACAAAAAACATCCACAAAAATTGAAACAATATTATTGAAAGAAAACATACATTTTAAGTTCTATCTAATACATAAGAAGAATTAAAACTAAGACAGGACCACTAGCCCTTGTACTTTAGAAAACATGGATTTGTATCCACTCTACTAGTTGAATTTTATTTAAATGTGTCACAAATTAAAAAAAAAAAAAGAGAAATAAAAAGTTCTTATCAAAACCAAAAAATATAAATAAAATGGAACTCTTATTCATTTATGTAGATAACATACACACTGGTATAAAGTCTTTTAACCAGAGGATGATGCTTGACTTTATGAGGAAGTAACACCATTTGTGATCAATTAGACAAAGATGTCATGGTTAAAGATATGAAAACCAATTATGGGACGAATGGGACATAGTTTTATGGAAAGGGAGGGGGGGAGATTACTGTACTATTGTAAATACACAGATTTAATAGCTACATGACTGTAATAACAATGGAGTGAACCAGAGCATTTAACAAATGGTGAATAGCATGGAATATTCCTGAACACTACTAAAAGCAATGAAATATGCTACAAACACTAAGGAGAGCAGAGAGCCAAGTCTTTTTATTAGGATTCCTCATCAGAGGTACAGATAATATTGGGAGTAACTCAAATGTGACCAACTTAAATGTGTGCCAACTTCCAGGAGCATTTATCCAGGATGTACCATAAGGCCTGTGAAACTGTTGATTACTACCCATTACTGCTGATTTTTATGGCACTGTCAGAAGATCAGAAGATCAGGGACATATCTTCAAAGATTGTGAAATATGAGGCAGTAAACTGAAGGAGCTGAGAATCCGGGAATTCAGTCTTGGGTTTTTTTTTTTTTTTTTTTTGCTTTGTTTTTCTATTTGCTTTTTAGGCTGAGATAGAGGGCTATGAATAGGATGAGGCAAGAGATGTGCAAAATTTAAAGAGGCACTCATTCTCAGGGGCATGAAAGTGTAGGAACAGCAATTGCACATCCCAGAGAGTGGATGCCTTCTTAAATTTTGTACCTGAAAAATTCCTCTTGCTTCTCAACAGTACTGGCCCCACAGAGATTAGGGTAGGTAGGAGTGGGGTTTGTTGGGAGTTCTTTCAACAACAGTGTCATCTTGTTGGATGACACTGTTTCTTGGATCAGGAATCTTGCTCACTACTAATGTTGACTCCCCCAACCTGATTTTCCCAGGGGACTGGTGAGCTAGAGGCATCTTTTATTCCCAGGACCGGGAGGGGCTCTTCTTTGTTCATCTGCTGCTCAGGTACTAGTACTGACAGGACATCAAGTGCATAGTCTTCTGCACCTGGCAAATACTCTCAGTCCTGAGGAAGTCTCCAGGGGAACACTCCCCAAAATAAACCTTTAAAAAGGCATGTTTATAGCTTTTCTCTCACCCTGTAGGTATGTGCACATTTGTCTCTGTCACTAGACTCTTGTAATCTAGGGTTTCACAGTTTTCATCTCTTCATCCATCTCTAAGGCTCCTTTCTTTCCCCACCCTTAACCTGCAGCTGAAGATGCAGCACTGAATTCTTGGGTTCCATTGTCTAGATGCCTGGGAGCTGAGATGAGGACACCCAGATCCTGGATAGCCATGCTCAGAATGCCTTTAACCAGAGCTCAGAGAAAATAGAGATAGGTGAGAAATATTCCGGAGAAAAAGAGTCCTGAGGATAGAGGGGGTTAGATATGTGTGTGTTTGGTGATGGTGGTGGTGAGGTTCAGTTGGAAACTTCTCTTACATGTGACATGGATTATCTTTACATCTCTGGTGTGCTGGGTGGGAGAAGGTGCCATCCACACAGCCCAGGGATCTTGGGGTATAGAAAACTGCTGCATTCTGGGGCCCAAGTCTCGGACTATTGAATTTCCCTGGTTAGAACACTATATACCTCTTTTTATTTTTCCCTTCATTCATCTGGAGGATTTGTAGGGATTCCAAAGAGGAAAATACTTGAGGGTTGAAATTGTCATTCAAGAAGGGAGGTATTCATCTCATACCCTTACACCCCTGATTCTTTCATGAACCACTGTTGTCAGTGCAGAGTTTTATCAGGACGTCAAGACCTCTGGTGGTTAAGGGTGAAGAGTATTTGAGGACCAATGGTCAGGTTATAGGACAAAGATGAGTAATTTTGATCAAAGGAAGGACACAAGGATGTTCTCTACTCCCTGTCCTTCTGAAGGGAATCATAGATGAGAATTGAGAGCTATGTACAGTATCCTGGTCCATTGGTTCATTTTCAGTAAGAGCACTTTAGAGTAAGGCATAGAATGAATCAGAAGATAAAATGCAGAGGCCAGAGAGAGTAGGGGGAGGGAGCAATGGGGAGAGGTTGATCAATGGGTACTAAGTTGCAGTTAGATAGGATAAGAAGTTCTTGTGTGCTGTTGCACAGTAGGATGGCTATAGATAACAATAATGTATTGTATATCTCAAAAAGCTAGAAGAAAGGATTCTAATTTTTTTTACCATAAAGAAATGATAAATTTTGAGGCTACAGTTATGTTTAACTTGATTTAAGCGCCAACCAATGTATCTATGTATTGAAACATCATGTGGTACCCAAATAATATGCACAATTTATATGTTTTATGTATCAATTAAGAATAAATTTAATTTAATAAAAAATGTGGTCTCACCTAGCTCCTGATGGCTCGCTTCAAGCTCTTTAGCAGAGGAGACTCTGAGCTCAAAGTGGCAGATTATCTTTTGGGAGCCTCAAGAAAAGTTGCAAATTTTAGTGAGGTGAGTAGCTGACCCACCTCAGCCCAGGAGCAGAGAGAGTAATTGTATCTTGTCATCTTTCTCAGTTGCCTCCACAGCAACCCCAAGGATTTGCCACATTTGAAAGCAGCTCCACAGCTGGCCCCTGACACACCCACAAGCTGCCCATACAGCAGCCGCCTTTACTGTGAGGCCAGGATAGGGGTGGAGTATCATCTGGCTGCTTCAGAGGGCTGAGTGGTTGGAAAGAATTTGGAGGAGAAGTTGAAGGGGACTTGTGGGAAAGAAATGAGGAGAAAAAAAAGTCAGTCAGCAAGGTAGTGCCTAAGTAATCCCAGCAATGATGGGAAATTAAAATGGAGTGTATATGGTCATAGGTAACTCTGCAGCTACGATTTTAAGTGTGCTTAAAGTTTCAGACCCTCTCCAGAAGTGGTAGGGCAGTATTTGTGTGCTGTATTGATATGCACAATTGATCTTGGACAAAATGGTAAGGGAAGCACAATTTATCTTTTATCTATTAATATTTTAATCAAATAATTTTACAAGTTTAATTAAAATATATGGGTGTGTGTGTATGTGTAATTCCTAGAGGCACATAGGATTTAGCACACAGACTGGTTTTGAGTGCCTGTCATTGCTGCCTTCCCTAGCTTCAGCCCTGCTCAGCTCATCCAGTCTCTCAGGCTGGATTTACTGTTCCCCGCTCCAGCCCCCTTTTTGTTCCTCTGCCTCCCTCCACTTCAAGTCCCTGGTCCTTTTCTCTCTCAGCTTCTTTTTCCCTGCTGCTCTCTTGAGTCATGCTCTCTGTACTCCCCTTCTCTGTACCCCCTCTCTCCCACTCTCTCCTCCCTTCCCTCTTAATCCCCCTCCTGTTTTTCTTCTTTCTGATCCATCTGCTCAGACCTCCCAGATTTCTCCCCTCTGGGGCCTCAGTGTTGATGTTCTGCTCTCTCCCTTACTTCCTTCTAGTACAAGACAGAAAAAGAGAAAAAAAATCTTTAAGTTTTTTCATGCAGCTGAAAACTACCATAATTCATCCTAATTGTGGAGTGGGGGTTGAAGTGAGAGAAAAGGAAGAGTTAAAATTCGTTAGAATTCATGAAAAATCTAAGCAATAGAATACTTTGAAATAAATGTGATTGTATTACTTTTGAATACATCTAGTAATACTGCTAACTGAAATGGGATTTGAGAGACATATGCTTTAACAAAGAAATAGGAATAATTTATAATTAGCATTATTTGAACATAACTGCAGCTGTTAAGGCCCTTACTCTTAAATAAGTTGATATTTCCCTTATTTACACACTAAATCTGCTAGCAGGCTCTCCTTTCACAGCTACAAGTGAAAATTCTGTCATAAGCTTTCTCTGTAATGGTGATTTCCATGTCACTGCAGATGGTCCCTTATAACAATACTTTGTTGATCTGGTTACTAAAATAACTGACAAAAATGTACAACGAATACTTTGGTCCCTATCTATTTCATAATTTTTCTCCATAAAGATTTATTTTCCATTGCAGCTGGTAAATAAGAGAAAGAATTGGATATGTATTATTCTAGAACTGAACTATGTGAATGGATATGTGTTTTGTGCACAGATCTATGACTATCTGTGAACACTTACAGAAAGCAGGAGAAGGATTTAAGGGGTTGTGAATAGTGTAGTTGATATGAGGGAGTCTGGATGTGTGGGCATGGAACATACCTGTACTTGTGTTTGGGTGTCTTGATAAATGTGTTTGTATCTGTGTGTGTGTGTGTGTGTGTGTGTGTGTGTGTGTGTGTGCATGCCTGTGTGTCTGATATCTGAGCCTTTATATAGATCTGATTCTTTATATAGACAAGTTGTGAGACAACTTCTATAAACATTTGAGCCAAAACTTGAAGGAGCCCAGAGAATGATTATGCAGATTTCTGGGAGGGAGCTTTGTAGCAGAGGGAATAGCTAGTGCAAAAGCTCTTTGGTGGAAGCATGCATGACATTTTTCAAGGAATGGAGAAGAGGCATAGTGAACAAAGTGAGCAGGAAATGTGATCTAAAAGGAAGTGGTCAAGAGTAGGTGGAAGATTTAGTCATATACTTCTTTTCCTCTGCTGTTCTGCATCCTCATTTCAGTTTCCTCCTATATAAAATGGTTGATAAACAGGATGGTGAGGATTTAAAGAGAAAACATATGTAAGTATCTTGGAATATTGTGGGCCCATATGAAATGATAATTTTCTTAGCTGTTTCCCACTCTCCATAAGTACCCCATGACTAGCCCTTTCACCAAGTGCAGGGAGAGTCAGTGAGAACAGCTATGGTTACTAACTTTCTCCCTGTTATGGTTTGGATGTGAGGTGTCTCCCAAAAGCTCATGTGTTAGACAATGCGGGAAGTAATTGGGTTGTGAGAGCCTTAACCCAATCAGTGTGTTAATTGCCTGATAGGGATTCACCGGATGGTAACTGTAGAAAGGTCGGGCGTGGATGGAGGAGGTGGGGCATTGGGGGTGTGCCTTGGGGGTATATATTTTGTATCTGGCAAGTGGAGTCTCTCCCCCTCCCCTTCTCCCCTCCCCAACAGTCAGAAAGCTGTCTAAAACACTCCCCTCTCTCTTGCTATATTCCGTATTTAAGAAGTATTTGTTCTAACCTTCTTGCCAAGGCTCTCTACCTATGCTTTGTATTTCCATCTGTTTCCACTCTTTATCACCTTTCTTGCCTGCATTTTCAAACTCTCCTTTTCAACTAGCTCCTTGCCTTGGGGAGACAAGTATGCACAGGCCTCCCTTACCATAAAATACCTTTCTTTAACCCTACTACATACTCAAAGTACAGCTTCATCTCTCTTTCCTGTCAAATTTAAGAGTCACATTGCTTTTTTTGTCTCAATTCACAGGTAATTTGACTTCCACTTTTATTTCTATATAGAAACTATGTCTTCTTCGTCACCAATCCAAAAGTATATTTTTAGCCTTCCTTATTCTTGATCCCCTTGCAGTGTGCTTTGATGAAAAGAGCACAGGTTTTACATCAAGACTCATATGCACTCAGATTAAAATCCTGGGCCTGCCATGGTGTGACTTTTTTTGAGACACAGATTTTTCCTCTTTAAAAGGGGCATGATAAAGCAATGCCAAAGATCAAACAACAAACTTGGAAAAAATATTCAAACATATATGAGAAAAGGGAAGGATAATATCCACCTTGTAGGAGCCATTATAGATCAGAGAAAATTGAATGTAGAGCACCCAGGACATAGCAGGCACTAATTAAATGGTTTCTCTCTACCTTCTGTGATGGCTGCTTGAAACGTCTTTTGGTGGCCTTTCTCCTCCTACCTCCTTAAAAGTGTTTGCATACCTCAAGATTTTGCCCTTGTATCTCTGCTCACATCATACTGTACCTCCCTAGTGTCTTATCTACTCCCACCTCTTCCACTAATACACATGTCTGAATGGATTTGGCATCTAGTTCCTAGATGTCCAGAAACATTTCTCTCCTGATGTGAATTCTAATTTAAAGATCCATTTGATTAAAGTAGTCCCTCCTCATCCACTGTTTCACTTTTTACAGTTTCAGTTACCCACAGTAAACCACAGCTTGAAAATACTAAATGGAAAGTTCCAGAAGTAAGCAGTTCATAAGTTTTAACTTGGGTGATTTTCTGAGAAGTGTGATGAAATCTTGTGTTGTTATACTCTGTCCCACCTGGGATATGAATTATCCCTTTGTCCAGCATATCCAGATGTATAAGCTACCAGTCACTAGTCAGTAGCCATCTCAGTTGTCAGATCTACTCTTATGTTGATATCACAGTGCTTGTGTTCAAGTAACACTATTTTACTTAATGGAACCAAAACACAAGAGGAATGATGCTGGAAATTGAAATATTTCAAAGAGAAGCTGTAAAGTGGTTCATTCAAGTGAAAAGGTAAAAGTTCTCCACTTAAGGGGGAAAATCCTGTGCTGAGGTTGCCAAGATCTACTGGAAGAATGAATTTTCTACCCATAAAGTGGTGAAGAAGGAAAAAAAAATGTATTAGCTTTGCTGTCTCATTTCAAACTACAAAGTTACAACAACAGTCAATGGTTAAGTGCTTTGTTAAGAGGGTTACAAAAGACATTAAATCTGTGGATGGAAGACATGAACAGACCAATATATGGCAACATGTTCTGCCAGAAACCACTGAACCCATATGAAGACTTCAAAAAGGAATCTCTTGAAGAAAATGACACCAAGCAATTTACTTCAGGTAAGGGAAGTTTACACAGACTCAGGGAGACGTTTTGATCAAAAATATACATATGTAGTGTATAAGGTTTGGTACTATGTACAGTTTCAGGCATCCACTGGGGGGGGCCTTAGGATAAGGGGACACTACTATATGTACCTTTTGTGATTCTACTTTGGGGATAAATGAGAGAAGAGTTTGAGGAGGGCATGAGACAAAGAGACACATGAGAAAATATGCTAAGTTCTAGGCTACAGATTTTGGCTTAATAAAGTCAGTCAAGGAAAAGGAGTTCAGTCAAGTGGAGTAACAATTCGAATTTGGCTCCTTTAAAAATATTTTTAATTGTATATGGACAGAATACTTTTATTTATTTTTATGTGGTGCCGAGGATTAAATATAGTGCCACACAAAGCACTCTACAACCCAGGATTGAACCCAGTGCCTGACACATGCTAGGCAAACACTCTACCACTGAGCTACAGCCCCAGTCCTGAGAATTTGGCTTAATAATGAGGGATGCACTAGAGCAAAGAGAAGCTGGGTTAGGGAAGAAGCTATTTAAGAGGATACTGTGATAATTAGTTATTACTTCATATAATTTTAGAAAGAAAAAATAAGTTAAAATCCAGGGAGTTTTATGGAGAAAGGATAAGAAAGATTTGGCAGCATATTGGATATAGTGTAAAGATTTGAGAAACATCAACAATGTTCTATAGTTGCAGGAATGACACAATGGAAAATTAATGGTGCTGTTGGTGGTGATGGTGAAGTTGGGAGGAATTCTTGTTTTGAAAAGGGTCAGGCAAGTGAGAAGGGAAAATGATTAAAATTTTGACAGATTAAATTTTAGGGAACAATAGGAGACCCTAGGGAAAATACCTTGTAGGCATCTGGCACTGGAATACAGAAAAGACAAGAAGAAGTTTGAATTAGTTAGTGCTGGTACTGAATGAATTAGAGTTATTTGTATACAAGAAGTATCCAAAATGAGCAAAATAGATGAACTCCCCTGAAGGAATGAAGACAAAAGGGAATGGATGGGGGCAAAACTAAACTTTGGGACTTGGCCAGAGGAAATAAGTGGGAGGAAGAAGGAAAGCTGGAGAAACGAGAGACAGAAAAATCAAAAACACAAAAGGAGAAGCACTGTGACAGAAGCCTACCGATTTTTGCACTAATTCATCAGTCCCTGACTGACTCTTCGGTTATGTGCCCACTCTCTTTCACTCCCCCACCTGGGTCCCAAGCTTTTCTTTCCATTCATTGTTTAGCTGGGCCTCCTGGGCCTCAGAGCCTAATTATTATTCCCACTGTCTAAACCACTCTCAATTCATGCTTCCCTGCATCCATCAGCTATTAACCCTTCCTTCATAGGTAGTTAGTTAGTATGATCAAGCATAGTCATTTGCAAAAAAACATACAGAAGATATTGTCTTTACTAATTTGATAAGTGATGTTGCAAAAGTAGAATCCAGTAGTACAAGGTCTTTCTTTTCCATTAGAATGACCTGCAGGAGCAAATAAATATAGGTAATCAGTCTTCATTTATTCAGAAGCAGTAAGTGAAATACCATCCCTAATACATTCTTAATCCCTAAATTAGTCAGAATATTATGGGTAAATTAATATATAAAATGAGCAAAATGAGAGTGACATCTTCTAGACTTATGTGCATTCCTTTTCTATTTTTAAAAGTATCCACTCCTCAACATATGTCTTGCCACCATCTATTTCTCCTCTCTCTTTCCCTTTCTTTCTTTCTTTCTTTCTTTCTTTCTTTCTTTCTTTCTTTCTTTCTTTCTTTCTTTCTTTCTTATCACACCTCTTTCCTTCAAAGGCTTATGTTGCACACAAACCTATAAATACTATCAAAGACTCAAAAAATCTTTTCATAGTAACTTGCACACAAAGTCAATTTTTTCCTGCAGTACTGGAGATCAAACTCAGGGTGAATGCTAGGCAAATATTCTACTGAGCTACATTCCCATTCCTATAGAAATATTTGTTCGCATGTTTCTATGCTTTTATCCAGCTTAAGTATTCAACCAACACTCAAAATAGGATGAATAAATGTCATAGTAATCCAACATAAGAATTTATATTTTTCCATTTTTGTATCTGAAATAAAATTTTGCTAATAAGGGTACAACCCAAGGCCCTAATACTTCATTTGATTGAGAAATAGGTTTTTCTCTATGACTTACATTTTACTTTACATAGTTCTACAAAATTAAAAATTTATTCTTTAAATAAGAATAGTTGATGAAGAAATGGTGAAAAGTCCTCACGTTTGGTGATGAACAGCATCTTACAGACCCATATGGTTAAGTAAACTCAAAGCAGAAAAATATACAAAGCAATTCATTCCTAATTATTATGGTTGATCTGTTGAAAACAAAGATAATAACTTGAAAACAATGCAAGTAAAATCTGATCTTCCATACAGAATGTCTTAGCCAGTTTGTGTTGTTAAAACAAAATGCCAAAAGTTGGCTAATTTATGAACAGAAATTTATTGTCTCACAGTTATGGGATCTAGGAAGTCCAAGATTAAGATTCCCCTAGGCTTAATGTTAGTTGAGGTCTCTCAATTTCCAAGATGGTGTCTTGAATGTTGTGTCCTCATATGGAGGAAGGCAGAAGGGAAAAAACTGGCAAATCCTGTGTGAAGCCCTTGTGATTGGACTTAAAGGAGCCTTCATGAACTAACCATCTTTTAATGGTTCTACATCTTAATACTATTGCATTTTACATAAGTTTCAACATGAATTTTGGAGGGCACACGTCATTCAATTCCAAACATTCTGTCCTTAGCCTCCTCTCCCAAAATTCATGTCTTTCCTGTCCTCAAAATGCATTTATTGCATCCCAATAACTTCAACATACTTAACTCATTTCAGCTTCAACCTTAAAGTCTGAGTCCAAAGTCTCATTTAAAAATCATCCAAATCAAGTATGGGTGAGACTTTAAGTATGATTCATCCTGAGGCAAATTGCACTCTAACTGGGAAACTGTGAGATTAAAAAAAGTTATGCACTTCCAAAATATAATGGTGGAACAAGCATAGGATAGATCCTTACTTCCCCAAAGGGATAAATAGGAAAAAAGAAAGCAATAACTGTTCTTATGTAAGTCTGAAACCCAACAAAACAAACACCATTAGATCTTGATGTTTGCAAATAATCTTTGACTTCATCCCTCACCATTCAGAGAAGTTAGACGAGAAAAAAAGATAAAAGAAATCAAAATGAAAAATGAGGAAATGAAATGTTCTTTATTTGTATATATATGATCATATATATGTAGGGAAAATCCTAAAGAATGAATGAATAACAGTAATAAAAAACTTGACGGAACAAATAAATTCAGTAAAGTTGAAGGATACAAAATCAGGATACGAAAATCAGGAGTGTTTATGTAAACTAATAAAAAACTATCTGAAAGAGAAATCGAGAAAACAATCCCATTTACAACAGCATCAAAAAAGTAAGTTACTTAGGAATATATCTATACTGAAAACTATAAAACATTAATGAAATAAATTGAAGACACAAATAAAATATATTACACTTTATTGATTGGAACAATTGATATTGTCAAAATGTCCATATTACCCAAAGAGATCTATATATTAGGAATCCTTATCAAAAGTCTAAAGACATATTTTTTCATAGAAATAGAAAAAAACAATCCTAAGTGTTATAGTTTGGATGTAAGGTTTCCCCCAAAAGCTTATATGTGAGACAATGCAAGAAACTTTAGAGGTGAAATGTCTGAGTTATGAGAGCCTTAACCTAATTAGTGCAGTAATTCCCCATAGGGATTAACTGAGGGGTAATTGTGGGCTGGTAGGGTGTGGCTAGAGGAGGTGGGCATTGGAGGCATGCCTTTGGGATATACATTTTGTCAGTGGTGAGAGAAGTCTCACTCTCTGCTTCCTGGTACCATGTTCCCAGCTGCTTTACTCTGCCACACACTTCTGCCACGATGTTCTGCCTCATTTCAGGTCCCAAGGAATGGAACTGTCTATGGAATGAAATCTCTGAAACGGTGAACCCCAAAATAAACTTTTCCTCCATGAAAATTGTTCTTATCAGATCTTTTAGGTCACAGTGGTGAAAAAGTTGGCTAAAACACTAAGATTCATATGGAACTATAAAAGAACTCAAATAACAAAAGCAATCTTAAGATAGGATGAAATTAGATTATTTTTCTGGTTTAAAATTGTATTACAAAGCTAGAGTGATGGAAACAGTATGATACTGGCATAATAACAGATAAAGAGACCATAGAGAATTGAGAGGCCAGAAATACGCCCATGCATATATGGTCAACTAATATTTGACATAGGTGCCAAGAATGCTCAATTAGGAAAGGATAGTCTCTTTAATAAATGATGTTGGAAAAATGAGATATCCACATGCAAAAGACTGAAATTGGGCCTCTGTGTTATATCATTCACAAAAACTAACTTAAATTGAATAAAAGGTTAAAAGATAGGATCTGAAATGATACAAAATCCTAGAATAAAATATATGAAAAATGTCCCTTGACATTAGTCTTGACAACAATATTTTTGCATTTAAAATCACAAATGTAGGCAAAAAAAGTAAAAATGGACAAGTAAGACTGCATTAAATCAGTTACACATAGAGAAAGAAATAAAGGAATTCAAAATCAAAAAATAAAGATCAAATTGCCACTGTTCACAGATGACATGATGACACATATAGAAAACTCTCCAAACTCTACTAAACAAATGAAGAAATGACTGGCACTAATGAATGAATCCATCAAAATTTCAGGGAATAAAATCAACATTGGTATGTGCCTACAGTGAATTATATGAAATAAGAATCAAGAAAGCAATTCTATCTACAATATCTACAAAAAGTACCTAGGAATAAATTTAACCAAAAAGGTAAAAGATCCCTACAATGAAAATTATAAAACACTAATGACAGAAATTGAAGAAGATATAAAAAGTGGAAAAACATCTTCTATTCATGGATGGTAAAAATCAATATTGTTAAAATGTTCATGCTATCTAAAGCAATTTATAGATTCAATGCAATCCTTATCAAAAATAACAATGCCATTTTTAAAGAAAATCAGTTCTACATTTTATGTAGAATCACAAAATCTCCAAATAGTCAAAGTAATTTTGAGCAAAAAGAACAAAACAAGAGGCATTACACTATCTGACTTCAAAGCATAATACAAATATGCAGTAATCATCAGGAAAGCAATTGGTTCACAATAGCCTCAAACAAACAAACTAGCAAACAAAAAACCAAGGAATAAATCTAACAAAGGAGGTGAAATATCTCCAAAATGAAAACTATAGAACATTGAAGAAAGAAATTGAAGAAGACACAAGAAGATGGAAAGACCTCTCATGTTTATGGATAGGCAGAATTAATAAGATTAAAATGACTATACTACCAAAAGCAATATACAGATTCAATGCAACCTCCATCAAAGCACAAATGAAAATTTTCAAAGAACTAGAAAAACCATCCTAAAATTCTTTTGAAAGAATAAAATACCCAGAGTAACCATAGCAATTCTAAGCCAAAAAAGCAATGCTGGAGGCACCATAATACCTGACTTCAAATTATACTACAGAGCTAGAGTAACAAAAACTGCATGGTACTTGCATAGAAACAAATACATAGACCAATGGTACAGAATAGAAGACACAGAGACAAACCCACATAGACACAGTCACCTGATCCTTGACGAAGGTGCAACAAAGACACATTGGAGAAAAGATGGCCTTTTAAACAAATGGTACTGGGAAAACTAGTTATCCAAATGCAGAAGAATGAAACTAGACCCTTATCACTCACCCTGCAAAAAGGGCAACTCAAAATGGATCATAGACCCAGAAATTAGACCAGAAATTGTGCAACTCCTAGAAGAAGAAAGTCAACATTCCAACATACAGGCATAGGGAATGACTTTTTCCATAGGACACCTAAAGCTCAGGAAATAATGCCAAGAATTAATAAATGGGATAACTTCAAATTAAAGAGCTCTACACAGCAAAGGAAGCAAGAATGTGAAGAGATAACCTACATAATTGGAGGAAATCTTTGTTAGCTATTCTGACAGAAGATTAATATCCAAAATATATAAAGGACTCAAAACACTGAACACCAAAAAATAATAATAATAATAAAAGGCCAAATGACCTAAGGACACTTCTCAAGAGAAGAAATATAAATGGCCATCAAATATATGAAAAAATGCTCAGCATCTTTAGCAATTAGGGAAATGAAAATCAAAACAACACTGAGATTTCATTTCACTCCAGTCAGAATGGCAGCCATCAAGGTTACAAAAAATAATAAAAGCTGGAAAAGTTGTGGAGAAAGAAAGAACACTTTAATAACATTGGTGGGATTGTAAAAATTAGTATAATAACTATGGAAATCAGTATGGAGGTTTTTCCAAGATTAGGCATGAAACCACCATATGACATACATATACCACTCCTCAGTATTTATCCTAAAGAATTAGTCATCATAATATAGTGATACAGGCCTACAAATGTTTATAGTAGCACAATACACAATGTGTAAACTATGGAACCAGCTTAGATGTCCATCAACAGAGGAATGGATAAAGAAAGTGTGGTATATACACACAATGGGATTTTATCCAGCCATAAATAAAAATGAAATTATGTCATTTGCAGGAAAATGGATGAACTTGAGAACATTATGTTAAGCAAAATAAACCTAACCCAGGAGGTCAAGGGTTATATGTTTTCTTTCTATGTGGAAGCTTAGAGAGGAAAAAGGAAAATAAAGATTGGGCAGATTTCAGGAAAATCAAAGGAAGATCAGTAGAATAGAAGAAAGGGACTGAGGGAGAGAAGAGGAAAGGGGGGTGGGAAGTGCTGGGGAATGATAATGGCCAAATTATATTGTTATGTTGTGTGCATGTACAGATATGTAACAACAAATTCCACCATTGTGTATAACTATAATGCACTAATAAAAATGCAGAAAGCAAAATGAAAAGCAAACTTGTTAAAATTAAAGCAAAAAATAAGTAAAAAGGAAATAAGTGTAAAATAGATGTAGTAATCAAAACAGCATGGTATCAGCATAAAAGAGACCTCTAGAGCAATGGAATCCAGTAGAGAGACTAGAAGTAAACCCACATACTTAAAACTGATTGATTTTTGACAAAGGTGCTAAGGACATATATTAGAGAAAGGACAGCCTTTTCAATACATGGTGTTAGGAAAATTGTGTATCTGCGTGCAGAAGAATGAAGCTATTTTGCACCAGTTACAAATATCAAGCCAAAGTGGATTAAGGACTTAAATGTAAGACCTGAAACTATGAATGTAATAGGAGAAAACATAGGGAAAATATCACCTTGCCCCAGTCAGAATGGATAATATTTTAAAAATGCAATATGCCAAGTCCTGGTGAGGATGTAGGGAAAAGAGAATATTTGTGCACTGTTGGTGGGAGTGTAAATTAGTACAGCCATTACAGAAGACAGTATGTGGTTTCCTCAAAAAATGGAAGTAGAACTACCATATGAGCCACCTATCCCACCATTAGATATATATCCAGAGGGAATGAAATCAGTATATTAAAGACATTGCTCTTCCATGTTCCTTGAAGTACCATTCACAACAGCCAAGAAATGGAAGCAACCTATGTCCATCAAATGGTGAGTGAACAAAGAGGATGTGGTACATTTACACAATGGAATACAATTCAGAAGTAAAAAAGAATGAAGTTCTGTCATTTGTGACAACATGAATGTAACTGGAGATCATTATACTAAATGAAATAAGCCAGGCATATAATGACAAGTACTGGATGATCTCATTCATATGTGGAACCTAAAAATTTGGTAGAAGTTGGCAGTAGAATGTTTACCACAAGCTGGGGACAATGGGACTGGGAGGAATGGGGAAATGTTGATCAATGGGTACTAAGTTATGGTTAAGAGAGGAGCAAGTCTTATAACTATTAAGGAAGTTGAATTTGTAATTAAACGGTTTCTAAAAATGAAAATTCCAGGCCAACTTAGTTTCACTGGAGAATGCTACTAAACTTTTAAAGAGGAGTTTTCTTCAATTCTACATAATCCTTTCTAGAAAACAGAAGAGGAGAGGAATTATCCCTGGTGAGTTTTTGATCCTGGAATTAACCAGATTCCCAAATCAGAAAGTTAGCATAAAATGAAACTAGTGTATTAGTTTTCTATTGCTCCAGTAGCAAATTACCACAAATTTAGTGGCTTCAAAAACACACACATTTATTATCTTAAAATTTAGTGCTTGAGAAGCCCAAAATAGGGACTCTAGGGAGAAAATAAACTTCCTTGAATTTTCCTGCTTTCAGAGGCCATCTGCATTCTTTGACTTAGGGTTCCCTTCCTCTATCTTTAAAGCCAGCAACTGAAGGCTGAGTTCTTTCCATGTGCATTTCTCTGGTTTTCTTTCCCATAGTCACATGTGCCTCTGATCACATCTGGGTAAACTTCTCTGCTAAGGACTTATGTGATTAAACTGGGTCCACCTGGATATTCCAGCATAATCCCCCTATCTTGAACTCTTTAACTTAATCATATGTGCAAGTTCTCTTTTGCCATGTTAAGTAACATATTCACAGGTTTTGGGGATTAGAATGTTTTTCACTTTGGGGATGACCATGATTCTGCCTACCAAAATTACACATCGATACTTCTCATTTTAACAAAATATACAAAATATAAAATAACAAAAACTACAAAATATAATGCAGCCCTATATAAAATGATATACAATGAAAAATTAAGGTTTATTCCAGATATATATGTGGATTAACATTTGAAAAATAAATAATTTGATCCACCATTTTAATAGGCTAAAGAAGAAAAATCATCCAATCCTATCAATTGATGCAGAAAAATTCTTTGAAAAAACTCAGTGCCCATTCATGATGAGATGACTTTGCAAACCTGGAATAGAGAGAACCTTCCCCATTTTGATAAAGTACATCTACAAAAATCTACAGCTAACATCACAGTGAATGGTAAAATATCACTTTCTCCCTACTTTCTGGAAGCAGGTAAGAATGTGTGTTCTGCCACCACAATTCAATATTGTACTAGAGGTCTTATTCAGTACAATAAGACAAAAAAGAAAATAAAAGGTACATGGATCATAAGAAAAAGAATACTCCTATTTGCAGATGACATGATTGTCTTACAGAAAATCCTAATGAATCTACAAAAAATGTCCTAAAGGGCTGGGGTTGTGGCTCAGTGGTAGAGCACTCACCTAGCAAGTGTGAGGCACTGGGTTTGATCCTGAGGACCATAAATAAATAAATAAATAAATAAATAAATAAATAAATAAATAAATAAATAAATGTTATTTTAAAATCCTGGAACTAATTATTGAATTCAGAAATTTCAAGGCTATCAAATAAAAAATCAGCCTATTTCTGTATTATAATAATAAACACATGGAAACAAATATTTAAAATGTTTCATTTTAAACAGTAAAAATAAGTGAAGTACTTATCTAACAAAACATACAAGATTTGTATGCTAAGAACTACACAACCATCAATGAATGAAATCAAAGGAGTTGGAAATACATGTTTAGAGACAGGAATATTTAACACAGGATAGATGTTAATTCTCCCCAATTTGATCTAGTAGCTTAACAGAGTTCCAAACAAATCCCACAAAGATATTTTGTTGATGGAGAGAAATTTATACTAAAATTTGCATGAAGAGGCAAAGGAAATAGAAGAGCTAAAACAATTTTGAAAAAGTACCGTAAAGTTAGAGTAATCACTATCCTTGAGTTCAAGAGGTATCTTACTATAATAATCCATACTCTGGAGTATTGGTGCAAGACTGGAGGAGAATAGAGTCCAAAAATAAATTAATGAATACTCGGTCAACTCATTTAAAAAAAGATATAAAAGCAATAAAATATCAAAGGACAGTCTTTTCTACAAATTAAACCATAACAATTGAATATCCATAAAATATCCAACAACAAACGAACTTTAGCCTATTGTTTTATACCTTATACAAAAATTAACTCACAATGGATCCGATGGAAATTTAAAAGAAAAAAAGTTTAAAACTTTAAGAAAAAACATCAGAGAGAATATTTTGGGTGAAGGACTAGGAGAAGAGGTTTTTAAAAATATTTTTAAATTGACAAGTAAAAATCATATACATTTATGGTGTGTGACACAATGTTTTCTTATATTTATACACTGTGGAATGGCTGAATCAAACTATTGAACATATGTGTTACCTCACATACTTATTTTTATAAGGAGAATACTTAAAATCTCAGCAATTTTCCAATATAAAATATACTAACTGCAGTCACCATGATGTACACTAGATCTCTTGAGCTTATTTTTCCTGTCAAACTTACATTCTGTGTTATTTGACCAACATCTCTCCAATCCTCCCACCCCACAGTCTCTGATAAGCACCATTTTGCTCTGATTCTATAAATTCCACTTTTTCAACTGCATATGTAAGATCATCTAGTATTTGTCTTCCTATGCCTGGATTATTTTCACTTAATGTCCTTCAGGTTTATCCACATTGTCATAATTGATAAGACTTCCTTCTTTTTAAAGGCTAAATAATATCCCTTTGTGTCTACTATATTTTCTTTATCCATTGATCCTTTGATGGACACTTATATTGATTACAAATCTTGACCACTATGAATAGTGCAATGAACATGAGTGTGCAGACATCTTATCTACATATTGATTTCATTTCTTCTAGATGTATGTCCAGTGGTGGGATTGTTGGCTCATGTGATAGTTGTATTTTTAATTTTTTTGAGAAATCTCTGTACCGTTTACTATAATGGGATTTGCTAATTTACCTTCCCACCCAATAATATGCAGGGGTGCCTTTTGTTCTACATTCTCAACAATACTTGTCTTTTGCTTTTGGATAACAGTCATTCTAATAGGTGTGAGATAATACATGAATGTGATTTCTATTTGTATTTCCCCTACCATTTTTTATGCTGAACACTTTCCCATATATCTGTTGGCCATTCTGATATCTTGTTTTGAGAATTATCTATTCAGATCCTTGGCCAATTTTAAAACAGGGTTATTTATTTTCTCACCATAGAGTTGTTTGCATTTTCTATGTTTATCAAGGATATGGTTTGCAAATACTTTCTCCCATTCCATTTGTGGACTCTTTGTTCTTTGGATTATTTCCTTTGCTATGCAGAAGGATTTATTTATAGATTTGATATGAACACATTTGTCTATTTTTTATTGTGTTGCATGTGCTTTGAGGATCATATTAAAAAATTATCACCTAGGCCAATGTCTTGGAAATTTCCCTCTATGTTTTCTTCTAATAACTTTATATTTTTGGAATTTATCTTTTAGTTTTTATTCCATTTTGAGCTAATTTTTATATATTATCTGAATGAGGTTCTTAAAAAAGAAAAGGAATGAGTTACTGACAACCCAGCAGCTAAGATGAATCTCAGTGAAGGAGACTAAAAAGTACACATTTCATTCATATAAAATTGTAGAAAATTTATATGAATGAAATGAACTGGGTGTGGTGGCTCATGCCTGTAATCCCAGTTACTCGAGAGACTGAGACAGGAGGATCACAACCTCAGTAACAGCAAGGCACTAAGTAACTCAGTGAGACCCTGTCTCTAAATAAAATACAAAATAGGGCTGGGAATGTGGCTCAGTGGTCGAGTGTCCCTGAGTTCAATCCCTGGTACCAAAAAAATACATATATATTTTAGGAAATCTGATCTATAGTGATAGGAAACAGGGCTGAAGTTGCTGGTATATAGGTAGGATAGAGGGAGAGACATAGTAGATTGATTACAAAGAGGCAAAAGAAAACTTTTTGGGCTAATGAATTTGTTCATTATCTTGATTTTGATGATTCATGGGTATATAAAGTTTGTCTAATTAGAATTAAATTATGTGGATTTTATTATATATTATTTATACCTCAATAATGCTTTTGAGAAAAAATAAAATTTCCTTGAACTTTTCAATTTATATCTGTGAATAAGTGATAATTTCCATTTTAATTATTTTTCCCCTGATGATAGCTTTTCTTCACTCTGTAGGGACCTTATATGGGTTTTGATGGAAGTCACGGGGGAGCCCCAGCAGGTCTAATTCAGGGTAGGGTGTTCAATCCTTCCAGGCTTCACAAGATGGACTCCTGATCACCTTATTGTGAATGACATAACTGACACTGTAACGCAGTTTAACAGAGAGCTTGGGAAGCACAGAAGCATCCAAACCACTCTCTCTGGAAATGTCCTTGATGGCTGTAGCCTCTACAGTGATGTTTTGAGTGACAGAATGAAGAACTTCTTAATGGCCTTGTCCTTGGGCACTGTACTGGGCATAGTCTGTGCAGTGAATA
Source organism: Sciurus vulgaris (assembly GCF_902686455.1). Lineage (NCBI taxonomy): Eukaryota > Metazoa > Chordata > Mammalia > Rodentia > Sciuridae > Sciurus > Sciurus vulgaris. The sequence goes on along the minus strand of NC_136471.1, from coordinate 42,295,691 downwards.
GGCTGCACATGGCCATGGCCCTTTATAGCATGATTGCTACTCCTTCTTTTTTGTCATCTGGGAAACAAGGTTCTGAGAGAGGATATCTGTGTATTTTTGAACTAGAAAAAGAGCACACTAAATCCAACATTAGCAGAAGGAAGGAAATAGTAAAGATCAAAGCAGAAATAAATCAAATAAGTCAAATTGAAAATAGAAAAAAACATAGAAAATAATCAGTAGAATTAAGTTTCTTAAAAAATAAACAAAACCCTAGATAGACCAATAAAGAGGAGAGAAGTCTCAAATAAGTAAAATCATAAGCAAATGTGGAGCCAGGCACAGTGTAATCCCATTTACTCAGGAGGCTGAGGTTTTCTGATTTAAAATTATATTACAAAGGTATAGTAATCAAAACAATATGGTACCAGCATAAAAACAGATACAGAGCAGTGAAACAGAAGAGAGGTCCAGTAATAAATTTAAACATGTATGGTCAACCAATTTTGACAAGAGGACCAAGAACACACAATGGAGAAAGGATAGTTTTTTTTAATGATTCTGGGGAAAACTGAATTTCCACATGTAGGCAAATGAAATTGGACCCTTATCTTATACTACATACAAAATTCAACTCATCATGAATAAAAGACAAAAACTTAAAATGCAAGACTATAAAAGTCCTAGAAGGAAATATAGGGGAAACTGCCTCAACTTTGGCCTTAGTATTGATATTTTTTGGATATGACACCAAAAATATGACTTTAATGCTACAAAAGCAAAATAAATGAATAAGACTACATCAAACTAAAACACACCTGTACAGGAAAGGAAACAACCCCAAATGCAAAAGCAAACTATAGATTGAGAAAAAATCTTTGCAAAACATATACAAGATAATGGGTAAACATCTAAAATTTATAAAGAACTCAACAGTAAGGAAATAGCACAATATTAAAATGGGCTAATGACCTCAATAGGATAATTCTCAAAGAGACATACAAATGGTCATTGAGTATAAGAAAAGATGCTCCACATTACTAATCACCAGGGAAATGCAAATCCAAATCACTATGAGATAATTACTTTACAGATATTAGGATAGCTACTGTCAAAAAGGTAGGAGGTAGTGTGTATTTGTGAGTGTGTGAAGGAAAAGGAATTCTTATACACCATTGGTGGGAATGTAGACTGGTGCAGTCATTATGGAAAACACTATAGAGGTTACTAAAGAAATAAAAAAATAGAACTACAATATAACTCAACAATCTCTCTTCTGGGAAGATACTCAAAGGAAATGAAATCACAACTTTATAAAAAAAAAACCCTGCACTTCCATGCTTATGAAAACATTATCAACAGTAGCCCCCCACTAAAACATTATTCAAGCTTAAAATAGAGGAGATTCTGCCACTTGCCACAGTGTAGATGAATCTGTAAGACTCATGATCCTCCTACCTTTGCTTCTCAAGCTACTAGGTTTACAGGGTTGTGCCACTGTGCCATGCTAAAATTTATTTTTAAAGTGTATTTTTTCTTAGGAAAATTGTTGAATCAAGTTGATTTAATTTAAAAATGGGAAAAAGAAAACCAAAAACTACTGTTAACATTTAAGTGTATACTTTCTGGTGTGTATTCTATGCACCTGCATGGAGAGTTAGAACTATTTTTTAGGCAGGACTATACTATATATATGATATTAAATTTGATTTTTCATTTCATTCATCAAATATATATATATATGTCAAAAATACCAATTGACAGTCTTTTTAATGGTTATACAACATTCCATTGGACTTATATACATTGTTTTCTAGCCAATGTATCCCATTTTGTTGCCGGTTTTTTTTTTTTTTTTTATTCCAGGGATTGAACCCAGGGATACTTAACCACTGAGCCACATCCCCAGCACTGTTTTATGTTTTATTTTGAGACAGGGTCTCACTAAGTTGCTTATAGCCTCACTAATTTGCTGAGGCTGGCTTTGAACTTGTGATCCTCCTGCCTCAACCTCCTGAGCGATGACATTTTTCTTAAATATTTCAGTATTATATACAAAACTGGGATGGACATGCTTATACTTGTATCCTTGCAAAGTTGTCTTAATATTTTCTTATAACAAATTATTATAAATTATTTTTAGACAGAAGGATATTTTTGGAAAGGTTTTGATACATACAGTCAAATAAATTCCAAAAAGGTTGTGGCAACTTATCTTTCCATCAGAAATGTACGAGTGTGCCTATTTCTTCATACTCAGTCATCACCGAATATTTCTATTTTTGTTGGCTAATCTGATGTGTAAGAAGTGGTTATCTTGTAGCTATTTTAAATTTTTTGTTTGAATAATATTGAGGATGTATATCACTCAGGATTCTCCAAAGAAACAGAACCAATAAAAATTTATTGTAAGGTATTGGCTACTGTGATTATAGAAGCTGAAAAGTCTCATCATCTGGCATCTGCAAGCTGGAGCTCCAGGAAAACTTTTGTTGTAGTTCAAAGGTTTCAGAGCTGGATAGCCACTGGTGTAAATTCTAGTCCATTTCTGTTGACCTGAGAAAGAGGAACATTGAGGGCAAGAGAAGATGGATGTCTCAGTTCAATCAGGCAGAGTTAATTCAAACTTCAGCTGCCTTTTTGTTCTATTTAGCCCTTTAATGTTTTGAATGATGCCCACCCACATTGAGGAGGATCATCTGCTTTACCAGTCCGCCAATTCAAATTCTAAGCTCTTCTGGAACAACCTCACAGACACATGCCGAAATAATGTTTAACCTTCTATGTGGGCATCACAGGGCCTGGTCAAGTTGGTATATAAGGTAACCATCACAAGATGTTCCTTTTTTTTTTTTTTTTTTGGTAATGAATGCCTGGAACTATTCAAGTGGAGCACTAAGTACAGTGCCTTGCATATCCTCAATCCTCAATAAATTTGAGTGAATCATATTTTTATATTTATTATTGTGATGGTTAGTTTTATATGTCAACTAGACTGGGCTAAGGGATGCACAGGTAGCTGAGAAGAATATTATTACTAGGTGTGTCTGTAAGGCTATTTTTGAAATAAATTAATATTTGGATAGGTAGACTGAACAAAGATCTGCCTTCACCAATCTGGAGGGAATTATGTATTCATAGAGTGCCTAAATAGAACAAAGAGGTAGAGCATGAATTGAATTCTCTCTCTTTGGATCTGGGACACCCATTTTCTCCTGCTCTCAAATGATGGAGCTCTGATTCTTGGACCTTTGGACTCTGGGATTTACACCAGTAGCACCTCAGTTTCACAGGTCTTCAAAACCAGACTGAAAGTGACACCATTGCTGACCATATCTATATCTATCATCTATCTGTATGTCTATCTCTGAGATAGATATAGATATAAATGTCCTATGGCTTCTGTTTCTCAGGAGGAACTTAATACAATTATCAAATTAATCTGTGAGTCTGATGATCTGGGAAGTGGGATAGTTGCATCACATGCAAAAATGAGCTTTCATTGTGTGGTCTCCATCCTGAAAAAATATATATAAATTTACCTCATCCAAACATCAACCATTAACTCCTTTCTTTTGCATATGAAATAGCTTGATATTTAAGGGCTAATGTGAGTCAACCAGAAAATCTAATTGTCCTTTCTCTGTGGTTACAAATCTACACTGGATTTCTATTAGGGTATGACAATTGCAATGGAATGTTCTGGAAAAAGAAAGATTTCCTTGGCAATTATCAAGAATACAAATAATTGTGTGTATTGGTAAATATGTGGGGATCAAGGTACACTCATACATTACTGGTGGGACTGCAAATTAGTGCAACCACTCTGGAAAGCAGTATGGAGATTCCTCAAAGAACGAGGGATGGAACTACCATATGATCCAGCTATCCCATTCCTTGGTATATATCCAAAAGATTGAAAATCCACATACTATAGGGATGCAGCCACATCAATGTTTATAGCAGCACAATTCACAATACCCAAATTATTGAATCAGTCAAGATACCTGTCAAGAGATGAATGGATAAAGAAAATGTGTTATCTATACACAATGGGATGTTAGTCAGCCATAAAGAAGAATGACATTATGATATTTGCTGGTAAATGGATGGAACTGGAGAATATCATGCTAAGTAAAATAAGCCAGATTCCAAAAGTCAAAGGTTGAATGCTTTTCCTGATATGGAAAATCTGGCCCAAAATAAGGAAATAGAGAAAGTGAGAGAGAAAGAAGGGGAAAAGGGTGTTTAGTGGGAGGGAAATTCCATCAAAATAGTAGATCAGTGGAGTACACAAATGAGACTAAGCAAGAGGGGAAGGGAAAGGGGAAGTACTGGGGAATGAATTAGAGCTTTATAATTCTGTCCAAATGAATCCTAATGTTATGTATAACTAAAAAGAATCAATCAAAATAAAATAAAAAAGAAAGACTTCCTGATAGTTGAGCCTGAGCATGAGGAGAAAACTTCTGAACAGCATATATTTCTACTTTCTATAGCTTTAGTCCTCATAGAGAATGAAAGTAAACAAAGATAGTAATGATTCCATAAACAGGAATCTGTAGCAGTTTCTAAGCATATGAAAGAACTTGAGACTAGATTGATGCCAGGTAGAAAAAAGTTGTCTGAGAACAGAAATGGTAACATTCCTGAATGAATGAGGTGAGTGATTGATTACAATGAAGATAAAGAGTTGTAATTGGCCATTTCTCTTTAGTTGGACAAATGATGAGTTGAGACTTTTTTTTATCATGTTCATATATGTAGTTCAGTCAAATTATATACAGATGTTTAAAATTTTAAAGTACATGAAATTGAAGATTGGTGTCATGAATATAACATTGACCATTCATTCATTTTATGAAATTAAATTTAGGTAAAAATAACACTGAAAATTGACACTTAGACCTAAATAGTCTTGCAGTATTTAATCATAATCGTTAACTGTGCCTTAACCAGATCAATGAGAAAATAATATAAAATGAAACCACAGAAGACAAATGAAATTGTATAAAATTGAGCCATACATTTTATTTTGTATAATGTTGATGCTTTTAGTGAGTTGTACGAATGTAGGGTTTAATTGCAACAGAGAAAAAAATCACATATGAATTTCTTTTGAAAATACCTCTGTTGATCACTTAATGTATATGGCTTATTGTAAAACCCAATTTGGCCAATGGTAGATGAAAAACGATCTCATATTATTGATTTAGAAGTCAACCAGATTGTAGGATAGGACTTTTCAGCATTTATCCTGCTGCAGAAATGGAAGTTTGAATAACTATCCATTCACAAAAATACCTTCACAAGAGCTTAGAAAACCAACTGAAAGATTACAACATCTGAGTACAGTACAGAAATAATGAAAGATGCATTGAAAGGCTGGGGTTGTGGCTCAGTGGTAGAGCACTTGCCTAGCATGTGTGAGGCACTGGATTTGATCCTCAGCATCACATACAAATAAATGAATATAATAAAGGTATTGTGTTTGTCTACAATTAAATTTTTTTAAAAAAGCAAGATGCATTGAAGAGGGAGAGAAATATTATTTTATATTACTTTCATCATCCCTCCTCCAACCCTAGGCAGCAAGGCATGAAGAGAGAGATTCTTCACTTGTGGGAAGGAGAGGGCAATGAGCAACAGATTTTTGCCTCAGTCTCCAACACTGGGTCTATCTCAGCACTGTTGGCCCCAGACTCTAATCTGGTCCTCACAGACTGTGACTTTAAGACTGCTCTGACCCCAGACCAGATCCTGTAGCTCCTGACTCCAGGCTTGCCCTATGGACACAAAGGAGGTCAGCAAGAAAGGAAAAAAGAAACAAAGATCTAAAAAAATAGACAGAAAATTATCAGCAAAATGGAGGTAGTAAGTCCTTATCTAGCAATAATCATACTGAATATAAATTGATTAAATCCTCCAATAAAAGCATGTGTGAGGCACTGGGTTTGATCCACAGCACTGCATGTAAAATAATGAAATAAAACAAAGGACTATCTACAACTTTAAAATATTTTTTAAAAAGACAGTACTAAATAAATAAAAAATGAGATTCAACTACATTTGGCCTATAAGACACTTTATCGACTGTAAGGACACACATAAATTCAAAGTGACAGGATGGGACAAGATATTCCATGCTGTCTGATTTGTGCTACTATAGCAAAAGACCAGAGAATTGAAATATATAAAGAGTACATATTTACTTTTTATAGTTTTGGAAGTTGGGAAGTCCATGGTCAAGGGGGACACATCTGGAGAGGGCCTTGTGCTGGATGGTGGATGGCAGAAAGGTAAGGAAGCATGTGAATGAGAAAGCAAGTGATCAAAGATACAGTCTCTAGCTCTTTTATAATTAACATTAATCCATTCATGAGGCTGAAGTCCCTATAACCCACACAACTGCCATTAGGCCCCACCTCCCTATACTGTTGCATGTGTGATTAAATTTCCAACGCAATTTCTTTTGGGAACAAATGGCAATGGAGATCAAAAGAGAGCAAGTGTAGCTCTACTTCATCAAATAAAACAGAATTTAAGTTAAAAACTGTTAATATGACCAAGAAAGTCATTATATAATGATAAAAGTGTCATTTCATCAAGAGGACATAATAATTATAAACATACATGCATCCACCATTGGAACACCTCAATATATAAAGCAAATATTAATATATCTGGAGAGAGAGGGGAGGCTATAATACAGAAAATAGTATAATAATATTAGGGAACTTCATTATCTCCCTATTTTGGCAATGAATACACCATCAACACAGAAAATCCATAAGAAAATATGAGATTTAAACTACACTTTAAACCAAATGGACATAACAGACATATGCAGAACATTTTATCCAAGAGCAGTAAAATGCAAGTTCTTTTCACGTGAATGTGACGTGTTCTCTAGAATAAATAATGTTAGTCCACATAATATTTCCTTTCCAATTTAAGAAGACTGAAATAGTATTATATATCTTTTCCAAACAAAATGCTATGAAACTGGAAGATTTATGAGAAATTTTAGAAAATCCAGAAATATGTGGACATTGAACAACATGCTCTGGAACATCAATGACTCTAAGAAGAAATTAAAAGAGAAATTATAAAATTTTGTGAGACAACTAAAGATGGACATACAACATGTCAACAATCAAAAACTTATAGAATGCAGCCAAAGTAGTGCTAAGAGGGAAGGGTACTGCAACAAATTGTTATACCACAAAAGAAGAAATATCTCAAATAAATGATCTAACATTACACTCAAGGAACTAAAAATGAAAGAAAAGGTAAGCCCAAGATTAGCAAAAAAAGAAATAATAAAGAAAAGAGCAAAAATAAATGAAATAGACATTAGGGAAATAATAAGAAAGATGCACAACACTAAAAGTTGTTCTTTATGAAATGATAAACAAAATCAACAAAACTTTAGCTACACTAAGAAATGAAGACTGAAGAATCAAATATATAAAATCAGAAATAAGATGGAAGACTTTACAACTGATTCTACCAAAATATCAAGGATTAAAAGAGACTACCATGGATAATTATAAGACAACAAATTGGAAAATCCAGAAGAAATAGATAAATTCCTAAAGATATACAATATACCATTTCTGACTCATGAGGAAATAGAAATTGTGAATAGAGCAAAAAGGAGTAAGGAAATTGAATCAGTAATAAAAAAGCCTCCCCATCAAAGAAAAGCCAGGTCTTGATGGTTTTTGTTCCTGAATTCTACCAAATATTTTAAAGAAGAACTCATACCAACTGTTTTTGATCTGTTCTAGAATTGAAGAAGAGGAAATACTTCTAAACTTATTTTAAGTCTAGTATCATCCTGACTTTAATGCCAGGTAAGGGCACTAAGAGGAAAGGGAATTACAAAATACTATCCCTGAGGAACAAAGATGCAAAAATTCTAAACAAAATACTACTAAATGCAAGTTCAGAAGCAAGAATGGTTCAACATAAGCAAATCACTAAATGTGACATACCATATTAACAGACCGAAGGACAAAAACAATATGATCATTCCTATAGATTCAGAAAAAGCAACCAATAAAATTCAACTTTTTTTGACACAAACTTTCAACAAATGAGGCATGAAAAAAATGAACCTCAACACAATAACTGCCATGTGCAACCAACACTCAGCTAACATCATACTCAATGATTAAACATTCCAAGCTTTTCTTCTATGAAGAAAATCAAGCTAAATTAGTAAATTAAAATTTTACTACTAGACTTAGTTCGTGCAATTAAATAAGAGAAAGAAATAAAAGGCACCTGACTGGAAAGAAGGAAACAAAATTATCTTTGAATGACATGATCACGACCTCTAAAGACTCTATTAAAATGATTAGAGTTAATAAAAGAATACATAATGATGCAGAATACAAAAATCAACATACAAAATTAGTAACATTTCTAAACACTAACAACAAATTATCCAAAAATTAAATCAAGAAAATTCCCATTTGCCATAATACTTAGAAATAAATTTAACCAAAGAAATGAAATATCTATACATGTAAAACTACAAAACATTGATTTAGAAAACTGAAGAAGATACAAATAGATGGAAAAAAATTCCATGTTCATGGATTAGAAGAAATAGTATTGTTAAAATGTCCATATTACCCAAAGTGATCTCCAGATTAAATGCAAAAGCCATCTAAATTCCAACATTTTTCACCAAATTTGCAAAAAAAATGTAAATTTCATATGAAGCCACAAAGGACCCTGAATGGCCAAACTGGTCTTGAACAAGAAGAACAAAGTCAGAGGCATCATGCTACCTGACTTCAAAATATTCCCCAAAGCTATAGTAATAAAAAAGAATAGGTTTTTTATGCTACTGGCTTAAAAAAGACTCATAGACCAATGGAAAAGAAGAAAAAGTCTAGAAATGAATATGTACAGAATTGGAAAAGGCAGTCTCCTTAATAAGTGGTGCTAGTGAAAGACATGAAGAAGAATAAAGGAGAGCCTTATCTCACACCAAATATAAAAATTAATTCAAAATGGATTAAATAATTAAGCATAAGATCAGAAAGTATGAAATAAGTACAAGAAAATATAGGAAACAAATCTCCATGCCATTGTCTGAGTATTTTTGGATATGATCACAAAAGCACAGGTAACAAAAGTGAAAATGGATAAATGAGATTAGATTGAACTAAAAAGCTTCTGCACAGCATATGAAACAAATATATGAAAGCAGCATATGAAAACTTAAGCAATGAGAAAATATTTTCAAACCACCCATCTGATAAGGGATTCATTTCCAAAATATGGAACTCAGATAATCAACAGCAAATGAAAACTTAGAAAAATAACTTGATTTTAAAAATCAGAAAATTACTTGAATAGAAATTTCTCAAAAGGATACATAGAAATAGAAGTGGTAAACAGGTATATGATACAATGCTCAAGATCACTAATCATTGGGGAAATGCTAATTAAACCACAATGAATTCTACTATTCTTGAAATGACAAGATATGACATGTGTTGTTAACGGTGTGGAGAAGAGGGCACCCTTGTACACTGTTGGTTGGAATGTAGATTGGTGTACTCATCATGGAAAACAGTATGGAGCTGCGCACAGCATCACAGACCTGTAATCACAGCAGTTTGGGAGGCTGAGGCAGGAGGATCTCGAGTTCAAAGCCAGCCTCAGCACCTGAGTGAGGACATAAGCAACTCAATGAGACCCTGTCTCTAAATATAAAATACTTTTAAAAACCTGGTTGGAACTTCATAAGGAAATAAAAATACAACTGCTGTATACCTCAGCCACCTCACTCCTGGATATATATCCAAAGGAAATGAAGTCAGAAAAAAAGAGATACAGAGATGTGTACATTTTAATGTATATGGTTGCAAAATTCACATTAGCTAAGTTTTGGAATCAAGTTTTGTGTCTGTTGGCAGACGAATGGAATTAAAAAATGTAATATCCATACAGAGTGGAATATTATTTAGTGTTCAAAACAGGAGAAAGCTGGGCATGGTGGCACAAGCCTGTAATCCCAGTGGTTCAGGAGGCTGAGGCAGGAGGATGGAAGTTCAAAGTCAGCCTCAGCAAATTTGTGAGGCCCTAAGCAATTTAGGGAAACTGTCTCAAAATAAAAAGTAAAAAGGGTTGGGGATGTGACTTGATAGTTAAGCACCCCTGGGTTCAATCCCTGGAAAACAGCAACAATAACAACAGCAGAAGGAAATTCTGACGTTTGTGATAACGTGGATGAATCCGGAGGACATTATGTTAAGTGAAATAAACCAGGCAAAGAAAGACAAACACTGATTGATATTACTTATATGTATTCTAGAAAAGTCGATCCCACAGCAAAGAATAGAATGATGGCTGAGGTGTTTGCAGGGAGATGTTGATCAAAGTATCTACAAGTTCAGTTACATTAGAACAATAAGTTCAAGACATCTATTGTATAACATGGTGATTCTAGTTAATAATAATGTGTTTTATTCTTTGTTCTCTCCTCCCTGGAAATAAATATGTGAAGCAATGCATGCTAGTTACCTCGATTTAGCCTTCCAACAACATATATGTAATTTAAAACACCATATACACAGCAGACATATAGTACCATTTTTATCAAATGAAAGAAGGAAAAGTAGGAAGGAGGGAAGGAAGACAGGCAGGTAGGCCGGCTGGTCAGTCTTATACCCTCACCTCCCTGCTTGAAATGCTGGTATCATGCTTGTCTCCTTTATCCTCTTTGTAGATTCTGCAGAACTCTTAGAGACTTCTGTCAGCAGGAGCTGTCCCTGCTGGTTTTGCTGAGGGGCATATTAATGCCTTGCTATCAAATGCTTGGAAAGGGTTTGCCTTAAATTGTAAATGAAGATGACCTATAAATGATTTTTAAGGCAATTTCTCTTTTCTTTGGATTTCAAAAGGGAGATTTTCCCCTTCAGTAAGGATAATGCTGATTAGAAAATAAGAAGAGAACTGGTGATGCTTCAAGGACCTCTTCTCTGACTCAACTCTTCTTCACCAGGAGTTGCCTGTAACTCTTAAGGTAGATCATCCTCTCCTTTTGGAAATGCTATTCTCTTAGTTTCCATGAAACTGTATATGGTCCTGATCTTGTCCTGCTTTTCTCATCGCCACTTTCTTTCTCTTTTTGCATCTTTTTTTTAAACAATGCTTTTATTTTACTTATTTATTTTTATGTGGTGCCATACACATGCTAGGCAAGCACTCTACCACTGAGCTACAACCCCAGTCTCTCTTTTTCTATCTTAATTGTGTCCCTTCTCATACTGTTATCTCCCAAATGTATATACTTCGGTTCAGTATTTGGCTTTCTGCTTTTCTCTATGTATATATTTTCAACTCTGCTTCAAACGCCACCAAAGTGTGTATGAGTTCTATTTTTTTTTCTCCAGGACCTACTATGCCTCCAATGTCTTTTCATTTTTTAACTTCCTGCTGGATGTTTCCACTTACTTGTTTCACCTGAACTCAATCCCTCTTGAAATAAGTTCACTACTTTGTTACTTTTCCTGTAAAAATGACTATTTTGACATTACTAGTTCTGTTAACAGACCACTTTCCTAGCTGTGAAATCTTGACGTCTGTCAATTTTCCTCACCCAATCACAGAGTTCTATCTGTTCTTCCTTCCCAATTATTCTTACGGTGTCCTTGCCTTTTGCTTCCCATTGCCAACCCCATGTGTAGGGTCCTTATTATTTCACACTGACCGTGCTGTTCCCTGTTTACACCTACTGTGCCATACTGGTCCCTCTGCCTCCTATATTTCTTTCCTCTAAACCACTTGAGCAAATGTCCAGGCTCATCTTATCAATATATCATTTGCATTGTGTCATTAAATGGTTAAATCTACTGTCTCTTTTATGAAGTCCTAACTCTTTAGTGTGGCACTGAATCTTCTTAATAATATCGCCCCAATAATCTTGTCCAAATTTATCTTTCATTATTTCTTAGAAAAATTTAACTGTTTCTCTACCTTGAGATTTCTATGTTATGGTTGCTGGGTTTTAATTCTATATTGTTAAAATCCCATAAGCTATTATTATTATACCAGATAGTGAATGCCCATTTAGGTGTACTGTGTTCTTTTTAAAATACCTTTATTTTATTCATTTATTTTTATGCAGTGCTGAGGACTGAACCCAGTGTCTCACATGTGCTAGGCAACTGCTCTACCACTGAGCTACAACCCCAGCCCCTGTTTAGCATTTTCTTTACTCTTTATGTCTTCATTTTTCCTAGAGAACATCCTTTAAAATTACTTTAGTTGTAGTTCAGATCTGCTAATGGATATCTTAGCTTTTGTTTGTTTGAAAAAAGTCTTTATTTCTAAGTGACTGACTGAAAATTTCTAGGTTGGTAGTTATCCTTAAACTAATTGATGTTACCATCCTATTGTTTTGTGGTTTCTTTTGTTGCTTTTAAGACATCAGTTGTCAGTCTCATTAGCTCCTTTGATGGTAATCTGCTATTTTTTATTCAGGTTGCTTTCAAGATGTCTCTCTCTCTTTGTTTACTGCCATTTCACCATGATGGATTGTCTCTGTGTTTACTGCCATTTCACTGTGATGTTTCCAGGTGCAGTTTTCTTAATATTTATTTTGCTTCATATTTCTACATCTTTTAAAATTAATGGATTAGATTTTTTCATCAGTTTAGGAAAAATTTCAACCATTACCTCTTCAAATATTACCTCTGTCCCGTATTTTTCTCTTTTCTTCTTTTGTTTATCCTGTTGTTCTTTTGGTGTATATGTGTATTCTTCAATCAAAACCATATATTCTTGATTACTGTTCAAGTCTTTGAATCCTCTATTTTTTTTCAAAATTATTTTGTCTCTTCTAGTTTCTTTGCCTTTCCTTATGCTATGATCTCAATATTTCTGTACACCCTTCCCTGGGAATTCATATACCAGAAACTAAATATATCATGTTATTAAGAGGTGGTACTTTTGGGAGGCGATTAGATCATGAAGATTTTGCCCTCATGAATAGAATTAATGCCCTTACAGAGAGGTCTGGGGGAGTTTGCTTGCTCTTTCCATGAGAGGATATAGCAAGAAGGCACCATCTTTGAAACAGAAAAGAAGTCTTCACTAGACACCAAATCTGTAGGTGCCTTGAGCTTGGACTTTCCAACCTCTAGAACTATGAACAATAAATTTATGCTGTTTCAAATTACTCAAGCTAAGGTATTTTGTTATAGCCACCAGAATGGATGAAGATACCACATAAATTTACTATAATCCTGTCCACATAAAAAATCTTGTTGAGATTTGATAGGAATTTCTCCTATACATCAATTTGGGAAAATGGATCCATTTACTTTGTCAAGTCTTCCAATCCAGCAATAAAAAATCATAACTTTATTTAAATTTTTGAAATTTCATTTTATTATTTTTCACTACTATACATATTTTTTATATTTATACTTAATTTATTTTGGGGCTCCCGCTGGAGCTGTGGCGGACAGGTTCCAGAGTGGGTCTGTGCAGCTGCGGGCTTGCCCGGCACTGAAGCCCCAGTCCCTGGCCCCCAACCCACAACTGGCACTGCTTTTGGGCCAGGCCCCAAAAGCAAGGACAAAGCAGCTGCCCAGAAGGCCCCGACAGAGTGGAATTTACCTGAAGCTGCCGGCAAACACACATGATCCTGGGGGTTCAGATACAGGAACCAGAAAGATTCTTGTGCTAACCCTAGTGCATTCTTTTGATGAGGAAACAAGGAAAATCTTTCATATTCTGATTGTATTCACTTTCTCTAAATTTAAGTTTAGCTAGTTTGCTCTTTAACAAAAGAAACAATATCTGGAAAATTACATTACCAACCGTGAAATTATATGTTTCTTTATATTTTTCTCTTTTTCCATCGCTGAACAAAGACTGAAATCTGTGGTTTCTTCTGACCCTCAGTGGTACCTGAGTTGTATGTAGCACTGTGCTGTGTAGATAGTTCCTACTGGAAGGAGTTGAAGTTTATTAAAGCCAGAAAATAACAGATTCTATTATGTTCAGTTCAATGAGGGAAATCTAAATTCCCAAGATTTTTTTTGTCTTTTTAGGAAAGACATGTTGTGGTGAAAAGTGTTAATATAAAAGTGATAATTTAGTTCTAGTAGTCCTTTATGATGACACCAATGTATTCTAGAAATAGCTACATCTTTAGGGGATTGTGCTTTAGTTTTTGACTTTTACATGTTAAGTGCAAAGGAGAAGTGATCTCATGAAATGTTTAATGTAGAATGTTTACCTTAAGCTTTCAAAAATGGAATGAGTTTGAATAATTCAGAACATATATCTGTATATCTTGATATTCGTTTTTAATAATTTGTAGTCCAAAAGACTGCATTTTTAAAGAAGTTACTATTGATGCATTGGCCCATGTAGCAAAAAGATATTTGATTATCTTAAAAATTGTTAAATAACTTTTTCATGAAATTTCTCAGTATTGTAAGAGCAACTTGTCAAATTAAAGCATATTTGAATGTGATTTTCCCCATAATTTGAAATTATGGTATTGTAGTCCTATATATTATGCTAAAAATTAAAAGATGGAAACCTTTCTTTGTGTATGCATGTTTAAATTAAAAGAAGGCAATGGAAAAAGTGAAAAAAATTATTTTCAAATGATATCATTATACTGTAATTTTAATCACAGTGACCACATACGTGTTTCTTATTAGTATAGAGAAATAGGATTGATTTTCTTATTGGTGCATTACAATTATGCATAATAGTTGGAATATGATTTATTTTTGTGTTATGTACTTTGACTTTGCTGACTCACTTTTCAGTTGTAGGAGCTTTGTGCAGAATTTTTGGGATTTTCTACAAATACCAAATGATCCACAAATGAAGACCATTTTATTTCTACTTTCCAATGTGTTTTCTTCCCTTCCTTTTTAAATCTTTTCCCACTAGCTACAATGTCCAGTACTATGTTGAATAAGAATGGTGAGAGTTTATATCCTTGCTTTTTCCATCTTAAGAGAAAAACAGTCTTTTACCATTAAGTGTAATTTTAGCTTTAATTTTTATAGGAATACTTATGATGACATGAGGGAAATTTCTATTTCTATTTTTTCTTACAGTTATTGTTTTCATCATGAATGGACACTGAATTTGATCTAATATTTTTTTCTGCATTGATGGATATGATCATGTGATTTTTTTCCTTATTAGTTTGGAAATACATTGAATGACACTAATTTATTTTCAATAATTAAACCAGACATACATTCTATAATAGACTCCATGTGATAATGGAGAATAATCCTTATATATTGCTTAATCCTATTGCTAATATTTCATTCTTTTTTTGTAATTTAATAGGGCTTTTCAACAAATGGCCTGTATTTATAGGGGATATTGGTCTGTAATTTTCTATTTTGTGTACTGGCATTTGTCTCATTTTGAGGTCAAGGTAACATTCGTTTTATAAAATGAATACCCTTCTTCCTTCCTCATCTATACTCTGGCAGATATTTTGTAGAATTGAAGAATTATTTTTTAAATGGAATTTCTCGTGTGAAAATTTTTAGGGGTGGATAAGATTTACTTTATGGATTTAATTTCCTTTGTAGATATGGACCTAACAAAATTATTTTATTTTGAATGAGTTGTGGTAGTTTTGGTTTTTTTGATGAATTGTTCTGACTTAAGTTGTTAAATTGATATGTGTACAGTTGTTTCTAGTATTTTTATGTTCTTTTGATGTCTAAAAGGGTTCATCAAAAGATATCCTTGGTTTTATTCCTATGTTGGTAATTTGTATCTTCTTTTTTACTTTGTTTTGTTAGTGATTTGTCAATTTTATTCATTCGTTCAAAGGACCAGCTCTTTGTTTCATTGATTTTTTTTGGTGTCAATTTCATTGATTTTTGCTCTTATTTTTACTGTCTTTGCTTCTGCTTATTTCAGGCTTATTTTTCTCTGCTTTTTCCTATTTCTTGAGGAGTGGGCTTAGACTAATGATTTAACTTTTCTAATGTAAGTATTTTATGCTATGATTGCTTCCATTGGTGCTTAAGCTGAAGCTCAAAGAATTTGACATATAATTTTTTTCTCCAGTATTGTTGCTCCCTGTCGGGCAACAAGGTCCGATGTACCTCCTCAGTGCCCGCCTAAGGAGAATACTGGGCGGAGCAGGATGACGAGTGTCAGCCGCAAAGGAAACACACCAGAGCCAGGAGGTCTATCAGCGCAGGAGTCACAGCAAGAACTCGTTTATTGAGGAAGTCACACAGCTTTTATGTAGGGTGGGGGCTAGGCGGGAACCAATCAGCTTAAAGGTCAGCAAGGCAGGTGGGTTCACGCAGGCGAGAGTCCCATAGGACTATATGGCAAGCACAAGCTGATTACCTTCGTGGAACTGTTGTTAACCAATCCCCGACGGTGGTCCCATTTATCGTCATTAACTTTTGAAACCTCCTTTGAGGCCTTGATCTTGCTCACCTGCCAGGAAGTAAGGAGTCAGCCTGAGTTAGTTAACATGTCATTAACATTAACACAGTTATTTTTTTATTTCACCGAGACTTACTTTTTGACTCATAGATTGTTTAGAATTGTATCATTTAATTTCCAAATGTTTCAAGGCTTTCTCGTAACTTTTGTTAATGAATTTCAATGTGATTACATTGGATCAGATTCAATATTTTGTATTATTCAAATTATTTTAAATTTTGGGGGATTTGTTTTTATAGCTTATGATATAGTTCACTTTGATGTATGTTTCACCAGCAGTTGAAAAAAGTATATATTCTTCTGTTGCTAGGTGGAGCGCTGTATACATGTTGATTATATCCTATAGTTTGATGGTGGTATTGAGTTCTTCTCTATGCTGTTAATTGCCTGTCTAGATGCTTAGTCAACTTTTGACCGAGGAATGCTTAAATTTCCAGCAATAATTGTGCATTTCACTATTTCTCCTTTTAGTTCTACCAGTGTTTGCTTCAGACATTTTGTAGCTGTATAGGTTGGTACATATGTATTAAGTATTTCTATATTCTCTTTTTGGATTGATCCTTAAATTATTATTATTATTATATAATGCTCCTCTCTCCATTCTGGCAGTGTTCTTCACTGATATGTACTTTATCTGACATATTAATTCCTGCTTTTCTTTTGTATGATATCTTTTCTCATTATTTTACTTTCTATCTCCCACTGTCTTTATCTTTGATGGAAATTTATTTTAGACAATAATGTCTTAACTATAAAAAGAACTCTGCTTCAGCCCTGCCCTAGATATACATCTATCTTATTTGCCTGGACACAACTCCAATTATCACTACTTGCCATTCTTCTTGCCTCACAGTGCTGAGGAGGAAAGCTGATAGTTATCATAACCATTCTCAGGTCCAGGCTCCCCTAGGTGGCAGCTTAGTGAGCAACTCAACTCAGAAAGAACTGGTTTTACAATTTGCAGTTCTTATGCTCCCTATGGTGTACACAGCCAAAGAAGTAATGGAAAGAAGGGCAGTATGACATAGGCAGTTAACGACCATTCTTCTCAACAGTTTTGACCACCTCAGCAGAAAAAAAAAAAAAAACCAAGATTTTTTTCCCTTTACATGTGGCATATATACACAATGGAATATTACTCAGTCATAAAGAAGAATGAAATTTTGGCATCTGTTGGTAAATGGATGATAAATGGAGACTATTATGTTTAATGAAATAAGTCAGTCCCCCAAAACTTAAGAATGACTGTTCTCTCTGATAGATAGATGCTAACACAACAAGGAGGAGAGAAGAATAGAAATTCATTGTATTAGACAAATGGGAATAAAGGGAAGGGAAAGGGGATGGAAATAGGAAAGACAATAGAACGAATTGGACATCACTTTCCTATGTTATATATGAATACATGACCACTGTAATTCCACATCATGTACAATCCCAAGAATGGGAAGTTACATTTCACATTTGTATAAATTAGTCAAAATACACTCTATTGTCATGTATATCTAAAAGGAATTTTTAAAAAATTAAAAGATTTTCTTCCTTTATTTTTCCATTGAGTGTGAGTGTGTGTGTGTGCATGTGCACATTGTGTGTGCAATCTTGCTTGTTTATTGGCTCATATAAACATATATATGTATATATACATTTTATTCTATTGGTTATTATCATGTTTTCCCACCTTTACCTGTTTGTTTTTTTGCCTTGTTTTGACTTTATAGGGTTAAGGTTTTTGTTCATTTGTTTTGGTTTGACTTTAACTTTGCTCTTGTTTTTGTTTTTCTTATTCCTTCTCTCCTTTCTTCACTCCCTAATAGCCAAATTTATTTGTTCTCTCTCTCTCTCTCTCTTTCTCTCTCCCTATGTATTTTACTTTTTAAGTTGTTTTTTTACTCCTACTTCTGTATAGCCATCACTTGCTACACCATTTTGTTTTTTAATAATGTAAAACTTCTTTGTCCTCTTACATTCTTTTCTTTTCTCTTAATGAATTACAATTTTACTCTCTCATAGAACTATTTTGTTTACACAATTCTTGCCCCATCACTCACGTTGAAGTTATTAGTATTGTGGAGGGCTTAGTTAATACCAGTAGTATACTTTAATGCTAGATGGAGTTCATGGTTGTTTATTGGTATTGCTGTTTTTAAGTACTGACCCTAACATTCCTCATTTAGCTATAATTAGTATTTTACATATCACACTATGCTCTAGATTGTATATGGACACAATACCTTTATTTTATTTATTTATTTTTATGTGGTGCTGAGAATCAAACCCAGTGCCTTACATGTGCTAGGCAAGCGCTCTACCACTGAACCACAGCCCCAGTCTCCAGACATTTATTTAATGCCATATATTGATCACCACACTTGTTGCTGTTGCTTGCTTCCCCTTTTTTGGAGAGGGTTTGGGAAGCAACTGGAACACTATGAGTTCATAAGGTAGAGTCTCTGCTGCTGAGCTATACCCATGGCTCTAGTGACAGGTCACCTTGCTTTACACATAAACTAACCCTGTTCAAGCTTCAACAATATTTTCAACACATAGGAGAGACAAAAACTACAGCAATTAGGCCCCAAGTAGAAATTACTAGAGGGAGATATCAGGTTTCACTCTTAGACACTTGCTCCTACAGAAAAATCAGAGAAAGACTCCAAAAGAATGTTACAGTGGTTCTTCAAGAGTGAATTAAATCAGCATGTCTGTGGTGGCTAATTCAGAGGCATTGGTGATGGAAACTAATACTTGGATTACATTGAGCCTACGTTTTGAAGCTGAGATACCAAGAACACAAGACTTATAACAAAAGAATTAAACTACATGCCAAAGGACATCCTCACAAAAGAGGAAGAGGAATACATCTCAACAAATGTCCAAGTCAAAAACGTGAGGAAATAAGTAGACAAGTCTTCCCCCCAAATTTACAATCCCCACAACAAAAGAGCATACAGACATTGAAAGGGATAAAATTCCAGAAAAAGAATCTTAAAAACTGATTTTTAAAATGAGTAATAAGCTAGAAGAAGATCTAATAAATTAAGAGAGAGCAAATAAAGAAGGTGAAAGACCATTTCAATAAAGAAAGAGAGATTCTGAAAAGAAACCAATGAGAACTCCTGGAAATGAAAGACACACTATTTTAAATAAAAATTCAATTGAATGTGTCACCAACAGATTAAATTACACAGAAATCATAACCTCAGGTCTCAAAGACAGGGTATTTGAAGTAGAACACTCAGTAGGCAGTAAAGCAGTAGTAGAAATCTAGGTTTCTGACTTTGTTTCCACCAACACTGGGGTAGTAAGAGTTGATGGGGAGAGCCCAATTAATGCCTAGCTCTGTATTTCACCCTCTGTGACACCTTAGCAGGGTTTTTGAGGCACCTTATTGAAGCTTGGCTAGCATAACCTTTGCAGGTGTGTGTGGGCAGGGCCAAAATTTTTATGTGACAATTGGCAGGAATATAGTGTGCATTGTTGATTTGCCCCTTTCTTTGTTCTTGGACTACAGAAAGAAGAATTTTGTTGGGTTTTCTTTTCTCTGGGTCCTTTTGCATTTCTGGGTTGCTGGCTTCTTCAACACCCTGTATGGAACAGATGAAGAAACCTAGGGAACACATCAGACCCTGAGATTCCTCCTCAGTCTATTCTCTCCTTTCTTCCTTCCAAAGTCTTATTATAATTATATTTATATTATTTACATATAAATTTGCATTTAGTGGAATAGAGAAAAGTATGTCTACTACATCTTGAGAGAAACAAATCTCTGAAAAGGTTTTAGAACAAGTCTATGTAGACTGTTTTTTAAGAAATTTTTCATTTTATTTGCACTACATACTCATAATTGAAAGACACAAAATAGTCACATATGAGATATGAGAAAATTGAGGCATAGAAGTATTAGGATGCTTCCCTAAGCACTGTAGTAATTGCTAAGTAAATGTAAGGGGAGAGCCCTGCTGTTCTGATCAGCAGCCTAGGGTATTTCTATTACACCACATTTTATAATCCAAATAAATGTGTCTTTTATGCTGTGTTGACACTGAGAGTTCTTAAAAAGACAGAGGAACTTCACCCCATAAGGAACCTTAAAACCATAAATTGCAATAAGGTGGGACATAGCTCAATTGCCACAGAAGCACTTGATGTTGGCACACATTAGATACGGAACTTAAAGTAAATTTTCTGGGTATACATTACTAGTCAGTTTACAATTTTCAAATATGGTTCCCAGAAGAAGCACAAACTTTCAACCTCAGATCAGTTTATAAATGTAAATGTGTTAAAAGAGGTTTCAGTTTTATAAATGAACCCTTGCTTCTTAAAGATAGTGGTTATCAATCTATGCTAGGTGGCTCTCAAGGAGCAAAATGAAGGACCAATGGCAATTAGACCCAGACAGTGCATCTTGGCCTAAGACTTTTCTAACCACTGAAGTTATCCATTATGGAATGGGCTGCCTCATTATATTGAGTCTATCACTGGAGCACTTTAAGTCAAAGAATCCTATACAATTGATTCCTGTATTCAGTGCCCGGTTGAACTCAGAAGACCTGTCTTACTCTTGTGCAAAATCAAGTCAACAATACCCTCCTGCCTCTGCCTTAGATTACTCTGCCTACTATAACCACATAACAGATTGGGTAGCTTAAACGACTGAAATTTATTCTCAAAGTTTGAAGTCTAAAATTGGGGTGCCATCTTGATAGGTTCTGATGAAGGTCCCTTTCCTGCCTGGCAGACATCCTCCTTCTCATTGTGTAATTGTGTACTCACATGACAAGAAAGGAGAGAGAGAGAGAGAGAGAGAGAGAGAGAGAGAGAGAGAGAGAGAGAGAATAATCCTACCTTAATCACCTCCTAAAAGTCTTATCTACAAATATTATCACACTTGGAGTTAGGGCTTCAACATATGAATTTTGAAGGACACAATTGAGTCCTAAGTGCTTTCTCCATCCTTGCTGAAGTTTTTTTTTTTTTTTTTATACAAGAACAATTCACTAGGACACAAGTTAAGAGAATGTTTTTGACTATATCTGATTTATCTTTGTAGTTCTCAAAGTGATTTGGTGTAATGTTTTTCACATAGTACATTGTTGAAAGAATAAATAAATGAATGAAGCACTTACACATGTTAAATTCAAATGTTTCAGCTCTAAGAAAAACATCATCTGTTTCCTTCAAAGATTCACCACTCACTCTAATATCCCAATTCCTTAGCATAGATTCCAAAGTCCTTTATAATCTAGCCCCTGCCCACATTTCCTTCTTCAGCTCCCACTACTTCCATACCTGTCACCTTGGACCCAGGCACCCCAAATTTCTTGCTTTCCTCTAAACACATCAAATAAGTTCTTTCATAACTCCAAACTTCTGCCTGAGCACATGTTCCTTTGTTAAAATGAACTTTCTTTTCTTTTTCATCAGGTAATTCCTTCATGACCCAATTAAAGTGTCGAAATCTTTATGAAGAACTTTATTCCTGCAGGAAAGAAAGTGTTTCACTCCTTCGTGATTCCATTGCATTTTCTTCATGGTTCTATAAGAGACTTCTCATTTTATTTATTTAATTCTGTATCTCCAAGTTGGCTGTGAACTACTCAAGGGCCAGAACTCTTGTCTCTTTACTCTTTGTATTTCTAGCACCTAGTGAATAATACATAGTGGGTATTTAGAAAACATATATACTTTTGAGCTGCACAATCTGATATTGGTTAACCTTTTTACTTAGAAATGGAGTTTAGCTTTATTTAAAATGTTAATAGTGTAAAAATAAGACAAATAGTAGAATTTGTCATGTAATTAACATTTATTTTATATTGATGGTTTAAGAAATTTTGTGACATATGGACAAGGTGTTTTCCCAAAAGGCTAGTAAATTTGATGCCTCAGAAGTTAAATAGCCCTAAAGAATAGTGTGTGTGTGCATACACAAGCATTTATACTTGTAATTTGCTTTTTCTGATTCAGCATGATTTTTATTTGGGCATGTAGCCCTGCAAATTAACAGAATTAATACGCATTGCATCTAGAGAAAAATAGTTAATTTGACTTTCCACTACACATATTATATCTGCATTTTGTCTAGATAGACTGTATGCAGACATGTGTTTATTCAGTTTATTCAAGATGTTTTTCATTAGATTTTAAATTTCTAATATTGGTCCTGTAATGGAGATTGAGAGATATGGAACATTAAGGGAGCAAGAGTTTAAAGGGAAATTGGCTTGGTTTCATAAACACATAAAAAGGGAGATTCAAACAAAAGTTGAAAGAAATAGTTACAACTAGATCTCTATCTACATGAATTTGTCCATATGGACTGAGTGAAAAGTCAGAACAACATTTTGTTCAATACGAGATGAAATATATGGGGGCTGGAGGTGCAGCTCAGTGGTAGAGCACTTGCCTAGCATGTGTGAGGCACTGGGTTCAAATCTCAGCACCACATAAAAATAAACAAATAAAGATATTGTGTCCATCTACAACTTAAAAAAAAGTTTAAAAAGATAAAATATATAAGGATTATCTTTCTGTATTTTCTAGATTAGTGCTTCTAAGTGCAGTCCCCAGACCAGAAACAAGAGCATTACCTGACAACTTATTAGAACCTTGAACTCTGATCACATCAAAGACCTGTTGAATCAGAAACTAAGGGTAGAGCTCACAATATGTCTCTCAATAAACACTGTAGATTCTTTCAATTCAAGTTTAAGAACCACTGCTCTAAGTTTCTGTACTTTATGTATTCCATGGATTGTTTTCAGGTGTTGACTATTATTATAAGGATTATCTGAGCTCTCTTCATCCCTGGGCTTTGTGATGTATGGATTGCTAACCAAGAAACCCCAAGTCTAACCTTGGATTCCTACTTTGGCCCCCCAGCTTTAGAATACAAGCTGTATCTTGCCACTTTAGAAATCCAGAAAACACACACACTTGAACAATAGAAATCACATTCGGTGCTTTTTGGGTGTGCTGAATGTGTGTGAGAGTGAACTTTGATATGAGATCTGTATTTATTGACAACAAAATATGGTTTTAACTGAGACAAAAAACACATTGTAAAATAGCATGCAGCAAGAGCTTTCAGAAGTAGTGTCTATGTTTTCTTTTTCTTTTTTGGAATGTATGTCATTTATTTTTTAATATTTATTTGTTCTTTTTAGATATTCATGACAATTGATTAATAAACTACTGAGGGCTTGATTAAGTTGCTGAGGTTGGCCTTGAACTTATGATCCATTTGCCTCAGCCTCTTGAATCACGGGAGTTACTGGTATGCACCACCAGCTCCAGCTTAAAACCTCTCCTGTTTAGTCAGCAAGATTAGTATCTATCTTAATAAGGGTTTAGGTTGTGTGGGTTTTGCATTTGTTTAAAAACTCATTAAGTGGTACAATTAAAATATATATGTTTCACTGTGTGTGAGCTTTATTTAACTAAAAAGCTCTAAAAATATTGGACTCCAGTTAAAGATAGGTGTACATAAGTGTTTAGTGGTAAATTGTACCCGTCTGAAGTTTAGTTCAAAAGGCGTCAAAAATTAAGATAGACTGATCTATGATAAAGCAAACAGAATATTAACAATTGCAGAATCAAGGTATGATGCATGCAGTGATTCACTGTACACTTCTTTCAGTGTTTCTGGATGACAATTTTCATAATGAAATCTTCAAAAACAGCATGTGTACTATGCTCTCCTTGTGCCTCTCCTTTTCTGATTCTCCATTATTTTGAGTTTGGCATATACTCTGTAAATTAACAGAATTAATATAAAGTTGCAATATAAAAATATTTGTCATTTACATAGAAATGTATCCAATCTTTTAAGTGAACCAAACAGCTTGTAAAAATTACAATATAATATGATCCCATTTGTGTAAAAACCAATATGTTTATACAAACAAATTAAATATCTGTAAGAATATACATGGAATCGTTAACACTAGGGATCCCTGGAGGTTAAGATAATAAGTGAAGATTTGTTCTCTCAGTACTATTTTAATGTTTTATAATATTCATGTATGTTCAGCAAAAAACTCACAAAATACATTTCCATTTAAAAATTTAATTAATTGGTTTTAATGATGACAGATGGTATAATTTAGAGGGAAAATGGGAGCTTTCCAAACCTCTGCTTGAATACCTCTGGGGATCAAGCGCTATCTACTTCAAGAGACTGTCTGTTCCATTGTTGGAATAAGCCCCAACTGCAAGAGTGTTTTTATAACAAGTGGAAATCTACTTGCCTCTATTTTCTTTTTATAACAACACTGCACACGATGGCATTCTACTACGTAGTGATCTCAAAAATGGAAAGATAACTGAGGTAACTAACTGGCACAAGGTATGGGTTTTGGACATAGACAAGAGGGAGCGATAGTATTCGGGAAAAAAAGACATGGTAACTGTGAAGAGATGTGACCCAGGTGCTACCTGGAACGAGAGCTACAAATTCATAGAAAAATCACCTCAGCCAGCTTTCTGGGATTCCCAGTTGTTCTCAGCAGCTTAGGTACATAATTTTGTAAGGTGTACTGTTATTCTGGTGATTCTGCTTAGCAGGAACTCTACTTGAGGTTGAAAACTAGGACTGAAATAAATAGCTCTGCTACTAGAAATCTTCCAGCAATCAGAAAACACTGAAGTTGCAATCAAAGTATCAAGATGGAGATTGCCTTGTAGGCAATTTTGCCTGAGATATATGTTTGAGGAAAAACTCATCAGGTTTGCAGATGACACTGAATTTTACAGGGGCTTCTAAATATTCTCAAAGAATTCAATTCATAAAGACCTTGACTAATTAGAAAAAAATGCCCCAACAGACAAAGAATGAAATTTAAAGAGAAAAGTACAAATTATTATTTAATAGTAGACTGATGGTTAAGCACTTACGTAAAAGGAAAGGACTGAGTAGATTGGAAAGGATCAAAATTTAGCAGAATTTTTAGCATAAAGCTGTTGTGAGGAAAGCAGCCAACCAAATACCAGGGCAAATTTAAGATAAAAAATTCTGGGAAATGGTCCTTTATAGCATAAATTTGTCCCTTTTTGCCCTTCTCCTCTTCCTCCTCTTCCCCTCCTCTTCCTTCCCATGTCGTATTCATTTATTTTCATCTTGCCTTTACCCAGAAAAGTATTAAGCATCCTACAATGGTACAATATAATGTAAATTAAAAGTAAATGGAAGGGAATAGAAATAGTTATGAGGACATAAACAGACTAGAAATGCGACTCCAATAATTTGAACCAAAAAGACATATTCTTTTCATTGGAGCAAAGTAAACTTAGCTTTAATCATTTTATGTACTAATTACAAAAAGAATAAAAAAGAAATCAGGCCAATTATATGGTTTAAAAGTGTATGGTGTGTATGTTGGGCCAATTTTATGATAAAAGGTGGGCAATGTGGGAATGTGATTAAAGAAACCAAAATATCAATCTTATGATGAAGGATAAAGGAAGTGAGATCATTTAGCCCAAACAAAAGAAAACTAGGGGATGGCTTGATGAATGTTTTCAAATGTTTTAGGAGACATTTGTGAGAGGTCGAAAGGAATTATTTTCCATGCCCAATGGAGAATAATAAAAAAGAAATGGACTTAATTTCATGTACTGACAACCTGTGAAAAATTGCAATGTACACAACAGGTAAGGATTTGTATCTAGAATATATAAAGAATATATATAAATTGATAATAATATAATGAGTCACTTAATAGAAAAATGGCCAAGAGTTTGAACATGTAAACTACAGATGGAGAAATGCAAGTGAAAATATGCTCAACTCTGCTAGCAATCACAAAAGTACAATTTGTATCAACACCATTTCCCAACATTAGACTGGGAAAGATCTAAAAGAATGATAATAATAAGTGTTGAGAAGAATATTAATAGGTAAATATGCTCCTAGTCTAATAAACGGAAGTGAAATTTATAGTAACTTTGGAGTATAATGTGACAGTGTCTATTAAAATAGGAAATATTTAACCCCGTAACTCATCATAATTGGAATCATTAGTGTTTTTCACTGTTGTGCAGTTATCCTTTCCTGAGCACACAATAGGACTGTAGTGAATGGTTCTCTTATGGGGCTTTGTGTCTAGTTCTGGGCATTAGTTGGTACTTCTTTGACAGGTGTGCAACTATGAAGAACTCTCTTTTCTTCTGCCATGGAGACTGTCAATGTTCAAAATTGTTGAAAACTTTTTTTTATACAACTAGTAAACTTTTGGGTGATTATAATGAGCAGAGCCTTTCAACAACCCTCAGTTGACATACAGCTTGAGTAAGAAAATATCTTTTTTGCCAGGTATGTTGGTACTGTAATCTCAGCAACTTGGGAGGCTGAGGCAGAAGGATTGCAAGTTCAAAGCCAACCTCACCAACTTAGGGAGGCCCTAAGCAACTTAGTGAGATCTTCTCTCAAAATAAAACATAAAAAGGGGCTGGGGATTAAGCACCCCTGGGTTCAATCCCTGGTACCAAAAAAAAAAAAAAACTCTCGTATCAATCACTGTACAGAGACCAAAACTTATTGGTAAGTAATAAAGAAGATGCTAAATAATATACATAATAAAACATCATTTATGTAAAATAATTCAAACTGCACTGTAATCTCATATGTCTTTTATAATGATTCTTACATATGTACAATGCATACAAAAGATAAAGAAGAATAGGTACCATAACATACACACTCAAAATCGTGATTACCTTGAGGACAGGATCTTTTTTAAAAAATATTTTTGAAAAATTTAATATCAAGAGTACATTGCTTTGAGGGGGGAAGCAATCTCAAAACTACATAACATTAATTTTTAGTATTAACTATTCTTGTTTTATTTTTTTTTTAGCTTAGTAACTTATTTTAAGAACAAATGGCTCCCTAGGGACTTCAGTAGTTCAGGACACTACTGATTGGGGCTGACGTGTTCTCCATCATGGTTTTCCTTCTTGGTGTCCGTTTTCAGTACCAGTTAAGCCCAGTCCTGTGTGTAGTTGCAAACCATCTTCTAGCTTCTAATGGTCACTGGGTTACTCCAGAGTCTTCCCAGTCAGGATTAACCTATCCTTCTGATGGATCTGTCTTCATCTGGCAAAAGAAGGAGTGACAGAGCAGGATCACAATGACAGTTTATCTGTCTGAGGACAGGATTTTTAGGATTAATTTGAGAATGGTGAAAAGGAGATTTAGTCTAATCTGTTTTAATTTTTATAGTAATATTAATTTTAAATAAAAATAATTTTAAGAGGCAAAATAATAAAAGGTATGGAAGATTTCTACTGTCCATTATTTTGTTGTATTTACCATGCTAGAGATTGAACTCAGGATTCTGCACATGCTAGGCATGTGCTGTACAACTGAGCTACAATCCTAGGTGAGAAATAGCTCTTTAGTGTTAAGATTTAAAGACATCAATCGAATGTGTAGTTGGTGGAGAATAAATTGGTCATATATATCTACATAAAATGCACATACTAGCATACAATGAGCTAGTATTTTAGGGGAGTATGTGTACTAGGATGCTTATTGCAGTAGTGTTATAATAGCAAAAGATTGTAAAATACTTAGAGCCTTCATCAAAAAAGTGGTTAAATTAGTTTTGTGCATTCCATTCATACAATGGAATACTTGGCAGAAGTTCAAAAGATAGATGTGCCTCTGTATTACTGACATGGAAAGATGTCCAAGATAGATTATTAAATGAAATATGCAATGTAAAGAACATTGTGTACAGTGTATTGCCGTTTATAAAAAGAAAAGTAAAAAGAGTAATCTTTAGTCTTCTTCCCCAAACCAACAAACACAATCAGAATGACAAACTCAACAGACATATTGATAATCTCATACAAGAGAAGGCAAAAAAGGGCCTCAGTATACCTATGACTTGGAAAACATAGCCTACCTCAACCAAGAGACATCAAAATAATTTTTGCCTTATAATGAAACATTTGTAAGTACAATTATAGTAAAGGATTACTTTGGCAGAGATGCCTATGTAAGAATACAAAATCTTATCTGGGAAACAAGGTAAAATATGAGCAATGGAGAAAACTAGGTAGTCGTATTTAGGTGCATGTTGGAGGACCCATTGAGTCTGGGTGGGAAAAATACTCTAAAAGCATAGGTCCTATTCTAAGGAGACATGGACCAGCGTTTCTAAAGGTGTGGTTCTATGAATGTGCAATTGGGGTATCATCAGTATATCTTTGTGAGGTAGAACATTAGACACTTCACATTCCATTTATAAGTGATATTTACAAACTTCCAGGCATATTTTGCCATTAGGTGCACTGTTCCCCTGGCTTGTGATGCCCTCACCATCATAGGTCAGGAAGTGGACTTGATGTGACATTGGGTGTGATGTACAATCAGATTATGACAACTCTGTAAATTTCCATGTTAAGATGGACATTCCCAGGTACCCCAAGTTTCTATTAGTTTAACATAAGCAATTTGTTAGTAAAGAAAAAATGTTCCAAATAACACTGAAATAGAAATGAAACCAAGTTGCAGTGAGCTCCTATCTGTCCTCTATGTAGATTTTGTTTGTACTATTACCAT
This sequence comes from Sciurus vulgaris, assembly GCF_902686455.1. Classification (NCBI taxonomy): domain Eukaryota; kingdom Metazoa; phylum Chordata; class Mammalia; order Rodentia; family Sciuridae; genus Sciurus; species Sciurus vulgaris. Next base: position 42,266,650 of record NC_136471.1, on the reverse strand, counting down.
TATTATGAGGTGATTCTCCACATGTAGATACAAAATCCTCAAAGGGATATTTTTTCTTTATCAGGTACTTTGCCTACAATGAGATTACCATGCCATCTGAATGAGGCCAGTTGTCATAATTCAGTCAGTATTGGGATTAAATCTACCTGGCTCATGTTTTATCTCCAAGTTGAATCACATATTAGTTTTCCCTCACTATCCATTTGTGACCCAAAATAGAAGCCTTTGCTAGAACAATATAATTTAAACATGAAATACCAAAGTATATTGTTTACCCAAAACATTGTTACCAAAGTGTGGTACTTGGATTACTTGCACCAAAAATCACTGGAAGCTTGTTAAAATTGTACATCTTTGCGCCCTGCCTCAATTTTATGAATTCAATCATTGAGGAGGTGGGTCCCTGGAATCTGTCCTTATAATTAGCTTCTCCATTTTTTGGCATACACACAAATTGACCAACCATCAGCCTGTGTGATGGTGATGAAAGCAGAGGTGGGGAGAAAAAATTAGTGAGAAAAAGTGTTTTTTCCTCAAAAAAGTGATAATTTTAAAACAGATGAGATGTGTTGAGAAAGGGGTTAGGTGAGTTGAACATTACCCTATGTTACCTTTCTTAGCACATAAGAAAATGATCAATTTTCCTATTTATGATAAGAAAGTTTAGCCTGGAGGAAGCTACAGAGGATAAATGTATGCTCCTGCTAATGGTGACACTGATAGATATCTGCTAGATATCTTTTCAGTAAAGTAAATTCATTAAAAGTACAACTACATGTGATTGCATTTTTCTATCTTTGCAAGTCTTCATATGAATAATTCACAGATCAGAAAAAAAAGCAATCCTTTGTTAGGCCATGCATGTGTCTCCTGATTTTTGGTGCAGAAAATATGGTTGCCTTAGTTATACAGGACTGAACCCAGGGATTATGTGTAGCACAGACAAGTAGATTTGTGTGTCATCCACGAAGATGATAATTGAATTCAGGAGACAAGTGGCATTGACCCTGGTACAGTAAACCCACCACATTTGGAACTGTGCAACTTGGTGGTTTTAGAATTTCAGCAGAAGTCAATGCTATGGGCAATCAGCACATAGCTGCTAATCTCTCTTGATAGCACTTTTAGCTTGGCTGATTTATTAATTCGGTCAAGGAAGAGGTACCTTTATCTCTCTTGTTGAGAGCTTCTAGAATATCTAACTTTTTTCCCTTTTCTCATAGTGAGAAGGCCTATAAGTCCCTTTGATTTGGGGAGCTCTAACAGTTTCTCTAAGAACAGACAGGACCTTGTTTGTATAGTAATAAAAAAGCCCAAATGAGAGTCTAAAGGCCAGTGGGAATTGTTTTAATGTGGAAGTACGGAATCAGATACTATAGAAGAAGCCAAATATATGAGATGCAAACTAGATGAAGACTGATATTACCAAGGCCCAGACCAAGGAGCGTATTTAGGATTACATAATGATCCACGGTATCAACAGCAGCAGAGAAGAAGCTGTAATAAAGAGAAACTGTGCTTTGATGTGCCGCTGTGTTTTTCAGTGATCCTAACAAGCCAAGTTCAGGGTAAGACCATCCAAAGATTTTTAATACAGTGTATTATCAACTCACTCCATATATTTGATGATGAAAAAATAGAAAATGAAAATTTATTGATGCTTTCTATGTACCTGCCAGTTTATATTGTCATTATCTCTTTTCCCTCACTGAAGGCAAGGAAACAAAGGCTCAGAGACGTAACTCACACAAGGTAAAAACAGCTTATAAATGACAGAATTTGGATTCGAACCTAGTCCTTATTCCAAAAGCTATGTGCATTATACTGTAAGAGTCTGGCCACATGACATTTAACAGAATTTATGTCCCATCAACCTTTTATCCTTTAGGACCCTATCTTGGATGTACGAGTACCATCAGGGTTGAGGTGCCAATGGTGGGTATTAGTTGGCTGTAAGTTGGAAGAGATGACAAAGGCCTTTACTTGTATTCGTTTCCTGAAGCCTCACAGCAATCCTATGATGTAATTACTATTATCACTCACTTTGTATCTGAGGAAAAAATGAAGTACAGATCATTAAAGTAACTTATTCAAGGTCATTTGGTTAGTATACAACTAGATCCAACCAAGTTTGGTTTTAAAACTCCTGTGTTTGAATTATGCCACATTGTCCCATAGAAATGAAGAAGAGAAATCAGGTATATTTTTCTTTCTGCATTAACAGGTTGAAGAACCAGAAGAGAGGGCTGGGGTTGTAGCTCAGTGGTAGAGCACTTGTCTAGCAGGTGTGAAGCACTGGGTTCCATCCTCAGCACCACATAAAAATAAAAAAAAAAGAAAGATATTGTGTCCATCTACAACTAAAAAAAATTAAAAACATCCAGAAGAGAGGGATGAGAATAAAAGTTCATTTTTATTGCTGCATAATAATTGCAAAAAATAGTGGGTTTCATTTGGACATGCACATAATGATTTGATCAATTTCACTTTCAGATGCCTCCTCTTGCCCTCCACTTTTCCCTCCTCCTGACCCCTTTCTCTTTCCCAACAGCCTTCCTCCTACCTTCATGATAACCTCTTTTCCCTTTCTAGCTTCCACATGTGAGATAAAACATTTGATACATGTTTTATTTCAAACTAATATCTCTCCTGTGGCCCTGAATTCATTTTTTCTCTCTGCTTGACTGTTGATCTTTATTATATTATTCAGTAAAATCTCTCGTTCCTCTTCTATATATTACTTGTCCTATTTCTGATGTATCATTCTCTTGAAACCTAACACTTCAACAGCTTTCTCTTACTACACCCCTGAAGCCAATTCTGGTTCTTTAACATCTCTCTCTTCATTTTGAACCATCATGTAAGGCAAACTCAAATTTCTACCAAATATTAGAACCTATTTCATCTTACCTCTCTACTTTATTTCACCAAAATGGAACTCTGGTTCTCATTTTCAAATACAGATTTCTCTACTGACTCACTAAAGACATCTTTGAACTTACTGGTTGCCTTTAAGCTCAATGCAAGTGAAGAGGAATTGCATCAGTGGCACACTCAGAACTTTACCATAAAATGTGATCCATGGAAGATTAGACCTGAAGATATACCCTAGTAATCCCTTGTACAATAATAGCTAATATGATTTGAATATGGTTTAACTGTGTCCCTCAAAGTTTCACGTTTGAAGTGTGGTCTCCAGTGTGATGTTAAGAGTCGGTGGGAGGCCTAGGGATAGTTTGTTAGATCACTGGGTTGGGGGATTAATATAGTTATCATGGCACCCTTGAGTTAGTTCTTAGAAGAGGGTTGTTATAAAAGAACAATCCTGACCACTCCCAAGCCTCTCTGGCTTTCTGTCAGGTGATGTGATTTCTCCCTCTCACATGCACTCCCATTATGATGCCAACTGCCATGAGGTGATGCAGCCAGTGGGGTCCTCACTAGAGACAGTGCAATGCTTTTTGGACTTTCAACCTCTGAAAGGTAAATAAATCTCTTCTTTATAAATTACCCTGCCTCAGGCATTTTGTTATAGTAATGAAAAAATAGTCTAATAGATCCCCTTCTCCCCCAACATTCTTGAGAGAGCACATGTGAAGCCTAGTGATTTTTCCTTATACTTCATATATCTGAAGGCTTATCCATACAGTAATCACAAAATATGGAATCCCAGACTCACTTTTCTCCTTGCTACATCTTTATTGCCTTCAATTTTGTGAGAAACTAGCATCTAGATAACCTTTTTTCTCTCTACTTTGCTACATCTCAGCAACATCTATGTTGATCCACATGTCAATAAATATTTACTCTTTGTGACCAGTCAGATGCCCGAGATAGAGGAATAATAGTTCTTCTAAAATTTTCTCTTATATTTGCTATACACAAACAATAGACCTTCCAACCCAGCTCTATTTTAAACTTCAGTCTTCTTACAGGTTTCTGATCTTACTGTTACACTCTGTTACCCTGATTTCACTCACATCACTCATGTCATTGATTCTCTTCATGCCTTGCTGGGCTCCCTTGCCAGCCTCATTGTCACTACTCATTCCTGTACCCTTTGTTGTTGTTGAGTTCTTGGAACTTCTGTTATTGTCTAACTCACTAATTTCTGTCTCAATGATCTTCTGTAACAAGCTGCTCCTAACTACTATGTCCCTATCTATTCTATTTTCCCTCTTATCCAAGATGTATGTTCACTTCACCGGCCATGGAAATATTTCTTTGCTTCTGTTTCTGCTTTTGCCTGCTTATCAAGTCTCAACTCAGGTCTTTATCCCTCTCCTGTCTGTTTTTTGTTTTGATTTGTTGTTGGGATTTTTTGGTTTTTCTGTCTATTATTGGCCTATTTCTCCTAACTGAGCAGATAAGCCAACTATTTGCCTATAGTCTACCCCATAGTGAATATTAATAACCATCCAGATCACACTCTGTGCCAGTTCTGCTACACTGCTTGTCTTTTAGTATATTCACTTGAATTTTACATCTTCCCTTTTCAAGAGAAGAAAAACATTGAAGTGTTTAACATATTCTGTGCTAATATTGGCATTTAATTGAAGACAGTTATATTTGACAATGAAGGCCCTAATTTCTATTCTTATTTATTTTTTCATTTGGCATATGTTCTGTGTAGTGTATTCAGGATTAGGAACATATTGAGAGTTTTAAAATTTATATTCATTGTGGTCCTAGTCTAAAATATATTTTGTCTGGAGACAGCAAGATGATAGGCAGAAATAGTTAGTGCCTTCTAAAGGGAAGAACAAACAGTAAATTTGTGATTTGGAGAAGAGGATGCACTTAATAGTATAAAAAATAACTGTTAACTAAAGTAAGTTGTTATCCCATGATTTTAATGACATATATATGTACAATTACTTATGGAACCTCTTACACCTACTAAGAAACACAAGACAGATGAACTTGAAATATTGATGTAAATTTCAAACATACTACTGCTTATTCATGAGAATTAATGACTTTAATAAAAACAAATTATCTTACTAAGACACAACAAATGAATGGTCTTAGTTGTAAAAAGGAAGGTGGGTTCTTATAATTATTAATTACTCTTCAAAAGGAGGTGGAGTGATAACTTGCTACATTGAAAACAGCTCTTGCCATTTCTACTAAGAAAGTCAGGGTACCTAAGTTCTCATATTTGAATGCTTTTGCTAAACTGAACAAATCTTTTGTCATTCCTGAACATATCCTTTAATGTAGGTGAAGCCTGCAAGGGCTTTTGAGCTCCCATAATTTCCATCAACCCTTCAAAGTCATTCCAAATAAGTAGCCAAGCTATGGAGCAAAGATGAGCTTTCTATGAGAAGGTGGCTTTTATCACTTTAAGAGAAGTTCTCTAGATCTTCCCACCATTCAGATTATCATCCCAAATTCTTCTGTAAAATCTGTCAGGATATGTAACTGCCTTTAACCATGGTTGTCTCTATTTTCATAATGATTCCTCATTCCCACTGCAGTCTGACCAACTGTTATGGTTTAGATATGAGGTGTCCCCCAAAAGTTCATATGTGAGACAATGCCAGAATTTTCAGAGACTAAATGATTAGATTATGATAGGTATAACCTAATTGGTGGATTAACCCATTGGTATGGATTAACTGAATGATAACTGTAGGCAGGTAGGGTGTGGCCAAAGGAAGAAGGTCACTGGGGCTGTGTCTTTGGGGTTGATATTTTGTCCCTGGTAAGTAGAGTTCTCTCTCTTTCTCTCTCTCTCTCTCTCTCTCTCTCTCTCTCTCTCTCTCTCTTTCCTCCTGTTTGTCGTGTCTTAAGCTGCTTTCCTCTGCCACACCATTCCTCCATAATGTTCTGCCTTACCTTCTGCTCAGAGCTATGGACTCAGCTGATCATAGAATGAATCTCTGAAACTGTGAGCCAAAATAAATATCCTAAGTTGCTCTTGTCAGTTATTTTAGTCACACTGACAAAAAGCTAACTAAAACACCAACTGCTGCTCTTCCTTCAATAATGACTTTAAATTTTGCTTTCTCTGAGAAGTCTTCTTTGATGTACCTAAAACAGTGAATTATTCTTTCGTAATGTCTAAGTTTTTGCCAAATTATAAAAACATTCCCTGATTTACATTCCAATGATTTATTTATATGAATGACCCCCACAGTAGATTATCATCTTCCATATGCAAGGATGATATATTTTGCATCCTCACCTCCTAGAACAATGTCCATCATAAGTACCTAGTTATTTAATATATGTGTTGCTCATATTATAATGCTTGAAATAAATAATTGAGAAATCTATTAATAAGCATACACTCCTATAAATAACTTATTAAGTACCCACTGTACTGAATATGATACAGGATACATTATGAACTAATCATAATGAGTAACTCATATAATCTAGACATGAAAAACCTCATAAATTCTGATTATGCCTATTCAGAAATTGAGATAATCATATTGATCAAACTCCAGATTACTTTATTTGGAAATTCTTCTTTCAGTTTTGCAAACTAATGGTAGCTATATTCAATGAGCCTAAAACAATGTAAAATTATTTTATTTAAAATAATTTATATCCTACTTAACAATTGTTCTTTTTTATATATGCATGTATGTATTAATTAATGTTTTGCAGTGCTGGAAATTGAACCAGGGGCCTTGCACATGCTATAAAAGCACTCTACCACTAAGCCACATGCCCAGTTCAACAATTAATTATTGTCATCTTTTTCTATTGAAGCAGATTCTCTTTTTTTAAAAAATATTTTTAGTTGTATATGGACACAATACCTTTACTTTATTTATATGTGGTACTGAGGTTTGAACCCAGTGCCTCCCACATGTGAGCTACAGCCCCAGCCCTTGAAGCAGATTGTCTTAAAGACTTATTTTAGGATATGGTATTTTGTTAGCTTACATTGAATTAAAATGTGTGCTTGAGAACCATGACACTTAGTGGAGAAGGCACTCAAAGTAAGAATAAAGCATAGAACTGAATTTGAGCAATGATTCATTACGAACGGGGATAGATCCAGAACAAAGTACTTTTAAGTCAAAAGATGTACTAAAATCCCTTTCTTAAATTTAAGACCTGACATCTTAATAGTCTCCAATAAATATATTTCTCTGTTATGGTTTGGATGTGAGGTGTCCCCCAAAAGCTCATGTGTGAGACAATGCAAGAAGGTTCAGAGAAGAAATGATTGGGTTGTAAGAGGCTTAACCAATCAGCGATTTAATCTCCTGATAGGGATTAACTGAGTGGTAACTGAAATGGAGGGTGTGGCTGGAGGAGGTGGGAATTGGGGCATGGCTTTGGGGTATATATTTGTATTTGGCAAGTGAAGATTCTCTGCTTTCTGATCATGATATGAGCTGCTTCCCTCTGCACACTCTTCTGCCATGATGTTCTGCCTCACCTCGAACCCATGAACCTCTGAAACCATGAGCCCTCAAATAAACCTTTCCTCCTCTACAGTTGTTCTGGCAGATCTTTTAATCACAGCAGTGAAAAAGCTGACTAAAACATTCTCTTGCACACATATATTCCCTCATCCAAATCTATCTCAGCAAAGTATTTGATAGAATTTAAAACAAATGTTCCTTATTGTATAGTCACACATTCTCAAATTTAATTTAATAGACATCAAAACCTTAAGTAGAAAATAAAGTTCAGGGTAGTATATCTTTAACTGGATGATGGAGAGATATCTGAGAAAGGAAAACGAGTCTTCTGTAGATCTGTGAAATCACTCCATTGTAACTGTCACCTTCCGTCCCAACTTTTGCCTTCTAAACCAACATTGTAACTAGCCTTGCACTAAGTGAAGGGCATGGACTTCAGGATATTGAGTTCACCTGTTTATGATAGTATATACTTTTCCCCACTCTGATTAAAGACAACAACAAAAACAAACAAACAAAAATCCTCTGCAAAGTTTTATTCTTTAGTATTAAGTGGGTAAATACATCCAATTGAGCTCCTATAGGCTTTTGGGGTTTGTCCAGAGACAAAGAAAACCTTGCTTTCTTCTAATGTTTGATGAATATTCAGTGAGCATTTGAAAGCATATTTTTCCCATAAGTAGGTATTCTGAGTACCTAAGTCTTCAGCCTCACCTAACCTCTATGTTTTAGTGTGAATTATCTGTCATTGAATAGGAATTGCCCCATTTTTAATGTGTGAGTTATCTTCTCAGCGACACTGCAGTTTAACTTTATTATGAACATGTATAGCTGGTGGCCAGTTTAATGATTGTGTCATCTCTCTGGAAACATGAAATGGAGTTGAGATCCAGACACATATTTTGGTTGCAATTGACATCAAGATTGATGGATCTTCTTCCAAGAAGAAACCAAATAATATTAATGTTCAGTCAAATTGTATGTAGACATGCAGTGTTTGCTAGGGGTGGGAATGGTACTGTGGAGAGGAATCCAAAATAGAATATACTATTAATGGATACCAAAAAAGTGAGAGTAATGACATCATCATCAAGACATAATGCCTTTCCTTTTTGTGGTGCTGGGGATTAAAGCCAGAAGCTTGAGTATGCTAGGCAAATGCACTATTACTGAGCTGCATCTTCAGCTCCAAGACTTAAATGTCTTAATTTTGCTCATTGGTGTTCCTATCTGTAAAATGGGCAGCATTTCTCTCCCCTGTCTATCTGAAGGGGCTGACTGAGGTTGAATGATGTATTTAGAGTATTCTTTTAAAAAGTCAAGTTTTTTTTTTTTAAATTTGTAGTTGTAGATGGAAAGCATGCCTTTATTTTATTTGTTTATTTATATGTGGTGCTAAGGATCTAACCCAGTGCCTCACCAGTGCTAGGCAAGCACTCTGCCACTGAACTACAATCCCAGCCCTAAAAAGTCATTATTGATGTTTACTAAATAACTGTCATCGCAGAGCCAAGTCACAGAGTTAGAGTTAGCTTTAATCTACAAAACTGACAGATGTTATTTCTAGAACATATAAGGAATACTCTTGAATCAATTTTTTAAAAAAGCATACCAAATATAATAGATAAAAAATCCACATAGACACTTCTCCAAAAACGATATCTAAAATGTTAATAAATATATAAAAGATGCTCCATTTCATTACTCATTAGGGAAATGTCAATTAAAAGCACAATTAGGTAACACCATATGTTGACTCAGAATTGCAAAAATGACACAAAGCAAATATCAAGAAAAATTGGAACTGATGGGAATATTATTCTAGGAAGTTCACGAACATATGCATGTTCAAAACCCAGCAATTTCACTCTTAGTTACTCACCCAACATAAATGTTTTCATATGATCAACAAATGACATGGACAAGAATTCTCATAGCAGCGCTATTCTAACAGTTAAACACGGGATTCAAATGCCTATTAGCACTATGGATAGATACATAATAGTAAACCAAAAACTATACAAAAGTATATATATGGGGGCGGGGGGTTGTAGTTCAATGGTAGAGCACTTGCCTAGCATGTGTGAGGCACTGGGTTTGACCCTCAGCACCACATAAAAATAAATAAATAAAATAAAGGTATTGTGTCCATCTACTACTAAAAATATTTTAAAAGTATATATACAGAAAGAATGATTCCATTATGTAAAATGCAAACATAGGCAACACTAATATATCATGTTATGAACCAGGATAATAGTTATCATTTATGAGGTAGTGACTGAAGGAGACTTGAGGGTGGGTTTGGGATGCTCTTTTTGTTCTGCTTTTCCATATGAGTGCTTTTGCATAGGAATGTTCAATTTGTGGAAAATTCCTTGAGCTGAAAGTTTAAGTCTTCTTCACTTCTCTGCTCTTGGGTTACACTTCAATAAAATTTAAATAAAAATAATTACTGACATGTTTTATTAAGGCCCTGAGCTCCCTGATTGGTTCTGGTATTGATTAGGTGTGTGCTAGTAGGCAATAATTTGATCTTTCTGTGTCTAATTTATAATCTGAAAATGGGTTAATACTTACTCTAGCTTGTAAGAATCTTTGAGTTTCAATTAATTAATGAATTTTCAAGTCAGTTGATGAAAGGAACTTATCTAAAACAGAATACAATTTTCATTGAAATATCTCTAGAGACAATTTCTTATTATAGCTAATAATACTATATTGTACTAGAAATGTGCTAGGACAGTAGATCTTAAATATTCTCACCACAGGAAAAAAGTAATCATTTGAGATGATGTCTGTGTTTATTAGCTTCATGTGTTAATTATTTTTAAATGTTATACACATGTTAAATTATCACATTGTATGCCTTAAATGCATGCACTTTTTATTTATCAATTTTCCTTCAATAAAGCTGGAAAAAAATAATTTTGAAAAGAGACAATCTCTTGTGTCATGCTCTTCTTCTTTCCCACTGGCATGCAGTTTAGGGTCCTTTCCAACTATACTCATTATTTTCCACATATTCCTTATTGCTTACAGTAACCATGTAACATATGCAGAAGAAAAGCAAGTTGTACAATTTTTTTGAATATTGCAACTTCAGCCAGTTTTTCCTCAAAAACATCATGTGAACAGATCCACGGAAGGTTCTATAGCAGTATAAAGTTCATTCTTCTTCTTTTTTTCTTTCTTTCTTTTTTTTTTTTTTTTTTTTTTTTTTTTTTTTTTTTGCAGCACTGGGAATTGAATCCAGGGCCTCCTGCATGCTAGGCAAGTGTTCCACCACTGAGCTACATCTGTAGCCCCAAAATACTCTTTTAAAAATTTTAGTAAAACTTGCCCTGCTGTACAAAGATAGGAAGACCACAACTATCCCTTAAGAAAACGTGGTAGTGTAGAAAGGAAGTGCTAAAATTGAACTAAATAAATGTGTATTGCTTTTGACCTTCTCTCAGATAATAATGAACTTGCTTATAAAATCCTGTGCCTGCTGATGTCCTTGGAGGAAAATGTACTATAAAGTTCAATGAGGTCTCAATTTTAAAAGAATTCACTTCCAAAAGCTTTTCAAGAACCCAAAGAGCAGCTGGTACAATTGTCCTGTGTTGTTTCCTTGGAGACCTCATACTTCTCCTAAGAGGAAAAACTCAAAGTCTTATTGGCTGTGACCCTGTATGCACAGATGCCTAGTTGTAGCTAAAACCAATGGGCATCTCCAGAATCTTCAAATGAGAAATAGTAAACTAGCATTACTAGACGCGACTAATGAGGTAAGAAACTCAAGTTCTTTTTAAGAAATTCAGTGAACCTTATCAGAGACAGGAGCTGGATAAGTTCTACTCTGTACCTTAGTGGAATAAGGATATTGTCCTTGATTGATTCTATTATTAGTTTCAAATCTTTCATAATTTCCCAACTAGTGTTTATTTATGGGATAGAGGGTGTTTTCAATCTTCAGAGAAAATTGGTCTTTATCTGTGCATAGTTTTGAATCTCTCAACTTTATTTTCTGTCAACAGAGAATGGCAGCAAGTGGTTCATTTCACCTTGGTCTATCTTACCCAGTCCACTCTTCTATTTGTCCTTATTTTCTTTTCTATTATTTACCACTCAGCCATCATCTTTCTTCCACCTGCTTGTCTACTTATCTTTTGCCTTTTTCTCTCCCTTCCTATATCCCTCTCTCATTTATTCTTTCTCTTTTGCTTTCTTCCTTTCTTTCTTAACTATCACAGTCAACATCTTCCTATGGACTTTGTCCACCCTTCATGTGTTTTTCTAGAAACATGTTCACGTGCAATTGTTGGAGATTGTGAGCAACTGTGGTTGTTTGAGTGTGGAGGATCTGTATGGATAGGGGTATGTATTTTATGATGATGCTTTCATATATGTGAATAAGCACATTCATTGTTGCACCAGCTGACAGACAAAAATTATTTACTTTATAATCCTTTTTCTGGCCAAAGTGACTTGGAGGATCTCTTTCATGGTTTTCGTTGCAGTTGGCCCGAACAAGAAAATTTGATACCTCCTCAGTCTGATGTCACTACCTGCATACTTTGTCAATACTGTAGAGTTTAAGATGGAGAGGAAAATATCAAGGGCTAGATTCATGTGCATGTGACTTGTGGAGTCACTCAGGGGTCCACATTCAAAAGAACCTAGTGCTTAATTCAATGCTACACTATTGCCATCTTGACATTCTTAAACATTTTGCATTTTGTTATCTGTAGTCAAACGGGAAAATGAGACATGCATATGAGCATAAGAAACACATGCAACATGCATGCTTGCCACCATTTCACCCTATATGTATATAGTATTTATAGTATCCCAAAACACAGAATTCCCATGGACCTATCAGTGTGTGGGAGTCCAGCAAGATATAATATGATTAAGAAAGATGCTGTTAGTTAGAGAGATCATGCTTTCCATGCCCATGAAAACTTTTTTTCTAACAGAGAAAGAAGGCAATAGTGTAAAAAAAAAAAAAAAAAAAAAAAAAGAAGGCAATAGTGTTCTAAAAAAACATGAATTATCAGTCTGGGGATGTGGATCAGTGGCAGAACACTTGCCTTCCATGCTTAAGGATCTGGGTTCAATCTCTGGTGCCACAAAAATTCAAACATACAAACAAAAAGACCATGAGCTATCAAGAATCCCTATTATAATCTTTATCCCTCCTATTACTTCCCCATATCATCCAACTATTTAATCTGAAACACTGCATATAAGAATAGGAAAGATACAAATAATGTACAAACCCTGGATCCTTTTCCTTTCAGTCCTTCCATATTCTGTAGTAAGCTGAAGATAGAGGATACTAGTAGAACATGAGTTTAACAGTAAGTAAAAAAAAAAGTTAAGTTTCGTACAGTGTTTCCACTGTTGCAGTAAGAACAAAATGCATAAGCAGGTATATATGGGCTATGAAACTTGAATTGTAATTTTGGTGATTCTACATCTGAATTTAATGCTGTTATTTTTGCATCTGAAATTGGCATTGTACAGTATAATGATGAATGACAAAATGTACATAGTAATTAATATTTTTTACAATTTGGAATGACATTGAGTAATAAATAGAAAGCACTACTTTAGGTTAAGTGGAAAAGGGGCAGCAAGCCACAGAGGAAGGGGTATCAAGCTTTATGTTTTAGCACCTCTAATGGCCTTTTTAAAACAAGAAGCCCTACATTCTTGCTTTTCACTGACCCTTGCAAATTATGAAGATGGTCCTTTTCAGGTCTGATAATGTTTCCATTTTGGAGGAGTGAGTGCGTAGGGAAAGGTGTTCATTTGCACTCAATAGAAGTGAGCTGATGAATGTTTTACTGCTCAAAAATAATAGAACAGAAATGACTGTTTCTTATTATTATTTTCAGTCTATAACCCCATAATTCCATTGTTTTGCCATTTCTCTATTAGATTCATAGAGCCTACCTCTTAGAGTAATGTGACTAAAAGATAGCATTAGAGATGAGATAATAGTAAAATTTTCCCAGTTTGCTTATATATAATTATCCATACAACATTTATTCATTTATAGCCTACTATGTAGTAAGCACAGTTTTGAGTACATGAGCTATAGCAGTAAACACAGGCAATGTTCCTGTCCTCATAAAACTATTTTAATAACATTACATATTTTTACTAATTGGTGAAGAAAGATTAATCTTTGTCATACCAGCAAATAGCATACTTTTATGATTTCTCACACCTCTGTTTACATATTTAGGATAAAAATGAGTACCGAGCGATTTAGATGATGGGATTCTTCAATTTAAGTGTGAAGACATTCCTTTTCTTTCAGCAGCAGGTTTTTCCATTCAAATAATCTGAATAATTGTTTCAACTCTTTGTCTTTGTCTAGGTAATAATCACTAATTTTTTCTCTTCGAAGTTTTTTAATTAAAGAGTGCAGAGCACCTTTCTTATTCACTCAGGCTGAAACCTCGCTGTCACCTTTGGTCTCTTCCATTACAGCCCACATCTAATCAGTTCCACTCCACAGTAGTCCTGAAGTCCATTTCTTCCTCTCTATTGCCTCTCCACTACTCATTATATCTCTTACCTGAACTACTGCAATACTTACCTATCTGATTTCCCTGCTTTTGTATCCTGAGGTCACTCTCCGTACAGTCGTCATATTCATTATTCTAAAGTACAACTCCAATTGTGGCACTCTAGACCCCCAATCCTGCAGTGAATTCCCATTATCTACTAGATGCAATCCATAACCCTAAGCCTAACATTCAAGATCCTTCACAGTATGAGCCAGTGTCTCTCTTCAAATGTGCCCCTTTATATCCTGATCCAGAGCCAAAAGCAACATCTTGTTCTTCTTCATATAGTCAATGTTGTGAATGCTGTTCCTTCCCCTTTAACCCACATCTTGTTGAGATATATATTTTCTTAAAATTATTATCATTGTGCACATTTTTCTGTTTTTAATTTTTTGGTTCTTTTTAGTTATACATGACAGCCAAATCCATTTGATATAATTATGCAAGCATGGAATATACTTATTCTAGTCAAAGTTCCATTCTTATGGTAGTGGGATTTACTGTGTTATTTTCACAAATGTACATGGAAAAACTATGTCAGATTCATTCTACTGTCTTTCCTTTGCTTATCCCCTCTCCCTTCCCTTCATTGCCTGCTGTCTAATCTACTGCACTTCTGTTCTTCCCCTCACCACTCCCTTATTGTGGGTTAGCTTCTACCTATCAGAGAAAACTCATGATCTTTGGCTTTTTGAGACTGACTGACTTCACTTTGCATGATATTCTCCAGTGCCATTCATTTATTGGCAAAAACCATAGAGTCGTTCTTCTTTCTGGCTGAGTAAATACTCCTTTGTGTATATATACCATTATTGTTCATAATGATTATACAAAATATTGGGTTTCATTTTGACAGCTTCATAAATACATATAGTGCATTTTGTATCTACCCCCCATCACCCTATCTTAAGCCCCCATACCTTTCTGCTTCCCTAATAGTCCCTCCCCTACTTTCATGCCATTCTTTTTTTCTAGATACTATATATGAGAGAAAACATACAATTCTTGTGTTTCTGAGTCTGAATCATTTTAATTAACATAATGATCTCCAGTTCTACCCATTTTCTTGCAAATATCATTTCATTCTTCTTTGTGGCTGAATAATATTCCATTGTGTATATATACCACATTTCCTTCTTCAATTCATCAGCTGATAGACCTCTAACTTGATTCAATAACTTGGCTATTATGAATAGTGCAGTGATATATATATGGGTTTGTAGGTATATCTAAAGCAGGCTGACTAACCCACATCTTTACATGTATAAACCCTACTTATCCTGCAAGTTCAAATGTCAGTATAGGAAGCCTTTCTTTCAATTCTCAAATCCAAAAAAAGAAAATAATTTCTGAATCTTCTGAAACTCCAAGTATTTAATTTGGATATATCTTTCAATATTTACCTCTTTTCACCTTTTTATGAAATTTTACAGTTTGATATCATGTCATTTAAAACATTTTACTATTACATAGAACAATTAAAATTTTATTATAATTAATTATCTAATATAATAATTATGATCGTCTCAAGTATGATATTTGAAACTCATACCTGGTCTGTAGAATGTACTAAAATGCTGAAACTAATGAGTAAATGGATGGATGGTTGATTAAATGGCATTTTCCTCCCAGATAATCAATCAGGTGAATATTGAAAGTGCTAATAACGTTTACAAAGCCCTCTGAAACTCTCAGCTGTAAAATCCTTTTAAGTACCAAGTATAAATATTGTACAAATGGAAAAAAGACATTGACCCTGGTGAAAAATCTTATTTGTGGAAGGAAATACTTGTAGCTCTGTAAACCAAACCAAACCAAACCTAAGATAGCCAATCTTGGGTAGTTATCCAAGATGAGAACCACTCATGAATCCCTTATGTCTCCATCCTTCCATACTTTATCCCTGAAGTGCCTTGCATCATGTCCCTTCCTATCCACTCCCACAGTCTTGATCCAGAATTTTATATATTCTTTCATGTGTACCATTACAAACTGCCTACTGATCTTGTTTCCTCCAGTTTTACTAAATTTTACAAATGCCTTAAAGTCGCTGAAATAGCAATCATTTCCCTGTTTTAAAACATTTTCCCCTTGTCTACCTAAATATAGTCTAACTTCTTTACACAGGCATTCAAAATTTTTCACAGTCTGACCCCAACATATTTGCAATGGTCATCACTGATATTTCCATCAACTTTTGAATAGGTTTTCCATATTTACAAAAATTCCTGTACATGGAGGCTCACCCTTTAACTATAGGAGATAGGCCTCAAATTTCTAGCCTCCTCTGCATTTAGGAAGCAGGCATGTAACCTAGGATCTGCCAAACATGCACATTCATGTGAGACATTGATTGGCAAGTGAGCAATATGAAGAAACTGATTCTGTGAAAATATCTCATTTTTATGCCACAAGTGGTGGCAGACATATATAAACTTTAGGAGGAGCCACAGCAGCAGCACAGATACGACATTGGTACTGGCAGTAATTGTCAAGTTGAGTTTCTGGCACTTAGCGTTTGGCAGTGGCAAAGACTGTAATTTCTTCCTCATCAGGCTAGTTCTGTGGTGTGGTTTTGGAAATCATTCTTGGAAACTTAGCCTTAAACCTGATTCTTCAGCCCTGCCAATGATACCGTGAACCACCTAATATGCATTTACCTTTTTTTTTTTTTTTTTGCTTTAAATAGCTTGAGTGGGCTTTGCTGTATGCAACTAAGGACCCTAACTAACATACTTTTTATTCAGCCTATTATTGCTGTTATTAGTTTTATAAGTTCCTTTCCCATATGCTGCTATACCAAGTTGCTTACTCATGGCTCCATACCTTTCCTCCTCTGGTTAACATGCATTCTATTATCCCTACCTTTTCAAGACTAAATAATTCCTATTGCTCTTCATAATATACCATGAAACACCTTGAGCATATATCCCTGCACCCTCTTCCACCTTTTTAATTTACTTCATCAAAGTGTTTACAAACTTTGTTAGCATCCCAAAGTTGGCTGTCTTCAAATGAAGTTCATATTGCTGAGGCTATTCTTGAAGACATAGCACCTGTTATATAGATATTCCCCAAATGTTCCTCCCCTTACAACAGCTTGACCTCATTGTTTTGCCAGGAGTCTTTTTTTCCCTTTTAATTTAATTAAATTGAATGGTTTTATTACAAAAATGGTGCATATATATATATATGTATATATATATATATATATTCTCATTGTAAAAAAATCAAACAAAACAGGAAAAGCAAAAAAAAAAAAATCTATTAATAATCACTTCCCAATCCCAGAGCAATAAATGTACTTATGATATTCCTACTCCATCTCCAAGCACATGGGGACCCAATAAATATTTGTCAAATGAAAAAAGAATGATTCTCAAGAAACACTGGGGACTTCTGTCATCCAGTCTGGCATTTAAGGAACTCAAAGACACTACTCTTCCTTAACAAGTAAAATGCTGAATGAACTTTAAAAAATTAACAATCTTTCTTAGATCTATCATCAGAGAGGTGAGATACTGGGCAAGTCACCCCCCCCCAAAACTGGTGAAATGGGCTGTCAAATGCAGAAAAGCACAGCTTGCTGGAACAGAAACCCATAAGCACAAACTTCCACAGGAATTAGTGTTGAAGTAGGGAAACCTGAATTATAACTGACTAATTGCTGGAGGCTCAGTGCAGACGAGTCTGAGAGATTTTAAAAAAAACCTCAGGGGGACCCAGTCATTGGGTAGTTTCCTACAATTTTGGGAATTGTACTTCCTGGAGCTCTACCAGATTCTCATAGAAAATATTGGAGAAAAATCTCCTGTGCTTCTAGCAGAGGCAGGGTAAAAAGAACCGTTTTGAAATATGCCAGAGCATTCTGTTCTTTTTCACAAAGTCTGCCCTCAGGAGAAACTATTTAACCAGTGCCTAAGCTGTTGGGGTTTAAGCAAAGCATAATTGACCTGGAGGGAGGAAATATCCAACTTCAGGGCACTCTAGCTACCTGTCTCACTTTTACATGTATGTAGATGTGTGTGTATGTGTGTGTATGTGTGTGTGTGTGTGTATACATATATATATATATATATATATTCTAATACACACACAAACACAATATTTCCCCTTTTCTGTGTTTTGCTTTCTGCAATTTTGGTTACCTGCAATGAAATGTGATGTAAACCCATTCAGAGATGAAAAGTTCCAGAAATAAAACATTAACATGGTGGAAACATTTGCTCACAATTTAAATTTTGATTTTTTATGTTTTTTATATTGTATATTTTTACAAAATTATATACTTGAATTAATCAATATTTTCTTTTAATTTCTTTGGGTTTTTTTGTTCCATTGAGGATTGAACCCATGGGCACTCTACTACTTAGTTGGCCCTTTTTATTTTATTTTTTTATTTTGAAGTTAGAGTCTCTCTAAGTTGCCCAGACTGGCCCCTAACTTGGGATCCTCCTGCCTTGACCTTCCCAGTAGCTGGGAGTCATAATACCTGACTTTATATATACATATATATAAATAAATAAAATATATATTTTTATATATATTTAAAATGCATGGATTTTTAAAAATTTCCTGGCGGGTTCTGGGATTTGAACTCAGGGGCACTCAACCACTGAGCCACATCCCCAAGCCCTGTTTTTAAAATACTTTTTTAGTTGTAGATGGACAAAACATCTTTCATATGGTGCTGAGGATCAAACCTAGTGCCTTGTACATGCGAGGCAAGTACTCTACCACTGAGCTACAGCCCCAAACTAATCCCCAGTTCTATTTTGTATTTTATTTAGAGATAGTGTCTCACTGAGTTGCTTAACACCTTGTTTTTGCTGAGGCTGACTTTGAACTCGTGATCCTCCTATCTCAGCCTCTGAAGCTCCTGGTATTACAGTTGTGTGCCACCACGCCCGGTTATTACAGGTGGATTTTAAGTCATAGATAGAAAGACTTTTCCCACAACATATTTTGTATAATTTCATTTTTGACAATGAATCTCTCACATCCAACTGGGTTTGTCCTCTATGGGATGAAGTGTGAATCAATTTTTTTTTTGAACTTTTCCAAATAGGGGTTGGGGTTGTGGCTCAGTGATAGAGTGCTTGCCTAGCATGTGTGAGGCAGTGGGTTCCATCCTTAGCATCACATAAAAATAAATAAATAAAATAAAGGTATTGTGTCAATGTACAACTAAAAAAATTTTAAAAAGTTTCAAAATAATTATCCAGTTATCCCAATAGTTTTTATTAGAAAGCCTATCTTTATGCTTGATTTGAAATGCTATCTTTATTACATACAATATTTACATATGATTTCTTGTGTATTTCCATAGGTTGTTGTGTTATTTTTAACTAGGTTATTTCTAGCATATATGAAAGATTTATTTCTATATGTCAATATATCTTCCTTTCTGTGCTCCCGGGTTAGCAATATTATTTTATCAATTTTTATCTCTTGGAATTTTTATGAAAAAAATTGAAAGTAGTACTTTTTCCCTCTTTCTAATGGGATTTCACACACATTTCCCGTTTGCCAAATTGTATACCTTTCATTTCAACTTTATTAGTTTAGACTCTGCTATTATGATCAAAATAGTACTGATGGCCAACATCTTCACTTTGTTTCTGATTTTAATGGGAAGAGTTTTAATGACTTATAGTTAAGTAAAATGCTTGACATAGGTTTCTGTAAGACACTGTTGAGATATAGAAAGTCTATTTTCTGATGAAAATTTGCTTGTTTGTTCAATGTTATATTTTTCACTCTATTAATAGTCATATGGCATTTTTTCTTTTGCAATTTGTTAATGTGTACATTTCACTATTGAAGTTTCTAGGCTATATCTACACTTTATCAGGAGATGCTATACGTTTTAATTCCTGGATTTCACTTGTCAATATTTTATTTCTGATTTTCTCACCTAAATTTATAAGTGCTATTAGCCTGTAATTTTCTTTCCTCGTGTTACATTTCCCCCCAGGCATATAAAATGATAACAATACAATAGATAGTGCCCATCTTTTAGTACTCTAGAACAGTTTGTATTGAAATCCTCTCCTTTGAATGTTGGCCTCTCACACCACTTTGATCTCAAATGTTTTTTAGGGATTTTGTGTTTGTCCATTCAAATTTCTTTTATAAGTATTGGTCTTTTCACATTTCTATTTCTTCTGTACTTATTTATGTCACTTTTTTCATATTACATTTCATCTAGACTTTCAGTTTAATTTATGTGAAATGATGTTTAGTATTGTCTTATTTTAAAATTTCATCTGCATTTGTAGATTTTTTTCTTTTGCTTTTTTTTATTTGTGTCTTCTGTTTTTCTGGATCATACTGTTTAAAATTTAGTTAGTTTTATTTAGGATTTTTGCATTGATGTTTTCAATTGTTTAGAAGATTTTTGCTAACAGAACATGAAGTTTTTGAAAGAAGGAACTCATGGGGCTCATAGAGAGGCACAATAGAGGAGGTAAGCAAAAACAGAGTTAGGAATGTTCCCCAGAGATGTAGAGAGAGGATCATTTGGGATTATGCAGCCAGCTTGCAAAATAAAAACAAAGGCAAAGAGGGAGCTGAGAGTTTTAGAACAAGGTAAAGTCCTGAAGACTGGAAAATCACTGAGTCATGTAACCGAGTGGTAAGGAGTGGACAGGTCTACACAAAGGCTAGGGTTCGTTTCCAATGGAGCAGAGGCGACAGTGCAGAACATGAGCTACATAAAAGGCACTGCCATGTAAAGCCCGGATCAGATGATGGGAGAGTACAGTGCCTGAGGTTTTGTAAGTTAATGAATTAATTGAGGGAGAAAAGACATATCTTGGAAAGTATATGAAGAAGCAGATAGACAATGAGGATTTTGCCAGTGCTTCCCTCAGAGTTGGTAAATAGAAGTTAACACTGCCATAAACATATTTTTTACCATAGTCAGAGTGAAATCAGTGATTGTGTGGTATCCATGAATAATTTAAACATTAAGTTTTGGTGAAGAATTAATATTGTTTTAATGTTTTATGGCTGTGAATCATTTTATCAGTAGAACAACTCCAAAGTATAGGTAGCATTATCATCTTAATGTAATAATATAAAATAAGTATGAATAAGATGAGGTTTAAAAAGATTGAGTAATTTTTCCAAGGTCACAGAATTGGGATTTGAGCCCGTTGGACTCTAACTTTGAGTCTGTTTTTCCTAATAGTCTATGTGCTATTCACAGGGCTTTTTCTGGATCTTCTTTACCTTTTTCTATGAAGCCTTTTATGTGCTCAGTTTTTCTTTTCTTTTGTAATTCAACTAAGATATCTTAGTCATTTTGTTAAATTCAAAGAATATGAAGTGAAAAGGGAACTCTTGACACAGCAATTTATTTTGATAAATGTTTATGGTATGTATATCTTTGTGATGCATGTAGGAAATTCCCAATCTGCCATATGAATTTGTTTTGTCCAGTCCTCATAAAGCCCCAATAAATGGGCAGTAAGTATGTGTGCTATTGGGTGGTTAGTGTCAATGATGAAAGAGAGCCATGTAGGTCTATTGTTCTGATCAATTCAGGGTTCTTTACTATAGATTTAGAAAGGTTCTTGTGCAGTGATGCTTAATTTAGAAGTCCTGGGTAAAATAGAAATAGGATAAAAATCCTTTTGGAATTAAGCTCATTCAAATGTCTTTTGAGCAGGTTAGGATTCTTGCACAGGAAATTTCCCATTGCATTCTCATTCATCAAAATACAGAATTTCCATTTCAAGTAGTTCCTATTGCATGTGCAGAAAGGAGGTGTGCAGCTGGAGAGTCAGGCCTTTAGTGTTTAACTGTGAGGAAAAGCCCAGTATTATATTCAGGACATGGTATCCATGGCAACTTACCCAGCAGCTTTTTAACTTTTCAACCTATCAAAACATGGTTTCTTTGGTTTTCCTTCAATTTTCTTTCTCTGCTTTTTCAGTCTATAGTCATAATCATTCCTGATTCGTGTAGCATCATTATTTACTACACAATGAAATGTTGAAAGATCATATTAGATTGTCACTAGTATTTTTTTTATCACGGGTAAATACATAAATCTTCATTAATTAGATTCCTATAATTAACAATCTTTGAACATTGTGATTAGGCAGGACTGGGCAAAAGCTCATCTATATCTAAAACATGAAGGGAAAAAAAGCCTTTTTAAGCAGATATGATCGACATTACATTTATATACATATAAACAGTTGTTAGACTCACTGCAGAAAAGCCTTGTTTACTTGCACACTTCAGGGATGGAGGTTGTAACTGATTTACTTCCTTGGTTAACTGAAAGTTAAGCAGAAAACCTTTATATTTTCAATCCATGTTACAAATTCCTCTGAAAGGTGCTAGTTTACATTCCTACTTTAGCAAGGGAGTCCACAGAAGATAACTGGCTCTTTCTTCCATGCCTGAGGATTCTGCAGTCCCTGAGGCTCATGGCTCTGAAAGTCAGTGATCTTTGTTTGGAACCACATATGTAGCTACAGAGATGGAGAATGTAGAAGAGAGGGCTCAGTGTGTGCTGATGCCAAAACATACTCTGAAAGTTTCTTTCGTTTTGAAAATAAATCCCTGATATCTGATTTTTTTAACCTGAGGCAAAAGGTTGTTTATCTGAAGCAGCATAGTGCTCTAGTTAATAGCATAGGCTCTGGAGGCAGCCTGTTTGGGTTCAAATCTGGGCTTTGCCTTTTATTAACTGTATGATTTTGTTCAAGGTACCTAACCTCTCCAGGTCTCAGTTTCCTCATCAGTAAAATGGAGAGAATCATTGAACCTACTTCATATGATAATTGTGAGAAATAAATGTGACAATTTATGCAAATTGCTTACAACAGTGCCTGCCTCCTACATAGAAGTACTCAATAAATTTTAGCTATCATTAATTCTCAGAAAGATAGAGTGCCAAGGAAGAATCTGCTTCATAGAAAAACTCTCATAGCTGGGTTCAGGGTAATTGCAATTGTCCTAAACAATCCATTCAGAATTCTGGGGCGACAGGTCCTTTACTAGGCAAAATGTTCTTAACATAGTTGGAGTAACTGTCTGCACTTGAAAGTAATAAAAATGCATGTCTTTAAAAATACTGTGTATTTCAGATTTTCCACTACTTCAGCCTAGCCCTGCCTCCAGTGACTCACAATAGTGAGACTATATTGGGCATTGATTTAGCAGTCTGTGTGTGCCTTCAAATGTGTGCCAACACTGAAAACAATTCAAAAACCAAAAGGTAGTTTTTTATCCTCTTTGTCTAATTTCTGCTTTTTAGTTTTTTAGAAGATTCTCTCAGTTTTATATGGATGTTTTTTCATTTGCTTCTCGAGAGCTGTGGCTGTTTTTATAGTTGGCTTTTTGCCTTTCTCTCACCTGAGGCATATGCTCATTTCCTTAGAAATGTATTTCCTACAGGTTTGAATTATTTAAATAAAATAAGTCCACACATATATACTAATATAATAATTTTGCACTTCTACAATTGTGCTGGAAAGTGAATCTACCAGAGGACATGAAAAAAGTGATTAGAATTTATTTTAGTGTGCAGAATGAAAAGGTTTGACAGAAAATTCTACCTTTGAAATGCTAGTATTTGGGGAGATTTGTGTCTTATTCTGCTCTAATCCACCCTTAGGTGGAGTTTCTATGGAATCAGACTAACTCATTTACCCTCTCTCTTTCACACTTAACTGCTAATCCCGTCTTTTACCTCTGCCCCCTCCCTACCCCAGTCCCACTCCCCTCTTCCACCACCTATGGCTTTCTCTACTCTTTCTCCCATATCTCCCCTTTGTGCCTAAGTAATCTTTTGAGGGCTTGAAAAATGTGTGTTTTTCTGGATGTGTCCTTTTGTCCCTTTGTTTCTGCCTGAGAGTGTGCACGTGTCTCTGTAGCTACTGAGGACTCTGTTTACCATTGTGTATGCATGGGTGGGTGACTATGTGTGTCTCCTATGGTGGAATACGGGTACTTGTGTAATAGGCTGCCTATACTTTGTAAATGCTCCTTAAATAGGAGTATAAGAACATCTTCAATCCCCATTGCCTTTCTTCTCAGAGCTACCTTAAATTTTCTGGCAGGATTCCCGCAGAAGGAGGCCCTGCCTCTGAGAGAAGGGTGCAGAGGCTTGGGTTTTCCCACTCTTCTTTCTTCCTTTTTGTCTGTTTTGAGAGCAGTGGCCCCTGGTAACTCGCCCTTTAACTCCCCCTTCCTACCCATTTTCCTCCTCCTCTTTCTAGGCTGTGCCAAAATCTCCCCAGCAACATCTAAAGGGAAAAGGGGTGGTGCAGGGAGAGGGGGACACAACCAATCATTGGTTTGGGAAAAATATACAAGTTAATGAAATGTTGGCTCAGATATTGTTCCTGGATCTGTGGATGAATGTGAGTTTTCTTTGTACTAAATGGACAGATTAGCAGTATCGAGCAATAGCATATTGATAAGAGACTTTTTGATTAAGAAGCAAAAATACTATCAAACCTAAAACATGCTTCAAACATTTAGGAATTCCAAGTTTGTTTGATTATACTGAAATCTCTCCCAAAACCTTGTTAAAATTGAGCAGAATACAGGCAAGCTTACCTTTCAGTAACCTGCTATGAATTCTGATCACCCTGCAGAACCACACAGAGGACTCTTTCTTCCAGTAGAGACCTTTCATTTGACTGCGGAGATGGAGATCTGGATTCTAGTCCCATTTCTGCCATTGACCTACTGTGTGACCAGGGACACGTTGCTTAATATTAAAACTCACCTTTTCTACTCTTGAAGGAAGACTGCTTACTCTTTCTATATATATTCACATAATAAATGGAGAACATGGGATAAAATATGTGATTGGCTTTGGGGGAATATTTGCTGCAGTGTTTGTTCAAAATTTTGCTAATAGGATCAGTCTTATCAGTCTTACTATTTTAAAGATGATTTGGGGGTATACAATATACTGTACATGTTTAAAGTGTATAATTGATATTTTGAAATGTATGTACCCATGAAACTAGCACTATAATCAGTAGATAATGAACATGTCAGTCACTCCTCAAAGTTTCTCTGTTCCCATTAATGGACATTTTTCATGTTGTGATTCATATATCTTCCTTCGTGAAGTGTTTAAATTTTTTGTTCATTTTATTTATTTGATTGTTTGATTACTATTGAGTTTTGAGAATTCTTTATGTATTCTAGATAAAATATCCTTATTAGATATGTGATTTACAAATATTTTCTCTAACTATATGGTTTGTGCCTTTACTTTTTAGAGAATATTTTATTTATTTATTTATTTATTTATTTATTTATTTATTTATTTATTGATACCAGGGATTGAACCCAGGGCCACTCAACCTCCGAGCCATATCCCCAGGTCTGTTTTTTAAAAATATATATTTTATTTAGAGACAGGGTCTTGCTAAGTTGCTGAGGCTGGCTTTGAACTAGCGATCCTCCTGCCTCAGCCTCCTGAGCTGCTGGGATTATAGGTGTGTGCTACTGTGCCCAGCTCCTAAGTTTATCTTGAAGGAGCAGAAGTTCTTGATTTAGATGAAATCCACTTTTAAATTGTGTCCCTTTGTGAATTATGCTTTTTAGTCTAATATCTAAAAAATTTGTTAGATCTACCCTAGAATTCTTGATTTAGAGAGTTCTTTAGAAATAGATCTTTAGATGTGTTACTCAACCTACTGGATGCTCTTAACCTGGAGTACAGGGACATAGTAGACTGCCATTAAATATTTAACAGGTGGTTCTACAAGATCAAAAGCCCAAGTTTGTAACATTTGTAGTTTCCATAGCTGATTTCAAGTTGCCAAATTGATGTAAGTGAATCATGGATTTGGGAAAAGATGGCATAGTCACATGCCAACATACAGTATTTCCACCATGCAGATACAATAGATAGGAATAAGTAACCCTGGGATCATAGACAATAATAAAATGCAGTGAAGTAATTAGGAAATGATGAGTTTGGAGTTTTTATTACTTTTGTTTTACTATAACTTATTGAATTGTAAAATTATGTAATTTACTTTTTAACAATGGCTGCATTTAACAACCAGTTTGCTAACTTCTGGAAAATTCAACAATCATCTATTGCAAGCCAGTTCATGCAATTCCAACACACCACTGTATAGACCACTTGTGGATCCCTGAATAGGTCCCTGGATAGAATTCAGGTTTAACTTTTATATGAAAAATTGCATCTCTATTTTTATTAACCTCTTAGGATTTCCTTTGATCACAAGTGTATTGTGAAATTGTGGGTAGATTCATTGTTAGATCTTATTAATAAAGAATATATTATAATATGAATTTTAAAATTTTGGTAACTAAATTTCAGCTTAATGCATCTTCTTTGTAAACTTATTTACTTTATTTTAGGCATTTTAAAAGGGTTTTATAGGCATCTCCAGATACTAGTGGAGTCCTTGGCACACAATTTTTTTTTTTTAGGGAATTTTTATAAAAGATTCCGGGTAACATCACTCTTCATACACAGTTTACAGATGGACAAGCACCATCTCCTTGCTTATATTACTGTCATAGATGTCTACTTCCTTATTGTTCCTTAGAAGCCTTATGTTGTAAGGAATTTTGGAGTCATGTAGATGTAAGTGAAAACTCCATTTTTGCTATTTGTTGATTTCATGACTTTAGGAAAGTTATTTTGGCTTTCTGTGCCTCATTTTTCAACTGTAATATAGAGGTAATGCTTCTTGCCTCAAAGTTTTATGATGAAGACAGAAGGAGTGTCTGGCATACTTTAGGTGTTCAATAAATATTTACTTCCTTTTGTTGCAATACTCAGTGGGAGAGAAAATGAGAGAGAGAGAGAGAGGGAGAGAGAGAGAGAGAGAGAGAGAGAGGGAGAGAGAGAGAGAGAGAGAGAGAGAGAGAGGATGGTTGACTCATTGCAGGGTGTCTACTGCCTAAATCCATCATATTAAAATTATTAATATTTTTTTTCCTGAGGGAGAGTCCCTAAGTCAGAAGATACAATGCCCTTTCCTGCTTTCAATATCAAACATTGAAGTCTTGCAGAGTCTGCTATCCTGTGTTTGTCTCAGCTCAAGGCTGGAACCAAAATAATTTCTGGGGAGAGGAGACTGGGTTCTGGATCACCAGTTTGGTTGTTTCGCTACTTTAATCTACTCCTGACTCTAGGCCTTTACTGATTCTAGTCAAGATTCTGAGTGTTGAGCATTACCTCACTCAAATACACAGGCACTTCTTCAACTAAGCCCTAAGGGCAGGTCACAGCTTCCAGGACATTGATGTAGTGACTTTCTGTCTTTTTCAGTCTGTGGATCTCTTCCAGTGGTAAAAGCTCTGTGGATCACCTGCACCTCCAACTCTCACTTGCCACAGGCAAAAAACAAAACCCAAACTCCTTAAAACTAATGGGAAGCCTGGCACTACTTTAAATGAGACACCAATGAGATGATGTCTGGTTTAAATGTCATAAGTGAATTATTTATTCATGCCAGAAACCAAAGTATAGTCCTTGCCATACTGCAGATGCTAACATACAAAATATCAGTCTATGGACCTGTTCAGATGAACTTTGGAGACCAACAGTGCTTCTATTTGGAGACTGCATTCTGGGAGTTGTCACTTTCAAAGAGTGTTTCATGCTTATTATATAATATAGTAGATTCAAATGAAAATTTTCTCTTTTTCTTAGAGGTACACCAGGGAATAGTGGAAAGAACACTAGATTTGAGGTAAAATGGATCTGAATTTTAATCCTTTCTGTGCTAATAACTAGTTGTCATTAATTTCAGCAAGTTTTCTCCACCTCTCTGAGCTTCAGTTGTGTCCTTCATAAGATGGAATCTACTCTGTAGAATAGTTGTGAAGGTTAACTGAAATCACGCATTTTCTGTAGCTAGGTTATAACTCATACATAGCACTTTCATTTTTAAACTTTCTTTTTCTAGGCCACAAAACTAAAGTGAAATCAACCAAGAAGCAGCCAATACCACAGCAATGTCACATTTATAAATTTCAGATGAAGAATTTGGCTAACAATGGCATCTATAGGCTTTTAAAAAATTACTTCAATCCCTTCCCTCATCCTATAATATTTTCATCCTGACAAACCATTTCCATATCCTCCACTTCTTATCTTTCTGACATATTTAATTTGCTAAACTCTTAATTTAAGATCATAACAGTTACCCACTTCTTAACTTCTATAACCACTAATACTGAATCTTCTGAAGGAAATCACACATTTGTGCGAATGAATGTTGTTGCAAATTTGTGTTCTCCAATCTCAGCTGATTCTCAGTTCTATGCCCCTGGTTTCTGTCCTTATCCAAATCTGAGTGACAATTCCAAAGCTTTTTGCCTCACCATCTCTCCACTCTCTTTAGAAGCTTACTTTAACTCTTATTTCACAGAGAAAATTGAGGCTATTACAGATAGACTCTCTCAATTTTCCATACCTAAAAATCACCTTTATCTGTAACACTCTCATTTCCTTTCTTCTGGTCTCAGAAGAAGTTTTCCTTCTCCTGTCCAAATCTAATATCTGTACCTGTCTCTGGTGCTTATCTCTTAGCATTTCTTCAAGAACCTCATTCTATCAGCTCTTCTTTCTTTGCTTTGTATCTTCAGTATATCTTACTCTTTTCCATTGGCTAATAAACAAGTCCAAGTTGCTCTCATGCTGAAAATTCATTAACCCTCACTGGACTCTGCATACTCCTCAAGGTACTACCGTCTCTTTTCCTCTTCTTCTTTCTCAAGCTTCTTAAATAGTGATTGACACCAGTGTCGCCAATTCCTTCCACACTTTCCATTCTCTCTTCAGACCATTATAAAGTGCTGTCTAACCCTAAATCTCTATCAAAACTGCTCTTGCAAAGGACCACTTAATAAGCAAAGCCAATGAACCCTTTTTGATTCTTATGTTACTTGATCACTTTGGAAAAATTTTGTATTGTTGATGATTCTCTTCTGGAAACTCCTACTTTGGCTTGTGAGATGCTACATTCAATCTTAACTCTGAGACTTTCTTCTCATGGTTTTTTTTTCAGACTTCTCTTTCTCTGTCTATTTTTTCATTGTAGTTTTCCAAAACTAAAGCATTATCCTTGGTTCTCTCCCATTTTTTAATTTGTTCCTTTTTTGGTTTGTTCTAATTAGTTATACATGACAGCTGAATGCATTTTGACCCAACATATGTAAAAGGAGTATAACTTCTTATTCTTTGGTTGTATATGATGTAAAATCTCTCGTATTCTTAACATACGCAATATCCCTGAACACCGTGTTCTGTTTTTTGTTTGTTTGTTTGTTTGCTACCAGGGATTGAACCAAAGGGTGCTTAACCCCTGAGAAACATCCCCAAACCTTTTTTATTTTGAGACAGGGTCTCACTAAGTTGTTTAGGGCCTTGCTAAATTGCTGAGGCTGACTTTGAACTTGGAATCCTCCTGCTGCAACCTCCCAAGACGCTGGGATTACAGAAGTGCACCATGGTACCCAGATGTGTTCATGTTTTTAACTACCACCTATAAAGTGATTAAATCTCTATCATCAGTTAGCTATTCCCACCATGTTTTAATTCTCTACTGGTGTTTTCCAGTTGAACATAACACAGGTACTTCAAAAATAAATGGTTAGAAAATGAACTCATCTTGCCCCTGAACTTATTTCTAATCTAATATTTCTTATCTCAGAGAATGATAATATAAACCATCCAGTTATTTAAGACATGAACCTAGGTTTTGTATCAGATATGTCTTTCTACTTTTTCCATCTGCAGTGTGCCATTTCTAGGCTTTTATACCCTTAGATGCATTACTTGCCATTCCTTCATCTGTTTGTTTGTTTGTTTGTTTGTTTATTTATTTATTTATTTCAGAAGGGCTGATCCCTATGGACCATGTTTCCTAGATTTTCATGTCAGGAGACTCTGACTGGATTTAAACAATAGGAAACTCCAGAAGGAAGTTGAAGAAAGGGAGGAAAAGAGAATCCAGTGTCTCTTGGTATCAGGTGAGTCTCTTCCATGTCTTCAGTTAATGTTGGACAGTCTTTCTATGATTCCATCTTTCCCTGGGTGACTTCTCTTGGTTTCTAGTAACACTGTCTCTTCCTGTAATTCTTTTAGCCTTAGGAGCAGCAGGCTACTAATCTCTGTGTAGCTTCACAAGCCTGTTTGTCTTCTCCATTCTTCCATCACCAATGTAACCAGTTATTGATATTTAATTGACTTTGTGTTAGACATTTAGAATCATTTCTCTTTCATTGGGTAGAACATGGAATTGTGTGCCTAGTCACCAAACACTATAGATGATGTCTATTAATATCTACTTAATGTCCTTTATATATATCAGTGCTTCCCATTATCACTGCCAGTATATTAATTCAGGCTTTGGGATTTCAATGCTCTGTGTCAGGCCACCCTCTAACTTCTTGACTGTCCTCCCAGCCATAGACAGACTGGTCTTCCTAATACAAAAATTGAATGTTTATTCTACTGTCTAAAATCCTTCAGTAATCCACAAGTAGAACTGTTGCACAAATATTAATCATTTGCACTTCACTCTCATACTTTTTGCCATACATGTGTACATATCTACTACTATTTAGGTAATATTTTTCTTTAAATTTACTTATTTAAAATTTAATTTTGGCCAGGCATAGTGGTGCATGCCTGGATTCCCAGTTACTTGGGAGATGGAGGCAGGACAATCACAAGTTTAAGGCCAGCCTCAGCAACTTAGCAAAACCCTGTCTCAAAAATAAAATTTAAAAAGGGCTGAGGATATAGTTCAGTGGTAAAGCACTCCTGGGTTCAATTTCCAGTACTGAAAAATAATTAACTTTGCCCAGAGCAATACCACCCGTGAATTCATGGGTTTGGAGGTCTGAATTATTTTTCCTAATGCACATTAAAATACCAATCTACTAAAAATAATAACATTCAGCCATGCACCAACCAAAATCATTCCTCATACATAGAGCATACCTTGTGACACACTATAGAATCAAGCCAAAACTATTTCCTGGGATTATTGATATTTTTTTATGATCTGACTCTTGACCTCTACTTCACCATAAGTTGCCTTTCATATCTTCTGTTCGAGCCAGTTCCATTAACTCTAGTTCAAATTGATCACCAACTTCTTCATGACCCCTCTGTGCCATATATAGACACATTTTTTGCACTTATCTGTTTACATGTCTTTTTGTCCCTACTAAACTGTCTGTTATGGTTTGGATATTAGGTGTCCCCTAAAAGCTGTGTGTGACACAAGGCAAGGAGGTTCAGTGGTGAAATGATTTGATTGTGAAAACTTTAAACTATTCAGTGGATTAATGCACCAATATGGATTAACTGGGTGATAAATGTAGGTAGGTAGGGTGTGAATGGAAGAGAGGGGTCTTTGGGGTCATGATTTGGAGGTTTATATTTTGTCTGGTGAGCAGAGTCTGTCCCTCTGCTTCCTGGTGGACATGTCTGGAGCTGCTTTCCTCGGCCATTACCCATTTACCATGATGTTCTGTCTTATCTCAGGCCCAGAGCAATAGAGTCAGTTCAGAGCTATGGAGTCAGCTGTCCAAGGACTGCACCTGTGAAACAGTGAACCAAAAAAACTTTCTATCCCTTAATTGTTTTTGTCAGGTCTTCTGACCGCAGCAACAAAAAAGCTGACTAAAACACTGTTTTATGGAAATCAATACTGATTGGTGTCCATATGCCTATGTTATTCTGGGATACTTGATGATATCCATTCTTTCCAAAGATCCATTCTTTCCAAATATTTAACCCCTACTTAGACAAGAAGAACATTAATATATTTTTACTGAAAAAATATTGTTTACTTGTTACCAAGACAGCCTGAATCATCAGTGTAAAGTGGCATTTTATTCTTTTCAGTCTCTAACATATGGACTCCCCTTGATAAAATTTGTTTAGACTACCAAGCATAGAAATTGGACTGGAGTGTAGAAATTACAATTTGCACCCACATCAATTTCAGGACTTTTTTGTCTTTAGAATATAATAAAAGTTCCCAAAGAAAGGAGAAAAAACTATGTTTCTTTCTTTTTCTATTTCTTTCTTTTTTTTTTTTGTATTCAGCAATACTGTTAGAACTGACTTCAGACTGATTTTCAGCTGAGGGCAAAGCTCAAAGGAAAGAGGAAAGAGGGGTATAGCTGCATGTTTTACAAGCAGCAACTGAGACTCAGAGCTAAATAGTACATTAGTGATCATCTGGTCCTTTGTTTTACAGATGGAAGGTGAATGGGGCCATGAAAAAAGGAAATTCTAATCTAGGTAAGAATTAGTTATCTAATTATTTTATTAGCACACAGATCATATATACAATTGCTTTCACTGTTTGTTTCTTTCAGGAAGGGGAGACTAGTGCTGAAGTCTGGGGTCACTAATAACACCCATAGAAGACTGCAGGGTGACCTTTGCCTGTTTATATTCACATGGATGAGATTCAGAAACATCTATGGATCCATAGTCTCCTAGGTTAACCTGCTGGAGGGAATCTCTGTGGAACACAGCTCAATGACTATTGCTTTGATTATGCATTTCTTTTTTACAAAATATACTCTTTGGTGATTATCATTCTTTTTTCAAAGTAATCCTTGGGTAATTTGGAGGAATCTCTATTTTACAGATGGGAAAAATGAAGCTTGGGAGCAGAAAGACTGCTGAGATAGACAAGCAATACTAGGAGTAAAACTGTCTGCATAAGTAGTTCTAGACCCAGAACTACATATCTAGTGCTGTAATTCACCCATCTGATACAATTCTGGATTTAAAAATTTACTCCTTCTTTATTCTTTTGATTTATGATTTGTGCTCCAGTCTTAATAAAAAAAAAACTCAGAAACTTCTAGAAGAAATTAAAGCCAATATAGACTTCTCTTTCAGAACCAGTGACTGATTATCATATTAGTAGATAATAGTGCCACTCCTCGCTCCCCACTCTCTATTTCCCTGCTCATTAGACAGGGATAAGAAAGGAAGTGAAACACAAATCTCTACATTTACTTAATTATCAAGAGCCCTGATAAAACTTGTGATTAGGAAAGAGGTAGAAATTAATGGATAAAAGTGAATTGTAGGGCTTACCTGTAGAATTACACTTAATCCATACTTTGC
Organism: Sciurus vulgaris; assembly: GCF_902686455.1. NCBI lineage: Eukaryota > Metazoa > Chordata > Mammalia > Rodentia > Sciuridae > Sciurus > Sciurus vulgaris. Next base: position 42,233,552 of record NC_136471.1, on the reverse strand, counting down.
CTTTTCCCCACGACCCTGGTTAATTAAGAATCGACTGCACTGCACAGGGTTCTTCACTGAGAGAACTGGCTGTCATAAGAGGGTATTGTGTTACCTTTCTGTATTTATCAGCCCAGAAACTATTTCTCTGAGGAAAATATTCGGTATAGGGAGATAATTATCAACATAGTAGTAGAGGACCAATCTTATTTTTAAATTATCTTCAATGACTGAGTTTTGGAAAAGAAAAGAAAATGGCAGTATGTACTTACAGTAATATTTATAAAGGCAATTCTCTTGCCAGATGTAAAATGAGTGAAGGCTTGAGGAACCTTATATACAAAAAACTGCTGTACTTGGGCTGTCTACAAATGATCTTTTTGGAGAAGTGGCCGAACAATGCCTTGGAGCCTTTCAGAAGTGCCATAAGACTAAGAGCTCTCAAGATATTTCCATGATCTGCTTCTTCAAACAGAACCTAGAAACTAGCATTGATTTACATTAGTAGGGCTACTTCACCTTCCAAACCCATTTCCTTACCTCATTGGCAACTCACTTCTGAAGGACTAGGCTTTTCTAATAAGTGTCTCATTTGGATTTTGTTTACTAAGTCCTAGTTAGACTTTCAAGTATATTTTCTTAAGCCACTGCATTATTTCTCACATCTCATGCTTCAAAAATAAGTTAGTGAAATAATAATTATTGTGAAGGGCAGCCAAAGAAACACAAGCATTTGTGACTCTGACTTGAGGAGAGAAGTTAAGTGAACTGACATTTTTAACCATCTTAAAGAAATTTCAGGTGAAGATAAGTAGTATTTGTATATTGGAAAACATACTAATAAAAGAGACATCTGGAGTGGTGGTGTTTAGAAAGAAAGACATGTTATAATAGAAAAAGATAAATCTGAAAATTAAGGAAGAATTGTGATGATCCAACTGAAATATCAAAAGATCTTTTGTTAGCAAAGAAATAATGATAGCGGGCAGCAACCACTTAAAGTAGTTGAGTGCAATGAGCAATGCCTTGGGGTGCCACTGGGTGCCAGTGGTAGGCCTAAGGCTTGGGTAGGAGAAAAAGAGAAAGAAAAAAAATAAAGGAAAGCAAGTACGACAATAACAGCTGACAATAACACGAGATGAAAAAGAAAGAAAAAAGAAACATATGGACAGAGTAGCCAGTAACCTTTTTTCTGATATCTTATTGGATGAGGACCATGAATCATGCTTGTGTTAGGGCTTAAATATAGGGATAAAATAAAACATTGTTTATAAAACTATTATTCATTTTAAAAAAATTGATTTCAGGTATTCTAAGAGTAAAGTCTTTACCCATGAAGTCGTTATATATGTTATTACTACTTTCATTATTTTAGTGACAGTGGTTGCATAATACAATAATTAGAGTAAAGTTAGTTGTAGAAGAGTAGCTATGAAATACTGTTTCTGTTTTTTATTTAGATTGGTTTGTGCATTGTCTGGCTTAATGGTGCTCAACATCAATATTTTTATGGTTATGAGGGTGGGATTCTGTCTTTTAAAAAAAATCCGTGAATTAATACATTATATAAACTCATTCTTTAATAGACCAGTAAATAATAGATTATCAATATTACAACAAAATATCTTTTACATTAAGTGGCTTCCAGGCAGTATCTTAAAGAGTTCAACATCATTTAGCCTGCTCCTTAAAATTTGTATGCTAAGATAGATCCATTTCCCCACTCTAAGAAAAAGCATGATTTCCTTCTAAACACTGGTGGTGGTACAATATATTCTCTCATCTATCCCTACTTGTCATAGATCCCTGTACCTATGACCTGAGCTGAAGACATGAACTTGTGTTGCCACAGAGAACTCAGTTCTCTTCAGCATCTATCTTGGTGAGTGACTGAAATGAACAGAATTGAGTCTTGTCATAATTAGTTTCAGAACTATGTGATATCCCTTACCTAGAGAGTTTTAAAGAATTATCAAATTTTTCAAAGCTACTTACTTTTGAACTTTAAATAACTTTAGCACCATAGCAGATTAAATTTATAGCTAAGCAATCAAACAACTCAGAAAAGTTTATACTAAAAAAGAAAAAATGGAGTTTTCCTATGCTCATATCTCATTACCCTCAATCTTGTTCCTCAGTGGCAATCATCGTTGACCTTCCAAATATTTTAAAAAGTTTCTCATATTTTTTCTGTATAATATGTTTATGTTACCATTTCTTAATTGACCTGAGATATTATTTATTGATATCATGTTACACTGTGGTGAATTTACATAAAATTCTTCCCAACTCCTCTTCTCCCAGTTCTATCACTTGTTACCTCTGAAATGTTAAATGAAATTCAACCTCTGTCTCCAGTTCCATGTCTCTTGATTTCCTACTTTATATGAGGAAGACATCAACGTTTGTACTCTTCCTTTTACTACTCCTCATCATTTCCTCCCTCTTAACCTCTGTCAGCTATACCTTTATTTTTACATTATTAAAGTTGATAATATTTACATCCAATTAGGTATCCATATTTAAGTGCCATGTGACTTGTCATTAGAGTGATTCTAAAGGTAAAATATCAGCAGTGTTTATATGATTATAACTGTAATGTTCATTTTATAGCAAAATTGTCTGCTAGAATTATGATTGGTTTTCTATTGACGCAACGTTATACTCCAATGCAATCAATGGCAAATATTTAAAGGATTACATTAAAATAGACTATGCTATTTTTATGTTATGATTTTCTTGATCATACTCGAGCTATTTTAAGCATTCAACCACAATATTAATGTAATCTTCCCTTTCTTTTTTGCTGGATACCATTGGCATATCAACCCCATGGCTGTGGGATCAATCACCATGACTCAACAATAAATGCAGCAGTTCCTTAGAATTTAGATCAACAAAAGATTTTTTTTCAGGGAGGGTTATTTTATTGCTGACATTTTTGAAAATTGCTGATAACATGATGGTAATAAAAGCCAGACAACTTTTATTCAGTATTATTACTGTTTTTAAAATATTTATTTTAAATGCACCCTTTTTTTGGCCTATAACTGGGGCAGATGACTCCCACTGTCCTTGTCCCCAATAGGGGCTGTTGCACAGTAACTGTTTTAGGAGTTCTCTTTCTTGCTCTTTGGATTTAGGTCTACTTTTTTCTTAGATCCCACCACTCTTTTTTTTTTTTTTTTTTAGTTTGACTTTTTGTTTTGCTGTAACAATTCTCAAGTAACTTCTAAGAACAGATGTCTATGAGATAAACTTGCTCAGTCTTTTCATGTCTCAAAATGTCTTTATTCTATTATATAGTAGTTGATATACTTTCTTAGTTTGAAATTCTAGCCTGAAAATAATTATCCCTGAGAACTTGGTAGGCATTGTTCTATCATCTTCTAGCGTCTGATATTGATAAATTCTTTTTAAACATATTTTCTTAGTTCTCAATGGAGGTTTTAGATTTTTTATTTATATGTGTTGCTGAGTATCAAACCTAGGACCTCCCACATGCCAGGCAAACCCTCTACCACTGAGCCACAACTCCAGCCCCTTTATAAATTCTTTGCCATTCTGATTCTTTCAAGGGTATTTTTTTCAGTAACAAGTCTGAGGATATTCTTTTTATTAGTGGTGTTTTATTCTTTGGAATTTATGATTGTATCTTTTTACATAGTTTTTAAAAATTCATGGTGACAAATAGCTTATAAGACCTTCTAATTTACAGAAAGTTCCCTTTTGTGTGCAGGGAAATTATCTTCTTTTATTTCTCCACATTGTTCTCTTATTCCAGATTCTAGATTACTGGTTTAATTCCATTGTTTTTCCTAATTTCTATCTATGGTTTTATACAGATGAAAGAGAGGTTTCCATCTCTTTATCCACCAATCTTTCTTTATGACTTTATATTTTATTCACATTTTATCCAAAGTTATTTGCTGTCCTCTGAGTGCTTTTTCTTAATGGTATTTTAAAATATTTTCATATTTTAAATTTTTTGTTGGCATATCTGCATAATTAGTTGAATTTTTGTTCTGTTTTCTTTCGGTGGTAGTTGTTTTGAAGTTATCTTTTTCACGTATGCTATTCCTCAAAGATTTTTTTTTATCAATTTGTTTTCTTTCAAGTTAGAGGTTTTCCTCACTTGTCTTATGGTCAGTGACTATCCATTGGTATTTATGAATGAGAAATTGAAAAGCTAACTAGTTACTCAATGTATATGAGTAAGGAGTATGGTCTGGCAGGCTCAACTTTAGGATGAGCAGGTAGAGAATTAGCTGGTATACTGGGGTTGTAAGAAAAATGCGGCTCAGTTCGGGTCCCAAGGCAGCTCAGACCCTTGAATCCAGGGGAGCAAGCACTCTGGGGTACCCAGTCTGAGTCGCGGTCCAGCGACAACACCCAGAAAGCCACTCTGGACACAGGCACCTCACACCAGAGATTTTATTAGGCGGACGACCAGAGCAACTGCTAGGGGCTGGGAGAGAAAGAAAAGAGAGAGAAAATGGCGCAGGAGCTTTCCTAAGTAGTGGAATTTCGCGGGCTAACAAGGGACCAATGACTGAGAAGGGGGCTCGCAGGCTGACTAGTGGACCAATAGCTGGCTAGGATGTTCACAGACTGGGATCTAGGTTGTAAGATGGGAGGGGGAGAAATGGCTGCAGCGTAAAGGGTGGGAGCAACTTTATATTATAGGGGTACTTTAGATGCCAGAATGAGGAGGGCTTTATTCTGATACATTAACGTCAACACCAGCTTTTAGCTTTTAGGTTCTCTCCAGGCAGTTTTGCCTAAGGATAAATGCTTAGCTTCATGGCATTTATTTTTTGTGGGGGAATGGGAAATGTGTGGATGAGAGATCAACATTTCCATATTAAAAATATACAAAGATTCCCCCATTTTCAGCTCACTTCTCACCCCCACTCTATGGTTCTTGTGGAAAGATTTCCCAATCCCATCTACTGCAGCTCCATTTTGAATGTTTTCTAGGTTATAGCTTCCTCTTTTTTCAATTTTACTAGTTACCATTCTTTCATGTGCTTTCTTGGTTTCTAGAAATTTGTTGAAGTCTCTTATCTACTGATGATGCAATTAATTCCATTCTCTTTGCAAGCAATTGGCATGTCCAGGGGACCATAGGAAGGATGAAATAGACATAGAAGAAATAAGAAAATAATAGAAGATAAAGTTGGTGATTAAAGCATAAGGTTTGGAAGTATGGTAAGAAATTTGTATTTTCTTGTAAATGTAAAGGAAGACCACTGAAGGATTTTTCCCAGGTAAATGGCACAATATGGCTTTTTGATTTGTACATTCTTTTATTCCTTCATGATCATTTTAATGGAATTTTAATATGCCAGGCAGTATTGTGTAGTTTTAATAGTGCAGACTTTGTGAACAAATGACTGGCTCTGGAATTAACCAGTCATGAAATCTTAGACAAAATACTTTGTCTCTGTGCTTCCATTTTCTCATCTATAAAACAGAGACAGTGATGGCACCTATCTGTGTTAGCTACTATTAATTATTGTTGTTCATAATTATTGTTGGAGGAAGTGAAGATAAATATAGGCAACACATCTTCTCTCTTTAAGAGGAAGTCCAGAGGTGTTGATTTGCTGAGACAGGGCCAATGGATAGACACCTATCTTGGGTTATATGTTTTCAGACATTACAAGAAATAAAGGAAGTTTACCAAAATCTTTTAAAATCTTTATTTCATATATTTTTCAAATTTTAAACGAAGATACTATTTTTATATCCTGGAATTTTCCTTCTTTGTAGTAAAAGAGAGGTGTGGTACTTGCTTAATAATGCATAATATGCATCATTTTTTCAAAATAATGCTCATAATTAAAAAATCTAATACTGTAGAAATACCAGGAAAACTAACCATTCTCTGCCCAATTATCCTTAACTCCCCATTCCTCAGGTCCAATCACTTTTAACTTTTGAGCTGGTTACTTCAGTAGTTGAAATAATATGTTTATTCCATTATCTTAATATTTCCATTTTAAATATTACCTATTTATTTCCAGATGTGGATTTCGTCCTCATATATCACTGCCTTTTTGGATCCCTATTCCTCTTATAATAGTTATAAAACAATTTTTTGTTAAACCAATAAATAGTGTTTATATTATCATGGACTCGCAAATATTGCTCACTTTGGAGCCAAGTTGGGCAGTGGGGTGGATATTGAGCAGCTATTTTCCTATAGTTATATTAATTTTCTCTCTTTCACTTTTCAATGTCTTCCTTAAAATGTCTTCCTGTTTTTCTCCCAAAAGTTTCACCAAAAGGTCTTCTATCCTGACCCCCTAGTTTCCAGGAGAAATCCTGCTTAATCCTCTGACCAATTGCTTCAAGCTATGCAATTGCTGTTTCTGTGGCTGTCATCCTTGACTGCTCTCCTGGGTTGGATACAACATTTCTTGAATACCATCACTTACTGTTCCTTTGTTTATTCCTTTCTTTTGCTAAAGCTCATCCTCAACTAACTTCCTATGAAAAGGTGCATGGGGGAGCTAAGTTTCCTTTGATTAATTGTTTGACTGGGAAGAGGATTTTTAGTTGAAAATAATGATCCCTTCAAGTTCTCAGAGCATTGCACAATCATCTTCCAAGTATTCAGGAACTGCAGAGAAAACCAAATTCATCTTTATTCTCATTTATTTTAAATGACTTGTTTTTGAATTTGAAATTTTTAGGCATTTCTTTATTCCTGTCATTAGGAAATTTTACAATAACAAGGCTGTGTATTTGTGCTTCAATATTTGAGTGTGTGTGTGTGTGTGTGTGTGTGTGTGTGTGTACTTTCTTTTTCATTTACTGTGCTGGGAATATGTTGGGACCTATCAATCTGATGGTAAGTGACTTAAAATTCTTGGAAGTTTTCATTCATGAGTTTTTAATATAAATTATTATCCTTCATTTCTGTTCTTTATTTCTGTTCTATTAAATCTATTGCCAAACTTTCTAGGTTTATCCTGTGAATTACTTAGTTTTCTTGAACAGTTAGCATTCAGTTAAATATACATTTCTCTGATTCATTTTAGTATTTCAGTCTTTTGTATTCTATTGATAATTGTTCTAAAATGTAGCATATGGTCTATTTAAGTGACTATTCCATGTTTACTTGTAGAAAATATGCATTACAGTCAGGTGTAGTGTTTCATAATGTCAGTTAGATCAAGTTGTTCAAATCTTCTATAACCTTACTAACATCTTATCTTGTTCTTTCAGTTACTATGAGAAGAATTTTTAAATCTGTAATTATGTGGAGCTGGGGTGAATCTCAGTGGTAGAGCATATACTTAGTGTGTATGCAGCCCTAGGTTTACTCCCTGACACCAAAAGTAAAAATAAAAAACTTCCCACTGTGATTGTGGATTTGTCAAATATTTCTTTTATTTATGTTAATCTTTCTTTATTTAGTTTTAAGATATGTTATTAGGTGCACAAATCTTTAGGATTAGTATGTCTTTCTGGCCAATTGAACCTTTTGTCATTATGGTATGACCCTATTTAGTTCTACTAACTCTACTTTCTTTGAAGTTTATCTTATCTGATATTTATATTCTAATAAAATGTGTGCATTGCATTGTATGTATTTTTAAAACTTTATTATCAATATGTTTATGTCCTTACATTTCAGAGGAAGATACCTGGGGAGCAGAAGCTAGTGAGGAAAGCAGGAATTTGCAGCATTATTGCCACTCCACAGGAGGAATTTGGAGAGTCCCGAAAAGTGATAGGCAGGTGTTTATTAGAGAGAAGGTGAGATTAGGACACACAGTATGGAGTACAGTATGGGCTTTCTCCATAGAGAATGGATGCCCTTATAGAATCTGATTTTTAGAGGATTTGGGTTTCTTTGTTCTTGCCCCAGTTTTTTGCATACCCCCTTAAGAGCTTTATTACCTTTTGAATAGCTCTTAGCAAACTTTATTTGTGGGGGTTGTGATGATTTAGTCACAATGGGAGGATCTTGATGGCCTGGTCTTAAAAGATAAGGTCTTCAAACATTAGTTTGCCCAAGAGGTCATAATCGAAGGTGCCTGGGAGTGTTTTGACACATTAATCTCCAGTTTCCCAAAACTTTTCTATATTGATAAGGTTTCCTGCCCCCCCCCCCGCCCCACTCTTGTGGCTTATGGGCTTTCTTTTCCATGTATACATCTGATGTCCTTCCTGTAAGTTATTGCCCTGTATTGTCTTTCCCCTGCCCACCTGTTCACAGCAGATCTACCTAACACTTGGGTTTAAAGTGTGTCTTTTTTAAATACTATATAGTTGCATCTTTAAAAAATCAATCTAGCCATTTCTTTTAACTGAACTATTTAATGCATTAATATTTAACATTACTATTAATATGATTGACTTTAAGTCTACCATTTTACTATCTATTTTAATTACCTTTTTGCATTTCCTATGCTCTTCCTCCTTTTCTGTCTTCTTTTTATTAATTTGTTAGCAATTCCAATTGTATCTTTATTGGCTTTTAAGCTATGCATTTTTGAATCATTTTTTTTTTCGTGGTTGATTCAGAGACATGCAATATTTTCCCTTATCAGTCTACTTTGAGTTACTATTCTACAAGTTTATAATGTAAGAAACTCAAAAAACAGTATAATTCCATTTTCAATCCATCTAGCCTTTGATGTTATTGTCAACACATACTATACTTCCATATGTATTTTAAAAGCTCACCAAACATTATATTCTCTGTTCTTTTAGATATTACTTAATTTATTTTATTTACTATTTTTGCTTTAAGCTTTCCTTAATCTTCTAGGGGCATTTAAAAACAATCATTTGGGTTAACAAGCATATTTACCACTTCTAGTGTTATTCATTCCTCCCTGCAGCTTCAGGCTTCCCCCTGGGGTCACTTCCTTTCACCCTGAAAATTTTCCCTTTGTATTTCTTGTAGTGAAATCTGGTGGTAACACATTCCCTTGGTGTTGTTTATCTGAAGATGTTTTCCTCCCTGCCTTTGTTTTTTATTCAGTTACTTGGTAGACAACATTCTAAAATACCTCACCCCCAAGATTCTTGGCCCTTTGTTGTTCAATTAACACTAATCTAGTTATGCAATGAAAGTAATTTGCAAATGTAATTAAGTACCAAGTCAGTTGGGTTCAAGATATCTGGTTGGGTTTGACTTAACAACATCAACCCTTTTAAAGCAGATGTTTTGCTCTGCCAGATAGAAGGAAAGGAAGACAGAAATATTTGAAGTGTGAAAGGGAGATTCTCTGTTGCTGAGATGTAGAAAGCCATGGGACAAGGAACTAGATCAGTCACTCCCCGTCAGATTTTCAGGAGGAAAGGTGAAGGTTTTTAGTCCAACAACCTAAAGGAACAGAATTCTCATAACAATAAGTTTGAAAATGTATTTTATTAGGTGTCTCCCAGGTGAGAATGCAACATTGCTGATACCCTAAAATCAGCCATGTTATATCATAAACAGAAAACCTAGTGATGCTGTCCTGGACTTCTGACCTACTGGAATTGTGAGATAACACAATCATGTTGTTTTCAGTCAGTAAGTTCTGGTAATTTGTTATGTAGTAAGAAAATAATACAGGTTTTAGTTTTACATTTAATTAATGCTAAGATCTTAAGTGTGCTATCCAGTTTTGTAAAATATGTATGCTCATGTTACCCATATCCCTATCAAGATCCAGACTATTGCCTGGGCACAGTGGCATGCACCTGTAATCCCAGTGACTTGGGAAGCTGAGGCAGGAGGACAGCAAGTTTGTGGCCAGCATCATCAACTCAGACCCTCTATCAAATAAAATAAAAAGGGCTGAGGATGTAATTCAGTGGCAAAGTACTTAACTGAGTTCAATCCTCTGAACCAAAGGAAAAAAAGGTAAGAAATATTTTTTTTATGCCAGAAAATTCCCTTAAGTCAACCTTACCATTATTGAGTAGCCTCTGATCTGATTTTTATCATCATAGGCTATATGTACTTTTTGAACCTAGATTATATCACAGAATAATATTTTTTAGATTCATCCATAATACAGGCCATTTATTTTGCTGAGTAGTATGACATGGCATTTTGAATATTACCACAGTTTATTGTAATCCTAATAAGAGAAATCTAGGCTGGTTTTACATTTCTCTGCCCATTATTTTTCCTCCCCTGCTTTTCTAGCCTTTCTTGAGTTAATCAAATTCATTATTAGAATATATTTTTATTATTGATACTTATTCCTTTTTTATTTTAAAATAATTGTAGATGTTATAATACATATTTAAATTATCATGGTCTATAATCAAAATGTATCAGTTCATTAACTAGTAATTTTATGACTTTGTTTCAACTAGATTCCTACCATTTGTGCTATTATCATATATTTTAATTTCACATATACAATAAATCACAACTTTCTTTGTCATTGTGCTTATGTTAAATAGCCAATAGTGTTTAAGAGATTTACTAATGTAGATGTATGAAAATAAGAATCAAAGTTTATAATTCTATTTTAATTTACTGACCAATTTATTCTTCCTGATTTTTTCCCTTTCTTCAAGCAGAACTATGTTTCTATCTGATATTTTTCTTTGACCTATTTACTTTCTCTGAGTGTATTTTTGTAGTGCAGATCTGTGGGGGGATGAATTTTTAGCTTTCTCTATCTAAAATATCTGTATACCACCTTCATTTTTATTTTATTTGTTTATTTATCTATCTATCTGCCTATCTATGTATTTATTCATTTATTTGTACTGGGGATTGAATCCAGAGGCACTTAACCACTGAGCCACATCTTAGCCCTTTTTAATTTTTATTCTGAGATAGGGTCTCACTAAGTTGCTTAGGGCCTCACTAATTTGCTGAGGCTGCTTTTGAACTTGCAATCCTCCAGTCTCAGCCTTCTAAGCCACTAGGATTATAGGTGTGCACCATCTCCCCGGCTCCATCTTCATTTTTAAAGAATATTTTTATAGTATTTTGACCTTCACTAATTTGGTTAAGCTAACTATCATTGTTCTCCTGTATGTAATGTTACTTTATCCTCTGACCATTTTTACGACTTTCTATTTACCTTTGGTCTTCCTATGTACAAAATTATGTTCTGTGTATACTGCTTGAGATTTGCTGAGCTCTTTGGTTTTGTGGTATCTTTTGTCAGTGTTTACAAAGTTTGGGACATTGTTGCAGCATTTTCTTTCCTTGTTTTCTCATGTTGTTCAGATATCAGTGGACCGCTGAGATATTGCAGATTTCCTCTGTTGATTTACAATGACCCTGAAGATTTCTATATATATCCCCTCTTAGCCTTCAGTAGGCTGAAGTCTTGGAGGAGGTTGATAATGCGGTGCTCCACAAGGAAGCTGCCTCTCTAGGAGTGGTGGCCTTCAGGTGGGGTATATTCCCTGCTAGTGGGCAGAGGTGCCTCCACTTGTTGACCAATGGTCATCCAAAGGGGACCTAGGCTGTGGGCTGAGGCAAGGCCTGTTTGGGCCTGAGTCTCTGGTTTTACCGTCCTTGTGGGAAACCTCACCCAGCAGGGAAGACTCACCCGGTGGGGAGGTCTCGCTGGTCAGTTTCCTCCTAGAGGTTCCCCTCAATTTACAGCTACTGCCTGGGCTGGGCTGCCTTCCTCTGCAAAGTTTCCAGGGGCCCGGCCCTACCTCCTGGGCCTGGGAGCCTCACCCTTCGCAGATGAATCTCCTTAGGCTGCCCCTCCTCAGAGAATTTGCCCATAGGCCTGGAACCTTCGCTCCGCCCTAAGCCTGTCTCTGTGCGGCTCTTCCACCCAGAAGCCTCCTAGATCCTGGGACCCTGTTCTGCACCTAATCGCCTGGCTGCATGGCCCCTCCTCTGAGCAGCCACCTGTGGCCCCGAACAATCGCTCTGAGTCCCAGAGACCCGCCACAGGCCTCTTCCTCCAGACAGCCGCCCAGTATGCCGGTGCGGTCACTAGGAGTCCAAGAAACTCACTTCGTGCCTCCTCCTCCCACCAACCACCCGTAGCCCGGGGCAATCAATCACTCCGAGTGGAAGTGACCCTGCCCGTTCCTCCTCCTTCTCCAGATAACCCCCCGGGTGTTCAGGAGCAGTCCCTCTGAGTGGCTCTGAATCCACGTGACCCGCTGCACGGGTCCTCTGGGCCACCGCCCGGAGCTCTGGTGTGGTCCCTCAAGACCAAGCGTCCCACCACGCTTCTCCTCCAGGCAGCCCCCCTGTGTTCAGGAGCTGTCACTTTAAGACCAAACAACTCACCACTCGCCTTCTCCTCTGAGCAGCCGCCTGGAGCGCTAATGCAGTCACTGCGAGTCCAAAGGACCCGCCGCGCTCCTTCTCCTCCTTCTCCTACTCCTCCGGGCAGGCCCCGGGGTTCAGAAGTGGTCAGAGTCCAAACAGCTCGCCACGCAGCCCCTTCTCTGGCAACCGCCTGTAGTTCCCGTATAGTTGCCCGAATCCAAGCGGCCGCTCCTCTTCCTCCTCGTCCTCAGGGCAGGCCCCGGGGTTCAGAAGCGTCGTTCTGATTCCAAACAGCTCGCCGCGCGGCTTCTCCTCTGGCAACCGCCTGCAGCTCTGGCGCAGTCTCTCTGAATCCAAGTGGCCACGCTCCTCTCCTCCTCCTCAGGGCAGGCCCTGGTGTCCTGAGTCCACACAGTTCTCCCCGCCTCTCCTCCCCCGGGCAGCCGCCGGAGCCCCAGTGGCTGCTCCGAGTCCCAGCGCTGTGCCGAGCGGCCTCCTCTACGGCGCTCCAGCGGGGGGAGGGGCGTCTCGCCGGCAGTTCTACTTCACAAAGTTTCCTGCGTTCCGGGACCCCCGTCCCATCCGGGATGCCCCCCCAGGGGGTGAGAGTCACCCGGCTACTTTGAGTTGGTCCCAAGCGTCTCAATATCTCCTCTCTTGAATCCTGAGTTCTGGAGCAACACGTAATGCAGCCACCCTCTAGGCCGCCATCTTGAAAAACCCGACATTGTTGCTTCAAATACTTTTTATGCTTCCTTTCCTCCTTTCCTCTTGGAACTCAACTACATATCTGCCATATCTGATAATTCTATAGACCTCCAATGTTGTGTCTTTTTTTTTCCTTTACTTTTTGTCATGTCTTTGATTCAATTTGGATTGTTTCTATCTTTGAGACAGAATATGTCCTGGAGTTTACTAATCCTTTTCTATTATATTCAGCTTTCTTCCACTACAATGACTTCTAAATTTTATTTTTATTCTTATTTTTTTGAGACAGAGTCTTGATAAGTTCCCCAAGCTGGCCTTGAACTTGTGATCCCACTGCCTCAGCCTCCCAAGTAACTGGGACTTGAAGAGTGACATTTTTATTTTAGAGATTTTATTTCTTAGTTCTGTAATTTCATTAGTCCTTTTTTATTATACTTATTAACATATATTAGTTGTACAAATTAATGGGATTCATTATGACACTCACATTCATGCATGTATTATGCACTGATAGTATCCACCCCCCTTTCTTCTTCCTTCTCACCTTTCCCCACTGACCCCCACCAATAGTACCACTTATACTTTCAGGTCATCTTCCTTTAGTGTTTTTTTTTTTTTTTGTATCTGTCTGTGTGTTTTTTTTTAGTTTCCACATATCATAAATAACATGCAATAATTATATTTGTGTGTCTGGCTTATTCAGCTTAACATGATGTTTCTCAGTTCTATCCATTTGCCTGCAGATTACAGGACTTCCTTTATCTTTATGGCTGAGTAATACTCCATTATGTATGTATTCCATATGTGTTTAACCATTCATGTGTTGATGGACACCTAGGATTATTCCATATCTTAGTTATTGTGACTAGTGCTGCAATAAATATGGGTATGCAGTTATGTCTTTGTTTACTGACTTCGTATCCTCTGGCTATACTCCCAGGAGTGGGATCAATGTATCATATGGCAGATATTCTTTTAGTTTTTTGAGGAACCTCCATACTATTTTCCATAGTGATTTTACTAGTTTACACTCTGACCAATAGTGTGTAATTGTTGTTTTTCCTCGACTCTTTTGCTAGCATTTGTTATTTTTTGTTTTCTTGCTAATAGCCACTCTAACTGGGGTGAGATGGAATCTCATTGTGGATATGATATTAGATTTCTCTGATGGCTAAAGATATTGAGTATTTTTTCATATATTTCTTGACCTTTTGTATTTCTTCTTTTGAGAAGTATCTATTCATAACATTCATCCATTTTTTGTTATTGAATTGCTTGTCTTTTTGTTTTGTTTTTTTTTTTTTTTGTCTTTTTGTTAAGTTTTCCTTATATGTTCTGGATATTAATCTTCTTCCAGATGAGTAGCTGGCAATGATTTTCTCCAACTGTGTAGGTTGCTTTTTCACTCTCTTGATTGCTTCCTTTGATGTGGAGAAGCTTTTTGATTTCATGGAATCACATTTTTCAATTCTTGCTTTTGCTTCCTGTGTTTGGGAATGTTCTCCAGGAAATTGTCACCTGTGCCAAAATCTTATTATTATTATTTAGTACTGGGAATTGAACTCAGGGGCACTCAACCGCTAAGCCACCTCCCCAACCATATTTTGTACTTTATTTAGAGACAGGGTCTCACTGAGTTGCTTAGCACCTCACTTTTGCTGAGGCTGGCTTTGAGCTTGCAATCCTCCTGCCTCAGCCTCCTGAGCCACTGGGATTACAGATATGAGCCACCATGTCCGGCCCTGTGCCAATATCTTGAAGTGTTTCCCCAGTGTTTTCCTCTAATAATTTCAGAGTTTTCAGATCATATATTAAGATCATTATTCCACTTTGAGTTGTTTTTGTGTAGGATGGGTCAAATTTCTTTCTTTGACATACAGATATCTGGTTTTCCAATCACCATTTGTTGAAGGAGCTATCCTTTTACCAATGTGTATTGTTAGCAACTTTGTCAATAATCAGTTGGCTAAATATGCATAGAGTTATTTCTCGATCCTCTATTCTGTTCTATTTGTCTGCGTATCTGTTTTTATACTAATATCATGCTGTTTTTTTAATGTTTTGAAGTCAGGTATTATGTTTCTAGCATAATCCTTTTGCTTAGGTGTGCTATGGCTATTTAGGGTCTTTTGTGCATCCATATGAATTTTAGAATTTTTTTCCCTAGTTCTGTGAAGAATGTCACTGGGTTTTTGATGGGGATTGCATTGAATCTGTAGATCAATGATAGTTTGGCAATTAAAAACCATTAATTCTTCCAGTCCATTTAGTGTCTTCTTTAATTTCCTTCTTTCAGTGTTTTGTAATTTTTACTGTAGAAGTCTTCCACACCCTTAGTGAGGTTTAATTCCTGGGTATGTTTTGTGTGGCTATCATGAATGGGATTCTTTTTCTGATTTCCTAGTAAGTTCATTTTTGATGTATAGAGAAGCTACTGATGTTGTACGTTGATTTTTGTCTGAATTTGTTTATCAATTCTTATAATCTTTTTTGGAGTCTTTAATATTTTCCTATATATGGAGTAATATCATCTGCAAACAGGGATAATTTGTGTTCCTCCTTTCTTATTTGTGTGCTTTCTATTTCTTTCCCTTGCCAAATTACTATCACTAAAATTTCTAGTTCTACATTGAATAAGAGCGGTGAAAGTGGATATCCTTGTCTTATTCCTGATTTTAGAGGAAATACTTATAGTTTTTCCCCTTTTAGTATGATGTTTGTCACATATATTTTTTTGTTATGCTGGGTTATGATTCTTTTATACTTAATTTATCCAGAGCATTTATTACTAAAGTGAGTAGAATTTTATTGAAATATTTTTCTTCAGTGATTGAGATGATCATGTGATTTTTATCCTTCATTATATTTATGTGCTGCATTACATTTGTTGATTTGCATATGTTGAATCATCCTTGCATGACTGGAGTAAAGCCAACTTGATTGATCCTTTTAATGTGCTGTTGAATTCGATTTGTAAATATTTTGTTGAAGATTTTTGCATATATATTCATCAGAGATTTAGTCTATATTTTCTTTTTTGTCATATCTCTGTCAGTTTTTGGTGATGCTGGGTAATGCTGGCTTTATAAAACAACTTTGGAAGGGTTCTTTCCTTTATATTCTATGGAATAGTTTGGTAAAATATTGATGCTAGATGTTCTTTGAAAGTTTGGTAAAATTCAGTAATGAAGCCTTATCCTTGGATTCTTTTTGGGGGAGACTTTTAATTGCTGATTCAATCTCATTATTTGTTATTGATATACTTAGGTTGTTAATATCATCTCAGTTCAGTTTTGGTAGATTATATGTGTTCAGAAATTCGTCCATTTCTTCTAGATTTTCCAGATGATTGGCATATAGTTTTTCAAGGTAATGATTCCTTGAATTTCTGTGTTATCATTTGTAATATCTACTTTTTCAGCTATAATTTTATTTATTTGGGACTTCTCTTTCTTCTGATTAGTTTAGCTAAAATTTTTTCATATTCATTTATCTTTTCCAAAAAAAAAATCACCTCTTAATTTCATTAATCCTTCTCATTGTTCTTTTAGTCCCTGTTTAATTTATTTCTTCTTGGATCTTTACTATTTCCTTCCCAGAACTGGTTTGGTTTGTTATTGCTTTTTCTAAGACCTTGAGATGTATCATTAGGTTATTTGTTAGATCTCTTCTTTTTTGTTGTCATTCATTACTTAATTTCCCTCTTAGTACAGCTTTGGTTGTACCCCATAGGGTTTAGCATTTTATATTTCCATTTTTGATTGATTTAAGAATTTTTTAGATTTTCTTTCTGATTTCTTTAATGACCCACTATTTCTTTAAAAGTGTGTTGTTCGAAACTTATAATTTCTGTAATTTCTCTTACTATTGATTTCCAGATGAACTCTATTGTGATCAGAGAAAATACAGCATGTTATTTCACTTTTTTGAATTTGCTAAGATTTGCTTAGTGGCCTATATAGGTTCTATATTAGAAAAAGTTCTATGTGGCAATAACAAGAATGTGTACTCTGAAGCTATTGAATGAAAATTCTGTTAATGTTAAGTCCAGATGATCTATAGTGTAATTTAACTCTGATGTTTTCTTGTTGATCTTTTATTTATTTATTTATTTATTTATTTATTTATTTATTTATTTATTTATTTTTTTGGGTGCTGGGGATTGAACCCAGGGCCTTGTGCTTACAAGGCAAGCACTCTACCGGCTGAGCTATCTCCCCAGCCCCTTATTTATTTATTTTTAAGATTTGGATGATCTTTCTCTTGGCGAGAAGGGTTTTGAAATCAACCACTATTAATGTTGGAGCCTATCTCTCTATGTCTAGGAATGTTTGTTTTATAAAATTGGGTGTTCATTGTATACAAATTTATAATCATTATATTGTCCTGATGAATTTAGCCCTTGATCAATATGCAATGACCTTTGTCTCTTCTAATTTTTTTCTTAGAGTCTATTTTATCCAATAAAAGACTAGTTACTCTTACTTCCTTTCTGATTTTATTTTGTTGGAATAAAATTTCCATCCTTTCAATTTTGGTTTGTTTGTCTTTTCAGGGAGTTCCTGGTAGGCAACATGATGCTGAGTCATGGTTTTTAACCATTCAGCCAACATGTGTCTTTTAATTGGAAATTAAGATCATTTATGTTCAGAGTTAGTGGAAAAGCTGGGTTATATGGTGGTTCCATTCCAAGTTTTCTGAGGAATCTCCATACTGTTTTCCAGAGTGGTTGCACCAATTTGCAGTCCCAAGAGTAACATATGAGTGTTCCTTTTTCATGCATTCTCGCCCAACACATATTATTGCTTTTTTTTTTTTTTTGTGGTGCTGGGGATTGTACCTAGGGCCTTGTACTTGCAAGGCAAGCACTCTACCAACTGAGCTATATCCCCAACCCTATTGCTTGTTTTTTTTTGATAACTGCCATTCTGACTGGAGTTAGATGAAATCTTAGTTTTGATTTTCATTTCTCTAATTGGTAGAGATGTTGAACATTTTTTCATATGTTTCTTGATTGATTGTATTTCTTTTTCTGTGAAGTGCCTGTTCAGTTCCTTTGCCCATTTATTGATTGGGTTTTTTTTTTGTATTTTTTTTTAGTTCATTGTATATCATGAAGATTATTGCTTTACCTAAGGTGCTTGTGGTAACGATTTTCTCCCATTCTGAAGGCTCTCTCTTTGTGTTATTGTTTCCTTTGCTGAGAAGAAGTTTTTTAGTCTGAATCCATCCCATTGATGGATTCTTGATTTTACTTCTTGTGCTTTAGGAGTCTTATATTGAAGGGTTTGTACTTTTCCTGTCATTTTATTTTTTTCTAGTTGTTTTAAATAGTCTTTGTTAATTTCATCCTCTCTAACTAATCTTTGAAGTTTGATGGTTTACTCTATTGAAAATAGAGTTAAAGTTATTTCTTTTGCCATTCTAAAGGATAACCTTGCTGGGTATAATAATCTTGATTGGCAGCTTTTTTTTCCAGGTCTTGAAATACATTGCTCTATTCCCCTCTGGCTTTTAGAGTTTCTGCTGAGAAATGTGTTCTTAGTTTAATGGGCTTGTTTTTAAATGTGACTTGGTGTTTTTCTCTTGTACATTTTAATATTCTTTCATTGTACTCTAATATGTCATGGAGAGGTTCTTTTCTGGTCATGTCTATTTGGGGTTGTAAATGCCTCCTGTACC
The DNA here is from genome assembly GCF_902686455.1 of Sciurus vulgaris. NCBI lineage: Eukaryota > Metazoa > Chordata > Mammalia > Rodentia > Sciuridae > Sciurus > Sciurus vulgaris. The sequence goes on along the minus strand of NC_136471.1, from coordinate 42,214,963 downwards.
TAGATGTTCAAATATTTCCCAAGATTTGTGATTTTTTTCTGCTGTTATTTCATTGAATGAGTTCTTCTTTTTTAAGTTTTCAACCTATAAATCTTCTCCCTGAAGTATACCATTGAAACAGATATTTGATCTTTTATGGTGACTTAGAGAACTTATGTTTTTTTCATTCTTATTTTTATCTCCTCATTTCTGTCTGCATGTAATATTTTGAAAGACTTGTCTTCAAAGTTCAATTCTTTCTTCTCCTTGATCTATTCTCTTGTTGATGTTTTCAACTGAGTGTTTTATCTGACTTCATTGAATTTTCAATGTCTAAAATTTATGGTTAGTTCCTTTAAAAAGGCTCTACCTCCTTAATGAATTTCTCTTTCATATCCTTCATCATCTTCCTTAATTCATTCAATTATTTATATGTATTCTGTTGGATTTCATTAAGCTTTTTAAAAATTATTTTTTCGAATTCTTTATTCAGCATTTCATCACTTTTAAATCTTTGGAATCTGTTAGTGGAAATTTATGAACTTCAGGAAGTGCCATGTTACCATGTTTTTCCATATTTTTTGTGTTTCTGTGTTGAGATTTGCACATCCGTTAGGATGGATATCTCTTCCAATATTTTATGTGATTGCCTGCTTAGTAAGTTTTTTTCTTTCTCTCTCAGCACCTGGGATTGACCCCAGAGGTGCTTAACCACTAAGCAACATCCCCAGTCCTTTTTATTTTTTATTTAGAGACAGGGTCTTACTAAGTTGCTTAGGGCCTTGCTAAGTTGCTGATGTTGGTCTCCTAAGCCTGTGGGAATAGAGGAATGTGCCACTGTACCTGGAAATAAGTGACTTTCTCTTGATGAAGTGTCTTGAAGTATCAGTTTGTTGTGTAATGTTGAGTTTATTTCCAGTTGTACCCCATAATGTAATCTCCCTATGGTTTCTTGGTTGTAATTAGTGGATTTGGATACAGTGTATAGTGAATTGGAGTCTAAGGAACTCACAGCTTTTGTAGGTCTCCCAAGAATGGGGACTCTGGTAATTCAGGCAGGTGTTGTTTAGACGGAATATATAGGGTGCACCTTTGATTCCTAAAATGGAAGTGGAAGCCCCTATGAGGGAATGGGGTTTTCCACATGCACTGTCTATGTTGGCTATAACTTGAGAGCAAGTCAGATAGTGGTTTTCCCAATTATGGTGAAGGGCCTATAGCTCTTAGCCTCTGTTTAAACATTGGTGCAGTTCCTGGTATTTCTCGAGGAGAAGCAGCAGCTGGCATTCACATGCAGTTTTGTCAGCAGTGTACAATCTGATAGTGTGTAGATATGATCAATGCAGAGAACCACCATAGTTGTCTTATCCAAAGCGATTGTGTTATTCCTCTTTATTACTGTGTAGGTGTTTGTCCAGATACCCCCAGTTGTGCCCACCTGGGCATGGGTCACAATTCTTCTTGGCTGGGCTCAGATATAGCTCAGTGGCAGAACAACAACCCAACATTATTGAGTCCCCAGGCCTGATTCCCAGTACCACAAAAAAGTAAAAAGATAAAAAATAGAATGTCAACAACAGAAAAGGGGAAAATAAATTAAAATAACAAGTTAAAATCTTAAGAATAACAAAAAGAAGAAAAAACAAAATGGAGAAAAGTAAAATAAAAAAGGGAAAAAAGAAAAAAAAATTAAATAAAAACTGAAAATTTACCTACCCATTAAGGTGGTCAGATGAGGGGCAGTGGGCAGATGATTGTGATCTATGTTAATCAAGCTTTTCTGGCTTTTATTAGGCTGTGTGACCCATGAAAAGAGCCTAGCTAGGGGTTTTTCACCCCCCATTCTTTTAGTTTTGGTTCTGGCTAGGTAACCAGCATGAGCAATTTGTGCCTGAAATTAATTGGAATTCTTCTCACCTGCATTGCCCACTGCAATGAGCTGGCATGGAATGTGCAGTGTGTCAACCGAAGATTCTCTTCAGAGGCTTTTAGTCTGTGTACTCTAGAGTTGGTGCAAAAGCCAGAGTTGCAGTGTGCCTCTGAATGTCTCTAAGGTTGGGGAGGTATAATGGACATGCAAATATTTTTGGCAGGAGCAAGGACAGTAGGATCTGCATGAGCTGCCACTCTCAATCTGGTGGCCTTAGACCTAACTCTCACATTAAACCACACATATCTGTTCCTTTCTTCGGACTCAGTGGACAGATTTGCCAAACCATGGATTGTGGAGAGAAGTGCTTTCTGCACCCTTCTGTTATGGCACTCTGCATTTTCCACAGCATAAAATTCTCAACAGGTTTGTGTGAGACTCACTCCCCTTAGTCAAGACTGATGAGGTGGCTGCCTGCTGAGGCAGTGCAATGGAGTGGTTGCTGGTTCACAGAGATGAAATAAAGCAGGGGATTCTGACCCCCAGAGCATTAAAGGCTTCAACAATAGGATCCCCTCCTCAAGACAGCTCTCAATTACAGTATCCTGAGAATATTCTGGAAGATTCTGTGAATTTCTTCTCTAAAGTCAGCTTACTATATAGATTCCAGGTTTCTTACATGGTTGCTTTATGTCTGTGAGGTGTGGGATTCCATTCCAATGAAAGACTCGCAGTCTTTTACCTATACCCACCAAGGGGATACTCCTCCTTCCCCTGCCTTGTTGGTATTCAGTAGGTGTTCCATTTCTCTTGCTACTCTGTTATCCAAAATCTCTGGGTTTCATCAGATCTCCATCTCTCTGCTTTTGAGTCACAGTATTCTCCCATGGTCACATACCTCAACATGCAGCTATGTACCTGTTGTTTTGGTTTTATCCTTTGAAGAAGCAAAAGTGTCCTGGGTGACTTTATTTTGCTATCTTGCCCTCTCTTCATCTGCTCCTTTTAAGAGTTCCCTTTACTCTGATGAAATTTACATCTCTGTACACCTTTCCCTTATTTTCTCTAATTCCTAAACTATACATAATAACTATTGTAAACTTATTTACTATTAAATGCAGTGGTTGGATAATTTGTATGTCTCCTTCTAATTAATTTTTTTCAGGTGTTATGGTTCATTTTCCTGGTTCTTCACAAGTCTGTTAATTATTTTATTGTACACTGGACATTATGGATGATATATTGCAGAGACTCTGGGTTGTGTTATCTTCTTCTAAAGACAAAGTATTTTTTTCCAGAAAGCTGTTAAATTGCCAGAGTATACCATGGATCATTTCAAGGCCTGGCCTTAGGTTTTATTTGTGGTGGAAGGCAGTATTTATATTACCTCAGTTCTAGTGTATACCCCTTACTCCTAAGTTTGTGCCTTAGTTGTAAAGTGTAATCTTTCTCAGTTCTCAAGTGAGTGCCTGGTGTATTGATCAATGTCTCTTCAGTATGGATTGATTAGTTAGAACTCTACTGTATCCTCAGGACTGTATGAGTTTTGAAATCTCTAATAAATTCTCAGAGCCCTAACAGATATTCTCTGCTAGGACTAACAGTTACACCCTGAAAATGAAGATCTAAGGATTTGGTCAAGGAAATAAGGGCATATCATAGTTCAGATTCTACGTGCCCACCAAAAGCTAATGTGTGAGATAATGCAAGAAAATTTAGAGGTGAAACAATTGGATTATGAAAGCCTGAGTCTAATCAGTGTATTAATCCCCTGATAGGGATTAATTGGGTGGTAACCGTAGGCAGGTAGGGTTTGGCTGGATGAGGTGGGTCATTGGTGGTTTGCCTTTGGGGTACATATTTTGTCCTTTTTGAGAGGATCTCTCTCTCTACTTCTTGGTGGTGTGTCCTAATCTGCTTTCCTCTGCCACATGATTATGCCATGATGTTCTGCCTCACCTCAAGCCCTGAGGAATAGAACCATCTATCAATGGGCTGAGATCTCTGAAACATGAGCCCCCAAATAAACTCTTCTTCCTAAAATTGTTCTTGACAGGTCTTGTAGTCACAACAATTAAAAAGCTGACTAAAACAGGGTATTCCTACATAGTTTCTAGTATCCCCCTTGTTTCCAGTAACTGCTACATAAATTTCATTCAAGACAGGCACTGATAATTCTGACTCCCTTTCCTTCATCCCATGAGACTGCTGCTTTCTACTTGGGCTCCACTTCACTAAAATGGAGTTTAGAAATTGCCTACAGGTAGAAAGCCAGGGTAAATATGAACCTCACACTTTGTGCTTCTCTTCTCTTGACTATATCAGACTTACACATCTACTGACAAATGCTTAAAAAATATAATTTCATATATTTTTTTCAAGGAGACATCTGAATGATGCAGAGACCTGTTGAGAAGTCATTGGCATGTGTTCACAGAAATCAGGTAGAGACATTTATAAATTTAGAACATTTAAACTGGGTAAGCTGTCAAACAGATTTCTCAGCATGTTCTCTGAGAATCTGAGCACTTTCATGAAGGATCCATTGTTACTCAGTGTAGTTCTAGCTATTACACAATTCACTATGCCTTTTACCCTAAGTGTTAAAAAAGCAAGAAACCAAGTATTTTAACAAGTTCTCACAACAGTAATAAATGCATATCTTGTGAGTGTACTGTGAATATCACAGATACTATGAGTATACTGTGAACAAGATACTTACCCTACACTGCTATTCCTATAACCAGTTTTAGGAGTCAAGCAATTGCTTGATATTCTTCCTAGCAGGAGAATCTCAGCTAAATGAACTTGTCCAAGTTTATCAATCATCCAGAGATGATAGTACTGCAAATAGATATAAGATCATTCTCAATAAATTGTTTTCTGAATTAAGTATCTGTCAAGGATTCAAATTGCCATCATCTTTGAAAATTTTTTCAATGTTTCTTAGAAATCTGATGATTCCAGGTCTGATGACATATTTTAATAATATCTGAGGGCTTAAGCTGTGATTAATTAAATTAAACATAAGAAAGAGGAAAATAAAGCTTCCATTGTTTCAACATTACTTTCTTAGACAACTAGCAACCTCCCTACTCACTGCTACTCATGTGCAGCAAGAAGAGTTGCAAGGAAGTCCTCTGCCTTAAAAGAGCAAGATCTGTAAGCTTCCCTGGGGCAAATCAATCTTTGCTTTTTTTTCTTCCACAAAAGTCAAGAAGTTCTGAGTCACTTAATTATCTACTGAGTAAAAAGCTTGTAGTTTGAAGTTTATCTGCACATGAACACTTTCCGAGCTGTTGAGAAATTACTACTTTATATATAAGTGCTAAAATAGTGGAGTGAACATTAGTCATATCCTTCATCAGCCTCTTAGTCCCATGTGTTGGTCAGCTTTTTGTCATTATGACCAAAATAACCTGACAAGAACAACTTAGAGGAGGAAAACTCAATTTTGGTTCACAGTTTGAGAGGTCTGAGTCCACGGTTGGTGGACGTCACTGCTCTGGACATGAGGTGAGGCTGAAAATTGTGGTGAAAGGGCATGGTGGAGATCAGCTGCTCAGAAATGGTAGCCAGGAAGGAAGGAGGGAAGGGGAGAGAGTTGTAGAAAATGAGAGAAAGAGAGAGAGAGAGAGAGAGAGAGAGAGAGAATCTTGAGAGGTATAAAATATAGACTCCAAGGGTATTCCTCCAGTGACCTACTTCCTCCAGCCATGCCCACCTGCCTATAGTTACCACCCAGCAGTCCATTCAGCTATAGTAAATTCATCCAGCAAATGGGTGATCTATTGATAAGATCAGAGCCCTCATCATTTCCTAAAAGCCTAACCTCTGAACTTTTCTGCATTGGGGATCATGCTTTCGAAACATAAGGTTTTCAGGGAATAGTCCAGATCAAATCATAGCAACCCTGAAAGTTTTATCATACCAACATCATGATTTGTTTACAACACGAGAACAATCTATATATAAGAAGTCTGTACAAATTGTCAAGGCAACCCTGTTGTAACAGAAATCAAGAAGCTCCATAGTTTTGTCTTTTATTATTTGTACTATTCTCAAGTCTCTATGAGGATTACTTTTCAAATCAAGAAGATATTATTCTTGATTTCCAAATCAAGATATCATATCATCATATTCTCCAATTTCATCCATTTGCCTGCAAATGCCATAATTTTATCATTCTTTATGGCTGAGTAATATTCCGTTGTATATATATACCACAGTTTCTTTATCCATTCATCAATTGAAGGGCATCTAGGTTGGTTCCACAATCTGGCTATTGTGAATTGAGCAGCTATGAACATTGATGTGGCTGTATCTCTATAGTATGCTGATTTTAAATCCTTTGGGTATAGGACGAATGATCTCGCTGATAAGCAGATGATGATACATAGTGGGGGGTGGGAGGGAGGTAAGAATGGAGGAAGGAGGGACTGTATAGAGGGAAAAGAGGGGTGGGAGGGGTGGGGGGGAGGAAAAAATAACAGAATGAATCCAACACTATTACCCTATGTAAATGTATGACTGCACAAATGGTATGTCTTTACTTCATGTACAGAGAAACAATATGTATCCCATTTGTGTACAATGAAAATAAATTAAAAAAAAGATATCATATCATCAGTAAATGAATGGAACTGGAGACTATCATGCTAAGTGAAATAAGCCAATCCCCAAAAAACAAAGGCCCAGTGTGCTCTCTGATATGTGGATGCTGAGACACTATAAGTGGGGAGGGAAGAATAGAAGTTCATTGGATTAGACAAAGGGGAATGAAGAGAAGGGAGGGGGTATGGGAACAGGAAAGTCAGTAGAATGAATCGGACATAACTTTCCTATGTTCAGACGTGAATACACAATCAGTGTAACTCCACTGCTGTACAACTATAAAAATGGAATCCTAATTAGAATAAGTTGTACTCCATGTGTATATCATATGTCAAAATACACTCTACTGTCATGTATATCTAAAAAGAACAAATAAAAATTATACACTCATAAAAAGATATCATATCACAAGTAACTCTATAGAGTCTCTTGTTAAATTCCTAAAACTATACCCATTGAATGCAAGTATCTCAAATGTCTGTCTCTGCAAATTCTATGTTGTATTGAGTCACCTCCATTTGAAATGATGATACTGAAAGATCTTCCGGATTTACTTTACCTGATCAAAGTGCACAATTAACTGCAAGAAATCTCAGATTAGCCTGGGTCTTGAACTGGACCAGCAGAGAGTATTCATAAGAGAACTACCCAAGGAATTTAAGCCCTTCAGAGCTGTCAAAATGAGTTATTGTTCTTAAAGTATGACTTGTATGGAGAAATTGCAGTGTTTTGAAAAAGGTACTTTTATTGTTATCTTGGATATGCTAAATGTAGCATATCTGGGATCTGTTTGCATGAAAACCTCGGATAAAAGCTATTTCAGATGTTCTGGAAATGATTTTGATATTTTAAAGATTGTAAAAGAGTTCAACCTGTGACAAGGTACCTACTTTTCCATGGGGATGGTAGAGAATGGATAAGCGAAAGGATCAAGAAGTCTTAGATAAGAATCCATATTGATTTTGAAGGGCCATTATAAGGTAAGACTTTTTTCATTGTTTTGGGCTCCTTGTCAAAATATCTGAAAGGCATCCCAGAACCATGGGCATCACCTGCTGTGGCAGTTGTTGTTCATACATGGGTGGATTCAGTCACTATATTGTTTTTGACAATATGGCCTACTCATTGAGATTTTAAATTTGTTTGACCATTAAGTTAAAAGTGACACTGAGAAATTTGGAGAACACGGATTGGAGAAAAGTAAAACAAATGTCCATAGTTCTCTGCCTTAACCTACCTAAATAAAACAATTACCATTAATGTTTTCATGTATTTCTGTTCTTTTAAAAATGCATTTGAAATTATTAGACACTTAAAAATTAAATGTTTTTGCACAGGGTAAGCCACTTCTAACCTACTCAGAAGCTCTCCACCCCCAGCTGCTGTTGAATCCCTCAGATAAAGATACCACCTAAGTAGTCATTGGTTTCTACTTTACATGTGGTTTCCAATTTAGCATTAGATAATCCTTCTATTTCTTGATATTTTAAAAGCAGAGTTTAACAGTTAACAGCATAAATTCTAAAGCAGACTGCTTACATTTGAATCCTGGCTCTGCCACTTGGTGGCTTTGTGACCTTATGCAAATCTTTAATCTCTCTAGGCCTCAGTTTTCTCATAAATAACAATGGGGATACTTATCTCAGGGTGTTTTTGTGATGATTATATGAGGTGAAGTGTAAGATGTTTAGAATAATGTTTAGCATCTATTATGTGTTCAGTAAATACTGTTATTTTTATTATTTGAAAGATGAAAATTGTAGCTTACTTTCACAGACTTTTATTTCCATTGTACTCCCTCGTATTTGTTATATTGTTTTTAGCTTTCCTTTATCGACTTCAACACTACTTTAAAACTGCATTTCTTATTTCAACTTTTAGAAAGTATCTATTGATACTGAAATGTGAGATATGGAAGTTCTTGAAATTAGAATGCTTCCAATTATCTTCACCATCCTAGGTCCTCCCGCTTTACAAATGATCAAGTAAGTTAATATTTATTTTTTGGTTTGAGACTGTAATTATGTCTTTCATGTTTCCATCAGGTTCTTGCTATTTAAAGTATGCTCCTTCCATCAATAGCTTTGGAAATTGTAAGCCTGGCGCTTCAGTAAAATTGTAGAATCTCAGACCATACCTCAGATTTGCTGAAGCTAAATCTGCATTTTAACAAGGTCCCCAGGTGATTCCTGTAGTCATAAAAGTTTAGGAAAAATGCTTGGAGCAGAGTTTCTTAATAGCACTTCTTCCCAGGGAATTCTAACAGAGAAGCAAGAATAAGGATCATTGACTTGTAGGTATCCGTCATGCAGATCTGAAGTCCGCATTACCTCAAACTCGCCTCTCAGGAACACTCAGGCCCCTAAACCCTCAGAGCCTCTCTCCTCCAGCCTGGTAGTTTGCTGTTTTTAGAATGCAGATGCAGTTTTCAGGTTTAATCCTGATAGCAAGTCTAAGCTGCCAAACACTGTTGGCTCTGAGTGGGAGAGAGGGTAGTAGGTAGAAAGAGGATCTTTATTGGCCTGGTATTTGTGAATGCAGTTCTTCATGCTGAAAACTGTCCTGTGGTCCACTTTTACATTTGTATTTCCTGCGTCTTTAAGTTTAATACTTCTCTGGAGTTATCTTGGAAGAAAGTACTTTTATTACCCTAGTTTCGGCTACAATTTTCCCTCTCTTTTTTCCTCCACTAATCAGATCCCATCTGCTTTCTATCTTTAAGGATTTCCTCAAGCTTTCTGAGCTTTTGCTTAATACATTTTTGTTTTCTAACCCTGTCATGGTTTAACTGTTTTTGAAAATGTGTTTTCTATCATTTCAGTGAGACTATGGGAAAAAAAAGAATACATGTATTCAGTTCACCATCTTTCACCAGAACACCTTCCCCAGATCAGTGTAAGATACCAGAGATCAGGAGCATTCTCCAAACTCTCACCATTGCATAGTCATGATCAAGGAATCATGTAGAAAACTAAGAATGCACTGAAGTGGATTTTCAGGGGTACTGGCCAATACTTATTGATCTTTGATTGATTCTTTTGTCATTTCATGCTCAATATAATGAGTTAAGCTTGTTGATTTAATAATGGTATGATATCTCTGTTCTTGCCCTGGCTGTATCTACTCAGACATCCACGAAGACTTGAATATTCAAATTCCAGATGCTGCTCTGTTTGCATCTAGAACCGTGTACTAACAGACGGAGTGCATTTAATAATTGTTAGATGATGAATGACTGACTGTGTGCCTGCAAAGCATGCATTTGTACCAGAAGGCTTTTGCTTCTGTAAGTTGGATAGAAGCTTAAATAAAGTGGGTTTCTGCTAATTTAGGTGACTATATGGGTCAAGAGGCAACTGTGTCATTACCAGAATGATTACTAGCAAAGATCTTCATCTGGAGAATTGTCAACAGCCAAACCATTGTATTCCTCTCTGCCATAACCATCTGTTGACTTTTTAGCTACACTTTTGAAGGACATGTCAGAACAAGATAAAGAGAGCAATAATTCTTTAGTTCCTGAAATGGCCAAAATGGAGTCACTTGGACGTTCTTCACTTGCTAAAATAATTTGGCAGCTGATATCCACAATGCAGTTCCCTTGTCAGCTTAAAGACCATATTTTAGATAAGGAAGGATGTGGATTATGTATGCCAGGAGGCACTCTGCCAGACCGTATTTTGTTCCCTAGACTCAGTTATGGTTGTAGGCGGGGATTCATTGATGTGGTGGTAGAATGAGAGTATAGTATTGTTACAGGGCAGGATTTTAGTCAGGGTTTTCTTGGTGTAATGCAGCCTCACACAATAGAAACAATGCCTGAAGGAAAACCTCTCTGCTAGCTCTCTGAGCCTATACAGCAAATGGCGAGATTCTAAAGGAATTCTGCTATCTGTTGGATAATGTTGCCTTTGCTCAAAACACATGCTGGCCACCTGTGTCCTACATTTATCCCCTGTTGCTACTTAACCATCCATACTGAGAATGTTTTCTTAAAGTCTTTCCTCCTCAACTTTCCCCTAGTTTGGTGACTTGGCTCACTTTTTGCCTTTTTTCCACCAGGGGTTGTTGCCTTACACTCTTCCCCTGAAATGGAAGGGAAAAAGAGTCTATTTACTAAGATAAGTGTTTTAAAGGGATAAAGTGAACAAAAGAATAATATGTGGAGGAGTTGGGCTTCCCAAGCAAGAGAGACATTGTTAGAACAGAAAACGCTCTGTCTCTTTTAAGAGGTCTTTTTGCTGGATCTACAGCATATGGTCCTTGGTGGTGGTATGACTGTTCATATCCTGGAATTTCTTATAGGAAATAGCTATACTTCAAGTGGAAACTTTGCTAGGGACAGAGCCCTAGAAGAAAACAATCAAAAGGATTTGTGAAAACAGAGGGAGAAAAAGAAATATAGAGAGAAGAGGGAGAAGCACAAAGAGAGCAATGTGAATGAGTCAATGGAAGGCTGTTTTTGCATGGCAACAGGAAGCAGTCTTGAAAGCTGTATTCCTTAATGCCCTACGATACCAGTTCTGAAGTAAGTATCAAAGACAGACTCAGAACAGAAAACAGATTGGGCGATCAACTGAGTAGCCTTATAGAAATCTTTAGGGAGAAGTCATTTGAATAGAATTCTAGTTCTCTAGAAGAGCTACAGACTCAATGTAAGAGATTTTTTTTGATCCACATTTAGTTAGCACAGTATAATGGAAAATTAAATTCATAGTCAGATAATTGGAGTTAAATATCAGATCTGTTACTCACTATCTCTATGAACTTGAGAAAAGTAACAGACCCTCCTTAGTCTCATTTTCTCCATTTGAAAACCACGCTAAGTAACATTTATTTCATAGAAACCTTTTAAACATTTATTAAATGTGATCATATATGGAAAACATGTCCTTAAAATCATTTATCCTTTTGTTATTATTTCAGGGCATTAGCTGTTAATTTACTAAAACAAAATATTCCTCCAGGGAACTGTCAAGTACCGCTCAAGACCACCAGGGAAATTATCTATGGGGTCTTTATTTGTGTTAATCTTGACCTTTGCAGCTTCAACTTTGTAATATTTACCAGTTCCTGGTATTTTGACTACTACAAGAGGTTCTTTTGGGGCAACAGAAATATGCCTTTCTCTTCTGCAGGTAGAAAACCTGGTGAAGGGTTTTCTCAAAATAATAATTGCCCAAATTATGTTGTTATAGTATGTGCATGTACAAATATGTAATAACAAATCTCATCAATATGTACAACTACAATGCACCCAAAAATGTGGAAAAAATAATAAGTGGAAATTTTTCATCCTTAGAATTACTAAGAATGCACATTCAAGAGCAACCAACTTGCAAAATACCCATCTGTGGGGACATGCACTTATAAGCAATGAATTCCAGAAGTTCAACATTACAAATTTAAAAATCAAGGAGAAAAACTGACTAGTTAGTTACTAATGATTGATTAAACTGAGAAGAACATGGCATCCAGTTTGACATTTTCTTGTTTATACCTATGTACTGAGATCAGATCACAGAAGCAGCAGGTTAGTTAGGTGGTTCAAAGGGTAATGAATTTTAATATTGAATAACAGTACCTAGAATTTACAGAACACCTGATATTCGAGTACTTCTCAGACATCATCTCATTAATTTTCAAGCCTGTCCTGTGAAGCAGATGTTGTTTTTGGTATACTAATAGGAAAAACAAGTCTCAAAAAGGTCAAAAGACAGGGTAAAACAAGTTAGAGATACAGCTAAGGATTAGAATCCAGGCCTACTGGCTCCCCACTTGATTCATTTTCTTGCCTTTTTTGAAATGTCAGAGGTGATAACTTAGGTCAAAGAGATGTTCTTTCATCTACATCAAGTTAAGAAGAGGATAGTCATTAGGATGTCTCAACTTTGGACTTTTGTTTGTTTGTTTGCTTGCTTGTAGATACTCTGTGATCAGCCATAGCATCAAGTTCAGAACTGTATTCATGAAGCTTTATGAATGTTTATAGCCATAGTTACCATAAAGTCCTTACTATAACTATCTTGGGTGTGCTTCTCAAGATTTTTTTTTTCATGTATGACATCTCTCCAAAATAAATGTTAGTATTAATATATGAAGGAAGAAAATATTAAATAGCTGAATCTCTAGCCTTTTACCACTGGAATTTTGATTTGGCCACAATTCCATATTCAATATTTGTTTTTACTATTTACCATTGTGTAGGTCTTTTGAAATTAATTTCCTACATGAAATAAGTTGGTGGCATGTCTCAGTACAATTTTAATCGCTAGCTAGTATTTGGTAGAACTCCTAATAATTAGTGGGTTAAGATGCTGTGAAATCTGATACTAGAGTTAGTCTTAGAGTTTGAGATGTTATTTTCACTCCTCAAAATTGTACACTTATATAGAAAGCAGGAAACTTATTGAGATTGTGTCAAAAGGCTATAAAATCAATGGAATAATTGATTTTTTCCCTAACTCTAAAGATTAGAAAAAAATTCCTCATTCTTTAAATTTATTTACTTATTGGTTGTTACATGAGTGAACGTTTGACATTTTCTATGGGCTCTCCATTACAGAATAACTGTCAGCGGTGTTCTTAAGACCTCTCCTTAATAATAAGGATTAAAAAAAGGTGATTCCATGTTTGAGCAGTCTTGATTAGTTTTTTAAAATTATTTATCAATAATAATTATTTTCCCCTTCTCACTCATTAGATAAAATCATAAGGAAAAGAAGAATAGTTGATCTGGGGAGAGAAAATGCTTTCGGATATCATGCCACAATGACCACACTTCATTAAGGAAATGATAGGAATTTATTTTTTTCCACAAAATAAATTACAAGAATGGAATATGAAATCTGTCATCTATAAGAATTGGCATTTTCTTTTCTATCTCCAAGGATTTCTGGTATTTCTCAAAGTACTTATTTTGCTTGGGGAACAACACGATTGGTATTTGCATTGAGATATTCCCATCTCAGTCTTTATATTTCACTTAAGGGTTTATCCATTTTCACAATATCCAAGCTCATTCAGAAACACTGACATTCCTCTAGTACTGTGGGACAGTTTTGAAGTCAAGAAGTGAATCCAATTCATCCTAATTAGAATATCTTTAATTCACTGTAATCTCTCTAATTCTCCCTAATATGTGGGTCAACTCATAGTTTGTTACATCTTAAAGTTACCAGGACTTTAGTGTTTTAAATTAAAAACACAAACTTATTCTTGTTATTTTCAGTTCAGCAGCCATCTATTGAGACATTATAGTGGAAAAAACATTGTACTAGGCATTGACATATAAAGATGATAAGACATAGTTGCTGCCCTAATGATGCTTACAAACAGATGGGAGTAACAGATATAGATATATTTAATTTCTAAACAAATGTAAATGGAGGGTTCCCAAAAATTGTTAGATGAGCAATCTCTTATTCTAGGTGAGAATCTATTATGCAACCCAAGCTATTTTCCCAACTTCTACCCAAAATAATAATACTAATTTCTAATATCTTGGGAGATTTTTTGAACAAAGCCTTTATTACCCCTTCCCCATGTCTTTGTCTATTAGGTGCTGGTATATTTTGTCTAATAACTATAGTTTCTCATCCTTTAATCCTGTTTAAAAGACTAATTATAAGTCTCAAGTTCTAATTTGGATATACCCATTTATTTCAAAAAGTAAGTTTAAGTTTTTCTTTTTGCTTTTTGCCTTCATGAGGTAGGTGCTGTTATCTGTGCATTTCATGCTTAAGGAAAATGAGACTCAGTGAGGAAGACTTGCTCAAAGCCACACAGCTCATAACTGGCAGAGCAGGGCTTTAAGATATGGGAACAATAACATAAATGTTTCCAAAATTTTGATCTTGACATACATATGATAATAGCTCTAATTTACTTAATTTAAAAATCTGAGTTCCCTCATTTTTAAGAAACTTAATCTTGGGGCTGGGGTTGTGGCTCAGTGGCAGATCACTTGCCTAGCACGTGTGAAGCATTGGGTTTGATTCTCAGCACCACATAAAAATAAATAAATAAAATAAAGGTTCATCAACAACTAAAAAAAATTAAAACAAAAGAAACTTAATCTTATCCTAGGCTATAGAATCTGAGTAATCAAACAGTTTTCTAGTGCTAGCCATAGATATGTATATTTGTTTGTTCATACCCATAAAATGAAATAAATATAACTGTTAACATGAAAAAATTAGCCCCTGTCCCAGCTAAAATTATTTCTCATATGACAAATGACATGCATGCTACAGTTTGGAAACACTGCCCTACTCTATACTATTTGTATAGTTAATTTAAAACTTGTATAATTCAGTGCTACCTCTTTCTGTTCTCTCCAGAAGAGATTAAGTCAATTTAAAGAAAAATGAAGACCATCCAAAGATGTACTATGGCTCAAATACTAGGGAAAGTGATAGGTGACTGGTGGAACAGCAACCAGGGAAAAAATGTCTCATTAAGAAGAAAATTTAAAAAAAAAAGAAGAAGAAAATTTGAGCTAAGAGAACAAACTTCCCTAGCAAGTAGCTAAGAGGATAAAGCAAAGCACTGAGGAAATAGATACTTATTGGGAGACTTGGAGTTTAATGCCAGCCATTACAGTGTGCAAATAGATCTAGTCAGTATTATTCTTGTGATTGATTGTAAAACAATGTGAGCTACTCTCACCCTAGGGTCACCATGACTTGCTTTAAGGAAATGTATGCAAAATTAGGGGCATCAATGTTTTTGACACCATTGCCACTTTACTTGAGAGGCTCCCAGGACCTCAGGTGCTGGCAGTGTAGACAAAGAGTAAGTGGTCAGCTGGCTGCCTGACTGTTCCAAAGGCCAACAGGACAGTTTGCGTGCGTGAGCAGCCTTGAGTCGTTATTATCTCTGTGTCTCTGGGATAAGGCAATGATTATGGATATTAATGAGGAGTGCTTGCTTGAGCTCTGGTGGACTCTATTTAGCTTAGACATGAGTTGTTACTGTTGTTGTTTTTAATTTGTACCATTAACAGAAAACATTTAAGAAGAAAACATAAGGTTAGGGATGAAACCAGAAGGCTTGTGGTGAAACCCAATAAGGTAGTATCCCCATTTTGTGTTAATTGGTTGTAACTAGCAATCAAAGAGCCCAGATGGCCTCCTCTGGGAAGGAGAGCACTACATTTTAGGGAAATATATGCTTGTCCTTCTTCATGAATATTCGTAATCTTGTTCTTGCCAACATCATCATTTTTCATTTTGCCTCTTCAATAACAACCCAGATTTCATTTGCATGTTTTAAAGAATATGACATAGGTATTAAACAATCAATCTGTGGAAAATTTTTCATTGAGAGACTAGTTTTGTTAATCTGAATTTTGGTGTACTTCAATAAATTGTGAAAACATCACTCTTTGGGAAATATTAAGGACAATTTAGAAACAAACTCCAGAAATTAACAATGAGACAGTAAGTTTGTTTTTGAAATCTGGAGTCATTTCCCACAAAATCTCTAGAGTAAGAGCTGATGAATTAAATTTCAGATGTGGAGCTAGCCAACAGGATATGATTTGGAGAGTCTGAGAAGGCTTGAGAATTGAGGGAGAAAGGTGGAATAGTTAGTAGCGTGAGAGTTACACCCAAACTGTCAGATTAAATTGTAAGTTTCAATTGTGGTTCTGTTTTTATACTCAGAAAATGAGATTGATCTTTCCATCTTCTAGGGTCTTCTCTATTTTCTGCCGTTTGGTTTGTGTTAAAAACTAATTTTGGCAGTATGCCATCATCCACTCTCCACGTTCCTTCTGTTTTTTGCAAGTTTTTTTCTATTACACGTACTATGTTCTATTCAATACTGTACAGATGAGGCTTACTATTATTTACATGTCTAGATCATAAACACCAGACTGAAGAGAACATGCATCCATATTGATTATCAATCTAAAACATTCATTAAGTATCAACACTTTCAAAGGCACCACATAGAACTATATATAGGTTTACAAAGAAGCCACAGTTCCTAGTTCTTAGCACTTACAGTTTAGCTGGGCAGACAAAGAATCAATTCATGAGAAGACAACTAATATAACAACTCTAAAATGCAGTCTATGCTCTAAAAATATTTCAAATGAATAAATCGGAACTTGGTAAAATTATTTCTCACACCTTCCAAGTGATACATTTGGAGTTTATAAACTTAATCCAAAGTGGCTACATTGTTCAAAAGAATTTTTGGAAACCCTCTTGGATATTGTCTTCAGAGCCTGTGGTCCATTCTTTGGAATTTTCTCAGAGGTCAAAAACCTTTCTACAGTGAAGATGAAATTCATTTCAGGTAACAGGTAAGAGTCATTTGGAGCCAAGGCTTGTGAGTAGAAAGCCATATAAGATGAGTAATGCACCTTGGGGTTAAATTGAGGTGTGCTTACAAATCAATAAGGCTGGTGTTCTTGGGTGGTTTAGAAATAGATTTTGAAAGCAGTTTCCCCATGTGAGTTCCCAAGTTTGTTTGCTTCTTTCTAGTGGTAATGTCACTGTAATAGGTGGATGTTATGGTTTAGATAGGAGTTATCCCCCAAAAGTCCTATGTTAATGCAGGAATGTTCAGAGATGAAATAATTGGATTGTGACAACTGTAACCTAATCTGTCCATTTTGGTTTGGATGGAATAAGCAAGCTGGTGTTAATTTTAGGCAGGTGGGGCATTACTGGAGGAGGTTGATCATGGGGGCACCCTGGAGGGTTTCATCTTTCCTGCGTCCCTACCCCACTCTTTCTTGCTTTCCTTCCTGACCCCACCATGAGACAAGAAGCTTTCCTCCACTAGGGTCTTCACTTATGATGTGCTGTCTCACCTTGGACCCGGAGCAATGGAGTCAGCTTTCTGTGGACTGAGACCTTTGAAAATGTAAGCACCAAATAAACTTTTCCTCCTCTACATTGTTCTCATTGGGTATTTTGGCCATAGTAATGCAAACCTGGCTAACACAATGGACAACCTTCTAGTTATCAATAGGCATCTCCTTATCTGGATATTATGAATTTTAGAGAAGCTAGAGATTTCTCCTATAGGAAGTGCCCTAGATGGGGTTTCATTTCCAGACCAGATCACAAAAGTCTATTTAAGTCTGTAATATAGCTGAAAAGGATAATAACACTCTTTAAACTACACCTAATCAGAATTTTGAGCTTTATTTTATGTATGGGAAAATGCCATTAGCATTCAAACTCTCCCATAATTCTGGTAGCAGAATATAGAATTGCCTCCCTTTCACCATGACTGGTCTAGGAAGATCAGGGATTCTGGGTACAGGAATAGTGATAGATATTCCAAACATTCCATTCATTTGTTCCCTCTATATTTTTAAAATTGTCACTTCTCAAGGATTTTTAATTGGTGCTCACCCTTTTCAACTTATCCTGGTCATTGCTCTATCAATCATCCCCTCTCTTTCTTGTATTTGATTCTTCTCTCCACTGGCCCTCTCTTGTGGACTTGCTCAAATTTTCTCATGGGGAAAAAACTTCCATCGACATTAGTGTCCCCTGCTATAATTCATTCCTTATTTCTGTCCTTCTTGTTGTCCAGCCTTCTGAAGAGAATAGCCCATCACTGTGTCCACTTCCTATACAATATTAGGTTCACTATAATTGGACCTATGTCCTCAGAAACTCAGAATGTTGGTAAATTGGTGATCAGAAAAAAATTTTTCTGAAAAACCCACTTTCTGTTTGTGGGGACAGAAGCCTGATTGCAGACTAAGTAAAGATTGTACAGTGAAGCTTTGAAAGCACAAATATCTACAATTTCTTGTGAAATTTTGCAGTGAAAAAGAAGAGAATATAGGTTTGCTGAGATGGGGTTTTCGGATCATGAGATGTGGAAAGAAAGACTCAAACCATGGTTTTGGTTAGGTAAAAAAAGGATCTATATATGATTGTAGTCAGAAGGAAAAAGAACAATATAATATGAGAGGTTGGAGATGTTAGGTAGGATCTAAATGGAGTGTTTGGACTCAGAAATAATGGACACTTTTCTGTGGACTGAATGGTGACACACACACACACACACACACACATAATCTACAATATATTCAGCAAACTGAAGAGCCAGGTGAGCCGATGGGGTAGTTCCAGTCTGAAGGCTAGCATACCGGAGAACAGAGAAGAGCTGATGAATCAATTTGAGTCCAAACGCTGAATCCAAAGAAAAAAAATTGATCTCCCAGTTCAAAAATAGTCACATAGGAACAATTCTCTCTTCTTTGCAGGAAGCACAGCCTTTTTGTTTTATTCAGGACTTCAACCGATTTGATAAGACCCATTCACATTAAAGAGAGTAATCTGCCTTACTTGGTCTACCAATTAAAATGTTGATCACCTGCCAAAACATCTACAGAGACGTCTCCATAATAATATTTGACAAAATATCTTGGCACCCTGTCAAAGTGGGCCTTCATTTTGCACTACTTCCTCTATCATCTTACCATAGCACATGTGTCTGAATATGGGTACCCCCAATCTAAGAGACAATGAAGTTGGTCATGTCTATTATTAGTGCCTTTTTTCCCTTGCTATTTTTCTAAATATCAGAAATAGCTGATAAGATTTTTCTTAAAAGATGTTCAAAATCAGTCTTCTAATTCAACAAGACTTAAGAGTCTGTCTCAGATATGTGAGTGATTATAACCAGTGTTACTTATTTTAAATACAAATTAATCAGAAGATCATGTGACCATAGTGCTGACTCAATTTATTACTATAATTAATGCTTAGAATCTCTAGGACCAACTGAACAGATGGAATGTTTTTGTATTTTCCAACCTTATTCAACCTCTAGCTTGGCTTTAAAATGATACTCTTCATATCATGACATTCTTTCTAAAATAACTTCTCATAAGAGTCTTCCTATACTTCAGAGCTGCATTTAACTACTACTTTCAGTATTGAACATGGTTTCTAGTATTACCTAACTACATATATTGCTGAGGTCATTCCAAATTCATTGCCTGACTGCAACTGACATTCTCTAGTATTAGTATTATTGGGAGATGTGTGTGCATTTGAAAACTACATTGTAGAAAATATGGTTTATCAAGTATGGGATTGTTAATAATGTAGAAGCATATGGCAAGTAAAACCTACTTTCAAATTCAAGCTATCATGTTGTGGACCACTCAGCATGGGCAAAATTGACAAAGTAGGAAAATTTCTTAATATTTTGTGTGGTTTCTAGGCAGTCTGGCAAGTACTATAGAGCTACAGGGGCATTGCTGAAGCCAGGGGCATTCTGTCTGTTCTTTACCCTTAACTCTAGTCCAATGAGCAAATATCAATCTTTCCCTGTCTCCAAATTTTCCTTGCAAGTGCAGAACCAGATAGCTCAGTATCCACAGAGAACACTTGTGAATTGTTTACATGTTGTTGTTTACAAAAACATCTCTTGTTTTAAGTTAAATATTATAACACTTAAATATTACAATATTCAAGACATTCCAAAGCACTTCATGACTTATGTTTAACTAGATTCAGTATAACTTGGCCCTAATGTGGGACTTTTCATGGTTACTTGAACACTCACTTAAAGATTCACTGTACCAAGATTGTATAGGCTGAACCAGTATGATCCATCTAATCATCTTATTTTATTTTATTTGGTACTGAGGATTGAACCTAGGGATGCTTAACCACTGAGCCACATCTCCAGCCCTTTATTTGTATTTTATTTAGAGACAGGGTCTCGCTGAGTTGCTAAGTGCCTTGCTAATTTGCTGAGATTGGTTTTGAACTCGTGATCCTCCTGCCTCAGCCTCCCAAGCTGCTGGTATTACAGGCATGCACCCTAATGCTGGCTTTATAATTTTATTTTTAATCCACTTATTAAGCAATTTTGTTTTCAATTTACATTCATGGCTACTATTTTGCATACTGCGTTGGAAAGATATCCAATATGTTTCCAGAAAGTAACCAACATAAGAGTGAAGCTAGAATCACTAAAATATTTGGTTTGGGGTATGCACTTCTTCATCAAAGCTTATAGAGTAACCGGCATCCCATTATTATCATTTAGATTTGGGTGTATAGATCCCTAAGTGCTTCTATGTCCCACGTCTTCTGTGCTCTCTACAAAAGATATTCTTTAGCAAACATCAAAGGCAGCAATGATGAATGACATGCACCTAATGCATGAAATCCCACTCCCACATCTATTTGAAGGCAGCCTGCTTTTCTTTCATGGACCCACACTACATCAATCTAGACAATTCAGGCTGAAAACAACCACATAACAATCCAAGGTAATTCATGTAAAAGCAGAGGCTTTTTGACTAAATTACCTAGGTAATGGTAGATGTGTAAAGAGGGTACTAAGGACATTTCTTTTGGGAGACAGACAATTAGATTATCCAATTTTATTGACTTTATTAGTGTCATTATAAATATGGTGTGCTTAATTCTCAACGATGATTAAACATACTTCTCTTTTATCTGTAAGAGGTCAGCCTTCAGATATCAACTTCCTGGAAAGGTAGCCGAACTCCAGAACTCAAGGAAATGTTTAGATGAGGAAAAAAACAGAGATAATGATGGTTGCTTCTGGAAAAAAGAGTGCAATATGGAGTGCTCCTCAAGATGTCATAATTATATAGATATGTCAACTTTTTGTTATGTGAAACAATGTAAGCACCAAAAATATGCTATCTAAAGACAAATGCTTCCAAAACTTATGTATTTTAAGGTCCAAAGGCTTAAACAAGGGTAATATCCTAAAGAAGAAAATAATAGTAAATTCATTAACTTATTTTTAACAATTTGTTTCTATCACCCCAGATCAGTTGTCTAAGTAAAGCTTTCTACTCTGATCAATACTGTGAATATGTAAAAGTATGACCCGGGTGTTTTTGGGGTAAAATATAAAACTTGTAATATAAAGAGATGTTTCAATTTCTAAAATTCTTCTGGACATTTCTGCAATATTCTGCCAGGCTCAAAAACTCAATTTGTCCAAAAAGAAACTGGCAACCTGCTGCTCTCCCCCTCTTTTTCCCACCCACTGATTTTACCTTATTACACTGAGTTCAGAAGATCTCCAACTCATTTATTAGAACAGAATTTTACTTTATGGAAGCTTGTTCTCACAGATAAACTCTGTCTGTATATTGTTGGTAAGTGATAATAAATGTTTTGGAGGCAGAAGTGAAATATGGGAAATATTATGCTTGTGACATTTACTTCAGAATTCTTTTGTTGTTTTGAATTCAGTGGTTTGAGAATCTAGGTCTGAGATATGTATAGGTGAGTGTGTGTGTGTGTGTGTGTGTGTGTGTGTGTGTGTGCGTGTGTGTGTGTGTGTGTGTGTGAGATTTTTAGGGGGAAATGTTATGATTGAGACATATGGTATGAATGCCACAAAAAGGGTGACTGAATGGGGGCTGGGGATGTGGCTCAGTAGTGGAGCTCTTGCTTAGTATGTGTGAGGCACTGGGTTCAATTCTCAGCACCACATAAAAATAAATAAAATAAAATAAAGGTATTGTGTCCATTTACAACATATATATATACACATATATATATACATATACATATATATACATATATATGAGTAACTGAATGGAAAGTTCTGCTTGACATCAAGTTCAATGAGTGCTAAAGAGTTTACATTGAGTTCTGTTTAACCCTCTTCCTCTTCTGAACACAAGTGCAACAACACAGGGTCAGTATTTTATTATAGAAAGATAATAATATGTGCAGGTGTGGAGGGATTGAATATCCTTATGTACAGAATCATCATTGTGGAGAATATGTATAACAACATGGCAAACTGAGCAGTATTAATATGGGTAATCTACCTGGACATGGAAATGGTTCTGTTATGTTGAACGTTCACCAATAGTGATATTTCGCCTGTAGAGACTTTTACTTAAAGAAATAAAGAATAACATAACCCGTTGAAGGCTAAATAGAATTACTCATTTTTCTTTTCTCCCATCACTTACTTATGCACATTGTCTTTTTATTTAAATATAGCTTCTATACTATTACTACGAAGCTTGCCCAAGGAGGGAAATGGTGAAGTTAAGAGATTGACATACAATCAAATGGTCTAAGAAAACAGAACATATATGCAGACTTCCATTTAGTTTGTAATTTTATGAAAGGAACCAGGGTAGGCTCCTATAAGTTGTAATTGCCTGTTGCACAGGATTGACTAAAAAAAATGTTCTGGGGACTGGTGTTGACAGTCGGATTTATGAATTAATCACTGATTTTCTCCAGATTCAAAAGCAAGTGGAGGACATACTTTCAAAACTAGAAACATTTTAAGTCAGGATTTGAAAGAGTGGAAGTACAAAGATAGTTAAACAGATGTACACTGGCTAATCAAAGGATGAGGACAAGAGTATTCCAAATAACAGTGACATCTTCAAGTAACAAAGGAGAATGGCAATGTGAGTTTGTACAGAGTGACATTTCCTTGAATCTGTGACAAAACTCGTTTCCCTTTGAGTTCTACTGCTAGGACTTTCCATTGAGAAAAGGGAGCTAAGTGCTTTAAACTCACAGCCCTGGAATGCATATGTCACATCCTGGGCCAACCCTGTGGGAGGAGAAGAAATGAGAGATGGAGTTAAAGTGATGTGACAGTGCGTTTTTCAGATAAGGATAATAAGGTTCCATTCTTGATAGCAATTTGGGACTGAGTGAAGAGGTCTGAAGAGGGAATGCATAAGGTGGCCATGGTAACGAGAATGGAGAATTTCAACAGGAACATTTTGAGCCATTTCAGAGAGAGAGAGATGGGTTGGATGTGAAGGAGAAAAAACACAATAGTGAGGCAATTATTAAAACATAGGTAATGTTTTTAGCTGTGTAGATTAAGAAGAAATGAAGGTTAGAGAAATTGTTAAGAGATGTTTGGATTTTGGAATGGCAAAATATAAATTGTTTTGCTTTAGTTTTGCTTTTTTGATCATAGACCAAGATGAGGTCCTTGGGGGCTCCTCACCTTTCTCCCCATTCAAAGGAGAATTTGAAGCAGAGCTTCTGAACCTGGGGTCCATGGATACCAAAAGAGTACATAAATATAATTCAGGGGTCCCATGAATTTGTAAGGGAAATATTTAAAACTTTATTTTCAGTAATCCCGAAATGAAATACAGCATTTTCTTTAATTAGGAATGTAAGAACCAATCTACAGTAGTATTAACCATATCTTAATCCATCCGGTAATAATCAGAGGTATTTGTGTATGCTAATTTTTTACATATTTGGAAATATAGTTTATATTTATCACTATATTGAAATTATGACATGTAGTAGATTTGTTACTATATCTTATTATTTAATGTAGCAATACAAAATACATGTGTTGATATATCACGAGTATGTTTTAATAATTTAAAAACTATGTTTTATTATAATTGGTTTTCTTTGAAATCCTATGCATTTAGTTTTCTGTGTTTGAAGAAATTTTCAGAGGAGATTGACTTCTGGTATGACAGCATATGTAGCCCCATTGACCCTCTCTCCAATTAAAATAGTAAGAATTATATATAATAGAAACAACAATTATTTAAAGCTCTGGAAATTGTCATGAGGGCAAAGAGAAAATGAAGAAAATTTATTCAAAAAAATCTATGGAAATTTGGTAAGAAAAGTAAAATTTCTATTCTCTCCTTCTGCCCTCTCAGCATGGTGAGGAGAGACCCCACTCCACATTGTTGCTGCTGAGAATACAAGGCTTCTTCTCACCTTAGCTACAATATTAAGGGCTTTCATTCCCAAAAGATCAGAATGTCATTGTTTCTTTTCTTGCCTCAGCTGCCTATTGTCTGAGGCTAAGTCCTAGGCAATGTAGTAAAGTAGTGGGAGCTTCCATATTCTGTCCAACCTCCACATGTAGAACAGAGCTTCTATCTTGATCATGGCACACTGAGAACACTGGGACCTTGAGAGCCTTTAGTCTGGTTCATGAGGTGCCAGTTCTAGACCCAAAGAAGCATGCCAAGAATTCAAGAATTCCTCAGTTACTACCACCCTCTTTTACCAAGCACTAAGCACCAAGTTCCTATGGGGGCTATCACTCAAAGAGAAGCATATGATTCTTGACACACACAGTTCAAGAGCCCAACTCAGAGGATTTCATTGGTGTGTGTGTGTTTGTGGTGTGTCACATCCTGAAATAGGTAGGTCCTAATCTCTTCCCAAATAAACTGATGTACTTTATAGCAGAACATGAAGAAAAACCCTCATTGGGTCAGAACAAATAGCAAACACTGACCTCAGAATTTATTCTGATTAGATCTGTTGTATAGTGATTCACACCCCAGGACACTGATGTAAACAAACGAAGAATCAATAGGTAATCAGTTGAGTTTAACAGTTGGGTGTGGTCAGAAAAATAGTAGTAGAGAGCCCTACCATAATGCTGATCCCAGTGTGGCTGTGAGCACATCTAAAGAAGTACCTCCCTGAGGAGCAATATCAAACACTTAATATTGTGAAGTCAGGGAACAGAATTCACTAATGTAATCTACCCAGAAACAGAGGAGATAAATAAGCAAGTAACAATGATAAGCCCTGAAGAGGACGGCAGTACTCAAGCTACTACAATATTTAAACTAAAATGTTTCAGTTTCCAAGAAAATATTATGAAACATGCAAAGAAATAGGAAAATATGACCCATGTGCTCCAAAAAGTAGGCAACAGAAGCTATGTATGAGAGTAAACAGATACAATAGGAAAAAATTCAAAGTAACCATTACAAATATAAGCTTGATTAATTAATTAAAGAAAGATGTGGTGACAATATTATATCAAATGAAGAGTACCAATAAAACAATACATATTTTCAAGAAGAATCAAATGTAAATTCTATAGTAAAAGGAAGAATTACTGAAATAAAAACAACTTCAGTAAATAGGCTGAAAATAAATTTGAACTGTCAGGATAAAGAATTTACAAACTTCAAAACTGAAGAGAGACCAATAGATATTATACAAACCAAACAATGGACAAAACATTGAAGAAAATAAACAAAACATCAGAGAAATGTAGGACAACATGAAGCATAACAACACACACATAGTGGGAATACAGGAAGAGGAGAAAGAGAAAGAAGAAGTATTCAAAGAAATAATGGCTAAAAAAATCCCCAAATTTATGAAAAAGCAATAACCTACATATTCAGGAAGCTCAATTAATTTTGGGTAAGATAAATATTAAAAGACAAAGAAAAACATATATAATAGTAAATATGCTGAAAGTCAAAAACAAGGAGAAAAATTTGAAAGTAGCAAGAGAAAACAACACATCACTTACCCCAAAAAGATTAACAGCCGACTTCTCAGACAAAAGAGTGAAAGACTGAAGGCACTGGGATTCTATATGCAAAGTGCTCAAGGGAAAAGAAGGCTTTCAACCAATATTTCTATTTTCAGCAAAGCTATGATCCAAAAATGAAGATGAAATAAATACTTTCTTAGGTAATCCAAAACTGAGAGAATTTGTTTTTAGCAGAATTGTTTTACAAGAAATACTAAAGGGAGTTTTTGAAACAGAAAGCAAGTGATTCCAAGTAGTAATTAGAATTAACACACAAAAAGAGCACAAGTAAAGTTAACTATGTAACTATAAAAGACACTTAATTCATATTTTCTCATTTCTTCTCTTCATTAATTTAAAAAACATTTGCATAAAATAATGTGTATAGTGTTTTGTGGGACTTATGTATATAGGCATGTAATATTTGTTTAATATATTTACTAGCAACATCACAATGGAGATGACTGGAGAAAAAGCCTATAATGGACTAAGGAAATGACAATAGATGGTAACATAATGATTATAACAATAATGGTTAGTTTACTATCTGATAAATATGATAATATTATAAGAAGGGAGAAAATAGAGTAGAGTTATATAGTGTGTGTACATATATATATATTTAGGTTTATAAATCAAAAGTTGATTCTGATTACTTAGGATGTATAAGTCTAATACTAGAGCAATTAATAAAAAGTACAAAAATATAGCACAGATATCATACATGAAATTTAAAAGCTACATTCCAATGCAAAAGTAAGCAGTGCAGTATGAATAGAAAAACACAAAGACATGAGACAAAAATTATGATGGCAAACCTAAATCTAGCTATACCAACAATAGCATTAAATGTAAATAAAATAAGCAATCCAATCAGATGACAGATTGTCCAAATGGATTTTAAAAACATGATCTAACTGTATGGTGTCTACACAAAACATATTACTTCAGAAGACAAAATAGATCAAAAGTAAATAATGGGACAGATGTATAATGCAAATAGGAATCACAGGAAAACTGAAGTGGCCATAGTATCATAAAAACAGACTTTAAAGCAAAAATATTATTAGAGATGATGACAAAAATGTCAATCCTTCAGGAAAATATAGCGATTATAAACATATATGCAGCAAATAACTCAGAAAAACAAAATTCTTAAGAAAAAATTGACAGAAATGAAGGGAATAATGGAGAATTTAGTAACTGAAGACTTCAATATCCAACATTTGATAATGGGTCTAACAAGTAGACAGATCAGCAAAGAAATAGATGACTTGAAGACATTATAAAATAACTAGACTTAACAGATATCTACAGAACACACTACTCAACAAGAACATGAAAAAATGTCTTCTCATGTGTACATGGAACATTTTCCAGGATAGACTAAATGGTAGGTCATAAAACAAATGTCAATAAATTTAAATGGTTAGAGATAATATAAAGTGTTTCTGATCATAATGGAATGGAATTAGGAATCAATAAAGGAAAAACTTTAGGAAAGTCAGTCACATGTAGACATCAAGAGCATACTCCTAAATAACCAATAGAAAAAAAGAAGAAATCAAAAGGGAATAAAAAAGTACTTTGACATGAGTGGAAATCAGGACATGACATACCAAAATTTATTGGATTCAGTTAAAGCAATTCTTAGAGAAAATTTAGAATTGTAAATGCCTACCTAAGGAAAGAACAAAAGAATTCAAATTTAATCTATTACCTTAAGGCACTGAAAAAAGGAACACAGCAAATCCAGAGCAAGTAGGATAAAAAAATAGACTAAAATAGAAATTAAACAATTTAAAAATAGAGAAAAATCAATTAAACTAAAAGCATGTTCTTTGAAAAACTCGACAAAATCGACAAAACTTTAGATGACTTAAACAAGAAAAAACAGAAAAAAAGACTAAAATTACCAGAATCAGAAATGAAAGTGTGGAAATAAAATAGATTAAGGAACGCTATGAATAATTTTATTCCAATAAATGAGTAACTTCCATGAAGTATTGAAACTAAATTTAGAAAAAAATAATCTGAATACATATAAAACAAATGATGGGATTGATATGTGATTAAAAAATTACTCACAAATAAAAGCCCAGACTTAGATGGCTTCACCACTGAATTCTAGCAAACATTCACAGAATACCATTTCTTCACAAACTCTACCAAAAAACAGAAGATAAGAGAACACTCCTAAATATTTTTTTTGTAATTGCACATTTATCTTTCTTTTTTAAAGAATACTCCTTAATGTAATACAATATACAAACTTGATTTCACAGAATTATAATCCCCTGTGTAGCACAAAAGTAACCCAGATTGTTTGTGTGTGTGTGTGTCCACACAAGTGTGTGTGTGTGTGTGTGTGTGCACTAAATCATTTTTGAGGCCAATATTTCCCTGACTACAAAGCTGGAGAAATGCATCGTAAAAAGAGAAAGCTACAGTCTAAATTCTCTCACAAATATGGACTCAAAAATCCTTGACAAAATGCCAGCAACCCAAAACTCACAAGACATAAAAAGAATTATAGACTATGACTAAGGGGGATATATCCCAAGGATGCAATATTGGTTTAGTAGCCTAAAAAATCAATTAACAAAATGCACCCTATAAACAGAGTAAAAAAATGACAGTATTATTTCAGTAGATAAGGAAAAGCATTTCACAAAATCTAACACTCTTTCATGATGAAATAATCAATGAACTAGGAATATAAGGAAACTTCTTCCATTTTTTTCTTGACTGTATTGCTGCAGATTTGTAAATGGACCCTTCATCTCTCCTAGGACAATTTTTGTTGATGCTGTCTATAATTGTGTGTGTGTGTGTGTGTGTGTGTGTGTGTGTGTGTGTGTGTGTGTTGTGGGGAGGATGAAAGTTGGTATCTCTTACTCCACAATCATGGTGATGTCTCAACTGATGGGAAGGAACTTCCTCAATCTGATAAAGGCCATTTATGAAAATCCCAACTTCATACATAATGGTGAAAGACTGAACAATTTCCTCCAAACAGTGGAAGAATGACAAGGATGTCCACTTTTGCCACTTATGATTGACATTATAATGGAGAATCTAGCTAGGATAATTAGCAAGAAAATATATAAAAAGGCATTCTGATTGTGGAGGAAAAGGTAAAACTATGTCTATTCACAGATGACATGTTAATTGTATTAAAAATTTTGAAGAATCCACTAACAAACAAATTCATCAAGTTTGCTACATACCAGATTAATATAAAAAAATCAACTGTATTTTCGTATCTTCAGAAAGAAATAAAAGAAAATGAAATTAAGAAAGTTATTCCTTTCACAATAGTATCATAAGAATAAAATATTTAGGAATAAATTTAACAAAACTAATGCAAAACTTTTACTCTGAAAATGACCAAGTATTATTGTAAAAAGTTCTTTAAAATTTTAATAGAGGATGTAAATAAATGAAAAAACCGCATGGTCTACAGATTCAATGCAATCACTACCACAGTTCCAGTTCAACTTTTGTATAGAAGTTGACAAGGAGATGCTAAAATCTATCAAGAGACCTAGAATAGACAAAATTATCATTGAAAAAAAAAAAGAATAAGATAGGAGAACTCACCTCCCAATTTCAAAACTTATAGCAGCTCAATTCACAATAGCTAAACTATGGAACCAACCTAGGTGCCCTTCAACATATAAATGTATAAAGAAAATGTGGTATATATACACAATGGGTATTACTCAGTCATAAAAAGAATTACTTTATGACACTTACCAGTAAATGGATGGATCTGGAGACTATCATGCTAAGTGAAATAGGCCAATCCCTAAAAAACTAATGGTTGAATTTTCTCTCTTATATATGGATGCTAACACACAATAAGGAGTGGGGATAATAGAAGTTCACTGGATTAGACAAAGGGGAATGAAGGGAAGGAGGGGATGGGAATGGGAAAGAGTGGAATGAATCCAACAAACTTTCCTATGTACAAATATGAATAAACCACAGTGAATCTCCACATCATGTACAACCACAAGACTGGGCTCCTAATTAGAATAAGATTACTCCTTGTTTGTATAAATATGTCAATAATTCTCTAGTGTCATATATATCTAAAAAGAACAAAAATTAAAAAAAAACTTAGTTTGAAGAATCAGTAATCAAGTCAGTGTAGTACTGACATAAGGATAGAAATATGGATCAATGGAATAGAATTGAGATTCCAGAAATAAACTCATACATCTATGGTTAACCAATTTGGGGGAAGGGTGCCAAGATCATTCAATGGGAAAATAGGAAAGGGAACAAGGGAGGTAGGAGAAGGAGGGTAAGGATAAGTACTGGGTACTTAATGGGAGCAAACTATTCTTCATGCATTTATAATTATGTCAAAATAATTCCTAATGCTATGTATAACCAATAACCAATAAAAATGTATTATGAACCAATAAAAATGTGTGTTCACTCTAAATAAAAAGAATAATCATTTCAACATTTGGTGCTGGGACAGTTTAAACATAGAAAATAAAGAATTTGGATGCCTACCTCACACTATATTCAACAATTAACTCGCAGACCTAAATGTAAGAGCAAAAACTGTGAAACTGTTAGAAAAAAGACAATAAGGGTAGATCTTAATGACCTTGCATTCAGCAAGGGATATGGGTTTTTTTCTTGAGGTGGTAAAAATGTTTAATATTTACCATGTTGATGGTTGCACATATCTGTGAATGTACTAAAAACCCAAGAGGTGAATAGTATGGTATGTGAATTATATCTCAATAAAATTATTTTAAGAAAAAAGAAAAGAAATATTGTACAGAAATTGTTCAGCTGGTTTCACCAGATCACCCAGGGACCCATGGAACAAAGATAAGAACACCTAATTCAAAACTACTGCAGCAAGGAAAATTTAGACCCCTAAAGCTGTGCTGTCCAGTATGGTAGCCACTAGTCATCAGTGTTTATTTGTATTTGATTTAAATTAATAAAGTTAAATTAAAAATTCAGTTCCTTAGTCTCACTAGGCACATTTCAAGTTAATTTCAAGTGCTCAATAGCCACATGTAGCTAATGGCTACTGAATTGGACAGCACAGATACAAGATAGTTAAATCATGGCAGAAAGTTCTATTACATAGTGCTGCTACTGCCGCTCTACTCTCTATCCAAATTTAACTCCCACAAAATCAGGCTTAAGAGACAAATAGATTTCTTACGAAGCTGACATCCATCAACATTGATTATAGAGATCTACTGGGCTCCTGGAACTTTACATACATTATCTCATTTAATCAGCTAACAGCCTGTGGTAGGATATTTTCCCATGTAAAAATGAATTGCTTTTATTTGCCAGGCTGACTTCAAATTGGAATTAAATCTCTCGAGGTTTCAAGAGGTGGGATCAGTAATCAGAATTCAGAAGAAAGGAATTGGAGATAGATTGGAGTCCTGTAATCTTAATTTAAAAGATGCCAGATATTTCAACACATGTGAAATTTGCTTGATTGGAAGACCCAAAACTGACTGAAAATTAGAAGATGAATATAAAGTGTCATTAATAGGAGGAAAAAAAGATTTTAATCATTTTCCTATTGTCTGGTTTACAACTGTAGGTGTAACAACAGAAACAGTTATAACAGCAACACAAATATACAATTTAGCTAAGATTTAATGAAAAGGCTGTCACTGGCTTGTCTGACTGCCAGTCTGTGATTTTAAACTTGTATTCTGGCTTTCAGAAACAAATGCATTTCCCACCCTGAAGCCATCTTGTAGATATATTTTCCAGCTCTCCCTTTCTTTTTTACCCTGAAATGTTCTCCTTGACATACATTGCAATTTATAAGTATTGGAAACAGCCAAATGTAAAACTAAAGTTAGGAACAAATTTGACAATATAAAGAAATTGCATCATTACAAGCTTCCAACAAGAAATGTTTATGGTGCATTTATCACTGTCATTTGGCTTACACTGGCCTCCTCTTAGTGACAGATATTTTTCTGTGAAAAGTAGCACAGGGAATTTTTTTTAGCAGTTCTTTAGTTAATAATACAAATGCCTGTTCAGAGAAGTCATGATGACCTTTAACAGTGATTTAATGCATGACTCATAGATGGACCACCAATGAGAATCACACATTCTATTAGTGCCAAAACAGTTTTCAGTTTTACTCTTTTGTTCTTATTTTGAAAAAGAGAATAGGAAATGACATATTAATCATGCTTTTTCCTATTTGTAAAACGTCATAATAAATTTCATGATTTGGAAGACATTTATGATTGATTAATTTATATCACAGCTGCTTCTAATATGGCTTCATTTAGTACAATTGTTATAAGAAGGTGTATAAAGGAGTAATTCTGATCTATAAAATGAATGTAAAAAAAGAAACTGAATTCAGCATTTCTTTTCTGAACCTAATGTGCATCATGTCTTTGAGCAAGTGTTCTAATTAATCTCCTTTACTTGATATGTTAAAAAAATATTTGCAGTGAAGTGCACTAATATTAAATGCACAGCTCAGTGAGTTTTTCTGTATGTCCATATTTGAGTAGCTACCACCTAGATCAGGAGTCACCAAACTTTGTGTAAAGGCCAGAGAGAGTAAATAATATAGACTCTGAAAGCCATATGGTCTCTGTCATAGTTACTCAACTTTCTGCTGTATCTTAAAAGCAGTCATAGACAATATGTAAACAAATAGTTATGGCTGTGTGCCAGTAAATATTTACTTAGGGACATCAAAACTTGGATTTCATAGGCTTTTTAAGTGTCATGAATTGTTATTCCATTTTTCCAACCACCGAAAATGTAAAAATCATACTTGGCTGCCAGGCCATTAAAAAAAAAATGTGGTGATTGATTTGGCCTTCAGGCTGTAGTTTTCTGACCCTTGACCTATATCAAGATATAAAATATCTCAAGCACCAAAGAAGTCTCCTTCAAGCCCCTTCCCAGTTAATACTCTCCCTGCAGATGTAACTGTCATTCCGTCTTCTATCATCATTGATTATATTTGATTGTTCTTGAACTTCGTATGAATGGAATCATATAGTTTCCACACTTTTTGGTCTGTCTGCTTTCACTCACTCCTTGTCTGTAAGACTCAGTCACTTTGTGTGAATCAATAATTCATTTCTTATTTCTGTCATACTATTCCACAATATGAATATATAATTATTCATTATTCATTTGTCCTACTTATAGATATTTGGAGTATTTCCAGTTTGGAGCTATTATGAATAAAGCTGCTACAAACATTCTTGTACACATTTTTTTGGTAGACATAAAGCATTTGCTTCTCCTTAATTAATGCCAGTGTGTCTGGGAGAAAGAGAGAAATGTTCTCAAATTATTAGTGCATAAACTTGTGAGACTATATGAGCATCTCTTTTATAAATTCTTACATGAAAACTATTAAGAGTCCAGTGTTAGAAAACAGTGGAAAGACTCCTAGTGGAAGAGATGGGATGGAGGATTCTCTGCTGCAGTAGGAACTGCCACTTCCCAAGAGCATAGAGAAAATCCTAAGACTGGAATGTGTGTCAGGCACTCAGACACACTGAAAACAAGGTATATCCATCCCATGTATCTGCTTTAGATGGGGCATAGACCCAGAAAACATAGCACTGCAGGGCTGTGGAGGCATCTGAGTGTCTGACATTGAAGGTCTGGAAAATTGCTGGTGAATTCATCATGTCGATCCCCTGTCAACCCCGGTTTCAGCTTTGGCTCCCATACTCCTATAATTGTGATTTGCAATCAGTTAAATGTGGTTAAAAAATAGGAAAAAAGGAGCATATTTTCTACAGTCAAAATTTGCCTCAGCAGTTTGCCTCTGAATAGGTGATACTAAAACTTAATTTCCAAATTATGTGGAACAGAAAAGAAACAAATATTGAAGACTTCCAAGGGAGAAGAAAAAACAAAGGGAATGATTTTTCTCTTCTTTTACTGCTATTATTTACCCTTTTCCTGTCTCAGTTTTTCTCCATCTGTTTCTGTCACTCTCAGTTTTTCTCTACGTGTGTATACACACACACAGAAAACATATTTACATGCACACATAAATGCATATATATACATATATGTACATAATTGTTAATATACCCTCATATACATATATGTGTATATTTGTTTTCTGTATTAAAAAATTTTATATATATATATATGTATATAATTTCCTTGTGGGTGTCTTTCTCAATTTTAGTCTCTCAGTTTTATATGGGTGTGTTTTTATTCTTTCTCTCACTTGTCTCTTTTTCTCATTGTCATTGTCACTCAGCCTCCCTTTCTCTCTTATTTCTTGGTGTATGAATATATGTATCTCTCTATATCTCTGTTGCTCTCTGTGTTTCACTATGTGAGTGTGTGTCTCTTTCTTTCAGTATTTATGTCTTTGTGTGTATGTTTCTTTCTGTGGGGGTCCCTGTCTCTCACACCAAACTTTACTCACACATATACACACACAGCCTGTCTCCTAGACATAGAGGAAACAAAGCAAAGTATTCTGGAACATTGCACCTATTCAGAAAGAAGTCCAGTAAAATGGAAGCTCGCTAAATAAGAATGGGAGCACCTTTCACCCTCATTCTGCTTGTTCAACTCTCCAGATAAAAATGGTCTACATGCAAATTCTTGTTGTTTTTCTTTTTTTCCCTGGGGTCACTCTTAAAATAAGCTAGCATCATTCATCTTAAATATTGGGCAAATATGAGGATGCCTACAGAGTATGATTTGAGCAAGCTCACTCCCATCAAAGTTTGTCACAGTGCTGTCATGCTATCTTTTGTGATTTATTTCATCAGCTTCAATATTGTCTTCCCACTTTTCTCTTTTGAAATGCAAATATTCACAATGAGATGATCATAGTTGATGAGAAACAGGAAAAAATCCTTTGGGCCACCTGGAATAAGGGTGTGTGTGTGGGAGTGGGAGACCTACTATTAATTTTGGGGGAACTTTGCCAAAATCACTTAGGTTCTGTAGACCTCAGCTTCCTCAGTCAAAAAATGTAAGAGGAGGAATAGTAAGGTAGTGGACTAGGCTGCACACCCCTCAACCCCTACTTTAATCAGAGACCCTCACCTTATCAACCCTATATTGGTCTTCCAAGTAGGATTTTGATTGAAGAAATTTGAAGAAAAAATTACTGTACTAGGGCATCTTTAAGGTTCCTTTCTACTCAGAATGCCTCTGATTCTAATTCTAAAGGCCAAGGTTGTAGAACTATCTCTAAAAATGAGGTGTACAAATAGAGGAAAAAATATTCAGCATCTGTAGCAATTAGAGAAATGCAAATTAAAACTACACTGAGATTTCATCTCACTCCAGTCAGAATGGCAGTTATTAAGAATACAAGTAACAATAAATGTTGGCAAGGATGTGGAGAAAAAGATCACTCATATTTTACTAGTGGGACTGCAAATTGGTGCAACCACTCTGGAAAGCAGTATGGAGAGTCCTCAAAAAACTAGGAATGGACCCACCATTTGGCCCAGCTATCCCACTCCTCAGCATATACCCAAGGACTTAAAATCAACATACTACAGGGATGCAGCCACATCAATATTTATAGCAGCTCAGTATACAATGGCTAAACTATGGAACTAACCTAGGTTTCCTTCAACATATGAATGCATAAAGAAACTGTGGTATGTATACACAATGGAATATTACTCAGCCATAAAGAAGAATGAAATTATAGCATTTGCAGTATATGAATGGAACTGAAGAATATCATGCTAAGTGATATAAGCCAACCCCAAAAAACCAAAGGCCAAATGTTCTCTCTGATATGCTGATGCTAACACACAATAATGGGAGGAGGGAAGAATAGAAGTTAAATGCATTAGACAAAGGGGAATAAAGGGAAGGGAGAGAGATGTGAATAGGAAAGATGGTAGAATGAATTGGATGTATCTTTCCTATATTCATATATGCATATATGACCAGTGAAACTCCACATTATCTACAATCACAAGAGTAGGAAGTTATACTCCATGTAGATGTAATATGTCAAAATATTCAGAATATTTTGAAGTTGCCCTATCACCCTGTTCAGCATTTCTAGTGGCTTTCAAACAAAGTTAATCCCTTTAAATGCATTTCTAATTGTTTGTAAACAAAAGTTCCTTCCTTATCTCCCTAGCTTTTGCCTGCTGAAAAATTTCAAGGAACGCTTCTGTGAATCCTTTGGGTTAAAGCTGATGAATCTTATACCTGTAAGAAGTAGTCTCTAATTTATGGTTTTAGGAAAAGTAGTTTCACATCCATTGACTCCCCTACTAGCTGAAGAAAATCCTCACAAATTCATTTTATATTTCCATAGTGAGAAATATCCCTGTTCCAAGTGCTAGCAAAACCCTTCAAAACTGAAACTTAAAATATGGTGGGATGTTCCTTTTTACTAATTATCCACATATCTCTCCATTGTCAGGGATATGGGGCAGGAAGTATGAGAATTCAGGTATCCTGGCTCCCTACTGATTCAGAGAGATTTTAGTGGAATTCAGCCCCTATTTCTTCCCATTTTTGTAACGTGTACAAGGAGAAAACTTTGCTGAGCTGAGAAAGGTAGAATGAGAGAAGGCTAGTTTGAATTGGTGAGAGATCTTAATTATAAGCTATTCAAAAAGAAAAGATTTTTTTTTTTACTTTCATACATCATAAAGTGAAATAGACTAAAGAAGGGCTTCCTAATAGAACTTTCTCTAGGAACTGCTTCCAGGTATTGGTAGGAAGTTTATGTAATTAGCTTTAACAATTATGCATAAACGAAGGGAGTGCTTAAAAAGTATTGATCAATGCCTAGAAAGCTGTAAAGAATTTTATAAATCTTTGCAGGAATATTTTGTTTACCATTGTAATTAGCTTAGCAAATTGGCTTCTTAGAGCATAAAAATAAAGTAGGCTAATTCCTCCCTTTTCACCAGTTCTAAATTAGCAGATTCCAAACTGAGACCATTTGATTACATGCTGCACAGCTGTGGTTTGGCTCTTTCTGTGTTCATTCAGTTATTTCCCCTACACCTCTGCATCCCTAACCCAAATAATGTGACCTCACCAGTATTATTTTCATTGATAATAACTTTTGCATGGAAAGGAACCAGGGAATTGAGTATTTGTTGTTGTTGCTGTTGCTGTCATTCACCATTATTCCTTTTGGAAATTAGCTGAACAAGGCACTTTATCTATATGTCATGTGATCTAAGAAAGTGGATCTGAAATTGTGGACCTTTCTAATGGGATTGTACCTGTATCTATGATGAAAGAACTCTCTTTGCAAACTAATTGTGTAAACAAGAGAAATATTACCCTACTTCAGTTTGAAGACCACAGCAGCCACATTTATATCCCCAAACTGAATGTCCTAATTATAAATGAACTGTGTCTACTCATCAAACCACTTACAGATCTCTGCAACGTATAGCATTGCCTTTTATCCTCTTGTCCCAATCATTGGGATTACTTTATGTACTTGAAAGTAATGAGATTGTGTTCCCTCCCCATATATCCCCATCACTCATAGTTTTCATTTAAGGCAGACTGAACTTAGCCCCCAATTAGAACAAATTAATGATGTTTTACTTCATCTCAAAACCACTGAGCCATTGTAAGAGCAGAGTGGATGGTGGGGCTCTAATGGGCCCGGGACAGCTGAGTAGGAGAGAAAGGAACACAGAGCAGAGGACGTAAAGGAAGCAGGGCTGGGGGGTTCAAGGGATGATGACAGAAAGTGGGGTGATGGTGGCAGTGGTAAGGACTTGGAGGAAAGAGAAAGGAGATGAAAGCGGGGTGGCCTGGGGAACAGGGAGAGCAGCCGAGAGATTAGAGTTGGCAGGGTGTTAAGACTGAAAGAGGAGGAAGAAAAAAAAGAGTAGGGAGAGTTGTGAGGGGGGCTGAGCCTCAGGATGGGGGCAAGTAGGGAGGGTGGTGAGGGGCTGCCCCATCTGCTTTTGGTTGATGCTGTATTCAGGAAATAGCTCTAGTTTCCTGTATGTCTGTCAGTATTTCTCTGTCCCAGGGCTCTTTTTATTCAGACTGATATGAATATATTAGGATAAAAGGTAGACAAGAGGTTACTCAAGGCACAATGCTTTTGTAAAAGGATGATGGCGTTGGAGTCACAGTTTTATATTCGTTCTTTGAGCGGTCTGGCAAGTTATCTAGTTCCTTAGCACTTCCCTAGCCACATTCAAAATTAAGGGCAAAAAATACTATCCTCTAAAACCATGGCTAGTAGCAAATTAAATTGTGTGCAGGTAAGCGCCCAGCACACATCCAGGGTTTGCCTGGTCTGTCTATAAAAGTTGGTGTGAGGGTCCAGAGCTATTAGTTATCATACAAACTTTTTCAGATACACAGAACCTTTTGTAGCTTTTTATTTGTACAAAGTAGGTAAACCACTTTGTGATATGATTTGAGAGACCCAGGGAAGGTTTGCCTTGGCAAGGTCTGCTCCTTGCCAAACACTTCAAAGTCTCTTTAGAGTTTACAGTGCTATTTGCAGGCAGGTCTGATTCAAATCTGACCATCTTGTCTTGAGCAGCAAGAAAATATTTAGTTTCTGCTTTGTGTCATATACTTTGTATTTGCTTCTTAATAATGAAGGCAATCCTTGGAGAAAGGTAACATGAGATAGATTTGGTATGTCTTCCTCTTGGAGCTTTAGTTGTACTTCCAAATGTAGGAGAAAGCAGTGAGTAATATAATTTATGCATAATTGAGAATATTATTATATTTGGGCAAATGCAAATACACCATGAAATACAAAGTAATTTGAATGACTTTTAAAGATGAAGCATGAACATGAGACTTTGAAAGTTAGTTTCTACTGGGGTCACTTTGTCCTGTGCCCTCGGACCCCCAGAAATACAAAATCAATCTTGTGGTTACATAGGTTAACCTGCCATAACAAATAGACCCCAAGTAAAGATGCCTCAATCACAAGAGAAGTTTATTCCTTGTTTTTTACATTAAAGCATAAGGTGTGTGCTTTTGGTTAGGTGGTGACTTTCCTCTATGTGGCAATTAAAGGACACAGGCTCTCTCTAGCTCATGATTTTATTTTCCCTTATGCCAGTGTTTCACAAAGTTTAATGAGCATTTGAATCTGCTATGAATCTTGTTGAAATACAGCTTGTGATTTCTTACCTCTTGAATGGGGACTGAGATTCTGCATTTCTAATGAGTCCTAAAGGGATCAGATGCTGCTAGTCTGAGAAATGCACTTTGAGAAGCAAGACTATAGAGCCATGGTTATTAAACCTGACTGTACATTAAAATAATCGAGTGAACTTTTCAAAAAATGGTTATGGTTTGAACATGAAATGTCCTTCAGGAGCTCATGTGTTGAAGATTTGCTCCCCAATACAGCAGTGTTGAGGTGGGGCCTTTGGAAAGTGATTGGATCATGAGGGCTCTGACTTCACCAATGGCTTAATCCTTTGATGGATTCATACCTTAATGGGCTATGGGAGGCAGTGGAAACTTTAGGAGGCAGGACCTACTTGGAGGAAGTAGGTCATTGTGCAGTGTCCTTGAAGGGTATGATTTGTTCCCTACCACTCATTTTATCTCTCTGTCTCTTTCTCCCCTCTCTCTTTCTGCTGTTAACTGCCTTGAGGTAAGCAACTTTGCTCTACAACAGGATCCCCACCATAATGTTCAGCCTAACCACAGGCTCAGAAACAATGGCACCAAGTGACCATGGACAGGACTCTCTGAATCTATGTGCCAAAATAAAACTTTTTTCCTTTAAGTTGATTTCTTCAGATATTTTGACATAGTGGTTTGAAGCTA
This sequence comes from Sciurus vulgaris, assembly GCF_902686455.1. NCBI lineage: Eukaryota > Metazoa > Chordata > Mammalia > Rodentia > Sciuridae > Sciurus > Sciurus vulgaris. The sequence continues at coordinate 42,175,413 of NC_136471.1, read as the reverse complement.
ACAAAAAAATTGATTATATTGACTTATAATTTATAAATAATAAATTGAACCCATTGAAAATGTACATGTCCATGAATTTTAAAAAAGCATAACAACAATAAAGAATAATATTATGTCATTTTCAGATAAATGGATGGAAATGGAGACTATCATGATAAGTGAAATAAGCCAATCTCCAAAAACCAGAGGCCAAATGTTTTCCCTGATAAGTAGATGATAATACATAAAGGGGGTGGGGGGTGGGGTGTAAGAGAAGAATGGGGGAACATTAGATTATGTAGAGGTAAATGACAGGGAGTGGGGGTATGAAAAATGGCGGAATGAGACAGACATCATTACCCGATGAACATGTATGATTACACGAATGGTATGAATCTACATCATATCCAACCATAGAAATGAAAAGACGTACCCCATTTGTTTTTTTTAATTTTTTTTTATTTTTTATTTTTTTATTTTTTTTATTTTATTGTAAACAAATGGGATACATGTTGCCTCTCTGTTTGTACATGGCACAAAGGCATACCATTTGTGTAATCATAAATCCACATACAGTAATGTTGTTTGATTCATTCTGTTATTTTTTCCCCTTCCCCCCACCCCTCCCACCCCTCTTTACACTCTATACAGTACTTTCTTCCTCCATATTTGCCCCCCTCCCTAACCCTAACTCTAACCCTAACACTAACCCTTCCCTCCCCCCCATTATGTGTCATCCTCCACTTATATACCCCATTTGTGTACAATGAATCAAAATGCAGTCTGTAAAAATAAAAAATAAGTAAAAAAATATAATAACCTATGTAATTGTTTCCATAATCAAGATACATATCTGTTTTATTATTACAAAAATACTCTAGTTGCCCCCAATCAATGACTCCCATCCCTAAACCCACACAATAACTAATGTACTTTCTTTCTTTCTTTTTTCCATGAATGTTATTTTTATTCTGCAGGGTAAATATTTATATGTACGAGTACTGAGTTACATGGCACATATACATGTACATTCACATATAGCTGCCAAAATATCTTCCAAGGTTGATACACCATTTTGTATTCCTGCCAAGTTGCTCTTTATCATCTTCACATTTGGTACTATTCTTTTTTTTTATTGTAAACAAATGGGATACATGTTGTTTCTCTGTACATGGAGTAAAGGCGTACCATTTGTGTAATCATAAATTTACATAGGGTAATGTTGTTTGATTCATTCTGTTATTTTTTCACTTCCCCCCACCCCTCCCACCCCGCTTTTCCCTCTATACAGTTCTTCCTTCCTCCATTCTTGCCCCCCTCCCTAACCCTAACTCTAACCCTAACTAACCCCTCCCACCCCCCATTATGTGTCATTATCCACTTATCAGCGAGATCATTCATCCTTTGGTTTTTTTGAGATTGGCTTATCTCACTTAGCATGATATTCTCCAATTTCATCCATTTGCCTGCAAATGCCATAATTTTATCATTCTTTATGGCTGAGTAATACTCCATTGTATATATACCACAGTTTCTTTATCCATTCATCAATTGAAGGGCATCTAGGGTGGTTCCACAATCTGACTATGGTGAATTGAGCAGCTATGAACATTGATGTGGCTGTATCTCTGTAGTATGCTGATTTTAAGTCCTTTGGGTATAGGCCAAGGAGTGGGATAGCTGGGTCAAATGGTTGTTCCATTCCAAGCTTTCTGAGGAATCTCCATATTGCTTTCCAGAGTGGCTGCACTAATTTGCAGTCCAACCAGCAATGTATGAGTGTACATTTTTCCCTACATCCACGCCAAAACCTATTGTTTCTTGTAGTCTTGATAATCGCCATTCTAATTGGGGTGAGATGGAATCTTAGAGTAGTTTTGATTTGCATTTCTCTTATTACTAGAGATGTTGAACATTTTTTCATATATCTGTTGATTACTTGTAGATCTTCTACTGTGAAGTGTCTGTTCATTGCCTTAGCCCATTTGTTGATTGGATTATTTAGAAATTAAAGGCATATGAACAGGAAAAGAAGAACTCTAACTATCCCTATTTGTTGATGACATGATTATATATTTAGAGAAACTGGGAAATTCTACCAGAAAACTGTTAGAACTCACAAGTGAATTCAGTGAAATAGCAGGTTATAAGATCAATGCTCATAAATCTAAAGCATTTTTATACATAAATGATGAATCCTCAGAAAGAGAAGTTAGGAAACCTACCCCATTCAGAATAGCCTTGAAAAAAATAAAATACTTGGTAATCAATCTAACAAAACAGATGAAAGACCTCTATAACAAGAACTACAGAACACTAAAGAAAGAAATTAAAGAAAACCTTAGAGGATAGAAAGATCTCCCATATTCTTGGAGAGACAGAATTAATATTGTCAAAATAGCCATACTACCAAAAGTGCTATACAGATTCAATGCATTTCTCTTATTACTAAAGATGGTGAACATTTTTTCATATGTTTGTTGATTGCTTGTAGATCTTCTTCTGTGAAGTGTCTGTTCATATCCTTAGCCCATTTGTTGATTGGGTTATTTGTATTCCTGGTGTAGAGTTTTTTGAGTTCTTTATATATTCTGGAAATTAGTGCTCTATCTGAAGTATGAGTGGCAAAGATATTCTCCCACTCTGTAGGCTCTCTCTTCACATTGCTGATAGTTTCCTTTGCTGAGAGAAAGCTTTCTAGTTTGAATCTATCCCAGTTATTGATTCTTGCTTTTATTTCTTGTGTTATGGGAGTCCTGTTAAGGAAGTCTGATCCTAAACCAACAAGTTGAAGATTTGGACCTACTTTATCTTCTATAAGATGCAGGGTTTGTGGTCTGATTCTGAGGTCCTTGATCCATTGTGAGTTGAGTTTTGTGCAGGGTGAGAGATATGGGTTTAGTTTCATTCTGTTGCGTATGGATTTCCAGTTTTCCCAGCACCATTTGTTGAAGAGGCTATCTTTTCTCCATTGCATATTTTTGGCACCTTTGTCTAGTATTAGAAAATTGTATTTATTTGGGTTTGTGTCCGTGTCCTCTATTCTGTACCATTGATCTACCTGTCTATTTTGGTACCAACACCATGCCATTTTTGTTACTATTGCTTTGTAGTAGAGTTGAAGTTCTGGTATTGCAATACCCCCCCAGCTTCATTTTTCCTACGAAGGATTGCTTTAGCTATTCTGGGTTTCTTATTCTTCCAGATGAATTTCATGATTGTTTGCTCTATTTCTGTAAGGTACGTCATTGCGATTTTAATTGGAATTGCATTGAATCTGTATAGCACTTTTGGTAGTATGACCATTTTGACAATATTAATTCTGCCTATCTAAGAACATGGGAGATCTTTCCATCATCTAAGGTTTTCTTTAATTTCTTTCTTTAGTGTTCTGTAGTTCTCATTGTATAGGTCTTTCACCTCTTCTGTTAGATTGATTCCAAAGTATTTTATTTTTTCGAAGCTATTGTGAATGCAGTAACTTTCCTAATTTTTCTTTCCAAATATTCATCACTTATGTATAAAAATGCATTGGAATTATGAGCATTGATCTTATATCCTGCTACTTTACTGAATTCACTTATGAGTTCTAAAAGTTTTCTGGTGAAATTTCCTGGTTCCTCTAAGTATATAATCATATCATCAGCAAATAGGGATAGTTTGAGTTCTTCTTTTCCTATTAATATCCCTTTAGTTTCTTTGGTCTGTCTAATTGCTCTGGCTAGAGTTTCAAGGACAATATTGAATAGAAGTGGTGAAAGAGGGCATCCCTGCCTTGTTCCAGTTTTTAGGGGGAATGCTTTCAGTTTTTCACCATTTAGAATGACATTAACCATAGGTTTAGCATAGATGGCCTTTACAATGTTAAGGAATGTTTCCACTATCCCTATTTTTTCTAGTGTTTTGAACATGAAGAGGTGCCGTATTTTATCAAATGCTTTTTTTGTGTCTAATGAAATAATCATGTGATTCTTGACTTTAAGTCTATTGATATGGTGAATAACATTTATTGATTTCCGGATGTTGAACCACCCTTGCATCCCTGGGATAAAACCCACTTGTTCGTGGTACACAATCTTTTTAATGTTTTTGTATACAATCTGCTAAAATTTCATTGAGAATTTTTGTATCAATGTTCATTAAGGATATTGGTCTGAAATTTTCTTTCCTTGATGTGTCTCTTTCTCGTTTAGGTATCAGGGTGATATTTGCTTCATAGAATGGGTTTGGGAGGATTCCCTCCTCTTCTATTTCATGGAATACTTTGAGAAGTATTGGAATAAGCTCTTTTTTAAAGGTTTTGTAGAACTCAGCTGAGAACCCATCTGGTCCTGGACTTTTCTTTGTTGGTAGGCTTTTGATGACTTCTTCTATTTCATTACTTGAAACTGGTCTATTTAAATTGTGTATGTCCTCCTCATTCAGTTTAGGCAATTCATATGTCTCTAGAAACTTGTTGATGTCTTCGAAATTTTCTATTTTGCTGGAGTATAGATTTTCAAAATACCTTCCAATTATGTTTTGTATTTGATCGTGTCTGTTATGATATTTCCTTGTTCATTCCGAATTTTAGTGATTTGGGTTTTCTCTCGTCTTCTCTTTGTTAGTGTGGCTAAGGGTTTATCAACTTTGTTTATTTTTTCAAAGAACCAACTATTTATTTTGTCAATTTATTGGATTGTTTCTTTTGTTTCAATTTCGTTGATTTCAGTTCTGAGTTTAACTATTTCCTGACTTCTACTACTTTTGGTGTTGGTCTGCTCTTTTTCTAGGGCTTTGAGCTGTAGTGTTAGGTCGTTTATTTGTTGATTTTTACTTCTTTTATTGAATGTGCTCCATGAAATAAATTTTCATCTAAGTACTGCTTTTATAGTGTCCCAGAGATTTTGATATGTTGTTCCTTTGTTCTCATTTACCTCTAAGAATTTTTAAATTTCCTTCCTAATATCTTCTGTTATCCATTCATCATATAATAGCATATTGTTTAATCTCCAGGTGTTGTAGTATCTCTATCTTCTTGTATTTGGTAACATTAGCTTTGTGGCATAATATATGGTCTATTTTAGAGAAGGATCCATGTGATGCTGAGAAGAAAGTGTATTTGCTCTTGGTTGGATGGTATATTCTATAAATGTCCGTTAAATCTATATTATTGATAGTGTTATGGAGATCTACGGTTTCTTTGTTCAATTTTTGTTTGGAAGATCTGTCCAGTGGTGAGAGAGGCGTGTTAAAATCACCTAGTATTATTGTGTTATGGTCTATTTGATTTCTGAAATTGAGAAGGATTTGTTTGACATCCATGGATGAGCCACTGTTTGGGGCATAGATATTTATGATTGTTATGTCTTGCTGATTTATATTTTCCTTAAGTAGTATGAAATGTTCTTCTTTATCCCTTCTGCCTACCTTTGGCTTGAAGTCCACATTATCTGAAATGAGGATGTATACCCCAGCTTTTTGCTTAGTCCATGTGCTTGGTATGTTTTTCCCCATCCTTTCACCTTTAGTCTATGGGTATCTCTTTCTATGAGGCGAGTCTCTTGCAGGCAACATATTTTTGAATCTTTCTTTTTAATTCAATCTGCCAGTCAATGTCTTTTGATTGATGAGTTCAGGTCATTAATATTCAGGGTTATTATTGAGATATGATTTGTATTCCTCGTCATTTGGTTCATATTTTTTTGACACAACTTGGTTTCTCCTTTATTTGAAAAACCTTTATTCCTTTAGGATAGTTCCTCCCTTTGGTGATTTGCATCATTGTTTTTCATCTCTTCCTCATGGAATATATTGCTGAGAATGTTCTGTAATGCTGGCTTTCTTTTTGTAAATTCTTCTAGCTTTTGTTTACCATGGAAGGATTTTATTTCATCATCAAATCTGAAGGTAAGTTTTTCTGGGTATAAGATTCTTGGTTGGCATCCATTTTCTTTCAGAGCTTGAAAAATGTTGTTCCAGGCCCTTCTAGCTTTTAGGGTCTGGTTTGAAAAATCTGCTGATATCTGTATTGGTTTCCCCCTGAATGTAATTTGGTTCTTTTCTCTCACAGCCTTTAAAATTCTGTCTTTATTTTGTATGTTAGGTATTTTTATTATAATGTGCCTTGGTGTGGGTCTGTTGTAATTTTGTATATTTGGAGTCCTATAAGCCTCTTGTACTTGGTTTTCCATTTCATTCTTCAGATTTGGGAAATTTTCTGATATTATTTCATTGAATAGATTGTTCATTCCTTTGGCTTATTTCTCTAAGCCTTCCTCAATCCGAATAATTCTTAAATTTCGCCTTTTCATGATATCACAATATACTTGTAGATTCTATTCATGATTTCTTACCATCTTCTCTATTTGGTCAACTTTGTTTTAAAGATTAAATATTTTGTCTTCAATGTCTGAGGTTCTGTCTTCCAGGTGTTCTATCCTATTGGATATGCTTTCTATGGAGTTCTTAATTTGGTTTTTTGTTTCCTTCATGTCAAGGATTTCTCTTTGGTTTTTTTCAATATCTCTAACTCTTTATTGAAATGATCTTTTACTTCCTGTATTTGCTCTTTTAACTGCTGATTGGTGCGATCATTCAATGCTTGCATTTGCTCTTTCATCTCATCATTCAGTGTGTGCATTTGCTCTTTCATCTCATCATTTGCTTCTCTGATCATTTCAATTATGTACATTCTGAACTCCTTTTCTGTCATTTCTTCTGCCATGCTGTCACTGGGTTTTATTGATGTAACATCTAGATTTGTTTGCAGCATTTTCTTTCCTTGTTTTCTCATATTGTTCAGGTATCAGTGGACCGCTGATAGAGTGCAGATTTCCTCTATTGACTTATAGTGTCCCTGAAGAATTGTAGTATATCCCCTCTTAGCCTTCAGTAGGCTGAAGTCTTGGAGGAAGTTGATAATGCAGTGTTCCACAAGGAAGCTACCTCTCTATAGGTGGTGGCCTTCAGGTGGGGTATATTCCCTGCTAGCGGGCAGAGGTGCCTCTACTTGTTGACCAATGGTCATCCCAAAGGGAACTAGGCTGCAGGCTGAGGCAAGGCCTATTTAGTCCTGTGTCTCTGTTTTTACCTTCCTTGTGGGACAACCTCTCCCGGCAGGGAAGACTCACCTGGTGGGGAGGTCTCGCTGGCCAGTTCCCCTCCTCGAGGTTCCCCTCAATCCACAACTACTGCCTCGGCTGGGCTGCCTTCCTCTGCAACGTTCCCAGGGGCCTGGACCTACCTCCTGGGCCTGGGAGCCTCGCCCTGTGCAGAAGAGTCTCCTTTGGCTGCCTCTCCTCAGAGAAGCTGCCCGCAGTCCTGGAACCTTTGCTCTGCCCCTCAGCTTTTCTCTTTGTGGCTCTTCTGCCAAGTAGCCGCCTAGGTGCTGGGACCGTGCTCTGCACCTAATTGCCTGGACACAACCCGCCTCATGCCTCCTCCTCCCGGGAGCCGCCCGAGCTCTGGTGTGGTCTCTCCAAGTCCAGTCAACCTGCTGCGCTCCTCCTCCTCCTCTGGGCAGCCGCCTGCAGTTCCCGTGCGGTTGCTTGGAGTCCAAGAGACCTGCCGCACACCTCCTCCTCCAGGCAGCCACTAGGAGCTCTGGTGCAGCTGCTCCGAGACCAAGCGACCCGCCACGCTCCTCCTCCTCCTCTGGGCAGCCCTCCAGTGTTCAGTTGAGGAGCCATCGCTCTGAGTCTGAGCGACCCGCCGCGCAGCTCCTCCTCTGGGCAGTCGCCTAGAGCCCCAGTGGTTTGCTACGAGTCCCAGTGCTGTGCTGAGCGGCCTCCTCTCCAATGCTCCCAGTTGTCCAAGTTCACTGGTCCAGTGGAGGGAGGGGTGTCTCGCTGGGCAGCTCTACTTCACAAAGTTTCCTGCGTTCCGGGACTACCACCCCATCCAGGACACCTCCCCAACGGGAGAGACTCACCCGGCTGCTTTGAGTTGGTCCCAAGTCTCTCAATATCTCCTCCTTTGAATCCTGAGTCCTGTAGCAACATGAAATGCAGCCACCCCCTAGTCCGCCATCTTGAAACCCCCCCAATGTACTTTCTATCATTATAGAGTGCCTTGCATTTTCTAGAATTTCACATTCATAAAATCATATATTCCTGTGTACATTTGCTCAGCATAATGTTTTGATATTTATCTATGTCATTATATGTATCAGTAATTTATTCTTTTTATTACTGAATATTATTTTATTGTATGAATATGCCACAATTTATATGTCTCCTGATGTAGGTGAGTACACATTTGGATTGCTTCCAGTTTTATGTGATTATAAACAATGCTATGCTGAACATTTATGTAAAATGATTTGGGTGAGCACATATTCTTTTTCTTGAGTAATTATCTAGAAGTGGACATTTTAGATCATATAGCAGATGTACGTCTAACTTGAAAGTTACATCACTTTTTTTCCAAAGTGGTTTGTCTTACTGTATTGTCTGTTGTTACAACAAGATAACAGAGAATAAATACTTAATTAAAAAATGGGGGGCTTATTTTGGCTAATGGGTCTGAAGGTCAGGAAGTCTATGATCAGGTAGCCACATCTGGTAAGGGTTTCATGCTGCTGCAACTCATAGTGGAAAGATAAAAAGCAAATGGGCATGTATGGAGGAGGTAAAACATGAGGGACAGACTTGTTTATACTAACTTGTTCATGTGATAACTGATCCAAGTCCGGTGAGATTGAGAATTTACATGAAAACTAAAACCATTCATCCATTCCTTAGGACTTCATCCCTATAACCCAAAGACCTCCCATTAGGCTTTACCACCTAACATTGCCAAACTGGGTGCCAAGCCTCAATATGAATTTTGGTGGGGACAAACAATGTTCATAAGACAGCATGTAGGAGAGTTATGGTGGGTCTACATCCTCAGCAACATTTGGAATCTTCGAGCTTTATAATTTGAGGTATTTTAGTGGTTGTATATTAGTATTTCATTCTGATTTCAACTTTTATTTCCCTAATTAAAAATAACACTGAACATATTTTCACATTTATTGATAATTTATGCATATATGATCATTTGCATATATTCCTTCACAAAATACCCATTCAAATATTCCTCCTTTAAAAATAAATTTTTATCTGGACTGGGGATATAGCTCAGTTGGTAGCATGCTTGCCTTGTAAGCACAGGGCCCTGGGTTCAATCCCCGGTACCACACACACAAAAAATTTTATCTTATTTATTCTTAAGTGCTCTTAATATATTCTAGATAGAGGTCCTTTGTAAGATATATATATATATATATATATATATAGTGAGTACTTTTATCCATGTTTTAGCTTGTATAATCTTCATTTTATTCTTTTTATGGCTTTTTATGAGCAGAATTTTAAATTTTGGTGAAGTCTGATTTATAAATATTTTATTTATGGTGATTATCTTCTATGTCTACAAATCTTTTGTCTCTGCCCCAATGGTGGACAAAGTTTCCTGTATTTTCTTCTAGAATTTTATAGTTTCAGTTTTATTTTTTGATTTATGATCCACCTTGAGTTAATTTTTGTGTTTGTTTTGAGGTAAGGATCAAGGTTCATTATATCAATAAGTATGTATATCAATTAGTATATATATATATATATATATATATATTCTCCAGCATGTTTTGTTGAAATTTCATTTCTTCACCAAATTGCTTTCTCACTTGATGAAAATCAATTGACCAATACATGTTTGTCTTTTCTTTTACTTTCTATTCTCTTTACTGATCTGTATATAGATGCTTAGGTCAATACCATATCATCTTGATTATACTAGCTTATAAAAAATTTTAAAATCAGGTAGTATAGTGCTTTAATTTTTCCTCCTGTTCCATAATTGCTTTGATTATTTCCAGTTATTTGCATTTCCAAATAAATTTTAGTATATGATCTATAGAGAATCCTGTTGGGATTTTGATTTTGGTCACATTGACTGTAAATATTTGTGTATAACAGATGTCTTTTTATTGAGAAATATTTTACAATTAAACATTACATATAGTTTCAGTGTACAAGTCTTTTACCTCTTTGGTTAAGTTTATTCCTATGTGTCTTATTCTTAATTTTTTTCAGTACTGGGGATTGAACCCAGGGCCTCATGCAGGCTAGCAAATGCTCTACTGCTGTGCTATATCCTCAGTCCCCTAAATGTTTAATGCTTTTTGTTGCTAATGTGAATGGGATAGTTTTCTTAATTTCTTTTTGGAATGCACATTGTTATTGTTCAGAAACTCTGCTGATTTTTGTATGTTGATTTTGTATCCTGAAACTTTGCTGAATTTGTTTATTATTTCTGACCTTTTGCTGGTGCTGCTGCTGTGGCTGCTGTTGCCATTGTCTTTAGGGGTTTCTATATATGAGATCATTTCATCTGCATGCATATAATCTCATTTCTTCTTTCTTTCCTTTTTGGGTAACTTTTATTTCTTTTTATTGATTATTCCTTTGGCTAGGACTTCCATTACTATGTTTAATAAAAGTGGTGGGAGTGGGCATTCTTAATCTTGTTCTAGATCTTAAAAAGATTTCAACTTTTCACCAAGTATGATATTAGTTGTGAGATTTTCATATGTGGACCTCATTGTGTCAATATAAATTCTTTATTTAATTGTTGAGAATTTTTATTATGGATGGGCTTTTCAAAGTGAACTTTCAAAGGCTCTTTCTGCATCTAAGGAAATGATCAAGTTGTTTTTAATCTTTCATTTTGTTAATGTATTGATCAATTTGTGTATGTTGAAACATCCTTGTATTTCATGGATAAATCCTTCTTGTTCATGGAATATAATCCCTTCTATGGGCTAATGAATTTGGTTTACTAGTATTTTGTTAAAGAATTTTGTAGATATGTTCATTAGGTGCGTCGATTGCTCTGTAGTTCCTTTTTCTTGTGGTACCTGTGATTGGCTTTGGTATCATTATGATACTGGCCTATAAAATGAGTTTGGAAGTTCTCCCTCTTATACAATTTTCTGGAATACTTTCAGAAGACAATAGTAGTTATTCTTTGACTGGTTGGTATAATTTATCCAAGAAATTATCTGGTTCTATGATTTTCTTTGTTGGGTTGTTTTTCATTACTAATTCAGCCTCCTTATTTGTTAGTAGACAGTTCAGGCTTTCTATTTCTTCTTAACTCAGTATTGAAGGTTGTATGTTTCTAGGAATTTATCTATTTATTCTAGGTTATCCAATTTGTTGACATATAATTGTTCATAATGGTCCTTTGTGATCCATTTTATTTTGAGACACTCATTGTTATGTCTCTCTTTTTATTTCTTATTTTATTTACTTAAACTTTCTCTCTTTTTTTCTTCATCTAGCTAAGGATTTCTTGATGTTGTTTGTGTTTTTAAGAAACAAACTCCCTATTTTCTATATGTGAATATGTATATATTTGATTTATTTCTGCTTATTCTGTGTTATTTCCTTCCTTCTGCTAAATTTGGGCCTAGTTTATTCTTTCTTCTGGTTTCTTAAAGTGTAAAATTGTTTGAGACACTGTAAGCACAGAGAGCAAAAATAGACAAGTAGTATTGTATCAAACTAAAAAGCTCCTGCAAAACAAAGAAAGAAACAAAAGAGTGAAAAAGCAACCTTTGGAACTAGAGAAAACATTTGCAAAACAGAAGTTAATATCAAAATATAATGAACCCATAAAACTAAATAGAACGAAGGTAAATGACCCAATTTCAAAATAAACCAAGAATCTTAATATATATTTCTCAACAGAAGATATACAAATAACCAATATGTGTATGAAAAGGTGCTCAACATCTATAATCATCCAGAAAATGCAAATCAAAACCTCAAACCAGTGAGAACAGTATTATCAGAAGGAGAAAAGATAAATATTTGTAAGCATGTGGAGTAAAAGGGATCCTCAGACATTGGTAAAGGGAATGTAAATTGACTGCAGCCATTATGAAAAACAGTATAGGAGTCCATCAAACATTAAAAATGGAACTATCATATGATTCAACAATCTTACTTCTGGGTATTTATCAAAAGGACATTAAATATGAATCTCAATGAGATATCTCTCTCTCCATCTCCATCTCCATGTTTATTTCAACCAAGATAATGAAAAAACTAAATCATTTATCATCGGTGAAAGGGTACGCAAAATGTCACATATCTATATATCTATACCTATCATCTATCTATCTATCTATCTATCTATCTATCTATCTATCTATCTATCTAAATATATATATATAGAGAGATTTCTCTTCTCCATAAAGAAGACAACCCTGCTATTTGCACCAATATGGATAAAACTGGAGGACTTATGCCAAGTGAAATAAACCAGACACAAAAAGAAAAATACTGTATGATCTTGTTTATATGTGAGTCAAAACAGTCATACCCATAGAAGCAAATAGTAGCTAGCTTTTTTAACTTTGGACTTAGTTTCTTCTTTGCCTAGTTGCATAAGGAGTAAGATTAGATTGTTATGAAAAATCTTTCTTTCTTATTAATGTAGACATTTATCACTATAAATTTCACTCATTATGTTTCTTGCTGCACATATAGGTTTTGGTATATTGTGTTTCATTTTTGTCTCAAGATCTTTTTCAAATTCCCTTCTGATTTCTTCTTTGACCCAAGGGTTCTTTAAGAGTGTGTTGTTTAGTTACCAAATATTTGTGAATTTTCCCATTTTCTTGCTATTATTGATTTCTAGTTTCATCCCATTATGGATGGCCAGATAATAAGCATTTAAATTTGTTAAGATTTGTTTGTTGACTTAATATGCGATCTGTACTGACGAATGGTCCATGTGTGCTTGAGAAGAATGTACATTCTTCTATTGGGTGAAAAGTTTTGTATGTGACAACTTTTGTATGTATTTTTTCTATAGTGTTATTCAAGTGTGCTGTTTATTGATTTACTCTCTGAATGTTCTATCCTTTATTGTAAGGGGTTTTGAAATCCCATACCATTTTTTATATTGCTGTCAATTTCTTCCTTCAGATCTGTCAATATTGGTCTCATATATTTGGTTAGTATAATTGGGTACATATATTTATAATCACTGTATCTTTCTATTGAATCAACCCTGTTATTATTATGTAATCATCTTCTTTGTTTCTCAATAACGTTAAAGTTTATTTCCCTGACATAAGCTTAGCCATCCCTGCTTTCTTTCTGTAACCATTTACATGATTTTTTTTCTACCCCTTCACTTTCAGCATGTCTTTCTTTCTAACTTGGTTCTCTTATAGACAGCTTTATAATGGGTCTTATTTTTTTTAAAATCCATTCAGCCACTCTATGATTTTTAGTTGGTCGGTTTAAACCATTTAGATTTAATGTCATTACTGATAAGCAAGAACTTACTATTGTCATTTTGGAATTGTTTTCTGATTGTCTTCCAGTTGTTCTGTGTCTTTCTCCCTCTCTTGATATCTTCCTTTTTCATTTGAAGATTTTTATAGTTTTTTTTTTTTGGCTTTGTTTTGCTTACCTTTTGAGTATGTATCATAGGCAATTAATGGGTTTTTGTTTTTTTGGAATCAGTGACTGAAAATATATTGCATCCTTTGGTGGTGCCATGTTTTCTCCTTACTTTCATGTTTTTTATAGTCTCATATTTACATCTGCACATTTAAGAGAATATTCATCTCTTCTAGATTGTAAGATCTGACTTTGATGGGGAAAGACCTTCACCTTGAAGTGGGTGTGAAGATGCTAGATGAGAAAGGCATGGCAGTTTCAGCTTTGGAAAGGATGTGCATCAGTAGTCCAGCAACAATACAGTGTCTGTGGAATTCTGCAAGTCAAGGTTCGTATAGGTGAATACCATAAGGATCCTTGGCAGCCAATACTGCAGATGACTGCACCAGCAGTGAGAGTTGTTAAATTTTCTTTAAGTAGTGAAAGCTGCTGGAGTCTTATTCTCATTTTTACCTATAGGGGGAAGCTGTAGCTAAAAGATTCCTCCTGGCACTGTGTTGGGTATATGCACATACTTGTTATGGTGGTGGCACTTGTATCCAAATCATGGGCATGTATTGAATGATTTTGGAACTGAGGTCCAGTATGTGTGTATAGTTGTCAGTGGTGACTGCAGGCCTAGGGAGGGTTGGGTACAGTGATGACACTGATCTCAGAAAAGTGGATCACAGGGATGGCTCAGGTCCTGGAAAGAGGTGCAGTTTGTAGCAACCATTCTGACACTAGGAGGATGATCATAGCAGTTACTCCTGCCTTGGAGAAGTGGTCAGGCACTTCAGTGGCTTTTTATTTGGCGGGGGTGCAGAGGTAGCTGCATAGTGGTGCCTCCTTCTATAGGTGAGGTGCACTGTCATGGACTCTGGATATGTCCATCAACTAGATTCAGTGCTAGTGAAATTGTTGAAAACTTTAGAGCTGAAAACTGATGGTATCTTCAGTATTGTCAAGACTACTGGGATCCCTTTCCATCTACTGGGGGTAATCTCCCTAAGGGGATCCCTTTTGGAGCCAGGTTGGGGCATGGGACAACACAAGTAAAATGCTTTGTACTCTTTTTATGTAACCATCTTTTTCTGTGCTTTGTGGGATTTTTCTAGCTTTTTGTTTTCTGTTATGGAGATTTCCCAGAGATATTTTTCATCAACATATATTTATTTGTTCATTGGAAGGAAGGGGTATACATTGGGACATCCTAATCTACTATCTTACTGATGTCACTCAATAATTGATATATTAACAATCCCAGGAATTCTTACCCAACAGCATTATTTTTACCTGTACTCTTTGTCCAGAGATCCTGGAGCAATTGGTCCAGGATGGAGCTTGACATTGTTATGACTAATAGTTCTCCTTTTAAAAAATATGTATTCCAATTCACAGGGTAGAGAACATCTGCTCCAGGAGCTCCTAGTAGTCTGCATCTACCCAGACAAAGGAAAACAGAAACTGAACAAAGGACAATTTCTTGAAAGCTTGATTTGTAAGTGGCCATATCTCTTTTACTTGTATTCATTGGTAATAGCTACTCACATAGCTATACCTATTTTGGTGCAAGACATCCTGCATAGGCAACTGTTTTCAAGGAAAGCTGTATATTTTTGGAGGAATGAATAGAATGTGGTGAAAGACAAACTGTTTTGACACAACTCTCCTCAGTTTCAGGATGACTTAGGGAAAGCATTATCATATTTCATTTCATTTCATTGTCTCAATTATCATTTAAAACACTGTTTCCCAAAATGTGATTGACATATATACTGCATATATTATTGGTATTAAGGGAGATGGTTTTAACTGATACACAAATGAATTTGTGTATTTATAGATATAAATATTGATAGAATGTTTATGGGAGTATTTGGATAATAACTTAAAGGAAGTTATTTTAATAACTGAATAGATAGTAAGAAATATACTAAGTAAATATCAAGTAATGGTGTGTTATTTTGTTGTGACAAAAATTGAGAATGATATGTAAATATCTGAGGTTTGAGAAACTTTTCTAAAGAAAAGGTTATATTTGAAATAATTATCCAGTCATTATCTCCATAGGAGCAATTGTTTACACATTGAGTGAAAATGGAGTCCACAACCTAGAAAGGTGGGAGCATTATGGGAGAGCCTAGTACTGTGCCCAGTAAATAAATATTTTATGGATTTACAGTAGAATGTCACCTTTGCCTAATACACCATTATAACAGGACTTAGGAAGCCAGCAATTGTTCCAGCAAAATATTTCTTTAGATTGAACCACAATATATGATTTCTTATTGCCAAAGCTCAAAGAACATAAAGCATATCAATCATTTAAAGAAAATTATAGCTAACTGCTTCTAGAAAAGGAGTTCTTCTGGTTAAAGTAGATAAATGTGAATTTTTGTCCATTTTACTATCCTCATTGTTTATGAGGGTGTTAGTTTGGCTAATTTGTCTTGAATTTGTATTTAGTTCGTTTTATGTGTTTGTATATTTTGTTTGCTTGGTTGATTTTTTTGTTTTGTTTTTGTTTTTGAACCAACATGTTCTGGAACTTGAAAGGAAGTCAGTAGCAGTGGATGTGACATTAAGCAGAAGGCAGGAACATCTCCATTGTTTTTGACTCTTACTTCACCTGTCAAATCAAGATAAATGATGACCATGGGTTTTAACCCCACCCCCACCAGTTAAAGAATCCATGATTCTGTTTCCTGGCCCTGTCATCCATCAACTTGATGGAAGTATGGAAATTCCAATATTAAACATACCACAACTCTCTCTGACTGCCTTTAAGTGGACTGAGGGTAGGATAAAGTACAGAACTTTGAGGAGGTATAAGTGAAAATGGTGGAAAGAAGAGATGAACCAAGTAGGTGGTTTGCCATCCAATCTTCTTAGATAACTCTGCATTTTAAGTGGAGAAATGATTTTGCATACAAATTTTAAGTCGTATCTAATGTCAAGACTGATATTTTCAATGTCTTCATTTTGATCATACTAGTGGGAAGTGACTTGGTGTATCTGTGGACTCCCATAGGAATAAGATCATTCAATATAATGGCAACATGCCAAGTATGGCTTACTATAAAACTCTGTGTCCTAAGAAAGTCTTATTATCCAACAAATCACAATGTTAGGCTAGTAGGAAGCAAGTTTGGTGGTTAATTAGTCACATCATGCATTGGTCAGCTATTCTCCATCATGGCATGTCAACTCTATTATTGTTAGCTGAATGTGTACTGTGATCTTTTAATAGTTTAAACAGTGGTTCAACACGAGTTCAGCCAGGGCCATCAACAGCAAAAGTTGTTACTTACCTTTGCCATCTTGTTTTCTAGCAATTACAGGGAAAAAATCTCAATGTGGATAATAGTAGTCATTTTAATTCATCTGGGAATGATAGTAGAAACAAAATTCTGATTATCTTTTAAAGTTGTTGTTCCATCCATTTACTGGCAAATAAGATAATTTCATTCTTCTTTATGGCTAATACTCCATTGTGTAAATATACCACATTTTCTCTATCCATTCATGTGTTGAAGGACACCTGGGTTGATTTCATAGTTTGGCTATTGTGAAAATCAAGGTAACATAATAAAGAATCCAGATATAAAAAAAGAGAAACGAGACACATGGTGTCTCTGCCTCCCCACACTTCCTTTTAGTTTTTCTAAATGAATACATTCAACATAGTCTGCAACAAACATATACAAGGGAGTAGTATAGCAGACATATAAATTCCTCACATTTGGAACTTGCCACTGTGAAAAAATACTTTTGAAAATAGATATAGTGTTTCAACATTGATTTTTTTTGAATGACATAACCATCGGAACTTGTTAAGTCAGTCAAGTGATCATTTCAATAAATGCTGAAAAGATCCTTGGCAAAATTAAACATTATTATTATTAAAAACTCAATAAATTAGATATATAAGGAATATACCTCAACACAATAAAGGCCATATACAACTTTTATAGTGGCTAACATCATACTCAGTAGTGAAAAGTTGAGTATTTTTTCCTCTAAGATACGATTTTAAAATTTGTATGGAATCACTCTTCAACAATAAGAAAAAAGCTGGACACATTACATTTCCTCACTTCAAATTTTATTAAAAGGCCATAATAATCAAACTGTGTGGTACTGTAATGAAAATAGATACACAGAACAATTAAACAAAATGTAAAGCCTATAAATAAATAAATATAAATATATATATGTATAGTTACTAAATTTTTTTTTAAAAATTTTGTAGTTGTAGCTGGACAGCATGCCTTTATTTAATTAATTTATTTTTATGTGGTGCTGGGAATTGAATCCAGTGCTTCACACATGCTAGCTAAGTGCTCTGCCACTGCCACTTACAGCCCTAGCCTTAATTTTTGACAAAGATAACATGAATACAAAATAGAACACATCCTACATACTCAATGAAATTCAGTTTTTAAAAAAGGAAATTCTGTCATTTGTGATATGAATGAACCTGGAAGACACTATGGTAAGTGAAATAGACCAGACACAGAAAGACAACTAGCATATTCTCACTCTTGTATGGAATCTACAAAAGTCAAACTCAGAAGCAGAGAGTAAAATGGTGATTTCCAGGGCCTGGGAAATATCAGAGGTGATGAAATTTGCAGAGAAGAAATATAGAAGAGTTATTTTTAAAATACTCAAAGCCTTAAAGGAATGCATGAACATAATGAGAAAGTAAATGAAATTATTTAAGGGGAAACAAATGGAAAATCTAGAATGAAAGATGCAACATCTGCAAAATTCACTAGACAGGAGTAATAGCAGATTATGTACTATAAAGAAAAGTAATGGACCTGAAGATATGGCAATAAAGACTTTTCAAAGTGAACCAGAGAGAGAATAAAAGATGGAAATAGAATGAATAAGGATGAATTCATAGATGATCAGTGAAAATAGATGTACAAGAAAATTGCATAGTGCCTTTAATTGTGAGTATGACATATTTGCAGAATGGCTACAGTTCCGAGATTTTAGAACGTGAAGCGTAGGGAAAGTGGTGGATGATGAAACTAGCTTAGGGTATACCAAGAAAATCCTTGTATGCTATGGCAAAAAAATGAAAATTTTACTATGGACAATTAAATGTAATCCAAGATTTTGAAGTGAGTACTTGATAGGCTCATTTGTGTTTTCAAAAGGTAAATTTGTATTGATTGCAGGCAAGAGATTAGCAAAGTCAGGGATACAATTTGTGAGGCTTTTGCAGATATCAGGATTAATTAGGACAATGGAAAAACTAGAGCAGTGGACAAAAAAAAGAAGGCAAATCTGTAAAACTTTCAAATACAACTGACGTAATTTTGTATGGAATTTGAGAAATATCAGAAGATAGGTAATATGTATGTTGAAGAAGAAAAGAGTGATTTCTAGAAATCCGTATTTAGCAAACAGGGTGATACTTCATTCTTTGAGTCTGAAAATGCTGAAAAAAATACTAACTTGAGGGTACAGTTCTGGACATACAGTGTTCGAAGATTCTGTGGAACATCCAGGCAAGAGGAATGTATTAGAGATATTCCACTGCATACATGCACTACGTTTTCTTTATTCATTCATCAATTGATGGTCATAAGGGTTTACAGTTTTTGACAATTGTGAGTAGGGAAGCAATGAATGCACGAGTACAATGCAGATGGTCTCTTTAATATACTGAATTCCATTTCTTTTAATATATACCCTGTACTGGGATTGCTGGATCATATGGTAATTCTATTTTTAAATTTTTGAGGAAGCTCTGTACCATTTTCCATAATGGTTGTAATAATTTACATTCCCACTAGTAGTGTGCAAAAATTAGCTTTTATCTACATTCTTGCCAGCATTTGTTGTTTTTAGTCTTCTTGATGTTGGTGATTCTGACTGGGGTGACATAACATCTCATTGTGGTTTTGATTTACATGGATTATTAGTGATGTTGAGTATTTTTCATGTGCCTTGGTCAGTTGTATGTCTTCTTTAAAGAAATGTTGCCTTCTTTCTTTCTCTCTTTCTTTTCTTTCTCTCTCTCTCTCTCTCTTTCTTTCTCTTTCTTTCTTTTCTTTCTTTCTTTCTTTCTTTCTTTCTTTCTTTCTTTCTTTCTTTCTTTCTTTCTTTCTTTCTTTCTTTCTTTCTTTCTTTCTTTCTTTCTTTCTTTCTTTCTTTCTTTCTTTCTTTCTTTCTTTCTTTCTTCCTTAGTACTGGGCATTGAACCCAGGCTTCTGAGGCTCTATCCTGTTGTCATTGCCTTCTGTCACATTTTTAACTTTGGTGAGTATATTTTTCAGTTCCACAACATTCATTTGATTTTTAAAAAATTCCTTTTGCAGGCTGGGGAGATAGCTTAGTCGGTAGAGTGCTTGCGTTGCAAGCACACGTCCCTGGGTTTGATCCCAAGCACCACAAAAAAAAAAAAAAAAAAAAAAAAAAAAAAAGACTTTCTAGATTACTGAAATGTTTTTCTGTGTTTTTTCAAGCTCATTGACTTTTCTTTAAACAGCTGTTTTAAATTCTCTGAGAGTTTTCCCATACTGATTATTGTCTGGTAAGTTTCTGTCACCTTATTTTGAGTACTAGATGAAGCCATGGTTTCCTGAATGCTTTCAATGCTTGTTGATATGAAAAATTATCTGGGAATTGAAGAATCAGGTATTTATTCCATTCCTCCTAATCTGGCTTTGTTTGTACACATCTATCCAGAAATTCTAAGCAGGCTACTTATTTTCTTTGAGTCTATAGTCACTTCCACTATTTTGACATGAAATGGTGCCCAGGTCTGAATTTTCCAAGTGTTCTGTTAGTTTTTTGTCATTGTTTCAGTACTAGAGGGCAATCCAAACCCAGGTTGTCACAAATACTTTGTTGGTGTATTGTTCATAAAGAAACAGGTGTAGAGAAAGTCATCTGTCACCTCAAGCCTCTCCCTGGGGCCAGAGTAAGATCAGTTGCCTATATCAGTAATTGAAAGTGTAACTGTTACTTGTCTATGGCCAGACATTGTAGGATTCTGCCCAGCTTTGGTCAGGGTGACCATGAATGTGTCATCCCCAGGCTCCTATATCATACCTGAGACCACAAAATTCACCAAGTTGTCGTAACATGAGCTCAAAACCCACCCAGACTAGCAGAACACTGAGTTAAGGCAAATAAGCACACTTCTATGAACTTGCTATTGCTTAGGAGGACTTTTTTCCCCAAGACTTCTGAAACCAGTCATAGGTGATGCTAGCTGGAAAAGAAGTCTGATATACTGGGTCTATGCATTTTCCCTTAGCACTAAAGCTATTTCAGAGACTCTATCTGCAGGAAGGCCTGGGGATGGGGACTTCCAAGTGTTAGGTTTCACCAGCCCTGCACTATGTTCCAGGGCTGAGTCATATGCTTATTACCCCAGTGAATGGGGTCTTGTACTAAACTATGCTGCTTGAGGTCAGGGTCATGTTGGTTAAGTCAGACCTTTGGCTACCTGGGGTGATATTAAGCTGAGTTGTGCCTGAGTCTCATAGTTGCAGGGACTTGCACAGTTTGGGGGGTACATGCCATGGCCAGTAGTGATGTATGATGAAATAACTGGGGTGCAGGTCTCTGCCTGGTGCTGGGGAAGTTCTAGAGCATTGTCTGTCAGCACAGAACTGGCAATAGCTGTACTTCTTGAGGCTGGATGATAGATGGTGGACATAGTTCCTTGCTAACCACAGTTGGTGCTAAGCTGGGTCACACCTGAGTATCCCAGTAGAAGGAGACAGCAAAGTTTCAGGAGGAGGGTGGATGTTCCAGGTTCACTCCCAATGCTTGCACTGAGGCAGCCAAAACTTAGATAGTTTCACAGGTTTATAAGTGGAAAATGCCTGACTACACTGTACTGCTTGGAGTTGGGGGAAGGGTGATGCTAGCAATGCTTTCCTTCCTGCCTTTTGTCAATGCATCTTACCATTTTGTTACACTAAAAGTAGACACTATGGTCTCTTTCCTGATTTCCTTAGCTCCTGTGCTTGTAGTTTGGTGTGTTAATTGCTATTCAACTTGGTATACCTGTAAAGAAGGATTGACAATTTTATTCCATTGTCATCTTGTTCTGCCCCAAGAAGTTTAACTATGAAGTAAATTAAGGGAATAAAGTGAAATCATGGAAGAGAGGCACTCTTGAGGGTAGGTGATTTATTTAAGATAGATTTTTAGCATGTTCACAAGCAAAGGGGGTAAAGCCAATGGAAAAGAGGAGCTAAAAAACATATAACCAGCTGAGGAGGAATAATTGACAGAGTATTGAC
This sequence comes from Sciurus vulgaris, assembly GCF_902686455.1. Lineage (NCBI taxonomy): Eukaryota > Metazoa > Chordata > Mammalia > Rodentia > Sciuridae > Sciurus > Sciurus vulgaris. The sequence goes on along the minus strand of NC_136471.1, from coordinate 42,153,728 downwards.
TCCATTGAAGCAAATCATGAGTGGGGTGATTGTCTTAAAAGAGTTAAGGATATCTCTTCTAAGAAAAGAGGAAAGGAAATAAATATAAAAAAGTTAGTTTAGTGTACTTCAGGGTAGCTTTTAACTTTTCTCTAAAGGAAGCAGAATCATCTACTGTGAAGTGCATATTTACCTTGAGAAGAGTAGAAGAAATGGCTATGACAGATATTAGTAACAATTTTTAAAAAATAACTGATTTGAGGTTTGAGTAACTGAATGAGAAAAAATGCAAGTTTTGGTTAGGAATTTTGAAAGTAAGCATGAAGTTGGAAGCCTTAACTTTAAAACTGGAGGCTTTTGGTGTGCTAAAATACTCAGTAACCAAAGATTAAAAGTAAAGAAAAATGGATCTTCATGTTTATCTGGTATTGGAGATTTACAGAATAGAAGTGGTGGGAAAATATATAGGTTTAGGGTATTAAAGGTGAGACATAAGAAACAAGTGGTAACTGTTTCCCAGAAAATGAATACAGAGATTGAGAGACCTTGAGAATAGGCAAGGGTGAAGGATTCAGAAGTCTTAATTATATCAAATGACAACTTTAATGGAAATGAGGAAATTTGAGAGGTATAATATTAGGATTCTTTGATAAGAGAGTATATTGGAATTAAATTTTCTAGAGGTAGAATAGATCTATAAGATGACAATATCCAGGATGTGGTTATTGAGTTGTAAAGGTAGAAAGTGATATTTGTTGGAGTTGAGTGAGCTCAATAAATTATAAGGCTATGTTGCTGATGTTTTCCAGTAAGTCAGGATAATTAATGCTAGCTGTAGCAACAGATAAACCCGGAATTATCAGCAGATTAACACAACAAAGGTTTGTTTTTGCAATCATGCAGAGTCAGGTGCAGGTTGGTAGGGGTTCTCATCCATCCAGTAACTTGGGTTCTCAGCCCATTCCATCTTGAAATTCTGCCAATTCAACACATACTTTCCAACTTTGCTGCAGCAGGGAAAGAGATGAAATGGATTAGGCAGGCATTCTGATTCTTCTTCTTAGAAGAAGCTTGGAAATAATATGTCATTTCAGTTTACAGTTCACAGGTCAGCACAATTTAAATGACCCCATTCTAATTGAAATGTGGCTAAGAAAAATGTTAGGGAGCCAATGGAATATTTGTCTCAACCAAATTCAGTAGAGACAGCAGGACTTGGTGTAGTGATGAGCATTGTAGGTTAATCAGCAAAGTTCTGGATGAACATGTGTATGGAGAAAACCAAAAGGATGGGAAATGGTATATCCAGAATGGTTTTAAAAGAAGAGAGTGTTATGAATAAGGATTAAAAGTATATATAATCTACAGATTTATGTGGAGAATTTAGAAAACTGCTACTCCAAGTTCAGTTCCCAGACTCTGGTTAGGAACATAGTGTATATTATGGCAAGAAATGTTTACTGGAAACAGACAGGTAGGAAGGCTTTTGACCTTTATGTTGGAGGAAAATGGATAAAATGTCATGATAAAAATTTCAGTGTAGGAAGATTATTTTGGCAATAGTATTCAATATGCCTCGAAGGGGTAGATACTGAAGGCAAGGAAAGCAGAGAGGAGAGGTGAGCTAATGGGGGCCTAACCAATAGTGGTCACAGTGGGAATCCAATGTCACATGCAGGAGGCACAAATGGAGAAATGTCAGCAAGTTTTGATAACAAATAGATGGAGCATATTTTATCTGCCTTCAGCATGGATCCACAGAAGGACCAGATTGACCTTGGAAGGAGATGGGAGACGAGAGAGATGGATGAGATATTTATAGAAGAACTAATCTTGGTAGACTAATGGGTGATAAGATTAAAGGTGAAGGAGAGAAGTGGAGAAAGAGCCTGAAGAAAGGGACCAATGAACCCCAAGCACACATGACATCTATGTTGGGAGACAAAAAGCAATGGTAATTAACTGCAGCTGAAGATCTCACACTGGGTCTTCTGGCTTCTAAGCTAGGGGTTGGAAACCTTTTAGAAACAGTTTGCCAAGTCAGCATTTAGTCACTCTTATTTCAGACTTTGCTTGCCAACAATATATTTTTCCACTTACAATTTCATTTTGTATAACTAAATTGCTGTTGCATGTGAAGTTATTAAACAAGAAATTTGAAGACTAAAAAGCTGAATTTTAAATTAAATTATAAAGCCTATTTGATAAAGCTTATTTTTACTTTCTCTCACCTTGACCTGTTAAGTTCCTTCAAGTTCTTGAGCATATTTGTATCCTCAGAGGTGGAGAGACCTATCTCAAACTATTTGTGTCCCATCCCTAGCTGGGACCTACTAATTACATCCAAAGAATCTTGAAGCACGGCCGAAAAGGACCAGGACTCATTCTCTGGTGGGTCTGAAACTGCTTGAAGGCAGGGGCACAAATTTTAGAGGAAGTACAGAGTGATTTGGGAACACGAAGTAGCCTTGAACTGGTCTGTGACACAGGAAAAGGCCTCCATGACATGTGAAGGCTGAGGAAGAAATAGTGTGAGATAAAAAGCTAAAGTAGAACATGATGTTTTTAAGAAATTGAATAAAATCTAGGGCAAATGAAGAATAGAGAACTGGAAGATAATGGTGTAAGATGAAGTTGGAAAGGTGGGTAAGATTCAGAGCTTGGAGTGGAGGGGAAGACATGAAGAAACATCATTCTTAATGATGTAAAACACTAGCACAGAACTTCAAATTATATATTATTTTTGCCAAAAAATAAATACTTTTCTGACTGTTTAAAGATACTAACTTGTTTAGTTATTATCACTACCCTATGGAATAGGTGCAATTATTACTTGACTCTAGAAATGAATAAAAGAGTCATTAAGAGTTGTCCAAAAATCACACAGTAACAGAATTGGAACTCTATATTAAAATATCTGGCTCCAGACTTTGTGCTCATTAATACTCTACAAAACTGCCTTATGCCAGTGTAAGATGGCTTCTTGGAACAAGTAAACACACTTTTCAAATGTTTGTGTTAATAATTCAGAATCATGCAAACATTTCATTATAATGCCACTGGGACCCCAGTACACTTCATGGATGGCCAGAGACCCAGGGAAATTCATCAAAAGGAAAAAAGTGCATGTATACACGCATACACTCATTAAGTTGTATTGAAAAATATATTTGATGATTTTTGATCCTGGCAAAGTGCAGTGAACTCACTTTTGAGTGAGTTTATAAACCATGAACATTATATATGAAATGAATGAAAGAAGAATCTGAAAGGTAAAGAGAAGGCAGACCAATCGGGAAGTTGAGAGATGCAAGGAATGGCATGATGGTGAGTTCCCTTGGTTTTCTTTTTGCCTCATATATCCCATACATGAAATTTAAAATATTTTCAACTAGGAAACAACAACAGGTGGGAACAAAATAGTTTCAATAAATGCCAAAAGACAAGAAAAGGGACAACCAAGCAAGCCAGAAAACTTCAGTATTGTAACTACTCTTCTCTACTCTGGCCAGACGCCACAGGGGAGAAAATGGCTCTACCTCTGCCCCATGCCAGTAAAGGATGAGTAGACTGCGTTACTACCCTTTTAGGATTTTAACCAGTCAGCATATCATTCTTTCCAGGCTGGTGCCTAAGTAGGGAAATGGGATTTTCATTAAAGCAAGTTGATAGTGAGGTCACTTCCTCCTAATTCCCACAGTGTTATTGGAGACTATGGGGGAATCTGGACTTGTATTCATACCCAGCAGTAATGAAGTACCCCACATTTTCCTGCTGAAGTAGTTTCAGAGGACACTTAGTGAAGGGTAAGAACTTTTACTCCTGACTAATAGTAACAAAGCCCCTCTCTACTCCAGATTGTTATAAGATGCCAGGTGGAGAGACGCAAGAAAACATTCCTGTCTCTCTCAACCAAGGAGGTATCAGTGGAAGCCTAATAGGAAGCTGGAAATCCCACCCATCTCTAACAATAACAAGAAGCCCATGCTACTTGAATGTCAAAGGAAACTGGATGGTGAAACTGGACTTGTACTCTCACCTGACAGTAACTAAGGGTACTCCCTTCTTTGACAGATCAGGGGTCAGAAGCAAGAATATAAAGAAGGAATATATAAGACCCAGAATCTCATATAATACACCCAATATGTCCAGATTTCAATAAAATCACTCATACTAAAAACCAAAACGATCTCAAAGAAAGAAAATCAACAGGTGTAAACACTAAGATGAGAAAGATTCAAATTATCTGATGAATATTTTAAAACAACCCCATGAAATGTATCAGTATGCGATTACTTTCTAATTATTATTTAAAATTACATATGTTTTGTGGAGTACAGTGTGATATGTCAACACATGTATACAATATGTACTCATAAAATGAGCATAATTAGTTTTTCATCTCCTTATCATTACTTTGATTTTAAAAGTTTAGAGTTTGGACTGGGGATATAGCTCAGTTGGTAGAGTGCTTGTCTTGCAGGCACAAGGCCCTGGGTTCAATCAATCCCCAGCACCACAAAAAAAAAAAAAAAAAAAAAAAAAAAAAAAAAAAAAAAAAAAGCTTACAGCTCCTTTCTTACTCATAAAATATCCAAAGCAAATTATATCAACATATCAAAGTGATACCTTATGCCCATGTTATTGCTACACTATTAGCAATAACTAAGATATGGAATCAATCTAGATACCCATCAATGGATGAATGGATAAAGAAAATGTGGTCATGTGTGAAACAAATTAAAATCAAGTCTTGGCAAAGAATTGAAAGTCTCAAGAAATAGAGGCCTATAATCCCAGTGGTTCTGTGTCGCCGCCCGCGGCAACAATCTCACGGTAATTTATTGCCACCTGCAGCAACAATTGCGCCGGTATTTATTGGAGGTGGACTGGAAACTGAGCTATTTCTATTATCTTTCTCTTTAGTGGGCTGCTTTCTTGCTTGTTCACTTGTTCCCTAGCTTATAGAGGAAGCTTTAGAAAAAGAGAGGAGACAGAGAGAGAGGCTTTGCATAAGAGAGAAAGAGAGACTTTGCTTAAGAGAGAGAGACTACACTTTCAGAGATCTATATCTTGTGTGTGTGTGTGAGAGAGAGAGAGAGAGAGAGAGAGAGAGAGAGAGAGAGAGAGAGAGAGAGAGAGAGAAATGGGAGAGAGCATTCTCCTGGCACTCTAGAATGCTTTTTGCTCTTTAGGAAGAATGAACTTGAGACCAAAGACCCTGTGGTACATGGCACATAACCATCCCAGTAAGCTGGGCTTGGAAGTCTTATCTGAGCAGCTTGAGACTATACCTCACTCTGCCACAGGCTGTCTGCAGACAACTTTCCTGGGGTGACTTCACCACTCTATGCCTCAGTTTCTTAGTCTGTAAGAGGGGGAACTCTCCCCTCTCAGAAGCGTTGAGGCTGGGTGCAGGGGCGCAGGCCTGTAATCTCAGGAGGCTGAGGCAGGAGCATCGTGAGTTACACTTTCAGAGATCTATATCTTCTTAGTTCTGCTTCTTCTTCTTAAAGGTGCATCCTGCATCCTGCGTCTTGCGTCCTTCACTCTGCTATCTAGAGGTGTGGCTTTACTTCTCCATTCTGCAATCTGCAACCTGCGTTCTGCCATCATTCAGAGGTGCTGCTTAGCCGTGCTTATCCCGTTATCCTCTCTGCTAGCTGCTTATCTGGTTATCCCTGGTGCTTTCTATAGGTGTGTCTTATATACCTAAGACAGCCAATCAGCTTAGGATTAGCACAATTGAGGCACGCCCCTCGGTACCAATCAAGAAAGAATGAGGAGTATCTGTTGACCACTAGCACAAAGGAGACATTAACTAATTAGGCAAAGGTAGATCATGCCGTGTTAACATTAATTATGCGCCACCTCTTAGCTCAATGCCAGCCACCATCTTAGGGTTACCCAAACATGTCTTCTGCAGCTCCGGAGGCTAAGGTAGGAGGATTATGAGTTCAAAGCCAGCCTCAGCAACTTGGCTGAGACCCTAAGCAACTCAGCAAGACCCTGTCTCTAAATAACATATAAAAAAGGGCCTGAGATGTTGCTTAGTGTTTAAGCACCCCCGAGTTCAATTCTCAGTACCAAAACAAAAGAAGAAAGAAATATAAAATATATATGAATATATGAACATATAATCGTAATTTGGTAACTGAAAAATATAATACCTGTCCCCAAAATATAACTCCAAGAGTGGATTCAACAGCACAATGGAGCAAATAGAGGAAAGAATCTGTAAACCTATAGAAAGAACAGAAATTATCCAACATGAACAACAAAGAGAAAAATATTCTGGAAAAAGAAAAGTGAACAGTGTCTTAGATTCGATATACATTCATATCTTTTGAGTCTCATAAGGGAAAATATGAAAAAAAGTGCTTAAAAAAATAATGGCTGAAAACTTGCTGAATTTGGCAAAAGCCAATACACCACAGATTCAAAAACATTAATGTACCCAAATAACAAAAACCCAAAGAAATGCACATCAAGATGTATTATAATCAAATTTCTGAAAACTTAAAGACAAAGAAAGCATATTAATATAATAACAGAAATAACACTTTCCTTACAAATATGGCATGATGAATCCCACTATTTTGTATGATTGTAATACAACAATATATACAATTAGAAAAAAGAACACTTTCTTTATAGAGGACAAACAATTTGAATGACACCAGTTTGTCACAAGAAATTATGGAGACTGAAGGGAAGTGACAGAGCATTTTTCAAGTACTGAAAGAAATGTCCACCAGATTCCTATATCCAGAGAAAGTATCCTTCAGGAATTAAAAGGAAATTGAGACATTCTCAGATGAAGGAAAACTAAGAGAACTTGTTTCTAGCAGACCTAACCTAAATCAATGACTATAAGTTATCTAAACAAAGAGAAAGCAATAAAAGGAAATCTTTGAGCTTCAGGGAGGAAAAAACCCTGAAAAAAAAAATACATAAATAAAATAGGTTTTTTTGTGTCTTCTTGAGTTTTCTGTTTATGTTCCATATTTGAAGTAAAAATTGTAACAGTCTGATGGGATTCTAAATGTATACTCCAAAGATCCATGGTAAGTCGGGAAAAGGAAAATGCAGAAAAGAAAAACAAAAGAAACAAACAGAAAAGAAAATACAAAAAAAGACACAGCCCTAACACACCAATAATTACATTAATTGTAACTAATCTAAGTACACTAATTAAAACATAGTAGAAAATTGGATTAAAAAAACATGTCTAACCACAGACTACAATAACAGTCACACAAATTAAAGCAATGTAGGCAAGTGAAAAGTAGAAGGATGGAAATATAGACATCATATTAACATTAAGGAAAGCAAAAATGGCTATATTAAATCAGACAAGATAGACTTCAGACAAATTCTTACTAAGAATAGAGAGGTGTATTATATAATGATTAAAGTATCAATCCATCAGAAAGACATAGTGATCTTAAGTAAATCTGCAAGTATACCATACTGATATGTGTATCTTAAAACAACAAATAAAAAATTAAATGTGTATGCATCAAAGAACAGAGTTGCAAAATACATGAAGCAAAACTGACAGAACTAAACTGAGGAATAGTCAAGTCCACAATTATAGCTAGAAGTTTTAACACTTCTCTAAACAATTATTAGAACACTTAGGCCAAAAATCAGTAAAGATATTGAGTACTTCAACAACATAGTCAATCAATAGGATCTATGTTATATTTATTGAACACACCACCCAACAAGCAGAATATATATTCTAAATACACATTATTTCAAGATTCCATGGAACAATGAACAAACTAGATCATAATCATGAGTATAAAACCAACCTCAAGAAAACTAAAATAATTAAAATATACAGAATATATCCTCTAACCACAATGGAATCAAACTAAAAAATAAACAGGAAGTTTTCCAAGCACTTGGAAACTAAACAACATACTTCTGAGTAATTTGTGGATCAAAAAGCAGGCTTGCTTTTTTTTTAATAAAGCAAACTTGAAAGAACATTTTAAAAATGCATTAAACTGAATGTAAATAAAATCATATCAAAATGTGTGGGACATGACCAAAGCAATACTGAGAGGAGAATTTACTGCATTAAATGCTTATATATGCAAGGAAGTAAAGTCTCAAAAATCCCATTAAGAGAACCTAGAAAAAGAATGACAAAAACACAAAGCAAACAGAAAAGAAATTTAAACATGAGAGTAAATCAATTAAAATGATTAAAAACAATAAAGAAAAGTGATAAGACAAGGTTCTGTTTCTTTGAAAGATAAAAAAATATATATAGAGAGAGAGACACTTAGCAATATCAGGAATTAACAAGTGATATCACTATGGAACTTGCAGACATCAAAGGGATAATAAGAGAATACTATGAAGAACCTTGCACATTTACATGAAATGGACATGGACAATTAGGTTCCTCAAAAAAATAAAAAATAAAAAACTATGATAACTCAATATGGAATTGAGAATTTGAGCAGTCATATGCACTGTCAAGTAAATTTAATTCTTAGTTTTAAGGCTTCCCAAAAGATATCTGGAGGCCAAAATGGTTTCACTGGAGATTTCTACCAAACACTTGAAGAATAATTAACTTCAGTTCTTCACAATCCCTTGAAGAAAATAGAGACTAGTATTCTGAAGCTACTCTTACCCTGATACTCAAATGAAAGACAGCATAAAAATAAAAACTATAGACAATATACCTCATGAATATAGATGTAAAAATTCTTAACAATAAATTAGGAATAGAATTCAGCATATAAAATGAGAATTATACAATATAACCAAGTGGTATTTATTCCAGGAATGCAAGTATGATTCATGTGAAAATCAACCAGTGTAATCCACTGTATTAGCAGCATAGGGAAGAAAAATGACACGATGATATCAAGTAACACTGGAAGTGTTTGACTAAATTCAAATGAATTCATGATAATATCTCTCAGAAGAATAAGAATAGAAAGGAACTTCCTCAACTTAAAGACTGTCTGAAAAATACCCGTTGTTAATGTTACAGTAAGTAGTAAAAAATGACTGTTTTTACTCAAAGATCAAGGTCAATATATCCATTTTCACGACTCTTATTGAACATAGTTTGGGCGTTCTAACAAGTACAATAGAGTAAGAAAATAAAGTCTTATGAATTGGAAGAAATAAACATTTCCCTTTTTGAAGATAACATGATTATCTACATAGAAATTATCAAGAAATCTTCCCCAAACTCCTAAAATTAATAAGTAAATTCAGCTACAGTATGGGATACAAGATAAACATGCTAAAACCAATTATAGTGTTCCCATATATTAGCAATGAACATGAGACCATCAAAATTAAAAATACAATATGATATATGATTGATAAAAAACACGATATTGTAAATTAAACAAAATGTGTATAGAACATTTATTCTGAAAGCTACAAAAAGCTGAGGAATGTAATCAAAGAATGTCTAAATAAATGGAGACACCTATAATGTTCATACATGAAAAGACAACACAGTAAAGATGCCAATTCATATACAGATTTAATGTAATTACTATCAGAATCTCAGCAAGATTTTATAGATATAGACAAGATTACTCTAAATTCTATATGAAATATCAAGAGAACTAGAATAGCTTAAATAATTTTGAAAAATAAAAAATCAAGCAACAGAAGTCATCCTATCCAATTCCAAGACTTGTAGAGTGATTGAGACAGTGATATTGGCAGATTGATAAAAACAGAGAATCATGGTATACACATGAAAACACAGAAACTGAACTACAGATATTCAAAAATATATCAATGAAGGAAATAGCCTTTTCAAAAAATGATGCTGAAGCAAGTGGACATCTATAAACAAACAAAAAGAACCTTGACCTAAGTCTTACACCTCATACAGAAATTAACTCAAAATTATCCATGTATAATATAAAACCGTAAAACATTCATAAAGTGCCATATTCAGGATCTAGGACTCAATGAGGAGTTCATAGACTCCTCATGACTCAAAAGCAGAAATAATAAATTGGATCTTGTCAAAATTAAAAGACTTCTGCTCTGAGAATGACCCTAAGAAGAGGATGAAAGGACAAATCCACCAACTGGAAGAATATGTTCGAAAATCAAATATCTAACAAAGGATTCCTATGCAAAATATATAATGAATTCTTTAAACTCAACAGTAAACAAATAATCTAATTAAAAAATTGCCAAAAGAGATGAAAAGACACTTAACAAAAGAGAATATTCAGATGGAATATAAGCACATGAAAAGATGTTCAACATCTTTGGCCATTAGCAAAATGCAAATTGAAACCACAGGGAGATATCAAAATCACCTGGCAAATAATGAATAAAATAGAAAATCGTGATGACACCAAATAGTGGTGAGGATGCAAGAAAACTGGATCACTCATCTATTACTGGTGGGGATATAAAGTGGTATAACCATTCTATCAAACAGTTTGGTGGTTTCTTTCAAAAAACATTCTACCTCTATACAACCTAGCCATCAAATTTCTTGACTTACAGCCCAAAGAAATGAAAATGTATATTCACACAAATCCTGTACACAAATTTTCAGAGTAGCTTTATTTGTAATAGCCTAAAATTGGGAGATAATTCCCAGATGTCCTTCAACAGGGTGAATGATTAACTGTGATACACCCATATTAGAGTAGTAGCTGAAACACTACTTAGTAATAAAAAGGAACACACTACTAATGCATACAAAATAGGATGATCCTCCAGAGAATGATGCTGAGTTATAAAAAGGTGAATCCCCAAAGGTTACATAGAGTAAAATTCCATTTACATATACTCAAAATGACAAAATTGCATAGACTAGTGTTACTAGGGGTTATGGTAGGGATGGGATGGGAGGGAAATGCATATGACAATGAAAGGTCAACATAAGTTATCCTCATGGTGAAAGAAATGTCCTGTATTCCTCCTGTAGCAGTGTTAATATCCTGCACTGGGGATATAGCTCAGTTGGTAGAGTGCTTGCCTCACACGTACAAGGCCCTGGGTTCAATCCCCAGCACCGCACACAAAACCCATAATGTTACTGATCTGTGATTTTGTTCTATAGTTTTGAAAGATGTTACCATTATAGAAAACTAGATACAGTATACTTTGAATCTGTCTGAATTGTATCTTATAGCTGCATGATAATCTATCTCAAAATGAAAAGTGTAGTGAAAAAGAGAGATCCTAATTATTGAATGACTATTATAAAATAAAACAAAAGACAAAGGTTCTATCAAAATATATTCCATTTCCCTCTTACGTGGAATTTTAGAAAGTAGATCTAATATAAGTTGAGGATAGAATGGTGGTTAGCAGAGACTAGGGAAAGGAGAGTGAAAAATGGGAAGAGGTCGATTAATGGGTACTAAGGTGTAGGAACAATAGAACTCTGACGTACTATTGTAGGATAACAGTACTGCACCATGCATTTCAAAAAGCTAGAAGAAAGGATTTTGAAGGTTTTCACCATACAAATGATAAATGTTTGAATATATGGATACGTTTATCCTGATTAAACATTATACAACATATACATTTATTGAAACATTATGCCATTAATATGTACTATTTTGATGTTTATATTCATTAAATTTTAAATAAAAATGTATTCCATAAACAACAGATTTTTAAAACTGCTACTGTTATGCACTTGGGCACTCTATGGTCTTTAAGATGTTACCCCTTATTACTTTCTTTTGAAATTCTCAGCAGCTGATTAGTCACTCATAGGTCTCTAAATCTTCCTTATCTTAAGATCTTCAATTTCCTGAAAAATAGCCACATGAGAACAAAATTTTCTCTGGACTGTAGCAACAGGGATCAGAACAATATTCTCTGGAGAGTTAGATATAATAAAAAGGAGGTGGGTCCAGGGCTTAAGAAACAGCATCTTGTCTCAGTTCTATCACTAATTAGCAGAGTAATCTAGGAAAATCTATTTATTCTCTTTGGATCTCAGTCACCTCATCACAAGAGAATAATCTCTGAGGAACCCATTAGTTTGGACTTTCTAAGAAATAAAAGGCAGGGTGCCCTAGGGAAGAGAATTTCCCCTACCTTGAGTTAATTGGACCAGCTCTGTGGATGCCATTCTAGTTCTTAAATGCCTGTAATGACAGTTTATTCTCCAGAAGTCACTGCAGTTTCAGGACTTTCTGTCAGAGGCTGTGATCTAAAGTTGCAGATATACTACTTGCGTAAATGTTAAGGGTATAAACTTAGACATCCCAGGAAAGGCAGTGGGTGAGATAAGAATTTTATCCATGCAAATATGTGGTTGACTCTGAAGCCTGTGTCAATCACAACTGGTAATTAAGTGGAACTTGGGCATAGGCTATGTGCTTAGAACCAGCACCAAAAAAAAAAAAAAAAAAAGAAATGTCTACTAAGTGATGACTTCAACCTTCAGGCTGTTGAAATTGGACCTAGGACTCAGAAAGACAAGGATCTTGCTTCGCCTCTGGTCCAGGACAAATAAATAAATGTGTGTGTGTGTGTGTGTGTGTGTGTATGTGTGTGTGTGTGTGTGTGAGAACAAGGCAGAATATACTAAAACAGCCTTCTGATTGACATCCCCAATTCCTCTTTACTTTAATCAAACTTCCGTATTACCATCAAATTAATGTCCTAAAGCCCATATTTGATCATCTGTTCTTCAAAAATTTTCAACAGCTTCTCTACTGTATTCAAATAAACCCTCAACTATTTTTTTCTAACTTACTTTAACCCATTATGTTCCATTGTTCTATGTATAGGACACTATAAAAGCTTAAATTCAGCAATTTTATAGACATCCTATAAAATTGTATAGGCTTTTATAGACATCATATATAAAGAATAATAGGACATAATGGGTTAGGTAAGGTTGAAAAATAAAAATTGTGTATATTTAAGGTGTACAGTGTGATGATTTAATATTTGCATAAATTGTGAAATGATTACCACAATCAAGCTAACTAACATTTCTATCACCTCATATAGTTACCCTTTTTTTTAATGTGTGTGGTGGGAACACTCAAGATCTGCTCTGTTTCATGTACATGACACATTATTATTATGCAGAATCATCATGTTGTATATTACACCTCTGGAACTTATTTATCTTTTAACTGGAAGTTTGTATGCTTGATCATCATTGCCCCATTTCCCCTAATACTTGGGCTCTGGTAAGTACCATTCCACTCTCAGCTTCTGTGGGTTCAATTGTTTTAGATTACACATATAAATGATACCATGCCATATTTGTTTTGGTGTGTATCTTATTTTGCTTAGTGTAATCCACTCTAGGTTTATCCATGTGTTGCAATATGTTCCTTCTAAAAACTAAATAATATTACTATAAATATACATATAAGTATACCCCACATTTTCTTTTTCCATTCATCCATAAATGGGCATGTAGGTTTTTCCATTTATAGACTTATAAATAACACTCCAATGAACACAGGGATGCAGACATCTCTCACAAACACCAATCTCATTTCCTTTGGACATATACCCAGAAGTGGGATTGCTGGATCATACAGAAATTTTATTATGGATTTTGAAAGAATCTCTCTACTCTTTTCCATAATGGTTGTATCAGTTTATATTCTCATCAACAATGTACAAGGGTCCTCTTTTCTTCATATCCTTATCAGTACTTATTGTCTTTGGTAATAGTCATTTTAAAAGGTGTGAGATGGCCAGGTGCAGTGGCACATGCCTGTAATCCCAGCAGCTCGGAAGGCTGAGGCAGCAATCGGGAGGCACTAAGCAACTCAGTGAGACCCTGTCTCTAAATAAAATACAAAATAGGGCTGGGGATGTGGCTCAGTGGTTGAGTGTCCCTGAGTTCAATTCCAGTACCAAAGAAAGAAAAAAAAAGGTGTGAGATGATATCCAATTGTGCCTTTGATTTTCATGATTATTAGTGTTTTGGGGCACCATTTCATACACCTGTTGACCATTGCTATGTCTTCTTTGAAAAGATGTCTATTCAGGACTGTGTTAGTCAGCTTCCCATTACAATAAAAAACACCTGAGCTCATTACTTCTTAAACAGAAAAGTGTTATTTTGGCTCACAGTTTTGGAGATCCAGTCCATGATGGATTGTACTCATTATTCTGGACCTGTGGTAAGGCAGCAAGCACATCAGGGCAGGAGTATGTGGCAGAGCAAAACTGCTCACTCAGGGCCAGAAAGCAAAGAGAAACAGGAAGGAAAAGAGACAAGTTTCCACCAGTCCCCTTTAAGGGCACTCATGTTATGATTTGGGGACTTCCCATAATGCCTCACTTCCTAAAAATTCATAACACATCCCAATAACTGTATCCTGGGAACCAAGTCTTTAAAATATGATCCTTAAGGACACATTCAACATCCAACCTATAGCAAGTCCTTTGTCCATTTTGAATTGGGATATTTCTGTTTTGCAACTATACATTATATGAGTGAATTATATATTTTTATATTAATCTCTTTTCTGTATGCAGTTTGTAAATATTTTCCCAATTAATAGGTCACATTTTAATTTTCATTTTGATGGTTTGCCTTGATTTGCAGAAGCCTTTTATTTGGATTTGATCCCACTTGTTTATTTTTGCTTTTGTTACCTCTTTTTGGTATCCAAAAAAATCACAGCCAAAACAAATATCTAGGAAATTTTTCTTTATGTTTTCTTCTAGTAGTTTTATAGTTTCAGGTTCTATGTTTAAGTCTTTAATCCATTTTGAGTTGATACTTGCTGCATGTGCATATTCAGGTTTACAATAGTATTTACTGAAAATATTGCCCTTTTCCCAGTGTGTATTTTAACAACTTTGGGATTGATTGATCATAAGTGAATGCATTTATTTCTGTACTTTCTATTCTTATTTGTTCGTTGATATGTCAGATTTTATAATGATACCATGCTGTTTTGATTAATATGACTTTATGATATATTTTGTTTTCAGGGCTGTTTTTATTTTTTTTATTGACAAATTATAACTATACGTATTAATGGGGGTACAAAGTGAAATGTTATATGTAGACTGTGGAATGATTATATTAAGCTAATTGATATACTCATCACTCACATATTTATCATTTTTTTTTTCTATTGTATGTAAGTGTTTATTTTATTTTATTTTTTTTATTGTAAACAAATGGGATACATGTTGTTTCTGTGTTTGTACATGGCGTAAAGGCATACCATTTGTGTAATCATAAATTTACATAGAGTAATGTTGTTTGATTCATTCTGTTATTTTTTTCCCTTCCCCCCACCCCTCCCACCCCTCTTTACCGTCTATACAGTACTTCCTTCCTCCATACTTGCCCCCCTCCCTAACCCTAACTCTAACCCTAACACTAACCCTTCCCTCCCCCCCATTATGTGTCATCCTCCACTTATTAGCGATATCATTCGTCCTTTGGCTTTTTGAGATTGGCTTATCTCACTTAGCATGATATTCTCCAATTTCATCCATTTGCCTGCAAATGCCATAATTTTATCATTCTTTATGGCTGAGTAATATTCCATTGTATATATATACCACAGTTTCTTTATCCACTCATCAACTGAGGGGCATCTAGGTTGGTTCCACAGTCTGGCTATTGTGAATTGAGCAGCTATGAACATTGATGTGGCTGTGTCTCTGTAGTATGCTGATTTTAAGTCCTTTGGGTATAGGCCAAGGAGTGGGATAGCTGGGTCAAATGGCGGGTCCATTCCAAGTTTTCTGAGGAATCTCCACACTGCTTTCCAGAGTGGCTGCACTAATTTGCAGCCCCACCAGCAATGTATGAGTGTACCTTTCTCCCCACATCCTCGCCAACACCTGTTGTTGCTCGTATTCTTGATAATCGCCATTCTAATTGGGGTGAGATGGAATCTTAGGGTGGTTTTGATTTACATTTCTCTTATTACTAGAGATGTTGAACATTTTTCCATATGTTTGTTGATTGCTTGTAAATCTTCTTCTGTGAAGTGTCTATTCATTTCCTTAGCCCATTTGTCGACTGGAAGTTTTGAATTCTTGGAGTAAAGTTTTTTGAGTTCTTTATAGATTCTGGAGATTAGTGCTCTATCTGAAGTATGATTGGCAAAGATATTCTCCCATTCTGTAGGCTCTTTCTTCCCATTGCTGATAGTTTCCTTTGCTGAGAGAAAGCTTTTTAGTTTGAATCTATCCCAGTGGTTGATTCTAGCTTTTATTTCTTGTGCTATGGGAGTCCTGTTAAGGAAGTCTGATCCTAGACCAACAAGGTGAAGATTTGGACCTACTTTTTCTTCTATAATCTGCAGGGTCTCTGGTCTGATTCCGAGGTCCTTAATCCATTTTGAGTTTAGTTTCATGCATGGTGAGAGATATGGGTTAGTTTCATTCTGTTGCATATGGATTTCCAATTCTCCCAGCACCATTTGTTGAAGAGGCTATCTTTTCTCCATTGCATATTTTTGGCACCTTTGTCTAGTATGAGAAAATTGTATTTATTTGGGTTTGTGTCCGTGTCCTCTATTCTATACCATTAATCTACCTTTCTATTTTGGTACCAATACCACGCCGTTTTTGTTACTATTGCTTTGTAGTAGAGTTGAAGATCTGGTATTGCAATACCCCCTGTTTCACTCTTCCTGCTAAGTATTGCTTTAGCTGTTCTGGGTTTCTTATTCTTCCAGATGAATTTCATAATTGCTTGCTCTATTTCTGTAAGGTACGTCATTGGGATTTTATTTGGAATTGCATTGAATCTGTATAGCACTTTAGGTAGTATGGCCATTTTGACAATATTAATTCTTCCTATCCAAGAACATGGAAGATCTTTCCATCTTCTAAGGTGTTCTTTAATTTCTTTCTTTAGTGTTGTATAGTTCTCATTGTAGAGGTCTTTCACCTCTTTTGTGAGATTGATTCCCAAGTATTTTATTTTTTTCGAGGCTATTGTGAATGGGGTAGTTTTCCTAATTTCTCTTTCTGAAGATTCATCACTTATGTATAAAAATGCGTTGGAAG